>NC_067246.2:73855100-76355100 GCF_019359855.2 Lolium perenne | reverse complement strand
AATTTTAAAATCTATCGGGGCTGCCGTTTTGGGGCCGCCGGTGTGGGAGCAGCGTCCCCAAATAGAGGATCTTTGTCTTAGGTGGAGATGCTCTTATAGATAGATAATGATCATGGTAACAGAAAAAATCGTCAACGTGATGATGATTTGATGTTGCACTCGACCTTGAACATAAGTACTAGTACGGTCTCACAATTTTTTTAATCATTATACTTTGCAACATTTAGCAGATGCGCCAAATTCAGACATAGATCATGATCATGGTAACAAATTTTCAGCATGATGATGATTTGATGTTGCACTCGGGCTTGAACAGAAGTACTAATACGGTCACTCAAAATTTTAGCATTATACTTTGCAATGGATGCACCAATTTCAGAGATAGATCATGATCAGGGTAACAAATTTTCAACGTGATGATGTTTTGATGTTGCACTCGGCCTTGAACTGAAATACTAGTACGGTCTCACAATTTTTTATCACTATAATTTGCAAGATCTAGCGGATGAGCCAATTTCAGAGATAGATGATGATCATGGTAGTAACCGGTATTTAATGTGATGATGATTTGATTTTGCACTCGGCCTTGAACAGAGGTACTAGTACGGTCTCACATTTTTTAATCATTATAGTTGGACCTTAGCCAAATTCAAAATCTCATAGCGGCAAAACTTCCCGCCCACAAAATACAAAAATTTGACACGCTTCCAAATTCCCATTCTACCCCTGCGGAGATGATAGAAAGGTCGGTTGGTGGGGGGGTGGGGGGTATGCCCGTCATTTTTTGGATCACCACCTCCCTAGCCCGGAAACCCTCCCAGAAAAAATTCATTTCCCTCAGACCACCCACCGGAACTTCCCAAGTCCCTCTCTCCCACCTCCACGACCACCGCACCGGAACATCCCCGCCGGACTTCCCTGGCCTACCCGAGCCCTCGCGATCCTCGTCATCCAGCTGCCTGCCGGAGCCGCTTCATCGACGCCGTCATCAACCGGACCGGATCATCCCCGCCGTACCTCGAAACCATATGCTCATCCAGCAGTCTACCGCAGTCGCTTCAGCTTAGCCGCTTCGCCGGATCCGTCTTCCACCGCATCGGATCTTGCTCACCGACACCACTGTGCATGAACCGGATCTGCTTCACCGGCGCCGTGCATGATCTAAACTCTTCTACTATCGATTTTCTATTGCTTGCCTGCAAGTTCTTGTTTAATCTTGGGGGAACCTGTTTGTGCTAACGACGCGCCGTTACTTTTTTGCAGATGAGATGAGTAACCATGAAGTGTAATGGCCGTCTCTCCAACCCCAAGTAGCACATGTAGCGTACTTCATCACCGGATCTATCAACCCCAGGAAGATCTGTTGTGACTCCCACAGAGTGCTTCTCCTAATGTAAGTCCCTTGTTTTAGCGCCATGTTCTGGGTTCAGATGCTTGTTTGTCTGAAGCTCTTTTAGTTCATTCCTAGCTATGACCGTAACACATTGCTATTTTCTACTTCATTGCTAACTTTAAGCGATTGAACATTTTGGTTTGCATTCCCTGCTCTGTAGATGTAGCCATCATAACTTCTATCTTGCTTGTGATCGTTGTTACAAAAATTATAGGTATTATAGTAACATCCTGCTATTATTTAGTTCATGGCCAATTTTAAGTAATTGCACATGTTGGTTCGCATTCCCTGCTCTATAGCTTTTGGCATCGTAACTTCTATATTTGGTTTACATTCCCTGCTCTATAGATCTAGCCATCATAACTTTATCTTGCTCAGTCGTTGTTACAACAATTATGGCCTGCTACTATGTTGTTTGTGCCAATTTTTTACTCCATGAACATGTTGGCTTGCATTCCCTGTACTACAGGTGATGCCATTGTTTTGTATCTAGTTCATTGTAAGCTAACAAAGTAAGGACTTAGTTTGGCATGCTATCACTCTGCTATCTAGCCTGTAGTACAAATAAACTTGTCATACTACTAGATAATAATTTTGCGTGCCATCTTGTTCTTCAAAAGCTGCATTATTGACTTGTTTCTCTGACTTGGCATGACGCTCACATATGGAAAGCTGAACATATTGGTTTGCATTCCCTCTTATACAAGTTCACAGGTGATCCCACTATATTTTGTATCTGGTCCATCCTAAGCTCCAGCATTAACTATCCTCTATGTGTTGCTCATTACAAGTTTATATCCCGAAACATCTTGATTTGCATCCCCTTCACTATAAGTTCAGGAGTATTATTTAGTTCACGGCCAAAATGAAGTAATTGCACTTGGCACATGTTGGTTCACATTCCCTCCTCTTTAGCTTTTGCCATCGTAACTTCTATTTTTGGTTTACATTCCTGCTCTCTAGATGTAGCCATCATAACTTCATCTTGCTCAATCGTTGTTACAAAATTTATAGCCTGCTACTATGTTGTTCATGCCAATTTTGTACTCCCTGAACATGTTGGTTTGCATGGGACTCGACAGTAGTAAGTCTGTTGTTTCATTCTAACATGCTCTGTTATATTGGCTGTTGGTATGCGGCATGCACTCTTTGTTTGCTTATTGTGCGCATTACAATGATCTTGTTATAACGACGAAATGATGAGTTCCAAATTCTTTGGCAAACAATATTGTAGTGTCTTTGCCTTTCCATTGTTGATGTCTTAACTTGTAATGTCTTTGTTTCGGATATAGGTGCTGCATGGACAACTTAAAAGATTGCAGAATACCTTCATTTTATTGCTAGGTTTAATTACAATTCAATATCTCTGGGTTCTGTAATATTTTTTCAATGCCTTGCAAACGATGTAATATTTAGTTAGTTTTTATAGTTCTTTCGCGCATTTTTTCTTTGGTGCTTGTGGTAAGTGAGGCTATCCGAAATTAAATCAATGCTTTGTGTAAATATTCTCAAAGATCTAAATCACGAATTCCCATCCCTTAAACGGCCCAATTAAGCGAAATCACATATGTGCCGGCCCGCAAAATCCTAAAGCGCCTATTACGCCGGCATATAAACAACAACTAAACGGGCTGGCCCACTTACTTATTGGGCCAGCCCACTTGATTTACTGTGGACCCCACACTTTTATTGGGCCGGCCCACTTGCTTTAAGGTGGACCCCACCCACTACTGGGCCGGCCCACTAACTAGTTGGGCCAGCCCAATTGCTTTTGTGGTGGACCCCACATACTAAATGGGCCGGCCCTTTAAGACGAAAGTGGGACCCACGTGTGTTTTTGCCCCGCCCACTTGCGTGTTGGGCGGCCCACTTGCTATCTGGTGGACCCCACTTACTTAATGGGCCGGCCCTTTTAGAGGAAAGTGGGTCGGTCCAGTGTTTTGGGCCTGGCCGACTATCTTGTTGGGCCGGCCCACTTGCTATATGGTGGACCCCACATACTAAATGGGCCGTCCCTTTAACAGGAAAGTGGGCCCCACCGATGTTTTGGCCCACCACTATCTTGTTGGGCCGGCCCATTTGCTATCTGGTGGACCCCACATACTAAATGGGTCAGCCCTTTAACTGGAAAGTGGGACCCACCTGTGTTTTTGGCCCGGCCCACTATCTTGTTGGGCCGGCCCACTTGCTATATGGTGGACCCCACATACTAAATGGGCTGGGCCTTTAACAGGAAAGTGGGACCCACCGGTGCTTTTGGCCCGGCCCACTGGCTTGTTGGGCCAGCCCATTTGATCTAATGTGGACCCCACGTACTAAATGGGCCGGCCCGATAGCAGGAAAGTGGGCCCACATGCTAATTGGGCCGGCCCACTAACTTCTTGGGCCGGCCCAGTTGCTTTAATGTGGACCCTACTTTGTAAATGGGCCGGCCCGATACCAGGAAAGTGGGTCCCACATGTCTTGTGGGCCGGCCCTTTTGCCTGTTGACCGGTCAAACAAGTGCATTTGGCCCGGCCCACATGCTTAGTGGGCCGGCCCATTAAAGTTTTGACCAGTCAACCTTAGAGGTTAGGCCCGGCCCATGTAACTAATGGACCAGCCCAGCTATATAGTTGACCGGTCAAACTAAGTCGGTGCCGCCCGCAAACTTAATGGGCCGGCCCGCTTAAGACGTGGCAGGCCTCGTGTGGGCCTACCATCTACCACGGGGTTTCAGCCGGTTAACGCCGTTAACTGCCAGTTAACAGCGTCTGCCACGTGTCAGTTTGCTTGACATCAGCAGTCAACGGGCTCCCGGAAACACTTGGGCAACGGTCCGATTTTTCGTGGCGGAAGGGCGCCCAAGCGCGACGGACCGAAAAAATCGTCGTAGGACTTTGCCTGACGCAGTTTCCACAATAGAACCCATATCGTCGGGTTAGGCCCATAGGCGACGAAAAATACCCCTTAGCGGACGATTTTGAGACGTTGTCTATCAGAACTTTTCTTGTAGTGGTGGATTGGTTGAGTGGTGGGCGGCTGCTCAGGGCTCCGATCCCTGGGGATGGACCAGTGGACGGGTGGGTGCCTGAGAGCGCGCGGTTAAATAGTGGTTGCCACCCAGGATTAAAGAGATTATTATGTCGTCCATGTTTTAGATAGCTTCCAGTGCAACCACAATACAATATGGGCTCTGTCTTGGCTAAGTACTTAGTGGGAAACCTCGCCTAGGGTACCGCCAGTGGGTGGAGTTTCTGGGTACGGGCGGATCCGGTAGGTAGAGGGGCTACTAAAGAAAAGCTTCGTAGTGACCTCGTCCTGGCCTTAATGAAGATGAAGAATTTTGGCAAAAAGGCTTGGTTGCGAATTGTGGGTAAAGAGCGCAAGCTCTCGAGAGTTAAACCTAAGATCTTAGCCGTGTCCCCAGTTATGGACAATTTGAGCTACTAGGCAGGAAATGTACGGAGGAATCTCATCACCCTTTCTGAATAAGTTAAAATTTTGGTTAGCAACTGTCGAATAGTGCGTGGGAGATGTAACCATGGTACTTTTTATGACATCATTACAAGTTTTGTAAAATGTTTTGTTTTAAATAAAATGTAGGATAAAATTGGCTTTATGCAAATTTGCCTAAACTCCACTAGCCAAATATCATGTAGATAGTCATGCCTAAAAACCGCCACCATATAAGTGTCATTTGCCAGTACATCATTGTACTGACCTCCATCCGTGGGGCTGCATATTCAAACGTGCAAGATTTTCTGAGGAGAGGTACGTGGTAGGATCTCGAGTCTACATTCCAACATGACTGCCTGTGGCACATGAAGATGATGAAGGCTCATTGCTGATTTACTTTCCGCTGTGTTTATTCTGAACATTTCATATGAGCTAGTCCATGTGACTATGCAAATTGTAAGGTTTTACTTTACCCTTTGGATCAAAGATGTAGTAATTTGATACTATTGCAATGATTACTATATTTTGTAATGTGTGTGCTATCAGTGATCCCGGGAATAGCACTATACACAGGTATCTTGCCTTTATTAAAAGGTAGGGTGCTACAGAATGGTATGAGAGCATAGTGTTGCCTGTAGGATCGAGACCCTAGGTTTGGATTAGAAATAGGAAGACCCTAGGATGAAAATTTTGTCTAATCCTATTTCAATTAAAAATATGTTTGGATTTTTAACTTCTAGTATTCTCGCCTACTCCGTTTTCAAAAATAATTTCCTCTTTTCTTTAGATGGCCTACCCCCTGAAACCATCAAGGAAGTAGAGATGATGATCTTGTACCTGAAGTCAGGGACTAATGCTTCATGTGATATTCTTCGACTCTACAAGAAGTGTTTCATAGAAGACTAACAAAGATTTGAAGAAAGACTCTGATGCAAATTGCACAACACACGAAGATACACCGAAGGACTAGAATATAAACTTGATGCATCCAATATAGAAATAGACTAGACCACCATTAGTTCTCTTTTAGAGAGACATACCTACAAGAGAGACATCGCTGATAAGACTGAACCATATGATGAATAGATATTATGCCTTTATAGTAGGAAAGTGCTGCCAACCGTAGGACTACGGTGAGTTTGAAGATCCAACCACTAGATGAAGAATAGCGGAAGACCGTCGATGACACCGACAAGTAAGAATATGAAGGATGCCTTGAAGTAATCTCATGTTGGTCTTTCGTTTGACCCAAGGAGTGACCCATCAGTATTAAAAGTAGTTCAACAACTAAACATTTGGATTAGAAGCCCTTCTATGAAGGAAACCTATTCGACTCACCTTGGAGAGATATGTGGTTCACTATATGTGAATAGATATTCGCCTATTGGATATTAACTCAGAAGCCCTAAGCCATAGATGTTTTCAAAAGATGACCTGAGGTTAAGTCATATCCTCGGATGTGTCAAGTCATATCCAAGAAGAGCTTAGCCTAAACCCAAGACCCAAGACCCAAAACCATCTACAAAAGTTGCTTTTAAGGGTGGTAGAATCCATACCCTTAGATTATGGATTATACGAGATGTCGCATGAGATGGTACTTGGAGATGGTATCACAAGGAGTTCCCCCTGGTTATAGTCAAGTAAAATAGAATACCCATGGGATGAGTACCCTCATAAGAATGGATACCGTTGATGGTATAACCGCATATGGTTTAGTGTAACGTTTTCAAAGCCCGAGGTTAACTTCTGAAATTTCCTCAGAGATGTTCGGAAAAGAATCAATAGTGAGTATGAACCCATTAGAAGACCTGAGCCCAAAACCTTTTCTTTCTAGCCTTTCTCAAATCTCGAGGACGGGATTTCTTTTAAGAGTGGTAGTCTGTCACATCCCGAAATTTTCAAAATTTTGGAATGTAAACTAAAATAAATTCGATGCTTGATTGTTTGAAATTGATTGAAAATTCCCAAAGAATAAAAACTTTTTGGAGTTATATAAAAGTATTTTCTAAAATGTTGGTTTCCAAATATTTGCGAACAATACTCTATTTTGTCCGGAGGTTTCGAAACTTATAAAATTATTTAGTTGAGAAAACGATTTAAACCCTAAAAGGGCACTATAGCCACATAGACATGTATGTCAAATTTTGATTTTATAAAGTTTATATTTTTATTCCAAATTTAGTCTCATATTGAAACATTTTTCATAACGAATCCAACAGTACCTCATTTGCATTTTTCTGATTATTTTTAAGCCTCTGAAAATATATTTTCATTTTCTGAAAAAAAGAAAGAAAGCGGCCAGGCCGAACGACCCAGCCCGCGCAGCTGGCCCGGCCCTGCTGATACGCGTACAGCACGCGTCCGTTGGGAACCCCAAGAGGAAGGTGTGATGCGTACAGCGGCAAGTTTTCCCTCAGTATGAAACCAAGGTTTATCGAACCAGTAGGAGCCAAGAAGCACGTTGAAGGTTGATGGCGGCGAAATGTAGTGCGGCGCAACACCAGGGATTCCGGCGCCAACGTGGAACCTGCACAACACAAACCAAGTACTTTGCCCCAACGAAACAGCGAGGTTGTCAATCTCACCGGCTTGCTGTAACAAAGGATTAGATGTATAGTGTGGATGATGATTGTTTGCAGAAAACAGTAGAACAAGTATTGCAGTAGATTGTATTTCAGTATAGAGAATTGGACCGGGGTCCATAGTTCACTAGAGGTGTCTCTCCCATAAGATAAACATCATGTTGGGTGAACAAATTACAGTTGGGCAATTGACAAATAGAGAGGGCATGACCATGCACATACATATTATGATGAGTATTGTGAGATTTAATTGGGCATTACGACAAAGTACATAGACCGCTATCCAGCATGCATCTATGCCTAAAAAGTCCACCTTCAGGTTATCGTCCGAACCCCCTCCAGTATTAAGTTGCTAACAACAGACAATTGCATTAAGTATTGCACGTAATGTAATCAGTAACTACATCCTCGAACATAGCACCAATGTTTTATCCCTAGTGGCAACAGCACATCCATAATCTTAGAGATTTCTGTCACTTCCCCAGATTCACGGAGACATGAACCCACTATCGAGCATAAATACTCCCTCTTTGAGTTACAAGCATCTACTTGGCCAGAGCATCTACTAGTAACGGAGAGCATGCAAGATCATAAACAACACATAGACATGAATTGATAATCAACATAACAAGTATTCTCTATTCATCGGATCCCAACAAACACAACATATAGAATTACAGATAGATGATCTTGATCATGTTCGGCAGCTCACAAGACCCGACAATTAAGCACAATGAGGAGAAGACAACCATCTAGCTACTGCTATGGACCCATAGTCCAGGGGTAGACTACTCACACATCACTCCGGAGGCGACCATGGCGGCGTAGAGTCCTCCGGGAGATGATTCCCCTCTCCGGCAGGGTGCCGGAGGCGATCTCCTGAATCCCCCGAGATGGGATTGGCGGCGGTGGCGTCTCTGGAAGGTTTTCCGTATCGTGGCTCTCGGTACTGGGGGTTTCGTGACGAAGGCTATTTGTAGGCGGAAGGGCAGGTCGAGGGGCGTCACGAGGGGCCCACACCCTAGGTCGGCGCGGCCAGGGCTTGGGCCGCGCCGCCCTATGGTGTCGCCACCTCGTGGCCCCACTTCGTCTCCTCTTCAGTCTTCTGGAAGCTTCGTGGCAAAATAGGACCCTGGGCATTGATTTCGTCCAATTCCGAGAATATTTCCTTACTAGGATTTCTGAAACCAAAAACAGCAGAAAACAGCAACTGGCACTTCGGCATCTTGTTAATGAAGGAGATATGCCCTAGAGGCAATAATAAAGTGGTTATTATTTATATCTTTATGTTTATGATAAATGTTTATATATCATGCTAGAATTGTATTAACCGAAACATTAGTACATGTGTGATATGTAGACAAACAAGAAGTCCCTAGTATGCCTCTTAAACTAGCTTGTTGATTAATGGATGATTAGTTTCATAATCATGAACATTGGATGTTATTAATAACAAGGTTATGTCATTGTGTGAATGATATAATGGACACACCCAATTAAGCGTAGCATAAGATCTCGTCATTAAGTTATTTGCTATAAGCTTTCGATACATAGTTACCTAGTCCTTATGACCATGAGATCATGTAAATCACTTATACCGGAAAGGTACTTTGATTACATCAAACACCACTGCGTAAATGGGTGGCTATAAAGGTGGGATTAAGTATCCGGAAAGTATGAGTTGAGGCATATGGATCAACAGTGGGATTTGTCCATCCCGATGACGGATAGATATACTCTGGGCCCTCTCGGTGGAATGTCGTCTAATGTCTTGCAAGCATATGAAAGAGTTCATAAGAGACCACATACCACGGTACGAGTAAAGAGTACTTGTCAGGAGACGAGGTTGAACAAGGTATAGAGTGATACCGAAGATCAAACCTCGGACAAGTAAAATATCGTGAGACAAAGGGAATTGGTAATGTATGTGAATGGTTCATTCGATCACTAAAGTCATCGTTGAATATGTGGGAGCCATTATGGATCTCCAGATCCCGCTATTGGTTATTGGTCGGAGTAAGTACTCAACCATGTCCGCATAGTTCTCGAACCGTAGGGTGACACACTTAAAGTTGGATGTTGAAATGGTAGTTCTTGAATATGGAATGGAGTTGGAATATTTGTTCGGAGTCCCGGATGAGATCCCGGACATCACGAGGAGTTCCGGAATGGTCCGGAGAATAAGATTCATATATAGGATGTCATTTTATGTGAAATAAAATGTCGCGGAAGGTTCTATGGAAGGTTCTAGAAGGTTCTAGAAAAGTCCGGAAGAAACCACCAAGGAAGGTGGAGTCCACAAGGGACTCCACCTCCATGGCCGGCCAGCCCTAGTGGGGGTGGAGTCCCAAGTGGACTCCACCATAGGGGCCGGCCACCCCCCACATGGGAGGTGGGAATCCCACCTTTGGGTGGGAGTCCTAGTTGGGCTAGGTTTGCCCCCTCCTATGGAAGGTTTTGGTTTCGGGTCTTATTCGAAGACTTGGACACCAACACTTGGGATCCACCTATATAATGAGGGGCCAAGGGAGGGGGCCGGCCACCCCAAGACCACAAGTTGGCCGCCCCCCATAGAGTGGCCGGCCACCCCTCCCAAACCCTAGCCAAGCTCCTCTCCTCCATATTGCCCGCATAGCTTAGCGAAGCTCCGCCGGACTTCTTCACCGCCACCGACACCACGCCGTCGTGCTGTCGGATTCAAGAGGAGCTACTACTTCTGCTGCCCGCTGGAACGGGGAGGTGGACGTCGTCTTCATCAACAACCGAACGTGTGACCGAGTACGGAGGTGCTGCCCGTTCGTGGCGCCGGAACCGATCGTGATCAAGATCTTCTACGCGCTTTTGCAAGCGGCAAGTGATCGTCTACCGCAGCAACAAGAGCCTCCTCTTGTAGGCTTTGGAATCTCTTCAAGGGTGAGACTCGATACCCCCTCGTTGCTACCGTCTTCTAGATTGCATCTTGGCTTGGATTGCGTGTTCGCGGTAGGAAAATTTTTGTTTTCTATGCAACGTTATCCTACAGTGGTATCAGAGCCGTATCTATGCATAGATGGTTGCACGAGTAGAACACAATGGTTTGTGGGCGTTGATGCTCTTGTTATCTTTAGTTTGAGTACTTTGCATCTTTGTGGCATAGTGGGATGAAGCGGCTCGGACTAACTTTACATGACCGCGTTCATGAGACTTGTTCCTCGTTTGACATGCAACTTGTATTGCATAAGAGGCTTTGCGGGTGTCTGTCTCTCCTACTATAGTGAAGATTCAATTTACTCTTCTATTGAAAACATTAGTATCAACGTTGTGGTTCATGTTCGTAGGTTGATTAGATCTCTCTCGAAAACCCTAAACCACGTAAAATATGCAAACCAAATTAGAGGCGTCTAACTTGTTTTTGCAGGGTTTGGTGATGTGATATGGCCATGATATGATGATGAATATGTATGAGATGATCATTATTGTATTGTGGCAACCGGCAGGAGCCTTATGGTTGTCTTTAATTTTCATGTTGAGTAGTATTTCAAAGTAGTTGTTATAGTTGCTACATGAGGTGAACAACCATGAAGACGGCGCCATGAACCTTGACGCTACGCCGACAATGATGGAGATCATGCCCGAAGATGATGGAGATCATATCCGTGCTTTGGAGATGAAGATCAAAGGCGCAAAGACAAAAGGGCCATATCATATCACATATGAACTGCATGTGATGTTAATCCTTTTATGCATCTTATTTTGCTTAGATCGCGACGGTAGCATTATAAGATGATCCCTCACATTAATATCAAGATAATAAAGTGTTCTTCCCTCGTATGCACCGTTGCATTGTTCGACGTTTTGAAGCATCTCGTGATGATCGGGTGTGATAAACTTGACATACAACGGGTGTAAGCCATGTTGCACACGCGGAATACTTGGGTTTGCTTGACGAGCCTAGCATGTACAGACATGGCCTCGGGACAACGGAAACCGAAAGGTTGAACACGAGTCATATGGATGATATGATCAACATGTTGATGTTCACCATTGAAGCTACATCATCTCACGTGATGATCGGTTTTTGGTGTAGTGAATTTGGATCGTGTACCACTTAACAACTATGAGGGATGTTGTATTAAGTGGGAGTTCATTAGTAATTAGATTAAAACATGAACTAATTATCATAAACATAGTCTGAGTAGTATTTTGAATTAATTTTGTAGTATTGGCATCCGTTTACTACTATGCGCTAGTCTTGTTATTGAGATAGAAATACTGTTAAAATCGACAAGAAACTTTACGGATTGGTACCGTATTGTTAAAGAATCAAGAATTGATTAAGTCCTATTGCAAACTTTTAGTAAACCTCACATTGTTGATTCAAAGAGCTATGGTTTCAATTAGTACCTAAAGTTATCTTGTCTCCATGAAACTTGAAAGTTCAAATATGTTTGAAAAATAAGGAGCTGAAAATTTAGTTTTCAGAAATAATCAAGGTATGAGATATATGTGATATCTAAGACCTTATTGCAAGATGATAGAATATAATTTGGTGAGACTACATAAACTCATAAGTTTTATGGGAATGTATGAAGGTTGAAGACGCAAGACGTCACAATCCTCCAGCTATTGGGGCACTAATGATATTCGCATATCCATGAAGTTATCATCCTTAGTATGCACCGTTGCTAAGACTCGTCGTTTCGAAGCATCACGTGATGATCGGGTGTTATAGATTCTACGTGTGCTTACAATGGGTGCAAGCCTGATTTGCACATGCGAATACTAAGGTTAAACTTTATGAGCCTAGCATGTACAGACATGGTCTCAAAAAGTTGTCATGAATTGATGGATAAAATTATGAGTGAAATTGTTCATCATAGTTACTAATATGTGAAATCTAGAACACTTGTCATATGATGATCAACTTCAAAGTAAGAACCTCAAGGTTATTGGTATTTGACCAACAAACCTAGAAGTTATTGATGTTGAAATGTTTTTCTGAATAATGAGGAAAGCTAAAAGAGAAACTGCAAAAGATATTTTGGCAACAGAAAAGAAAAGACTAGAAAGTCTAGCTCAGGTGTATATAAATGATATACATGTTATGGTTGTATTCCTAGTTAAGTCACACAATGAAATTCTTTGGTATTAATACCATATTGGTTGGTATGAAGTGTCATACAAAACAACGCAATTCAAGAATACAATGGCCTAAGTGATCGACAAGGAATATGATAAGAATGTTCGCCTGGAACAAAAATAAAGTGTTATTATGTTCGTCGTTGGCATTCTATCTAGCCCTTAGAATTTATAATAAAGAGCTTAATAAATTGTTATTTTGCTCTGGTCAAATGAAAACAATGAGTTGTTCAAATTATGACATTACTCCATGTATGATGGATAAGTTATTATAAATCTTAAATGGTGAAACACACATACATAACACTGACGCTAAAAATGCCATAAGGCAAATGATTTGAATTCCACTTATTTGTGGAACCGCAATTTAGGTCATGTTAGAAAGGATCGCATGAAGGAACTCCATGCAAATGGATTTTTGGAGTCATTCGATTTGTTGAATCGTTTGGCACTTGCAAAATCTTTTCTAAAAGGTAATGACTGAAATACCGTTCATAGGCCGAAGAGTTGAACGGGCAACTAACTTAGTGAAAACATACATAATGATATATGTGGTTCACTGGGCATAGTTGTGTGTGGAAGATTCTTCTACTTCATGAAAACTTTCAAACAATGAATTGAGTATATATGTGGATATATTCAATAAGGAAAAGTTTGAAACATTTGAATAGGATTCAAATAAATTTCAGCATGAAGTGGAAATCATCGTAATAGAAATCAAATATCTATGATTGGATCATGGTGGAAATATTTGAATTACGAGTTTTAGCGAACATCTAAGAGAGTTATGAAATTGTTCTACAACTTACGTTTCTTGGAGTATCATAGTGATGATGAAGTATCCAAGAGATATATCCAAACTTTGTTGGATCAATGATGAGATAAAATATTGATGCCATTATATTTTTGTGGATTATGCTTTAGTGACTACCGCTTTTACACTGAATAGAGCATCATCATGATCCGTTGAAATGACACCATACAAGTTATGGCATGGGTATAAACCCTAATAGTCAACCAAAATCGGATGAATGTCTTTGTTAGTTATCCCAGAGATTTGATTGGGAATTCTTCCCACGAGACAAAGAAAAAAGTGTTTGTCAATGTTTCTTATTTCCGAGAAATTGTTTCTAGTGAAGTATTTGAGTGGGAGGACAATATATTTTGATAAGGTTTATGAACCTGAGCATAATGATCAGAGTAGCGCAGCATCGGAATTGGTTTCGAAAGCGGCCACAACGATCATGGCTCCCATGACTACAAAGTGTTTTAGCCATGGAGATCGAAGTACATATTGAACCTTGTAGGTATGGTTTACTTTGTGATCAAATAAATGATTTGTGGACAAAGGATTGATTTTGAACAATGATAAACCAACTACAAAACAAAGAAGTTATGATGGGCCCTGACTCCGTTAAAATGGCCATACGCCATGAAATCCAAGATAGATGAATACTTTTTGAAAGAAAATAGATCTATAAAATTGATGGACTTGGATGAAATATCCTTGAAGAAGCTTAACTTGTCGAAAAGTTGTTTACGACAAAGTTCAAAGAGTTGACTACGACAAGATTAGATCTTCCGTAGCAATGCTTAAAGTCTATATGGATTATTCTAGTAATCACTACATATTTCCTTTATGAGATATGTTAGTAGGATGGCAAAATACATTACTTATCGAAGTGTGTATTAAAGGTGTATACAAGATACAACCAAGAGTTTTGCTGATCCGTGGAATACTAGATAGGTATACAAACTTCAATTTGATGAAGTAAGTATAGCGGAGTTTGAATCTTCACTAGATGAAATAGTCAAAGAGTTTTTGATTTCATCAGAAACAATGAAGAGGCTTGCATTTGCAAGAAATTAAGTGGGAGCGCTAAGACACATTTATAATACTTTATGTAGGTGACATATAGTTGGTTATAAATGATGTAATTATATACTTGATTAAAAGGTTTCATTGAGAATTAACTTCAATGAAAGGATATGGACTGAAACAAATTTAGTGTCAAGATCTATGAAGATAGATTGAAACACATAAATAAGTTTAAGTCAAAGTGCATATGATGGATATTGAAGTAGTTCAATATAGAAATATTAAGAAAATGTTCTTGTCATGTGAAGGTTTAACAAGACTTGAGTGTATCTCGACACTCAATGAATAAAAACCCACGAGTGATTAGAGAACACGAATAATATGTACACAATCAGATATCATGTGCTATAAAGTGTTATGAGCATATACCAGAATGATTCATATGATGATCATTGGACGACAAAGAAGAATATCCTTGAGTACTTTAGAAGAACTAAGGATATATATATATATTTTTGTATGAAGAAATGACAAACAAATCGATGTAAGGTGTTACACCGATATTGGTTTTATCACATATAAAATATAAATTCAATCTCAAATTAGACGAAGTGTTGTTTAAAAGGTAGCACAATGAGCTAGAAGTTGTCTATGCTAGATTTAGAAGGGTTCTAAATATGGTGACGGATTCTACAAAAGAAGGCAGAGTATGTCATTGTTTTGACAATGACAAAGGATGTTAAGTCAAGAGGTTCTTTGAGAACTTGGTGTAGTTCCGACAGAGTCAGAACTTTGAAGCTATATTGTGTGTGAGCATATTAGTGACATATTTCAGACAATGGAATTAAGGTTCCACCAGAAGATCAAACATATTTAATGCCAGCTCATTTGGAAATGAGTGATGCGTTGAGACGCAAATGAATTACAAAATACATACGTTTACGAGCGTGTCGATCCGATGACTAAAAACCTCTCCCGTGAGCAATACATGATAAAGCACCGAGAAGGCCAAGGTGTTATATCTTTACAAATGTAAACTAGATTATTGACTCTAGTGCAAGTGGGAGACTGAAGGAGATATGCCCTAGAGGCAATAATAAAGTGGTTATTATTTATATCTTTATGTTTATGATAAATGTTTATATATCATGCTAGAATTGTATTAACCGAAACATTAGTACATGTGTGATATGTAGACAAACAAGAAGTCCCTAGTATGCCTCTTAAACTAGCTTGTTGATTAATGGATGATTAGTTTCATAATCATGAACATTGGATGTTATTAATAACAAGGTTATGTCATTGTGTGAATGATATAATGGACACACCCAATTAAGCGTAGCATAAGATCTCGTCATTAAGTTATTTGCTATAAGCTTTCGATACATAGTTACCTAGTCCTTATGACCATGAGATCATGTAAATCACTTATACCGGAAAGGTACTTTGATTACATCAAACACCACTGCGTAAATGGGTGGCTATAAAGGTGGGATTAAGTATCCGGAAAGTATGAGTTGAGGCATATGGATCAACAGTGGGATTTGTCCATCCCGATGACGGATAGATATACTCTGGGCCCTCTCGGTGGAATGTCGTCTAATGTCTTGCAAGCATATGAAAGAGTTCATAAGAGACCACATACCACGGTACGAGTAAAGAGTACTTGTCGAGACGAGGTTGAACAAGGTATAGAGTGATACCGAAGATCAAACCTCGGACAAGTAAAATATCGTGAGACAAAGGGAATTGGTAATGTATGTGAATGGTTCATTCGATCACTAAAGTCATCGTTGAATATGTGGGAGCCATTATGGATCTCGGATCCCGCTATTGGTTATTGGTCGGAGTAAGTACTCAACCATGTCCGCATAGTTCTCGAACCGTAGGGTGACACACTTAAAGTTGGATGTTGAAATGGTAGTTCTTGAATATGGAATGGAGTTGGAATATTTGTTCGGAGTCCCGGATGAGATCCCGGACATCACGAGGAGTTCCGGAATGGTCCGGAGAATAAGATTCATATATAGGATGTCATTTTATGTGAAATAAAATGTCGCGGAAGGTTCTATGGAAGGTTCTAGAAGGTTCTAGAAAAGTCTGGAAGAAACCACCAAGGAAGGTGGAGTCCACAAGGGACTCCACCTCCATGGCCGGCCAGCCCTAGTGGGGGTGGAGTCCCAAGTGGACTCCACCATAGGGGGCCGGCCACCCCCCACATGGGAGGTGGGAATCCCACCTTTGGGTGGGAGTCCTAGTTGGGCTAGGTTTGCCCCCTCCTATGGAAGGTTTTGGTTTCGGGTCTTATTCGAAGACTTGGACACCAATACTTGGGATCCACCTATATAATGAGGGGCCAAGGGAGGGGGCCGGCCACCCCAAGACCACAAGTTGGCCGCCCCCCATAGAGTGGCCGGCCACCCCTCCCAAACCCTAGCCAAGCTCCTCTCCTCCATATTGCCCGCATAGCTTAGCGAAGCTCCGCCGGACTTCTTCACCGCCACCGACACCACGCCGTCGTGCTGTCGGATTCAAGAGGAGCTACTACTTCCGCTGCCCGCTGGAACGGGGAGGTGGACGTCGTCTTCATCAACAACCGAACGTGTGACCGAGTACGGAGGTGCTGCCCGTTCGTGGCGCCGGAACCGATCGTGATCAAGATCTTCTACGCGCTTTTGCAAGCGGCAAGTGATCGTCTACCGCAGCAACAAGAGCCTCCTCTTGTAGGCTTTGGAATCTCTTCAAGGGTGAGACTCGATACCCCCTCGTTGCTACCGTCTTCTAGATTGCATCTTGGCTTGGATTGCGTGTTCGCGGTAGGAAAATTTTTGTTTTCTATGCAACGTTATCCTACAGTTAATAGGTTAGTTCCAGAAAATGCACGAATATGACATAAAGTGTGCATAAAACATGTAGATATCATCAATAATGTGGCATGGAACATAAGAAATTATCGATACGTCGGAGACGTATCAGCATCCCCAAGCTTAGTTCCTGCTCGTCCCGAGCAGGTAAACGATAAATAAAGATAATTTCTGGAGTGACATGCCATCATAACCTTGATCATACTATTTGTAAGCATATGTAGTGAATGCAGCGATCAAAACAATGTATATGACATGGGTAAACAAGTGAATCATATAGCAAAGACTTTTCATGAATAGCACTTCAAGACAAGCATCAATAAGTCTTGCATAAGAGTTAACTCATAAAGCAATAATTCAAAGTAAAGCATTGAAGCAACACAAAGGAAGATTAAGTTTCAGCGGTTGCTTTCAACTTGTAACATGTATATCTCATGGATATTGTCAACATAGAGTAATATAACAAGTTCAATATGCAAATATGTAGGAATCAATGCACAGTTCACACAAGTGTTTGCTTCTTGAGATGGAGATAAATAGGTGAACTGACTCAACAATAAAAGTAAAAGAATGGTCCTTCAAAGAGGAAAGCATCGATTGCTATATTTGTGCTAGAGCTTTGATTTTGAAAACAAGAAACAATTTTGTCAACGGTAGTAATAAAGCATATGTATCATGTAAATTATATCTTACAAGTTGCAAGCCTCATGCATAGTATACTAATAGTGCCCGCACCTTGTCCTAATTAGCTTGGACTACCGGATTATCACAATGCACATGTTTTAACCAAGTGTCACAAAGGGGTACCTCTATGCCGCATGTACAAAGGTCTAAGGAGAAAGCTCGCATCGGATTTCTCGCTATTGATTATTCTCAACTTAGACATCCATACCGGGACAACATAGACAACAGATAATGGACTCCTCTTTTATGCATAAGCATGTAGCAACAATTAATTTTCTCATTTGAGATTGAGGATATATGTCCAAAACTGAAACTTCCACCATGGATCATGGCTTTAGTTAGCGGCCCAATGTTCTTCTCTAACAATATGCACGCTCTAATCATAAGGTGGTAGATCGCTCTTGCTTCAGACAAGACGAACATGCATAGCAACTCACATGAAATTCAACAAAAGGTAGTTGATGGCATCCCCAGGAACATGGTTATCGCACAACGAGCAACTTAATAAGAGATAAAATGCATAAGTACATATTCAATACCACAATAGTTTTTAGGCTATCTGTCCCATGAGCTATATATTGTAAAGGTGAAGAATGGAAATTTAAAGGTAGCACTCAAGCAATTTACTTTGGAATGGCGGGGAAATACCATGTAGTAGGTAGGTATGGTGGACACAAATGGCATAGTGGTTGGCTCAAGTATTTGGATGCATGAGAAGTATTCCCTCTCGATACAAGTTTTAGGCTAGCAAGGTTATTTGAAACAAATACAAGGATGAACCAGTGCAGCAAAACTTACATAAAAGACATATTAAAAACATTATAAGACTCTACACCGTCTTCCTTGTTGTTCAAACTCAATACTATAAATTATCTAGACTTTAGAGAGACCAAATATGCAAACCAAATTTTAGCATGCTCTATGTATTTCTTCATTAATGGGTGCAAAGCATATGATGCAAGAGCTTAAACATGAGCACAACAATTGCCAAGTATCACATTATCCAAGACATTATAACAATTACTACATGTATCATTTTCCAATTCCAACCATATAACAATTTAACGAAGAAGAAACTTCGCCATGAATACTATGAGTAAAGCCTAAGGACATACTTGTCCATATGCAACAGTGGAACGTGTCTCTCTCCCACACAAAGAATGCTAGGATCCATTTTATTCAAACAAAACAAAAACTAAAACAAACCGACGCTCCAAGCAAAGCACATAAGATGTGATGGAATAAAAATATAGTTTCAGGGGAGGAACCTGATAATGTTGTCGATGAAGAAGGGGATGCCTTGGGCATCCCCAAGCTCAGACGCTTGAGTCTTCTTGATATATGCAGGGTGAACCTCCGGGGCATCCCCAAGCTTAGAGCTTTCACTCTCCTTGATCATGTTGTATCATCTCCCTCTCTTGATCCTTGAAAACTTCCTCCACACCAAACTTAGAACAACTCATTAGAGGGTTAGTGCACAATCAAAATATACATGTTCAGAGGTGACATAATCATTCTTAACACTTCTGGACATTGCACAAAGCTACTGAAAGTCAATGGAATCGAAATATCCATCGAACATAACAAAACTGGCAATGGGAAATAAAAGGCAGAATCTGTCAAAACAGAACAGTTCGTATTGACGAATTTTATTGAGGCACCAGACTTGCTCAAATGAAAATGCTCAAATTGAATGAAAGTTGCGTACATATCTGAGGATCACTCACGTAAATTGGCATAATTTTCTGAGTTACCTACAGAGAATTTTGCCCAGATTCGTGACAGCAAAGAAATCTGTTTCGGCGCAGTAATCCAAATCTGGTATGAACCTTACTATCAACGACTTTACTTGGCACAATAAAACACTAAACTAAGATAAGGAGAGGTTGCTACAGTATTAAACAACTTCCAAGACACAAATATAAAACAAAGTACTGTAGCAAAATAAACACATGGGTTATCTCCCAAGAAGTTCTTTCTTTATAGCCATTAAGATGGGCTCAGCAGTTTTATTGATGCACTCGCAAGAAATAGTATTTGAAGCAAAAGAGAGCATCAAGAGGCAAATTCAAAACAAATTTAAACCTAACATGCTTCCTGTGAAAAGGAATCTTGTAAATAAACAAGTTATGTAGGCATAGTGCAATAAGCATAAGAAAACTAGACAAGCTCAACTTCAAGATTTTTAGTATATAGAGAGGTGTTTTAGTATCATGACAATTTCTACAACCATATTTTCCTCTCTCATAATAATTTCCAGTAGCATCATGAACAAACTCAACAATATAACTATCACATAAAGCATTCTTATCATGAGTCTCATGCATAAAATAATTACTACTCCCAACATAAGCATAGTCATTCTTATTAATTGTAGTGGGAGCAAATTCAATACAGTAGCTATCATTTTTATTCTCATCAAATATAGGAGGCATAGTATAATCATAATAAACTTTATCCTCTATAGTAGGTGGCACCAAAATACCACTATCATCATAAATGGGAGGCAAAGTATCATCAAAGTAAATTTTCTCCTCCATGCTTGGGGGACTAAAAATATCATGCTCATCAAAACCAGCTTCCCCAAGCTTAAATTCTTCCATAGCATTAGCAATAATAGTGTTCAAAGAGTTCATGCTAATAACATTGCTACAACTATTTTGCAAACAAAGTTCCATGGGTTTTTTAATTTTCTCTTCAAACACCTCATGTCCTAACTCAAGATAAATACTATAAAGATCTCTAATATTTTTGTTGTTTTCCATTAAGCCTAACTAGTGAAATAAAAGCATGCATGGAATTAAGTAAAGTAAAACAAGTAACTATTTTTTTTGTTTTTGATATAGCGAACAAGATAGCAAATAAAGTAAAACTAGCAACTAATTTTTTTGTATTTTGATTTAGTGCAGCAAACAAAGTAGTAAATAAAACTAAGCAAGACAAAAACAAATTAAAAGAGATTGGGATGTGGAGACTCCCCTTGCAGCCTGTCTTGGTCTCCCCGGCAACGGCGCCAGAAAAATCGCTTGATACGCATACAACATGCGTCCGTTGGGAAGCCCAAGAGGAAGGTGTGATGCGTACAGCGGCAAGTTTTCCCTCAGTATGAAACCAAGGTTTATCGAACCAGTAGGAGCCAAGAAGCACGTTGAAGGTTGATGGCGGCGAAATGTAGTGCGGCGCAACACCAGGGATTCCGGCGCCAACGTGGAACCTGCACAAAACAAACCAAGTACTTTGCCCCAACGAAACAGCGAGGTTGTCAATCTCACCGGCTTGCTGTAACAAAGGATTAGATGTATAGTGTGGATGATGATTGTTTGCAGAAAACATTAGAACAAGTATTGCAGTAGATTGTATTTCAGTATAGAGAATTGGACCGGGGTCCATAGTTCACTAGAGGTGTCTCTCCCATAAGATAAACAGCATGTTGGGTGAACAAATTACAGTTGGGCAATTGACAAATAGAGAGGGCATGACCATGCACATACATATTATGATGAGTATTGTGAGATTTAATTGGGCATTACGACAAAGTACATAGACCGCTATCCAGCATGCATCTATGCCTAAAAAGTCCACCTTCAGGTTATCGTCTGAACCCCCTCCAGTATTAAGTTGCTAACAACAGACAATTGCATTAAGTATTGCGCGTAATGTAATCAGTAACTACATCCTCAAACATAGCACCAATGTTTTATCCCTAGTGGCAACAGCACATCCATAATCTTAGAGATTTCTGTCACTTCCCCAGATTCACGGAGACATGAACCCACTATCGAGCATAAATACTCCCTCTTTGAGTTACAAGCATCTACTTGGCCAGAGCATCTACTAGTAACGGAGAGCATGCAAGATCATAAACAACACATAGACATGAATTGATAATCAACATAACAAGTATTCTCTATTCATCGGATCCCAACAAACACAACATATAGAATTACAGATAGATGATCTTGATCATGTTCGGCAGCTCACAAGACCCGACAATTAAGCACAATGAGGAGAAGACAACCATCTAGCTACTGCTATGGACCCATAGTCCAGGGGTAGACTACTCACACATCACTCCGGAGGCGACCATGGCGGCGTAGAGTCCTCCGGGAGATGATTCCCCTCTCCGGCAGGGTGCCGGAGGCGATCTCCTGAATCCCCCGAGATGGGATTGGCGGCGGCGGCATCTCTGGAAGGTTTTCCGTATCGTGGCTCTCGGTACTGGGGGTTTCGCGACGAAGGCTATTTGTAGGCGGAAGGGCAGGTCGAGGGGCGTCACGAGGGGCCCACACCCTAGGTCGGCGCGGCCAGGGCTTGGGCCGCACCGCCCTATGGTGTCGCCACCTCGTGGCCCCACTTCGTCTCCTCTTCGGTCTTCTGGAAGCTTCGTGGCAAAATAGGACCCTGGGCGTTGATTTCGTCCAATTCCAAGAATATTTCCTTACTAGGATTTCTGAAACCAAAAACAGCAGAAACAAAGAATCGGCACTTCGGCATCTTGTTAATAGGTTAGTTCCAGAAAATGCACGAATATGACATAAAGTGTGCATAAAACATGTAGATAACATCAATAATGTGGCATGGAACATAAGAAATTATCGATACGTCGGAGACGTATCACCTGCTCGCGCGGTAGGCAGCACGGCATCACCCGCCACGGCCCATGTCGCCCCGGCCCACCTCCCCACCACCTCGCCCACGCCTCCCTGCCCTGCCCTTTTCCTTTTTTCCGGCCCAGCAGCGCCCCAGGCCGCTCCCTGGCCCAACGCCAGCCCCACCCGTGCCAGCTCCCACACCCGCGACCGCGCGCTGCACGACGTGCCCCCATTTTCCTTTTCTTTAGTCCCACCTCGCCTCTCTAAACAAATCTCTCTCTGATTTCAGCCTATAAATACCCACCTAGGGAACCTCCCCAGCACACCACAAGGCGACCGACACCTCTCCCCTCTCTCTCCGCGCGCAGCGCTGCTCTCTCGCGACGCAGTTCGCGGCAGATGGTAACTGCGTCAGATGGTGTAACGCACGAGACGCAACATCCGCAATGCTATTTTGGGAAACGCCGCGACTCGACGAATCCCTTGCGCGGTAATAATTCTATTTTCACTCTTTTCACGTAGATTTACAATTTTATTTTTGTTAGATCTACACCTCCGTTTAGAATAATGGTTCTTCCGTTAAGTTTGTAATTAGACACTCTACAACTTTCATATAGGAAGTTTTTTCATCCGAGCAACTTGCTCGGACAACTTTTCGTACACCATTAAATCTGTAGACGATTCGGTATAATTTTGTAAAATTCATATCTTATGTTCTATCCGTCGGATTTCGACAAATCCTATACCGTTGGAATCAGCAAATCACGTAGATCATGTTAGACATTTTGCGTGGCAGTTTCGCCCACTTTATTTTCGCGGTATCCCTTTGATCCGCAACATTGTCTCTAAAATAAATTCTATAAACTTTTTCCGAGAGATTCTTTTGGCGATACGCTTGTAATGGAATTCTCTACAACTTTCGTGTAGAAAGTTCTTCCATATGGAAAACTTCTTCTAATGACTTTTCATGAGAAGTGCAGTACCATAACTGGTTTCAACATAGTTCCTTTAGCAAAAATAATTCTTACGATCATACACATCTTCCAGGACCATTATAATTCTTTATCATGTTCACAGATAATGCATACTTACCCCTGGTTGTCTAGTTCATATTATTCAAATAACAATTGAGTTGTTTGAGTAAAGTGTGACATGTCCTAGTTTAGATTTTTAACTTGTTTTAGTATGGTGGAGATACTCTACACCATATCACATGTGATGAACCTTTGTTACCCATTAGGCTCCGCGAACCAAATCCCGATATCATTCATGCATATACAACCTCATGCCATTCAATCCTTCCGCTTAGTTCGAACTATTCAATTTTCAAATGAGTTACTTGAGTAGTTCAATATATCATTAGTTCATATCCAATGCTAGGTGTGACCTTGTGCTACTTTGATAAGTGTTGTCACACTATGTCAATTGCATAAGCCTTGGTTTACAGTACTTCATCCAATAGCACCACCGTCCAAAATATTTGAATCGCATTGCAAATATTCAAATTCAAACATGAGAATTTGAGTATATATTCATTATTGTTTTCTATATTTCTTCCTCAACATGATTCTTTTGTGAAGGTGAAACTCATGATCACATCCACACACCAATACCACTAGAAACTTTACCTTGAACCAATATCGTGTCTATCCAAATTCATTTTCATTCACTCCTTTGACTTGGTTCAAATCTATTCAACTTACAAATGAGTAAATTGAGTAATTCTATTGTTTATACCCAAGCCTATGTGTAGTTCATACTATTTTGAGTAATTGTTGTCGCACTTATTCAGTAGTATTGTTGTTGCACTATTTGTCACTTATGTGGTTCAACTCACATAAGCCGTTTCAAATCCCTTTCATGCTTTTTGTAAAGCATAAAGATTCTTCAATTATATCTTGGATAATCCATCTCTTTTGAATCATATGACTTAGCCATTCCAACACCTCAAGGCCATGTCTTGCAAGCCAAACCTCGTGCCACACCTTAGTACCATTGAGCGATTTCCGATTGTTGTCTTATTTGATTTTGTTGTTGTTGAATTGTGTGTTTATGTTGTGCTATATTCTATGTTATAGTTTGTACGGAGAGGCACGTATTTTGATTAAGAGAAGTGAACGCGCTTCAACTACAAAAAGGCAAATGACATTCAATTCCTACCTATTTTACTATGCATTAGTGTTTTTCAAACTAGTATGCATGGTAGGATTTTGTTTTCAAAAGTTATGCTATGCTCATCAATCCTAGTAGTGTGTAGCCACCCTTGAACCATTGCTAGTATTCTTAGTATGCTTAGCAATAACAAAATGCCACTGCTGTTTTGATATTTTTGGATTGTGAGTATTGAGAATTAAAATTAACAACCTTAATGAATCACCTGGGTGGATTGGTTGAGTGGTGGGCGGCTGATACGTCCATTTTGCATCACTATTTTATATCATAATTTACTGTTATTCATTGATATATTTCATATTTAGAGGTGATTCTTATGTTATTTCATCTATTTTGCATGTTTCATGATTGTTGGAGAATCGCGCACCAGAGTCAGGATTCTGCTGGAAAAAGCGCCGTCAGAGTGCAATATTTCGGAAGATCAACAATTGACGGAAATTATACTGAAAATCCTATTTTTCCAGAAGACGAAGATAGCCAAAAGGAGGAGCCGAGGAGGGCCGCCATGGCCTCCCCCATAGGCCGGCGCGGGCCCAGGCCTGGCCGCGCCGCCTTATGGGGAGGGGGCCCACAACCCCCTCTGGCCTCCTCTCCTTCGCGTACTTCTTCGTCCCGAAAACCTAAGCTCCAGGGGATAGTCGCGAAGAGTCACAGCCGCCTCTGCGGGGCGGAAAACACCAGAGAGAAAAGAGCTCTCTGGCAGGCTGAAATCTGCCGGGGAAATTCCCTCCCGGAGGGGGAAATCGACGCCATCGTCACCGTCATCGAGCTGGACATCATCTCCATCATCATCACCATCATCTCCATCATCATCACCGCCATCTCCACCGCTGCACATCGTCACCGCTGTAACAATTAGGGTTGGATCTTGATTTTTTGATAGGGGAAACTCTCCCGGTATTGATTTCTACTTGTTATTGATGCTATTGAGTGAAACCATTGAACCAAGGTTTATGTTCAGATTGTTATTCATCATTATATCACCTTTGATCATGTTCCATATGATGTCTCGTGAGTAGTTCGTTTAGTTCTTGAGGATATGGGTGAAGTCTAAATGTTAGTAGTGAATTATGTTGGGTAATATTCAATGTTATGATATTTAAGTTGTGGTGTTATTCTTCTAGTGGTGTCATGTGAACGTCGACAACATGATACTTCACCTTTATGGGCCTAGGGGAATATATCTTGTACTCGTTTGCCAATTGCGGGGTTGCCGGAGTGACAGAAACCTGAACCCCCGTTGGTATATCGATGCAGGAGGGATAGCAGGATCTCAGAGTTTAAGGCTGTGGTTAGATTTATCTTAATTACTTTCTTGTATTTGCGGATGCTTGCAAGGGGTATAATCACACGTATGTATTAGTCCTAGGAAGGGCGATGCATTAGCATAGGTTCACCCACACAACACTTATCAAAACAATGAAGATTAATCAGCTATATGAAGCGAAAGCACTAGACTAAATTCCCGTGTGTCCTCAAGAACGTTTGGTCATTATAAGTAAACAAACCGGCTTGTCCTTTGTGCTAAAAAGGATTGGGCCACTCGCTGCAATTATTACTCTCGCATTTTACTTACTCGTACTTTATTCATCTGCTATATCAAAACCCCCTGAATAATTGTCTGTGAGCATTTACAGTGAATCCTTCATCAAAACTGCTTGTCAACACCTTCTGCTCCTCGTTGGGTTCGACACTCTTATTTATCGAAAATACTACGATACACCCCCTATACTTGTGGGTCATCAAGACTATTTTCTGGCGCCGTTGCCGGGGAGTAAAGCGCTATTGGTAAGTGGAATTGGTAAGGGAAACTTTTACTGTTCGTGTTGATTTTATTTCTGCCTGCTGCTATAATTCAATATGGAGAGATCTTCTCTTGAATTTTTATTTGGAAAATCTACTACTACTGCAAAGGTAGTGGATGAGGTGACAGGTGAGAAAGAGGTTCCATACAAAATACCTATGAAAATTATTGAACGTGTTGTGGATAACCGCTATGAAGGGGATGGAACTGTCCATCCTGGTGATCATTTACTGTTCTTACATGAATTATGCGGTTTATTCAAGTGTGCAGGTATTTCTATGGATGAAGTTAGGAAGAAACTATTCTCTATATCGCTGTCGGGTAAAGTGGCGCATTGGTATAAACTACTGAAGAATGGGGATTCTCTTGAATGGAATGATATTGTGCCCCTATTTTATTCTAAATTCTATCCTCCAAGTGAAATTCACAAAGACCGGAACCGCATATATAATTTCTGGCCTCATGATGGAGAGAGTATTGCCCAAGCGTGGGGGAGACTGAAGTCTTTAATGCTCAAATGCCCCATTCATGAGCTTCCTGGTAATATTATCATTGATAATTCCTATGCAAGACTTTCTTTTCAAGATAAGACCTTGCTGGATACTTCTTGTTTTGGATCATTTACACGCAACAAAGAAGAGTTTAAAAGGGAACTTCTTGATCGGATTCAGGAGAATACTGAAGGATGGGAGAACGACAAAGATAGAGAGTCAGGTATAAATTATGATTATAAATGCATTGAAACTTTTATGGATACTGATAAATTTCATAATATGAGTGCTACTTATGGTCTTGATTCTCAAGTCGTTGCAAATCTTTATAAAGCTTTTGCCTCTCATTTTGAATTGCCTAGGAAGAATTTTGATAAGTATCATGAACCGTATAAATATAAAATTGATTCATCTATAAATAAATGTGTTGTAATTGAAACTGTTGATCATATTCTTCCTGAAGCTTATATTGAAAAAACTCCTTTCCCCGCTAAAATGAAGGACTATTCTGTTATAAATAGTGCGGTTAATAAAAGTGCAAAGAAACCTATAAAACCTGAAGAGCAAATAAAGGTTGAACCTGCTATTGCAATAGTTAAAGATCTAGTGACTGAAAATGTGGAAGATGGTCATATTATTTTCTGTGAAGATGCTTCTAATATTGTTTCACATCCTAATAAGTCTAGGAAAACTAGTGTTCCTATGCTCTCTGTTAGAATTGGTGATCATTGCTATTATGGTTTATGCGATATTGGTGCAAGTATTAGTGCTATTCCTTATGAGCTTTACACGGAGATAATGCATGAAATTGGTATTGTTCGAGATGTGGAAGTTCTATGTGGTAAGATTAAATATCCTGCTGACTTTTTGGTACTTGGTTCTGCTGCTAGTAAGTATTGTCCTACATTTTTGGTAGACCTTTTCTAAATACTTGTGGAGCTGTTATACATTGCAAGAAAGAGAAAATCTTGACTAAATTTGCTGGTGAATCTTATGAGTTTTATTTCTCTAAATTTGCCAAAACTCCTTATAAAGATGATTCGCCTAATAATGATTTTAGAGTTGAATAGTGTGTGTCTATTGCTCTTGCTCCTAATAATCCTTTGCAGCAACATTTGGAGAATAGTGAGAGTGAAGTCTTTAGGGAAGAAAGAAATGAGCTTGATGAAATTTTCCTTCATCAACCTATCCTCAAACATGATTTACCGGTAGAAGATCTAGGTACAACACAGCCACCAAAGGAAGATCCTGTTTTTGATTTAAAACCATTGCCTGATAATCTTAAATATGCTCATATTGATGGTAAGAAAATATATCCTGTTATTATTAGTTCTAAGCTTTCAGAGTTTGAGGAACAAAGGTTATTGGAAATATTGAAGAAACACCGAGGAGCTATTGGCTACACTCTTGATGACTTGAAGGGGATTTCTCCCTCTATTTGCCAACATGCCATTGATACGGAAGATGATGCAAAGCATGTTGTTGAACATCAGCGTCGTCTAATTCCTAAGATGAAGGATGTGATAAGAAATGAGGTATTAAAACTCCTTGAAGCTGGTATTATATATCCTATTGCAGATAGTAGATGGGTTAGTCCTGTGCATTGTGTTCCTAAGAAAGGAGGAATGACTGTTGTGCCTAATGATAATGATGAGCTCATCCCTCAAAGAGTAGTTGTAGGGTATAGAATGTGCATTTATTATCGAAAAGTTAATAAGGTTACTAAGAAAGATCATTACCCTTTACCTTTTATTGATCAAATGTTAGAAAGGTTGTCTAAAAATACTCATTTTTGCTTTCTTGGTGGATATTCTGGGTTTTCACAAATTGTTGTTAAAAATAAGGATCAAGAGAAAACCACTTTCACTTGTCCCTACGGAACTTATGCTTATAGACGTATGCCTTTTGGTTTATGTAATGCTCCTGCTACTTTTCAAAGATGCATGTCTGCTATTTTTCATGGCTTTTGCGAGAATATTGTAGAGCTATTCATGGATGATTTTTCTGTCTATGGGAATTCTTTTGATAATTGCTTGCGAAACCTTGATAAAGTTTTGCAGAGATGTGAAGAAACTAAACTTGTTCTTAATTGGGAGAAATGCCACTTTATGGTTAATGAAGGAATTGTATTGGGACATAAAATTTCCGAGAGAGGTATTGAAGTTGATAGAGCTAAAGTTGAAGCAATTGAGAAGATGCCCTATCCAAGGGATGTTAAAGGTATTCGTAGTGTTCTTGGTCATGCTGGGTTTTATAGGAGGTTTATTAAAGACTTTTCTAAGATTTCAAAGCCTCTTACTAATCTTCTTCAAAAAGATGTACCTTTTGTTTTTGATGATGATTGTAAGGAAGATTTTGAAACTCTAAAGAAAGCATTAACAACTGCTCCTATAGTTGAACCTCCTGATTGGAACTTACCTTTTGAAATTATGTGTGATGCTAGTGATTTTGCTGTAGACGCTGTTCTTGGACAGTGAGTAGATAAAAAATTAAATGTTATTCATTATGCTAGTAAAACTCTCGATGCTGCTCAAAGAAATTATGCTACTACTGAAAAATAATTGTTAGCTGTAGTCTTTGCTTGTGACAAGTTTAGATCCTATATTGTTGATTCAAAAGTTACAATTCATACTGATCATGCTGCAATTAGATACCTAATGCAAAAGAAAGATGCTAAGCCAAGGCTTATTAGATGGGTGCTTTTGTTGCAAGAATTTGATTTACATATTATAGACAGGAAAGGTGCTGATAATCCTGTTGCTGATAATTTGTCTAGATTGGAAAATATTGCCTATGATCCTGTTCCTGTTAATGATAGTTTTCCAAATGAACAATTGGCTGTAATAAAGGTGAGCTTGCAAGATAGTCCTTGGTATGCTGATTATGCTAACTTTATTGTTTCCAAGTACTTGCCTCCAACCTTTTCAGCTCAGCAAAGGAGGAAATTCTTTTATGACTTGAGGCATTATTTTTGGGATGACCCACACTTATATAAAGAAGGAGTGGATGGTATTCTGCGAATATGTGTTCCCGAATATGAACAACAAGAGATATTGAGTAAGTGTCATGGTAGTGCTTATGGAGGACATCACGCCGGAGATAGAACTGCGCAAAAGGTTCTACAATCAGGTTTTTATTGGCCAACTCTCTTCAAAGATGCAAGAAAGTTTATTTTATCTTGTGATGAATGCCAAAGGGTTGGTAATATCTCCAGACGCAATGAAATGCCTATGAATTATACTCTTGTTATTGAACCATTCGATTGTTGGGGATTTGACTTCATGGGACCTTTCCCTTCTTCAGAAGGTAACACTCATATACTTGTCGCTGTTGATTATGTTACTAAATGGGTGGAAGCCTGATGTCTACTCACGCTTCTTTTCCTGTAGACAGCGTTGGGCCTCCAAGAGCAGAGGTTTGTAGAACAGCAGCAAGTTTTCCCTTAAGTGGATCACCCAAGGTTTATCGAACTCAGGAAGGAAGAGGTCAAAGATATCCCTCTCATGCAACCCTGCAACCACAAAGCAAGAAGTCTCTTGTGTCCCCAACACACCTAATACACTTGTCAGATGTATAGGTGCACTAGTTCGATGAAGAGATAGTGAAATACAGGTGGTATGAATGAATATGAGCAGTAGTAACGGCGCCAGAAAATACTTGATGCTACAACTGGCGTGTGGTTGATGGTGGTAATATTGCAGGAAGTAGAGATGCAGTAAAACAGTAAACAAGCGGTGATTGCAGTATTTGGAAACAAGGCCTAGGGATTATACTTTCACTAGTGGACACTCTCAACATTGATCACATAATAAAACCACTCTACACTCTATTGTTGGATGATGAACACCACTAATTGTGTAGGGCTACGAGAGCACCTCAATGCCGGAGTTAACAAGCTCCACAATATTTGATATTCATATTTAAATAACCTTAGAGTGCATGATAGATCAACACAACTATACCAAGTACTAACATAGCATGCACACTGTCACCTTCATACTATGAAAGGAGGAATAGATCACATCAATACCATCATAGTAATAGTTAACTTCATAATCTACAAGAGATCATAATCATAAACTCCGCCAAGTACTACATGATGCACACACTGTCACCAGTACATCATGAAGGAGGAATAGAGTACTTTAATAACATCACTAGAGTAGCACATATTAATAGTGATATAAGCACATTGCAATAATAAAGGGATATAAATAAGCACTTCACTATGCTATTCATAACAGTGAATAAGTATTCTGTGAAATATAGCCTAAGAGACCCACACGGTGCACACACTGTCACCTTTACACACGTGGGATAAGGAGTCTCCGGAGATCTCACATAAGTAAAATCCACTTGAATAGCATAACGACATCTAGATTACAAGCATCATCATATGGATCTCAATCATGTAAGGCAGCTCATGAGATCATTGTATTGAAGTACATGAGAGAGAGATGAACCACATAGCTACCGGTACAGCCCTTAGCCTCGATGGAGAACTACTCCCTCCTCATGGGAGACAGCAGCGTTGATGAAGATGGCGGTGGTGTCGATGGAGATGCCTTCCGGGGGCACTTCCTCGTCCCGGCGGCGTGCCGGAACAGAGACTCCTGTCCCCCAGATCTTGGCTTCGCGATGGCGGCGGCTCTGGAAGGTTTCTCGTACCGTGGCTTTTCCGTCTCGAAGATTTAGGTTAGGGACCTTTAAATAGGCGAAGAGGCGGAGTCGGAGGGCTGACGAGGCGGCGACACACTAGGGGGGCGCCCCCCCTTGGGCCGCGCCGCCCTGGCATCTGGTGGCCCTGTGGCCCCCCTCAGGTTCCTCTCGGGTGTTCTGGAAGCTTCGTCCAATTATAAGATGCTGGGCGTCGATTTCGTCCAATTCCGAGAATATTTCCTTACTAGGATTTCTGAAACCAAAAACAACAGAAAACAGGAACTGGCACTTCGGCATCTCGTCAATAGGTTAGTTCCGGAAAACGCATAAAAATGATATAACGTGTGAACAAAACATGTAGGTATTGTCATAAAACAAGCATGGAACATCACAAATTATAGATACGTTGGAGACGTATCAAAGCCATACCCACAAAAAGTGTTGATGGTGAGACCTCTTTAAGAATGCTTTTAGATATTATTTTTCCTAGATTTGGAGTTCCTAGATATCTTAAGACTGATGGAGGTTCTCATTTTATTCATGGTGGTTTTAGAAAAACTCTTGCTAAATATGGTATTAATCATAGAATTGCTTCCGCTTATCATCCTCGAACTAGTGGGCAAGTAGAATTATCAAATAGAGAGATTAAATCTATCTTGCAAAAGACTGTTAATAAATCTAGAAAGAATTGGGCTAGTAAATTGAAGGAAGCACTATGGGCTTATAGAACTGCTTATAAAAATCCCATGGGTATGTCACCGTATAAAATGGTTTATGGAAAAGCTTGTCGTTTACCTTTAGAACTAGAGCACAAAGCTTATTGGGCTGTAAGAGAGCTAAATAAAGATCCCAAACTTGCCGGTAAGAAGAGATTGCTACAATTGAGTTCTCTAGATGAATGGAGGAGTGAAGCTTATGAAAATGCTAAACTCTTTAAAGAGAAAGTTAAGAAATGGCATGATAGAAGAATTATCAAAAGAGAATTTAATGTTGGGGATAAAGTCCTATTGTATCGGTCTCGTCTCAGATTTTTCGCAGGGGAATTACTCTCGAAATGGGAAGGACCATATGTCATTGTGGAGGTGTATCGTTCAGGAGCAAATAAAATTAGTTCTCTGCAAGGCGATGCCACACAAGTGGTGAATGGACAAAGACTCAAGAATTATATCTCTGGAGATTCTTATAATGAAGATGTTGATGTTATTCGAGTGGTGACTCCGGAAGCTTTCATCAAAGGCCAAATTGACAGTTCGGCAGAGTTCGACTTTGAATAGGTAACAGTATTGGTAATAAAAAGTTCGCGTTTTACTTTCCGAACAATATTTTTGCTTGGCCCGCCTGTCTGTCTCCCAAAACACAAACACTCCACTCCACTCCCAAAACCTACAGATGGCCGACGAAGCGACTGCCGCCGCCACTGCCACCACCGCCACCATCGGAGACGAGGCAGAGCTCGCGGCCGTTGCCGCTCCTCCCTTGGTGGAAGCTCCTCAACTGGACGCTCCAGTGGTCGTGGAGCCCGGGCCGGCGACGAAGAAGGCGAAGCCCGACCTCACCGCGGAGCAGAGGAAGATCGAGAGAAAGAAGCGGGGCGACCGCCGCAGGGCGCTCAAGCAACGAAAGAGGGATGTCGCTGCCGCGGAGGAGCGACAGCGGGCGGCAGAGCAGCTCCTCCAACTCAAGACGGAGGCGAAGGCGAACGTCATGCAAGAGCATGCCATGCTCTTTTATGGCCACGCAGCGCTCGCTCAGCACTTGATCCTCCCGGGCGCCGGCATGGCCTCGGGGGGGGGGGGGGGGGAGCTCGGCCTCGTCCGTGACCCAGCCCCTTCCTCCAAGGTCAACATCCCAGCCGACTGCCCCGTTTGGGTACACGCCTGGCGCGCACGAATTGGGGACGCAGTCGGCGCGGTATGCGTACCCGTCACGGGATGGGTCACCGGAGGTGGGCGAGTCCTTGACGGGGCCGTCTCCTTCGTCCATTGACCTGAACCGTGCGCCGGCGAACTCCAAAGGCCCCAAGCACATGGGAGCAGCAGCGATGGTCGGTGCACGCAACCTGCTTGACGATTTGTCGGCAGAGCGTGATACGTCTCCAACGTATCGATAATTTCTTATGTTCCATGCTACTTTATTGATGATATACACATGTTTTATACATACTTTATGTCATATTTATGCATTTTCCGGCACTAACCTATTAACAAGATGCCGAAGAGCCAGTTGTTGTTTTCTGCTGTTTTTGGTTTCAGAAATCCTAGTAAGGAAATATTCTCGGAATTGGACGAAATCAACGCCCAGGATCTTATTTTTCCACGAAGCTTCCAGAAGTCCAAAAGGGAAATGAAGTGGGGCGACGAGGCGGCCACACAGCAGGGCGGCGCGGGCCTAACGTGTGGGCCCCTCGTGGCGCCCCCTGACCTACCCTTCCGCCTACATAAGCCTTCATCGATAATAACTCCAGGACCGAGAGCCACGATACGGAAAACCTTCCAGAGATGCCGCCGCCGCCAATCCCATCTCAGGGGATTCAGGAGATCACCTCCGGCACCCTGCCGGAGAGGGGAATCATCTCCTGGAGGACTCTTCACCACCATGGTCGCCTCCGGAGTGATGTGTGAGTAGTTCGCCCCTGGACTATGGGTCCGTAGCAGTAGCTAGATGGTTGTCTTCTCCTCATTGTGCTATCATTGTTGGATCTTGTGAGCTGCCTAACATGATCAAGATCATCTATTTGTAATGCTACATGTTGCGTTTGTTGGGATCCGATGAATATGGAATGCTATGTTATGTTGATTATCAATCTATCATCTATGTGTTGTTTATGATCTTGCATGCTCTCCGTTATTAGTAGAGGCTCTGGCCAAGTCATTACTTGTAACTCCAAGAGGGAGTATTTATGCTCGATAGTGGGTTCATGCCTCCATTAAATGCAGGACGATGTGACGAAAGTTCTAAGGTTGTGGATGTGATGTTGCCACTAGGGATAAAACATCAATGCTATGTCTAAGGATATTTGTGTTGATTACATTACGCACCATACTTAATGCAATTGTCTGTTGTTTGCAACTTAATACTGGAAGGGGTTCGGATGATAACCTGAAGGTGGACTTTTTAGGCATAGATGCATGCTGGATAGCGGTCTATGTACTTTGTCGTAATGCCCAATTGAATTTCATACTACTCATCATAACATGTATGTGCATTGTCATGCTATCTTTATTTGTCAATTGCCCAACTATAATTTGTTCACCCAACATGCTATTTCTTATGGGAGAGACACCACTAGTGAACTGTGGACCCCGGTCCATTCTTTACATCGAATACAATCTACTGCAATACTCGTTCTTACTGTTTTCTGCAAACATCATCATCCACACTATACATCTAATCCTTTGTTACAGCAAGCCGGTGAGATTGACAACCTCACTGTCACGTTGTGGCAAAGTAATTTGGTTGTGTTGTGCAGGTTCCACGTTGACGCCGGAATCCCTGGTGTTGCGCCGCACTACACTCTGCCGCCATCAACCTTCAACGTGCTTCTTGGCTCCTACTGGTTCGATAAACCTTGGTTTCTTACTGAGGGAAAACTTTCCGCTGTACGCATCACACCTTCCTCTTGGGGTTCCCAACGGACGCGTGTTGTACACGTATCAAGCTCTTTTTCTGGCGCCGTTGCCGGGGAGATCAAGACACGCTGCAAGGGGAGTCTCCACTTCCAATCTCTTTACTTTGTTTTTGTCTTTCTTTATTTTATTTACTTCTTTGTTTGCTGCACTATATCAAAAATACAAAAAAATTAGTTACTTGCTTTACTTTATTTACTGTCTTGTTTGCAATATTAAAAACACAAAAAAATTAGTTACTTGCATTTAATTTATCTAGTTTACTTTATTTACTATTGCTAAAATGGGTACTCCTGAAAATACTAAGTTGTGTGACTTCACAAACACAAATAATAATGATTTCTTATGCACACCTATTGCTCCACCTGCTACTACAGCAGAATTCTTTGAAATTAAACCTGCTTTATTGAATCTTGTTGTGAGAGAGTAATTTTCTGGTGTTAGTTCTGATGATGCTGCTGCCCATCTTAATAATTTTGTTGAACTATGTGAGATGAAAAAATATAAGAATGTAGATGGTGACATTATAAAATTAAAATTGTTTCCTTTCTCATTAAGAGGAAGAGCTAAAGATTGGTTGCTATCTTTGCCTAAGAATAGTATTGATTCATGGACTAAATGTAAGGATGCTTTCATTGGTAGATATTATCCTCCTGCTAAAATTTTATCTTTGAGAAGTAGCATAATGAATTTTAAGCAATTGGATAATGAGCATGTTGCCCAAGCATGGGAAAGAATGAAATCTTTGGTTAAAAATTGCCCTACCCATGGACTGACTACTTGGATGATCATCCAAACCTTTTATGCATGACTGAATTTTTCTTCGTGGAACCTATTGGATTCAGCTGCTGGAGGTACTTTTATGTCCATCACTCTAGGCGCCGCAACAAAGCTTCTTGATAATATGATGATTAATTACTCTGAATGGCACACGGAAAGAGCTCCACAAGGTAAGAAGGTAAATTCTGTCGAAGAAACCTCTTCCTTGAGTGATAAGATTGATGCTATTATGTCTATGCTTGTGAATGGTAGGACTAATGTTGATCCTAATAATGTTCCGTTAGCTTCATTGGTTGCCCAAGAAGAACATGTTGATGTGAACTTCATTAAAAATAATAATTTCAACAACAATGTTTATCGGAATAATTCTAGTAACAACTATATGCCATATCCTTATAATAATAGTAATGGTTATGGTAATTCTTATGGGAATTCTTACAACAATAATAGGAATGTACCCCCTGGACTCGAAGCCATGCTTAAAGAATTTATTAGTACACAAACTGCTTTTAACAAATCTGTTGAAGAAAAGCTTGGGAAAATTGATATACTTGCTTCTAAAGTTGATAGTCTTGTTGCTGATGTTGATCTTTTGAAAAGTTATGCCTAATGAAGATAAAGATATTAAGTCATTTGCTACAGCAAACACCATTCAAGTTAGAATTAATGAGAATATAAGATTGATGGCCGACTTGCGTGCTAGGTGGGAAAAATAAGAAAATGCTAAAGAGAATAATATAGCTAAAGTTTGGACTATTACCACCACTAGTAATGATAATGCTTCACATGCTGCTACACCTCCTACTATCAATGGTAAAATAATTGGTGTTGGCAATGTTTCCACTTCTAATGCAAAGCTTGCAAAACTGCTTGAACCTGCTAAAACTGCTGAAACTGCTTGTGATAAAACTGCTGATTTTTTTTCTAATGTTGGGGACAATGATCCCATTGCTTTAGATCATAATGGTTTAGATTTTGATGATTGTCACATCTCTGAAGTTATAAAGTTCTTACAAAAACTTGCTAAAAGTCCTAATGCTAGTGCTATAAATTTGGCCTTTACGAAACATATTACAAATGCTCTCATAAATGCTAGAGAAGAGAAACTAAATCGTGAAACTTCTATTCCTAGGAAATTAGAAGATGGTTGGGAGCCCATCATTAAGATGAAGGTCAATGATTTTGATTGTAATGCTTTATGTGATCTTGGTGCAAGTATTTCTGTTATGCCTGGGAAAATCTATAATATGCTTGACTTGCCACCATTGAAAAATTGTTATTTGGATGTTAATCTTGCTGATAACTCTACAAAGAAACCTTTGGGGAGGATTGATAATGTTTGCATTACAGTTAACAATAATCTTGTCCCCGTTGATTTTGTTGTGTTGGATATTGAATGCAATGCATCTTGTCCCATTATATTGGGAAGACCTTTTCTTCGAACTGTTGGTGCTATCATTGATATGAAGGAAGGTAATATTAAATATCAATTTCCTCTCAAGAAAGGTATGGAACACTTCCCTAGAAAGAGAATGAAGTTACCTTTTGATTCTATTATTAGAACAAATTATTATGTTGATGCTTCATCTCTTGATAACACTTGATTCACACTTTCTGCGCCTAGCTGAAAGGCGTTAAAGAAAAGCGCTTATGGGAGACAACCCATGATTTTACTTCTGCACTTTTGTTTTATATTTGAGTCTAGGAAGTTGTTACTATTGTAGCAACCTCTCCTTATCTTATTTTATTGCATTGTTGCGCCAAGTAAAGTCTTTGATAGTAAGGTTCATACTAGATTTGGATTACTGCGCAGAAACAGATTTCTTGCTGGAGTTTCTGTCACGAATTTGAGCAGTAGTCTCTATAGGTAACTCATAAAAAGCTTCCAATTTATGTGAGTAATCATCAGATATGTACGCAACTTTCATTCAATTTGAGCATTTTCATTTGAGCAAGTATGGTGCACCTAAAAAATTCGTCTTTACGGACTGTTCTGTTTTGATAGATTCTGCCTTTTATTTCGCATTGCCTGTTTTGCTATGTTTGATGGATTTCTTTATTCCATTAACTTTCAGTAGCTTTGTGCAATGTCCAGAAGTGTTAAGAATGATTATGTCACCTCTGAACATGTGAATTTTGATTATGCACTAACCCTCTAATGAGTTGTTTTGAGTTTGGTGTGGAGGAAGTTTTCAAGGATCAAGAGAGGAGGATGATACAATATGATCAAGGAGAGTGAAAGCTCTAAGCTTGGGGATGCCCCGGTGGTTCATCCCTGCATATTTCAAGAAGACTCAAGCATCTAAGCATGGGGATGCCCAAGGCATCCCCTTCTTCATCGACAACAATATCAGGTTCCTCTAGTGAAACTACAATTTTATTCCATCACATCTTTTGTGCTTTACTTGGAGCGTTTGTATGTTTTTGTTTTGTTTTGTTTGAATAAAGTTGGATCCTAGCATTCATTGTGTGGGAGAGAGACACGCTCCGCTGTTGCATATGAACATATATGTTCTTGGCTTTACTCATAATGTTCACGGCGAAGGTTGAAACTGCTTCATTAGTTGTTATATGGTTGGAAATGGGAAATGCTACATGTAGTAATTAGTATAATGTCTTGAATAATTTGATACTTGGCAATTGTTGTGCTCATATGGATCATGTTTAAGCTCTTGCATCATATACTTTGCACCTATTAGTGAAGAAATACATAGAGCTTGCTAAAATTTGGTTTGCATGATTGGTCTCTCTAAGGTCTAGATATTTTCTAGTAAGGGTTTGAACAACAAGGAAGACAGTGTAGAGTCTTATAATGCTTGCAATATGTTTTTATGTGAGTTTTGCTGTACCGGTTCATACTTGTGTTTGCTTCAAACAACCTTGCTAGCCTAAGCCTTGTATTGAGAGGGATTACTTCTCGTGCATCCTAATCCTTGAGCCAAAAACTATGCCATTTGTGTCCACCATACCTACCTACTACATGGTATTTCTCTGCCATTCCAAAGTAAATTACTTCAGTGCTACCTTTATAATTCTATTCTTTGTCTTTGCAATATATAGCTGATGGCGTGTATTTCACACGTTCGTTGGGCAACCCCAAGAGGAAGGTATGATGCGCACAGCAGCAAGTTTTCCCTCAGAAAGAAACCAAGGTTTATCGAACCAGGAGGAGCCAAGAAGCACGTTGAAGGTTGATGGCGGCGGGATGTAGTGCGGCGCAACACCAGGGATTCCGGCGCCAACGTGGAACCTGCACAACACAACCAAAGTACTTTGCCCCAACGAAACAGTGAGGTTGTCAATCTCACCGGCTTGCTGTAACAAAGGATTAACCGTATTGTGTGGAAGATGATTGTTTGCAGAAAACAGTAGAACAAGTATTGCAGTAGATTGTATTTCAGTAAAGAGAATTGGACCGGGGTCCACAGTTCACTAGAGGTGTCTCTCCCATAAGACAAGCAGCATGTTGGGTGAACAAATTACAGTTGGGCAATTGACAAATAAAGAGAGCATGACCATGCACATACATATCATGATGAGTATAGTGAGATTTAATTGGGCATTACGACAAAGTACATAGACCGCCATCCAACTGCATCTATGCCTAAAAAGTCCACCTTCAGGTTATCATCCGAACCCCCTCCAGTATTAAGTTGCAAAGCAACAGACAATTGCATTAAGTATGGTGCGTAATGTAATCAACAACTACATCCTTAGACATAGCATCAATGTTTTATCCCTAGTGGCAACAGCACAACACAACCTTAGAACTTTACATCCTTTGTCCCAGGTGTCAATGCAGGCATGAACCCACTATCGAGCATAAGTACTCCCTCTTGGAGTTACAAGCATCTACTTGGCCAGAGCATCTACTAGTAACGGAGAGCATGCAAGATCATAAACAACACATAAGCATAACTTTGATAATCAACATAACAAGTATTCTCTATTCATCGGATCCCAACAAACGCAACATATAGAATTACAGATAGATGATCTTGATCATGTTAGGCAGCTCACAAGATCCGACAATGATAGCACAATGGGGAGAAGACAACCATCTAGCTACTGCTATGGACCCATAGTCCAGGGGTAGACTACTCACACATCACACCGGAGGCGACCATGGCGGCGTAGAGTCCTCCGGGAGATGATTCCCCTCTCCGGCAGGGTGCCGGAGGCGATCTCCTGGATCCCCCGAGATGGGATCGGCGGCGGCGGCGTCTCTGGAAGGTTTTCCGTATCGTGGCTCTCGGTACTGGGGGTTTCGTCACGGAGGCTATTTGTAGGCGGAAGGGCAGGTCAAGAGGCGGCACGGGGGCCCCACACCACAGGGCCGCGCGGCCAAGGGGGGGCGCGCCGCCCTAGGGTGTGCCCCCCTCGTCGCCCCTCTTCGTCTCTCCTTCGGACTTCTGGAAGCTTCATGGAAAAATAGGCCCCTGGACTTTGATTTCGTCCAATTCCGAGAATATTTCCTTACTAGGATTTCTGAAACCAAAAACAGCAGAAAACAGCAACTGGCACTTCGGCATCTTGTTAATAGGTTAGTTCCAGAAAATGCACGAATATGACATAAAGTGTGCATAAAACATGTAGATAACATCAATAATGTGGCATGGAACATAAGAAATTATCGATACGTCGGAGACGTATCAGCATCCCCAAGCTTAGTTCTGCTCGTCCCGAGCAGGTAAAACGATAACACAGATAATTTCTGGAGTGACATGCCATCATAACCTTGATCATACTATTTGTAAAGCATATGTAGTGAATGCAGCGATCAAAACAATGTATATGACATGAGTAAACAAGTGAATCATAAAGCAAAGACTTTTCATGAATAGCACTTCAAGACAAGCATCAATTAGTCTTGCATAAGAGTTAACTCATAAAGCAATAATTCAAAGTAAAGGCATTGAAGCAACACAAAAGAAGATTAAGTTTCAGCGGTTGCTTTCAACTTGTAACATGTATATCTCATGGATATTGTCAACATAGAGTAATATAATAAGTGCAATAAGCAAGTATGTAGGAATCAATGCACAGTTCACACAAGTGTTTGCTTCTTGAGGTGGAGAGAAATAGGTGAACTGACTCAACATTGAAAGTAAAAGAATGGTCCTCCATAGAGGAAAAGCATCGATTGCTATATTTGTGCTAGAGCTTTGATTTTGAAAACATGAAACAATTTTGTCAACGGTAGTAATAAAGCATATGCATCATGTAAATTATATCTTATAAGTTGCAAGCCTCATGCATAGTGTACTAATAGTGCCCGCACCTTGTCCTAATTAGCTTGGACTACCGGATCATCACAATGCACTGTTTTAACCAAGTGTCACAAAGGGGTACCTCTATGCCGCCTGTACAAAGGTCTAAGGAGAAAGCTCGCATTGGATTTCTCGCTATTGATTATTCTTCAACTTAGACATCCATACCGGGACAACATAGACAACAGATAATGGACTCCTCTTTTATGCATAAGCATGTAACAACAGTTAATAATTTTCTCATTTGAGATTGAGGATATATGTCCAAAACTGAAACTTCCACCATGGATCATGGCTTTAGTTAGCGGCCCAATGTTCTTCTCTAACATATGCATGCTTAACCATAAGGTGGTAGATCTCTCTTACTTCAGACAAGACGGACATGCATAGCAACTCACATGAAATTCAACAATGAATAGTTGATGGCGTCCCCAGTGAACATGGTTATCGCACAACAAGCAACTTAATAAGAGATAAAGTGCATAATTACATATTCAATACCACAATAGTTTTTAAGCTATTTGTCCCATGAGCTATATATTGCAAAGGTGAATGATGGAATTTTAAAGGTAGCACTCAAGCAATTTACTTTGGAATGGCGGAAAATACCATGTAGTAGGTAGGTATAGTGGACACAAATGGCATAGTGGTTGGCTCAAGTATTTTGGATGCATGAGAAGTATTCCCTCTCGATACAAGGTTTAGGATAGCAAGGCTTATTTGAAACAAACACAAGGATGAACCGGTGCAGCAAAACTCACATAAAAGACATATTGAAAACATTATAAGACTCTACACCATCTTCCTTGTTGTTCAAACTCAATACTAGAAATTATCTAGACCTTAGAGAAACCAAATATGCAAACCAAATTTTAGCATGCTCTATGTATTTCTTCATTAATGGGTGCAAAGCATATGATGCAAGAGCTTAAACATGAGCACAACAATTGCCAAGTATCACATTACCCAAAACATTTATAGCAATTACTACATGTATCATTTTCCAATTCCAACCATATAACAATTTAACGAAGAAGAAACTTCGCCATGAATACTATGAGTAGAAACCAAGGACATACTTGTCCATATGCTACAGCGGAGCGTGTCTCTCTCCCATAAAGTGAATGCTAGGATCCATTTTATTCAAACAAAACAAAAAACAAAAACAAACCGACGCTCCAAGAAAAAGCACATAAGATGTGATGGAATAAAAATATAGTTTCAGGGGAGGAACCTGATAATGTTGTCGATGAAGAAGGGGATGCCTTGGGCATCCCCAAGCTTAGACGCTTGAGTGTTCTTGATATATGCAGGGGTGAACCACCGGGGCATCCCCAAGCTTAGAGCTTTCACTCTCCTTGATCATGTTGCATCATACTCCTCTCTTGATCCTTGAAAACTTCCTCCACACCAAACTCGAAACAACTCATTAGAGGGTTAGTGCACAATATAAATTGACATATTCAGAGGTGACACAATCATTATTATCACTTCTGGACATTGCATAATGCTACTGGACATTAGTGGATCAAAGAAATTCATCCAACATAGCAAAAGAGGCAATGCGAAATAAAAGGCAGAATCTGTCAAAACAGAACAGTTCGTATTGACGAATTTTAAAATGGCACCAGACTTGCTCAGATGAAAATGCTCAAATTGAATGAAAGTTGCGTACATATCTGAGGATCATGCACGTAAATTGGCTTAATTTTCTGAGCTACTTACAGGGAGGTGGACCCAGATTCGTGACAGCAAAGAAATCTGGAACTGTGCAGTAATCCAAATCTAGTACTTACTTTTCTATCAACGGCTTTACTTGGCACAACAAAACACAAAACTAAGATAAGGAGAGGTTGCTACAGTAGTAAACAACTTCCAAGACACAAAATAAAAACAAAGTACTGTAGGTAAAAACATGGGTTGTCTCCCATAAGCGCTTTTCTTTAACGCCTTTCAGCTAGGCGCAGAAAGTGTGTATCAAGTATTATCAAGAGACGAAGTGTCAACATCATAATTTGTTCTCATAATAGAATCAAAAGGTACCTTCATTCTCTTTCTAGGGAAGTGTTCCATACCTTTCTTGAGAGGAAATTGATATTTTATATTACCTTCCTTCATATCAATGATAGCACCAACGGTTCGAAGAAAAGGTCTTCCCAATATAATGGGACAAGATGCATTGCATTCAATATCCAAGACAACAAAATCAACGGGAACAAGGTTATTGTTAACGGTAATGCGAACATTATCAACCTTACCCAAAGGTTTCTTTGTAGAATGATCAGCAAGATTAACATCCAAATAACAATTTTTCAGCGGTGGCAAGTCAAGCATATTATAAATTTTCTTAGGCATAACAGAAATACTTGCACCAAGATCACATAAAGCATTACAATCAAAATCTTTAACCTTCATCTTAATGATGGGCTCCCAACCATCCTCTAGCTTTTTAGGAATAGAGGCTTCGCGCTCTAATTTCTCTTCTCTAGCTTTTATGAGAGCATTTGTAATATGATGCGTGAAAGCCAAATTTATAGCACTAGCATTAGGACTTTTAGCAAGTTTTTGCAAGAACTTTATAACTTCAGAGATGTGGCAATCATCAAAATTCAAACCATTATAATCTAAAGCAATGGGATCATCATCCCCAATGTTGGAAAAAATTTCAGCAGCTTTATCACAGGCAATTTCAGCAGTTTTAGCAGTTTCAGGCAGTTTTTCGCGCTTTGCATTAGAAGTGGAAACATTGCTAACACCAATTCTTTTATTAGTATGAGTAGGAGGTGCAGCAACATGTGTAGCATTAGCATTACTAGTGGTGGTAATAGTCCAAACTTTAGCTACATTCTTCTCTTTAGCTAGTTTTTCATTTTCTTCTCTATCCCACCTAGCACGCAGTTCAGCCATTAATCTTATATTCTCATTAATTCTAACTTGAATGGCATTTTCTGTAGTAACAATTTTATTATGATGATTCTCATTAGGCAAAACTTTTGATTTCAAAAGATCAACATCAGAGGCAAGACTATCAACTTTAGAAGCAAGTATATCAATTTTCCCAAGCTTTTCTTCAACAGATTTGTTAAAAGCAGTTTGTGTACTAATAAATTCTTTAAGCATGGCTTCAAGTCCAGGGGGTGAACTCCTATTATTGTTGTAAGAATTCCCATAAGAATTACCATAGCCGTTGCCACTATTATAAGGATATGGCCTATAGTTGTTACTAGAATTGTTCCGGTAAGCATTGTTGTTGAAATTATTATTTTTAATGAAGTTTACATCAACATGTTCTTCTTGTGCAACCAATGAAGCTAACGGAACATTATTAGGATCAATATTAGTCCTATCATTCACAAGCATAGACATAATAGCATCAATCTTATCACTCAAGGAAGAGGTTTCTTCGACAGAATTTACCTTCTTACCTTGTGGAGCTCTTTCCGTGTGCCATTCAGAGTAGTTGATCATCATATTATCAAGAAGCTTTGTTGCTTCACCAAGAGTGATGGACATAAAGGTACCTCCAGTAGCTGAATCCAATAAATTCCGTGAAGAAAAATTTAGTCCTGCATAGAAGGTTTGGATGATCATCCAAGTAGTCAGTCCATGGGTTGGGCAATTTTTAACCAGAGATTTCATTCTTTCCCAAGCTTGAGCAACATGTTCAGTATCTAATTGTTTAAAATTCATTATGCTACTCCTCAAAGATATAATTTTAGCAGGGGGATAATATCTACCAATAAAAGCATCCTTGCATTTAGTCCATGAATCAATACTATTCTTAGGCAGAGATAGCAACCAATCTTTAGCTCTTCCTCTTAATGAGAAAGGGAACAATTTTAGTTTAATAATATCACCATCTACATCTTTATATTTTTGCATTTCACATAATTCAACAAAATTATTAAGATGGGCAGCAGTATCATCAGAACTAACACCAGAAAATTGCTCTCGCATAACAAGATTCAAGAAAGGTGTTTAATTTCAAAGAATTCTGCTGTAGTAGCAGGTGGAGCAATAGGTGTGCATAAGAAATCATTATTATTTGTGGTTGTGAAGTCACACAACTTAGTATTTTCAGCGTTGGCCATTTTAGCAACAGTAAATAAAGCAAACTAGATAAAGTAAATGCAAGTAAACTAATTTTTTTGTGTTTTTGATATAGCAAACAAGATAACAAGTAAAGTAAAACTAGCAACTAATTTTTTTGTATTTTGATTTAGTGCAGCAAACAAAGTAGTAAATAAAACTAAGCAAGACAAAAACAAAGTAAAGAGATTGAGAAGTGGAGACTCCCCTTGCAGCGTGTCTTGATCTCCCGACAACGGCGCCGAGAAAATGTGCTTGATGGCGTGTATTTCACACGTTCGTTGGGCAACCCCAAGAGGAAGGTATGATGCGCACAGCAGCAAGTTTTCCCTCAGAAAGAAACCAAGGTTTATCGAACCAGGAGGAGCCAAGAAGCACGTTGAAGGTTGATGGCGGCGGGATGTAGTGCGGCGCAACACCAGGGATTCCGCGCCAACGTGGAACCTGCACAACACAACCAAAGTACTTTGCCCCAACGAAGCAGTGAGGTTGTCAATCTCACCGGCTTGCTGTAACAAAGGATTAACCGTATTGTGTGGAAGATGATTGTTTGCGAGAAAACAGTAGAACAAGTATTGCAGTAGATTGTATTTCAGTAAAGAGAATTGGACCGGGGTCCACAGTTCACTAGAGGTGTCTCTCCCATAAGACAAGCAGCATGTTGGGTGAACAAATTACAGTTGGGCAATTGACAAATAAAGAGAGCATGACCATGCACATACATATCATGATGAGTATAGTGAGATTTAATTGGGCATTACGACAAAGTACATAGACCGCCATCCAACTGCATCTATGCCTAAAAAGTCCACCTTCAAAGTTATCATCCGAACCCCCTCCAGTATTAAGTTGCAAAGCAACAGACAATTGCATTAAGTATGGTGCGTAATGTAATCAACAACTACATCCTTAGACATAGCATCAATGTTTTATCCCTAGTGGCAACAGCACAACACAACCTTAGAACTTTCTCACATCGTCCCAGGTGTCAATGCAGGCATGAACCCACTATCGAGCATAAGTACTCCCTCTTGGAGTTACAAGCATCTACTTGGCCAGAGCATCTACTAGTAACGGAGAGCATGCAAGATCATAAACAACACATAAGCATAACTTTGATAATCAACATAACAAGTATTCTCTATTCATCGGATCCCAACAAACGCAACATATAGAATTACAGATAGATGATCTTGATCATGTTAGGCAGCTCACAAGATCCGACAATGATAGCACAATGGGGAGAAGACAACCATCTAGCTACTGCTATGGACCCATAGTCCAGGGGTAGACTACTCACACATCACACCGGAGGCGACCATGGCGGCGTAGAGTCCTCCGGGAGATGATTCCCCTCTCCGGCAGGGTGCCGGAGGCGATCTCTGGATCCCCGAGATGGGATCGGCGGCGGCGGCGTCTGCGGAAGGTTTTCCGTATCGTGGCTCTCGGTGCGGGGTTTCGTCACGGAGGCTATTTGTAGGCGGAAGGGCAGGTCAAGAGGCGGCACGGGGGCCCCACACCACACGGGCCGCGCGGCCAAGGGGGCCGCGCCGCCCTAGGGTGTGGCCCCCTCGTCGCCCCTCTTCGTCTCTCCTTCGGACTTCTGGAAGCTTCGTGGAAAAATAGGCCCCTGGGCTTTGATTTCGTCCAATTCCGAGAATATTTCCTTACTAGGATTTCTGAAACCAAAAACAGCAGAAAACAGCAACTGGCACTTCGGCATCTTGTTAATAGGTTAGTTCCAGAAAATGCACGAATATGACATAAAGTGTGCATAAAACATGTAGATAACATCAATAATGTGTCATGGAACATAAGAAATTATCGATACGTCGGAGACGTATCAATAGCTCATGGGAAAAATAGCTTAAAAACTATTGTGGTATTGAATATGTACTTATGTATCTTATTTCTTATTAAGTTGCTTGTTGAGCGATAACCATGTTCCTGGGGACGCCATCAACTATCTCTGTTGAATATCATGTGAGTTGCTATGCATGTTCGTCTTGTCTGAAGTAAGGGTGATTTATCATGAGTTGAATGGTTTGAGTATGCATATTGTTAGAGAAGAACATTGGGCCGCTAACTAAAGTCATGATCCATGGTGGAAGTTTCAGTTTTGGACAACAATCCTCAATCTCTTATGAGAATATTATTTGTTGTTGAATGCTTATGCATTAAAGAGGAGTCCATTATCTGTTGTCTATGTTGTCCCGGTATGGATGTCTAAGTTGAGAATAATCAAAAACGAGAAATCCAATGCGAGCTTTCTCCTTAGACCTTTGTACATGCGGCATAGAGGTACCCCTTTGTGATACTTGGTTAAAACATATGCATTGCAATGATAATCCAGGTAATCCGAGCTAATTAGGACAAGGTGCGGGCACTATTAGTATACTATGCATGAGGCTTGCAACTTGTAAGATATCTTATACATAATACATATGCTTTATTACTACCGTTGACAAAATTGTTTCTTGTTTTCAAAATAAAAGCTCTAGCACAAATATAGCAATCAATGCTTCCCTCTTCGAAGGGCCATTCTTCTACTTTCCTGTTGAGTCAGTTTACCCACTTCCTTCTATCTTAGAGGCAAACACTTGTGTTAACTGTGCATTGATTCTTACATACTTGCATATTTGCATTCATTATATTACTTTATGTTGACAATATCCATGAGATATATATGTTACAAGTTGAAAGCAACCGCTGAAACTTAATCTTCCTTTGTGTTGCTTCAATGCCTTTACTATGAATTTATTGCTTTATGAGTTAACTCTTATGCAAGACTTATTGATGCTTGTCTTGAAAGTACTATTCATGAAAAGTCTTTGCTATATGATTCAGTTGTTTAACCATTGTCTTTACCATTGCTTCGGATCGCTACATTCATTACATGTGCTTACAATAGTATTGATCAAGATTATGATAGCATGTCACTTCAGAAATTATCTTTGTTATCGTTTACCTACTCGAGGACGAGTAGGAACTAAGCTTGGGGATGCTGATACGTCTCCAACGTATCGATAATTTCTTATGTTCCATGCTACTTTATTGATGATATACACATGTTTTATACATACTTTATGTCATATTTATGCATTTTCCGGCACTAACCTATTAACAAGATGCCGAAGAGCCAGTTGCTGTTTTCTGCTGTTTTTGGTTTCAAAATTCCTAGTAAGGAAATATTCTCGGAATTGGACGAAATCAACGCCCAGGATCTTATTTTTCCACGAAGCTTCCAGAAGTCCAAAAGGGAAACGAAGTGGGGCGACGAAGCAGCCACACAGCAGGGCGGCGCGGCCAGGCCTGGGGCCGCGCGGCCCTAGCGTGTGGGCCCCTCGTGGCGCCCCCTGACCTACCCTTCCGCCTACACAAGCCTTCGTCGATAATAACTCCAGGAACGAGAGCCACGATACGGAAAACCTTCGAGAGACGCCGCCGTCGCCAATCACATCTCGGGGGATTCAGGAGATCACCTCCGGCACCCTGCCGGAGAGGGGAATCATCTCCGGAGGACTCTTCACCGCCATGGTCTCCTCCGGAGTGATGTGTGAGTAGTTCACCCCTGGACTATGGGTCCATAGCAGTAGCTAGATGGTTGTTTTCTCCTCATTGTGCTATCATTGTTGGATCTTGTGAGCTGCCTAACATGATCAAGATCATCTATTTGTAATGCTACATGTTGCGTTTGTTGGGATCCGATGAATATGGAATGCTATGTTATGTTGATTATAAATCTATCATCTATGTGTTGTTTATGATCTTGCATGCTCTCCGTTATTAGTAGAGGCTCTGGCCAAGTCATTACTTGTAACTCCAAGAGGGAGTATTTATGCTCGATAGTGGGTTCATGCCTCCATTAAATCTGGGACAGTGACAGAAAGTTCTAAGGTTGTGGATGTGCTGTTGCCACTAGGGATAAAACATCAATGCTATGTCTAAGGATATTTGTGTTGATTACATTACGCACCATACTTAATGCAATTGTTTGTTGTTTGCAACTTAATACTGGAAGGGGTTTGGATGAGAACCTGCAGGTGGACTTTTTAGGCATAGATGCATGCTGGATAGCGGTCTATGTGTACTTTGTCGTAATGCCCAATTGAATTTCACACTACTCATCATAACATGTATGTGCATTGTCATGCTATCTTTATTTGTCAATTGCCTGCTGCGCGTAGTTGACGTATGTCTTTCCGTTCAACACGCGACCGTTGGGAACCCCAAGAGGAAGGTGTGATGCGTACAACAGTCAGTTTTTCTCAGTAAGAAACTAAGGTTTATCGAACCAGTAGGAGCCAAGAAGCACGTTGAAGGTTGATGGTGGCGGAGTGTAGTGCGGCGCAACACCAGGGATTCCGGCGCCAACGTGGAACCTGCACAACACAACCAAATTACTTTGCCCCAACGTGACAGTGAGGTTGTCAATCTCACCGGCTTGCTGTAACAAAGGATTAGATGTATAGTGTGGATGATGATTGTTTGCAGAGAACAGTAGAACGAGTATTGCAGTAGATTGTATTCGATGTAAAAGAATGGACCGAGGTCCACAGTTCACTAGTGGTGTCTCTCCCATAAGATAAATAGCATGTTGGGTGAACAAATTACAGTTGGGCACTTGACAAATAAAGAGAGCATGACCATGCACATACATGTTATGATGAGTAGTGTGAGATTTAATTGGGCATTACGACAAAGTACATAGACACTATCCAGCATGCATCTATGCCTAAAAAGTCCACCTTCAGGTTATCATCCGAACCCCCTCCAGTATTAAGTTGCAAAGCAACAGACAATTGCATTAAGTATGGTGCGTAATGTAATCAACAAATACATCCTTAGACATAACATTGATGTTTTATCCTTAGTGGCAACAGCACATCCACAACCTTAGAACTTTCTGTCACTGTCCCAGATTTAATGTAGGCATGAACCCACTATCGAGCATAAATACTCCCTCTTGGAGTTACAAGTAAAAAACTTAGCCAGAGCCTCTACTAATAACGGAGAGCATGCAAGATCATAAACAACACATAGATGATAGATTGATAATCAACATAACATAGCATTCACTATTCATCGGATCCCAACAAACGCAACATGTAGCATTACAAATAGATAATCTTGATCATGTTAGGCAGCTCACAAGATCTAACAATGATAGCACAATTAGGAGAAGACGACCATCTAGCTACTGCTATGGACCCATAGTCCAAGGGTGAACTACTCACACATCACTCCGGAGGCGACCATGGCGGTGAAGAGTCCTCCGGGAGATGATTCCCCTCTCCGACAGGGTGCTGGAGGCGATCTCCTGAATCCCCCGAGATGGGATTGGCGGCGGCGTCTCTGGAAGGTTTTCCGTATCGTGGCTCTCGGTACTTGGGTATTCGCGACGAAGACTTTAAGTAGGCGGAAGGGCGGAGTCGGAGGGCTGACGGGGGCCCCACACGCTAGGGCCGCGCGGGCTCCCCCTGGGCCGCGCCGCCCTAGTGTGGCGGCGCCTCGTCGCCCCACTTCGTTTCCCTTTCGGTGTTCTGGAAGCTTCGTGGAAAAATAAGCCCCTGGGCGTTGATTTCGTCCAATTCCGAGAATATTTCCTTACTAGGATTTCTGAAACCAAAAACAGCAGAACAAAGAATCGGCTCTTCGGCATCTCGTTAATAGGTTAGTGCCGGAAAATGCATAAATATGACATAAAGTATGTATAAAACATGTGTGTATCATCATAAAACAAGCATGGAACATAAGAAATTATCGATACATTGGAGACGTATCATTGCCCAACTATAATTTATTCACCCAACATGCTATTTCTTATGGGAGAGACGCCACAAGTGAACTGTGGACCCCGGTCCATTCTTTACATCGAATACAATCTACTGCAATACTCGTTCTTACTGTTTTCTGCAAACATCATCATCCACACTATACATCTAATCCTTTGTTACAACAAGCCGGTGAGATTGACAACCTCACTTTCACGTTGGGGCAAAGTAATTTGGTTGTGTTGTGCAGGTTCCACGTTGGCGCCGGAATCCCTGGTGTTGCGCCGCACTACACTCCGCCACCATCAACCTTCAACGTGCTTCTTGGCTCCTACTGGTTCGATAAACCTTGGTTTCTTACTGAGGGAAAACTTGCCGCTGTACGCATCACACCTTCCTCTTGGGGTTCCCAACGGACGCGTGCTGTACGTGTATCAGAGCGCGCGCCGCCTCCGATGCAGGCACCGTCCACCGTGCAGGCCCCTCCTTCCTACACGCAGACAATGCCTACCACCATGCCCTATGCTTCAACCGAGCAGGCTCCCCAGCCACCTCCCATTGACACACAACAGGACACCGCTGCCTGTCCCAGGAGCATTAACATCGAGGAGGAGCCGTTGTTCACTCAGGAGCTCACGCAAGCCGCAACTGCACAAGCTCGAGGTCGTTGTGTAAGCAAACGAACCACAAACTACACGGAGAAGGAGGACAAGGTGCTCGTCGATGGATGGTTGACCATCAGGCAAGATGCATTGATGGGTGCCGAGCAAAAGGGGACCGCATTCTGGCACCGGATCTATGAGTACTTCCATGAGCATCGCAAATACGGACAGGAGCCATTTGAGAGCAACCGCAGCGACATATCGCTCCAAAAGAGGTGGGGAACAATTCAAACGGAATGCAACAAGTTCCAGGCGGCGTATGATCACGTGAAGCGGCTCCCCGTTAGTGGCTTGGGCATGAAGGACTTGGTATGATTCTTAACCTCAACATATTCATCCAATGTTTGCACATATGTTTATTGTTCTTGTCTCGCTTTGCTCTAGGTGTGGCAAGCTTTGGAATGGTACAAACCGTCCAATGGAGAAAAGACCTTTGCCTTCCCTCATTGTTGGAAGCAACTCCAAGGCACCCCCAAGTTCCAGGAGGGGTACGAGGGGTACATGGCAACCTTGACTGGCAACAAGACCGCCAAAGATCCCACGGTCATTGACCTTGATGGTGGCCAGCCTTGCGGTAGCTCCGCTTCTCGTGCAAGTCGTCCTCGCGGCCACAAGGCAACCAAAGCCGACATGAAGCGTTATGCTTCTTCCATGCTATTGTTTGGCACTTTGAAGGAGATGCATGCTGATGTCTACGCCCCCTCCTTTTCCTGTAGACAGTGTTGGGCCTCCAAGAGCAGAGGTTTGTAGAACAGCAGCAAGTTTCCCTTAAGTGGATCACCCAAGGTTTATCGAACTCAGGGAGGAAGAGGTCAAAGATATCCCTCTCATGCAACCCTGCAACCACAAAGCAAGAAGTCTCTTGTGTCCCCAACACACCTAATAGGTGCACTAGTTCGGCGAAGAGATAGTGAAATACAGGTGGTATGAATAAGTATGAGCAGTAGCAACGGTTGATGGCGTGTAACTCACACGTTCGTTGGGAACCCCAAGAGGAAGGTATGATGCGCACAGCAGCAAGTTTTCCCTCAGAAAGAAACCAAGGTTTATCGAACCAGGAGGAGCCAAGAAGCACGTTGAAGGTTGATGGCGGCGGGATGTAGTGCGGCGCAACACCAGGGATTCCGGCGCCAACGTGGAACCTGCACAACACAACCAAAGTACTTTGCCCCAACGAAACAGTGAGGTTGTCAATCTCACCGGCTTGCTGTAACAAAGGATTAACCGTATTGTGTGGAAGATGATTGTTTGCGTAAAACAAGAGAACAAGTATTGCGATGATTGTATTTCAGTAAAGAGAATTGGACCGGGGTCCACAGTTCACTAGAGGTGTCTCTCCCATAAGACAAACAGCATGTTGGGTGAACAAATTACAGTTGGGCAATTGACAAATAAAGAGAGCATGACCATGCACATACATATCATGATGAGTATAGTGAGATTTAATTGGGCATTACGACAAAGTACATAGACCGCCATCCAACTGCATCTATGCCTAAAAAGTCCACCTTCAGGTTATCATCTGAACCCCCTCCAGTATTAAGTTGCAAAGCAACAGACAATTGCATTAAGTATGGTGCGTAATGTAATCAACAACTACATCCTTAGACATAGCATCAATGTTTTATCCCTAGTGGCAACAGCACAACACAACCTTAGAACTTTCTATCACTGTCCCAGTGTCAATGCAGGCATGAACCCACTATCGAGCATAAGTACTCCCTCTTGGAGTTACAAGCATCTACTTGGCCAGAGCATCTACTAGTAACGGAAAGCATGCAAGATCATAAATAACACGTAGATATAACTTTGATAATCAACATAACAAGTATTCTCTATTCATCGGATCCCAACAAACGCAACATATAGAATTACAGATAGATGATCTTGATCATGTTAGGCAGCTCACAAGATCCGACAATGATAGCACAATGGGGAGAAGACAGCCATCTAGCTACTGCTATGGACCCATAGTCCAGGGGTAGACTACTCACACATCACACCGGAGGCGACCATGGCAGCGTAGAGTCCTCCGGGAGATGATTCCCCTCTCCGGCAGGGTGCCGGAGGCGATCTCCTGAATCCCCCGAGATGGGATCGGCGTTGGCGGCGTCTCTGGAAGGTTTTCCGTATCGTGGCTCTCGGTACTGGGGGTTTCGTCACGGAGGCTTTAAGTAGGCGGAAGGGCAAGTCAAGAGGCGGCACGGGGGACCCACACCATAGGCCGGCGCGGCCAGGGGTGGGGCCACGCCGCCCTAGGGTTTGGCCACCCCGTGGCCCCTCTTCGTTTCATCTTCGGACTTCTAGAAGCTTCGTGGAAAAATAGGCCCCTGGGCTTTGATTTCGTCCAATTCCGAGAATATTTCCTTACTAGGATTTCTGAAACCAAAAACAATAAAACAAGAATCGGCACTTCGGCATCTTGTTAATAGGTTAGTTCCAGAAAATGCACGAATATGACATAAAGTGTGCATAAAACATGTAGATAACATCAATAATGTGGCATGGAACATAAGAAATTATCGATACGTCGGAGACGTATCAGCATCCCCAAGCTTAGTTCTGCTCGTCCCGAGCAGGTAAAACGATAACACATATAATTTCTGGAGTGACATGCCATCATAATCTTGATCATACTATTTGTAAAGCATATGTAGTGAATGCAGCAATCAAAACAATGTATATGACATGAGTAAACAAGTGAATCATAAAGCAAAGACTTTTCATGAATAGCACTTCAAGACAAGCATCAATAAGTCTTGCATAAGAGTTAACTCATAAAGCAATAATTCAAAGTAAAAGCATTGAAGCAACACAAAAGAAGATTAAGTTTCAGCGGTTGCTTTCAACTTGTAACATGTATATCTCATGGATATTGTCAACATAGAGTAATATAATAAGTGCAATAAGCAAGTATGTAGGAATCAATGCATAGTTCACACAAGTGTTTGCTTCTTGAGGTGGAGAGAAATAGGTGAACTGACTCAACATTGAAAGTAAAAGAATGGTCCTCCATAGAGGAAAAGCATCGATTGCTATATTTGTGCTAGAGCTTTGATTTTTGAAAACATGAAACAATTTTGTCAACGGTAGTAATAAAGCATATGCATCATGTAAATTATATCTTATAAGTTGCAAGCCTCATGCATAGTGTACCAATAGTGCCCGCACCTTGTCCTAATTAGCTTGGACTACCGGATCATCACAATGCACTGTTTTAACCAAGTGTCACAAAGGGGTACCTCTATGCCGCCTGTACAAAGGTCTAAGGAGAAAGCTCGCATTGGATTTCTCGCTATTGATTATTCTTCAACTTAGACATCCATACCGGGACAACATAGACAACAGATAATGGACTCCTCTTTTATGCATAAGCATGTAACAACAATTAATAATTTTCTCATTTGAGATTTGAGGATATATGTCCAAAACTGAAACTTCCACCATGGATCATGGCTTTAGTTAGCGGCCCAATGTTCTTATCTAACATATGCATGCTTAACCATAAGGTGGTAGATCTCTCTTACTTCAGACAAGACGGACATGCATAGCAACTCACATGAAATTCAACAATGAATAGTTGATGGCGTCCCCAGTGAACATGGTTATCGCACAACAAGCAACTTAATAAGAGATAAAGTGCATAATTACATATTCAATACCACAATAGTTTTTAAGCTATTTGTCCCATGAGCTATATATTGCAAAGGTGAATGATGGAATTTTAAAGGTAGCACTCAAGCAATTTACTTTGGAATGGCAGAAAATACCATGTAGTAGGTAGGTATGGTGGACACAAATGGCATAGTGGTTGGCTCAAGTATTTTGGATGCATGAGAAGTATTCCCTCTCGATACAAGGTTTAGGCTAGCAAGGCTTATTTGAAACAAACACAAGGATGAACCGGTGCAGCAAAACTCACATAAAAGACATATTGAAAACATTATAAGACTCTACACCGTCTTCCTTGTTGTTCAAACTCAATACTAGAAATTATCTAGACCTTAGAGAAACCAAATATGCAAACCAAATTTTAGCATGCTCTATGTATTTCTTCATTAATGGGTGCAAAGCATATGATGCAAGAGCTTAAACATGAGCACAACAATTGCCAAGTATCACATTACCCAAGACATTAATAGCAATTACTACATGTATCATTTTCCAATTCCAACCATATAACAATTTAACGAAGGAGAAACTTCGCCATGAATACTATGAGTAGAAACCAAGGACATACTTATCCATATGCTACAGCGGAGCGTGTCTCTCTCCCATAAAGTGAATGCTAGGATTCATTTTATTCAAACAAAACAAAAACAAAAACAAACCGACGCTCCAAGAAAAAGCACATAAGATGTGATGGAATAAAAATATAGTTTCAGGGGAGGAACCTGATAATGTTGTCGATGAAGAAGGGGATGCCTTGGGCATCCCCAAGCTTAGACGCTTGAGTCTTCTTAATATATGTAGGGGTGAACCACCGGGGCATCCCCAAGCTTAGAGCTTTCACTCTCCTTGATCATGTTGCATCATACTCCTCTCTTGATCCTTGAAAACTTCCTCCACACCAAACTCGAAACAACTCATTAGAGGGTTAGTGCACAATATAAATTGACATATTCAGAGGTGACACAATCATTTTTAACACTTCTGGACATTGCATAATGCTACTGGACATTAGTGGATCAAAGAAATTCATCCAACATAGCAAAAGAGGCAATGCGAAATAAAAGGCAGAATCTGTCAAAACAGAACAGTTCGTATTGACGAATTTTAAAATGGCACCAGACTTGCTCAAATGAAAATGCTCAAATTGAATGAAAGTTGCGTACATATCTGAGGATCATGCACGTAAATTGGCTTAATTTTCTGAGCTACCTACAGGGAGGTGGACCCAGATTCGTGACAGCAAAGAAATCTGGAACTGTGCAGTGATCCAAATCTAGTACTTACTTTTCTATCAACGGCTTAACTTGGCACAACAAAACACAAAACTAAGATAAGGAGAGGTTGCTACAGTAGTAAACAACTTCCAAGACACAAAATAAAAACAAAGTACTGTAGGTAAAAACATGGGTTGTCTCCCATAAGCGCTTTTCTTTAACGCCTTTCAGCTAGGCGCAGAAAGTGTGCATCAAGTATTATCAAGGGACGAAGTGTCAACATCATAATTTGTTCTCATAATAGAATCAAAAGGTAACTTCATTCTCTTTCTAGGGAAGTGTTCCATACCTTTCTTGAGAGGAAATTGATATTTTATATTACCTTCCTTCATATCAATGATAGCACCAACAGTTCGAAGAAAAGGTCTTCCCAATATAATGGGACAAGATGCATTGCATTCAATATCCAAGACAACAAAATCAACGGGGACAAGGTTATTGTTAACGGTAATGCGAACATTATCAACTTTCCCCAAAGGTTTCTTTGTAGAATGATCAGCAAGATTAACATCCAAATAACAATTTTTCAGTGGTGGCAAGTCAAGCATATTATAAATTTTCTTAGGCATAACAGAAATACTTGCACCAAGATCACATAAAGCATTACAATCAAAATCTTTAACCTTCATCTTAATGATGGGCTCCCAACCATCCTCTAGCTTTTTAGGAATAGAGGCTTTGCGCTCTAGTTTCTCTTCTCTAGCTTTAATGAGAGCATTTGTAATATGATGTGTAAAGGCCAAATTTATAGCACTAGCATTAGGAATTTTAGCAAGTTTTTGCAAGAACTTTATAACTTCAGAGATGTGGCAATCATCAAAATTCAAACCATTATAATCTAAAGCAATGGGATCATCATCCCCAATGTTGGAAAAAATTTCAGCAACTTTATCACGAGGCAGTTTAATGCGGTTTTAGCAGCTTTCGAGGCGGTTTCTCGCTTTGCATTAGAAGTGGAAACATTGCTAACACCAATTCTTTTATTAGTATTAGTAGGAGGTGCAGCAACATGTGTAGCATTAGCATTACTAGTGGTGGTAATAGTCCAAACTTTAGCTACATTCTTCTCTTTAGCTAGTTTTTCATTTTCTTCTCTATCCCACCTAGCACGCAGTTCAGCCATTAATCTTATATTCTCATTAATTCTAACTTGAATGGCATTTGCTGTAGTAGTAATTTTATCATCCAAATCCTCAGGTTTAGCAGCCATTTTATTAATTAAAGAAGATTGTGATGCAGACATGTATGAGATTCGGGTTTCAGCATTAGCAAGTTTAGTTTGCAACCCCGAGATCTCCCTATTCAGATTTTCAAGTTGATTCCCTATATTCTTCAACAAGGTAGATTGCTCATTCATAGTTTTAGTAAACAATTTATTTTGCTCATATTGTGATTGCATAAAGCTCTTGGTGGATCTTTCAATTTCTAGCATCTTTTCTTCATTAGGTGAAGCATATCTACCATAAGAATTACCATTAGCAGGGTATGGCCTAGAATCATTGTGATTGTTATTTTTAATGAAATTCATATCAACATATTCTTTTTGAGCAACTAATGACGCTAACGGAACATTATTAGAATTAACATTAGGCCTACCATTCACAAGCATAGACATAATAGCATCAATCTTATCACTCAAGGAAGAGGTTTCTTCGACAGAATTTACCTTCTTACCTTGTGGAGCTCTTTCCGTGTGCCATTCAGAGTAGTTGATCATCATATTATCAAGAAGCTTTGTTGCTTCACCAAGAGTGATGGACATAAAGGTACCTCCAGCAGCTGAATCCAATAAATTCCGCAAAGAAAAATTTAGTCCTGCATAGAAGGTTTGGATGATCATCCAAGTAGTCAGTCCATGGGTTGGGCAATTTTTAACCAGAGATTTCATTCTTTCCCAAGCTTGAGCAACATGTTCAGTATCTAATTGTTTAAAATTCATTATGCTACTCCTCAAAGATATAATTTTAGCAGGGGGATAATATCTACCAATAAAAGCATCCTTGCATTTAGTCCATGAATCAATACTATTCTTAGGCAGAGATAGCAACCAATCTTTAGCTCTTCCTCTTAATGAGAAAGGGAACAATTTTAGTTTAATAATATCACCATCTACATCTTTATATTTTTGCATTTCACATAGTTCAACAAAATTATTAAGATGGGCAGCAAGATCATCGAACTAATACCGAGAAAATTGCTCTCGCATAACAAGATTCGATAAAGCAGGTTTAATTTCAAAGAATTCTGCTGTAGTAGCAGGTGGAGCAATAGGTGTGCATAAGAAATCATTATTATTTGTGGTTGTGAAGTCACACAACTTAGTATTTTCAGCGTTGGCCATTTTAGCAACAGTAAATAAAGCAAACTAGATAAAGTAAATGCAAGTAAACTAATTTTTTTGTGTTTTAGATATAGCAAACAAGATAGCAAATAAAGTAAAACTAGCAACTAATTTTTTTGTATTTGATTTAGTGCAGCAAACAAAATAGTAAATAAAACTAAGCAAGACAAAAACAAAGTAAAGAGATTGAGAAGTGGAGACTCCCTTGCGGCGTGTCTTGATCTCCCCGCAACGGCGCTTCAGAAAATATGCTTGATGGCGTGTAACTCACACGTTCGTTGGGAACCCCAAGAGGAAGGTATGATGCGCACAGCAGCAAGTTTTCCCTCAGAAAGAAACCAAGGTTTATCGAACCAGGAGGAGCCAAGAAGCACGTTGAAGGTTGATGGCGGCGGGATGTAGTGCGGCGCAACACCAGGGATTCCGGCGCCAACGTGGAACCTGCACAACACAACCAAAGTACTTTGCCCCAACGAAACAGTGAGGTTGTCAATCTCACCGGCTTGCTGTAACAAAGGATTAACCGTATTGTGTGGAAGATGATTGTTTGCAGAAAACAGTAGAACAAGTATTGCAAAGAGATTGAATTTCCGTAAAGAGAATTGGACCGGGGTCCACAGTTCACTAGAGGTGTCTCTCCCATAAGACAAACAGCATGTTGGGTGAACAAATTACAGTTGGGCAATTGACAAATAAAGAGAGCATGACCATGCACATACATATCATGATGAGTATAGTGAGATTTAATTGGGCATTACGACAAAGTACATAGACCGCCATCCAACTGCATCTATGCCTAAAAAGTCCACCTTCAGGTTATCATCCGAACCCCCTCCAGTATTAAGTTGCAAAGCAACAGACAATTGCATTAAGTATGGTGTGTAATGTAATCAACAACTACATCCTTAGACATAGCATCAATGTTTTATCCCTAGTGGCAACAGCACAACACAACCTTAGAACTTTACATCCTTTGTCCCAGTGTCAATGCAGGCATGAACCCACTATCGAGCATAAGTACTCCCTCTTGGAGTTACAAGCATCTACTTGGCCAGAGCATCTACTAGTAACGGAAAGCATGCAAGATCATAAATAACACGTAGATATAACTTTGATAATCAACATAACAAGTATTCTCTATTCATCGGATCCGAACAAACGCAACATATAGAATTACAGATAGATGATCTTGATCATGTTAGGCAGCTCACAAGATCCGACAATGATAGCACAATGGGGAGAAGACAACCATCTAGCTACTGCTATGGACCCATAGTCCAGGGGTAGACTACTCACACATCACACCGGAGGCGACCATGGCGGCGTAGAGTCCTCCGGGAGATGATTCCCCTCTCCGGCAGGGTGCCGGAGGCGATCTCCTGGATCCCCCGAGATGGGATCGGCGTTGGCGGCGTCTCTGGAAGGTTTTCCGTATCGTGGCTCTCGGTACTGGGGGTTTCGTCACGGAGGCTTTAAGTAGGCGGAAGGGCAAGTCAAGAGGCGGCACGGGGGACCCACACCATAGGCCGGCGCGGCCAGGGGTGGGGCCGCGCCGCCCTAGGGTTTGGCCACCCCGTGGCCCCTCTTCGTTTCATCTTCGGACTTCTAGAAGCTTCGTGGAAAAATAGGCCCCTGGGCTTTGATTTCGTCCAATTCCGAGAATATTTCCTTACTAGGATTTCTGAAACCAAAAACAGCAGAAAATAGCAACTGGCACTTCGGCATCTTGTTAATAGGTTAGTTCCAGAAAATGCACGAATATGACATAAAGTGTGCATAAAACATGTAGATAACATCAATAATGTGGCATGGAACATAAGAAATTATCGATACGTCAGAGACGTATCAACGGTGCCAGAAAATAGCTTGCTGGCGTGTAGTTGATGGTGGTAGTATTGCAGCAGTAGTAAGTAGTAACGCAGTAAAACAGTAAACAAGCAGCGATAGCAATATTTAGGAACAAGGCCTAGGGATCATACTTTCACTAGTGGACACTCTCAACATTGATCGCATAATAAATAACTCTTTCTCATATGTGCTACATACACTCTTTTGTTGGATGATGAACACATTGCGTAGGATTACACGAACCCTCAATGCCGGAGTTAACAAGCTCCACAATAATGTTCATATTTAAATAACCTTAGAGCATAATAGATCATTGCAAAATAAACCAAGAACTAACATAGTGCACACACTGTCCACATTACACTATGAAGGAGGAATAGATCACATCAATACTATCATAATGATAATTAACTCCACAATCTACAAGAGATCATGATCATAGCATACGACAAGAACCACATGGTGCACACACTAGTCACCTTTACACCATGCAGGAGGAATAGACTACTTTAATAACATCACATGAGTAGCACACAACTAGTAGCGATACAAAGCTCATCATATGGATCTCAATCATGTAAAGCAGCTCATGAGATCATTGTATTGAAGTACATAGGAGAGAGATTAACCACATAGCTACCGGTACAGCCCCGAGCCTCGATGGGGAACTACTCCCTCCTCATGGGAGACAGCAGCGTTGATGAAGATGGCGGTGGAGATGGCAGCGGTGTCGATGGAGAAGCCTTCCGGGGGCACTTCCCCGTCCCGGCGGCGTGCCGGAACAGAGACTCCTGTCCTCCAGATCTTGGCTTCGCGATGACGGCGGCTCTGGAAGGTTTCTGTGGGTTTCGTCGAACGTAATAGGGTTTTCGCGACGGAGGCTTTAAATAGGCGGAAGGGCAGCCTCGGAGGGGGCCTGGAGGGCCCACACTATAGGGGGGCGCGGCCCCCCCTCTGGCCGCGCCAGGGTGTAGTGTGGGGCCCCTAGGGCTTCCCTCTGGCGGCTCTCGGGTGTTCTGGATGCTTCCGGGCAAAATAGGAACCAGGGCGTTGATTTCGTCCGATTCCGAGAATATTTCGTTACTAGGATTTCTGAAACCAAAAATAGCAGAAAACAGGAACTGGCACTTCGGCATCTTGTTAATAGGTTAGTTCCAGAAAATGCACGAATATGACATAAAGTGTGCATAAAGCATGTAGATAACATCAATAATGTGGCATGGAACACAAGAAATTATCGATACGTTGGAGACGTATCAGCATCCCCAAGCTTAGTTCTGCTCGTCCCGAGCAGGTAAAACGATAACAAAGACAATTTCTAGAGTGACATGCCATCATAACCTTGATCATACTATTTGTAAAGCATATGTAGTGAATGCAGCGATCAAAACAATGTATATGACATGAGTAAACAAGTGAATCATATAGCAAAGAGTTTTCATGAATAGTACTTCAAGACAAGCATCAATAAGTCTTGCATAAGAGTTAACTCATAAAGCAATAATTCAAAGTAAAGCATTGAAGCAACACATAGGAAGATTAAGTTTCAGCGGTTGCTTTCAACTTGTAACATGTATATCTCATGGATATTGTCAACATAGAGTAATATAATAAGTGCAATATGCAAGTATGTAGGAATCAATGCACAGTTCACACAAGTGTTTGCTTCTTGAGGTGGAAAGGAATAGGTGAACTGACTCAACAATGAAAGTAAAAGAATGGTCCTCCATAGAGGAAAAGCATCGATTGCTATATTTGTGCTAGAGCTTTTATTTTGAAAACATGAAACAATTTTGTCAACGGTAGTAATAAAGCATATGTATCATGTAAATTATATATTACAAGTTGCAAGCCTCATGCATAGTATACTAATAGTGCCCGCACCTTGTCCTAATTAGCTTGGACTACCGGATCATCGCAATGCACATGTTTTAACCAAGTGTCACAAAGGGGTACCTCTATGCCGCCTGTACAAAGGTCTAAGGAGAAAGCTCGCATTGGATTTCTCGCTATTGATTATTCTCAACTTAGACATCCATACCGGGACAACATAGACAACAGATAATGGACTCCTCTTTTATGCATAAGCATGTTACAACAATTAATAATTTTCTCATATGAGATTGAGGATATATGTCCAAAACTGAAACTTCCACCATGGATCATGGCTTTAGTTAGCGGCCCAATGTTCTTCTCTAACAATATGCATGCTTAACCATAAGGTGGTAGATCTCTCTTACTTCAGACAAGACGAACATGCATAGCAACTCACATGAAATTCAACAAAGAGTAGTTGATGGCGTCCCCAGTGAACATGGTTATCGCACAACAAGCAACTTAATAAGAGATAAAGTGCATAAGTACATATTCAATACCACAATAGTTTTTAAGCTATTTGTCCCATGAGCTATGTATTGCAAAGGTGAATGATGGAATTTTAAAGGTAGCACTCAAGCAATTTACTTTGGAATGGCGGAGAAATACCATGTAGTAGGTAGGTATGGTAGACACAAATGGCATAGTGGTTGGCTCAAGTATTTTGGATGCATGAGAAGTATTCCCTCTCGATACAAGGTTTAGGCTAGCAAGGTTATTTGAAATAAACACAAGGATGAATGGTGCAGCAAAACTCACATAAAAGACATATTGAAAACATTATAAGACTCTACACCGTCTTCCTTGTTGTTCAAACTCAATACTAGAAATTATCTAGACCTTAGAGAGACCAAATATGCAAACCAAATTTTAGCATGCTCTATGTATTTCTTCATTAATGGGTGCAAAGCATATGATGCAAAAGCTTAAACATGAGCACAACAATTGCCAAGTATCACATTACCCAAGACATTTATAGCAATTACTACATGTATCATTTTCCAATTCCAACCATATAACAATTTAACGAAGAAGAAACTTCGCCATGAATACTAAAAGCTAAGAACACATGTGTTCATACGAACCAGCAGAGCGTGTCTCTCTCCCACACAAGCATTTATTCAAACAAGAACAAAAACAAGAAACATACAGACGCTCCAAGTAAAGTACATAAGATGTGACCGAATAAAAATATAGTTTCAAGAGAAGGAACCTGATAGTTTGACGATGAAGAAGGGGATGCCTTGGGCATCCCCAAGCTTAGACGCTTGAGTCTTCTTGATATATGCAGGGATGAACCACCGGGGCATCCCCAAGCTTAGACTTTTCACTCTTCTTGATCATAGTATATCATCCTCCTCTCTTGACCCTTGAAAACTTCCTTCACACCAAACTTCTCATAAACTTCATTAGAGGGGTTAGTACATAATCAAAAACTCACATGTTCAGAGGTGACACAATCATTCTTAACACTTCTGGACATTGCTCAAAGCTACTGGAAGGTAATGGAACAAAGAAATCCACCCAACACAGCGAAAGAAGCAATGCGAAATAAAAGGCAGAATCTGTCAAAACAGAACAGTCCGTAAAGACGAATTTTTAATAAATACTTCCGTTGCTCAGATCAGAAAACTCAAAACTAATGAAAGTTGCGTACATATCTGAGGAACATGCACGTAAATTGGCATATTTTTCTGATTTTTCTACAGAGAAAACAGCCCAGATTCGTGACAGATAGAAATCTGTTTCTGCGCAGAAATCCAAATCTAGTATCAACCTTCGATTAGAGGCTTCACTTGTCACAACAAAACACAAAACTAAGATAAGGAGAGGTTGCTACAGTAGTAAACAACTTCCAAGACACAAAATAAAAACAAAGTATTGTAGCAAAATAACACATGGGTTATCTCCCAAGAAGTTCTTTCTTTATAGCCATTAAGATGGGCTCAGCAGTTTTAATGATCCATTCGCGGGAAATAGTATTTGGAGCAAAAGAGAGCATCAAGAAGCAAATTCAAAACAACTTTAAGTCTAACATGCTTCCTATGCAAAGGAATTTTGTAAATAAACAAATTCAAGAAGCATAATGCAACAAGCATATAAAAACTAGACAAGCTCAACTTCAAGATTTTAAGCATATAGAGAGGTGTTTTAGTAACATGAAAATTTCTACCACCATATTTTCCTCTCTCATAATAACTTTCAGTAGTGTCATGAGAAAACTCAACAATATAACCATCACATAAAGCATTCTTATCATGAGTCTCATGCATAAAATAATTACTCTCCACATAAGCATAATCAATTTTATTAGTTGTAGTGGGAGCAAATTCAACAAAGTAGCTATCATTATTATTCTCATCATCAAATATAGGAGGCATATTGTAATCATAATCAAATTTATCCTCCATAACAGGTGGTACTAAAAGGCTACTATCATTATAATCATCATAAATAGGAGGCAAAGTATCATCAAAGTAAATTTCCTCCTCATTGCCCGGGGGACTAAAAAGATCATGAAAACCAGCTTCCCCAAGCTTAGAACTTTCTATATTATTATCAACAATGGTGTTCAAAGCGTTCATACTAATATTACTACCAGCATGCAAATAAGATTCCATAGGTTTTTTAATTTTCGCATCAAACAATCCATGTTTTAAATCAGGAAATAGCATAAGAAGCTCATTCTTGTCCATTATGCCAAACTAGTGTAAACAAGAAACAAAAAGATGCAATTGCAGGATCTAAAGGAAATAGCTTCGAGTACTTACAACGGCGAAAATAGCTTAGTAGCCGAGATCCGGAGTGTGAGTACCTTTTACCTTTCCTCCCCGGCAACGGCGCCAGAAAATAGCTTGATGTCTACGCCCCCTCCTTTTCCTGTAGACAGTGTTGGGCCTCCAAGAGCAGAGGTTTGTAGAACAGCAGCAAGTTTCCCTTAAGTGGATCACCCAAGGTTTATCGAACTCAGGGAGGAAGAGGTCAAAGATATCCCTCTCATGCAACCCTGCAACCACAAAGCAAGAAGTCTCTTGTGTCCCCAACACACCTAATAGGTGCACTAGTTCGGCGAAGAGATAGTGAAATACAGGTGGTATGAATAAGTATGAGCAGTAGCAACGGTGCCAGAAAATAGCTTGCTGGCGTGTAGTTGATGGTGGTAGTATTGCAACAGTAGTAACGCAGTAAAACAGTAAACAAGCAGCGATAGCAGTATTTAGGAACAAGGCCTAGGGATCATACTTTCACTAGTGGACACTCTCAACATTGATCGCATAATAAATAACTCTTTCTCATATGTGCTACATACACTCTTTTGTTGGATGATGAACACATTGCGTAGGATTACACGAACCCTCAATGCCGGAGTTAACAAGCTCCACAATAATGTTCATATTTAAATAACCTTAGAGCATAATAGATCATTGCAAAATAAACCAAGAACTAACATAGTGCACACACTGTCCACATTACACTATGAAGGAGGAATAGATCACATCAATACTATCATAATGATAATTAACTCCACAATCTACAAGAGATCATGATCATAGCATACGACAAGAACCACATGGTGCACACACTAGTCACCTTTACACCATGCAGGAGGAATAGACTACTTTAATAACATCACATGAGTAGCACACAACTAGTAGCGATACAAAGCTCATCATATGGATCTCAATCATGTAAAGCAGCTCATGAGATCATTGTATTGAAGTACATAGGAGAGAGATTAACCACATAGCTACCGGTACAGCCCCGAGCCTCGATGGAGAACTACTCCCTCCTCATGGGAGACAGCAGCGTTGATGAAGATGGCGGTGGAGATGGCAGCGGTGTCGATGGAGAAGCCTTCCGGGGGCACTTCCCCGTCCCGGCGGCGTGCCGGAACAGAGACTCCTGTCCCCCAGATCTTGGCTTCGCGATGACGGCGGCTCTGGAAGGTTTCTGTGGGTTTCGTCGAACGTAATAGGGTTTTCGCGACGGAGGCTTTAAATAGGCGGAAGGGCAGCCTCGGAGGGGGCCTGGAGGGCCCACACTATAGGGGGGCGCGGCCCCCCCTCTGGCCGCGCCAGGGTGTAGTGTGGGGCCCCCAGGGCTTCCCTCTGGCGGCTCTCGGGTGTTCTGGATGCTTCCGGGCAAAATAGGAACCTGGGCGTTGATTTCGTCCGATTCCGAGAATATTTCGTTACTAGGATTTCTGAAACCAAAAACAGCAGAAAACAGGAACTGGCACTTCGGCATCTTGTTAATAGGTTAGTTCCAGAAAATGCACAAATATGACATAAAGTGTGCATAAAGCATGTAGATAACATCAATAATGTGGCATGGAACACAAGAAATTATCGATACGTTGGAGACGTATCACATACCGACAGAGAGGTGTCCATAGACAAAAGGGATGAGAGAAGGCGCCGGGAGAAAGATGAGGACATGAAGAACTACTTCGATGTCCAAAAGAAGAAGCTTGAGATTGAATAGGTCAAGGCCAAGACCAAAGCTAGAGAAATTGAGCTCAAAGAGAGAGAAATTGAGCTCATAGCAATGGCAAGGGCCCAAGAGGTGGAGTTGAAGGCGAAGGAAGTTGAGCTCAAACGGCAAGCCGAGGACAACCTGATCATGAACGCCGACTTGACCAACATGAGCGAGGCGAAGAGAGCTTGGTTCAAGAAGAGGCAGAAGGAGATCCTAGAGCACCCAAATTGAGTTGACAATCTCAATTTGTAATTTTTATATTTGTTCAAACTATGGCATATTACATTTCTTCATCATGCAACATTTTATTTGATATTATTTTGTGCTATTTGATATTATTCTATAATTGTTAGATATTTTTCTATATTTGTTACATACTATTTATAAGTATGTGTGACCAGATGGCCTATTTTCCAAAGAAATATGCCAAATGGCCAAATGGGTGGCCGCTGCGTTGGGCGCAGCGTGCGATCCAAACGGACACGCGGACGCGGGGCGCTGTCCGGGCGTCCGTGCGGCCACCCAAACGGCCCAAAACGGACGGCCCAGCGCGTCCGTTTGGGTCGCCCGGTTGGAGATGCCCTTAGGGGCCTTCTCGAGGAGACGGCTGGAGAAGCTCTTACCGTCACGTCTCGGTGCCGCCTAGATATAGTAGACGTCACTTTTGCTGCGGAGCAATTCTCAATTTGCACAAATTTCGGGTTTGGAACACTTTTCAAATTTGAACATTTTTAAAATTCGAACATTTTTCGGGTTTGAACATTTTTCTAACATGTTTGAATTTTCAAATTTAAACAATTTTTTAATCTGAATATTTTCAAATTCGAACAATTTTTTCAATTTGCATAATTTTAGAATTAGAACACTTCTCAAATTTGAATAGTTTTAAATTTCAACATTTTTCGGACTTTAACATTTTTTTGATACGAACATTTTTCATGATTGAATTTTTTCAAATTTTGTTTTTTGAAATTTGAAAAAATCAATTCAGCATATTTTCGAAAATATGAACATTTTTAAAAATTTGAACATTTTTTAGTATCTGCACATTTTTCAATTTTTTTAAAGTTTTAAATCTTAAAAAAGAAAAAGAAAAAATTAGAAATCAAAAAACAGAAAAGAAAACGGGCATCACCTAACTGGGGATGCTTGTACCACACGCGGTACGCGCCGATCGGGTCGATGTATAGAAACTGCCCGCACGAGCGGGTGTGCGGACCCGAACACATCGATGTAGCGCACAAGGATCGATCTTCCTGTGATTCATGACATTAGGAAGTTGACTGAGTTCTTTTACCTCTTGTTTATTCCGTCATGTGTATCAGAGTTTAAACGTTGCTGCTCATTAGTGGCGTAGCTACGAAGGAATAGGGGGCCACCGCCCCCAGCCAATGAACATTTTCTTGAAGGATATCCAGACAAATTTGGCCCATTTCCCCCCCCCCCCCCCCCCCCTCTTCTCAATTTTGGCCCAAAACGTTAAATTTTTGCCTCCTCATGGAAACGGCCCAAGCTCCGACACTGCTGCTCTTTTTTTTTTGAAATTAGCACTGCTGCTCATAATCTAGCTAAGTCTAGTAAGAGCATCTCCACTCGTTGGCGCTCCCCACGTCTTAATCTGGCGAAATTTTCGTCCGGATTGGAGGAAAATTTGGCCTGGGGAGCACTGAAGTTCCAGCCGTCCCCCCGGCAGGAAACCCCCAACCTCGACCATTTGACATATTTCAAACAAATTCGACATAAAATTTAACAAGTTCGGCGAGCAATTGGAGGAAAATTGCTGAAACAAATTTAGCGATAATCAGTACAATGTTTAACAAGTGCTGAAACAAATGAAGCACACAATTTCACAATTTATGAAACAAATTATGACAAACTAGTTGGCGTCGACGTTGGCGTTGCCTCGGAGCGTCCATATGTGCTCCACCAGATCATCTTGCAGCTGCTGATGCATTGTAGAGTCTCGAATCTCCTGGCGCATAGCAATGAAGGCGGCCCATGATGAAGGCACCTGGTGATTAGGCTGTGCAATAGGATCCTCTCTCTCATATGGTGCTTGTTGCTCAGCCAGAGGAACCGGATATTTTCGCTCATTTTCAACAATCATATTGTGTAAGCACACATAACAATTCATCACCTCTCACATCTGATCTTTGGACCAAGTCATAGCGGGGAACCGGACGACAGCAAATCTCTGCTGGAGGACACCAAATGCACGCTCGACGTATTTTTGGCAAGCTTCTTGTTTCTTGACAAACTCGTAAAGTTTGGGGGTGCTAGGTTTTGAGATAGTCTTCACAAATGTTGCCCACTTTGGATAGATACCGTCTGCAAGGTAGTATCCTTTGTTGTAGTGCCGACCATTGATCACATAGTTCACCGGGGAGCATGACCCTCAACAAACTTGGAAAAGATCGGGAAGCAGTTTAGGACGTTGATGTCATTGTTGGATCCAGGCATACCAAAGAAAGAGTGCTAAATCCAGAGATCATGGGTAGCCACTGCTTCAAGTATCACATTGCAGCCGTTTTTTGACCCTTGTACATTCTCTGCCACGCAAACGGACAGTTTTTCCATTTCCAATGCATGCAGTCAATGCTTCCAAGCATCCCTGGAAAACCCCTAGCTTCATTTGTTGCAAGGATCCTCTAAGTGTCTTCGACAGTGGGTGATCTCAAGTAAAAGTCCCCGAACACTGCTATGACGACCCTGCAGAACTGGTAGAAACAATCAAGGGCGATGGACTCCGCCATCCGAAGATAGTCATCTGCACCATCACCGGGAGCTCCATACGCCAGCATCCTCATAGCCACTATGCACTTCTGCAGTGACGAAAATCCAACCAAGCCAGTGCAATCTGCTTTGCATCTGAAGTAGGGGTCAAAGTCTCGGATGGCATACACAATTTGCAGAAATAGCTTTCTGCTCATCCTGAAACGACGCCTGAAAACAGTCTCACCGTGCAATGGATTGTCGGCGAAGTAGTCAGCGTACAACATGCAGTAGCCCTCCATTCGCTGTCTCGGCTTGCACTTCCGGCGACCTGGTGCCGACCCACCACGGCGACCAGTTGCCACCCCGGCGTACAGGCTTGATAAGCAACCGAGGATCAGCATGTGCTCCTCGTCTTGGGCAGCGGCTGCCATCTCTTCTCGCATAAGCTCGACAAACATCTTCTCCTCCTCTTTGTCCGAGTCCATGGCCGGCGAGGAAAATGGACGAACACCTGACGGGTGTGGTCGAGGCAACCCGAGCCGCAAACGACGAGGAGTAGGCCGTCGTCGAAAAATAGGCCGGCGGAGGAGCAGCCAGATAGGCCGTCGTCGAAAGACGGCGAAATATAGGCAGGTGGGGAAGGAGGGGCGGCGGAATTTGGCAACAAGCCGGTGGGGTGGTGACGGCGGTGAGAGAGATACGAGGGGTGGGGGAGATTTTTGAGCGAGGTGGTGATACGTCTCCGACGTATCGATAATTTCTTATGTTCCATGCCACATTATTGATGATATCTACATGTTTTATGCACACTTTATGTCATATGCGTGCATTTTCTGGAACTAACCTATTAACAAGATGCCGAAGTGCCAGTTGTTGTTTTCTGCTGTTTTTGGTTTCAGAAATCCTAGTAAGGAAATATTCTCGGAATTGGACGAAATCAACGCACAGGGTCCTATTTTGCCACGAAGCTTCCAGAAGACCGAAGAGGAGACGAAGTGGGGCCACGAGGTGGCGACACCATAGGGCGGCGCGGCCCCAGCCCTGGCCGCGCCGACCTAGGGTGTGGGCCCCTCGTGACGCCCCTCGACCTGCCCTTCCGCCTACAAATAGCCTTCGTCGCGAAACCCCCAGTACCGAGAACCACGATACGAAAAACCTTCCAGAGACGCCTCCGCCGCCAATCCCATCTCGGGGGATTCAGGAGATCGCCTCCGGCACCCTGCCGGAGAGGGGAATCATCTCCCGGAGGACTCTACGCCGCCATGGTCGCCTCCGGAGTGATGTGTGAGTAGTCTACCCCTGGACTATGGGTCCATAGCAGTAGCTAGATGGTTGTCTTCTCCTCATTGTGCTTAATTGTCGGGTCTTGTGAGCTGCCGAACATGATCAAGATCATCTATCTGTAATTCTATATGTTGTGTTTGTTGGGATCCGATGAATAGAGAATACTATGTTATGTTGATTATCAATTCATGTCTATGTGTTGTTTATGATCTTGCATGCTCTCCGTTACTAGTAGATGCTCTGGCCAAGTAGATGCTTGTAACTCCAAGAGGGAGTATTTATGCTCGATAGTGGGTTCATGTCTCCGTGAATCTGGGGAAGTGACAGAAATCTCTAAGATTATGGATGTGTTGTTGCCACTAGGGATAAAACATTGGTGCTATGTTCGAGGATGTAGTTACTGATTACATTACGCGCAATACTTAATGCAATTGTCTGTTGTTAGCAACTTAATACTGGAGGGGGTTCGGATGATAACCTGAAGGTGGACTTTTTAGGCATAGATGCATGCTGGATAGCGGTCTATGTACTTTGTTGTAATGCCCAATTAAATCTCACAATACTCATCATAATATGTATGTGCATGGTCATGCCCTCTCTATTTGTCAATTGCCCAACTGTAATTTGTTCACCCAACATGCTGTTTATCTTATGGGAGAGACACCTCTAGTGAAATGTGGACCCCGGTCCAATTCTCTATACTGAAATACAATCTACTGCAATACTTGTTCTACTGTTTTCTGCAAACAATCATCATCCACACTATACATCTAATTCTTTGTTACAGCAAGCCGGTGAGATTGACAACCTCGCTGTTTCGTTGGGGCAAAGTACTTGGTTTGTGTTGTGCAGGTTCCACGTTGGCGCCGGAATCCCTGGTGTTGCGCCGCACTACATCTCGCCGCCATCAACCTTCAACGTGCTTCTTGGCTCCTACTGGTTCGATAAACCTTGGTTTCATACTGAGGGAAAACTTGCCGCTGTACGCATCACACCTTCCTCTTGGGGTTCCCAACGGACGCGTGCTGTACGCGTATCAAGCGATTTTTCTGGCGCCGTTGCCGGGGAGATCAAGACACGCTGCAAGGGGAGTCTCCACATCCCAATCTCTTTTACTTTGTTTTTGTCTTGCTTAGTTTTATTTACTACTTTGTTTGTTGCACTATATCAAAATACAAAAAATTAGTTGCTAGTTTTACTTTATTTGCTATCTTGTTTGCTATATCAAAAACACAAAAAAATTAGTTACTTGCATTTACTTTATCTAGTTTGCTTTATTTACTATTGCTAAAATGGGTACTCCTGAAAATACTAAGTTGTGTGACTTCACAACCACAAATAATAATGATTTCTTATGCACACCTATTGCTCCACCTGCTACTACAGCAGAATTCTTTGAAATTAAACCTGCTTTACTGAATCTTGTTATGCGAGAGCAATTTTCTGGTGTTAGTTCTGATGATGCTGCTGCCCATCTCAATAATTTTGTTGAACTATGTGAAATGAAAAAATATAAAGATGTAGATGGTGACATTATAAAATTAAAATTGTTCCCTTTCTCATTAAGAGGAAGAGCTAAAGATTGGTTGCTATCTCTGCCTAAGAATAGTATTGATTCATGGACTAAATGCAAGGATGCTTTTATTGGTAGATATTATCCCCCTGCTAAAATTATATCTTTGAGGAGTAGCATAATGAATTTTAAACAATTGGATACTGAGCATGTTGCACAAGCATGGGAAAGAATGAAATCTTTGGTTAAAAATTGCCCAACCCATGGACTGACTACTTGGATGATCATCCAAACCTTTTATGCAGGACTGAATTTTTCTTCGCGGAACCTATTGCTGGAGGTACCTTTATGTCCATCACTCTTGGTGAAGCAACAAAGCTTCTTGATAATATGATGATCAATTACTCTGAATGGCACACGGAAAGAGCTCCACAAGGTAAGAAGGTAAATTCTGTCGAAGAAACCTCTTCCTTGAGTGATAAGATTGATGCTATTATGTCTATGCTTGTGAATGATAGGACAAATGTTGATCCTAATAATGTTCCGTTAGCTTCATTGGTAGCTCAAGAAGAACATGTTGATGTAAATTTCATTAAAAATAATAATTTCAACAACAATGCTTACCGGAACAATTCTAGTAACAACTATAGGCCATATCCTTATAATAATGGCAACGGCTATGGTAATTCTTATGGGAATTCTTACAACAATAATAGGAACACACCCCCTGGACTTGAAGCCATGCTTAAAGAATTTATTAGTACACAAACTGCTTTTAACAAATCTGTTGAAGAAAAGCTTGGGAAAATTGATATACTTGCTTCTAAAGTCGATAGTCTTGCTGCTGATGTTGATCTTTTGAAATCGAAAGTTATGCCTAATGAAAATCATCATAGTAAAATTGTTACTACAGCAAATTCCATCCAAGTTAGAATTAATGAGAATATAAGATTGATGGCCGAAATGCGTGCTAGGTGGGAAAGAGAAGAAAATGAAAAAGAAGATAATATAGCTAAAGTTTGGACTATTACCACCACTAGTAATGCTAATGCTACACAAGTTGCTGCACCTCCTACTATTACTAATAAAAGAATTGGTGTTAGCAATGTTTCCACTTCTAATGCAAAGCGCGAGAAACTGCCTGAAACTGCTAAAACTGCTGAAATTGCCTGTGATAAAACTGCTGAAATTTTTTCCAACATTGGGGATGATGATCCCATTGCTTTAGATTATAATGGTTTGAATTTTGATGATTGCAACATCTTTGAAGTTATAAAGTTCTTACAAAAACTTGCTAAAAGTCCTAATGCTAATGCTATAAATTTGGCTTTCACGAAACATATTACAAATGCTCTCATAAAAGCTAGAGAAGAAAAATTAGAGCGCGAAGCTTCTATTCCTAGAAAGCTAGAGGATGGTTGGGAGCCCATCATTAAGATGAAGGTCAATGACTTTGATTGTAATGCTTTATGTGATCTTGGTGCAAGTATTTCTGTTATGCCAAAGAAAATTTATAATATGCTTGACTTGCCACCGCTGAAAAATTGTTATTTGGATGTTAATCTTGCTGATCATTCTACAAAGAAACCTTTGGGGAAAATTGATAATGTTCGCATTACCATTAACAATAATCTTGTCCCCGTTGATTTTGTTGTCTTGGATATTGAATGCAATGCATCTTGTCCCATTATATTGGGAAGACCTTTTCTTCGAACTGTTGGTGCTATCATTGATATGAAGGAAGGTAATATAAAATATCAATTTCCTCTCAAGAAAGGTATGGAACACTTCCCTAGAAAGAGAATGAAGTTACCTTTTGATTCTATTATTAGAACAAATTATGATGTTGACACTTCGTCTCTTGATAATACTTGATACACACTTTCTGCGCCTAGCTGAAAGGCGTTAAAGAAAAGCGCTTATGGGAGACAACCCATGTTTTTACTACAGTACTTGGTTTTTATTTCGTGTCTTGGAAGTTGTTTACTACTGTAGCAACCTCTCCTTATCTTAGTTTAGTGTTTTGTTGTGCCAAGTAAAGTCTTTGATAGAAAAGTTCATACTAGATTTGGATTACTGCGCAGAAACAGATTTCTTTGCTGTCACGAATCTGGGCAAACTTCTCTGTAGGTAACTCAGAAAATTAAGCCAATTTACGTGAGTGATCCTCAGATATGTACGCAACTTTCATTCAATTTGAGCATTTTCATTTGAGCAAGTCTGGTGCCTCAATAAAATTCGTCAATATGAACTGTTCTGTTTTGACAGATTCTGCCTTTTATTTCGCATTGCCAGTTTTGTTATGTTCGATGGATATTTTGATTCCATTGACTTTCAGTAGCTTTGTGCAATGTCCAGAAGTATTAAGAATGATTATGTCACCTCTGAACATGTATATTTTGATTGTGCACTAACCCTCTAATGAGTTGTTCTAAGTTTGGTGTGGAGGAAGTTTTCAAGGATCAAGAGAGGGAGATGATACAACATGATCAAGGAGAGTGAAAGCTCTAAGCTTGGGGATGCCCCGGAGGTTCACCCCTGCATATATCAAGAAGACTCAAGCATCTAAGCTTGGGGATGCCCAAGGCATCCCCTTCTTCATCGACAACATTATCAGGTTCCTCCCCTGAAACTATATTTTTATTCCATCACATCTTATGTGCTTTGCTTGGAGCGTCGGTTTGTTTTTGTTTTTGTTTTGTTTTAATAAAATGGATCCTAGCATTCTTTGTGTGGGAGAGAGACACGCTGCGCTGTTGCATATGGACAAGTATGTCCTTAGGCTTTACTCATAGTATTCATGGCGAAGTTTCTTCTTCGTTAAATTGTTATATGGTTGGAATTGGAAAATGATACATGTAGTAATTGCTATAATGTCTTGGATAATGTGATACTTGGCAATTGTTGTGCTCATGTTTAAGCTCTTGCATCATATGCTTTGCACCCATTAATGAAGAAATACATAGAGCATGCTAAATTTGGTTTGCATATTTGGTCTCTCTAAGGTCTAGATAATTTCTAGTATTGAGTTTGAACAACAAGGAAGATGGTGTAGAGTCTTATAATGTTTTCAATATGTCTTTTATGTGAGTTTTGCTGCACCGGTTCATCCTTGTGTTTGTTTCAAATAGCCTTGCTAGCCTAAAACTTGTATCGAGAGGGAATACTTCTCATGCATCCAAATACTTGAGCCAACTACTATGCCATTTGTGTCCACCATACCTACCTACTACATGGTATTTCTCCGCCATTCCAAAGTAAATTGCTTGAGTGCTACCTTTAAATTTCCATTCTTCACCTTTACAATATATAGCTCATGGGACAAATAGCTTAAAAACTATTGTGGTATTGAATATGTACTTATGCACTTTATCTCTTATTAAGTTGCTTGTTGTGCGATAACCATGTTTCTGGGGACGCCATCAACTACTCTTTGTTGAATTTCATGTGAGTTGCTATGCATGTTCGTCTTGTCTGAAGCAAGAGCGATCTACCACCTTATGGTTACAGCGTGCATATTGTTAGAGAAGAACATTGGGCCGCGAACTAAAGCCATGATCCATGGTGGAAGTTTCAGTTTTGGACATATATCCTCACTCTCAAATGAGAAAATTAATTGTTGCTACATGCTTATGCATAAAAGAGGAGTCCATTATCTGTTGTCTATGTTGTCCCGGTATGGATGTCTAAGTTGAGAATAATCAAAAGCAAGAAATCCAATGCGAGCTTTCTCCTTAGACCTTTGTACAGGCGGCATAGAGGGACACGAACAATTTTAGCAATCTTAGCCAGGAAAAGCTTAGAGCTAGGTAACCCTAGCAACAGCAATCTCGCCTAGATCTCAGCCGAACTATTCGGCACCCCATTGTAACCCATTGTTTTCATAATCAAAGAACAGACAGGCAGGACGTAAGGGTTTTACCTCATCGAGGGCCCCGAACCTGGGTAAATCGCTCTCCCCGCTTGTCTGTGAACCGATGTCTCGTATCAGCCTACAAGATTCCGTCAACCCTAAGCCCCTATCGGAGGGCATTGGCGAGGAGTACCCTCGACAATTGGCGCCATCTGTGGGAACCCTGTCGGCACAAGATCGGACATCGGCTGAACCCGTCATGTCATCAGCAGCTTCATCAGCACCATCATCGTCTCATCTGGGAAGCCCGATCCGTTTCGGCTCCTACGAATTCACCCCGCACAGCGAATCGTCTCGCTCCACCTTCTCTGGTCTGCAAGGCAACATGGACATGGCGTTCGGGAGCGTCCACTACAACGTCAACTCAGAGGGAATCCTCCGGCTACTAGAATCTCCTATCTCTAGATCGACAAGCCCAAGTGCGTCATCGACACCCGACCTTTCGGCTGGCCAGGAAAACCCGTCGAGTCCGTCCGCGCCATCGACTCCTCGCTCGGCATCCTCCATGTCAGTTGGATCTGACGACCCCATGCCCTCGGAGATGACCTCGTACTACTGCGTAAACTACGACACCAGGCATGGACTAGGGTCAAGCGACACACCATTCATCTGCAACGCCTACTATTCGTCGGGAGAGGACAGCATCGGTAGCGTCGTCCGAGGAGACACCCGAAGAGTGGCGCCCCTCCAAGTCTACGTCGCTAATAGGGGAGATGGAGAACGCACCCCCCGTTCCAGCAGGCGGGCTAGTATCGGAGATAGCGCCAGCAATGACAATAGCGACCACACCATTACAGAAGAAGAGTGGGCAGCAGCCAAGGCAGTCGTGCTCAACAACACACCGCTTTCGGCGGGAACCACGGTTGGTACGCTCAACGCTTACCGCTCCATATTGGAGAAAAATCGGGAGCGCCTGTCTAAGGAGCAAGCCACCCTCGAGAAACGACTATCTGAGGCAGATCGGTCCAGCGAGCGACGAAGGGCCTCGCAGGGGAGTGCCTCCCGAAGTACCCACGGAGGGGGCAAACATCGATCGAGGATGTCCAGGCTTTCGGAAGATGATGCAAGGGAGATAACATCAAACTTGACCAAATCCTTTATGACCACGGACACCGCGGGCATGCCACGGCCAAAAACCGTCGCAGGAGCAACAGCCAATCTTGCAGCGTACCTCATTAATCAGCGCCCCGAAGGATCCATGGCTCAGGCCCACCGCGGTGCTTTGGAGAGTCTTGCGATACTAGGACATAATCTAGTTCCACTGAAAGAGAAGACCCTGCAAGCCAGCGGGTCAAAACATCGCGCAAAAGATGCTCGGGACGAAATCACACAAAGCAGGATCGACAAAGCAAGGCGACGACGCGCCATGAGAGAAGAACTCGACAGTGATTCTTCGGACGAGACCCAGGAGAACGACGGTGAGCTTAGAGGAGCCGACTGTCTGAGTTACAAAATTTGGGAGGCGATGCCACCCAAGAAGTTCAAACCTACACCTACCGACGCTGCCAAATACGATGGGCAGCAGGAGCCAAGATCCTGGATAGAGGACTATCTGCAGACAGTAATTCTGCAAAAAGGGAATCATATAGCAGCAATGCAATGTCTACAGCTTTACCTAAAGGACTTAGCACGAGCCTGGCTCAGAGGGCTGCCGAAGGGTTCCATCAAGTCATGGGATGACTTAGTAGAAGCTTTTGTCGCTAACTTTCAAGCAACCTACAAAAGGCTCGTCGGGATCGAGGAGTTACGGCACTGCCAACAGAAGCAGAAGGAGTCAATGCGCGCGTACATCGGGAGGTTCACCAAACTCCTAAATGCTGCAGAAGACGTATCTGTCGACAGAGCAATTGACGCTTTCAGCGATGGCATCCGACGTGAAAGCTATATAGAAGAGCTTGGGCGCAAGAAGCCGAAGACCATAACCAAGCTAATGGAAATCGCAAACAGCTGGGCCGATGGTGAAGACAATGTCCGAAAATGTCAACACCCGGATTTTTAAGTCCAGATGCCTATTATGCCATTCCTCGCAATCCCAGGAATATTGTTTTTGCGAGACATAATAGATTGATATCACAACACATCATTCATTACAACACATAATCGTCTTACAAATAAAGGATCACATGATCCAGTCTCATTACAATAATAGAAGTTCTATTTATTCATTACATAACACATAGCGGAAGCGAAAGTAGCGTAGTAGTAGTCCATCTATTCCACAGGCAACTGTTGACGTCAGGAGTGATCCTAGTTGTCGTAGACGTCCTGGTGTCCTTCTTCCGGGTTCTGGTACTCCTCTTCATAGTCTGGCCATTTGAATAGCCAGGGACACAGCCATGAGTACTTTAAAGTACTCGCAAACTAATACTAAGGTAAACACTATCAACTATAGTAAGGGGGTTCTAAGCTCTAGTTTCATTTGCATTAAGCCAGTTTTATTTCATAAACACTTTACTAATCAAAGCCTCTTCATTTAACTAACTCAAGTGGGAACATTAGTGTCATTCCCACAACTCAGTTGTGATTCAAAGTCAAAGTCACCTTTCAATTCAAGTCACAAGTCACCATTCATATTTTTAGAAAAGTTCTGATGACGGAACAGTATGGCCTTTCGAACTGTCCATAACCGCGGATGCGGCTATTCGAATAGGTTTAACTCTGCAGAGGGTGTACACTTGTGCCACAACAATTGCAATAGTTCGTCAGGGGTAACTGGCCCTGATTTATCGTACGCAGTACGCGAACTACCAATCCTAACCTTTCATTTACATACTCTAGTATAGGCACCTCTCCCCATGAGCTTGGCCTCCCAGTGAAGACACGCGGTCAGCCTGGGAACTGCACAGGGCTTGGGCCGGACATTCACCTCATTTCACGTCATTTCACATCACTTCACCAGTACGGAGGCAGCCTCGGCATAACCCCTATGACGCTTGTTCAGAGGGAACCCATACTAAAATACATAAGTTTCCAGCTAAGCCTTACCCAGATTCAGGTATTGTGGGGGTACTTGTAAAATTGGAATGGTATCGCATCCGAACCCAACCATCAGTGTTTTTTGGAAAAGTCACCAAGTCATTCACCAGTCATATTCACCTTCAAAAATCTCTCAATAGAATGACTCATCATTCCAAGGTTTTCAAAGTCATTTCAGTTCACAAGTTCCCAACTAGAGTAGTCACTTTTAATATTGAGCACTAGCCACTAGTTATGAGGGGTGCTAAGTATCTTGGAGCTTGCTAGGCTAAGTGTGATTCTCTTGTACTACTCTATAATTCAACCAAGTGAATCATAAACCAAGAAGTAACTTTGATAAACAAAATCAAGTAAAGCTTGTAAAGTAAAAACTTGGGATAGGTTCATAAAGTAAAATGTAATGGTGCCTTGCTCTTGTAGAGCTTTGCACTTGACAAGAATATAAACTTGCAACCAAAATAGTTGCATTAGTCTAGCTTGCATTGGTAATAGCTTGCCATAATATAGCTTGCCTTGATTGGTGATGTGATCAAAGTTTTCTTGCTCTTCCTCTTGGTAGAAGACCTCTTCCTCTTGATAGTCTCCGGTACTAGCGTCTATAAACGAATACGAGGATACAATCACCAAACAACACTTAAGTAGTCTTAATTAGCCTTAATGACTCACACAATTGATCTAGCATCACTACCTAACATTTATCAACAAATTATTCTAGGGTTTCTTTATTTAATATTAGGAGGAATAATTTCCTCTCATTGAAAATTTAAATTAAGGTTTCTCTTTGGTTTGGAGAAATAATTTCCTCTCATTGAATTCTTCTTAAGATTTAATTTCTCTTATGAATAATATATGACCTAGGTTGACCAAGGTCAACCTCTTCATACTTATCATTTGAGAAAAATGATTTAAATGAGGTTCCATACCTCATGCATTTTAATACTAACATGGTAGTGATTTAATGCCACCAAATAATTCAATATGAGATTATGAGACCATGGTCACTACCTCATGTTGAATTACTTGAGAACAAGATTTAAATGAGAGGAATACCTCTCATATGATTTAACACATAGTTGTAACTAATTTAGTAAAAACTATTATTGAGGTGATGCAATATTCTCAAATAACCAGGGATGATCCCATGTTGACCAAGGTCAACACTTCACACTTAGTATTTGAGAAAAGTGGTTTAAATGATATTCATCATCTCATGGGATTTAAATAACTAGTGCAATTTAAATACTATGTGGATTTAAATTCTACAAGTGAGCAAGTATGAGCCTAGGCATTTAAAGGTCAACCCATTACTTCATATCACTTGTGAGAATGATTTAAATGAGGTGCTACTCCTCATAGATTTAAATTCTAAAATTTGGATATAGTTTAAATGGGCTAGTATTGACTACATAGCCAATATTTTGATTCTAGCCCATGATCATGTACAGAACCCATATCATATTTTTACATACTAAATTAGAGTTTGTTAAATGTGAATTATTGCAATTGGATTCACTTCAAAATTCACAATGGTTGATTTTTAAGATTTATTTGAATACAGAAAAGTATCTATTTTGTTATTTTTGCTATTCAAAAACTACACAACATATGGGGTTCAATCCAGTGAGGTTAGCTAGATAATTTCATAAGCTTTCCAGAACATTTGGATTTGCTAAATTTGAATTTGTAGAATTTGAACTATTCAATTTATAGGACAGACCAGTATTGATTAACTGCTGAAACAAATTAATTCAAAAAGGGGAAATGGGCTTAGGCGGGAAAACTAATGGGCCGCGAGGTTTAAAACGTAGCAGGCCAGCCCAGTAACGCTTCAGCGCGCCACCGCCAGCTGACAGTCGGACCCAATGGTCAGTCTGTATTAAAACCCGAAACGGTACCTGGCAACGTCGTCCGTTAGATTAGATCGTAGATCGACGGCTGAGGGTCGTCGTTGTCGACGGGGGAGGAGAGCTCGCTGCGCCGGCGAGGTAGGGGGTCGGCGGCGCGACGGAGGCTCCCGCGGGGTTCTGCTGGGTGCTGGTTGACGTTGTCGACGACGAGGAGTTGACTGGTACCGTCGGCGAGGCTCGAGGTGGTCTAATTGGACGACGGCGAGGAGCTACTGTGGCGGCGGTTTCCGGTCAAATTCCGGCGAGAGGCAGGCTAATTGAGGAGGGGAAGGTGTTGAGGAGGATCAGAGGGATGAGAGCAACTTGTTGGTGTGAAAGATTTGAGCGCGGGAGCTCTCTTTTTATAGGGGGTTGAGGTGCTGCGGGTGCCCGTGGAAGGTCGTCCATGGCGCCGGCGTTTGGAGGGGTGAAGGGGCAAGCTAGGGGGCGCGCTGTGTAGGCGACGGCTAGGCGGAGCTAGCGCGCTTGAAGGGACGGCCGATGATGGTCTGTGGCATGCTAGTGACGGTGGCGTCCTCGCGGTACGGGCACGGCAGAGATTTGATAATGGCGACGGCGACGGTGCACGAGCGAGCCAGCGAGCATGTCTACTGCGTAGAGGAGGGGTTGGCGAAGCGCTAGGTAGGGGTAGACGTGCAGGGGGAAGGACGAGGGCGACGAGTCGCGTGGCGCTCTGGCGCGGCCAGTGACATGCCAGGGCGCGCTCACCGCGTGCCTGGCAAGTCCTGGGCTTGTCTGGGCGTGCTTGTTCCGTCCAATGCCGGGCTTGGTTCGATCCAGGGAGGGTACAGGCGTGCTCAGGGAGATGCAGGGAAGCTTGCTGACATGGTGAATGAGAGAGGGGAGAGCCAGAGAGATGAGTGGCATGGTGGTGTCCTTTGGCTCGGCATGATGAAGTTCTTTGATCATTGCACCTATTTTAGCAGGGCTGCAGTGCATAGGATGATGCAGGGGAGGTACAAGGATGTTGATGATCACAAATGAAAAGGGGTTTAGGCTAAGAACCAGAGGATAATAGCATGTGTGCAAAATCAGGAATGGTGCCTGCCATGTGTTCGATCATATGGCCACAAGAACCTTTTTGATGATTTTTGGAAATCTTTTTGGTACATCTCAAACATATTAATTATAGGTTAGTTTGGTGGTGGTGGGGTTCAATTTGGAAAAGGATTGCAAATTTTCAAAAGTGAGGTGATCTTCTTCTCTCTCTCGGGTTCCATCTTTGCACAATTATTCTGGTCAACCTAGTCAACTTCAGCAGAGATGGTCAACATGAAAGTTGTTGACCTTGACATGGTCTTGGATGACATGGTCATAGTTGACCAAGTTTAGTTTAGGAAGATTCAAATGCAGGGGGGTAAAGTAGTGAAGATTTTATAAATGGGTCATATGACCATTATCATATGTATGTCAAATTTGAAATTTCCCTTGATTTGAATCTGGTTTCTTTTATGCATTTGTGTTTGTTTTTGTTATATAAGAGTTTTAGAAACCATAAGTCAAGCAATGGTGGCCTTGGTTGAAGATTTGCAAATTAGGCTAAGTGTATGTGAGTGAATTTTGGGGAATTTCTCCCTATTTGATTTCTCCCCATTTGAGTTGACTTTTGTTGACTCTAATGTGGTTCTTATTAGTTTAGAAACATTTTCCAACCATTGAAACCAATTCAAATGGTCTTGTTCAAAGATTTGCAAAAATGGCCATAACACATAAGAGGTGATGTGTTAAATTTTATTATTTTTGTAAAATGTTCACCTTGCTTTACTTGGGCATGGGTTGGGGTCAATTTAGGGTTATATTAGGTTGAGAGATGGTTTCACATCATTTGGTCAAGGTTTAAAGTCATAGAACAAGAATTGGGTATTATGGCTATGTGTCACATATGCCTCTATGCATATGTTGCATTTGTGTTTTACCTTGACTTGGCTTGACCCAATTGGTGTTGTTGAGTGTTGAAATGGTGTATAGGAGTGATCCAACCATTCACAACAAGTCCTAGGGTCAATCTTCTCAAATTCACAAATTTGCACTTTTCTCTCATATGCCTCTATGGCATTTTTAGTTTCTTTTTATTTTCTTTGGAAACCACTTGGATTTGGTTTGATGAGCCTTAGTTAAGGTGTATGAAGGTTTTCCAAATCTCTAAGCAAAGTAGAAAAGCTTAGGGTAAAGTTTTATAAATATAGCCATAGGCACATATGCCTTTTTCTTATTTATTTTCCTTTTATTTTATTTTAACTAGGAGGGTGAAAAGAGGGGTGAGGTTTAGGGTTTTAGATCACTTCAAATTCTAATAACAAGCAATCATAGCAATAGCACAAGAATTAAGCAAGATCACTATGTATCCTACTTAATTAATAAAAGTTTTTGGTGGTTCCAAAATTTGGAACTAGTGAAATTCATTTATTTTGTTTTGAATTTTTGGGATGTTACAGAAAACCACGGCAGCGCAGCGACGACGAAGAAGATGACCAGCCGAAGAATGATTCGGGTGGTCGAAGGGATCGGAATAAGAGAAGGAAGAACCGCAGTTACGATGACAACAACTTGGTGGCCGCAGGTTACTCTGATCGACAGGATGATCGGTACGACAACAGGCGAGACGATCGGCATGACGGCAATCGGAACGACTCTGGGAACCGTGGCAACTATAAACCACGACCTCAGAGAACTCCCAAATTGCCTTACGCTGAACAGATCAACGCCCCTTGCTACCTACATTCTTATACCGATTCCAAGGATGGAAAAGTAAAGTCTAGCCACCTGCTTAGGGATTGTCGGCAGTTCCTCGATATGCATGAACTCATTCAGCAGGCAGGCCAGAAGCAGCTACCGCCACCACCACCGCCACCCCCGTCACAGCATCAAGTATAGCAGGCCCAGCCTCATCAACCCAACGAGGTGTTTCCACCACCACGTGGGCAAATGAATATGATCCACAGGACAGGTGTTTCAAGGAGAGAGATGAAGAAGCTCACCCGAGAAATCAACCTGGCAGAAAGCGTCATGGCGAACATTCCTGAATATGTCGAATGGTCGTCTCAGGAAATCACATTCAGTCGAATGGACCACCCGATGACTATACCAAAGCCAGGGCACACCGCCCTAGTGGTCGAAGCACAGATAGGAGGGTTCAAGATGAGCAAAGTCTTCATGGATGGAGGAAGTGGACTCAACTTGATATTCCTTGACACAATTCAAAGTATGGGGATCACCATGAGAATGCTGGAAGACTCAGATACTCGTTTCCATGGGATACTCCCTACTTCACCAGCGCATTCTCTTGGCAAAGCTTACTTGAACGTCGTTTTCGGTAAACCCGACAACTTCAGGAAGGAGAAGATCGAGTTCGAAGTCGTGAACTGGGAATCACAGTATCACGCCATACTCGGGAGACCAGCTTACGCCAAGTTCATGGCCGTGCCGCACTACGCATACCTCAAGCTGAAGATGCCAGGGAACAACGGAAAAAACATCACAGTCTATGGGAGCTTTTCACGCTCGGACAATTGTGACCGTGACTTTCAAAGGATTGCTGCTAAATTTGGGCCACGGCGAGATACTGTCGACCCCCCGCCCAAGTTGACGATACAACAAATCAAGGAGGAAAAACTCGACAGGGAAATCAAGAAGAAGCCAGCTCCCGAAGGCCCAGCAGCAATAGCATCGGCAGAAAAAGTTTCGGCAGAAGACGCAGGAGACGGCAAGATGCTAACAATCGCTGCTCAAGCATCTGGCAAAATCAACAGCACTGTCGCGACCACCAGCATGACGAAGAAATCGGAAGATCCTTCTGAAGAAGAGAAGAACCCCTTTCTTGATAAAACGCTCCCCTAGTTTTTAAATTTTTTCCCTTTTACTTTACACAGGGCCTCTTGTTTTCGCCCTTCAGTTTCATATTTACCCTATCAATAAGTACTTAAGTTCCGATTCTTGTTAAAGTATTGCAGTAATCTAAAGCATCTATGACCGTGCTGCCGCCAAGTAACGGCATAACTTAACGCGCGGCAGAAGATAGCGCTCAGGGCAAAAACCGTTACGAGCACTGCAAAGAAGAATAAGGACATTAATCCTCCCCTCTGCTTCAGATGCCTCTACGAGTGCCGTACAAAGCAAGAGTTTGGAAACCTTACACACAACCCACGCTCGATATTTCACTTATGGAAATATCAGAGAGCAACGGGCTCATCGGCAGAATCATTACACCCGAAAAATTCGGGAATGACTGACGAAATTTACAAACGGTTGAAAGCAAAGTTGCGCATACAACAGGTTTAGCAAAACCTGCAACACGAGCTGATCACTCATAATGATTTGCTAACCAACTAGTACACATACATCCAACGGGCAATTAAGCTTCGCCCCTTTTGAGTATTTGCCAATGGCATGGTAAAAGTACATATTCATGTATCAACCAGACAAAAAGTTGCGGCTCAAAAATCCGAACACTCGGATGAACTAGCCAAAAACAATTTACAAAAGTAATTTTACACCTTTACATCACCCTTGCGGAGTTTCCTTTTCCTCAGGTACCTTTGACATCTCCTCAAGCCTGTTGACAATTATATGGGCAGGTGCTAAAACCTTCGGGTACAGCTCCTCGAGATCACCAGTTGCATTGGCGATAGACAACAAGCAAGCCGAAGGATAACAAGCAAGCACAAGGGCAAGCGTGCACTTGGCTCCTGCAAAGACTTGAGACCTTACCAGCTCCCGAACCTTCTTGGCGCTCCCAAATTCAGACATCAAAGTCAAGAGGGTAGGGGGAACTGCATTCAGAGGAAACATTGTTTTCCAAACTACCCTCATAGCCTTGTAGCACTTGTCGAAGAACTGATGGACCTGGTGCACTCGATCCTGAAATTTGACGACAGCCGAGGCCTTCGAGTGTTCCCGCCAGAAAATTTCTTCGGATGAGGAAAGTTGAGTCAAAGCATGCACCCGCTCGTGTATCCGCTTGTTCTCTTCCGCATGGTTCAACACTATGACTGCCAAAAGGAATTAGTCAAGACTCAGACAAGAAGTTGCTAGCAAACAGGCAAAGGGATCAGGAAACTTACAGTTTAAACTTTCGGTAGCCTTATGCAGTTCGCCAAGAGTGTACCGCTCCACGTCGGCTGCAATCTCGCTCTTTTTATTGATGATGGCAGCTAAAGCATAAGTGCTGCGTAAATCCTTCTCCATCTGCGTGATCCGGTCTTTCATGCGCTGGATCCGATCGATTTCAGGAAGAGCACTCGACGAGTCGTCTGCAAACGAGGGTACTGGGAAGACCTGCAAAAAATACTGGTTATAAAGAGGTTATGAATATGGTACAGCCCAACATCCAAGATAACTCCCATCGGGAGAAGTGCAAGAAAGTGATATCATAACAAAAGTGTGCTAACAACAATGCTAGCACGGAGTTTATTACAAAGCATGAGTTGTGCGGCAGAACAATGTTTCGCATCAGCTCAAGGCACAAGTTTGTTACAAGAATCAAGGGAGCTGAGTTTGAGTCGATGAACTAGGGCCAGTCGACGATTTCTTTGATGAAACCAGTTCAAGAAGCTGACGGGCGCAAGTAAGAGCAGAAGCCTTAAAGGTGCTCAAATCAACAGGCTGCCCGTCTTGCTCTTTCGGAAGCCCCTTAGTCATTTCCTCGATGTCACCCTTAAAGCCGTAACCCATCATAAGCTGGAAGGCAAGGACAGCGCCAAAAGTGCGCGATATACGCTTGAATACCTCGATGACCTCCTTGGTGTCAACCGCGAAGGTATCGATCAGCTGTCCCAGGGTCTTCTCTTGCTTGATCTTGGGGAAGATCATCGAATGCATCCGCGCCAGAGCACCCTTCCCCTTCACAAGAAGCTCTTGTGTAAGTTGGTGAGAAGCGAGAATCGTTGACACAGCGTTCGCTGGGGAGTTATTTGGAACTCTCTCCAGTGCATCGACAGGAATGTTTGCTGCCTCTGCAGTAGAAAGGAAGGGAAAAGTTTAGTCATTGACAAAAAGTTTAAATCCATAAGAACGTCACTCGACAGAAGTATGTTAGAGATTACCAAGCAAGGCCAAAGAAGATTGACGAAGGACTTCATCCTTTTCGGCTGCTCGAGCCTCAGCCACCAGCCTGGATGCTTCCTCCTCCTTCAGCCTTCCTTTCGATCCGCCAGCTCCTCCTTCAGAGAATCAATCTCTTGGCGAGCCGCGGCAGCTATTTTGACTGCGCCATCCAGTTTTGAGGAGGAAGATTCGACTTCCTCTTGCAGCCGAACTTTGTCAACCTCTAAAGAAGTGAATCGGGAGGCGAAAACCTCCAGAGAAGAGATAACGCCACGCAGGTCCTTAAGAGAAAAAGAAAAATAAATTAAATAAAGCACGCTCCAAGAAATCTGTATTAAGATCAGAAGAGGACTTACAGAAAAAGGAGCCGCAGTAGCAGCAGTTGGAGAAATATCCTTCCCTTTGGAAAGGGAAGACGCAGTCGATGCTTGAGCCATGGGGGCAGCCTTAGGAGCCGAAGCTTCGGAAGCCACCACGACCGGTGAAACGGCATCAGACTTGGCCTTTTTAGGAGGAGGCTCGATAAAGCCCTCGTCACTGCAGAAGTAAACAGTCGATTGTGATTATAACAGGAGTATGAAAGGTAGAAAAGGCACAGTATAACTTTCGGAAAAGAACTACTTACATGTCGAAGAGATCATCTTCATCGGCAAAGCCGCCGGTTGATCTCTTCGCAGGAGAAGCTCTGGCCCCTTCCGCAGCTGCATCAACAAAAGTATCACGATCAGTGTCGACGTTACGCACTGATCCATCTGCGATACAAGTGTTATCGGCTGAGGAGGGAAGATCAGCATGGGCAACTTCAAGATTCATCGGACCGTTGTGTTCATCCTCTAGACCTGTTTCATCGGTGGTGTGAAAATCTACGGGGATTGAGGAGCCTCTCCCCTCAGAAGTATCATCCGGTGAATCACGTGTATTTTCAGAAGCCATAGGGATCTGGCAAAGAAAAATGACAAAGTAAGAACAAAGGAAATCATGTCGGCTGAGCAAGAAGCTGTAGTAGAGATGTGAAGAAAGGAAAATACCCCTGATGGTGGATGATCAACGTCAAGGGGAGCATAAGAAGAGATTAGCGGAATCGAATCTTCCTGGTTGAAGGAAGTAAGACGACGAACTTCATCAAGCAACTCTTTTTCCGATAGATCGGCAGCATTAATCCTAGTCTCATCCTTTGGACCTGAGTGCAACCACATCGGGTGAACTCTGGCCATGACTGGCTGGATTCGACGCTTCAGGAGAACTGCTGCCACCTCCATGCCAATCATAGTTTGGCCGTCAGCCTCTTTGATTCGAAGGAATTTGGCAAACAATTCTTCGGCTGAGGCCCTTTCGTCGGCTGAGAGGATGTTCTTCCAAGAGTCCTTAGGCTTGGCTTTAGAAACGTCGACATAGCAGGTGACAAGGTATTAACTTGTCAATGCCTACGGATTGTAGACTAGGGTTTAGTTGGAAGTAGAGGGCAAGTAGATCTCAAAGGTTTCAGCCGAAAAGTACTCGACGATGACAAAACTAGGGTTTGAGAACAATGATTCGATGCTTTCTTTGTCCCTCGACTCCCCCTTATATAGGAGGCGGAGCCGAGGGATTCGTGTCATACAAGTTACAGAGTCCGGGAAGGTTTCTAACTCATCCCGCAAGATTACAAATAACACTTCCTATTACAACTCTAGCTTTCCTTAATAATATCTTGGGCTTCCGAATCTTCTTATTCTTCGGGTAGTGGGCCTTCAGTAAACCCCGGGTACTATCTTCGGCAGGCCCATTTGAGATGCCTATGTCAGTAGCCCCCGAGATTTTGCTTGAATCGCTAGAGTTAAGGAAAATCTCCACTGTTTATTTTTATTCGACAACTTCAACTTTTCTATATTTCTTCTCATAAACTTCTATATTATACAGGGATAATGGTAGTTGGGGCTAGTTCATCTGACGGATCAGGTACTAGTTAACTGCTCTAGTGGCAATCCGCAAAAACCTACTTCAAGATCACGTCCCTGGACATGATCTCGGGATACTGGTGTAAACTTCGACAGGCGCCGCTTAAGGTCTTACCATTCTGTCGAGTCCCAGTAAAATTTATCGAGTACCTAACGCATCTGTTAGGATTTTTCTTCGTATCTGTTGATACGGATAAAGGTAGCAGAGCGCAGTCTTCGGCGATGCCACGCCCAGCAGAACGGATCTGGGGTCTTACCTTCGCAGATTTGCGGCATTCAGAAATTGATCGCAACTTTGGCGTTCTGAGAATATATTGTCGAGTGCTTATTCGGCTGTTGGAATGGCACATTTTATCGAGTCAAAGATGACTTATATTGCTCTCCCGATGGGAGTATATGCAGAGTTATTTATAACTCGAAATATACTCTTTTGTTCTACTATCTTTCTTTTTTCTCTTTCATTCTTTTCTCTTCTTTTGCTCTTTTTTTTTATAACTTCATCGGGCACGCGAACAGCGTTCCCGATGGGAGTAGCCCCCGAGGCTACAGCCAAGGATTTGTACTTGGTTGTAGGCTCCACGCTTTATGCCGCTATATTTTCTTTTTATCTCCCGACGTTTTGCAATTTCTCGGGTGCGCGAACAGCGCTCCCGATGGGAGTAGCCCCCGAGGCTATGAACAAATATTTGTATTTGATCATAGGCTCACGCCATTTCTATTTTGCTGTTCTGGACCTTTTTCTTTTTTCCGAAGTAGCCCCCGAACATTTAATCAAAAACTTGTATTTGATCAAAAGCTCAGCATTATTTTTCCATGTCGCCTTTTATGAAGCTATGAAGTTGATTTTTTTCCTCTGCCAAGGTGACGTTATTGCTGACGATAGCCACGATTGCGAGTCAAAAAATCACGAGAAACCTTCTCCCACTACCTTGCGGGCCCAATTGATCCACTAACTTGACACGTCGTGCAAGTGGGGGACACACGTCCTCCGCTTTTTCGGGCGCACGTACCGTAACTTCTTCGATGTTAAATTACTTTTTTACCCTCATTTCCACGTGGCTATCATCTGCCACACATTTTCCTTATCCAACGGTCCGCCGCTTCAGCGCACCTCTATATAAGGTCTTCTTCTTCCTCCTCGAGCACCTCTGCTCGCGCCGTCCTCCTGCTCCCATCTGCAAATTTCCTCCTGCGACCCACAGCCACCTAAGCTCTTCATCTCCAAGCTGTAAACCCTGCGCCATTGTTGATGCCACCTCGCCGGTTGACAAGGCACAACACGCCGGAATCCTCCATGGCCGCCGTAGATCTGGGGACGGCGGAGTGGGAAAGATCGAAGATTTCCACCCAGGACATCAACATGCTGAAGAAGCTGGGGATCAGCAAGAAGCCCAAAGCGCTGTGCTTCCCCAGTGAGGAGAGCTACCCAACCCCTCCAATGGGGTAACGGGTAAGTTTTGTCGACCACCTCATCCGCGGTCTTTCCGCCCCCATTCATCCTTTTCTCCACGGACTGCTTTTTATCTACGGTCTGCAACTCCACCACCTCACGCCAAACTCGATTCTTCATATCTCCATTTTCATCACCCTTTGCGAGGCCTTCCTTGGCGTCCAACCTAACTGGGCGCTATGGAAGCGCATTTTTTTCTATCGCCGTAATGGCTCTCCCAATGTCGCCTATAATATAGGCGGCGTTGTAATTTCTGTTCGGCCCACTGTCGATTACTTCAACGTCAAACTCCCTGACTCAGTTCAAGGATGGCGCAAGAAGTGGTTGTACATTCAAGAGGAGAACCATGGATGCGCTGAGGACAACATCCCTCCTTTTGACGGCGCCGAGAAAATCTTTCGCCGCCGCTCCTGGGACGCAGAGGCTACCGAAGAAGAAAAGGCGTCGACAGAAACCTTGATGGCTCGCATCCACGAGTTGCAAAATACTCGCGGCAAAGAGTTATCGGGTATCCAAATCACTGCATACTTTCTTAGGACTAGAGTGCAGCCGCTTCAGGCTCGCAAATATCCTCTCTGGAAATATGCTGGCGACAAGGACGCAGATCGGCTGTCGGTGAATTTGGAGGTCAAGGACTTAGAAAAACTTGTCCGAAAAATCTCGTCCCTCAGCAAAAAAGATCCTGTCCCTTCTTCTTATCGTGTAGCACCATTCAGCGCCGCCAATCCACTTCCCAAGGTAATCTTTGTCGATTGTCTTGTTGTTGCTTTGCTATCTTTTTTGTAACTTCTTTTCTAATATCTTTCCCTGTTCTATTTTTATTTTGTACAGAATCATCCGGACATTGTCTCGCTTCCTCCTCTTCCTGAAGGTGGAGAAGTCGAAGAAAGGGCCATTGTCACTGATGACAATCAAGAAGCTCCATCTTTTGTGAATGAACCCGTGGATTCTCAAAAATCTGCGGGATCTTCCGAAGGCACTGCGTCGGCACTATCTCCTCCTCCTGCTGTTTCTCCAAAGGGCAAAAGGAAGAGGAATGATGTCGAAGATTCTGGCACCTCCAAAGCCGAAGAAGTTGATCCTTCACGTCAGAAGGCAACTTATGATCCTTATCTTGAATCCCTCGTCAGCTCGTAAGTCATTTTTATTTCTCCTTATTTCTGTACTCGAAGATTTTTGTCTTATCTTGTTTTTTATGCTGTCTATTTTTGATCACAGCGATGACGAGGAAGAAGTACCAACTTTTGACGTGGCTCCTCGAACGAGCACGTCACATACTTTAATTGTTTCGGAGACACCAGTTGAGGGAGAAGAATCTTCTCCTCCTCAACAAAATGTCATCACCACCACTCCTCCTTCAAGCCCTCTTGCTCCTTCACCAAAAAGGACAAGGGTTGAAGCGATCGTGGAGCCTACCCCTCAATTGGGTAGCTCTTCTAATTCGCTCTTGGATGATGTAAGTTCTTGATTTTCTTGCCAGTATCTATATTTCTTCTGTTTTACTTCTTTATGCCTTCATATTTTTCTCATACCGATGTTTTCTATCTTTGTTCTTCTTTGACAGCCCATGATCAAAGAGCTTGTTCGCATCGGATCCCAATTCATTGGGTACCGTGAGTATGCCAGCAGGACTGAAGGTAATAACTTTTTTGCTGTCGTTGTTTCTGACTTCTTGCTCCTGTTTTTGTCGCAATTTTGACTGTTCTTTTCTATTTTGACAGAGAAACTTGCAGAGGCCAACAAGCTTGCCGACACTCTTGCACAGAAACTGGAGCAAAGTGAAACGGCCCGCAAGAAAGCCGAACTTGATGCTAGCGAAGCCAAAGCAGAGGCTGATGAAGCCAAGGCAAAAGCTGCTAGTGTCGAGGAACTGCAGAAGAGACTTGAGGATGCTGAAGCTGCTTTAAACGAGCACAAAGCCGCACAGGCTACTCGTGAAAAGGGAATCCTCAAGCGCTTGAATACGCAAAATCGGCGCTTCCTCGGTAATTTTATCGATCCCTTCTATTTTTCTTAGGACTTGCTTTTTCTTGCTGTCGACCAACATTTATTTCCTGTGGCAGGCCAAACAAACCAAGAGTTTGATCTGGAGAATCCCGACAATGATCCTCTCCTTGACGCACTTTCTTATCTGGAATTTCATGGATCCGAAATTCGTGAAGGTGTGGTGAATGCTGACGCAGGATTGTCAAAGCTGTTCCCCTACTTCTTCCCGAAGAAAGAGGAGCCCAAGACTTTCCTTGCCCTTGCCAAGAGCTTCAATCCATCAGAAGACCTTGGACTGAAAATGCGCCAAGAGAACATGAAGATTGCTGTCGAGAGCACTGTTGCCTTGGTCGCTGACAGCCAACAAACTGTTGACTGGATGAAGGTTGGCGACACCGAGCAGATAGAGCAAACAAAATAGCGGTCGTTGATCAAGGCAGCCAAGCCCAACACGAAGAAAATCCTGGCCTATCTCGGGATCAAGCCATCTTCAACTCCTAGCTCATCAAGGCCGGAGGTCTAGTTGCATGCCTCTTTTTTTTTCTTTGCTTTCTCTATCTCTTTTGCCCTTGTCGCCAATTTAGCTTTGGCGACAATTATCCTGGTAGTCCTTTTGGAGAACTTCTTTTGTAATGTCTATGTAAATTTTTCTAGAAATCAATGAAATTCCTCGTGGCACTATCATTGATCCTGGCACTTTCTTTTCCAGTTAATATTTGATAACTATTCGACCAATCCTTGCTCTGCCGATGCTTCACCTACTTCTTCCTTCTCGAAGAAAATGCTAGTCGATGATAACCCCCTCGAAGGTTCTTCGAGCAAACATTTGTCGGAAGATTTGCAAGAACTTCGACAACAACTTTAATCCATGAAGAAACAAACTCTGGCAATGATGGAACAATCTCGGAAAGCATCCGAAAGCGAGAAACTTGCTCTCCAACAAGCCAAAGAGGCTATGGCTGCCAAGGATACTGCTGTATTGGAAGCTAAGGAAGCCACTACCCGAGAAAATAGCATGCTCGAGCTAATGTTGGAAGCTAGCACAGATATGTTAGGTATGTTTTTCCAACCTCACAATGCCTCCTCTTTGTTTTGCTGTGCCCCCTTTTAAATTTCTTGCCTTGTCGCTTAATAGGCTCGGTTCTTGATGCTGCCGCCGAAGATCGAAGAGTAAACGAGAGAACAAATCTTCTTTTCAATCTTTCCCTTAACCATGGCTGTCTATTCTGGGCCACCCCTGAACGAACCCAGCAAATTGTCAGGTTCCAAGATCGTGCTTGCCAAGTGCGCGAATTTCTCAATTTTTGCACGACAACATTAACCCTTGTTTATAAGATTTTGTTTCCTCGAAACGAGACTCCCAAGACTCTTCCTGAATTGCTGGAGACATTTAGAGATGCCCCCCGTATTCATAATTTTGTGCGAGCTCAGTTGACTGCTGGAGCAAGGTTCGCCATGATTATGATAAACATTTGCCATCCAAAGTTGGACCTGACGAAGATTGTTGCTGATTGCCTGGCCAAAAAATCACGGCGAAAGAATGACATTGACACAATCAATGAGATGGTAACTCCTGTGGCCGAGTCGATGATGGATGAGCTTCTTCGGATGGATTCAGAATTCTTCGTCAAAGGAACCTATGCTGAGCACAGAACAACCAGGGGCTTGTCCATAGATAGTATTTTAGGCCTTGATTGAGCTGTACTATATTGTAAGACATTGTGTCTGTAACTTTTTTGACTTCTTTTTTGTTTCCAAAGAAATTTGCTTTAAGCGGTCTATATTGTTGAAGCCCCCGAGCCTTTGGCTAGAGTTTATGCTGTTTTGCCATCTCGAAAATTTTTCCTCTTGTCGTAAGAAGATGTCTTTATTTTTCCATTGATAGGTTGAAAACCCCCGAGTATCTTAGTGTCGTAGTTCTATATTTTTGTTGCGAGGTTTTTAGACCAAAGCAATGAGTGTACTATATTTATAACTTGTTAGCTTCCGATGTCATATTTGGTGAGGTATTTATTGTACCAAGGTGAAATATTTCGGTAAGTCGAATTTATCTATAATGTACTTTGTGACCTGAAGGCGTTGAGCCCCCGAGCGTGTCGAAGAATAAGAAATGTATCTCCACTATCTTTATTATATTGCAGCACCGCGAGCCCGCCTCATTAAAAACCTTTCCGGCCCCACTCGGTGCCCCGAAAAGGAAAAGAGTGCGTCTGAAAACTCGCGGGCGTTTCAGTACATTGTATTTTTACAGAGGAGGACTATATTTCGATTCTAGGCGTAGAACCGCCTGAGCTGCGCCACGTTCCAGGGGTTTTTCTCGGGAGCCCCTGTCTTCTTGTCCTTGATCATGTATGCTCCTCCGTCGATGACTTCCGTGACGACTTAAGGTCCTAGCCATGGTGATTCGAGCTTTTCAGTACTTTTTTGATTTAACCGTAAGACCAAATCCCCGACCTGGAAAGATCTGGGCCTTAGCCGTCGACTGTGGTAGTTTTTGAGGTCTTGCTGGTATTTGGTGACTCGTGAAAGTACTTCATCTCGAGCTTCATCGAGTGCGTCCATATCATCCTCCCGAGCTTTTTGTGATGTTACCTCGTCATACTCTGCTACTCTTGGAGAATCATGCTCTATTTCAATTGGTAATACTGCTTCGGCTCCGTGGACGAGAAAAAATGGAGTTTCTTGTGTCGCCATATTTGGTGTTGTTCGTATGCTCCATAAAACACTTGGCAACTCCTCTGGCCAAGTATGTCAAGCTTTTTCAAGCGGTCCTAGCAGGCGCTTCTTGATGCCGTTGCAGATGATACCATTGGCTTTCTCGACTTGGCCATTGGTTTGCGGGTGTCCAACTGACGCAAAGTGCAATTTAATGCCTACTTATGCGCAGTACTCCTTGAATTCCTTGGACGTAAAGTTTGTACCGTTATCTGTGGCAATGCTATGAGGCACTCCAAACCGAAAAACGAGGCCTTTCACAAACTTTATTGCCGACGCTGCATCTGGTGAATTTATTGGCTTCGCTTCTACCCACTTGGTAAATTTGTCGACAGCAACCAGCAAGTACTCATATCCTCCTGGCGAAGCTTTGTGCAACTTGCCCACCATATCAAGTCCCCATTGGGCAAAGGGCCACGACAATGGTATTGGTGTCAATTCTGCTGCCGGAGAGTGAGGTTTTGCGGCAAATCTTTGACACGCGTCGCAGGTTCGTACTATTTCCTTGGCATCTTCGATTGCTGTCAGCCAATAGAATCCTGCCCGAAAAACCTTGGCCGCAATAGCTCGACTACTTGCGTGGTGGCCACATATTCCTTCGTGTACATCCTTTAGAATAATTCTTCCTTCTTCGGGTGTGACGCACCTTTGCAAGACGCCTGAAATACTTCGCTTGTATAGCTCCCCTTTGACCACTGTAAAGGCTTTGGATCGTCGAATAACTCGTCTTGCCTCAACTGGATCGTCGGGTATTTCTTTCCTGAGGATATATGATATGTATGCTTGCATCCAAGGGACTTCTACCATCATCACAAGCTCTTGGTCCTCTTCATCCTCCGCAGCTTCTTTGAGGGGCGCCGAAGTTTTTCCTTCCTTTGCTTTTTTCTGTACCTTTTTCGGCTTCGTGGATCTCTCCGCAATTTCTTCCCAAAATACACCTAGCGGGATTGGGAGGCACTGCGACCTGATGTTTGCGAGAACGTCGGCTTCATCATTGCTCAATCTACTGATGTGATTTACCTTGCATCCATCGAACAACTTCTCGAGCTCATTGTACACCTCCTTGTATGCTATCATGCTATCATTGACTGCATCACATTGGTTCATAACTTGCTGAGCCACCAATTGTGAGTTGCCAAAGATTTTTAGTCGAGTTGCACCGCAAGCTTTCGCCATCTTCATCCCGTGTATGAGGGCTTCATATTCCGCTTCATTGTTGGACGCGTTAGGGAACGTCATCCGGAGGACGTATTTTAATTTGTTGCCTTCAGGTGATATAAGTATCACTCCTGTGCCAGCTCCTTCTACTCTCTTGGATCCATCAAAGTTCATGGTCCAAGTTCTCGACAAATCTGGGGGTCCTGTGTTTTGCAGCTCCATCCACTCTGCAATGAAATCTGGCAAAACTTGTGACTTGATTGCCTTTCTTTTTTCATACGTGATGTCCTGAGGGGAAAGTTCTATTCCCCAAAGGGAGACACGCCCTGTAGCTTCTGGATTGTTCAATATATTTGACAGAGGTGCTTCATTGACTACTATTATCGGGTGTGCCGAAAAATAGTGTCACAACTTTCTTGCCGTTGCAATTACTCCATATGCTAGTTTCTGGTACTGCGGGTACCTCTGCTTGGAAGGCGATAAAACTTCACTGATGAAATATACCGGCCTTTGCACTCCATGGAGTTTCCCTTCTTCTCTTTCGACAACTAACACCGTGCTCACCACTTGGGGTGTGGCTGCAATGTACATCAGGAGAGGTTCCTTTTCCTTCGGCGCCACCAAGATTGGTGGTGTCGAGATTGTGCGTTTCAGGTCCTCGAAAGCTCTATCGGCTTCTTCGTTCCACTGGAATTTCTCCCCTTGCTTTATCAGAGCGTAAAACGGTAACGCTTTTTCTCCCAACCTGGCGACGAATCTGCTCAAAGCTGCGACTCGCCCAGTTAGTTGCTGTATTTCTTTCAGCTTTGTTGGCTTCCTCATTGTTACGATAGCCTGTATTTTGTCGGGGTTTGCTTCAATCCCTCTTGCTGAAACTATAAACCCCAAAAGTTCTCCCGCTGGGACGCCGAAAGAACACTTTGTCGGGTTTAGTTTGAGGCAGAATTTGTCGAGGTTGTCAAAGATTTCCTTGAGATCCTCAATCAGCGTTGCTCCCTTTTTTGACGTTATGACGACATCATCGATGTATACTTGCACGTTTTTTCCAATTTGTGTCGCCAAACACTTCTGCATCATCCTCTGATATGTTGCTCCCGCGTTTTTCAGACCAAAGGGCATTGTTCTGTAGCAAAACACGCCGTAAGGTGTGATGAACGCTGTCTTTACTTCATCTTCTTCTTTCAATCTGATCTGGTTATAACCAGAATATGCGTCCAGGAAGGAAAGACGTTCACATCCAGCCGTGGAGTCGATAATTTGATCGATCCTCGGGAGGGGAAAGTGATCCTTTGGACAATGTTTATTGAGACACGTAAAGTCGACGTACATGCGAAGGACCTTAGTGTTTTTCTTCGGCACCAGCACAGGATTTGCTACCCATGTGGCCTCTGTGTGCAGTTCCTTGATAAAACCAGCTTCTCGTAGTCGATCGATTTCTGACAGCATAGCCTTGCGGTTTGGTTCCGAAAAACGCTGCAAAGGTTGTTTGATTGGTCTCGCTAGTGGATCCAAGTTTAGGTGGTGCTCGGCAAGTTCCCTGGGTACTCCTGGCATGTCAGCTGGACACCATGCGAAGATTTTCCAGTTCTCACGGAGGAACTCGACGAGCGCGCTTTTCTATGCGAGGTCCATGTCGTTTGCGATGGACGTCGTCTTTTTCGGGTCTGTCGGGTGAATCTGCACCTCCTTAGAATTTTTCTCAGTATTGAAAGTTGATTCTTTATTTGGCCTTCCAACGTCTGGCAGCACGTCGTAGTCAGTCATACTCCTTGACGCCAAATACTCAGCTTGCATCCCGAAAGTTTCTGATATCCGATGGAAATCCTTATTGCACTTATCAGCTAAGGCGAAGCTTCCTTTGACCGTTATTGGTCCCTTAGGTCCAGGCATCCTCCACAACAGGTATGTATAATGTGGTACCGCCATAAATCTAGCATATGCTGGCCGTCCCAACAGAGCATGATACTGCGACGGAAAATCCACAACTTCAAACTCCAGCTTTTCGATTCTATAATTCTCTCGGGTTCCAAACTGAACGTCGAGATTAATCTTCCCCAGTGGATAACTTGGTTTCTCTGGTGTAATACCATGGAACCTCGTGTCTGTTGGTTTCAGGTTTGCTAGGGATATGTTCATCTTCCTCAACGTATCTGCATACATAAGGTTTAAGCTGCTGCCGCCATCTATGAACACTCGAGAAACGTCAAATCCCGCAATAGCTTCTTTGGTAGGATAAGTGCTTGGCCCTGGTCGAGGAACTTGTTGCGGGTGGTCTGCTATGGTGAAGCCAATGTCTTGCCCTGACCAATTAAGATACTCGACTGTTGGTGGAGGCATTTTTTCTGCCATGAACACCTGTCGCGAGATTACTTTCTGAGCTCTATTGGATGGCCTTCCCTTCTGAATCATCGACACCGCTCCGTTAGAATTAGGATCAACATACGGCGGTGGTGGAGGTGCTGCCGCTATTCTGAGCTGATGTCGATTGTCATCCGTAATCGCGGGAGGAGGTGGCAAGTGAATTTCACTTCTGGGTTCTCGAGGATTTCTCTGTGCTGCCCTAGCATTAGCGTGCTCTGCCCACCTTAACATTGCTTGGAAATTACGACAATCCCTCTGCAGATGTCCTGACTGTCTTTTCCCGTTGCTGTCGAGGAAAAAGTGCATCTGACACGGCCCGTTCATCATTTCTTCGGGAGACACAAAAGGCCTCGGGAACCTAGGCCCGCTGTTTTGCCTGTTGTTTCGGGAGTCATCTCTATTGTCGCCTCGCTGCTCATTGCTTCTCTGATAATCATCTCTGTTGTTTCCTCCGGTGTTTGCTCGAAAGCCTGCCGAAATTTGTCCTGGAGCATCATAGCTCGGGTACTGCCGAGGGAATCGTCGCCTCGGTTGATAATTTCGACCGCGGTCTTCCTCTGGCGACCTGTGCCGTTTGTTGTGAACAGCATCTTCTCCATCTGCCCATCTGTTTGCTATTTCCATTAACGCGGATACTGTTTTTGGGTTGGTCCTCCCCAAGTCCTCGACGAAATCTCCACGCCTGATTCCTGCGACAAACGCATCTATCGCTCTTTCGTCAGATATATTTTCTGCCGAGTTTTTGATGATGTTCCACCTTTGGATATACTTTCTCATTGGCTCGTCTGGCTTTTGTCGGCACGCCCTCAACTCCTCTAACGACGCAGGTTTCTTGCATATGGACTGGAAATTCTTGACGAACACGTCCTCGAAGCTTTCCCAGCTGTCGATAGATCCTGGGGGGAGTTTCTTTATCCAAGATCGTGCGGCTCCACTCAAATGCACCTGGATGCTTTGCATAGCTGTTGCTCTGGTTCCTCCTGTAAGCTTCACTGTCTCGAGATAATCCACTAGCCAATCCTCTGGATCTTGAAGGCCATCGAACTTCTTGAAGTTATCAGGTAACTTGAATCCTGAAGGGACTCGAGTTTTTCGAACTCTCCTCGTGAAGCACGGCAAGCCACACATATCCTCGTCGTTTAACTCTGGGGACTGCCGATGTTCCCTTCTGCTTTGTCGCGCTCTGTCGACTCTTGCTTGTGCTGCCGTGTCCCTTGCTCCACTTGGTCCTTCGGGAGCTGCTGCTGCTGCTGCCGCAGGTCGTGGACTATTTTGCCTTACCGTTCCTTCGGGCGGCGTTGATACAAACGCTGTCCCCATGGCTCCAACTCCTGCTATCGCCATGTTGTATAGTGTTTCCCTTGGATCTCCAGTTAGTTGCTGTATTTCTTTCAGCTTTGTTGGCTTCCTCATTGTTACGATAGCCTGTATTTTGTCGGGGTTTGCTTCAATCCCTCTTGCTGAAACTATAAACCCCAAAAGTTCTCCCGCTGGGACGCCGAAAGAACACTTTGTCGGGTTTAGTTTGAGGCAGAATTTGTCGAGGTTGTCAAAGATTTCCTTGAGATCCTCAATCAGCGTTGCTCCCTTTTTTGACGTTATGACGACATCATCGATGTATACTTGCACGTTTTTTCCAATTTGTGTCGCCAAACACTTCTGCATCATCCTCTGATATGTTGCTCCCGCGTTTTTCAGACCAAAGGGCATTGTTCTGTAGCAAAACACGCCGTAAGGTGTGATGAACGCTGTCTTTACTTCATCTTCTTCTTTCAATCTGATCTGGTTATAACCAGAATATGCGTCCAGGAAGGAAAGACGTTCACATCCAGCCGTGGAGTCGATAATTTGATCGATCCTCGGGAGGGGAAAGTGATCCTTTGGACAATATTTATTGAGACACGTAAAGTCGACGTACATGCGAAGGACCTTAGTGTTTTTCTTCGGCACCAGCACAGGATTTGCTACCCATGTGGCCTCTGTGTGCAGTTCCTTGATAAAACCAGCTTCTCGTAGTCGATCGATTTCGACATAGCCTTGCGGTTTGGTTCCGAAAAACGCTGCAAAGGTTGTTTGATTGGTCTCGCTAGTGGATCCAAGTTTAGGTGGTGCTCGGCAAGTTCCCTGGGTACTCCTGGCATGTCAGCTGGACACCATGCGAAGATTTTCCAGTTCTCACGGAGGAACTCGACGAGCGCGCTTTTCTATGCGAGGTCCATGTCGTTTGCGATGGACGTCGTCTTTTTCGGGTCTGTCGGGTGAATCTGCACCTCCTTAGAATTTTTCTCAGTATTGAAAGTTGATTCTTTATTTGGCCTTCCAACGTCTGGCAGCACGTCGTAGTCAGTCATACTCCTTGACGCCAAATACTCAGCTTGCATCCCGAAAGTTTCTGATATCCGATGGAAATCCTTATTGCACTTATCAGCTAAGGCGAAGCTTCCTTTGACCGTTATTGGTCCCTTAGGTCCAGGCATCCTCCACAACAGGTATGTATAATGTGGTACCGCCATAAATCTAGCATATGCTGGCCGTCCCAACAGAGCATGATACTGCGACGGAAAATCCACAACTTCAAACTCCAGCTTTTCGATTCTATAATTCTCTCGGGTTCCAAACTGAACGTCGAGATTAATCTTCCCCAGTGGATAACTTGGTTTCTCTGGTGTAATACCATGGAACCTCGTGTCTGTTGGTTTCAGGTTTGCTAGGGATATGTTCATCTTCCTCAACGTATCTGCATACATAAGGTTTAAGCTGCTGCCGCCATCTATGAACACTCGAGAAACGTCAAATCCCGCAATAACTGCTGGTAGGATAAGTGCTGACTGCCCTGGTCGAGGAACTTGTTGCGGGTGGTCTGCTATGGTGAAGCCAATGTCTTGCCCTGACCAATTAAGATACTCGACTGTTGGTGGAGGCATTTTTTCTGCCATGAACACCTGTCGCGAGATTACTTTCTGAGCTCTATTGGATGGCCTTCCCTTCTGAATCATCGACACCGCTCCGTTAGAATTAGGATCAACATACGGCGGTGGTGGAGGTGCTGCCGCTATTCTGAGCTGATGTCGATTGTCATCCGTAATCGCGGGAGGAGGTGGCAAGTGAATTTCACTTCTGGGTTCTCGAGGATTTCTCTGTGCTGCCCTAGCATTAGCGTGCTCTGCCCACCTTAACATTGCTTGGAAATTACGACAATCCCTCTGCAGATGTCCTGACTGTCTTTTCCCGTTGCTGTCGAGGAAAAAGTGCATCTGACACGGCCCGTTCATCATTTCTTCGGGAGACACAAAAGGCCTCGGGAACCTAGGCCCGCTGTTTTGCCTGTTGTTTCGGGAGTCATCTCTATTGTCGCCTCGCTGCTCATTGCTTCTCTGATAATCATCTCTGTTGTTTCCTCCGGTGTTTGCTCGAAAGCCTGCCGAAATTTGTCCTGGAGCATCATAGCTCGGGTACTGCCGAGGGAATCGTCGCCTCGGTTGATAATTTCGACCGCGGTCTTCCTCTGGCGACCTGTGCCGTTTGTTGTGAACAGCATCTTCTCCATCTGCCCATCTGTTTGCTATTTCCATTAACGCGGATACTGTTTTTGGGTTGGTCCTCCCCAAGTCCTCGACGAAATCTCCACGCCTGATTCCAGCGACAAACGCATCTATCGCTCTTTCGTCAGATATATTTTCTGCCGAGTTTTTGATGATGTTCCACCTTTGGATATACTTTCTCATTGGCTCGTCTGGCTTTTGTCGGCACGCCCTCAACTCCTCTAACGACGCAGGTTTCTTGCATATGGACTGGAAATTCTTGACGAACACGTCCTCGAAGCTTTCCAATTTGTCGATAGATCCCTGGGGAGTTTCTTTATCCAAGATCGTGCGGCTCCACTCAAATGCACCTGGATGCTTTGCATAGCTGTTGCTCTGGTTCCTCCTGTAAGCTTCACTGTCTCGAGATAATCCACTAGCCAATCCTCTGGATCTTGAAGGCCATCGAACTTCTTGAAGTTATCAGGTAACTTGAATCCTGAAGGGACTCGAGTTTTTCGAACTCTCCTCGTGAAGCACGGCAAGCCACACATATCCTCGTCGTTTAACTCTGGGGACTGCCGATGTTCCCTTCTGCTTTGTCGCGCTCTGTCGACTCTTGCTTGTGCTGCCGTGTCCCTTGCTCCACTTGGTCCTTCGGGAGCTGCTTTCTTGCCGCCGCAGGTCGTGGACTATTTTGCCTTACCGTTCCTTCGGGCGGCGTTGATACAAACGCTGTCCCCATGGCTCCAACTCCTGCTATCGCCATGTTGTATAGTGTTTCCCTTGGATCTCCTGGAGGTGGTTTGGATGCGAGGATAAAAGCTTGCGTCGCCATATACCCAGCCTCTGGTGTCTTAGGGATGATGTTTCCTCTTGTGTCTATTGACATAAAAGACATGTCGAGGTTTTGGACCAAGTGCTCTCTTTCTCCTTCGGGTACATGTTGTAACCTCGATCTTGCTCTGTTCCGAGCCTCTCTGTGGCTATCACCCGAAGTTCTAGAATGTCGACTCAACTCTGCTCTTCGCCTACTTGATGCAGAGGCTGCCTCCTTTCTTCTGTTTAGCTCGGCTGCCTGTTTTTCCAACTCTCTTGCGGCTCGTGCGAGCCTATATTGATATGCTTGCAATTCTTCTGGCGTGGCTGTAGTAGCCATTGGCTCTGTGCCATCCATAGCTCTCGCGGCTCTATCCCATGCTGTTTGCGGGAGTTGGACTCTGTGTCGCGGCTGTATGGATTTCCCAGATCGTCGAAAGCCTCAGATGTTTCCTCTTGGTCATGGCTTGGTTCTCCAATGACATAAATCTGATGATATTTTGTATTCAGATCTATGTTGGGTTTGGTGACACCATCTTTGAGATTGGTGAAGACCTTGCCCACTGTAGTAGATTTGTCGATGAAGTTGTAACTGTCGACACTGCTTGAGCCATCGCTTATATATGAGTCCGCAGATGACTCAAACGACATGTCGCTGAAGATCTTGGCGAGTTTCTCTCTTGCCCTGGTGCTGATGTAGCGTGACGACGAAGTTTCTTCTTCTCCTGATTCGGTTGACGATGTATAGCTTAAAAAATCGGATTCGACCGCCGACGATCCCGATGAAATCAGAATTTCGACACGATACGATCCTTCTTTCTCGACGCGAAAGTGAAACCTTCCGAACGTCATCTCCATAGGCTCCTCCAGATACGCATATGCATCCAAACGGGAGGGTGGGTGAGGAACAAAATCGACAGGACCAGCAGCGATTTGTTTACCTCGATCCATTGCGTTGCTTGCGGTTGACGATGTCGAAGATCTTGAACGTGCCATCGAGATCAGATCCTTGATGCCTCTAATCCACACGGTCGGCGCCAATGACAAGGTATTAACTTGTCAATGCCTACGGATTGTAGACTAGGGTTTAGTTGGAAGTAGAGGGCAAGTAGATCTCAAAGGTTTCAGCCGAAAAGTACTCGACGATGACAAAACTAGGGTTTGAGAACAATGATTCGATGCTTTCTTTGTCCCTCGACTCCCCCTTATATAGGAGGCGGAGCCGAGGGATTCGTGTCATACAAGTTACAGAGTCCGGGAAGGTTTCTAACTCATCCCGCAAGATTACAAATAACACTTCCTATTACAACTCTAGCTTTCCTTAATAATATCTTGGGCTTCCGAATCTTCTTATTCTTCGGGTAGTGGGCCTTCAGTAAACCCCGGGTACTATCTTCGGCAGGCCCATTTGGGATGCCTATGTCAGCAGGGGAGTCGACACTCGGGTGACGAGGAATCTTTGACGTAAAACCATTTCAACCTCCATCCTTGCACGGACTCTCTCATTGGGAAATTAAAGTAATTAACTTCTGAGCGAGCAACAAAACCTACTCCTCCGGTGACAAAATACCCATTACTACTGTTGTATCTCTTCACATAGAAGATCTTCTTCCACAGCCCGAAATGAGGTTCAATACCCAAGAACGCCTCGCAAAGGGTGATGAACACAGCGACATGAAGAATTGAGTTGGGGGTGAGTTGCCATAATTGGATTTCGTACGTCCGCAAGAGATGAAGGAGGAATCCATGAGTGGGGAGCGAAAGGCCTCGGTGAAGAAAAGATAAGAAAATCACAGAAAATCCAGCAGGTGGATCAGGCCGAGAGATCGCACCTGGAAGGATCACATCTCCCGTGTCGGAGGATATCAATCCTAAGCTTTGGGATCTCTTCTCGTCACGCTTGGTGACGGTTGAAGCTACCCAGTCCCCAGGTTTGACCATCGAGCTCGACGGCGCTGGCGGCGCCGGAGCTGGGGGAGGGGCGCTCGGAGCGCTCCCCTTCGAAAAAGAAGAGGAGGACTTGGCAGCGGCACCTCCGCTGGTGGAGCTAGCGGCGGCGGTGTTCTTCTTCTTCACCATCGTGAGATCTGAGGAAGATTGAAACTGTGGCGGCGGCGCAACAATGGCGAAAGAAGGGAGAACGAAGAGATGGTGTGGGAACCGTGGAGAAGATTGAGAATCTTTTGCCTGTGGAGATTTTAAGGAGAAGTTAAGAGATAAGTAAGCACGTGGCGCTTGAGGAAGGGAAGGAACTGACGGCCCACTACGCCCACGATTGCGCGAAAATCGAGGAGCCACCTCGGTCGTTACGCGTATAGTGGTCAAGCCCTAAAACATTGATTGAACAGGGCTAGGGCTAGCTCGTCATGATGGACCCGTCAAATCAGCCTGCAGCAATTACACGTCAGCAATGACGTCATAATTTGGAAGCATTCGAAGGAAACATAAAAAGTCATCGGTTGAAGGATTTGAGTCCACGCACGGATTGCAAGCATCCGAACCTGGACTCGGGGGCTACTCCCATCGGGAGCGCTGACGCGCACCCGATAAAAAGGAAGACTCGACAGAATAAGCAGTCGAAGGAAAAAGGACTGAGTCTGCTCTCGGTTACAAGCGATTGCACCTAGACACTCCCATCGGGAGCACATGATGTACATCCAATAAAAGTTTTTTGCACTCCAGGATCATGCCCGGGGACTTGATTCTGTGTAGAGTAACGTTGTTTTGCCATCGGCAGTTAACCAACAAAAGTTGGGCACGTTACTCATTATCCTTTGCGTAAAGAAAATATATCGGATGACCTATGAAGACTTGCGAAAAACTCGGCAGAGGAAAGTATTCGAGTAGTACAACTTGAGTCTACGCACGGATTGCAAGCATCCGTACCTAGACTCGGGGGCTACTCCCATCGGGAGCGCTGACGCGCACCCGATAAAAGGAAGATGAAGCATAATCAAGATGAACAAAAATAATGAAGGAGAAGAATGTCAGGAGGGAACATGCATTAGTCTCTACCCGAATTAACTTTGGCTAGACACTCGGGGGCTACTGACGTGGGCATTACCCTTCGTGTAACCAACGTTGCCCTATCCTGTATTGACCAACTGGAGGCCCATGAAGACACCCGAAGGCTAGATGGGCCACCAGGTCGGCGCACCAGAAGATTCCTTGACGGGCAAGATAAGGAAGCAAACAAACAAGGAAAGATTGGATCTAAACTACTGTAAATCTAGTCGTATTCGGTTAGACCTCTTGAGACCTGGCCTCCTATATAAAGGCCAGGAGAGGGGCTGCCGAGGGACACGAACAATTTTAGCAATCTTAGCCAGGAAAAGCTTAGAGCTAGGTAACCCTAGCAACAGCAATCTCGCCTAGATCTCAGCCGAACTATTCGGCACCCCATTGTAACCCATTGTTTTCATAATCAAAGAACAGACAGGCAGGACGTAAGGGTTTTACCTCATCGAGGGCCCCGAACCTGGGTAAATCGCTCTCCCCGCTTGTCTGTGAACCGATGTCTCGTATCAGCCTACATGATTCCGTCAACCCTAAGCCCCTATCGGAGGGCATTGGCGAGGAGTACCCTCGACACTTTGTGACACTTGGTTAAAACATGTGCATTGTGATAATCCGGTAGTCCAAGCTAATTAGGACAAGGTGCGGGCACTATTAGTATACTATGCATGAGGCTTGCAACTTGTAAGATATAATTTACATGATACATATGCTTTATTACTACCGTTGACAAAATTGTTTCTTGTTTTCAAAATCAAAGCTCTAGCACAAATATAGCAATCGATGCTTTCCTCTTTGAAGGACAATTCTTTTACTTTTATTGTTGAGTCAGTTCACCTATTTCTCTCCACCTCAAGAAGCAAACACTTGTGTGAACTGTGCATTGATTCCTACATATTTGCATATTGCACTTGTTATATTACTCTATGTTGACAATATCCATGAGATATACATGTTATAAGTTGAAAGCAACCGCTGAAACTTAATCTTTCTATGTGTTGCTTCAATGCCTTTACTTTGAATTATTGCTTTATGAGTTAACTCTTATGCAAGACTTATTGATGCTTGTCTTTAAGTACTATTCATGAAAAGTCTTTGCTTTATGATTCATTTGTTTACTCATGTCATATACATTGTTTTGATCGCTGCATTCACTACATATGCTTACAAATAGTATGATCAAGGTTATGATGGCATGTCACTCCAGAAATTATCTTTGTTATCGTTTACCTGCTCGGGACGAGCAGGAACTAAGCTTGGGGATGCTGATACGTCTCCGACGTATCGATAATTTCTTATGTTCCATGCCACATTATTGATGATATCTACATGTTTTATGCACACTTTATGTCATATCCGTGCATTTTCTGGAACTAACCTATTAACAAGATGCCGAAGTGCCGATTCTTTGTTTTCTGCTGTTTTTGGTTTCAGAAATCCTAGTAAGGAAATATTCTCGGAATTGGACGAAATCAACGCCCAGGGTCCTATTTTGCCACGAAGCTTCCAGAAGACCGAAGAGGAGACGAAGTGGGGCCACGAGGTGGCGACACCATAGGGCGGCGCGGCCCCAGCCCTGGCCGCGCCGACCTAGGGTGTGGGCCCCTCGTGACGCCCCTCGACCTGCCCTTCCGCCTACAAATAGCCTTCGTCGCGAAACCCCCAGTACCGAGAGCCACGATACGGAAAACCTTCCAGAGACGCCGCCGCCGCCAATCCCATCTCGGGGGATTCAGGAGATCGCCTCCGGCACCCCGCCGGAGAGGGGAATCATCTCCCGGAGGACTCTACGCCGCCATGGTCGCCTCCGGAGTGATGTGTGAGTAGTCTACCCCTGGACTATGGGTCCATAGCAGTAGCTAGATGGTTGTCTTCTCCTCATTGTGCTTAATTGTCGGGTCTTGTGAGCTGCCGAACATGATCAAGATCATCTATCTGTAACTCTATATGTTGTGTTTGTTGGGATCCGATGAATAGAGAATACTATGTTATGTTGATTATCAATTCATGTCTATGTGTTATTTATGATCTTGCATGCTCTCCGTTACTAGTAGATGCTCTGGCCAAGTAGATGCTTGTAACTCCAAGAGGGAGTATTTATGCTCGATAGTGGGTTCATGTCTCCGTGAATCTGCAGGAAGTGAGAAATCTCTAAGATTATGGATGTGTTGTTGCCACTAGGGATAAAACATTGGTGCTATGTTCGAGGATGTAGTTACTGATTACATTACGCGCAATACTTAATGCAATTGTCTGTTGTTAGCAACTTAATACTGGAGGGGGTTCGGATGATAACCTGAAGGTGGACTTTTTAGGCATAGATGCATGCTGGATAGCGGTCTATGTACTTTGTCGTAATGCCCAATTAAATCTCACAATACTCATCATAATATGTATGTACATGGTCATGCCCTCTCTATTTGTCAATTGCCCAACTGTAATTTGTTCACCCAACATGCTGTTTATCTTATGGGAGAGACACCTCTAGTGAAATGTGGACCCCGGTCCAATTCTCTATACTGAAATACAATCTACTGCAATACTTGTTCTACTGTTTTCTGCAAACAATCATCATCCACACTATACATCTAATCCTTTGTTACAGCAGCCGGTGAGATTGATAACCTCGCTGTTTCGTTGGGGCAAAGTACTTGGTTTGTGTTGTGCAGGTTCCACGTTGGCGCCGGAATCCCTGGTGTTGCGCCGCACTACATCTCGCCGCTATCAACCTTCAACGTGTTTCTTGGCTCCTACTGGTTCGATAAACCTTGGTTTCATACTGAGGGAAAACTTGCCGCTGTACGCATCACACCTTCCTCTTGGGGTTCCCAACGGACGCGTGCTGTACGCGTATCAGGTGGCGGTTGGGTTCGTGTGTCCAGTCGCCGACAGAGCAGGCCCTTCGCCTCTTTTCACTCGTTCGGACTCCCCGATAGATCCCCAGGGGACCGGGGTTGGCGTGGGCTCGCCGGATGGATGAATGGCTGAATCCGGACGAAAACGAGAAAACGGGGGCGCGACTGGACGGAATTTCGCCGTCCGGATGGAAAAAAACGTCGCTCGGAGGGCTCTAAGTTTTCGGTGTTCTGTGTGGCGTGGGGTTATACGGATTGCATCGGTGAGATTATTTGTAATGACATAGTATTGATTACGTGATCAATAAAGCCCATATTTCCCTAAAAAAAAGAATAGCCCGGCCCAGATTGCCTTCACGCGATTGGGTCCCGGTCGCATCGCTTAAAGCGATATATATAGGAGCACTCGCCTAGGGCTTAGGTTGAGTTTTGCCAATCCCATATAAAAAAAAAAGTTTTGCCAATCCTGTCTCCGCGGAGTAGATAGCCCACACCCAACGGGCGCCGTCTCCGGCTCGAAGCCTACAAAACAAAGATAGACAGACATGAGATGAGAGCTAGAGAAATAGATATCTTTAGGACGGAAAACGGAAGTGATTTCTCTGCTAGATCCGAGGGAGGAAGGTATCGTTGATTACACTTCGTAGATGGGGGGCGCCCTGCAACGGCGTCGCCGGAGAACCCGAGATCTGCGTAAGTCTCCTTCCTTCTTGCTAACAGCTGCGTCCGCTCGACGTTTTCTTCCCCAATCGAGGGAAAAGTTTTAACTTTATGGCACGAAGTAGTTAGCCCCATACCTACGGTTTGGTTTAGTTTTGCCATCTCGTCTCCGCGGAGTATATAGCGCCACCCGCCGGCGCCGGCTTGGGCTCGAAATTGAGCGTTCAAAGCAGATCCGAAACCAAAGCCAGGGGAGGAGATATCTAAAGGACGGGAAAACGGAAGTGATTTCTCTGCCAGATCCGAGCGAGGAAGGTATCGTTGACTACTCGTCGTCCATGTGGGCGCCATGCAGCAGCGTCCCTGGAGAAGCCGAGACCTGCATAAGCCTCGTTCCTTCTTGCTAACTGTGCCGCCGCTTGATGTTTTCTTCTCCAATCGAGGAAAAAGTTTTGATTTTTTTGGCATGATGAAGCAACGGGAATTTCAGATTTTCTTTTAGAAAAACAGGGACTGCTCCCCGGCTCCCTTCATTTCATTGAAACAAAGAAACCATAGCATTTTTCAACCATTGAAATAGAACTAGGAAACTAAAAGAATGCAACGACGTCAAGGGATGTGAGCCAGCGCCCACAAACCAATAGCCCTCGCGAAGTCTAGGGGAATGGCAAAAGCTGGTTTTTTTGGCCCCTCAGGTAACGAAAGACAGCTCAAAACAGAGAAAAAGATCTTTGAAGCCTAACATCCAAAGGCAACATCGGAGCCCAGGGATCAACCCATCACCACATGCACGGTGTCGTCTTCAGGGTGTTCCTGGAGGTAGGCAAGAGTTCCCTCTGTGCGACGCCAGGGATGCAGATGGCTTCCATGAAGATATCCACCCGAAGGACTGGCAGCTCTATCTGGCTCCAACTCCGTCGGCATCCTGATCTTCCTTAGCACAGCAGCAGGCTTTTGAATTGCTCCATGAGCGCCCACTCCTGGTCCTTGAAAGGAACTTTCCAGTCCCTCAAATAGCTCAGGGTTAGATGCCACACCTGCTTCATATTTAACCAAGTTTTTCTGTTAAACACTACAGTGTTCCTAGTCCACAAATAAGTGGACGTGCGGGATTTTTAAGGTAAATTAGTAAAAGGAGAGAAAAATTGCATTGGGAAGATGCAGTTAACATCTTTCTCCTCTTCAATTATTTCACCTTCAATAGGCTAAGTGCATGTACAAAATTAAGATAACATGTGTTGAATATTATTGGGTTTGATTTCCGTGCAATGAGCGAGAAACAACTTTTGCTAATTTAAAGTACATTGGGAACATAGAAGTACACTCTTTCATGGACAAAGTTTGAGGCTAGATATCCACTTATTTGAGGACGGAGGGAGTATGCTCCAAAGGACAGCAGATGAGACTACATTGAATTGCCTTTATCTAGATTCACACGACCATTTGGAAGCAATGCCTAAGTAAATTTTGCATAGGTTAATTTCTCAGAAAATAAAAAAGATAAGTAAATTTTCAGAGGAGGTCTCAAGAGATTTTTTTTTTTTTTTTTGCTTTTCTTCATTCATTTCTGACTACCATAACCACCCTTGTATCACAGGTTGGAGGATTGCCTTGACTGGTAAAAGAAAGAGATTACTCTGTCAAGAAGATGGCAATAGTGATAATCAAGCTGGCGAAATCATAATAAGTTCAATCCCTGACCTTCTGAAAAGAAAGGGATTAACCTGTCGAGAATATGACATTGATGATTCTCAAGCTGGCAATACAATTAGAAGTTCAATCCCAGATCTTTCTGTTAAAATAAAGGGTTTACCCTCCCAAGAAGATGACAATGGTGATATTCAAGCTGGCAAAATAATAAGAAGTTCTATTCCAGACCTTCCGGAGGTACCAATATGTTAAATTCTGATGGTTGCAACAATCATATCACCGCGACTGCTCCTGTTGGACTAATCCTTTCGACTCTGCTATGCTAGCTACATTTATTGATATATAAACAGACAAAAAATCTTTTTGGCCACATCCTACACTCTTACTGAATTAATAGTAGTGCGAAATTCAACAATTTATTCTAACTGTAACAGTTCTCTCTGCAAAGGCTGGTAACATGCGTCTCTCAAGAATATTATGCACAAGTTGGTGCTTTAGTACAATATCGATAACTTAGCATAACTACTATCTCCGTTCATTTTTGTAACTACTTGCTCCATTCATTTTTCTACGGTGCAGGTTGGTTGCCCCAATTCTGGCTTTAACCAACAATTAGCCTAAATAATCTGCGAGTTATATGTGCCTCAAGATTGATATTGCTTGATTCATATTAAAAGCACTTGTAATATTATGATTTTGTAACTTACAAAAAAAACTATTGTAGTAGAAAATTAATGCTGGTATGTCGATTTTGTACAGTCCAGCACTAGGTTGCTACTATTGTGCTGTAACCAGTATCTTGTGGTCATTGACTGGATTATTCTTCCAGAAGAAATCGGAAAATATGTTAATCTTTCCACCTGCTTGATAAATCCTTTCCAAAACATTGATTCTGCCATTATGGTACCCCAATCCATAAAACTCAACACAATTTTACAGCTGTCCTCTAAATGTTATAGTATTTATATTTTGCCTTTGTGCAACCTAAATCCAGAACAAATAATGAATTGAGCTATGTGTTCTTCTCCCTTTTCTTTTCTTTATGATCTTCCATATGAAGTATCTCTTTAGTTAACCAGGATTATTTTTATCATATATCCAAACTGTCAGATTCTGTTTCATGTGCTTCAGTTTGTTTAACTTTTTAGAAATGTTATTTGTACATGACACAGAAGTTACATATTATTTTCTGTTTCTTCACTGTTTTAACTTATTTATAATATGTTATTGCATAATGCTTAGAAAAATCATTGTTCGCAACTAATGCAACAAAATTATATTTCATGCTGTAGTTGTTAATTGGTGTTAGCTGTTAGCAACTGTCTCCTTTTCTTTGGAATGTGCCATGTACTGATGTACCGAGGCACACAATGGGGTAGACACCGCCAGAAGATGGTTGTGCGGCGTCGGCTTTGTTTGGATGGGTTTAGATCATAGGAGGAAAGGAGAAATTTAAATATTAATAGATGATTTATTGCTTTAATTTCCTGAATATATGACTTATCATCAACTTTGCTTAACTTAAGGTAACTAACGTTATCTAATGGAATATTAATCTTAACAAACCCTAAGGAGATAACTTGTAAATAGATATGGCTGCCTATGCCACGTGCCATTTCCACCATGTGTGCAGCCGGTCTACCATAAGCCCAACCGACTAAGGCCACCGAACTAATCTCCAACCATGACACTCCACTGATAACATTGCTAGGAAAGCTTCTCTATGCATTACTGAGTTCACATACCATGGTTACATTCCTGTGGACTAACTACTTATGTAACGGGGAGCACCCTGTGCAATCATGTGCAGAGCTACCTGGTGCACAATGTTACTCCGTGTGGTTCTACTGTTTTTCTTTGTCCAATTGAAGTAATGTCTTTACAATCTCAATGTTGATATTTTGTCCAATTCTTGTGTGTACAGGACATACTGTTGCGTATACATTCGTTAATGCCAATGCGTGAAGCTGCTCGTGCTGCTTGCATATCTCACTCTTTCTTACATTCCTGGAGATGTTATTCCAATCTCATATTTAATAAGGACACAATTGGCTTGAAGAAAACATCGCGTGGTGAGAATTTCCACCACAAAATTGACCGCATTCTGAGGAACCATCAAGGCATTAGCTTGAAAACATTCAAGCTTGACTATAGTGGTATGTGCGGGTTTGATGGAACTAGTTATCTTGACAGATGGCTTCAAATTGCTCTTAAACCGGGGTTTGAAGAACTCACACTTGAGCTGCCTGAAACCAAGAGAATATACAACTTCCCGTGTTCATATTTATTTGATAGTGTTCGAAACTCACTTCGGTACCTTAAACTTCGTCATTGTGCCCTCCATCCCACAGTTGAACTTGGCCCCTTGAGAAGCCTAACAAGTCTGCATCTGTGGTTTGTGAGCATTACATGGGCTGAGCTAGAGTGCCTTCTTTCCAATTCTCTTGCTTTGGAGCATTTAGATGTTTGTCGTTGCATGGAGATTAGATCCCTGAAGTTACCTTCTGTCCTGCAACGCCTCAGCAGCCTTACTGTTATGGACTGCTTGAGCCTGAAAGTGATAGAGAGCAAAGCTCCGAACCTCTCTAATTTTTACGTGAGAGGACACTGGGTTGACTTCTCGCTAGTCGAAACATTGCAAATGAGGAAACTAGACATCGGACAACAAAATTTTATCCGTGATGCTCGTGCCAAGCTGCCATCCATTATGCCAAATATTGAAACTCTTGTCATAGGATCAAGGTGGGAGGTATGTATTATCTACAAGATAGGGTGTTGTAGGATAGTGATTTATATGGATTACGTTAGTCATCCTGGTGTACAGTGTTATCTGATACTTAACATTCTTTGTGCAGGTGGTTGATGCACCAATGCTGCCTACCACATTCCTCTACCTTAAGCACCTGAGCATTCGAATGGCATTAGGATCCTCTGCTGCTCGGCAATATGACTATGTTTCTCTGGTTTCTTTCCTTGATGCGGCTCCTGCATTGGAGACTTTGATATTAGAAGTAAGGCATTGGCGCTTTTAATTGATTTCATCCTTCAAAGCAATACTATCTGTCTTGATCCCACTAATTGAATCATATTATTATCTTCTCATTGTCAGACGCTTCAGCTACGCATGTTGAATGAATCGATTTTTGTGGACTCACAACTGAGGCACATACCCAAACGCCACCATGGCTGCCTCAAGAGTGTGAAGATCAGTCATTTAAACAGCGCGAAGAGCTTGGTTGAACTTATATGTTATATTCTCAAGAATGCTGTGTCGCTTGAGCAGCTTACATTGGACCCCATTTATGGGGAGAGGTGTTATCATGGTAAGTATGAACATTGTGCTCCCGTTACGGAAGGGCTTCTGATGGAAGCCCGGAGAGGGCTCTCGGCTATCCGAACATATGTTGAGAAGGAAGTTCCATCTAGAGTCGAATTAACTGTTCTGGAGCCTTGCAGTCGTTGCCACACTAGGATATGAGATCAAGACTGCTGATATCATTGTAGTCGTGCAATTCCAGCCTACCTTGCTTTGTTTGTTGAACTATGTTATGGCTGTGGTCCAATGTACAATAAATTTAATTTGGTCTTGGATGTACCATGCTTTGTTTCTGTACTAAAGGACATGTTTGATGATTAGATTTTGTAATGTGACATGCTGGTTTGTTTTCTGGATATAAGCTGACAGTTTAAAATTTCAGTTTGTTTTCTGGAGTAGAAAGATGTGCTCTATTTGTTTCAATCTCATTCTGATTTACTCCAGGCGAACCATGTTTTGTGCATTGAATTGTTTGTGGTTGTGGCTGAAAAACCATCAATTTAGTTTTAGAAGGCCCATGCTTTGTTTATTTAATTATTAAATGTTCAATTTTTTGTACCATGTATATTTTTTTGAAGCAAAAGAAACCTCGTCAACCAATCATATCTATATATTGATGCCTACTTACAATTGTGCTCTTCTTTCCCATGTATTCCCTGAATGATCTTCGAAAAAACAAAGGAATTAGGTCGATGCTGCTCTCTGGATACTTCAAATACTGACTTGAGGAACATAACGGTTCACTCCCTCCTATCCTATGGATCAGAAGTAGACGCATTTCCTAGTTTTTTTTTTTTTTTTTTGAACACAACATTTCCTAGTTAAAATCGTCGAAGGACTCCAAAGTTCAATCTCTAAGGTACAGACTTGCATAACTTCCAGGTTATCTGACTCCACCAACACTGGAGGGCGATTTTAACTGATTGTTTCCAGATTGCAGAACGGATTGGTCGAGTATGGTTTCATCATTGCCCAAGAGGCAAATAAGGCGGCACACAATCTAGCTAGGCGTAGCTTTGTTTTGAACTGTATATTTTTCTGGTATGGTGACCCTCCACCATCAGTGTTGAGTGATGTAATTGATGATGTATTTTTGCTAAACGATGAATAAAGTGCGTGCCTTAAGTTCAAAAAAAAGTACACATTTCTCAGTTTAGAAGGTAGAGCAAGTCCAAAGCAAAGAGGGTTGTGCCCCCACCCCAATACTCGCAAGTTTTTTTTTTTTGGTATCATGCACTTCCCGAATATAGCGCTCACTAGCCAAAGGTATCATCCCACGAATTGACAGAGTTTTGCCGAGCATTTATTGCTAGTAAGCTAAAATTCATTTATACTGCATTAGAATGAAATAAGGGAAATCCATATTGGCTCCCGGGTCCTGATGAACTCAGCTAGCTGAACCAATTAGTGGCGGCCAGATTGATGGCAATCCTTGTATTTACAGTTTTTTTCCTTGAACATGGAAAAAGGTGTGTGCATCATTTTGGCGCAGAGGCTGGAGGTAGAACCTTTATTTCGAAAAAAAGAATGCCAGCCCTCGAGTTCGGCGCAACATCAGCCCACCCTTCCCCCTGGACGCGCCCTGCCGACTGCTGTTGCCCTGCTGCACAAGAATGAGGTGCGCAAGCACCGTGTCTAGGCGAAGCGAGCCACGGACTCGTCTGTGGTAGTGGATTCGTCTTTTGATGGTTGGCCTAGGTTTCGGATGCAGCTCCTCAACGAACTTGCTGACGTCGATGGTTGCGGCGAAGCAATTTTTATATCTGTTGGAATGCCAAGTGGTTGTTTACCAAACCATTTCGACTTATTTGGCACATTAACTTGGTTTTTCAGCTAATTTTGTGGTGACAAACGTAAATTGCTTACCAAATCAGCTAATTTTGTGTTGACAACAAAGAATGGAACAAGGTCTAAATGTTAAATCTTCCCAACATTAAGGTACTAGAACAAAACAGAAAAAGTGATTCATCGAAAGGTGCTTCGAAAAGGAAAAGTAATTATGGAGCACATAGGTACAACACCAGAAAATCGACAATGTTGAGCATCACATATTTTTGGAGTAACAGTTCAAATCCGCGATCACCAATTATAGCCAATATGTCTCCTCAAAAAAAATCATCCACATCGATGCAATGTTTAGATTTAAAGTTTCGGTTAAGCACTGAATGGACAAAATACCCTACAATGATCAGGCTTACATCCTCGGCATAACTGACTTGACGGCATCCAAGATTCTGAAGTAGTGGAAGAATAGAGAAGATTGTTCGCCCTCTAAGCCATGAAGTTGGAACTGGTCATTAGCAAAATTGTTGCATGTGCTGCCCCCCAATCTCAATCAGCTCGCCTGTCTGAGTCTGGTTCCACCAATATCTCAAAATCCTTTTGTTCACTTCGGATATCTCTACAGAAACCACCGTCATCAAATGAATTCCAAGCCTGTGTAGAGCTACTTCTGCACCTCCAATACCGGTGAATAAAGACAGCACGTTCATACCGTTAGGAAACATGTCCCTAGTACTGACAACTGGTGAGCTATGGTATCAACTTGGGATGAGTTACCAAGAGATTTGTACCTCGCCCTCTCCATTATGCCAAATGCCCTTGTGTGGTCCTCTGGAAAACCAAGTGTTCCATCTCACGAGCCTCCAACGGAGCAACCATGTTTTCTCAGACCACATAAGATTGAATCTATTGTACATATCCATAACGTCCTTCTGAACCTCTAGAGATGGTCGTATATGGCCGTGCAGCCAAATATGGAACAGTGGACACACATTGATTGTTAGTTAAACCCTGGAGTCATAGTTCAGGTGTTTCTTTTTTGACACTTCGTCAGCTTCGTCAGTTTCATCAGTTAGAGTTCAGCTGTTTTTCGATGGTTTGTTCTGGCTGCGGCGTTTTGTGTGGCACCAGGACCTAGTCTAGTTTTTTGAGCACGTTTCTCGGATCGTGGTGATGGACACGATCGTTAGTGGAGTGGGTGACTCGGCATGTAATTTCCTTGATGAATAAAAGGAAGAGAAACAAGAAAAACGCGGCACAAAAAAATTGTCTTTCATCCTCTCTGATCTTACTCTTCTCTTGATCTTGCGCCGATCGTGTGCCAGGTTTCAGGGGGAACAATTGGTATCAGAGCGTTCAGATCCCGTGGCCATGTTGAGCGGAAGCAAATCACCACACGAGTCCCGCACTCCCCCGCCCGCTCCACGGCGGTACTCGCAAAGCCGCGGTAGGATGCGGCTTATCGTGGCTGTTGTATTGTGATCTGAATTCATTCTAAAGGGAGGCTAACTTCTGACGAGCGGAGCGAGGCCCGTCGCCGATAGGCTTGGAGTGAGGCCCATCGCCGGTAGGCTTGGGCCGAATCGTACGGATCGTTGCCACCGTCTATATATACATCTTGTAAGCCGCCGGCTAGGGTTTATCAGATTATAAGATACCCCACGGTATTTGTAAACACTCCCCGATATAGTGAAATTTTGCTGGCTGGAGCCAGTGGTTTTTATCTCTCTTTGTTGGAGAGGGTTTTCCACGTTAAAATATTGTGTTCCCTGCGTGTGTTCTTGTTTCGTTCTTCGTTATTTGCTTGTCGTGTTTATAACAGTGACGGCGATGAGGTCGTGGTACATCAGGTGGTGCGCGAGTCGGGCTCTAGCTTCGGCACAAACCTGCAGTTCCCAATGCTCACAAGCGGCGAATACACGACCTGGGCGATGGTCATGGAGGTGGATCTCTGGGCTGCATTGCTTTGGGAAGCAATCGAGGATGATCACGTCGCGCGCGTCGACGACATGAAGACACTGGTGGCGCTTCTTCAATCGACGCCGGCATATATGCACTGCATGCTGATCGGAAAAGGGGTCGTCCAAGGCGGCGATCAAGATCCAGTACTAAGGACCAGATCGGGTCCGTGATAGGCAGCTGCGGCGTTTATGAATGGAGTTCGAGATCGTGCCGTTCCAGGACGCCGAGAAGATCCAGGACTTCGCCATCCACACCCGCTAGTCTAAAGGTTGTCACAAGCTAACACACCGATCAAACATAGTCCAACTGTGGTCACAACAACAATTCCGGAAGGGAGGTAGGAATAATTTATATGTTTTTTGACATTGCATTGTGAAGAGATAGAACGTGTATTCAAATGTATCAACATATAACAGATACCATCATATTATAAAAGCAACAATCTGGAAGTCTTACATGGGTGGAATGTGGTGTTTAGGAACCTGAGAACCGATTACTATAACATGGTTACCAATTGATGGTAACATCTCGATAAACCGGTAAGAAAGTGACAAGAACTTAGAAAATCCCATCACAACAAACACAACAAGCGGTTTGTGAGATAAACATTTTAAGAAGACTACATTGTGGCACTGCATTGTGATTTAATTATATTGGGAAAAAAATTTCAATAGATCCCACTAATAATCTTTAGCCATGATACACAAATAATACGAAACCCACACACAACTCGGGTGTCAATGGCACTCATGATCTAAACATCACGTAGTCACTATCGGTAGATCAAAATCATCAGGTCCTCCCTGACATCAGCCATTTCTCTTGCACAGCCTGCATGATGCATACATTTATATGTTCCTGAACTCACTCAAACTTGCCTGACATGCAAATCATTCACAAATCGTTTGTCCAAGTCCCAGTTTTGGATCAGATATGGCACAACCCATGCATGCTCATGTCCCTCTCTGATTCATCAGAAGAACTTCTGTTCAAATCATACCATGGTCACTGCATTTTGAGACTACTCATCGCTTTGCGGGTTTCTGAGAGTGTACAAAAGCGGAGGCTGTTTCCCTGACAGAGGTTAAACACTTGTAAGAACAGCCCAAGATGACATATCAGAATCATTGGAATACAAATCAAGGTTGCTTTACTTGAAGCTGGCGCGCAGCTCCTCTGCAATATTCTGTGATGAAGCGCCACTTGTGAATCCTAACTGAAACATCATTTGCTCCAAACGCTTGAAATTCGTGAGGTAAAGATATCCAACCTATACGAAGAATCATCCAGCAATGTGAGGATTAATATTCTAGAAACAAAGCGAGGCTGGTCCATCAATGTGATTTTTAGTACTGTAGATCTTGATTGATTTTTTTCACAAATGTTTAGTTAAGAGGGGGAAAATAAGATACTTGGTGCAAATAATAATTAAACATTTTGGAGTAGAACAAACCAGTGTTTCAAGTGAAGATGCTCGATTGTAGACTGCAATCCCTGCACGTTTTCTTGTACGAGTTTTGCTGCTAACGATGTTCCTTCCCCAGCGAAGTATGTCCCTACAGCACATGATTGTGTAGTGTAAGTAACTCTCAGTACTTGCAAAGGTCATGTTTCATATATGTGCCAGACATTTTATAGATGAGAGAGCATCATGTTCGTTCATAATCTATACTGTAATACAAAAAAAGGCACACATGTGGTGCCGCGTAATGGCAACTCTCAGGAAGATGAATTTACAAGTCCTGAGTACTGATGTGCTAACACTGAACACACGATCCCACAAGACATCCAGTGATGTGAACAGATGCTACAGTAAACTGTTTACTGATAGGCAATAAAAGGCTAGAAACATTGGTTTACCTTTCTTCTTCAGTTAGAAAATCCTCTCCAAGAAGTTTGTTCAGCAACAGATCCTGAAGGAAGGAAACAGATAACAGTTGATGTGAAAATGCCTGGCCCCATGATGCTACAAAGCATTCTCTTATATATAGCGTGTTTAAAAAGAAAAGGCAAATGGGGTGTTCTTGAGAAAATGAACTACGTACAAACATTAAAATAGTACTAGCTACTAAAACAACATCCAAAGCATTTAGCCTATGCTTTCTGTTTGATTAGAGGATAAAGAAGAGCTGAATTCATACCTGCGCTTCACATTTGACGACATCCATCACACGCTTATTGTACTCGTTGATGCTTAGTGGAGGGAAAAAGAAGTGTCTCCGAGCATAAAGCTGTATCACGAAGAGCGAGAATCAGATTAGCTCACAATAAAAAAGCTAAGCTTGACCAAATATGATCATTATCATCATCAGAAACATCATATAGACATCGTAAATACTAATTCAGTCAGTAACAACAACTGATTCTCACTTCATATATGCAGTCTCCCAAGTAGGCCAGCGATGCGGCGTTGTAGAGTGAACGTGGCTTCTTAACCACCGGCGCAGGCGGCAACCACCACTTCTCAAACCCCATATACGTGCTCTTCTTTGCTAGTACAGAACAATAACAATTAACAAGGTATTGATCAGACTACAAACATCTCCAGAGTAAATAGTGTACACTAATTGCCCGCAAAAAAGAATAGTGTACACTAACTACACAATACTTAACATTAGCCCATCAAATGAAGTTAATATCGCTTCCCAATGACCGAATTGTTCTACTGCACTTGCATTTCAGAGTCAAAATCTCGTATGTAGTTGCAATGGTGGTGTGCTCCTTATACTATGCAGAGCATGCCCGCAAGAGCTTCAGTGGGAGAGCGTATGTGCAATTGGTCAGGGGGGCATAAACTGAGGGATGATGACAGATACCTTGGCCCTCGCTGCTGCGCGCGAAGAGGTCGGCGTGCGTGGGAGGCGGCGCGCGGGCTGGGGTGGTTGCCGTCGCCGGCGACTGCCCCAGGGCCGGCTTGGGCTTGGGCTTGGATGTCTTAGGCGCCGCGATGGTGGCGGCGCCCGGGTTCATGTCCCAGGCGGCGCGCACGCGGAACCGGTGGTGGCGCGCCGGCGCCGGCGCCGGCGTCGTCATGGTCGCCGCGACGGTGGCCATCGTCTCCGGGCGAAAACTCTCACAAATGGATAAACCCCTTCCGCCGTTGATATTTTCCCTTTTCTCCGTGCCCAGCAGCGGGCCTAACTTGTCAGTGCTGTCATTCCCGTTTACGCTTTCTGATTACCGCTAATCAGATAGCAAAACGTATACTACGAAATACGTTTTGTTAGTCGGGTTGTGTGTTTAAGAAATGCGTTTATGAGGGCGATAGCTCGAGCACTCCACCCCGACATTGCCGCACGCGCGGAGCTCGCCTGTTGAACTCGCCCGCCGCCGTCTGGTTTCGAATCGCCGCCGCCGTCTCCTTGCTCCCGGCCAGAGACCTCACGCGCAGAACCAAACCCACCGCCGCCTCGGCACGTCCCCGCCGCACCCGCGCCGAGGCCCGCACCCCGCGCACCTAAACCCTAGCTGACGCCGGCGACCGCCGCCATGAGCCGCTTCGACGGCCGCGCGGCGGACCCCGCCTCCTACCGCGACCGCCGCAGGTAAACAGCTCCGTTCTAAACCCTAGGCCGAATCGCAACCCTAATTCCGGTGGGTTACTTACTCCGCTTGTGTTGCAGTGAGGGGGCGTTCGGGGGCGGGACGAGGGCCTTCGCGCCGCCGACCAAGGCGGACGCTGCCGCTGCGACAGCGGCGGCGGAGCTGGAGGGGCTTCCGCGGTTTGAGAAGAACTTCTACGTGGAGGTGCCCGCGGTGGCCGGCATGACGGCAGAGGAGGTGGAGGCGTACCGCCGCCGACGGGAGATCACCGTCGAGGGCAATGACGTGCCCAAGCCGGTGGGCGATTTCCGCGACGTCGGTTTCCCAGGTTAGGCAGTCGTGTTCTTCTTCAACTCCTTTTTCTCCTGTTTGCTGCTGTAGTGTCGCAGAAATTGCTGCAGGGTGCACAAATTGGGTAGGATTATTAGGAGGGAAGGGGATAAGTTAGTCTGTTCTATTAGCATCCTTGTTGAATCAATTATTAGAATCAAATAATCGGAGCGTCTTCATTTAGCTATGGACTTCGTATATCCAGCAGGACACGTTGTGATGAGCCGTGTTGTGATCATTCATACCACACTCAGAAGGCATAATTCTGAAGCACCTAAAATGTAATTCACCCAAATACTCTCCTCTCACTAGGCTGACTGTCTTAGGGCATGTACAATAGTCATACGTAGGCTGTCTGTAAGCGATGCCAGCTAGTATATTTGATGATGTGGACGAGAAAAATGAAGGAAAGAGAAAGAGGGCATCGGTAAAGTTGCAGACGGTCTACGCGCGTGAAAATCGCTGGCTAGCGACAGCACTTTTCCCATTGTATGGATGGCTGTTGTAACTGTGGCCCCAAAAGGAATCGTGCTCCTATTTTTCCCATGGCAGCTGGAAGTAGTTGAGAGTTTAGTTCTGATTTGGTCAACGTAATTTGCTAACTTATCGGGTGGTACAGATAGCCAAAAATTAGACCATTGTAGAGGCTGTTTTTCCGTGTGTCTACAGGTGACCTGGAGAGCTCCTACCGATGGCAGGCGTCTAAACGAATGTACATGCCCTTAGTTGGTTACTGTCAGCCTATCAAGGCATGCCCTGTGAAGCAGTGATTCTCTTTGAAATGCCAAATTCTTTCTTGTTGTTTCTCACATTTGAAGGACAATCAATGCTAGCCAACTTTTAAGTCCTTAGTTGCGAAACTACTCTTGCTGAAAAGGCAAGTGTTATTTGTGGCAGATTAAAGGGCATTCAGTTGAAGTAACTGATGAAACTGTTGTTGCATCGCTCAAAATAGGAAGTATGACACACATTGCTTTTAGTGATATGACCCCTCCTTCACTTATGGTCACAAAATGAGTTGAAAGGCCGCATTCTGAATTATTCTATGCATTCAAATTTTAATTGTCATTATCCTGTGTGATTCTGTTCTTGTATTAATTCCTGTATGTAAGTGACAACATATGTGAGTAATCAAAAATATTGGATTTTAGGATCTAATAATACTGGCCGTGCTACTCTTGCATGTACAGTCATTGCGCTTTCTTACAGAGTTTCAGATTTTTATTTTCACAGTTTCGAGGATACTTGATTTTATGATAAGCTGACTGCAACAGATATGTTTTATGAATTGAAAAAAAATTAGTGAATTTATCTGTTACCTTTTCTTTCAACTAATAGTTTCCTAGTCCTCACATTACATCACATTATTACAAGAAAGCTCACTGCTTCAAGAGGAAATAGTATGACCAAATCATGATACCCTTTAATGTCTTCCCCAAAACTATTTTTTTTCCTCCTTTGTTCATCAAATTGTATTTCGTTTACTTAAAGCAGTCTTTTCTGTTAAAAGAAAGACGCTGCAGTTTTGAGATACATCATATATTATTTTATTCGTGCTTTCTTAGCTTTAACATGATAACATGTCACAGTCTTCAATTCCACTTACTTCCTGAAGTCCCTTCACTTTTTTCTGCAGAATATGTGTTGCAAGAAATTACAAAAGCTGGGTTTACAGAACCTACCCCTATCCAGTCACAAGGTTGGCCAATGGCACTGAAGGGGCGTGATCTTATTGGCATTGCTGAAACAGGATCTGGGAAAACACTCGCTTACCTCTTACCTGCCATTGTTCATGTTAATGCTCAGCCTATCCTAGGTGCGAATACGCTGCTTATATTTTTTTGACTAGCTTTTCTACATATATCCTACTTCATTTTTTTCTGAAATCTAAAGACTGACATGTGTTTTGTTATTCAAGCTCCTGGCGATGGTCCGATTGTTCTCGTGTTAGCCCCAACCCGTGAGCTTGCTGTTCAGATACAGCAGGAAACAACAAAATTTGGTGCATCATCAAAGATAAAAAGCACATGTATATATGGCGGTGTTCCAAAAGGTCCTCAAGTTCGTGATCTTCAAAAAGGTTCTATATCCCACCCTCCCTCAGTGTGCATGCACCCGTTTGAAAAGATGGTGTGTTTGTATCAGTTTATTGACTCTTTGGGATAAATATGACTGTCGCAGCAATACTGATTTGTCCTATTTTATGCAGGTGTTGAAATTATCATAGCCACGCCAGGAAGACTAATTGATATGATTGAGTCTCATCATACAAATTTGCGGAGGGTCACTTACCTTGTTTTAGATGAAGCAGATCGTATGTTAGACATGGGTTTTGAACCTCAGATTAAGAAAATTGTTTCTCAGGTACACAGTACACCTCTTTGTTTTCTTACAAATTGCATTATATAACCCCCATGATGAACATACGAGCAAATCAGTGCTCCGATCTTCTCTGTTTGATTTGTGCTTTTTGCCACTTGCACATTATCATGAGGTTGACGAATTATGTATGCTCTGTTTGGATGTTTGCATTGGGCCTAGATATTGGATATTTGGGTGGGTGCCAGCCCTGAATACTCAGATTTTAGTTGTTTGGTTGATCTAGACATTGAAGCTGGGTAGATTCGAGGCGAGGTCTGAAAGGCAAGAAACTTGGAGGCTGAATGTCGAGGGGTTAGCTTATCGCGAGGTATTCGGGCCGCACCGCTTCGACGCATGGTTGTCTCACAAAACACATCGCTCCTCCCTCTGCTTGGCAAACTCGCACGCGGGAGACTGGCGACGACGGCGGCAATCCTGCCCTCCCACAGTCCCACCCTCCTTCTCCAGCTGGGATTGGCACCGTCGGCCCCTTTGGTGCCACCCTCCTTCATCCCTGCGGTCCTCTGTGCTGTCGACTCTCTCTCCCGCACCTCTCTATTTTTTTCCTAATGCAGCGACCTTGCTCCGGCTGTTAGCCTTGCTAGTTCACAGGTAGTGTGTGGGAAGTAGTCTGTTTGTGTGATGCTGCCAAAAGCTTCATGCAGCTTGTATTGCATAGTGCTATTTATAGAATATACAAGCTAGGTAGTACAACAACTAGATTTCTAAAGCCTTCTAGGGCTTTCTAATGTAAACCTAAGTGCTAACCAAAGTTAGCTACTGCCTAGTTCTTACATATAGAACATCCTAGAACATGCCAGCACCTACAGTGCTACTAGAAGGTACTAGCTAACTCCTGAGCAAGGATTACTCCATTCTCCCCCTAATCCTTGCTCTTCATGCTTGACTTGATTTGGACCATTTCAATTCTAGCTCTCAGCCTGAAACTTCACTCGCCCAAGTGATTTTGTCAAAATATCAGCGAGCTGATCTGAAGTATTGATGAAGCTGGCATTGATGCTTCCATCTTCCAAGCAGCCTCTGATGAAGTGAAACCGAATATCGATATGTTTGCTGCGCTCATGGAAGACTGGATTTTTGGCTAATGCCAGGGCAGACTTGCTGTCCACCATTAGCTCGCATAGTGCTATTTATAGAATATACAAGCTAGGTAGTACAACAACTAGATTTCTAAAGCCTTCTAGGGCTTTCTAATGTAAACCTAAGTGCTAACCAAAGTTAGCTACTGCCTAGTTCTTACATATAGAACATCCTAGAACATGCCAGCACCTACAGTGCTACTAGAAGGTACTAGCTAACTCCTGAGCAAGGATTACTCCATTCTCCCCCTAATCCTTGCTCTTCATGCTTGACTTGATTTGGACCATTTCAATTCTAGCTCTCAGCCTGAAACTTCACTCGTCCAAGTGATTTTGTCAAAATATCAGCGAGCTGATCTGAAGTATTGATGAAGCTGGCATTGATGCTTCCATCTTCCAAGCAACCTCTGATGAAGTGAAACCGAATATCGATATGTTTGCTGCGCTCATGGAAGACTGGATTTTTGGCTAATGCCAGGGCAGACTTGCTGTCCACCATTAGCTCAATTGTCTTAGCTTGTCTTCCTTAAAATTCTCCAAGCAGTCGAGCTAGCCAAATTTCTTGAGTTGCTGCAGCTGTGGCTGCGACATACTCTGCCTCGCATGAAGACTGAGCAACCATCCTTTGCTTGAGAGATTGCCAACTCACCAAGCAGAGGAAGAACAGAGTAAATGCCAGGTAGATGTGCATCCTTTGTCTTCCGTCGGTAGTGAAGACCATAGTGGGTCGTGCCAGCGACGTAGCGAATAATTCTCTTCACCGCCATCATGTGCTCCTTCATGGGTCGTTCCATGAATCGACTGACGAACCCAACGGCAAATGCCAGGTCTGGCCTGGTGTGGACGAGGTAGCGTAGGCTACAACGATCTGTCGGTACTTCGTAGCGTCCACCTCTTTTGCTGTACTTTCACGGCTAAGCCTGAGCCGCTTCTCCATTGGGGTGTGTACTTTCCAGATGCGCGAGGCTAGTGTGCTTGACATAGGCTGATGCCATCGCCATGCTGTTGTTTTCAATTCCAAGATAGAATGACAACTGGAATTTCGTCTTCATCTCGGCCTTGAAACTCTCAATTGCTCGCTTGGACGAACCTGTGATGATCAGATCATCCACATATACTCCAATTAGCAAGATTGTGTCGCCCGTGATGCGCCGGTAGATTGCGTGCTCATGCTCGCTTTGCTTGAAGCCCATTTCTTTGAGCGTGGAGTCGAGCTTCGCATTCCATGCCTGCGGAGCTTGCCGCAAACCATAGAGGGCCTTGCGCAGCCGTAGGACTTTTCCTTCTCCGGTGACGACGAAACCTGGTGGCTGCTTCACATAGACCTCCTCCTTCAGTTCCCCATTGAGAAAGGCTGATTTTACGTCCATGTGGTGGACGGGCCACCCCTCCTGCGCAGCCAAAGCAAGCAGCAGCCGGATTGATTCCATGCGAGCGACGGGAGCAAAGACTTCATCAAAGTCTATGCCAGCTTGCTGGATGAAGCCGCGAGCGACCAATCGTGCTTTGTGTTTGATTACTTCGCCGGATTCATTTTTCTTCAACTTATAGACCCATTTGAGGCCTATTGGTCGATGCCCGTGTGGCAGGTCAACAAGCTCCCATGTGTTGTTTCGCTCCACTGCTTTAGTTTCCTCGTGCATGCCTTATCGCGCTCAGCTTCTGCGAATGAGCACGGCTCCCCCGTGCTGGCCAAGTGTAGCTCAGAGAGCCCAGGCACTGGTTCGTCTCCAATCAGGTTTTTGACCCTGCGATAGCGAACCGGTGTGTCTCCATGCGCAGCATCCAGTCGGTCATCATCATTTGCTGGTGGCGTGACGAGAACCGGGGTTGATGTGGTTGCAGCACTTGTTGCTGGAGCTGATGGAGGCGTTGATTCTGGAGTTGCTGCTGGAGCTGATGGAGGCGTTGGTGGTGCGCTGGCTGAGGCACCTTGATCCCCACGCCTTGAGGACACGGAGCTGTCCCCTGTTGAACCGGACACCTGGCTAGGCACCCTCATGGCATGACGGCTGATACACTCCCCGTCGAAGTTGCTGCTGGGGTTTTCGCTGCCATCTGCTGCCCAATCCCAGCCCTGTTCTTCGTCAAAGATAACGTCACGGGAGATGCGAACACGCCTTGTGGCTGGGTCCAGCTGCTTGTATGCCTTTACTCCATCCTCGAGCTCGTCGACGCTGCTTGCCCCAAGGTGAGCCTTTGCTTTCGGCTCATCGATGTGAGAAGGGGCATGCTCTGGAGCTGTAGCGGTGCTATCTTGCACCACACCGGCTGGGGCTGTAGCGACGTTCTGCTGCACCACCATGGCAGCAGCTGAAGTGTCACTTTGATGCACTAGCATGGCTGGGGCAGGGGCGTTGCTTTGTTGCACCATCCTGGCTGGGGCAGAAGTGGTGCAAACCTGAGCCATGAGGAGTGCAGGCTCCTCATCATCTTCCTCTGCTTGGGCAAAATATGCCCTGCTTCTACGGGGCTGCCTGCAGTCCTTTGCCCAATGGCCGTGACGACCACAATTGTGGCATGTGTTATCTCGCGGGCCGTCCCAAGCCGCTGCACGATCGTTGTTGCCTTCTCCAACCTTCTTACGTGGTGGCCGTCGTCGTTGTTGTCTGCTGCCGCGTGCAGCCCTGGAGGAGCTGCCTCCTTGGCGCCCCTTCATCCTCTCTAGCCATTGCTCCTCGGTGAGTAGGAGCTTGCCCTGCTCACGTGCTGGCTCATGCAGCTCAAGGCGATCCTCAGCTGCCTTCAGCTGACCGGTGACCTCCTCCAATGACATATCAGAAGTGTCAAGGAGAGTCTCGATCGCAAGAGCTATCTATGACAGCCTAGGCGGCACAACTCGCAAGAACTTCTCGACGACTTGAGTTTCATCGATAGGTGCTCCGAGCGTGGCGAGGCTTGTGACGAGGTTGGTAAGGCGCAACGCGAAATCATCAACAGTCTCCCTTCGCGGAACGAGATCATCTCAAATTCCTTCTTTAGCTGCTGCACCTTGCCCTTCCGCATGCAGTCTGAACCAACGCGCATGGCTCGAATCGCCTCCCACGCCTCCTTCGCTGTTCGCTTGATGGCTAGTCCAGCCATCATTTCTGGTGGCACCGCTTGCAAGATGGCCTCCAGCGCCATTCGATCTTCCTGGTAGTCGTCGGCGCCGAGCTCAATTGCATCCCAGACGCCCCGAGCCTGCAGCTTCACCTTCATGAGGAGGCTCCATTCGGTGTAGTTCGTCCGCGTCAGCGTCATCATTGGGTAACTGCCACCGCTGACGTGCGGTCGTCTCGGTGGTGGTGAAGGGGAACGGCGCCGCGGCTGGCGAGGCGGACTGGCAGCAACACCTCCAACTGGAGCTGACATCTCTCAGGATCCTATCTTCACCAACGCTCTGATACCAACTGTTAGCCTTGCTAGTTCACAGGTAGTGTGTGGGAAGTAGGCTGTTTGTGTGATGCTACCAAAAGCTTCATGCAGCTTGTATTGCATAGTGCTATTAATAGGATACAAGCTAGGTACAACAACTAGATTTCTAAACCCTTCTAGGGCTTTCTACTGTAAACCTAACCTGCTAACCAAAGTTAGCTACTGTCTAGGGCTTACACATGACTTGTACTCCTAGAACATCCTAGAACATACCAACACCTACAGTACTACTAGAAGGTATTAGCTAACTCCTGAGCAAGGATTACTCTAACACCGGCACCCCGAGCTCCGGCGACCGTCATCTGGCGCAGGTTTGTTGCCGCTGGACGCCTGGATCCTGGCCTCTCCCCTGAGCTTGGACGTCCGCCCTCCTCCTCTCTCTGTCTTCTCTCTCGATCTCTGCTGGTTTGTGTTGTGCTCTCTGTTTAGTATCGCTTTTGGTATAAGATAGCTACGATTCTCCGATTAGCTAGGATGAAACTCGTCCTCTGAAGTTTGAACCCGCAGTTGCATCGCAGTGGGACAATCTACATTTGTTGATCGACCGATGAGTGGTACTACAACGAGTATAATGATCCAAGTCTGTTGTACCTAGCAGGGCTTTGTGACATATAGCGTGCAGAATTAATACTCTGTATAAGAATCTGTAGTGCAATTTTTACACGTATACAACGAGTATAATGATTAAAGTCTCATACAACTGCAATGCCACACTTTGACCACCAAACAACATTTGGCATTCAACCTCAATATCAAACCCGGGTCCTGAATATCTAAACATCCAAACAAAAATATTGACATTCAATCTCAATATCAATATTCTGGGTATTGGACATTTAACCCAGTACAATGCCAAAGTTGCCAATGCAAACATCCAAACGGAGCAGCAATGATCTTTAACATGTAGATACACATTATACATTAGTGCTAGACTCAGTTTAAGCTCAACCTATATAATCGTGACATCAAAAGTAATTGTTATTTCAGATTCGTCCAGATCGCCAAACACTTTACTGGAGTGCTACTTGGCCAAAGGAAGTTGAGCAGCTAGCAAGGAATTTCCTTTTTGACCCATACAAGGTGATTATAGTAGTCCACAATCATTTTGCTAGTGCTCCGTCCCACGAAGAATGTCTCGGATTTGTCAAAATTTAGATGTATCTAACACAAAATAGCATCTAGATACATCTAAATTTTGACAACTCTCAGACATATTTCGTGGGACGGAGGGAGTACATTGCAGTATACTACCATATGTGTTTTTTATGAGCAAATTGAAATTCTACATGATGCAGGTTATAATTGGTTCTGAAGAGTTGAAAGCTAATCATGCAATTTCTCAGCATGTAGAGATATTATCCGAGAGTCAGAAGTATAACAAGTAGGCTTCCTGTTACATTTTCGATAACATAATGTACTTGAACTGGAGATATGGCTCCTTAATACTGAATTACTTGATATAAGGTTGGTCAATCTACTGGAGGATATAATGGATGGCAGCAGAATTTTAATATTTATGGACACCAAGAAAGGTTGTGATCAGATCACTAGACAGCTTCGAATGGATGGTTGGCCTGCTCTGTCTATCCATGGTGACAAGAGCCAAGCAGAAAGAGATTGGGTTCTTTCCGAATTTAAGTCAGGGAAAAGCCCTATTATGACGGCTACTGATGTAGCTGCTCGAGGCTTAGGTATACAGAAGTTCTCTCAGAGACAATAACTTAAAACTTATGTTATACTGGGAAACTAATATGTGTTCTATATATGTTCACAACAGATGTTAAGGATGTCAAATATGTCATTAACTATGACTTTCCGGGGTCGCTGGAGGACTATGTACATCGCATCGGTCGAACTGGCAGAGCTGGAGCAACAGGAACAGCTTACACCTTTTTCACGGCTGCTAATGCCAGATTTGCCAAGGATCTTATTAACATTTTAGCTGAAGCTGGACAAAAAGTCAGCCCAGAATTGGCTAATATGGGCCGTGGTGCACCACCTCCTTCTTTAGGTAAGTTGCTGGATTCTCTTTTTGAAGATATAATACACTTGCTTATTCTTTATTATACACCCTTTATCATTTTTCCCCAAGACATTGTTGAAAGCCATCTTGTTGAGTTGGGTCTCATTATTATAACATTATGCAGGCTATCGTGATAGATATAGAGGGCATGGAAGTGGCCGGTCATGGAGCTGACACTAAATATCCAATTGTCGCAGTGAGCGATATTTGACATTTCACTGTGGATGGTTATGTATTTCTGGCTCACTAAATTTTTGGTTATTGTCTGGTAAAGGTGGATTTATGAACTTTGGAATACCATGTTGTGTTGATGAAAGATTTGTTTAGGTAGGAATGTGACACAATCTTGCAATTTCATTAGAAAATAGTTCAGTTTTTTTTTTTGTAGTGACAGGGTAACTTATACTCTGGTTTCATCAATGTCAATACAAAACCTATTTTCTTTCAAATAATAGTAGCATGTTCACCCAATTGGGATGAATCCCATTATACCGAATATCAGTGCAGCCTTAGTTTAGTGCACTAAACATCAGTTCAGTCTTAGTTTCGTGCAGTTTCTCTTTCCATTTTCCCCCCTTTTGGGTACCAGACCCACTAGTTGCAAACACCCTGTTGTGGTTGTCAGTTGGAACCTGGAAAAGGGTTTCTTCCGGTTTGGACAGTAGGATCTTTTCCCTAGTGAATTGTGATTGCCTAGCCAACAGCTGACGCTCACCATGTGACTATAATGTACTCCCTCCGTTCTTTTTTAATTGACTCGAATTTAGTACAAGTTTATACTAAATCCAAGTCAATTAAAAAGGAACGGAGGGAGTAGATTGTATGATGCATGGTATATCCACAACTTTAGGTAAGAACATTGTGGTCATAAGTATTGTTTGAACCAGACAGCCATAATAGCCTAATCGATGCTGATTTACTCTCTGCCCAGCATAGGATGCTTTGGATATTTCTGTATGCACCATAATTGAGTTAAAAGTTCTTCAGACAATGTAAGAAACACATTTGTCTGCAAGTACTGGGACATCAAGAGTTTTGTCCTTTTTTTTTGCTTAGATTTTGCATGGGTGCATACAAGTCAATGCCCCTACATGAAATTGCAGTGTAAATTAATGACTCTGCTGGGCAGTGGTTCCCTCTGTAGTGGTTGTTGCTGATATATCAACATCTTTGTTAGTACTATATTCGGCTTCTCACCAGTGTTTGCTGTACTGGTCCAACATCTAATGGTAAATAAGGATCTGCCATAACAATGGATTTGTGGTCCTTGCTGCTGTTGCATATCTAATACATCTGTCATTTGTAGTTATTCATCATGGTATCTGAAAACTGAAATTTGTTTCTACGAAGCGATTCCTTTTTTTGCAGTCTGGTCCACGGTTACTTTGTGACAACTGCCTTATTGGGTGATTGCCATTGTTCATGGTAAAAAATCAGCTGTTCATTTCCTCATGTTACCAATTGGCTATATTGTTTGCTGGTATATCTGCATCAGCTGCCTATTATGCTTTTTGCTCAAAATTTGTTGGGTGCAATCTGCACTACAAAGTTCTTAAGCTACTTATATTTCATTATTGAATATTGATATATTTACATAAAGTTCGTACTGTTCGAAAAAGAACATGAGAGGTCTGGTCCTGATCCAAGTTGCAAATTTGGTGTCAAGTTTCGGCTAAAATCTGGACTGATGATTCCATGGTATATCAACTAGGATTATGCATGTGTGCCTGCAAATCTCCACAATGTTCCTCGTCATTGTTGCTCATGGTCTGGCATCACGGTTTATTATTATAGACCAGGCTTAACCTCTGCTATTCTTGTGTCCATGTGGTACATCATTTGCCATCTGTATTGCGGTTGCACCTTGCTATTTTGCTTTAGATTGGTATCGTCATGCCAATGCCGCACATTGCTTGTCCTTTTTTTTTTTTCCCTAAGCGCATATCTATGCCGCAGAATTGTCTCGCAATGTAACGGCTTGCCAGACATGTTATTTTTGGTTCATTAGGTCTGCTGGACCTTGTGGTCCAGCAGCTTTTTGTTGCTAATACGATTTCCCAGGGCAGCGAGTTTATCCACAGAAGCTGGAGGAGAAGGCAGGGTAAAGTAATCTCGAGCATGCTCCTATAGACGATGCATCTGCCGATCTGTGTCGTTCTTGTCTCCAGGCCATCTTTTGGTTGCCCTCATATGAAAAACCCCGGCAGTCTTTCCGAAATGGTGGGACGCTCTAGGCTTTGGAACGTGCCATTTTTGCCAGGGAAAAAACATTGCCACATGTGGCTGGGCCATAGGGGAAGAAATGCGGACAGTCTATGGTAATGGACCATTAGGCCCGACAGAGTTACATGCAAATGCAGTAGGAGCAAGGTTGTGCGCGTGCTCTGGCTTTTGTGTTCCTGAAAGCTCATCTCACTAGTCACAGCCGGTGACGGGCACAATCGGAAGGGAACTACAGGATCCAGGCAAGCCAGATGGTTAAGATTTTAGTACCAGCCTTTCACTGCCTTTGCCCTTGGAAACCCATCACTATCAGGGCAGTACATTTGCAGCTTACATGCTTAGAAAAGATTGAAGCTTCCTATAGTTTTACTGAAGACCCGAAGTACATCTATGCTGCCTCCTTAAGTGAACATAAATCTATGCTCTGGAAACAGGAGAAAGTTGAGAACAAAAAAGAAGAAACATCTGATCCTGAGAAAACATACAAGGAGAAGCACCTGCCTCATGAAATCAAACCCCAAAAAGGATCCAGTTCCTCTGCCCTTTGCTGCAGCGAGTTGACAGCATTGCTTTTCACCTGCAGCTGAACATTTGCAGCATCATAACAAAGTTGAACTCACCACTGTCCATCTATCATCTCAATGCTGGACCTCTCTCTAGGGTCTAGGCCCTATATGCTCCTCTGAGCCTCTTCGCCCGCTCCCAGGCAAAGCAGATGCAGGTGCACGCCCACCGTGTCCCAGCTTTGCAGTACTCAAAGTCTTGCCAGCATTATCGTATGGCATAGCCTCGCCAAACCTAGCTAGCTAGCATTCTCAATTCATTATCTGTTGGGCCTTTGGAGCAGTTCGGCAAGTGGCAAATGCATGCCATATATCTCACATATCCTCTTCCTAGTTCGTGATTGTTTTCTTCCAAACATAATTCCTTATGACATACTGTACTATATAACATAAGTACACTAATGTACCAAAATTATAACACCATCATCATCAAAGTCCTGATCAGCTATAGTTAGGCAGTGGTAGTGATCAGCAGGTACTCTACTTCATCTTGGCTAAGTAAGCTGCCAGCTTCTCCCTACCAAGTACTAACACTGACACTTACACTTACATTATAATATCTATATTCTCTCTTCCTAGCTAGCTGGTGATTGTTTTCTTCCAAACTTAATTCCTCGCGACAGAACATAAGTATGCTACTACTATAACACCACCATGGAAGTCCTCCTGATCAGCTATAGTTAGCCAGTGGCAGTGATCAGTAAGTACTCTCTTCTTGGCTAATTAAGCTCCCAACTTCTCCCTACTAACACTTACATTACATATAATATCTATGTACATCTATGATATAATTAAACATGGCAGATCAACACATTTGACCCTGCCCGGTGCTCAGTTCAGAGCTTGCATGCCTTATCTGATGGACCCTACAGCATTCTTGGATTCCATATGATCGAACACCAAAGTAGCAGTAGGAGTGGTGGTATACATGACATGTATGTGCAACTTGCTTGACCTGGCTTGCATGGATGGATGGAGATGGCTAGTCTTCTTTGGCGGTGACCCTGATGGGCATGCCCCCTTTGAGGCGCACGGTCGGGAAGTTGACGATGTGGTCCTCCTCCGCCACCCACCTGCATGCATACACGACCATTCCGGCGTCACTGTCAGGCAACAAACAATGTCTGTAGATGCGGGATCTCGCCATCATCGGCCACACGATTCGCATCTTAACTAAGCTGTTTTTATCGCAGCGCCCACTTATACATGCATGCTTTTCTCTTCTCTTTGTATGGGCATATAAACACTGAAATGTACTAGTACTCGGAGTGACAGATGATTCTCTTCTCTTTGTATGGGCATATAAACACTGAAATGTGCTAGTACTCGGAGTGACAGATGATTCTCCTCTCTTTGTATGGGCATATAAACACTGAAATGTACTAGTACTCGGAGTGACAGATGATTCTCTTCTCTATGACTATGTATGGGCCGGGCAGGGGTATATATACAAATAAACCAAACAAAACAACAATGGTACGTGGTGTGCAGCGGCGCCATGCCATGCCCTGGCGCGACGAAAGAACTGAGCGGCCGGTCGGTCAAAGCGGCAGGCGCATCCGCGCACATACACGTTTAATTTATTGGGTTTCAGCTGCTGAATCACGGACCGGACCAGACAGAAAGCATGCCATCCATCCGATCCATCCATCCGGTCGAGCTCGAGCCCATTTGGGTTGGGAGGCCATCAGTCACACATGTCGGAAAAAAAACTATTTTAAACCTTGAACCTAAAATTTGAAAACCCTATACACTCTGAACTTTCGAATCGCGGTCAAACCATGAAGCTTTTTGCCTCACCGGGAAAAGGATAATCCCGGCCCAAAATACCCATCATCGCAGTGACTAGACTAGACTAGACGGGACTGCATGCATGTTAGATTCATCTCTTATCCGAATCCATCTCGCCCTAATTCTCTTCAATGGCAGCATCGGCGGGCCACGTCGCCTCTTGGATTGCCGCAGCCGAGTCTCGCTGCGTCCATCACGGCCGACACTTGGAAATCGCCCTCGCCTTGCCATGCTCCCCACTCCCTCCTCGCCTTCACCTCACCTCGGTTCTACTCGTTGGACACGACTACTTCTCTTGCAGGAGGACCAAATCTCGGCACGCGACAATGGGTTACTCCTGACTAGGATTAACTCCACCATCATCACTGCATGGTAGATCGAGACTTGGGCGTGCACCACTGCATGCATGCAGCAGGTGCGCTTGGAGTTGGAGAATACTACCACTACCATTACGCCGACCGGGCGATCGAAGCGTGCATGCTGCAGGCACTGTGCCTCCCGCGGCTGATCGACTGGCACGTGCGGATGCCGGCGCCGCAGAGTGTCCCGCTCACACGTGCTGGTGTGGTCGGGGTGCGCATGCATGTCGACGCCGCACGCGTACACTACAGTCTACTCCCTACTCCACCATCATCCTCCATCGCCCCAACTGCTTCTGTACGCACACGTGCGGCCGGCGCGCGTCGACACGGTGCCACACGCCCCAATGTACGCGCGCGTGCGGCCGCTACGAGTAGGTGTGTGCTGCGGCTACGATCGAGTAGCATGCATGAATCGGCGGTGGAACTTGGCGTGGTCGCATGTGTTCGCACGTTTGGCCCCACGCGCCAATGTCGCCCAACCTATGCAATCAGGGTGAGGGTAGTGTAGCCGTGTAGGGGTCCCTTGCCATGCATGGGCCTCCCTACCTAGGTTTCTTACGTAGTATGCCTGTATGTACTACTGGAAAAGATTGAGATCCAAACCTCCCTTGGCTAATTATTGGTGTGCCAAAGTCGATCTCGCTTCAAGGCAGCATGGTCAAGAATGCATGGCGGGATTATTACAGCACTTTGGAAAGGGGAATGTGAATGTAGTCCTATCCGCCTTGAGCTAGGATGGTGAGGTTGTACAACCATAAGAGCATCTCCACCGGTGATCCATAAATAGTAGCCGGCTACGTTTAGGGGTCGCCGGCAGCAAGTGTTGGTCAAAAAAAATTCCAAACCCCAACACCGGTACGCCTCCCATAGCCGCTCGCGATAGAAAAAGACCCCCAAATCAATGTGGAAGTGACCGTGGGTTTGGTGCCGGTGACCTTGATAGCCTCCCTTGCCATATGGGTTGGTTGGGGCTCACCGGCTATTCTATTAGGCTCGGGATGACGTCGATTTCGTATGGGGATTGCCGGTGTGAGCACTTTCTCTCACTAGGACCCCCAAATCGCCACCGGCTACGGTTTGGGGCTCCCCGGTGGAAATGCTCTAACTTACTCGATCTCACCGGTGACGATGATCTCATGATCAGCATGTCGTACTCATATGCTCGTCGAAACCTCTCTTAGTTAAATAGGAAAACCTCAATCGACTCAGACATAGATAAACCCCAAAGAGTTTATGTCTTTGCATACAATGATATTTTTTTTGGTCATGTTGTGCGTCTAGCTAGATGCTAAAAAAACAAAGGCAACAAAGCTCGATATATACTCCATATGGTTTTTTGTCACCGCTCCTCTCCCACACCCATTGTAGCCGGGAAGATCAAAGAGGATGCAATAGTTTGGAGCTTTGGCCGGAGCGAAAAAAGTAAGTAGTGTATTACGTAGGGAGAGAGTAGGCTTGTAATTAAGTCCTAGGGTTTTTCTAGGCATTTGTTCTAAAAATCCTCTTCTAAATTACTGAAAATGGGAAATCTTTCCATTTTTTCCAAAAAAGTTTGCAACAGAACATGAAGAATTTGAAAGAACGTTGTGTGGTTTTCCATGCATGGCTGAGAATGGGAGTGATTTATACCTGAAGCTGGTGACCAAGTGGTGGAGAAAGATGGAAGCTTCCAGCCTGGCCAGATCCAGGCCTGGGCACAGCCTCTGCCCACCACCAAAAGGAGTGAAGCTGCTAGTGCTCGTGTCCTGCTCCTGTTGATTCATTCATTTGTTGACCGATAAACGCATTATTAGGTTTCCCGCGAAAATCAAATCACAATGATAAGCTTCACGACTAGTAGTACTACCCCACCATTTTGCATTGGTATCTTCTTATACTAGGTTATAATAACTTATATCACAAGACACACACCACTTGAGGCATTACACATATGTATGCCGTAGTGGCCATGTTCATTTCACTTATTCAGGTCCTCAATTTAAGTTTTTTACGAGACATAGGGATTTTGGTGGTCGATGATTTTTGTCATATAGTTGAAAGAAAATGCAACTTTAAGATATAAGGAGTATGTACTATGCCAATTCTATCATGAGCCTACAGATATATGGGAAAAAACTGACATGTTAGGAGTCCCACAAGCCCCACTCTGTCACTCATCAAACCCATATTATTGTGTTGTTGTTGCCTAAAGGAGTAGCAATTGGATGAACATCTCTACCAAATGTGGGGTTCATTCTCACCTTCCACCTCCATGGATTGAACTTGTAGGGATCCCCATAGAGCGTGTCGTCGAGGTGGACCGATCGGAAGTACACGAACACACACCAACCCTTGGGGATGAGATGTCCCTTCACCTCGACGTCCCGGACCGCCTTCCGCATGATCCCGCTGATGATGTTCCCCAAGCGCAGCGTCTCTGTTATCACCTGCACATGTAATCCTAAAATGCTAAGGCAGCTGCTGATTGTTGCTAGGGTAGAAACGGAGGAGGAACGAGCATCACGCATGGTGCTATTTTTTCTTTGCTTACATGCTGTGTGAATGACAAGGACATGTAGTCTGTCCACTCCAAGGTTTCACCCGCGTCAGTTTTCCTCATCTTCAGCTGCATGTTCTCCTCCTGGCACCGTCAAAATGAGGTAATTAATTGGTGTCACCAATGATTGTTGCATCAAATGATTATACTGAAACTAAGGTTCATTTTTTCTACCAGCTAGAAAATCAAAACTAGCAGCTACCTAGCTAGGCATGTTCTGCAACAGTAGCTGGCACCCAGAGGTTTCAATGAGTTCATTGTCCGCATGGCATCAGAGCAGAAACAGGGTCGACACACGAGTAATTTCTACCCACTGTAGCGCCGTAAATGGAAACTAGTGAATGATATGATGTTGCTTGTGCAATAGGACGACATGCTAGCTACGGAATGTTCAACGTTCACAGCCCTATCTTTCCCCAACTGATGAAACCTTATCTCAGAAAGAAAGATGCATGTCTTCAGAAACAAAACAAAATTAAGAGAAGCTCTGAGTTTTTTTATAGGGTTGATGATAATAAGTGGTAGATCTTTTTACAATGCGTTGATACTTAGTTGCACATCAGATGCTCTATATGGATAAATTAGCCTTGCCATCATAACATCAGGTGTCAAAAGCTGCTATGTGACAGCAATTAGGTGGCATGACACTGTCATAATAAAGTGACTACATAAGTAATAAGATGACTAATAACAATGTTTTTGAGTGAGAAAGTGGCCAAATTTGAGTGAGAAAGTGGCCAAATTTGACGAGATGCGTGTACCTGATATTAACAATGTTTTTTTTTTTCAGAATCTGATACAGTATTAACAATGTTGTGTGCATGTCTTGTTGCAGAGTTGGGCAAGCTAGCTACACTTTCTTAGGCACATAGATGGCAGCAATAATCAATGCTTAGATGCCAACAGGAAAGGCATGGACCAAGGTTGGCACGATCCCTTATGCGATGAATGATTCCGAGATATTTTGACTGCAGGATTTTATAAAGAGCTCTAGCTTTGTTCGAGACACAGGTGAACTGTGCAGATTATACTGCACATGTATCAGACACAGGTGAACTGGGGAAAAATACTAGTATTTGGCAAAAAAAAAAATACAGCATATGAAAATCTGGATATACAGATCGTGCTTAAAAGAGTAAATTGACAGTCATGTTGTTCAGGTGAAACAATATAGCAACCAGTTCATGCGTGACTTGATTTTTGCAGGTTGCAGTGTTCATGCAAATTCATGCTCTTGCTTGATTAACAACAGTGGACTCTAGTTTGCTGGGCATAATCGGTCATGCTTTTTTTGAACGGAATTATATTCAAACTTACTAATAGTACTATGAAAAATGTGGATGGAGTTGTGAGTGTTATACATACCTCAAGCTGTTGCAGGGCGAGTGGGCACTCGCTGAGGAACTTGACGGCGAGCGTGATGAGCATGGGCACGGAGTCCTCGGCGGGGATCATGAGGTCGATCATGTTGTCGGAGATGAGCTCGTCGGTGAGCTCGTCGCTTCCGTCGCCCATGAGCACGTCGATGGTATCTCTGGGCTGCGGCGGCGCCTCCCCGCCGGCGCAGAGGATCCTCCTTCTCTTCTCCTGTATGATCCTCTGAATCAGCCTGGCCATCCTCTTCTTGGCCTGGTGATCGATCAGTGCACCAGAGAGAACAGAGAAGTGTGTCAAGCAGGAGGAACAAGCAAAGGTAAATAAATCTTGGCAGTGATGATACTGATGCTTTCGCTGCCATGTTTGCAGCTGGGGGAGAGACAGAGAGGGCAGTGTGTGGGTGTTGCATGGCATGGTGGTAGTGAGATGGTACCTGGAGGGATCTGTAGAGCCTAGTCCCTGGCAGCTTAATGGGAAGCGACATGAGTCCGACAATAAATTCCTGGAATTGCTGCCTGAGCTGCTGCATCTCCGGGCCTCCCTCCAGCCCGATCAGACCTCGCACCAGGATCTGGAACACCATCTGCAACACCAAACCATATTCATTATACATTGCTCAGTGCCTCAATATATTTACCTATATCAAAGTTGAGCATATAGTAGAAATGAGCCACCAGAATCAGATACTCTCTCCTATAGTTCCCCTCTGGATCGATATTTTCATGTAAATTTGAAGGTGCCGTTTCATCAAGGTTTTATCTCGTTGCAGGTAGAGACTGTTCTTCGTCTTCATTTTTTCACATAGAAATCACTAGCAGTACATGGTAGTAGAAAAGTATACTCCAATAGTATCACTGTACATTTGGACAGGATGGGTGATTTTTTTTTTGTGCTTGCCGGTAATCCAATCCTGAACGTGGGCCCCACGCCACACGGGGGGTAGAGAGAGGAAAATTGAATGGGGGAGAGAATAGAAGGCAGGCAGCAGCTCCCCACAATCTCATTAAGATGCCGCGCGCACCCGCACGGTCACAGTCTTCGTCCCCATCTCTCTTCTCTCTCTAGCACACGAACGAACACAAGAGGCATGGCGAGCAGAGCAGAAAGGGAGAGCGACACGACACGGCCCCCACTCCTTTCGGGGCTTCCCCTTCCACCATGTGGTGACACGGCGCCGCACGTGTGCACGCCGGTGCTGGCGCCGTACGACCACTTGTAGAGGAGTAGCAATCCAATTCAATCCATCCCGATTCTCTCCCTCACTCTCTCTCTGATGCTCGTACAGACACGTCGTCGTCTTGGTGCTAATACTACGCTGGTAGAGCGACATGTGAAATCAAGAAACCGGCAATGGAGGATCGAGCTGCTAGCTACCGATCGATCGAGCACAGCAGCAGGGCCGGAGTGTAATGGAACGTACCGTCTTGGCGTGGTCCTGGATGCGGAGTCGCGCGCCGGGCCCCTGGTCGCGCCAGGCCGCGAACGCGGGCGCGAGGCGGCGCTGCATGTCGGCGGTGACCTGCGCCTTGAGCTGCGGCGACTTGAAGAAGGCGCCCACGAGGCCGTGCACGCGGCGCTGCAGGCTGCCGTTGATGAGCAGGATGGAGGACTTGCCCATCAGCTCCGTCAGCGACCGCGGGTACCACGGCACGAACGACCGCGCGTCGCTCTGCAGCACGGCACGGCTCACCTCCGCGTCCGCCGTCACCACCGTTGCCGACCCGAACAGGTGCGACCGGAACACCGCGCTGCCGTACCTGCGTGCCGGTGCCGATTAAATTGGGCGTCATGTCATGAGCTAGCTGCCTGTGTCAGTGCACGTGCATGCGCGCGCACTGGCATGGCATGGCATGGCATCGGTCGATGCCAGCCATGCGCACGCGTGCGGCCACTGTGCTGTGCCAGAGGGAATCGGAAAGGGAGAGAGAAGTTCATTTACTTACCGGAGGCGGCGCTTGTCGACGAAGGACTCGGGGCGGGGGGAGTAGGCGCAGGACACGAAGTCCAGCGTCTCGCCGACCACCGGCCACCCGAAGCTACCGGGTGGGACTTGCGCCTTCTCGTCCTTCGTCGGCCGCCTTCTCAGCCTTACCACTACCACGACGGCCGGCAGCAGCCTGAAGCACAGCAGCCACGCCGACGCGGCCAGGAGGGCGCCGCCGACCGCGCACGTCAACGGCGCCAGCCAAGAAACGGACATCGCACGCGCGCCCGAGGTGTGCTGTTGGTGTTACGGTGTGTGTAGTGGAGCTATCCTTGCACCGGCCCGGCCGGCTTTGTAATGGTGGTGGTGGTGTAGTGGAGGTGGAGCTTGGCGACTACAAGAGAGGAGAAGAGCACTTATATGTAGCGAGTGGGAGAGGATGGAATTGGCAAGTGCACAAGTACAGGGGAAGCCGAGAGATTTTCTTAAGAAAACAATCGTGTTTTGATATGTTTTCCCTATAGTCCCCACGTCTATCATTGTGTATCGTGGCATAGTGCTACGGACGGAGTACTGCAGAATATATTTTCTTTTTTTACTATTCAGCTAGTTTTAGCTCGACCGAAGAATTAAGTTAATTCTAGATATACCTTAGGGTTAGATTTGTATCGTGATTTGTGCACAAATTATATGTAGATGTACAATTACATTTTTTAAGTTTCACCTGAATTGCACATAAAATTAGGCGATGAAAAATCATCTTACCAAAAAGTAATTTAAGTCTAGGACAACCGAGAATTAGCCGCATTTTGTCTTTATTCCCCCTCGCTCTCTCTCCGGAAGGTTGAATTTTTTTTCGAGAAGATAGAAATTTTGTTACAAGCAGATAGGGGACGTTGTGAACAACGTGCCGTCTGAACACCTCCAGAACACACACACACCCACACACACACCGAGCCCTAGTGAACTACTTTCGCAAACATGTTGCACCCATCAAGGCCATGTGACATCATCTTACTGAGAAGTAATTTGATTCTAGGACGACGGAGAATTAGCCGCATTTTGTCTTTGTTCCCCCTCACTCTCTCCCCGGGAGGTTTAATTGAGTCTCGAGTAGGACCGATGTTGGTGACGCACACTTCCTTGTGTGCACATGTGGGGCCCTACACCTATAAATACATCTCCAATAGCTGAAATGATTGCCAGATATAACCGCCAATAATTAAAATGTGTTTTTCTATGTGATCATGATCATGACAAAGAGATTGTAGGACATTTCTTGATACCATGCTTGCGATTTAACGGTAGCAGAAGGATATTTTTTCGAGAAATGGCAATTTATTACTTAAAGAGTTTTAAGCATTACACCTAACCTCTGCATGACTAAGATGCATACATTCGTCCAAAATGTTCATAGTGAAACTAAAACAACGAAGAAAGGCCACACAAGTGGTCCACAAACGGTTGAAGATAAACTAGACATGGGAGGCAGCAATACCGCGGTTATGCAACCACCCATATTTGCAATGCTTCATGGCGGATATAAGGTAGAACCTATCTGAATGATTGGCCATATAGACCTGACAAACCGGCACTGAAAGAATAGGCATTTTATCATCTCGTTTTCGTGAGAAAAAACGCACTTCAAACATCCATGCCAGTTGCGTTTAGAAATGTTATATTTAGCAAGAATAACACCACGCCTAAGATACCAAGCAAAAAAACATAGTTTTTAAAGGTATCTTCATCTTCCAAATAGATTTATTATTAGTACCAGCTGAATGGGATCAAATAATTCTTTGTACATTTAGCTTAACGAGAAAACACCGTTCTTGGTAAGTCCCCAACGGAATTCATCGGACCACTGTATCAGCTGAACTGAAGTTAGTCGTTGAAGCAGTTCATTCTAAGATGCCAACCAAGGTCCAATGAGATCGCGCTTGAACATCATACTCGGTGGGGATGTTTCCATTACCTTTTCTAAGGTATCACATTTATGTTGTATAATATTATACAAATTTGGATATTATTCTCGAAGGGTGGTTACTCCCGACCATTTATTTCCTAGAACCTTAGCTCCGACCCATCCCTGATGGAGAAAGAACCATATTGGAAAAGGTGCTTTTTAGTCGTCATAATATCAGCCCAAAAATGAGAATCACCAGATTTCCATACAATTCGAGAAATCGCTTTTGAGCCAACATACTTTCTCCGCAATAAATTTTGCCAAACGCCATCTTCAATTAAAAACCTAGCCAACCGTTTCCCAAGAAATGCTCTGTTTTTAACCTCGAGATCATGGACACGAAGTCCACCTTGATCTCTCGGACGACAAATAACACTCCATTTTGTCAACCGGTATTTCTTCTTTTCACTATCTCCCTGCCAGAAGACTCTTGATCGGAAATAATTCAATCTATTCAAGACTCCTCTAGGCAATTGGAAGAAGGAAATTATATACAATACCATGTTTGTGAGTACTGAATTTATGAGAACTAACCTTCCATCCCGAGATAGTAATTTTGCTTTCAAACTACTACGTCGTTTCTGCAATATATCTTCGACGATTTTCCATTCATCAAGCGTGGGTCTCCGATGATGAATCAGAATTCCCAAATAAGTGATTGGAAAGCTGCCTAGCCCACATACGAAAAGTTTCGCGTATAGATTAGAATCATCTTGGGCCTCGCCAAAACAAAATAATTCAGTCTTATGGAAGTTTATCTTATGACCTGATAAGTACTCGAACACTGATAATATTAATTTCAGATTTTACGCCTTTTCTAAATCATGTTCCATAAAAAGAATTGTATCGTCGGCATATTGAAGGATAGAAAGTCCACCATCAACCAAGTGGGGGACTAGTCCTTCAATTTGAGCATCAACTTTCGCACACTCAATAATAATAGCCATCATATCCGCCACAATGTTAAATAACATTAGAGATAGGGGAGCACCTTGCCTCAACCCTTTTTGTATGGAAGTATCTACCAATATCTTCATTGATTTTAATGGTAACACTTCCTCCAAAAAAACAAAGTTATTAATTAAGAAGCGCCTCTCATCAGAAAAACCTTTCATTCTAAGAGTTTGCTGCAAAAAAGATCATTTAAGCTTTTCATATGCTTTTTTAAAGTTGATTTTGAGAACTTCCCCATTCAAATTTTTGCGGTGTAACTTATGGATTGTTTCATGCAAGGTTAGTACACCATCGAGGATGTACCTTCCTTGCATGAAAGTAGTCTCGGTCTCACCACATCATCAACAACTGAATTGTGTCTAATAGTAGCCACCTTAGTGAAAATTTTAAAACAACAATTAATAAGACATATTGGTCTGAACTGTTGGATCCTCAGCATCAGTAACTTTTGGTAGAATAATAATCTCCCCAAAGTTGATACGGAACAACTCTAGTTGTCCGACATCAAGCTCCAAATATTCAACTATACATGTATCACCCTATGATCCAAATATTTTCCTATACAACAAATAGTAAAATCTTGGCATTCTGTGTTCAAAAGGAAAAAAAAGAAGTCAAAGGTTGTGAGACTCGACCCAAGTCTACGACTCGAGTAGATTCTCGGGGGCTACTCGCATGGGTATGCTATATCGGGTCATTGATATTGGCGTCCCTAGTGTAAAGCCCACGAAGGAATAGGGGAAAGCCCGTGAAGAAGTCCATATAAAGCCGAAGATAATGGTGTTATGTAAATTAGGAAAGCTAAGGCCCATATCGGGTGAACCGATGTAAAACAATCTCGAGGTGGACTCTACGACCTAGCCCACTACATAAGGGCTAGGAGGAGCCACCGAGGGAGGGGAGATTCGATTAGACGCAACACCATGTAACCCTAAATTCATATAATACAATCTCGGCGAGAGCTTTTGATCTTACTTTTCGTCGGTTGCTTAGTTTGGTTGACCGGTTTGTTGATTCGCCAATGTCCTCCTTCCTAGAAACCCAAGTCCATCATCATGGGCATTGACAAGGTTAACTCTTTGTCACTTGCCGCGCCATTCCTTATCCAATTGCGTCAAGATCCACGGCCGAAAATAGCACCATCATAGCCGTGCATCCCGGCCGATCGTCGCCATCATGCCATCGATACCGACCAAGCCTGGCTCTATAAAAGCAGCACATATCCGCCAGGAAACCCTATAACCTCGCCGCCTCTCTATTCTCTCTCAATCCCTCTCTAACTTCCGCAGACCACTGAAACACCTCGCTGGAGTCGAGTAAGAATCCGGCGGTTCAAGCAACCCTGGCTCTGTGGAGTAGTCGGAAAGAAGCGCAACACCACGTAGATCATCGAGGTGGAGTCGATCGTCAAGGGGAAGCCCAGAATAAAACCAATATTGTTGTCCCTTTCTCCGGTTATCACCGGAAACGGCGAAATTGTGCTCGTATCCGACTATCTTCTTCGCCAACGCCTCATGGTATGATTACGCATCTGTAGACCCCAATATTGCATCCTAGTTCGATCTCTAGCTCAATATCAAAATTCGGCCACCGAGTGCCATCACAATAGAGCTCGCCGGAGTTCACTCTGGTGACCATTTGGAGGGGGCACCGCCACCTTTAGGTCGAGTAGGAAGCCGCGCTTTCAGCCAGACCATCCACGTACACGCGGGGATGGGGGGCGAAATCCTTGACGTCGTCCTCATATGGCGCCGGTGGTGTGATTCCGAGATATCAAAATGCTCATAAAAATAAACTCTATACAATAAAAATATATTATGATTTTTTTATAAAACTAAAATTTAATTATTTAACCATTGTTGTTTAAGCCTTTTCTTTTATCCAAAATTTCAAGAAAATTCAATAATTAGCAAAAATTTCTAAAATAAATAAAACAATTTAGTAAATAAAGAAAACACTAAAGTAATTTTCATTTTTCTATTAACATAATCATTATTGGTATTTAAACCCCTAAATTGTATTTAGCTTAATTAATATTTTCATTAAATAATAAAAATTGAGAAAATGTTAAACTATTATTAACTTGTTTTCAGAAGTTGTTGCTTATATTCCACCTCACTAAACAAGTTATTATCTTAAAATTGTATCACAAGTAGGAAACCCTAAGTCTATTAAGAATAAAACCCCAACTCTATAATAATAGGTGAAACCCTAAAACTTTAGGAAAATATAAAAAGTAATCCTCTTAACTAACCATGGATTTTTTATTGCAAATAAGGTTGACATCTCATGTATTCATTTTGAATAACCTTATATGATGAGGTAGTGGTAAAGCCTAAATTGGTAATAGCATGACATCAACCCTAATCACTATTCTTTAGTATATCCATTGTGATCAACCATAATAGCAATTATATGTACTAATCCACTTTATAGGTACATGCTCAACTAAAACCCTACAATTATTAGAGAAATATGAATCATTTGGTTTAGGAACCAATTGTTCTTTACTTAGTGTCAAATGGAAATGATATAGTTGAAAGAATCGTATGCCGCACCTAGAGGGGGGTGATTAGGTGCTACCCAATTTTTAGTTCTTTTTCAATTTAGTCTTGACACAAAGGTAAATTATCTACATATGCAACTATGTTAATTTACCTTGATGACAAGGTATACAACTAAGCCAGATATAGCTAGACAAGATATAATAGTGCAATCAAGGATAGAGGTGTGGTCGCCACAATAGACAAGATATAATAGTTCCTTCCTTTTGAGGGGAAGTATGTCTACGTTTGGAGGGGTGTGGTCGCCACAAAGGCCTAACCAACGCCATGAAGGCCTCACCCAGGTCTCCTGTGAGCAATGCCACAAAGGCCTACCCCACTTGTCCACTAAGGGATTTTCTCAAGGCGAAAACCAGACCTTTACAAGATTCTTGGGGCACACATCCACAACCGAATTGGAGGCTCGCAATATCTGTAACAACACAACAACAAGAAGAACAAATCAACCACAAAGAACTAGTGTTTCCAAATGGAACACTCGCAAAGAGGCCCTCAAGAAAATGAGGGGGAAACGAAAATCGCTTTGGTGAAGATGTAGATCGGGGTCTTCTCCTTCGATTCTCCAAAGCTTAAGAGATTTGAGTGGTTGAGGGAGGATATCTCAGCAATGTTGGAAGAAGTCTTGAGAGTTTGAGCAACTAGAGCTTGGGGAAGAAGGGTGTATTTATACCCCCCCATCAAATCTAGCGGCTGCAGAATCTTGGGCCAGAATTTCCGGTGTGAGTTGGGGCCAGAATTCCCCCCCCCCCCTCGAATTTCCGGCCCATCGATAGAAATGTACGGCCGAATTTCTGGGGGGGGGGGGGGGGGAGGGTACTGAGAGCCTGGACCTCAGGTCCTTAGCCGAATTTGGGGGGGCGGAAATTCTGAGAATTTCTGGCCCGGAAATTCCGGCCTGGAATTTCCTGATTCCTTATTTTCTTCTCAGTTCAAATGATTATTCCCTTTTAATACTTCTCAGTTCAATAATATTATAGATCATATTTGCACACTAAGCCACATTAGATCATCACACATGTTGTCATCAAACACACAAAACCATAATTATGGAGAGATGTTATTTCAATAGTAAACCCTAGAAACCAAGACCCATTGATTCAAAGTACTTCTTGTTCACTAAGAAACATGTTCTTCAAAAGTTATTCTTTTGAAGTAAATAACAAGTAATCATTAATCAGGCCCTATAGAACTTAAAATTGACAACTTTTATTTACATGTTAAGATTGTACCAATTACTATTCCTTATGTGCTATTATGGTTATTACGATTTGTATACAACTTATATGTGATGCCAAGCTAACGAAACTCTGATAAAAACCTTGTTTGTAGAACCACTCTAAAAGTGCAACACACCCTAAAAGAAAGCATTACATCTCATTACATCTAAATCATCAAGGTTAGGTTACGCTTAGAACGACTGCACCTCATACTATAGATTATAGCATATTTGCCACTTCTGTAAACATTGTCCTTACCGGACGATGATGCTATTTCAGAATTTGGAGTTATTCTATATCGAAGTTCTTGCCTGCATAATCTTATAGTCAAGAAAGGCACTCTTTCTCATGCCATTTATTTTTTTATCAAATTACTTGAAAGTATTATACTTATCACTCCTGCAATGAAAAACAAAAGATTACTTTTACAATTATGAATATGTCTATGTGGCGGGCAACGAAACCATGGTTTGATTTGACGGTGGAGGTTCCATTGTAACTGGGTTACTCACATAGGACTTAACAACAAATGTGTAAGATCAGAGATGGTAAACCCAGAGGGGGGGTGATAGGTTTCTACAAGTTTTAATTCTTTCTTTGCAATATTATGCTTTGCGGAATATAAAGGTGAGCCTAATGCAAACTAGATGACGCACCCTAGATGATAATACAAGTAATTCAAGCACGAAGGCTCTCACAGGATATATAGCACAAGTAAATAGTTCGGTTAGGGATAACCGAAAGCACGCGGATACGAAGATGTATTCCCGTGTTCCCTTTCTTTGCAAGAAGGTACGTAGCGTTTGGAGAGATGGGGATCCCACAAAGGATTTCCCAACGCCACGAAGGCTCACCTTCTTCTCCGAGTCTATCCCACGAAGGAATAGCTCTTTCACTTGTGGTAGACTTAGAGGCAGCCTCCAAACCTTCACAATCTTGTCAGGAGCAAATCCACAGCCCGGATGCTTCCGGACTCTTTTGCCCATCTAGGGTTTCCAAGAAACCCTAGAGAGCAGGTATCTCGAAGAATACAATGGCGAACAAGATTTGGCTCGGTGGAACTATAGATCAAGACCTCATCTAGCTTTTCCCCGGAGGGATTTGAGTTTGGGTGGAGGAGGAGGGAGATCTGAGGTTTTTGGTGTTTCTAACAATGGAGTATGAGAGAGAGAGAGAGCTCAATAACAAGTTGTAGTGTAGTGCCTAACTGTTCTGAGCTAGGAGAAGGGGTATATATAGCTACACTTGAAATCCACCCATGGGGGACTTGTCCAGCTCAGCAGTGAGTCGAGGAGGCCGGTCTGCCGGGCCAGACGCCGGACTAGCCGGTGGCACGCTCGGTGCCGCCGGGCCACAGACCGGGCCGGCCGGCACCCGCCGGGCCTGCACCGAGTGGGCATGTCGAGCTCCTGGAAGTGCTCCGGTGTGCACTGGCGTATGGGGCGGCCTACGCCGGGCCGGCTGGTGCAGGAGCCGGTGCCGCCGGGCTGGGCGCCAGGACAGCCGGCAGAAACCGGGTGAGGGACCGGGTGGGCACCGGGCGTCCTTCCCTAGCACCCTGGAACGTGCACCGGTGCCAGGGTCGGTCGGCGCCGGGCAAGCCGGCGTCTCGGACGGTGGTGCCGGACCTGGTGCCGGTCTGAAGAGAGAAAAGTGTCCCCTTTTCTCATCGAAGTGGGGGTCTACCTTCACGTTCTTGTTCCATTGATACACCATTATTCCTGTTAGACTAATACATGAGAATAATCCTGTAGGCATGTATTAGTCCGATTACTCTAGCTACGGTGTCATTGTTAACAAAATAATGGATAAGGGCAAAATACCCTTACAAAATGTCGTCTAGTGATTCTTGCACCATAAATCTCGTGTTAACCATAAGATATGAAGTGGGACGGAGAAGTCAGCTGTACTTTTTTCCGTTCGCATATCAACATGCCATTAATAGGGTTGCCTGGATCATTCTATCTATATGGTAAAGGGGAGGACATCAGTCTGCCCATAGATACAAGGGAAGGCAAACTTATTAGAGGTCTATGATTGATTGTAAGGGTTGGTCCAGGTCGTGCTATATATAGAGTATATGGCATGGCATGTGGATGTCCAGAACGGTCTACCATTACGGTAAAGGGGAAGACATATGCCTTGGCTGGTCTACCTATAGGATATAGGACAGGACAGACTTACAAAAGGGTGGGTATGCAGGGTCGCGAAGACGGACAATGATTGGCTTGGATCTTTAATGGGCCCCACACCAAGGAAGTGTGGACAAGAAAGTACGCCCGGCTGGTAACAAAGATAAGTTCACTTATGAGTAAAGTAACACACCTCTACAGATTGCATCAAATTATGGTTTGTCACTCCCTTTTCCGGGTTTGGAGTTGCGAACGCTATAGGAAAGGAGCTCCATGAAGTTGTAGACACACTGTGAAGGCTGGCGGACATAGATCTTCAGAATAAAATCAACCTTTTGAAGAAATGATTAAAAAACTTGCATTTGCCTACGACTTACTGGTCTACAGCTGTATCTAGTGCATCATACACATATTTCTATTATTGAACTTCCTGAGTACGCTCATACTCATTTGTTCCCTCTTGAACCCCCTGCTTAGACCTGCAGGCATTGAAGGAGGATCTACTGTGAAGCTCGAAGACGGAGAAGTCAACCACTACATGGGACATGAGCCAGTCCAAGGAGTCAACGAAGTCAAGTCCTACAAAATCCATGGTGTAAACCTAGACTAGCAGTAGACGGGAACCAGTTCCCTAACCCTAGCACCTACATAGCTATAGTTCAACTAAGTACTTCTATAGTAAGCGGAGTAACTCTCTAGGTAGATCTAGTACTAGGTCTAGCTTACCCGTTGATGTTCTTTTGGAGTTTATTTGCAGCTTTACCTTATTGTAAAGTAGGAGGCTTTGTTGATCATTTGTAAAGAGTGTGTGTGTAATCCTATACTAGTGGAATAGTGTTTCATTAGTGTTATGTCAATGACTTGCGTACTACAACATGCAGTGGTATGCTGGGTCTCCAAAATTCTTCCCCTCCTGAAAGGCGATTTAGAAAATTAGTCGAGTAATTCCGTTTGTCCGTCTGAGAAACAACAACAAAATCTAAGCAATGTTCCCGAATACATTCCGCAATGTGTAAGTGTTTGGCCAAGTCGCGAAGACCTCTGTTGTTCTGAAACATGACATTCATTTGGAAACAATATAACATTTTGCCATCTTAGCCTTTTTATTACGCCATGCATTCCTCCTTAGAGATGAAGATCTGGATTTCCAGTCTGGTGCTTCGAGTTCATAGCATGAACCAAGCATCGCCTCATCTAGACCCTCCTCTGATACCTCCCCTACAAGATGTGAAAGAAGCTGGCCATTCGAAATGACGTACGCCTCGTCCTCATCATCTATAGGATAGGTATCTGACTTACTTGAAACAACCGGAGTGCATTTAAGTCTATAAAAATCCATATGCTTCAAAGCCTTAGTCGAAAAAACAATAGCAATGAAACACTTTTCAACTTAGTAGAATTCTTAGTGTATAGAATAAAAAAAGATTTAGAACACCTAACAGTGCCGAATCCAGGTTCACCGCCGCCTTGCGGCGCATCGCCTTGGACATGGAGTCCTCATCCGTGTCTGCTGCACCATCGGCCCTGCACCATGTCGCACACTTTGATGTGGCGGCGTCGCAGATGTCGAACGCCTAACCGTCCCACCCTGATGCATGTAAAATCCATGCATGAACTTTTCAGTTTGTTGACACATATTTGCAACATATATAATGCCATATCCATGTTTTATATTGATTTTTGGGTATTTACTAATGATCCCATTTATTTTGGTTGTAACTATGAGGACAGGAAACCATGTTTTGTGTATTTTTAGCTTTTCTAGGCCTAAACAAAGTCAAATGGAGCTAGGACTTTGGGGGTGTCAATATTTCATCACGAGAAGCGTCTGGAGCACTTGGACCTCACGAGATGGGCCAGGAGGGCCAAAAGAGACCAGCTAGCGCGCCCAGTCAGGGGCGCGCGCCACCCATGCTCTTTCCTTCCTCGATCGTCCGATTCGCTTGATTCTTTCGCCTACGGACTATGTCTGACCTAAAAATGTCTATATAAAGGACTTCTCTAGGCTTCCTCAAGGAGAGCTCCGCGAAAACACCGAAACAGAGCCAAAACTAGCGAGATTGGAGGGGGAACTCCGTCAGAGCCACCGCCGAAGGGATCTCCACCTTCTCCAACGTCTCCACCACCATCACCATGATGAAGAGGGAGTAGTCCACCTCTAGACTATGGGTTTGTCGCAGTAGCTTGATCTATTTCTCTCTTGTTCTTCATAGATCTAGTACCAGTACCATATAAGCTGCCCAACATGATTATGATCATATATGTAATTTCTATGTGGTGCATCTTTATTCTATTATTTGATATATGAGATTGGAACCCCTGTGTAAGATGTATTGATAAATGCATATCATGTACCCCGTTCTTAAGTACTTGTTCTGATCCAACTTGTATGGTGGTAGTGATTGAATAGTGACAACAAATTCAGGATCTACTATGTCATTTACCTTTGTTTTGCTGCTTCACTAGGGATAAAGTGATTTCACATGCTATAATTATAATGTGACAGCTTGATAATCTTGTTTGTTCAAGGTAGTATATTCGTTATTCAAATATTATATGAAATTACTTAAGGCTATACTCTGTTGATTATTAATTCAAGATTTTTTTGGAGTTTTCCCTTTCTTGAGGAGTATAAGAGAGATGTGTTGCATCATATGTGTTAGGATGTAATGCCCATATAAATGTTTAGCAAACACATGTTAAAGTTCCACCAATATTATATCTTTGATGAATTGTTTGTGTCCACTACAATTTAATGAGAGAGAGAGTAGACAAGTGAACCCATGAATCCGGTCCATTTTAAATCATAATAAACAACTTTCTAAGATGATTATCACTCTTTGTATTTTCTGCTAGTAATTAATCTGAAAATAAAAAATTACTTTCTCAACTTGCAGACACACAAAACCCAAAAAACCACTATAATTTTACCGAAATGGCGGGAGAATTAGACGGGATGCGGCGAGAAATGGCGTGAGAATGTCACAGGTGAATTGCGGAAGAAAAATAGCGGGAAAATGGTTGGCAGGGGTGGCGGGAGAAAATGGTGGGAAAATGCAGGCGGAAGGACTAAACTGGTATACTAGTAGGCGTCGATGGCTAGCAAGCCGATTGGCGGCCAGTATGCTGATTACCGGTCGTCGGCTGGTTCTCGGCCGATCAGCCGCCTGGTGGCTGACGAGCCTTGCCAACTGACGCACAACGAAGCGGCAGTTCCGCCCTATCGGCGGAAGGAGAGCCTATCGGCCTTCCCGTGGCCGACCAATGCACACAACAGTAAAAAAATTTAAACACGTAACATTGGTGGATTTCTTTTAAAAAAAGTCACCACAACTTGAGAGGCCAAATGTAAGATTGTAAGCTGACCCAGCAAGCGCTAGTGTCTTTAGGTTGGCCATAGTGCTAGTATCATACTACCTCCGTTTTAAGTAATAAGGCGTTCTCGTTTTACGTGTTTTTTGTTTGACCAAGAATTATTTCAAATAGATAAAGATTTTTTGTATGAAATTAGTATCATTAAAAAGTGTTTTTCAGTATTAATCTAACGATACTAATTACATATAATATAATCAAGATATTGTTTCTCAATTTTTATGGTCAAAGTTCGTCTTGGAATGCCTGTGAACCTTATTCCTTGAAACGGAGGTAGTAGGTAGTATCATACATTCTAGCCCCACAAAAATGATGATGTGGCATCTAATTAATGAGAAGAGATATGATTAAAGTAACATAGGTAGATACTGTATCATAGCGCACGTTACGAGAATTGTAAATACCAAATAGATCTTGTACATAGATTTACATTGAGATTCTACAAAATAATAAATTTACAAGTTTATGATACTACACTATAATACCACCCAGTATAGAGATAATATCATAGGCAAGTATCATATGCATGATACTAGTGTATGATACAGTATCATTGATACTATGCACTATGACCAACCTTAGAGCATCTCCAGCCGCGTCCCCCAAAGCGTCCCCCAAACCGCGCCGGATTGAGCGTTTGGGGGACGTGTTTTGTTCGTGCCGCCTTTGGGGGACGTCGCTCCCCAGCCGCGTCCCCTAAACGCCTCCCCCAAACATTTAAAATACTTTTTTTGGCATTTTTATTTCAATTTTCACAAACTAAAACATAATTGGGTACGTGGTTTCCACAAACTAATACATAGTTGGAACTGTGGTGGACACAAATATAAAATATTGCAAATAAACTAAACCTAACTAGGTCGTGCATCGGAGGTTTCCTGTGTTCGCTGCTAAAGAACACTCGAGGGCACTGATACGTCTCCGACGTATCGATAATTTCTTATGTTCCATGCCACATTATTGATGATATCTACATGTTTTATGCACACTTTATGTCATATTCGTGCATTTTCTGGAACTAACCTATTAACAAGATGCCGAAGTGCCAGTTGCTGTTTTCTGCTGTTTTTTGTTCCAGAAAGGCTGTTCGGGCAATATTCTCGGAATTGGACGAAATCAACGCCAAACCTCCTATTTTTCCCGGAATGCTCCAGAACACCGAAGAAGAGTCGGAGAGGGGCCAGGGGGCCACCACACCATAAGGCGGCGCGGGCTAGACCCTGGCCGCGCCGGCCTAGGGTGAGGCCACCCTGTCAGCCCTCCTGCGCCGCCTCTTCGCCTATATAACCCCTTTCGACCTAAAAACGCAGTACCAATTGACGAAACTCCAGAAAGACTCCAGGGGCGCCGCCACCGTCGCGAAACTCCAATTCGGGGGACAACTGCGTTCCGGCACTCGCCGGACGGGGAATTGCCCCCGGAGCCATCTCCACCGCCGTCTCCACCGCCATCTTCACCGCCATCGCTGCCTCCATGATGAGGAGGGAGTAATCCACCCCCGAGGCTGAGGGCTCCGCTGTAGCTATGTGGTTCATCTCTCTCCCATGTACCTCAATACAATAATCTCATGAGCTGCTTTACATGATTGAGATTCATATGAGTTTTGTATCACTATTCATCTATGTGCTACTCTAGTGATGTTATTAAAGTATTCTATTCCTCCTGCACGGTGTAATGGTGACAGTGTGTGCATCCGTGTTAGTACTTGGCGTAGGCTATGATTATGATCTCTTGTAGATTATGAAGTTAACTATTGCTATGATGGTATTGATGTGATCTATGCCTCCTTTCGTAGCGTGAAGGTGACAGTGTGCATGCTACATTAGTACTTGGTTTAGTCGTGTTGATCTTTCATGCACTCTAAGGTTATTTAAATATGAACATTAAATTGTGGAGCTTGTTAACTCTGGCATTGAGGGTTCGTGTAATCCTACGCAATGGTGTTCATCATCCAACAAGAGGGTGTAGAGTATGCATTTATCTATTCTGTTATGTGATCAATGTTGAGAGTGTCCACTAGTGAAAGTAGGATCCCTGGGCCTTGCTTCCAAGCATCGAATCTCCATTTGTTTCTTTGTTTCTTTGCGTTACTACCACTTTGCGTTACTACGCTTGTTTACCGTCCCGGGCAAAGCACTTTTCCGGTGCCGTTGCTACCGCTTATTCATACCACCCGTATTTCACTATCTCTTCGCCGAACTAGTGCACCTATTAGGTGTGTTGGGGACACAAGAGACTTCTTGCTTTGTGGTTGCAGTGGTTGCATGAGAGGGATATCTTTGACCTCTTCCTCCCCGAGTTCGATAAACCTTGGGTGATCCACTTAAGGGAAACTTGTCAGCTGTTCTACAAACCTCTCGCTCTTGGAGGCCCAACACTGTCTACAAGAATAGAAGCACCCGTAGACATCAAGCTATTTTCTGGCGCCGTTGCCGGGGAGGAAAGGTAAAAGGCACTCATACTCCGGTTCCAGGTAAAGTACTTTTCTGGCGCCATTGTGTGTGTGCTCGAAGCTATTTCCTTTAGATCCTGCAATTGCATCTTTTTGTTTCTTGTTTTACACTAGTTAGGCATAATGGACAACAATGAGCTTCTTACTTTATTTCCTGATTTAAGACATGGATGGGTTGATCCGAAAATTAAAAAACCCATGGAACATATTAGTATGAACGCAATCACTGCTAATACTATGGATAAGTCTAAGCTTGGGGAAGCTAGTTTATATAAAAATAATTTTTTTTGCTCCTCAGCTTTGGAAGAAATATTTTGCTCTGATAATGCTTTATCTCCCATATGCGATAACTCTAATGATGCTTCTGATATTTTAAATCCACCTGCTGAAAGTATTCCGTATAAAATACCTATGAAAATTATTGAACGTGTTATGGACAACCACTATAAAGGGGATGGAACTGTCCATCCTAGAGATCATTTACTGTTTTTGCACGAATTATGCGGGTTATTCAAGTGTGCAGGTATCTCTATGGATGAAGTGAGGAAGAAGCTATTCTCTGTTTCGCTGTCTGGTAAAGCGGCGCATTGGTATAAACTGCTGAAGGATGAGCATTCTCTTGATTGGAAGGATATTGTGCCTCTATTTTATTCTAAATTCTATCCTCCAAGTGAAATTCACAAAGACCGAAACCGAATATATAATTTCTGGCCTCATGATGGAGAGAGTATTTCCCAAGCATGGGAGAGATTGAAGTCTTTAATGCTCAAATGCCCCAATCATGAGCTTCCTGGTAATATCATCATTGATAATTTCTATGCAAGACTTTCTTTTCAAGATAAAACCTTGCTGGATACTGCTTGTTCTGGATCATTCACGCGCAATAAAGAAGAGTTTAAATGGGACCTTCTTAATCGGATTCAGGAGAACGCTGAAGATTGGGAGAATGACAAAGGTAAAGAATCAGGTATAAACTATGATTATGAATGCATTGAAACTTTTATGGATACTGGTAAATTTCGAAATATGAGTGCTACCTATGGTCTTGACTCTCAAGTTGCTGTGAATCTTTATAAAGCTTTTGCCTCTCATTTTGAATTGCCTAGGAAGAATTTTGATAAGTATCATGAACCTTTTAAAGAGGCTTGTATGAAGGATGAAATTGTTGTTAATGATTGCAATAAACTTGCTCAAACTCTTAAGAATGCTATTTCCTATAAGCATGTTAATTTTTGTGGAATGCATAGACCTTGTGGAATTAATCAAATCGAAGATGAATATTGTATCCATCATACTAATGAAAAAACTAGAAAGTGGTCTAGGGCGCTAGATGATCTTGGTAAAAAAGTTTGTGTCCTCTATCCTTTTATTTGTGAACTTTGCCATAGAGTGGGTCATTTTAATTTTCAATGCTCCTCCAATGATAATTTGAATCCCATGAGTGCTGCAAATTTGTATTGTGATGATGAAATTACTCCTAATCAGCATGATGAACTTACTTTATTTTTGTGGTGTGAAGAGTTATCAAGAAAAATTTCTTTGTTAGATATTAACGATCTTGATGTTGATGATGTCCTGCATGGGTGTTTTTCTTATTGCATTGATAATTGCCATACAAATACTTACATACAAAATATTTTAGAAGATGACACCTTGCCAAAATATGATAGGACCGCTGTGTGTTTCAAACTTATTAATGAAAAGGAGGAATCCTCCCAAGTTTCTTCTATTGTTTCTGGAAATAAAGCAGGTTATGTGGAGAAGCCTCTCATCAAGCCTCTCCCTCCTGAAGAACGGAACGAGGAAAAGGAGAAGGAGAAGAAGAAGAAGAAGGGAACGAAGAAGAAGAAGAAGAATAAGGGGAATAAAAAGAAAGAGGTAACAGCATATCCCCGCGTATATGAGATAACGATAGGTAACCGTAAGTATGTTGCTCCTAACGATTATTGTGATAATGAATCTGAATACGATGATCTTCCTATGCCCTTTACATACATTAGCAATCATGATTTGAATGAGCACACTACTTTTGATATTGCAAATCTCTGGGAAACTAATTCTGAAAATGATGATGACAATAATTGCCATAGTGTCAGTGCTATCCATGCTTCCTCCCATAATGATATAGAAAGCTCTAAGCTTGGGGAAGAGGTGTTTGAAAATCCTTTAGCTACTGGTCATTATGTTCTTGATACATCTCCTTCTAATAACAATGATGGTGTGGACACAGATAAACCGACTGTGAAAGATAATTATTCTATTGCCTATGATGACACTGTGCCTCCGATCTCTGATGATTATTACAAAGAATGCTATGATATAGGTTCTAACTATCCTTATGAAACTTGTCATAGTCATGATTGGGTTACCAAAAACAATTCCCTTAATATGCAACTTGTTTACCATGTTCAAATTCTTGATAATAATCTTGCTCCAATTACTATTAATGAAAAGAACTCTCCTTATGCCAAAATTAATGATACTTCTATGCATATGAACCATGATAAGAATGTTTTAAGTGATGGGTATATTGTGGATTTCATCAATGATGCTACTGAAAGTTATTATGAGAGAGGGAAATATGGTTATATGCATCTTAATAATATTAAGTTTCCCCTCTTTATGTTGAGAATCTTGAAGTTACTCGTGTTTTATCCTCTTATGCTTGTCACTTTGTTCTTCATGAATTCATTTGTGTACAAGATTCCTCTGCATAGGAAGCATGTTAGGCTTAAATGTGTTTTGAATTTGCCTCTTGAAGCTCTCTTTTGCTTCAAATACTATTTCTTGCGGGTGCATCACCAAAACTGCTGAGCCCATCTTAATGGCTATAAAGAAAGAACTTCTTGGGAGATAACCCATGTGTTTATTTTGCTACAGTAATTTTTTTATATTTGTGTCTTGGAAGTTGTTTAATACTGTAGCAACCTCTCCTTATCTTATTTTATTGCATTGTTGTGCCAAGTAAAGTCTTTGATAGCAAGGTTCATACTAGATTTGGATTACTGCGCAGAAACAGATTTCTTGCTGTCACGAATCTGGGCCTAATTCTCTGTAGGTAACTCAGAAAATTATGCCAATTTACGTACGTGATCCTCAGATATGTACGCAACTTTCATTCAATTTGGGCATTTTCATTTGAGCAAGTCTGGTACCACTTTAAAATTCGTCTTTACGGACTGTTCTGTTTTGACAGATTCTGCCTTTTATTTCGCATTGCCTCTTTTGCTGTGTTGGATGGATTTCTTTGTTCCATTACCTTCCAGTAGCTTTGTGCAATATCCAGAAGTGTTAAGAATGATTGTGTCACCTCTGAACATGTGAATTTTTGATTATGCACTAACCCTCTAATGAGTTTGTTTCGAGTTTGGTGTGGAGGAAGTTTTCAAGGGTCAAGAGAGGAGGATGATACAATATGATCAAGGAGAGTGAAAGCTCTAAGCTTGGGGATGTCCCGGTGGTTCATCCCTGCATATTCCAAGAAGACTCAAGCATCTAAGCTTGGGGATGCCCAAGGCATCCCCTTCTTCATCGACAACATTATCAGGTTCCTCCCCTGAAACTATATTTTTATTCGGTCACATCTTATGTACTTTACTTGGAGCGTCTGTTGTTTGTTTCTATTTTTGTTTTTGTTTGAATAAATGCTTGTGTGGGAGAGAGACACGCTCCGCTGGTTCATATGAACACATGTGTTCTTAGCTTTTAATGTTCATGGCGAAGGTTGAAGCTGCTTCGTTAATTGTTGTATGGTTGGAATCGGAAAATGCTACATGTAGTAATTACTAAAATGTCTTGGGTAATGTGATACTTGGCAATTGTTGTGCTCATGTTTAAGCTCTTGCATCATATGCTTTGCACCCATTAATGAAGAAATACATAGAGTTTGCTAAAATTTGGTTTGCATATTTGGTTTCTCTAAAGTCTAGATAATTTCTAGTATTGAGTTTGAACAACAAGGAAGACGGTGTAGAGTCTTATAATGTTTTCAATATGTCTTTTATGTGAGTTTTGCTGCACCGCTTCATCCTTGTGTTTGTTTCAAATAGCCTTGCTAGCCTAAACCTTGTATCGAGAGGGAATACTTCTCATGCATCCAAAATACTTGAGCCAACCACTATGCCATTTGTGTCCACCATACCTACCTACTACTCCCTCCATCTCAAGGCATAGGGCGTAAAAATTTGTGCACGCTGATTAAGGAGGTTTCCAGCGAGGCAATTCTTTCCTAACGTGCCCCTAATTAATTGCTAGTTTGTTGAGGATTTTTCTCACCCAAGCGTTGATTGCCTCCTTGTTTGATGCAGTTTCCTTTTCTCTCTCCCCGCATGCAACATGCACAACCAATGAAAAGGCCACATTAACTGCTCCTCTCCTCGGTTTTCTACTCTCCTAGCCTGCGAGCCAACGCTTGGTATTAACTGCCAGCGATATTTGAGGTGGAGCAGGGAATGAGCCGAGGGTAATTTTGGAAGATTGATGCATTAGTTGAACCTGACCGCACATACGCCTTAAGCTTTGATGAAAATCCAAAAAAAATTATGCGCCCTAAGCATTGGGATGGAGGGAGTACATGGTATTTCTCCGCCATTCCAAAGTAAATTGCTTGAGTGCTACCTTTAAATTTCCATTCTTCACCTTTACAATATATAGCTCATGGGACAGATAGCCTAAAAACTATTGTGGTATTGAATATGTACTTATGCACTTTATTTCTTATTAAGTTGCTCGTTGTGCGATAACCATGTTTCTGGGGACGCCATCAACTACTCTTTGTTGAATTTCATGTGAGTTGCTATGCATGTTCGTCTTGTCTGAAGTAAGAGCGATCTACCACCTTATGGTTGGAGCATGCATATTGTTAGAGAAGAACATTGGGCCGCTAACTAAAGCCATGATCCATGGTGGAAGTTTCAGTTTTGGACATATATCCTCAATCTCGTATGAGAAAAATAATTGTTGCTACATGCTTATGCATAAAAGAGTAGTCCATTATCTGTTGTCTATGTTGTCCCGGTATGGATGTCTAAGTTGAGAATAATCAATAGCGAGAAATCCAATGCGAGCTTTCTCCTTAGACCTTTGTACAGGCGGCATAGAGGTACCCCTTTGTGACACTTGGTTAAAACATGTGCATTGCGATGATCCGGTAGTCCAAGCTAATTAGGACAAGGTGCGGGCACTATTAGTATACTATGCATGAGGCTTGCAACTTGTAAGATATAATTTACATGATACATATGCTTTATTACTACCGTTGACAAAATTGTTTCTTGTTTTCAAAATCAAAGCTCTAGCACAAATATAGCAATCGATGCTTTCCTCTTTGAAGGACCATTCTTTTACTTATATTGTTGAGTCAGTTCACCTATTTCTCTCCACCTCAAGAAGCAAACACTTGTGTGAACTGTGCATTGATTCCTACATACTTGCATATTGCACTTATTATATTACTCTATGTTGACAATATCCATGAGATATACATGTTACAAGTTGAAAGCAACCGCTGAAACTTCATCTTCCTTTGTGTTGCTTCAATGCCTTTACTTTGAATTATTGCTTTATGAGTTAACTCTTATGCAAGACTTATTGATGCTTGTCTTGAAGTACTATTCATGAAAGGTCTTTGCTATATGATTCACTTGTTTACTCATGTCATATACATTGTTTTGATCGCTGCATTCACTACATATGCTTTACAAATAGTATGATCAAGGTTATGATGGCATGTCACTCCAGAAATTATCTGTGTTTATCGTTTACCGCTCGGGACGAGCAGGAACTAAGCTTGGGGATGCTGATACGTCTCCGATGTATCGATAATTTCTTATGTTCCATGCCACATTATTGATGATATCTACATGTTTTATGCACACTTTATGTCATATTCGTGCATTTTCTGGAACTAACCTATTAACAAGATGCCGAAGTGCCAGTTGTTGTTTTCTGCTGTTTTTGGTTCCAGAAAGGCTGTTCGGGCAATATTCTCGGAATTGGACAAAATCAACGCCAAACCTCCTATTTTTCCCGGAAGGCTCCAGAACACCGAAGAAGAGTCGGAGAGGGGCTAGGGGGCCACCACACCATAAGGCGGCGCGGGCCAGACCCTGGCCGCGCTGGCCTAGGGTGAGGCCACCCTGTCAGCCCTCCTGCGCCGCCTCTTCGCCTATATAACCCCTTTCGACCTAAAAACGCAGTACCAATTGACGAAACTCCGTAAAAGACTCCAGGGCGCCGCCACCATCGCGAAACTCCAATTCGGGGACAGAACTCTGTTCCGGCACCTCGCCGGACGGGAATTGCCCCCGGAGCCATCTCCACCGCCGTCTCCACCGCCATCTTCACCGCCATCGCTGCCTCCATGATGAGGAGGGAGTAATCCACCCCGAGGGCTGAGGGCTCCGCCGTAGCTATGTGGTTCATCTCTCTCCCATGTACCTCAATACAATAATCTCATGAGCTGCTTTACATGATTGAGATTCATATGAGTTTTGTATCACTATTCATCTATGTGCTACTCTAGTGATGTTATTAAAGTATTCTATTCCTCCTGCACGGTGTAATGGTGATAGTGTGTGCATCCGTGTTAGTACTTGGCGTAGGCTATGATTATGATCTCTTGTAGATTATGAAGTTAACTATTGCTATGATGGTATTGATGTGATCTATGCCTCCTTTCGTAGCGTGAAGGTGACAGTGTGCATGCTACATTAGTACTTGGTTTAGTCGTGTTGATCTTTCATGCACTCTAAGGTTATTTAAATATGAATATTAAATTGTGGAGCTTGTTAACTCCGGCATTGAGGGTTCGTGTAATCCTACGCAATGGTGTTCATCATCCAACAAGAGGGTGTAGAGTATGCATTTATCTATTCTGTTATGTGATCAATGTTGAGAGTGTCCACTAGTGAAAGTAGGATCCCTGGGCCTTGCTTCCAAGCATCGAATCTCCGTTTGTTTACTGTTTTACTGCGTTACTACTGCTGCGTTACTACTGCTTGTTTATCGTCTCCGGGCAAAGCACTTTTCTGGTGCCGTTGCTACTGCTTATTCATACCACCTGTATTTCACTATCTCTTCGCCGAACTAGTGCACCTATTAGGTGTGTTGGGGACACAAGAGACTTCTTGCTTTGTGGTTGCAGGGTTGCATGAGAGGGATATCTTTGACCTCTTCCTCCCTGAGTTCGATAAACCTTGGGTGATCCACTTAAGGGAAACTTGCTGCTGTTCTACAAACCTCTGCTCTTGGAGGCCCAACACTGTCTACAAGAATAGAAGCACACGTAGACATCAGGCACACCCAGTCACCTAAACTGGAAAATCCAGCGGGAGGATGGTGCCCTTGTTGGTTCTACCGATGAGGCAAACAGGCAGAAACCTCCGTGCACGTATTCGCTGCGAAGAAACAACACTCAGTCGTCCTCCTCGTCGGTGCTGTCGCCGTGGGAGTCCCTGTCGCCGTGGTAGTCCTGGCGGCAGCGCCTCTCGTCGAAGACCTTGACGCTCATGTCCCTGTTGCCGAAGTAGGAGAACAGGAGGATGAAGCCGGCTTCGAGGCTGTGGTGGCGCGCGAACTTCTCCCAGCCGATGTTGAGGTACATCTTGCCGCGCGCGTCGTAGATCGCGTCGACGATCCACCGGTAGTAGCCGCACGAAGCCTCCCGCAGATGCATCTTGCGCGGGCGTACGCCGCCGACGTACTCGGCGAAGGAGTCCGGCAGCCTCTGGATGCCGCGCGGGTCGCCCTTGAGGACGAGGATGAACTCGAACAGCACGTCCGGCTCCACGTCCATCTCCGACGATGAAGACGACGGCGTGGGAGGCGACAGCGAGCGTTCAGCTATGTCGCGGCCACAACCACGACCACGGCTGCGGCCGTGAGGTCGGCCTCCGCCTTGATGACCCACAAGTATAGGGGGTGTATCGTAGTACTTTCGATAAATAAGAGTGTCGAACCCAACGAGGAGCAGAAGGTGTTGACAAGCAGTTTCGATGGAGGATTCACTGTAAATGCTCACAGACAAGTATTCAGGGGGTTTTGATATAGCAGATAAATAAAGTACAAGTAAATAAAATGCGAGAGTAATAGTTGCAGCTAGTGGCCCAATCCTTTTTAGCACAAAGGACAAGCCGGTTTGTTTACTTATGATGACCAAACGTTCTTGAGGACACACGGGAATTTAGTCTAGTGCTTTCGCTTCATATAGTTGATTAATCTTCATTGTTTTGATAAGTGTTGTGTGGGTGAACCTATGCTAATGCATCGCCCTTCCTAGGACTAATACATACTTGTGATTATACCCCTTGCAAGCATCCGCAAATACAAGAAAGTAATTAAGATAAATCTAACCACAGCCTTAAACTCTGAGATCCTGCTATCCCTCATGCATCGATATACCAACGGGGGTTCAGGTTGCTGTCACTCCGGCAACCCCACAATTAGCAAACGAATACAAGATGCATTCCCCTAGGCCCATAAAGGTGAATTATCATGTAGTCGACGTTCACATGACACCACTAGTGTTTAACAAGAAACAAAAAGATGTTTTCCATTATGCCTTACTAGTGTTTAACAAGAAACAAAAAGATGCAATTGCAGGATCTAAAGGAAATAGCTTCGAGCACACACACAACGGCAACAGAAAAGTACTTAGTTACCTGGGACCGGAGTATGAGTGCCTTTTACCTTTCCTCCCCGGCAACGGCGCCTTTAAAAGTGCTTGATGTCTACGGGTGCTTCTATTCTTGTAGACAGTGTTGGGCCTCCAAGAGCAGAGGTTTGTAGAACAGCAGCAAGTTTCCCTTAAGTGGATCACCCAAGGTTTATCGAACTCAGGGAGGAAGAGGTCAAAGATATCCCTCTCAAGCAACCCTGCAATCACGATACAAGAAGTCTCTTGTGTCCCCAACACACCTAATACACTTGTCAGATGTATAGGTGCACTAGTTCGGCGAAGAGATAGTGAAATACAAGTGGTATGAATGAATATGAGTAGTAGTAACGGCGCCAGAAAAGTGCTTGCTGGCGTGCAGTTGATGGTACTAATATTGCAGGAAGTAAAGATGCAAAGAAACAAGAAACAAGCGATGATTGCAGTATTTGGAAACAAGGCCTAGGGATCATACTTTCACTAGTGGATACTCTCAACATTGATCACATAAATAAATAAGTTCTCTTCCTTTGTGCTACATATACTCTTGTTTGATAATGAACACCATTCGTTGTGTAGGGATACAAGAGCTCCCTCAATGCCGGAGTTAACAAGCTCCACAACATTCGGCATTCATATTTAAGTAACCTTTAGAGCATAATAGATCTTTGCAATTTAAACCAAGTACTAACATAGCATACACACTGTCACCTTTACACTATGAAGCGGGAATAAATCACATCAATACTATCATAGTAATAATTAACTCCATAACCTACAAGAGATTATGATCATAGCCTACGCCAAGTACTACACGATGCACACACTGTCACCATTACACCGTGAAGGAGGAATAGACTACTTTAATAACATCACAAGAGTAGCACATAGACTAATAGTGATACAAAACTCATATGAATCTCAATCATGTAAGGCAGCTCATGAGATCATTGTATTGAAGTACATAGGAGAGAGATTAACCACATAGCTACCGGTACAGCCCTTAGCCTCGATGGAGAACTACTCCCTCCTCATGGGAGACAGCAGCGGTGATGAAGATGGCGGTGGTGTCGATGGAGATGCCTTCCGGGGGCACTTCCCCGTCCCGGCGGCGTGCCGGAACAGAGACTCCTGTCCCCCAGATCTTGGCTTCGCGATGGCGGCGGCTCTGGAAGGTTTCTCGTACCGTGGTTTTTCCGTATCGAAGATTTAGGTCAGGGACCTTTAAATAGGCGAAGAGGCGGAGTCGGAGGGGGTCTGGGGCCGCCACACAATAGGGGGGCACGGGCCCTAGCCTAGCCGCGCCAGCCCCATGTGTGGGCCCCCTGTGGCTCTCCTCTGGTGGCTCTCGGGTGTTCTGGAAGCTTCGTGGAATTCTAAGATGCTGGGCGTTGATTTCATCCAATTCCGAGAATATTTCCTTACTAGGATTTCTGAAACCAAAAATAGCAGAAAACAGGAACTGGCACTTCGGCATCTCGTCAATAGGTTAGTTCCGGAAAATGCATCAAAATGATATAAAGTGTGAACAAAACATGTAGGTATTGTCATAAAACAAGCATGGAACATAAGAAATTATAGATACGTTGGAGACGTATCAGCATCCCCAAGCTTAGTTCCTACTCGCCCTCGAGTAGGTAAACGATAACAATGATAATTTCTTAAGTGACATGCTACCAACATAATCTTGATCAACATTATTGTAAAGCATATGAAGTGAATGAAGTGAATGAAGTGATTCAAAGCAATGGTAAAGATGATGATTAAACAACTGAATCATATAGCAAAGACTTTTCATGAATAGTACTTTGAAGACAAGCATCAATAAGACTTGCATAAGAGTTAACTCATAAAGCAATAAATTCTTAGTAGAAAGCTTTGAAACAACACAAAGGATGATTAAGTTTCAGCAATTGCTTTCAACTTGTAACATGTATATCTCATGGATAGTTGTCAACATAAAGCAATATAACAAGTGCAATAAGTAAACATGTAAGAATCAATGCACACAGTTTACACAAGTGTTTGCTTCTAAGATAGAAAGAAGTAGGCAAACTGACTCAACATAAAGTAAAAGAAAGGCACTTCGCAGAGGGAAGCAGGGATTAAATCATGTGCTAGAGCTTTTTAAGTTTTGAAATCATATAGAGAGTATAAAAGTAAAGTTTTGAGAGGTGTTTGTTGTTGTCAACGAATGGTAGTGGGTACTCTAACTACCTCGTCAACCAGACTTTCAAGAGCGGCTCCCATGAAGGACGTTATCTCTACCAGCAAGGTAGATCATCCCTCTTCTCTTTTGTTTACACATGTACTTTAGTTTAGTTTTTATTTTTATTTTTTAGATGACACTCCTCCCAACCTTTGCTTTCTCAAGCCATGGCTAACCGAATCCTCGGGTGCCTTCCAACATTTCACATACCATGGAGAAGTGTCTATTTGCAAAATTAAGTTGCTTACTGATGAATCAGAGCAAAACATGTGAAGAGAATTATTAATGCAAGTTAATTAATTGGGGTTGGGCACCCCATTGCCAGCTCTTTTTGCAAAATTATTGGATAAGCGGATATGCCACTAGTCCATTGGTGAAAGTCTGTCCGAAGTAAATGACAAGATCGAAAGATAAACACCACATACTTCCTCATGAGCTATAAAACATGGACACAAATAAGAGATAATAGCTTTTGAATTGTTTAAAGGTAGCACATGAAGTATTTGCTTGGAATGGCAGAGAAATACCATGTAGTAGGTAGGTATGGTGGACACAAATGGCATAGTTTTTGGCTCAAGGATTTGGATGCACGAGAAGAATTCCTCTCAATACAAGGCTAGGCTAGCAAGGTTGTTTGAAGCAAACTCAAGTATAAAACGGTGCAGCAAGACTCACATATGAACATATTGTAAGCATTATAAGACTTTACATCGTCTTCCTTGTTGTTCAAACACCTTAACCAGAAAATATCTAGACTCTAGAGACCAATCATGCAAACCAAATTTTAACAAGCTCTATGTAGTTCTTCATTAATGGGTACAAAGTACATGATGCAAGAGCTTAAACATGATCTATATGAGCACAACAATTGCCAAGTATCAAATTATTCAAGACATTATACCAATTACCACATGCAACATTTTCTGTTTCCAACCATATAACAATGAACGAAGCAGTTTCAACCTTCGCCATGAACATTAAGAGTAAAGCTAAGAACACATGTGTTCATACGCAACAGCGGAGCGTGTCTCTCTCCCACACAAGCATGAATTTATTCAAACAAAACAAAAACAAACAGACGCTCCAAGTAAAGTACATAAGATGTGACCGAATAAAAATATAGTTTCAAGCTTAGACGCTTGAGTCTTCTTGAAATATGCAGGGATGAACCACGGGGGCATCCCCAAGCTTAGACTTTTCACTCTTCTTGATCATATATCATCCTCCTCTCTTGACCCTTGAAAACTTCCTCCACACCAAACTCGAAACAACTCATTAGAGGGTTAGTGCATAATCAAAATTTCACATGTTCAGAGGTGACACAATCATTCTTAACACTTCTGGACATTGCCCAAAGCTACTGGAAGTCAATGGAACAAAGAAATCCATCAAACATAGCAAAACAGACAATGCGAAATAAAAGGCAGAATCTGTCAAAATAGAACAGTCCGTAAAGACGAATTTTTTAGAGGCACTGGACTTGCTCAGATGAAAATGCTCTAATTGAATGAAAGTTGCGTACATATCTGAGTATCATGCACGTAAATTGGCAGATTTTTCTGAGTTACCTACAGAGAACCCTGCCCAAATTCGTGACAGACAGAAATCTGTTTCTGCGCAATAATCCAAATCTAGTATGAACCTTGCTATCAAAGACTTTACTTGGCACAACAATGCAATAAAATAAGATAAGGAGAGGTTGCTACAGTAGTAAAAACTTCCAAGACTCAAATATAAAACAAAAGTACTGTAGCAAAATAAAAACATGGGTTATCTCCCAAGAAGTGCTTTCTTTATAGCCATTAAGATGGGCTCAGCAGTTTTAATGATGCACTCCCAAGAAATAAGAGTTGAAGCAAAAGAGAGCATCAAGAAGCAAATTCAAAACAAATTTAAGCCTAACCCACTTCCTATGAAAAGGAATCTTATAAATAAACAAATTCATGAAGCATAATGCAACAAGCATAGAAAGATAAAATAAGTGTAACTTCAAGATTTTCAGCACAAAGAGGGGAAACTTAATATTATTAAGATGCATATAACCATGTTTCCCTCTCTCATAAAGATTTTCAGTAGCATCATGAACAAACTCAACAATATAAGTATCACATAAAGCATTCTTATTCACATGCATAAAAGTATCATTACTCTTCACATAAGCATAATCAATGTTATTAGTTGTAGTGGGAGCAAATTCAACAAAGTAGCTATCATTATTATTCTCATCATCAAATATAGGAGGCATAGTATAATCATAATTAAATTTATCCTCCATAGTAGGCGGCACCAAAAGACCACTATCATTATAATCATCATATATGGGAGGCATATCATAATCAACATAAACTTTCTCCTCAATACCCGGAGGGCTAAAGAGATCATTTTCATCAAAACCGACCTCCCCAAGCTTAGAATTTTCTATATCATTATCAACAATGGTGTTCAAAGCGTTCATACTAATATTACTACTAGCATGCAAATAAGGTTCCATAGGTTTTTAAATTTTCACATTAAACCATTCATGTCTTGACTCAGGAAACAGTTTAAAAAGCTCACAGATGTTTTCCATTATGCCTTAATAGTGTTTAACAAGAAACAAAAAGATGCAATTGCAGGATCTAAAGGAAATAGCTTCGAGCACACACACAACGGCAACAGAAAAGTACTTAGTTACCTGGGACCGGAGTATGAGTGCCTTTTACCTTTCCTCCCCGGCAACGGCGCTTAAAAGTGCTTGATGTCTACGGGTGCTTCTATTCTTGTAGACAGTGTTGGGCCTCCAAGAGCAGAGGTTTGTAGAACAGCAGCAAGTTTCCCTTAAGTGGATCACCCAAGGTTTATCAAACTCAGGGAGGAAGAGGTCAAAGATATCCCTCTCAAGCAACCCTGCAATCACGATACAAGAAGTCTCTTGTGTCCCCAACACACCTAATACACTTGTCAGATGTATAGGTGCACTAGTTCGGCGAAGAGATAGTGAAATACAAGTGGTATGAATGAATATGAGTAGTAGTAACGGCGCAAGAAAAGTGCTTGCTGGCGTGCAGTTGATGGTAGTAATATTGCAGGAAGTAAAGATGCAAGAAACAAGAAACAAGCGATGATTGCGGTATTTGGAAACAAGGCCTAGGGATCATACTTTCACTAGTGGACACTCTCAACATTGATCACATAAATAAATAAGTTCTCTTCCTTTGTGCTACATGTACTCTTGTTTGATAAAGAACACCATTCGTTGTGTAGGGCTACAAGAGCTCCCTCAATGCCGGAGTTAACAAGCTCCACAACATTCGGCATTCATATTTAAGTAACCTTTAGAGCATAATAGATCTTTGCAATTTAAACCGAGTACTAACATAGCATACACACTGTCACCTTTACACTATGAAGGGGGAATAAATCACATCAATACTATCATAGTAATAATTAACTCCATAACCTACAAGAGATTATGATCATAGCCTACGCCAAGTACTACACGATGCACACACTGTCACCATTACACCGTGAAGGAGGAATAGACTACTTTAATAACATCACAAGAGTAGCACATAGACTAATAGTGATACAAAACTCATATGAATCTCAATCATGTAAGGCAGCTCATGAGATCATTGTATTGAAGTACATAGGAGAGAGATTAACCACATAGCTACCGGTACAGCCCTTAGCCTCGATGGAGAACTACTCCCTCCTCATGGGAGACAGCAGCGGTGATGAAGATGGCGGTGGTGTCGATGGAGATGCCTTCCGGGGGCACTTCCTCGTCCCGGCGGCATGCCGGAACAGAGACTCCTGTCCCCCAGATCTTGGCTTCGCGATGGCGGCGGCTCTGGAAGGTTTCTCGTACCGTGGTTTTTCCGTATCGAAGATTTAGGTCAGGGACCTTTAAATAGGCGAAGATGCGGAGTCGGAGGGGGTATGGGGCCGCCACACAATAGGGGGGCGCGGGCCCTAGCCTGGCCGCGCCAGCCCCATGTGTGGGCCCCCTGTGGCTCTCTTATGGTGGCTCTCGGGTGTTCTGGAAGCTTCGTGGAATTCTAAGATGTTGGGCGTTGATTCGTCCAATTCCGAGAATATTTCCTTACTAGGATTTCTGAAACCAAAAACAGCAGAAAACAGTAACTGGCACTTCGGCATCTCGTCAATAGGTTAGTTCCGGAAAATGCATCAAAACGATATAAAGTGTGAACAAAACATGTAGGTATTGTCATAAAACAAGCATGGAACATAAGAAATTATAGATACGTTGGAGACGTATCAGCATCCCCAAGCTTAGTTCCTACTCGCCCTCGAGTAGGTAAACGATAACAATGATAATTTCTTAAGTGACATGCTACCAACATAATCTTGATCAACATTATTGTAAAGCATATGAAGTGAATGAAGTGAATGAAGTGATTCAAAGCAATGGTAAAGATGATGATTAAACAACTGAATCATATAGCAAAGACTTTTCATGAATAGTACTTTGAAGACAAGCATCAATAAGACTTGCATAAGAGTTAACTCATAAAGCAATAAATTCTTAGTAGAAAGCTTTGAAACAACACAAAGGATGATTAAGTTTCAGCAATTGCTTTCAACTTGTAACATGTATATCTCATGGATAGTTGTCAACATAAAGCAATATAACAAGTGCAATAAGTAAACATGTAAGAATCAATGCACACACTTTACACAAGTGTTTGCTTCTAAGATAGAAAGAAGTAGGCAAACTGACTCAACATAAAGTAAAAGAAAGGCCCTTCGCAGAGGGAAGCAGGGATTAAATCAAGATTCAACCCTATATGTTACATCGGTGACGAGGTGCAGCGGCGGAGATGACGGCGACGGTGGTGGAGATGATGGTGATGATGATCCCAATGAAGTCCAGCTCGATGACGGTGATGATGGCGTCGATTTCCCCCTCCGGGAGGGAATTTCCCCGGCGGATTTCAGCCTGCCGGAGAGATCTTTTCTCTCTGGTGTTTTCCGCCCCGCAGAGGCGGCTGTGTCTCCTCGTGGTTATCCCCAGTACCTTAGGTTTTCGGGTAGATGAAGTATGTGAAAGAGAGGCGGCTGAGGGGGGCTGTGGGCCCCCTCCCCACAAGGCGGCGCGGCCAGGGTGGAGCCCGCGCCGGCCTATGGGGGGGCCATGGCGGCCCTCCTCGGCCCCTCCTTTTGGCTGGCTCCTTCTTCTGGAGAAATAAGACCTTCGGTGTAATTTCCGGCAGTTGTTGATCTTCAAAAATATTGCATTCTGACGGTGCTTTTTCCAGCAGAATCCTAACTCCGGTGAGTGATTCTCCAATAATCATGAAACATGCAAAATAGGTGAAATAACATAAGTATCATCTCTAAATATGAAATATATCAATGAATAATAGTAAATTATGATATAAAATAGTGATGCAAAATGGACGTATCAACTCCCCCCAAGCTTAGACTTCGCTTGTCCCCAAGCGAAACTGAACTCAGTAAACAAGACCACGTGTTTATGGAGTGAAGAGTCGATAAATAAAATACGGAAAAGAAGCATCACATTAATTCACACAAGACATTCTAGTGAACAACTTCCTCATATAATTCAACTTGAAACAAGTAGAAGGAAATCACAAATAAAGGTGCCTAGGAAATCATAGTTGGTGATGGCAAACTTCGTTCTTGGTCAAAGAACAATTAACAGATTGTACTTATCTGTCGAGCAGCGCTCTTATATCAAATCTTATACGGCAAAACTTGCATACTCAATCATAATAATCTCCTCATAATCATTGATAACTTTCAAAGCTATATTCATTCGGATAAAACTTGTACTAAACAAGGAAGAATAAAAGGCATCATTAAATAGATCACAACATAAATGGTTGGATCACAACAACTCAATTGCTTGCTTAAGATGGAGGGAAATAGGTTTACTGACTCAACATGAAAGTAAAAGATAGGCCCTTCGCAGAGGGAAGCAGAGATTAAATCATGTGCTAGAGCTTTTTAAGTTTTGAAGTCATATAGAGAGCATAAAAGTAAAGTTTGAGAGGTGTTTGCTGTTGTCAACGAATGGTAGTGGGTACTCTAACCCCCTTGCCAGACAGACCCTCAAAGAGCGGCTCCCATGAGGGACGTTATCTCTACCAGCAAGGTAGATCATCCCTCTTCTCTTGTTTACACATGTACTTTAGTTTTATTTATGGATGACACTCCTCCCAACCTTTGCTTTCACAAGCCATGGCTAACCGAATCCTCGGGTGCCTTCCAACATTTCACATACCATGGAGGAGTGTCTATTGAAAAATTAAGTTGCTTACTGATGAATCAGGGCAAAACATGTGAAGAGAATTATTAGTGAAGGTTAATTAATTGGGGCTGGGAACCCCGTTGCCAGCTCTTTTTGCAAAATTATTGGATAAGTGGATGAAGCCACTAGTCCATTAGTGAAAGTTGCCCAACAAGATTGAAAGATGAAACACCACATACTTCCTCATGAGCTATAAAACATTGACACAAATAAGGGATGATAACTTTTGAATTGTTTAAAGGTAGCACATGAAGTATTTACTTGGAGTGGCACAAAATACCACATAATAGGTAGTTATGGTGGACACAAATGGCATAGGTTTGGTTTAAGGTTTTGGATGCACGAGAAGCATTCCCTCTCAGTACAGGTCTTTGGCTAGCAAGGTTGGTTAGCAAGCATAAGAGTTGAGGGAAACAAACAAATATACATGTGATAGAAACAATCATGCATCTTTCTTGTAAGCACAAATAATTTTAACTTCAGAATACTAAGCTCATAGCTAACAAGAAAGAAAGATAATGAAATAACATATCTACATGTATTTCCTCTTTTCTACTTAAACTCAAAGTGTTGTTGCTATTGACCAATGCTAAGTTTGCCAAAACCAAATAGATTTACTCAATGCTCCCAAAGTGATACCAATACTATCAACAAGATCAATCATATAATAGAGATTGCAAACTAAAATAAGGTGTGCAATATGTAAATGATAAAACTTCTCATTAATATTCCATAACGATAACTCACACCAAGGGATACATAGATGACCAACTAAAGAGAGATACTTCCACATTGCAAACCATCTTATATGATAACTTCCCTACTCATGATATGACACTACTTGATAGTAAAAAGATAAAAGATAGTGATGATGTGATACCGCGGCACCCCCTCCCAAGCTTGGAAGAAACCAAGGGGTGCCAATACCAATGATGAATTACTCCTTCGGTGGTGGTGAATTCTTCCCATCATCAGACTTCCAAGGAAGTGGCTCTCCATCAACAAACGACATCTTGGTCTCAGGAATCCTGAAACTAGCAACATAGCTTATGTGTTTAAACCTGTTTTCATACTCACAATTTTGATTCTGAACATCATAGAGTTGAGCTTGGAGTTTGTTGGTAGTGTCATGAAGCGAGAGGATATCGTCCCACAGCTTTGCAGTCTCCTTCTTGTGTCCATCAATAAGTTCAGACACAATTTTGTGGAAGATATCCACTTCACGCCCAGCCATCTTCTTGTAGTTGAAGACCTCTTTTCTAATTTCTCCATCATGTCCTCCAAACTTCCTTCTCCTTTAGGGCCCCGGACATCTTCAATCTGCAACTCTCCATCTACGAGCAGCAACTCCTTGGGGTGCATCTTCAGCTCATTCATGTAGGGGTTGACGACGTCCTCAAAGAAGCTGTCCTTCGGAGTTCCCGACGAAGACATGCTGGCTCTAGATCCGAAGCAGATCCTGGCAGAAAACAACTCGAAACAAAATACGACGAGAAAACGATACACGGACCTCTGGGGATCCGGGGGATTATATAGCAAAAAATTTCACGACAAAAGGAAAGTACAAGGTCGAAAACGAGTGGAAGAGGGACTCCGAGGGGCCGTCACCATAGGGCGGCGCGGCCAGGCTGGGGCCCGCGCCGGCCTATGGGGGCACGCCCTCGTGCGTCTCCTCCTCTCCGTTTCAATCTCGTAATTTTTCATATTTTCCGAAAATAGCAAAAACATTGTTCGGAAAGTTAAACGCGGACCTTTTATTACCAGAACTGTTACCTATTCAAAGTCGAACTCTGCAGAACTGTCAATTTGACCTTTGATGAAAGCTTCCGGAGTCACCACTCGAATAACATCAACATTTTCATTATAAGAATCTCCAGAAATATAGTGCTTGAGCCTTTGTCCATTCACTACTTGTGTGGCATCACCTTTCAGAGAACCAATCTTAATTGCCCCTGAATGATACACCTCCACAATGACATATGGTCCTTCCCATTTTGAGAGCAATTTCCCTGCAAAAAATCTGAGACGAGACCGATACAATAGGACTTTATCCCCAACATTAAATTCTCTTTTGATAATTCTTCTATCGTGCCATTTCTTAACTTTCTCCTTAAAAAGTTTAGCATTTTCATAAGCTTCACTTCTCCATTCATCTAGAGAACTCAATTGTAGCAATCTTTTCTTACCGGCAAGTTTAGGATCTTTATTTAGTTCTCTCACAGCCCAATAAGCTTTGTGCTCTAGTTCTAAAGGTAAATGACAAGCTTTCCCATAAACCATTTTATAAGGTGACATACCCATAGGATTCTTATAAGCAGTTCTATAAGCCCATAGTGCTTCCTTCAACTTACTAGCCCAGTTCTTTCTAGATTTATTAACAGTCTTTTGTAAGATAGATTTAATCTCTCTATTTGATAATTCTACTTGCCCACTAGTTTGAGGATGATAAGCGGAAGCAATTCTATGATTTATACCATATTTAGCAAGAGTTTTTCTAAAACCACCATGAATAAAATGAGAACCTCCATCAGTCATAAGATATCTAGGAACTCCAAATCTAGGAAAAATAATATCTAAAAGCATTCTTAAAGAGGTCTCACCATCAGCACTTTTTGTGGGTATGGCTTCCACCCATTTAGTAACATAATCAACAGCGACAAGTATATGAGTGTTACCTTCTGAAGAAGGGAAAGGTCCCATGAAGTCAAACCCCCAACAATCGAATGGTTCAATAACAAGAGTATAATTCATAGGCATTTCATTGCGTCTGGAGATATTACCAACTCTTTGACATTCATCACAAGATAAAATAAAATTTCTTGCATCTTTAAAGAGAGTTAGCCAATAGAAACCTGATTGTAGAACCTTTTGCGCGGTTCTATCTCCGGCGTGATGTCCTCCATAAACACTACCATGACACTTACTCAATATCTCTTGTTGTTCATATTCGGGAACACATCTTCGCATAATACCATCCACTCCTTCTTTATATAAGTGTGGGTCATCCCAAAAATACTGCCTCAAGTCATAAAAGAATTTCCTCCTTTGCTGAGCTGAAAAGGTCGGAGGCAAGTACTTGGAAACAATAAAGTTAGCATAATCAGCATACCAAGGACTATCTCGCAAGCTCACCTTTATTACAGCCAATTGTTCATTTGGAAAACTATCATTAACAGGAACAGGATCATAAGCAATATTTTCCAATCTAGATAAGTTATGAGCAACAGGATTATCAGCACCTTTCCTATCTATAATATGTAAATCAAATTCTTGCAAAAGAAGCACCCATCTAATAAGCCTTGGCTTAGCATCTTTCTTTTCCATAAGGTATCTAATTGCAGCATGATCAGTATGAATTGTAACTTTTGAATCAACAATATAAGATTTAAACTTGTCACAAGCAAAAACTACAGCTAATAATTCTTTTTCAGTTGTAGCATAATTTCTTTGAGCAGCATCAAGAGTTTTACTAGCATAATGAATAACATTCAATTTTTTATCTACTCGCTGTCCTAGAACAGCACCAACAGCAAAATCACTAGCATCACACATAATTTCAAAAGGTAAATTCCAATCAGGAGGTTCAACTACTGGAGCAGTTGTTAAGGCTTTCTTTAGAGTTTCAAAAGCTTCCTTACAATCATCATCAAAAACAAAAGGTACATCTTTTTGAAGAAGATTAGTAAGAGGCTTTGAAATCTTAGAGAAATCTTTAATAAATATCCTATAAAACCCAGCATGACCAAGAACACTACGAATACCTTTAACATCCCTCGGATAGGGCATCTTCTCAATTGCTTCAACTTTAGCTCTATCAACTTCAATACCTCTCTCAGAAATTTTATGTCCCAATACAATTCCTTCATTAACCATAAAGTGGCATTTCTCCCAATTAAGGACAAGGTTAGTTTCTTCACATCTCTGCAAAACTTTATCAAGGTTTCGCAAACAATTATCAAAAGAATTCCCATAGATAGAAAAATCATCCATGAATACCTCTACAATATTTTCACAAAAGCCATGAAAAATAGCAGACATGCATCTTTGAAAAGTAGCAGGAGCATTACATAAACCAAAAGGCATACGCCTATAAGCATAAGTTCCATAGGGACAAGTGAAAGTGGTTTTCTCTTGATCTTTAGTTTTAACAGCAATTTGTGAAAACCCAGAACAACCATCAAGAAAGCAAAAATGAGTATTTTTAGACAACCTTTCTAACATTTGATCAATAAAAGGTAAAGGGTAATGATCTTTCTTAGTAACTTTATTAACTTTTCGATAATCAATGCACATTCTATACCCTACAACTACTCTTTGAGGGATGAGCTCATCATTATCATTAGGCACAACAGTTATTCCTCCTTTCTTAGGAACACAATGCACAAGACTAACCCATCTACTATCAGCAATAGGATATATAATACATGCTTCAAGAAGTTTTAATACCTTATTCCTTACCACATCCTTCATCTTAGGAATTAGACGATGCTGATGTTCAACAACAGGCTTTGCATCATCTTCCATGTTGGCAAATAGAGGGAAAAATCCCCTTCAAATCATCAAGAGTGTAGCCAATAGCTCCTCGGTGTTTCTTCAGTATTTCCAATAACCTTTCTTCCTCAAAATCTGTAAGCTTAGAACTAATAATAACAGGATATATTTTCTTATTGTCAATATGAGCATACTTAAGATTATCAGGCAACGGTTTTAAAATCAAAAACAGGATCTTCCTTTGGTGGTGGTGTTGTACCTAGATCTTCAACCGGCAAGTCATGTTTAAGAATATGTTGATGAAGGAAAATTTCATCAAGCTCATTCCTTTCTTCCCTAAAGACTTCACTCTCACTATCCTCCAAATGTTGCTGCAAGGGATTATTAGGAGCAAGAGCAATAGATGCACACTGTTCAACTCTAAAATCATCATTAGGCAAATCAGCTTTATATGGAGTTTTGGAAAATTTAGAGAAATTAAACTCATAAGATTCACCAGCAAATTTAGTCACAATTTTCTCTTTCTTGCAATCTATAATAGCTCCACAAGTATTTAGAAAAGGTCTACCAAAAAAACTAGGACAAGACTTATTAGTGATACGTCTCAAACGTATCTATAATTTCTTATGTTCCATGCTAGTTTTATGACAATACCTACATGTTTTGTTCACACTTTATATCGTTTTGATGCGTTTTCCGGAACTAACCTATTGACGAGATGCCGAAGTACCAGTTCCTGTTTTCTGCTATTTTTGGTTTCAGAAATCCTAGTAAGGAAATATTCTCGGAATCGGACGAAATCAACGCCCGGCATCTTAGAATTCCACGAAGCTTCCAGAACACCCGAGAGCCACCAGAGGAGACCCACAGGGGGCCCACACATGGGGCCGGCGTGGCCAGGGCTGGGCCCGCGCCGTCCTATTGTGTGGCGGCTCCGTACCCCCTCCGACTCCGCCTCTTCGCCTATTTAAAGGTCCCTGGCCTAAATCTTCGAGTCGGAAAAGCCACGGTACGAGAAACCTTCCAGAGCCGCCGCCATCGCGAAGCCAAGATCTGGGGGACAGGAGTCTCTGTTCCGGCACGCCGCCGGGACGGGGAAGTGCCCCCGGAAGGCTTCTCCATCAACACCACCGCCATCTTCATCAACGCTGCTGTCTCCCATGAGGAGGGAGTAGTTCTCCATCGAGGCTAAGGGCTGTACCGGTAGCTATGTGGTTAATCTCTCTCCTATGTACTTCAATACAATGATCTCATGAGCTGCCTTACATGATTGAGATTCATATGAGCTTTGTATCACTATTAGTCTATGTGCTACTCTTGTGATGTTATTAAAGTAGTTTATTCCTCCTTCACGGTGTAATGGTGACAGTGTGTGCATTGTGTAGTACTTGGCGTAGGTTATGATCATAATCTCTTGTAGGTTATGGAGTTAATTATTACTATGATAGTACTGATGTGATTTATTCCCCCTTCATAGTGTAAAGGTGACAGTGTGTATGCTATGTTAGTACTCGGTTTAAATTGCAAAGATCTATTATGCTCTAAGGTTACTTAAATATGAATGTCGAATGTTGTGGAGCTTGTTAACTCCGGCATTGAGGGAGCTCTTGTAGCCCTACACAACGAATGGTGTTCATTATCAAACAAGAGTATATGTAGCACAAAGGAAGAGAACTTATTTATTATGTGATCAATGTTGAGAGTGTCCACTAGTGAAAGTATGATCCCTAGGCCTTGTTTCCAATACTGCAAACACCGCTTGTTTACTGTTCTACTGTATGTTTACTTCCTGCAATATTACTACCATCAACTGCACGCCAGCAAGCACTTTTCTGGCGCCGTTACTACTGCTCATATTCATTCATACCACCTGTATTTTACTATCTCTTCGCCGAACTAGTGCACCTATACATCTGACAAGTGTATTAGGTGTGTTGGGGACACAAGAGACTTCTTGTATCGTGATTGCAGGGTTGCTTCAGAGGAATATCTTTGACCTCTTCCTCCCTGAGTTCGATAAACCTTGGGTGATCCACTTAAGGGAAACTTGCTGCTGTTCTACAAACCTCTGCTCTTGGAGGCCCAACACTGTCTACAAGAATAGAAGCACCCGTAGACATCAAGCACTTTTCTGGCGCCGTTGCCGGGGAGGAAAGGTAAAAGGCACTCATACTCCGGTCCCAGGTAACTAAGTACTTTTCTGTTGCCGTTGTGTGTGTGCTCGAAGCTATTTCCTTTAGATCCTGCAATTGCATCGTTTTGTTTCTTGTTAAACACTAGTAAGGCATAATGGAAAAAATCTGTGAGCTTTTTAAACTATTTCCTGAGTCAAGACATGAATGGTTTATTGCAAAAATTAAAAAACCTATGGAACCTTATTTGCATGCTAGTAGTAATATTAGTATGAACGCTTTGAACACCATTGTTGATAATGATATAGAAAATTCTAAGCTTGGGGAGGTCGGTTTTGATGAAAATGATCTCTTTAGCCCTCCGGGTATTGAGGAGAAAGTTTATGTTGATTATGATATGCCTCCCATATATGATGATTATAATGATAGTGGTCTTCTGGTGCCGCCTACTATGGAGGATAAAGTTTATTATGATGATACTATACCTCCTATATTTGATGATGAGAATAATAATGATAGCTACTTTGTTGAATTTGCTCCCACTACAACTAATAAAATTGATTATGCTTATGTTGGGAGTAGTAATAATTTTATGCATGAGACTCATGATAAGAATGTTTCATTTGATAGTTATATTGTTGAGTTTGTTCATGATGCTACTGAAAATCATTATGAGAGAGGAAAATATGGTTGTAGAAGTTTTCATGTTACTAAAACACCTCTCTATATGCTGAAAATCTTGAAGTTGCGCTTGTCTAGTTTTCCTATGCTTGTTGCATTATGCCTACATGACTTGTTTATTTACAAGATTCCTTTTCATAGTAAGTGGGTTAGGCTTAAAAGTGTTTCTAATTTGCTTTTTGATGCTCTCTTTTGCTTCAACTCTTATTTTTTGGGAGTGCATCATTAAAATTGCTGAGCCCATCTTAATGGCTATAAAGAAAGAACTTCTTAGGAGATAACCCATGTTTTATTTTACTACAGCACTTTTATTTTATATTTGTGTCTTGGAAGTTGTTCACTACTGTAGCAACCTCTCCTTATCTTATTTTATTGCATTGTTGTGCCAAGTAAAGTCTTTAATAGCAATGTTCATACTAGATTTGGATTACTGCGCAGAAACAGATTTCTTGCTGTCACGAATTTGGCCAGGGTTCTCTGTAGGTAACTCATAAAAATCTGCCAATTTACGTGCGTGATCCTCAGATATGTACGCAACTTTCATTTAATTTGAGCATTTTCATCTGAGCAAGTCCAGTGCCTCTAAAAAATTCATCTTTACGGACTGTTCTGTTTTGACAGATTCTGCCTTTTATTTCGCATTGTCTGTTTTGCTATGTTTGATGGATTTCTTTGTTCCATTGACTTCCAGTAGCTTTGGGCAATGTCCAGAAGTGTTAAGAATGATTGTGTCACCTCTGAACATGTGAAATTTTGATTATGCACTAACCCTCTAATGAGTTGTTTCGAGTTTGGTGTGGAGGAAGTTTTCAAGGGTTAAGAGAGGAGGATGATATATGATTAAGAAGAGTGAAAAGTCTAAGCTTGGGGATGCCCCCGTGGTTCATCCCTGCATATTTCAATAAGACTCAAGCGTCTAAGCTTGGGGATGCCCAAGGCATCCCCTTCTTCATCAACTTATCAGGTTTCTTCTATTGAAACTATATTTTTATTCGGTCACATCTTATGTACTTTACTTGGAGCGTTTGTTTGTTTTTATTTTCGTTTTGTTATTTTCATTCTCTGAATAAATTCATGCTTGTGTGGGAGAGAGACACGCTCCGCTGTTGCGTATGAACACATGTGTTCTTAGCTTTACTCTTAATGTTCATGGCGAAGGTTGAAACTGCTTCGTTCATTGTTATATGGTTGGAAACAGAAAATGTTGCATGTGGTAATTGGTATAATGTCTTGAATAATTTGATACTTGGCAATTGTTGTGCTCATATAGATCATGTTTAAGCTCTTGCATCATGTACTTTGTACCCATTAATGAAGAACTACATAGAGCTTGTTAAAATTTGGTTTGCATGATTGGTCTCTAGAGTCTAGATATTTTCTGGTTAAGGTGTTTGAACAACAAGGAAGACGATGTAAAGTCTTATAATGCTTACAATATGTTCATACGTGAGTCTTGCTGCACCGTTTTATACTTGAGTTTGCTTCAAACAACCTTGCTAGCCTAGCCTTGTATTGAGAGGAATTCTTCTCGTGCATCCAAATCCTTGAGCCAAAAACTATGCCATTTGTGTCCACCATACCTACCTACTACATGGTATTTATCTGCCATTCCAAAGTAAATTACTTGAGTGCTACCTTTAAAATTTCATTCCTTGTCTTTGCAATACATAGCTCATGGGAAAATAGCCTTAAAAACTATTGTGGTATTGAATATGTTGCTATGTATCTTATTTCTTATAAGTTGCTTGTTGAGCAGTAACCATGTTTCTGGGGACGCCATCAACTTTTACACCTTTGTTGAATATCATGTGAGTTGCTATGCATGTTCGTCTTGTCTGAAGTAAGGGCGATTTTCATGATCAAATGGTTTGAGTATGCATATTGTTAGAGAAGAACATTGGGCCGCTAACTAAAGCCATGAATCATGGTGGAAGTTTCAGTTTGGACACAAATCCTCAATCTCTTATGAGAATATTACCTGTTGTTAAAATGCTTAAGCATTAAAAGAGGAGTCCATTATCTGTTGTCTATGTTGTCCCGGTATGGATGTCTAAGTTGAGAATAATCAAAAGCGAGAAATCCAATGCGAACTTTCTCCTTAGACCTCTGTACAGGCGGCATAGAGGTACCCCTTTGTGATACTTGGTTGAAACATATGTTATGCAATGATAATCTGTGTTAATCCAAGCTAATTAGGACAAGGTGCGAGCACTATTGGTATTCTATGGATGAGGCTTGCAACTTATAGGATATCTTATACATAACGCATATGCTTTATTACTACCATTGACAAAATTGCTTCTATGTTTTCCAAATGAAAAGCTCTAGCACAAAAATAGTAATCCATGCTTCCCTCTGCGAAGGGCCTATCTTCTACTTTATTGTTGAGTCAGTTTACCTATTCCTTCTATCTTAGAAGCAAACACTTGTGTCAACTGTGTGCATTGATTCTTACATGTTTACCTATTGCACTTGTTATATTGCTTTATGTTGACAACTATCCATGAGATATACATGTTACAAGTTGAAAGAAATTGCTGAAACTTAATCATCCTTTGTGTTGCTTCAATGCCTTTTACTTTGAATCTATTACTTTATGAGTTAACTCTTATGCAGGACTTATTGATGCTTGTCTTGAAAGTACTATTCATGAAAAGTCTTTGCTATATGATTTAGTTGTTTAGTCATCATCTTTACCATTGCTTTGAACCACTGCATTCATCTCATATGCTTTACAATAATGTTGATCAAGATTATGTTGGTAGCATGTCACTTAAGAAATTATCTTTGTTATCGTTTACCTACTCGAGGGCGAGTAGGAACTAAGCTTGGGGATGCTTGATACGTCTCAAACGTATCTATAATTTCTTATGTTCCATGCTAGTTTTATGACAATACCTACATGTTTTGTTCACACTTTATATCGTTTTGATGCGTTTTCCGGAACTAACCTATTGACGAGATGCCGAAGTGCCGCCTCGTTTTCTGCTGTTTTTGGTTCAGAAATCCTAGTAAGGAAATATTCTCGGAATTGGACGAAATCAACGCCCAGCATCTTAGAATTCCACGAAGCTTCCAGAACACCCGAGAGCCACCAGAGGAGAGCCACATGGGGCCCACACATGGGGCCGGCGCGGCCAGGGCTGGGCCCGCGCCACCCTATTGTGTGGCGGCTCCGTACCCCCTCCGACTCTGCCTCTTCGCCTATTTAAAGGTCCCTGACCTAAATCTTCGAGTCGGAAAAGCCACGGTACGAGAAACCTTCCAGAGCCGCCGCCATCGCGAAGCCAAGATCTGGGGGACAGGAGTCTCTGTTCCGGCACGCCGCCGGGACGGGGAAGTGCCCCCGGAAGGCTTCTCCATCAACACCATCGCCATCTTCATCAACGCTGCTGTCTCCCATGAGGAGGGAGTAGTTCTCCATCGAGGCTAAGGGCTGTACCGGTAGCTATGTGGTTAATCTCTCTCCTATGTACTTCAATACAATGATCTCATGAGCTGCCTTACATGATTGAGATTCATATGAGCTTTGTATCACTATTAGTCTATGTGCTACTCTTGTGATGTTATTAAAGTAGTTTATTCCTCCTTCACGGTGTAATGGTGACAGTGTGTGCATTGTGTAGTACTTGGCGTAGGTTATGATCATAATCTCTTGTAGGTTATGGAGTTAATTATTACTATGATAGTACTGATGTGATTTATTCCCCCTTCATAGTGTAAAGGTGACAGTGTGTATGCTATGTTAGTACTCGGTTTAAATTGCAAAGATCTATTATGCTCTAAGGTTACTTAAATATGAATGTCGAATGTTGTGGAGCTTGTTAACTCCGGCATTGAGGGAGCTCTTGTAGCCCTACACAACGAATGGTGTTCATTATCAAACAAGAGTATATGTAGCACAAAGGAAGAGAACTTATTTATTATGTGATCAATGTTGAGAGTGTCCACTAGTGAAAGTATGATCCCTAGGCCTTGTTTCCAATACTGCAAACACCGCTTGTTTACTGTTCTACTGCATGTTTACTTCCTGCAATATTACTACCATCAACTGCACGCCAGCAAGCACTTTTCTGGCGCGTTACTACTGCTCATATTCATTCATACCACCTGTATTTTACTATCTCTTCGCCGAACTAGTGCACCTATACATCTGACAAGTGTATTAGGTGTGTTGGGGACACAAGAGACTTCTTGTATCGTGATTGCAGGGTTGCTTCAGAGGAATATCTTTGACCTCTTCCTCCCTGAGTTCGATAAACCTTGGGTGATCCACTTAAGGGAAACTTGCTGCTGTTCTACAAACCTCTGCTCTTGGAGGCCCAACACTGTCTACAAGAATAGAAGCACCCGTAGACATCAATTAGCAGCAGAACCAAGTACTAAAAAGTCAGCAGGATATTTAATCTTACCACATAGAACTTCCACATCTCGAACAATACCAATAGGAGAGATAGTTTCTCTATTAGCTAGCCGAATAACCACATCAATATCTTCAAGTTCACAAGAACCAATTTCATGCATGATTTCCGTGTAAAGCTCATAAGGAATGGCACTAATGCTTGCACCAATGTCGCATAAACCATAATAACAATGATCACCAATTCTAACAGAGAGCATAGGAACACTGGCTTTCCTAGACTTATTAGGATGCAAAACAATATTAGAAGCATCTTCACAGAAAATGATATGACCATCTTCTACATTTTCAGTCACAAGATCTTGAACTATTGCAATAGCAGGTTCAACCTTTATTTGCTCTTCAGGTTCTATAGGTTTCTTTGCACTTTTATTAACCACACTAGTTATAACAGAATACTCCTTCATTTTAGCAGGAAAAGGAGTTTTTTCAATATAAGCTTCAGGAATAATATGATCAACAGTTTTAATTTCAACACATTTATCAATAGGTAAATCAGTTTTATCTTTGTAAGGTTCATGATACTTATCAAAATTCTTCCTAGGTAATTCAAAATGAGAGGCAAAAGCTTTATGAAAATTTGCAACAACTTGAGAGTCAAGACCATAAGTAGCACTCATATTACGAAATTTATCAGTATCCATAAAAGTTTCAATGCATTCATAATCATAATTTATACCTGACTCTCTACCTTTGTCGTTCTCCCATCCTTCAGTATTCTCTTGGATCCGATCAAGAAGGTCCCATTTAAACTCTTCTTTGTTGCGCGTGAATGATCCAGAACAAGTAGTATCCAGCAAGGTTTTATCTTGAAAAGAAAGTCTTGCATAGAAATTATCAATAATGATATTACTAGGAAGCTCATGAATGGGGCATTTGAGCATTAAAGACTTCAATCTCCCCCATACTTGGGCAATACTCTCTCCATCATGAGGCCAGAAATTATATATGCGGTTCCGGTCTTTGTGAATTTCACTTGGAGGATAGAATTTAGAATAAAATAGAGGCACAATATCCTTCCAATCAAGAGAATTCCCATTCTTCAGTAATTTATACCAATGTGCCGCTTTACCAGACAGCGATATAGAGAATAGTTTCTTCCTAACTTCATCCATAGCAATACATGCACACTTGAACAACCCGCATAATTCATGTAGAAATAATAAATGATCTCCAGGATGGACAGTTCCATCCCCTTCATAGCGGTTATCTACAACATGTTCAATAATTTTCATAGGTATTTTATATGGAACCTCTTTATCACCTGGCGCCTCATCCACTACCTTTGCAGTAGTAGTAGATTTCCCAAATAGGAATTCAAGAGAAGACCTCTCCATAATGAATTATAGCAGCAGGCAGAAGCAAAATCAGCACGTACAGTAAAAGTTTCCCTTACCAATTCCACTTACCAATAGCGCTTCACTCCCCGGCAACGGCGCCAGAAAATAGTATTGATGACCCACAAGTATATGGGGTGTATCGTAGTACTTTCGATAAATAAGAGTGTCGAACCCAACGATGAGCAGAAGGTGTTGACAAGCAGTTTCGATGGAGGATTCACTATAAATGCTCACAGACAAGTATTCAGGGGGTTTTGATATAGCAGATAAATAAAGTACAAGTAAATAAAATGCGAGAGTAATAGTTGCAGCTAGTGGCCCAATCCTTTTTAGCACAAAGGACAAGCCGGTTTGTTTACTTATGATGACCAAACGTTCTTGAGGACACACGGGAATTTAGTCTAGTGCTTTCGCTTCATATAGTTGATTAATCTTCATTGTTTTGATAAGTGTTGTGTGGGTGAACCTATGCTAATGCATCGCCCTTCCTAGGACTAATACATACTTGTGATTATACCCCTTGCAAGCATCCGCAAATACAAGAAAGTAATTAAGATAAATCTAACCACAGCCTTAAACTCTGAGATCCTGCTATCCCTCCTGCATCGATATACCAACGGGGGTTCAAGTTGCTGTCACTCCGGCAACCCCACAATTAGCAAACAAATACAAGATGCATTCCCCTAGGCCCATAAAGGTGAAGTATCATGTAGTCGACGTTCACATGACACCACTAGAAGAATAACACCACAACTTAAATATCAAACCATTAAATATTACTCAACATAGTTCACTACTAACATTTAGACTTCACCCATGTCCTCAAGAACTAAACGAACTACTCACGAGACATCATATGGAACATGATCAGAGGTGATATGATGATGAATAACAATCTGAACATAAACCTTGGTTCAATGGTTTCACTCAATAGCATCAATAACAAGGAGTAATCAATACCGGGAGAGTTTCCCCTATGAAATAATCAAGATTCAACCCTAGATCTTACAGCGGTGACGAGGTGCAGCGGTGGAGATGACGGTGACGGTGGTGGAGATGATGGTGATGATGGTCCCAATGAAGTCCAGCTCGATGACGGTGACGATGGCGTCGATTTCCCCCTCCGGGAGGGAATTTCCCCGGCGGATTTCAGCCTACCGGAGAGCTCTTTTCTCTCTGGTGTTTTCCGCCCCGCAGAGGCGGCTGTGTCTCCTCGCGATTATCCCCAGTACCTTAGGTTTCCGGGTAGATGAAGTACGCGAAAGAGAGGCGGCTGAGGGGGGCTGTGGGCCCCCTCCCCACAAGGCGGCGCGGCCAGGGTGGAGCCCGCACCGGCCTATGGGGGGGCCCATGGCGGCCCTCCTCGGCCCCTCCTTTTGGCTGGCTCCTTCTTCTGGAGAAATAAGACCTTCGGTGTAATTTCCGTCAGTTGTTGATCTTCAGAAATATTGCATTCTAACGGTGCTTTTTCCAGCAGAATCCTGACTCCGGTGAGTGATTCTCCAATAATCATGAAACATGCAAAATAGGTGAAATAACATAAGTATCATCTCTAAATATGAAATATATCAATGAATAACAGTAAATTATGATATAAAATAGTGATGCAAAATGGACGTATCACGCCTCTACCAGACATAGCGTCGAGTCTTGTTGAGAGATGGTGGCGGCTAGAGTTTGGGAGAGAGGTGCTAGGGTTTGTGTGTGAGAGGGACGATGAGAGGCGCCCCTTTTATAGGCCAGAGGGAAGCGGATGAGCGGTGGCGCTCATTAACGCCGGCACGCAGAGCTAGGCGCGACGGGACGCGTCGCTGCGCCCTCTGCGGGAACTGCACCATCGCTGCGGGAACTGCACCGTCGTTGCGCGCCAATAACTTCCGTCGCGAGGTAGGCGACGGTTAGGTTAAAATTAATTGTGCCGCTGACGGGTCGGCCCCGCCACTCCCCGCCTCGCTTTTCGGTGTGTCCGGCGTCCCCGGTGCGTCCCCAGTGGGACGGGGACGGGCTCGGGGCGCCGGACACCGTATCGGGGCGCGCCGGATAAAAATGGGCTTTGGGGGACGCGGCTGGAACACATTTTTTGTCCGGCGCGCCCCAAATCCCTTTGGGGACGCTTTGGGGGACGCGGATGCTCTTAACCATCTTGAATGTAGGAATGGTGATCAACCCGAGGTCGGTGATACGTCTCAAACGTATCTATAATTTCTTATGTTCCATGCTAGTTTTATGACAATACTCACATTGTTTTATATACACTTTACATCATTTATATGCATTTTCCGGCACTAACCTATTAACGAGATGCCGAAGCGCCAGTTCCTGTTTTGTGCTGTTTTTGGTTTCAGAAATCCTACACAGGAAATATTCTCGGAATTGGACGAAACGAACGCCCAAGGTCTTATTTTTCCACGGAGCTTCCAGAAGACCGAACGAGATACGAAGTGGGGCCACGAGGTGGCGACACCACAAGGCGGCGCGGCCAAGGAGTGGCCCGCACCGCCCTATGGTGTGGGGCCCCCGTGCCTCCTCCGACTCTGCCCTTCCGCCTACTTAAACTCTCCGTCGCGAAAACCCTATTACCGAGACACTGCCGCCGCCAATCCCATCCCGGGGGATTCAGGAGATCACCTCCGGCACCCTGCCGGAGAGGGGAATCATCACCAGAGGGCTCTACATCACCATGCCCGCCTCCGAACTAATGCGTGAGTAGTTCATCCTTGGACAATGGGTCCATAGCAGTAGCTAGATGGTCGTCTTCTCCTCTTGTGCTATCATTTTAGATCTTGTGAGCTGCCTATCATGATCAAGATCATCTATTTGTAATGCTACATGTTGTGTTTGTTGGGATCCGATGAATATGGACTACTATGTCAAGTTGATTATCAATCTATCATATATGTGTTGTTTATGTTCTTGCATGCTCTCCGTTGCTAGTAGAGGCTCTGGCCAAATTGATACTTGTGACTCCAAGAGGGAGTATTTATGCTCGATAGTGGGTTCATGCCTCTATTGAATCTGGGACAGTGACAGAAAGTTCTAAGGTTGTGGATGTGCTGTTGCCACTAGGGATAAAACATCAATGCTTTTTCTAAGGATATTTGTGTTGATTACATTACGCACCATACTTAATGCAATTGTCTGTTGTTTGCAACTTAATACTGGAAGGGGTGCGGATGCTAACCCGAAGGTGGACTTTTTAGGCATAGATGCATGCTGGATAGCGGTCTATGTACTTTGTCGTAATGCCCTAAGTAAATCTCATATTAGTCATCATGATATGTATGTGCATTGTTATGCCCTCTCTATTTGTCAATTGCCCAACTGTAATTTGTTCACCCAACATGCTATTTCTTATTGGAGAGACACCACTAGTGAACTGTGGACCCCGGTCCATTCTTTTACATCTGAAATACAATCAACAACAATCTCTGTTCTCTGTTGTTCTTCACAAGCAAACATCATTCTCCACACCATACGTTTAATCCTTTGTTTACAGCAAGCCGGTGAGATTACAACCTCACTGTTAAGTTGGGGCAAAGTATTTTGGTTGTGTTGTGCAGGTTTCACGTTGGCGCCGGAATCTCTGGTGTTGCGCCGCACTACACTCCTTCACCAACAACCTTCACGTGGCCTTCATCTCCTACTGGTTCGACAACCTTGGTTTCATACTGAGGGAAACTTGCTGCTATACGCATCACACCTTCCACTTGGGGTTCCCAACGGACGTGTGCTTCACGCGTTATCAAGCTAAATTTCTGGCGCCGTTGCCGGGGAGATCAAGACACGCTGCAAGGGGAGTCTCTCACATCCAATCTCTTTACTTTGTTATTGTATTGCTTTACTTTATTTTATTTTCTGCTTTGTTTGCTTCTTTATATCAAAAACACAAAAAAATTAGTTGCTTTACTTTATTTCATTTGTCTTGTTTGCTTTCTCTATATCAAAAACACAAAAAAATTAGTTACTTGTTTTACTCTACTTTATTTAGTTTGCTTTATTTACTATTGCTAAAAATGAGTAATCCTGAAGTTGAAGTTCGTTCATTTAAGCAACAAGGGGGAGAATGTTTTAAAGATGCTTGGTATAGAATTAGTGATGCTCATCATAGGTGCACTAAGAAACACTCCACTATTATCCTACTTAGGAACTTTTATGTTGGTATCTCTAGCTGGAATAGGTATGTTCTTGATACTCTTTCAGGGGGTAATTTCCGAGGTACTCCTGCTTTAGAAGCTAGTTGCATTATTGAGAGTCTAGTTGGAATACCACCTGTTAATGAAGCTAAAATTGAAATCTATCTTGAGGATGTCATGAAAAAATTGGAAGCCATAGAGAAAAATCTTCCAAGTGTTGAGACTAAATTGGGAATATTACTTGATAACACTGATAAACTTGATAAATCTCTAAGTGAAATTAATGAGAGAATTGCCGTTTTAGAAACTTGTGCTACTCATGATAATCAAACCCATAGGATTAGTGAACTTGAAGAAGCTATGGGAACCTTGGGTTCAACTTTTTCTTCTCTTAAGTTTAAGGAGAAAGCTTATGTGGGTAAAGAGCAAAAATTCATGTATGTCTCTAAGGTGCCTAAACCAAAGAATTATTATAAGCCTAAAATTGATAAAACCCTTAGTACCACTATGGGAAATTTAGATAATGGGGCATCTAAGGTACCCTCTGCGACAAGTTGTGTTTGTAAGGAAAATTATGATGTTGATGCATCTTCTCTTGATAATACTTGATTCACACTTTCTGCGCCTAGCTGAAAGGCGTTAAAGAAAAGCGCTTATGGGAGACAACCCATTATTTTACTTCTGCACTTTTGTTTTATATTTGAGTCTTGGAAGTTGTTACTACTGTAGCAACCTCTCCTTATCATATTGTTGTGCCAAGTAAAGTCTCTAATAGTAAAGTTGATACTAGATTTGGATTGCTGCGCAGAAACAGATTTCTACCTGTCACGAATTTGAGTAGATCTCTCTGTAGAAGAATCAAAAAAATCTGCCAATTTACATGCGTGATCATCAGATATGTATGCAACTTTCATTAGTTTTGAGCTTTTTCATCTGAGCCTGTTAAGTGCCTCTAAAAAATTCGTCTTTACGGACTATTCTGTTTTGACAGATTCTGCTTTTTTATTTCGCATTGCCTCTTTTGCTATGTTGAATGGATTTCTTTGTTCCATTAACTTTCAGTAGCTTTGGGCAATGTCCAGAAGTGTTAAGAATGATTATGTCACCTCTGAATATGTGAATTTTTGATTATGCACTAACCCTCTAATGAGTTTGTTTTGAGTTTGGTGTGGATGAAGTTTTCAAGGATCAAGAGAGGAGGATGATACAATATGATCAAGAAGAGTGAAAAGTCTAAGCTTAGGGATGCCCCCGTGGTTCATCCCTGCATATTTCAAGAAGACTCAAGCATCTAAGCTTGGGGATACCCAAGGCATCCCCTTCTTCATCGACAACTTATCAGGTCACCTCTAGTGAAACTATATTTTTATTCCGTCACATCTTATGTGCTTTACTTGGAGCGTCTGTTTGCTTTTATTTTTATTTTTGTTTTTGTTTGAATAAACTCAGATCCTAGCATTCTTTGTGTGGGAGAGAGACACGCTCCGCTCGTTCATATGAACACTGGTGTTCTTAGCTTTACTTTTAATGTTCATGGCGAAGGTTGAAACTGCTTCGTTCATTGTTATTTGGTTGGAAACAGAAAATGCTTCATGTGGTAATTGGTATATGGTCTTGAATAATTTGATACTTGCCAATTGTTGTGCTCAAATAGATCATGTTTAAGCTCTTGCATCATGTATTTTGCACCTATTAATGAAGAACTACCATAGAGCTTGTTGAAATTTGGTTTGCATGATTGGTCTCTCTAAAGTCTAGATATTTTCTGGTGAAGTGTTTGAACAACAAGGAAGACAGTGTAGAGTCTTATAATGCTTGTAATATGTTCTTATGTAAGTTTTGCTGTACCGGTTCATACTTGTGTTTGCTTCAAACAACCTTGCTAGCCAAAGCCTTGTACTAAGAGGGAATACTTCTTGTGCCTCCAAAACCTTGAGCCAAAACCTATGCCATTTGTGTCCGCCATACCTACCACCTATGTGGTATTTCTCTGCCATTCCAAAGTAAATTACTTGAGTGCTACCTTTAAAATTTCATTCTTTGTCTTTGCAATACATAGCTCATGGGAAAATAGCTTAAAAACTATTGTGGTAAAGAATATGTAGCTTATGTATCTTATTTCTTATAAGTTGTTTGTTGAGCGGTAACCATGTTTCTGGGGACGCCATCAACTATTACACCTTTGTTGAATATCATGTGAGTTGCTATGCATGTTCGTCTTGTCTGAAGTAAGGCGATTTATCATGATCAAATGGTTTGAGTATGCATATTGTTAGAAAAGAACATTGGACCGCTAACTAAAGCCATGTATCATGGTGGAAGTTTCAGTTTGGACATTAATCCTCAATCTCTTATGAGAATATTATCTGTTGTTGAATGCTTATGCATTAAAGAGGAGTCCATTATCTATTTTCTATGTTGTCCCGGTATGGATGTCCTTAGTTGAGATCTATCAAAAACGATAAATCAAATGCGATCTATCTCCTTGGACCTTTGTACATGCGGCATAGAGGTACCCCTTTGTGACACTTGGTTGAAACATATGTTATGCAATGATAATCCATGTAAATCCAAGTTAATTAGGACAAGGTGCGAGCACTATTGGTATTCTATGCATGAGGCTTGCAACTTATAGGATGTCTTATGCATAACACATATGAATTATTACTACCGTTGACAAAATTGTTTCTATGTTTTCAAAATAAAAGCTCTAGCACAAAAATAGTAATCGATGCTTCCCTCTGCGAAGGGCCTTTCTTTTACTTTATGTTGAGTTAGTTTACCTACTTCTTTCTATCTTAGAAGCAAACACTTGTGTCAACTGTGTGCATTGATTCCTACATACTTGCTTATTTGCATTCATCATATTACTTTGTGTTGACAATTATCCATGAGATATACATGTTGAAGTTGAAAGCAACCGCTGAAACTTATATCTTTCTTTGTGTTGCTTCAAAACTTTCTACTAAGAATTTATTGCTTTATGAGTTAACTCCTATGAAAGTCTTATTGATGCTTGTCTTGAAAGTACTATTCATGAAAAGTCTTTGCTATATGATTCAGTTGTTTAGTCATTGTCTTTACCATTGCTTCGAATCACTTCATTCATCTCATATGCTTTACAATAGTATTGATCAAGATTATGATAGCATCATGTCACTTCAGAAATTATCCTTGTTATCGTTTACCTACTCGAGGGCGAGTAGGAACTAAGCTTGGTGATGCTTGATACGTCTCAAACGTATCTATAATTTCTTATGTTCCATGCTAGTTTTATGACAATACTCACATGTTTTATATACACTTTACATCATTTATATGCATTTTCCGGCACTAACCTATTAACGAGATGCCGAAGCGCCAGTTCCTGTTTTGTGCTGTTTTTGGTTTCAGAAATCCTACACAGGAAATATTCTCGGAATTGGACGAAACGAACGCCCAGGGTCTTATTTTTCCACGGAGCTTCCAGAAGACCGAAGGAGATACGAAGTGGGGCCACGAGGTGGTGACACCACAAGGCGGCGCGGCCAAGGAGGGGCCCGCGCCGCCCCATGGTGTGGGGCCCCCGTGCCTCCTCCGACTCTGCCCTTCCGCTTACTTAAACTCTCCGTCGCGAAAACCCTATTACCGAGAGCCACGATACGGAAAAAGTTCCAGAGACGCCGCCGCCGCCAATTCCATCTCGGGGGATTCAGGAGATCACCTCCGGCACCCTGCCGGAGAGGGGAATCATCACCAGAGGGCTCTACATCACCATGCCCGCCTCCGGACTGATGCGTGAGTAGTTCATCCTTGGACTATGGGTCCATAGCAGTAGCTAGATGGTTGTCTTCTCCTCTTGTGCTATCATGTTAGATCTTGTGAGCTGCCTATCATGATCAAGATCATCTATTTGTAATGCTACATGTTGTGTTTGTTGGGATCCGATGAATATGGAATACTATGTCAAGTTGATTATCAATCTATCATATATGTGTTGTTTATGTTTTTGCATGCTCTCCGTTGCTAGTAGAGGCTCTGGCCAAGTTGATACTTGTGACTCCAAGAGGGAGTATTTATGCTCGATAGTGGGTTCATGCCTCCATTGAATCTGGGACAGTGACAAAAAGTTCTAAGGTTGTGCATGTGCTGTTGCCACTAGGGATAAAACATCAATGCTTTGTCTAAGAATATTTGTGTTGATTACATTACGCACCATATTTAATGCAATTGTCTGTTGTTTGCAACTTAATACTAGAAAGGGTGCAGATGCTAACCCGAAGGTGGACTTTTTAGGCATAGATGCATGCTGGATAGCGGTCTATGTACTTTGTCGTAATGCCCTAAGTTAAATCTCATATTAGTCATCATGATATGTATGTGCATTGTTATGCCCTCTCTATTTATCAATTGCCCAACTGTAATTTGTTCACCCAACATGCTATTTCTTATTGGAGAGACACCACTAGTGAACTGTGGACCCCGGTCCATTCTTTTACATCTGAAATACAATCAACTGCAATCTCTGTTCTCTGTTGTTCTTCACAAGCAAACATCATTCTCCACACCATACGTTTAATCTTTTGTTTACAGCAAGGCGGTGAGATTGACAACCTCACTGTTAATTTGGGGCAAAGTATTTTGGTTGTGTTGTGCAGGTTCCACGTTGGCGCCGGAATCTCTGGTGTTGCGCCGCACTACACTCCTTCATCAACAACCTTCACGTGGCATTCATCTCCTACTGGTTCGACAACCTTGGTTTCGTACTGAGGGAAACTTGCTGCTATACGAATCACACATTCCACTTGGGTTCCAATGAACGTGTGTTTCACGCCGTTATCAGTCGGCAACGCATTGCTCGATTTGGTACAAGCGAAGGATCTTAAAAAACGAACTTTTTTACACCGGGAGTTGAGACCAAGGTTTAGAACAGAGTGAACTGAGCTAAGCTAGCAAAAAACGATTCCTATAGTTTGTAGGCTAGCAGCGTTCCCACTCTTGCCAGCCTTTATCTCTTGAGGAAATTTATCACCCCTAATCTAGACTAGGCTAGGGCATACCGCGCTTAACGACAAATTTGTGCACGGCGTTGAGTGCGATTTTTCCTATCCTTGTCGGTGGCTGTGCACACGTTCGGTCTGAAGAGTTGGAAATGCAATCCAGCCACATCGCTGTCTGCCGCTCACAAGATTTCAGCGAACCCCCAAGTATAGCTACTAGCTAGTATCTACTTGGGGTTAGTTTCTTGTGACATTTCAGAATTCGGAAGTTCAGAACGTCTCGGGCCTCTTTGAAACGGGGAAATAACAAAAAAGAAGAAGATAAATTAACTAAGATATTATGCGTTGTATATGGGTTGTCATAAGATCTGAAACATATTACTAAAGCAATTAAGCGTGTTGAATATCGTTTCCTAATGCGGTGGAGGTTCTGAAATCTAAACCTTTCATCGTCGCTGGACGACGAATGGCGGCGTGACTGCGTGAGGGCATGTTTGTCCGTATCAAAGAATAAAGATGGTGATTTCAGGTTACTCTCGCGTCACGACGAAGATCTACCGGATGCTTATCCTCCCTTATCAGGCCAGAGTATCCAGTTCCTGAAGGCTCCACCGTGAACTCCCTTGAACGACTCATGCCTAGAGATCGATAGATTAGACGAGATTTGGTCATGTGTTCCCATGTTTTTTCCCAACCGTTTGATTTCACGAGGGAGCAGCGCAAATCTCTACTATTTGTTATCATCATGGGACGCGTATTTTTGGTCCCATGGTGAAGTTAGAGGTGTGGAATGGCACGGGAGCTAAGTTTTGAGGACTAGTGCTCAAGTTCGAGACTTTGCATCGATGGTGAATTTGCTGAGTGTTTCGGGCTTCATAGTAGCGGCATGCAAGTGGAGGCGTCAACACAGGAGAACTCATTTTCCTACCTTTCAGGGTAAAAATTCAATGTATGGCCTTAACAGGTTGTGCCTTGCAATGGCCTTTTTGCCGGCATTGTTTTAAGAGCGGAGACTTTTTTTTCAGAATGATGTAATGTTTCCTTCTTAGAGGCGTCGCTTTTGGAGAACTTGGATTTCAGGTGATATCATGGTGGTGTTTGTGCTGCTACTGTACGGACTGGAATACTATAGCTGGACCTTTTTTAGTATCTTCTTCTTTTTTCGGCTGTGTGCATATTGCGTATTTGCGTTGTTGCAAAATCTAGATGTAATTCGTTTCTTCGCGATATTAATATATATTTTTTATCAAAAGAATAAGCCTAACTAAAGCATGAAAATCAGGAACAATCGACAATAAAAAGGAAGGTGGTAGATATCTTGGTAGAAGAATCAAGGTACATCTTGCATGTCAAACAGCAGCAAGGATGCAGGGACCGTTTGTCCGTTGCCAGGATTTAATAGTAAGCATTCACATCACGGTCCAGTGGTTTGTCTCGCAAGTTGTATTCTAGCATATGTTCCACTCATATGGTGCACATTTCTTTAAATTGCTAACTTTATTAGACTGCCGAGTCGCAAGAACAGAGGAAAAGGTCACGGATGTCACCCATAACAGTTAGCATGTTAACTTGTCAATTGATATTCTTTACTATAGTACACTGGGTAATTGTACTTTCTCATTAATTAATGAGAAGAGAAAGACAAAAAAATGTCCCTTGACAATAAACATACTACGATAGATCTTTGTGTTAGAGTACGTGTATAATTAGAGATGTTAGAGTACGTGTATAATTAGAGATAGACTAGGATCTTCTTGTATCCCAAATCGTTAGATATCTCAGCCTCCAAGTCATGTACCTCTATATATATTCCATGAGGGTCATTGCAATACAACAACGAAATATTAGGGTTCTATATTTTCCAATCTGGTATCAGAGCGGTTAGCCTCGCGGCGCCGATCCTAATTCCTCCCACCACTTTCGCATCGCGCCGCCCCCGGAGAGATCTCTCCTCGGGGGCGCGGCACCCGGTCACGATCAAATATCAGATCGGTTCTTTAGATTAGATCTTAGATAAATTTTCAAAATCCCAAATTCCATAGATTAGATCGGATTTAGCCAAATAAATTCAACCCGTAAATCTCCTAGCGAAAAGCCGTGCAAGATCGACGGCGCAAAACAAGATCCTAGTCTATCTCTAATTATACACGTGCTCTAACACTTTGATCTAGAGTAAAATATTTTCGTCCACCTACAAATGCTAAATTATTTGTCTGTCTACTCGAATCGATAGTATCTAGAGCAAACGAGCTACATGTGCCAATTAATGAAAAAAAAAAACCTACCTCCATCCTAGAGGCACATCTATCAATTTGACCAATAAAATATAAATTGTGTGCCATAAAAATTATACTAACACTTATTCACATTCGAAAGAAATTTCAAATGATTTGAAGACAGATAAATGTATTTGATTAGTCAAATTGGTACTTAAAGTTGAACATTTTAATATATATGGACGCGTAGTAAACAAAGACGGATAGAGAAGAAACTAAACTTTATCTATGCCGATAGGTTATTAATTTAAGCTGATTCTCATACCTCGATATAAGAATATCCAAAATGCTAAAGCGTGATGTGCAATCAAGCACAGCAGAAGCTTGGTGCGTTTGTGATTCGTTTTGAGTTGGCTTACCAACTGGTTGCTCTTGTTTATTTTTGCGGGGAACTGGCTGCATCTTTGAACTGCGCTAGAAAAGCTAAACGAAGCTAGCCGACCCCATGAAGAATCTCATGCAATAAAACTACACCTTATAACTTATAAAAAGAAGAGCCACAGTTGTAAATAAAAGATGCAACTGTTGGGCTGAATCATTGCGCAGTTTGATTCAGCTCCTTTCGGCCGGATTTCTTTCAAAAAAATGTAAAAGTAGGCGTTCTGACTTGAATACACGCAATTCAACCAATCACGTGAAATTTTCTAAAACTTGTTGACATCACATACTTACAGGCGTGAATCACTGAATGTCTACCGAAGTGCATCCGTTTGTGCTAAATTCTGAAGAGTACTCCAAAAAAGTTTTAAGCTAAGAGGGTGGCGTCATAAACGGGTATAAACCCACCATTCCACCAAGTGGTGGTTCTCCGTGTTGACATCTTCTCGATCTGTTGCTGCATGATCTAACGAGAAAGCAAGATTCAGATTGCAACAGCTTTTTTTCTCAATTATAAGCCTTCGGGCAGCTAATACTGATCAGTCCGTAGTTATTAAATCCAGCTACATGATGGACTCAGATTGCAACAGCTTTCGTCTTGTCTTGGTGTGGGGAGTATTTTTGGCACTCATTGCTAACTCATTTTTGCAACGGTAAGGGCATCTCCAACCATGCGACTCAAACGGACGCGCTGGGCCGTTCGTTTTGGGCCGTTTGGGTGACCGAGCGGACACCCGGACAGCGACCCGCGTCCGCGTGTCCGTTTGGGTCGCACGCTGCGCCCAACGCGCGGAGGCACCGCATAATAAAAACAAAAATGAAAATGAAAAAGGAAAACAACAAAAAATAAATTTAAACTAGTGGTTAATTAAACTTAGCCCTATTTTGGGCAATTTTTACACAAAAGAAAGCCCTATATGGGTTTTAAACTAAAAAAGAAAGCAAACCCTAGCCAGGGTTTGCGAGCACGGTGGCCGCCGGCAGTACTACTCCCAGTAGTACTCGTCGTCGTCGCCGTCGATGAGGACGACGCACCCCGGCGGCGACGCGCTGTTCCGGCTCGAAATGCCGGAGGGCGTCGGGGACTCCGGCCAGGGCGACCACTGCGCCCTTTCCCAGGCGGAGTGCGGGTCCGGAGGGCTCGCCGGCCCGCGCAGCCGTGCCCTCCGCGGACTCCTGCCGGAGCTGCTCCTCCGATGCGGCCTGCAGCTCCGCCTCTAGCCGGAGCGCGCCCGGCGCTCCTCCTCCTCCCGAGCGCCGCCCAGCGCGTGGCCTCCTCTGCCGACGCGCCATCTCGAGGAAGGCCCAAGCCTCCGCCCGGGCGTCCTCCCCGGGCCTTCCGGCCGCCTCCTCCAACGCGGAGGCGCGCAGCGTCTCGGCGAGGTGCGGCCATTTGGCCATCTCGTCGAGGTCGCGCCGCTCGCGGGACGCCGCGAGCGCCGCCCGCAGCCTTCGGGTCGTCCTCCTCCTCCCGGGGTTGGGGCCGTGCGGGCCGGGGATAGGGCTCGCCGATGTAGAGGCCGCCGGTGCGGCGGCCAACCCGCCTTGCGGTGTGCGCGGCGGCTGCGCGAGGCCGCGCCGTCGCGAGGTGAACCACAAGTCCCGCTTGGGACTTGCGTCGCCGTAGCGGGGTCCTCTGGAGGTCCGCCGGCGCGGCGCGCGGCGCTCTGGATCTCCGCGACGCGGGCGCGGCCGGAGCCCGGGATGGGCGGCACCGGAACCCGATCTGGGCTCAGGTGCCAGCCGTGGGGGAGGTGCACGTCCCCCCACGGCATTGGGACACCGGCGTCCCAGAACATCTGCGCCACCGCTACGGTGACGTAGATCCGGTCGCGTCTGGGAGTCGCCGGTGGCCCCATGGCGAACGTCGCCGGTGCGACTGGCCGGCTGCTGCCGGCCTCGTGGTCGTTGGCGGACGGCTCGAACTCCCGCTTCGGGGCCATGGCGGCGTGGAAGCTTCGAGCTCGTGCGTGCGACCGGAGTGGAGAGTGGGGATTGGATAGGGATAGTCCCCTCTCCCCAGTCCACATTTAATAGGGTAAGGGGCACCGATTTGGGCCGCCACACGGACTGTGCGGACACGCGAGGACGCCGCGTGCCATCCGCGGCCACGCAAACCCGGCCTAGATTTGGGCCGGGTTTACGTCGTTCCGGACGCCGCGGCCATCCGCTTTTGCGGTGCGTCCCCGCGTTGGGCCGCATTTTTGTCCGGCTGGACCCACCCACCCCGCGTTGGAGATGCCCTAAGGGCAATCTTGTACCACATGTCGATACATACTTCCCTGTAACTCTAATACAGAGGGCAATCGTGTGCGCAAGCACGCACGTATAACTCGTGGTATGATGGTCTCGTTATTTCAAAGGCAGGCTTATCTGAAGCCTTTCGTTTAAAAATAATGCCTACTTAGCTAGCTGTCTTGCTTTTTTTTGAAGAATTTTGAACCTTTTGCTTTGCATTTGCGGTTTTCATACAAGATAAGGAAAATTGTACATGTGAAGCTGTACCCCGGTCTCAAATACCAAACTCTACTTGGACAAATTTTGTTCAACTCCAACGATGGGGGAGCTAGGACAGGCACGCCTTCAGCTCGCTCTAGTGCACACAGTTTTCACTTTATGGTCTAAAGATCTATTTATATTTTTTATTACTTTTGATGTTCTTTGTGCTGTTGTTGATAATGATTAATAGATCGCCGGTCCTTTTCAGAAAAAACACAACAACATTTGCAAGAGAACAAACATCGACAGCAACGGCAAGAACGTTGGACGACGACAGTGGTAGTGGTACGAGCACCGCACGGCAGACCGAACCAATGACGAGCTGCACGTCCTCGTCGCTGGTACCAGACTACGCTGCACGAAACGGATCCCTCCTCTTCTCCCATTCCAGCCGGGACGTCGACACGTCGTCACGACCGCACGCACTATGTGGAGCAGCATCAGTCGGTACTATCAGTACGTGCCACTACTAAGTCAAGCGGGATCCTCTTGGAAACGCATGTCCGGCACTCACTAGCCCGTGCAACGTGTCGCCGTCATCAGAGTTGCAATCCTTCTTCCTTTTCTTTCTGGATAATGAAAACAATTTGGCATGCTCCTAGTCAATAATACCACATCGAAATGCATCTTGGTTTGCATTATCTCTTAGCAGCCGGAGATGCAAACTCTTTCTGATCGGATTTCATTCGGACCGAGATAAAACATACCTGTAAAAAGGCGAGCTTTGCATAAATTCCTCTGACGGTGTGGTCAAAAGCAAATGATGAGATGCGACCAAACCCAAACCTCATGCTACCAGAATGATTCACACCACGCTCCGTTCACTTGACTAATCTTACTAGACTATGAGTGTATCCACCAGAATTGCTGTTGTAGGTTACATTTGCATCAGTGATTTGATGGGCTAATACGGCCACACACTAAATCTAAGCTACTGCGGTCACGGGATTTGGAGCTTCTTGTCCTGTTTTAGCGCAACGCGCGATAAGCTCAGCCAGTCAAACTTTGAATAAACATTAGCCCCAAATCATTGGTCAGCAATCTCAACCTGATCTATCTACTGTATTACTTCATTAGTCTAGGTGAATAGTTGGGGCCCTGTAGTACTGAGCATGGTACAAGAACAAGGCAAACGCCCAAGAGAACGCGAGAAAAAGACAAAGCCTTGTGTATTATCTAGGCTTTCACTGATATTAGACAAATCCATTAGCAGAACAGGTGTACAAAATGATACTAAAATGAATTTAAATAAAAAAACTAATATGCTCTCAACCTTGTCAGTTGTTGGCTTGTTGCCTTGGGTAATATGCTTCAGATATATGTTAAAATAGCAAACCCCCTTTTTTCAGATTTTGCTTACTTTGTTCGTTTCCGAGTCATATCTCGGGGAATAAGCGAGACCGAATCTTCATAAGTAATAACTGAAAGCTAGAAATAAGCAATGGCTCCTTACCTGAATCTGATGCTGACTGATGAGGAGAAAATTCAGATATGGAGGCGAATTGTGACATGGTTCCGCATAAGAACAGTTTCCTGTGGAAGCTTCACAACAAATGCTGCCTGGTAGCTCAAGTCTTTAAATTCAATACATGCATCACCCAATTAACAGCAAAAATCATGAGAATTTAAAGTTTTGGTTCACGCACATAGCAGCACCCAGATGGAGGTGGATTGGTGGATGTGGCCCATTTATGGATTGATGGATATCAATCATGAACGCTTGCCAGGTTTCCTGGTTCACAATACTCTGGTAATCGTTATAATATTCTGCTAAGTTGAAGGTTAGCTAATCTATAACAAACAAGCAGAACAAGCTAGCGAGCTAACTGTAAAGGAATCAAGGCATTATGGAATTTCAGATATCGATTTGACAACGACCCCTGGTGGCATTTTTTTTGAAACATGACCTTGGCAGTATTAGTGGAAGTATACAGGAAAGTCAGATGCAAAAACAAAACAGGCCGTCGTATACGTCGCAGATGGGCATCACATTGGGATTGACAGGGCAGGAACAAAAGGAATCAACGGGGAGGTGAGTGCAACAAGGACAGTCAGTCGCTGGAAAAATATTTCTGGGCAGTAGTAGGCAGTAACCATCAGCAAGCCAATGGGGGATCTCAATAGTGACCTTGCACAGAGATAGCCGTGTGCTCTTATTGCATGCAGCTGACGAGGACACTGGTGAGTTGCAGTTTAGAGCTTTACGAGCGTGAATACAAGGGGCATGAACAGGGCCAAGATGGGCTCAGAGGTTGACGGATCAAGGCCAGGAGGAAAGGATCTCTCTACTGTATGGGGCAACAGAAGGCCAAGTACAGGCTCGTTTCCGGTCCTTGGAATGAGTGCCAACAGATTATTCTGCAACCTGCATTATCATGGACAGCTTGGGTGTTTTCCTGTTACCGTGAAGATGCGCTTAAACGGTAAAGATAAAGATACTATCTGACAGTGTTTCGTGCAATTATGTGCTTGCCGGGTGTGAAAGTTATGTCGAATGTCCCCCCTCAAAAGAAAAGTTATGCTAGGTAAAAGGGAATGACAGTTAAAGTGGCTCTGTTATTCAATACTAGAAGCAAATTACTCACCAAGGGATGAACAGAGCAACAGGAGGGGCTTTGCGCCCTTTGGCCATGGGAATTATTTGCCTATAGATTGATCTGCTGGTAGTTCCTGCAGCTGATGGCAGTACGCCTGTTTCTCCTGACAGATCGCCACATATTATCACAGCATCTTCTCTGTGCTGTGAATAGCACCCACATGATATAGGAAGCTCCCCAAAGAGAAGTGGCAATGGTGAAATAAAAAGAGGAACCATTTAACCACATAGATCAGGATATTTCTTGTAGTGCACAAGTACTACTCCCTCCGTCCACAAAAGGATGTCTCAACTTTATCTAAATTTGCAGGTATCTACACACTAAAACACGTCTAGATACATGCATATTTTGACAAAGTTGAGACATCCTTTTATGGACAGAGGTAGTACCTTTCTTTTGCAGAAGTAGCAAAAAGGAGGCATTGATTTGGGATAAAATTAAGACATGGAGCTGTTGTTTGTCCTAGCAAATCATCCAAGGCAATATGAATAGAGCCATACAGGTTTTGAATAATAATAGAAAAATGGGACAGTCCTACTTAGTATAGACTTCTGCAAACGACTCAACAGTGATAGTAGTAGAGAAAAGGCCTACAGTTCTATTTGACAGATCTGGTCCATACAGTGAATCATTTCCAAGGTGAAATAAAGCATAAGTATGCACAAGATATGGATTAAAGAAATTACCGACAACAACTATGTGCATGGCCTGCATTCCAGAGCCAAAAAAAGAGCCTATTAAACTAACAACTTGGTCCCAATTGGACCCTCTTTATTTACGGCCCCTACTGTTGCACTGTTACCGTGTAACCGGGTCCGTGCAAGGTGCATCATATAATAATCTCACATTTGCTAGTGTTTGTCATTTATCTCCATCTGTTCATAGCATAGTTTAGGAGACCAGATTGTGGCACCTCTTGCATGCAGGACAGCGTCCTACTATGTTCAAAGGTCCACTGGGCTGCTCATGCCGGGTTGCATTTATCACTGGACTGGAGAGATTTTTTTTTTTCAAAACACAGACTCACTTATTATCAGCACTATTATGAACAGGCAAAACAATAAGATACAGTTAAAACCTAGATAAACAAGCGTTCCTTTAGACAGACAGCAACTGTTCACAAGCATATGACTTTTCAAAAAGGGGTAGGCAAGGGACAGATTAGCACTACAATTTGAACCACTGGCTGATCTTGTGCTGTTGTGCAGTTGATGGATGTATATGTGGAGGATAAATCCATACCATGTCACCAAGATCAGTTTGGACGCTATGGTGATGACATTATAAACCCTAGCTCAGTGTCAGTGTTTTGTAGGGCCTTTGCAATTTCTCTCGTCCATCCCGCAGAGATGAAGAGTATCAGAACCCCGTCAACCCAATTTCAATACTGTATAGAAAAGTACCAAAACTAGTATAATCACTTAGTATATGCTATTGATGTATCTGCCGAACTTTTTTACTGGTAGTTTCTTTTGTTAACAGCATGCTAAACTACTTCAAGAATATTCAATTGAACAATTGTACAAGAGAAGATATCTGCTAAAATATGGATGTCTACTTTCTATGAAGCTATACTTTATACCTGCTAGGGCCCTGACTGGTAGCATATGTATATACACTTATACAGAACCCAGTACATGCAGTTGAGAAGGGTCCATTAGTCCACAACAAGAACCACCATCACCGCCCTGCAGATGAACTGTGACCGCTAACTTTTGACTAAAAAAACATATCAGTTCATAAGAATATCTTGCAAACAGGTCCAAAAGTTTCATAAGCAATGAACTAACAAAATCCATAGTTAAGAAAATTGTAGGATTAGCAGAGGCCTTTTATGTGGCAATATTTTCCCACAAAACCTAATTCTCAACTAGGCAACTGGAAGTGCATTCTTTCTTGACTAAACTACAAAATGTATTTAAGCAAATACTGAGATCATTTGCAAACTACCGTGCAATATTCCCCACAAAACCTCTCCTCTTAACAACAAGAAATCTAAGCAAGAGAAGAAAGAACAACAATATGATGTCTTGGGGGGCAAATGAGATAGACCAAGAGAAAAGTCTGATTACAAAAAGGTAAGAAAGTGGAACCTAATGCTCAAGTAGCAGCTGTCCACAGAATGCCTGAATTGGTAGTGTTACTAATGTTTGATGTGCTTGGAATGCCTGCTTGTCAAGATAAAACAGCAGTTACAATCATGCACACCCCACATGAAGGCTGACTAATAAATGAACCAAGTCACCCTTTGCAACTTAGTTTTGACAGCTTAAGTGTAAATTTCAAAAATAAACTTAGAAAAATAACACAAGAAATAGTACACATTGTGTCACAGCTCAAGAAGTCATCGAATTTCGTGTGTTCCAGTGAAGTCCTGAAGTCCTGGAACTACTCTGACTATCACTCTAAAAAAAACTCCCTCCGTCCATAAATAGATGCCAAAGATTTATTTAAATTCGGATGTATCTATACATTAAATCGTGTCTAGATACATCCAAATTTAGACAAACTTTTGGCATCTATTTATGGACAGAGGTAGTACCAGTCTAGAGCGGAAAAAATCCAAGCTTATCCATGGCATTTCAAGTAAGCACTGTAAAGTTTGCACCTCTGAACAGCAGGCAAAACGGACTGTCTAAGAAAATTATATTGTACCGATCATTAATTATAAGTTTAAAATAAAACATTGTGTGGCTCAATCATATGGAAATCTTAATTATAACATTAAGTATAAGCTGGACATAAAATGCTTCAGGATATGGACATCATAGTAATCCATGACAAATAACGAGCATATTCAAGAAAGCATGAGAGTCTTTCAATCTTGAAGAGCTTCTATCTTCGCATGAAATACATCGATAAGACAACAGAACTTTAGCCACCCACAGGTAAAACACAGGTGGGCAAATATCCTCTCCGTGAAAACTCAGCAGAAACAACGTGTAGAAGTCCTAAAAAGGTTCTAAAACATACCATAAGTAGTGGATGACATAGTCTATAAACCTGAAAATTTTCAAGATCAAATTCACAAATCTGGACAGCATGCCATTAAGAAGAAACGAGTACAAGAGTAATCAACAGTGAGAATCACTATTCATTGTTGTCCTCTCCATATGTATGGAATACAGTTGATTTGATGTTCAGATTTCACAGATATATAAAATGTCACCAAAACCTATTTGAGATTTTTTTCAACTTACTACGTTGTTTCCATGGAGTTTTCACGAAGAGGGTGGTTTCCACCTGTAATTAACCACTAAAGGTGGCACAAATGAAAGAACAATATTGCTTAAATATTCACAGTAGGTAGTAAACAACAGAAACAGAGCTTACATTATGCACTCACACTCGCACATGTCCACACAAAAACAGTAGGTACGTAAAAAAATGCTTTCCAAAACAAGAAGAAATTATCAATGATATTTCTTCGGTTTCTCAGCTATTAATAGAAAGCAGGAGCCAAAGTGAAGCAATCATGGTATCACAATGCATTTAAGACAGCTAGTAAAATCTAACTATATGTTCTAGTTTCTTACACAGTTTTATAAACTTGCAAAACCTATTTCAAGAACTTGGAACGACAGTATTTTTCTTCTTGTCATGGAACAGTACATTCATACACATGATAAGCAGGAGAAATAAGGAGGCACAAACAGTCTTAGAGACCCAAGGAGATAAATGTTATCCACTGCTCAGTTAAATATTATGCAAAGTGCCAATTATATGATTTGCTGTTGAATTTTGTATGTCAGCGCAAACAGATTACAAGAAAACAAACTCGAGGTGCATGCGCAGATACGAGATATATGTTTTCCTTCCAAAATATAGTTACATGAAACTAGGAGCAGTACATTTCTTTTCAATATGATGAACGAGCAGCTGATCCAAGTTTATACTCTCAGGGGTACTGTATAACCTAAGTTTCTGCAATGTAATTTCTTCTAAAACCTTTATGAGTTACATGGGTCTATAAATAGTTATACAAAGAACAAATACTCTTCTTCTGCAAAAAGAACATTTGGGTTCAAAAGACCACAAATGTTACACACACACCCCACCAACCACTAGAATGGATATCATCATCATGAACTCAAGCAGAAAACATGGACCTTAAAAAGGAACTAGCATGATACATTTGGCATAATAAACGATCAAAATGCTTGGCGTGATTCACATTACCAACTGACATCCTTGCGGAAAAAGATATCCGGCATGGTAAATTGCTGCACATGGCAGAAGTCTTTATTAAGAGGTGTACAGAACTACAGATACAAATACAACAAAAGGATACTACCATAGACGTGGCTTCCCTCCTCCAAACAACAGCCCTCACATGCATCCACGATCACTAACTCGGCAACAGAACCGTTGCAGGGAAAGAGGCTGAGCCGTTGTTTGAAGCTGGGCTCAAACTGAGAATGGAGGCAATAACATTGTAAATCTCGACATTCTCAAAGGAAGGGACCGTTTTACCCCGCTCAAAACGAGGTCCGTGCGCGACAAACATGGTCCTCATTGAGAAGAAGGCATTGTCATACCCGTGCGCCCCTCCACACTCCTTTGCGTTTGATCGCTTCTTCTCCAACTTATAACCTTCATCTACCAGTCCAATGATTGGCGGTATCCTATAACTCTCCGAGTAATGCAGGCGAGAAGGCAAATCCTCCTTCAAGTAAACCTTGAGATATTCCCCATTCTCCACCTTCCCTGACGCTAGCCCTTCATTCATCTTGGCCACGACCTCAGCCGGCGACACGCCTTCCGGTGGCTTGATTGCCAGCAACGGCGTCGTCGATAGAACCCAGTCACTCTCCACCTGAACCCACGGAGCTAAATCCTCGAGAATCACCAGCTTCTGGTCACAGGTCCCAACCATCCCATGATCCCCGACCCATATAATGTTGACATCCTCAAACACACCCCTAGCTTCCAAACCAGCGATGAGTCTCCCCATCATCTCATCCATGTGCTCCACCGCATCAGTGAGGACTGGGTCGTCAGGACCAACCTGGTGCCCCTGGTGATCTGGATCCTCGAAGTAGAGCGTGAGGAACTGCGGCATTTCGTCGGCGGGGAGATCGAAGTAAGCAAGGACGGCGTCAACCCTGTCCTCGAACGGCACAGATTCGTTGTAGCGGCGGCAGTACTTGTCGGGGCAGTCCCAGGCGCCCTTGTGGACCTCGGAGCCGGGCCAGAAGAAGGTGGAGGCGAGGACGCCCTGGTCGGCGGCGGTGGCCCAGAGCGGCTCCCCGAGCCACCAGTGGGGCTCGTGGGAGCCCATGTTGAACTCGTCCCCGGAGACGGGGTCGGGGAAGAAGTTGTTGATGATGCCGTGCGAGGAGGGGTAGAGGCCGGTGACGATGGAGTAGTGGTTGGGGAAGGTGAGCGTGGGGAAGACGGGGATGAGGCCCTCGGCGGCGGAGGTGCCGTTGGCGATGAGGCGGCGGAGGTGCGGGTTGGCGGCCTTGTGCTGGTACCCGAAGCGGAAGCCGTCGGTGGATACCAGGAGGACCACCGGCTTCGGGAGCTTGGAGAGCGGCCGCGCGGCGGAGAGGGGGGGATGGGGGGACGCGGCGGAGTAGGGCGGGCGGAGGAGGAGGAGGTAGGATGTGGAGACGGCGAGTGCGGCTGTGAGGAAGAGGAGGAGGCGGGAGGAGGCGGCGGCGGGCTGGGGCGCGGGGGCGGGGGCGGAGGGGGAGTGGGAGCGGGCGAGGAGGGCGGCGGTGGGGAGCGGCATCTCGCCGGAGGCCGGAGCTGCCATTGCAAGTTGCTTGGGAGCTCCAGGTGACTTTGGGGGCTTTGGGGGATGGGGGCTTTGGGGTGGGGGGAAATCGTTGGGATCTGATTCTGCTGTCGCCACGACGTGCGTTCCGTAGATGCAGATCTGTTCATTTAATGGCCTGTTTCTGTATATGGGCTGTGGTTTTGTGCGGACAACAACAGCCCATGGAGGCCCGTTTTTCTTGTCTGACATACACCTGTATCCTTCACATCTCCACTACTATTAAGGGTTAATTGGATTCATGCCATTGCAACTTTCACAGGTTGGAAAAATGCCATTATAAAAACCAGATTTGGGAATATGCCACTCTTACTTCTTCATACCTCTATCTATGCCATTTTAGTTATTATACAAAACCATATACGGGCAGTTATACTTTCATAGTACATTATACTCATGTACGGACGCGTATAAAAGAATGAAGAAAAAAAAGTGACGACCAATGCCTCGTTGACTCGGTAGCTTGAATCGCATCTAGAAAACGATGTGCGAGGTCTCGGTCTCGCCGCATGAACCCAGCGCGCCGGCCTGCCTCGCCGCCGGCCAACCCCACCTCCCTCCAGCTCCCCTGAGTCACGCGCCTCTCACTAGGGTGCCGGCCGGGTGCCCCGCTGCTCTCCAGCCCGTCGGCCTGATGCCCGCCTCCGTTGCGAGTTCCAGCCGCCTCTTTTGCCAGGAAGCGCGCGCGGGACTCCTTCCGCGCCGCCGTGCGCGTCCGGCCCGGATCCCCCGCCAAGCCTGAGTATCTCAGGCTGCAGACCCGGTTTCCGCCGCCGATGCACCGTCCCGCGCGCCTCCGATTTCCTCTCATCGATTTGGTCCCCCACCGTCGGCGGACAGGTCCCATGCTATCGTCGCCCTGCTTTAAGAACGCAGCAGGATGGCTTGCTATTGCTTCCTCGCGGGGGACGCCGGCCACGCCCCCAGCATCAACCTGCTTGCCTCCTGCTCCTCTGACGGAGCCGGCGGCCGGCCACAAGTACGCATGGCCGCCGCTTGGTCCTAGGATCGCTGCGATCCTCTGCAAACCACCCAACAGCGAGTCGCCGACGCTCGTGCCAGCACTACCGAAAGACCAAAGTGCTGCCGAAAGTTGGACATGTGGGTAGTATGGTAAATATTGTAGTACACACCCAAATACATGTATATTTTGAAAAGTTATTCTCTTAAGTGCAGGAAATGGCATAGATAGAAGTATGGTAAAGTTGGAGTGGCATATCTCCAAGTCTAACTTTTGTAATGGCATTTCTCCAAACTGTGAAAGTTGCAATGGCATGAATCCAATTAACCCTACTATTAAACAAGCAAACTTGATCTTTCTTACGTACACCCAGCTAATCGTGCATGAATTAACCATAACCGTCGGATCGTTTGGACTTTGTACAACTAACGTCACAGATGTAGCCAATTAAAACTAATTGTGCATCCAGCGATTACCGCGGCGGAGCGCACCCCAGCAGACGAAAACTTCCTTCCGCCAAACATCCACGCCCACCAGCAGAAAAAAAAAGAACCTAAATTACCGGTGGATTGACTGATCGCTCTAGGAAAAAAAGCAACTAGCTGAATTAACGGTGGAGTATTATTGCTCTCAGGATCGCCTACTCTAAATCGCTCCAGAAAAAAAAAGCAAGAATCTGAATTACTCTCACGATCACCTACTCCAAAGCAATACTACGATTGATCTCACGATCACCTACTCCAAAGCGCCGGTGACTGATTGCCCGTCGGCGCCATTCTCGACCGCCGCCTCCAGGCCGCCCGCCGCCTCCAGGCCGATACGATCTTTCCTGCCTGCCTGCCGCCCAGCCTGTCATACGCCGTCCTAAACCATGCGCTGCCAGGACTGCCATGCGCCGTAACTGACCCACGCGCCACCTAGCCTGTACGCAAGTCGAAGTGACAATCGCCCTGAAGACCGCGACCTGCAGCAGCCGACCTCGACCTTCATACGAGGTATGATATTCTGGTTCTTCAATCAATCAGAAATGTATGATGACCTCGACCTTCATATCCTAGACATCTCTTTCCGTGAAGTACGTGTCAACATACATGATTCTGAAATGTAGATGCATAAACATAATGAGTTCTTATGAATTCAAGTTGGGCCTATTGTTGGTGCTTTGTAGCTACATCATAATGCATTAAAATTCCAGCCAAATGTAAATCACACTGTCATGGGTTATTCTTATACCTGTTTGGCAAGTTTTCTGGTGGACGTCAAAATAAGTGAGAGTACTGAGCCTCCTGCAATGATCCAAACTTCTCTTTTTTCCTTCAATAAGAAAAATATGCTGCAATTTAGTGACAGAACGAGCAACTATCTTGCCACCTGCCAGGACATGTCCCTCCGGCACCTATAACATCAAGTAATAGTGTAAAAACAAATAACAGGATACGAAAAGATGGCATCAAGTTGCCACTAGAAGTTATTACTAACAAATAACAGCAGAATCATAAAAATACTTTTCATATGGCAATACAGTGCCCTAGCAGTTAACATATCTCAATCTTTGCCTTCATGAGCCCCTGCAGGAATAAAGTTATTCATATGGCTTCTAACTCTCCCAACGGGCCACGGACCCCGTTCCAGGATATAAGCAACAACCACTCCTTTGGTAAATATAATATCAACAAACAATAGCTCATGATCCCTAACGGTGCTTAAATTCTCAGCTATGTCATGTATCTATGCAGACCCTAAAGAAATAAAGAGGCAGAGGGACAGAGAACGGTATGCACTAAATAGAGATGACATCCTAAGTAGACAGAGGCGGTCCCGTGAAAATAAAAAGGCTTCTGCCGCCCTGCAGAATGACAGAACTATTGTACCTCATGCACCCTTGGCAATGTCCCAAGGTAATGAGGACCAGCTACCAGCTAATGGCTCAACAAAATAATGCCTATCAAATTCGTGTGGATATTGTTTACATCATAACCGTGCCATCTGTGTCAATATATGCAGACCCAAAGGAAAGAAAGAGACAAAGGGCTAGAGAGCGGTACTCACAAAATAGAGAAGAGATTAACAAGAAAAGGCGTGAAGCCTACCAACAGAAAAAAACTATTGCTGCCGACAACAGTGGAACACATACACCTACTGATGTATCCCTTGGTAATAGATGATCAACTTCCGCATTAAGTATCACATTACTATTTCCATGCTAATTTTTTTGTGCATATGTGCAGACCCTAATGAGACCCATAACCATAATATAAATGACTTCCTCGATTGCAATAACACATTCTCACATACACCAGCTACCGGACAATCAGCGGTCACCCAACTGCAAAACATGCCTCTTGCAGATGGTGATGTAACAAATTCATTGCATTTACATGGAGACATCCTCGAAGACAAGGAGAATGTTTACAACGACGATGAGTCAAATTGGTTGCGCAGGAATGATGCTTACCAGAGACAACAATTTTCAGGACGAATGAGAGTTGCTGTTATTTCATCTGGTCATAACACGCAAACAGGTTCCAGCATCATAGTAGATAATATACAAGGTAATATGTTAACTTGAGTTTTATATATATGTTTGTTTGGTGACATAATTTGGTGGTCCTTTTGCTCATTCAGACTTCGAGGCTTTTGTTGGCTCGAATATTCTTCAACTAGGTGGATGTGGGACCAATTATGATCCATCTAGCACGCCTATCAACATTACTTCTTCATGTCAAGTGCTCGGGTCTACAAATCATGTACAAGCACCTGCATGTATTAATACTGGTATTTATTTGCATGTCATGCCGCTATGTTCTTACCTTCCAACCAGTTGCTACGTCAGACTCATTGATCTTATGATTTTAATAGTGGGCAACGACCAGACAGATGATGCTTATGGACTATTTGAGCCTGATGTTCAACAAACAATTTTAAATGGTACATATATTCCCTAAATTTATCAATATTTTTTTACATTGACGTTCACCATCATATATTGCCTACTAGAGTGCTTGGGTGCATCGCAACATGGCAAAAGAATTGTTCTACCACGTACATTTCCTGGTGGTGACCGCGACATGCAACGCAGGTTCCTGGATGCAATGGCAATAGTTCAGCGGTGGGGTAAACCCGACTATTTTATCACAATGACTTGCAATCCCTATTGGCAGGAGATAACTGAGAAATTGGAGCCTGGACAGCTGCCACAAGACCGTCCGGACTTGGTGGCAAGAGTATACAAAGCTAAACAGCGAGATATGATGGACTTACTAACTAAGGGTAAGCATTTTGGAGAAGTCGCAGCTTATGTCCATGTGACAGAGTTTCGGAAACGAGGTCTACCGCATGAGCATATACTTCTAATCATGAAAGCAAAAAACAAGTTAGCGACCCCAGATGACTATGATCGGGTGATATCTGCAGAGATACCTGACAAAGAGAAACACCCTGTTCTACATGATCTGGTCGTCAAGCACATGTTGCACGGTCCTTGTGGTGAGCTGAAGAAAAGTTGTCCTTGCATGATTGACGGACAATGCAGGTTCCATTATCCGAGAGATTTTTGCAATGCCACACAACAAGGGAAAGACTCATATCCCATCTATAAAAGGAGGGACGATGGGCGTGTAGTCAGGATCAGAGGTGCAGATTTGGATAATAGATGGGTGGTTCCTTACAACCCCAGCCTACTTATGCGATACAACTGCCACATTAATGTTGAAGCATGCTCGAGCATCAAGGCAGTCAAATACTTGTTCAAATACATCTACAAAGGGCATGATCGGGCTTCCTTTGCATTCGAGCAGGATATCATCAATGATGGTGGAATCATCAATGAAATTCGACAATACAGGGATGCACGCTATGTATCTCCTCCAGAGGCTATTTACAGGATTTTCGGTTTTAAAATGTTTGGTGTCAGTCCATCTGTGCTGCAGCTCCAACTTCATTTGGAAAACATGCATACAGTTGCATTTAAAGCTTATGAAAATCTAGAAGATGTTGTCGCTCGACCAAACTCTTCCAAATCCATGCTAACCGAGTATTTTGAAATGAACCGAAAGTTTCCGGGGGCACGGAAATGGTTGTACAGAGAGTTTCCAGAACATTATAGATGGATTGCCGGAAATAAAAAGTGGCAGAACAGAAAAAATAGGAGATCGCAAATTGGTAGACTTGTGTATGCACACCCTGCTGAAGGAGAGAGATACTATTTGCGTGTGCTCCTAAGTCATGTCCGAGGTGCAACATCATTTGATGATTTAAAAACAGTAAATGGCAAGTTATGTGGTTCCTTCAGGGAGGCATGTGAGCACTTAGGCCTCATTGACCACGACAGGACCCTTGATGATTGCATGACAGAAGCCGCCACATTTCAGATGCCTTGTGCCCTAAGACGGTTGTTTGCGACTATACTGATATTTTGTGAGGCAACAGAAATCCGAAAGATGTGGGACAAACATCTAGCTTCAATGTCAGAGGATTACCGTCGTGATCAATCCAATGAGGTAGAACTTGAGCAGATGGTCCTTAGAGATATCAGGGATATGTTGCAATCCATGGGAAAGGATATTACAACCTATGGACTTCCGGATCTGGTTGAGATCAATGGTTCCTATGACACTGAGTATAGAGAGGTTATAGAGGAGAGGCAAGTCACCGCGGACAAAGAACATTTGGATTTATTTAGCAGTTTGAATAGTGAGCAGCTCGCTGGTTTCAATGACATAATGGATCATGTGGTCAACCAAAAAAGCCAGATATTCTTTGTTGATGGTCCAGGAGGCACTGGGAAGACGTACTTGTACAAGGCATTGCTTGCAAAGGTGCGTTCCATGGGACTAATAGCAATTGCAACTGCTACATCCGGTATAGCTGCATCGATAATGCCTGGAGGCCGGACTGCGCATTCCAGGTTCAAAATTCCAATCAAACTTACTGACAATAGCATGTGTAGTTTCACAAAGCAGAGTGGCACGGCAGAGTTGCTTAAACAGGCATCCTTGATAATCTGGGATGAAGTTGCTATGACAAAACGTCAAGCCGTCGAGACGCTTGATAGATCATTACAGGATATAATGGAATGTCCCTTGCCGTTTGGGGGAAAGGTTGTTGTCTTTGGTGGGGATTTCAGGCAGGTCCTTCCCGTTGTGACACGTGGGACAAGAGCACAGATAACGGACTCTACACTTCTCAGATCCTATCTGTGGGAGAAGACCCGAAAGATACGCCTCACGCGCAATATGCGGGCACAGGATGATCCTTGGTTTTCCGAATACCTCCTAAGGATCGGCAATGGAACAGAAGAGACTATTGGCAACGACTATGTGCGTCTCCCTGATGAAATTGTGATTGGCTATACCGAGAATAAAAAAGCTATTAACAGGCTCATCGAAGATGTCTTCCCTGCGCTGCATGCCAATGCTAGATCAAGAGAGTACATGAGTGCACGTGCAATTCTTTCGACCAAGAACGAGCATGTGGATGATCTAAATGACAAGATGATCTCCAGGTTTCCAGGCGAAGAAAAGTTATACCATAGCTTCGACTCTATCGAAGATGACTTGCAGAATAATTACACAATTGATTTTTTGAACTCGGTCACACCAAATGGATTGCCACCGCATGTTTTGAGATTAAAGGTCAACTGCCCTGTCATTCTACTCCGGAACCTTGACCCTCATAATGGCCTATGCAATGGAACACGACTTATGATCAGAGCCTTCCAGGATAATGCAATCGACGCGGAGATAGTTGGTGGTCAGCATGCTGGAAAGAGGGTGTTCATACCTAGGATCCCTATGTCGCCTTCGGAGGACATCTCACTTCCCTTCAAACTCAAGAGAAAACAGTTTCCCATCCGTCTAAGTTTTGCGATGACAATTAACAAGGCACAGGGTCAGACCATACCACACGTCGGTATTTACCTTCCCGAACCTGTATTCTCACATGGCCAACTATATGTTGCACTGTCAAGGGGAGTGTCAAGAAAGACGACACGGATTTTGGCCAAGCCCAACAATTAAGTTGATAAATCTGGGAAAAGCACCAAAAACATTGTCTATCGAGATGTTTTAGAGGAGTGAAGAAGGTGCGTTAGGTTTATTTGCATCTATGTTGTTGTATCTACATAACTATATCTGCTGCTAACCATGTTTCTTGTTCATTTACAGCTTTTGTTCAGACCAAACTATATATAAGCATGAAAGAGGACGGACCTCGATGCTGGATATAAACGAGTCAGTGATTTGTACAAGTCACCAGATCTGTATCTATAAGGATGTGTTCGGTTCCAGAATGGCAAGGAACGGGATGGAACCGTCCCGTGCCTAGCTCCCATCCTGGCGTTCGGTTCCAGAATTCTGAGGAATGGGATGGAACCAACTCGTTCCCCGAAAGAGCATATTCCCGGAATATGCCGTCCCAATCCGTCCGGCCGAATCGGCCGGACCGCGCGGAACGAGCTCAATCAGCTGCTAATCGTTTTCTCTCCAGCGCGGAACGAGCGGCGGCCAGCCTAGCCCGGCGCGGCGCTGTGCGCGGCGGCGGCGGGGAGCGGCGGCGCGGCCGAGGGAGCGCGGCGGCCGTGGAGCGCGCGGCGGGGCCAGCCAGCGCGGCGGCCAGCCGTGAGCGCGGCGGCGGGGAGCGCGCGGCCGGGGAGCGCGGCGGCGGGGCCAGCCACGCGCGGCGGCCAGCCGAGCGCGGCGGCGGGGCCAGCCGTGGAGGCGGCGGCCAGCCAAAGACGGCGGCGGCCGGGAGCGCGCGGCGGGGCCAGCCGCCGCGGCGGCCAGGGAGCGCGGCGGCGGGGCCAGCCAGGCAGGCGACGCGGATGGAGGCCCTGCTCTCCCATCTATTAGGCAGTATTAGGCATAATTTAGGTTAATTAAAATTTTAGATTAAATTAGGGTCTAATTAATAGAGTATTTAGACTAATTAGGTTCCTTGCCATTCCAGTGCAACCGAACACAAGTATGAAGTGGAATGGAATGGAGTGGAATGGAATGGAATGGAATGGTTCCATTCCATTCCACTTCATCCTAAAACCGAACACATCCTAATACCCCCACTCTGTAATAAAGCATGGGATGCTTTGCTATTCAGTGACTATACAGTGTTTCTTTTTGCATTTTATCAACAATAAAGGTCATTTTCAGGAAGTTCTTGTCCAATTTTACATTCAGAGCACGGTGCTTAACAGTTTTGGTGCCGCTGATGATAAACATAAAGCATGTGTGATTGTTATTTGTCATTTCTATGTTTATGCGGAATCTCTCAGAACTTGGTATTGTGTCTTATCTTATTTATCACCTACTTGCAAAGTCACTATTTTTTTAAGCTTGCCACATCCATGGCTACAATTACGCCACTCTGTAATAAAATAAAGCATGGGATGGCTCAACTATGTTTTCAATATGCCTTCTTCGCTTTGCTATTCAGAGCTGAATGTATTACACGATGGTTTTTAAACAACTACATATTCACGTTATTATTGTCCATTTGGCAGTATTTCCATTTTATGTTTGAAATGTTTGAACAGATCCATGAATCGAAGCTGAATTCAGGGTAACTTTTCATGTTCAGCAATATGGTACAAGGCAAACAGTTTTCAGGTAGTAGTAGTAGTAGTAGTCAACCTCCAGCCGCAACAAGTAATTCACCAAGCTAGCGATTGAGGAATTCAAGCAAGCACATACCTTCTTTATCATTCTTGCTGTAGGATGCCATATTTGGGGCTTCAATCGCATGTATTGGATCCGAGGCTTGTTTTCTTTTGTTATCCACATCTTACTTCCTTAGAACATGGCTGTATGAAACCATGACCCACTTACATGAGTACTGACTCTTTGTAGCAGCCCAGACAATAATGACTCATTATATAAACCTGAATTTTAGACATTTAAATGACACAATCAGCATCTTTCACAACAGAACAATACCGGCATACTTTAGATTTCTAGACACAGCACAATGCCTTCTCTTTTGGCACTGACATTCAAAGTTACCCATGCTTCTGTAGTAGGTTTCTTTTCATGTTTTAGTGTCACTGAACATTGCTGCAACCCTCCAATTGCAAAAAAGGGTGCTTCAAACCGTGACTAACATCTCAAGTGGAATTTCAATACCGAAATAGAGCTAGAAATCTGAATTCTATATAAAATCACCTAACTTGCTAGAACTGCAAAACAATAAAATCACCTACCCTTTAGAATAATGCGTTCACGCCATGTTAGATGGCTCATAGTACAACTTCCTGCAACCAAAATACGAACTTAAAAAGTGCTGACTGTCACACACACTGGAACCTGGAAAAGATGAAATAATCAATTTACCCATGGAAGAAACCAGCAAGTTTGCTGTTCGGGTTGAGAGCTTTCAATCTGCACCAAATTTCTGTTCTAAGAATCACTGGGAGGGGCGTCAACCATCCATTACCGGAGGATCGCGACACCACCAAACTTCCAGAGCACAAGTCCCAAGCTGGACTTGCACACACATACAACCAGGCATCACACAAGGCTGTGTGCATGTGTAACAACACACACACCAGAGTGAGTCACCACAAGCTGCAAGTGGTGCTGTCGACCAACAAGAGCAAGCCAGACACATATAAAACTTGCCATAGTAAACCCTAGATCATTTGATCGACAGCAGCTTCACAGAGTAAGTCACAAGGACAGCCAAGAACACAAGAACAGCTTGAACAGCCACTGTTGTTCAACACATTTCCACCACCACAGCACATAACCAAGAGGCATCAAGCTCACCAGGAGGAGCAGGGCAAGTAAATCAACCACAAGAACCACACAGAAGCAAACCTCTACACCAACATCAAATTCTAGGAGCTGGAGTGAGGTATACCAAGCATCATGGACAAACCAGATGGTTTTGTTCATATATAAGCATATGCATCACACACAGAAGCAAGAAGGGTATGAAACCCTGGATGTATCATCATTTGGTTACTAAACCAATTGGTGCCAGCAAGTACAACCAAGGCTAGAAGGAAATCAAACCAGGGAACAATGGTTGTGACAACACAGTGTCACAACCAGAGAAATCCAGCATGGATTTACTCCTATGTAGCCATCCAGATTCACAAAGCACCTATTAGTCTAGCTAAACCATCAGATTGATAGGCAACATGTGCCTATCTTGTTTATCAACATCAAAGCTACTGGAAATTCACCAAGTGACTAGCCAGTGAGCATCTATCCATCACAGAAAGCCAACAAATAGGGGAGCTACCCTAGGGCAGCATATAACCACTGCCAGGGTCACCTCAAACCCTAGAACAGCCAAATCACCAAGCCAAATACAAATATCATCACCCTGATTGGGTTCAAAGAATTGCTAGGGTTCCCAACCACTGTTGGCATCCATCTAGCCAAGCCAATCAATTGTGATGATCATCACTGTATCATAGTTCACATCAATTATCCACTCAATCAATATAGGCAACACAGATAATTGATATTAACCAGTAAATCATGAAACAGACATTTGCTAATGATCCAGAGGATCACTGCAAGCATCAGCTGATGCTTGAGCAAGCACCAGCACTGATCTATGCCACACACATACACATAGATAGGTAACAGCAATGCACAGGCAACAGATAAGCAAACCAATTACCAGCTGTTGATGATCACATGATCATCAGAGCTTGCTAGAGCATGCTAGAGCATCACTAAGCAACAGAGCATGGACCAGATAATTAATTGGCCACAGGTAAACAACAACTGCTTCACAGATAACAAATGGATGAACTGTAATTGTATCCAGAAGCACATCAAATACATGATGTACCACTGGATCAAGCCTGACATGAATAGCACACTCATATAATTAAACCATCACCACAACCAGAGCCACTAAGCAATCAAATGGATTTAATTGTAGCAAGACAATAACCATTAAGCAGTCCCTGAGCATTACAAGATGCTCATGAGCAAGCCTATAGGAACACAATTGAGCATCTGGCGAGCTTAGTAACAATAACAGAGCCATAGAAGGGAATTTAAATAAGAAATGGATAGCACAGAAGGAAGGCAAGCTCTGGCATGGCCATGGCGACCATGATCAAGGCTAGTGAGGCAGAGCCGCATGAACAGCACAGCAGCAAAAGCATCAGCGCAGCAGCAAAGCAGCATACGCACACACAGCGAGTTAGGCGCAGCAGAGCTACCGGAGGAAGAAGAAGAGCAGGCCAGAGTGAGAGAGAGGAGGGGATCGGAAGTGGCGTACCTGGGGCGAGCAGACGACTGCCGCAGCCATGGCGGCCACGGCGGCGCGCGTCGAAAGCACGACGGCACCTGGCCAGGCCAGGCCAGGCTTCGCCTAGCGCCACAGCGCCCCGCACCACGGCGGCGAAGGCCTCGACGGCGCCATCACACCAGAGACGCCGAAGAGCACCGCAGCACAGAGAGGGCGACCGCGATGGGGAGCGGCGAAGGGAGCGGCTAGGACCAGATCGACGCCGATGATCTGGTGCGCCGTCAAGTGGCGGTGCTGATGCGCCCCATCTCGCCGGCGGCGATGGCGGGAGCGGCCGGGAAATCTCGGAGAAGACGGCGGCGACCACGGCGTCGCCAGAGCTCTAGGGTTAGGGTTCGGACACGAGCGCGAGAGAGAGAGAGAGTGAGCGGGTTGGGCCGGACCGGAGTGGGTCGGCCACACCTAACCCGTTGGGCCACCTGACAGGTGGGGCCCAAGGGTAATATAGTCTTTTCACAAATCAATAAAAACCTGAAACTTTGAAATTCAATAAGAAATTGATAAGAGCTCTAAAAAAATAATTAAAAATATGTAAATGGATCAGCATAAAATTCTCTATTTAAATAAAATACCAAACATAATTTTTGAAGACAATTAAGAATAAGTCTTATTCAGATGATTCAAATAATAATTTAAATCACTCATATTATTTTTAATAATGAAAATAAGTCCATAAATGCAATTGGACTTTAAAAACACCTTGACAATATTTCAAGGTTGTATTTACCCTAATTCAAGTATCTACAAGTTGTTCTTAGTATTAACCTCTCACATGAAGTAACAACGACATCGGAAGGGGGGAAACAAACCCTAAAACTGGAATCATGCATAACTGCTTCTTTAACCATTGCCCTTATCGGACAATGATGCTATTTTTCAGAGACAGAGGACAAGGGTCAGTCCACACCTTCCAACTGCAAAACTTTGCAGTGTTCAGGCAAGTTCATCACTTGCTCATGTCATTTGAGTATTTCTATCAAATTACTTGCAAAGTACTATGGTTATCACTATTGCATAAGAAGCAAAACCACTATTTTCATAACTATGAATATGAGTATGTGGTTGGCAATGGAACCATGGATTGTGTTGATATGGTGGAGGTTCCATTGCAAGGGTTTATATCCATCTAGGATTAAACAACAAATGTCGCCAGTGATTCTTGTGCCGTAATACCCGTGTTAACCATAAGATCCGGAGTGGGACGGAGTAGTCAAAAGTGTTTCCACCTCTCGTTCATCAACGGATGCGCTTTACCGTAGACACTTGTATCTGTTAGGGAAAGCGGTTGGCTGGGGAAGCCTTAAGTCCCCATGGCATAGTCCGTAGACACTTGTCGCTCGAAGTGCAAGCGGTTGGCTGGGGAAGCCTTAAGTCCCCACGGTATTGCGGTCTATGATGGGTTGCAGCTACCGGCGAAGGAGTTTGGTTAACGAGTCCCAAACTGTTGTCGTGGTCGGGGTCCACCCGTGAGTGGGAATAATGGGACCGGCGAGGACCCAGGGTCGGGGCATGCAACAAAGGGTGGGTGTTCGAGGTAGCGGAGGAACATGATTGGCTAGACCTTATACCGGGCCTCACACCGAAGGAAGTGTGGACGGGAAAGCTGCCCGGTTGGCACCAAGGTTAAGATCTCTTATGGGTAAAGCAACACACCTCTGCAGAGTGTAAAGAACTGTGACCTGTTACTCCCTGTTCCGGGATGAGGAACTGCGAACGCGGCCGGAAAGGAGCTCCATGAAGTTCTAGTAAACCGGTGAAGGCTGACGAACATAGCTCTTTGGAATAAAAGCAATCTCTTGAAGAAATGTTTATCAAAACTTGCATTGGTATTAGACTTTCTGGTCTAATATCGTAGTTAGAGCATTAAACACCTCTTATCTATAATGAACTTGTTGAGTACGCTCGTACTCATACCACTCTTAAATCCCATGCTTAGATTGTCTGAATCGTCTGGAGGAGGACTACGACAACAATGAAGGAGCCGAGATCATCGGCTATGAAGAACCAGACCTCTCTGGAGGTATCGAAGGCGTAGACTACCTCATCGTCTACGGATCCGGGGAGGCTTCCGGAGGAGATCAAGCCTAGTAACATCCAGTAGTAGTAGTAACCGAGCAGCCCGAACTCTTAGTATTTAGCTGCTCGAGGAAATAAATGTATAACTTAATGAGACTCTTATATTGTAAGCTAAGTTGGGTTCGCCTCGAACCCAGGAGTATTCCTCTTAGGACCCAAGAGGAGCTCCGAGACACATGTATATGATATTTGTAATAATAAATGAATGAGTTATGGACCTGCTATGTTCTGTTGTATTACTCTGAGGGATGTAATATTTGCGGAATGGTACTTCGTGAATGTTATATCAATGACTGGCATACTACAACATGCAGTGGTATGCAGGGTCGCCACAGTTGGTATCAGAGCAAAAGCTTTGACCTTAGGTTGGAACCTAGTAAATGGGACCAAACGTTAGGAGTCAAATAGGACTAGTAAAGAATTCTCTAAAAATATGGTGTATATTCAATTGAGAATACAACAATCATATCTTTTAGTGCGATAATTCTTTATTATCTCTATTATGATGCATTATTACTAATCTTATAATCTTTCTATTTCTACAGCCAACATGGCAAGTTCACGTCCCGGACGAAACGTGAAAGTGATGGATTCCACACTGAGTGAATACGAAGGAGGACTTGCAGATATTCTACGTGCCATGTTACTTGAATTTGGGTGTGATCCCCAGATCCAAGTAAAGAAATACATGTACTATGATGGTACTGTATTGGCCAAGTGTAGGGTAGGACTGCGACTTCCCGAATCATTGGGAATGAGCGTAGTAATGCCAGCAGGGGAAGCCAGAACTATCAACACAGCCTACCATATAGCTGTTATGAGAGCCATAACCGACATTCGGGAGCATAAGACGAAAGAGCTTATGGGTTCCGAATTCACCCACATTCCTCATAATCAGGAGGAAGAGGATCCCATGCTTAACCACTACAAATATGCAAAACGCAAACCTATAGCAGCTGCAAAATACATGGATAATAGCCGCAACTTTATATCATTGCCCTTTCAGTTGAACCATCATCTGACGGGAGCAATTGATACGATGCTAGAGGAGTTTACTGAACCCAAGGAGGAGATTAGGGGGAAAGAATCTATGGAGAATGTGGTGCACACACCAGTTTACTCAGCTAGTGACTACATTAGTATTGATCCACTTGAGCGTGAATCTACACCTGTTACACCTGGGAACTACTTGGGTAGTTCCTATGGGGGATATGAGGGCGGAGAGGAATCCGGAAACAATCAGCGTTCCGAGACTCCTATAGAAAATTCCACGGGTTGGCGTTGGGGATCTCGATCATCGAACTCATAGTACTTCAGTGTATTATGACGGGGAGATGAATGATGACGCCACAACCCAGAACCAGAGTTATCCTAGTAATGAAGGAGTTGATGGAGGGTATCCGACACAGGTTGAGTCGGGTACGAGTGTTGGAAACACCTATGGTGGAGCTACAGGGGAGTACACCCGATGGGTGGACTATGATGCACTTAACGATCAGTTTGTGAACACTGACTTCTCCCTAGGATCATCATCTGATTCGGATTACCAGCCGACGGGGAGACCTTATGTTCCAGGGTCTATCAGGAGGACGACACGTTCGACCGGATGGAAGCCTGGGATGTACCGGGAGTGAAGATCGACTAGAGTCCACCAAGGGAGGCGAGGCTATAATACACAAGTACCACGTGTATTATAGTATGTAATATTTGCAGAAATTTGTACATATACTTTAATAAGTGAGTTTGCATACTCACATCGACTTGAGTATTGTAATAAGACCACTTAAGTATGTATATACATGGTATATGTTTTGTATGATTTGGATTTGCTTCTTGATTTCCATTGCGTGACTAGTTCTGTGCACAAAGTTGAGCTCAGAAAACTTGCGCATGGAGTAATTATGAGTATCATCTTGTGTTGCAGAACTAGGGGGTTATGTCGGGAGCGATAGGTGAGGAGACCGAAGCGCAGCGCATGGAGCGCGAAGCAAAACAAAAGGAAGAGGCTGAGGAAGCAGCCAGAAATCAATTTCCACCACCACCACCACCCATGACGCAGCAGAATTTTGTCCAGTACATGCAATTGGTGGAGGAAAGACAACGTGTAACGTTGGAGCAGCAGAATAAATTCTTCCAAGAGTTGCTGCAGCAGAACAGGGTGGAGAGACCCGGGAATCAGGGAGTCACTTTATCAGACTTCCAGAACACTAAGCCTATATCTTTCGCTTACGCGCCCGAGCCAATGGACGCGGAAGATTGGCTTATGGACACTGAGCGAAAGCTCAATACTGTTGGTTGCAACGACCAGGAGAAGGTCCGTTATGCTACCCATCTGTTGTGTGGACCCGCCGCATCATGGTGGGATAACATAGTAGCCGTTTACCCGGCCGGAAAAGTATTCACATGGGAGGAGTTTGCAAGGAAGTTCAGGGAATCCAATGTCCCTGAAAGTATTGTGGAACTGAAGCGTCGAGAGTTTGAAAGTCTCGAGCAGAAGGACAAGGCCATCTTGACCTATGTCAGGGAATTCTCAAAACTGTCCCGGTACGCTGTTGAAGAAGTCAACACCGAGGACAAGAAAAAGAAGAGGTTCTTGAGGGGGTTAAGTCCCCAGTACAAGGTACAGCTCCGTATGATGAGAGCGACGGAGTTTCAAGAGTTGGTGGATGCTGCCATCACTCTGGAAGATGATTTCAAACAACTGCAGGAGGAGAAGAGGAAGAAGGCCAAGTTTGAGCCTAAGAGGTTTGTTAGTAACAAGCCCAATACCAGCTTGAGTTTCAAGCCTAGGTACAGCAACAACAACAACAACAACAGCAACTACTACAATAGTAGGAGGAATCAAGCTTTTCAGACTGCCAATCCAATGGTTTGTCGAAGCTGTGGACTTCCAGGGCATTTTTCTAAGGATTGCAAGAAGCCAAAGATTATATGCTTTGGTTGTCGCCAGGAGGGGCACATGCTGAAGGACTGCCCCAAGAAAAATAATGGAGGAGGTCAGTCAGGAGGAGGAGGAAATCGTGGAGGAAACACCGGAGGGAACTGGAGGAATAAGAAGCCCTTCGGCAAGCTGAACTGCACTAGTCTGGAGGAGGTGGTCAACTCCGATCAGGCGGTGATAGGTACGCTCCAGATACTCACTCATCCTGGCAAAGTACTTTTTGATACTGGTGCAACTACATCATTCATTTCTCAACAATTCATCATCAAACATGGGATTAGTTGCACTAAGTTAGATACACCCATAACCATACTTTCTGCGGGGGGAACGATAGTAGTAACCCATACCAAACAAAAACAAGTCATCATGATCAATAAGTGCGCGTTTGACGCGGACCTGTTCATTTTGCCGATGAAGGACATTGATGTCATTCTTGGTATGAACTGGTTAGAAGCTAATGGAGCATTGATCGACTGTGTGAACAAGACGGTGTCTTTGAAAAGCCCCGATGGAAGTAGAATGATCTACCAAGGCGACAAACATACACAGATTGAAGTGGAGCTACAGCGGAACAGCATGAAGGAGGTGAAGTTAGAGGATATACCTGTAGTGAATGAATTCCAGGATGTGTTTCCTGCGGAATTACCTGGTATGCCACCAGATAGGGAGATAGAATTCACTATCGACCTAATTCCAGGAACAGCTCCGATTGCTAAAGCACCATATAAAATGGGGCCTAAGGAGTTAAAAGAACTTAAGGAGCAATTGGATGACTTGGAACAGAAAGGATTTATACAAGAAAGTGTTTCACCATGGGGATCACCTGTGATCTTCGTGGATAAAAGAGATGGAGGAAGAAGGATGTGCGGAGACTACAGGAATCTGAACAACGTCACAATCAAGAACAAGTATCCACTTCCAAGAATACAAGATCTATTCGATCAAGTTAGAGGCGCGGGAGTCTTTTCCAAAATTGATCTAAGATCCGGTTATCATCAGATAAAGATCAAGAAGGAAGACGTTCCGAAAACTGCCTTTGTTTCAAGGTATGGGCATCATGAATACCTTGTAGTACCTTTTGGATTAACCAATGCCCCAGCAATTTTCATGAATCTCATGAATAAGATTTTCATGCCATATCTAGACAAGTTTGTCATCGTATTCATCGATGATATCTTGATCTATTCCAAGAGCAAGGCCGAACATGCTGAACATTTGAGGTTAGTGTTGCAAACACTAAGAGAACATCAACTATATGCCAAATTCAGCAAGTGTGAATTTTGGCTAGATCAAGTGGAATTTCTTGGTCATGTGATTAGTAAAGATGGAATAGCTGTTAACCCGAGCAAGGTAGCAACAGTTCTAGAATGGGAAGCACCCAAGACTGTCAAGGAAATCCGAGGATTCCTAGGAATGGCAGGTTATTACCGGAGATTCATTGAAGGATTCTCCAAGATAGCAGGACCTATGATGAAGCTGTTAAGAAAGAACACACCATTCGTGTGGTCAGAGGAGTGTGAGAAGAGTCTTCAAACTCTGAAAGAGAAACTCACCACAGCACCGGTGTTAGCAGTTCCTGAAGTTGGCAAGGATTACACCGTGTACTGTGACGCATCCAAGCATGGATTGGGTTGCGTACTCATGCAAGACCGGAAAGTGATATCTTATGGATCGAGGCAACTCAGACTTCATGAAGTAAACTATCCAACACATGACTTAGAATTAGCAGCAGTTGTATTTGCACTCAAAACTTGGAGACATTTTCTCTATGGAGCCAAGTGTGAGCTCTATACAGATCATAAGAGTCTCAAATATTTCTTCACTCAGAAGGAACTCAACATGAGGCAGAAAAGATGGCTTGAACTGATCAAGGATTATGATTTGACAATCAATTATACTCCAGGAAAAGCCAATGTGGTAGCAGATGCCTTAAGCAGGAAGAGCACTGGCGGAGTAGAACAAGAAATATCACCGGAGTTGAGGAAGGAAATAAGTCAAGCCCAAATACAACTTTGGGAGAAGGAAGCTCATGAAGGACTATCGGCTTTACAAGTAGCCGATGAGCTAAATGTCAACCTGAAGAATGAGATAATGATGGGTCAGCTGGACGATCCATTCATCGTGGAGGAGATGAGAAGAATAGATGAAGGAAGACCATCAGAATTTCACCGCAGAGAATCTGGATCATTATGGTTCCAGAAGAGAATTTGTGTTCCGGATATTGATGAAATCAAGGAAGTAATACTCCGGGAAGCCCATCAAACACCATACTCCATTCATCCGGGTAGTACAAAGATGTACATGGATCTAAAGGAATTATTCTGGTGGAATAATATGAAGAGAGAGATAGCACAATACGTGGCGGAATGCCATACCTGCCAGAGAGTGAAGGCTGAACACCAGAGTCCGGCAGGAAAGTTACAACCTTTACCTATTCCAGAATGGAAATGGGAGGAGATAGGGATGGATTTCATCACCGGACTACCCATGACTAATAAAAAGAAGGACATGATATGGGTAATCGTGGACCGGTTGACGAAGAGTGCACACTTCTTAGCGGTAAATCAACAGGACAAAGGAGAGAAACTCATCGATCTTTACATCAAAGAGATCGTGAGTAAGCATGGAGTGCCCAAGAAGATCGTGTCGGATCGAGGATCCGTGTTCACGTCAGCATTTTGGAAGCAACTACACGAAGCTTTAGGATCCAAGTTGGACTTTAGTACCGCTTATCATCCTCAGACAGGTGGACAAACAGAAAGAACTAACCAGATCTTAGAGGATATGCTTAGGGCTTGTGCCCTAGACTTCGGAGGATCATGGGAGGAGCACTTGCCACTAGCAGAGTTTTCATACAATAATAGCTATCAAAGCAGCATCAACATGGCACCGTTTGAAGCTCTGTATGGAAGAAAGTGTAGATCACCGATATGTTGGTATGAAGCCGGAGCAAGCAAAGAGTTCAACCCTGATTATGTCAAGGAAAAACAACAAATCATTGACATTATCAGAGATAGGCTCAAGATAGCCCAGAGCCGACAAAAGAGTTATGCCGATCAAAAGAGGAGAACATGGGAGCCACGAGTTGGAGACATGGTATACCTTAAGGTGAGCCCGATGAAAGGACTTCAGAGGTTTGGAGTGAAAGGAAAGCTAAGCCCTAGGTACATCGGACCTTTCAAGATTTTGAGTCAAAACCGAGGGTTAGCCTTCGAATTGGAACTACCGGGAAGGTTATCTCAGGTTCACAACGTATTTCATGTGTCGCAACTCAGAAAATGCTTGAAGACCCCAGATGAACCAGTATCACATGAAGAGCTTGAGTTACAACCAGATTTGACATACATCGAAAAGCCAGCAAAGATTCTCGAGGAAAACTGGAAACAACTCAGGAATCGAGCGATAAAGTACTGCAAGATACAATGGAAGCACCATCCCGAGAGGGAAGCCACCTGGGAAAAGGAGGAAGACCTGAGGAAAACATACCCCGAACTTTTCAGGTATTACAACCACAACTTCGGGACGAAGTTTTCTTTAAGGGGGAAAGGCTGTAATGTCCCAGGTTTAGAGACGATCGAGGGGTAGATTTTAGAAAGGGATGTGCATTGCATTGTAAATTACGGGGAAATTTCGCGCTTTTAAAACAAAACTGCATCGAAGGGGGACAGGTTTCTCTCTCGACACCTTACAGGGTTAGGGTTTCGAGAGTGCGATGAACTTGTTCCTACTTATCTAAATTAGGGTTTTGAGAAGAGAGGAGTGATATTACATTGAAATCTTAAGTTGCATGGTTGAATTATAAGTTAAGCTGTTTGAATGAATTCAAACCAAATTTGAATTTGAATTTCAAATTCAAACATTAAATAATCATCACATAATTCAAATTCAAGATAATTTCACAAACAATTATCATTAAGCAAGAATATGAGTTATACAACAATTAAATTAAGCTCATTGAGAGAAACTTGAGCTTTATTGATCAACACACACATAATACATTGTCTTTACAATATTCAGATTTGAATTATGGAATTACAAAACATTACAAGAATTGAATAAATAGAAAAAGAAAAAGGAAAAATTACAAGATATCTAAATGACCTAAACTACATTGTGATCTTCATGAATTCCTTGATCTGGATGATCTTGAGTTCATCCTGATCAGCACTTGATACCTGCACACATACACAACAACCAGATCATTAAGCCAAGTGGCAAAGCCACTTGGCAGGTTAGCAAACAAATGAAATGAAGGGGATATGATCAAGCTGCCGAGCTGATCTCTCCACAGCACAAGTCCCAAGCTGGACTTGCACACACATACAACCAGGCAGCACACAAGGCTGTGTGCATGTGTAACAACACACACACCAGAGTGAGTCACCACAAGCTGCAAGTGGTGCTGTCGACCAACAAGAGCAAGCCAGACACATATAAAACTTGCCACAGTAAACCCTAGATCATTTGATCGACAGCAGCTTCACAGAGTAAGTCACAAGGACAACCAAGAACACAAGAACAGCTTGAACAGCCACTGCTGTTCAACACATTTCCACCACCACAGCACATAACCAAGAGGCATCAAGCTCACCAGGAGGAGCAGGGCAAGTAAATCAACCACAAGAACCACACAGAAGCAAACCTCTACACCAACATCAAATTCTAGGAGCTGGAGTGAGGTATACCAAGCATCATGGACAAACCAGATGGTTTTGTTCATATATAAGCATATGCATCACACACAGAAGCAAGAAGGGTATGAAACCCTGGATGTATCATCATTTGGTTACTAAACCAATTGGTGCCAGCAAATACAACCAAGGCTAGAAGGAAATCAAACCAGGGAATAATGGTTGTGACAACACAGTGTCACAACCAGAGAAATCCAGCATGGATTTACTCCTATGTAGCCATCCAGATTCACAAAGCACCTATTAGTCTAGCTAAACCATCAGATTGATAGGCAACATGTGCCTATCTTGTTTATCAACATCAAAGCTACTGGAAATTCACCAAGTGACTAGCCAGTGAGCATCTATCCATCACAGAAAGCCAACAAATAGGGGAGCTACCCTAGGGCAGCATATAACCACTGCCAGGGTCACCTCAAACCCTAGAACAGCCAAATCACCAAGCCAAATACAAATATCATCACCCTGATTGGGTTCAAAGAATTGCTAGGGTTCCCAACCACTGTTGGCATCCATCTAGCCAAGCCAATCAATTGTGATGATCATCACTGTATCATAGTTCACATCAATTATCCACTTAATCAATATAGGCAACACAGATAATTGATATTAACCAGTAAATCATGAAACAGACATTTGCTAATGATCCAGAGGATCACTGCAAGCATCAGCTGATGCTTGAGCAAGCACCAGCACTGATCTGTGCCACACACATACACATAGATAGGTAACAGCAATGCACAGGCAACAGATAAGCAAACCAATTACCAGTTGTTGATGATCACATGATCATCAGAGCTTGCTATAGCATGCTAGAGCATGCTAGAGCATCACTAAGCAACAGAGCATGGAGCAGATAATTAATTGGCCACAGGTAAACAACAACTGCTTCACAGATAACAAATGGATGAACTGTAATTGTATCCAGAAGCACATCAAATACATGATGTACCACTGGATCAAGCCTGACATGAATAGCACACTCATATAATTAAACCATCACCACAACCAGAGCCACTAAGCAATCAAATGGATTTAATTGTAGCAAGACAGTAACCATTAAGCAGTCCCTGAGCATTACAAGATGCTCATGAGCAAGCCTATAGGAACACAATTGAGCATCTGGCGAGCTTAGTAACAATAACAGAGCCATAGAAGGGAATTTAAATAAGAAATGGATAGCACAGAAGGAAGGCAAGCTCTGGCATGGCCATGGCGACCATGATCAAGGCTAGTGAGGCAGAGCCGCATGAACAACACAGCAGCACAAGCATCAGCGCAGCAGCAAAGCAGCATACGCACACACAGCGAGTTAGGCGCAGCAGAGCTACTGGAGGAAGAAGAAGAGCAGGCCAGAGTGAGAGAGAGGAGGGGATCGGAAGTGGCGTACCTGGGGCGAGCAGACGACTGCCGCAGCCATGGCGGCCACGGCGGCGCGCGTCGAAAGCACGACGGCACCTGGCCAGGCCAGGCCAGGCTCCGCCTAGCGCCACAGCGCCCCGCACCACGACGGCGAAGGCCTCGACGGCGCCATCACACCAGAGACGCCGAAGAGCACCGCAGCACAGAGAGGGCGACCGCGATGGGGAGCGGCGAAGGGAGCGGCTAGGACCAGATCGACGCCGATGATCTGGTGCGCCGCCAAGTGGCGGTGCTGATGCGCCCCATCTCGCCGGCGGCGATGGCCGGGAGCGGCCGGGAAATCTCGGAGAAGACGGCGGCGACCACGGCGTCGCCAGAGCTCTAGGGTTAGGGTTCGGACACGAGCGAGAGAGAGAGAGAGAGTGAGCGGGTTGGGCCGGACCGGAGTGGGTCGGCCACACCTAACCCGTTGGGCCACCTGACAGGTGGGGCCCAAGGGTAATATAGTCTTTTCACAAATCAATAAAAACCTGAAACTTTGAAATTCAATAAGAAATTGATAAGAGCTCTAAAAAAATAATTAAAAATATGTAAATGGATCAGCATAAAATTCTCTATTTAAATAAAATACCAAACAGAATTTTTGAAGACAATTAAGAATAAGTCTTATTTAGATGATTCAAATAATAATTTAAATCACTCATATTATTTTTAATAATGAAAATAAGTCCATAAATGCAATTGGACTTTAAAAACACCTTGACAATATTTCAAGGTTGTATTTACCCTAATTCAAGTATCTACAAGTTGTTCTTAGTATTAACCTCTCACATGAAGTAACAACGACATCGGAAGGGGGGGAAACAAACCCTAAAACTGGAATCATGCATAACTGCTTCTTTAACCATTGCCCTTATCGGACAATGATGCTATTTTTCAGAGACAGAGGACAAGGGTCAGTCCACACCTTCCAACTGCAAAACTTTGCAGTGTTCAGGCAAGTTCATCACTTGCTCATGTCATTTGAGTATTTCTATCAAATTACTTGCAAAGTACTATGGTTATCACTATTGCATAAGAAGCAAAACCACTATTTTCATAACTATGAATATGACTATGTGGTTGGCAATGGAACCATGGATTGTGTTGATATGGTGGAGGTTCCATTGCAAGGGTTTATATCCATCTAGGATTAAACAACAAATGTCGCCAGTGATTCTTGTGCCGTAATACCCGTGTTAACCATAAGATCCGGAGTGGGACGGAGTAGTCAAAAGTGTTTCCACCTCTCGTTCATCAACGGATGCGCTTTACCGTAGACACTTGTATCTGTCAGGGCAAGCGGTTGGCTGGGGAAGCCTTAAGTCCCCACGGCATAGTCCATAGACACTTGTCGCTTGAAGTGCAAGCGGTTGGCTGGGGAAGCCTTAAGTCCCCACGGTATTGCGGTCTATGATGGGTTGCAGCTACCGGCGAAGGAGTTTGGTTAACGAGTCCCAAACTGTTGTCGTGGTCGGGGTCCACCCGTGAGTGGGAATAATGGGACCGGCGAGGACCCAGGGTCGGGGCATGCAACAAAGGGTGGGTGTTCGAGGTAGCGGAGGAACATGATTGGCTAGACCTTATACCGGGCCTCACACCGAAGGAAGTGTGGACGGGAAAGCTGCCCGGTTGGCACCAAGGTTAAGATCTCTTATGGGTAAAGCAACACACCTCTGCAGAGTGTAAAGAATCCGTGACTGTCACTCCCTGTTCCGGGATGAGGAACTGCGAACGCGGCCGGAAAGGAGCTCCATGAAGTTCTAGTAAACCGGTGAAGGCTGACGGACATAGCTCTTTGGAATAAAAGCAATCTCTTGAAGAAATGTTTATCAAAACTTGCATTGGTAGTTAGAGCATTAAACACCTCTTATCTATAATGAACTTGTTGAGTACGCTCGTACTCATACCACTCTTAAATCCCATGCTTAGATTGTCTGAATTGTCTGGAGGAGGACTACGACAACAATGAAGGAGCCGAGATCATCGGCTATGAAGAACCAGACCTCTCTGGAGGTATCGAAGGCGTAGACTACCTCATCGTCTACGGATCCGGGGAGGCTTCCGGAGGAGATCAAGCCTAGTAACATCCAGTAGTAGTAGTAACCGAGCAGCCCGAACTCTTAGTATTTAGCTGCTCGAGGAAATAAATGTATAACTTAATGAGACTCTTATATTGTAAGCTAAGTTGGGTTCGCCTCGAACCCAGGAGTATTCCTCTTAGGACCCAAGAGGAGCTCCGAGACACATGTGTATGATATTTGTAATAATAAATGAATGAGTTATGGACCTGCTATGTTCTGTTGTACTACTCTGAGGGATGTAATATTTGCGGAATGGTACTTCGTGAATGTTATATCAACGACTGGCATACTACAACATGCAGTGGTATGCAGGGTCACCACAGAATTACTCACACATGGATGGGGGAAGCATTGCTGGTCGATGGAGAGGCGTCGGTGGTGATGATGGTGATGATCTCCTCCAATTCCCCATCCCGGCGGAGTGCCAGAACGGAGTTTCTGGTCCCGAGACGGAGATTCGCGATGTGGCGGCGTACTGGAGGGTTTCTGGCGACTTCGACTTCCTGCCTCGCGTTTTTAGATCGAAATCTTTAAGTAGTCCAGAGGAGGGCGTCAGAGGGCAGCCGAGGGGGCCACACGCTAGGGCGGCGCGCCCCCCTCCAGGCCGCGCCGGCCTAGCGTCTAGGGGCCCTGGGCCTCCCCCAGGCCTGCCCTTCTGGCTCCGTGAGTCTTCTGGTAAAATAGGCCCTTTGGTATAAATTCCGAGGATTTTCCCGAAAGTTGAATTTTTGCACAAAAACGAGACACCAGAGCAATTCTACTGAAAACAGCGTTAGTCTGTGTTAGTTGTATCCAAAATACACAAATTAGAGGCAAAACAATAGCAAAAGTGTTCGGAAAAGTAGATACGTTTTGGACGTATCAACTCCCCCCCAAGCTTAGCTTATTGCTTGTCCTCAAGCAATTCAGTTAACAACAGAGTGCGATAAAAGAACTTTCACGAACACATTTGTTCATATGATGTAAATATTCTCATGATATGGCTAACACTTAGGCAGTTCATAATAAGATACATGCAAATAAGATCATCTAATAGCTATGTCAATCATGGAAAGGTACCAACAATTAATAATAAGCATCATGAATCATGTCTATAAGCAGGATTGCAATGTTCATAAAAGGGTATGATAAAGTGGTATCTCGCTTGCCCGAATTTGAACAGCAAAACATAAATGCCCAGGCACCTCTGAAATTCATAGAAAGACTAGAAATAGAGATTGTCAAAGATAAAAGCATCAAAGTTATACCACAGTCAATCATATTTTGGGACAAGCATATTATACTAAGAATGACAGTTGTGCTCTCAAGAAAGTGCTCAAAGAAAGGATGGTGACACAACATGAAAGTAAAAGATTGACCCTTCGCAGACGGAAGCAGGGATTAACATGCGCTAGAGCTTTTAATTTTTAAAACAGGAGTGAAATTATTTTGAGAGGTGTTTGTTGTTGTCAAAGAATTGTAATGGGTACACCAACTACCTCGCCAACCAGACCTTCAAGAGCGGCTCCCATGAAGGACGTTATTTCTACCAGCAAGGTAGATCATCGCTCTTCTCTTTTGTTTACACATGTACTTTAGTTTTTATTATGAGTGACACTCCCCCCAACCTTTTGCTTACACAAACCATGGCTAACCGAATCCTCGGGTGCCTTCCATCAATCTCATACCATGGAGGAGTGTATATTTGCAAAATTAAGTTGCTTACTGATGAATCAGAGCAAAACATGTGAAGAGAATTATTAATGAAGTTATTAATTGGGGCTGGGCACCCCGTTGCCAGCTCTTATTATGAAGGTCCGTCCAAAGTAAATGACAAGGTTGAAAGATAAACACCACATACTTCCTCATGAGCTATAAAACATTAACACAAATTGAGAAGCATTTTGAAGGTTTAAAGGTAGCGCATGAGAATTTACTTGGAATGGTTTGAAATGCCATGCATAGGTATATATGGTGGACACTTTGGAACAACTTGGTTTTCAGGGGTTTGGAAGCACGAGCAGCGTTCCCGCTCAGTACAAGTGAAGTCTAGCAATAGACTGGGGAGCGACAAATCAAGAGAGCAGTCACTGTCATAATCATGCTTGCGGCAAAATAAATTAACGGAGACATAAAAGTGATACAAGAACTCTGAAGCAATGTAAATCATAAAGGCTTAATTGACTTTTGTTCAGTCATATGCATGCGTGAGCATGTGCCAAGTCGATTCAAATGAATTATTCAGAGGAGGATACCACAATGTCATACCTATTTATGAATAAAACAATGCAAGCAAACATCCATGACATGCTACTCATATTAATAAATTGGAGCTAAACATGAGAGATCATGAACTACTAGACTTTCTTAAATGACATATACCTCACATGAACCAACTAAGCATGCTCACATGGATGAGTATATGTACAAAAATGAAAACAAATAGAGTTCATACCAGCCTCTCACCACAGTCAAATTGTCGTAGATCGTCATTATTGCCTTTCACTCGTGTAGCTTGGATAATATGAAATGAAAACCACGCTCCAGCCACCGAAGACCATTGAACTCAAAATGAACTTTAAAAAACCAAAGAAGAACAGCAAATATTTTTGGTGTTTTCGAATTTGAAACACGAACAAAAGGAAACAAGCAAACAAAGCAAAATCTTTTTGGATTTTCTTATAGCGAACCAACGATAGCAAATAATGCAAAATAAATGCAAGAAACCAAAATAAACAAATGGTGAAGAGAAACAACATAAATATTTTTGGTCTTTTTGTGTTTTAGGAAAGAAACAAAGCAAAAACAAGAAAATGAAAACTAGAAAAGTCACATAAATACAAAGCAGCAGGAATTCGTCAAACTTGACATCAGTACAGTAATCGATTTTTAAGAAATTCTTCCGCTGCTCAGCTCGAAAAGTGTTCAACTAATGAAAGTTAGATAACAACCTGGGGAACATGCACAATAATTGGCTTCGCAAAATAACGTTCTGGCTGTTTTTGAGAATTTTTTTGGTATCAGTCCAGAATCTGTTTTTAGGCAGCACTTCCCCAAATATCATCTCCCTCTTATTAGAAAACCACTCAAAGAAACTAAACAAGTATATACAAGTATCCAGCAACCATAATATGCAAAGAATGAGTGATGCTGGTATACCTCCCCCCAAGCTTAGGATTTTGGCCTAAGTGGAGTTCAATCCCATGGTGCCCATGAAGTAGCACCTCCGTAGTACGACGATGGATCATATACCAGGTATGTGCTGGAAGAAGCACCCGGATACGTGACGGTGTAGTCGTAGGAGGGCTCGGCGTCCTCGGAGTCATGCTGCTGGTGGAAGCCTTGTATCTTCATTTTCTCATCCACCTCCTCCTTAGAGCGCGACCATGGTTTCCTGTCAATACTGAACAAATCTGGCTGTGGAAAAGGGATTTCCCTCTCATCCCCGTCAGCAAACAACATTCTATAGACCATATTATCTGAACTAGAGTCAGTCGTAACAAATTGATGGCACTTCATAGCAGCAATATCAAGCCTTATAGGAGTTAATGGCACATCAGTAGGGTCAAGAGGAAGTTCTAGATATGCTAAAATGCGTGATGCAATAATTCCTCCAAAAATAGGCCCCTTGTTAGACAAGCGGCGAGCAATAAGAGCACCAAGATGATAAGGTGTATCTCCAGTGAGTGCAGCAATTAAGAAAGCAAGATGATAGCTAGAAATATTGCTAGTATTTTCCCTACCAAGAATGCTAGTAGCAAGGTAATAAGCAAAATACTTAATGGCGGGGAGTTGGATGTTTCTTATCTTGGCACGCTGAATGGTGCGACAGTCATCATTGGTGATCTCTCGATAGAGCTCAAGCAAGGCCCTGGGATTGTCCTCAATCCTCTTTGCTGTACCTACAGGGGCAATTCCCAATGCAACACAAAAATCTTCCAATTTCATAGTAATAGGATTACCATAGATCTTGAATGCAACTGTCGGGCGATAGTGCTTGTTGTCGAACTTGAAGCTCTCAACAAAGATTTTGGTGAGCATGAGGTATTGCTCCCTTTCATCTCCCATATAGGCGGTTAAGCCCGCCTTATCAACGAGGGTCAAGAAATCATTCAACAACCCTGCATTACTCAAAAAGTCATAACATGGGAAAGATGAAGCGTTAGGGACTCCATTGTCCTCTTCGGGCTCGAAGCTTGGCGCGATGACATCCTCATTATAGGATCGCCTGAATCGGGTGGCGGTCCTAGAGGGTCTTCCCGTGCTTGTCGTCTCTCTCTCAAACACTTCTCCAAAGTTAAAAGTATCCATCTTCCTTTTCTGAAATTTTTCAACAAACAATATAAAATTTGATTTGGTGACATATAATTGAGGGAAACTACTATAGGAACTTGCTAGAGTACTAATCATGCATCAAAACTAGTTTCTACAACTTAGAACAAGCATGCAAGCTCACTAAACATGTTACCTACAGCAGCAAAATATTCAAGATATACTCAACCAAACAAAATTCTACTTGGATAATCGGAGGAGTCACATACCGGAGAGCAAATGTGCCAAATTTCAGACAGAAATCTGGGCTGAGCAAAGAGATCGAGAAATCTTGAGCTCTTGAGCAGAAACGCGAGTGAGAGAAAGCTGGTGCTGGTTTTTTCGGGAGAGAGAAGAGAGTGGGAGGAAGAGATGAAAAAGTGGGGCAAAGGGGAGCCCACACGCCAGGGTGGCGCGCCCCCCTTGCTGGCCGCGCCGGCCTGTGGGGTGCCACCCTGGGGTGCCCCACTGGTCATCCCCAGGTGCTCCCAGGTGCGTCTTTGAAAAATAGGACCAACGGTATAATTTTTGTGAATTTTTGAAAACTTTGAAAAACGCACATTTCTGGGTATTAAATTTATTATTACTGGGAAGAAAAAGATTTTGAAATTTCTATACAACTAAGGAACTTTGCAAATCAAAAATGCTACAGCAAGTAGAACAAGTGGAGGAAGAAAGAAATGTTGTTTACCTCCTCTATGCATATAAAAGGTATTTGTTAACAAGGTTGATCAAGTCTTGCTACCAAATAAATTTTACATAGCATAAGAAGAAATAAACCTCAAATCAATCATGTTACCTTGAATTGTATTGATATGGATCCAATCATAAGATTTTGATATCCTTCTTTAGGCTCATATATAGGACAATCAATAGTTCCCACTTTGATAGTTCTCACATTAGAAATGGTATTAACTCCACATACTTTATCAATCCTCTTGGGAAAATAAACGGTATGCTCCTTGTCATCAACATTGAAAGTAACCTTTCCTTTATTGCAATCAATAACAGCCCCTGCGGTGTTAAGAAAAGGTCTCCCAAGAATAATAGACATATTATCATCTTCAGGCATTTCCAACACAACAAAATCAGTTAATATCAAGCAGTTATTAGTAACTTGAACAGGAACATCCTCACATATACCAATAGGAATAGCAGTAGATTTATCAGCCATTTGCAAAGATATATCAGTAGGTATCAACTTATCTAAATAAAGTCTCTTGTAAAGAGAAAAAGGCATAACACTAACACCGGCTCCCAAATCAGTTAAAATACGACATCGTCGATGTATACTTGCACGTTTTTTCCAATCTGTGTCGCCAAACACTTCTGCATCATCCTCTGATATGTTGCTCCCGCGTTTTTCAGACCAAAAGGCATTGTTCTGTAGCAGAAAACGCCGTAAGGTGTGATGAACGCTGTTTTTTACTTCATCTTCTTCTTTTAATCTGATCTGGTTATAACCAGAATATGCGTCCAGGAAGGAAAGACGTTCACATCCTGCCGTGGAGTCGATAATTTGATCATTCCTCGAGAGGGGAAAGTGATCCTTTGGACAATGTTTATTGAGACACGTAAAGTCGACGCACATGCGAAGGACCTTAGTGTTTTTCTTCGGCACCAACACAGGATTGGCTACCCATGTGGCTTCTGTGTGCAACTCCTTGATAAAACCAGCTTCTCTTAGTCGATCGATTTCTGACAGCATAGCCTTGCGATTTGGTTCCGAAAAACGTCGCAAAGGTTGTTTGATTGGTCTCGCTAGTGGATCCAAGTTTAGGTGGTGCTCGGCAAGTTCCCTGGGTACTCCTGGCATGTCAGCTGGACACCATGCGAAGATTTTTCAGTTCTCACGGAGGAACTCGACGAGCGCGCTTTCCTATGCGAGGTCCATGTCGTTTGCGATGGACGTCGTCTTTTTCGAGTCTGTCGGGTGAATCTGCACATCCTTAGAATTTTTCTCAGTATTGAAAGTTGATTCTTTATTTGGCCTTCCAACGTCTGGTAGCACGTCGTAGTCAGTCATACTCCTTGACGCCAAATACTCAGCTTGCATCCCGAAAGTTTCTGATATCCGATGAAAATCTTTGTCACATTTATCGGCTAAAGCAAAGCTTCCTTTAACTGTGATTGGTCCCTTAGGTCCAGGCATCCTCCACAGCACGTACGTGTAATGTGGTACCGCCATAAATCTAGCATATGCTGGTCGTCCCAACAGAGCGTGGTACTGTGACGGAAAATCTACGACTTCAAACTCCAACTTCTCGACTCTGTAATTTTCTCGAGTCCCAAACTGAACATCGAGATTGATTTTCCCCAGCGGATAACTTGGCTTCTCCGGTGTGATGCCATGGAACCTCGTGTCCGTTGGTTTCAGGTTTGCTAGGGATATATTCATCTTCCTTAGTGTATCTGCATACATAAGGTTTAAGCTGCTGCCGCCATCTATGAACACGCGAGAGACGTCGAACCCTGCGATGACTGCTGGTAGGATAAGTGCTGACTGCCCTGGTCGAGGAACTTGCTGTGGATGATCTGCTATGGTGAAGCCAATATCTTGCCCTGACCAATTAAGGTACTCAACTGTTGGTGGAGGCATTTTTTCTGCCATGAACACTTGCCGCGAAATTACTTTCTGAGCTCTATTGGATGGCCTTCCCTTCTGAATCATCGAGACCGCTCCATTAGAGTTAGGATCAACATAGGGCGGCGGTGGAGGTGCTGCCGCTATTCTGAGCTGATGTCGATTGTCGTCTGTAACCGCGGGAGGGGGTGGCAAGTGAATTTCACTCCTAGGTTCTCGAGGATTTCTCTGTGCTGCCCGAGCATTAGCATGCTCTGCCCACCTTAACATTGCCTGGAAATTGCGACAATCTTTCTGCAGATGTCCTGACTGTCTTTTTCCGTTGCTGTCGAGGAAAAAGTGCATCTGACACGGCCCATTCATCATCTCTTCAGGAGACACGAAAGGCCTCGGGAACCTTGGCTCACTATTTTGCCTATTGCTTCGAGAGTCATCTCTATTGTCACCTCGCTGCTCATTGCTTCTCTGATAATCATCTCTGTTGTTTCCTCCGGTGTTTGCTCGGAAGCCTGCCGAAATTTGTCCTGGAGCATCATAGCTCGGGTACTGCCGGGGAAATCGTCGCCTCGGTTGATAATTTCGACCGCGGTCTTCCTCTGGCGACCTGTGCCGTTTGTTGTGAACAGCATCTTCTCCATCTGCCCATCTGTTTGCTATTTCCATTAACGCGGATACTGTCTTTGGATTGGTCCTCCCCAAGTCCTCGACAAAATCTCCACGCCTGATTCCTGCGACAAACGCATCTATCGCTCTCTCGTCAGATATATTTTCTGCCGAGTTTTTGATGATGTTCCACCTTTGGATATATTTTCTCATTGGCTCGTCTGGCTTTTGTCGGCACGCTCTCAACTCCTCTAACGACGCAGGTTTCTTGCACGTGGACCGGAAGTTCTTGACGAACACGTCCTCGAAGCTTTCCCAGCTGTCGATGGATCCTGGAGGAAGTTTCTTTATCCAAGATCGTGCAGCTCCACTCAAATGCACCTGGATGCTTTGCATAGCTGTTGCTCTGGTTCCTCCTGTGAGCTTCACCGTCTCGAGATAATCAATTAGCGAATCCTCTGGATCTTGAAGGCCGTCAAATTTCTTGAAGTTATCGGGTAACTTGAATCCCGAAGGGACTCGAGTTTTTCGCACTCTCCTCGTGAAGCACGGCAAGCCGCACATATCCTCGTCGTTTAACTCTGGGGACTGCCGATGTTCCCTCCTGCTTTGTCGCGCTCTGTCGACCCTTGCTTGTGCTGCCATGTCCCTTGCTCCACTTGGTCCTTCAGGAGCTGCTGCTACTGCTGCCGCAGGTCGTGGACTTATTTGCCTTGCTGTTCCTTCGGGCGGTGTTGATACAAATGCCGTCCCCATGGCTCCAACTCCTGCTATCGCCATGTTGTACAGTGTTTCCCTTGGATCTCCTGGAGGTGGTTTGGATGCGAGGATAAAAGCTTGTGTCGCCATATACCCAGCCTCTGGTGTCTTAGGGATGATGTTTCTTCTTGTGTCTATCGACATAAAAGACTGATACGTGGGTTCATGTCTCCGTGAATCTGGGGAAGTGACAGAAATCTCTAAGATTATGGATGTGTTGTTGCCACTAGGGATAAAACATTGGTGCTATGTTCAAGGATGTAGTTACTGATTACATTACGCGCAATACTTAATTCAATTGTCTGTTGTTAGCAACTTAATACTGGAGGGGGTTCGGATGATAACCTGAAGGTGGACTTTTTAGGCATAGATGCATGCTGGATAGCGGTCTATGTACTTTGTCGTAATGCCCAATTAAATCTCACAATACTCATCATAATATGTATGTGCATGGTCATGCCCTCTTTATTTGTCAATTGCCCAACTGTAATTTGTTCACCCAACATGCTGTTTATCTTATGGGAGAGACACCTCTAGTGAACTGTGGACCCCGGTCCAATTCTCTATACTGAAATACAATCTACTGCAATACTGTTCTATTATTTTCTGCAAACAATCATCTTCCACACAATACGGTTAATCCTTTGTTACAGCAAGCCGGTGAGATTGACAACCTCACTGTTTCGTTGGGGCAAAGTACTTGGTTTGTGTTGTGCAGGTTCCACGTTGGCGCCGGAATCTCTGGTGTTGCGCCGCACTACATCCCGCCGCCATCAACCTTCAACGTGCTTCTTGGCTCCTACTGGTTCGATAAACCTTGGTTTCATACTGAGGGAAAACTTGCCGCTGTACGCATCACACCTTCCTCTTGGGGTTCCCAACGGACGCGTGCTGTACGCGTATCAAGCTCTTTTAAGGCGCCGTTGCCGGGGAGATCAAGATACACGCTGCAAGGGGAGTCTCCACTTCCCAATCTCTTTACTTTGTTTTTGTCTTGCTTAGTTTTATTTACTACTTTGTTTGCTGCACTAAATCAAAATACAAAAAAATTAGTTGCTAGTTTTACTTTATTTGCTATCTTGTTTGCTATATCAAAAACACAAAAAAAAATTAGTTACTTGCATTTACTTTATCTAGTTTACTTTATTTACTATTGCTAAAATGGGTACTCCTGAAAATACTAAGTTGTGTGACTTCACAACCACAAATAATAATGATTTCTTATGCACACCTATTGCTCCACCTGCTACTACAGCAGAATTCTTTGAAATTAAACCTGCTTTACTGAATCTTGTTATGCGAGAGCAATTTTCTGGTGTTAGTTCTGATGATGCTGCTGCCCATCTTAATAATTTTGTTGAACTATGTGAAATGCAAAAGTATAAGGATGTAGATGGTGATATTATTAAATTGAAATTGTTCCCTTTCTCATTAAGAGGAAGAGCTAAAGATTGGTTGCTATCTCTGCCTAAGAATAGTATTGATTCATGGACTAAATGCAAGGATGCTTTTATTGGTAGATATTATCCCCCTGCTAAAATTATATCTTTGAGGAGTAGCATAATGAATTTTAAACAATTAGATACTGAACATGTTGCTCAAGCATGGGAAAGAATGAAATCTTTGGTTCAAAATTGCCCAACCCATGGACTGACTACTTGGATGATCATCCAAACCTTTTATGCAGGACTGAATTTTTCTTCGCGGAATTTATTGGATTCAGCTGCTGGAGGTACCTTTATGTCCATCACTCTTGGTGAAGCAACAAAGCTTCTTGATAATATGATGATCAATTACTCTGAATGGCACACGGAAAGAGCTCCACAAGGTAAGAAGGTAAATTCTGTCGAAGAAACCTCTTCCTTGAGTGATAAGATTGATGCTATTATGTCTATGCTTGTGAATGATAGGACTAATGTTGATCCTAATAATGTTCCATTAGCTTCATTGGTTGCCCAAGAAGAACATGTTGATGTAAACTTCATTAAAAATAATAATTTCAACAACAATGCTTACCGGAACAATTCTAGTAACAACTATAGGCCATATCCTTATAATAATGGCAACGGCTATGGTAATTCTTATGGGAATTCTTACAATAATAATAGGAACACACCCCCTGGACTTGAAGCTATGATTAAAGAATTTATTAGTACACAAACTGCCTTTAACAAATCTGTTGAAGAAAAGCTTGGGAAAATTGATATACTTGCTTCTAAAGTCGATAGTCTTGCTGCTGATGTAGATCTTTTGAAATCGAAAGTTATGCCTAATAGGGATATTGAAAATAAAATTGTTACTACAGCAAATGCTATCCAAGTTAGAATTAATGAGAATATAAGATTAATGGCTGAACTGCGTGCTAGGTGGGATAGAGAAGAAAATGAAAAACTAGCTAAAGAGAAAAATATAGCTAAAGTTTGGACTATTACCACCACAAGTAATGTTGATTCTTCACATGTTGCTGCACCTCCTACTATTAATAATAAAAGAATTGGTGTTAGCAATGTTTCCACTTCTAATGCAAAGCGCGAGAAATTGCCTGAAATCGCTAAAAGCTGAAAGCGCTCGTGATAAAACTGCTGAAATTTTTTCCAACATTGGGGATGATGATCCCATTGCTTTAGATTATAATGGTTTGAATTTTGATGATTGCCACATCTCTGAAGTTATAAAGTTCTTGCAAAAACTTGCTAAAAGTCCTAATGCTAGTGCTATAAATTTGGCTTTCACGCAACATATTACAAATGCTCTCATAAAAGCTAGAGAAGAGAAACTAGAGCGTGAAGCCTCTATTCCTAGAAAGCTAGAGGATGGTTGGGAGCCCATCATTAAGATGAAGGTTAAAGATTTTGATTGTAATGCCTTATGTGATCTTGGTGCAAGTATTTCCGTTATGCCTAAGAAAATTTATAATATGCTTGACTTGCCACCGCTGAAAAATTGTTATTTGGATGTTAATCTTGCTGATCATTCTACAAAGAAACCTTTGGGGAAAGTTGATAATGTTCGCATTACCGTTAACAATAACCTTGTCCCCGTTGATTTTGTTGTCTTGGATATTGAATGCAATGCATCTTGTCCCATTATATTGGGAAGACCTTTTCTTCGAACTGTTGGTGCTATCATTGATATAAAGGAAGGTAATATAAAATATCAGTTTCCTCTCAAGAAAGGTATGGAACACTTCCCTAGAAAGAGAATGAAGTTACCTTTTGATTCTATTGTTAGAACAAATTATGATGTTGACACTTCGTCTCTTGATAATACTTGATACACACTTTCTGCGCCTAGCTGAAAGGCGTTAAAGAAAAGCGCTTATGGGAGACAACCCATGTTTTTACTACTGTATTTTTGTTTTATATTTGTGTCTTGGAAGTTGTTTACTACTGTAGCAACCTCTCCTTATCTTAGTTTAGTGTTTTGTTGTGCCAAGTAAAGTCGTTGATAGTAAAGTTCATACTAGATTTGGATTACTGCGCAGAAACAGATTTCTTTGCTGTCACGAATCTGGGCTGTTTTCTCTGTAGGTAACTCAGAAAATTATGCCAATTTACGTGAGTGATCCTCAGATATGTACACAACTTTCATTCAATTTGAGAATTTTCATTTGAGCAAGTCTGGTGCCTCGATAAAATTCGTCAATACGAACTGTTCTGTTTTGACAGATTCTGCCTTTTATTTCGCATTGCCTCTTTTGCTATGTTGGATGAATTTCTTTGATCCATTAATGTCCAGTAGCTTTATGCAATGTCCAGAAGTGTTAAGAATGATTGTGTCACCTCTGAACATGTTAATTTTTATTGTCCACTAATCCTCTAATGAGTTGTTCTAAGTTTGGTGTGGAGGAAGTTTTCAAGGATCAAGAGAGGGAGATGATACAACATGATCAAGGAGAGTGAAAGCTCTAAGCTTGGGGATGCCCCAGTGGTTCACCCCTGCATATATCAAGAAGACTCAAGCGTCTAAGCTTGGGGATGCCCAAGGCATCCCCTTCTTCATCGACAACATTATCAGGTTCCTTCCCTGAAACTATATTTTTATTCCATCACATCTTATGTGCTTTTCTTGGAGCGTCGGTTTGTTTTTGTTTTTGTTTTTGTTTTGTTTGAATAAAATGGATCCTAGCATTCACTGTGTGGGAGAGAGACACGCTCCGCTGTAGCATATGGACAAGTATGTCCTTAGGCTTTACTCATAATATTCATGGCGAAGTTTCTTCTTCGTTAAATTGTTATATGGTTGGAATTGGAAAATGATACATGTAGTAATTTGCTAAAATGTCTTGGATAATGTGATACTTGGCAATTGTTGTGCTCATGTTTAAGCTCTTGCATCATATACTTTGCACCCATTAATGAAGAAATACATAGAGCATGCTAAAATTTGGTTTGCATATTTGGTCTCTCTAAGGTCTAGATAATTTCTAGTATTGAGTTTGAACAACAAGGAAGACGGTGTAGAGTCTTATAATGTTTACAATGTGTCTTTTATGTGAGTTTTGCTGCGCCGTTCATCCTTGTGTTTGTTTCAAATAACCTTGCTAGCCTAAACCTTGTATCGAGAGGGAATACTTTTCATGCATCCAAAATCCTTGAGCCAACCACTATGCCATTTGTGTCCACCATACCTACCTACTACATGGTATTTCTCCGCCATTCCAAAGTAAATTGCTTGAGTGCTACCTTTAAAGTTCCATCATTCACCTTTGCAATATATAGCTCATGGGACAAATAGCTTAAAAACTATTGTGGTATTGAATATGTACTTATGCACTTTATCTCTTATTAAGTTGCTTGTTGTGCGATAACCATGTTCACTGGGGACGCCATCAACTATTCTTTGTTGAATATCATGTGAGTTGCTATGCATGTTTGTCTTGTCTGAAGTAAGGGAGATCTACCACCTTATGGTTAAGCATGCATATTGTTAGAGAAGAACATTGGGCCGCTAACTAAAACCATGATCCATGGTGGAAGTTTCAGTTTTGGACAATATCCTCAATCTCATATGAGAATAATAATTGTTGCCACATGCTTATGCATAAAAGAGGAGTCCATTATCTGTTGTCTATGTTGTCCCGGTATGGATGTCTAAGTTGAGAATAATCAATAGCGAGAAATCCAATGCGAGCTTTCTCCTTAGACCTTTGTACAGGCGGCATAGAGGTACCCCTTTGTGACACTTGGTTAAAACATGTGCATTGCGATGATCCGGTAGTCCAAGCTAATTAGGACAAGGTGCGGGCACTATTAGTATACTATGCATGAGGCTTGCAACTTGTAAGATATAATTTACATGATACATATGCTTTATTACTACCGTTGACAAAATTGTTTCATGTTTTCAAAATCAAAGCTCTAGCACAAATATAGCAATCGATGCTTTTCCTCTTTGAAGGACCATTCTTTTACTTTCATTGTTGAGTCAGTTCACCTATTTCTCTCCACCTCAAGAAGCAAACACTTGTGTGAACTGTGCATTGATTCCTACATACTTGCATATTGCACTTATTATATTACTCTATGTTGACAATATCCATGAGATATACATGTTACAAGTTGAAAGCAACCGCTAAAACTTAATCTTCCTTTGTGTTGCTTCAATGCTTTTACTATGAATTATTGCTTTATGAGTTAACTCTTATGCAAGACTTATTGATGCTTGTCTTGAAGTACTATTCATGAAAAGTCTTTGCTATATGATTCACTTGTTTACTCATGTCATATACATTGTTTTGATCGCTGCATTCACTACATATGCTTTACAAATAGTATGATCAAGGTTATGATGGCATGTCACTCCAGAAATTATCTTTGTTATCGTTTTACCTGCTCGGGACGAGCAGAACTAAGCTTGGGGATGCTGATACGTCTCCGACGTATGGATAATTTCTTGTGTTCCATGCCACATTATTGATGATATCTACATGTTTTATGCACACTTTATGTCATATTCGTGCATTTTCTGGAACTAACCTATTAACAAGATGCCGAAGTGCCGATTCTTTGTTTTCTGCTGTTTTTGGTTTCAGAAATCCTAGTAACGAAATATTCTCGGAATTGGACGAAATCAACGCCCAGGGTCCTATTTTGCCACGAAGCTTCCAGAAGACCGAAGAGGAGACGAAGTGGGGCCACGAGGCAGCCAGAGCATAGGGCGGCGCGGCCCCTGCCCTGGCCGCATGGCCCTATGGTGTGGGCCCCTCGTGACGCCCCTTGACCTGCCCTTCCGCCTACTTAAAGCCTCCATCGCGAAACCTCCAGTACCGAGAGCCACGATACGGAAAACCTTCCAGAGACGCCACCGCCGCCAATCCCATCTCGGGGGACTCAGGAGATCGCCTCCGGCACCCTGCCGGAGAGGGGAATCATCTCCCGGAGGACTCTACGCCGCCATGGTCGCCTCCGGAGTGATGAGTGAGTAGTCTACCCCTGGACTATGGGTCCATAGCAGTAGTTAGATGGTTGTCTTCTCCCCATTGTGCTTCATTGTTGGATCTTGTGAGCTGCCTAACATGATCAAGATCATCTATCTGTAATTCTATATGTTGCGTTTGTTGGGATCCGATGAATAGAGAATACTTGTTATGTTGATTATCAAAGTTATGTCTATGTGTTGTTTATGATCTTGCATGCTCTCCGTTACTAGTAGATGCTCTGGCCAAGTAGATGCTTGTAACTCCAAGAGGGAGTATTTATGCTCGATAGTGGGTTCATGTCTCCGTGAATCTGGGGAAGTGACAGAAATCTCTAAGATTATGGATGTGCTGTTGCCACTAGGGATAAAACATTGGTGCTATGTTCAAGGATGTAGTTACTGATTACATTACGCGCAATACTTAATGCAATTGTCTGTTGTTAGCAACTTAATACTGGAGGGGGTTCGGATGATAACCTGAAGGTGGACTTTTTAGGCATAGATGCATGCTGGATAGCGGTCTATGTACTTTGTCGTAATGCCCAATTAAATCTCACAATACTCATCATAATATGTATGTGCATGGTCATGCCCTCTTTATTTGTCAATTGCCCAACTGTAATTTGTTCACCCAACATGCTGTTTATCTTATGGGAGAGACACCTCTAGTGAACTGTGGACCCCGGTCCAATTCTCTATACTGAAATACAATCTCTTGCCAATACTTTGTTCTCCTGTTTTCTGCAAACAATCATCTTCCACACAATACGGTTAATCCTTTGTTACAGCAAGCCGGTGAGATTGACAACCTCACTGTTTCGTTGGGGCAAAGTACTTGGTTTGTGTTGTGCAGGTTCCACGTTGGCGCCGGAATCTCTGGTGTTGCGCCGCACTACATCCCGCCGCCATCAACCTTCAACGTGCTTCTTGGCTCCTACTGGTTCGATAAACCTTGGTTTCATACTGAGGGAAAACTTGCCGCTGTACGCATCACACCTTCCTCTTGGGGTTCCCAACGGACGCGTGCTGTACGCGTATCAAAGACATGTCGAGGTTTTGGACCAAGTGCTCTCTTTCTCCTTCGGGTACGTGTTGTAACCTCGATCTTGCTCTATTCCGAGCCTCCCTGTGGCTATCACCCGAAGTTCTAGATTGTCGACTCAGCTCTGCCCTTCGCCTGCTGGATGCAGAGGCTGCCTCCTTTCTTCTGTTTAGCTCAGCTGTCTGTTTTTCCAATTCCCTTGCAGCTCGTGCGAGCCTATATTGATATGCTTGTAATTCCTCTGGCGTGGCTGTGGTGGCCATTGGTTCTGAGCCGTCCATAGCTCTCGCGGCTCTATCCCATGCTGCTTGCGGGAGTCGAACTCTGTCTCGTGGTTGTGGCCCGATATATTTATTGCCTAGACCTCGTCGCAAATCAGAGGGATCAACGTATGGATTTCCCAAATCGTCGAAAGCCTCAGATGTTTCTTCTTGGTCATGGCTTGGCTCTCCGATGACATAAATCTGATGATACTTTGTATTCAGATCTATGTTGGGTTTGGTGACACCATCGTTAAGATTGGTGAAGACCTTGCCCACTGTAATAGATTTGTCGATGAAGTTGTAGCTGTCGACACTGATTGAGCCATCGCTTATATATGAGTCCGCAGATGACTCAAATGACATGTCGCTGAAGATCTTGGCGAGTTTTTCTCTCGCCCTGGTGCTGATGAAGCGTGACGACGAAGTTTCTTCCTCTCCTGATTCGGTTGACGATGTATAGCTTGAAAAATCGGAATCGACCGCCGACGATCCCGACGAAATCGGAATTTCGACACGATACGATCCCTCTTTCTCGACGCGAAAGTGAAACCTTCCGAACGTCATCTCCATAGGCTCCTCCAGATATGCATATGCATCCAAACGGGAGGGCGGGTGAGGAACAAAATCGACAGGACCAGTAGCGATCTGTTTACCTCGATCCATTGCGTTGCTCGCGGTTGATGAAGTCGATGATTTTGCGGTTGATGAAGTCGACGATCTTGAACGTGCCATCGAGACCAGATCCTTGATGCCTCTAGTTCCCTCAGACGGCGCCAATTGACAAGGTATTAACTTGTCAATGCCTACGGGTTGTAGACTAGGGTTTAGTTGGAAGTAGAGGGCAAGTAGATCTCGAAGGTTTCAGCCGAAAAGTACTCGACGATTATGAAACTAGGGTTTGAGAACAATGATTCGATGATTTCTGCGTCCCTCGACTCCCCCTTATATAGGAGGCGGAGCCGAGGGATTCGTGTAGTACAAGTTACAGAGTCCGGGAAGGTTTCTAACTCATCCCGCAAGATTACAAATAACACTTCCTATTACAATTCTAGCTTTCCTTAATAATATCTTGGGCTTCCGAATCTTCTTATTCTTCGGGTAGTGGGCCTTCAGTAAACCCCGGGTACTATCTTCGGCAGGCCCATTTGGGATGCCTATGTCACATAGAGCAGTTCTAACATAATTATTCTTAATAGAACAAGGAATAGTAGGTATACCTTGGTCGCCCAACTTTTTTGGAACTTTGCCATTGAAAGAGTAATTAGCAAGCATAGTGGAAATCTCCTAATTAGGGATTTTCCTTTTGTTAGTGACAATATCTTTCATATACTTTGAATAAGGAGGAAATTTAATAGCATCAGTCAAAGGGATTTGCAAGAATAAAAGGTTTCATCTAATCGCAAAATTTATTATAGTGTTCTTCTTCCTTTGATTTTAGTTTCTTAGCAGGAAAAGGAATTTGCTTTTGAACCCAAGGTTCTCTTTCATTACCATGTTTCTTAGCAATAAAATCTTCTTTAGTATACTTTTTATTTTTAGCATGCTTTTCAGGTTCATCTTCAACTTCTTCTTTATCAGAAGCATCATTCTTATCATTATCATTATCATGTTCATTACCACTTTCAGTTTCAGCATCAGAAATAGAAATACTATTTGGATCATTAACAGGTTCAGAGGATTCTACAACATTTTTATGTTTCTTCTTCTTTTTCTTAGAAGGAGCACTAGGTTCAATTCGTTGAGAATCTTGTTCAACTCTTTTGGGATGTCCTTCAGGATATAGAGGATCCTGGGTAGAGACACCGCCTCTAGTTGTTACTTCATAAGCATGTTTCTCTTTAGAATTATTTTTTAACAAGTCATTTTGCACTTTAGTGAGTTGATCAATTTGATTTTGAACCATTTGAAAATGTTTAACAAGCATCTTAACATCATTGGAGGTTCTCTCCACAATATCATGCAAATTGCTAATAGCTTGAGAATTTTCCATTAGATGATTCTCTACTCTCATATTAAAATTTTCTTGCTTAACAATATAATTATCAAACTCATCTAAGCATTGAGCAGGAGGTTTTGAATACGGAATATCTTCCCTAGTAAAGCGTTGAAGAGAGTTACCTCGATCATGGATGAAGGGGGAATTATCTCACATATATCTCCTATGGGGGGTAAATTCTTCACATCTTCGGATTTAATACCTTTCTCCTTAAGAGACTTCTTGGCTTCCCTCATATCTTCATCATTTAATTTAATTAAACCCCTCTTCTTCAATATTGGCGTCGGAGTTGGTTCAGGTGTAGACCAATCATCATGATTCCGGCCTATTTTAGCCAATAATTCTTGACTTAAATGCAGAGTTCTTTTACTGAAAACACAACCAGCACAACTATCCAAATATGCTCTAGACTCAACGGTTAGTCCACTATAAAATATATCAAGTAAATCATGCTTTTCCAAATCATGTCTAGGTCGAGCTCTGATAAGAGAGCAAAATCTTGCCCATGCTTCTGGCACTTTCTCTCCATCTTCCTGGTCAAAGCTATAAATTTTCTGTAAAGCAGCATGTTGAGCACTAGCAGGAAAGTATTTCCGAAAGAAAACATCAAGCAAATCACCTGGACTTTTAATAGAGCCAGGAGGCAAATTATTATACCAAGTTTTAGCGTCATCCTTTAATGAGAAAGGAAAAATTTTAGCAACAAAATAAGTGCGCATCTTGACATCATCAGAAAACAAGCTACTCATAGAAGAGAGTTCATTCATGTGTTCAACAGCACTTTCTTTTTCAGTACCACAAAAGGGTGTTTTCTCAACAATAGCTATATGAGATAGATCAAGAGAAAAATCATAATCTTTATCCTTAATGTTTATAGGAGATGTGGCAAATTTAGGATCAGGAGACAGCTTATATCTAACAGTATGTTGTGCGAGAAACTTTTTAATTTTTCTTGCATCAGTAATAGCATTGCATTTATCAATAAAATCATCATTAAGCTCCACATAATCCTCATCAGGATCATCACTAGAATAATCAACAGACTCAGGTGAATTAATGGGTGTAGCAGCATTTTCATTGGGAGTTTCAGCATTTTCAATTTGTCTAGACCTAGCAATTGTAGCATCTAGAAAGGATCCCAATGAACCACTATCATCAAGCGCAGCAGAAACATCATCAATATTATGAGAATTTTCAGATTCAGCAGAAGTACCAGCAAGCGAAGTTTGTGGTGGTGAAACAAGTTGACTTATCACAGATGGTGAATCAAGAGTAGCAGAGGTACTCAGAGTTGTACCTTTTCTTGTAGTGGATGGTAATATGGCGACTTTAGGATCGCTAGATTTACCCATGATGGAGAATTTGCAGCGAACAATATCAATCCAAGTGAACTTCCAAATAAAGCTATGCTCCCCGACAACGGCGCCAGAAAATAGTCTTGATGACCCACAAGTATAGGGGATCGCAACAGTCTTCGCGGGAAGTAAAACCCAATTTATTGATTCGACACAAGGGGAGACAAAGAATACTTGAAAGCCTTAACAGCGGAGTTGTCAATTCAGCTGCACCTGGAAACAGACTTGCTCGCAAGAGTTTATCAGTAGTAACAGTTTTATAGCATTAGCAGTAGTGAAATAACAGCAGCAGTGTGACAGAGACAGCAGTAGTGATTACAGTAAACAGCAGGATTAAAATACTGTAGGCACAGGGATGGATAACGGGCGTTGCATGGATGAGAGAAACTCATGTAACAATCAAAGCAGAGCATTTGCAGATAATAATAAAGCGGTGTCCAAGTACTAAACAATCCATAGGCATGTGTTCCGTATATAGTCGTACGTGCTCGCAATGAGAAACTTGCACAACATCTTTTGTCCTACCAGCCGGTGGCAGCCGGGCCTCTAGGGAATCTACTGGATATTAAGGTACTCCTTTTAATAGAGCACCGGAGCAAAGCATTTACATTCTGTGAACACATGTGATCCTCACATCACCGCCTTCCCCTCGGGTTCCGGACAGCGACATGTGTATACAACTTGCAGGTAAGATCATAAAACAATGCATATCATGATGAAACAATAACATGTTCAGATCTGAGATCATGACACTCGGGCCCTAGTGACAAGCATTAAGCATAACAAGTTGCAACAATATCATCAAAGTACCAATTACGGACACTAGGCACTATGCCCTAACAATCTTATGCTATTACATGAACAATCTCATCCAATCCCTACCATCCCCTTCAGCCTACAGCGGGGGAATTACTCACACATGGATGGGGGAAGCATTGTTGGTCGATGGAGAGGCGTCGGTGGTGATGATGGCGATGATCTCCTCCAATTCCCCGTCCCGGCGGAGTGCCAGAACGGAGTTTCTGGTCCCGAGACGGAGTTTCGCGATGTGGCGGCGTACTGGAGGGTTTCTGGCGACTTCGACTTCCTGCCTCGCGTTTTTAGATCGAAATCTTTAAGTAGTCCGGAGGAGGGCGTCAGAGGGAAGCCGCGGGCGCCACACGCTAGGGCGGCGCGCCCCCCCTCCAGGCCGAGCCGGCCTAGCGTCTGGGGGCCCTGGGCCTCCCCCAGGCCTGCCCTTCTGGCTCCGTGAGTCTTCTGGTAAAATAGGACCTTTGGTATAAATTCCGAGGATTTTCTCGAAAGTTGAATTTCTGCACAAAAACGAGACACCAGAGCAATTCTGCTGAAAACAGCGTTAGTCCGTGTTAGTTGTATCTAAAATACATAAATTAGAGGCAAAACAATAGCAAAAGTGTTCGGGAAAGTAGATACGTTTTGGACGTATCACAGATCTTAGCATGGCTTACTATTGCGGCGAAGTCTTCCTCAATAGTCATATGCGGTGAAGTTAGAGTATCTTGCCTGGGGGAGAAATGAAGACAATGAGTGCGTAGTCTGTTTTTTTCTCGACAATGTGTGTCATATCTATTTTGTGCCAGATTGTCCAGGTGCGCCCTAGGAGCGGCGTGGACGTTGTGACGGTTTTGTTTAATTTTTCGTAAATCAACCGGATAATCCTTGCTCTCTTCTTAGTTTATGGAACCGACAATCGCTTTGGCTTAAAAATTAGACCGAGATCAGTTTGCAATTTCGGTCCCGTTTTTTGGCATCTTGATTGCTTGTAAGTTGTAACATTAAAAAAATCAATGCAAGAGAAGACACTTGCATCAACAATTGAACATACCTTCTAAAAAGAACAATTGAACATACGTGCTAGGTTTCTCTGAATTATGAAACTGGATTGCCACAACCAGAAAATTCAATACATCGTTGGCAAAATTTGCGAAAAAGGTGACGGCAGCTGCCATCCAGAATGCCCTCGAAGTTCACGTTGCTGCTGTGTAGTCTAATATATTTACACGGTGACCTTATGTCTTGCGAGAGTTATAATCTGTTAGTTAAATAATTGGTTCCTAGGTGTATATAAGAGGGTGATATTATTCATGTACTGGGATATTTGGTGAATGTTCGAATTGTAGCTTCCCACGCGATGCAATCTAGGTTGTCCAATGAAATCTGGGCGTCCGTTGTTTTTTAAAGAAAAAAATTAAAAAATAAAGTTGTCGAGCCTCACGGGAATTTATCTTGGAAATTTAAGAAATTCCTCGAGTGCGTCCTACTGGCTTACATTCGAGGCTAAGAAAATCTGTTTTTCTATGATATTTATGTGTTTTCGATGAAAAATCTTAATATTTTCCTAATGGTTTATTATCTCCATCAGAATATTTTCCCCTTGCTAACCCTAACTTTATTTTTGCTGAGAAGGTTAAAAACTGCATAGTACAAGTACGTCATAAAAAAGAGAGGAAAGGTTAGTCTGACAATAGAAAGAATTTATCCCCTTGCCAAAGGAAAAAAATACTACCTTCGTCCAAAAATAACTATCTTAGTTTTATCTAAATTCGGATGTATTTAGTCACGTTTAGTTGTAGATACATCTGTATCTACAAAAAGTTGAGACATTTTTTTGTCGGATGCAGTATTTTTTCTCTTCCACACAAGTAGGTTTAGTATGAGCTGACGAAATGAAATAACAAAAAGAGGTACAAGCATGCACGTCCTGCCCCTTAGAAAAAAAAGGAAAACATAGTATCAGACTTCTTAGAAGTTTTAATTTTTCATTCCTAAAATTGTATATAAGAGTTGTGCTTTTCATTTTAATGACATTGAATTTATATTAGTCGAGCCCAAAATAATTATAAACTGTAGAACCACAAAAGACCGTAGATCTCTGAATCGAGCTTGACATTATTTCTTAAGTATGAATCATGAATTAGACAATCAATTATCTATACTAATCTGGCAACATAAGACATGTGGTCGTGTATAATCAAACAAATTAGTCAATCCATGGGTAACTTTGGATTAATTCAATGACATGTGAGTTGTGAGATAGTAGTAGAATATGGAGAGAAATAGCTGGTTATTTGTAAATAATAGGTCAATCTATCTATACCTAATAATAAAGGGAGGATTGTTTCCTTGGTCCAACACTTTTTTGGACCAATTTACCCTCCCACCAAATCACGTAATACGTCGGTCTGCCATGGTAGCGGTTCAGTTTTATTTCCCTGTTCCCACGAGACAGGCGCCAGCCCGCGACGCACTAGCTCCCTTCTTGCGCCTCCCGCTCTGCTAACGCGCTGCAGGCCTGCGGCTGGAGGTTGGAACCGGGGGCTCGAGCAGAAACGGTCGGGTCGGAGCTTGACGGAGGTGGCCGTCAGAACGCACAACAGAGCAGCGTCGAGGGCGGCCGTGTGTTAGGATGCGCCGGAGTGGTAGGCGGGGGAGGCTATGGAGGGAGTGGCATGGAAGAGAAACAATCTAAGCTTGAGCGGCGAGCACCAGAGCGGGAGTTGGATCGGCCGCCGGAATCGACTGTCGCGGAGGGATCTTGAGAGAAAAAAATAGGATGGGAAGGGGCAGAGTGGGTGGGCGCCACACCTGGGATGGGGAGGGGCAGAGTGGCGGGCGCCACGAAAGGAGAGGGGAGGGGCTGGCGCCGCACTTGGGGTTGGGGACGGGCAGAGATGAGCAGATGGCTCAAGGTTGAGAAAGATGGGGTCTCAGGGTGAGAACTGAGAAGCGACTTACAATTCTGACCGACTAGAAAGGTGGACGAGGAGCGGCTGATTTCGAGCACCTGAAGCTTCCGGATGAGGAGCGGCAGCGAGTGATTTCGGTCGCGTCCTGCTCTTTCTGATGGAAACTGATATTTGAGCTGCTGCTATTTCCGATTGGGGGCTGCTGCTCGTTGTATTCGTACAAATAGTTGGGCTGTTGCTCTATTTGGTCACATCACTTGGTCCCGTTAGCAATTTTGAATCTTCATTTAATTTAAATATCAATGCAAAACCATAATTTATATTTACAAATAGGTATTGTATGTATTGAAATCATGATCGCAATTATCTATTCCATAGCAACCGAAAATTCACTTTCGATCCTGAGAGCATATGCACCTTTACCTAAACAACAATTTTCAAAATGTTAAAAAAGTTTAGGAACTTTTTTCCGGTTTATGTGGACCTTACATGTGCCCACATGAAATTCTGTGAAGAAATAGCAGTTTTATAGTTTACAGAAAAAAGACTTAAAAAAATGTCTCGGGACAAGCCTTATTTTAGCAATGAATTTTATCTTCTTACATATACTGCTCAAAAAATCGGTTTTTCCAACTTGAAATTGCCTTTATTTTTAGTCTAAATTGCGTACTATGCTACCATTGAGTTAAATACCATTTCGCAGCTTCATCCGTCTGAAAAAAGATTAGGCTGGTGCCATCGATCGATAGAAAGGGTTTCCTACAGGCAGTCCTGCTCTGATACCAAAACCTGTGGCACCCCCGGGATCAGGGTTAGACAAATACCAGATCTTCGTCTGACATAAGCCTAACCTAGAACTTGAGAGACTACAGTGAGAGAATCGGTAACACAACAGTGACTCTACGACTCCAAGAAGTAATACAAGCTCATAACTGAGCGAAGAAGAATTGCATATGGCAAGCGGCTAAGCTAGGTAGTGCTCTACATTGGACTTTGACCTGACTAGCCTACGAGAATTCTTTTATTTTAATTATCTTTCTGTCATGCTGGCTTGAGATGCCTAGATTCATGTTTATCAAGATATTATTAAATCTAATAGCATAATCTACCCCCTAAAGAATCAGGAAGGTTGACAACTTCAATCTGGTGAACTGGGATGGTATGGTAGTCTCATCGAGAATTTGTTTTTAGACACTTGACGTTGAATTATGATCCGTCTAATTAATTACATTTGTTAGACCACCATACACAGATTATAAGTTTCAAACCATTCAAATAGAATTGGTTCTCCACTAAAAAGAATTAAGATCAAAACCTAAACCCTATCTATTTTAATTATACATCACAAGAACACCAATTTAACTCATATATTAAATAATTGATTGGATAACACAATTATGCAGGGAGTATTATTATAAAGTGATATTGAAAATCAAATATTATAGAACCTGCAAAGCAAAGCAGAAATCAAATGTGAATTCAAAATAGCAAATTTAAATCAGTAAATAAAAACAGAAAATAAAAATTTGAAATGAGAAAGAGAGGGAAACCTACCTGTGCAAGATGGACTCGATTCTTTCTAATGAAACTTGGGAGCTATCAGAACGACCCCATGGATGCAAGCCCGTGGGCTGCAAATGGGTGTTCAAGAAGAAGCTAAGACCTGATGGTACTATTGAAAAGTACAAGGCGCGGTGCTTGGAGGTCCGACGACGGGCAGGCTCGGAGGTAGAGTTGAAGGTTTCAGCTATCTGACCCCAAAAACTCGTGCCGGTCTTGCAATTACCGGCGACAGAGTCCTTGGAGTTAAAAATCCAAGCATGCACCTACACCGACATAGATATTGTAAGTGAAAAATCGAAGCAAGAACCAACCCCGAAATAAATATGTGATGGGTAAGTAAAGTACCAGTTTTTCCTCTTCCGCAGCTGTCCAGTCAAGCCTCTTTGGCCGCGGTGGTACGATTGTTTCTGCGGCATTGGACTCGGAGCTTGGTGCAGTGGCTTCTGGAGGTGGTGGAGGGTACGGACCATATGGCGCGTACGGATACGGAGGTGGAGGGTATGAACCGTACGAAGGTGGTGGGTAAGGAGGTACAGTGGTACTCCCGCTACCTGTAGGAGGTGGTTGGGGGTATGGATACGGAGGCGGAGGGTATGAACCATATGGCGCCGGAGGTGGAGCGTATGCCCCATATGGCCCCGGAGCGGGTGTGCCGGTGGGGGATAAAACTCGAGGAAGCGGCGAAGAACCGGCATTGGTGCGACGATGTGACGGAGAGAGACCATCTAGGTCTATTGGTGACCCGTCCTGAATCAGATCCGTGAACGTGGTCATATCTGGTGGAGTCCAACCGGACATGGTGGAGAAGATTTGAGAGAGGGAAGGTGATGAATGGAGATGAAATGGGTGTGGAGTGAGTGAAACATATGGGGGGTATTTATAGGGTTTTTTGAACCAGCAACGGCTAGCTGACGTGGACGAATCAGATCGCGCCACGTCAGCTAGCCGTTAGACACTCCCGCCCCTCTCTCGCCCGCTCTCGCCCGCCTCTCGCCCGCATCTCGCCCGCCTATCGCCCGCCTATCGCCCGCTCTCGCCCGCTCTCGCCCGCTCTCGCCCGCCTCTCGCCCGCATCTCGCCCGCCTATCGCCCGCCTATCGCCCGCTCTCGCCCGCCCTATCGCCCGCCCTGCTCTCGCCCGCCTCTGCCATCGCGCCGCCCCGCCTCTCGCCCCGCTCTCGCCTCGCTGTCGCCTCCAACGCGGGCCGTCGCCTGGCACTCCCGTCCCGCCCCACTCCCGCCCGCCTCCCGCCCAGCGCCGGGCGCTACCGCCTCCACTCCCGCCCCGGTTGGCACCAGCCTTACACATGATCCTACGCCGCACATGCTTCTCGCTGCCCACCGCCGGTGGGATGAACCCGCGCCTCGGCCACTGGCTCTCTCCACGCGCATCCATCGGGGGAGGAATCCTGCACCCACAGAGAGTCGCGCCACCCACATGCATCTTCTCTCCGACGAAGCCCCTCCGGTGCAACGCACGGGCACTTTTGCTAGTACCTAATAATAAAAGCAAAAGGGTTTCTCCCTCGATCGTTCGTTCAACTTAAAACTGCCCTCAAAGTTGGTACAAAATTACCCACCAATGCCACCCATAAGTGAAAAACGTTTGGATTAAAGGTTCTCGAAATTGCCCCTGAAGTTGGTGGAAATTTCCCCCCTCTACCACCCGTTAGTTATAACGCTTCGTTTATAATCAGCGGAAAAAACCCTCTTCTCCGCGTCGCCGCCCGCTTTCTCTTCTCTCCCTGAGGACGCCTGCCGGCCACAGCGCCGCCGCCTGCCCCAACCTCCCGCCCCCTACTCAGGCAGGCCCAGCACGCCACCGTCGTGCACCGCCCGAGTTCCCGCCGCCGTGAAGTAGAAATCGACTGAAATTCTTGTGCTCCCCGTTCGGAGAGCAGCATGTGATAGGGTCGAGCGAAGCCGGCAGCGGCGCACGACCTCGGTTGCAGGGGAACGCCCGAGAGGAAGAAAGTGGAGGCCGGGGCAGCGTGCGGTTGCATGGTTGCGGGGAGGTCTCGAATAGATGCTTCGGCCAGAGCTGCAACGGCATAGGATGCGCTGGCGGCCAGGGAAACACAGCGGCAGCGGAGTCTGCGTGGGGAGATGAGACGGAGAAAATAGGGGAGGGAGGTCGACCACGCGGGGGGTCAGATCAAGAGATCATCTGCCTTGAGCTCGCAGCTGCCAATCCCCTGTCTCCTGATTGCCGGCGCCGCCCTCCAATCCAGTGCTTCAAGCCAGCCGGAGCCGGCCTCCAATTGACTGCATCGAGATCACCTGAGCCGCCCTCCAATCCACTTCATCTAACATACCGGAGCCACCTTCCAATCCACTGCATCGAGCTCACTGGACCGCGAGAGCTGGCGTGGACTCACGCCCAGATTAGTTCGGTTCCTCCCACCAAATTGTTTGAGTACGTCATGTTTTGCTTGATATTCTTGTCCGATTGAACAAATCCTTCTCTCCGCTTGAGAATTCCGGTCATATTTTCATGTCAGCTCAGGAACTCTGGTCTTGGGACAGTGCATATGTTTTTGCTGAAATTTGAAGTGCAATTGTACTACTCGTGGACGTGTATCTGAATCTTTCCCCTGTGGCATGCACTCTGTAAAGATGATCAGATCAAAGCTACCTATATGCAAAAAAAAAAACACTTCACTCGGGAGGACTCCTATAGTCGTATGGGCGTGTCGGCACTAAAAATCGCGCCCAGCCGGCCCCCCTAATTTGGGTTTGGTGCCAGCATGGCTCAACGAGTTATCAGGCGCTTCCAGGCTGAACCAACGAACGGGAAGGCTAGCGGGGGGCATTGGGAGGCTAGCAGGGGCACCAGCGCAACGCACGTTGGCGGGAAGGAAAGGTTGAGAAGGCACGGGAAACGCCAGGTCGTCTCGGGCCCACGTCATTAGCGGCATCGAACCAGCCTTCTTCCTCCCCGCCTTCCACACCGTGCTCGCCATCTGCGCCTGCTCGCCTGCGTCCGCAACATCGACGCGCATGCGGCCATTGGACTCAAAGTGGAGGACGACCTCGAGGAGTTACCAGGCCTCCGCCTCGCCGAGCAGACTTCCTCCTAGGAGACCGACGAGTGGGTCGAGCCCTGGAGCGCGGTGGAGCACCGCCACTTGGAGGCCGAGCGGCTCGCGCGCCTCGGCCTCTACATCAACGTCGACGACGACAACACTGGCCCGTCGAGCAGGCCGCTACCTCAAGGCAAGGCTGCAGCTCCTTCCGCCCTTTGAAGCAGGAGCCCATCAACGACGAGGAGGACTACGCGGCGGCGATGTACCGCCGCCTAGGCCTCGGCCATGGCGGCTATTAGAATTAGTTTTTTTTTTAATTTTCTATGTTTCTTTAAATTTTGTACAGACAATGGCCTACTATGGTCGAACTATCTATGAATTTAAGTTTTATGAAAAAAATTCAAGTTTAAATTGTTTGCTAACATGAGGCACAAGCAGATCACCGGCAACGCGCTGATGGATGCCTACGCAAGTGCAGCGAGGTCTGGTTGGGGTTCGAGGTGTTCGAAATGCTCCTGCCCAAAGGGGACCTGATCTACTCGGACGTGACCGGTGCAGGTAAGCACTGCAACTCTACTATAGCAACGATTTTTTGTGTCTTATTTTATGAATAAAATGGTTGTCTTGTGCTTTGGGATTAATGACTGTGAAAGTTACAACATCCTGCATCCAAAAAATTAGTGTGGACCAGGTGCCACAGTAGGCCGAGTGGGGGAGGATTCTATAGCAGATCCGCCATCAACTGAAGTTTTTTGGTGTAGTGCATCCATACTAGCTCGGGTGGGGTAGGCCGTGGCGACATGATTCTAGGTTGGTGTCGGCAGAGACCAGTGATTTGATCCTCCCAAACCGGTGCTGGCAGTGGCGGAGCCAACAGGATGGAAGGGTGGGGCAAGGCCCACCCTAAGATTTGGCCCAGCCCACATGTCTTATATAGAAAACAAGAAAAAAAAAAGCCCAGCCCAGATTATGCCTGCCTCACCCTAGCAAAATGGGCTGGATTCTGGTAGTGATAGGATTGGCCAAAGGCACCGTCGGCCACGCGTTCTTGGTCGTCGATGCCTCAACTAAGCAGTTGTGATGTTGGGGGCCGCCAATCGCGCGTACTTCATCGCCGATGCCTAACCTGAGCAGCAAGAACAAGGCACCATAGCAACATACGGTAGCAGCGACATTGGAGAAGCGAAGCATCATGAGGCGTGCCGTAGCAACGCACGGGTATTTTTTCTAGTAAAACTAAAAGAACAATCAATATTAATTTTTATTTAAATTATCAATGGTGCATAGACAATCCAATAGATTCCTATATTTTTCTGTTATCAACGATACAATTTTGCAACGCTTATTATTATAAAAGAGTACAATAATGCAATTTGGCAATACTTTATTTGGGAGTGGCATTCTAAAATTGTGATATCTATATTTCATCACACTTTTGAATTACTATTTTTATTAAGTGATAATACATTAGCTATGCTACTACTATCAATAGTACTAATAACAACAAGTAGTAATTACCATAAAAAGAAATGGTCGAAATAACACCTACACTAATGTGTCCATGTATAAAATGATGCATATTTAACATTTATGGAATAAGTGTAGGAGATATGCATATTTGCATAAAAAACCATAACTAACTATACTTTCAAATTACTAAGAATGATGCTCTTGCATTTGCGAGGGCCACTGTGCTAGTTTATGAAAACGGCAATTGCTTTTGCTGAAAAAATAGACCAAGATCAATTTGCAATTTCGGTCCGGTTTTTTTACACCTTGATTGCTTCGAACACAAAAAAATCAATGCAAGAAAAGACACTTGCATCAACAATTGAATATACGTGCTAGGTTTCTCTGAATTTATGAAACTTTTGAACTCTTCTCTGGATTGCCACAACCAGAAAATTCAATACTACATCGTTGGCAAAATTTGCGAAAAAGGTGACGGCAGCTGCCATCCAGAATGCCCTCGAAGTTCACGTTGCCGTGTCGTGTACCGGGAAGCCTCCCTGTACGCGTACGGCAGCCGTTCCCCACCCTCCCGATTTCGTTAATCCCATCGCCTTCCGCCTGATCCCTCTCGAGTCTCCTCCCCTCCCCTCCCGGCTCCCGGATCCAACCACCGCAGCCCGCCCCTCGCCGCCGGCGACAATGTCCAAGTACGGCACCATACCCACCTCCTCCTCCTCCGCCGCCGCCGCGGGGGCGCCCCACCTCGGCGGCGCCTCCCCGCTCGACTTCATCTCCCGCGCCAAGGCCCGCGGCGCCACGGCGCTGGCCACGCGCCGCCCGTGGCGCGAGCTCGCGGACCCGCACGCGCTCGGGCTGCCCCCGACCCTCGCCGACGCCTACCTGCGCGTGCGCGCCAACCTCGCCCACTTCGCCATGAACTACGCCATCGTCGTCCTCGTCGTCGTCTTCCTCTCCCTCATCTACCACCCCGTCTCCCTCATCGTCTTCCTCGTCTGCATGGTCGCCTGGCTCGGCCTCTACTTCCTCCGCGACGACCCCATCGTCCTCTTCGGCCGCGTCGTCGGCGACGGCGCCGTCCTCGCCGTCCTCGCCGCCGTCACGCTCGGCCTCCTCCTGCTCACCGGCGCCACCACCAACATCCTCACGTCGCTGCTCGTCGGATTCGTGCTCGTCGTTGTGCACGCCGCGCTGCACAGGCCGGAGGACAATGTCGACGAGGAAGTCGGACGCTGGTACGCCCCAATGCCGCAGCAGCCATCGCACTAGTGTAAGACTCTCCGACTCTTGGTTCGTTGTCCGCCCATAGTATTGTTTATTGCTGTCTACGCATTTCTGTTCTTCCTACCACATTACAGGATTGGTGTATAATTTGGTATTGTGTTTTTTGTTGTGCTATTGTTGCTTCTGAACACGATTGAAATTATCATTGATATGGGTGACTTCAAATCCATGACGCTTATCGTCTGTTTTCTACATTTTACCCGTATAGTTGATACCATAGATAGAGCAATAATTGTGCAATTGGATCTCAGATTGTCACAGTCATGCTAATTGTTTTGTTTGTTAGAAGTTCATGGCCAACTGATCCTATTTTCTTTCACGGGTAATGGAAATACTGCCTTCCTAAAAGTGAGATTGAGACATCTTGTGTTTTCACACAGGTCTCTCAAACTGAACTGTATCTGATTTGTCACTAACTTGTAATATAGAAAACACAGAAAACTCCCAAATGTGGTTGGTCTAGAAAGCCTCTCTGTGTCTGCAGAACTTATTCAACAGCATAACATGTTCAGTAAATCAAAATTGATTGACAGCACATTGGTTTCAGAAGTCCCTTAAACTGCAGTGTATCAGATTTGTACTATCGTGTAACAAAGAGGAAAACAAACCTCTAAGCATGGTTTTAAGTGCATGCTGATACTTGGAGAATTGCAGAAAATACTGGTAAAGAATTTTGATTGGCAACACGTGGATTTTGTGGTACCTGAAAGCAGTTGTTGCTATCAGGTGTCCTCAATGATATGACATGATATGCATTCAGAATAGTTGTAACAATCATGTCATCTCTTTACAGCCTGTGGCCATAGGGTACCTCCCTGTTAATAGTTGCCAATTGGGTATCTATGTGCTTGTTCTTACACGGAGAGCAGAATTATTGTAAGTGCCAGCCACAAGGAGATGGATGTTATGCGACAAGTTAGAAAATAGTCTGAGAGACAGATGTGGTCCAATAGGTCATTCACTAAGAGCCAGTTTTGGAAGTTGTGGGAGGCAATAATCCTCACTTCTGTTGGCATGAGAGAGGTACAGCTAACCAAACAATTGAATTAGCTTAGCAGTTACAGAGCAACTGTTTTAAGTTTTGGAACGTGCTTTAAATTTTAGGGCACAATCATCACACTTTCAGAAGCATGTGTATTTTCCAATTTCACTTTCCAGTTGATGGATGTTTCTCATGGACTCAGTAACCATTCCTTAGCATTTTTTTTAGAGGATCCATTCTTTGTACTTTGTAGTCACAGTTTTATGCTTTTCCTTATTTGTGCATTCTTGTGTCTGGCTCCTCCCGAGCATTTCCTCTAGTACTCCTACGTTTGTTTCTCCAGTTGATGATTGTTAATGGGATTTACATGAGAGTAATGCCTTCCTTCTGTTAGAGATAATGATCAACTTGTACAACAAGGATACCTAAACCGACTGTACAGTACACATCGATATATACGCAACAAATACAATACCGAACCGACTATCTGTAACACCTTCGACATCAATCTCATTGCCTACGGGCTACCGGTCTGGCTGACCACTAGCATTTATTTCTTCACCTTTCTTGTCCTTCTATCGAACTTGAGGCCAAGAGTAGTAGTTTACCAAGAGTTTGAACTTCTATATATTTGCCATGTGTAATTCTTCTTTTGCTGAATGCTAAAAGTTCATGAATATTTTACATCAACAATCTCATCTGACATGGTTATGTTGTGCTGAATAAATACGCAGTAATGTTGAATGTATACATTATGGCCTGCAAGTTCTGCTTAATCTGCTAATTTGCTTGGGTGCAGTCCATGTGAGAACTGACTTAGGCCTTGTTCGGTTATTCCCATCCCGGCGGGGTTCGTGTCTCATTCCCGGTCAAAGCACGTGGTTCAGTCCCGCCGGGATAATTTCCGGCCCAACTCCATTGATGCGTTCGGTTAACACCTGGGCGAGAAATTTCCCGGCCCAATCCACCCCGATCTCCTCCAAACCACCGGGGAAATAAAAATCGCCTCCTGCCTCGTGGAACAGTTCCCCGAAACGACCAGAAAAAGTCCTCTCGCAAGTTGAGCGGTGGTGGCGACGCATCCTGGAAGGGGGGCGGCGGCGAGGCGTCCTGCAGCTGACGGCGGCGGAAGCGACGTGTTCTGCGGGCTGCAGCCATGGCTGCATCAACGCTTGGAGCTAGCGGCGGCGGCGGCGACGCGTATTGGAGCTGGCGGCGGCGGCGACGCATCTTGGAGCCGGCAGCGGCGATGCGTCCTGGATCGGGGACGACAAGACGCGTCCTGCAGCTGGCGACAACACCGCGTCCTGGATCCGGCGGCGACGGTGACGCGTCCTGGAGCTGCAGCCGGCGGCGCCGCGTCCTTGAGCCGACGGCGAAGGTGACGTGTCCTGGAGCCGACGGCGGCGCGAGCCGTCCCGCAGCTGACGGCGGCGCGTATTCTTCGAGCTCACAGCAGCGATGCTTCTCCGTCTCCGCGCAAGTAGTCTCTCTCCACTGCCTATCACCTGTGCTGCTTGCTGCCCGCCATTCTCTGTGGTACTTGGTGACTGCAGGGATTAACCGAATAGAAACAAATTGGGGAGATTAGTAGGGGTTGTGGGGAGAAAAGTAGTGAGGATTGGGGTGATGGTTCGGGGTTCACCCAAATACTCGCAGGGACAGACCCTCTAGTGGATTTAATCCACTGCAACCGAACGAAGCCTTATAGATACCTACCTTCTGTTTGCAGGACATGAGTACATTGATTCTCCTGGCCCTATCTTCTTTTCCAAGTATTCCAGGAGTGTAAGTTCAGCATTGTTGGCTCAGTCGTCATGAAGAACTTGTAGCTGGTGGTTTGTTCGTAATCTTCATGACGCTGGGTTTTCAGAAGTTCTGGATGCAGTGATGATGGAGTGTTGTAAACTGTAAAGATTGCGGGCACTGCAAAGCTTTTCCCTTGTTCACATGTACAAGTTTGGAGGAGAGGGGGAAAAAACTGCTCTTCCGGGTTTGAGAATTCAGTTGGCCCAGAAACCTGTATCAGTCATGGCATTTCTGATCTCTCACCTGGTTTATCTTCTACACGCCGTCTTGTTTGTAAGAGATTGTCCCCGTTTCGTGCGATCCTTGTGATTACTATGTCTACAGACAAGTTGGGCATATTGGAAACCATTTCAATGTAGGAACTGCACTCTGTTTTACGGCCTATAGTTTTGGAATCCTGTTCCGTAACATGAGAAATACATTCGTTTGGTATCCATCATTTGGGCCTGGAATTCTGGAATTCATTTTGGAATTCCATAGGTGGGCTATTTGATTGTCACAAAATTGGGTCATCATTTCATTTAGGAAATCCAGCAAAATGACACCATGGGTAAACACAATTCCAAGCTGAGACTTGTCATTTGCAATTCAAACCATTTACAAATTCAATATTGAATTATGTTGTCATTTGCAATTCCTGTGACAACCAAACAAGTGTCCATTTCTGGAATTACAATGTAAATGAAATGAATGCATGTATTCATTTCAAAATGCTACAAATAAAATGAAAACCTGGCTTCCAAACAACTCCGAAGAGATTGTCCCCGTTTCGTGCTATCCTTGTGATTACTATGTCTACAGACAAGTTGAGCATATTGGAAACCATTTCAATGTAGGAACTGCACTCTGTTTTACGGCCTATAGTTTTGGAATCCTGTTCCGTAACATGAGAAATACATTCGTTTGGTATCCATCATTTGGATCTGGAATTCTGGAATTCATTTTGGAATTCCATAGGTGGGCTGTTTGGTTGTCACAAAATTGGGTCATCATTTCATTTAGGAAATCCAGCAAAATGACACCATGGGTAAACACAATTCCAAGCTGAGACTTGTCATTTGCAATTCTTGTGGAAACCATTTACAAATTCAATATTGAATTATGTTGTTATTTGCAATTCCTGTGACAACCAAACAAGTGTCCATTTCTGGAATTACAATGTAAATGAAATGAATGCATGTATTTATTTCAAAATGCTACAAATGAAATGAAAGCCTGGCTTCCAAACGACTTCTAAGTGGTTTTTGCGGTCTTGTTCCTAAATGTGAAACTTACGTGCAACTGGTGCAGTTCTGTGTTGTTTGTTCTAGGTTATCTCAAATGGGCCGCTATTTTTGAAAAAAAAATCGGACAGGGTGTTTCTGGTCCCGAGCACAAATGCTCTCGTTTTCTGGACCGTCCAATTCCCCTCGGATGTGTGCGGCCAGGTATGTTGATGTCTGATACAGCGTCGAGCAAAACAGGGCGACACGATGGTTATTCTGTTCGGTGGTACAAATAGGGTATTTATTAGGAAAAAGTCCATTTTAAACCTTGAATTCGTAGTGGTTCTGCAGTTTGAACCCCAACGTCCAAATCCTGTCGTTTGAACCCTCATCTCACAAATCCCGGTTTAATCTGAACCTTGACGCTGGTTTAGCAAGTAAAATGCTGACGTGGTAAATATTGGCTGGGATTTATGTAAGTGGTGGGCCAGGTAGTGAGCGATTCCAAGCGATTACTTAACCGGCGCGCGGGTTGGGAGCGAGATAGAGAAAAGTGGGTAATAAAATTAGGGTTCGTGAAGAGGCGGAGATGATTTTAGGCGATTCAGGCGGCGGTCCACTGCGGCGAGCACGGGCGGGACAATGTCGTGGGCTTCAGGCGATTCTGCTCCTGGCTTCGCTCGAGCTAGCGGAAGAAGGAGAGGGCCGGAATTGAGGTTGCCGATCGTCAGAGCGCCATGGCATACGAGGATGTGAAGCTCTGCCGCTGCAATCCGCCGAGGAAGGCTCCTAGATTGATCTCCTGGAGCTTTCACAACCCAAGCAGGAGGTACTATGCGTGTGTGGATGCCATGGTCAGTTCGAATCTCGTCTCTATTCTCTCTTTATGCCCAGTTCTCCTTTTGTCTGCCATTGATTTTGGTTGTTTGAATTGAACAGCAAGGTGGTTGTGGCTATGTTGAATGGCATGACCTGCCTTTGCCGAAGTTTTACAGCGAACTCATTGGAGATCCGAGAGATGAAGTCTGGAGGCTGCGAGGGGGTGGGAATGTTTCTTCTAGATTTGAAGATCAAGTGGAAGAGATGACATGGTTCTTGACCTGCAAGATTAGTTGAAGCACAAGAATTCAGAGCTAGATGCAATGAAGAACAAATACAAGAAAGTGGTGTTTCTGTTTTTTGTATTTATGTTAGGTTTAGTCGCAAGCAAAGTGTTAATTCAGTGATGTAATGTTGCTGATGATGTTCTAGTGGGCAAGTTAGTAGTTGCTATGAACAAAAAATCCTACCTATGTACTGGTTTGAGTTCCCTAGAGTACTATGTACTGGTTGACTGAATATTATGTACTGGTTATTGCTACGTTTCAGAGCATTTCAGTTGAGTGCAAATAGATTGTTCAGTAACAAATACATGGAAACAAATTTATCCAAAAGCAACAATTTGATAGAGTTCACAACCCAAACGCATAACATTGCAACACTAGCATGGTTCATACATTGGAACCTCTGACATAGTTGAGAACACAAAAGCAGTAATGGTTGCAGCATAACTGAGAGTGTTTTGAAGACTGCAACATGAACATAAGTTAACTAGCCTGATAGTTTCCACTGCATGTGAAGTAAGCATAGGTTGGATGTGCAAATGTGGGCCGTCTTCCCCTTTTTGCTCCACTTCCTCTGCCTCTGGCAGCAGCTGGTTGTGATGGTGCTGAAGATTATCCAGGTTCTGATTGTGCATCAGCTCTTTTTCTTGGAGGTTTGAAAGTGTTCCTAGATGTTCCTCTCCCTCTGGCAGGTCCAGATACACTGGTTTGAGTTGATTTAGCTGGAACGACTCTTGGGGTAGCACCCCCAGATGCACTTGTTTGAGTTCCCTGAAATATAAGCATCAAAAGTAATGCATTAATGTATATATAGGTTGTAGTACTGTAACTAGAAGCATAATTGCATGTAGAATTCAGTAAGTCATACCTTATTGGATTTTTTTTTTGGTAAGATGAGCTTTATATTTTTTTCCTCTATATATCTGGGTTAGATTTGCAACCTGACATGTTATGTCCATTTGTGCCACACAGAGAACACTTGATGATGGTGGCATGCTTGCTCATCTTCTTACCAAGAGGCTTCTCAGTTTCTTCTCTCTTCTTATTATTCTTCTTAGGTCTTCCTGGCATTCTTAAATACTCTGGAGCTTGAGGCCTAGGATTAGGAGAAACTAGTCACAACTCTTCACCCTCAACTGATTCCAATTAGTGCCCATTGACATAGGTATGCCTAACATGCATGCCGAATAAAGTACCCCGGCTCTATAAGGAAGCATGAAGCCCATGGACTCGAAACTTTGGAGGCCCAGAAGGTCAAGAATCTTCGAGTTAGGAAAGTAGAGTTGTAATAGGAAACTTGTATCAATATAGGAAAGGCCCAACACGGCTCGGATAGTTTGTAACTTTACGACACGGAAAGCCTCGGCTTCGCCTCCTATATATAGGAGAAGCCGAGGGAGAAAGAAGGGATCAAAATCATTGTAACCGAAGCCACCATAATCTTGAGTTGAGCACCTTTGTTCGGCTGAACCTTCGAGATCTACTTGCCCTCTACTTTCTACGAAACCCTATGTCTACAATCTGTAGGCATTGACGAGTTAATCCCTCGTCACCCATATATTTTCTTGAACACATCAACAGAGTAGCAAGGGTGAATGAAATCATCAATTTGCTTTTGACACTTGTATATAGCTTCAATGGCATGGTGATAAGGAAGACCAGCTAGCTGAAAGTAACCACATGAACATGTCCTATTCTGTAAATTAGCATTGTATTGCCTTCCTCTTCCTGTAATGTGCTTCACTTCAAAGCCATTTTCTCCATTCCAGAGCACTTCTAGCCACTGTGTCCTTGCAATACTCTTTTTTAGCTTCTTAAATATGCCATGGCATATTTTGACCTGTGATCTTCTCACCTTTCTCTATTTGTTCTTGAATTCTCACCATGACTTTCTTCCTTATTTTTTCTTGCATGGAAATGATAGGGTAAAATCTGCCATCAACAATTGAATGGTTAAATGACTCACATAGGTTATTATCCATAGACTCACAATTGGCTCCCACTGGAAAGAAAGCCCTTGCCTAATGAACTGGCTCTGTCCTCATAATATCCTTGGCCCCTTCTGGTGTCTCTTGTGCTAGCTTGGCCTTGTAGTAATTGAAGTCTTGCTGGTTTGAAGCTTTGGCCACTTCCCAAAAAATTCTTCCATTCATGAGATCTATGCTTCTTCCTCCAATTTGCATATATGTGCCTGACACACATCCCGTGTTCTGCAGCTGGTAAGTAATCTTTCATTACATTGATCAGGCCTTTCTACTGGTCAGAGATAAACACCCATCCCGCGCCACTATTGTTAATGTCAAGATACTTGATTAGCAACCCAATAAACCACTTCCATGTTTCATTGGTTTCTTGCTCCACCACAGCCCAAGCAAGTGGATACATCTGGTTATTTGCATCTCTTGCAATGGCACATAGACGTTCCCCTTTCACCACCCCTTTGAAGAAACACCCATCCAATCCAATTACTTTCATGTAGCCCACCTTGATGAAAGGACGAGATGTCTCCTAGAGGTGGGGTGAATAGGCGTTTAAAATCTCTTACGGATTTGGCTTGTAAGAATGCGGAATTAAACTAACGTTTAGTTTACAAGCACAACCCCTAAATATGCTAGGCTCAACTAATTGCAAGAACAACAACAACTAGAGCTAAGCGATCACAATGCAAGAAGTCTCTTGTGTCCCCAACACACCCAATACACTTGTCAGATGTATAGGTGCACTAGTTCGGCGAAGAGATAGTGAAATACAAGTGGTATGAATGTATATGAGCAGTAGTAACGGCACCAGAAAATAGCTTGCTGGCGTGCAGTTGATGGTAGTAATATTGCAGGAAGTAAAGATGCAGTAAAACAGTAAATAAGCGATGATTGCAGTATTTGGAAACAAGGCCTAGGGATCATACTTTTACTAGTGGACACTCTCAACATTGATCACATAATAAAACCACTCTACACTCTCTTGTTGGATGATGAACACCACTAATTGTGTAGGGCTACAAGAGCACCTCAATGCCGGAGTTAACAAGCTCCACAACATTCGATATTCATATTTAAATAGCCTTAGAGTGCATGATAGACCAACACAATTATACCAAGTACTAACATAGCATGCACACTATCACCATCAGGCTATGAAAGGAGGAATAGCTCACATCTATACCATCATAGTAATAGTTAACTTCATAATCTACAAGAGATCACAATCATAAACTACGCCAAGTACTACATGATGCACACACTGTCGCCATTACATCATGAAGGAGGAATAGAGTACTTTAATAACATCACTAGAGTAGCACATAGATTAATAGTGATACAAAGCTCATTGCAATCATAAAGGAATATAAATAAGCACTTCACTATGCTATTCTGAATTACTGTCTGGCAAGATAACATCCAACTCAAATCATAACTCAGTGAATAAGTATTCTGTGAAATATAGCCTAAGAGACCCACACGGTGCACACACTGTCACCTTTACACACGTGGGACAAGGAGTCTCCGGAGATCACATAAGTAAAATCCACTTGAATAGCATAAGGACATCTAGATTACAAAGCATCATATGGATCTCAATCATGTAAGGCAGCTCGTGACATCATTGTATTGAAGTACATGGAGAGAGAGAGATTAACCACATAGCTACCGGTACAGCCCTTAGCCTCGAGGGAGAACTACTCCCTCCTCATGGGAGACAGCAGCGTTGATGAAGATGGCGGTGGTGTCGATGGAGATGCCTTCCGGGGGAACTTCCCCGTCCCGGCGGCGTGCCGGAACAGAGACTTCTGTCCCCCAGATCTTGGCTTCGCGATGGCGGCGGCTCTGGAAGGTTTCTCGTACCGTGGCTTTTCCGTGTCGAAGTTTTAGGTCACGAAGGCTTAAATAGGCGAAGAGGCGGAGTCGGAAGGCTGACGGGGCCACCACACAGTAGGGCGGCGCGCCTGGCTCCTTGGCCGCGCCGGCCACACGTGTGGGCCCCCTGTGGCCCTCCTCTGGTGCCTCTCGGGTGTTCTGGAAGTTTCGTGGAATTATAAGATGCTGGGCGTTGATTTCGTCCAATTCCGAGAATATTTCCTTACTAGTTATTCTGAAGCCAAAAACAGCAGAAAACAGGAACTGGCACTTCGGCATCTCGTCAATAGGTTAGTCCCGGAGAATGCATCAGAATGATATAAAGTGTGAACAAAACATGTAGGTATTGTCATAAAACAAGCATGGAACATCAGAAATTATAGATACATTGGAGACGTATCAGACCCCAATTCAAAAACTGCCATATGGACGAAACCTACTCAGGGTGGGACTCCCCCCTTTCCTTGGTGGGGTGGCCGGCCCCCTTAGGTGGAGTCCACCTGGGACTCCTCCTCCCTTTGACTGGCCGACCAAGGTTGGTGGGACTTCTCTAGAACCTTCTAGAACCTTCCATAAATACACCGGATCATTTTCAAACTTAGAAAATGACTTCCTATATATGAATCTTATTCTCCGGACCATTCCGGACCTCCTCATGATGTCCTGGATCCCATCCGAGACTCCGAACAAACGTTCGAACTCCATTCCATATTCCATATCTACTTAAAACGACATCAAACCTTAAGTGTGTCACCCTACGGTTCGTGAACTATGTAGAAATGGTTGAGACTCTTCTCCGACCAATAAACAATAGCGGGATCTAGAGATCCATAATGGGTCCCACACATTCAACGATAACTTAGTGATCGATTGAACCATTTACATATGATACCGATTACCTTTGTCACGCGATATTTTACTTGTCCGAGGTTTGATCATCGGTATCTCCATACCTTGTTCAACCTCGTCTCCGACATGTACTCTTTACTCATACCGTGGTATGTCATCTCTTGTGACCAAGTCACATGCTTGCAAGCTAATCAGACGACATTCCACCGAGAGGGCCCAGAGTATATCTATCCGTCATCGGGATGGACAATATCCCACTCTTGATCCATATGCCTCAACTCATAGTTTCCGAATACCTAATCCCACCTTTATAACCACCCATTTACGCAGTGGCGTTTGATGTAATCAAAGTACCCTTCCAGTATAAGTGATTTACATGATCTCATGGTCGAAGGACTAGGTAACTATGCATCGAAAGCTTATAGCAAATTGAACTTAATGACGTGATCTTATGCTACGCTTAAATGGGTGTGTCCATTATATCATTCATCTAGACATAACCTTGTTATTAATAACATCCAATGTCCATGATCATGAAACTATGATCATCTATTAATCAACAAGCTAGTTATACAAGAGGCTTACTAGGGACTCCTTGTTGTTCACATAACACACATGTATCAATGTTTCGGTTAATACAATTATAGCATGGTATGTAAACATGTATCATAAACATAAAGATATATAATAACCACTTTATTATTGCCTCTTGGGCATATCTCCAACAGTCTCCCACTTGCACTAGAGTCAATAATCTAGATTACATTGTAAGGTACCTAACACCCATGACATTCTGGTGTTGGTCATGCTTTGCCCTAGGGAGAGCTTTAGTCAACGGATCTGCCACATTCAGATCTGTGTGTACTTTGCAAATCTTTACTTCAACATCTTCGATGTACTCGCGAATCGAATGAAAACGCAGCTTGATATGCTTCAGTTTCTTGTGTGACCTTGGTTCTTGTGCATTGGCGATGGCACCCATGTTGTCACAATAGATGACTAGTGGGTCCAATGCACTAGGAACCACACCAAGCTCAACAATGAAATTCTTCATCCATACCGCTTCCGATGAAGCCTCCGAAGCCGCTATGTATTCCGATTCAGTTGAAGACTTCGCCACCGTGCACTGCTTGGAACTACTCCAGCTTACTGCAGCACCATTCAATATAAACACGTACCCAGACTGAGACTTAGAGTCATCATGATCAGTGTTGCAACTTGCATCGGTGTAACTGGTTACAACGAGCTCTTGGTCACCGCCATAACAAAGAAACATATCCTTAGTCCTTTTCAAGTACTTCAGGATATTCTTGACCGCTGTCCAGTGTTCCATTCCTGGATCACTTTAATATCTGCTGGTCAAACTAACAGCATGTGCGATATCCGGTCTAGTACACAGCATGGCATACATGATAGAGCCCACTGCCGAGGCATAGGGGATCTAATTCATCCTCTCTCTTTCCTCTGCCGTAGCCGGACCTTGAGTTTTACTCAAGACCTTACCTGGCAACACAGGCAAGAACCCTTTCTTGCTTTCATCCATTCTAAACTTCTTTAGAATCTTGTCCAGGTATGTACTCTGTGAAAGCCCTATTAGGCGTCTTGATCTATCTCTATAAATCTTGATACCTAAAATGTACGCTGCTTCACCAAGATCTTTCATTGAAAAACACTTATTCAAATAACCTTTTACACTGCTTAATAGTTCTATATCATTCCCAATCAATAATATGTCATCTACATATAATATCAGGAACGCTACAGAGCTCCCACTCACTTTCTTGAAAATACAGGCCTCTCCATGACACTATATAAACCCGAACTCTTCGATCACCTTATCAAAGCGTCGGTTCCAACTCCGGGATGCTTGCTTCAGTCCATAAATGGAACGCTGAAGTTTGCATACCTTGTCAGTATTTTTAGGATCGACAAAACCTTTGGGTTGTACCATATACCACTCTTCCTCAATGTCACCATTAAGGAACGCCGTTCTGACATCCATCTGCCAAATCTCATAATCGAAAAATGCAGCTATTTCTAACGAAATCCTCACAGACTTTAGCTTCGCTATAGGTGAGAAAGTCTCATCGTAGTCAACTCCTTGAATTTTTCGGAAACCCTTTGCGACAAGTCGAGCTTTATAGACATTAATATTAGCATCAACATTTGTTTTTCTCTTGAAGATCCATTTATTCTCGACAGCCTTGCGGCTATCAGGTAATTCTACCAAAGTCCACACTTTGTTATCATACATGGATCCCATTTCGGATTTCATGGCTTCTTGCCATTTGTTGGAATCTGGGCTCATCATCGCTTCTTTATACGTCGCAGGGTCTTCATCATTGTTATCCACAATCATGACATTTAGACAGGGATCATACCAATCAGGAGTGGTACGCTCCCTCGTCGATCTGCGAGGTTCAGTAGCCACCTCATTCGAAGTTTCATGATCATTATCATTTGCTTCCTCTCCTATCAGTGCAGGCTGCATAGGAACATCTTCCGGTACTGCGCTACTCTGATCTACGAGAGAAGGTTCAGTAACCTCGTCGAATTCTAATTTTCTTCCAGTCACTTCTTTAGTGAGAAAATCCTTCTCAAGAAAGGATACGTTCTTAGCAACAAAGATTTTGCCTTCGGATCTGTGATAGAAAGTATACCCAATAGTTTCTTTAGGGTATCCTATGAAGACGCATTTCTCCGCTTTGGGTTCTAGCTTGTCAGGTTGTAACTTTTTTACATAAGCTTCGCAACCCCAAACTTTAAGGAATGACATCTTAGGTTTCTTCCCAAACCACAATTCATACGGTGTCGTTTCAACGGATTTAGATGGTGCCCTATTTAAAGTGAATGCGGCTGTCTCTAATGCATAACCCCAAAACGATAACGGCAAATCGGTAAGAGACATCATAGAACGAACCATATCTAAGAGAGTTCGATTACGACGTTCGGACACACCATTGCGTTGTGGAGTTCCCGGCGGTGTCAACTGTGAAAGTATTCCGCATTTCTTTAAATGCATGCCAAACTCATAACTCACATATTCGCCTCCGCGATCAGAACGCAGAAACTTAATCTTCTTGTTACGTTGATTTTCTACTTCACTTTGGAATTCCTTAAGCTTCTCGAAAGTTTCGGACTTATGTTTCATGAAATAGATATACCCATATCTACTAAGATCATCCGTGAAGGTTAGAACATAACGATAACCACCGCGCGATGCTACACTCATTGGTCCGCACACATCAGTATGTATGATTTCCAATAAGTCTGTAGCTCGCTTCATTGTACCACAGAATGGAGTCCTAGTCATTTTTCCCATTAGACATGCTTCACATCTATCAAATGACTCAAAGTCAAGTGACTCAAGAAGTCCATCAGAATGGAGTTACTTCATGCGCTTCACTCCAATATGACCAAGACGACAGTGCCACATATAAGTAGAATTATCATTTAATTTAATTCGCTTAGCATCAATGTTATGAACATGTGTATCACTACTATCCAGATTTAACAAGAATAAACCATTCGTCTCAGGCGCATGACCATAAAAGATATTTGCTGCTTGTGACGGTAAAGCACACGTCCGTTGGGAACCCCAAGAGGAAGGTATGATGCGTACAGCGGCAAGTTTTTCCCTCAGTAAGAAACCAAGGTTATCGAACCAGTAGGAGTCAAGAAGCACGTTGAAGGTTGATGGCGGCGGAGTGTAGTGCGGCGCAACACCAGGGATTCCGGCGCCAACGTGGAACCTGCACAACACAACCAAGATACTTTGCCCCAACTTAACAGTGAGGTTGTCAATCTCACCGGCTTGCTGTAACAAAGGATTAGATGTATAGTGCGGATGATGATGTTTGCAGAAAACAGTAGAACGAGTATTGCAGTAGATTGTATTCGATGTAAAGAATGGACCGGGGTCCACAGTTCACTAGTGGTGTCTCTCCCATAAGATAAATAGCATGTTGGGTGAACAAATTACAGTTGGGCAATTGACAAATAAAGAGGGCATGACCATGCACATACATGTTATGATGAGTAGTGTGAAATTCAATTGGGCATTACGACAAAGTACATAGACCGCTATCCAGCATGCATCTATGCCTAAAAAGTCCACCTTCAGGTTATCATGCGAACCCCTTCCAGTATTAAGTTGCAAACAACAGACAATTGCATTAAGTATGGTGCGTAATGTAATCAACAAATACATCCTTAGACATAGCATTGATGTTTTATCCCTAGTGGCAACAGCACATCCACAACCTTAGAACTTTCTGTCACTGTCCCAGATTTAATGGAGGCATGAACCCACTATCGAGCATAAATACTCCCTCTTGGAGTTACAAGTAGAAACTTGGCCAAAGCCTCTACTAATAACGGAGAGCATGCAAGATCATAAACAACACATAGATGATAGATTGATAATCAACATAACATAGCATTCATTATTCATCGGATCCCAACAAACGCAACATGTAGCATTACAAATAGATGATCTTGATCATGTTAGGCAGCTCACAAGATCCAACAATGATAGCACAATTAGGAGAAGACGACCATCTAGCTACTGCTATGGACCCATAGTCCAGGGGTGAACTACTCACACATCACTCCGGAGGCGACCATGGCGGTGAAGAGTCCTCCGGGAGATGATTCCCCTCTCTGGCAGGGTGCCGGAGGCGATCTCCTGAATCCCCCGAGATGGGATTGGCGGCGGCGGCCTCTCTGGAAGGTTTTCCGTATCGTGGCTCTCGGTACTGGGGTATTCGCGACGAAGACTTTAAGTAGGCGGAAGGGCGGAGTCGGAGGGCGGACGGGGGCCCCACACGCTAGGGCCGCACGGGCCCCCCTGGGCCGCGCCGCCCTAGTGTGGCGGCACCTCGTCACCCCACTTCGGTTCCCTTTCGGTGTTCTGGAAGCTTCGTGGAAAAATAGGCCCCTGGGCGTTGATTTCGTCCAATTCCGAGAATATTTCCTTACTAGGATTTCTGAAAGCAAAAACAGCAGAAACAAAGAATCGGCTCTTCGGCATCTCGTTAATAGGTTAGTGCCGGAAAATGCATAAATATGACATAAAGTATGTATAAAACATGTGAGTATCATCAATAAAGTAGCATGGAACATAAGAAATTATAGATACGTTTGAGACGTATCAAGCATCCCCAAGCTTAGTTCCTACTCGTCCCGAGTAGGTAAACGATAACAAAGATAATTTCTGAAGTGACATGCTATCATAATCTTGATCAATACTATTGTAAGCACATGTAATGAATGCAGCGATTCGAAGCAATGGTAAAGACAATGATTAACAACTGAATCATATAGCAAAGACTTTTCATGAATAGTACTTTCAAGACAAGCATCAATAAGTCTTGCATAAGAGTTAACTCATAAAGCAATAAATTCTAAGTAAAGACATTGAAGCAACACAAAGGAAGATTAAGTTTCAGCGGTTGCTTTTAACTTGTAACATGTATATCTCATGGATATTGTCAACATAAAGTAATATAATAAGTGCAATAAGAAAGTATGTAAGAATCAATGCACAGTTAACACAAGTGTTTGCTTCTTAAGATGGAGAGAAGTGGGTAAACTGACTCAACATAAAAGTAGAAGAATGGCCCTTCGAAGAGGGAAGCATCGATTGCTATATTTGTGCTAGAGCTTTGATTTTGAAAACAAGAAACAATTTTGTCAACGGTAGTAATAAAGCATATGCATTATGTAAATTATATCTTACAAGTTGCAAGCCTCATGCATAGATTACAAATAGTGCCCGCACCTTGTCCTAATTAGCTCGGATTAACATGGATTATCATCGCAATACATATGTTTTAACCAATTATCACAAAGGGGTACCTCTATGCCGCCTGTACAAAGGTCTAAGGAGAAAGCTCGCATTGGATTTCTCGCTTTTGATTATTCTCAACTTAGACATCCATACCGGAAAAACATAGACAACAGATAATGGACTCCTCTTTAATGCATAAGCATTCAGCAACAAATAATATTCTCATAAGAGATTGAGGATTGTTGTCCGAAACTGAAACTTCCACCATGGATCATGGCTTTAGTTAGCGGCCTAATGCTCTTCTCTAACAATATGCATACTCAAACCATTCAACTCATGATAAAGCACCCTTACTTCAGACAAGACGAACATGCATAGCAACTCACATGATATTCAACAAAGGGTAGTTGATGGCGTCCCCAGGAACATGGTTATCGCTCAACAAGCAACTTATAAGAGATAAAATACATAAGTACATATTCAATACCACAATAGTTTTTAGGCTATTTGTCCCATGAGCTATATATTGCAAGGATAAAGGATAGAAATTTAAAGGTAGCACTCAAGCAATTTACTTTGGAATGGCGGAGAAATACCATGTAGTAGGTAGGTATGGTGGAAACAAGTGGCATAGTTTTTGGCTCAAGGATTTGGATGCATGAGAAGTATTCCCTCTCAATACAAGGCTTAGGCTAGCAAGGTTATTTGAAACAAACACAAGTATGAACTGGTACAGCAAAACTCACATAAAAGACATATTGCAAGCATTATAAGACTCTACACCGTCTTCCTTGTTGTTCGACCCTTACTAGAAAATATCTAGACCGTAGAGAGACCAATCATGCAAACCAAATTTTAGCAAGCTCTATGTATTTCTTCACTAATAGGTGCAAAGTATATGATGCAAGAGCTTAAACATGATCCTTATGAGCACAACAATTGCCAAGTATCAAATTATTCAAGACATTCTACCAATTACCACATGTAGTATTTCCCGTTTCCAACCATATAACAATTTAACGAAGCAGTTTCAACCTTCACCATGAACATTATGAGTAAAGCCTAAGGACATATTTGTCCATATGCAACAGCGGAGCGTGTCTCTCTCCCACACAATGAATGCTAGGATCCAACTTTATTCAAATAAAACAAAAACAAAAACATACAGACGCTCCAAGTAAAGCACATAAGATGTGATGGAATAAAAATGTAGTTTCACTAGAGGAACCTGATAATGTTGTCGATGAAGAAGGGGATGCCTTGGGCATCCCCAAGCTTAGATGCTTGAGTCTTCTTGAAATATGCAGGGATGAACCACCGGGGCATCCCCAAGCTTAGAGCTTTCACTCTCCTTGATCATATTGTATCATCCTCCTCTCTTGATCCTTGAAAACTTCCTCCACACCAAACTCAAAACAACTCATTAGAGGGTTAGTGCATAATCAAAATTCACATGTTCAGAGGTGACATAATCATTGTTAAGACTTCTGGACATTGCACAAAGCTACTGAAAGTTAATGGAATAAAGAAATCCATCAAACATAGCAAAACATGCAATGCGAAATAAAAGGCAGAATCTTTCAAAACAGAACAGTCCGTAAAGACGAATTTTTTAGGTGCACCAGAATTGCTCAAATGAAAATGCTCAAATTGAATGAAAGTTGCGTACATGTCTGAGGATCACTCACGTAAATTGGCAGAATTTTATGAGTTACCTACAGAGACTACTGCTCAAATTCGTGATAGCAAGAAATCTGTTTCTGCGCAGCAATCCAAATCTAGTATGAACCTTACTATCAAAGACTTTACTTGGCACAACAATGCAACAAAATTAAGATAAGGAGAGGTTGCTACAGTAGTAACAACTTCCGAGACTCAAATATAAAATAAAAGTGCTGTAGTAAAATCATGGGTTGTCTCCCATAAGCGCTTTTCTTTAACGCCTTTCAGCTAGGCGCAGAAAGTGTGTATCAAGTATTATCAAGAGATGAAGCATCAACATCATAATTTATTCTGATGATAGAATCAAAAGGTAACTTCATTCTCTTTGTAGGGACGTGTTCCATACCTTTCTTGAGAGGAAATTGATATTTAATATTACCTTCCTTCATATCAATAATAGCACCAACAGTTCGAAGAAAAGGTCTTCCCAATATAATGGGACAAGATGCATTGCATTCAATATCCAAGACAACAAAATCAACGGGGACAAGATTATTGTTAACAGTAATGCGAACATTATCAACTCTCCCCAAAGGTTTCTTTGTAGAGTTATCAGCAAGATTAACATCCAAATAACAATTTTTCAATGGTGGCAAGTCAAGCATATTATAGATTTTCCTAGGCATAACGGAAATACTTGCACCAAGATCACATAAAGCATTACAATCAAAATCATTGACCTTCATCTTAATGATGGGCTCCCAACCATCCTCTAACTTCCTAGGAATAGTTTATGATGGCATTTGTAATATGTTTCGTAAAGGCCAAATTTATAGCACTAGCATTAGGACTCTTAGCAAGTTTTTGTAAGAACTTTATAACTTCAGAGATGTGGCAATAATCAAAATCTAAACCATTATAATCTAAAGCAATGGGATCATTGTCCCCAATGTTGGAAAAAAATTCAGCAGTTTTATCACAGGCAGTTTCAGCAGTTTTAGCAGTTTTAGGCAGTTTTGCAAGCTTTGCATTAGAAGTAAAAACATTGCCAACACCAATTATTTTACCATTGATAGTAGGAGGTTTAGCAACATGTGAAGCATTAGCATTACTAGTGGTGGTAATAGTCCAAACTTTAGCTACATTGTTATCTTTAGCATTTTCTTCTTTTTCCCACCTAGCACGCAATACGGCCATCAATCTTATATTCTCATTAATTCTAACTTGGATGGTATTTGCTGTAGCAAATGACTTAATATCTTTATTTTCATTAGGCATAACTTTCGATTTCAAAAGATCAACATCAGCAGCAAGACTATCGACTTTAGAAGCAAGTATATCAATTTTCCCAAGCTTTTCTTCAACAGATTTGTTAAAAGCAATTTGTGTACTAATAAATTCTTTAAGCATGGCTTCAAGTCCAGGGGGTGTATTCCTATTATTGTTGTAGGAATTCCCATAAGAATTGCCCTAACCGTTACCATTATTATAAGGATATGGCCTATAGTTGTTACTAGAATTATTCCGATAAGCATTGTTGTTGAAATTATTATTTTTAATGAAGTTCACATCAACATGTTCTTCTTGGGCAACCAATGAAGCTAACGGAACATTATTAGGATCAACATTAGTCTACCATTCATAAGCATAGACATAATAGCATCAATCTTATCACTCAAGGAGGAGGTTTCTTCGACAGAATTTACCTTCTTACCTTGTGGAGCTCTTTCCATGTGCCATTCAGAGTAATTAATCATCATATTATCAAGAAGCTTTGTTGCAGCGCCTAGAGTGATGGACATAAAGGTACCTCCAGCAGCTGAATCCAATAGGTTTCGTGAAGAAAAATTCAGTCCTGCATAAAAGGTTTGGATGATCATCCAAGTAGTCAGTCCATGGGTTGGGCAATTTTTAACCAAAGATTTCATTCTTTCCCATTCTTGGGCAACATGCTCATTATCCAATTGTTTAAAATTCATTATGCTACTTCTCAAAGATATAATTTTAGCAGGAGGATAATATCTACCAATGAAAGCATCCTTACATTTAGTCCATGAATCAATACTATTCTTAGGCAGAGATAGCAACCAATCTTTAGCTCTTCCTCTTAATGAGAAAGGAAACAATTTTAATTTTATAATGTCACTATCTACATCCTTATACTTTTGCATTTCACATAGTTCAACAAAATTATTAAGATGGGCAGCAGCATCATAAGAACTAACACCAGAAAATTGCTCTCTCATAACAAGATTTAGTAAAGCAGGTTTAATTTCAAAGAATTATGCTGTAGTAGCTGGTGGAGCAATAGGTGTGCATAAGAAATCATTATTATTTGTGTTTGTGAAGTCACACAACTTAGTATTTTCAGGAGTACCCATTTTAGCAATAGTAAATAAAGCAAACTAGATAAAGTAAATGCAAGTAACTAATTTTTTTTGTTTTTAATATGGCAAACAAGATAGTAAATAAAGTAAAGCTAGGAACTAATTTTTTTGTGTTTTGTTTTAGTGCAGCAAACAAAGTAGTAAATAAAATAAAGCAAGACAAAAACAAAGTAAAGAGATCGGAAGTGGAGACTCCCCTTGCAGCGTGTCTTGATCTCCCCGGCAACGGCGCCAGAAAAAGCTTTGCTGCTTGTGACGGTAAAGCACACGTCCATTGGGAACCCCAAGGGGAAGGTATGATGCGTACAGCGGCAAGTTTTTCCCTCAGTAAGAAACCAAGGTTATCGAACCAGTAGGAGTCAAGAAGCACGTTGAAAGTTGATGGCGGCGGAGTGTAGTGCGGTGCAACACCAGGGATTCCGGCGCCAACGTGGAACCTGCACAACACAACCAAGATACTTTGCCCCAACTTAACAGTGAGGTTTTCAATCTCACCGGCTTGCTGTAACAAAGGATTAGATGTATAGTGTGGATGATGATGTTTGCAGAAAATAGTAGAACGAGTATTGCAGTAGATTGTATTCGATGTAAAGAATGGATCGGGGTCCACAGTTCACTAGTGGTGTCTCTCCCATAAGATAAATAGCATGTTGGGTGAACAAATTACAGTTGGGCAATTGAAAAATAAAGAGGGCATGACCATGCACACATACATGGTATGATGAGTAGTGTGAAATTCAATTGGGCATTACGACAAAGTACATAGACCGCTATCCAGCATGCATCTATGCCTAAAAAGTCCACCTTCAGGTTATCATCCGAACCCCTTCCAGTATTAAGTTGCAAACAACAGACAATTGCATTAAGTATGGTGCGTAATGTAATCAACAAATACATCCTTAGACATAGCATTGATGTTTTATCCCTAGTGGCAACAGCACATCCACAACCTTAGAACTTTTTGTCACTGTCCCAGATTTAATGGAGGCATGAACCCACTATCGAGCATAAATACTCCCTCTTGGAGTTACAAGTAAAAACTTGGCCAGAGCCTCTACTAATAACGGAGAGCATGCAAGATCATAAACAACACATAGATGATAGATTGATAATCAACATAACATAGCATTCATTATTCATCGGATCCCAACAAACGCAACATGTAGCATTACAAATAGATGATCTTGATCATGTTAGGCAGCTCACAAGATCCAACAATGATAGCACAATTAGGAGAAGACGACCATCTAGCTACTGCTATGGACCCATAGTCCAGGGGTGAACTACTCACACATCACTCCGGAGGCGACCATGGCGGTGAAGAGTCCTCCGGGAGATGATTCCCTTCTCTGGCAGGGTGCCGGAGGCGATCTCCTGAATCCCCCGAGATTGGCGGCGGCGGCGGTGTCTCTGGAAGGTTTTCCGTATCGTGGCTCTCGGTACTGGGGTATTCGCGACGAAGACTTTAAGCGTGCCGACGGCGATCACATCGACCTTAGATCTGTTTCCAACGCGCATCGTCACCTCATCCCTCGCTAGGCTTCGTTTATTCCGTAGTTCCTATTTCGAGTTACAAATGTGAGCAACCGAACCAGTATCAAATACCCAGGCACTGGTACGAGAACCAGTAAGATAGACATCTATAACATGTATATCAAATATACCTTTCTTCTTCTTGACAAGGCCGCTCTTCAAATCAGCCATGTACTTTGGGCAATTCCGCTTCCAGTGTCCCTTCTCCTTGCAGTAATAGCACTCAGTATTAGGTTTAGGGCCAGCCTTAGACTTCTCACAAGGCGTAGCTACTTTCTTGCCACCCTTCTTGGAGTTGCCCTTCTTGTTAGGCTTTCCCTGCTTCTTGAAACGGGTGGTCTTGTTGACCATCAACACTTGGTGTTCTTTATATATCTCAATTTCAGCAGATTTCAGCATGGAGAAGAGTTCAAGTAACTCTTTGTTCATGTTCTGCATGTTGTAGTTCATCACGAAGTTCTTGTAACTTGGTGGCAGTGATTGGAGGACACGATGAATACCCAGCTGGTTAGGAATCACTATCCCCAAGTCACTGAGCTTCTTCGCGTGCCCGGACATAGCGAGCACGTGCTCACTAACGGAGCTGCCCTCTTCCATCATAGAGCCAAAGAAGTGTTTCGAGGCCTCATAGCTTTCGACGGCCGCATGAGTTTCAAAGATAGCTTTTAGCTCATGGACCATCTCATATGGGTCGTGGTGCTCAAAATGCTTTTGGAGCTCCGCCTCTAGGCTGCACATGACGATGGCACACTGAACTTGAGAATACCGAATCAGCCGAGTCTCGTAAACATTCTTTTCGTCCTCAGATACTGCAGGAGGTGGTGGGGGACCTAGCGGTACTTCGAGCACAAATTGCAGATTTCCACCATTGAGGAAAATCCTCACATGACGGAACAAGTCGGTGAAGTTGCTACCATTGCTTTTAAGCTTTTCTTTCTCTAGGAACTGATTAAAATTGATGGAGGGGGACGCCATGATCTACAACATATTTGCAAAGAGTTTAGACTAAGTTTATGACAAATTGAGTTCAAATTTTAATTCTTAAATTAACTAGGTGAACTCCCACTCAAAACAATATCCCTCGCATTGTCTTAGTGATCACACGAACCAAATCCACTACACCAAATCCGATCATCACGAGAAAAGAAGTAGCTTCAAAGGCGAACACTCAAAGTGTTCATAATATCAATCATATGACTCATGCTCTACCTTTCGGTATCCCGTGTTTCGAGACCATGTCTGTACATGCTAGGATCGTCAAGGCAACCTTAGAAACCGCCTGCGCAAAACTGGCTTGCACTCGTTGTATGCACATGTAGAATCTATCACACCCGATCATTGATACGTCTCAAACGTATCTATAATTTCTTATGTTCAATGCTAGTTTTATGAAAATACTCGCATGTTTTATATACACTTTATATCATTTTTATGCATTTTCCGGCACTAATCTATTAACAAGATGCCGAAGCGCCAGTTCCTGTTTTCTGCTGTTTTTGGTTTCAGAAATCCTACACAGGAAATATTCTAGGAATTGGACGAAACAAAAGCCCACGGTCTTATTTTCCACAGAGCCTTCTAGAACACCGAAGGAGAGACGGAGAGGAGCCGAGGGGGCCCCACACCACCTGGTGGCGCGGCCAAGAGGGGGGGCGCGCCGCCCTATGGGGTGGGCCCCTCGAGCGTCCCCCGACTCTGCCCCTTCGCCTATATATTCTCTCCGTCGCGAAAACCCTATTACCGAGAGCCATGATACGAGAAAAGTTCCAGAGACGCCGCCGCCGCCAATCCCATCTCGGGGTATTCAGGAGATCGCCTCCGGCACCCTACCGGAGAGGGGAATCATCACCCGGAGGACTCTACATCACCATGCCCGCCTCCGGACTGATGCGTGAGTAGTTCATCATTGGACTATGGGTCCATAGCAGTAGCTAGATGGTTGTCTTCTCCTCTTGTGCTATCATGTTTAGATCTTGTGAGCTGCCTATCATGATCAAGATCATCTATTTGTAATGCTACATGTTGTGTTTGTTGGGATCCGATGAATATGGAATACTATGTCAAGTTGATTATTGATCTATCATATATGTGTTGTTTATGATCTTGCATGCTCTCCGTTGCTAGTAGAGGCTCTGGCCAAGTTGATACTTGTGACTCCAAGAGGGAGTATTTATGCTCGATAGTGGGTTCATGCCTCCATTGAATCTAGGACAGTGACAGAAAGTTCTAAGGTTATGGATGTGCTCTTGCCACTAGGGATAAAACAACAATGCTTTGTCTAAGGATATTTGTATTGTTTACATTACGCACATTACTTAATGCAATTGTCTGTTGTTTGCAACTTAATACTGGAAGGGGTGCGGATGCTAACCCGAAGGTGGACTTTTTAGGCATAGATGCATGCTGGATAGCGGTCTATGTTCTTTGTCGTAATGCCCTAAGTAAATCTCATATTAGTCATCATGATATGTATGTGCATTGCTATGCTCTCTCTATTTGTCAATTGCCCAACTGTAATTTGTTCACCCAACATGCTATTTATCTTATTGGAGAGACACCACTAGTGAACTGTGGACCCCGGTCCATTCTTTTACATCTGAAATACAATCTACCGCAATCATTGTTCTCTGCTGTTCTTTGCAAACAAACATCATTCTCCACACCATACGTTTAATCCTTTGTTTACAACAAGCCGGTGAGATTGACAACCTCACTGTTAAGTTGGGGCAAAGTATTTTGATTGTGTTGTGCAGGTTCCACGTTGGCGCCGGAATCCCTGGTGTTGCGCCGCACTACACTCCTTCACCAACAACCTTCACGTGGCCTTCATCTCCTACTGGTTCGATAACCTTGGTTTCTTACTGAGGGAAAACTTGCTGCTGTACGCATCACACCTTCCTCTTGGGGTTCCCAACGGACGTGTGCTCCACGCGGTATCAAGCTCTTTTTCTGGCGCCGCTGCCGGGGAGATCAAGACACGCTGCAAGGGGAGTCTCTCACATCCAATCTCTTTACTTTGTTTATTGTCTTGCTTTACTTTATTTTATTTTCTGTCTTGTTTGCTTTCTTTATATCAAAAACACACAAAAATTAGTTACTTGTTTTACTTTATTTAATTCAGTTTGCTTTACTTATTTTTATTATTGTTAAAATGAATACTCCTGAGAACACTAAGTTGTGTGACTTCACTAGCACAAATAATAATGATTTCATATGCACACCTATTGCTCCACCTGCTACTACAGCATAATTTTATGAAATTAAACCTGCTTTACTAAATCTTGTTATGAGAGAGCAATTTTCTGGTGTTAATACTGATGATGATGATGCTGCCCATCTTAATAATTTTGTTGAACTTTGTGAAATGCAGAAGTATAAGGATGTAGATGGGGACATTATAAAACTGAAATTGTTTCCTTTCTCCTTAAGAGGAAGAGCTAAAGATTTGTTGCTATCCTTGCCTAAGAATAGTATTGATTCATGGACTAAATGTAAAGATGCTTTCATTGGTAGATATTATCCTCCTGCTAAAATTATATCTTTGAGAAGTAGCATAATGAATTTTAAGCAATTGGATAATGAACATGTTGCCCAAGCATGGGAAAGAATGAAATCTTTGGTGAAGAATTGCCCTACCCATGGACTAACTACTTGGATGATCATCCAAACCTTTTATGGAGGATTAAATTTTTCTTCAAGGAAACTATTGGATTCAGCTACTGGAGGTACTTTTATGTCCATCACTTTGGGTGCCACAACAAAGCTTCTTGATAATATGATGATCAACTACTCTGAATGGCACACTGAAAGGACTGCACAAGGTAAGAAGGTAAATTCTGTTGAAGAAACCTCCTCCTTGAGTGATAAGATTGATGTTATTATGTGTATGCTTGTTAATGGTAGATCTAATGTTGATCCTAATAATGTTCCTTTAGCTTCATTGGTTGCTCAAGAAGAGCATGTTGATGTGAACTTCATTAAAAATAATAATTTCAACAACAATGCTTATAGGAATAATTTTGGTAACAACAACTATAGGACATATCCTTATAATTATGGTAATGGTTATGGTAATTTTTATGGTAATTCTTACAACAATAGTAGGAGTGTACCCTCTGGTCTTGAAGTCATGCTTAAAGAATTTTTTAGTACACAAACTGCTTTTAATAAATCTGTTGAAGAAAAGCTTAGTAAAATTGATGTTCTTGCTTCTAAGATTTGATAGTCTGGCTGCTGATGTTGATCTTTTAAAATTGAAAGCTATGCCTAATGAAACTAAATATATTAAGTCATTTTCTACAGCAAACGCTATACAAGTTCGAATTAATGAAAATATTAGATTGATGGCTGAATTGCATGCTAGGTGGGAAAGAGAAGAAAAACTTGCTAAAGAGAATAATGTAGCTAAAGTTTGGACTATTACCACCTCTAGTAATGTTGATGCTTCACATGTTGCTAAACCTCCTACTATCAATGGTAAAATAATTGGTGTTGGCAATGTTTCTACTCCTAATACGAAGCGTGCAAAATTGCCTGAAACTGCTGAAACTGTTTGTGATAAGAGTGCTGAAATTTTTCAGAACATTGGGGACAATGATCCCATTGCTTTAGATCATGTTATCGCCAGATTTTAACCAAGTCAGAGATGGGCCGCGATGGAGATGGGCTTAGAGGATATGCACGTAAAATATTTCTGAATCGGCCTCGTACGAGAGTTTGGGCTAAATCGCCCGTGTACTTGTACATTATTGTAGATTTTGTAGGATTAAGAGATAGAGTTTAGTCCGTACGAAGTTAGGTTTATTCCCAAGTTAGAAAGTCCACGGACTATAAATATGTACCTAGGGTTATTGAGAAAAGAGGACGATCACGTTCACAACAAACCAATCTAGACGCATCGCCACCCCTTGTTTCGAGGGTTTCTTCCGGGTAAGCGCCATGCTGCCCAGATCGCATCTAGCGATCTGAGCAGCATCTTGTTTATTCATTGTTCGTGTTGCTCGTACTGAAGCCTTGTTGATGGCGAGTAACACCATTATCATGGATGTTTTAGGGCTAGCATCAGTACTTCTCTAGTATATTTGCTTAGTTATGCTGCCCTGGATATCTAGCTGCTCTTGCACCTATCTTAGGTGTAAGGGCAGCATCTTGCTTAGTCTTTATTTAGTAGATTCGATCTGTTATGGTTGTTCCTTGTTCTTCAAGGATTAGTTTGATATCCATATGGTTAGGCCTTGCAAACGGGTTGAATGATCCAGTAGTGCGTAAGGTACGGTTTGCTGTTCCTAGAAGAGATGTTCCGGGAATCAACTCCATGTTGGTTTTTAGGCCTTTGCTAAGGCTGGTTTTCCGTTATCTTTCGTATTTGCCAGGCTCAACTACGTGTAGGATGTTCCGGTTATGCGGTGAAAACCCTAAATCATCGTAGATCGTTTTAACTTAGTATTGATCAAGCAGGACCACCATGTTATCGTAGATCCAATACGAATCATGGGTGGATCGGCTCCTTGAGCCGATTCACAGGATAACCTGAGAGCCGATCGAGGCTCGAATTTAATGTTTACGTGTCGGCCATGCAGGAAATTAATCGAAGCAATCCATCACCTTCCTGACCAGGTATTGGTCAGGTGGCACGCCCTCGCACCAGCTAGGACGTGTGCCGGAGTTTTGTGGGCCATCGCCCGAGGGACCAGGGCCCGCCAGCAGTCCTGGGAGCCTCCCGGCTCTTCGTGTTGCCCGTCGCTGCTCGCCGGTGGGTTTTGGCAGGCAACACATTCTGGCACGCCCGGTGGGACATTCTACATCAACTGCGTCAACGTCTACAGCAACTGCGTCAGCATCTGCAGCTGAGATGGCAGAAGCACCGGTCACATACGAAGCACTGTCTGAGGAGCACAAGAAGAAGTATGATGAGCTTAAAGCTCTCTTCGAAGCCGATCTCATCGGCTCTTTCGAGAGGACCCGTACGCATGGCATTAGGTGGAAAGGGTTCTCACCCGAAGGCGCTCTCGATGAAGTGGATCTGTCTACCCCTTCAGAAGAACGCACCACGGCTCTGCGCCAGGAAGTTAATTACATGGTAGCTCATTCGCTACACCGTCATTCTGAGAGCCTGGTGAACGCTTTCGAGCGTGTTGCGGTTCGCGTGGTTCAGGAAATCATGAAGCATCAGTACTCTCCGTCAGGACCTGCCCTAGGGACTCACCAAGGAGAAATACCGTTCCAGACCAGACCGCAGCTGCCATTCTCGCTAGCAGCTCCAGAGCCGCCGGGTTCACCGGCATACGTTGTCTACAAGATTGGAGGCGATCCTGGTGATTACCAGTTCCTGCATGAACAACCTAATGAAATTCCGCACGGATACATGTGCACGTACGTGCCGGACTGCAATAACTTGGCGCGCACGAACCAGATTGCAGCAGGAGGGATTTCTGGAACAGCAGGAGGGATTTCTGGAGTAGACGCCGATAAACAGGCGTGGCTGGCCAAATACGCCACCGGAACGAGTCATCAAAGCTCGGCCCCTGCAACTCATATAGTGGACCAAATCAGTGCAATCTTGAGAGACCAGTTCGGCATGGTGCCAAAAAGGAGGGCAATCGGCTATTCCAAGCCGTACCCCAACGAGTATGATTTGATTCCACTGCCGCCCAAGTATCGGCTCCCTGAGTTCTCAAAGTTTAGTGGCACAGAAGGGTCTAGTTCAATTGAGCATGTGAGCCGATATTTGGCACAGTTGGGAATGATTTCAGCATCAGACCCGTTACGTGTGAGGTTTTTTGCGCAATCTCTCACAGGGCCAGCTTTTGGGTGGTACACCTCGTTGCCACCAGACTCAGTCCGGACGTGGAAGCAGCTGGAAGAGCAGTTTCACATGCAATATCACTCAGAAGCTACCGAGGCTGGCATTGCCGATCTGGCACAAGTGCGACAGAAGCGTGGAGAAACGGTGTCGGAATACATTCAGTGTTTCAGGACTGTTAGGAACCGATGTTATTCGGCTCGTTTGAATGAGAAAGAAGCAGTCGATCTGCCAGTGTTGGGCCTCGCGGCGCCGATCAAGGATCTGGCTTTCCAAGCGGAATACACTTCACTGGCGCATATGGTTCAGAAATTATCATTGTATGAGCAGCGCCACCCAGAATTGTACCAAGACAAGTTCAAACGCCCGATAGGCCTGGTTGAGACAGAAGAAGTTGAAGACTCTGCAGAAGACCAGGAAGTAGCCGTGGCTGAATGGGCCCGGGGGGCAAACCCCGTGTCATGCAAATGGGTGAAACAACAAGGGCCTGCGAAAGGGTTTGACTTCGACGTAAGCAAAGCTGAGCAGATATTCGATTTACTGCTTAAGGAGAAACAGCTGAAGTTACCCGAAGGCCATAAAATCCCTACGGTGCAAGAGCTGAACGGAAGGCCGTACTGCAAGTGGCATCACTCGTTCGCCCATATCACCAACGACTGCAAAGTGTTGCGTCAGCAGATCCAAATGGCGATAGAGCAAGGCCGTCTGATCTTTGGTCAGTATGCCATGAAAGTAGACACGCAACCGTTTCCTGCCGTCAACATGGTGGAGTGCAATCCCTCTGTGAGGCGTCAGCTAGATTTCTCGTTCGGTGTTAACATGGCAGGGCCTGTGTACCACCATGGCAGGGATAAAGAAGAAAGCAGTCGCTCTCGTGGCAAGGAAAAGGAGGAGGCCGGCCCACGCGACCGGCCCCGATATGATGACAGACGGTACATCACAGAGGAACAAGTGAGAAACGTGCGGTACCAACGACCACTCTCCGAGCATCTCCTTAACAAATATGAGCGTCAGTACGACCGACGCCGGCGATACGACGTAGACGACGAAAGAGATCGTCGGTCTAGTGTAGACAACAGAAAATATCGTCGGTATGATAGAGACGACGAAGGATATGAGCGCCGCGCTAAGGGAAAGTCAAGAGAGCAGGAGGACATGGACAAACACTGGGATTGTCCTTTCTTTAAGCATTGCTGGGATTCAGGAATGAGCCGATTGCCTACAATCGACAACTGCCCGGAATGTAGACAGAAGAAGAAGGACACAGGTGACGTGTCAGTGTTTAAACGTCTAGGGCCTCTCCCATCTCGGAACAAGCAAGCTGAGTTATCTAGCGTGGAAGATCTCGAGGAATCAGAAGAAGAAGATAGATACCACCGGCCAAGGTGGTGCCCTGATAGACTCAGTCACTCCCAAAAGCGTAGGGTGCAGCGGCTACGTAGCTTGGAGGAAGCCGAGAGGCAATACCTGCACACGTTGAGGAAAGCGCGGCTCGATTTGGCCGTAAAAATTCAGCAAACTTTGGACGCAGAGAGTCGTCCACAGAAGAAAGAATGGCGCGCCAAACAAATGAAAGCCGATGAGAAGACATCGGCTGGCACAAATATGGTGTTCATCCTTCCGTCAGAGTTTTGTGCTCCAAGAACCGAAGAAGCGTCGGTAGCACAGTTCGACTGTGGCCCTCGGCCAGTTATCTTTGAAAAGCCACGGGAGAAGGGCTACAAACATCTGAAGGCCCTATACCTAAAAGGTTACATCAATGGGCAGTCTGTCAGCAAGATGTTGGTTGACACCAGAGCGGCAGTCAATATAAGCCGTACTCCATGCTACGACGTTTGGGACGCTCTACAGAAGATCTGATCAAAACCAACGTCACACTAAGCGACTTCAACGGCCAAGCATCAGAGACGCAAGGCGTTCTGAACGTGGATCTAACCGTAGGCCAAAAAACCATCCCTACATCGTTCTTCATCGTCGACAGCAAAAGCACCTACGCTGTCCTGCTAGGGAGGGATTGGATTCACGCCAACTGCTGCATTCCATCCACAATGCACCAATGCCTGATACAGTGGGATGGAGATGAAGTGGAGGTCGTTCATGCAGATGACTCGATTGAGATCTCAATAGCTGGCATGAATATTTGGGACGCGGAAGACCAAGAGCCGCTCTCTGGAGTCAGTTTGGACGGCTGTGAGCGCATCGAAGCTACAAAAAACAGGGTGAGGCTGGTCTTATCCACCGGCCTGACAGAGTAGCAGGAACAAAGTCTATGGACGTACGTGGCAAGGCCGATCCCTGCGATCGGCCCCCAAAAATAAAAAGCAATGATCCTACCTCAAGCATGTCACGTAGTTATAGTAGGGAGATTCCCTCCCGTAGTAGAGCACTAATAGGGTGTAAACCTTCATCGAGCAGTGCAATCAAAATGGGGGCCGATTCCAGCAATCGGCCCAAATTATCCTCTCCATACGTTTTGCTTGTGTTCAGCATTGATCTAGTAGGCGACGGAAAGCTAGGATATGGGTTTACATCGGCTGATGAGCTAGAAGAGATTGACATTGGTCCTGGGGATAAGCCACGACCAACTTTTATCAGCAAAAAGTTAGATCCCCGTCTGAGGGGGCTGATGATAGCTCTGTTGAAAGAATACCCAGATTGCTTTGCATGGGATTACACAGAGATGCCTGGGTTAGACAGGAGCATCATTGAACATCGTCTCCCTCTCAAGAAAGGATTTCAGCCGTTCCAGCAGCGAGCACGACAGATGAAGGCCGACATTTTAGAAGAAGTCAAGAAAGAGATCGAGAAAATGTTGACCGCTGGGTTCATCAGGCCATGCAGGTATGCTGAGTGGATTTCTAGTATCGTACCTGTGCAGAAAAAGGACGGCCGATGGCGAGTCGCCATAGATTTTCGGGATCTCAATAGAGCCACTCCAAAGGATGAATATCCCATGCCGGTAGCAGAGACATTGATCAATGCAGCTGCTGGTCACAAGGTTTTAAGTTACAACCAAATTTTCATGGCTCCAGAAGATATACACAAGACTGCATTCAGAGTGCCAAGTTCGGTTGGCTTGTTCGAATATGTAGTCATGACATTTGGACTGAAAAATGCCGGCGCAACATACCAACGGGCCATGAATTACATCTTTCATGATCTGATCGGCAAGTTGGTGGAGATATACATCGATGACATGGTAGTCAAGTCTGTTTCACTAGAAGGACACTTGGAGGACTTGCGACGCATCCTGGACCGAACTAGAAAATTCGGACTAAGAAAGAATCCAAAGAAGTGTGCTTTTGGTGTAACGACCGGTCAATTCTTGGGTTTCTTGGTTCATGAACGCGGAATTGAGATCGGCTTGAAAAGTCAAGAGGCAGTGCAAACAATGCAGCCACCGACCACGAAGAAAGAACTCCAGTCTCTCATCGGCAAAATCAACTTCGTCAGAAGGTTAATTTCCAATCTGTCAGGGCGAATCGAGCCGTTCATGGGACTGGTAAAAATTAAATCTGATGAGGAGTTTCGCTGGGGGGCAGAGCAACAACAAGAGTTCGACGAGATTAAAGAGTATATAACGAAGCCACCTGTGTTGGTTCCGCCCCAGCAAGACAGACCATTCTATATTTACTTGTCTGTAGCTGACACTTCCATCGCCTCAGTGGTGGTGCAAGTTTATGATGGTCTGGAGAGAGTCGCTTTCTACCTCAGCAGAAGGATGTTGGATGCAGAGACGAGGTACCCTGAGATTGAGAAGTTGTGCCTCTGCCTATTTTTTACCTGCACCAAGCTTCGTCACGTCTTGCTGTCAGCAGAAATTGTCATCATATGTATGTTAGACGTCGTCAAACATATGCTGTCGGCTCCTGTGCTGAAAGGCCGACTCGGTAAATGGATGTTTGCATTATCGGAATTTGATCTCCGGTATCAGCCTGCGAAGGCAGTCAAGGGACAAGCGTTAGCCGATCTTATTGCTGAACGGATTAACACTGATATAGCAGCACTGTCGGTACATGCATGGGCCATGTTTTTCGATGGATCGGTTTGTGATGATGGTTGCGGCATCGGCATTCTACTCGTGTCGCCCCGGGGGGCAACATATTCCTTCTCCATCAGGCTATCTACCCCTTGCACCAACAATGTCGCCGAGTATGAAGCAATACGCAAGGGAATCGAGTTGCTTATAGAAGCCGGGGCAGAAGCAGTGGAACTTTTTGGAGACTCAAAATTGGTGATTTCCCAACTCACGGAGGACTACAAGTGTGAGAGCGAGTCGCTCTTCCCATTATGGATGCAATGCCGTGAGTTGATGGCACAATTTAGGTACATAAACTTCAATTGGATCCCAAGGTCGCAAAATACCGAGGCCAACGATCTCGCACATATGGCATCAGGCTACAAGGACGTAACAGATGGAGCCGATGTTCAGGTACAATTCCTGGAACAGGATGACTGGAGAGCCGATATCTTCAATTACTTGAAAGATCCGGCTCGGGGGGCACCTAAACGGATAAGGTACAAGGCCATGAAATATGTCCTTATAGGAGATGACATGTTCTACAGGACTTTGGAAGGGTTACTTCTCAAATGTCTGGGACCAGCCGAGTCAAATCGGCTCTTACACGAGGTACACGAAGGCGCCTGTGGAACTCACCAATCGGCTCATAAGATGAAATGGCTGATCAGGCGATCAGGGTTTTACTGGCCCACCATGCTTGAGGATTGCTTTAGGTACTATAAAGGGTGTCAAGCGTGCCAGATGTTTGGGAAAATTCAGACGGCACCCGCATCAGCAATGAACCCCATCATCAAGCCTTGGCCATTTCGAGGTTGGGGCATGGATATGATCGGCAAAATCAATCCTCCATCAAGCAAAGGCCACGTATGGATCTTGGCAATTACAGATTACTTCACTAAATGGGTGGAGGCCGTCCCTATGAAGTCAGTGAAATCAGAAGATGTTATCAATTTTGTGAAAGAACATGTCATTCATAGATTCGGGATTCCCCAGACTATCACGACCGATGGAGGTTTGGTCTTCATTTCCAAAGAGTTTAGAAAGTTCTGCGAGGACACGGGAATCAAGTTGATCCGATCATCTCCGTACTATGCTCAGGCAAATGGGCAGGCTGAAGCGTCCAACCAGAGCCTTATCAAGCTGATTAAGAGGAAAGTTGACGAGCACCCTAGACGCTGGCACGAGGTGCTATCAGAGGCTTTGTGGGCTTATCGCATGTCATGTCATGGGGCAATAAAAACCTCTCCATACCATCTGGTCTATGGACAAGAAGCCGTATTACCCTGGGAAATTACGGCTGGTTCAAGGCGTGTTACGTTTCAGAATGATTTAACAACTGAAGAATATGCAGCCCTGATGAGTGATAGCATTGAGGATCTAACGGAACTCAGACTTTGGTCGTTGGAGAAGATTAAAGAGAACAAAGCCAAGGTAGCTCGCGCATACAATAAGAAGGTGAGACCAAAGGAGTTCCACGGGGGTGATCTAGTATGGGAAGCTGTACTGCCATTGGGGACTAAGGATGCAGTGTATGGTAAATGGTCTCCAAATTGGCACGGGCCGTACAGAGTCGGCCAAGTTTAAAGGGTAACGCATACATGCTCGAGGAGCTGAACGGTGTGAAATTCCCAGTAGCTGTCAATGGTCAGCATCTCAAGAAATATTTCCCAAGCATGTGGGATGACGGACAATGAAATACGGGGGCCGATGCATGAAATCGGCCAGTAAAAAAATATACATACAAAGCACAGCCGATGCACAGACATCGACTTTAGAAAAATATGCAAAACAACAGGACACAAGTACAGCCGACGCACAGACATCGACTTCAGACTAAAAAGCCGATGAACAGCCATCGACTCTAGAGGTACAAGCTCAATTGAGCAGTTATCATTACATAGAGAGGCTCTACTGAAGGAATGCCTCGAGGGCACGGAGGGCGTCAGCACGGACACGATCCACTTCGGCGATCTCGGCCTCATCATCTTCGTCCTTGCCCGTCACCAGCTGTTTGTTCAGGGCACGTATTTCTGCCAGTTCAGTCTTCAGTTGAGCTTTGAGGCCTTCTGCTTCCTCTTGGGAGCATGCGATAAGGGCTTCCTTGTCGTGGATGAGCTGTTTGGTTGCCCGGACCCTCTCTTCAAGGTCCTCCAACTCCTTTCGCAAGGTCTTAAGTTCAGCAGTGCTGACAGAGGTGTCAGTTTTGGCGTCCAAAGCTGCCTCTTTCTTATTAAGCCGCTGACATTTGTCTGCAATATCGGCTTTCAACGGAAGCTAGGCATGGCGTAGGTCGATTCTTCTGACGAGCCAACTTCACCCTTGACCTGTGGGCAAACAGAGTCACAACTGGCCAGAGTTTCACCTGCAACGTCACCGGGAGATGGGGCTGGATGTCTTCAAGAATGCTCTTCACTTCCTCGGGGTTTTCAACCAATGTCTCAATTGAGGAGGAGAGCAGGGCCTTGAGACGCTGGAGTTGACCATGGGTAGCGCTGGGTCCTGGCTCTTCACTTGCCCTAGAAGTAGCTGGTTCGATGGATTCAGGGTCGAACGCTAGCAAGCTTGAGAGGTCGTAACCCTGACAAACAACAAGAACAGCGTCAGTATGCAGCAAAAGAGAAGGGTAGAGCCAAGGGAAAGGAGTGTACCTCTCCTAAGACCAGAGGGACAGCCGATGATGAGGTGATCGGCTCTTGTGTTTCTGTTGTGGGCTTGGCCAAGTTGGCAACCTTGTCAGCTACACTCTTAGAGGTTGCTAGGTCCAAGGTGGCGGATGGCATCAGTACCTCCTCAACTTCCCCACTAGAGGTGTCATCAGTCTGCAAAGGAAGTAGTTAGCCAATGCGAGCAGCGATGGGTCAGCATGAAATATGAGCCGACGAGAGTATGTAGAGTAATTACATTTGAAGCCTCTTGGTTTGATGAAGGGGCTTGCGGTTCCTTTCGAGCTCTTTTGATGCATCGGCTCTTTGTGCGTAGACCGCCCTGCCTCACTTTGGTTGGAGCCTGGGGGGCAACAGGTTCAGGAACTGGCCTTTTCTTGGAAGCCGATGGTGGCAAATCAGGCTGGCTCTGCGTGTTGGTTTTCTCAGAATTGCCCGAGCTCGAATCCCTTCGACTGGACCGTGTCTCCTCGCTGGAGTTGTCTTCGGTGGAGGCCTATAAGAGAAGAGTTAGTAAGCCCCAGCATATTTACAGAAGCCCATAAGGGTAGATAAATCAGTCAAGGCATGGATCAGCTTACGTGCAGACTTTCTTGAGTTGGGGTAGGGTTTTGGCGCTTCAAGGTCTTCCTGGCAGCTACTTTCCTCACTGCTGTTCTTGCCTGGGTTGAGGCTCGGGGGGCAGCTGGCCCGGAAGACACTTTGCTCTTGGAAGCCGATTTTGGTGAAATCGGCTGGCTCTGCATCACAACCTTTTTCAAGGGTGGTGAGCTTTTGCAGAAGAGGACCACCGGAGCTGGTGGGAGGAATTTGAAGGGGTAGCCATCATCATGTACAGGTTCTGGACCATCTTGTTGCTACAAGGAGATAAAGCAAGGTTATAAAAAATCATTGTAAGCCACTGCAAGAAAAATTTGTGAGTGGTGGTACCTGTTCTGCAGGGATGTCATATTCAGCATCAAGTTGTTTCAGCAACGGTCCCAGAGCTCTCCTGAAGGCATGGGTCTTCCACATTGGCCACCAGCTCTCAAAACCATCAGTTGATGAGATGAAAGAGAGGTTGTGAGGAACTGGGATGGCTAGAGCGTCAAAGAAGGAATAGCACCTCTGACCGGTGAGGACATCGGGCAAATCAGCTCTGCTTTCTGTCAAGTGGTGGAGGAAGAAGTGTGGATACACCTGCCCAAGACCAAACTGCCGAGCTGCTACGACCGGCTGATAACACTCATAACCAGGTTTGATGATCCTGTTTGAGGTGCTCATGCCAACAGGAAGGAAGCAAGGACGGATCATGATGGAATATAAGTGCCGGGTGCTGGGGTCATCGGCAAAGCTGTCTAGCCTGAAGGAGACTGGATTTTCAAAATTTCCAGATTCAGTGTAAGGAAAGAACAGAGGATTGTCCAGGCCTTGGAAGAAAATTCTGAACCACTCTGATGCTTCCTTGGGGATCAGTTTACTACCTGGAAGGCTATATAAAGCTTGGCCGTAGCTAGTGCATCGGATTTGCTTCCCATTGGTATCTGGAAAGGTGCAGGTGGCCAAAGGTGGAAAGTTTGGGATGTGGTTCTGGAAATACAGCTGAGCCCATAGCTGAATAAACCACCAGGGACCTCCTGTTTTGACTGTCTTTTGGGAGAACAGATTGACAGACATCAGTTGGAGATATCGATAGACCTCTCCTAGGAACAGTTTGCCGATGCCAAGTTGGGTACCTTTGGCAAGTTCATAGGCCAAGGAAAGGTAGTTCTTGGTTGGAGCAAGTGAAGGGCCACAGAATATGAAGTGTTCCAACCAGAAATTTAAGAAGGCCGTGTGTTCTTTCTCTGTTACAGGGCCTTTGTTTTTCATGTGGCGTCTAAGGTAGGCACCCCAGTTTGTGCACTCTGTTTTGGAGGAGAGTTTGAAAGGGACCTTTGGCAGCATAAAAGCAGAGGGGCTGGGGGATGAAATGTCTAGACCAGTGATCATGGCCACATCTAGCAAAGTTGGTGTCATGGGGCCGTGGCCAAACATGAAACAGTTCAGGGCATCAGACCAAAAGTAGCCGATGGTTTTCAGAAGGTTTTCATGCTTCTCAAGGGGAGACAGTGATAAAGATAAAGCATCGGCTATTCCTGTGGTTTCCCATTTGGTCAGGTTGCAAGTGGTGCGGGATGACCCGCCACGCCGCTAGGCCGCCCCGCAAAAAACGCCCGCGCGGCGCCGCTGGGCCGACCGCGTCGATAGTAGCGGGATAGAGCGGTCACGCCGCTCGGCCCGCTAGCAGCCCGCAGTACCGCATTAGCCCGCAACCATCAGTTGGCGCACACTCCGTCTCTCCCCCGGCCCTCGTTGACCACCGCCTCCACACCGTCGCCGCCACACGGGAGATGCCCCGGCCTCCTCTTCCGACTCACCCCCATCTCGGAGGACCCGCTCGCAGTTCTTGATGGTGGGGTTGATGGCGGCGCCGCCGCCATCTCCAAATCCGGACTGCCCTGCTGGAATCGTCAACGGAGAAGTTCTTCCTCCACCGTCAACTTCCGCCGGCGTTTCGTCGCTATCAACTTCCGCAAGATCTACATCGTCGATGTGCCCTATTCTCTCCTCCAAGAACAAAGGATCCCTGGCATATGTAGAAATCACTGCCCAAGATCATCTCCAAGGTATGTCACTCGAGATCCTCCTCTGTTGTCTGTGTTCTTGTTTCATGAACCATGGGATCTGTGACGTCAGTATTGACTGGTACAACTGCACCACTCTTTTCATTTAATATGTTCTTTAGCGGAATTAGAGGTTCAGTTTGCTGCCAGTATAGAGGAGTTCTGTCCATCTGTGAACATTTCTTTTTGTCAAATAAATTCACTTGTGAACTTAAAGCTGTTCAGACATTTCTTTCGTCAGTTAAATTGACTGAATGGTTATGCTTTTTATGTGTTTCTGTATTCCTCTGTTTAGCGTATGCATATTATATTCAGCTCCTTCGAACAAGTGCCTAATATGCTAGGATTAATTTTGAATCTGTGTTTTGTTTTGGTTTTGTTTTCAAGTTTGAGTTACTCCATGGATTCATGTTTCAGTTGCTGTTTGATATTCGGCTTCCATGACGTGTGTGAGATTGTAAAGTGCAACAATGTTTGAAATGAAACTGCATACTTGATTTGTTGCAATGTGGATATTTCTTACGATGTCAGTGTGCATCTTGATTTACTACTCTTTTCCAATGTGTTTTGCAGGTTTTAGACTGCAAGGTGAAGGATCAACAACTATGTACATGGCAAATCTTATTTTTTGTAATGAGCCAAAAGAGTTCTCCAGCGCCGGCTTCGGCGGGAGTCCGCTTCAGCTGTTACCGGCGCAAATTTTCTCCTCTACAGCCATATTGGAGATCGGTTAGATAAGCTCTAAGGGTGTGGTCGAAACAGAAGCAAGTACCATTGTGAATAATTATAGCCTGATAATTTGATGCTAAGAATGCATGGTGTTTGATTCTGCTATTTCACTACCTTTTGGTTTATAATCAGCTCAGTACCTTGTGGTCATGGTTCATTTTGACAACATGAATTTCATTGATTTCGTGTGATTTTTCTGCGGAAAATTAACCAAATAATCTGTCCGAGACTGAATTTAATTTTTACAGCATGAATTCTGTTGATTTCCTATGATTTTCCATTCTTCTGCTGAAAGTAAGTTGATGTCCTAGTGGTTAGAACTGCTCTTTATGAGATTACCTTATCTTTAGACCAGTAGTAGTATCTTACTGATTTTTTCAATCTCATTGTCTTTTTCCGCTGGACAATGGTGACTGACATGCTAGCTTCCGATCGATCAGCTGTACAAAGCTAGGTTCCTATCAATCAGCATGTACGTAGCTAATGCAATTGATCAGCGCGTGCGCTTGCGAGCTGATGCGCTAGCTTCCGATCGATCAGCATGTCCGTAGCTAGCTCAACTGATCAGTGCGTGCGTTTGCGGGATGATGCGGACTGCCGCAGTGTCCGCTGTAATTCTAGCGGTTTGTTGCGGCAAACGGCGAGGGTCCGCACATACGTTGTTATCCCGCGATGCTTTGTAGCGGTCAGCCGCAACCCGCCCCGCTTGCAACCTCACCATTTGGCTTGCTGAGTCTTGGATACTCTACTGTACCATGACACCCAATCTTCAGGAGGGTTAGGCCAGGCTCGTAAGCAGTCGGCCCAAGAAGTTGGATCTAGGTTTTGGTTCACGAAGGGAATCCTATTGGTCTCGCAAGAAATCAAATGAGCAGGACTCTCCATAGAACGGGGGCCAAGACAAAGAGAAGTTGGGAGAGAAGGATGCGGCAACAGAATGTCTGATACCTAAAATTAATGGTGAGATAAGGCATTAATTCAGGTGTTTGCTGTTAATTCTAACACTATGCTCGGATGATGAGGAGCGGTTGAGGATTACCTTCAGGCCAGAGACCGTAGCGTTGGCGCTGGATGATTCTGCCATCAGATTCGCTGCGGAGTTGAATCTGCACGATTGGGATCTGGGATTCGCGTGGCTGTGAGTTGAATCTGTTCGATGGGCGATTTGGGGATCTGAGTTTGCGTCTTCAGACAAGGGTCGCAGGTTACCGTTTGAACAGGCAACTGAGTTTGGCCTCATTAGCGTTTTATGGTAAAAGGTCGATGCGCTGCCATCGGCTCTTTGAGCGTTGACTTACTTTGACAATCGGCAAAATCAATTGAAAGCATTTTTCATTGATGGAGAGGGTTTTTTACAAAGAAGAGCCGATTGCTCACAAAAGGAAGAACAAAAGAAAGATCTACTGAACAATCTAGTACTACTAATCCTATTCTAGTAGATGCTAATCTAGGTGCCGTCGCTGCCCTCGTCGTCGCCGTCGTAGCTGCCGTCGGCGCTGCTGCCGGCGAGGTCCTCGTCGCTGCTGCCGTAGCCCTCGGCAGGGGCTTCTTCTTCCTCCTCGTCGTCATTGTCGTCGTCGTCCTCCGGCCCGGCGCGAAAGCGCTTCGCCGGCGGGTACTCGTCGGAGGAGGTGTCATCCTCCTCTTCCTCCTCCTCGTCGGAGGAGGTGAAGTCGCCCTAGGAGAAGAGGTCGTCCTCGCTCTCCGCCTCCAATTCCCCGTCGACGAGGAACCAGAGGTCGTCCTCCCCGTTGGTCAGGGGTAAGTCGTCATCTGACCCGACGGCGGTCAAGGGTGCGTCGTCTGGCACGACGGTGAAGTCCCAGTCCCTCTCGTCCCAATGCTCGGGAGCGCGCTTCTCGTACGCCGCCATCTGGTCGTACTCCGGCATCGGCTCGCTGGAGGAGGAGGACTGGAAGGAAAGACCCGATGAGGCAGAGGAGGAGGAAGACATGGTTGCAGAGGAGGGGGTTTTTCGATGGCTAGTGCGGAGCAAGAGGATGAAGAGGCGGACTGCTCGATGCGGTTAAATAAAGGGGATATAGTGGAGATGATTCAATGCTGCGGCGGTTTCCGAGGAGGTGGTGCCAAAACTGTCAAATCGTGCAGAGAAGTTGAGAAGGCAAGGCATCATGATGAAAGGATACTGTGGTGGTTCTGCTCTGCCACGACGTGACCCGACGAAGAAAAAACAGAGTGGTTTTGGAATTATCATTACCAAAACCAGGGGGGCAAGTGTTATCGCCAGATTTTAACCAAGTCAGAGATGGGCCGCGATGGAGATGGGCTTAGAGGATATGCACGTAAAATATTTCTGAATCGGCCTCGTACGAGAGTTTGGGCTTGCTGGCGTGTAGTTGACGTGGGAGTTAGAAATCTTTGTGGTGTAACTTTTCTTCAGATCCCCGGCAACGGCGCCAGAAAAAGAGCTTGATACGCGTACATCACGCGTCCGTTGGGAACCCCAAGATGAAGGTGTGATGCGTACATCGGCAAGTTTTCCCTCAGTAGAAACCAAGGTTTATCGAACCAGTAGGAGTCAAGAAGCACGTTGAAGGTTGATGGCGGCGAGATGTAGTGCAGCGCAACACCAGGGATTCCGGCGCCAACGTGGAACCTGCACAACACAAACCAAGTACTTTGCCCCAACGAAACAGCGAGGTTGTCAATCTCACCGGCTTGCTGTAACAAAAGATTAGATGTACAGTGTGGATGATGATTGTTTGCAGAAAACAGTAGAACAAGTATTGCAGTAGATTGTATTTCAGTATAGAGAATTGGACCGGGGTCCACAGTTCACTAGAGGTGTCTCTCCCATAAGATAAACAACATGTTGGGTGAACAAATTACAGTTGGACAATTGACAAATAAAGAGGGCATGACTATGCACATACATATTATGATGAGTATAGTGAGATTTAATTGGGCATTACGACAAAGTACATAGACCGCTATCCAGCATGCATCTATGCCTAAAAAGTCCACCTTCAGGTTATCATCCGAACCCCTCCGGATTAAGTTGCTAACAACAGACAATTGCATTAAGTATTGCGCGTAATGTAATCAGTAACTACATCCTCGAACATAGCACCAATGTTTTATCCCTAGTGGCAACAACACATCCATAATCTTAGAGATTTCTGTCATTTCCCCAGGTTCACGGAGACATGAACCCACTATCGAGCATAAATACCCCCTCTTAGAGTTAATAGCAAAAACTTGGCCAGAGCCTCTACTAATAACGGAGAGCATGCAAGATCATAAACAACACATAGATATAAATTGATAATCAACATAACATGGTATTCTCTATTCATCGGATCCCAACAAACACAACATATAGAATTACAGATAGATGATCTTGATCATGTTCGGTAGCTCACAAGACCCGACAATTAAGCACAATGAGGAGAAGACAACCATCTAGCTACTGCTATGGACCCATAGTCCAGAGGTAGACTACTCACACATCACTCCGGAGGCGACCATGGCGGCGTAGAGTCCTCCGGGAGATGATTCCCCTCTCCGGCAGGGTGCCGGAGGCGATCTCCTGAATCCCCCTGTTGCGGTCAGAAACCCACCGGCGAGCAACGACGGGCAACACAGGAGAGCCGGGAGCAACTTAGGGCTGCGGCTGGCCCTGGTCCCTCCGAGCGACGGCCCGCAAAGACTCCGGCACGCACGTCCGATGCTGGTGCAAGGGCGTGCCACCTGACCTATACCTGGTCAGGAAGGTGATGGAGATGCCTCGCTTAGTTTCCTGCATGGCATACACGTAAACATTAAATACGAGCCTCGATCGGCTCTCAGGTTGTCCTGTGAATCGGCTCAAGGAGCCGATCCACCCATGATTCGTACGAGGTGTACGAGTATATGGTGGTCCTGCTTGATCAAGATAAAGCTAAAACGATCTACGACGATTTGGGGTTTTCACCGCATAATCGGATCATCCTACTCGTGATTGGGCCTCGCGGTCACGCACAGTGATCGTAAGCCGATCCTAGACAAGGCCTAAAAACCAACACGAGGTTGATCCCCGGAACATCCTGTCTAGGGCTAGCAAACTACACCCTACGCGTCGCTGGATCCTCCAACCCTTTGTAAGGCCTAACTATGCAGATATTAAACTAATCCTTGAAGAACAAGGAGCAACCATAACGGATCGGATCTACTAAATAAAGATCAAGCGGGGTGCCGTCCCTACACCTAAGATAGGTGTAAGGGCGTCTAGATGTCTAAGGGTTGCACTACGACAGCATATGATACGAAGAACAATGCTAACCCTAACACATCTAAGATAACTACGTTGCTCGCCATCAAAAAGGCTTCAGTACGAGCAACGCATGAACAACGAATAAACTTGTACTGCCTAGATCGCAAGATGCGATCTATGCAGCATGATGCTTACCCGGAAGAAACCCTCGAGACAAGGGAGTTGGCGATGCGCCTAGATTGATTTGTGGTGAACGTGATTGTTGTTTCTTTCATAAACCCTAGATACATATTTATAGTCCGTAGACTTTCTAACGTGGGAATAATCCCCACCGTGCACGAGACAAACTCTAACTAACCGACACGTATCCTACTATATTACAGATACACGGGCAAACTAGCCCAAACTTTGCATAACAGGCCGATTCACGTATTTCTTCCATGTATATTCTTCAAGTCCATCTTGATCGCGGCCCACCTCTGACTCGGTCAAATTCTGGTGATAACACATGCCCCCCTGGTTTTGGAATTGATAATTCCAAAATCACTCTGCTTTTCTTCGTCAGGTCATGTCGTGGCAGAGCAGAACCGTCGTAGTATCTTTCATCATGATGCCTTGTCTTCTCAACTTCTCTGCAAAATTTGATAGCTTTAGCATCACTTCCTCGGAAACTGCAATGGCATTAAATCTCCACTAGGCTCCTCCTTATTTAACTGTGCCGATTGATTAGCCCTCTTCGTCCCCTTCCTCTGTTCTAGCTATCGGCACCGAAAAACCCTCTTTCCCTGTAGCAATGTCTTCCTCTTCCTCCGTCTCCTCCGGCCTCTCCCTCCAATCTTCCTCCTCGAGTGAGCCGGAGTGGAACTTTGATCATGTGCCAGACGGCCCACCCGAAGCACTCGTCGGGTCAGATGGCGACCTGCCTCTGACCGATGGGGAAGACGACCTCAAGTTCCTCATCGAAGGGGAGCTGATAAGCGAAAGCGAAGACGACCTCCATCCCTGGGTGAAACCCACCTCCTCCGACGGGAAGGAGGAAGAAGAAGAAGTAGAGGAAGAAGAGGAAAAGGAGGAAGATGATTCCTCCTCCTCCGCTAAGCATCCGCCGGCAAAGCGATTCCGCGCTTGGGCGGACAGCGAGGACGATGATGATGACGAGGAGGAAGAGGAAAAGGAGGAGGATGAATCCTCCTCCTCCGCCGGATATCCGCCGGCAAAGCGCTTCCGCTCTTGGGCGGACAGCGAGGATGATGATGATGACGAGGAAGAAGAAGCTCCGACCGAGGGCTGGGGCAGCAGTGACGAGGAACTCCCTGGAAGCAGCGCCGACGGCAGCTACAACGGTGACGATGAGGACAGCGACGACCCCTAGAACAGGGGAAAATTAGTGTAGGACTAGTAGTAGCAGTGCACTAGGCATCAGATCCCCCTTTTGAGAGCCATCGGCTCTTTCCTGTAAAGCCGCTCCTTTGAATTAATAAGAATTGTTCTTCCAATTTAACTTTCAATTAATCCAATTTCAAGCCTTCTGCTCGCCACACCAAGACCGATAGCAACGTATCGGATTTTTTTTTAGACGCCCATGAAGCCGGACTCAGATACCGATTAGACCGTCAGTCAAGCACTTCTCAAATTCAGACTGTGATTTGATATCTGACCATAATATTCCGCAATCCTACAGCCGATGGCTGTTCATCGGCTGTTTTGAGAATCCAGTCTCCTTCATTTTCTTGCAGTAACAGGACGGTCCAAACCCTGTAGATGACGACGGCTTCCCTTTCAGGCTCCTCTCCGTAGCTCTAGCAGTCTGCTTCTGCAACGACTCACCGCTTTCGGAGAAGGTTATGGTGCAGGGTCAGCCGATGCAACTCCAATCGGCTCCAAAAACAGAGTGTCTATCAAATCAGCTGCCCCCCGAGCCTCAGTCAAAGTGAGAACGGTGGCGAGGATACACAGTTCAGTCCAAGGGCCCTGAACTCAGGCAAATTGAGACAAATGCACCATGCAGAGGTCCTAATCATGTCTACGAACGTAGCTGGGAAAATAGCCAACTTGTAGACGCATCAGAGCCGATCACCCTTCTTCCTTTGAAAGCCGATATTGCAGATGAAGTACCAACGGCTTAAAGAGCAAAGGGTTGCCTTGTGCCAAAACTGACGTTTCTGCCAGTACTGCTGAACTGTCGCAAAGGGTTGGAACTCCTCGAAGAGAAGGTTCAGGTACCCAAAATCGGCTCATTGTTTACTCCCTCGAGGAAGCAGAAGGTATCACAACTGGACTGAAAACCGACCTGGTCGAAATCCGTGTCTTGAACACGCAGCCGGTAGATCTTGTGTAAATGTACTAGAGTCGATGGCTGTGCATCAGCTTTGTTTCTCATGATTTTTTTTTACTGGCCGATTTTTCCTATCGGCCCCCAATATTTCACTGCACACATGTTCATCTGCACATGTTCATCTGATTAGGTGCCCCCCAAGCCGAATCTGTCAGGTAACTGCAGATATCGGCTCTGTAGTTAGCCAAGGCACTGTATTTGCACGTCGGCTCCGGTAGGACCAATGTTGACTTTTCCTAACTCATCAGCCGACGTAAAACCGCTGCCCAGTAGATCGATGTTGAACACAAGCAGAACATGTGGTGAGGATAATTTTGGCCGATTGCTGGAATCGGCCTCCATATTGAATCGCTCAATGAAGGTTTTGTGATGTTCCTTCATAGATCTTTGGGGCCGATCCCAAGGATCGGCCTCGCCACATTTGCTCATAGGTTTGTTCTTGCTACACGGTCAGGCCGGTGGATAAGACCAGCCTAACCCTGTCCTTCGTCACGTCGATGCGCTCGCAGTCGTCCAAATTGATACCTGAGAGTGGCTCTTGGCCTGCTGTTTCCCAAGCGTTCATGCCGGCCGTTGAAATCTCGGCTGAGTCATCGGCCTGGACGACTTCTACCTCATCTCCATCCCACTGTATTACGCATTGGTGCATCGTGGAGGGAATGCAACAGTTGGCGTGGATCCAATCTCTTCCTAGCAGAACAGCATAGGTGCTCTTGCTATCGACGATGAAGAACGTCGTAGGGATGGTTTTCCTTCCTACGGTCAGATCCACGTTCAGAACACCTTGTGCGTCAGACGCTTGGCCGTTGAAATCGCTCAATGTCACGTTGGTCTTGATCAGATCCGAGCTAGAGCGTCCCAACCGACGTAGCATAGAGTATGGCATAATGTTGACTGTCGCTCCGGTGTCCACTAGCATCTTATTGACAGGCCTCCCATCGATATAACCTCGCAAGTACAAGGCCTTCAGATGTCTGTAGCTTCTTTCTCGTGGCTTCTCAAAGATAACCGGCCGTGGGCCGCAGTCAAGTTGTGCCACAGGTGCCTCGTCTAATCCTGGAGCACTGAACTCCGTAGGAAGGATGAACACCATGTTTGTGCCAGCCGATGTTTCATCATCGGCTTTCCTTTGCTTGGGGCGCCACTCCATTTTTTGTGGTCGACCCTCTTCATCCAGGGTTCGCTGAATTTTCGCGGCCAGGTCAGGCCGCGCCTTCCTTAGCGTGTGCAGGTATAACCTTTCGGCTTCCTCCAAGCCGCGCAATCGCTGAACCCTACGCTTTTGGGAACGGCTGAGTCCATCAGGGCACCACCTTGGCCGGTGGTACCTGTCTTCTTCTTCTTCATCGTCTTCCAAATCCTCGAGATCTTCCACCCGAGGGGACTCAGCGTGTTTGCTTCGAGGTGGGAGAGGCCCTAGACGTTTGAACACGGACATGTCAGCTGCATCCTTCCTCTTCTGTCTACATTCCGGGCAGTTGCCGATTGTAGGCAATCGACTCATTCCTGAATCCGAGCAGTGTCTGAAGAAGGGGCAGTCCCAGTGCCTATCCTCGTCGTCTTGCTTCCTCGATTCTTCCTTGGCACGGCGCTCGTACTCCTCCTCATCGCGATCGTGCCGACGATGTCTCCTGGCGTCCCTAGCCAGACGGTCTCTATCATCATCGTCGCTGGATCGTCGGCGTTGGCTATATTGACTCACGTACTTGTTGAGGAGGTGATCGGAGAGAGGTCGCTGATATCTTACATTCCTCACTTCTCCCTCTGTGATGTAGCGCTTACCATCGTGCCGGAGCCGATCGCGTGGAGCGGCCTCCTCTGTGTCCTTGCTACGAGAGCAGCTGCCCTTGTCTCCATCCTTGCCAGAGTGGTGTCCAGGTCCTACCATGTTGATGTTGAACGAGAATCCTGGCTGGCAACCTTCAAGGTAAGTGCACTCCACCATGTTAACGGCGGGGAAGGGGTGGGTGTCGACCTTCATGGCGTACTGGTTGAAAATCAGACGTCCTTGTTCTATCGCCATTTGGATCTGCTGACGCCACACCCTACAGTCGTTGGTGGCATGGGAGAACGAGTTATGCCATTTGCAGTATGGCTTTCCGTTCAGCTCCTGTACCGTGGGGATTTTGAGGCCTTCGGGTAACTTCAACTGCTTCTCCTTGAGTAGGAGGTCGAAGATTTGGTCAGTTTTAGTCACGTCAAAATCGAACCCTCTGGGCGGACCTGGTGGCTTAACCCATTTGCAGGACACGGGGGTTGCCCCCCGAGTCCATTCAGCCACTGCTACTTCTTGATCTCCCGCAGAGCCTTCGTCTTCATCTGCCTCAACCAGGACTACCGCACGCTTGAATTTGTCCTGGTACAAGTCCGGGTGGCGCTGTTCATATAACGACAGTTTCTGAACCATGTGCGCCAGTGAAGGGTAGTCTCGCTTGGGAGGCCATATCCTTGATTTGTGATGCAAGGCCCACCACTGCCAACTCGACTGCTTCCTTTTCAGTCACACGAGCCGAATAACATCGGTTCCTTAGATTTCTGAAGCGCTGGACGTATTCTGCCACAGTTTCTCCACGCTTCTGACGTATTTGTGCTAGATCAGCAAGACCAGACTCGGAAGCCTCTGAGTGATACTGCATGTGGAACTGTTCTTCCAACTGCTTCCAAGTCCGCATCGAGTCTGGTGGCAACGAAGTGTACCACCCGAAAGCCGATCCTGTGAGGGACTGTGCGAAGAACCTCACACGTAGCTCATCTGTTGCTGAGATCGTGCCCAGCTGTGCCAAGTATCGGCTCACATGCTCGATGGAGCTGGAACCATCTGATCCATTGAACTTGGAGAAATCAGGGAGCCGATATTTGGGTGGTAGCGGGATCAACTCGTACTCGTTGGGGTACAGCTTGGAATAGCCGATTGTCCTCCTTTTCGGCACCATGCCGAACTGGTCTCTCAGTATGGTACTGATTTGATCCGCGGTGCTGGCTGCATGAGTCGAACTCTGAAGATTCGCCGGAGTGGCATACTTAGCCAGCCATGCTTGCTTTTCCATCTCTGAGCCAACTGCAGGAGCTGAGCTCTGGAGGTTTGTTGGAGTGGCGTATTTAGCTAGCCACGTCTGCTTCTCAAGATCTGTCGCTGAGGTTCCTCCTGCTTTTCCAGAAGTCCCTGCTGTTGCGGCCTGGTTTGTGAGCGCCCAGTTACCGCAGTCTGGCACGTATGTGCACGTGTACCCGTGAGGGATCTCCTTAGGCGCCTCGTGCAAGAACTGGTAGTCACTAGGGTCACCACCGATCTTGTAGACGACGAATGCCGGTGAATTCGGTACTTCTGGTGCTGCCAACGCGAATGGCAGCGGTGGACGGGACTGGAGTGGTATCTCTCCTTGGTATGTCCCAAGAGCTGGTCCCGACGGAGAGTACTGGTGCCTCATGATCTCCTGGATCACCCGAAGAGCAACACGCTCCAAAGTGTTCACCAGGTTCTCAGAGTGGCGGTGCAGCGAGTGAGCCACCATGTAGTTAATCTCCTGACGCAGGGACCTGGTGCGTTCTTCTGACGGGGCGGACATGTCTATTCCATCGAGCGCACCTTCAGGCGAGAACCCTTTCCACCTGATGCCATGTGAGCGGGTTCTGTGAAAGGAGCCGATGAGGTCGGCTTCGAGGATCGCTTTGACCTCGTCATACTTCTTCTTGAGCTCCTCGGTCAGATCCTCGTACGTGACTGGGGTGCCGTCCGCCATCTCAGATGTAGATGGCGATGTGGTTGATGTAGAAGATTGTCCCACCGGGCGTGCTGACGACCCACAAGTATTGGGGATCGCGACAGTCTTCGAGGGAAGTAAAACCCAAATTTATTGATTCGACACAAGGGGAGGTAAAGAATACTTATAAGCCTTAACAACTGAGTTGTCAATTCAGCTGCACCTGGAAAAGCACTAGTAACAGGGGTGATGTGAAAGTAGCAGTAATATGAGAGCAGTAGTAACACAGAATACAAAAAGCAGTAATAGCAATATGAGAGCAATGGCACCGGAAAATAGTTGATACTACTTCCAATGACATGTAGAACGCGTATATGATGATGAGAGATGGACCGGGGTTCCCAGCGATCTACACTAGTGGTAACTCTCCAATAAGTGACAAGTGTTGGGTGAACAAATTACAGTTGGGCAATTGATAGGATTGATAAAGCATTAAGAAAGAACATCAATTCATTAATCATGTAGGCATGTTTTCCATATATAGTCATACGTGCTCGCAATGAGAAACTTGTACAACATCTTTTGTCCTACCAGCCGGTGGCAGCCGGGCCTCAAGGGAAACTACTGGATATTAAGGTACTCCTTTTAATACAGTACCGGAGCAAAGCATTAACACTCCGTGAAAACATGTGATCCTCACATCACTACCATTCCCTCCGGTTGTCCCGATTTCTGTCACTTCGGGGCCTTTGGTTCCGGACAGTGACATGTGCATACATCTTGTAGATACAATCTAAGCAACAATATAGAGCTCAAATCTAAGATCATGCCACTCGGGCCCTAGTGACAAGCATTAAGCATAACAAGATTGCAGCAACAATAACTTCACAAACTTTATAGATAGACTAATCATAATGTATCATCCATCGGATCCCAACAAACACAACACCGATTACATCAGATGAATCTCAATCATGTAAGGCAGCTCATGAGATCATTGTATTGAAGTACATGGAGGAGAGTATACCGACATAGCTACTGCTAGAACCCGTAGTCCATGGGGGAACTACTCACGGAGCATGATGGAGGCGATGGCGTTGATGGAGATGGCTTCCGGGGGCACTTCCCCGTCCCGGCAGGGTGCCGGGACAGAGAGTTCTGTCCCCCGAATTGGAGTTTCGCGACGGTGGCGGCGCCCCTGGAGTCTTTCTGGAGTTTCGTCAATTGGTACGGTGTTTTTAGGTCGAAAGGGATTTTATAGGCGAAGAGGCGGCGCAGGGGGGCACCTGGGGGCGCCACACCCTAGGCCGGCGCGGCCAGGGTCTGGCCCGCGCCGCCATGTGGTGTGGTGGCCCCCTGGCCCCTCTCCGATTCTTCTTCGGTGTTCTGGAGCCTTCCGGGAAAAATAGGAAGTTTGGCGTTGATTTCGTCCAATTCCGAGAATATTGCCCGAACAGCCTTTCTGGAACCAAAAACAGCAGAAAACAGGAACTGGCACTGTGGCATCTCGTTAATAGGTTAGTTCCGGAAAATGCATGAAATCATCATAAAGTGCAAGCAAAACATGTAAGTATTGTCATAAAACAAGCATGGAACGACAGAAATTATGGATACGTCGGGGACGTATCAGCATCCCCTGCTTAGTTCTGCCTCGTCCGAAAGGTAAACGATAAAAAGAATAATTTCTGTAGTGACATGCTACTTACATAACCTTGATCATACTATTACAAAGCATATGAAATGAATGAAGTGACTCAAGGCAATGATCTATAGTTGCTAACAAGTAGATAACATATAGCAAAACTTTTCATAAAGAGTACTTTCAAGACAAGCAGCAAAAGATTGCACAAGAGTTAACTCATAAAGCAATAGATTCAAAGTAAAGGCATCGAAGCAACACAAAGGAAGATATAAGTTTCAGCGGTTGCTTTCAACTTTCAACATGCATATCTCATGGATAATTGTCAACACAAAGTAATATGATGAATGCAAATATGCAAGTATGTAAGAATCAATGCACAGTTGACACAAGTGTTTGCTTCTAAGGTGGAAGGAAGTAGGTAACTGACTCAACATAAAAGTAAAAGAATGGTCCTTCAAAGAGGAAAGCATCGATTGCTATATTTGTGCTAGAGCTTTGGTTTTGAAAACATAAAGAGAGCATAAAAGTAAAGTTTTGAGAGGTGTTTGTTGTTGTCAACGAATGGTAATGGGTACACTAACTACCTCGCCAACCGGACTTCCAAGAGCGGCTCCCATGAATTATTTGCTTATTTATGTGGCACTCCTTCCAACCTTTCTTACACAAACCTTGGCTAACCGAATCCTCGGGTGCCTGCCAACAATCTCATACCATGAAGGAGTGCCTTTTTATTTTAGTTTTATTATGATGATGACACTCCCCCAACCTTTGCTTACACAAGCCATGGCTAACCGAATCCTTCGGGTGCCGTCCAACAATCACAAACCATGGAGGAGTGTCTATTTAGGTTAATTAATTTGGGACTGGGAATCCCGTTGCCAGCTCTTTTTGCAAAATTATTGGATAAGCGGATGTGCCACTAGTCCATATGAGAGTCCGTCAAAAGTAAATGACAAGGTTGAAAGCTAAACACCACATACTTCCTCATGAGCTATAAAACATTAACACAAATTGAGAAGCATTTTGAATTGTTTAAAGGTAGCACTCAAGCAATTTACTTTGGAATGGCAGGAAATACCACATAGTAGGTAGGTATGGTGGACACAATTGGCATAGTGGTTGGCTCAAGGATTTTGGATGCATGAGAAGTATTCCCTCTCGATACAAGGCTTAGGCTAGCAAGGCTATTTGAAGCAAACACAAGTATGAACCGGTACAGCAAAACTTACATAAAAACATATTGCAAGCATTATAATACTCTACACTATCTTCCTTGTTGCTCAAACACTTTTACCAGAAAGTATCTAGACCTTAAGAGAGATCAATTATGCAAACCAATTTTAACAAGCTTTACGGTAGTTCTCCACTAATAGGTTTAAACTACATGCAAAAACTTATGATCTACTTGAGAGCTCAAAACAATTGCCAAGTATCAAATTATCCAAGACATATGAGGCATTTTCTGTTTCCAACCATACAATAAGTATTGTAGCTTCCAACTTTTATCATTGAACATTAAAAGTAAAACGAAGAACAAGTGTTCATATGAAAAAACGGAGCGTGTCTCTCTCCCAAACAAGGATTGCTAGGATCCGAATTTATTCAAACACAAACAAAAATAAAAGCACACAGACGCTCCAAGTAAAGCACATATGATGTGACCGAATAAAAATATAGTTTCAGGGGAGGAACCTGATAAGTTGATGAAGAAGGGGATGCCTTGGGCATCCCCAAGCTTAGACGCTTGAGTCTTCTTGAAATATGCAGGGATGAACCACGGGGGCATCCCCAAGCTTAGACTTTTCACTCTTCTTGATCATATATCATCCTCCTCTCTTGACCCTTGAAAACTTCCTTCACAACAAACTTCTCATAAACTTCATTAGAGGGGTTAGTACTCAAAAAATTTGAATCCACCTTGGTCCTGTAGTGGCACATTGCAAGAACTCAATAAAACATTAGCTACAGCTCTCTATGTCTAGAAAAGCTCGCTTAAAGTCCACAAGAGACAATGCAAAAAACAGAGACAGAATCTGCCAAAACAGAACAGCCAGTAAATACGAATTTTAATAAAATACTTCCATTGCTCAAATCAGAAAACTCAAAACTAACGAAAGTTGCGTACATATCTGAGGAACACGCACGTAAATTGGCATATTTTTCTGATTTTTCTACAGAGAAAACAGTCCAGATTCGTGACAGATAGAAATCTGTTTCTGCGCAGAAATCCAAATCTAGTATCAACCTTCGATTAGAGGCTTCACTTGGCACAACAAAACACAAAACTAAGATAAGGAGAGGTTGCTACAGTAATAAACAACTTCCAAGACACAAATATAAAACAAAGTACTGTAGCAAAATAACACATGGGTTATCTCACAAGAAGTTGCTTTCTTTATAGCCATTAAGATGGGCTCAGCAGTTTTAATGATGCACTCGCGAGAAATAGTATTTGAAGCAAAAGAGAGCATCAAGAGGCAAATCCAAAACACATTTAAGTCTAACATGCTTCCTATGCAAAGGAATCTTGTACACAAATAAATTCATGAAGAACAAAGTGACAAGCATAAGAAGATAAAACAAGAGTAGCTTCAAAATTTTAAGCATATAGAGAGGTGTATTAGTACCATGAAAATTTCTACAACCATATTTTCCTCTCTCATAATAATTTTCAGTAGCTTCATGAACAAACTCAACAATATAACTATCACATGCAGCATACTTCTCATGATTTCCAAACACATAATTTTTATCAAGTTCAAGAATAATGGAATAAAAACTTTCAAACTTACTTTTATTAATAATATAACAAGGTAGTTGATCAATCTCAAGAGATATGGGACTCATAGAATAAGTTAAATCTTCTCCAATCCCATTTTCATTAGTGGTACAATTAATAGTATCAAGTAACATAGGACCATCATCTAAAGCTTTATCATAAACATTTGCCAAGCAAAATTTTTTAGTACCATGCATTTCGACATCAGGCACAAACAAAGCATTATCATAAGATTTATCAAAGTAGCATGGATTATCATATATAACAGTAGCATAATTATTCTCACAAGTATTACTCATAGGTACTATTTCAAGAGAAAATCCACAGGAACATAACATTCAACCTCTTTCGGTAAGCATGGAGGACAATCAAATAGTGTAAGAGATGAAGAGTTACTCTCATTAGAAGGTTGGCATGGGTAGCTAATCCATTCTTCCTCCTTTTGTTCGTCGCTCTCCTCTTCTTTTTCATCCAATGAGCTTTCAGGTTCATCAATTTCCTCCTCTTTTTCATCCAATGAGCTTTCAGGTTCATCAATTTCTTCTTCCACCGGTTCCTGCAAATTGTGAGTGCATTCTTGTGCATTAATGTGTCTCTCTTTATAATCAAGGATATAAGGATTCCTACTGTAGCATTCTATGCAAGAATTAAGGATAGTAGAGACATAATCTTTAAGGTCCTTACAAATAGCACAAGTTTCATAATTCTCAACCATGAAGGATTCTATCTCAGAGGCTCCCATAAATAAGACAAATTGCTCTACCTCTTCGAACCCATAATGAATATAGCAATTCCGATTATAGCTCTTAATAAAATATTCCTCACTAAAGCCACATTGAAATTTAAGATGTTTAGTATCCTGTTGAGAGCAACAGTTTATATCATGGCGTCTAAGCAAGATTCTAGCAATTGTATTCAATTTTTCTATCATAGCACTCATTATTTTACCAGTTCTTGATTCTCTATAACAATTATAACATTCCATAAGCTCCAAGTAGGTTGTAGGTTCTCCCATAACAGCAGTTTTTAATTTTTTGGTTTTTCAAATTTTTATGGATTTTTGGGTATATGAGACAAATAAAACAAGACAAAAATAAACTAAGCAAAAGTAAACTACGCAAAATAATACTAGACAGAAATAAACTAAGCACAAGTAAACTAGGAAAAAGTAAACTAAGCAAAACAAAATAAAATAAAATAGAGAGAGGTAGAGTGTACTCCCCAGGTGAACTTATGAGTAGAGCTATGCCTCCCCGGCAACGGCGCCAGAAAACAGTCTTGATGACCCACAAGTATAGGGGATCGCGGCAGTCTTCGAGGGAAGTAAAACCCAAATTTATTGATTCGACACAAGGGGAGGTAAAGAATACTTATAAGCCTTAACAACTGAGTTGTCAATTCAGCTGCACCTGGAAAAGCACTAGTAACAGGGGTGATGTGAAAGTAGCAGTAATATGAGAGCAGTAGTAACAGTAACACAGCAGCAGTAATAGCAATATGAGAGCAATGGCACCGGAAAATAGTTGATACTACTTCCAATGACATGTAGAACGAGTATATGATGATGAGAGATGGACCGGGGTTCCCAGCGATCTACACTAGTGGTAACTCTCCAATAAGTGACAAGTGTTGGGTGAACAAATTACAGTTGGGCAATTGATAGGATTGATAAAGCATTAAGAAAGAACATCAATTCATTAATCATGTAGGCATGTTTTCCATATATAGTCATACGTGCTCGCAATGAGAAACTTGTACAACATCTTTTGTCCTACCAGCCGGTGGCAGCCGGGCCTCAAGGGAAACTACTGGATATTAAGGTACTCCTTTTAATAGAGTACCGGAGCAAAGCATTAACACTCCGTGAAAACATGTGATCCTCACATCACTACCATTCCCTCCGGTTGTCCCGATTTCTGTCACTTCGGGGCCTTTGGTTCCGGACAGTGACATGTGCATACAACTTGTAGATACAATCTAAGCAACAATATAGAGCTCAAATCTAAGATCATGCCACTCGGGCCCTAGTGACAAGCATTAAGCATAACAAGATTGCAGCAACAATAACTTCACAAACTTTATAGATAGACTAATCATAATGTATTATCCATCGGATCCCAACAAACACAACACCAATTACATCAGATGAATCTCAATCATGTAAGGCAGCTCATGAGATCATTGTATTGAAGTACATGGAGGAGAGTATACCGACATAGCTACTGCTAGAACCCGTAGTCCATGGGGGAACTACTCACGGAGCATGATGGAGGCGATGGCGTTGATGGAGATGGCTTCCGGGGGCACTTCCCCGTCCCGGCAGGGTGCCGGGACAGAGAGTTCTGTCCCCCGAATTGGAGTTTCGCGACGGTGGTGGCGCCCCTGGAGTCTTTCTGGAGTTTCGTCAATTGGTACGGTGTTTTTAGGTCGAAAGGGATTTTATTGGCGAAGAGGCGGCGCTGGGGGGCACCTGGGGGCGCCACACCCTAGGCCGGCGCGGCCAGGGTCTGGCCCGCGCCGCCATGTGGTGTGGTGGCCCCCTGGCCCCTCTCCGATTCTTCTTCGGTGTTCTGGAGCCTTCCGGGAAAAATAGGAAGTTTGGCGTTGATTTCGTCCAATTCCGAGAATATTGCCCGAACAGCCTTTCTGGAACCAAAAACAGCAGAAAACAGGAACTGGCACTGTGGCATCTCGTTAATAGGTTAGTTCCGGAAAATGCATGAAATCATCATAAAGTGCAAGCAAAACATGTAAGTATTGTCATAAAACAAGCATGGAACGACAGAAATTATGGATACGTCGGGGACGTATCACGTGCCAGAATGTGTTGCGGTCAGAAACCCACCGGCGAGCAACGACGGGCAACACAGGAGAGCCGGGAGCAACTTAGGGCTGCGGCTGGCCCTGGTCCCTCCGAGCGACGGCCCGCAAAGACTCCGGCACGCACGTCCGATGCTGGTGCAAGGGCGTGCCACCTGACCTATACCTGGTCAGGAAGGTGATGGAGATGCCTCGCTTAGTTTCCTGCATGGCATACACGTAAACATTAAATACGAGCCTCGATCGGCTCTCAGGTTGTCCTGTGAATCGGCTCAAGGAGCCGATCCATCCATGATTCGTACGAGGTGTACGAGTATATGGTGGTCCTGCTTGATCAAGATAAAGCTAAAACGATCTACGACGATTTGGGGTTTTCACCGCATAATCGGATCATCCTACTCGTGATTGGGCCTCGCGGTCACGCACGGTGATCGTAAGCCGATCCTAGACAAGGCCTAAAAACCAACACGAGGTTGATCCCCGGAACATCCTGTCTAGGGCTAGCAAACTACACCCTACGCGTCGCTGGATCCTCCAACCCTTTGTAAGGCCTAACTATGCAGATATTAAACTAATCCTTGAAGAACAAGGAGCAACCATAACGGATCGGATCTACTAAATAAAGATCAAGCGGGGTGCCGCCCCTACACCTAAGATAGGTGTAAGGGCGGCTAGATGTCTAAGGGTTGCACTACGATAGCATATGATACGAAGAACAATGCTAACCCTAACACATCTAAGATAACTACGTTGCTCGCCATCAAAAAGGCTTCAGTACGAGCAACGCATGAACAACGAATAAACTTGTACTGCCTAGATCGCAAGATGCGATCTAGGCAGCATGATGCTTACCCGGAAGAAACCCTCGAGACAAGGGAGTTGGCGATGCGCCGAGATTGATTTGTGGTGAACGTGATTGTTGTTTCTTTCATAAACCCTAGATACATATTTATAGTCCGTAGACTTTCTAACGTGGGAATAATCCCCACCGTGCACGAGACAAACTCTAACTAACCGACACGTATCCTACTATATTACAGATACACGGGCAAACTAGCCCAAACTTTGCATAACAGGCCGATTCACGTATTTCTTCCATGTATATCCTTCAAGTCCATCTTGATCGCGGCCCACCTCTGACTCGGTCAAATTCTGGTGATAACACCCCCGAGATGGGATTGGCGGCGGCGGCGTCTCTGGAAGGTTTTCCGTTTCGTGGCTCTCGGTACTGGGGGTTTCGCAACGAAGGCTATTTGTAGGCGGAAGGGTAGGTCAGGGGGCGACGCGAGGGGCCCAGGAGACAGGGCGGCGCGGCCAAGGGTGGGGCCGCGCCGCCTGCCCTCCTGGCCACCTCGTGGCCCCACTTCGTTGACTCTTCGGTCTTCTGGAAGCTTCGTGGCAAAATAGGACCCTGGGCGTTGATTTCGTCCAATTCCGAGAATATTTCCTTACTAGGATTTCTGAAACCAAAAACAGCAGAAAACAAAGAATCGGCACTTCGGCATCTTGTTAATAGGTTAGTTCCAGAAAATGCACGAATATGACATAAAGTGTGCATAAAACATGTAGATATCATCAATAATGTGGCATGGAACATAAGAAATTATCGATACGTCGGAGACGTATCAGCATCCCCAAGCTTAGTTTCTGCTCGTCCCGAGCAGGTAAACGATAAACAAAGATAATTTCTGGAGTGACATGCCATCATAACCTTGATCATACTATTTGTAAGCATATGTAGTGAATGCAGCGATCAAAACAATGTATATGACATGAGTAAACAAGTGAATCATATAGCAAAGACTTTTCATGAATAGTACTTCAAGACAAGCATCAATAAGTCTTGCATAAGAGTTAACTCATAAAGCAATAATTCAAAGTAAGGGCATTGAAGCAACACAAAGGAAGATTAAGTTTTAGCGGTTGCTTTCAACTTATAACATATATATCTCATGGATATTGTCAACATAGAGTAATATAACAAGTGCAATATGCAAGTATGTAGGAATCAATGCACAGTTCACACAAGTGTTTGCTTCTTGAGGTGGAGAGAAATAGGTGAACTGACTCAACAATAAAAGAAAAAGAAAGGTCCTTCAAAGAGGAAAGCATCGATTGCTATATTTGTGCTAGAGCTTTGATTTTTGAAAACAAGAAACAATTTTGTCAACGGTAGTAATAAAGCATATGTGTTATGTAAATTATATCTTACAAGTTGCAAGCCTCATGCATAGTATACTAATAGTGCCCGCACCTTGTCCTAATTAGCTTGGATTACCGGGATTATCGCAATGCACATGTTTTAACCAAGTGTCACAAAGGGGTACCTCTATGCCGCCTGTACAAAGGTCTAAGGAGAAAGCTCGCATCGGATTTCTCGCTATTGATTATTCTCAACTTAGACATCCATACCGGGATAACATAGACAACAGATAATGGACTCCTCTTTTATGCATAAGCATGTAACAACAATTAATTTTCTCATATGAGATTGAGGATATTGTCCAAAACTGAAACTTCCACCATGGATCATGGCTTTAGTTAGCGGCCCAATGTTCTTCTCTAACAATATGCACGCTCTAACCATAAGGTGGTAAATCTCCCTTAATTCAGACAAGACGAACATGCATAGCAACTCACATGATATTCAACAAAGAGTAGTTGATGGCGTCCCCAGGAACATGGTTATCGCACAACAAGCAACTTAATAAGAGATAAAGTGCATAAGTACATATTCAATACCACAATAGTTTTTAGGCTATTTGTCCCATGAGCTATATATTGCAAAGGTAGAGGAATAGAAATTTTAAAGGTAGCACTCAAGCAATTTACTTTGGAATGGCGGGGAAATACCATGTAGTAGGTAGGTATGGTGGACACAAATGGCATAATGGTTGGCTCAAGTATTTGGATGCATGAGAAGTATTCCCTCTCGATACAAGGTTTAGGCTAGCAAGGCTATTTGAAACAAACACAAGGATGAAGCGGTGCAGCAAAACTCACATAAAAGACATATTGTAAACATTATAAGACTCTACACCGTCTTCCTTGTTGTTCAAACTCAATACTAGAAATTATCTAGACCTTAGAGAGACCAAATATGCAAACCAAATTTTAGCATGCTCTATGTATTTCTTCATTAATAAGTGCAAAGTATATGATGCAAGAGCTTAAACATGAGCACAACAATTGCCAAGTATCACATTATCCAAGACATTTTAGCAATTACTACATGTATCATTTTCCAATTCCAACCATATAACAATTTAACGAAGAAGAAACTTCGCCATGAATATTATGAGTAAAGCCTAAGGACATACTTGTCCATATGCTACAGCGGAGCGTGTCTCTCTCCCACACAAATAATGCTAGGATCCATTTTATTCAAACAAAACAAAAACAAAAACAAACCGACGCTCCAAGCAAAGCACATAAGATGTGATGGAATAAAAATATAGTTTCAGGGGAGGAACCTGATAATGTTGTCGATGAAGAAGGGGATGCCTTGGGCATCCCCAAGCTTAGACGCTTGAGTCTTCTTGATATATGCAGGGGTAAACCACCGGGGCATCCCCAAGCTTAGAGCTTTCACTCTCCTTGATCATGTTGTATCATCTCCCTCTCTTGATCCTTGAAAACTTCCTCCACACCAAACTCAAAACAACTCATTAGAGAGTTAGTGCACAATCAAAATATACATGTTCAGAGGTGACATAATCATTCTTAACACTTCTGGACATTGCACAAAGCTACTGAAAGTCAATGGAATCGAAATATCCGTCGAACATATCAAAACAAGCAATGCGAAATAAAAGGCAGAATCTGTCAAAACAGAACAGTTCGTATTGACGAATTTTATTGAGGCACCAGACTTGCTCAAATGAAAATTCTCAAATTGAATGAAAGTTGCGTACATATCTGAGGATCACTCACGTAAATTGGCATAATTTTATGAGTTACCTACAGAGAAATTTGCCCAGATTCGTGACAGCAAAGAAATATGTTTCTGCGCAGTAATCCAAATCTAGTATGAACCTTACTATCAACGACTTTACTTGGCACAATAAAACACTAAACTAAGATAAGGAGAGGTTGCTACAGTAGTAAAAAACTTCCAAGACACAAAATATAAAACAAAATACTGTAGTAAAAACATGGGTTGTCTCCCATAAGCGCTTTTCTTTAACGCCTTTCAGCTAGGCGCAGAAAGTGTATATCAAGTATTATCAAGAGACGAAGTGTCAACATCATAATTTGTTCTAATGATAGAATCAAAAGGTAACTTCATTCTCTTTCTAGGGAAGTGTTCCATACCTTTCTTGAGAGGAAATTGATATTTAATATTACCTTCCTTCATATCAATGATAGCACCAACAGTTCGAAGAAAAGGTCTTCCCAATATAATTGGACAAGATGCATTGCATTCAATATCCAAGACAACAAAATCAACGGGGACAAGGTTATTGTTAAAGGTAATGCGAACATTATCAACTTTCCCCAAAGGTTTCTTTGTAGAATGATCAGCAAGATTAACATCCAAATAACAATTTTTCAGCGGTGTCAAGTCAAGCATATTATAAATTTTCTTAGGCATAACAGAAATACTTGCACCAAGATCACATAAAGCATTACAATCAAAATCATTGACCTTCATCTTAATGATGGGCTCCCAACCATCCTCTAGCTTTCTAGGAATAGAAGCTTCGCGTTCTAATTTCTCTTCTCTAGCTTTTATGAGAGCATTTGTAATATGTTTCGTGAAAGCCAAATTTATAGCACTAGCATTAGGACTCTTAGCAAGTTTTTGTAAGAACTTTATAACTTCAGAGATGTGGCAATCATCAAAATTCAAACCATTATAATCTAAAGCAATGGGATCATCATCCCCAATGTTGAAAAAAATTTCAGCAGTTTTATCACGCAGTTTAATGATTTTAGCGATTTGAGGCAGTTTCTCGCGCTTTGCATTAAAAGTGGAAACATTGCTAACACCAATTATTTTATTAGTAATAGTAGGAGGTGCAGCAACTTGTGTAGCATTAGCATTACTAGTGGTGGTTATAGTCCAAACTTTAGCTATATTCTCTTCTTTTTCATTTTCTTCTCTTTCCCACCTAGCACGCAATTCGGCCATCAATCTTATATTCTCATTAATTCTAACTTGGATGGAATTTGCTGTAGTAGTAATTTTATTATGATGATTTTCATTAGGCATAACTTTCGATTTCAAAAGATCAACATCAGCAGCAAGACTATCGACTTTAGAAGCAAGTATATCAATTTTCCCAAGCTTTTCTTCAACAGATTTGTTAAAAGCAGTTTGTGTACTAATAAATTATTTAAGCATGGCTTCAAGTCCAGGGGGTGTGTTCCTATTATCTCTACTATATTAAATGGCTAGAGGTGGTGTCCCATGGTACGTCCAACCTCCCACCTCGAATCAAAAATAAAACCCCACGCCTCTTCTCCCGCACGCCACGTTTATACGTAAAAAACGGAATAAACCAGGAACAAAACCGGCTGATGGAAACGACCAAGCAGGTCACCACCCACGCACGGTCTTTGACCTCTCGTCCCGCACAGCCAAAACAAAAAAAAAAATCCCCTGATTGATTCCTTGCCTTGCCGTCGATGCGCCGCCTCTCTCCGGCCGCCCCTCTCTGGCCGCCTCTCTCCGCCCCCCCTCTCTGCTGTCTCTACCGTCAGGCGCGCCGCGTCGCCGATGCCTCCTTCTCCGCCCCCCCTCTCCGGCCGCCCCTCTCCAACCGCCGGTCTGCCCCGTGCGGGTCAATCCATGCAACCGCCGGTCATCTCCTTGCGCGGCAACTGCCGATCGTGGAGATTACCACCTCCAGCACAAAATGCTCAAAGCCCCCTCCCCGCCCTTGTTCTCCCCTCGTCTCCCAGTCACCTCTCTCAAATCCGGCGACTGGACCAGCTGCTGCCGCCACTGGGAAACCTCCGACCACAGAATAGGTCGGACGCCGCCGGCAGTGGCCACGCTGCTACGTCGTCCATCTTGCTCGTCGCCCACCAGAAGACAGGAGGGCGTGCACAGGACGTCTTCCTCCTCCTTACGCCGCATCTTTGGACGAAGAAGCGTTGGTCTGCTACACCCCCTCGACATCCTCTGTGCGCATGCCCCCATGCACTCATGCTGCTTGTTCTTTTGGTTTGATTGAGATTCATGACGTGCAGGTGGAGGGCGGTGGCTCCAGGGGCAGTGACCATCGCGACGAGGCAACTGCAGGGTACACGAAGGAGTTCTACTTCCACAACCTGCTGCTCGAATCCTATTCCTTCTACTGGTTCAGGAGGTAATGAACATTTGTGTATTCATTAGGCCTCAAGATTGTGCTGTTCGTGGTTAAACATATCAGATCATCTCCTAGAGTACCTTTTGAATTGCAGACAAACATGTCTGACATAGAAGCATACATGCTCAATAGGAGCTACACACACTGGTATATGCCAACAATCGACGGGGTTGGTAGATGTGCTCATGTGCAGAACTAGGCGACATCACCCCCCTCCCTGTATTATTTACCGCAGATTGTGGTGTTTCGATTATGCCCATCTACTCGATATGGCTGTTTAATCTTGTTGTCAGATTCTCATTACTGATTTTTTATCTAGAAATTCATCCTATTATAATCATAGATGAGCTTGTTGTTTGCTGTGATTTCCCTGTGCAATTCGGATTATAAAAACAGATTCGAGTCCTTGCATTGATGGCGTGTTCTATACTGTCGTGGCCTCCCTCAGATCTGGTCATTTGTTTCTACCATAGTATGTAGTAAAACATTTGCAATTTGAAGGGGAAAGCTTGAACAAAACAATATTTCCTGCTCTCTGTTTGTGTAATGATAGATTGTGCTCGACGATTGCTGATTATTTTCCCGGACCAGCATTAGATGAAATATTGACACAGTAAGCCTTTTCAGGGGATCTAACACAATTATAATATTTTGTGCATGAGAGGAACTCCCTAATCGAGTGGAAGGAATAGGAAGATCCTACGTGAATGGCACTAACTTGCAGAGTTCCCTCCTTAATTGTTAATATATCTTACTGATCTTTTTCCTTAGCAAACCCCACACATCCACATGCGAGGTTCTGTAATTTGGTAGCCAATATTAGCTTGACAATTATTTGGTTCTGGAAACCTGAAGGCCAACCTGAAGGAAGATGTGTTTTTTGTGTTGTTATTATTCTTTTCTCCTTTTCACAATCATACAAGTGAACATGCCATTTTTTTGCAGATACCTGACCAAGGTTTTCGTTATTGGCCACATTATCTGGATGAAGTTAAGTTAGCAACAAAGTTAGTAGGGACCCTATCTCTCTACCGCTGATAGCCTGCCAAGCATTCAACAAGGTGAGAATTCTTCATTGATCGTTGGTGCTAATATGTACAAATCATGCAGTATCTTGCAAACATGAAAGCAGAATCTGTAGCAAAGACCTGTGTCATGGCCTATGTTTATCGTGATCACTGAATGGCCTCACTTTAAAAAGACTGTAGCATGATAAAAGCAAACCCTGCTAATGATATTCCTTACTGCTTCATTATTTATTTTCAGTTGCTTTACCACAGCAGTAACAATTGACAAATTGAAAAAAAGGAAGTTTGTATATGCTGCTTTAGAAATTGTATTGGAGAGGGTGCATACATTTCAATAAATTTGTAACTAATTTGTGAGCAACCTGTCTAGAGATAGGGTGTTTCTTCCACAAATACCTCTCTGCCCCTCTGATGACGAAATGTTCCCATTCAGATTCAAGAGGAAGCAATTCCCAATCAGGCTCAGCTTTGCCATGACAATCAACAAGGCACAAGGACAGACCATCCCAGTTGTCGGCGTGTACCTACCGGAGGCGGTATTCTCCCATGGTCAGCTCTATGTTGCGTTGTCCAGAGCCACCGCAAAAAGCAACATTAAGATTCTCGCTGTCAAGGACCAGGAAAAGAACCAGAACAAGAATTCAAAGAAGAGGAAAAGATCCGAGTCCTTAGTTACGACCACAAAGAACATAGTGTACAAAGAAGTCCTTATTGTTTGATGTCATTGGGAAAAATCTTAGCAGCTTCCCTGTTGATCCTTATATACCACTTCTGTAAAGGTAAGAATTGTACCACTGACTCCTTGGTATCAGATGATTGCAATATGAGGGTTATATATATATGGTACCTGATCCGAGCTTCGTATAAGTTGATTTTCTATCATAAGTTACTATCATTTCTTTTAGAGAAGTTACTATCATTCTTGAGTGTGTCCGTGATATTCCCATATTCATATATCTGCAGATATGCTCACTTGGATTCTTATATTATTTTATTTTATTTAACTTGTTTTTAACCATGCCATTTTGCACAGAATACTCATCCTTGGACCTCATACCTTTGCCTGGACATCTCAAATTAAAATTAGATAGTAATATAACATGTGATATGTGCTGTAAGAATTAAGGTGCTTCTAAAATACATCTAGCACCTGATCTCTAGAAGTTGAAGACTAGCTAACAACCTGACACAAGAATGAATCTCTAGACAATAGTTGAAAGCCAATTGCAAGTTTGAATATGTAAACAAAATAGTTTTAATATATTGTGTTTTTTTGCAGATTAATTTATTTCTTATGCCCTGCAGAATTTTTGTTTGTATAATCTTGTCACAATTATTTAGTCAAGTTTATGAGCTGAAAAGATTACCAAAGAATGGGTCGTTGCTGCAGAGTACTGAATATAATTACAATTGTAGTTTTGCGGCAGTAGATGGAATAGATAAACATACATGGGGTTACAATTGATTGACTATGTTACTCTGGTGCTTGATAACTGATTGCATACTAAACATCAACATGATTCACTGTCTCAGGTTGGAGCAAGAAACCCACAACTGTTCTGCAAGACATTTGAAGAAGCTCACAACAAGCTTGTACTGGCCTCTCATTTTCAAAAAATATTGCAGTCTCTATTTTTTTGGGAGATCTTACAAGATTGTGTCTACTTGTGGAGATATACAAAGAATTGAATCTGGAGGTGGTTCAAAGATTCCTGAATGTCTACAAGTACTGATGATGAAGTGTAATGGATGCTACTGAAACCTTCAAATGCCAATGGACTCGGTTTTAGCATCGCTGCTGATGATGTTAAGATTTACGATTTGCTTTTCTGGTTCTCATCTTGTGAGAAGGTGATACAGAAATTCGTTGTTGATTAGCTAGATTAAAATGTTTCCTCTGTTTCAAAATGTATGCGAAGTTTACCACATGTTTCAAAAGCAACTGTATTAATTTGTCAGTGGCATGCGACCACATGCTTCAAAAGTAATTTTTAGGTAAGATATATTGAATAACTGATGCATCCAAGTGATGCCACTGGCAAATTGATGCATCCATGTGATACGACTGATGCCACTGAAAGCATGATTCACCTGGTGTCAATACTGATCAATTTCAGTTTGTGGACATAGCTCACCACTAGCTCTTCAGTCAACCAACCCAACCCCGTGAACCACAGCAACTCCGTCGCACTACACCACAACAGCAACACCTGATGCCATGGCACTGCGGCATTGCCTCCTTGGGGCAATGATTCTATGAACTACTGGCACTGTAAATAACTTGCAGTTCTAGACTCTAATTCGTAACTATGCATATTTCAGATGCTCCTAAGGATATGGAGAATGGAGCTTCGGCCGACTATGCCACCAAAGCTGAAGCGGGAACTGCAGAATACCTAATTGAACTCGAGGAGGCACCGGCGGCCCCTAAATAGGCGTCGGCACGCTGTCGTATGGGAGACGCCGGCAGAGCAACCTCTATTTGGGGATGCTGCTCCCACACCGGCGCCTCCAAAACGGCGCCCCCGATAGATTTTAAAAGTTAAAATCAAATTTTAAAAACGATATTCATACGAAATTTGAATGAAATTTGTACAAATTTAACATGAATTTAAACTAAAAACTAAAAAAACATCTAGCGGCGCCGGGAGTCGAAGGCGCTGAAGTCCAGGTCGTCAGAGGCGTCGCTGGATGCCCCAAAGGACCAGCTGTCGTCCTCGTCGGCCTTCTCCTCCTTTGGCGCCGGCAGTTCCAATGGTTCGGCGAGGTCGACGAAGGTTGCACCATGAATATCGTTTGCAGACCATTATATTGAGTTATTGTAAAAAAACCCGTGGCAACGCACGGGCATTCAACTAGTTGTTGTAAGAATTCCCATAAGAATTACCATAGCCGTTGCCATTATTATAAGGATATGGCCTATAGTTGTTACTAGAATTGTTCCGGTAAGCATTGTTGTTGAAATTATTATTTTTAATGAAGTTTACATCAATATGTTCTTATTGAGCAACCAATGAAGCTAACGGAACATTATTAGGATCAAAATTAGTCCTATCATTCACAAGCATAGACATAATAGCATCAATCTTATCACTCAAGGAAGAGGTTTCTTCGACATAATTTACCTTCTTACCTTGTGGAGCTCTTTCCGTGTGCCATTCAGAGTAATTGATCATCATATTATCAAGAAGCTTTGTTGCTTCACCAAGAGTGATGGACATAAAGGTACCTCCAGCAGCTGAATCCAATAGGTTCCGCGAAGAAAAATTCAGTCCTTGCAGCGTGTCTTGATCTCCCCGGCAACGGCGCCAGAAAAAGAGCTGCTGGCGTGTAGTTGACGTGGGAGTTAGAAATCTTTGTGGTGTAACTTTTCTTCAGATCCCCGGCAACGGCACCAGAAAAAGAGCTTGATACGCGTACAGCACGCGTCCGTTGGGAACCCCAAGAGGAAGGTGTGATGCGTACAGCGGCAAGTTTTCCCTCAGTAGAAACCAAGGTTTATCGAACCAGTAGGAGTCAAGAAGCACGTTGAAGGTTGATGGCGGCAAGATGTAGTGCGGCGCAACACCAGGGATTCCGGCGCCAACGTGGAACCTGCACAACACAAACCAAGTACTTTGCCCCAACGAAACAGCGAGGTTTTCAATCTCACCGGCTTGCTGTAACAAAGGATTAGATGTATAGTGTGGATGATGATTGTTTGCAAAAAACAGTAGAACAAGTATTGCAGTAGATTGTATTTCAGTATAGAGAATTGGACCGGGGTCCACAGTTCACTAGAGGTGTCTCTCCCATAAGATAAACAGCATGTTGGGTGAACAAATTACAGTTGGGCAATTGACAAATAAAGAGGGCATGACCATGCACATACATATTATGATGAGTATAGTGAGATTTAATTGGGCATTACGACAAAGTACATAGACCGCTATCCAGCATGCATCTATGCCTAAAAAGTCCACCTTCAGGTTATCATCCGAACCCCCTCCAGTATTAAGTTGCTAACAACAGACAATTGCATTAAGTATTGCGCGTAATGTAATCAGTAACTACATCCTCGAACATAGCACCAATGTTTTATCCCTAGTGGCAACAGAACATCCATAATCTTAGAGATTTCTATCACTTCCCCAGATTCACGGAGACATGAACCCACTATCGAGCATAAATACCCCCTCTTGGAGTTAATAGCAAAAACTTGGCTAGAGCCTCTACTAATAACGGAGAGCATGCAAGATCATAAACAACACATAGATATAAATTGATAATCAACATAACATGGTATTCTCTATTCATCGGATCCCAACAAACACAACATATAGAATTACAGATAGATGATCTTGATCATGTTCGGCAGCTCACAAGACCCGACAATTAAGCACAATGAGGAGAAGACAACCATCTAGCTACTGCTATGGACCCATAGTCCAGGGGTAGACTACTCACACATCACTCCGGAGGCGACCATGGCGGCGTAGAGTCCTCCGGGAGATGATTCCCCTCTCCGGCAGGGTGCCGGAGGCGATCTCCTGAATCCCCGAGATGGGATTGGCGGCGGCGGCGTCTCTGGAAGGTTTTTCGTATCGTGGCTCTCGGTACTGGGGGTTTCGCAACGAAGGCTATTTGTAGGCGGAAGGGTAGGTCAGGGGGCGACGCGAGGGGCCCAGGAGACAGGGCGGCGCGGCCAAGGGTGGGGCCGTGCCGCCTGCCCTCCTGGCCACCTCGTGGCCCCACTTCGTTGACTCTTCGGTCTTCTGGAAGCTTCGTGGCAAAATAGGACCCTGGGCGTTGATTTCGTCCAATTCCGAGAATATTTCCTTACTAGGATTTCTGAAACCAAAAACAGCAGAAAACAAGAATCGGCACTTCGGCATCTTGTTAATAGGTTAGTTCCAGAAAATGCACGAATATGACATAAAGTGTGCATAAAACATGTAGATATCATCAATAATGTGGCATGGAACATAAGAAATTATCGATACGTCAGAGACGTATCAGGGCTAAATCGCCCGTGTACTTGTACATTATTGTAGATTTTGTAGGATTAAGAGATAGAGTTTAGTCCGTACGAAGTTAGGTTTATTCCCAAGTTAGAAAGTCCACGGACTATAAATATGTACCTAGGGTTATTGAGAAAAGAGGACAATCACGTTCACAACAAACCAATCTAGGCGCATCGCCACCCCTTGTTTCGAGGGTTTCTTCCGGGTAAGCGCCATACTGCCCAGATCGCATCTAGCGATCTGAGCAGCATCTTGTTTATTCGTTGTTCGTGTTGCTCGTACTGAAGCCTTGTTGATGGCGAGTAACACCATTATCATGGATGTTTTAGGGCTAGCATCAGTACTTCTCTAGTATATTTGCTTAGTTATGCTGCCCCTGGATATCTAGCTGCTCTTGCACCTATCTTAGGTGTAAGGGCAGCATCTTGCTTAGTCTTTATTTAGTAGATTCGATCTGTTACGGTTGTTCCTTGTTCTTCAAGGATTAGTTTGATATCCATATGGTTAGGCCTTGCAAACGGGTTGAATGATCCAGTAGTGCGTAAGGTACGGTTTGCTGATCCTAGAAGAGATGTTCCGGGAATCAACTCCATGTTGGTTTTTAGGCCTTTGCTAGGGCTGGTTTTCCGTTATCTTTCGTATCTGCCAGGCTCAACTACGTGTAGGATGTTCCGGTTATGCGGTGAAAACCCTAAATCGTCGTAGATCGTTTTAACTTAGTATTGATCAAGCAGGACCACCATGTTATCGTAGATCCAATATGAATCATGGGTGGATCGGCTCCTTGAGCCGATTCACATGATAACCTGAGAGCCGATCGAGGCTCGAATTTAATGTTTACGTGTCGGCCATGCAGGAAATTAATCGAAGCAATCCATCACCTTCCTGACCAGGTATAGGTCAGGTGGCACGCCCTCGCACCAGCTAGGACGTGTGCCGGAGTTTTGCGGGCCATCACCCGAGGGACCAGGGCCCGCCAGCAGTCCTGGGAGCCTCCCGGCTCTTCGTGTTGCCCGTCGCTGCTCGCCGGTGGGTTTTGGTAGGCAACAGATCATAATGGTTTAGATTTTGATAATTGTCATATCTCTGAAGTTATTAAGTTCTTGCAAAAACTTGCTAGAAGTCCCAATGCTAGTGCTATAAACTTAGCCTTTACAAAACATATTACAAATACTCTCATAAAAGCTAGAGAAGAGAAATTAAAACTTGAAACTTCTATTCCTAGGAAGTTGGAAGATGGTTGGGAGCCCATCATTAAAATGGAAGTCAATGATTTTGATTGTAATGCTTTATGTGATCTTGGTGCAAGTATTTCTGTTATGCCTAAAAAACTCTATGATATGCTTGACTTGCCACCATTGAAATATTGTTATTTGGATGTTAATCTTGCTGATAATTCTATAAAGAAACCTTTGGGGAGGATTGATAATGTTCACATTACGGTTAACAATAAACTTGTCCCCGTTGATTTTGTTGTCTTGGATACTGAATGCAATGCATCTTGTCCTATTATTTTGGGAAGACCCTTTCTTCGAACTGTTGGTGCTATTATTGATATGAAGGAAGGGAATATTAAATATCAATTCCCTCTTAAGAAAGGTATGGAACACTTCCCTAGAAATATAATGAAGTTACCTTTTGATTCTATTATTAGAACAAATTATGATGTTGATGCTTCATCTCTTGATAATACTTGATTTACACTTTCTGCGCCTAGCTGAAAGACGTTAAAGAAAAGCGCTTATGGGAGATAGCCTATTATTTTACATCTGCAATTTTTGTTTTATATTTGTGTCTTGGAAGTTGTTACTACAGTAGCAACCTCTCCTTATCTTTATTTTGTTGCATTGTTGTGCCAATTAAAGTCTTTGATAGTAAGGTTGATACTAGATTTGAATTTCTGCGCAGAAACAAATTTGTAGCTGTCACGAATTGGAGTAGATCTCTCTGTAGAAAACTCAGAAAAATCTGCGAAAAATCATGAGTAATCCTCAGATATGTACACAACTTTCATTCAATTTGATCTTCTTCATCTGAGCATGTTAAGTGCCTCGAAAAAATTCGTCTTTACGGACTGTTCTGTTTTGACAGATTCTGCCTTTTATTTCACATTGCCTCTTTTACTGTGTTTGAATGGATTTCTTTGCTCCATTAACTTTAAGTAGCTTTGGGTAATGTCTGGAAGTGTTAGGAATGATTGTGTCCTCTCTGAACATGTGAATTTTTGATTATGCACTAACCCTCTAATGAGATTGTTTTGAGTTTGGTGTGGAGGAAGTTTTCAAGGGTCAAGAGAGGAGGATGATATAATATGATCAAGAAGAGTGAAAAGTCTAAGCTTGGGGATGCCCCCGTGGTTCATCCCTTCATATTTCAAGAAGACTCAAGCATCTAAGCTTGGGGATGCCCAGGGCATCCCCTTCTTCATCGACAACTTATCAGGTCACCTCTAGTGAAACTATATTTTTATTCCGTCACATCTTATGTGCTTTACTTGGAGCGTCTGTATATTTTTATTTTTGTTTTTGTTTGAATAAATTCGGATCCTAGCATTCCTTGTGTGGGAGAAAGACACGCTCCGCTTGTTCATATGAACACTGGTGTTCTTAGCTTTACTTTTAATGTTCATGGCGAAGGTTGAAAACCGCTTCGTTCATTGCTATTTGGTTGGAAACAGAAAATGCTTCATGTGGTAATTGGTATATTATCTTGAATAATTTGATACTTGGCAATTGTTTTGAGCTCTCAAATAGATCATGTTCAAGCTCTTGCATAAGGTAGTTTGAACCTATTAGTGGAGAATTACTGTAGAGCTTGTTGAAATTTGGTTTGCATGATTGGTCTCTCTAAAGTCTAGATATTTTCTGGTAAAAGTGTTTGAACAACAAGGAAGACAGTGTAGAGTCTTATAATGCTTGCAATATGTTCTTATGTAAGTTTTGCTGTACCGGTTCATACTTGTGTTTGCTTCAAACAACCTTGCTAGCCAAAGCCTTGTACTGAGAGGGAATGCTTCTCGTGCATCCAAAACCTTGAGCCAAAACCTATGCCATCTGTGTCCACCATAACTACCTACTATGTGGTATTTCTCTGCCATTCCAAAGTAAATTTCTTGCGTGCTACCTTTAAAATTTCATTCCTTGTCTTTGCAATATATAGCTCATGGGAAAGTAGCTTAAAAACTATTGTGGTAAAGAATATGTAGCTTATGTATCTTATTTCTTATAAGTTGCTTGTTGAGCGGTAACCATGTTTCTGGGGACGACATCAACTGCTATACTTTTGTTAAATATCATGTGAGTTGCTATGCATGTTCGTCTTGTCTGAAGTAAGGGAGATTTGCCATGATTAAATGGTTTGAGTATGCATATTGTTAGAGAAGAACATTGGGCCGCTAACCAAAGCCATGTATCATGGTGGAAGTTTCAGTTTGGACATTAATCCTCAAACTCTTACGAGAATATTATCTATTGTTGAATGCTTAAGCATTAAAGAGGATTCCATTATCTGTTTTCTATGTTGTCCCGGTATGGATGTCCTCAAGTTGAGATTTATCAAAAACAAGAAATCAAATGCGATCTATCTCCTTGGACCTTTGTACAGGTGGCATAGAGGTACCCCTTTGTGACACTTGGTTGAAACATATGTAATGCAATGATAATCCATGGAAATCCGAGCTAATTAGGACAAGGTGCGAGCACTATTGGTATTCAATGCATGAGGCTTGCAACTTATAGGATGTTTTATGCATAACACATATGAATTATTACTACCGTTGACAAAATTGTTTCCATGTTTTCAAAATAAAAAGCTCTAGCACATAAGTAATCCCTGCTTCCCTCTGCGAAGGGCCTTTCTTTTACTTTATGTTGAGTCAGTTTACCTACTTCTTTCTATCTTGGAAGCAAACACTTGTGTCAACTGTGTGCATTGATTCCTACATACTTGCTTATTTGCACTCATCATATTACTTTGTGTTGACAATTATCCATGAGATATACATGTTGAAGTTGAAAGCAACTGCTGAAACTTATATCTTCCTTTGTATTGCTTCAAAACCATCTATTAAGAATTTATTGCTTTATGAGTTAACTCTTATGCAAGACTTATTGATGCTTGTCTTGAAAGTACTATTCATGAAAAGTCTTTGCTATATGATTCAGGATTTTAGTCATTTTCTTTACCATTGCTTTGAATCACTTCATTCATCTCATATGCTTTACAATAGTATTGATCAAGATTATGATAGTAGCATGTCACTTCAGAAATTATCCTTGTTATTGTTTACCTACTCGAGGGCGAGTAGGAACTAAGCTTGGGGATGCTTGATACGTCTCAAACGTATCTATAATTTCTTATGTTCCATGATAGTTTTATGACAATACTCACATGTTTTATATACACTTTATATCATTTTTATGCATTTTCTGGCACTAACCTATTAACAAGATGCCGAAGCGCCAGTTACTGTTTTCTGCTGTTTTTGGTTTCAGAAATCCTACACAGGAAATATTTTCGAAATTGGACGAAACAAAAGCCCACGGTCTTATTTTCTGCGGAGCCTTCCAGAACACCGAAGGAGAGACGGAGAGGAGCCGAGGGGGCCCCACACCACCTGGCGGCACGGCCAAGAGGGGGGCGCGCCGCCCTATGGGGTGGGCCCCTCGAGCGTCCTCCGACTCTGCCCCTTCGCCTATATATTCTCTCCGTCGCGAAAACCCTATTACCGAGAGCCACGATACGGGCAAAGTTCCAGAGACGCCGCCGCCGCCAATCCCATCTCGGGGGATTCAGGAGATCGCCTCCGGCACCCTGCCAGAGAGGGGAATCATCACCCGGAGGACTCTACATCACCATGCCCGCCTCCGGACTGATGCGTGAGTAGTTCATCCTTGGACTATGGGTCCATAGAAGTAGCTAGATGGTTGTCTTCTCCTCTTGTGCTATCATGTTTAGATCTTGTGAGCTACCTATCATGATCAAGATCATCTATTTGTAATGCTACATGTTGTGTTTGTTGGGATCCGATGAATATGGAATACTATGTCAAGTTGATTATTGATCTATCATATATGTGTTGTTTATGATCTTGCATGCTCTCCGTTGCTAGTAGAGGCTCTGGCCAAGTTGATACTTGTGACTCCAAGAGGGAGTATTTATGCTCGATAGTGGGTTCATGCCTCCATTGAATCTGGGACAGTGACAGAAAGTTCTAAGGTTATGGATGTGCTGTTGCCACTAGGGATAAAACAACAATGCTTTGTCTAAGGATATTTGTATTGTTTACATTACGCACAGTACTTAATGAAATTGTCTGTTGTTTGCAACTTAATACTGGAAGGGGTGCGGATGCTAACCTGAAGGTGGACTTTTTAGGCATAGATGCATGCTGGATAGCGGTCTATGTTCTTTGTCGTAATGCCCTAAGTAAATCTCATATTAGTCATCATGATATGTATGTGCATTGCTATGCTCTCTCTATTTGTCAATTGCCCAACTGTAATTTGTTCACCCAACATGCTATTTATCTCATTGGAGAGACACCACTAGTGAACTATGGACCCCGGTCCATTCTTTTACATCTAAAATACAATCTACTGCAATCATTGTTCTCTGTTGTTCTTTGCAAACAAACATCATTCTCCACATCATACGTTTAATCCTTTGTTTACAGCAAGCCGGTGAGATTGACAACCTCACTGTTAAGTTGGGGCAAAGTATTTTGATTGTGTTGTGCAGGTTCCACGTTGGCGCCGGAATACCTGGTGTTGCGCCGCACTACACTCCTTCACCAACAACCTTCACGTGGCCTTCATCTCCTACTGGTTCGATAACCTTGGTTTCTTACTGAGGGAAAACTTGCTGCTGTACGCATCACACCTTCCTCTTGGGGTTCCCAACGGACGTGTGCTTCACGCTTTATTGATACGTCTCCAACGTATCCATAATTTCTGATGTTCCATGCTTGTTTTATGACAATACTTACATGTTTTGCTCGCACTTTATAATGTTTTTATGCGTTTTCCGGAACTAACCTATTAACAAGATGCCACAGTGCCAGTTCCTGTTTTCTGCTGTTTTTAGTTCCAGAAAGGCTGTTCGGGCAATATTCTCGGAATTCGACGAAATGAAGACCAAACATCATAATTCACCGAGACGGACCAGGACACCGAAGGGGAGTCAGAGGGGAGGCCTGGGGCCCCCACACCATAGGGCCGCGCCGGCCTGTGGGGAGGGCACCCTGTTGCCCCTCCTATGCTGCCTCTTCGCCTATATAAGCCCTTTCGACCTAAAAACTCGATACCAATTGACGAAACTCCAGAAAGACTTCAGGGGCGCTGCCGCCATCGCGAAACTCCAATTCGGGGGACAGAAGTCTCTGTTTCGGCACCCTGCCGGGACGGGGAAGTGCCCCCGGAAGCCATCTCCATCAACGCCACCGCCTCCATCATGCTCCGTGAGTAGTTCCCCCATGGACTACGGGTTCTAGCAGTAGCTAGTTGGTACTCTCTCTCCCATGTACTTCAATACAATGATCTCATGAGCTGCCTTACATGATTGAGATCCATCTGATGTAATCGGTGTTGTGTTTGTTGGGATCCGATGGATGATACATTATGATTAGTCTATCTATAAAGTTTGTGAAGTTATTGTTGCTGCAATCTTGTTATGCTTAATGCTTGTCACTAGGGCCCAAGTGGCATGATCTTAGATTTAAGCTCTATAATCATTGCTTAGATTGTATCTACAAGTTGTATGCACATGTCTATGTCCGGAACCAAAGGCCCCAAAGTGACAGAAATTGGGACAACCGGAGGGGAAGGCGTAGGTATGAGGATCACATGTTTTCACCAAGTGTTAATGCTTTGCTCCGGTGCTCTATTAAAAGGAGTACCTTAATATCCAGTAGATTCCCTTGAGGCCCGGCTGCCACCGGCTGGTAGGACAAAAGATGTTGTGCAAGTTTCTCATTGCGAGCACGTACGACTATATATGGAAAACATGCCTACATGATTAATGATCTTGATATTCTGTCTTAATGCTTTGAATCCTATCAATTGCCCAACTGTAATTTGTTCACCCAACACTTGTTACTTGTTATTGGAGAGTTACCACTAGTGTAGATCGCTGGGAACCCCGGTCCATCTTTCATCATCATATATTCGTTCTATATGTCATTGGAAGTAGTATCAACTATTTTCTGGTGCCATTGCTCCTATGTTATTGCTACTGCTGCTGTGTTACTGCTACTATTGCTCTCATATTACTGCTGCTTTCACATCACCCCTGTTACTAGTGCTTTTCCAGGTGCAGCTGAATTGACAACTCAGTTGTTAAGGATTATAAGTATTCTTTACCTCCCCTTGTGTCGAATCAATAAATTTGGGTTTTACTCCCCTCGAAGACTGCCGCGATCCCCTATACTTGTGGGTTATCAAGACTGTTTTCTGGCGCCGTTGCTGGGGAGGCATAGCTCTACTCATAAGTTCACCTGGGGAGTACACTCTACCTCGCTCTCTGTTTTTGCTTTATTTTATTTTGTTTTGCTTAATTTACTTCTGTCTAGTTTATTTGTGCTTAGTTTATTTCTGTCTAGTATTATTTTTCTTAGTTTACTTTTATCTAGTTTGTTTTTGTCTTGTTTTATTTTTCTCATATACCCAAAAATCCATAAAAATTTGAAAAACCTAAAAATTAAAAACTGCTGTTATGGGAGGACCCATAACCTACTTGGAGCTTATAGAATATTATAATAATTATAGAGAATCAAGAACTGGTAAAGTAATGAGTGCTATGATAGAAAAATTGAATACAATTGCTAAAATTTTGCTTAAACGCCATGATATAAATTGTTGCTCTAAAGAGGATACTAAACATCTGAAATTTCAATGTGGCTTTAGTGAAGAAGTTTTAATTAAGAACTATAATTGGAATAACTATATTTATCTTGGGTTCGAAGAGGTAGAACAATTTTTCATATTTATGGGAGCCTCTGAGATAGAATCCTTCATGGCTAAAATTTATGAAACTTGTGTTGTTTGTAAGGACCTTAAAGATTATGTCTCTTCTATCCTTAATTTTTGCAATGAAAGTTACACTGATAATCCTTATATCATTGATTATAAAGAGAGACTCATTAATGCACAAGAATGCACTCACAATTTGCAGGAACCTGTGGAAGAAGAAATTGATGAACCTGAAAGCTCATTGGATGAAAAAGAGGAGGAAATTGATGAACTTGAAAGCTCATTGGATGAAAAAGAAGAGGAGAGTGATGAACAAAAGGAGGAAGAATGGATTAGCTACCCATGCCAACCTTCTAATGAGAGTAACTCTTTATCTCTTACACTATTTGATTGTCCTCCATGCTTACCAAAGGAGGTTGAATGTTATGTTCCTGTGGATTCTCTTGAAATAGTACCTATGAGTAATACTTGTGAGAATAATTATGCTACTGTTATTTATGATAATCCATGCTACTTTGATAAATCTTATGATAATGCTTTGTTTGTGCCTGATGTCGAAATGCATGGTACTAAAGAATTTTGTGTAGAAAATGTTTATGATAAAGCTCTAGATGATGGTCCTATATTACTTGATAATATTAATTGTACTACTAATGAAAATGGGATTGGAGAAGTTTTGACTTTATCTATGAGTCCCATATCTCTTGAGATTGATCAATCAACTTGTTATATTATTGATAAAAGTGGATTTGAAAGTTTTAATCCCACTATTTTTGAGCTTGATAAAAATCATGTGTTTATGGATCATGAAAAGCATGCTTTATGTGATAGTTATATTGTTGAGTTTATTCATGAAGGTACTGAAAATTATTATGAGAGAGGAAAATATGGTTGTAGAAATTTGCATGGTACTAATACACCTCTCTATATGCTGAAATTGTTGAAGTTACTCTTGTTTTATCTTCTTATGCTTGTCACTTTGTTCTTCATGAATTTATTTGTGCACAAGATTCCTATGCATAGGAAGTGGGTTAGACTTAAATGTGTTTTGGATTTGCCTTTTGATGCTCTCTTTTGCTTCGACTCTTATTTCTTGCGAGTGCATCATTAAAATTGCTGAGCCCATCTTAATGGCTATAAAGAAAGAACTTCTTGGGAGATAACCCATGTGTTTATTTTGCTACTGTTTTGTTGTGTTTTGGAAGTTTTTACTACTGTAGCAACCTCTCCTTATCTTTATTATTGCAATGTTGTGCCAAGTGAAGCCTCTAATAGAAGGTTGATGCTAGATTTGGATTTCTGCGCAGAAACAGATTTCTATCTGTTACGAATCTGGGCTGTTTTCTCTGTAGGTAACTCAGAAAAATCTGCCAATTTACGTGCGTGTTCCTCAGATATGTACGCAACTTTCATTAGTTTTGAGTTTTCTGATTTGAGCAATGGAAGTACCTCTTTAAAATTCGTCTTTACTGGCTGTTTTGTTTTGGCAGATTCTGTCTCTGTTTTTTGCATTGTCTCTTGTGGACTTTAAGCAAGGCTTTCTAGACGTGGAGAGCTGTAGCTAATGTTTTATTGAGTTCTTGCAATGTGTCACTACAGGATCAAGGTGGATTCAAGTTTTTTTTGAGTACTAACCCCTCTAATGAAGTTTATGAGAAGTTTGGTGTGAAGGAAGTTTTCAAGGGTCAAGAGAGGAGGATGATATATGATCAAGAAGAGTGAAAAGTCTAAGCTTGGGGATGCCCCCGTGGTTTATCCCTACATATTTCAAGAAGACTCAAGCGTCTAAGCTTGGGGATGCCCAAGGCATCCCCTTCTTCATCAACTTATCAGGTTTCTTCTATTGAACCTATATTTTTATTCGGTCACATCTTATGTGCTTTACTTGGAGCGTCTGTGTGTTTATTTTTGTTTTGTTTGTGTTTGAACAAATTCGGATCCTAGCAATCCTTGTTTGGGAGAGAGACACGCTCCGCTTTTTCATATGAACACTTGTTCTTCGTTTTACTTTTAATGTTCAATGGTAAAAGTTGGAAGCTACAATATTTATAGCTATTTGGTTGGAAACAGAAAATGCCTCATATTGTCTTGGATAATTTGACACTTGGCATTTGTTTTTAGCTCTCAAATAGATCATGATTAAGTTCTTGCACCATGTAGTTTAAACCTATTAGTGGAGAACTACCGTAGAGCTTGTTTAAATTGGTTTGCATGATTGGTCTCTCTTAAGGTCTAGATATTTTCTGGTAAAAGTGTTTGAGCAACAAGGAAGACAGTGTAGAGTATTATAATGCTTGCAATATGTTCTTATGTAAGTTTTGCTGTACCGGTTTATACTTGTGTTTGCTTCAAACAACCTTGCTAGCCTAAGCCTTGTACTGAGAGGGAATACTTCTCGTGCATCCAAAACCTTGAGCCAAAACCTATGCCATGTGTGTCCACCATACCTACCTACTATGTGGTATTTCTCCGCCATTCCAAAGTAAATTGCTTGAGTGCTACCTTTAAACAATTCAAAATTTATTACCTCTGATTTGTGTCAATGTTTTATAGCTCACGAGGAAGTATGTGGTGTTTATCTTTCAATCTTGTTGGGCAACTTTCACCAATGGACTAGTGGCTTCATCCGCTTATCCAATAATTTTGCAAAAAGAGCTGGCAATGGGATTCCCAGTCCCAAATTAATTAACAAAAAAATAGACACTCCTCCATGGTATGTGATTGTTGGACGGCACCCGAAGGATTCGGTTAGCCATGGCTTGAGAAAGCAAAGGTGGGGAGGAGTGTCATCATAATAAAACTAAAATAAAAAGGCACTCCTTCATGGTATGAGATTGTTGGCAGGCACCCGAGGATTCGGTTAGCTATGGTTTGTGAAAGAAAGGTTGGAAGGAGTGCCACCCAAAAATAAAATAAAATGGGAGCCGCTCTTTGAAGGTTTGTCTGGCAAGGGGGTTAGAGTGCCCACTACCATTCGTTGACAACAACAAACACCTCTCAAAACTTTACTTTTATGCTCTCTTTATGTTTTCAAAACCAAAGCTCTAGCACAAATATAGCAATCAATGCTTCCCTCTGCGAAGGGCCCTTCTTTTACTTTATGTTGAGTCAGTTTACCTACTTCCTTCCATCTTAGAAGCAAACACTTGTGTTAACTATGCATTGATTCTTACATACTTGCTTATTTGCATTCATCATATTACTTTATGTTGATAATTATCCATGAGATATGCATGTTGAAAGTTGAGAGCAACTGCTGAAACTTATATATCTTCCTTTTTGTTGCTTCGATGCCTTTACTTTGAATTTATTGCTTTATGAGTTAACTCTTATGCAAGACTTTTGATACTTGTCTTGAAAGTACTATTCATGAAAAGTTTTGCTATATGTTATCTATTTGTTAGCAACTATAGATTATTGCCTTGAGTCACTTCATTCATCTCATATGCTTTATAATAGTATGATCAAGGTTATGTAAGTAGCATGTCACTACAGAAATTATTCTTTTTATCGTTTACCTACTCGAGGACGAGTAGGAACTAAGCTTGGGGATGCTGATACGTCTCCAACGTATCCATAATTTCTGATGTTCCATGCTTGTTTTATGACAATACTTACATGTTTTGCTCACACTTTATAATGTTTTTATGCGTTTTCTGGAACTAACCTATTAACAAGATGCCACAGTGCCAGTTCCTGTTTTCTGCTGTTTTTGGTTCCAGAAAGGCTGTTCGGGCAATATTCTCGGAATTCGACGAAACGAAGACCAAACATCATAATTCACCGAGACGGACCAGGACACCGAAGGGGAGTCAGAGGGGAGGCCTGGGGCGCCCACACCATAGGGCCGCGCCGGCCTATGGGGAGGGCACCCTGTTGCCCCTCCTATGCTGCCTCTTCGCCTATATAAGCCCTTTCGACCTAAAAACTCGATACCAATTGACGAAACTCCAGAAAGACTCCAGGGGCGCCGCCGCCATCGCGAAACTCCAATTCGGGAGACAGAAGTCTCTGTTCCGGCACCCTGCCGGGATGGGGAAGTGCCCCCGGAAGCCATCTCCATCAACGCCACCGCCTCCATCATGCTCCGTGAGTAGTTGCCCCATGGACTACGGGTTCTAGCAGTAGCTAGTTGGTACTCTCTCTCCCATGTACTTCAATACAATGATCTCATGAGCTGCCTTACATGATTGAGATCCATCTGATGTAATCGGTGTTGTGTTTGTTGGGATCCGATGGATGATACATTATGATTAGTCTATCTATAAAGTTTGTGAAGTTATTGTTGCTGCAATCTTGTTATGCTTAATGCTTGTCACTAGGGCCCGAGTGGCATGATCTTAGATTTAAGCTCTATAATCATTGCTTAGATTGTATCTACAAGTTGTATGCACATGTCTATGTCCGGAACCAAAGGCCCCAAAGTGACAGAAATTGGGATAACCGGAGGGGAAGGCGTAGGTATGAGGATCACATGTTTTCACCAAGTGTTAATGCTTTGCTCCGGTGCTCTATTAAAAGGAGTACCTTAATATCCAGTAGATTCCCTTGAGGCCCGGCTTCCACCGGCTGGTAGGACAAAAGATGTTGTGCAAGTTTCTCATTGCGAGCACGTACGACTATATATGGAAAACATGCCTACATGATTAATGATCTTGATATTCTGTCTTAATGCTTTGAATCCTATCAATTGCCCAACTGTAATTTGTTCACCCAACACTTGTTACTTGTCATTGGAGAGTTACCACTAGTGTAGATCGCTGGGAACCCCGGTCCATCTTTCATCATCATATATTCGTTCTATATGTCATTGGAAGTAGTATCAACTATTTTCCGGTGCCATTGCTCCTGTGTTATTGCTACTGCTGCTGTGTTACTGCTACTATTGCTCTCATATTACTGCTGCTTTCACATCACCCCTGTTACTAGTGCTTTTCCAGGTGCAGCTGAATTGACAACTCAATTGTTAAGGCTTATAAGTATTCTTTACCTCCCCTTGTGTCGAATCAATAAATTTGGGTTTTACTTCCCTCGAAGACTGCCGCGATCCCCTATACTTGTGGGTTATCAGTTATCAATCATCACGAGATGCTTCGAAATGACAAGTCTTAGCAACGGTGCATACTAAGGATGAACACTTTATTATCTTGATATTTAGTGAGAGGGATCATCTTATAAAGCTACCATCGTGATCTAAGCAATACAAGATGCATAAAAGGATTAACATCACATGCAATTCATATGTGATATGATATGGCCCTTTTGTCTTTGCGCCTTTGATCTTCATCTCCAAAGCACAGACATGATCTCCATCATCAAAATGCATGATCTCCATCATCGCCGGTGAAGCGTCAAGGTCAATGGCGCCGTCTTCATGGTTGTTCTCCCATGTAGCAACTATTACAACTACTTTGAAATAATACTTCGACATGAAATTTAAAGACAACCATAAGGCTCCTGCCGGTTGCCACAATACAATAATGATCATCTCATACATATTCATCATCACATTATGGCCATATCACATCACCAAACCCTGCAAAAAAAGTTAGACGTCTCTAATTTGGTTTGCATATTTTACGTGGTTTAGGGTTTTCGAGTAAGATCCAATCTACCTACGAACATGAACCACAACGGTGATACTAGTGTTGTCAATAGAAAGAGTAGATTGAATCTTCACTATGGTTGGAGAGATAGACACCCGCAAAGCCACTTATGCAATACAAGTTGCATGTCGAGCGTGGAGCAAATCTCATGAATGCGGTCATGTAAAGTTAGCCCGAGCCGCTTCATCCCACCATGCCGCAAGATGCAAAGTACACGAACTAAAGACAACAAAAGCATCAACGCCCACAAAACCATTGTGTTCTACTCGTGCAACCAATCTATGCATAGACACGGCTCTGATACCACTGATGGGATTCGTAGCATAGAAAACAAAAAATTTCCTACCGCAAGAACGAAAAACAAGCCAAGATGCAATTTAGAAGATGGGAGCAACGAGAAGATCATGAGACTAACTGATGTCTACGCCCCCCTCCTTTTCCTATAGACAGTGTTGGGCCTCCAAGAGCAGAGGTTTGTAGAACAGCAGCAAGTTTTCCCTTAAGTGGATCACCCAAGGTTTATCGAACTCAGGGAGGAAGAGGTCAAAGATATCCCTCTCATGCAACCCTGCAACCACAAAGCAAGAAGTCTCTTGTGTCCCCAACACACCTAATAGGTGCACTAGTTCGGCGAAGAGATAGTGAAATATAGGTGGTATGAATATATATGAGCAGTAGCAACGGCACCAGAAAAGTGCTTTGCCCAGGACAGTAAACAAGCAGTAGTAACGCAGCAGTAGTAACGCAGTAAAACAGTAAACAAGCAGTGATAGCAGTATTTAGGAACAAGGCCTAGGGATCATACTTTCACTAGTGGACACTCTCAACATTGATCACATAACAGAATAGATAAATGCATACTCTACACTCTTGTTGGATGATGAACACCATTGCGTAGGATTACACGAACCCTCAATGCCGGAGTTAACAAGCTCCACAATTCAATGTTCATATTTAAATAACCTTAGAGTGCATGAAAGATCAACACGACTAAACCAAGTACTAACATAGCATGCACACTGTCACCTTCACACTATGTAGGAGGAATAGATCACATCAATACCATCATAGCAATAGTTAACTTCATAATCTACAAGAGATCATAATCATAGCCTACGCCAAGTACTAACACGGATGCACACACTGTCACCATTACACCGTGCAGGAGGAATAAACTACTTTAATAACATCACTAGAGTAGCTCATAGATAAATTGTGATACAAAACACATTGCAATCATAAAGAGATATAAATAAGCATTTCACTATGCCATTCATAACAGTGAATAAGTATTCTGTGAAATATAGCCTAAGAGACCCACACGGTGCACACACTGTCACCTTTACACACGTGGGACAAGGAGTCTCCGGAGATCACATAAGTAAAATTCACTTGACTAGCATAACGACATCTAGATTACAAGCATCATCATATGAATCTCAATCATGTAAGGCAGCTCATGAGATTATTGTATTGAAGTACATAGGAGAGAGATGAACCACATAGCTACTGGTACAGCCCCGAGCCTTGATGGAGAACTACTCCCTCCTCATGGGAGACAGCAGCGTTGATGGAGATGGCGGTGGTGTCGATGGAGGAGCCTTCCGGGGGCACTTCCCCGTCTCGGCAGCGTGCCGGAACAGAGACTCCTGTCCCCCAGATCTTGGCTTCGCGATGGCGGCGGCTCTGGATGGTTTCTCGTACCGTGGCTTTTCCGTATCGAGGTTTTAGGTCCAGGGGCTTTATATAGGCGAAGAGGCGGCGTCAGGAGGTCGAAGGGGCGCCGACACTATAGGGGGGCGCGGGCCCCACCTTGGCCGCGCCGGCCTAGGGTTTGGTGGGCCTGTGCCCCCTCTCTGGCGGTTCTCGTGTGTTCTGGATGCTTCCGGGCAAAATAGGAACCTGGGCGTTGATTTCGTCCGATTCCGAGAATATTTCTTTACTAGGATTTCTGAAACCAAAAACAGCAGAAAACAGCAACTGGCACTTCGGCATCTTGTTAATAGGTTAGTTCCAGAAAATGCACAAATATGACATAAAGTGTGCATAAAACATGTAGAAATCATCAATAATGTGGCATGGAACATAAGAAATTATCGATACGTCGGAGACGTATCAGCATCCCCAAGCTTAGTTCCTGCTCGTCCCGAGCAGGTAAACGATAAACACAGATAATTTCTGGAGTGACATGCCATCATAAACTTGATCATACTATTGTAAGCATATGTAATGAATGCAGCGATCAAAACAATGTATATGACATGAGTAAACAAGTGAATCATATAGCAAAGACTTTTCATTAATAGTACTTCAAGACAAGCATCAATAAGTCTTGCATAAGAGTTAACTCATAAAGCAATAATTCATAGTAAAAGCATTGAAGCAACACAAAGGAAGATGAAGTTTCAGCGGTTGCTTTCAACTTATAACATGTATATCTCATGGATATTGTCAACATAGAGTAATATAACAAATGCAATATGCAAGTATGTAGGAATCAATGCACAGTTCACACAAGTGTTTCTTCTTGAGGTGGAGAGAAATAGGTGAACTGACTCAACATAAAAGTAGAAGAATGGTCCTTCAAAGAGGAAAAGCATCGATTGCTATATTTGTGCTAGAGCTTTGATTTTGAAAACATATAGAGAGCAATAAAAGTAAAATTTTGAGAGGTGTTTGTTATTGTCAACGAATGGTAGTGGGCACTCTAGCCCCCTTGCCAGACAAACCTTCAAAGAGCGGCTCCCATTTTATTTTATTTTTGTGTGGCACTCCTTCCAACCTTTCTTTCACAAACCATGGCTAACAGAATCCTTCGGGTGCCTGCCAACAATCTCATACCATGAAGGAGTGCCTTTTTATTTTAGTTTTATTATGATGACACTCCTCCCCACCTTTGCTTTCTCAAGCCATGGCTAACCGAATCCTTCGGGTGCCGTCCAATCAATCACATACCATGGAGGAGTGTCTATTTTTATTAATTAATTTGGGACTGGGAATCCCATTGCCAGCTCTTTTTGCAAAATTATTGGATAAGCGGATGAAGCCACTAGTCCATTGGTGAAAGTTGCCCAACAAGATTGAAAGATAAACACCACATACTTCCTCATGAGCTATAAAACATTGACACAAATCAGAGGTGATAAATTTTGAATTGTTTAAAGGTAGCACTCAAGTAATTTACTTTGGAATGGCGGAGAAATACCATGTAGTAGGTAGGTATGGTGGACACAAATGGCATAGTGGTTGGCTCAAGTATTTGGATGCATGAGAAGTATTCCCTCTCGATACAAGGTTTAGGCTAGCAAGGCTATTTGAAACAAACACAAGGATGAAGCGGTGCAGCAAAACTCACATAAAAGACATATTGAAAACATTATAAGACTCTACACCGTCTTCCTTGTTGTTCAAACTCAATACTAGAAATTATCTAGACTTTAGAGAGACCAAATATGCAAACCAAATTTTAGCATGCTCTATGTATTTCTTCATTAATAGGTGCAAAGTATATGATGCAAGAGCTTAAACATGAGCACAACAATTGCCAAGTATCACATTATCCAAGACATTTTAGCAATTACTACATGTATCATTTTCCAATTCCAACCATATAACAATTAACGAAGCAGTTTCAACCTTTGCCATGAAAATTAAAAGCTAAGAACACATGTGTTCATATGAACCAGCGGAGCGTGTCTCTCTCCCACACAAGCATTTATTCAAACAAAAACAAAAACAAAAGCACACAGACGCTCCAAGTAAAGTACATAAGATGTGACCGAATAAAAATATAGTTTCAGGGGAGGAACCTGATAATTTGTTGATGAAGAAGGGGATGCCTTGGGCATCCCCATGCTTGAGTCTTCTTGAAATATGCAGGGGTGAACCACCGGGGCATCCCCAAGCTTAAAGCTTTCACTCTCCTTGATCATGTTGTATCATTTCCCTCTCTTGATCCTTGAAAACTTCCTCCACACCAAACTTAGAACAACTCATTAGAGGGTTAGTGCACAATCAAAATATACATGTTCAGAGGTGACATAATCATTATTAACACTTCTGGACATTGCACAAAGCTACTGAAAGTCAATGGAATCGAAATATCCATCGAACATAACAAAACTGACAATGCGAAATAAAAGGCAGAATCTGTCAAAAACAGAACAGTTCATATTAACGAATTTTATTGAGGCACCAGACTTGCTCAAATGAAAATGCTCAAATTGAATGAAAGTTGCGTACATATCTGGGGATCACTCACGTAAATTGGCATAATTTTCTGAGTTACCTACAGAGAATTTTGCCCAGATTCGTGACAGCAAAGAAATCTGTTTCTGCGCAGTAATCCAAATCTAGTATGAACTTTACTATCAACGACTTTACTTGGCACAACAAAACACAAAACTAAGATAAGGAGAGGTTGCTACAGTAGTAAACAACTTCCAAGACACAAATATAAAACAAAGTACTGTAGCAAAATAACACATGGGTTATCTCCCAAGAAGTTCTTTCTTTATAGCCATTAAGATGGGCTCAGCAGTTTTAATGATGCACTCGCAAGAAATAGTATTTGAAGCAAAAGAGAGCATCAAAAAGCAAATCCAAAACACATTTAAGTCTAACATGCTTCCTATGAAAAGGAATCTTGCAAATAAACAAGTTCATGAAGAGCAAAGTAAAAAAGCATAGGAAGATAGAACAAGTGCAACTTCAAAAATTTCAGCACATAGAGAGGTATTTTAGTAACACGAAAATTTCCACAACCATATTTTCCTCTCTCATAATAACTTTCAGTAGCAACATGAGCAAACTCAACAATATAACTATCACATAAAGCATTCTTATCATGAGTCTCATGCATAAAATTATTACTCTCCACATAAGCATAATCAATTTTATTAGTAATAGTGGGAGCAAATTCAACAAAGTAGCTATCATCAAATATAGGAGGCATATTGTAATCATAATCAAATTTACTCTCCATAGTAGGTGGCAACAAAAGACTACTATCATTATAATCATCATAAATAGGAGGTAAAGTATCGTCAAAGAAAATTTTCTCCTCCATGCCCGGGGGACTAAAAAGATCATGCTCATCAAAACCAGCTTCCCCAAGCTTAGAATTTTCCATAGCATTAGCAACAATAGTGTTCAAAGCATTCATATTAATAACATTCCCATTAGCATGCATATAAAGTTCCATGGGTTTTTTAATTCTCTCTTCAAACACATCATGTCCTAATTCAAGATAAAGTTCATAAAGATCTCTCATATTTTTGTTGTTTTCCATTATGCCTAACTAGTGTAAACAAGAAACAAAAAGTTGCAATTGCAGGATCTAAAGGAAATAGCTTCGAGCACAAACACAATGGCGCCAGAAAAGTACTGTTACCTGGAACCGAAGTATGAGTGCCTTTTACCTTTCCTCCCCGGCAACGGCGCCAGAAAATAGCTTGATGTCTACGCCCCCCTCCTTTTCCTGTAGACAGTGTTGGGCCTCCAAGAGCAGAGGTTTGTAGAACAGCAGCAATTTTTCCCTTAAGTGGATCACCCAAGGTTTATCGAACTCAGGGAGGAAGAGGTCAAAGATATCCCTCTCATGCAACCCTGCAACCACAAAGCAAGAAGTCTCTTGTGTCCCCAACACACCTAATAGGTGCACTAGTTCGGCGAAGAGATAGTGAAATACAGGTGGTATGAATATATATGAGCAGTAGCAACGGCACCAGAAAAGTGCTTTGCCCAGGACAGTAAACAAGCAGTAGTAACGCAGCAGTAGTAACGCAGTAAAACAGTAAACAAGCAGCGATAGCAGTATTTAGGAACAAGGCCTAGGGATCATACTTTCACTAGTGGACACTCTCAACATTGATCACATAACAGAATAGATAAATGCATACTCTACACTCTTGTTGGATGATGAACACCATTGCGTAGGATTACACGAACCCTCAATGCCGGAGTTAACAAGCTCCACAATTCAATGTTCATATTTAAATAACCTTAGAGTGCATGAAAGATCAACACGACTAAACCAAGTACTAACATAGCATGCACACTGTCACCTTCACACTATGTAGGACGAATAGATCACATCAATACCATCATAGCAATAGTTAACTTCATAATCTACAGAAGATCATAATCATAGCCTACGCCAAGTACTAACATGGATGCACACACTGTCACCATTACATCGTGCAGGAGGAATAAACTACTTTAATAACATCACTAGAGTAGCTCATAGATAAATTGTGATACAAAACACATTGCAATCATAAAGAGATATAAATAAGCATTTCACTATGCCATTCATAACAGTGAATAAGTATTCTGTGAAATATAGCCTAAGAGACCCACACGGTGCACACACTGTCACCTTTACACACGTGGGACAAGGAGTCTCCGGAGATCACATAAGTAAAATTCACTTGACTAGCATAACGACATCTAGATTACAAGCATCATCATATGAATCTCAATCATGTAAGGCAGCTCATGAGATTATTGTATTGAAGTACATAGGAGAGAGATGAACCACATAGCTACCGGTACAGCCCCGAGCCTTGATGGAGAACTACTCCCTCCTCATGGGAGACAGCAACTTTGATGGAGATGGCGGTGGTGTCGATGGAGGAGCCTTCCGGGGGCACTTCCCCGTCCCGGCAGCGTGCCGGAACAGAGACTCCTGTCCCCCAGATCTTGGCTTCGCGATGGCGGCGGCTCTGGATGGTTTCTCGTACCGTGGCTTTTCCGTATCGAGGTTTTAGGTCCAGGGGATTTATATAGGCGAAGAGGCGGCGTCAGGAGGTCGAAGGGGCGCCGACACTATAGGGGGGCGCGGGCCCCCCCTTGGTCGCGCCGGCCTAGGGTTTGGTGGGCATGTGCCCCCTCTCTGGCGGTTCTCGTGTGTTCTGGATGCTTCCGGGCAAAATAGGAACCTGGGCGTTGATTTCGTCCGATTCCGAGAATATTTCTTTACTAGGATTTCTGAAACCAAAAACAGCAGAAAACAGCAACTGGCACTACGGCATCTTGTTAATAGGTTAGTTCCAGAAAATGCACAAATATGACATAAAGTGTGCATAAAACATGTAGAAATCATCAATAATGTGGCATGGAACATAAGAAATTATCGATACGTCGGAGACGTATCACTAACCCTCGAAGATTTCCAAAGCCTACGAGATTAGATCTCGTTGTTGCAGAAGATGATCACTTGCCGCTTTCAAAAGCGCGTAGAAGATCTTGACGGTGCCACAGTCGGGCAGCACCTCCGTACTCGGTCACACGTTCGGTGTTGATGACGACGTCCTTCTCCCTGTTCCAGCGGGCAGCAGAAGTAGTAGATCCTCCTCGGAATCCCGACAGCACGATGGCGTGGTGGCGGTGGCGGTGGAGATCTCCGGCAGGGCTTCGCCAAAGCTATGCGGGAGAGGTGGGAGGAGGGAGGCGGCTAGGGTTTGGGAGATGGGGCACCGGCCTGAGTGCCTTGAGGGGTGCGGCCAAGGTGGTATTGGTGTGGCCGGACCCCTCCCTCTCCCCCTCAATATATAGGTGGAACCCCAAGGGTTTGCCCAAAGTCTTCGAATAAGACCCCAATTCAAAAACTTCCATATGGACGAAACCTACTCAGGGTGGGACTCCCCCACTTTCCTTGGTGGGTTGGCCGGGCCCCTTAGGTGGAGTCCACCTGGGACTCCTCCTCCCTTTGGCTGGCCGGACAAGGTTGGTGGAGTCCCTCCGGGACTCCACCTTCCATGGTGATTTCTTCCGGACTTTTCTAGAACCTTCCATAAATACACCAAATCATTTTCAAACTTAGAAAATGACTTCCTATATATGAATCTTATTCTCCGGACCATTTCGGACCTCCTCGTGATGTCATGGATCCCATCCGAGACTCCGAACAAACATTCGAACTCCATTCCATATTCCATATCTACGTAAAACGACATCAAACCTTAAGTGTGTCACCCTACAGTTCGTGAACTATGTAGACATGGTTGAGACTCTTCTCCGACCAATAACCAATAGCAAGATCTGGAGATCCATAATGGCTCCCACACATTCAACGATAACTTAGTGATCGATTGAACCGTTTACATACGATATCGATTCCCTTTGTCACTCGATATTTTACTTGTCCGAGGTTTGATCATCGGTATCTCCATACCTTGTTCAACCTCGTCTCCGACAAGTACTCTTTACTCGTACTGTGGCATGTCATCTCTTGTGACCAAGTCACATGCTTGCAAGCTAATCAGACGACATTCCACCAAGAGGGCCCAGAGTATATCTATCTGTCATCTGGATGGACAATATCCCACTCTTGATCCATATGCCTCAACTCATACTTTCCGAATACCTAATCCCACCTTTATAACCACCAATTTACGCAGTGGCATTTGATGTAATCAAAGTATCCTTTCGGTATAAGTGATTTAGATGATCTCATGGTCGAAGGACTAGGTAACTATGTATCGAAAGCTTACAGCAAATTGAACTTAATAACATGATCTTATGCTACGCTTAAATGGGTGTGTCCATTATATCATTCATCTAATGACATAACCTTATTATTAATAACATCCAATGTTCATGATCATGAAACTATGATCATCTATTAATCAACAAGCTAGTTATACAAGAGGCTTACTAGGGACTCCTTGTTGTTCACATAACACACATGTATCAATGTTTTGGTTAATACAATTATAGCATGGTATGTAAACATTTATCATAAACATAAAGATATATAATAACCACTTTATTGCCTCTTGGGCATATCTCCAACACTTCGTACTTTCTATCTTCCACATTGGATTGGCCAGAATGAAGTGTTCATACCTTTGTGAATTACCTTTGCAGTCACAAGCTTGTTACATCTGTTCTAGGCACATTTATGCTCATCATTGAAGGTGATGACTTGCATTCTTGATGTTCTTGACCTCTTTGCAACATATATAAGCCAAGGGCATCCAGGCCAACCACAATATGCCCTAACTCTCTCAGACTCACACTTCTTGAACCTGATGCTCCTCTCTGTGACAAGACCATACTGATGGGATTCGTAGCATAGAAAACAAAAATCTTCCTACCACGAGAACGCAATCCAAGCCAAGATGCAATCTAGAAGATGGTAGCAACGAGGGGATGAACGAGACTAACCCTTGAAGATTTCCAAAGCCTACGAGATTAGATCTCGTTGTTGCAGAAGATGATCACTTGCGGCTTTCAAAAGCGCGTAGAAGATCTTGACGGTGCCACAATCGGGCAGCACCTCCGTACTCGGGCACACGTTCGGTGTTGATGAAGATGACGTCCTTCTCCCCGTTCCAGCGGGCAGCAGAAGTAGTAGATCATCCTCGAAATCCCGGCAGCACGACGGCGTGGTGGCGGTGTCGATGCAGAACTCCGGCAGGGCTTCGCCTATGCGCTGCGGGAGTATTATGTGGAGGAGGGGCGCTAGGGTTTTGGGGAGAGAGAGGGGTAGGGCGCCGGCCATGGGGGCCCTAGGTGGTGCGGCCAAGAGTGGGCAGCCCCCTCCCCTTTCCTCCTCATTATATAGGTGGAAATCCCCAAGTGTTGGTATCCAAGTCTTCGAATAAGACCCGAAACCAAAACCTACCAAAGGGACAAAACCTACCCAAGGGGGGAATCCCACTCAAGGTGGGACTCCCACCCCTTCCTTGGGGGGGTTGGCCGGCCACCTATGGTGGAGCCCACCTGGGACTCCTCCCCTTAGGGTTTGGCCGGCCATGCAAGGTGGAGTCCCTCCGGGACTCCACTTTCCATGGTGATTTCTTCCGGACTTTTCTAGAACCTTCTAGAACCTGCCATAAATGCACCGGATCATTTCCAAACTTGGAATATGACTTCCTATATATGAATCTTATTCTCCGGACCATTCCGGACATCCTCGTGATTTCCTGGATCCCATCCGAGACTCCGAACAAAACTTCGAACTCTATTCCATATCTACTTAAATGATATCAAACCTTAAGTGTGTCACCCTACGGTTCGCGAACTATGTAGACATGGTTGAGACCTCTCTCCGAGCAATAACCAATAGCGGGATCTGGAGATCCATAATGGCTCCCACATATTCAACGATGACTTTAGTGATCGAATGAACCATTCACATACGATACCGATTCCCTTTGTCACGCAATATTTTACTTGTCCGAGGTTTGATCATCGGTATCTCTATACCTTGTTCAACCTCATCTCATGACAAGTACTCTTTTCTCGTACCGTGGTATGTGGTCTCTTATGAACCATTCATATGCTTGCAAGCTAATTAGACGACATTCCACCGAGAGGGCCTATAGTATATCTATCCGTCATCGGGATGGACAAATCCCACTGTTGATCCATATGCCTCAACTCATACTTTCCGAATACCTAATCCCATCTTTATAACCACCCATTTACGCACTGGCATTTGATGTAATCAAAGTACCCTTCCGGCATAAGTGATTTACATGATCTCATGGTCGAAAGGACTATGTAACTATGTAACGAAAGTTTATAGCAAATAGAACTAAATGACGTGATCATATGCTACATGTCGGGGGGAAGACCCCGGATAGGGCAATGGACGTGGAGCAGCCGGCTGGCCACCGGCCGGCTCGCGGCAAAGGCCGGCTGACGAGCAGCCGGCTGGCGCCGTGGCCGGCTGGTCCGGAAGCCGGTTGGCTCTAGGTCCTAGTCGGCCTGGCTGCGGCCACCAATGCTGTAGCTGGGCCGGCTTCTACAAGCCATATCCGACTGGGGTTTGTACCTCAGACCGACTCGAGGCTGGCGAGTCTTGCACTGGAAGGAACCGGGTTGGTGATCCGGGTTCCCAAAGTCCACGCTGACTCCATCTTCCGTAAAGCGCGGGGCACTGTGGAGCAATAGTGCCACGCGCCGGACAGGCCGTCAGGGCTTACGACGATCCGTACTGGCTACAGTGGCTGACGGAGACAGGGACACCTCCTCTCCATACCGCTGACCGTGGCAGTCGGATGGGACAGGCCACGATGCCTCAACCACTCCTGACGTCACCGCCTCAGGAAGGAGCGGAAGCCGGAGCCGGCCAAGCCGGCCAGTAAACTATAGGGTCTTATATGTAAAGTGCCGGTGCCTATATAAGCCGCACTACCCCCTCTCGTGCGGGGGATCGATCATTTATTACTTTCACCCACCTACAGAGCTGCCCTGTGAGAGAGACCATCGTCTCCCTTAGCCTCTCAGGAGCAGCCGGACACAGCTCTAGGAGCACCATTGTATCGTGTGATCATCATATACACTCATAGCAGGAGTAGAGGTTTTACCTCCATCGGAGGGCCTCGAACCTGGGTACGTCGCCGTGTCGCTCGTGCCCATACCCGCATCCGGATACCGCCGTGAGATCCCTCAGGAACCACTTCGATTAGCCACCCTATGGCATATGCCGTGACCATACCACGACATTTGGCGCCCACCGTGGGGCCTTCAGCATCCTCGGCCGGTGTCTTCATCCGGACGGGCCTCACCATCACCACCGGCGAGCGAGTCGCCCAGGCTTGATCCGGAGATTCGGCTCCCTCAACTGCGTCGGCCGACAACGCTGGCTGCTTCGCTGACCGCCCTTTCCCAGCCGGCGGCAGCGTCATCTCCTTCGGCGGCTTCGACGTCTACGTCGCCACCGTCGCACCGCCGCGTTACCCGCGGCAGGTGCTGCGCTGCGCTAGCCCTCCTCCGCGAGCCGGCAGCAGCGCTCCCGCCGGCCCCGCCGTCGTGCAAGTCATGATGGCTGGCGATGAGCTCCCCACCAAGAACCCGCGCATGCGCGGCCCCCACTTGGAGCGCAACATCGACCCCAACGCCTCCGGCTCAGGCCCGAAAGCGCCACCACCACCGTCCCGGCTGGATACAGTCCGGGCAAAACCGAGCACCCCGCTCACGCCTGGTGTGCACCCCACCGCCATCGAGGCGGACTTGGAGGCGCACCGCCAGCTCCTCCTCAAGCAAACCGAAGAACTGGCTGCTGCTAAGCGCCAGATGGAGATCACCCAGCGCGAATACAACCGCGCCCACGGCCTCACTCCAAGCGGCGACGAGCCAAGCCGAGCCGGCCATATCCGCCGCAGGGGCCGCGACCTTGGCGCTGAGATCGCCCGCGACGGCGCTCCTTCGCCGGCTCCGTCCGCGGAGCTCCCCGTCTACAACACCCCCGACAAGAACGTGCGCGCGGCGTGCCGCCGCGGAAGAGCTGAACCGCCTCGAAGGCGAAGAGTTACGCCGCCAGACCAGGCGGGTGACTGAGCTGCTCAATGCAGCCAACAGGCAGATCGTCGACCCCAGGTATGTCAATGCCACCAGAGCTTCTCACGCTCGTGGAGCTGCAGGCAACGACAGGGAAGGCGCCAGGGACACGGCCGAGTCCGCCTCCCCAACACCAAGCCGGCACCGTGACTCCCGGCCACGCATGCAAGCTCGGGCCGGCCAAGCTACCAGCCGAGCGGCAGCAGCCGCAGCCGGCCCCCTCCGAGCCGGAACCAGGAGCAAGACTCCGGGCCCCGCCGTCATCACCGGCCGGCTCCAGAAGCAAGCGGCGCGCGCCAGCCGGCACACTCCCGGCTGGGCCCGCGCATCGAGCCCACCGACGCCCGGGACCGCCTCGACCGGCTGGTTCAATCCCGCATCGCGGAAGAAGAGGGGCCAGCCGGCCCAAAATGCTTCGGGCCGCGGATCCTCAACGAGCCCATGGTCGACGGCTTTCAGCTCCCGCGCGACACCGCCCGCAAGCTGGGCATCCAGGAGGCCGAGTTGCGCCCCACCCCCACCGTCTTCCATGGCATCGTGCCAGGCCATTGCTGCCAGCCGATCGGCCGGATCACGCTGGAGGTGATGTTCGGGAAGCCGGATCACTTCCGCACCGAGAGAATCGAGTTCGAGGTGGTGGACCTCGTGAGTCCCTACCACGCGCTCCTGGGCAGGCCGGCCCTGACCAAGTTCATGGCGGTGCCCCACTATGGGTACCTGAAGATGAAGCTGCCTGGCCCCAAGGGGGTCATCACCGTAGCCGGCGACTATCGCCGCTCCATGGACTGCGCCACGCAGAGCTCCAAGATGGCCCAGACGCTAGTCATCGCCACCGAGAAGCAGCTCATCCACGACGCCGTCGCCCTCGCCAAAGCCGCGCAGACAGACATGCCGGCTGCGGGCAACCCGGCTGGGACGACTCACTTCCAGCCGGCCGACAACACCAAGAAGATCCTGCTGGACCCGGCGCAGCCGGACAAGTTCGTCACCATCGGTGCCGGCTTGAACAAGAAATAGGAAAGCGAGCTCACCAGCTTCCTCCGTGAGAATCGGGACATCTTCGCATGGACTCCAAGAGACATGCCGGGTGTGCCGAGGGAGTTGGCTGAGCACCACCTCCACGTCCGGCCTGAAGCCAAGCCGGTGAAGCAGCCTCTCAGGCGCTTCGCCGAAGAACGAAGGAAGGCCATCGGTGAAGAAATCGCCCGGCTCCTAGCTGCCGGCTTCATCATGGAAGTGCTGCACCCGGACTGGTTGGCGAACCCGGTCCTGGTTTTGAAGAAGAACGGCTCCTGGCGCATGTGTATCGACTACACCAGCCTGAACAAGGCGTGCCCAAAGGATCCCTTTCCCCTGCCACGCATAGATCAAGTCATAGACTCGACTGCCGGCTGCGAACTGTTGTCTTTCCTAGATGCCTATTCAGGCTACCACCAGATTCCTTTGAATCCGGATGATCAAATAAAGACTTCGTTCATTACCCCATATGGGGCTTACTGCTACACGACTATGCCGTTCGGCTTGAAAAATGCAGGCGCCACCTACCAAAGGTGCATGCAAAAATGCTTGCAGGATCAAATCGGCAGAAACGTTCACGCATATGTGGATGATGTCGTTGTAAAGACCAAGGAGACGACTACCCTCCTTGATGACCTGAGAGAAACCTTCACCAATCTGAGAAGATTCCGGATGAAGCTCAACCCGGCCAAGTGCACATTCGGCGTGCCGTCTGGCCAGCTCCTTGGCTACCTCGTCTCTCAGCGAGGGATCGAAGCCAACCCGGACAAGATCAGTGCCCTGGAGAAGATGGAACTGCCGCAGTGCCTCAAGGACGTCCAGAAGTTTGCTGGCTGCCTGGCTTCCTTGAGCCGCTTCGTCAGCCGGCTGGGGGAGAAGGCACTGCCCCTGTATCAATTGATGAGGAAGGCGGACAAATTCGTCTGGTCACCGCAGGCGGATGAAGCTTTCCGTGACTTGAAGCGCGTGCTCTCAACCGCGCCAATCCTTGCAACGCCGGGTTCAATGGAGCCGATGCTGTTGTACATCGCAGCCGCCAACCGAGTGGTTAGCGTTGTCCTGGTGGTGGAGCGCAAAGAAGCTGACAACAGGGAGCAGCTGGTTCAGCGCCCAGTCTATTACCTTAGCGAAGTGCTCTCCCAGTCGAAACAAAATTACCCCCACTACCAGAAGGTCACCTACGGCGTCTACATGGCGGCCAAGAAGCTCAAGCACTACTTCCAAGAGCACCCCATCAGGGTGGTTGCCACAGCGCCCTTGGCGGAAATCATCGGCAGCAAGGATGCCAACGGCCGGGTTGCCAAGTGGGCCCTGGAGCTAGCCGCCCACACCATCCTCTACGAGCCACGCACAGCCATCAAGTCGCAGATCCTAGCCGACTTCTTCGTCGACTGGGCTGAGATGCAGTACCTGCCGCCTGTGCCGGATTCCACACACTGGAAGATGCACTTCGACGGCTCGAAGATGCGCAATGGTTTGGGAGCCGGCATCGTCATCACCTCTCCTAAGGGAGACCGGCTGGACTACGTCCTGCAGATCCACTTCGCCGCATCCAACAATGTGGCGGAATATGAAGCGCTCATTCATGGGCTGAAGCTGGCCAAGGAGATTGGCGTGCGTCGCATACTCTGCTTCGGCGACTCCGACTTGGTCATACAGCAAGCATCTGGCGACTGGGACGCGAAGGACGCCAACATGGCCTCATACCGCTTCCACGTCCAGCAGTTATCCGGCTTCTTCGACGGCTGCGAATTCCACCACGTGCCACGAGCAAACAACGAGGCGGCTGATGCCTTGTCCAAGATTGGCTCAACCCGGCAAGCTATTCCGCCGGGTGTCGCCTTGGCGGTTCTCAAGAAGCCGTCCATCATACCGTCACCGGACTCGGATTCAATATTCGTGCCGGCTGACTCGGGGGCTGCTCAGCCGAACCCGGGGGCTTCATCGCCCAAGTCGGGGGCTAACAAGCCAAACCCGCCGGCTACCATGCCGAACCCGGGGACTTCTCAGTCCAACCCGGGGGCTTCATCGCCAAACTCGGGGGCTAGCAAGCCGAACCCGCCGGCTAGCAAGCCGAACCCGGCGACCATGCAGTCGAACCCGGAAGCTCCCACGCAGGAGGCCCTGTTGGTTAGCGTATTCGAGATAAGATGCGTACCTTCATGGGCACAAGAATTCCTCTCCTACCTCACCGACGGTGTGCTGCCTGATGATAGAGTCCAGGCCAGGCAGATTGAGAGAAGGGCCAAGGCCTATACCATCATCAACCACCAGCTGTACAAACGCAGCGTAAGTGGGGTGTTCCAGCGGTGCGTCGAGCCGGCTGAAGGGATTGAACTCCTACGAGAAATCCATCGAGGAGAGTGCGGACATCACGCCTCATCCAGAGCCATAGTGGCCAAAGCCTTCCGGCACGGTTTTTACTGGCCGACTGCGCTCAGAGACGCAGAGGATTTGGTGAAGAAGTGCAACGGCTGTCAGCGCTTCGCAAAGCAGAGACACCAGCCGGCTTCCGCCTTGAAAACCATCCCCATCACATGGCCATTTGCCGTATGGGGCTTGGATATGGTAGGCCCATTCAGAACAGCGAGGCGGCATGACACATCTCTTGGTGATGATTGACAAATTCACCAAGTGGATCGAAGCCAAGCCAATCAAGAACCGGACGGGTCCACACCGTCACATTCCTCAAGGAAATCATTGTGAGATTCGGCTACCCCCACACCATCATCACCGACAACGGCACCAACTTCTCCCAAGGCATCTTCTCTCGCTATTGCGGGGAAATGGGGATCCGGATGGCCCTATCTTCTGTGGCACACCCAGAGTCCAACGGACAAGTGGACAACGCTAACGGCTTAGACCTACCCGGCAACCGGCCCCGACGGGTGGAGCCGCTCGAGCGAGCAGCCGGCTGCTGGAGCGCAGAACTCCCCAATGTCTTTGTGGAGCCTGCGCACAACGACAAACCGCTCAGTCAGCTTCACACCATTTTTCCTCGTATACGGGGCCGAAGCCGTCCTGCCGACTGATATCGAGCATGATGCGCCAAGGATCAAGCTCTACACAGAAGCCGAAGCCAAAGAAGCTCGCGAAGATGGAGTTGACCTGGTCGAAGAGGCCCGGCTGCTGGCTGAGTCTAGATCTACTATCTACCAGCAAAGCCTCCGACGCTATCACAGCCGGAAGGTCCAGCCCTTGGCATTCCGAGAAGGAGACCTAGTGCTCCGACTGATCCAGCGGACAGCCGGACAGCATAAACTGTCATCCCCATGGGAGGGTCCCTTCATCGTGAGCAAGGCAGTAGGCAATGATTCCTACTATCTCATAGATGCCCAAGAGGCTAAGAAAAACAAGCCGGACAAGGCTGACGAGGAGACTAAACGTCCCTGGAATGTCAGGTTACTCCGCCCATTCTACACATGAGAGCAGGAATGTATGTATCCCTCGTATCCCTTTTGTAAGTTATGAAAAAGCTTGCGCCGAGAGCGCCGTTTCCGACAAGTTTTTCGCGTACTTTACCTTGTTTCGCCAATTGGCTTGAACCCTCTCACGCGGTCGGCTCGCAACGTGATCCGGTTTCCGACAGCCGGCTTCCGATCCAGCTACAGACCGCAACCCGGCTGTCCGGCTGGCGGGAGCAAGGCCTAGGGAGCCGACACGCGAAAAACGACTAAGGGAAAGAGTAAAAGCGAGTTGACTTGCAACTTTTCATAAAAGTGCCGGATTGCCGAATTCAGCTCGTTCGACTGAAATACTGTCGGCCTCACCCAGCGGCCCGCTCTTGATCCGGCGACGGATCGCAAGTCGGACGTATGACCGGCAAGGGCACAGCCAAAGAGTGGGGCGGATGGGAAAAAGCGAACGAGTCGAAAGAAAGCAACTCGGCACGCAAAATGATTAACAAACACATTAAAGTGTGACATAATTAAAGGGCGATAATATTGTCTTACATATGCACCCGGCATCCCGGGGATTTAACGAATTGTCTTGCAAAAGCAACAATCGAAAGACAGGTAGAAGCTAAGCACCGGCTGAACCAGGACCAGCCGGAGGAGCATCAGCAGAGCCGGCTGCCGGATCATCCTCGAGCACGTCGTCCGCCTCCTCGTCCTCAGCCTCCTCCTCCTCGTCGTCAGACGGCGGATTCGGGTCCGCGATGAAGATGGACTTGTCGACGAAGTCGGCAATGGCGCAGGCGCGGGCAAGCCGAGCAGTCTTGTCCTCCGCCGGGAGCTTGTCCTCCACGTCGGCGCGCCGGAACTCCAACTGGTCGAGGCTATCCTCGTTATACCAGGAGAGCACAAAAGATAGCGCCATATCGGCTCCGGCGCGCGTGGCCGACTCCTTCCAGTCCAAGAAGCGGTCGGGAGCCCTGTCCAGCCAAGCGATGAGATTGGAGAGATCTTCCGGCAGCGTCTCCGTCGGCCACAATGGCCGGACCAGCTCCTCCGCCGCCTTCCGCAGCTCCCAGCCAAGCTTGGTGACCGGCTCCATGCGGGCGGCGATGGACGCCGATAGTCGTCCATGGTGAAGCTGCCGGAGCTCTGCTCCCCAGTGGCCTGCCGGCGATCCTCCCGCGCCCTGCCAACAGCCGCTAACGCCTCCTCCTGCGCCTCAGGGAAGGCCGCTGCATAGAAGAAAAGCATGTCAGAAGCCATCAAAGCCGAAATAAGCTGAAAAATGCAAATTTTCGAAGTCCTAAAGTAAGCCTGGCGGCAGCCGGCAAGATCCGACTGCCCCCAGCCTGAAGATGGAGATTCCGAAGTTCCAAAGTAAGCCTGGCGGCAGCCGGCAAGAACCGACTGCCCCAGCCCGAAGATGGAGATTTCGAAAAAAGTCAAGTTTCTGCCGCCGGCTGCCAACCTAAGCCGGCAGCCGACGGCCGAAAGCCGGCAAAAGGGAAGGCATAAGACAAAAGACTCACCCGCCAAGCCGCGGTCGAGCGCGCTAAGTTCCCCCAACCACCGCTTGGCGGTGGCCGACAGCTCGTTGGACTTGGTGGTCACCTCTTGCTGGAGCGAAAGCCGTTGCCGCTCCACCTCCTCCAACCGCTTGCTCAGACCCTCCAGCTTTTCCTCCTGTTCCTTCTTGAGGGCGGCAAGTTCCTTGAGATGGTTAGCCTCAAGAAGGCGCAGCCGTTTCAGCTCCCCGTCAGCCACCTTCAGCTTGGCGGCAGCAGCCCGGTTCGCTTCCTCACTTGTGGCGCATTGAGCGCGGGCAACTCGGAGGTCCGACTCAAGCTGCGGGATCCGGGCGGCCTCAGCTGCAAGCCGGCAAAAATGGGCCGTCAGTAAAAAAGAAACTCACAGGAAAAGCAAGTCAAAAGAGAGAAGGCCTCACCCTTGACAGCCTCCAGCTCGCGAGCCAAGCCGGCTCGCTCGATCTTGGCCTTGTGGTAGCTAGTCACCACCTTGTTGTACAAGACGGTGCGTCGCTCCGTAACCGCCTGAAAGAAACAATCAGATATCCAGACGAAACCCAGACCGGCTCCAAGCAGCCGGACCATGCCTCGGAGGGCTACCAGGATAATAACAAAATTGCAAAAACAAGAAGACACCTACCTTGTCAGCATCCTCCAGTGTTGCTAGCTGGGCAAGGGCCTCGGCGGCCTTGTTCTTAAGGCTGGCCCGGTAGCCGGAGAAGACCATCTTCATGGGCGCCGCACCAGGCTGTCCCTCCCGGTTGAACACCTCGCAAGAATCCGCCTTGTGCCACGCAGCCTCCATGGTGCCAGCCGAGCCAAGGCTGGAGTCAGAGGCAGACGGCACATGCAGCAGCCGGGCCCCCTTGGCCACATGAAGGCCCTCAGTTGGGCCCGGCGGGCCCTTCGTCCTCGCCAGCGCCCGAGAGTCGGCGTCCTTCGAGCGCGCTGGCTCCTCCCTCGCCGGCTCCTTCCCGGTCGGCTCCCTCCTCGTCGGCTCCGAAGCTGGAGGCGGCGCGGTCGAAGCAGTCGGCCCGGTGGGAGCCGTCGCATCCGGCGCTTGAGGCGCTCCTTCCGGGGAGCTCTCCAGCACCACGACGTTGGGCGCGGGCCCGCCGACTCCGGTCGAAGGCGGCGCAGCCCCACCAGCTCCAGCTCCAGCTCCAGCCGCAGATGGCATGCCCCTGCCAGCTCCGGCTGCCTGCTCCACAAACGGGGCGCGGCGCGGGAACATGTCGTCTAGGGTCGGCCGGCGCGCCGACTGACCCTGGTCTCCGCCGCCAGGCGCCGCAGAAGGCGCGGCAGAAGGAGACGCCCCCGCAGAAGGTGGCGTGGCCGCAGGCGGCACGTTAGCAGCCGGCGGCGTGCGCGCGCGTGCTGAAGGTTGCGGGGTTGGCTCCCTCCTTTGCCGCTAAAGCGGCGACGTGACGGGAGGAGCCTGCCGAGAGCCGCCTCCCTGGGTAAACTTAATCGCGGCCCTAGTTGAACAAGCAAGAAAAGATAAGTACAGAGAGGAAGGAAAGAAAAGGAATCAAACAACAAAGGAAAAAGAACTCACCCGGCTTTCTCCGGGACCTTCTTGGGCGCCAGCCGGCGCTGTTTCTTGGCCCTCGCCTCCGAAGCGGCCGTAGACCCGACGCCGGCCCGCTTCCTCCCCTTCGGCGCAGAAGTCGCCGTGCTCGTAGGCGGCACCGCGCGCAGAGGCACCGCCGGGATGGGCCCCGTGCCGGATTGGGCCGGCTCCGCCTGCTCCTGCTCCTGCTCCTGCTCCTGCTCATGCTCAGGCGAGGGCGGCGGGTTATGCTCCCCCTGGCCGCCCTGATCCTGCACCACCGGCAGATCGTCGTCGCCGGCTTGGTCGCCGGCTAGGTCAGCCGGGTCGATGTGATCCGGCGTCCAGACCTTCGTCGCCAAGTCGCCATCCTCGATGCCTTGGCGGGTGAAAAGCTGAAAACAACAAGATAAATATCAAGTCGGCCACGCAGCCGCAAGCCGGAAGACGGCAAAAACGTTAAACTTACCAGTTCAGGCGGCTGCTCCCGGCTGTAAGGCGGCAGCCCCCAATTCCAGTTGTCCGGCATGTTGGCCTTGGTGATGTTGTTCACCCGGTGAGCCACCTGGGACTTGGAGAGCTCCACCTTCGACGTCCGTGTCGGGTCGAGCCGGCCGGACATATGGCCGATCTTGTGGACGCGCCACTGGAGCGGTATGACCCGGCGCGAGATGTAGGTGCAGAGGAGGTCCTCGGCACTCAGCCGGCCCTCCGCGACGCACTCGCCCAGGAAGTCCCACAGGAGGTTCACCTCCGCGTCCGGGTCCGAGGACTTGGGGTTGTAGCCCCAGTTGATCCGGCCGACTGGCGGGGCCGGGTTGTATTCCGGCAGGTTGAGCCGGTCGAAGGCCGGGCTCTCGTTCCGCACATAAAAGAAAGACATCTGCCAATTCTTTACAGAATCGACAGTCGGAATCCGCGGGAAGGACGTACCCGTGCGAGGATAGATGGAGGCGGCGCCGCAGGTCCTCAGGCGGCCTTCGGTCGTCTGCGCCTTGATGTAGAAGCGCCGGCTCCAAAACTCCACGTCCGGCCACAAGCCGGCGTAGCCTTCCATGAAGGCCACGTAGCAGCTGAGGAGGATCATGGCGTTGGCCGGCAGGTGGTGCGGCTGCAGGCCGAAGTGGTCGAGGAACCGGCGGAAGAAGTTGGAAGCCGGCAGACCCAATCCGCGGTCAAGATGCGCGCCGAAGACCACGCGTTCGCCGGGCTCCGGCCGAGGCTCCTTCTCCGCGCCCGGCGCCCTGGTAATCACCCCCGCCGGGATGCGGCGGAGGCGCACGAGCCGGGCAATGTCGTCCTCCTGCATATAGGAACCCTTCCAGGAGCCGCTCGGCTGGGCCATCGAGGACGAAGAAGAAGAGGAGGTCCAGGAGAGGCGGAAGGGCGAAGAAGAGCCGCTCCTCGCCGGAGGAGATCGCGGTGGAGAAGGGCGCGCCGTCGATGCGCGTGGCCCCGTGGCGCCGGATTGGCGGGTTTGCGGCGGCAGCTCGGCGGAAGATCGTCGGGGCAACCGCTCGCTGAGGTTCGCTAGAAGAACGGAAGAGGAACGGCGTCGGAGCAGCGAAGAGCTCGAGTGAAGAGAAGGAGCGAGGCAGGAGCGCGAGGAGGAAGAAAGGGGCAAGTGCCGCCTCGATACCGCCCCCGCGGCATTTATAGCCGACCGCGGCGGGCGGTTGGCCTCCAAGTGGCCGACGTGGGCCACGTCTCCGGATTTACTGCGCCGTAACTCCTCCCACGACCGCTACCGTTACCAGAAACGGCCACACCACGTCGCCCACTACCGCACCGGATCCGGAGGGACATTGATGTGACCAGACGAACCGACCGCCAGGCCAGGCGTCAGACCAGTCAAGTCGGGCGCGGGGCCCGAGGCGGCGGAGACTCCGGCGCGCCGCAAGCCGGAGCCGGACGATAAGTTCCATCCGAACCAAAATTCGTCAGCAAGGCGGAGACGCCATCAGATCTTGCGAGAAAGCAAAAACTATACAAGTGTAAAAAGCGGCCGGCTGGGAGCAGCCGGCAGGAACGAGCCGGATGAGGGCGCAGCCGGCTGAAAGGAAATCCTCAGTCGGCCCCTCCAAGTGCCGTCAAATATATTCAAGAAGCCAGGAAAACCTGCCTAGGTCCTTCTAAACGCAGGACCTTGCCAGCTTCGGGGGCTAATGTCGGGGGGAAGACCCCGGATAGGGCAATGGACGTGGAGCAGCCGGCTGGCCACCGGCCGGCTCGCGGCAAAGGCCGGCTGAGGAGCAGCCGGCTGGCGCCGTGGCCGGCTGGTCCGGAAGCCGGTTGGCTCTAGGTCCTAGTCGGCCTGGCTGCGGCCACCAATGCTGTAGCTGGGCCGGCTTCTACAAGCCATATCCGACTGGGGTTTGTACCTCAGACCGACTCGAGGCTGGCGAGTCTTGCACTGGAAGGAACCGGGTTGGTGATCCGGGTTCCCAAAGTCCACGCTGACTCCATCTTCCGTAAAGCGCGGGGCACTGTGGAGCAATAGTGCCACGCGCCGGACAGGCCGTCAGGGCTTACGACGATCCGTACTGGCTACAGTGGCTGACGGAGACAGGGACACCTCCTCTCCATACCGCTGACCGTGGCAGTCGGATGGGACAGGCCACGATGCCTCAACCACTCCTGACGTCACCGCCTCGGGAAGGAGCGGAAGCCGGAGCCGGCCAAGCCGGCCAGTAAACTATAGGGTCTTATATGTAAAGTGCCGGTGCCTATATAAGCCGCACTACCCCCTCTCGTGCAGGGGATCGATCATTTATTACTTTCACCCACCTACAGAGCTGCCCTGTGAGAGAGACCATCGTCTCCCTTAGCCTCTCAGGAGCAGCCGGACACAGCTCTAGGAGCACCATTGTATCGTGTGATCATCATATACACTCATAGCAGGAGTAGAGGTTTTACCTCCATCGGAGGGCCTCGAACCTGGGTACGTCGCCATGTCGCTCGTGCCCATACCCGCATCCGGATACCGCCGTGAGATCCCTCAGGAACCACTTCGATTAGCCACCCTATGGCATATGCCGTGACGATACCACGACACTACACTTAATTGGGTGTTTCCATTACATCATTCACATAATGACATAACCTTGTTATTAATAACATCCAATGTTCATGATCATGAAACTATGATCATCTATTAATCAACAAGCTAGTTATACAAGAGGCTTACTAGGGACTCCTTGTTGTTTACATAACACACATGTATCAATATTTCGGTTAATACAATTATAGCATGGTATGTAAACATTATCATAAACACAAAGATATATAATAACCATTTATTATTGCCTCTTGGGCATATCTCCAACAGTCTCCCACTTGCACTAGAGTCAATAATCTAGTTTACATTTGTAAAGATATAACACCTTGGCCTTCCGGTGTTTTATCATGTTTTGCTCAAGGGAAAGGTTTTAGTCAACGGATCTGACACGCTCAGAAACGTATGTATTTTGTAATTCATTTCTGTCTCAACGCATCACTCATTTCCAAATGAGTTGGCATTAAATATGTTTGGTCTTCTGGTGGAACCTTAATTCCGCGGTCTGAAATGTGTCACTAATATTTTCATACACAATATAGCTTCAAATTTCTGACACTATCGGAACTACACCAAGTTCTCAAAGAACCTCTTGACTTAACATCCTTAGTCATTGTCAAAACAATGACATACTCTGCCTTCGTTTGTAGAATCCGTCACAATATTTAGAACTCTTCTAAATCTAGCATAGACAACTTCTAGCTCATTGTGCTACCTTTTAAACAACACTTAGTCTAATTTGAGATTGAAATTTTATTTTTACATGTGACAAAACAAATATTGGTTCAACACCTTACATCGATTTGTTTGTCATTTCTCCATACAAAACTATATATATATATATATATATATATATATATATATATATATATATATATATTCTTGGTTCTTCTTAAGTACTCAAGAATATTCTTACTGTTTTTCAATGATCATCAAATGAATCATTCTGGTACATGCTCATAACATTTTTAGAGCACAAGATATCTGATTTTGTACATATTATTTGTGATCTAAAATCACTCATGTGTTTTTACTCATCGAGTGTCAGATACACTCAAGTTTGGTTAAACCTTCACATGACAAGAACATTTTCTTAATATTTCTATATTGAACTACTTCAATATCCATTCTATGTACTTTGACTTAAACTTATTATGGGTTTCAATCTATCTTCATAGATCTTGACACTAAATATGTTTCAGTCCATATCCTTTCATTGAAGTTGATTTTCAATGAAACCTTTTTAATCAAGTATATAATTACATCATTTATAACCAACTATATGTCATCTACATAAAGTATTATAAATATGTCTCAGCGCTCCCACTTAATTTCTTGCAAATGCAAGCATCTTCATCGTTTCTGATGAAAAAACTCTTTGACTATTTCATCCGGTGAAGATTCCAACTCCGCGATACTCACTTCATCCAATTGAAGTTTGTATACCTATCTAGTATTCCACAGACCAGCAAAACTCTTGGTTGTATCTTGTATACACCTTTAATACACACTTCTGATAAGTAATGTATTTTGCCATCCTACTAGCATATCTCATAAAAGAAATATGTAGTGATTACTAGAATAATCCACATAGACTATAAGCATTGCTACGGAAGATCTAATCTTATTGTAGTCAACTCTTTGAACTTTGTCGTAAACAACTTTTTGACAAGTCGAGCTTCTTCAAGGATATTTCATCCAAGTCCATCAATTTTATAGATCCATTTACTTTCAAAAAGTATTCATCTATCTTGGATTTCATGGCGTATAGCCATTTTAACAGAGTCAGGGCCCATCATAACTTCTTTGTTTGTAGTTGGTTTATCATTGTTCAAAATCAATCCTTTGTCCACAAATCATTTATTTGATCACAAAGTAAACCATACCTACAAGGTTCAGTATGTCGATCTCCATGGCTAAAACACTTTGTAGTCATGGGAGCCATGATCGTCGTGGCCGCTTCCGGAACCAATTCCGATGCTGCGCTACTCTGATCATTATGCTCAGGTTCATAAACCTTATCAAAATCTATTGTCCTCCCACTCAAATACTTTGCTAGAAACAATTTCTTGGAAATAAATAAGAAACATCGACAAACACTTTTGTCTTTGTATCCATAGTGGAAAGAATTCCCAATCAATACTTTGGGATAACCAACAAAGACATTCATCCGATTTTGGTTGTAAACTCTTAGACCAAAATTTAAAGAAAGGACTATTAGGGTTTATACCCATGCCATAACTCGTATGATGTCATTTCAACGGATCATGATGATTCTCTATTTAGTGTAAAAGCGGTAGTCACTAAAGCATAATCCACAAAAATATAATGGCATCATTTTATTTTTAACTCATCATTAACCCAACAAGGTTTGGATACATCTCTCGGATACTATATCATCATTATGATACTCCAAGAAATATGAGTTGTAGAAAAAATTCATGACTCTCTTAGATGTTCGCTAAAACTCGTAATTCAAATATTTCCACCATGATCCAATCATAGATATTTGACTTTTCTATTACGATGATTTCCACTTCATGCTGAAATTTATTTGAATCTATTCAAATGTTTCAAACTTCTTCCTTATCGAATATATCCACATATATATACTCAATTCATTTTTGGAAGTTTTCTTGAAGTAGAAGAATCTCCCGCACACAACTATGCCCAGTGATCCATATACATCATCATGTATGTTTTCACTAAGTTAGTTGCCCGTTCAACTCTTGGCCTATGAACGGTATTTTAGTCATTCTCTTTTAGAAAAGATTTGCAAGCGCCAAACGATTCAAAAATCAAATGACTCCAAAAATCCATTTGCATGGAGTTCCTTCATGCGTTCTTCTCTAAAATGACCTAAATGGCGGTTCCACAAATAAGTGGAATTCAAATCATTTGCCTTATGGCATTTTAGTGTCAGTGTTATGTATGTGTGTTTCACCATTAAGATTTATAATAACTTATCCATCGTATATGGAGTAATGTCATAATTTGAACAACTCATTGTTTTAATTTGACCAGAGCAAAATAACAATTATTAAGTTCTTTATTATAAATTCTAAGGGCTAGATAGAATGCCAACGACGAACATAATAACACTTTATTTTTGTTCCAGACGTGCATTCTTATCATATTCCTTGTCAGTCACTTAGGCCATTGTATTCTTGTATTGCGTTGTTTTGTATGACACTTCATACCAATCAATATGGTACTAATACCCAAGAATTTCATTGTGTGACCTAACTAGGAAAACAACCATAATATGTATATCATTTATATACACCTGAGCTAGACTTTCTAGTTTTTTCTTTTCTTTCTGCCAAAATATCTTTTGTAATTTCTCTTTTAGCTTTCCTCATTATTCAGAAAACACTTCATCTTTAATAACTTCTAGGTCCATTGGTCAAATACCAATAAATTTGAAGTTTTTACTTTGAAGTTTGATCATCATATGACAAGTGTTCTAGATTTAACTATTAGTAACTTTGTAATATGATGAACAATTTCACTCATAATTTTATCCATTGTATCATGACGACTTTCTGAGACCATGTCTGTACATGCTAGGCTCGTAAAGTTTAACCTCCGTATTTGCATGTGCAAATCTGGCTTGCACCCGTTGTATGCACACGTAGAATCTATAACACCCGATCATCATGTGATGCTTCGAAACGACGAGTCTTAGCAACGGTGCATATTAAGGACGATTACTTCATGGATATGCGAATATCGTTAGTGCCCCAATAGTTGGAGGATTGGGACGCCTTGCGTCTTCAACCTTCATACATTCCCATAAAAATTATGAGTTTATGTAGTCTCACCAAATTATATTCTGTTATCTTGCAATAAGGTCTTAGATATCAAATATATCTCATACCTTGATTATTTCTGAAAACTAAATTTTCAGCTCCTTACTTTTCAAACAGATTTGAACTTCAAGTTTCACGGAGACAAGATAACTTTAGGTACTAATTGAAACCATAGTTCTTTGAATCAACAATGTGAGTTTTACTAAAAGTTTGCAATAGGACTTAATTATTTCTTGATTCTTTAACAATACGGTACCAGTCCGTAAAGTTTCTAGTCAGATTTTAACAGTATTTCTATCTCAATTACAAGACTAGCGCATGGTAGAAAACGGATGCCAATACTACAAAATTAATTCAAAATACTACTCAGACTATGTTTATGATAATTACTTCATGTTTTAATTTAATTACTAATGAACTCCCACTTAATACAATAGCCCTCATAGTTGTAAAGTGGTACACGATCCAAATCCACTACACCAAAACCGATCATCATGTGAGATGATGTAGCTTCAATGGTGAACATCAACATGTTGATCATATCATCCATATGACTTGTGTTCAAACTTTCGGTTTCCGTTGTCCCGAGGCCATGTATGTACATGCTAGGCTCGTCAAGCAAACCCAAGTATTCCGCGTGTGCAAACATGGCTTACACCCGTTGTTATGTGAACGTAGAGTCTATCACATCCGATCATCACGAGATGCTTCGAAACGACGAACTGTTGCAATGGTGCATACGAGGGGAGAACACTTTATTATCTTGATATTAATGTGAGGGATCATCTTATAATGCTACCGTCGCGTTCTAAGCAAAATAAGATGCATAAAGGATTAACATCACATGCAATTCATATGTGATATGATATGGCCCTTTAGTCTTTGCGCCTTCGATCTTCATCTCCAAAGCACGGACATGATCTTCATCATCAACGGGCATGATCTCCATCATCGTCGGCGTAGCGTCAAGGTCCATGGTGCCGTCTTCATGGTTGTTCACCTCATGTAGCAACTATTACAACTACTTTGAAATACTACTCAACATGAAATTTAAAGACAACCATAAGGCTCCTGCCGGTTGCCACAATACAATAATGATCATCTCATACATATTCATCATCACATCATGGCCATATCACATCACCAAACCCTGCAAAAACAAGTTAGACGCCTCTAATTGGTTTGCATATTTTACGTGGTTTAGGGTTTTCAAGTAAGATCCAATCTACCTACGAACATGAACCACAACGGTGATACTAGTGTTGTCAAATAGAAAGAGTAAATTGAATCTTCACTATGGTGGGAGAGATAGACACCCGCAAAGCCACTTATGCAATACAAGTTGCATGTCGAGCGTGGAGCAAGTCTCATGAACGCGGTCATGTAAAGTTAGCCCGGGCCGCTTCATCCCACCATGCCGCAAGATGCGAAGTACACGAACTAAAGACAACAAAGCATCGACGCCCACAAAACAATTGTGTTCTACTCGTGCAACCAATCTATGCATAGACCTGGCTCTGATACTGTGGGGACCCCGGACTAACTGTCCGAAATACCCTGTTATGCATTCAACTCACGATCCCATGATCAGTGCACCGTGAGCACATAACCGAACTGAATATCCAGAATTACATCATCCATTACAGTACCGAATAAATAAGTCTTACAATAGCGGGGTCACATGACCCAGTCATACATAAATGCCACAACGGGCGAGTTCACACACATAGCAGCGGATACACGTCAACGTCGTCGGGCCCAAGTCATGCCTTAGACCTACAGGCATCTGACTTGGAGATCGTCCTAGGTCGCATAGTCGTCTTGGTATCCTCCATCGTCTTCATAGTCCTCCTCATAGTCTGGCCAAGTTAATAGCCAGGGACAAAGCCGTGAGTACATTTGGAATTGTACTCGCAAACCATCAAAAGGGGTGCTAACATAAACTATCTAGAAGAGACAAGAGAGGAAGAACAGTTTCTCTTGTGGATATAGCATGCACCAACATCAAGTGCCGACATGGCGTCCCGGCTTCTCAGGTGAAGGGAACACTATTGGTGTTCTATGGCATCTCTATATCTTTATTGAAGAAGATACTCCAAAAGACATCCTATGACATCTCTATATCTTTGTTAAAGAAGAGTTGCATTTCTCCATCTCAATTGATGGGTATGCGAGAGAAGGTTCTATGACATCTCTATATCTTTGTTAAGGAAGAGTTGCATTTCTCCATCTCAATTGATGGGTATGCGAGAGAAGGTTCTATGACATCTCTATATCTTTGTTAAAGAAGAGTTCCTCTTCACGAAACATTAGGTAGGTGTTCCCCACTTGGTCTCAAGTTTTCCATGACCATCTCCATATGGCCAACACACACCCTTTTTCCGTACCCTTCCGGCACATAAAACACAACACTTTCTTTGCAAAGCATTTGTCAAAAACAAAACGCAAGCCCCGGTAAAGGTAGACCTTTGCAACCCGTCCGTGACCGTGGACGCGGCTATTCGAATAGATTTAACTCTGCAGAGTGTGCGCACTTTCCCCACAAGAACTGATAAATCCGCCGGGATCATCCCCGGATCATCATACGAGAGTATGCGAGTCTCGGATAACCAGTCATAGTCTTTCGCCCGTCTCCTTTGGCACAAGTCCTTCCCTGCGGGCTTACCCCTTCCCGGCACCCCAGCAGCATACCTCCTTTTGAGCGTATCTCCAGCGCCACGTCGGAAGACCCTCAGTAATCGTCCGGCTATCAGTTAAGACAGTGTATTGCCTCCTCCAGAGCGCAACCCGGCGTCGGAGGACATCTTGACCCTCCCTAGAGAGTTGTGAAGGGTGCTTATGCCAATCTCAACGAACTACGGACTAAGCCCATGCCCATATTGGATAATGTGGTTGCGCGAATAAAAGTTGGGCTGGTGTACACATATACGCAGTGCCCCTTTTGAGAAACCCTTTCTTTTTCCCACAACACCTTGGTGTTCCACAAACAGCCATACACCACTTTCCCAAACATCCTTATCAAGATCTTTTGTTTTTCTTAAACCATACACTTGGGATAACTCACCCAAGGTTTTTATAAACATTTACAACAAGGTAAACCTTGAGGGGTTCCCAACCTATAATTTCACGAGAAGGAACTACTATAGTACCATGGCCGAGATGAAGGTCATCATACCATGAGAGCATAAGTGAGTGGCATAAAGGGGGTCCTACTTGCTTAAGGTAAGCATGTAAGATGATAACAAAGGGTGGATCAACTTTCAGATTTGGGGTGCTACTATACAACTTGGGTGGTGTAGGTGTATTACCCATCCATCATTCAAGGGGGGGGGGGCACACGGCATAATTCTCTCAATTTGAGAAATATACCAAGCATCATGACTTTGATACCTCTATACTCAACAAAGTAGGGGTGTGGTGTAAAACCCTAATTTGGAATAGTACATGCTCGGTTTGAGCACTCATGAAGACTCAAAGGAGTGGCACGGCAGTGACACCATGCATCTCTCTCACGTGTGAACCAAGATAAAAAAAAAACCACCACAAGTAACTACTCCTATTACAACCATACATAGACCAACATAGAGAGATCATCACATAAAGAGATAAGATGCTTAGGGATATCAACAAATGACATCCAACACCACATCATTCAGAGTTCAAAAATGGCTTGCCTTGGTTGGCTTGTCCCTGGTCCTCCTCAAATCCTTCTCCAAAGTCCTCTCCTTCAACTTCTCCCTCGATCGTATCTAGCGTCGCCAAAGTAAACGATACATACAATCAACATAAACTCAAGAACCAAGAGTAACAAATAAAAGGGAAAGTATGCAGGGGAGTGGTTTGGCAGAAACATAACATAATTTGGCCATTTTGATAAACAATGCATCAAGGTTTAATTAAAAACATCAAATTCTAATCCTATCATTGCATGTGGCACACATACAATCATAACCAGAGACTAAACATTACTAACAGAGGCTTCTGGTATTTTTCCTAGATGCACAGTAACAATATAAGATTAACCCAGTTGGAAACATTCAAAAATATTAATTTTTCAATTTTAGGAATTAAGAATACTAACCAGAATACAGTGATCATGTTTAATACTTTAAAAATTGCACAAAAATCCTAAAAATACAAGGCCAGTGGCATCTGAAAGGTAATTTCATACTGGTTCTAATGCAATTGGAATCATGTTAATCAGAGTTACCAAACTAATTTAATTAGCAAAACAGTATACTGGCAGATTTTCATTTTTAATTTCTGTTTATCAAATTTTCAAATAAAAGAAAAGGGCGGGAACGCCCTGGGCCGTGCGGTGCGGTGCAGATGGGCCGGCCCAGTGGGGCATCTCCGGTGGCCGGTGAAAAAGAAAAAAAAGAAACAGGCCGGGGCCCGTGGCGGGCCAGGCAGGCCGACGTGGCCATGCACGCCGACGTGGCCGTGCATGCGCCATGCGTCTGCCCAATCTGGATCCGACGGTCCAGATCTGGCGCGTGCTCGACGTCCGCGGCGTTCGCCGGCACGGAGGAAGAAAGGGGGCGGCCAGGGGGCTTACCGGCGGCTGGCGGTGGCGTGGATCGGTGCAGGCGGGTCGGTGGCGTAGGCGTGCATGGCGTGCGTGTACTGGCGGCGTCCAGGGGCTGTTGCTCCTCCTCGCTCGGCGTCGTCTGCGTCACGGACGGCGTCGGAGCGTCGAGAGCAGCGGCGTCCTGCGGTGTTCCTGGGAAGAAGAAGAGAGGGATAGGGTCAGGAGATGCAGGAGGTGACGTGGGTGAAGGAGATCAGGGGAGGGGAGTGGCGTTGGCGCCGTGGTGGCGACCTCCTGCGCGTCACCCACGCGGTGACCGCGGTGAGCGTCTCGGCGTGGCGACGGCAACGGCTCGGCTGCCGCTCGAGCAGCCAGAGGGGGAGTGGAGCAGCCTTGCGGCGTAGTGGGTGTGGGAGCTGAAGGGAGAGGGGTGCCTCTCGGTGGGTTTTTATAGGCGGAGGGAGGCGAGGCAGTGGCGTGGGCGGTGGCGATGGCCAACCGGTGGCCAAGGGCTGGCGTCACGCGTCGGCCCCACCGTGACGTCGCCCTGGTGGCGTCAGCGAGGGGAGGGAAACGAGGGGGTGCGCGGCAGACGAGGCTGATGGCGGGCGACGCGAGGCGTCGGGCCATCATGGCGCTTGACCAGCGTGGCGCACGCGTGCGTTTAGTGGCTAGGGTTTTTTTTTGGGCGCGAGAGAGAGAGGTTCTGGTGGCGTTCTGGGCCAAGGAGAGGGGGTGGTGCGGTTAGGGTTGGGCCAGGGCAAAGGAGAGGGACGGTGGTGTTGTCCACGGCCCAAACCAGGGGAGAAAAAGAGAGGGAAGAGAGAAGGGGAAAAAAAAGAGAGGGGACAGTTCCCCCTCTTGTCTCTCGGCCAAAACCAAAAGAGAAAAGAGAGAGAAGAAAAGGGCAGGGGAGAAAAGGAAGGGACATGTCATTGCATGTGCCATGGTGTGACCCAAGTGCAAGTGCACAAATAGAAGGAAAATATGGGAAAAGAAAACAAAAAGGTGGTGGTGTTGGTGTAACCCTAGGTAATGATGTATCATCTTCCAAGTAAGGGAGGGGAGTGTTCCTCCTCAATAGGATGGTGATGGTCAACAACCAAAGCTAGGGTTTTTAGTAAAGAGGGAAAATTAATAGCTAAGGTCATAGTCAACACAAGAGGGTTCAAACCCTACTGATCTTAAAAGGGGATACTAAAATATTACCCAAGGTAACTCCCTAATTTAATACTCCTAATGAAAATTTCAAGACCAGAACACACATGAATTCAATCAAAAACTCAAGCAGACATGAAATGAAAAGTTTTTGTTGGTTCAAAATTTCAGACAGGAGGAAAAATGCAAGTTCTGAAAAATGGGGTGTTACAGACCTCCCCCCCTTAGAAGAATCTCGTCCCGAGATTCCACGGCTAGGAGCTTGAACAGATGGGGGAACTCCTGACTCAGATAGTCCTCTCTTTCCCAGGTGGCTTCGTCTTCAGAGTGGTTACTCCATTGGACCTTGAAGAACTTAATCTTCCTTCGGCGGGTAACCCTAATGGCTTCTTCCAAAATACGAATGGGGTTCTCTCGGTAGGTTAGGTCGTGATTGAGGTCGATTGCACGATAATCGATATCCTTGAAGACTTCCGTCTTGTTAGGTGTTTGGAGACATTTCCGAAGTTGAGAGATATGGAAAACGTCATGGAACTCCGACAATTCAGGGGGCAGTTCAAGTTGGTAGGACACTTCTCCTCTCCGTCCTAGCACTTTGAAAGGACCAATATACCTGGGCGCAAGCTTGCCCTTGACATGGAAACGTTTCATTCCTTTGAGAGGGGTTACCCGGAGATAAGCGAAATCTCCGGTGCAGAAAGTTAATTCCCAACGCTTGTTGTCGGCGTAACTCTTCTGGCGGGACTGTGCAGCCTTGAGACGGTCACGGATAAGCTGAACTTGTTCTTCTGCTTCTCGAAGTATATCTGGACCGAACACTTGGCTTTCTCCGGTCTCTGTCCAGTTGAGAGGGGTCCGGCATCTCCTCCCATAGAGGGCTTCAAAGGGTGCCATCCGAAGACTGGCCTGATAACTGTTGTTATAAGAGAACTCGGCGAATGGCAGGCAATCCTCCCATTTGGTTCCATAAGCGAGAACGCATGCTCGGAGCATGTCTTCTAGAATCTGGTTCACCCTTTCGGTCTGTCCTCCGGTCTGAGGATGGTAGGCTGTGCTGAAAGATAGTTTGGTGCCCATGGCTTCGTGAAGCTGTTTCCAGAAATGAGAGGTAAACTGGGTTCCTCGATCGGATACGATGACCTTGGGAACTCCATGAAGACTGACGATCCTTGAGATGTATAGGTCGGCCAACGCTCTTCCGCGATCGGTGGTCTTGACGGGTAGGAAATGAGCGACTTTGGTGAGACGATCAACTATCACCCAAATGGAATCATGCCCACGGCTAGATCTGGGAAGTCCGGTGATAAAGTCCATTCCCACTTCTTCCCATTTCCACACCAGTATCTTCAAAGGTTGCAGTAATCCGGCGGGGCGTTGGTGTTCAGCTTTAACTTTCTGGCAGACATCACATCGAGCGATAAAGAAGGCAATATCCCTCTTCATCCCATGCCACCAAAAGGTGTCCTTCAAATCTTGATACATTTTAGATCCTCCAGGGTGAATAGAATAAGGAGTATTATGGGCTTCCTCCATTATAAGATTCTTCAGTTCTGGAATGTTTGGCACGCAGAGTCGTCCATTGTACCACAGTACTCCATTGGAATCTATGGAAAATCCTTCTACTATTTCTTTGCCCAGGCGGCGTTTGATCCCTTCAATACTCTCATGTCCTACTTGGGCTTCCTTGATCTGATCTCGTAGGGTAGGTCTGGCTTCCATGGCAGCAAGGAATCCATGGCTAACCAATTCTAATCCAAATTCTTCAAACTCTCGATAAAGCAGGGGTTGCTCGACTTTCAAACGGTAGTTGAGGGAACAGGGTTCTCTGCTGAGGGCGTCGGCAACTACATTGGCTTTTCCAGGGTGATAATGGATACTAAGATCATAGTCCTTGATGAGCTCAATCCATCTCCTCTGTCGCATGTTCAACTCCCTCTGGGTAAAGATATACTTGAGACTTTTGTGATCAGTGTAAATATCACACCTGTTTCCTATGAGATAATGGCGCCAAGTCTTGAGAGCGTGAACTACGGCGGCTAACTCCAGGTCATGGGTGGGGTAATTGGCCTCGTGAGGTTTAAGTTGTCGGGAGAGGTAAGAGATCACCTTTCCTTCTTGCATTAAGACACTTCCAAGACCAAGTTTGGAAGCATCACAATAGATCACGAAATCCTTGGTGACGTCGGGCATGGTTAGGATGGGGGCTGAAACAAGTCGTCTTTTAAGCTCTTGAAAACTTTCTTCACACTTTTCCGTCCATTCAAACTTCTTACCCTTTTTAAGTAGGAGGGTCATTGGCTTGGCGATACTCGAGAATCCTTCAACGAACTTGCGGTAATATCCCGCCAATCCGAGGAAAGACCTCACTTCTGTAACATTCTTAGGGGGTTGTCAGTCCACAATGGACTTGATCAAAGAGGGGTCAACAGAGAGTCCTTCGGCTGACAATACGTGGCCAAGAAATCCAACTTCCTTGAGCCAGAATTGGCATTTGCTGAACTTAGGATACAGTCGGTGATGCCTAAGGGTACCTAAAATGAGTCGCAGATGCTCTTCATGTTCTTCCTCAGTTTTGGAGTAAACCAAGATGTCATCGATAAACACCACAACAAACTTGTCTAGGTATTCCATGAAGACCTTGTTCATGAGATTCATGAAGTAGGCGGGGGCATTGGTGAGTCCAAAAGACATTACGGTGTACTCATACAATCCGTAACGGGTAGTGAAGGCAGTCTTGGGAATGTCGGATTCTCTAACCTTGAGTTGGTGATACCCAGTGCGAAGGTCTATCTTGGAGAAAAATTTAGCTCCATTCATCTGATCAAACAAATCATCGATCTTGGGCAGAGGATACTTATTCTTAATGGTAACATCATTGAGTCTCCGGTAATCCACACATAAGCGAATGGTTCCGTCTCTTTTGTCTACGAAGATCACAGGCGATCCCCAAGGTGAAGCACTAGGTCGGATCAGACCTTTGGCCAACATGTCGTCCAATTGTCTTTTTAACTCGATTAGTTCTTGGGGATTCATACGGTAAGGTCTCTGGGCTATGGGTGCGGTACCCGGGATCAGTTCTATGATGAACTCGATGTCACGGTCTGGGGGCATACCGGGCAATTCCTCCGGAAAGACATCAGGGTACTCACAGACAATAGGGACTTGTTCAAGGTTGGGTCCAGAGACGCTTTTCCTACAGAAAGCTTTGGATGAATGCACGGTGGCGGTGTATTTTACTGGTAGGCCTTGGTCATTGGTGAGAGTAATGGATTTTTCGACGCAGTCAATGTGCCCCTTATACTTGGTCATCCAATCCATTCCAAGTATTACCTCTAAGCCTTGGGCTCCTAAGATTATGAGTTCTGCCTGGAAAGGTACTCCGTGTATAAAAATGGGAACTTGTTTGCAAGATAAGCGGGTTTTAGCGGTGGATCCAGGAATTTGGACTAACATGAGGCGTTTCATAATGGTTGGTTTTAGCCCACTTTTCTTAACGAAGGGTTCGGTAACGAAAGAATGGGATGCTCCGGAATCAAAAAGAACTCGGGCAGGAGTGGAGTTGACTAGGAACGTACCCATCACGATGTCCGGAGCTTCCTCTGCTTCTTCAGCACTGGCATGATTCAGATGTCCATGGGCGGCATTTGCCTGCTTCTTGACAACGGGTTTCTTTCCTGACGCCGTCCTAGCTTGAGCTTGATTGGGTCTGGGTGCGTTGGCGCGCTGAGGCGTCCTCATCTTGGTAGGGCACTCACGAGAGAAGTGCCCCGGCTTCCCACAAGTGAAGCATCCATCCCCTTGAGGACGAGCTGGCGGATTTGGGCGAGGGTTGTTATTATACCCTCCTCCTCCGGAACGGTGCTGTGGAGCTGAACGGTTGGGGGTGTAGTTGTTGGAGCGATAAGCTGGGGCTGGTGTGGAGCTCCTCTGAGGTGGGTTGGCGGGTCTTGATGGGGGCGGACTGCGGTACTTGGGGTTGTTGGGTCCACTCTGCTGCTGTTGCATCTTGCGCTTCCTGGTTTCATAGGCAGCCTTGCGCTTAGACTCCACCATAATAGCGGCATCCACAAGCGCTTCCAAGTCGGGGTAAGGTATAGCCACTAGGATACTCTGAATTTCTTCATGCAGACCATTCATGAAACGGTCGCGCTTCTTCTCGTCAGTGTCAACATCCTGCGGGGCATACCTGGCCAGGGTGTTGAACTTCTCAAGATAATCCACCACGTTGGAGTTGTTCTGCTTCAGGTTGAAAAATTCGTCACGCTTCATCTTGATCAGACCAGTGGGAATGTGAGCCTTACGGAACTTGGCGGTGAATTCCGCCCAGTTGATGACATGATCAGGAGCTTGCATAGCCTTGACATTCTCCCACCATGCTCGGGCGGGTCCCGAGAGAAAGTGAGTGGCGAGAAGAACTTTCTCGTGATCTCCTACCGCGGCGACTTCAAGGTTATTTTCAATAGTGCGGAGCCAGTCATCCGCATCGAGGGGAGCGACACATTTGGAGAACACGGGCGGGTTGGTATTCTGAAAGTCCCTAAGGCGTGACCTTGGTGCTTCCTCGCCGTGTCCTTCTCCTTCTTCGTTGTTGCGGTTTCCGGCGGCGGCTTGAGCAATCTGCCTAAGTGCGGCGATGTTTGCCTCACTTTCCGCACGAGCGCGTTGGCGGTCTTCCATCAAGAGGCGCAAGATTTGTGTCATGTCCGGATCCGGGGGTGGTGGTGGATTGTCGGAAGTGTTACCCCCATGGCGGGTCTCAACCATCTGGGGAGGTGAAGATGACAGACATGGAAATGAGATGATGGAAAAAAGTTCGGGGGTTCAAGTGCTTGTTAAATGAGGGGAAGGAATGTGCATCCATAAAAAAGAAAACTCCAAAATAAAGGGAAACAAAAGCGAGCACAAATACTAACATTCAACCACAAACATTGGTACTACCAAAAGCATCAAGTTCACATCCAACATGGTCACATAAGGGCCAACAAGTTCATCGCATCAAACGGGACATCCTAACATAGACCAAGTCTCGAAGGTGCACAACTAGAAATCATCAAGTGGTGCGGAAGGGCCATCGAACGGGGGCTCCTCGGGATCCTCCTCATCATCCGGAGTAGCCTCCACGGTGTGAAGTGGTGCGGGTTCTTCGGTCGCGTCGTTGATGAAGGCGCGGTCCTCGTCATCTTCATCATCCAGCCCATCAAGTCCTTCCTCCTCCATGAAATCCTCATCATCACTAACAAGAGCGGTGTTTTCCTTGCGGATGTCCTCGCCATCATCCGGGGCGTTCTCTAGCTTATCCTCGGCGTCACGGAGGGCGGCCTTGAGGTGCATAACCTTGACCTTGAGCATGTAGTTGGACTCGCGGATACGGAGGGTCTTCTTCTGTTGGCGGCGATGCTTGAGCTTGGCCAACTTCAGATCCATCTTGAGCCCTTCAAGCTCATGCTTCAACACCTTGTTCTCCATCCTGTTGGAGTCAAGGCTGAGCTGAGTCTTGAACAACAAGTTCTCCATCTGGCACACCTGGCGTCCAAAGGGGCAAAAGTAGGGGATCATAGTAGGAACCCCCTCCTCATTGCGGCGTCCCAAGAAGGCGTGAGGAAGACCCATGGCCTCCAACTCGACACGGTGGTGGAAGACAAGACGAGAGAGGGCTGCTTGGAGCACCCTCACAAGTCCATCCTCCCATGTGCGGTCAAAGACCTGGACCTCTATCTCCTCAAGCTGCTTCACATGAGAGCCACGAAGTGTGCAAACCACCATCCAGGACATCTCGCCGTCCTTGGTGCTCTCCATCTGTCCTCCCTTCACTTCGGGTGCCAGGCGTCCAACGGCCTGTGACACCTCGACGAGGGCGGTCTCAAACAGGTAGGGAGGCTTCTTGAAGCCAAGCTGGATGCTCTCAGTGAACATCGGTGGATCCATCTACAAAAATTTTAAGTTCTTAATTAGTATGATGATCAAAGTGTGCCAAATTTTAAGTGCATAAAGTAAAAACATTAATAATTAATGCAAGTAAAGTTAATATCCAAGAGAAAGTAGGGGAGAGACTAGGCATTATTTCAGCATATAGTCATCTCGTTTTTATTATAGAAAATAGTTTTTGCACTATCTTAGCGTCCATGCTAACTAGGGCCTCCTATGGTCAGGATGGCTCTGATACCAGCTCTGTGGGGACCCCGGACTAACTGTCCGAAATACCCTGTTATGCATTCAACTCACGATCCCATGATCAGTGCACCGTGAGCACATAACCGAACTGAATATCCAGAATTACATCATCCATTACAGTACCGAATAAATAAGTCTTACAATAGCGGGGTCACATGACCCAGTCATACATAAATGCCACAACGGGCGAGTTCACACACATAGCAGCGGATACACGTCAACGTCATCGGGCCCAAGTCATGCCTTAGACCTACAGGCGTCTGACTTGGAGATCGTCCTAGGTCGCATAGTCGTCTTGGTATCCTCCATCGTCTTCATAGTCCTCCTCATAGTCTGGCCAAGTTAATAGCCAGGGACAAAGCCGTGAGTACATTTGGAATTGTACTCGCAAACCATCAAAAGGGGTGCTAACATAAACTATCTAGAAGAGACAAGAGAGGAAGAACAGTTTCTCTTGTGGATATAGCATGCACCAACATCAAGTGCCGACATGGCATCCCGGCTTCTCAGGTGAAGGGAACACTATTGGTGTTCTATGGCATCTCTATATCTTTATTGAAGAAGATACTCCAAAAGACATCCTATGACATCTCTATATCTTTGTTAAAGAAGAGTTGCATTTCTCCATCTCAATTGATGGGTATGCGAGCGAAGGTTCTATGACATCTCTATATCTTTGTTAAGGAAGAGTTGCATTTCTCCATCTCAATTGATGGGTATGCGAGAGAAGGTTCTATGACATCTCTATATCTTTGTTAAAGAAGAGTTCCTCTTCACGAAACATTAGGTAGGTGTTCCCCACTTGGTCTCAAGTTTTCCACGACCATCTCCATATGGCCAACACACACCCTTTTTCCGTACCCTTCCGGCACATAAAACACAACACTTTCTTTGCAAAGCATTTGTCAAAAACAAAACGCAAGCCCCGGTAAAGGTAGACCTTCGCAACCCGTCCGTGACCGCGGACGCGGCTATTCGAATAGATTTAACTCTGCAGAGTGTGCGCACTTTCCCCACAAGAACTGATAAATCCGCCGGGATCATCCCCGGATCATCATACGAGAGTATGCGAGTCTCGGATAACCAGTCATAGTCTTTCGCCCGTCTCCTTTGGCACAAGTACTTCCCTGCGGGCTTACCCCTTCCCGGCACCCCGGCAGCATACCTCCTTTTGAGCGTATCTCCGGCGCCACGTCGGAAGACCCTCAGTAATCGTCCGGCTATCAGTTAAGACAGTGTATTGCCTCCTCCAGAGCGCAACCCGGCGTCGGAGGTCATCTTGACCCTCCCTAGAGAGTTGTGAAGGGTGCTTATGCCAATCTCAACGAACTACGGACTAAGCCCGTGCCCATATTGGATAATGTGGTTGCGCGAATAAAAGTTGGGCTGGTGTACACATATACGCAGTGCCCCTTTTGAGAAACCCTTTCTTTTTCCCACAACACCTTGGTGTTCCACAAACAGCCATACACCACTTTCCCAAACATCCTTATCAAGATCTTTTGTTTTTCTTAAACCATACACTTGGGATAACTCACCCAAGGTTTTTATAAACATTTACAACAAGGTAAACCTTGAGGGGTTCCCAACCTATAATTTCACGAGAAGGAACTACTATAGTACCATGGCCGAGATGAAGGTCATCATACCATGAGAGCATAAGTGAGTGGCATAAAGGGGGTCCTACTTGCTTAAGGTAAGCATGTAAGATGATAACAAAGGGTGGATCAACTTTCAGATTTGGGGTGCTACTATACAACTTGGGTGGTGTAGGTGTATTACCCATCCATCATTCAAGGGGGGGGGGGCACACGGCATAATTCTCTCAATTTGAGAAATATACCAAGCATCATGACTTTGATACCTCTATACTCAACAAAGTAGGGGTGTGGTGTAAAACCCTAATTTGGAATAGTACATGCTCGGTTTGAGCACTCATGAAGACTCAAAGGAGTGGCACGGCAGTGACACCATGCATCTCTCTCACGTGTGAACCAAGATAAAAAAAAAACCACCACAAGTAACTACTCCTATTACAACCATACATAGACCAACATAGAGAGATCATCACATAAAGAGATAAGATGCTTAGGGATATCAACAAATGACATCCAACACCACATCATTCAGAGTTCAAAAATGGCTTGCCTTGGTTGGCTTGTCCCTGGTCCTCCTCAAATCCTTCTCCAAAGTCCTCTCCTTCAACTTCTCCCTCGATCGTATCTAGCGTCGCCAAAGTAAACGATACATACAATCAACATAAACTCAAGAACCAAGAGTAACAAATAAAAGGAAAAGTATGCAGGGGAGTGGTTTGGCAGAAACATAACATAATTTGGCCATTTTGATAAACAATGCATCAAGGTTTAATTAAAAACATCAAATTCTAATCCTATCATTGCATGTGGCACACATACAATCATAACCAGAGACTAAACATTTCTAACAGAGGCTTCTGGTATTTTTCCTAGATGCACAGTAACAATATAAGATTAACCCAGTTGGAAACATTCAAAAATATTAATTTTTCAATTTTAGGAATTAAGAATACTAACCAGAATACAGTGATCATGTTTAATACTTTAAAAATTGCACAAAAATCCTAAAAATACAAGGCCAGTGGCATCTGAAAGGTAATTTCATACTGGTTCTAATGCAATTGGAATCATGTTAATCAGAGTTACCAAACTAATTTAATTAGCAAAACAGTATACTGGCAGATTTTCATTTTTAATTTCTGTTTATCAAATTTTCAAATAAAAGAAAAGGGCGGGAACGCCCTGGGCCGTGCGGTGCGGTGCAGATGGGCTGGCCCAGTGGGGCATCTCCGGTGGCCGGTGAAAAAGAAAAAAAAAGAAACAGGTCGGGGCCCGTGGCGGGCCAGGCAGGCCGACGTGGCCATGCACGCCGACGTGGCCGTGCATGCGCCATGCGTCCACCCGATCTGGATCCGACGGTCCAGATCTGGCGCGTGCTCGATGTCCGCGGCGTTCGCCGGCGCGGAGGAAGAAAGGGGGCGGCCAGGGGGCTTACCGGCGGCTAGCGGTGGCGTGGATCGGTGCAAGCGGGTCGGTGGCGTAGGCGTGCGTGGCGTGCGTGTACTGGCGGCGTCCAGGGGCTGCTGCTCCTCCTCGCTCGGCGTCGTCGACGGCGTCGGAGCGTCGAGAGCGGCGGCGTCCTGCGGTGTTCCTGGGAAGAAGAAGAGAGGGACAGGGTCAGGAGATGCAGGAGGTGACGTGGGTGAAGGAGATCAGGGGAGGGGAGTGGCGTTGGCGCCGTGGTGGCGACCTCCTGCGCGTCACCCACGCGGTGACCGCGGTGAGCGTCTCGGCGTGGCGACGGCAACGGCTCGGCTGCCGCTCGAGCAGCCAGAGGGGGAGTGGAGCAGCCTTGCGGCGTAGTGGGTGTGGGAGCTGAAGGGAGAGGGGTGCCTCTCGGTGGGTTTTTATAGGCGGAGGGAGGCGAGGCAGTGGCGTGGGCGGTGGCGATGGCCAACCGGTGGCCAAGGGCTGGCGTCACGCGTCGGCCCCACCGTGACGTCGCCCTGGTGGCGTCAGCGAGGGGAGGGAAACGAGGGGGTGCGCGGCAGGTGAGGCTGATGGCGGGCAACGCGAGGCGTCGGGCCATCATGGCGCTTGACCAGCGTGGCGCGCGCGTGCGTTTAGTGGCTAGGGTTTTTTTTTTGGGCGCGAGAGAGAGAGGTTCTGGTGGCGTTCTGGGCCAAGGAGAGGGGGTGGTGCGGTTAGGGTTGGGCCAGGGCAAAGGAGAGGGACGGTGGTGTTGTCCACGGCCCAAACCAGGGGAGAAAAAGAGAGGGAAGAGAGAAGGGGAAAAAAAAGAGAGGGGACAGTTCCCCCTCTTGTCTCTCGGCCAAAACCAAAAGAGAAAAGAGAGAGAAGAAAAGGGCAGGGGAGAAAAGGAAGGGACATGTCATTGCATGTGCCATGGTGTGACCCAAGTGCAAGTGCACAAATAGAAGGAAAATATGGGAAAAGAAAACAAAAAGGTGGTGGTGTTGGTGTAACCCTAGGTAATGATGTATCATCTTCCAAGTAAGGGAGGGGAGTGTTCCTCCTCAATAGGATGGTGATGGTCAACAACCAAAGCTAGGGTTTTTAGTAAAGAGGGAAAATTAATAGCTAAGGTCATAGTCAACACAAGAGGGTTCAAACCCTACTGATCTTAAAAGGGGATACTAAAATATTACCCAAGGTAACTCCCTAATTTAATACTCCTAATGAAAATTTCAAGACCAGAACACACATGAATTCAATCAAAAACTCAAGCAGACATGAAATGAAAAGTTTTTGTTGGTTCAAAATTTCAGACAGGAGGAAAAATGCAAGTTCTGAAAAATGGGGTGTTACAGATACCACTGATGGGATTCGTAGCATAGAAAACAAAAATCTTCCTACCGCGAGAACGCAATCCAAGCCAAGATGCAATCTAGAAGAAGATGGTAGCAACGAGGGGATGAACGAGACTAACCCTTGAAGATTTCCAAAGCCTACGAGATTAGATCTCATTGTTGCAAAAGATGATCACTTGCCGCTTTCAAAAGCGCGTAGAAGATCTTGATGGTGCCACAATCGGGCAGCACCTCCGTACTCGGTCACACGTTTGGTGTTGATGAAGACGACGTCCTTCTCCCCGTTCCAGCGGGTAGCGGAAGTAGTAGATCCTCCTCGGAATCCCGACAGCACGACGGCGTGGTGGCGGTGTCGATGGAGAACTCCGGCAGGGCTTCGCCTATGCGCTGCGGGAGTATTATGTGGAGGAGGGGCGCTAGGGTTTTGGGGAGAGAGAGAGGGGTAGGGCGCCGGCCATGGGGGCCCTAGGTGGTGCGGCCAAGAGTGGGCAGCCCCCTCCCTCTCCTCCTCATTATATAGGTGGAAATCCCCAAGTGTTGGTATCCAAGTCTTCGAATAAGACCCGAAACCAAAACCTACCAAAGGGACAAAACCTACCCAAGGGGGGAATCCCACTCAAGGTGGGACTCCCACCCCTTCCTTGGGGGGGTTGGCCGGCCACCTATGGTGGAGCCCACCTGGGACTCCTCCCCTTAGGGTTTGGCCGGCCATGCAAGGTGGAGTCTGCTGCTTGTGACGGTAAAGCACATGTCCGTTGGGAACCCCAAGAGGAAGGTATGATGCGTACAACGGTAAGTTTTTCCCTCAGTAAGAAACCAAGGTTATCGAACCAGTAGGAGCCAAGAAGCACGTTGAAAGTTGATGGCGGCGGAGTGTAGTGCGGCGCAACACCAGGGATTCCGGCGCCCACGTGGAACCTGCACAACACAACCAAGATACTTTGCCCCAACTTAACAGTGAGGTTGTCAATCTCACCGGCTTGCTGTAACAAAGGATTAGATGTATAGTGTGGATGATGATGTTTGCAGAAAACAGTAGAACGAGTATTGCAGTAGATTGTATTCGATTTAAAGAATGGACCGGGGTCCACAGTTCACTAGTGGTGTCTCTCCCATAAGATAAATAGCATGTTGGGTGAACAAATTACAGTTGGGCAATTGACAAATAAAGAGGGCATGACCATGCACATACATGTTATGATGAGTAGTGTGAGATTCAATTGGGCATTACGACAAAGTACATAGACCGCTATCCAGCATGCATCTATGCCTAAAAAGTCCACCTTCAGGTTATTGATACGCGTACAGCACGCGACCGTTGGGAACCCCAAGAGGAAGGTGTGATGCGTACAGCGGCAAGTTTTCCCTCAGTAAGAAACCAAGGTTTATCGAACCAGTAGGAGCCAAGAAGCACGTTGAAGGTTGATGGCGGCGGAGTGTAGTGCGGCGCAACACCAGGGATTCCGGCGCCAACGTGGAACCTGCACAACACAACCAAAGTACTTTGTCCAACGTAACAGTGAGGTTGTCAATCTCACCGGCTTGCTATAACAAAGGATTAGATGTATAGTGTGGATGATGATGTTTGCAGAGAACAGTAGAACGAGTATTGCAGTAGATTGTATTCGATGTAAAAGAATGGACCGGGGTCCACAGTTCACTAGAGGTGTCTCTCCCATAAGAATAAGCATGTTGGGTGAACAAATTACAGTTGGGCAATTGACAAATAAAGAGGGCATGACCATGCACATACATGTTATGATGAGTATTGTGAAATTTAATTGGGCATTACGACAAAGTACATAGACCGCTATCCAGCATGCATCTATGCCTAAAAAGTCCACCTTCAGGTTATCATCCGAACCCCCTCCAGTATTAAGTTGCAAACAACAGACAATTGCATTAAGTATGGTGCGTAATGTAATCAATAAATATATCCTTAGACATAGCATTGATGTTTTATCCCTAGTGGCAACAGCACATCCACAACCTTAGAGGTTTCTGTCACTCCCCCAGATTTAATGGAGACATGAACCCACTATCGAGCATAAATACTCCCTCTTGGAGTTACAAGCAAAAACTTGGCCAGAGCCTCTACTAGTAACGGAGAGCATGCAAGATCATAAACAACACATAGATGATATTGATAATCAACATAGCATAGTATTCATTATTCATCGGATCCCAACAAACACAACATGTAGCATTACAGATAGATGATCTTGATCATGTTAGGCAGCTCACAAGATCCAACAATGATAGCACAATTAGGAGAAGACGACCATCTAGCTACTGCTATGGACCCATAGTCCAGGGGTGAACTACTCACTCATCACTCCGGAGGCGACCATGGCGGTGAAGAGTCCTCCGGGAGATGATTCCCCTCTCCGGCAGGGTGCCGGAGGCGATCTCCTGAATCCCCCGAGATGGGATTGGCGGCGGCGGCGTCTCTGGAAGGTTTTCCGTATCGTGGCTCCCGGTACTGGAGTTATTCTCGACGAAGGCTTAAGTAGGCGGAAGGGTAGGTCAGGGGGCGCCACGAGGGGCCCACACCACAGGCCGGCGCGGCCAGGGCTTGGGCTGCGCCGGCCTGGTGTGTGGCGGCCTCGTCGCCCCACTTCGTTTCCTCTCCGGACTTCTGGAAGCTTCGTGGAAAAATAAGATCCTGGGCGTTGATTTCGTCCAATTCCGAGAATATTTCCTTACTAGGATTTCTGAAACCAAAAACAGCAGAAAACAGCAACTGGCTCTTCGGCATCTCGTTAATAGGTTAGTGCCAGAAAATGCATAAATATGACATAAAGTGTGTATAAAACATGTAGGTATCATCAATAAAGTAGCATGGAACATAAGAAATTATCGATACGTTGGAAACGTATCAGCATCCCCAAGCTTAGTTCCTACTCGTCCCGAGTAGGTGAACGATAACAAAGATAATTTCTGAAGTGACATGCCATCATAATCTTGATCATACTATTGTAAGCACATGTAATGAATGCAGCGATTCGAAGCAATGTTAAAGCAATGAGTAAACAATTAAATCATATAGCAAAGACTTTTCATGAATAGTACTTTCAAGTCAAGCATCAATGAGTCTTGCATAAGAGTTAACTCATAAAGCAATAAATTCATAGTAGAGGCATTGAAGCAACACAAAGGAAGATTAAGTTTCAGCGGTTGCTTTCAACTTATAACATATATATCTCATGGATATTGTCAACATAAAGTAATATAACAAGTGCAATATGCAAGTATGTAGGAATCAATGCACAGTTCACACAAGTGTTTGCTTCTTGAGGTGGAAGGAAATAGGTGAACTGACTCAACATAAAAGTAGAAGAAAGGCCCTTCGCAGAGGGAAGCATTGATTGCTATATTTGTGCTAGAGCTTTGATTTTGAAAACAAGAAACAATTTTGTCAACGGTAGTAATAAAGCATATGCATCATGTAAATTATATCCTACAAGTTGCAAGCCTCATGCATAGTATACTAATAGTGCCCGCACCTTGTCCTAATTAGCTCGGATTACCTGGATTATCACCGCAGTACATATGTTTTAACCAAGTGTCACAAAGGGGTACCTCTATGCCGCCTGTACAAAGGTCTAAGGAGAAAGCTCGCATTGGATTTCTCGCTTTTGATTATTCTCAACTTAGACATCCATACCGGGACAACATAGACAACAGATAATGGACTCCTCTTTAATGCATAAGCATTCAACAACAATTAATATTCTCATAAGAGATTGAGGATATTTGTCCAAAACTGAAACTTCCACCATGGATCATGGCTTTAGTTAGCTGCCCAATGTTCTTCTCTAACAATATGCATGCTCAAACCATTCAACTCATGGTAAATCGCCCTTACTTCAGACAAGACGAACATGCATAGCAACTCACATGATATTCAACAAAGGGTAGTTGATGGCGTCCCCAGGAACATGGTTATCGCACAACAAGCAACTGATAAGAGATAAAATGCATAAGTACATATTCAATACCACAATAGTTTTTAGGCTATTTGTCCCATGAGCTATATATTGCAAAGATAGAGGATAGAAATTTAAAGGTAGCACTCAAGCAATTTACTTTGGAATGGCGGAGAAATACCATGTAGTAGGTAGATATGGTGGACACAAGTGGCATAGTGTTTGGCTCAAGGATTTTGGATGCATGAAAAGTATTCCCTCTCGATACAAGGCTTAGGCTAGCAAGGCTATTTGAAACAAACACAAGTATGAACCGGTACAGCAAAACTCACATAAAAGACATATTGTAAGCATTATAAGACTCTATACCGTCTTCCTTGTTGTTCGACCCTTACTAGAAAATATCTAGACCTTAGAGAGACCAATTATGCAAACCAAATTTTAGCAAGCTCTATGTATTTCTTCATTACTAGGTGCAAAGTATATGATGCAAGAGCTTAAATATGAGCACAACAATTGCCAAGTATCACATTATTCAAGACATTCTACCAATTACCACATGTAGCATTTTCCGTTTCCAACCATATAACAATTTAACGAAGCAGATTCAACCTTCCCCATGAATATTATGAGTAAAGCCTAAGGACATATTTGTCCATATGCAACATCGGAGCGTGTCTCTCTCCCACACAATGAATGCTAAGATCTAACTTTATTCAAACAAAACAAAAACAGAAGCATACAGACGCTCAAAAGCACATAAGATGTGATGGAATAAAAATGTAGTTTCACTAGAGGAACCTGATAATGTTGTCGATGAAGAAGGGGATGCCTTGGGCATCCCCAAGCTTAGACGCTTGAGTCTTCTTGAAATATGCAGGGATGAACCACCGGGGCATCCCCAAGCTTAGAGCTTTCACTCTCCTTGATCATATTGTATCATCCTCCTCTCTTGATCCTTGAAAACTTCCTCCACACCAAACTCAAAACAACTCATTAGAGGGTTAGTGCACAATCAAAATTCACATGTTCAGAGGTGACATAATCATTCTTAACACTTCTGGACATTGCACAAAGCTACTAAAAGTTAATGGAATAGAAAAATCCATCAAGCATAGCAAAACAGGCAATGCGAGATAAAAGGCAGAATCTGTCAAAACAGAACAGTCCGTAAAGACGAATTTCTAAGAGGCACCAGACTTGCTCAAATGAAAATGCTCAAATTGAATGAAAGTTGCGTACATATATGAGGATCACTCACGTAAATTTGCAGAATTTTCTGAGTTACCTACAGAGACTTAGGCCCAGATTCGTGACAGCAAGAAATCTGTTTCTGCGCAGTAATCCAAATCTAGTATGAACCTTACTATCAAAGACTTTACTTGGCACAACAATGCAACAAAACTAAGATAATGAGAGGTTGCTACAGTAGTAACAACTTCCAAGACTCAAATATAAAATAAAAGTGCAGTAGTAAAATCATGGGTTGTCTCCCATAAGCGCTTTTCTTTAACGCCTTTCAGCTAGGCGCGGAAAGTGTGTATCAAGTATTATCAAGAGACGAAGCATCAACATCATAATTTGTTCTAATGATAGAATCAAAAGGTAACTTCATTCTATTTCTAGGGAAGTGTTCCATACCTTTCTTGAGAGGAAATTGATATTTAATATTACCTTCCTTCATATCAATAATAGCACCAACAGTTCGAAGAAAAGGTCTTCCCAATATAATGGGACAAGATGCATTGCATTCAATATCCAAGACAACAAAATCAACGGGGACAAGGTTATTGTTAATCGTAATACGAACATTATCAACTCTCCCCAAAGGTTTCTTTGTAGAATTATCAGCAAGATTAACATCCAAATAACAATTTTTCAATGGTGGCAAGTCAAGCATATTATAGATTTTTCTAGGCATAACGGAAATACTTGCACCAAGATCACACAAAGCATTACAATCAAAATCATTGACCTTCATCTTAATGATGGGCTCCCAACCATCCTCTAACTTCCTAGTAATAGAAGCTTCGCGATTTAATTTCTCTTCTCTAGCTTTTATGAGAGCATTTGTAATATGTTTTGTAAAGGCCAAGTTTATAGCACTAGCATTAGGACTCTTAGCAAGTTTTTGTAAGAACTTTATAACTTCAGAGATGTGATAATCATCAAAATCTAAACCATTATAATCTAAAGCAATGGGATCATTGTCCTCAATGTTGGAAAAAATTTCAGCAGTTTTATCACAGGCAGTTTCAACAGTTTTAGCAGTTTCAGGCAGTTTTTCACGCTTTGCATTAGAAGTGGAAACATTGCCAACACCAATTATTCTACCATTAATAGTAGGAGGTGCAGCAACATGTGGAGCATTAGCATTACTAGTGGTGCTAATAGTCCAAACTTTAGCTATATTATCTTCTTTAGCATTTTCTTCTCTTTCCCACCTAGCACGCAATTCGGCCATCAATCTTATATTCTCATTAATTCTAACTTGGATGGCATTCGCTGTAGTAACAATTTTATTATCAATATCCTCAGGTTTAGCAGCCATTTTATTAATTAAGGAAGATTGTGACGCAGACATGTATGAGATTCAGTTTTCAGCATTTGCAAGTTTAGTTTGCAACCCAGAGATCTCCATATTCAGATTTTCAAGTTGATTTCCTATATTTTTCAACAAGGTAGATTGTTCATTCATAGTTTTAGTAAACAATTTATTTTGCTCATATTGGGATTCTATAAAGCTCTTAGTAGATCTTTCAATTTCTAACATCTTTTCCTCATTAGGTGAAACATATCTACCATAAGAATTACCATTAGCGGGATATGGCCTAGAATTATTGTAATTGTTATTTTTAATGAAGTTCACATCAACATGTTCTTCTTGGGCAACCAATGAAGCTAACGGAACATTATTAGGATCAACATTTGCCCTACCATTCACAAGCATAGACATAATAGCATCAATCTTATCACTCAAGGAAGAGGTTTCTTCAACAGAATTTACCTTCTTACCTTGTGGAGCTCTTTCCGTGTGCCATTCAGAGTAATTAATCATCATATTATCAAGAAGCTTTGTTGCGTCGCCTAGAGTGATGGACATAAAGGTACCTCCAGCAGCTGAATCCAATAAGTTCCGCGAAGAAAAATTCAGTCCTGCATAAAAGGTTTGGATGATCATCCAAGTAGTCAGTCCATGGGTTGGGCAATTTTTAACCAAAGATTTCATTCTTTCCCATGCTTGGGCAACATGCTCATTATCCAATTGTTTAAAATTCATTATGCTACTTCTCAAAGATATAATTTTAGCAGGAGGATAATATCTACCAATAAAAGCATCCTTGCATTTAGTCCATGAATCAATACTATTCTTAGGCAGAGATAGCAACCAATCTTTAGCTCTTCCTCTTAATGAGAAAGGAAACAATTTTAATTTTATAATGTCACCATCTACATCCTTATACTTTTGCATTTCACATAGTTCAACAAAATTATTAAGATGGGCAACAACATCATCAGAACTAACACCAGAAAATTGCTCTCTCATAACAAGATTCAGTAAAGCAGGTTTAATTTCAAAGAATTCTGCTGTAGTAGCAGGTGGAGCAATAGGTGTGCATAAGAAATCATTATTATTTGTGATTGTGAAGTCACACAACTTAGTATTTTCAGGAGTACCCATTTTAGCAACAGTAAATGAAGCAAACTAGATAAAGTAAATGCAAGTAACTAATTTTTTGTGTGTTTTTAATATGGCAAACAAGATAGCAAATAAAGTAAAGTTAGCAACTAATTTTTTGTGTGTTTTTGATATAATGTAGCAAACAAAGTAGTAAATAAAATAAAGCAAGACAAAAACAAAGTAAAGAGATTGGAGGTGGAGACTTGTAATATCCCAGGTTTAGAGGCTACAAAATGAGAGAATACCAAAGTGTGCATTGCATTCATGCATAGAAAATCCGGGGAATTTTCGCGCTTTCAAATAAAACTTACCACAGTAACTGAAGTTTCACTTGACTTGCTGGAATTGAAGTAGATCATCAAGTCAAGCGCTATAAACTTCACTGTGATCTTTGTTAAAACCTTGTTTTGGGTAGAGATGATTTGATCTATGGATTAGATCAAATGGAATTATATTTACAACAACACATTCTTTAAGAATCAAACCTTAACTTATTAACACTTAAAAGTTGGCAACTACTTTTGTGTGCAAATTAATTCACTTCTAAACTTATTACCAAATAAGGTATACCACAGGGTCTAAAGTGCATAAAAGCCACACATTCTTATTTAAATCATAACTTATTAAATATATGGAATATCATAAAACTAAATCCATTTACATTACGATTTATAGTTCAAACTATTTGAATCAAACTGACTATGAGTATTTTGAAACTCATATGATCATGCCTTGGTGAAATCAAACACCAACTATCCAAATTTGAGGAATAACCTTCAATGATCTTTTGATTAATATTATAATATAAATCCAATCCAATATGATATAGTGACTCATCCACAATAATAAAACCATCCACAAGATATTTAGTAACAAATGCCACTTGGCTATCCAAAAATAAATCATATGAGAGGATAATGATCTTGCCACATAGGATGAAAATATCTACATGACTTGCTTTCCAAGTTATGCCACCTCATGCTCAAAGGATTGCTATGGATAAGGGCATGACAACCAAGCACCTTAGTCATCTAACCAACACAAGAGTCACCACCTATGTGTCATGATACTAGAGCTTGCCCAAGCCTATAAATAGAGCCACACCCTTCATCCATTTGCTCATCAAGTACCATGATACATGGGAACAAACACATAGAGCCACTCCATGTGAATTAGCTAGGATCAAGATGAAGAAGCTAGGAGGTGGAGGCATACCACAAGATGCAGGTTTATCAGATTTCCTGAAGAACAAGCTACAGAAAATACCAAGGTAGAATCCCTAGGCAAACCATATATTTAGAGGATCATATCATCATATCTTGAGTAGGACCTTAGGCTATTACAAGACATTTAGAAGTGAGAGAGATTATAGATGCTAACCATAGCCATGTCTATCCTAGAGAATTTTAGAGTAGTATTACATCTTAATTGTTTAAACCAACCTTTAATCTTGTAGATGAGAGCCATGTTCCATTAGTGAAACATAACCAAATCTTATGCAAAACCCTAAACCATTTCCCATAGGATCCAACCCACATAAAATATTATGTCCCCACTTGTGAATCATGGATCACAAGTAATAAATCAAGCCATATATGCTTATGGACTAAATGCCATTTGGTAAGAAGAGTAAAACCAATATCCAATTCTATTTGGTATCCCAAGTACTTGTTTAGTTAACCAAATAGGAAAATGTATCCTAGTTTGAACCATCACCTTAACAAATGAATTAACCATAATGAGCTTAGGATCTATGTTAAATAATTCAAGTCAGTAATTTGCTAAGCAAGATTAGTAATTACAGAGTTTGTTCAACCATCTTCTTAAAACCATTGGAAACAATTCTCTACATAAAATCATGCACCAATCCCATTCTTATTACCACTTATTATAAACTCTAACCATAATAAAAATTATATGAGAACAATCCATATTGTTAAGCACACTAGTTAAACCTAATAATATTTTCACCAGTCACATGTTATCATATTCCAAACCATTTAAACAAATTTGGTTTCTAAATAAAAGGAGATGGAGATAAAAATCTAAAACTTATTTCTATGTTAATTACACCTCACAACATATCAATCCAATTAAAAATTCAATGTTTATTTAAACAACAAAATGATACAGTAAGCATCATTATCAGATTATATTAATGTTTAAATATTTTAGAATCTGCAAAACAAAACAGAATTCAAATTTGAATTCAAACATGAAAATAGAAAACAGAAAAGGAAAATAGAGAGAGAGAGAGGCTCACCTGTCTTACCACAGCAGCCCAGCAGACCAGCCCACGTCGTGGCCCAGCAGGGGACCAAGAGCAACCCAGCCCACGAACGAAACGACCCAAACCACTTACCGTTTCGATGCTTTAAAGATCGTGCGAGAGGGAATCGTCTTCGTTCTCTTCCCCGGCGTCGACAGCGCAGAGGTGAGCTCAGGCCACGTCCTCGACGACGATAAGGACGCCCTGGACGCCGCAGAAGCTTCTAGAACTCCACCCTATATCTCTCGCGTCCGTCTTATCCCTTCCGCATCAAGATTCACGCCCGAATGCAGCTCACCGTCGCCATCGCATCTCGGCCAGTACCGCCGGCGAGCCGACGAACCAGACCCTCTCTTGCCCTATAAATACTCCTAGAGCACCGCCAGGAAACCCTAGCACCTTGCCGCCCATCCATTTCTTCCCAGAACCTCTCTATCTCTCACATTCTTCCACGTACTGTCGCCGGCGTCGTAGACGAGTTCGACGGAGGAGACCACCCCTAGCTCCGTGCAGTGGCTCGTTGGAAGCGCCTGGCCGCGTAGAGCATCCTGGAGGAGTCTAGCATCGAGGGAAGCCAAGCTGATGAAGAATTTTGCCGTTCCCTTTCTCTCGGGTTCGCCGGGAAAGGATCAATCGCCGTCGTCTCCGGTGGTTATCGTCGTCGCCGACCACACCGTCGTATTCACGGTAAGCTTGCGCATCATTTGGACCTACCTTTGCTTCCTGGAACCATCTGTAGCTCTCAATCGATCATTCGCCGGAGAGCACCGCCGCAGGACATTGTCGCCGGCGTAGCTCCGGTGATCCCCTCGCCAAGCCACCACCACCATCATGTTCCTTGTATTCTTCTCGTTCGTTTAGTATCAACCGCGCATCCAGGGAGGCCATATAGCGGCGGCGCCACCGTGCCCTGGCCGCCGGCGGTTAAACGCCAGTGCGGTCAACAGCCCGATCCACTTTGACCGATCGTTACTGCGTGGCATCCAACGTGGCAGTAGCCCCACCTGTCTGTCTCTGGGTGTGTAACCGAATCGGTATGTTTAGTATTTCGTTTTAATTTCAAATTCCAGAAAATTGCAGAAACTTTGTAAAATCATAGAAAAATAATTTCAACTCAGAAAAATATGAATAATATATCAAAATGCTCACAAAAATAAACTCTATTCAAATAAAATATAAAACAAAAATGTGTGTCAAAATAAATTTCACTTATTTTTAACCCTATTAATTATGCCATTTCAATTATTTAACATGCAATTTGAATTCAATAATTAGTGAAGTTATAAAAATTAAATTTTAACTATTCAGTAACTAAGTAAAATGTTAAGATTAATTTTATTTACCATATTTGCACTAACTTAATTATTAGTAGTAATTCATAAACCCTAATTTGAAAATTATAAGTTACTATCTTCTTAAATAATAATAAATCAAGAAAATACTAAAAGCCAATATTAATTTAGTAACTTAAATATTGTGAACTTAAATAATTTTAATTTGCAAGTTATTATTTTTAAAACCTAGTAATAATTGTTAAACCCTTATCTCTGAATTAAACCAAAATAGGAGTTACCCTAATTATTAATTCTTGTGGAAAATTAATAAAATGTTAAACCATTACTAATTTTGATTCAAAGTAATTAGTAACCACAACTCTATTACCAATTATCATTTTAGGAGTTGTACCATAATTTAGAAATCCTAGTTTCAATTTAGTAAGACTTTGATTCCATTATTTTATGTGATCATTTGAAAATACTTTAACCCTAAAACCCTAGTTGCTTATCACATGTGATCATGTGAATTTCACCTTACATAGAGAACCATATTATGTGACCAACAAATACAAGTCATGATCCACCAACATAAAACCAATTCATATGAGCTTATCATTTCATGTCTCTATTTTTGATTAAAACCTATATGATCCAATAAGGCCACCTAAGTATAAACCCTAACTTGTTAATTGGATTAGTACCATTGATCACCACTCATATATACCATACCATTAGGATAAACCTCAATCCTCAAACCTAGTAGCACCATAATGATAAACCCTAATACCAATCTTGTGTAGTAATGCACAACACATGTTCCTATCCCACTAAACCCTACTAAAGGATCATAACCCCCTTAGCTTAGAAACTATTAGTGATTACTTAGTGAAGCAAATGAGAAACCATAGTAAACCCTAGTAGCTAAGTTATAGAACCATCTAGATAACCATCCTTTGATATGATGTATATGGGAAACCATGGTAATAACCCTACCAATACTTGCTACATATACACCCATTCTACTTAAAGAACCCAACTAGTTTCTATTAGTAAAACTAAAGGAATCCAATAGTAAACCCTAGAAAGCCATAGCACCTATATATAGTAGTTCATATTCTTATTTTAACCTGTTCTTCAAAAGTTATTCTTTTGAAGTACAAATACCAATCAAACCTTAGAAGCCCTAATCCTTCTTTGAAATACTCAATAGTTCTTAAACAACATGTTCTTCAAAAGTTATTCTTTTGAAGTATAGTATAAGTAATCATCAACCATGTTTTGTAGAACTTAAAATTGACAATTGTTCCTTACATATTATTCCATCACTATTATTTATGTGTATGATTGTTATGATGTCTTATAACACTTGGATATGATGCTAATATAACCAAACCCTAATAAGAACCTTGTTTGAGAACCATTCTAAAAGTGCAACCAACCCTAAAGAAATCTTTACAACTTATACATCTTAAACCATCGAGGTTAGGTTATGCTCGGGACGATTGCATCTCATACTATGCATTATAGCATCTCTGTCAGTTCTTTAAACATTGTCCTTACCGGACGATGATGGTATTTCAGCATTTGGAGTTCTCACGTATCGAAGCTTTTGCCTGCATAATCTTGCAGTCAAGAAAGGCAAGTTCATCGCTTGCTCATGTCATTTGATTATTTGTATCAAACTATATGCAAAGTACTATACTTATCACTCATGCATTGAAAAGCAAAGTATTATTTTATAATTATGAATATGACTATGTGGTGGGCAATGGAACCATGGTATGTGTTGATATGGTGGAGGTTCCATTGCATGGGTTATATCACCCTAGGATTAATTACAAATGCCGTCCAGTGATTCTAGCGCCGTACATATCGCGTTATCCATAAGATCTATAATGGCTCTGGGGAAGTCAGCTGTATCTTTTCCCTTCTGCACGCCAACGGATCGGAGAGCCGGTGGGGTGTTGGAGGCACTGCCGCAATAGGTTGGGAAATCCTTTTAAATCCCCATCCATTAGTGATGATAAGCTCTACGATCTATGATGGATTGTCCGGAGTACACCATGAGTAAAGCCGTATTATCGGGGGAAGTCTACTGGAGGTGTACGGTTGGACAAAAGGGTGGGTTTGCAGGGTCGCGGAGAAGGCAGTGATTGGCTTGGATCTTATACTGGGCCTCACACCAAAGGAAGTGTGGACGAGGACATACTCTCGGCTGGCAACAAAGATAAGTTCTCTTGTGGGGTAAAGTAACGCACCTCTGCAGAGGGTATCAAGAATTGTGACTGTCACTCCCTGTTCCGGGAAGGGAACTGCGAACGCGGCAGGAAAGGAACTCCACGAAGTTCTAGTCAACCTGTGAAGACTGACGGGCATAGTTTTCAGAATAAAATAAACCTTTTGAAGAAATGATTACAAAAACTTGCATTGGCCTATGACTTTCTGGTCTATGGCTGTAGCTAGTGCATGATACACCTATTTCCTAATATGAACTTGCTGAGTACGCTCGTACTCATTCTATCTCGTTTGAACCCCCTTCTTAGATCAAGATACCGAAGGAGAAACTACCGTGGAACTCGAAGACAAAGGAGTCAACTGCAACAAGATGAAGAATCCAATCAAAGAAGTCAATTGAGTCAACTTCTGCATCAGCTATAATGGAAACCTAGACTAGCACTAGAAGGGAACCTTTCCCTAATCCTAGCACCTAAGTAGCTAGAGTTCTATAGCAAGCCAATTAGCTCTTAAACTTGAGTTAGCTATAAGATAGACTACGAGTCGTTCTTCTGGAGCTTTATTTGAAGTTTTACCTCACTGTAAAGTAGGAGGCTGTGTGGATCTTATGTAAACAGTTCGTGTGTACTTCTATAGACATACCTTGGACTCGCATATGTTTCTGTTGTACCACTCTGAGAGATGTAATATGAGTGGAACGGTGTTTCACTTGTGTTATGTCAATGACTTGTGTACTACACCATGCAGTGGTACGCTGGGTCACCGCAGCTGGTATCAGAGCAAATGCTTTGACCCTAGGATTAAAACCCTTTAAAGGAGACCTATAGGTTTGGTAGAGTCTATAGGAGGTATCTTAGCTAAGACAACTATGCTAAGACAACTATGCCAAGTCAACTATACTAAACCAACTATTCTTTTGACTTGAGATGGGTATTCACTTAAGAATAATCCTGACACACTTGAGTCAATCTTCCTTATCTATCTTTCTTAAATAAAGTTAGTTAGTTATCTTGCTTCATTCCAAATAATTAGAACACCATTGAAGGTTAAGATAATGGGTAGTAGTAGACCACAGTTGGTATATAACACATGGTAGTCCAAAGAGAGGATACAACCATAAGGAAGATATCCTATTGGAAGTAGTATACCAATGCAAGTTATGGTTAAGTAAGAGTCATTAAAAATGTCAAATGGCTGATGTTAAGTAAGGGAGATAAGTTATATAAGGTAGTATATGTCTATGATGAGTCAATCATAGGAGGTAAGGAAGAGTGATATGAGTATTTAAGTCTACTTTTCATGATAAAGTTGGTAATCATATATGATTCACTTGGGAATCATGATGCGAGGGAGTAGAACATCATAAGTGAATTAACAGAAGTATGATGAGGAGTAGGATTTAGGGAATAGTTCGAAAGCTTAGGCCTTAAAATCCTGGAGACTGTGTCAAGAATATTAGAACCATAGTCCTTAATTTAAAAGAAGGCTTATTTAGAGTACATCACATAGAGAAATCCTAGAGTTATAGGTGGTATATTCTAAACAATCATGTGTTTAGAGTAGACATGTTAGAACTAATTGTATTATAGGAAGTAGTCCTCAATAGCACATATATATGGTATACTATTTTGTTAGTACTTCCAAAGAAAACTAGGTTAACTTCAACTATCCCAAGCCATTTTGTTTCAAGTTTGTCTCATTGCAAATGTGCAATTAAGATAAATGTTGAGACAAATAGTAGAAATTCACGTATTCGTGCTAAGTATCACGACCTAAACCTATGTAATGTGGTGTTATATACTACACATCTACACCTGATGTTTAGGGATGTCTTACCCAACTATTATATTCAGGCATATAAGGATGTGTATTATAAGCACAAAGCTGGATTTTCTTGGATTTTCTTGAATCTTCATTGATTGACTAGATCCATACATGAAGTTTGACTTTGATATGCAAATGCATGTTGCAATATCAAGCTCTTACTTGATGTTATAGGTCTAGAGGGTAAAGGTATTCGTGTAAGGAAGTGACGAACTCTGAAGATTTTGAAGTCAAGATGAAGGTTCACTGGAAGAAGGAAGTGAAGTTGTGGGAAGCAACCACAACCATCTGAAGGAAGGACCAATTAAAACTCATTTTTATCCTTAAACAAGGAGTACTTCAACATGGAAGTACCATGAAAGTGAGAAAAATCGTGAATATGGAGCAGAAGAAGTAGAGCTGTATTCATTATGGAAGAAGGGAATGCAAGTGAAGTCACTTACAATACTATTTTCATAGTGTCAACAAGTGGTTTTCTTGCAAAACAAACCCTAGAAGAAGGAAAATAGACAAGTGAAGTCGCAGATGGTATCATAAGACCGCAGCTGATATAGGATAATCATGAAGAGAAAGTATGTGAAGTGAGGTATATCTTAACTAAAACTATAAAAGTAGCCACAGCTGGTAGGTAGATATTGACTACAACCATAACATAGCCACAGCTGGTATCCAATAAGTCACATTTTGTGTTAGATAGTCTGCAGCTGGTACCAGATAGCCCACAGCCTGAACATTTCTTTACCGTAAAAGAAAGGGGGATTCCGCAGCTAGTATTTCACAGCTGGTATCCCGTAGCTGGTAAATATTTAGTCGGAGGATTCGTAATAGATACCCACAACTGTGTGGATACACCGCAAAGAAGTCTTCATGAGACTTTAGGAAAGTAAAAAAATATAAACCAGACTTAAACCAACTACCTAACCTTGGAGTTTAATGATTAGAAGAAAGGAAGTTTGAAGATCATTAGTAAACTCCAAGGGGGAGAGGAAGGCTGAAGGAGAAGTATTAAGATATTATGGTAGTGTGATAGATGGAAAAAGGTCTGAACTGAAAGGAAGTCCGATCTTATTTTTATAAGGTTGTTGGGAAGTACCCATATAATAGTACTCTCAGGAGGTTGTCAGACCAGAAGCCGAGGTTCATATCTCGAGGAAATAAGGGTTAGACCTTAACTTGAGTGGGTAATTGTAATTACTCGAAACTAAGAGAACTTAAGTAAGTCTTAGATAATGAAGTTAGATGAAGAAGATGTCGAAGGACATGCAAAGCTTATGAAGGCTTAAGACCGAAGGAGTTTGATCATACCAAAACATAAGCCTATTAGAAAGATTCCTTTCATGGAACCTAAAGAAACCGAAAGGAGGATAACTAGCATAAACTAGAAGCCATGATTGGATGGACTAAATGAGTCTAATCCATTCGTAGGACTAAACAACCAGGACCATGCCTATTGTAAATACCTTACGAAGAACCATTACTTTCGTTATGGTAGTAAGGGACAACAATACCTTACTTTAAACAATCTTTTAGAATTAAGGTTTGGACATCGCAGCTGGTACACCATAGTGCCATATTACATCGCAGCTGGATTATCGCAGCTGATGGAACCAAGTTTTAAGTACCCAAATAGGAAGATGCCACCACAACCATTAGTAAAAGCCATTAACACAATAAGATGTCATAATCCAAGAATCTTTGGATAGTAAGCCTATAAGCTTAGAGTGTTGGAAGAAATCATAGAATTAAAGAAAAGTATCAGTGCCAGACATCAGAAGACTTCCGGAAGGATCTGGACAAGGGATATATTCAATTATATCTAGTGTGATCACCATGGAGTTGAAGGATGGTGATCAGTTCAAGACGTTTCAACATTCCGAAACATGAGAGCGTTCGAACTTCGGGACGAAGTTCAGTTTAAGGGGGAGAGGCTGTAATATCCCAGGTTTAGAGGCTACAAAATGAGAGAACACCAAAGTGTGCATTGCATTCATGCATAGAAAACCCGGGGAATTTTCGCGCTTTCAAATAAAACTTACCACAGTAACTGAAGTTTCACTTGACTTGCTGGAATTGAAGTAGATCATCAAGTCAAGCGCTATAAACTTCACTGTGATCTTTGTTAAAACCTTGTTTTGGGTAGAGATGATTTGATCTATGGATTAGATCAAATGGAATTATATTTACAACAACACATTCTTTAAGAATCAAACCTTAACTTATTAACACTTAAAAGTTAGCAACTACTTTTGTGTGCAAATTAATTCACTTCTAAACTTATTACCAAATAAGGTATACCACAGGGTCTAAAGTGCATAAAAGCCACACATTCTTATTTAAATCATAACTTATTAAATATATGGAATATCATAAAACTAAATCCATTTACATTACGATTTATAGTTCAAACTATTTGAATCAAACTGACTATGAGTATTTTGAAACTCATATGATCATGCCTTGGTGAAATCAAACACCAACTATCCAAATTTGAGGAATAACCTTCAATGATCTTTTGATCAATATTATAATATAAATCCAATCCAATATGATATAGTGACTCATCCACAATAATAAAACCATCCACAAGATATTTAGTAACAAATGCCACTTGGCTATCCAAAAATAAATCATATGAGAGGATAATGATCTTGCCACATAGGATGAAAATATCTACATGACTTGCTTTCCAAGTTATGCCACCTCATGCTCAAAGGATTGCTATGGATAAGGGCATGACAACCAAGCACCTTAGTCATCTAACCAACACAAGAGTCACCACCTATGTGTCATGATACTAGAGCTTGCCCAAGCCTATAAATAGAGCCACACCCTTCATCCATTTGCTCATCAAGTACCATGATACATGGGAACAAACACATAGAGCCACTCCATGTGAATTAGCTAGGATCAAGATGAAGAAGCTAGGAGGTGGAGGCATACCACAAGATGCAGGTTTATCAGATTTCCTGAAGAACAAGCTACAGAAAATACCAAGGTAGAATCCCTAGGCAAACCATATATTTAGAGGATCATATCATCATATCTTGAGTAGGACCTTAGGCTATTACAAGACATTTAGAAGTGAGAGAGATTATAGATGCTAACCATAGCCATGTCTATCCTAGAGAATTTTAGAGTAGTATTACATCTTAATTGTTTAAACCAACCTTTAATCTTGTAGATGAGAGCCATGTTCCATTAGTGAAACATAACCAAAGCTTATGCAAAACCCTAAACCATTTCCCATAGGATCCAACCCACATAAAATATTATGTCCCCACTTGTGAATCATGGATCACAAGTAATAAATCAAGCCATATATGCTTATGGACTAAATGCCATTTGGTAAGAAGAGTAAAACCAATATCCAATTCTATTTGGTATCCCAAGTACTTGTTTAGTTAACCAAATAGGAAAATGTATCCTAGTTTGAACCATCACCTTAACAAATGAATTAACCATAATGCGCTTAGGATCTATGTTAAATAATTCAAGTCAGTAATTTGCTAAGCAAGATTAGTAATTACAGAGTTTGTTCAACCATCTTCTTAAAACCCTTGGAAACAATTCTCTACATAAAATCATGCACCAATCCCATTCTTATTACCACTTATTATAAACTCTAACCATAATAAAAATTATATGAGAACAATCCATATTGTTAAGCACACTAGTTAAACCTAATAATATTTTCACCAGTCACATGTTATCATATTCCAAACCATTTAAACAAATTTGGTTTCTAAATAAAAGGAGATGGAGATAAAAATCTAAAACTTATTTCTATGTTAATTACACCTCACAACATATCAATCCAATTAAAAATTCAATGTTTATTTAAACAACAAAATGATACAGTAAGCATCATTATCAGATTATATTAATGTTTAAATATTTTAGAATCTGCAAAACAAAACATAATTCAAATTTGAATTCAAACATGAAAATAGAAAACAGAAAAGGAAAATAGAGAGAGAGAGAGGCTCACCTGTCTTACCACAGCAGCCCAGCAGACCAGCCCACGTCGTGGCCCAGCAGGGGACCAAGAGCAACCCAGCCCACGAACGAAACGACCCAAACCACTTACCGTTTCGATGCTTTAAAGATCGTGCGAGAGGGAATCGTCTTCGTTCTCTTCCCCGGCGTCGACAGCGCAGAGGTGAGCTCAGGCCACGTCCTCGACGACGATAAGGACGCCCTGGACGCCGCAGAAGCTTCTAGAACTCCACCCTATATCTCTCGCGTCCGTCTTATCCCTTCCGCATCAAGATTCACGCCCGAATGCAGCTCACCGTCGCCATCGCATCTCGGCCAGTACCGCCGGCGAGCCGACGAACCAGACCCTCTCTTGCCCTATAAATACTCCTAGAGCACCACCAGGAAACCGTAGCACCTTGCCGCCCATCCATTTATTCCCAGAACCTCTCTATCTCTCACATTCTTCCACGTACTGTCGCCGGCGTCGTGGACGAGTTCGACGGAGGAGACCACCCCTAGCTCCGTGCAGTGGCTCGTTGGAAGCGCCTGGCCGCGTAGAGCATCCTGGAGGAGTCTAGCATCGAGGGAAGCCAAGCTGATGAAGAATTTTGCTGTTCCCTTTCTCTCGGGTTCGCCGGGAAAGGATCAATCGCCGTCGTCTCCGGCGGTTATCGTCGTCGCCGACCACACCGTCGTATTCACGGTAAGCTTGCGCATCATTTGGACCTACCTTTGCTTCCTGGAACCATCTGTAGCTCTCAATCGATCATTCGCCGGAGAGCACCGCCGCAGGACATTGTCGCCGGCGTAGCTCCGGTGATCCCCTCGCCAAGCCACCACCACCATCGTGTTCCTTGTATTCTTCTCGTTCGTTTAGTATCAACCGCGCATTCAGGGAGGCCATATAGCGGCGGCGCCACCGTGCCCTGGCCGCCGGCGGTTAAACGCCGGTGCGGTCAACAGCCCAGTCCACTTTGACCAGTCGTTGCCTGCGTGGCATCCAACGTGGCAGTAGCCCCACCTGTCTGTCTCTGGGTGTGTAAACGAATCGGTATGTTTAGTATTTCGTTTTAATTTCAAATTCCAGAAAATTGCAGAAACTTTGTAAAATCATAGAAAAATAATTTCAACTCAGAAAAATATGAATAATATATCAAAATGCTCACAAAAATAAACTCTATTCAAATAAAATATAAAACAAAAATGTGTGTCAAAATAAATTTCACTTATTTTTAACCCTATTAATTATGCCATTTCAATTATTTAACATACAATTTGAATTCAATAATTAGTGAAGTTATAAAAATTAAATTTTAACTATTCAGTAACTAAGTAAAATGTTAAGATTAATTTTATTTACCATATTTGCACTAACTTAATTATTAGTAGTAATTCATAAACCCTAATTTGAAAATTATAAGTTACTATCTTCTTAAATAATAATAAATCAAGAAAATACTAAAAGCCAATATTAATTTAGTAACTTAAATATTGTGAACTTAAATAATCTTAATTTGCAAGTTATTATTTTTAAAACCTAGTAATAATTGTTAAACCCTTATCTCTGAATTAAACCAAAATAGGAGTTACCCTAATTATTAATTCTTGTGGAAAATTAATAAAATGTTAAACCATTACTAATTTTGATTCAAAGTAATTAGTAACCACAACTCTATTACCAATTATCATTTTAGGAGTTGTACCATAATTTAGAAATCCTAGTTTCAATTTAGTAAGACTTTGATTCCATTATTTTATGTGATCATTTGAAAATACTTTAACCCTAAAACCCTAGTTGCTTATCACATGTGATCATGTGAATTTCGCCTTACATAGAGAACCATATTATGTGACCAACAAATACAAGTCATGATCCACCAACATAAAACCAATTCATATGAGCTTGTCATTTCATGTCTCTATTTTTGATTAAAACCTATATGATCCAATAAGGCCACCTAAGTATAAACCCTAACTTGTTAATTGGATTAGTACCATTGATCACCACTCATATATACTATACCATTAGGATAAACCTCAATCCTCAAACCTAGTAGCACCATAATGATAAACCCTAATACCAATCTTGTGTAGTAATGCACAACACATGTTCCTATCCCACTAAACCCTACTAAAGGATCATAACCCCCTTAGCTTAGAAACTATTAGTGATTACTTAGTGAAGCAAATGAGAAACCATAGTAAACCCTAGTAGCTAAGTTATAGAACCATCTAGATAACCATCCTTTGATATGATGTATATGGGAAACCATGGTAATAACCCTACCAATACTTGCTACATATACACCCATTCTACTTAAAGAACCCAACTAGTTTCTATTAGTAAAACTAAAGGAATCCAATAGTAAACCCTAGAAAGCCATAGCACCTATATATAGTAGTTCATATTCTTATTTTAACCTGTTCTTCAAAAGTTATTCTTTTGAAGTACAAATACCAATCAAACCTTAGAAGCCCTAATCCTTCTTTGAAATACTCAATAGTTCTTAAACAACATGTTCTTCAAAAGTTATTCTTTTGAAGTATAGTATAAGTAATCATCAACCATGTTTTGTAGAACTTAAAATTGACAATTGTTCCTTACATATTATTCCATCACTATTATTTATGTGTATGATTGTTATGATGTCTTATAACACTTGGATATGATGCTAATATAACCAAACCCTAATAAGAACCTTGTTTGAGAACCATTCTAAAAGTGCAACCAACCCTAAAGAAATCTTTACAACTTATACATCTTAAACCATCGAGGTTAGGTTATGCTCGGGACGATTGCATCTCATACTATGCATTATAGCATCTCTGTCAGTTCTTTAAACATTGTCCTTACCGGACGATGATGGTATTTCAGCATTTGGAGTTCTCACGTATCGAAGCTTTTGCCTGCATAATCTTGCAGTCAAGAAAGGCAAGTTCATCGCTTGCTCATGTCATTTGATTATTTGTATCAAACTATATGCAAAGTACTATACTTATCACTCATGCATTGAAAAGCAAAGTATTATTTTATAATTATGAATATGACTATGTGGTGGGCAATGGAACCATGGTATGTGTTGATATGGTGGAGGTTCCATTGCATGGGTTATATCACCCTAGGATTAATTACAAATGCCGTCCAGTGATTCTAGCGCCGTACATATCGCGTTATCCATAAGATCTATAATGGCTCTGGGGAAGTCAGCTGTATCTTTTCCCTTCTGCACGCCAACGGATCGGAGAGCCGGTGGGGTGTTGGAGGCACTGCCGCAATAGGTTGGGAAATCCTTTTAAATCCCCATCCATTAGTGATGATAAGCTCTACGATCTATGATGGATTGTCCGGAGTACACCATGAGTAAAGCCGTATTATCGGGGGAAGTCTACTGGAGGTGTACGGTTGGACAAAAGGGTGGGTTTGCAGGGTCGCGGAGAAGGCAGTGATTGGCTTGGATCTTATACTGGGCCTCACACCAAAGGAAGTGTGGACGAGGACATACTCTCGGCTGGCAACAAAGATAAGTTCTCTTGTGGGGTAAAGTAACGCACCTCTGCAGAGGGTATCAAGAATTGTGACTGTCACTCCCTGTTCCGGGAAGGGAACTGCGAACGCGGCAGGAAAGGAACTCCACGAAGTTCTAGTCAACCTGTGAAGACTGACGGGCATAGTTTTCAGAATAAAATAAACCTTTTGAAGAAATGATTACAAAAACTTGCATTGGCCTATGACTTTCTGGTCTATGGCTGTAGCTAGTGCATGATACACCTATTTCCTAATATGAACTTGCTGAGTACGCTCGTACTCATTCTATCTCGTTTGAACCCCCTTCTTAGATCAAGATACCGAAGGAGAAACTACCGTGAAACTCGAAGACAAAGGAGTCAACTGCAACAAGATGAAGAATCCAATCAAAGAAGTCAATTGAGTCAACTTCTGCATCAGCTATAATGGAAACCTAGACTAGCACTAGAAGGGAACCTTTCCCTAATCCTAGCACCTAAGTAGCTAGAGTTCTATAGCAAGCCAATTAGCTCTTAAACTTGAGTTAGCTATAAGATAGACTACGAGTCGTTCTTCTGGAGCTTTATTTGAAGTTTTACCTCACTGTAAAGTAGGAGGCTGTGTGGATCTTATGTAAACAGTTCGTGTGTACTTCTATAGACATTCCTTGGACTCGCATATGTTTCTGTTGTACCACTCTGAGAGATGTAATATGAGTGGAACGGTGTTTCACTTGTGTTATGTCAACGACTTGTGTACTACACCATGCAGTGGTATGCTGGGTCACCGCAAGACTCCCCTTGCAGCGTGTCTTGATCTCCCCGACAACGGCGCCAGAAAACAGTCTTGATACGCGTACAATACGCGACCGTTGGGAACCCCAAGAGGAAGGTGTGATGCGTACAATAGCAAGTTTTCCCTCAGTAAGAAACCAAGGTTTATCGAACCAGTAGGAGCCAAGAAGCACGTTGAAGGTTGATGGCGGCGGAGTGTAGTGCGGCGCAACACCAGGGATTCCGGCGCCAACGTGGAACCTGCACAACACAACCAAAGTACTTTGTCCCAACGTAACAGTGAGGTTGTCAATCTCACCGGCTTGCTGTAACAAAGGATTAGATGTATAGTGTGGATGATGACGTTTGCAGAGAACAGTAGAACGAGTATTGCAGTAGATTGTATTCGATGTAAAAGAATGGACCGGGGTCCACAGTTCACTAGAGGTGTCTCTCCCATAAGAATAAGCATGTTGGGTGAACAAATTACAGTTGGGCAATTGACAAATAAAGAGGGCATGACCATGCACATACTCCCTCCGTCCCGATTTAATTAACTTAGGGAGGGGAAAACGTTTCAGAAAAGGTAAATTACATTTTCGTCCGAAATATTTTGAAATCTTTACATCTCAATCCACCTCTCCGCTTAGATCTAGATCCATCCCGCTAGTGCCCAGCACCTCCGCTCGCTGATGGATCCCAGCTGCTGGGATCGATCCAGCGCCACCGCTAGCTGGGATCAATCCAGCACCTCCTCCGCTCACTAGCTGGGCCATCCAGCGCACCTCCTCCGCTCACTAGCTGGGATCGATCCAGCGCACCTCTTTCGCTCGCTGGGATCGATCAAGCACCTTCGTCCAGCTCGCCAAGAACGCCAACACCTGCGATACGTCTAATATGGCCCCCAACTCGCCATTGATCCGAGCTCGCCAGCAATCCGAGCTCGCTGGACCTCAGCCTCAGCATGCTGCCGGAGCAGCACCTCCGCCACCTGCCTCCGCCTGCCGCAGATCACCCCGCCATGTTCCAGCTCGAGATGCTGCCGGAGCAGCAGCAGCTCTGCCACCTGCCAAGTGGTGGCTCCGCCAACCACCTCCGCTTGCTCCAGCTCACCGCGCTGCTGGAGCAGCAGCTCCGCCACCCGCCTCCGCCCGCCGCAGATCACCTCGCCTTGCTGCCGGAGCGGCAGCAGCTCTGCCACCTGCCTCAGAGTGGTTGCTCCGCCAACCACCTCCGCTTGCTCCAGCTCGCCGCGCTGCCGGAGCGACAGCTCCGCCACCTGCCTCCGCCGGCCGCAGATCACCTCGCCTTGCCCCAGCTTGCCATGCCGCCGGAACGGCAGCTCCGCTACCTGCCTCAGATTGGCCCCAACCTTCAGTTTCTACAGTATCTTCTTCCTCAACACCTGACAACTCCAGTTCCAGCAGGTTAGCCCCAAGCAGCTCAAGTTATAATTTGAAATGACAAACTTGCATCATCAGGTTAGAAAACATACCATGAGGTTGAGCTTGTGCGTGATGGCACGATGGAAGATGACCACGCCATCTTAAACATCCACTCATCTTGTACTCCTAAATTGCGGCGATGGAGTATTAACCAAGTACCGATAAGCCTTCACAACAATAGAGCAAATTTACTTTCATGGAGTATAACAATTTTAGCACAAGAAACTAAGACTAAGAATTGAGTAACTCAAATATTGCAAGCAAGCATAAGCACAAACATCAGCAGATTTGCAAGCGTAGTTCTTACAAGCACAAGCATCATCATCAGATTTGCACAAGCACAAGCATCATCATCAGATTTGCACAAGCATATTCCGGAACGGAGGGAGTACTTATCTGTTCTTCTTGTCATGCAGTTCCATCATGGTTGAAGTGGAAGTACTCGAAGGAGATAACGGCTATGTCGTCAATGATGCAGGAGGTGTTGGGCAGCCATCTGGAAAAGACCTATCAGACCAAGCAAGATTTGGAGCTTACTTTGCAATGCAATTTATACAGACCAGAGATGGAAAGGTGGATAAAAAAGACAAGGAGCTTGTTGCTGGTCTATTAAAGACAAGTCTAAGTACAGTTGAAAAAATCTGGAAAGAAGCACGACTACAAATTGCAGCAGGGCAAGAAGTAGATGTTTCATCGAAGAAAAAAGGCAGAGTTGGACGTAAGAGAAAAGATCTAGAGCTCTCCAGGGTAACCTCAATCCCATTGAATAGAAGAAAAACAGTCAGAGCTCTAGCAAGGGAACTCAATGTTAGCCGAACAACCTTGCACAGAAGGTTAGAATGGGGTGAACTAAATCGATGCTCAAACACTTTGAAGCCAGCTCTAAAGCCAGCTAACAGAATTGAAAGACTGAAATTTTGTATGTTTATGCTCCAAGAGTGCACAATGACAGATGTGAGTGTTTTCTTCAAGGAAATGGACAATTTTGTTCATATCGACGAAAAATGGTTTGACTTGACACAGAAAAACAATGTGTACTATCTAGTCCCTGGAGAGCCTACCCCATATCGGACGGTGCATAATAAGAACAGTATAGGGAAGGTTATGTTTTTAACTGCTGTGGCTCAGCCAAGGTTTGCCATTGTTGATGGAGTAAAGGTTTGCACTTTTGATGGAAAAATAGGCACATGGCCATTTGTCACTGAAACTGCAGCTGTTAGAAGAAGCGAAAACAGGGAAAAGGGTACTCTTGAACTCAAATCAATGAAAGTTAACAGAGATGTAATGAGAGATTTCATGTGCAATAAAGTAATCCCTACTATACTAGACAAGTGGGCAGATGAGGACGCAGGGAGAACTATCTATATACAACAAGACAATGCCACCCCACACATCAAGCCTAATGACCCTGCTTTCGTACAAGTGGTTGCACAAACTGACCTGAACATTGTGTTACTGCAACAACCACCTAATAGTCCTGATATGAACATTCTAGATCTATGCTTCTTTCGGTCTATTCAATCTCTCACCGATTGCAGAGCACCTAAAAATATTAGAGAACTGATTGAAGCTGTGGAGGAAGAATTTGATAACTATGAGGTGGATAAGCTAGCTAAAAGCTTTCTAACATTGCAAACATGCTTGAGAGAGACTATGAAGAAGCAAGGAGGAAATTGCTATGACATCCAACACATGGGTAAAGATAAAAGGATAAAGGAAGGAAGACTCCCTATCTTTCTTACTTGCAAGGCTGATCTAGTTGCAGATACATTAAAAATTATAGAAGAAGCACAAGCTATTGAGAATAGCACAACCAGCAAAGAAGCAAAAGCAGAGCAGCTTAAGCAGTTGATAGAAGAGGCAGAAGCAAGAGCAAAAGAAAAAGTAGAAGCAGCAGCAGCAGCACAAGAAGCATCTTGAGTAGTTTTAAGTTATGCAATACTCCGTAGTTTTAATTTATGTGGAACCTACTGTATATAGGTGCATGCCTGGTGCTCTATCAAACCAGCAACAACATAATAAATCTTTACATCCTGTTGAAATGGGTGTAAGCCTTCCTACATTAAATGGGAGTATTTATTTATAAGACCCTTTATTTATTTTATGGCAGTCTGCTACTAATGATCACCAAAATATAAAAAATCAAGGATTATGTTAATGGCTAGCTGAAGAATAAGCAACAGTACATGTGAGCTAAATCCTGCACACATGAGAGTGCTCAACAGTGTCATCACAGACACAGAGTGCCATGCTTCATTGAAAACATAGACTGTACATAGAGAGCAACAACTATAAATAGTAACGATTTGGAGCATATCAAAACGGCATTCTACCAAGACACAAGTAGATCAATGTATCCAGTTATGAAATACTCCCTCAAATACATCATCTGCTGTAACGATTTGGAGCATATCAAAACGGCTAATTATTCTTTGAAGAGCTGAAGAGAAACCAGCATGTTCAAGCAGTGAAGAATCGAAACTTGATTCAAAACAAAGTCCAAACCATTGAGTAGGGTGTTACAGTACAATATGCAACAGGAATACAACAGTACAATATGCAATCTTTCAACCTGGCATGACTATCAATTCAACAAAAAGAACAACTAAGTAAACACCAGAATCTTTCAATACAACAGGAATAGCTGCGGAAAATTTCAAACTAGATTAAGTACCTTATCAAGGGAGAGAATTTTCGTCCAGGAAGTCTTTGCAGGTGGACGATGACGATGAGCTGCGGTGGTCTGGTGACTGGCCTGCGAGACAACACGTAATTCTTCGGTTACAGTGTGCAATGTTTGCAGGGAAATATGCTAAGTGATCATCAAAGTGACAGACTTGGAGCTCTGGAGCTTGAGGGGCAGCTGCGAGAGCAGCATTTCCCTGGCGGCGATGCTCCTGCTGCTGGTCACCAGCTTGAACCACTGGCTCTCCGGGTCGCAGCTGCTGTCCGCACTGAGGCACCGGCACGGGTTGGTGACCACGCTCCGGCCGTCGGTGCCGACGTCCAGGCAGAGCATGCCGGTTGATACGTCTCCGACGTATCGATAATTTCTTATGTTCCATGCCACATTATTGATGTTATCTACATGTTTTATGCACACTTTATGTCATATTCGTGCATTTTCTGGAACTAACCTATTAACAAGATGCCGAAGTGCCAGTTCCTGTTTTCTGCTGTTTTTGGTTTCAGAAATCCTAGTAACGAAATATTCTCGGAATCGGACGAAATCAACGCCCAGGTTCCTATTTTGCCCGGAAGCATCCAGAACACCCGAGAGCCGCCGGAGGAAGCCACAGGGGCCCCACACTACACCCTGGCGCGGCCAGAGGGGGGGCCGCGCCGCCCTATGGTGTGGTGGCCCCAGGCCCCCTCCGAGGCTACCCTTCCGCCTATTTAAAGCCTCCGTCGCGAAAACCCTATGACATTCGACGAAACCCACAGAAACCTTCCAGAGCCGCCGCCATCGCGAAGCCAAGATCTGGGGGACAGGAGTCTCTGTTCCGGCACGCCGCCGGAACGGGGAAGTGCCCCCGGAAGGCTCCTCCATCGACACCACCGCCATCTCCATCAACGCTGCTGTCTCCCATGAGGAGGGAGTAGTTCTCCACCGAGGCTCGGGGCTGTACCGGTAGCTATGTGGTTCATCTCTCTCCTATGTACTTCAATACAATAATCTCATGAGCTGCCTTACATGATTGAGATTCATATGATGATGCTTGTAATCTAGATGTCGTTATGCTAGTCAAGTGAATTTTACTTATGTGATCTCCGGAGACTCCTTGTCCCACGTGTGTAAAGGTGACAGTGTGTGCACCGTGTGGGTCTCTTAGGCTATATTTCACAGAATACTTATTCACTGTTATGAATGGCATAGTGAAGTGCTTATTTATATCTCTTTATGATTGCAATGTATTTTGTATCACAATTTATCTATGTGCTACTCTAGTGATGTTATTAAAGTAGTTTTATTCCTCCTGCACGGTGTAATGGTGACAGTGTGTGCATCCGTGTTAGTACTTGGCGTAGGCTATGATTATGATCTCTTGTAGATTATGAAGTTAACTATTGCTATGATAGTATTGATGAGATCTATGCCTCCTTTCTTAGCATGAAGGTGACAGTGTGCATGCTATGTTAGTACTTGGTTTAGTCTTATTGATCTTTCATGCACTCTAAGGTTATTTAAATATGAACATTGAATTGTGGAGCTTGTTAACTCCGGCATTGAGGGTTCGTGTAATCCTACGCAATGTGTTCATCATCCAACAAGAGAGTGTAGAGTATGCATTTATCTATTCTGTTATGTGATCAATGTTGAGAGTGTCCACTAGTGAAAGTCTAATCCCTAGGCCTTGTTCCTAAATATCGCTATCGCTGCTTGTTTCTTGTTTCTTATCGTTACTACTGCTGCATTACTACTGCTTGTTTATCGTCTGGGCAAAGCACTTTTCTGGTGCCGTTGCCACTGCTCATATATATTCATACCACCTGTATTTCACTATCTCTTCGCCGAACTAGTGCACCTATTAGGTGTGTTGGGGACACAAGAGACTTCTTGCTTTGTGGTTGCAGGGTTGCATGAGAGGGATATCTTTGACCTCTTCCTCCCTGAGTTCGATAAACCTTGGGTGATCCACTTAAGGGAAACTTGCTGCTGTTCTACAAACCTCTGCTCTTGGAGGCCCAACACTGTCTACAGGAAAAGGAGGGGGCGTAGACATCAAGCTATTTTCTGGCGCCGTTGCCGGGGAGGCATAGCTCTACTCATAAGTTCACCTGGGGAGTACACTCTACCTCTCTCTCTGTTTTATTTTATTTTGTTTTGCTTAGTTTACTTTTTCCTAGTTTACTTGTGCTTAGTTTATTTCTGTCTAGTATTATTTTGCGTAGTTTACTTTTGCTTAGTTTATTTTTGTCTTGTTTTATTTGTCTCATATACCCAAAAATCCATAAAAATTTGAAAAACCAAAAAATTAAAAACTGCTGTTATGGGAGAACCTACAACCTACTTGGAGCTTATGGAATGTTATAATTGTTATAGAGAATCAAGAACTGGTAAAATAATGAGTGCTATGATAGAAAAATTGAATACAATTGCTAGAATCTTGCTTAGACGCCATGATATAAACTGTTGCTCTCAACAGGATACTAAACATCTTAAATTTCAATGTGGCTTTAGTGAGGAATATTTTATTAAGAGCTATAATCGGAATTGCTATATTCATTATGGGTTCGAAGAGGTAGAGCAATTTGTCTTATTTATGGGAGCCTCTGAGATAGAATCCTTCATGGTTGAGAATTATGAAACTTGTGCTATTTGTAAGGACCTTAAAGATTATGTCTCTACTATCCTTAATTCTTGCATATAATGCTACAGTAGGAATCCTTATATCCTTGATTATAAAGAGAGACACATTAATGCACAAGAATGCACTCACAATTTGCAGGAACCGGTGGAAGAAGAAATTGATGAACCTGAAAGCTCATTGGATGAAAAAGAGGAGGAAATTGATGAACCTGAAAGCTCATTGGATGAAAAAGAAGAGGAGAGCGACGAACAAAAGGAGGAAGAATGGATTAGCTACCCATGCCAACCTTCTAATGAGAGTAACTCTTCATCTCTTACACTATTTGATTGTCCTCCATGCTTACCGAAAGAGGTTGAATGTTATGTTCCTGTGGATTCTCTTGAAATAGTACCTATGAGTAATACTTGTGAGAATAATTATGCTACTGTTATATATGATAATCCATGCTACTTTGATAAATCTTATGATAATGCTTTGTTTGTGCCTGATGTCGAAATGCATGGTACTAAAGAATTTTGCTTGGCAAATGTTTATGATAAAGCTTTAGATGATGGTCCTATGTTACTTGATACTATTAATTGTACTACTAATGAAAATGGGATTGGAGAAGATTTAACTTATTCTATGAGTCCCATATCTCTTGAGATTGATCAACTACCTTGTTATATTATTAATAAAAGTAAGTTTGAAAGTTTTTATTCCATTATTCTTGAACTTGATAAAAATTATGTGTTTGGAAATCATGAGAAGTATGCTGCATGTGATAGTTATATTGTTGAGTTTGTTCATGAAGCTACTGAAAATTATTATGAGAGAGGAAAATATGGTTGTAGAAATTTTCATGGTACTAATACACCTCTCTATATGCTTAAAATTTTGAAGCTACTCTTGTTTTATCTTCTTATGCTTGTCACTTTGTTCTTCATGAATTTATTTGTGTATAAGATTCCTTTGCATAGGAAGCATGTTAGACTTAAATGTGTTTTGGATTTGCCTCTTGATGCTCTCTTTTGCTTCAAATACTATTTCTCGCGAGTGCATCATTAAAACTGCTGAGCCCATCCTAATGGCTATAAAGAAAGCAACTTCTTGGAGATTTGGATTTCTGCGCAGAAACAGATTTCTATCTGTCACGAATCTGGGCTGTTTTCTCTGTAGAAAAATCAGAAAAATATGCCAATTTACGTGCGTGTTCCTCAGATATGTACGCAACTTTCGTTAGTTTTGCGTTTTCTGATTTGAGCAACGGAAGTATTTTATTAAAATTCGTCTTTACTGGCTGTTCTGTTTTGGCAAATTCTGTCTCTGTTTTTTGCATTGTCTCTTGTGGACTTTAAGCGAGCTTTTCTAGACATAGAGAGCTGTAGCTAATATTTTATTGAGTTCTTGCAATGTGCCACTACAGGACCAAGGTGGATTCAAATTTTTTGAGTACTAACCCCTCTAATGAAGTTTATGAGAAGTTTGTTGTGAAGGAAGTTTTCAAGGGTCAAGAGAGGAGGATGATATATGATCAAGAAGAGTGAAAAGTCTAAGCTTGGGGATGCCCCCGTGGTTCATCCCTGCATATTTCAAGAAGACTCAAGCGTCTAAGCTTGGGGATGCCCAAGGCATCCCCTTCTTCATCAACTTATCAGGTTCCTCCCCTGAAACTATATTTTTATTCGGTCACATCATATGTGCTTTACTTGGAGCGTCTGCGTGTTTATTTTCGTTTTGTTTTTGTTTGAATAAGATCGGATCCTAGCAATCCTTGTTTGGGAGAGAGACACGCTCCGCTTTTTCATATGAACACTTGTTCTTCGTTTTACTTTTAATGTTCAATGATAAAAGTTGGAAGCTACAATACTTATTGGTTATTTGGTTGGGAAAAGAAAATGCCTCATATGTTGTGGATAATTTGACACTTGGCAATTGTTTTGAGCTCTCAAGTAGATCATTTAAGTTTTTTTTTCATGTAGTTTAAACCTATTAGTGGAGAACTACCGTAAAGCTTGTTGAAATTGGTTTGCATAATTGATCTCTCTTAAGGTCTAGATATTTTCTAGTATTGAGTTTGAACGACAAGGAAGACGGTGTAGAGTCTTATAATGTTTATAATATGTCTTTTATGTGAGTTTTGCTGCACCGGTTCATCCTTGTGTTTGTTTCAAATAGCCTTGCTAGCCTAAACCTTGTATCGAGAGGGATTACTTCTCATGCATCCAAAATCCTTGAGCCAACCACTATGCCATTTGTGTCCACCATATCTACCTACTACATGGTATTTCTCCGCCATTCCAAAGTAAATTGCTTGAGTGCTACCTTTAAAATTCCATCATTCACCTTTACAATATATAGCTCATGGGACAAATAGCTTAAAAACTATTGTGGTATTGAATATGTACTTATGCACTTTATCTCTTATTAAGTTGCTTGTTGTGCGATAACCATGTTCACTGGGGACGCCATCAACTATTCTTTGTTGAATATCATGTGAGTTGCTATGCATGTTCGTCTTGTCTGAAGTAAGGGAGATCTACCACCTTATGGTTAAGCATGCATATTGTTAGAGAAGAACATTGGGCCGCTAACTAAAGCCATGATCCATGGTGGAAGTTTCAGTTTTGGACAATATCCTCAATCTCATATGAGAATAATAATTGTTGCCACATGCTTATGCATAAAAGAGGAGTCCATTATCTATTGTCTATGTTGTCCCGGTATGGATGTCTAAGTTGAGAATAATCAATAGCGAGAAATCCAATGCGAGCTTTCTCCTTAGACCTTTGTACAGGCGGCATGGAGGTACCCCTTTGTGACACATGGTTAAAACATGTGTCTTGCGATGATCCGGTAGTCCAAGCTAATTAGGACAAGGTGCGGGCACTATTAGTATACTATGCATGAGGCTTGCAACTTGTAAGATATAATTTACATGATGCATATGCTTTATTACTACCGTTGACAAAATTGTTCCATGTTTTCAAAATCAAAGCTCTAGCACAAATATAGCAATCGATGTTTTTCCTCTATGGAGGACCATTCTTTTACTTTCATTGTTGAGTCAGTTCACCTATTTCTCTCCACCTCAAGAAGCAAACACTTGTGTAAACTGTGCATTGATTCCTACATACTTGCATATTGCACTTATTATATTACTCTATGTTGACAATATCCATGAGATATACATGTTACAAGTTGAAAGCAACCGCTGAAACTTAATCTTCCTTTGTGTTGCTTCAATACCTTTACTTTGAATTATTGCTTTATGAGTTAACTCTTATGCAAGACTTATTGATGCTTGTCTTGAAGTACTATTCATGAAAAGTCTTTGCTATATGATTCACTTGTTTACTCATGTCATATACATTGTTTTGATCGCTGCATTCACTACATATGCTTTACAAATAGTATGATCAAGGTTATGATGGCATGTCACTCCAGAAATTATCTTTGTTATCGTTTTACCTGCTCGGGACGAGCAGAACTAAGCTTGGGGATGCTGATACGTCTCCGACGTATCGATAATTTCTTATGTTCCATGCCACATTATTGATGTTATCTACATGTTTTATGCACACTTTATGTCATATTCGTGCATTTTCTGGAACTAACCTATTAACAAGATGCCGAAGTGCCAGTTCCTGTTTTCTGCTGTTTTTGGTTTCAGAAATCCTAGTAACGAAATATTCTCGGAATCGGACGAAATCAACGCCCAGGTTCCTATTTTGCCCGGAAGCATCCAGAACACCCGAGAGCCGCCAGAGGGAAGCCCTGGGGGCCCCACACTACACCCTGGCGCGGCCAGAGGGGGGGGCGCGCCGCCCTATGGTGTGGTGGCCCCAGGCCCCCTCCGAGGCTGCCCTTCCGCCTATTTAAAGCCTCCGTCGCGAAAACCCTATGACGTTCGACGAAACCCACAGAAACCTTCCAGAGCCGCCGCCATCGCGAAGCCAAGATCTGGGGGACAGGAGTCTCTGTTCCGGCACGCCGCCGGAACGGGGAAGTGCCCCCGGAAGGCTCCTCCATCGACACCACCGCCATCTCCATCAACGCTGCTGTCTCCCATGAGGAGGGAGTAGTTCTCCATCGAGGCTCGGGGCTGTACCGGTAGCTATGTGGTTCATCTCTCTCCTATGTACTTCAATACAATAATCTCATGAGCTGCCTTACATGATTGAGATTCATATGATGATGCTTGTAATCTAGATGTCGTTATGCTAGTCAAGTGAATTTTACTTATGTGATCTCCGGAGACTCCTTGTCCCACGTGTGTAAAGGTGACAGTGTGTGCACCGTGTGGGTCTCTTAGGCTATATTTCACAGAATACTTATTCACTGTTATGAATGGCATAGTGAAGTGCTTATTTATATCTCTTTATGATTGCAATGTATTTTGTATCACAATTTATCTATGTGCTACTCTAGTGATGTTATTAAAGTAGTTTTATTCCTCCTGCACGGTGTAATGGTGACAGTGTGTGCATCCGTGTTAGTACTTGGCGTAGGCTATGATTATGATCTCTTGTAGATTATGAAGTTAACTATTGCTATGATAGTATTGATGAGATCTATGCCTCCTTTCTTAGCATGAAGGTGACAGTGTGCATGCTATGTTAGTACTTGGTTTAGTCTTATTGATCTTTCATGCACTCTAAGGTTATTTAAATATGAACATTGAATTGTGGAGCTTGTTAACTCCGGCATTGAGGGTTCGTGTAATCCTACGCAATGTGTTCATCATCCAACAAGAGAGTGTAGAGTATGCATTTATCTATTCTGTTATGTGATCAATGTTGAGAGTGTCCACTAGTTAAAGTCTAATCCCTAGGCCTTGTTCCTAAATACTGCTATCGCTGCTTGTTTACTGTTTTACTGCGTTACTACTGCTGCGTTACTACTGCTTGTTTACTGTCCTGGGCAAAGCACTTTTCTGGTGCCGTTGCCACTGCTCATATATATTCATACCACCTGTATTTCACTATCTCTTCGCCGAACTAGTGCACCTATTAGGTGTGTTGGGGACACAAGAGACTTCTTGCTTTGTGGTTGCAGGGTTGCATGAGAGGGATATCTTTGACCTCTTCCTCCCTGAGTTCGATAAACCTTGGGTGATCCACTTAAGGGAAACTTGCTGCTGTTCTACAAACCTCTGCTCTTGGAGGCCCAACACTGTCTACAGGAAAAGGAGGGGGCGTAGACATCACCGGTTCCAGGCAGGCATGCCGCTATGGCGACGAGCACGCCGCCCGGAATGGCCGGCGAATCTCACCCCTGCACAACACAATCAACACCAACAGAAACAATCGTCAGCACGCAAAAGATTGTAAAGAAAATAGCAACACGCTCCATCAGCTCCAAGAACAAATCAGATTCGAGAGAGCCTAGACTCCACAAAGAAGCTAGAAGAGCACGACAGAGCTTGGCTCACTTACCCGAGCTAGAGGGAGATGATGAGTGGGCGGAGGGAGATGATGAACGGACTGGCGTGGAGGCACAGCATCGGGCTGTCCCGCAGGGTCAGCCGCCCGTCCTGCTGCGCGTACATCCAGCACGCCCTCCCGGAGATAGTAGCTCCCCTGCAGCATCCAGAGCGCCCAGTCCAGGTCGAGGTCGGCGGCGACGGCGGCGGCGCAGCCGTAGTAGTGGTTGTCGTTGACGTTGCCACCGCGGTTGTCGGTGCCGAAGTCGCTGAGGATGACCGGCCAGCCCTGGTCGAGCAGGTATAGCGCGCGGCTGGACACCCTGGCGCCGATGCGGGCGCACACCCCATTGGGTTCCCCGACCTCTCGGGGTCCTTGTCCACCAGCTGCACGCATCCATCACCGCCGCCATCAGCTCGCCGAAATCAATCCAGATTCATCACCCAATAAAGAAGAACACGCAGCAGCAAGCAGACAAGGTGCGTATCTGGACAGAGCGTCGTGGAGATGGAGATCCGCTAGCTGATTTCGCATTGCTGCCACCGGATCTGTGGAAAAGGTCGAAAAAATTCAACCTTTTTTCACGGATCCAGCCGTGTCGTGGAGATGGCGATCTTCTGGATTCGGTTGGAGAAGGGGATGGGGATGGCGAGCGGCGATGGGCGACGCTTGGTGAGAAGATGTGGAGGAAAAGGAGATGCGATGGGGAGCGGCGGCGATGCGGTGCCGGCGACGGCCATGGCGATGCGGTGCGGCGATGCGGTGTCGCGAGGAGAAGGACGGGTACTGGTTGGTTAAGGCCTCACGGGACGGCAATTGCCACGACACGCGGACGGGACGGAGCGGTGATGAGTACTCACAATGTGGGGGTTTTCGCAAAATTACAGCTGAGTTAATTAAAAAGGGACGGAGGGAGTACATGTTATGATGAGTATTGTGAAATTTAATTGGGCATTACGACAAAGTACATAGACCGCTATCCAGCATGCATCTATGCCTAAAAAGTCCACCTTCAGGTTATCATCGGAACCCCCTCCAGTATTAAGTTGCAAACAACAGACAATTGCATTAAGTATGGTGCGTAATGTAATCAATAAATATATCCTTAGACATAGCATTGATGTTTTATCCCTAGTGACAACAGCACATCCACAACCTTAGAGGTTTCTGTCACTCCCCCAGATTTAATGGAGACATGAACCCACTATCGAGCATAAATACTCCCTCTTGGAGTTACAAGCAAAAACTTGGCCAGAGCCTCTACTAGTAACGGAGAGCATGCAAGATCATAAACAACACATAGATGATATTGATAATCAACATAGCATAATATTCATTATTCATCGGATCCCAACAAACACAACATGTAGCATTACAGATAGATGATCTTGATCATGTTAGGCAGCTCACAAGATCCAACAATGATAGCACAATTAGGAGAAGACGACCATCTAGCTACTGCTATCGACCCATAGTCCAGGGGTGAACTACTCACTCATCACTACGGAGGCGACCATGGCGGTGAAGAGTCCTCCGGGAGATGATTCCCCTCTCCGGCAGGGTGCCGGAGGCGATCTCCTGAATCCCCCGAGATGGGATTGGCGGCGGTGGCGTCTCTGGAAGGTTTTCCGTATCGTGGCTCCCGGTACTGGAGTTATTCTCGACGAAGGCTTAAGTAGGCGGAAGGGTAGGTCAGGGGGCGCCACGAGGGGCCCACACCACAGGCCGGCGCGGCCAGGGCTTGGGCCGCGCCGCCCTGGTGTGTAGCGGCCTCGTCGCCCCACTTCGTTTCCTCTCCGGACTTCTGGAAGATTCGTGGAAAAATAAGATCCTGGGCGTTGATTTCGTCCAATTCCGAGAATATTTCCTTACTAGGATTTCTGAAACCAAAAACAGCAGAAAACAGCAACTGGCTCTTCGGCATCTCGTTAATAGGTTAGTGCCGGAAAATGCATAAATATGACATAAAGTGTGTATAAAACATGTAGGTATCATCAATAAAGTAGCATGGAACATAGGAAATTATCGATATGTTGGAGACATATCAATTATCATCCGAACCCCTTCCAGTATTAAGTTGCAAACAACAGACAATTGCATTAAGTATGGTGCGTAATGTAATCAACAAATACATCCTTAGACATAGCATTGATGTTTTATCCCTAGTGGCAACAGCACATCCACAACCTTACAACTTTCTGTCACTGTCCCAGATTTAATGGAGGCATGAACCCACTATCGAGCATAAATACTCCCTCTTGGAGTTACAAGTAACGACTTGGCCAGAGCCTCTACTAATAACAGAGAGCACGCAAGATCATAAACAACACATAGATGATAGATTGATAATCAACATAACATAGCATACATTATTCATCGAATCCCAACAAACGCAACATGTAGCATTACAAATAGATGATCTTGATCATGTTAGGCAGCTCACAAGATCTAACAATGATAGCACAATTAGGAGAAGACGACCATCTAGCTACTGCTATGGACCCATAGTCCAGGGGTGAACTACTCACACATCACTTCGGAGGCGACCATGTCGGTGAAGAGTCCTCCGGGAGATGATTCCCCTCTCCGGCAGGGTGCCGGAGGCGATCTCCTGAATCCCCCGAGAAGGTTTTCCGTATCGTGGCTCTCGGTACTGGAGTTATTCTCGACGAAGGCTTATGTAGGCGGAAGGGTAGGTCAGGGGGCGCCACGAGGGGCCCACACGCTAGGGCCGCGCGGCCCAAGCCCTGGCTGCGCCGCCCTACGGTGGCGTCGCCTCGTCGCCCCACTTCGTTTCCCTTTCAGACTTCTGGAAGCTTCGTGGAAAAATAAGATCCTGGGCGTTGATTTCGTCCAATTCTGAGAATATTTCCTTACTAGGATTTCTGAAACAAAAAACAGCAGAAAACAACAACTGGCTCTTCGGCATCTTGTTAATAGGTTAGTGCCGGAAAATGCATAAATATGACATAAAGTATGTATAAAACATGTGAGTATCATCAATAAAGTAGCATGGAACATAAGAAATTATAGATACGTTTGAGACGTATCAAGCATCCCCAAGCTTAGTTCCTACTCGTCCCGAGTAGGTAAACGATAACAAAGATAATTTCTGAAGTGACATGCTATCATAATCTTGATCAATACTATTGTAAGTACATGTAATGAATGCAGCGATTCGAAGCAATGGTAAAGACAATGGTTAAACAACTGAATCCTATAGCAAAGACTTTTCATTAATAGTACTTTCAAGACAAGCATCAATAAGTCTTGCATAAGAGTTAACTCATAAAGCAATATATTCAAAGTAAAGGCATTGAAACAACACAAAGGAAGATTAAGTTTCAGCGGTTGCTTTCAACTTGTAACATGTATATCTCATGGATATTGTCAACATAAAGTAATATAATAAGTGCAATATGCAAGTATGTAGGAATCAATGCACAGTTAACACAAGTGTTTGCTTCTTAAGATGGAGAGAAGTGGGTAAACTGACTCAACATAAAAGTAGAAGAATGGCCCTTCGAAGAGGGAAGCATCGATTGCTATATTTGTGCTAGAGCTTTTATTTTGAAAACAAGAAACAATTTTGTCAACGGTAGTAATAAAGCATATGCATTATGTAAATTATATCCTACACGTTGCAAGCCTCATGCATAGATTACCAATAGTGCCCGCACCTTGTCCTAATTAGCTCGGATTTACATGTATTATCATCGCAATACATATGTTTTAACCAAGTATCACAAAGGGGTACCTCTATGCCGCCTGTACAAAGGTCTAAGGAGAAAGATCGCATTGGATTTCTCGCTTTTGATTATTCTCAACTTAGACGTCCATACCGGGACAACATAGACAACAGATAATGGACTCCTCTTTAATGCATAAGCATTCAACAACAAATAATATTCTCATAAGAGGTTGAGTATTGTTGTCCAAAACTGAAACTTCCACCATGGATCATGGCTTTAGTTAGCGACCCAATGTTCTTCTCTAACAATATGCATACTCAAACCATTCAACTCATGATAAATCACCCTTACTTCATACAAGACGAACATGCATAGCAACTCACATGATATTCAACAAAGGTAGTTGATGGCGTCCCAAGAAACATGGTTATCGCACAACAAGCAACTTAATAAGAAATAAGATACATAAGTACATATTCAATACCATAATAGTTTTTAGGCTATTTCTCCCATGAGCTATATATTGCAAAGACAAAGAATGGAAATTTTAAAGGTAGCACTCAAGCAATTTACTTTGGAATGGCGGAGAAATACCATGTAGTAGGTAGGTATGGTGGACACAAATGGCATAGTTTTTTGGCTCAAGGATTTGGATGCATGAGAAGTAATCCCTCTCAATACAAGGCTTAGGCTAACAAGGTTATTTGAAATAAACACAAGTATGAACCGGTACAGAAAAACTCACATAAAAACATATTGCAAGCATTATAAGACTCTACACTGTCTTCCTTGTTGTTCAAACCCTTACTAGAAAATACCTAGACCTTAGAGAGACCAATCATGCAAACCAAATTTTAGCAAGCTCTATGTATTTCTTCACTAATAGGTGCAAAGTATATGATGCAAGAGCTTAAACATGATCCTTATGAGCACAACAATTGCCAAGTATCAAATTATTCAAGACATTCTACCAATTACCACATGTAGCATTTCCCGTTTCCAACCATATAACAATTAACGAAGCAGTTTCAACCTTCGCCATGAACATTATGAGTAAAGCTAAGGACATATTTGTCCATATGCAACAGCGGAGCGTGTCTCTCTCCCACACAATGAATGCTAAGATCTAACTTTATTCAAACAAAACAAAAACAGAAGCATACAGACGCTCCAAGTAAAGCACACAAGATGTGATGGAATAAAAATGTAGTTTCATTAGAGGAACCTGATAATGTTGTCGATGAAGAAGGGGATGCCCAAGGCATCCCCAAGCTTAGATGCTTGAGTCTTCTTGAAATATGCAGGGATGAACCACGGGGGCATCCCCAAGCTTAGAGCTTTCACTCTCCTTGATCATATTGTATCATCCTCCTCTCTTGATCCTTGAAAACTTCCTCCACACCAAACTCAAAACAACTCATTAGAGGGTTAGTGCATAATCAAAATTCACATGTTCAGAGGTGACATAATCATTCTTAACACTTCTGGACATTGCACAAAGCTACTGAAAGTTAATGGAATAAAGAAATCCATCAAGCATAGCAAAACAGGCAATGCGAAATAAAAGGCAGAATCTATCAAAACAGAATAGTCCGTAAATAAGAATTTTATAGGTGCACCAGACTTGCTCAAATGAAAATGCTCAAATTAAATGAAAGTTGCGTACATATCTGAGGATCACTCACGTAAATTGGCAGATTTTTCTGAGTTACCTACAGAGACTACTGCTCAAATTCGTGACAGCAAGAAATCTGTTTCTGTGTAGTAATCCAAATCTAGTATGAACCTTACTATCAAAGACTTTACTTGGCACAACAATGCAACCAAATTAAGATAAGAAGAGGTTGCTACAGTAGTAACAACTTCCAAGATTCAAATATAAAACAAAAGTGCTGTAGTAAAATCATGGGTTGTCTCCCATAAGCGCTTTTCTTTAACGCCTTTCAGCTAGGCGCAGAAAGTGTGTATCAAGTAACATCAAGAGACGAAGCATCAACATCATAATTTGTTGTAATGATAGAATCAAAAGGTAACTTCATTCTCTTTCTAGGGAAGTGTTCCATACCTTTCTTGAGAGGAAATTGATATTTAATATTACCTTCCTTCATATCAATAATAGCACCAACAGTTCGAAGAAAAGGTCTTCCCAATATAATGGGGCAAGATGCATTGCATTCAATATCCAAGACAACAAAATCAACGGGGACAAGGTTATTGTTAACCATAATGCGAACATTATCAACCCTTCCCAAAGGTTTCTTTGTAGAGTTATCAGCAAGATTAACATCCAAATAACAAATTTTCAATGGTGGCAAGTCAAGCATATTATAGATTTTCCTAGGCATAACGGAAATACTTGCACCAAGATCACATAAAGCATTACAATCAAAGTCATTGACCTTCATCTTAATGATGGGCTCCCAACCATCCTCTAACTTCCTAGGAATAGAAGCTTCACGATTTAATTTCTCTTCTCTAGCTTTTATGAGAGCATTCGTAATATGTTTCGTAAAGGCCAAATTTATAGCACTAGCATTAGGACTTTTAGCAAGTTTTTGTAAGATCTAACAATGATAGCACAATTAGGAGAAGACGACCATCTAGCTACTGTTATGGACCCATAGTCCAGGGGTGAACTACTCACACATCACTCCGGAGGCGACCATGGCGGTGAAGAGTCCTCTGGGAGATGATTCCCCTCTCCGGCAGGGTGCCGAAGGCGATCTCCTGAATCCCCCGAGATGGGATTAGCGGCGGCGGCGTCTCTGGAAGGTTTTCCATATCGTGGCTCTCGGTAATGGAGTTATTCTCGACGAAGGCTTATGTAGGCGGAAGGGTAGGTCAGGGGGCGCCACGAGGGGCCCACACGCTAGGGCCGCGCGGCCCAAGCCCTGGTCGCGCCGCCCTACTGTGGCGTCGCCTCGTCGCCCCACTTCGTTTCCCTTTCGGACTTCTGGAAGCTTCGTGGAAAAATAAGATCCTGGGCGTTGATTTCGTCCAATTCCGAGAATATTTCCTTACTAGGATTTCTGAAACCAAAAACAGCAGAAACAAAGAATCGGCTCTTCAGCATCTTGTTAATAGGTTAGTGCCGGAAAATGCAAAAATATGACATAAAGTATGTATAAAACATGTGAGTATCATTAATAAAGTAGCATGGAACATAAGAAATTATAGATACGTTTGAGACGTATCAGAGTCCCTCTGGGACTCCACTTTCCATGGTGACTTCTTCCGGACTTTTCTAGAACCTTCTAGAACCTGCCATAAATGCACCGGATCATTTCCAAACTTAGAATATGACTTCCTATATATGAATCTTATTCTCTGGACCATTCCGGACCTCCTCGTGATGTCCTGGATCCCATCCGAGACTCCGAACAAAACTTCGAACTCCATTCCATATTCCATATCTACTTAAATGACATCAAACCTTAAGTGTGTCACCATACGGTTCGCGAACTATGTAGACATGGTTGAGACCTCTCTCCGACCAATAACCAATAGTGGGATCTGGAGATCCATAATGGCTCCCACATATTCAACGATGACTTTAGTGATCAAATGAACCATTCACATACGATACCGATTCCCTTTGTCACGCGATATTTTACTTGTCCGAGGTTTGATCATCGGTATCTCTATACCTTGTTCAACCTCGTCTCATGACAAGTACTCTTTTCTCGTACCGTGGTATGTGGTCTCTTATGAACCATTCATATGCTTGCAAGCTAATTAGACGACATTCCACTGAGAGGGCCCAGAGTATATCTATCCGTCATCGGGATGGACAAATCCCACTGTTGATCCATATGCCTCAACTCATACTTTCCGAATACCTAATCCCATCTTTATAACCACCCATTTACGCAGTGGCGTTTGATGTAATCAAAGTACCCTTCTGGCATAAGTGATTTACATGATCTCATGGTCGAAAGGACTAGGTAACTATGTAACGAAAGTTTATAGCAAATAGAACTAAATGACGTGATCATATGCTACACTTAATTGGGTGTGTCCATTACATCATTCATATAATGACATAACCTTGTTATTAATAACATCCAATGTTCATGATCATGAAACTATGATCATCTACTAATCAACAAGCTAGTTATACAAGAGGCTTACTAGTGACTCCTTGTTGTTTACATAACACACATGTATCAATGTTTCGGTTAATACAATTATAGCATGGTATGTAGATATTATCATAAACACAAAGATATATAATAACCATTTATTATTGCCTCTTGGGCATATCTCCAACACATACCTGACAAGAGATTTGACCAACTGATTCTTAGTCCTAAAAACCATGGTCAAGGCAAAATGTGGTACTTCAGTATTAGTCTTGAACCTTGGATATGTGCTCTTCCTTTTCACAATTTGTCCATCTGAATCTTCATCATAGTTGTAGTCCTCATCAAAAGAATCATAGTTCCAATCTTCTTCTTCCCCTTCTATTTGTTCTTCCATGTCCGCAATGAGCTCTATTGGCAATGGACCTTTGCAGTCCTTCCCAATCCAACTCTTTGAGTCTTCCATCTTTTTCTTGAATTTCCTGGCATGTCTCCTTATCTCAATAACCTCTTAATCCTCTCCAGTGTACGTCCTCACTATGTGGTGTGTATTCCACACCAGTATCTGAATTCGAGTATGAAGAACTATTGGCAGTAGTACCATCTATCTGTAGAAACTGCTCAACTGACACTTCTTCATCATAAGAAGTTGCAGGCCTTCTTTCATTCTTCTTTCTCTTAAGTGGGCTACTAATAACCTCTGTCACCACACCATCCCGTCTGTAACCAACACATCATTATCAGAATCTGCTGGTTTGACAACAGTTAAGACAACTTAAGGTCCTTCTTCATCAGTCAACTTTCATTCTTCATCCTCATAATCACTACCAGAGCTGCTCTCCTCAACCTCTTGCTTGCCATGATACTCCACATATACATAAGCAATTCCTCCAGGACTAACATAATCAACCATTTTCGGATAAGCTTTGTCATCTGACAGAAAAACTAGTCCATCTACTAGTTCTTTCCCGGGCAGAAGAAAGTAATACTTCATTGACTCCTTCGGTTCAACATGTTCTTTCAAAAATCCCTTCAATTCTGGCATAGAGAGCTTATCTCTCTCTCTATCTCTAACAGTGCTTCATCCCCACCAACATAGTCCAAATTTGGACCAATTCGGATGAACTCACCACCGTAATGAAAAAGCACATTCAAAATCTCAATTGGATCCACTGATTGCTGAAACAATAAACAATGCACATGGATATAAGCAATCTAGCGAACGACAAAATCATGGCGAAAATTCAATCTTTACTGTACCTGAATTCACCCCTAAATTTCCGGTGGAAAACCCTAACCATACGCAGAGGGAAGAAGAGAGATTAGACGATGTGACCTTTTGTTGTCTTCTTCTTCGCGTCGTCACAGTCTTCTTCTTCTTTGTGTCTTCACGGTCGTCTAATCCCCGCCGATCAACCCTCCTCCATCGCCATTGCCGTCACAGAGAGAAGGAAAGTGGTGGACTTGAATGCCAGGGGACGCGGAGACAGTGAGGTGGAGTGTCGGGCTAAAAGTCCGAGACTCTTGGGCTTTCTTGGGCTGGCCCATTATTTACTTCGCTCGCGAGCCGCAGAAGCCCACCAATCTCACCTATCCCAGCACTCCCTTCGCCACGTCAGCTATCCCCATTTGGTAACGATGGTCAAGGTTCAGATTAGACCAGGACAATAGGGATTTGGACGTTGAGGTTCAAACCGCGGAACCACTACGAATTCAAGGTTTAAAATAGTAGTTTTCCTATTTATTAGGCACCCAACATAGTGAGACCGCTAACAACATGCTGAAGACGTACATCCCGCCATCATGCCCGATGCACATGTTTGTGAGGCATTACATGAAGATAAAATTTGACAGAGATTCAGCCGAGTGTGCTGAGGAGAAGAAGACACGTCTCGTGAGTACTTTGACTTGTTCGCTTGTTCCTAATTTGCTTTTACAAGACCTGTGGGATTATTTATGATGCTGAATAAAATTTTCCCTTTTACAGGCATGTCCTCTGCTTCATTTTAATAGGGCGTTCGAAAGGCATGCGAGCAGAATCTATACAAGGGCAATGTTTGAGAAGTTTGGGGACATCCTATATGAGGCAGGGTACTATGGAGTGGAGGTGGAAGAGAATGGTAAGTTGTATATTGCAAAAAATATACAAGCTGGAAAAAGAGAGCATTGGAGCAGAGTGCGGTTCAAAATAATTGTGACGAAAAACAGGAAAGAATTCGATTGTGAGTGTGGACAGTTTCAGCACATGGAAAAAGAGAGCAGTGGACCAGTGTAGGTAATTCAGTGCGCACTGACCAGTATTTATTTTGGTGCACTATAAGAAGTGTGATCCTACTTGTGTTACAACAGTTCTTTTTAGAAGGAAACCCATAAACAAAATCACCCAAAACTCTGTAGCACGCCATCAATATTCAAAACCACGTCATATTGTACCGCATTCCCACTTTTCATCTTTTGCTCTGGTAGCCTGGTGCTCTATACGTGAGCCGTTTGCAGTACAAGCGCAAGCGCTCATGTCCATAAGAATTGGTATACGACACATATTGCGGACCTATACCATCAATCTCAACTCGAATGGACGGTCTAGAAAACAGGTGCATCTGTGCTTGGGGTTCAGATAGGCATTTTCGAAATGGTAAAAACAAATTAGTTTTTTTTTTTGTGAGAGTAATAATTTTTTTTTATTGGAAGATGCTTGTTCCTCGCCTCATTCTTAAGGCCACGGCCCATCCTAAAGCATAGTACTCTGGACTGGTTATTTCATGATCCATTTTGGTTTTGGCCCATCCTATGGACAAATTGGTTGAGGCCGTCCAATCCACGTCGCCCACAGCTCCCAACGGCGCCACACGCGCGCCCGCTCTCGGATGCTCCCCCGGCGGGCGGCGGCGACGGGGACGGCTGTGGAGGTTGTGGCTCTCCGTCGGAGTTTTCCAAGAGCGAGCGCGGCCGCACTCTGCGATGCGGCGATCCCGTTCTCCCTCCTCGTTTCAGCCGACCTAGAGGCCTCCGTCGCGCTTCGCCACCACCAGGCTGTGGCTGCGCTAAGGTACCTTCGTGACCTTGCTTTCGCTAGGGTTTTGCTTGGGCTGGTGTGGATAGGGACGACGTCTGACCCGTTTCAGACCCCAAGCCGTCGGCGATTTTTGCGATGGTACGGCAATCAGGCGGTCAGAATACTGGAATATTGCATACATAGTCATATCGGCAGAAACCATCGCTATCTCTATCAGTTCTATACGGTTATTATTTAAAAAAATGTCTAAACATATAGCTACTCTCCTTGAACTATACTTACTGAAATCAAACCGGATCAATTCTGGTGACAACAAGGTCATGTTTGCCATGTGCTATTGTGCTGACAATTAAATCTTCACGCTGTTTCAAACCTCCCCCTGTCATCTTCTTTGCATAGTAAGTATGCAACGCACCATTGGTCAATGCAGAGGATGTACAGATATTATAATCTGTTCGACGTGTGCAATTCTTAATGAAATATTAACTTTAGTCTATCTGTAGAACTGTTAAACACTTAGACTTGTAGCAGCCGACTCGCTTGCACTACAGGAATGCCGCGCTGCGCCGACGGCCGTGGCGTACGCCGACGGCCAAATGTCGGGGCCGTCGGCGTACTGCCCGGTCAGCCCAGCTGCTCGAAGCGCCCCTCGGCGTATCGCGCCCCTCGGCGTATGACACGCTATGCCGAGGGTGGCCCTCGGCGTATCGGTGGCCCTCGGCATAGGTTGAGGGTGCGACCCCGTCCCGTCGCCCCGCGGCCATGCCCTGACGGGACCTTGACGGCGTGAAGCCTACGCCGAGGGGGCCCGTCGGCGTAGCTGAAGCCAATTTCTCCCGCCGAATCCTCCCGCCCCTCCCGCCAAAATGACGTCAGCTGTCTAGCCTATGCCGAGGGGCACCGTCGGCTTAGCGTCCATCTTTTTTTTCCTTTTTCCCGCCCATTTCTCCCGCCCAATCTTTCCCGCCAATTTTTCCCGCCATTTTCTCCCGCCAGCTTTTCTCGCCGTTTCAGCCCCTCGCCTCCCTATATATACCCATGTGTTCTTCTCCAACAAAACACCACCACCAGCATGGTGTGGTGTTGTTTGTCTAATGTTGTACCCCCGGGGTCTTTCGGCTACACGCACATGCGCTGACGGCACTTAGGCATGTCCTGGACGTATAGGGCAGAACTCACCGGTGGGGTGAACCGGAGGAAAACCTTAGATAGCATGGATCCATACTTGCCACCACATGACCTAAAACAAAGGAAAAAAGTCCATTGCTAACCCTAACTCTAACCCTAACCCTAACCCTAGGGGTAGATTTGCGGGGTCCCCGCCCCCTAGGGTTTCCCTAGATACAAACCACCGGAGCGTCCGAATCGCTGGAAACTCCTGCTACGGCTCATCCGGGGCCTATTTCATTCCAAACCTATGGTTTCCATGTGCATATGTCCTAAACAAAGCAAAGAAATTTAAAAAATCCATTGGTGAACCCTCGCACGAAAAAAGCTATAGGGGTAGATCTGCAGGGTCCCCGCCCTAGGGTTTCCCAAGATACAGATCACCGGAGCGTCGGAATCGCTTGAAAACTTGCATTTGTCCCTAACATATGTGTACAAGTGTGATGTAAGGTTTGTCTAACCTTGCATGTACCCCGCGTTGACGATTTCCGCATACATGGGCCGACACTTGGTAAAATCCAGGATTTGTATGTGGAAACTCCTGCTACGGCTCATCCGGGGCCTATTTCATTCCAAACCTGTGGTTTCCATGTGCATATGTCCTAAACAAAGCAAAGCAAATAAAAAAATCCATTGGTGAACCCTCGCACGGAGAAAGCTATAGGGGTAGATCTGCAGGGTCCCCGCCCTAGGGTTTCCCAAGATACAGATCACCGGAGCGTCGGAATCGCTTGAAAACTTGCATTTGTCCCTAACATATGTGTACAAGTGTGATGTAAGGTTTGTCTAACCTTGCATGTACCCCGCGTTGACGATTTCCGCATACATGGGCCGACACTTGGTAAAATCCAGGATTTGTATGTGGAAACTCCTGCTACGGCTCATCCGGGGCCTATTTCATTCCAAACCTATGGTTTCCATGTGCATATGTCCTAAACAAAGCAAAGCAAATAAAAAAATCCATTGGTAAACCCTCGCACGGAGAAAGCTATAGGGGTAGATCTGCAGGGTCCCCGCCCTAGGGTTTCCCAAGATACAGATCACCGGAGCGTCGGAATCGCTTGAAAACTTGCATTTGTCCCTAACATATGTGTACAAGTGTGATGTAAGGTTTGTCTAACCTTGCATGTACCCCGCGTTGACGATTTCCGCATACATGGGCCGACACTTGGTAAAATCCAGGATTTGTATGTGGATACCTCCTACGCACCACCTATCACATGCCATATGCGCGCGGAAGCCATCTGGGGATCCCACCCGCTTCCTGCGGTGCCCCGCCGAATCCGCTGGAAACTGTCCGGATTTGAACTGGGGCGACACTTTCCTTCGCTCAATAAATGGAGGGAAAAATGTTTTTAGGTCTAGGACGCGTCATTTTATGTGCTAAATGTTTTCCGTTTCGCGTTGGCGGACGGGTGCACGCGCGCGCCGGTACGGCCATACCGCATGTCCCGGCGGCCCCGTTTTGCAGCTTGGCAAAGCAAACGGAGCCAAAAAATCGAGCGGAGCCGCGTGGCGTCATTTTATGTGTCCTAGTGACCACCGCAAAAGACGGAACTGGATACGGCAATTATCTTGGAGAACCCTTCACGAACAGGGCTATCTCGTCCGGAGTTCTATGGCTTTTAGGGGAAATGAGTAGGAAACGGCCCGTTTCACCACATAGTTTGTCGGAACGAGGCCATATTTGGCACGTGCGTGGGCCTTAGGATGGGAAGCAAGGCCCCGGTCGCGGATTTCCAATCCGAACCACGAGCGACGGTTTTTCCATTTTCGGGGTGCCGGAAGGGCTTTTTTTTGTGAAGCAGCTACATGGTGCGCATTTCAGTATCGCGCGGGACCTCCGCGCGGCGGTAGGATACCTCCTACGCACCACCTATCACATGCCATATGCGCGCGGAAGCCATCTGGGGATCCCACCCGCTTCCTGCGGTGCCCCGCCGAATCCTGAAACCGTCCGGATTTGAACTCGCGACACTTTCCTTCGCTCAATAAATGGAGGGAAAAATGTTTTTAGGTCTAGGACGCGTCATTTTATGTGCTAAATGTTTTCCGTTTCGCGCGTTGGCGGACGGGTGCACGCGCGCGCCCGGTACGGCCATACCGCATGTCCCGGCGGCCCCGTTTTGCGCAGTTGGCAAAGCAAACGGAGCCAAAAAATCGAGCGGAGCCGCGTGGCGTCATTTTATGTGTCCTAGTGACCACTGCAAAAGACGGAACTGGGATACGGCAATTATCTTGGAGAACCCTTCACGAACAGGGCTATCTCGTCCGGAGTTCTATGGCTTTTAGGGGAAATGAGTAGGAAACGGCCCGTTTCACCACATAGTTTGTCGGAACGAGGCCATATTTGGCACGTGCGTGGGCCTTAGGATGGGAAGCAAGGCCCGGTCGCGGATTTCCAATCCGAACCACGGGCGACGGTTTTTCCATTTTCGGGTGCCGGAAGGGCTTTTTTTTGTGAAGCAGCTACATGGTGCGCATTTCAGTATCGCGCGGGACCTCCGCGCGGTGGTAGGATACCTCCTACGCACCACCTATCACATGCCATATGCGCGCAGAAGCCATCTCGGGGATCCCACCCGCTTCTGCGGTGCCCGCCGAATCCGCCGGAAACCGTCCGGATTTGAACCGCGACACTTTCCTTCGCTCAATAAATGGAGGGAAAAATGTTTTTAGGTCTAGGACGCGTCATTTTATGTGCTAAATGTTTTCCGTTTCGCGCGTTGGCGGACGGGTGCACGCGCGCGCCGGTACGGCCATACCGCATGTCCCGGCGGCCCCGTTTTGCGCATGGCAAAGCAAACGGAGCCAAAAAATCGAGCGGAGCCGCGTGGCGTCATTTTATGTGTCCTAGTGACCACTGCAAAAGACGGAACTGGGATACGGCAATTATCTTGGAGAACCCTTCACGAACAGGGCTATCTCGTCCGGAGTTCTATGGCTTTTAGGGGAAATGAGTAGGAAACGGCCCGTTTCACCACATAGTTTGTCGGAACGAGGCCATATTTGGCACGTGCGTGGGCCTTAGGATGGGAAGCAAGGCCCCGGTCGCGGATTTCCAATCCGAACCACGGCGACGGTTTTTCCATTTTCGGGGTGCCGGAAGGGCTTTTTTTTGTGAAGCAGCTACATGGTGCGCATTTCAAGATCGCGCGGGACCTCCGCGGCGGTAGGATACCTCCTACGCACCACCTATCACATGCCATATGCGCGCGGAAGCCATCCGGGGATCCCACCCGCTTCTGCGGTGCCCGCCGAATCCGCCGGAAACCGTCCGGATTTGAACCGGGGCGACACTTTCCTTCGCTCAATAAATGGAGGGAAAAATGTTTTTAGGTCTAGGACGCGTCATTTTATGTGCTAAATGTTTTCCGTTTCGCGTTGGCGGACGGGTGCACGCGCGCGCCTCGGTACGGCCATACCGCATGTCCCGGCGCCCCGTTTTGCAGTTGGAAAAAAAAACGGAGCCAAAAAATCGAGCGGAGCCTCGTTGCGTCATTTTATGTGTGGTAGTGACCTCAGCTAAACTAGGAACTTGGATACGGCAATTATCTTGGAGAACCCTTCACGAACAGGGCTATCTCGTCCGGAGTTCTATGGCTTTTAGGGGAAATGAGTAGGAAACGGCCCGTTTCACCACATAGTTTGTCGGAACGAGGCCATATTTGGCACGTGCGTGGGCCTTAGGATGGGAAGCAAGGCCCCGGTCGCGGATTTCCAATCCGAACCACGGGCGACGGTTTTTCCATTTTCGGGGTGCCGGAAGGGCTTTTTTTGTGAAGCAGCTACATGGTGCGCATTTCAAGATCGCGCGGGACCTCCGCGCGGCGGTAGGATACCTCCTACGCACCACCTATCACATGCCATATGCGCGCGGAAGCCATCCGGGGATCCCACCCGCTTCTGCGGTGCCCCGCCGAATCCGCCGGAAACCGTCCGGATTTGAACCGGGCGACACTTTCCTTCGCTCAATAAATGGAGGGAAAAATGTTTTTAGGTCTAGGACGCGTCATTTTATGTGCTAAATGTTTTCCGTTTCGCGCGTTGGCGGACGGGTGCACGCGCGCGCCGGTACGGCCATACCGCATGTCCCGGCGGCCCCGTTTTGCGCAGTTGGCAAAGCAAACGGAGCCAAAAAATCGAGCGGAGCCGCGTGGCGTCATTTTATGTGTCCTAGTGACCACTGCAAAAGACGGAACTGGGATACGGCAATTATCTTGGAGAACCCTTCACGAACAGGGCTATCTCGTCGGAGTTCTATGGCTTTTAGGGGAAATGAGTAGGAAACGGCCCGTTTCACCACATAGTTTGTCGGAACGAGGCCATATTTGGCACGTGCGTGGGCCTTAGGATGGGAAGCAAGGCCCGGTCGCGGATTTCCAATCCGAACCACGGCGACGGTTTTTCCATTTTCGGGTGCCGGAAGGGCTTTTTTGTGAAGCAGCTACATGGTGCGCATTTCAGTATCGCGCGGGACCTCCGCGCGGCGGTAGGATACCTCCTACGCACCACCTATCACATGCCATATGCGCGCGGAAGCCATCTCTGGGATCCCACCCGCTTCTGCGGTGCTCCGCCGAATCCGCCGGAAACCGTCCGGATTTGAATCGGCGACACTTTCCTTCGCTCAATAACTGGAGGGACACATGATTTTAGGTCTAGGACGCGTCATTTTATGTGCTAATTGTTTGGCGTGTCGCGAGTTGGCGGACGGGTGCACGCGCGCGCCCGGTACGGCCATACCGCATGTCCCGGCGGCCCCGTTTTGCGCAGTTGGCAAAGCAAACGGAGCCAAAAAAATCGAGCGGAGCCGCGTGGCGTCATTTTATGTGTCCTAGTGACCACTGCAAAAGACGGAACTGGGATACGGCAATTATCTTGGAGAACCCTTCACGAACAGGGCTATCTCGTCCGGAGTTCTATGGCTTTTAGGGGAAATGAGTAGGAAACGGCCCGTTTCACCACATAGTTTGTCGGAACGAGGCCATATTTGGCACGTGCGTGGGCCTTAGGATGGGAAGCAAGGCCCGGTCGCGGATTTCCAATCCGAACCACGGGCGACGGTTTTTCCATTTTCGGGTGCCGGAAGGGCTTTTTTTTGTGAAGCAGCTACATGGTGCGCATTTCAGTATCGCGCGGGACCTCCGCGCGGCGGTAGGATACCTCCTACGCACCACCTATCACATGCCATATGCGCGCGGAAGCCATCTGGGGATCCCACCCGCTTCCTGCGGTGCCCCGCCGAATCCGCTGCAAACGGTCCGGATTTGAACCGGGGCGACACTGTCCTTCGCTCAATAAATGGAGGGAAAAAAGTTTCTCGGGCGAGCACGCATCATTGTCTGTGCTAATTGTTTTCCGTTTCGCGCGTTGGCGGACGGGTGCACGCGCGCGCCCGTGCACGGCCATACCGCATGTCCCGCGGCCCCGTTTTTGCGCAGTTGGCAAAGCAAACGGAGCCAAAAATCGAGCGGAGCCGCGTGGCGTCATTTTATGTGTCCTAGTGACCACTGCAAAAGACGGAACTGGGATACGGCAATTATCTTGGAGAACCCTTCACGAACAGGGCTATCTCGTCCGAGTTCTATGGCTTTTAGGGAAATGAGTAGGAAACGGCCCGTTTCACCACATAGTTTGTCGGAACGAGGCCATATTTGGCACGTGCGTGGGCCTTAGGATGGGAAGCAAGGCCCCGGTCGCGGATTTCCAATCCGAACCACGGGCGACGGTTTTTCCATTTTCGGGGTGCGGAAGGGCTTTTTTGTGAAGCGGCTACATGGTGCGCATTTCAGTATCGCGCGGGACCTCCGCGGCGGTAGGATACCTCCTACGCACCACCTATCACATGCCATATGCGCGCGGAAGCCATCCGGGGATCCCACCCGCTTCTGCGGTGCCTCGCCGAATCCGCTGGAAACTGTCCGGATTTGAACTGGGGCGACACTTTCCTTCGCTCAATAAATGGAGGGAAAAATGTTTTTAGGTCTAGGACGCGTCATTTTATGTGCTAAATGTTTTCCGTTTCGCGCGTTGCCGGACGGGTGCACGCGCGCGCCCCGGTACGGCCATACCGCATGTCCCGGCGGCCCCGTTTTGCGCAGTTGGCAAAGCAAACGGAGCCAAAAAATCGAGCGGAGCCGCGTGGCGTCATTTTATGTGTCCTAGTAACCACTGCAAAAGACGGAACTGGGATACGGCAATTATCTTGGAGAACCCTTCACGAACAGGGCTATCTCGTCCGGAGTTCTATGGCTTTTAGGGGAAATGAGTAGGAAACGGCCCGTTTCACCACATAGTTTGTCGGAACGAGGCCATATTTGGCACGTGCGTGGGCCTTAGGATGGGAAGCAAGGCCCCGGTCGCGGATTTCCAATCCGAACCACGGGCGACGGTTTTTCCATTTTCGGGGTGCCGGAAGAGCTTTTTTTTGTGAAGCAGCTACATGGTGCGCATTTCAGTATCGCGCGGGACCTCCGCGGCGGTAGGATACCTCCTACGCACCACCTATCACATGCCATATGCGCGCGGAAGCGATCCGGGCAGCGCACCCGCTTGCAGCGGTGCCCCGCCGAATCCGCTGGAAACTGTCCGGATTTGAACTGGGGCGACACTTTCCTTCGCTCAATAAATGGAGGGAAAAATGTTTTTAGGTCTAGGACGCGTCATTTTATGTGCTAAATGTTTTCCGTTTCGCGCGTTGGCGGACGGGTGCACGCGCGCGCCCGGTACGGCCATACCAAGCATGTCCCGGCGGCCCCGTTTTGCGCAGCTTGGCAAAGCAAACGGAGCCAAAAATCGAGCGGAGCCGCGTGGCGTCATTTTATGTGTCCTAGTGACCACCGCAAAAGACGGAATCGGGATACGGCAATTATCTTGGAGAACCCTTCACGAACAGGGCTATCTCGTCCGAGTTCTATGGCTTTTAGGGGAAATGAGTAGGAAACGGCCCGTTTCACCACATAGTTTGTCGGAACGAGGCCATATTTGGCACGTGCGTGGGCCTTAGGATGGGAAGCAAGGCCCCGGTCGCGGATTTCCAATCCGAACCACGGGCGACGGTTTTTCCATTTTCGGGTGCCGGAAGGGCTTTTTTTTGTGAAGCAGCTACATGATGCGCATTTCAGTATCGCGCGGGACCTCCGCGCGGTGGTAGGATACCTCCTACGCACCACCTATCACATGCCATATGCGCGCGGAAGCCATCTGGGAATCCCACCCGCTTCTGCGGTGCTCGCCGAATCCGGCTGAAACCGTCCGGATTTGAACCGGCGACACTTTCCTTCGCTCAATAAATGGAGGGAAAAATGTTTTTAGGTCTAGGACGCGTCATTTTATGTGCTAAATGTTTTCCGTTTCGCGCGTTGGCGGACGGGTGCACGCGCGCGCCGGTACGGCCATACCGCATGTCCCGCGGCCCCGTTTTGCGCAGCTTGGCAAAGCAAACGGAGCCAAAAATCGAGCGGAGCCGCGTGGCGTCATTTTATGTGTCCTAGTGACCACTGCAAAAGACGGAACTGGGATACGGCAATTATCTTGGAGAACCCTTCACGAACAGGGCTATCTCGTCCGGAGTTCTATGGCTTTTAGGGGAAATGAGTAGGAAACGGCCCGTTTCACCACATAGTTTGTCGGAACGAGGCCATATTTGGCACGTGCGTGGGCCTTAGGATGGGAAGCAAGGCACCGGTCGCGGATTTCCAATCCGAACCACGGGCGACGGTTTTTCCATTTTCGGGGTGCCGGAAGGGCTTTTTTTTGTGAAGCAGCTACATGGTGCGCATTTCAGTATCGCGCGGGACCTCCGCGCGGCGGTAGGATACCTCCTACGCACCACCTATCACATGCCATATGCGCGCGGAAGCCATCTGGGGATCCCACCCGCTTCCTGCGGTGCCCCGCCGAATCCGCTGGAAACCGTCCGGATTTGAACCGCGACACTTTCCTTCGCTCAATAAATGGAGGGAAAAATGTTTTTAGGTCTAGGACGCGTCATTTTATGTGCTAAATGTTTTCCGTTTCGCGCGTTGGCGGACGGGTGCACGCGCGCCGTGCACGGCCATACCGCATGTCCCGGCTGCCCCGTTCTTGCGCAGTTGGCAAAGCAAACGGAGCCAAAAAATCGAGCGGAGCCGCGTGGCGTCATTTTATGTGTCCTAGTGACCACTGCAAAAGACGGAACTGGGATACGGCAATTATCTTGGAGAACCCTTCACGAACAGGGCTATCTCGTCCGGAGTTCTATGGCTTTTAGGGGAAATGAGTAGGAAACGGCCCGTTTCACCACATAGTTTGTCGGAACGAGGCCATATTTGGCACGTGCGTGGGCCTTAGGATGGGAAGCAAGGCCCCGGTCGCGGATTTCCAATCCGAACCACGGCGACGGTTTTTCCATTTTCGGTGCCGAAGGGCTTTTTTTGTGAAGCAGCTACATGGTGCGCATTTCAGTATCGCGCGGGACCTCTCCGCGCGGCGGTAGGATACCTCCTACGCACCACCTATCACATGCCATATGCGCGCGGAAGCCATCTGGGGATCCCACCCGCTTCCTGCGGTGCCCCGCCGAATCCGCTGGAAACTGTCCGGATTTGAACTGGGGCGACACTTTCCTTCGCTCAATAAATGGAGGGAAAAATGTTTTTAGGTCTAGGACGCGTCATTTTATGTGCTAAATGTTTTCCGTTTCGCGCGTTGGCGGACGGGTGCACGCGCGCGGCAGTCACTGCCATTCCGCCTGGCCCTGCGGCCCCGTTTTGCGCAGTTGGCAAAGCAAACGGAGCCAAAAAATCGAGCGGAGCCGCGTGGCGTCATTTTATGTGTCCTAGTGACCACTGCAAAAGACGGAACTGGGATACGGCAATTATCTTGGAGAACCCTTCACGAACAGGGCTATCTCGTCCGGAGTTCTATGGCTTTTAGGGGAAATGAGTAGGAAACGGCCCGTTTCACCACATAGTTTGCTCGAACGAGGCCATATTTGGCACGTGCGTGGGCCTTAGGATGGGAAGCAAGGCCCCGGTCGCGGATTTCCAATCCGAACCACGGGCGACGGTTTTTCCATTTTCGGGGTGCCGGAAGGGCTTTTTTTTGTGAAGCAGCTACATGGTGCGCATTTCAGTATCGCGCGGGACCTCCGCGCGGCGGTAGGATACCTCCTACGCACCACCTATCACATGCCATATGCGCGCGGAAGCCATCTGGGGATCCCACCCGCTTCCTGCGGTGCCCCGCCGAATCCGCTGGAAACTGTCCGGATTTGAACTGGGGCGACACTTTCCTTCGCTCAATAAATGGAGGGAAAAATGTTTTTAGGTCTAGGACGCGTCATTTTATGTGCTAAATGTTTTCCGTTTCGCGCGTTGGCGGACGGGTGCACGCGCGCGCCCGGTACGGCCATACCGCATGTCCCGGCGGCCTCGTTTTGCGCAGTTGGCAAAGCAAACGGAGCCAAAAAATCGAGCGGAGCCGCGTGGCGTCATTTTATGTGTCCTAAAAAGGCAGAGTAAAGTAACGGGGGCACCGCCGATGGAGGTCGGTCAAAGGGTAGACCGCGCATTCAATTCAATGTCGACGTGGTAAAAAAGGTAATCCTAGCATATTAGGTCAAAGGGTAGACCTAATATAATATATACTAGTATATTATAGTTAGAAAATAGAATGAAACAAAAAAAAATTAACAAAAAAAAATAAACTATGCCGAGGGCTGCCCTAGGCGTATGCGTAGCCCTCGGTGTAGCCAAACCCTAGCCATTAACCCCAGGGTCCACCTGGTCGGCCCGGCTAAGCCGAGGGTGGCCCTCGGCGTACGCCCGAGCTTCCACGTAAGCCGACGGTGGCCCTCGGCGTAGAGCCCCGCGGGTTTTCACCTTTTCCTCCACCGCGCGTTCTCTTCTTTCTCCCGCGTTCTCTTCTTTCTCCCGCGTTCTCTTCTTTCTCCCGCCCGAGCCGCCGCCGCCTGAGCCCCGAGCCGCCGCCGCCTGAGCCCCCTCCTCCCGCCGCCGCCTGAGCCCCCTCCTCCCGCCGCCGCCGCCGAGCCCTCCTCCTCCCGCCGCCGCTTCCTCTGCCCCGGACCCCTCCTCCCGTCGCCGCCTCCAGCCCGCCTCCTCTCGCTTCGCCCCTCCTCTCGTCGCCAGCTCGTCCCCGCCACCGCAGCCGACGCCGCCCTCCTCCTGCCCGACGCCGCCCTCCTCCCGTCCGACGCTCCTCCTCCTCCTGCCCGACGCCGCCCGGGTAAGCAACTCACCTCCCCTCTAACTCTAACACTAGCAGGAGCCAGACGGGGCGTGGTGGCGGTCCGGTGACGGGATTGGGATGGCGGCAGGCCCTCCTCTTCCTTGTCCCTGACCCTCCTCCTCATTTTCCAAGTCGTTGTATAGCTGCAAATTAATGAGTGTATAGCTGCTGCAAATTAATGAGTGTTCACAACGTTGTAACTAGCTACATAAGCACTGATGTACGGCAAGTGATCTTTGGTTTGGTGTATCATTTGTATATGTATCAAGAATTAGGAGTGGCAGTTAAGTGTCGCAACAAGATAATTTAATGCCTAAATCTATGTGCATAAATGTGTAGACTCGTAAATCATAATATTATCATGTGTGCAAAATAATATGTATACACATGCTATTTTTCGTACATGTATAGAAGTTTATATTGTCCAAACTCAACAAATAATCCAATTCCGTGCTTTTTACATCCAAACATGAAATGGAATTGGGCATCACCATTTGATTCCAATAGCAAATTCCAAGTACACCCAAACAACATAATTCGAATTAGACGCATTTCCTTTCCATCTTGGATTTGGAATTCCCTATCCAATTCAATTCTAGGCACAATTCAGTGCATCCAAACATAGTGTAAGAGAAATTGATGTAGAAACAAATAGAAATATAATTTATTTGAAATAGAAATAGAAATAGAAACCATATGTATGTATGTTCTCCAACAATAGATAGTGGGGATAGAAATAGAATAGTGTAAATAGTAGAAAAAAATGGAAGTAGGATTGATTTGAAATAGTAATAGAAATAGAATAGTGGACATTTGGAAAGAAATAGAAATGTGTAGTTGAAATTGAAATGCTATGTTTAATAATGTAAATACAAATGCAAATGTGAATTTCTTCTAATAATATGTATTTGTAATAGGCCATGCCGTGACCGCCTCGTCTTGAGCATCCCGGCGTGATGATCCCAGATCTTGACGCGCTTCTCCACGGTCGCTGACATCGACACTCGGTTGTTCGACTACTTCCTCTACAGCCGAGGGTGAGCAAAAATTCGAACTTCTTCTTCGCATTTTATTTATGTCACTAGATTCATTTTCCAAGTCAAGTTGCGTCACCTAGGTGTCACTTCCCGTCCTCAAGCGTTACGCGGATAAATATGCATTAGTGGTCGGCATATTTTCAACCGTAACGCTTGCGGCATTTACGGGACAGTCGGCGGATCCGTAGTTGGGTACGTTCTCCATGCTGCTCCGGTCCGAGTCAGATTTCGGCAGCGCCTCACCGTTGTTCTCCGGATGCACATCCTCTTGTCTTTTTGGCGAGACGTGTATCGGGAGAGCAGCGGGGAGGTGCTGCCGAAATTTTGACTCGGACCGGGGTAGAGCATGGAGAACGTACTCAATCTACGGATCCGGCGGCTGCTAGGAGCCCACCTAGTAGAGATGTAGGTTGATGCATTCGTTTTGCCTGTTAAAAAAATTAAAATATGATGCATTCTCCTATTTGATATAAATGCTATGCTTGTCGTTTGGCTTCCAATAGAGCAGAGGATGGCTGATAATGGATGGATGTACACCGGCCGTGTTAGTGCGACTAATAAAACAGATGAGTGGATAAGGAAGACTTGGCATTTAGTGAAGGAGTTGGCGCGTGGTACAAAACAGAAGGTTCAGCCACTTTGCCCGTGCAATCGTTGCTTGAAGCATCACCGTCGTGGAAAGGATGACATGTTTAAACACCTTCGCAATATGGGTATATGCCTCGTTACGTCACGCAGATCGACTTTGATGAGCACGAACGTGACAGAGGTGAGGTGATGCGGCAGCGGCTCAATGGCAATGAGTACGATGGGGTTAGAGACTTTCTAGATGATCTTGTCGATGCCCACATGCCGAGTCGCCACCTTCACGGGAGGAACCGCCAGAACCGGAGGAACCTCCGTAACCGGAGGAACCAGAGCCACCGCGAAGGCCTTCTATGATATGATAGCCGCTGCTAAGACGCCTCGTACGATGGCGCCGAGATTTCTCAGCTCGATGCCATCTCCCAATGTCTAGCCGACAAGACCCGGTACAACACCACCCGTGACGGCTTCGAAGCAAGTCTGAAAACAACTGGTAACATGTTGCCCAAAGGGCATTGTCTGCCTAAAAGCCTGCACGAGACGAGGCAACTCATGTCGGCGCTCAACATGGATTATCAAAGGATAGACTGTTGTGAAAATGGCTGTGTTCTCTTCTGGAAACAGTTTGCGGAGGACAAGTACTGTCCCATTTGTAAGGCCTCTAGGTATGAAGAGGTAACGGGAAAGGATGGTCAGGTGAGGCAGTCAAAGATCGCAAAGTCGATTCTTCGGTATCTCCCATTCATAAAAAGAATCCAGCGGCTTTACTTGACTGAGGAGACCGCCAAACAGATGACGTGGCACAAGATGGGGACTCGAATAAAGGACAATCAGGGGCGGACGAAGATGGGACATCCATCTGATGGCAATGCATGGAAGAACTTTGATAGAAAATACCCCCATATGGCAGCAGATGCTCGGAATGTCAGAATTGCGATAGCTACAGATGGCTTCAATCCATATGGTATGTCGAATTCCAATTACAGTTGTTGGCCCGTGTTTGTAATTCCGCTCAATCTCCCTCCCGGAGTCCTAATGACGAGGAAGACCATGTTTCGTCGCTGATCATTCCAGGCCCCATTACCCGGGGAAGAACTTGAGTGTCTACATGCAGCCGATTGTGGAAGATTTGAACCACTCTTGGCACCACGGGACGTTGACGTACGACCGAGCATCGAAGACAAACTTCTGCATGAAAGTTTGGTTGCGTATACCATGCATGACATGCCCGGTACGCCCTAACATGCGGATGGTGTACAGCTGGTAAATGGCCATGCCCAGGGTGCAGGCATCGACTTGAGTTCCGTTGGCTACAGTAGGGTCGCAAGTATGTTGCGGTTGACAGGAATCGGCAGTACCTCTAACGGAGGCATCCGTTCGTAGAAGACAAAAAGAACTTCAAGAAAGGCAAAGTTGTGCATGAAGTAACAGAGGTGCCAAAGTTCGATGGTATAGCTGTTGATGCCGAGCTACGTGCTCTCGTGCCAGCGGCATCGGAAGCTGGCCATCAATTTGAGGGATATGGTGTAACGCACAACTGGACTCACGAGGCAGCCTTAACGAAGCTCGAGTATTACAAGGACCTCGAACTTCCCCATAACATCGATGTGATGCACACCGTAAAGAATGTCGCGGAGTCCTTATTTCACACGTGCCTAAACATTCCCGGGAAGTCAAAGGATAATGTCAAGGCTAGAGTCGATGTTGAGAAGCTCGTGATAGGAAGAAATTACACATGCAACGTCCTACCGGCCGTCGAAAGAATTGGTTCAAGCCGCACGCCGCCTTCTGCCTTGATTCCATCCCAATGAAGGAGGCATTCCAGTGGGTAAATTCCGTGGTGATGTTCGGGGCTGGTTATTGTTCGAATAGTAGCACGGGCGTCAATATTTCGACGGGAAAAGTCACCGGGCTCAAGAGTCACGACTATCATATATGGATTGAGCGGCTGATGCCGGTGATGCTTCGAGGGTATCTCCCGAGAAAATATGGCGAGTGCTCGCGGAGTTGAGCCATTTCTTCCGCACGCTCTGTGCTAAGCAGATATGTCCTAAGGTTATTGAGAAGCTGCAAGTTCAAGTGCCGGAGTTGCTATGCAATTTGGAGATGATCTTTCCGCCAAAGCTTCTTTACTCCGATGGCACATCTCATTGTGCACCTCGCAAACGAGGCACTCTTGGGTGGCCCAAAGGTGCAGTTTCGGTGGCAGTTTTGTATTGAGAGAGAGTTCAAGTATATTCGGAAGATAATCGGAAACAAAGCCAAGATTGAAGCATGCATAGCTGAGGCAACGTGCCTTCGGGAGATGGCAGATGCCGCAACAACGTACTATCCTGATGAAGTTCCCACTCTGCATAACCCGGTCTCTCGTTACAATGTCGACGTGCCCATGAATGACCCCAAGCTTCAACTATTCCAATGTCCCGGTGGCAAGGCTGGTAAAGGACAAAAATATAGATTGGAGAGGGAAGAGAAGGATTGCATAATGCTCTATGTGCTTATGAACATGAAGGAAGTGGTGGGGGGGGACGACGACGATGGCGGTCACGATTTCATTAGGTAACATGGTGTAATGCTTATTGTATCTAGTTTCGATCACCTACACTCAACTCGGTCTAATGCTTACTGTATCCTTTCAGCGAATTCACGGATGAACAGTGGTGGCTTCCGCGCGATCCCACGGGCGCGGAGTTGGAGACTCTACTGAAAGAGGGTGCTCCCGAAGTAAAAATAAACTTTGTGTCTTGGTTCATGAAAAAAGTAATGTCTAAGCTGTCCCTCTTACCTACCAATATGTGACTTGTCCCTGTTATTCCACGTAACTAATGCACACAACAAATTTGAACCGTGCTTGTAGGGAGCTGATGCAAACGTTGAGATGACAGATGAGTTGAGATGTGTTTCTCAAGGTTGTAACCGTGACGTCATGAAGTATGAGAAGTATGACGTGAATGGGTTTCGATTCCATACAGAGACACACCAGAAGGGCCGGGCGAATCCAAAAACGATAAATACTGGTGTCTTCACTAAAGGATCCGATACCTTTGATTACTACGGGAGGTTAGAGAATGTATACGAGCTGACCTTCAACCGTACAAACAAACAACTCAATCTCGTTGTGTTCAAGTGTCATTGGTTCGACCCAAGAGGTGGACAAAGAATTACCAAGTCCATTGGGTTAGTTGAAGTTAAGCCTTCCACCACCTATACCGGAGCCGATGTCTATATTGTTGCTCACCAAGCCAAGCAAGTTTATTATTTGCCGTACCCATGCCAGAAAGCGGCCCTCAACGGCTGGGAAGTCGTGTTCCGTATCGCCACATGGTAACCTACCGATTCCCTCCGAGGACGATTACAACAACATTGACCCCGTAACATACGAGGGAATTTTCTATCAAGAGGAAGAGGACTTCGGGCACTTTGAGTTAGAATGTGTTCTTGAAGAGGACCTCAGGAACGATGCAGAAACTCGTGGTGAGTCAGTGGTGGATCTAAAGGACATAGATATGCTCGAGAAGTTACGAGTGGAAGATGATAGCGATGATGAGCCTCCACCCGTCTATCAAAATCCAACTTACTACTCAAAAGATAGTGATAGTGATAGTGGCAAGGAGAAACAAAATGAGATTGACGATGAGATTGATGACGGCTGGTGAGGGTCTTTTATGTGTTTATATTTCAACATGCTTCTTATTTGTTTAGTATCTTTATGCTTACTATTTATATTTTTTTCAACATGCTTCTTTATTGTTTAGTATCTTTATGCTTAGTATTTATATATTCTTGAACATGCTTCTTAATTGTTTAGTGTCTTTATGCTTACTATTTATATATTTTTCAACATGCTTCTTAATTGTTTTCTCTTTCTCAATGCAGGTGATTGAACAATATGAGCGGCGGCAAGGAGGACTCGTCGAGCTTGCTTAAGAAGATGCAACAACGCAAGAACAATGTTAGAAGGAGTGAGAGGGAACCGCGTCGCAATCCGCGTTACGAGGACTTTGCGGTAGGAGGAGGAGGACGAGGACGAGGACGAGGACGGGGACGAGGTGGAGGTGGAGGTGGAGGTGGAGGTGGAGGTGGAGGTGGAGGTGGCTGGGGAGGACCGGACTTTGAGCCACCACCCTCGGCTTCAGGCGACGTTGCTTCCGGGTTCTTTTTGGAGGGGACGTCTAGAGAGGAGGCGGAGACGGAGTCTAGAGCCGAGGAGGACTCTAGCCGCGGGTTTGAGACTCCGGAGGAGGATGGGCGGCCGAAGGCACTGAAGATTCGTGGGGAAGCGAGAGTCCCCGACGAGAGGAAGGAGCCTAAGACCCATGAGGCGAAGACCCTTATTATTCCTGCTGGCACTGAGTAAGTGTACTAATTTGGCAATTTCGATTTTCAAGTACTAATGTTTGATTTTCATGTGCTAATGTTTGATTTTCATGTGCAGCAATTGGATATTTCCTCCGGGGTCAAGGGGCGCCTGCCTAGCAGCATGATTGGAGCTTTGCTTAGGAAGTTCTGGCCGGGCAAGTACTATCCCCTCGGCACTGTCCCAGCTGGCGAGATGAAGCTAGCCACTACTTGGACGGACTACGAGAGTGCCCCTGGCGTAGGCTTCCCGACGGCTGCTGAGGCCGTGATGAGAAAGTTTTGGGTAAGACATATTTTCTCGAGCTTCATTCATATTTGATGACCCCAATGTTCTAACTCATGAATCTCACAATTGTTTTTTGCATGATTGAAGTGTTTTTATCGTGTGGCGCCCGAGGTTGAGGAGGCGGCCGCGAACAGGACTTTGCGGGCGACTTGTGAGAGGTTGACACCGCAGTGTGGTACAACCAAAGGATCACGTCCGCGGGTCACTTCGGGCAGAGAGAGGCGAGAGGGTCCATAAGCCGGACATTGTCGGTAAGAATGCTAAGGCCGAGTACGAGATGACGGTGGAGGACTACATGTCGGTGAGTAAAATGTCAATGAGATTCTACATTGCTACTAAGTTGCGATTGCATTAGATTGAGTTGAGTATTGCATTTTCAGGTTATCCCCGATTGGGCCGAGCCGCATGCCGAGGCATGGGAGGAGATGGTTAGGACGAGGTGGCTCAAGATGGACGAGGACTTTGCAGCCGTGGCGAGGCGGAACGCGGAGAACCGAGGCGACGGTGGCACACACTGTGGGGGAAACCTCAGCTACGAGCGCTACAAGGGGAAGACGGTATGTATACATTTTATTTTCCTTCAGGTTCAAAGTTGGTACTCACAACATTTCCTTTCGCGATGCAGAGGGCCGCGTTAGGACCCGAGGAGGAGATGTCTGACCTCGAGATATACAACAAGATGCGGCTTAAGAAGCCCGATCTCTCGCAGCCTCAGCCCTCGCTCCCTGAGTACTTCGGCACCTACGCCGAGGACGTCGAGAACTACTGCGAGATGGTGAGGCATCGTCACCCGGAGGTGGATGACCCCATGAGCGCGGAGGTCGACGAGGAGTCGTTGGTCCTGTCGTCCGGAGGGTTGCCGCATGGCCGTCTCGCCATGCCGAACAAGGCCGTCAAGCATACCCTCACCACGACCTTCACGCGTCTCAAGGCGGGACTCACCAAGGACAGCCCCCCTCTCCCGCCTCGTCGCCGGTCTCGGCAACAACCCGCATACGACGTAAGTTTCCCTCATTTCCATCCTCTTTCCGACTTTCGTTCATACATTGCTAAGTGCTAACGAGACATGAATTTGTGAAATTGTAGCCTGACTTCGAGGCGGCCTACGTGGTCGCTCATCAAGAATATCAGGTGGCCTTCAACCAGCACCAGCAGCACTTCATGGAGTACATGGCATATATACATGTAAGTTCCAACCTTTGTTTCCGCAAATGATGACAAGTCCCACTTTCCCCTAGTTTGATGCTTCATTTCTTCAAAGACTGACATGTAAACTATCTTGCAGGCGTCGATGGTGGCCAATCAAACTGGACAGACAGCGGATTTAGGGCCGATGCCTCCCTTTCCGGGGCCGGCGCCAAACATGCCATCGAAGGAAAATTTCGCTGCGGAGTACTATGGGAGAACAACGGTAAGTTCTTCGCCAAACCGAATACTACGGCTTTCCTTTGCCTCGCAAATTGCTAACATCTCGGGAACATGTGTGTAGGGAACGGATGTTCCGGAAACCAGGGTGGTGGGAGGGAGATCACACCGGTTCATCATGGTGGTCCTTCTCCCGGTGCTACACCCGGTACTTCTCCCGGTCCTTCTCCCGGTGGTTCTTCCGCAGCTTCTACCGGAAGGAATCGGCCCGGGCCGGTGTCTAGCGGCGACGAGCTCCTCTAGTTGTCGCATTGTATCTCTTATCGACACTATGGCACCATGTATGCACACTAGGGCACCACCATGTATGCACATTATGGCACTATGTATCCACTATGACACTATGTATGCACTTCATGTTATGTGTATTTGCACTTCATGCGAAGTTCCTGTGAATTTTATGTGCTTTTATTATCTGCCAAATCTGGAAAACAGCAAAAACCAAAAAAAATGACCAAATGGTCCAAGCTACGCCGACGGCTTCCTCGGGGTAGCGTCGACATGGACCAAATGGTCTCATGTACGCCGACGGCTTCCCCCTCGGGGTAGCGTGCGCCAGCGCTCGCCAGGGCCTGCCGCGTGGCAGAGTACGCCGACGGCCTCACGCTCGGCGTAGCGTGCGCCAGCGCTCGCCAGGGCCTGCCGCGTGGCAGCGTACGCCGACGGCCTCACGCTCGGCGTAGCGTGCGCCAGCGCTCGCCAGGGCCTGCCGCGTGGCAGCGTACGCCGACGGCCTCACTCTCGGCGTAGCGCGCGCCACGGCTCGCCAGAGCCCGCCGCGTGGCAGCGTACGCCGACGGCCGCACCCTCGGCGTAGCGGTAACGACCGTCAGGTCGACGTCGTACCGTTAGCTTGCTACGCCGAGGGCTAGTACGCCGACGGGTGGTCGTCGCCCTCGGCCTTCGCCTTCTACGCCGACGGTCTCCTCTACGCCGACGGCCAGCTGGGCTGTCCCGAGGCTGACCTTGCCCGAGGAGCTATGCCGAGGGTCCCCGTCGGCGTACCATACGCCGAGGGCGAGGCGGTGGTACGCCGAGGGCCGCCGGCCGTCGGCACCTCGATGGATTCCTGTAGTTGCATCTGCACATGGATGTTTTGCATTTAATATTACCAGGGTGCTTGAATTTCTCCCCCGGTGGTGGTTGCGTCACCAACATCGTAATCGAGCAAATTTTGTTCCATGTGGCAAATCTATGTGTGATACGCTTAGATCCTCAATGAGTGTGAAGAAGAAAATGTCCATACCTTTGTACTAGTCTTTGTAGTGGAACTGACTAAATTGTCTAATCAGCAAGTGAAAAATGAAGCAAGACGAAGAGATATAAGAGTCACTGGCTAAGACGGAGTTGTTGAACTTGAAAGCTTCAATATACACCTTAAAAAAGAGCTTCGGTGCTTAGAAGGCATATGAGGTCTGGTGTTATTTTGAAAACAACGGGGAAATCTATTTGAGAAGCTACCCAGTACCCGGGTTTGCGTCCAGAGACATGATTACTATTTCTTGCAAACCATTGAGACTAGTTAGGAACCTGTTACCATTTTTCAACCCATACTGGAGGACATTTTCCCTTCATATTTTTGTCTCAGAGGCACATGATTACCAATATGTACCTAGAAATCAAAGTTGAAAAATAAGGAAGCAGTGAACTATGTTATGTCGGTATGTCATATAATGACTGGAATATACTTCTTAGGTTGTTCTTGGATATTTATCAAGCTTATCATCTAGTTGGTTTATTTTTGGCTTTACTGTCGCCGTACTTAACTAGTGCAATAAACTCATTTGATCATCTGAGTTCAAAACCCTCACGTTTCCTTCTATTTCTTACGGTGGGAGAGGGGAAGGCATGTGTTTTCCTTTTCACTCTTAAAGCTCTGCTGCCATGGATTTTTTTTCTATCATTTCCACATCTTTTTGGTAACTGCTTCTTTTCGCTTGTCTACTCAATCCATTGACAATTAGTCTATGGAAAACTGCAAAGATATCTTGCAGTCACGAGATGGCTTTTCTAGCTTCCTCAACTCCCAGGAGCCAACATAGGTCATTTTAGAATGATGGTTCTAAAACTTAGTACTTATTTGTGAACCGGAGGGAGTAGGGCAGATGCTGTTTCTTTTTGTTGTAGACTTGATTATTTGTGGAAAGCTGTGCACTTCTGTACTCTTATTACAGAAATGCACACTTATGATGAACGAGTACAGCCGCTGATTTAGTATTACAATGTTAAAAATTTGATTCAGACAGGTCACATTGAGTTGTCTCAGAACCATATGCCTACCAATATTTACCTAGAAATCAAAGTCGAATAACAAGGAACTAATGAATCATGTTGTCTTGTCTTTGACATGTCCTATCATGACTGGAATATACTTGATGACTGGAGAGTTATCAAGATCATCACACCTAGTCGGTTTATTCATTTCTTTTGTCCTATATTCTTTTCCTTGACTAAGGCAATATAACTCATTTGATCCACTGAATCTAGATGATTTTTCTCTTTGGATGGCTTTTAAGACACCAGGAGTTCAAACTTCAAAGAGGTAGTAGTTCGTTTGTATTCTGACTTTTATACGTGGTTTTGTCAATCTTAACAAAGGTTGCGTGTTCTTGAATTTTTTTTACTGACTGCAAAGAGCTTCCACGTATCCTTCTCTTAACATAGGGTGGGAGAGGGGAAGGCATGTGCACTCCTTTTCGCTTTTAAAGATGAATATTGTCCTAGATGAGTTTTTTCTTTTCCAAGTCTTTTGGATACACTACGGGAGAGCTGGAGTCTACCGACGGTCGCCAGCCGTCGGCACAACACGGTGCAGGCTGTGCCGACGGTGACCATCGGCGTAGCATCGTCGGCATAGTTCTGGTCGGGGACTGCCCAATCACCGTAAGCATAGTATTTCAAAATTTTCATTTTTTTTTTGAAAAATATTCAAATTATATTATTTAAATTATGTTTATTTATTTATTTTTACTTGTTAATCTTTCACAATCACATTTAGTATACCTAATCTTAGGTCAAATTGCACTTATAGTCAAACTTCCCAGTTGGTCACCCATCCTCACACTACTTCCGCCCCAGCACGCTTAACTTTTTGGTTCTCTTCGGATGAGCTTCCATGATAGAAATGACACCTTGTTGTTAATACTACCATATCAATCATATTAACCCTTTGACAGTGATGCCACACCTCTATATTTTAGAATTCTAAACAATTACTTAAATAAACAATAATGAATATAAATAAATAATAATAATATAGAATCTGAAAAACAATTAAATAATTTTATTTTTTGTCTTTTTTATTTAATATGGAATAATTAATATCAGTAAATGCAAATTTGGCAAATAATATGTCTAAATTGATCAGAAAAATGAGAGGAACACAAATATGACATCCATATCATATTTTGAACCAACAAAGTTAATTTACCCAAAAATCATGAGCATTAGATCAAATACCTCTAGTTTAAATCTGATTGACTTTATCGAAAATGAGGTGGGAAATGGCCTCGGCATGGCATAGTTTACCGAAATGAGGTCATATTTGGCACGTGTGTGGGCCCTAGGATGGGAAGCAATACCCCGGATGCGGATTTCTAATCTGACCCACGGGCGACCATCTTTTCATTTTTAGCGTGTCCAAAAGGTTTTTATTTGTGAAGCAGCTACACGGGGTGCATTTTACTATGACGTGAAACTCCCGTGCGATAATATTAGACCACCTACACACCACCTATCACATGACATGTGCACATGTTAGCTTTTTGAGAACCCATGCGGCTTCCGGCGGTGTCCTGCCGAATCCGCTGGAAACTGACCGGATTTGAACTAGGGGTCAACTATCCGTCGCTCCTGAAATTCCGGAAAAAGCTTTTTAGTTCTACGACGCATCATTATATGTGCTAATTTTTGTCCGTTTAGTTTGTTCGCGAATGGGTGCACTCGCACGCCAGGTATGGCGATACCGCATGTCCCGGGCCTGTTTTGGCCAGATGGCAATTTGAACAAAGTTAAAAAATCTCACGGAGCCGCGTGACGTCATTTTATATGTCATAGTAATATTTCGTTTGTCAAAACTGGGATATGACAATTATTTTGAAAAACCCTTCACGAAAAGGGCTATCACATCCGGAGTTCTATGGATTCCAGGGGAAATGAGGTGGGAAACGGCCTCGGCATGTCATAGTTTTCCGAAACGAGGTCATATTTGGCACGTGTGTGGGCCCTAGGATGGTAAGCAATACCTCGGACGCGGATTTCTAATCCGACCCACGAGCCGACCATCTTTTCATTTTTGGTGTGTGTGAAAGCCATGAAACCTCGAACATTATAGCTCATTTCTAAGAAGATTTGTTTATGTATTTGAAATATTCCATTTTTGATATTTTTCTATGATAGATCTTGTTTTTCTGCAAAATTTGATATATTATACTTATTTTTCTCAATTAGAATGATTTAGTTATGCTTTTTTGAAGACTGCCCGTGGAGAAATAGAAAAAAGCTATGCCGACGGTATAACTGTCGGCACAGGTCTGTAGTGAAAAAAAGGAAAAAAAATGTTGTGCCGACGGCCAGAACTGTGCCGACGGTGGCCGTCGGCACCTCCAGCCTGTACCGACGGCCAATTTAACGCCGACGGCCATCCTTGTCGCCGCACATCGAAGGCTCCTGTGCCGACGGTCCCGACATTTGGCCGTCGGCGTACGACAATTCTCCCGTAGTGATAGCTGCTTCTCTTCCCTTTGTCTATTCAAATCTAATGGCAACTAGTCGTCTATAGAGAACTGTAAGTCTATATATGGTGGTCAAGAGATGACTTGTCTCCCTTCCTCCTCAACACTCAGGAGCCAACATACTTAAACCATTGCAGAATTAATGCTGCTTCTAAAGCTTTATACGTACTCATTTGTGAACCCGGGGAAGTTAGGTCAGACACGCTGCTTCTTTATATTTATCCAAATATTTGGACTTGTATAGTTCTATAATTCTAATGTTATTGAACACACACTTACCGTGAACGAGTCACCCGGTGATTCAGTATTAGGATGTTAAAAAAATGTTTCAGGCAAGTGAGATTGAATTGTCCCACTACTTGCGGAGAGCAAATACGCCCGCTGATTCATTACTACGATGTTATTTTTTTTGCTGCTGTATACAAGTCACATTGAATTTTCACCTTATGTCCATATATGTTGATCTACAATCGCATGTTGATTGACAAAAGGGGTAGCTGTGACGAAATCATAAGGCAGGAATGAGTTGTAAACTGTGAGGACCCTGTCTGCCTAGCCTACTATTCTCGGTAAGCAGCAACCATGCATATATAAATTTCTTTGCCTATGTTGCCATGTTGGACTCCAGTTGCGTGGAAATGTGGGAGCCAACCGTGAATCTTCCTGGCTGCTGCCATGAGTCCATCAAAGTAAACTAGCTAGGATGCAGTACTACGATGGAGTTGATATTTCTACATCCATTCTCTGCATTGTAATATTGTTAGTTCTCTAATAATAGCCCAAACTTGTTTGTAGCCATGTAACAAAACTGGCACTGATGCGTTGTTTTCTCTTAGCACAGCGCTCATTTTGTATTAGAAGGAGAACGCCAAAAAGGCTTGCAAGGTTAAGTAGCCAAACCCAAAGGAAACAGAGATCTAAGCACTGATGCGATGTTATTATTGTTACTTTCCTTTCATGAAAGGTGATTAGCTTCTACTACCTGCAGCTAATCATTCTCTAGTATCTACACTCTCAGGCAAGTCAAGCCAGTTGACAATGACAGGTCAATTTTCCTATCCTGCATACGTAGCATGGAAGTATTGTGATGGAATAGTCTTGCTCAAGCCTACCTGTACCTCTGCACTTCCTAGAGAAGGTTAATTTTAGTGAGTATTTTCCGCATAGATGAGGCGTGCACTTCCTTTCTTCTCAAAGAACAGACAAAATGAAGGTACATAGTCATGCACTTACTCTGATGGTTCCGCTCTCCTTGTCAAAGTTGGCGCTTGCCGTCAGTTGTTGCTAAGACACTCTCACTGGTCAGTGTGAGGGAGGGGGATAGATCAGTTGCTGTGAAGACGCTGGACTAGGTTATTTTATGATCCATTTTGGTTTTGGCCCATCCTATGGATGGCCCGGGAAAAATTGGTTGACGCCGTCCAATCGACATCGCCCACAGCTATCAACGGCGCCACTAGGGCACCCGCTCTTGGATGCTACCCCGGCGGTGACGGGGACGGCTGTGGAAGTTGTGGTGTTCGCTATAGTTTTCCAAGATCTAGCGCAGCCGCACTCTGCAATGCGGTGATCCCATTCTCACTCCTCCTTTCAACCGGTCTAGAGGCCTCCGTCGCGCTCCATGCCCCGGCGGGCTTCGCCGCCATCAGGCTGTGTGGGTGTGCTCAAGGTACCTTCGCGAATCGCGACCTCGCTTTCGCTATGGTTCTGCTTGCGCGGGTGTGGATAGGGGCAACGTCTGACCCGTTTCAGGCCCCAACCATCCTTACTAAAGAAAATTTCCAAGTGGTCGGTGATTTTTGCGGTGGTATGGAAATCAGGCATCAGAATGCCAGAATCTAGATATGCATACATGCATATCGGCAGAACCATCACGATCTTTATCAATTCTATCCGTTTATTATCAGAAAAATGTTGACATCAACCTACTCTTTTAACTATACTTATTGAAATCAAACCGGATCAATTCTGGTGACAAAAAGGTCATGTTTGGCATGTGCTATTGTGCTGATAGTTAAATCTTCATGCTGTTTCAAACCTCCCCCTTGTCATGTTCCTTGCATAGTAGTAGCTACTCAACGCACCATTAGTCAATGTAGCGGCTATACGGATGTTATAATCTGTTCGACGTGTACAATTCTTAATGAAATATTAATTAGAAAGTCCATCTGTAGTACTGTTAAACACTTAGACTTGTAGCAGCCCACCTGCTTGCATGTGCAGATGGATGTGTTGCATTTAATAGTACCAGGGCGCTTGAATTTCTCCCGTGATGGTGGTTGCATCACCAACAGCGTAATCGAGCAAATTTTATTCCGCGTGGCAAAGCTATGTGTGATACGCTAAAATCCTCAATGAGTGGGAAGAAGAAAACGTCCCGACCTTTGTACTATTTTTCAACCCATATTGGAGGACATTTATTCATTTTTTTTTGTCTAAGAGGCACATGATTACCAATATGTACCTCGAAATCTGGGACATTTATTCATTTTTTTTTTGTCTAAGGGAAGCAGTGAACTATGTTATGTTGGTACGTCATATAATGACTGGAATATACTTCTTAGGTTGATCTGGGAAACTTATCACCTAGTTGGTTTATTCATTGCTTTACTTTTGCCATACTTAACTAGTGCAATAGAAGTCATTTGATCAACTGAGTTTCAAAAGCCTCATTTTTTCTTCTATTTCTTACGATGGGAGAGAGGAAGGCATGTGCTTTCCTTCTCACTCTTAAAGCTCTGCTACCCTGGATGTTTTTTCTATTATTTCAACGTCTTTTTGGTAACTGCTTCTTTTTCGCTTGTTTATTCAATCTATTGACAACTAGTCTATGGAAAACTCCAAAGATATCTTGCAGTCATGAGATGACTTTTCTAGCTTCCTCCTTAACTCGCAGGAGCCAACATAGGTCATATTGGAATGATGGTTCTAAAGTTTTGTACTTATTTGTGAACCGGAGGGAGTAGGCCTGCTTCTTCTTTTTATTGTAGACTTGATTATTTTTCGAAAGCTGTGCACTTGTGTACTCTTATTACATGAAAGCACACTTATGAAGGACGAGTTCAGCCAATGATTTAGTATTACGATGTTAAAAAATGTTTCAAACAGGTCACATTGAGTTGTCTCAGACCCATATGCCTACCAATACTTACCTAGAAATCAAAGTCGAATAACAATGAACTAATGAATCATGTTGTGTCAACATAGATGTCGTATCATGACTGGAATATACTTAGGCTGACCTGGAGAGTTAGATCATCACACCTAGTCGGGTTGTTCATTTCTTTTCTTCTATATTCTTCTTCCTTGACTAAGGCAATATAACTCGTTTGATCCACTGAATCTAGGTGATTTCGCTCTTTGGATGGCGGCTAAGACACCATTAGTTCAAACAGAGTAGTACTTGGTTTGTATTCTGACTTGTATACGTCGTTTTCTCAATCTTAACGAAATGACAAGCAACCATTGGTTTCTTGTTATTGAAAAAAATCTAATGACTGTGAAGAGCTTCCATGTATCCTTCTCTTAACTTAGGGTCGGAGAGGGAAAGGCATGTGCACTCCTTTTCGCTTTTAAAGATGTATATTGTCCTAGATGAGTTGTTTCTTTTCCAAGTCTTTTTGTTGTCTATTCAAATCTAATGGCACCTAGTCGTCTATAGAGAACCGTAAGTCTGTATGGTGGTCAAGAGAAAGAGAAGACTTGTCTCCCTTCCTTCTTAACAGTCAGGAGGCAACATACTTAGACGATTGCAGAATTAATGCTGCTCTAAAGCATTATACTCATTTGTGAACCAGAGGAAGTTAGGTCACACAACCTGCTTCTTTATATTTATCCAAATATTTGGACTTGTGTAGTTTTATAATTTTATTGTGATTGAACACAAACTTACGGTGAACGAGTCACCCGCTGATTCAGTATTACGATGATATTAAAAGAAAATGTTTCAGACAAGTGAGATTAAATTGTCCCACTTCTTGCGGAGAGCAAATACACCAGCTGATCCATTATTAAAATGTTATTTTTTCTGCTGCTGTAGACAATTCACATTGAATTTTCTCCTTATGTCCATATATGTTGATCTATAGCATGTTGACTGACAAAAGAGGTAGCTGTGACGAAATCATAAGGCATAGGGTGAGTTGTAAAACGTGAGGACCCTAGCTGTCCAGCCTACTATTCTCGGTAAGCAGCAACCATGCATATACATATAAATTTGTTTGTCTATGTTGCCATGTTGGACTCCAGTTGCGTGGAAATGTGGGAGCCAAAAGAGAATCTTCCCAGCTGCTGCCATGCATCCATGAATGAAAGTAAACTAGCTAGGGATGGTACTACTATCGACTTTATATTTTTTTTACATCCACTCTCTGCAATGTACTATAGTTAGTTCTCTAATAGGGTCTTGTTTGTACCCACGTAACAAAACTAGCACTGATGCGTTGTTTTCTCTTAACACAGCGCTCAATTTGTGTTAGAAGGATAACACAAAGAAGGCTTGCAAGGTAAAGTAGCCAAGCCGAAAGGAAAGAGAAATCTAAGCGCGATGCGCTGTTGTTACATTCCTTCCATGAAAGGTGATAAGCTTCCACTGCTTGCAGTTCATTAGTCTAGTCTCTACACTCTCTGGCAAGTCAAGCCAGCCGACATTGACATATCAATATTGATATCCTGCATACGTAGCATGGAAGTATTGTGAAATAGTCTTGGTCAAGCCTACCTATACCTCTGCATGTGTGCTCTTCCTAGTGAACATTAATTTGAGTGGATGGAAGAGTATTTTCCACATAGATGAGGTGTGCACTTCCTTTCGTCTCAAAGAACAGACAAAATGAAGATACGTAATTATGCACTTACTCTGATGGTTCTGCTGTCCTTCTCAACATTGATGCTTGCAGTCAGTTGTTTCGAAGACGCTCCCACGGGTCAGTCTGAGAGAGGGGCATAGATCAGTTGCTGCGAAGACCTAGACTAAGTTATTTTATGATCCATTTTGGTTTTGGCCCATCCTATGGACGGCCCGGGACAAATTGGTTGAGGCCGTCCAATCGACGTCGCCCACAGATACCAACGGCGCCCATAGGCCCCCGCTCTCGGATGCTACCCCGACGGTGATGGGGACGGCTGTGGAAGTTGTGGCGCCCGCCTGAGTTTTCCAAGATCTAGTGCGGCCGCACTTTGCAATGTGGTGATCCCATTCTCCCTCCTCGTTTCAGCCGGCCTAGAGGCATCCGTCGGGCTCCGCGCCCCGGTGGGCTTCGCCGCCATCAGGTTGTTGCTGCGCTCAAGGTACCTTTGCGACCTCGCTTTCACTAGGGTTCTGCTTGCGGGGGTATGGATAGGGATAACGTCTGGCCCGTTTCAGATCCCAACTGTCCTTACTAATTTTTTTCGAAACCATTGGCGATTCTTGCGATAGTACTGCAATCAGGCAGTCAGAATGCTGGAATCTAGATATGCATACATGTGTATCGGCAGAAACCATCAAGATGTCTATCAATTCTATCCGTTTATTATCAGAAAAAAATGTTGACATATACCTACTCTTTTAACTACACTTACTGAAATCGAGCCAAATCAATTCTGGTGACAACAAAGTCATGTTTGGCATGTGCTATTGTGCTGATAATTAAATCTTTAAGTTGTAATAAACTTCCCCCTTGATGTTCAAGGTCAATGCAGAGGGTGTATGGATGTTATAATCTGTTGGACGTGTGCAATTTCTAATGAAGTATTAATTAGAAAGTCCATTTATAGAACTGAAACACTTGGACTTGCAGCTGCCCGCTTGCTTGCATGTGGAGATGGATGTTTTGCATTTAATAGTACCAGGGCGCTTGAAATTCACCCCTGATGGCGGTTGTGTCAGCAACAGCATGGTAAAGCTATGTGTGATACGCTAAGACTAGTCATAGTGGGGAGTAACATAGAGTAGTAACATGGTGCATGTTACTACACTATGTTACTACCTCCATAGTGGATAGTTACTTATATGTGGTATCATGCATGCTATATTTATTAGATTGTAGACTCAACTTGTCTTGAGAAGTGTGATGTTATGGTAACATAGCTAGTTACCACATCACTCTCTTTCTTCATTTATTATCATGCCATGTCACCAAAATGCTTTGGGGTGTGTGATGTTACTAGCTATGTTACTCCCACTATGAGTAGTCTAAGATCCTCAATGAGTGTGAAGAAGAAAATGTCCATAGTCCATACCTTTGTACTAGTCTTTGTAGTGGAACTGAAAAAGTCTCACCTAAGTTGTCTAATCGGCAAGTAAAAAATGAAGCAAAATGAATAGATTTAAGAGGTTACTGGCTAAGACGAAATTGTTGAACTTCAAAGCTTCAGTATACACCTTAAAAAAGAGCTTCAGTACAAAGAAGGCATAGAAGGGTCTGGTATTATTTTGAAAACGACAGAGAAATCTGTTTGAGAAGCGACCCAGTAGCCAGGGGTTTGCACCCGTAGACCGTTGATATATTTTTGGCTCATTAAGACTTGTTAGGAACCTGGTACCATTTTTCAACCCATATTGGAGGGGATTTATTCCCTTCTTACTTTTTTTTTTTTGTCTCAGATGCACATGATTACCAATATGTACCTAGAAATCTATGTTGAAAAACAAGGAAGCAGTGAACTATGTTATGTCGGTATGTCATATAATGACTGGAATATACTTCTTATGTTTATCTTGGAGATCTATCAAGCTTATCACCTAGTTGGTTTATTCATTGCTTTGCTGTCGCAATACTTAACTAGTGCAATAGAACTCATTGGATCAACTGAGTTTCAAAAGCCACACGTTTCCTTCTATTTCTTACAGTGGGAGAGGGTAAGGCATGTGCTTTCTTTTGACTCTTAAAGCTCTGCTGCCCTGGATTTTTTTTTTCTATCATTTCCACGTCTTTTTGGTAACTGCTTCTTTTGCCTTGTTTATTCAATCTGCTGGCAACTAGTCCATGGAAAACTGCAAAAATATCTTGCGGTCACGAGATGACTTTTCTAGCTTCCTCCTTAACCCCCAGGAGCCAACGTAGGTCATATTGGAATGATGGTTCTAAAGCTTTGTACTTATTTCTGAACCGGAGGGAGTACGCCAGATGCTGCTTCAGACTTGATTATTTGTGGAAAGCTGTGCACTTGTGTACTCTTATTACATGAACACAAACTTATGAAGAACGAGTACAGCCGCTGATTTAGTATTACGATGTTCAAAAATTGTTTCAGACAGGTCACATTGAGTTATCTCAGAGCCATAGCCCATATGCCTACCAATATTTACCTAGAAATCAAAGTCGAATAATAAGGAACTAATGAATCATGTTGTGTCGACATAGATGTCCTATATACTTCTTAGGCTGACCTGGAGAGTTATCAAGATCATCACACCTAGTCGGTTTATTCATTTTTTTTCACCTATATTCTTCTTCGTTGACTTAGGCAATATAACTCGTTTGATCCACTGAATCTAGGTGATTTCGCTCTTTGGATGGCGGCTAAGACACCAGTAGTTCGAATAGAGTAGTAGTTCGTTTGTATTCTGGCTTGTATATGTCGTTTTCTCAATCTTAACAAAATTCTTGCAAAAGAAAAAATTAGGGTGGGAGAGGGGAAGGCATGTGCAATCATTTTCGTTTTTAAAGATCTACCGTCCTTGATGAGCTTTCCAAGTCTTTTTGGTAGCTGCTTCTTTTTTCCATTGTCTATTCAAATCTAACGGCAACTAGTCGTCTGTGTAGAACTGTAGTCTATATGGTGGTCAAGAGATGACTTGTCTCCCTTCCTCCTTAATTCTCAGGAGCCTACGTACTTAGACCATTTCAGAATTAATGCTGCTTCTAAAGCTATATACTCATTTGTGAACCCGGGGATGTTAGGTCATACACGCTGCTTTTTATATTTATCCAAAGCTTTGGACTCGTGTAATTCTATAATTCTATTGCGATTGAACACACATTTGCGGTGAACGAGTCACCGTTGATTCAGTATTAGGGTGTTCTTAAAAGAAATGTTTCAGACAAGTGAGATTGAATTGTCCCACCACTTACGGAGAGTGAATATGCCCGCTGATCCATTATTACTATGTTATTTTTTGTTGTTGTTGTTGTAGACAAGTCACATTCAAATTTCTCCTTATGTTCATATATGTTGATCTACAGTCGCATGTTGACTGACAAAAGAGGTAGCTGTGACGAAATCATAAGGTAGAGAATGAATTGTAAAACGTGAGGACCCTGTCTGTCCAGCCTACTATTCTCGCTAAGCAGCAACCATGCATATACATATAAATTTGTTTGTCTATGTTGCCATGTTGGACTCCAGTTGCGTGGAAATGTGGGAGCCAAAAGAGAATCTTCCCGGCTGCTGCCATGCATCCATCAGACTAAACTAGCTAGGGTTAGTACTAAGATCGACTTGATATTTCTACATCCACACTCTCTGCATTGTACTATCGTTAGGGTTCTCTAATGGGGTTTTGTTTGTACCCAGGTAACAAAACTGGCACTGATGCGTTGCTTTCTCTTAACACAGCGCTGAGAACGCTTAGAAGGGTTCCAAGGTAAAGTAGCCAAACCGAAAGGAAAAAGAAATTTAAGCACTGGTGCGATGTCGTTACTTTCCTTTCACGAAAGGTCATTAGCTTCCACTACTTGCAGTTAATTACTCTCCAGTCTCTGCACTCTCTGGCAAGTCAAGCCAGCCGATATGGACAGGTCAATGTTCCTATCCTGCATACGTATATACTAGCATGGAAGTATCATGACTAGTCTTGGTCAAGCCTACATGTCCCCCTCCCTCTGCACGTGCTCTTCCTAGAGAGTGTTAATTTTAGTAGATAGAAGCGTATTTTTCCGCATAGATGAGGCGTGCACTTCCTTTCCTCTCAAAGAATAGACAAAAGCATGCACTTTCTCTGATGGTTCTGCTGTCATTGTCAACGTTGGCGCTTGCGGTCGGTTGTTTCAGGCTGGCTGAGCGAAGACGTTCTCACTGGTCAGTGAGAGGGAGGGGAGATGGATCAGTCTTAAGAATGATTACTGATTCCCGTCTCAAAAAAGAAAAGAATAGAATGATTTCTGATTCAGCTTCCACGGGAAAGAGGGTTCAAGGTAGGTTCCTTTTCTTTTTATTGTTTTGAGGGAGTTAAGGTTCATTTTCTCCGGTTTGCTCAGTCGTAGTTGGGACTTGAGGGAAGTTTGGGGTAATAATATTGGGGAAGTTGATTATTGGGGAAGTTGAAGTAAAGCAAGTCAAGTGCACGCCCCTGTGTATATACGTTAAGATAAAGGTCTATCGCGTAGATTTCAATCTTAACTACAAAGGCAAGTAACTTTGTCCACTGGTTTTCCAGGTAAGAAGATTGAGCAAATATTAGAAAACCGCAGCAACTGGTTCAGTAGTTTTAAAGAACCGTAACTTCTGAAAAAAAATATTGTTTTATTAAACAACAGCTTTCCTTTGAGGAAAAAAAACAACAACTTAACCACAACAAGCGGATGATGTGTGGGCTTGAGTGTTCCGGTACCAGGAACCAGCGAAGTGATCAACCTCAAATGATGGAACTGGCTATCCATTGTTTACTACTTTCTGAAGTTTCTGAAAATTAAAATTACCCACCGGTATATGCAAGATAATTCTACATACGTATTCTGAAGTTTGTGAAGTGTGCATATGCAAGATAATTCTACATATGTATTCAATCAAATGATGGATCCGGCATATGCAAGATAATTCTACATATGTATTCTGAAGTCTCTGAAGTGTGCATATGCAAGATAATTCTATATATGTATTTAATCAAATGATGGTTTTGCTTGGAAATCTTACTATGGTTGGATGGAAAAACTAGTGAGAACTGAACACGGAAAATGTTGAATAACAACTCGGACTATGCAACAAAATTCTATTCCTTTCTCTTGTTTTTCTAAAGATGGAGCATCCATCCATGCTTGAATTTTCTCCTAGTGTTTCTCGTTTCTGCACAAGTACACAGGTGCTTATGTCACCCTGAATATAATACCATTTTGCAGAATGATGTGTCTTGCTCATGTTCTTGCACACTAATTCCATTTTATTTGTTGTACGCACGGAGCTTGCAGTAACGTGCGCTAAGGCAACATTTGACACTCCCATTTAGCAGGTTTGTTATGATTTTGCTTCAGATTTGGCCTAGTCATCACATTTTTTCTGTCAATTCCTCCCCCAATACAAAATGATAATAATTCTCAAACAACGAAAAACTTGGGGACCTGGCATAGAGTTGGTACCGTCGCTGATTCAAGCAGAGCAGCTTATTATATTACAGTGGTTTTTTACAATCTGGATTTGTTTCCTCTATGGTAAATATGCGGTTGCTCTCAAACAAGAAAAAAGAGAAAGACGACCACAATTGGTAAATAGTCAACATGAACACGTGTTACGCTCCCCCCTAACCAAATTAAAACGCCTATATAAAGCTGAGTTTGAATGTCTGATCAAGTTGACCGCTATGTTTCAGTGAATCTGACCATTCCTCATCCTGTCAGATTCTCACATCCATTGAATACACGTGGCATGGTAATGCAGTAGAAGGCGCCCCATCCTTTGACATACTCCAGATCGATATGCATGATGCAAAATTATCTTGCAAATGCACACTCTATTGTAAAGTAAAATGCACTAGAGGTCCTTTTTTGTGCTTCCATGTGTTAGTGCTGATTCTATAGAAATGCATACTCTTAGTCTCATGTCTCACTTAAGAGCATGTCTAACAAGCCCCGTATAACCCGCCCACCCCGTAAAATTCCGGCGGGATACGAGGCATGCGCGATTTGGGGCGTCTAGCAGACTCCGTATTCGGGCCGGCCCGTTTCGGCGGAATACGGGGCACATGAAATCGGCCCCGTCGCCCCGTACTTATACTGGGCGCAGGTGTGAGGGGCTCACTCGCAGCCCTAGCTCCGCCGTGCGCCGCCGCCTCCGTAGTTAGCTCCGACGAGCAATCCGTAAGTACCTACCTCCACATTTCACCCCAGCTTCGGCATGGATGCACGCCGCCGCAGTACCGCCTCGCCGGCGAGCGGATCGAAGCGATCCCGCTCGCCGGACAATGTGGAGGATGCGTGGCGGCGCCAATGCAAGAGATCCGCCGCCGGGAGCCGGCGTGCGGCCTGCAGGTACGCCGGCGCCGCGTACGTCCCGCCGAAGCTCGTTGACTTCGCGGTGGGCGGGCGCTGGTACAACCAGGATCCACCGATGAAGCCGATGAGCGGCCCCAAGTTCGACGAGTGGCGCGTCGACTGGGAGCACCGCTGCTGGGCGAAGGAGGCTTGGAACGCGAGCAGCGGGAGCACCAGCGCTGGAGGAGCTCCGCTCGCCGGCGAGGAGGAGGAGGCCCCCGACTTGTTGAAGGCGCTATGACAGTTCCTCAAGGACGACGCCGAGAGGAAGAGGGTGGAGGAGGAAGAGGTGGCGTCGGCCATCGCCGCCGCGAAGGAGGCGCAGTTGTGGGAGGCGGAGGCGGAGGCGGACTCGTACCTAGTCGACCTCCCCGAGTAGAAGTCGCGATCCATTTAGGATCGCGCATTTTGGATGTAGAAGCGTTGATCCGTATGTATGATCGACAAACTATGAATATGAAAGTTTCCCGGGGTTTTAAATTTACGAATTTACGGGGTAAAATACGGGGTCTGCTAGATGGAACGGTGTATCTACCAGCACTTTTTTTTTATACGGGGCGAAATAATCGCGATATACGGGGCAGAAAAGTAAGGGGCCTGTTAGACATGCTCTAAGTGGTTAACTGGTGGTCCTTTTAAGTCGAGCTCGTTACATCGGCTCACATGGTCCCATGCCCGCTGCCACGTCGACAATAATATTTGCAGAAATCTCACTAGCTCTAATTGTATTCTCACGTGATCCATGGCGCCAGCGACGGAGCACGCAGACGCGATGAAGATGGTTGAGGACAGACGGTCGCTCGGGGATGGCTTTGTATGTCTCGGGAGCACCTTGGGGTGGCCAGGAAGTAGAGGAAGGCGAATTTGGTCGAAGCTACGGAGGAGATCAAGGGCAACGGTGGCTCAGTGTCGGAGGCTGAGAAGATGGCAACATCAATGGCGATGAAGGACCCCGATCCCTCGAATCCTTTGGCAAGAGAGGTCAACACAACGAGGAAGGGCTATCGAGCCGATGCTGCTGGGCAAAGCAGCTGGGAGTTCCCAAAACGAAGTACAGGTTGGAGTGCCGCAAAAGACAGATTTAGATCAAATGAGGTTACAGATTGAAGCAGATTTTAAAAAGAGGTAGTGCAATCAGTTGTTCCGCAACCCGCCCAGCTTGCAACCCTAGCTGAAGGTAGTTAGAGTGATACCTGATCGTGCAGAAAACCCATATCACCTCAAATATTCAGTTTAAATCTCATGTGTACTCGCTCAGTTTCATAATTCTTATGGTGGTTTTAGTTAAAACCACAACAAGAATTATGGAACGGAGGTACCAGTTTATATCAAAGTAAGACGTATGCGAAAAAAATCACGTAGAGTGACGTGACTTAGCAAAAGCTAGATAGAGGAAACAAAGCAATTACAATTGTCAATGGAATTGCGACACCACACTAGGTTTATAGATCTACTTCTAGACATAACAAGCTAAGCTTCGACGAATTGCTATTGTCAATTGTCAATGGAATGCATTCTTCGACGTTTGGGTAGCATGGTCAATGTGACGTCGATGATCTTTCATTCGTGGACCATTCCTCCTCGTCCTCGTGCATGTCTATCAGGTTGTCTTCTCTAATAAATTCCTTTGACCGATCACGATCACGATCATGCTGTCTGCGGCTGAATTCTCCAGCATGGAGTATTACTGTGATTGATATATCCTCTTCCTCTTGTTGTTCTGACCACATCGCGTCGACCAGTGGGTGGATGTGGGATTCCCAGCTAGCGACGGTCTCGTGAGTCCTGAGGCGTAGACGAGCGAGCTATCACGATCGATGATGACGACGAGCTGATCGCGGTCATGCTCCACCGGCCGGCTCCATCACTCCGCGCCGCCGAGACCGGCCGGCACCGGAGTCGTTACGGCCTTCGTCACGGCTTCTCTGACGGCCTCCTCTTCCCACTTCGCTCCCGACTGCAACGAAATCAAACCAGGGGTTAATAACTAATTAATTTGTCCAGGCCGCAGTAATAATTCAGTAGAGCTCCCTCAAAACAAAAAACAAAAAAACAGTAGAGCGTGGTGTCACGGGTTCTTAATTTTTCATGGAAAAACCTGGCTAGTCAACGTTCGTGACGGAGCTACGAATGCGATGTTGGTTTGTTGTTATTATATTCACTAAACTAAGGTTTCTGAGGTGTATGTTGATTATTATATTTATTTACTGCTAAGCAAAAAACTTTACTACCTTGAGGTGCAATGTCAGGCTTGCTCCATGAGGCCCGTCGCCGGCTTGGTCGGTGCTCATCGAGAGCAGGCTGACGTCTTCCCCGATCTGATTTTTCAGGCACTGCAGCGTCCTGAGCACCACGTCCGTCGTGTTCCCGCGCGCCGGCCTCGCGGCTATCTTTACCGTGCAAACCTCCCCGCTCTGATCGCCCCCCGCGGCAGTTATCTGGATCTCGACCTTCTTGTCTTCCTCGGCGCCGACGCCGCTGGTGGGGCCCCGTGCAAGCAGCGCCTGGAGCGCCTGGTTCTTCTCCTCGAGCTCACAGACCTTGGACTTGAGCGAGGTCACGTACTCCCTCGCGATGATCAGTATCGATGTCTTGTCTTTCTTGGATCCCGGAGGGAGGACGGTTCTGAGGGCGTGGAAGCTGTCGTTAAGCTTCTCACGGCGCTTGCGTTCGGAGATCATGTGCTGCAGCTGGTTTCCCGACGCCTGCTGTTGCTGCTGCTGGTAGTAGTACTGCTCCTGCTGTTGTTGCTGCCTGTACCTCATGGCCGTGTGCATCTTGCCAACGACCGACATGGCCGTCTTGAACATCCTCTGCCCGCATGCCGGCTTCGTCAGTTTCCGCCGGGGACCAAGGTGCCGCTCGTAGCGCCTGAACGCGCTCGCGCTCGTCGACATGACACCAGGCGCCATTTCTTCGGGCGTGTCGGTGAAGTCGTCGCAGAGGAAGGAGGAGACCTCGGGGAACTGGACGGCGGTTGACGGCGCCGCGAGGACGTGCGCCGCGGTGGAGCTGATCTCTGGGCTGCAGGAGAGCGAGGCGGAGCGGAGCGAGGAGGAGGCGGATGAAGAAGAGGGGAAGCTGCAGGCACCGGCGTCCTGGAGCGAATTTTGGAGGAAGTCGATTTCGTCCACGACGGAGCTGATATCGACGGAATGGATGGCGCCGCCGTACGCTGCTGGCTCGACGTCGTCCGCGCTCATGTGCATGCTGATCTGCAGGTTCATATACCAAAATTAGATGGAGTACTCCGATTGGTGGCTGCATATGCATGATCTGGTATTTGAATGAATCAGCAATTCAGCATGGACTCATTCTTGCCTTGTTGAGAATCTGCGCGCTGATGAGCAGTTCATGCTGCTGCCCCTCGTCCTCCCTGCACCGAGACGCCGAAGGGAAGCGGCTGCACGTTCAAATTAAGAGCACGTTATCGCCATGAGATGACCCAGAGTTGCTCATACACTACGTTGGTCCTACTACAGAGCTCCCGAGGAATTTGCGGTAGATGTACGTAGGATGCACCTGGCAGCGTAGCCGCACATGTAGCCGATGTTGCCGCCGCCGCCGCCGGTGCTGTTGGCGGTGTAGCCATGGATCCAAGCGCTGCTATCCATGCGTAGTCGGATGATCGATCCAATCGGGTCTTAATCAACGGGATTTGGGGGACACCATACACTCAAGTGTCAAACCGGTGTGGGTTTAGAAGATGAGATACTCCTAGTGGAAGTGGAAGTACGATGTGCGCGCGTGGATATTTATAGCTAGACCGATAGTGTGCGAGCTACGTCCGGTGGCTGCTATCGAGCCGCCGTACAGGAAGCCGCCGTGCAGGAAATAGCTTACACCGTTTTCATTGACCCATGAGCCACCATATTTTAGTGCGTCACAGAAATAGGTGCGCCACAAAATTAGTGTTTAGTGCGCCACAAAATTTGATCGTATTATACACGATTTTGTACTGCTTTCTACACATACAAGATATACAACAATATACATATATTATACAGATTATATACAGAAATATGCAGATATAATATAAATAGCATGTACATTGCACAGATATAATATAAACATCATAATCACATTACTTAGAGCCCAATCGTGATACACATATAATGGCAAGTGTCAAATGTTTCACATACAACTCTTAATTCATACAAAGTTCACCATCTCGAGATACAAAGTGGTCTTCATCCGGTTCCTCCTCTGCTCCCCCCTCTCTCCCCGCCAACCTCGTTTGCATCGGGGTCTTCATCCGGTTCCTCCTCTGATCCCTCCTCTCTCCCGCCAGACTCGCTTGCACCGCCCCCGAGTGTGTAGTGACTAAAATGGAGGAACGACCAAAATGAACGAAGACCAAAATGAACGAAGAAGGCCAACACAAATAAGAGCCAACTAGGATATAATAAATAAATGCCTCATACATTGTTGGTAAAAACAAATATTAACATTCAGGGGTGGCGTAAGTGAGGCCAAGTCCGATGCACAAGAGATTGATATTTATGCTATCTTACCAGGCTCACTTACGCCACCCCAAAATGTACGGTGATCGAACATTCTAATCATCGACTCTATCTCGAAGAAAGACCAAAATAAACGAATAATTCCAACTCAAATACGAGCCAATTAGTATCAACTAAATAGCATGCCTCATACTTTGTTAATCGAAATAAATATTAGCATTTAGGGACGGTGTCAGTGAGGCCAAGTCCGATGCACAAGAGATTGATATTTGTGCCATCACACCAGGCTCACTGGCACCGCCCCCAAGTGTAGTGACCACAAAATTTAATCATCGGCACTAAAATGGAAGAAAGACCAAAATAAACGAATAAGTCCAACTCAAATAAGAGCCAAGTATCAACTAAAATGTCTATCAATTCTATCCGTTTATTATCAGAAAAAATTGTTGACATATACCTACTCTTTTAACTACACTTACTGAAATCGAGCCAAATCAATTCTGGTGACAACAAGGTCATGTTTGGCATGTGCTGTTGTGCTGATAATTAAATCTTTAATTTGTACTCCCTCCGGTCCTTTTTAATTATCTCAAATTTAGTACAAAGTTGTACTAAATCCAAGTCAATTAAAAGAGACCGGAGGGAGTAATAAACTTCTCCCTTGATGTTCAAGGTCAATGCAGAGGGTGTACGGATGTTATATTCTCTTGGAGGTGTGCAATCTATCTATCTATTATATACTATAAAAGAAAAATATGGGTGTTTTTCGAGGCACTAGATTAATCCACATATGCTATAAAAATATTAGCCGATGATTTTTATTTTAACATCTGAGATTAAAATATAAGAAGTGTTACACACAACAATATATGTGTACAAGTATAGACTTATGACACCTAAGAGAAAACCAGTTCCAAAAATAATCGTGAACACAACTTTCACACGTTCCAACTCTAAATAAGTAATAATTGGCGTAACACGTCTAAAAGTAAGATGATGTTAAAAAAAGAAACCAAGAGATCCGTACAGGGTGCTGTTTAAAAACAAAACTGTATTAGTATCAATGAAAAAAATAGCGCGCTAACATAAATAGCGTGGGCTTCAGAAAAACGCTATAGACGCTATAGCGTGCTATTTTTCAAAATAGCGCTTAACAAAAAAAATATGAAAATTCAGGATTTCAGCATATATATTATAATAGATATAGCACTCTGCAGCTATAAAATCTCGGATATGATATTTTGCAGCCAAACATCAACCAGAGATAGTTCACATAGTCCATAAGTTGATATGACATAGTCTCAAAATCACAAACCATAGTTCATATTCACATTGTCCCGAACTAGAACGATTGAAGGAGGGGGAAGGAGGCACGGGGTGAAGGCGTGAAGGTGAAGCTAGGCGTGGCCGCTTACCACCGATTGACAGAGGAGAAGGGGGTGGAGCTGCGCCGTCACGTTGTCGCCTGCCGGGTAGAGCAGGTGACAAGGAGTTGAGGAGTGCACGATCTGAGTTTCTTAGTTTAGGGTTGCATGGATTAGGAATTTAGGATACGCAAGTGGGTCAAAATATGCAATGAGCTACTAAAAAATTACTCTGCAAAATAGCGTGCTATGCGGAATAGCGAATAGCGCCAAATAGCGTGAAATAGCACGTCTTTAGCGCGTGTAGCGTCATAGCGTGCTTAGAATGCATAGCGTAGCGTCCAACTCACAAATACGCTATAGCGCCGCTATTAGCGTGAAATAGCGTCCTATTTTTTTCATTGATTAGTATGGATAGAGTTCGCGTGTTTCCCGGCCGGGCGGAAAAGGAGTTCCCCGTGAAGGAAAAAACAGTTCCAGAAAAAAAAAAGTGAACACAACTTCTACACGTTTCAAGTCCAAATTAGCTCAACACGTGAAAATTAGGGAGAGCTGATCCATCCTAGAAAAAAAAACATCTAGATGGCACAATTCCAAATTACAATTAAGGTTAACACTTGAGAAATAAGGAGACATACTTCAATCCATATTAGGATAAAAAAGAAATTTCCCGTGTCTAAAAAAAATAGATAACGTCATATAGTACATCTCTTCTGAATATTCATGACACATTGACTTCCTGATGTATATTGATTGAAAAAATAATTATTCCTAAATGCATGCTCTCGAGAAGAAGGTTATAACATGCATATAGTCAATATTTGTACGTAAATTACAGAATTAGAAAATACCGACAACTCATCTACTTCCTCGGTCCTATGAAACATGTATTAGATTTGTTAAAATTTAAATGTATCTAACCACTATTGAGTGATTAGATACATCTAATTTTTGACAAATCTAAGATATATTTCATGGGTTAGAGATAATGTATTATATATTACATGATAAAATAAATATAAAGTTATTTGGTTAGTCGATTTTAATTATGATGGTTAGACACGTGATAGTATTTTTTTTTTAATTTGATACCTGTAGAGGGAACGGGCAGCAACGCTCGGAGTTAGGGGTCCGCAAAAAAATCTCACGTGATAGAGTAGTTCACGTCAAGTACGACTGAAAAACAGCTTACGAGTCTGATTCAATTTGGACTAGCTAGAATGAGGCAAGTACCAATTTCAGAGTTATTTGGAATAAATCGTAAAATCTTGGAAAATCGCAGAAATTCAATTCGGAACATGGGTGCATATGCTCCTGCCACCGGGAAAAACATTTTACAATGTCAAAAAGGTTTGAACAAAAATAATCGCTCTTACGTATCGACATTCTACGTGCGCACATCAAATTTTGTCAAAACCCGACATTTTTTGTGACTTGTGTGAAAAGGACAATTTTTTGTCACATACACACCTTTTTTTTACACCAAAATTTGTCATTTTTACAGATGACATTAAAAATGTCGGTTTTCCGTGAAGCTACTTTGCGAAAGTGTAGAATTTCGAGATGTATCCATAAAATTTTGTGTCCAAATTTTTCAACATTTTGAAAATATATTTAAAACGAAATTTTAAAACCGGGTGCCAAAACACCACTCCCGGCAAATCGCATGCTCTTACAATCCTAAGTTGGGAGTGTTATGATACATAAAACAAACTACTAGGCTACAAGCTAGGACGTGACTGGAAATTTGAATACATGTATCCTAGGTTATATATCCCACGGTAAATATGTATATGCACCAGTATATAAAATATACACATATATTGATAATTATATTGCAGAACAAAAAATAGAGACAATGGGTTCTAAAAAATAAACTAAAAGTTTCCATTCAAGTCTGCATCGCACTCTAGAGAAAGAAAAACTTGAAACCGATCACAGATATAGGAAAAGGAATATTTCAAATTTCAGTCTATTTTCTGTCCTGCATGGATTAAGCATCTGGTCCATATGGTCAACAACTGATTAATCAATTTTTTTTTCTGATTACAAAATTATTGTATTTGGCTGTAACTGAAACATATACTAGAATTAGTACCACTAGGTATCAAACTACAGCTTCCCTGTTGGACCAGTCATGCCCGTAGGATCAAGTCATGAAGGCTGGATGCATTTCCATACGTGCGTCACATTCGTATGGGAGTTTTTATGTAACACAAAACAGTAAAATATGTGCCTGTCAATCTAACTGGACGTCCATAATAGATTGTCCTTCCCTGCGAATATTTATAAATTAACATACCTAAGACCTAAATGAGATCGCAGTAAATGATAGTAATAATCATAAGTAGTAATTGTTAAACAACATGATATGCGGTTAGAGGTAGATAGAGATAGATAGAGTTGAGTTGTTAGGAGTTCGTTTCCTAAACAACTTGGGCTTCACGTTGTAAACCATCGGACCCAGATGAGGATCACGATGGCTCCTTCTTTCTCTCCTCTCTCGTTGTAACCTCTTGATGTAATCTCTCGGGCCTTGCCCCTATATATTAACACGCAACCGATGGGAGGTCAACCATCGTTAAACCATAACGTGAACTATCACATGGTATCAGAGCCACTTCTTCCCAAACACATATAGCCAAAATTCATGTGCCTCGCTCCTCCCACCGCTGCCATGGTGAATCCTTTCTCCGGCATCAGCGTGAGCGAAAAACTGACGAGGAAGAACTACCTCCTATGGCAGTCCCTTGTGCTGCCTCCCATCCGTGGCGCCCGGAGGATGAATTTCCTCGACGAGAAGGCCGAGCCACCACCAGAGTCCATCACCGTCGAGAAGGACGGCAAGACCATCAAGGAGGAAAATCCCGCGTACTATACGTGGGTAGAGGCGGACCAGCAGGTACTGTCTTTTATTTTGAGCACTCTGTCGCCTGATGTTGATGTTGCTACTATTGGCATGGATACGGCGGCTGAAGTGTGGGCAGCGATCAAAACCATGTTTGCTGCCCAATCGAAGACGCGGGTGTCAAACCTGCGCGTTGCCCTCGCCAGAACAAAGAAGGAGGGCAACATGACGACGACGCAATACTTCACCACGATGAAGGGCTTCGCCGATGAGCTCGCAGCTGCGGGCCGAACGATCGACGAGGATGAGCTCGTTGAGTATCTCCTCGCCGGTCTTGATGATACCTACAATCCTCTCTTCGCCGCCATCGGGATAAACGGTGCGGAGGATCTCACCGTGGGCGAGCTATACGCCCAAGTCTGCGCCTACGACAACCGCCTCAACCTTCTCGGAGATGACTTCGGTGGAGGCTCCTCCGCCAACATCGCCGCCCGTGGACGCGGCAACAGCCGTGGTGGACGCGACAACCGTGGTGGACGACGCTGTGGCGGACGCGGCAACAGTCGTGGCCATGGCCGCGGCGGACGAGGCAACGGCGGTGGACGCCGTGGCGGCGGACGCGGCACCAAGAACCGCGACGACACCGTCTGCCAGATATGTGGCAAGGCTGTCCATGAGGCATGGCGCTGTTGGCATCGCTACTCTGATGACGAAGGCGAAGAAGAGGAGGAGGAGAAGGGCGCTCACGCGGCGTCCTACGGCGTGGACACCAACTGGTGCTACGACACTGGTGCCACCGACCACATCACCGGCGAGCTCAATAAACTCACCATGAAGGAGAAGTATCAAGGCCGCGAGCAAGTCCACACGGCCAACGGACAAGGTATGAACATTAGTCATGTTGGTCATACAATTGTTAATTCTCCCTCAAAAATTTTGCATCATAAAAATATTCTACATATTCCACAAGCCACCAAAAATCTGATTTCCGTTCATAGATTTACCAAAGACAACAATGTCTATATTGAATTTCACCCTTGGTATTTTTGTGTCAAGGATCTGGCCACGAGGAAGGTACTTCTCAAAGGTAGATGCATCAAAGGCCTCTACCCCAATGTTTCTTCAGCACAATTCAAGAATAAGTGAGCTTTTAGTGTCATCAAGCCTTCAGCTTCGAAATGGCATAGCCGCCTAGGACATCCCTCGTCTCGTATTGTTCAGCAAGTCATTAGTAAACATCAGCTTCCTTGCTCAAATAAGTCTAGTAATGAGTCTATTTGTGATTCTTGTCAGAAAGCTAAAAGTCATCAATTGCCTTATGTAAGATCTACTAGTGTCTCCACTGCTCCTTTGCAACTTGTATTCAGTGATGTGTGGGGCCCTGCGCCATCCTCTGTAGGAAGAAAATCCTACTATGTAAGTTTCATTGATGACTATAGCAAGTTTGTTTGGATTTACCTTCTAAAGAAGAAGTCACATGTCTATCAAATCTTTCATGATTTTCAAAACCTTGTTGAACGCCAATTTGATACAAAGATCCTTGCCATTCAATCCGATTGGGGTGGAGAATATGAGAAACTAAATTCTTTCTTCCAAAAAGTCGGCATAGAACATCATGTGTCTTGCCCTCATGCACACCAACAAAATGGATCAGCTGAACGCAAACACCGACACATTGTAGAAGTTGGTCTCGCTCTCCTTGCCAATGCATCTATGCCTTTAAAATTTTGGGATGAAGCTTTCTTAACCGCCACCTATCTCATCAATATACTCCCTTCAAAGGTCACTGCCAATGAAACTCCTATGGAACGCCTTCTTCACAAAACTCCAGATTATGCATCTCTCCGTGTTTTTGGTTGTGCTTGCTGGCCCAACCTTCGCCCATACAACAAACATAAACTTGCTTTCCGATCTAAGCAGTGTGTTTTTCTTGGTTATAGTCATATGCACAAAGGTGTTAAATGTCTCGATGTCAAATCTGGTAGAGTCTATATCTCTCGTGATGTTGTTTTTGATGAAACGGTGTTCCCCTTTGCTGCTCTTAATCCCAATGCAGGCTCATTGCTACGGCAAGAAATTCTACTCCTTCCAGAGTCACTTCAAAATCCATCGGTGTCATCTCATGAGGGGGAAAACAATTGTACTGATCTAACACCTAATGTCTCTGTAAATCCTGGTATTTCTAGTGCCTCTCAGGTACAGCAAGAAGCAGAATTTTTTTTGGAGCAAAATGGTGTTGAAACGGACGCAAACGAAGCAGAAACATGTGCTACATCGCATGTGTACGCGCCAGGCACGGAAATCGATGTTGATTCGCCTGGGATCACGCGATGCGCCTCCGACACCAGCAGATCGGCATCGGGATCGCCACCGAATCCCGCGTCTCGCTCTAGCACGGGCGCGCGGGCTGCCTCCTCGCATGGACGAGCGGGCGCCGAGTCACCGCATGCCAGCACACACGTGCATGCTTGATACGTCTCCGACGTATCGATAATTTCTTATGTTCCATGCCACATTATTGATGTTATCTACATGTTTTATGCACACTTTATGTCATATTCGTGCATTTTCTGGAACTAACCTATTAACAAGATGCCGAAGTGCCAGTTCCTGTTTTCTGCTGTTTTTGGTTTCAGAAATCCTAGTAACGAAATATTCTCGGAATCGGACGAAATCAACGCCCAAGTTCCTATTTTCACCGGAAGCATCCAGAACACCCGGGAAGGACCAGAGGGGGGGCACTGGGCCCCCAGACCATAGGCCGGCGCGGCCCAGGCCCTGGCCGCGCCGCCCTATGGTGTCGTCGCCCCTTCGACCCTCCTGCGCCGCCTCTTCGCCTATATAAAGCCCCTGGATCGGAAACCCTGATACGTTCGACGAAAACCACAGAAACCATCCAGAGCCGCCGCCATCGCGAGGCCAAGATCTGGGGGACAGGAGTCTCTGTTCCGGCACGCTGCCGGAGCGGGGAAGTGCCCCCGGAAGGCCTCTCCATCGACACCGCTGCCATCTCCACCGCCATCTTCATCACCGCTGCTGCTCCCATGAGGAGGGAGTAGTTCTCCATCGAGGCTCGGGGCTGTACCGGTAGCTATGTGGTTCATCTCTCCCATGTACCTCAATACAATAATCTCATGAGCTGCTTTACATGATTGAGATTCATATGAGTTTGTATCACAATTTATCTATATGCTACTCTAGCAATGTTATTAAAGTAGTTTTATTCCTCCTACACGTGTGTAAAGGTGACAGTGTGTGCACCGTGTTAGTACTTGGTTTATGCTATGATCATGATCTCTTGTAGATTGCGAAGTTAACTATTGCTATGATAATATTGATGTGATCTATTCCTCCTACATATGCATGAAGGTGACAGTGTGCATGCTATGTTAGTACTTGGTTTAATCTGTTGATCTATCTTACACTACAAGGTTACTAAAATATGAACAATAATTGTGGAGCTTGTTAACTCCGGCATTGAGGGTTCGTGTAATCCTACGCAATGTGTTCATCATCCAACAAAAGTGTAGAGTATGCATTTATCTATTCTGTTATGTGATCAATGTTGAGAGTGTCCACTAGTGAAAGTGTAATCCCTAGGCCTTGTTCCTAAATACTGCTATCGCTGCTTGTTTACTGTTTTACTGCGTTACTACTGCTGCAATATTACCACCATCAACTACACGCCAGCAAGCTATTTTCTGGCACCGTTGCTACTGCTCATATATATTCATACCACCTGTATTTCACTATCTCTTCGCCGAACTAGTGCACCTATTAGGTGTGTTGGGGATACAAGAGACTTCTTGCTTTGTGGTTGCAGGGTTGCATGAGAGGGATATCTTTGACCTCTTCCTCCCTGAGTTCGATAAACCTTGGGTGATCCACTTAAGGGAAAACTTGCTGCTGTTCTACAAACCTCTGCTCTTGGAGGCCCAACACTGTCTATAGGAAAGGAGGGGGAACGTAGACATCAAGCTATTTTCTGGCGCCGTTGCCGGGGAGGAAAGGTAAAAGGTACTCACACTCCGGACCTCGGCTACCAAGCTATTTTCCGTCGTTGTAAGTACTCAAAGCTATTTCCTTTAGATCCTGCAATTGCATCTTTTTGTTTCTTGTTTGCACTAGTTTGGCATAATGGACAAGAATGATCTTCTTATTTTATTTCCTGATTTAAAACATGGATTGTTTGATGCGAAAATTAAAAAACCTATGGAATCTTATTTGCATGCTGGTAGTAATATTAGTATGAACGCTTTGAACACCATTGTTGATAATAATATAGAAAGTTCTAAGCTTGAGAAAGCTGGTTTTCATGATCTTTTTAGTCCCCCAAGCATTGAGGAGAAAATTTTCTTTGATGATACTTTGCCTCCTATTTATGATGATTATAATGATAGTGGTCTTTTGGTACCACCTACTATGGAGAGTAAATTTTGTTGTGATTATACTATGCCTCCAACACTCGATGAGAATAATAATGATAGCTACTTTGTTGAATTTGCTCCTACTACAATTAATAAGAATAACTATGCTTATGTGGAGAGTAATAATTTTATGCATGAGACTCATGATAAGAATGCTTTATGTGATAGTTATATTGTTGAGTTTGCTCATGATGCTACTGAAAGTTATTATGAGAGAGGAAAATATGGTTGTAGAAATTTTCATGTTACTAAAATACCTCTCTATGTGCTGAAATTTTTGAAGCTATACTTGTTTTATGTTTCTATGATTGTTGCATTATGCTTCCTGAACTTGTTTATTTACAAGATTCCTATGCATAGGAAGCATGTTAGACTTAAATGTGTTTTGTATTTGCCTCTTGATGCTCTCATTTGCTTCAACTACTATTTCTTGCGAGTGCATCATTAAAACTGCTGAGCCCATCTTAATGGCTAAAAAGAAAGAACTTCTTGGGAGATAACCCATGTGTTATTTTGCTACAGTATTTTGTTTTATATTTGTGTCTTGGAAGTTGTTTACTACTGTAGCAACCTCTCCTTATCTTAGTTTTGTGTTTTATTGTGCCAAGTTAAGCCGTTGATAGAAAAGTAAGTACTAGATTTGGATTTCTGCGCAGAAACAGATTTCTATCTATCACGAATCTGGGCTGTTTTCTCTGTAGAAAAATCAGAAAAATATGCCAATTTACGTGCGTGTTCCTCAGATATGTACGCAACTTTCATTAGTTTTGAGTTTTCTGATTTGAGCAACGGAAGTATTTATTAGAAATTCGTCTTTACGGACTGTTCTGTTTTGACAGATTCTGCCTTTTATTTCGCATTGCTTCTTTCGCTGTGTTGGGTGGATTTCTTTGTTCCATTACCTTCCAGTAGCTTTGAGCAATGTCCAGAAGTGTTAAGAATGATTGTGTCACCTCTGAACATGTGAGTTTTTGATTATGTACTAACCCCTCTAATGAAGTTTATGAGAAGTTTGGTGTGAAGGAAGTTTTCAAGGGTCAAGAGAGGAGGATGATATACTATGATCAAGAAGAGTGAAAAGTCTAAGCTTGGGGATGCCCCGGTGGTTCACCCCTGCATATATCAAGAAGACTCAAGCGTCTAAGCTTGGGGATGCCCAAGGCATCCCCTTCTTCATCGACAAATTATCAGGTTCCTTCTCTTGAAACTATATTTTTATTCGGTCATATCTTATGTGCTTTGCTTGGAGCGTCTGTATGCTTTTATTTTTGTTTGTGTTTGAATAAATTGGATTACATCATGCTTGTGTGGGAGAGAGACACGCTTCGCTGTAGCATATGGACAAGTATGTCCTTGGTTTCTACTCACAGTATTCATGGCGAAGTTTCTTCTTCGTTAAATTGTTATATGGTTGGAATTGGAAAATGATACATGTAGTAATTGCTATTAATGTCTTGGGTAATGTGATACTTGGCAATTGTTGTGCTCATGTTTAAACTCTTGCATCATATGCTTTGCACCCATTAATGAAGAAATACATAGAGCATGCTAAAATTTGGTTTGCATATTTGGTTTCTCTAAGGTCTAGATAATTTCTAGTATTGAGTTTGAACAACAAGGAAGATGGTGTAGAGTCTTATAATGTTTTCAATATGTCTTTTATGTGAGTTTTGCTGCACCGGTTCATCCTTGTGTTTGTTTCAAATAAGCCTTGCTAGCCTAAACCTTGTATCGAGAGGGAATACTTCTCATGCATCCAAAATACTTGAGCCAACCACTATGCCATTTGTGTCCACTATACCTACCTACTACATGGTATTTTCCGCCATTCCAAAGTAAATTGCTTGAGTGCTACCTTTAAACAATTCAAAATTTATCACCTCTGATTTGTGTCAATGTTTTATAGCTCATGAGGAAGTATGTGGTGTTTATCTTTCAATCTTGTTGGGCAACTTTCACCAATGGACTAGTGGCTTCATCCGCTTATCCAATAATTTTGCAAAAAGAGCTGGCAATGGGATTCCCAGTCCCAAATTAATTAACAAAAATAGACACTCCTCCATGGTATGTGATTGTTGGACGGCACCCGAAGGATTCGGTTAGCCATGGCTTGTGTAAGCAAAGGTTGGGAGGAGTGTCATCATAATAAAACTAAAATAAAAAGGCACTCCTTCATGGTATGAGATTGTTGGCAGGCACCCGAGGATTCGGTTAGCCATGGTTTGTGAAAGAAAGGTTGGAAGGAGTGCCACCCAAAATAAAATAAAATGGGAGCCGCTCTTTGAAGGTTTGTCTGGCAAGGGGGTTAGAGTACCCGCTACCATTCGTTGACAACAACATACACCTCTCAAAACTTTATTTTTATGCTCTCTTTATGTTTTCAAAATAAAAGCTCTAGCACAAATATAGCAATCGATGCTTTCCTCTATGGAGGACCATTCTTTTACTTTCATTGTTGAGTCAGTTCACCTATTTCTCTCCACCTCAAGAAGCAAACACTTGTGTGAATTGTGCATTGATTCCTACATACTTGCATATTGCATTTGTTATATTACTCTATGTTGACAATATCCATGAGATATACATGTTACAAGTTGAAAGCAACCACTGAAACTTAATCTTCCTTTGTGTTGCTTCAATGCTTTTACTTTGAATTATTGCTTTATGAGTTAACTCTTATGCAAGACTTATTGATGCTTGTCTTGAAGTGCTATTCATGAAAAGTCTTTGTTTTATGATTCAGTTGTTTACTCATGTCATTACATTGTTTTGATCGCTGCATTCACTACATATGCTTTATAAATAGTATGATCAAGGTTATGATGGCATGTCACTCCAGAAATTATCTGTGTTATCGTTTTACCTGCTCGGGACGAGCAGAACTAAGCTTGGGGATGCTGATATGTCTCCGACGTATCGATAATTTCTTATGTTCCATGCCACATTATTGATGTTATCTACATGTTTTATGCACACTTTATGTCATATTCGTGGATTTTCTGGAACTAACCTATTAACAAGATGCCGAAGTGCCAGTTCCTGTTTTCTGCTGTTTTTGGTTTCAGAAATCCTAGTAACGAAATATTCTCGGAATCGGACGAAATCAATGCCCAAGTTCCTATTTTCACCGGAAGCATCCAGAACACCCGGGAAGGACCAGAGGGGGGGCACTGGCCCCTGCACCATAGGCCGGCGCGGCCCAGGCCCCGGCCGCGCCGCCCTATGGTGTCGTCGCCCCTTCGACCCTCCTGCGCCGCCTCTTCGCCTATATAAAGCCCCTGGATCGAAAACCCTGATACGTTCGACGAAAACCACAGAAACCATCCAGAGCCGCCGCCATCGCGAGGCCAAGATCTGGGGGACAGGAGTCTCTGTTCCGGCACGCTGCCGGAGCGGGGAAGTGCCCCCGGAAGGCCTCTTTATCGACACCGCTGCCATCTCCACCGCCATCTTCATCACCGCTGCTGCTCCCATGAGGAGGGAGTAGTTCTCCATCGAGGCTCGGGGCTGTACCGGTAGCTATGTGGTTCATCTCTCCCATGTACCTCAATACAATAATCTCATGAGCTGCTTTACATGATTGAGATTCATATGAGTTTGTATCACAATTTATCTATGTGCTACTCTAGCAATGTTATTAAAGTAGTTTTATTCCTCCTGCATGTGTGTAAAGGTGACAGTGTGTGCACCGTGTTAGTACTTGGTTTATGCTATGATCATGATCTCTTGTAGATTGCGAAGTTAACTATTGCTATGATAATATTGATGTGATCTATTCCTCCTACATATGCATGAAGGTGACAAGCAGGCATGCTATGTTAGTACTTGGTTTAATCTGTTGATCTATCTTACACTACAAGGTTACTAAAATATGAACAATAATTGTGGAGCTTGTTAACTCCGGCATTGAGGGTTCGTGTAATCCTACGCAATGTGTTCATCATCCAACAAAAGTGTAGAGTATGCATTTATCTATTCTGTTATGTGATCAATGTTGAGAGTGTCCACTAGTGAAAGTGTAATCCCTAGGCCTTGTTCCTAAATACTGCTATCGCTGCTTGTTTACTGTTTTACTGCGTTACTACTGCTGCAATATTACCACCATCAACTACACGCCAGCAAGCTATTTTCTGGCACCGTTGCTACTGCTCATATATATATTCATACCACCTGTATTTCACTATCTCTTCGCCGAACTAGTGCACCTATTAGGTGTGTTGGGGACACAAGAGACTTTTTGCTTTGTGGTTGCAGGGTTGCATGAGAGGGATATCTTTGACCTCTTCCTCCCTGAGTTCGATAAACCTTGGGTGATCCACTTAAGGAAAAACTTGCTGCTGTTCTACAAACCTCTGCTCTTGGAGGCCCAACACTGTCTACAGGAAAGGAGGGGGAACGTAGACATCAATGCTTCAGGATCTTCTGCGCCAAGGCGTCCTGCAGTGCAACCTGCAGCACCAGTTTACAGGACAAGATCAAAAATGGGTAACTCAAAACCCAAAACTTATACTGATGGTACAGTTCGATATGGCTTATTTTGTACTGTAGATGAACCTGAAAATCTCGAAAAAGCTTTAGCAAATTCAAATTGGAAAAATGCTATGGATGATGAGTATAGGGCCTTAATGGAAAATAAAACATGGCACCTGGTACCATATAAAAAGGGTAGCAACCTTATAGATTGTAAATGAGTCTATAGAATTAAAAGAAGGGCTGATGGAACTATTGATAGATATAAGGCTAGGTTAGTAGCAAAAGGCTTTAAGCAAAGATATGGTATAGACTATGAAGACACCTTTAGTCCTGTTGTAAAAGCTGCTACTATCAGACTTGTTTTAGCCATTTCAGTTTCAAAAGGATGGACCCTAAGACAGCTAGATGTGAAGAATGCGTTTCTTCATGGCGTTCTGGAAGAAGAAGTTTATATGAAGCAGCCACCTGGTTATGAGAATGCACGTGCACCCTCCTTTGTGTGTAAACTGGACAAGTCATTGTATGGACTTAAACAAGCTCCAAGAGCATGGTTTTCCATGCTAAGTTCAAAGCTGCAAGAGCTCGGTTTTCTGGCATCCAAGGCAGATACATCACTATTTATATATAACAGGTCAGGTATCACCATTTATGTGCTAGTGTATGTTGATGATATCATTGTCACTAGCTCCTCCAGCAAAGCCATTACAACACTTCTTCATGATCTTAATTCATCTTTTGCATTAAAAGATCTTGGTGACTTGCATTACTTCTTGGGAATTGAAGTTAAACAGTCTAATCATGGTATTGTTCTAACTCAAGAGAAGTATGCTTTAGACTTGCTTGACCGAGTTGGGATGAAAAAGTGTAAAACATTTCCTACACCGTTGTCAGCTTCAGAAAAACTCTCAGTTACAGGAGGAGAACTTCTAGGACCTGAAGATAGTACAAGATACAAAAGTATTGTTGGAGCATTACAGTATCTAACTCTTACACGGCCAGATATTGCCTTCTCTGTTAATAAGGTATGGCAGTTTCTTCATGCCCCTACTACTGTACACTGGACAGCTGTGAAAAGAATTTTGAGGTATGTCAGTGGTACAACAAGTATTGGTTAACCTTTCGGAGATCACCCTCTACTCTTATAAGTGCCTTCTCAGATGCTGATTGGGCAAGCTGTGTAGATGACAGAAGGTCCACAGGGGGTTTTGCAGTATTCTTTGGACCTAATTTAATTTCTTGGAGTGCTAGGAAACAAGCAACAGTGTCCAGGTCAAGCACAGAGGCTGAATATAAATCTCTAGCTAATGCTACAACTGAAGTCATTTGGATGGAGTCTCTTTTAGGAGAACTTGGCGTCAAGACGAGACAAATCCCTTGCTTGTGGTGTGATAATATGGGAGCAACATATCTTTCAGCTAACCCTATTTTTCATGCCAGAACAAAGCACATAGAAATAGACTTCCATTTTGTAAGAGAAAGAGTAGCAAATAAGCAATTAGAGATCAGATTTATTTCCTCTAAAGACCAAGTGGCAGATGGCTTCACAAAGGCATTACCAGCTCGAGAGTTTGAAGCATTCAAGAACAATCTCAACCTCAAGAAGGCTGTGATTGAGGAGGGGTGTTAAACAACATGATATGCGGTTAGAGGTAGATAGAGATAGATAGAGTTGAGTTGTTAGGAGTTTGTTTCCTAAACAATTTGGGCTTCACGTTGTAAACCATCGGACCCAGATGAGGATCACGATGGCTCCTTCTTTCTCTCCTCTCTCGTTGTAACCTCTCGATGTAATCTCTCGGGCCTTGCCCCTATATATTAACACGCAACCGATGGGAGGTCAACCATCGTTAAACCATAACGTGAACTATCACAGTAATCACAAATATATCTTGGCATGCAAAATATGGTGAGACGTGCACTTTCTCTGTAATTTTACGAATGTTATGCCAAATAGTAAATTTGATGAGCGTTTCACAGTTGAGTTCCTACATGCATTGATTACTGAAAGATACGAGTTTAACGGTGCAAAAATAAGTCATGGCCGGTGTGGTATAAAATTAAGTATGTATATGTATACATGAGAACAACAATACTATCTTAGAATATAGTGCCACTGAATCAAATTTGTTGATTGAAGATGCCACATGTAAGGTAGCCACGTGATTAATAGAATTATATTATTACAAACGCGTCGTATGTAGATTACACCCAACTTCCAGTGATAGAATACTAGGATTCTTAAATAGATGATCTATTAACATTAAATAAACACTTCCTTGACATTAAAATATAATACTATATAAAAACTAGACCAATCACCATAAGTATCATATATTTTTACATAACACAACGATCATTTGTATAAAGAAAGAAAATATGATTACATATGTTATATGGAGTTTTGATATTTTATTCACATAGTTTATTGGGTGGTTATAAAACCATATCATAAATTAACACATTGTGATGCAATCTGAATATACAAGATATTATATATAATTAAAGAGAAATGAAACTAAATAATTAAAGAATATAGATGCTGCCCTCGCATTTGCAAGGGCCACCTTGCTAGTTTCTATTGAAATATTAGTTAGAAAGTCCATATGTAGAACTGTTAAACACTCGGACTTGCAGCGGCCCGCTTGCTTGCATATGCCGATGGATGTTTTACATTTAATAGTACCAGGGCGCTTGAAATTCACCCCTGATGGCGGCTGTGTCACCAACAGCGTACTCGAGCAAATTTTGTTCCGCGTGGTAAAGCTATGTGTGATACGCTAAGATCCTCAATGAGTGTGAAGAAGAAAATGTCCATACCTTTGTAATAATCTTTGTAGTGGAATTGAAAAAGTCTCACCTAAGTTGTGTAATCGGCAAGTAAAAAACGAAGCAAGATGAATAGATTTAAGAGGTCACTGGCTAAGACGAAATTGTTGAACTTCAAAGCTTCAGTATACACCTTAAAAAAGAGCTTCAGTACAAAGAAGGCATAGGAGGGTCTGGTGTTATTTTGAAAACGACAGAGAAATATGTTCGAGAAGCTACCCAGTAGCCAGGGTTTGCACCTGTAGACCGTTGATACTATTTTTGGAAAATCATTGAGACTTGTTAGGAACCTGTTACCATTTTTCAACCCATATTGAAGGACATTTATTCCCTTCTTACTTTTTTTCTTCTTCTCAGAGGCACATGATTACCAATATGTACCTAGTAGAAATCAATGTTGAAAAACAAGGAAGCTGTGAACTATATTATGTCGGTATGTCATATAATGTCTGGAATATACTTCTTATGTTGATCTTGGAGATCTATCAAGCTTGTCACCTAGTTGGTTTATTCATTGCTTTGCTGTCGCAATACTTAACTAGTGCAATAGAACTCATTTGATCAACTGAGTTTCAAAAGCCGCACGTTTCCTTCTATTTCTTACGGTGGGAGAGGGGAAGGCATGTGCTTTCTTTTGACTCTTAGAGCATCTCCACTCGTCTCCCCGCAGAGCCCCCCACGGCCACTTTTTTTCATCCGGACGGCGAAAAACGGCCCAGTCAGGCCCCCGGTTCCTCGTTTTGATCCGGATTTGAGCCTATTTTCGTCCGGACTCCCCATGCCATCCCCGGCCCCCCGGGGAGCGCTCGGGGACTCCGGATGAAGCTAAACCAACCGCCCACGCCCACGTGTCTCCTCTTTCGTCCGGATTCCCCGAGCCGTCCTCTTTTTCCCCGAGAAACGCCGCTTGGGGAGCACACGACTGGAAATATACTGCCCCCCACGCCAAATCTTCCTCCAATCCGGACAAAAATTTCGCCGGATTTGGGCGTGGGGAGCGCCAACGAGTGGGGATGCTCTTAAAGCTCTGCTGCCCTGGATTTTTTTCCCTATCATTTCCAAGTCTTTTTGGTAACTGCTTCTTTTGCCTTGTTTACTCAATCTGCTGGCAACTAATCCATGGAAAACTGCAAATATATCTTGCGGTCACGAGATGACTTTTCTAGCTTCCTCCTTAACTCCCAGGAGCCAACATAGGTCATATTGGAATGATGGTTCTAAAGCTTTGTACTTATTTCTGAACCGGAGGGAGTACGACAGATGCTGCTTCAGACTTGATTATTTGTGGAAAGCTGTGCACTTGTGTACTCTTATTACATGAACACAAACTTATGAAGAACGAGTATAGCCGCCGATTTAGTATTACGATGTTAAAAAATTGTTTCAGACAGGTCACATTGAGTTATCTCGGAGCCATAGCCCATATGCCTACCAATATTTACCTAGAAATCAAAGTCAAATAATAAGGAACTAATGAATCATGTTGTGTCGACATAGATGTCCTATATATATACTCCTTAGGCTGACCTGGAGAGTTATCAAGATCATCACACCTAGTTGGTTTATTCATTTCTTTTCTCCTATATTCTTCTTCGTTGACTTAGGCAATATAACTCGTTTGATCCACTGAATCTAGGTGATTTCGCTCTTTGGATGGCGGCTAAGACACCAGTAGTTCGAAGAGAGTAGTAGTTCGTTTGTATTCTGGCTTGTATATGTCGTTTTCTCAATCTTAACAAAACTTGCAAAAGAAAAAATTAGGGTGGGAGAGGGGAAAGGCATGTGCAATCCTTTTCGTTTTTAAAGATCTACCGTCCTTGATCAGCTATACCTTTTCCAAGTCTTTTTGGTAGCTGCTTCTTTTTTCCCTTGTCTATTCAAATCTAATGGCAACTAGTCGTCTGTGTAGAACTGTAAGTCTATATGGTGGTCAAGAGATGACTTGTCTCCCTTCCTCCTTAATTCTCAGGAGCCTACGTACTTAGACCATTGCAGAATTAATGCTGCTTCTAAAGCTATATACTAATTTGTGAACCCGGGGATGTTAGGTCATACACGCTGCTTTTTATATTTATCCAAAGCTTTGGACTCATGTAATTCTAAAATTCTATTGCGATTGAACACACGTTTACGGTGAACGGGTCACCCGTTGATTCAGTATTAGGGTGTTCTTAAAAGAAATGTTTCAGACAAGGGAGATTGAATTGTCCCACCACTTACGGAGAGTGAATATGCCCGCTGATCCATTATTACTATGTTATTTTTTGTTGTTGTTGTTGTAGACAAGTTACATTCAAATTTCTCCTTTTGTTCATATATGTTGATCTACAGTCGCATATTGACTGACAAAAGAGGTAGCTGTGACGAAATCATAAGGTAGAGAATGAATTGTAAAACGTGAGGACCATGTCTGTCAAGCCTACTATTCTCGCTAAGCAGCAACCATGCATATACACATAAATTTGTTGAGCTCTTTTACGGTGATTGGCACGGAACTTTGGTTCCATCTTATCGAATTGCGGTTCCGTCTAATCTAATTTTTTTGTGACCGTTGATTAAATCAGTGATAACTTTTCTGTAACTTCTATAATGCTACGATAGTTCTGAACGGACATTTTAGACTCCAACCCATCGAATCATTATCAAACCAAAATCAAAAGCTGCGGGCCAAATCAGAACAAAACAGAGTCACGAGTCGTGTTCTTCCCGAGCGACAGCCGCCGCCGCCCCGCAGCCTCCTCCGCCGTCCCGCAAGCCTCCGCCGCCCCGCAGCCTCCGCTGCGTGGACTGACGGCCCCGGCCCTTCCGTCGCATCCGCGAGGCGCCACCGCGAGCCGCCGCCCCTCCCCCCGTCGCGGGACTCACAGCCCCGGCCTCTCCGTCGAGCGTCGACACCCCCTCTTCTCCGCCGCGAGCCGCCACGCCCTGCTCCCGTCGCGGGACCCGTCTTGTCCGCCGCAGCCGAGAGCCGCCGCCCCTTCCTCCGTCGCGGGGATCGCCTGGAGATTCACTGCCCTGTCATCTCCGTCGCCGCCCCCTCCCCTCCGTCACGGGGATCGCCGGGGGAGTCACGGGCCCATCCCCTCGGTAGCGGGAATCGGCCGGGGCGTCGCTGGGATCGCCGGGAGCATCGCTTCGGTGGACGTCGGTAAGCTCCGATTCATAAATTATTCTCTTGTCTTTAACAATTTCGACCTGAACACTTTGAGCTATCATTCCATATATTGTTTATGAAAACGTCCACATGATTGATGTTTGGATGCTTTGATATTTTGCTAGAACCTGGGATGTATTTGTTATTTTGAGAAATCTCACACATATAAATTCCCTATCTGTCTGCCACATTTTCTCAAAATAGAGAATAATATATTGTATACTCGTTCTCTTTACTTCTAGCACTGCGGTTCAGGCATGTTCTAGATTAAACCGTGCTTCCGAACATTTCTAGATTGCGATCTTCCATACTTTCAGCATTTCATTGTCTAACTGCTTGTGTTTAGCTTCACAATGGGTAACTGAATGTGTGATAATAACTATGTGATGACAGACTTGTCTTGTTTATAAGATGATTTGGAAGAGTTGGACAAATTTTACTTATCAGTTATGACAAGCTCTCCAGATACTTCTGTAAAGTTTGCATGTGCCTGGAGTCATACTATGAAACTCTCAGTAAGTGTTAGGGTGCCTTAAATAAACTGATCATTTTTTCTGCCTGGAGTAAACATTCTACATTTGCTTTGTATGTTCTCCTTTTCTCCTTTGGTCAGGCCACAGAGGCACACGACATGCTGCCAGTAGGTGATTAATGCTTTTGAGTTTTGACTTGTGCCGTTTCTATCCAACGAGCCAATCCTGACTGTACTAGTTAGTAAGATAGCCACACATAGGTGCTAAGATAAAGTTTCTGAAAATTATTGTACATTTTGTATGGAAAAGCCAATCCCTTCATGATGAAACAATCTGCTGTCACTAGTAGATTTTTGTCCTACCATCAAGAGGTTGAACAATCAGATGGTGGTCCATCTGACTCTGAACATTCTGTACATTGTTGTTGCGTTCCAGACTTGCCAGCATTATTTTTTGTGACAATTCGTACTAGTTGAATCTGTGATATCCAAATGTTTTGTTTTTTTTCTCTGGTTACCTTGCCTCTTCATTAAGTTGGTAGTTGAACCATGGGAGGAGCTGTGTCTTCTCTGTTAGTACTTGCTTATAAGATTCTTTCAAGTGTGGATGAATATTATCAGGTGTGACAAGTTATCCAGTATGTGTAACAATGGTTGAAAAAATCGAGAAATTGCAAATCCCTGAGGTGAGATGCTTGACAACTGCAAGAACCGACGGCTGTTGCAAAATTGCAGTGCTATTTCGTGGCCAAAGAGAAACCTATGAATAATTTCATCGCTCTTATATTTCAGTTCTTTGGAGTTTGGCTGATAGGTTTAGTCTGCTGTGCCCAATGATTGATTTAATTCTTTTGTAAGTTTTCGTCCAAGTGTTAAAAGATTCATGTTTCTCTTTAAAAGTTTTACTTGACAAGTTGACATGCTGGCTACTCCTGGACCCGTGAGAGAATGCATGTTCTTTGATGTAATTCTCCCAGAATTCAGTCTTGAGGCAAGAGGGGATGATCCACTCAGTTGGTTTCACTTTATTGAAGACGTCCTGAACTTTGATCTGCTGCTGTATCCTAAATTTGCATGTTGGTGATATTACTGAATTTTGCTATGTTCTAACAAACACAGATCTGAACGGCGTGAAAGTGTGGAGCCTGGATGTTCTGATTGGCATTCAGAATTTACTGATGCAGGCGCCAGCAAGAGTCCTCAAGGCAGCAAGTCCACTGACAGGTACAATGACCACAAAAGGAGCAGGAAGCAATCGTATGACGATCCCTATCTTGAAGGGCGCTATTCCACTGCACACAAATCACCAAGAAAAGGGCGCAGCACTAAAAGAAGCTCCAGGCGTTCCACAAGAGAAGTCGCAGTAGTCGTGATTCATGATTGAGGCAGCTGAATATCTGGGCATCTGGCCACTGGCAACTCTGGGTTTTGGACGATCGAATGCCGTATAGATGGCACTACCTCATGTAGTAGTCATTTGCCAGCCTTGTTTTCTACTGCTTTTTTTCCCTTTCCTCTTTGCGGATGAGAGGTTCTTTACTGGAGAGAGCTCTCTTGCGATGCAGAAGGCTTATAATTTTTTTTTCTTCTAATCTAGAGTTATTGATACTATATGGGAACGATGTTACGGTGATGTCAATGAGGGGTGTTAGCCGGACTCCACCTATGTCTAGAAGGATCGCCTTTAGGGAATCAGATGGAGCATAAACCTTCTCCTGTCTCAGTAACATGCTACGGCCCTGCGGGGGTACTAGTTTAAATTTGCAAATCTGGGATTGTTTCTCCTCTTACTGACGTAGCTGGTGATCATGGACCTGTTGCTGAAACCAGGATCTAGGATGGTTGTTAAGCATATCAATTGGCAGATATTACTTACACTCTTAACACATAAGTATGGATCAAGGAGGAGTTGTTTTCTTCAATCGCATTTTTGGCTATGCCAGTACTACCATTTACTTTTGCAAATGATTATACTCTTATAAATGCATCAATAGGTGGTGGCACTTCCGAGTGCAAGTAACTTCAGTAGTGAAATAAATTTACTATTCGAGTCTTTTCTTCACATAAGAGCATCTGTAATCCAAAGGCAAAAAAACCTTTAGAGGAGCAAATTTGCTCTTCTAACAGCCAAAGTGGCACCTAACCGAAAGCCAAAAAGACTTTTGGACATTACAAAAATAATTCATTTCTAATCTAGAACCGAAATATCATAATTTAAAAAACACATAATCATCAACGACAACCGGTATTCGTTCATGGTAAGCACACTATAATTCGACCCAAAAGGAGCTTCATCATTTTAAATGAAAAGCACACATAATATTCGTTCATGGCGATGATCTATCTTCATCCTTTCCACTCTGACCAACATCGAGGCAGGCACCAAAAGGTGCTTCATTATTCGACCCATCATCACCATCCTGGTGAAAAGCATAGTAAAGTAATAAAGTTAATATAAAAATAATGCATGCAAAAAATGATACAACACGAGATTGGCAATACCCTACCTCGTCACTCTCATCGTAACCATCACCTCGAAAATGATGATTTGCCACAATGTACAAATCACACTTTTTTGTATCTTGATGGGCTCTCACCATTTCATCTACATCCTCTTGATTTAAGAGGAGGACCAATCCTTCCGGTGGTACACACCCAGGCTTGATGTGGTACAATTCAGAATTTATACCATAAGCATGTACACACAGAGCGCCTTGCAATTCTGACCACTCCACTTTGGTGGCAGGTTCAGTAATTATCGTCTCGCCGGGTAATTCATAGTATCCTCTAGGAATACGAGAAAACTCGCGGTCCCTAAAAACACGAAATGCCATAATAACCTACATACGACATGCTGACATCAATTTTACTGCAACATAAATATGGATATCATTATGTAGTTGGATAGCATCGATGCGTCAAAGTTACCTTGGGATAAGTTTGAACTTTGAAGTTGCTCAAAGGTGCTCATATTATCAGTACGGCAGCCTACTATATCTAGCAATGATGTCGATAACGCATCACAAAAAATAAGATACTGTTTTGACTCTAGGTTACAGGAAATTCATGTAAATCTTATTTGGGAAGAACGTAGACGAACCCAGGGAAGCAAACTAACATCAACATAATAAGCTGCTTGGGCCTGTAATTTGTGTGTGTACAGCTGTAACCTGAGTGGTTTTTTAGATAACTTTGAAGTACTGTAACCTATTTGTACCAAGTAATTTGTATCGTTGGAGCACTTTTCAACACCAAGTGCTATGTATTAGGTGTGCTTATTTTCTGGACAGGTTTGCTTCATGACGCTGATCAAGGACCAGCTAATTAAAAGTTTCAAAACCAATTTCTTGGCATGCCATGCTGAAGCTATGAGAGTACAGCTCATAAATCTAACAATGCACAAGAAAGAGGCAGAAGTTTCCTGTCCATTATTGCATAGCTACACAGGATCGACAAACTTGAAGGTAAGCTAAAAATGTTGAGCAGATGGTTTACATATTTTGTTACCAACTCAATATTTTGTTACCAAAACAGAGCATGGCCACTGAAAACTGAATGCAGGAGTACTAATCACATGTACCAGATGCTCTGAATAACTAGCATACAACTTGGAAACTCGCAATACAAAGCAGAGATATCAGTACTCCATTTCCTGAACTATAATATCATGGAGTAGATGGAAGTAGTGTTTTTATGGTGTTATTTCCTGAACTCCAATTGCCCGAACTACAGTATGAATGCATTTTGATGGTGATATGATCCTAGAAACATAGCCGCAAAGAATACTGAAAAAACGTATGCAGTACCGCGTGCTAGCCATGAAGAGCTTCAGCGAGAGAGAACATACTTACAGGATATGGTAGCCGAAACCCAAAAATCGTCGCCACCGCTCATCCCCTCGATGGTCATGTCCAACGTCACAGCCGCCGCTCCTCCCCTCGCTGGCCTCGACCGCCGAAGCCGCCGCTCCTCCCCACGCTGGCCTCGACCAACGCCGAGATGGCAGGCTAACGCAGAAGCACCAGCAACCCCCGATGTGCGAGGACGAGGGGGCATGGCTGACGCCTTGGCAAGATACGAGGAGTAGGCCTCCTCCCTGCCAACCTGCCCAGGCCTCGGGGGTACGGCAACTTCCGGTACCCCGCACCGCCGCTCCTCCCATAGCCGGGAGCCTCCGCCGTCCCCTCCACCCCGCGCTGCCCTCCGTCGCGGAGATCGACGGGAGAGACCTCCGTGGACGCCGGGCGCCTCCGCCGTCCCCTCCACCCCGCGCTGCCCTTCGTTGCGGAGATCGAAGGGACAGACCTCCGTGGACGCCGGGCGCCTCCGCCGTCCTCTCCACACCCCGCGCTGCCCTCCGTAGCGGAGATCGACGGGAGACCTCCGTGGGCGTTGCCTCAGCCGCTTCAGTCCGTCGCCGTCCCCTCCCCTCCGTCACCCTACCCTCCGACGCGGCCCCCTCCCCTCTATCGCGGAGCTCGCCGGAAGGGCCATGGCCTCTCCTCCGTCGCTGGGCAGAGCTCCGACGCGGCCCCCTCCCCTCCATCACGAAGCTCGCCTCGTGGAGCTCGCCGGAAGGGCCATGGCCTCTCCTCCGTCGCTGGGCAGAGCTCCGACGCTGACCCCTCCCCTCCATCACGGAGCTCGCCGCCGTCGCCGGAAGGTATCTGGCTCTCCTCTTATCCAGAGAGTGTGAGAGATGAGAGAGAGCGAGAGATGGGAGCCAGAGCGGATGAGAGAGCAAGAGAGATAAATCAGTTCTAGTTTTTTTTGGTGAGAATAGTACGAGCTTCAAGATATGTGCATATATGATCAATTTTTGTTGCTTTAAGATTTGTGTATTATCATCGGATGATTTGGCCGCTGAAAAGGACGGTTGTTTTTTATAATATTCGCAAAATATATATCAGGTTCCGGTCCCGCTGAATTTGGTTCTGGTCCCGCAATTTTGGTTCCGTCAGTTTGGTTCCGTCTAATTATCACCGTTAGATGGGGGCAGATGAACGGTTATTAAAAATGCCAATCACCCTAAAACTTGTAAAATTTGTTTGTCTATGTTGCTATGTTGGACTCCAGTTGCGTGGAAATGTGGGAGCCAAAAGAGAATCTTCCCGGCTGCTGCCATGCATCCATCAGAGTAAACTAGCTAGGGTTAGTACTAAGATCGATTTGATATTTCTACATCCACTCTCTGCATTGTACTATCGTTAGGGTTCTCTAATGGAGTTTTGTTTGTACCTAGGTAACAAAACTGGCATTGATGCGTTGCTCTCTCTTAACACCGCGCTGAGAACGCTTAGGGCATCTCCAACGGGGCGATCCATCCCGCGCCCGCGCGTCCGGATGGGTCGAGCCGGACAAAAATGCGGCCCAACGCGGGGACGCACCGCAAAAGCAGATGGCCGCGGCGTCCGGAACGATGCAAACCCGGCCAAAATCTGGGCCGGGTTTGCGTGGCCGCGGATGGCACGCGGCGTCCTCGCGTGTCCGCCTGGTCCGCGTGGCTAGCCCACATGTCGGTGCCCCAATCCTATTAAATGTGGACTGGGGAGGGGGACTGTCCCTATCCAGTCCCCACTATCCACTCCGGCCGCACGCGCGAGCTCGAAGCTTCCGCGCCGCCATGGCCCCGAAGCGTGAGTTCGCGCCGTCCGCCAACGACCACGAGGCCGGCAGCAGCCGGCCGCCGCGCCGTCTGCGTTCGCCATGGGGCCGCCGGCGACGCCCAGACGCGACCGGATCTACGTCACCGTAGCGGTGTCGCAGATGTTCTGGGACGCCGGCGTCCCAATGCCGTGGGGACCTGCACCTCCCCCACGGCCGGCACCGAGTCCGAGATGGGGTTACGGTGCCGCCCATCCCGACGTCCGGTCGCACCCGCGTCGCGGAGATCCGGAGGCGCCACGCGCAGCTGCCGGCGGACCTCCAGGAGGACCCCGCGTACGGCGACGCAAGTCCCAACTGGTCTTGTGATTCGAGGTGGAGCACGATGCGCGCCGACACACGTGCTTCACGTCGGCGACGGCGCGGCCTCGGCGTAGCCGCGCACACCGCAAGGCGGGCAGGCCGCGCCCGGCGGCCTCGTACATCGACGAGCCGCCCCGCCCCCAGCCCAAAGCAGCGGCCCTACCGCAGGCCCAGCAGCAGGAGGACGAAGACGACCCGGAGCTGCAGGTGGCGCTCGCGTCGTCCCGCGAGCAGTGCGACCTCGACGAGATGGCCAAATGGCCGCACCTCGCCGAGACGTTGCGCGTCTCCGCCTTGGCGGACAAGGCTAGGAAGGCCGAGGAGAACGCCCAGGCGGAGGCGTGGGCCTTCCTCGAGATGGCGTGCCGGCAGGAGGAGGACACGCGCCTGGCGGCGCTCCATGAGGAGGAGGAGCGCCGTGCCGCGCTCCTGGCGGAGGAGGAACGCCGGGCCGCGCTCCGGGCGGAGGAGGAGCAGCTCCGCAAGGATTCCGCGCGGAGGGCACGACTGCGCAGGCCGGCGAGCCCGCACTCCGCCTGGGAAAGGGCGCAGTGGTCGCCCTGGCCGGAGTCCCTGCCGCCCTCCGATGTTTCTAGCCGGAACAGAGCTTCGCCGCCGGGGGGCGTCGTCGTCATCGACGCCGACGACGACGAGTACTACTGGGGGTAGTACTGCCGGCGGCCACCGCGTGCTCGCAAACCCTGGCTAGGGTTTGCTTTTTTTTAGTTTAAAGCCCATATAGGGCTTTCTTTTGTGTAAAATTTGCCCGAAATAGGGCTAAGTTTAATGACCAACTAGTTTAAATTTATGTTTTGTTGTTTTCCTTTTTTATATTGATTTTTGTTTTATTTTATTATATATGCGCTGTGTCCGCGCGTTGGGCGCAGCGCGCGACCCAAACGGACACACGGACGCGGGCCGCTGTCCGCGTGTCCGCTTGGCCACCCAAACAGCCCAAAACGGACGGCCTAGCGCGTCCGTTTGGATCACGCGGTTGGAGATGCCCTTAGAAGGCTTCCAAGGTAAAGTAGCCAAACCGACAGGAAAGAGAAATCTAAGCACTGGTGTGATGTCGTTACTTTCCTTTCACGAAAAGTGATTAGCTTCCACTACTTGCAGTTAATTACTCTCCAGTCTCTGCACTCTCTGGCAAGTCAAGCCAGCCGATATGGACAGGTCAATGTTCCTATCCTGCATATGTATATACTCCCTCCGATCCTATTTAATTGACTCAAATTTAGTATAAAGTTGTGCTAAATCCGAGTCAATTAAAAGAAACCAGAGGGAGTAGCATGAAAGTATTGTGATGACTAGTCTTGGTCTAGCCTACATGTCCCCCTCCCTCTGCACGTGCTCTTCCTAGAGAACGTTAATTTGAGTGGATAGAAGAGTATTTTCCGCATAGATGAGTTGTGTGCACTTCCTTTCCTCTCAAAGAACAGACAAAATGAAGGTACGTAATCATGCACTTTGTCTGATGGTTCTGCTGTCATTGTCAACGTTGGTGTTCTTCCGGCCAGTTGTTGCAGGCTGCGTTAATCGAATGAAGCTCTCACTGTCAATGTGAGGGAGAGGAGATGGATCAGTATTAAGAATGATTAATTAATGATTCCGGTTTCAACAAAAGAAAAGAAAAGAATGATTACTGATTCAGCTTCCATGGGAAAGAGGTTTCAAGGTAGGTTCCTTTTCTCCAGTTTGCTCCATTCGTAGTTGGACTTGAGGAAGGGAATTATTGGGGGAGTTGAAGTAAAAGAAGTCAAAACTGCATGCACCCGTGTATATACGTTAAGATAAATGTCTAAATCGCATAGCTTTCAATCTTGTAACTATACAAAGGCAAGAAACTTTGTCCTCTGGTTTTTCAGGTTTTCCAGGTTTGAAGATTTAGCAAATGTTAGAAAACCTAAGCAATTGGTGCAGTTGTTGTTTTACAGAACAGCAACTTTTGACGAAAAAAGAAGTCGTTTTATAAAGCCACAGCTTTCAGGGATAAAAATCAACTTAACCACAACAAGTGGATCATGTGTGGGCTTGAGCGTTCCAATATCAGGAAGCTGGCGAAGTGATCAAGCACAAATGATGAATTCGGTTATCCATGGTTTGCTACTTTCTGAATTTTCTGGAAACCAAAATTACCCGGTGAAATTATTGAGAACTGAACACGGAAAATGTTAAATAATAACTCGGACTAAGAAACAAAACCCTATTCCTTTATCTTCTTTTTCTATAATGTAAGGTGTATTCCATTGCCGGTGGCGGCGACGTCTATTGACACCGTTCACCTTCTTGGAGGCGTGGCCAGGACAAACATCTTGTCGTTGATTGACTGCCCCTGGGCATTGTCTGCTGCCCTAGTGAATAGTGATCCCTCCGAGCTCCTCCTCGAAACTCCTATTCGTTCAGGCCATGAGTCAGGTAGTGCCCGACTCCATATAGACTGTGTGACTCCCCTTTGCGCGACCACTCCCGAGTCTAGAGTGGTTGTCGGCTTGTGCATCGTGGCAAGAGGTACCATGGTGTTCCTCAACAGCTGGTGGTTTGTCCTGATGCACTAAGACTTAGGCATTCTCTTGGGGTGGGCACTGAAGCTTCCGCAAAAGCACTGCGCAGCTGGCATGTGCCGACAACGATGATGCTCGCGAGCGTCGTTTCCCTCCCTAGAGGCATTGTCCCGAAGCTTCCCCCTTCGAACTCTGGTGTTTCACCGGCTTCACTATCGTAGTTCGCTAGTTCCCGTGGTGTTGGTGGTCCTCTGTATGCCAGGATGTTCAGTGTGCTACTCCTGCGTGGTCCAGTTCCACAGAGTGGCGTCTCGGGGCTTGGGGCCTCAAGCCGAGCCACCGGTGTTTTGTTGAAGTTATGGGCGCTCTCGGAGAACATGTAGTTTAGGGCCTAGCTCTGGTGTACATGTTCCTTTATTTTAGGCGTTAGCTCTTCACCACCTGGGCTTGTATCTCTAACTGGTATCTCTAGTTTTTTCCTTTTTCTTCTTTTTCTTTGTTTCGTGTCACCATGTACGTATTCCTGGCCGGTTGATGGATTTGTTAATTCAAAGTTGCGCACGTTGAGCCTGATGTTAAAAGAAAGAAGGCACGGAGACAACATGATCCACGGCGGCTATGTCGGAGCATGCAGACGCGATGAGGGTGGTTGGGGGTGCATAGTCGCTCGGGAAGGGCTCTGTAAGCCTCGGGAGCACCACCTTGGGGTGGCGAGCAACCAGAGGATCGTGAACTGGTCGAAGCAACGGAGGAGATCGAGGGGTGTGGTTGCTTGGTGTCAGAGGCCGAGAAGATGGCAACATCAATGGTGACGAAGGAACCCAAGCCCTTGAATCCTTTGGTAAGAGAGGTCAACACGGCGATGAAGGGCTATTGAGCATGTGCTGTTGGGCAAAGCAACGGGGATGACCCGTAGCAAAGTAGATACTTGATCGTGTAGAAAACCCTTGTCACCTCAAATATTCAGGTTTGGTAGTGTGCTCTCGCTCACTTTTATTGTTCTCGTGGTGATTTTAGTTCAAATTTAAACTAAAACCACGATAAGAATTATGGAACTGAGGTACTTGTTTATATCCACGTGTTGTTTAAGTAACTGTAACACACATAAGAAAGAAAATCACATAGTGACATGACTTACCAAAAGCTAGGTAGAGTAAACAAAACAATTGCAGTCGTCAACACTAGGTTTATAGATCTAATTAGACATAACAAGCTAAGCTTCGACGAATTGCTATTGTCAATTGTCAATGGAATGCATTCATCGACGTTCCGGTCGCATGGTCAATGTGACGTCGACCATCTTTCTTCGTGGATCGTTCCTCCTCCTGCATGTCTATCAGGTTGTCTTCTCTAATAAATTACTTTGACCGATCGCGATCACGATCATGCTGTCTGCGGCTGAATTCTCCAGCATTTGGTGTCTCGTCTTCTACTTGTATTTGGTGTGTCGTCTTTTTTTTTTTGAGAAGGAGAACGTGTTAAAACAAAGGAAAACAGAGTACAAACACGCACCCACACACTGGAACCAACCCGAAGCCCAGCTGTCCTAGAGAAAGAGCGAAAAGACCCCTGAAAACAAGAAAAAGACAAAGAAGACCCTGCAGGTCCTCACTCCCACCGTTCTCATCACCCGTCGGCGCCAGGGAAGAACACCACGAGGACGCCGCACACCCGAAGCCAACCGGGGCTCGATAGCAGCCAAGCTGCGTTGAGTACCGCAAGATCCATCCGGCACAAACGCCGGAATCTGCCAACTCTGATCGACCATCGGCGGGGAACACATCCCCGAGCCCCTGCCAGCACATCGTCGCCGGCTCGAGCCGAAGCCGGAGAGAAAAGCAACGACGCCAACCAGCAACCGCAGACCCGCTCCAAGACAAGCCGGCCCCAGATCAAAACCTGCAAAAGAAAGGCTCCTATACAGGCAATAGCAGCAACCGACGACGAACGCCGGAGCAGCATCGCACCACCCCCAGATCCTCAACAACGAGGCCAGAGCCCACCCCGTGTTGACGAAGGAAGGAACGGGGGACAAAAGCTCCAGACGCAGGTCACCGCCTTCGCCACGACGACCACGCCCCGAGCACCAGAGCTCCACACCCTCCCCGACGAGCTCACCAGCATCATCGGACCGGGGACAGAGAGGGGAGCAATTATTCCAACACTCCGGCGAAACCACCACCGATTTGACACCACCGGAGGAGAGGAAACTAATATCTACACGCCGAAGAAGGACCGGGACCTCCCCACCTCCCGCCGCCGGCCGGCGACGAGAGGCCGAGGAAAACGCCGGCCTTCCCGGCGGAGAGACCACAGACTCTCCCCTCGCCTCCCTTTTCGCCTTTACTGTCGTCTTCTACTTGTTGTTCTGCTGACCACACTGCGTCGACCAGTGTGGGTGGATGTGGGATTCCTAGCCCTAGCTAGCGGCGGTCTCGTGAGGCGTCGACAAGCTATCACGATCGATGATCGACAATTAGCTGATCGATCATGGTCCACCGGCTCCATCACTCAGCGCCGCCGGAGTCGTTACGGCCTTCGTCACGGCTTCCCTGACGGCCTCCTCCTCCCACTTCGCGCCCGACGCCGACTGCAACGAAATCAAATCAGGGGTCAATAACTTCTTTTTTTGCGGGGAGTTGTTAATAACTAATTAATGTGTGATATCACGGGTTCTTAATTTTTCAGCGAAAACCTGGCCCTGTCAACGTAAGTGACGGAGTCACGAATGCGATCGGTGCGTTACGTTGGTCAACTCGAACTAAGGTTTCTCAGGTAGCATGTTGATTACTGTTAAGCAAAAACTTTACTACCTTGAGGTGCAATTTCAGGCTTGCTGGATGAGGCCCGTCGCCGGCTTGGTCGGTGCTCATCGAGAGCAGGCTGACGTCTTCCCCGATCCGATTTTTCAGGCACTGCAGCGTCCTGAGCACCACGTCCGTCGTGTTGCCGCGCGCCGGCCTGGCCGCTATCTTCACCGTGCAAACCTCCCCGCGCTGATCGCCCTCCGCCGCAGTAGTTATCTGGATCTCGACCTTCTCAGCGGACTCGGCCTTGTCTTCCTCGGCGCCGGCACTGCTGGTGGGGCGCTGGGCCAGCAGCGCCTGGAGCGCCTGGTTCTTCTCCTCGAGCTCGCAGACCTTGGACTTGAGAGAGGTCACGTACTCCCTCGCGATGATCAGCATCGATGTCTTGTCTTTCCTGGATCCAGGAGGGAGGACGGTCCTGAGGGCGTGGAAGCTGTCGTTGAGCTTCTCCCGGCGCTTGCGTTCGGAGATCATGTGCTGCAGCTGGTTTCCCGACGCCTCGGCCGCCGATGCCTGCTGTTGCTGCTGCTGGTAGTAGTACTGCTCCTGCTGTTGCTGTTGTTTGTACTTCATCGCCGTGTGCATCTTGTCAAGGACCGACATGGCCGTCTTGAACATCCTCTGCCCGCATGCCGGCTTCGTCAGCCTCCGCCGGGGGCCAAGGTGCCGCTCGTAGCGCCTGAACGCGCTAGCACTCGTCGACATGACACCAGGCGCCATTGCTTCGGGCGTGTCGGTTAAGTTGTCGCAGAGGAAGGAGGAGACCTCGGGGAACTGGACGGCGGTTGACGGCGCCGCGAGGACGTGCGCCGCGGTGGAGCTGATCTCTGGGCTGCAGGAGAGCGAGGCGGAGCGGAGCGAGGAGGAGGCGGATGAAGAAGAGGGGAAGCTGGAGGCACCGGCGTCGTGGAGAGAATTTGGGAGGAAGTCGACGGAATGGATGGCGCCGCCGTACGCAGCTGGCTCGACGTCGTCCGCGCTCATGTGCATGCTGATCTGCAGGTTCACATACCAAAATTAGATACTCCGATTGCTGGCTGCATGCATGATCTGGTATTTGAATGAATCAGCTTGGACTCATTAATTCTTGCCTGGTTGAGGTGTTGCTGAATCTGCGCGTTGAGGAGCAGTTCATGCTGCTGCTCCTCGTCTTCCCTGCACAGAGACGCCGAAGGGAAGCGGCTGGCAGTGTAGCCACACATGAAACCGCCGTTGCCGCCGACGCCGGTGCTGTTGGCGGTGTAGCCATCGATCCAACTGCTGCTATCCATGCGTAACCGGATGATCGAACCAATCGGGTCTTAATCAACGGGATCTGGTGGACACCATACACTGATACACGAGTAACTATCAAACCGGTGTTGGTTTAGACCATGAGATATTCGTAGTGGAAGTACGATGCGTGTTGTGTGTGGATATTTATAGCTAGACCGGCAGTGTGCGAGCTAGCTAGGTGCAGCCGGCTGCTACCAAGCCGTAAACGAAGCAGCCGGCCGGTGCGTAGGGATTGTGATGAACGTGACCGAGCACGGCTATATTGAACGGGATCATGCGATCATGACTTGGGAGGTAGTGGTCGTGGAGGGGCACGTGGCACTAGCTAGCTAGTTAGTTACTGGAGCGTACTTTACCTTGTGATCTACAACGGCCTTGGATCTTGGAGCCGTGGCGGGGCCTCTCATCGGTGTGGAAGGGTTTTTGTTTGATTTAGAATGTTTTCCGTGTATTGTTTTTAGATGATGAGATGGTGGCTATATTTGAAATCAGAATAAGGATCTCGCTGCCTTATCCCCCTTCGGTGGTTCGTCTAACGTCGGTACATGGCGTGTGGAATTGTACGTCTCATGGATCTCCTGGGATCTAATCGGTTTTCGTATTCGTTGGTGTGAATTCAGGTTTGACTCTTCCAATTTATAGGTCTCATCTTTGACAATGGTTGCTGCTATGTTGTGATGGTTTTTTAGGGCCTTAGCACTAAAATTTCCCGCTTGGTAAAACAAGCTCTTCTACGATAAGCTTTGCCCGACCCTAGGAGAAATGAGGACAACGGCGCACCTTTGGTTCGTGTTTTGTATTTGTGTCTATATCATCACTAGGTGATTTAAGAACTTTGTAATTTTTATTACGTTTTGTGTTCTAGGTTCTATGTATTACTATGAATGTTCATTAATAGACTGAAGGAATTTTTAGCAAACAAATATAAAAAAATTATTACCTTCGACACAAACACAAAAGGATACAACCTAAAAATAATGCAAAAATTAAAGTGTGTAGCCGGTTGGCCGGTTTGGCGTGATCCTGAGGCTCCACAACACAGCTGGAAGTTCTTCCAACCAGCCAACCGGAGATCTCTCAAGTGGCTCGATAAGCCGAGGTTTTATGCCAGACAACACCAAGGAATTTCTTCTTTCCACTTGCCCATTTTCTTCCGGTCGATCGACCGACACAATGTCAAGCCGGATCCTCTTCTCTTCACAAAACCGAGCAAAGGCTCATACAACAAAGTTTGTGTTGTTATTCGTGATGATGTCGTGAGGATAGCCATATCTCATAATAATGTCCTTTAGGAACGACACAACTGTGTGACCATCATATTTTTCTGATTGGCTTCACCTCCACCCACTTTGTAAATTTGTCCACCATTACCAAGATATGAGTAATATTTCCTCGTGCCGGCCTAAAAGGTCCGACCATGTCCATGCACCAAACTGCAAACGACCAAGTGATAGGGATTGTTTTCAGGCCTGAAGCCAGAGTGTGGATCTGCAAACAGACATATGGCATGGGTAGGCTTAAGTTGGGGCCGATGTATGCCGATGGATCAGGGGAAGGGAAGGTAAACTAATGAACACACACGAACACAAGGATCTACCCAGGTTGAGGGCCCTCATGAGGAGGTAAAACCCATACTCCTGCTTGTCTAAGTTGTGTAACTCCTGAGGTGGAATACCATGATACCTTCAATTCGGATTATGGATTGTAATATTGTAAGCTTTTTTCCCTAGAAGACCTAGCATTAATCGAACCATGGGAAGCAATGCTAAAGTGGTGTAAAGGAAACATCTACAAGACTTGCTAGTTGGTTTAATTTTATGTTTATTAGACATTTCTAGTTTACTTTGTTTTATGTTGTGTTCAATGGATGGAATCAATAATCCTAGACTTACGGACTCTTTTGGTTACAAAAATCCCTACAGAATGATGTGGAGTAAACTGGTTGGTTTAGTTTTGTTTCCTCCCGTAAAAATCGGCAACCTCCTTCCTAGATGTTGTGCATGATATGAGTCCATAGATGATTTCCGTAAGCCAATTCAATATGTGAAGCATTACTAGGATGGAATTAGGATAGGGTTAATTATTCTCCTGCAGCTATCCATACCCCATGTAGAAATGAAGTACAAATGTGTAGTAAATAAAATAGTGATAAAGAGATTTGTGAGCAACACATCTGTATATACTATTTCTCATAAAACCAGAGGTGAAAAGAGTCTCTTGGTTCAACCATTGTTCCCACAACCTCCAGTAACAACAATTATTAAGTAAATGAATACAGACCAAAGCATTAAGCTAGATGATTGTGTCGTTGAATCCGAGCGAATCACTAAACGTGCACCGTTAATTTTCCATTTCTGTCACTGGGGTTTCACGATAGCATGCCCTTCTACCCTCCTCCCGACTCTTCCCTCGATCAATCCGGCTGATAGACATGGGTACCTGCAGATCATCGAATCGAGGCAAAGAGATAAGGATACAAGATTAGAAAGCTCATATTCAATTTCTACAAAAAGTCATGAGATTAGATGCATATAAACGCTGCGAGGATTCACCCCAACCCGCACCCCGTGAGGACTATTCACACATGATATCAAGATCAAAGATAGAAATCATTGTTTTAAATACTTAGATTGAAATCATAATATTCTTACAATGGTTGCAAATTCTCAAGAAGATCTCTATTACAATAGCGATGGCTATGGCTATGGAGGCGATGGGAGATGGAATGGATGAACAATGGTGTGGTGGATCTCCTTCTGTGAGGTGTAGATGGATCTGATGGATGGCATCTCTGTTTGACGATGAATGTATCTCTTTTTGGCGTGCCTCCCTTCACATAAATTATAGGATTTGATATCAGGAGTGATGCAGCACACCGTACGAGCAGACGGTACGTGCGGGCCTTGCCTGTACCGGTGCCCGCTGAACTCCCTGGAACCGACTTTTGGCCTCTTGTTGATTTTGCTGCAGTTGTGACGAGATTTTTCTTCAGTAATTGCAGATGCATTTTCCATTAAGACTTGATTTCCTGCACACCATTCAAAGATAGAAATGATTGAACATCTTTGCAATAATTAGTAGTCATTAGTGACACACTTAGAGACATAAGATGAACCAAAGGGTTTAAACGTGAGGAAAATGGCGTATTTCACAACCATCATACCACTACAATGTCTCTTCTTGAGTTGTTCGCTAGAGCTAGAAGATGAAGCTCTACAAGGAGAATGAGAGAGAGAGAGAGGATCCTCTTGTGCGAGGGAGAGCCCTGCTGTAGGAATTCGTAGCATAGAAAACAAAAAATTCATACCGCGAGAACGCAATCCAAGCCAAGATGCAATCTAGAAGACGGGAGCAACGAGAGGATGAATGAGACTTGAAGATTTCCAAAGCCTACAAGAGGAGGCTCTCATTGCTACGGTAGACGATCACTTGCCGCTTTCAAAAGCGTGTAGAAGATCTTGACGGTGCCACAATCGGGCAGCACCTCCGTACTCGGTCACACGTTCGGTGTTGACGAAGACGACGTCCTTCTCCCCGTTCCAGCGGGCAGCGGAAGTAGTAGCTCCTCCTTGAATCCCGGCGGCACGACGGCGTGGTGGCGGTGTCGATGGAGATCTCCGGCGGAGCTTCGCTAAGCGGTTGCGGGAGAGGTGGAGGAGGAGGGGGCGGCTAGGGTTTGGAGAGAGGGGGTGGCCGGCCACTATGAGGGGTGCGGCCACCTTGGCTTTGGTGTGGCCGGCCCCCTCCCCTTGCCCCTCATTATATAGGTGGAACCCCCAAGTGTTGGACTACAAGTCTTCGAATAAGACCCCAACCCAAAACATTCCATGTGTAGGGAAACCTACCCAAGGTGGGATTCCCACCTCAAGTGGGACTCCCACCCTTCCATGAGGGGGGTGGCCGGCCACCCTTGGTGGAGTCCACCTGGGACTCCACCCCTCTAGGGTTGGCCGGCCATGCTAGGTGGAGTCCCTCCGGGACTCCACCTTCCATAGTGATTTCTTCCGGATTTTTCTAGAACCTTCCATAAATGCACCAGATCATTTTCAAACTTATAAAATGACTTCCTATATATGAATCTTATTCTCCAGACCATTCCGGAACTCCTCGTGATGTCCGGGATCCCATCCGAGACTCCGAACAAAACTTCGAACTCCATTCCATATTCAAGTTCTACTAATACGACATCAAACCTTAAGTGTGTCACCCTACGGTTCGCGAACTATGTAGACATGGTTGAGAACTCTCTCCGACCAATAACCAATAGCGGGATCTGGAGATCCATAATGGCTCCCACATATTCAACGATGACTTAGTGATCGAATGAACCATTCACATACGATACCGATTCCCTTTGTCACGCGATATTTTACTTGTCCGAGGTTTGATCATCGGTATCTCTATACCTTGTTCAACCTCATCTCCTGATAAGTACTCTTTACTCGTACTGTGGTATGTGGTCTCTTATGAACCATTCATACGCTTGCAAGCTATTTAGATGACATTCCACCGAGAGGGCCCAGAGTATATCTATCCGTTATCGGGATGGACAAATCCCACTGTTGATCCATATGCCTCAACTCATACTTTCCGGATACTTAATCCCACCTTTATAACCACCCATTTACGAAGTGGCGTTTGATGTAATCAAAGTACCTTTCCGGTATAAGTGATTTATATGATCTCATGGTCGAAAGGACTAGGTAACTATGTATCAAAAGCTTATAGCAAATAACTTAATGACGTGATCTTATGCTACGCTTAATTGGGTGTGTCCATTACATCATTCATATAATGATATAACCTTGTTATTAATAACATCCAATGTTCATGATTATGAAACTATAATCATCTATTAATCAACAAGCTAGTTAAGAGGCTTACTAGGGACTTCATTGTTGTTTACATAACACACATGTATCAATGTTTAGGTTAATACAATTATAGCATGGTATATAAACATTTATCATAAACACAAATATATATATAATAACCACTTTTATTATTGCCTCTTGGGCATATCTCCAACAGTCTCCCACTTGCACTAGAGTCAATAATCTAGACTATATTGTAAGGTACCTAACACCCATGGCATTCTGGTGTTGGTCATGCTTTGCCCTAGGGAGAGCTTTAGTCAACGGATCTGCTACATTCAGATCAGTGTGTACTTTGCAAATCTTTACTTCTCCATCTTCAATGTACTCGCGAATCGAATGATAACGCAGCTTCATATGCTTCAGCCTCTTGTGTGACCTTGGTTCTTGTGCATTGGCGATGGCACCCATGTTGTCACAATAGATGACTAGTGGGTCCAATGCACTAGGAACCACACCGAGCTCTACAATGAACCTCTTCATCTATACCGCTTCTGATGAAGCCTCTGAAGCCGCTATGTACTCCGATTCTGTTGAAGACTTCGCCACCGTGCACTGCTTCGAGCTTGCCCAGCTTACTGCAGCACCATTCAATATAAACACGTACCCAGACTGAGACTTAGAGTCATCAGGATCAGTGTACCAACTTGCATCGGTGTAACTGGTTACAACGAGCTCTTGGTCACCTCCATAACAAAGAAACATATCCTTAGTTCTTTTCAAGTACTTCAGGATATTCTTGACCGCTGTCCAGTGTTCCATTCCTGGATCACTTTGATATCTGCTAGTCAAACTAACAGCATGTGCTATATCCGATCTAGTACATAGCATGGCATACATGATAGAGCCTACTGCCGAGGCATAGGGGATCTGACTCATCCTTTCTCTTTCTTCTGCCGTAGCCGGACCTTGAGTCTTACTCAAGACCTTACCTGGTAACATAGGTAAGAACCCTTTCTTACTTTCGTCCATTCTAAACTTCTTTAGAATCTTGTCCAGATATGTACTCTGTGATAGCCCTATTAGACGTCTTGATCTATCTCTATAAATCTTGATGCCTAATATATACGATGCTTCACCAAGGTCTTTCATTGAAAAACTATTATTCAAATAACCTTCTACACTGCTTAATAGTTCTATATCATTCCCAATCAATAATATGTTATCTACATATAATATCAGGAACGCTACAGAGCTCCCACTCACTTTCTTGTAAATACAGGCCTCTCCATGACACTGTATAAACCCGAAGTCTTTGATCACCTTATCAAAGCGTCGGTTCCAACTTCTGGATGCTTGCTTCAGTCCATAAATTGAATGCTGAAGTTTGCACACCTTGTCAGCATTTTTAGGATCGACAAAACCTTTGGGTTGTACCATATACAACTCTTCCTCAATGTCTCCATTAAGGAACGCCGTTTTGACATCCATTTGCCAAATCTCATAATCGAAAAATGCAGCTATTGCTAACAAAATTCTCACAGATTTTAGCTTCGCTACAGGAGAGAAAGTCTCATCGTAGTCAACACCTTGAATTTGTCGGAAACCCTTTGCGACAAGTCGAGCTTTATAGACAGTAATATCACCATCAGCATCTGTTTTTCTTTTGAAGATCCATTTATTCTCGATAGCCTTGCGGCTATCAGGTAAGTCTACCAAATTCCACACTTTGTTATCATACATGGATCCCATTTCGGATTTCATGGCTTCTTGCCATTTGTTGGAATCTGGGCTCATCATCGCTTCTTCATACGTCGCATGGTCTTCATCATTGTTGTCCACAATCATGACATTTAGACAAGGATCATACCAATCAGGAGTGGCACGTTCCCTTGTCGATCTGCGAGGTTCAGTAGCTATCTCGTTCGAAGTTTCATGATCATTATCATTAGCTTCCTCTGTTATCGGTGCAGGCGGCACAGGAATAACTTCCGGTACTGCGCTACTCTGATCAACGAGAGAAGATTCAGTAATCTCGTCGAGTTCTACTTTTCTTCCAGTCACTTCTTTAGTGAGAAATTCTTTCTCAAGAAAGGTTCCGTTCTTAGCAAAAGATTTTGCCTTTGGATCTGTGATAAAAAGTGTACCCTATAGTTTCCTTAGGGTATCCTATGAAGATGCATTTATCCACTTTGGGTTCTAGCTTGTCCGGTTGTAACCTTTTTACATAGGCTTCGCAACCCCAAACTTTAAGTAACGACAGCTTAGGTTTCTTATTAAACCATAATTCATACGGTGTTGTTTCAACGGATTTAGATGGTGCCCTATTTAAAGTGAATGCAGTTGTCTCTAATGCATAACTCCAAAATGATAACAGCAAATCAGTAAGAGACATCATAGAACGAACCATATCTAAGAGAGTTCGATTACGACGTTCGGACACACCGTTTCATTGTGGAGTTCCCGGCGGTGTCAATTGTGAAAGTATTCCGCATTTCTTTAAATGCATGCTAAACTCATAACTCAGATATTCACCTCCGCGATCAGATCGTAGAAATTTAATCTTCTTGTTACATTGATTTTCTACTTCACTTGGAATTCCTTAAACTTCTCGAAAGTTTCGGATTTATGTTTCATGAAATAGATATACCCATATCTACTCAGATCATCTGTGAAGGTTAGAACATAACGATAACCACCGTGTGAAGCTACACTCATTGGTCCGCATACATCGGTATGTATGATTTCCAATAATTCTGTAGCTCGCTCCATAATACCAGAAAATGGAGTCTTAGTCATTTTTCCCATTAGACATGCTTCGCATCTATCAAGTGACTCAAAGTCAAGTGATTCAATTAATCCATCGGTATGGAGTTTCTTCATGCGTTTCACTCCAATATGACCAAGACGACAGTGCCACATATAAGTAGAATTATCATTCAATTTAATTCGCTTAGCATCAATGTTATGAATATGTGTATCACTACTATCGAGATCTAATAGAAATAAACCATTCTTTTCACGTGCTCGACCATAAAAGATATTATTCATAAAAATAGAACAATCATTATTCTCAGACTTGAATGAATAACCGTCTTGCATTAAACAAGATCCAGATATAATGTTCATGCTCAACGCAGGTACAAAATAAAAATTATTGAGGTTTAAAACTAATCCCGAAGGTAGATGTAGAGGGAGTGTGCCGACAGCGATCACATCGACTTTGGATCCATTTCCAACGCGCATCGTCACTTCATCCTTCAATAGTCTTCGTTTATTCTTTAGTTCATGTTTCGACTTACAAATATGAGCAACCGAACCAGTATCAAATACCCAGGTACTAGTACGAGAACCAGTAAGATACACATCTATAACATGTATATCAGATATACCTTCTTTCTTCTTCTTGACAAGGCCGCTCTTCAGATCAGCCAAATACTTGGAGCAATTACGCTTCCATTGTCCCTTCTCCTTGCAGTAATAGCACTCAGCATCAGGCTTAGGGCCATTCTTAGGTTTCATAGGAGGCGTGGTAGCTTTCTTGCCACCCTTCTTGAATTTACCTTTAGACTTGCCCTGTTTCTTGAAACTAGTGGTCTTGTTGACCATCAACACTTGGTGCTCTTTCTTGATCTCAATCTCAGCAGATTTCAGCATGGCAAAGAGTTCAGGTAACTCTTTGTTCATGTTCTGCATATTGTAGTTCATCACAAAGTTCTTGTAACTAGGTGGCAGTGATTGAAGGACACGATTAATCCCCAGTCTGTTAGGAATCACTATTCCCAAGTCACTGAGTTTCTTCGCATGCCCGGTCATGACGAGCATGTGCTCACTAACGGAGCTGCCTTCTTCCATCATGTAGCTGAAGAAGTGTTTCGATGCTTCATAGGATTCCACGGCCGCATGAGTTTCAAAGATAGCTTTCAGCTTATTGACCAACTCATGAGGATCGTGGTGCTCAAAACGTTTTTGAAGATCGGCTTCCAGACTGCATAGGATGGCACACTGAACTTGAGAGTACCGAGTTTTCCGAGTCGCGTAAACATTTTTTACTTCATCGGTTTCAGTTTCTGCAGGAGGGTCACCTAGCGGTGCATCAAGCACATATTGCAGGTTTCCACCAGCGAGGAAAATCCTCACATGACGGAACCAGTCGATGAAGTTGCTACCGTTTCTCTTGAGCTTTTCTTTCTCTAGGAACTGGTTAAAATTGATTCGGGACGCCATATCTACAACATATATTTGCAATAGTTTAGACTAAGTTTATGACAAATTGAGTTCAAATTTTAATTCAACAAAATAAAAAACTAGGTGAACTCCCACTCAAAACAATATCCCTCGAATTGTCTTAGTGATCACACGAACCAAATCCACCACACCAAGTCCAATCATCACGAGACAAGATGTAACTTCAATGGCGAACACTCAAAGTGTTCATCATATCAATCATATGCTTCATGCTTTACCTTTCGGTATCACGTGTTCCGAGACCATGTCTGTACATGCTAGGCTCGTCAAGGCAACCTTAGTATCCGCGTGTGCAAAACTGTCTTGCACCCGTTGTATGCACTTGTTGATTCTATCACACCCGATCATCACAAGATGCTTCGAAACGACAAGTCTTGGCAACGGTGCTATGATACGTCTCCAACGTATCTATAATTTCTGATGTTCCATGCTTGTTTTATGACAATACCTACATGTTTTGTTCACACTTTATGATGATTTTATGCGTTTTCCGAAACTAACCTATTGACGAGATGCCGAAGGGCCAGTTGCTGTTTTCTGCTGTTTTTGGTTTCAGAAATCCTAGTAAGGAAATATTCTCGGAATTGGACGAAATCAACGCCCAGAACCTTATTTTCCCGGAAGCTTCCAGAGAGCCAGAGTGGGACCAGAGGGGAGCCCTGGGGGCCCCACACATGGTGGCGGCGCGGCCTAGGGGGGTTGCCCCCCTACTGTGAGGGGGCCCCGTGGCCCCTCCGACTCTGACTCTTCGCCTATTTAAGCCGTCCTGACCTAAATCTTCGAGACGGATTGACGAAACACCAGAAAACTTTCCAGAGCCACCGCCATCGCGAAACTCCAATTCGGGGGACAGAAGTCTCTGTTCCGGCACCCTGCCGGGACGGGGAATTGCCCCCGGAAGGCATCTCCACTGCCATCTCCACCGCCATCTTCACCGCCATCGCTGTCTCCATGATGAGGAGGGAGTAGTTCTCCCCCGAGGCTGAGGGCTCTACCGTAGCTATGTGGTTCACCTCTCTCTTTATGATCTAGTTGATTAACATCTATGTGCTACTCTAGTGATGTTATTAAAGTAGTCTATTCCTCCTCCATGATGTAATGTTGACAGTGTGTGCATCATGTAGTACTTGGTATAAGCTATGATTGTGATCTCTTGTAGATTATGAAGTTAACTATTACTATGATAGTATTGATGTGATCTATTCCCCCTTTCATAGCCTGTCGGTGACGGTGTGCATGCTATGTTAGTACTCGGTATAATTGCGTTGGTCTATCATGCACTCTAAGGTTACTTAAATATGAACATCGAATGTTGTGGAGCTTGTTAACTCCGGCATTGAGGTGCTCTTGTAGCCCTACACAATTAATGGTGTTTGTCATCCAACAAGAGAGTGTAGAGTAGTTTCAGCTATGTGATCAATGTTGAGAATGTCCACTAGTGGAAGTAGGATCCCTAGGCCTTGTTTCCAAACATCTAATCTCTGTTTATTTACTGTTCCACTGCATGTTTACTCGCTGCCATATTTATTTCAGATTGTTATTTCCACTCATATACATCCATACCACTTGTATTTCACTATCTCTTCACCGAACTAGTGCACCTATACATCTGACAAGTGTATTAGGTGTGTTGGGGACACAAGAGACTTCTTGTATCATGATTGCAGGGTTGCTTGAGAGGAATATCTTTGACCTCTTCCTCCCTGAGTTCGATAAACCTTGGGTGATCCACTTAAGGGAAAACTTGCTTCTGTTCTACAAACCTCTGCTCTTGGAGGCCCAACACTGTCTACAGGAAAAGAAGCCAACAGTAGACAACAAGCTATTTTCTGGCGCCGTTGCCGGGGAGGAAAGGTAAAAGTCACTCACACTTCGGTCCCAGGCAACTAAGTTATTTTCTGGCGCCGTTGCTGAGTGCTCGAAGCTATTTCCTTTAGATCCTGCAATTGCATCATTTTGTTTCTTTTTTATTTCACTAAATAGGCATAATGGAAAGCAACTATGAGCTTTTTAATCTATTTCCTGAGTTAAGACATGGATTGTTTGCTGCAAAAATTAAAAAACCTATGGAATCTTATTTGCATGCTAGTAGCAATGATATTAGTATGAACGCTTTGAACACCATTGTTGCTAATGATATGGAAAATTCTAAGCTTGGGGAAGCTGGTTTTGATGAGCATGATATTTTTAGTCCCCCAAGCATTGAGGAGAAAATTTTCTTTGATGATACTTTGCCTCCCATTTATGATGATTATAATGATAGTGGTATTTTGGTGCCACCTACTATGGAGAGTAAATTTTATTATGATTATACTATGCCTCCTACACTTGATGAGAATAATAATGATAGCTACTTTGTTGAATTTGCTCCCACTACAATTAATAAGAATGACTATGCTTATGTTGGGTGTAGTAATAATTTTATGCATGTAGCTCATGATAAGAATGTTTCATGTGATAGTTATATTGTTGAGTTTGTTCATGATGCTACTGAAAGTTATTATGAGAGAGGGAAACATGGTAATATGCATCTTAATAATATTAAGTTTCCCCTCTTTATGTTGAGAATCTTGAAGTTACTTGTGTTTTATCTTCCTATGCTTGTCACTTTGTTCTTCATGAATTCATTTGTGTACAAGATTCCTTTTTATAGGAAGTGGGTTAGGCTTAAATTTGTTTCATACTTGCCTTTTGATGCTCTCTTTTGCTTCAACTACTATTTCTTGAGAGTGCATCATTAAAATTGCTGAGCCCATCTTAATGGCTATAAAGAAAGCATTTCTTGGGAGATAACCCATGTTTTTATTTTGCTACTGTTTTGTTGTGTCTTGGAAGTTGTTACTACTGTAGCAACCTCTCCTTATCTTTATTTTATTGCATTGCTGTGCCAAGTAAAGTCTTTGATAGTAAGGTCCATACTAGATTTGGATTACTGCGCAGAAACAGATTTCTTGCTGTCACGAATTTGAGTAGTATTCTCTGTGGGTAACTCAGAAAAATCTGCCAATTTACGTGAGTAATCCTCAGATATGTACGCAACTTTCATTAAATTTGAGCATTTTCATTTGAGCAAGTATGGTGCCCCTGAAAAATTCGTCTTTACAGACTGTTCTGTTTTGACAGATTCTGCCTTTTATTTCGCATTGCCTGTTTTGCTATGTTTGATGGATTTCTTTATTTCATTAACTTTCAGTAGCTTTGTGCAATGTCCAGAAGTGTTAATAATGATTATGTTACCTCTGAACATGTGAATTTTTGATTATGCACTAACCCTCTAATGAGTTTGTTTTGAGTTTGGTGTGGAGGAAGTTTTCAAGGGTCAAGAGAGGAGGATGATATATGATTAAGAAGAGTGAAAAGTCTAAGCTTGGGGATACCCCCGTGGTTCATCCCTGCATATTTCAAGAAGACTCAAGCGTCTAAGCTTGGGGATGCCCAAGGCATCCCCTTCTTCATCAACAATTTATCAGGTTTCTTCTATTGAAACTATATTTTTATTCCGTCACATCTTATGTACTTTACTTGGAGCGTCTTTATGTTCTTGTTTTTGTTTGTTTGAATAAATTAATGCTTGTGTGGGAGAGAGACACGCTCTGCTGGTTCATATGAACACATGTGTTCTTAGCTTTTAATGTTCATGGCGAAGGTTGAAAACTGCTTCGTTCATTGTTATATGGTTGGAAACAGAAAATGCTACATGTGGTAAATAGGTATATGGTCTTGAATAATTTGATACTTGGCAATTGTTTTGAGCTCTCAAGTAGATCATGATTAAGCTCATGCACCATGTAGTTTAAACCTATTAGTGGAGAACTACCGTAGAGCTTGTTGAAATTGGTTTGCATGATTGGTCTCTCTAAGGTCTAGATATTTTCTGGTAAAGGTGTTTGAACAACAAGGAAGACAATGTAGAGTCTTATAATGCTTGCAATATGTTCTTATGTAAGTTTTGCTGTACCGGTTCATACTTGTGTTTTCTTCAAATAACCTTGCTAGCCTAAGCCTTGTACTGAGAGGGATTACTTCTCGTGCATCCAAAATCCTTGAGCCAAAAACTATGCCATTTGTGTCCACCATACCTACCTACTACATGGTATTTTTCTGCCATTCCAAAGTAAATTGCTTGAGTGCTACCTTTAAAAATTCCATTCCTTTGTCTTTGCAATATATAGCTCATGGGAAAAATAGCTTAAAAACTATTGTGGTATTGAATATGTACTTATGTTTCTTATTTCCTAATAAGTTGCTTGTTGAGCGATAACCATGTTTCCTGGGGACGCCATCAACTATCTTTGTTGAATATCATGTGAGTTTCTATGCATGTTCGTCTTGTCTGAAGTAAGGGTGATTTATCATGAGTTGAATGGTTTGAGTATGCATATTGTTAGAGAAGAACATTGGGCCGCTAACTAAAGCCATGATCCATGGTGGAAGTTTCAGTTTGGACAACAATCCTCAATCTCTTATGAGAATATTATTTGTTGTTGAATGCTTATGCATTAAAGAGGAGTCCATTATCTGTTGTCTATGTTGTCCCGGTATGGATGTCTAAGTTGAGAATAATCAAAAGCGAGAAATCCAATGCGAGCTTTCTCCTTAGACCTTTGTACAGGCGGCATAGAGGTACCCCTTTGTGACACTTGGTTAGAACATATGTTATACAATGATAATCCATGTAAATCCAAGCTAATTAGGACAAGGTGCAGGCACTATTGGTAATCTATGCATGAGGCTTGCAACTTGTAGGATATCTTATACATAACACATATGCTTTATTACTACCGTTGACAAAATTGTTTCTATGTTTTCAAAATAAAAGCTCTAGCACAAAAATAGTAATCCATGCTTCCCTTTGCGAAGGGTCTTTCTTCTACTTTATGTTGAGTCAGGTTACCTACTTCCTTCCATCTTAGAAGCAAACACTTGTGTTAACTGTGCATTGATTCTTACATATTTGCTTATTTGCATTCATCATATTACTTTGTGTTGACAATTATCCATGAGATATACATGATAAATTTGAAAGCAACCGCTGAAACTTATATCTTCCTTTGTGTTGCTTCGATGCCTTTACTTTGAATTTATTGCTTTATGAGTTAACTCTTATGCAAGACTTTTGATGCTTGTCTTGAAAGTAATATTCATGAAAAGTCTTTGCTATATGATTCAGTTGTTTAATCATTGTCTTTACCATTGCTTTGAATCACTTCATTCATCTCATACGCTTTACAATAGTATGATCAAGATTATGTTGGTAGCATGTCACTTCAGAAATTATTCTTTTATAGTTTACGTACTCGAGGACGAGTAGGAACTAAGCTTGGGGATGCTGATACGTCTCCAACGTATCTATAATTTCTGATGTTCCATGCTTGTTTTATGAAAATACCTACATGTTTTGTTCACACTTTATGATGATTTTATGCGTTTTCCGGAACTAACCTATTGACGAGATGCCGAAGGGCCAGTTGCTGTTTTCTGCTGTTTTTGGTTTCAGAAATCCTAGTAAGGAAATATTCTCGGAATTGGATGAAATCAACGCCCAGAACCTTATTTTTCCCGGAAGCTTCCAGAGAGCCAGAGTGGGACCAGAGGGGAGCCCTGGGGGCCCCACACATGGTGGCGGCGCGGCCTAGGGGGGGCGCCCCCTTACTGTGAGGGGGCCCCGTGGCCCCTCCGACTCTGACTCTTTGCCTATTTAAGCCATCCTGACCTAAATCTTCGAGACGGATTGACGAAACACCAGAAAACCTTCCAGAGCCGCCGCCATCCGCGAAACTCCGATTCGGGGGACAGAAGTCTCTGTTCCGGCACCCTGCCGGGATGGGGAATTGCCCCCAGAAGGCATCTCCACCACCATCTCCACTGCCATCTTCACCGCCATCGTTGTCTCCATGATGAGGAGGGAGTAGTTCTCCCCCGAGGCTGAGGGCTCTACCGTAGCTATGTGGTTCATCTCTCTCTTTGTGATCTAGTTTAATATCATCTATGTGTTACTCTAGTGATGTTATTAAAGTAGTCTATTCCTCCTCCATGATGTAATGTTGACAGTGTGTGCATCATGTAGTACTTGGTATAAGCTATGATTGTGATCTCTTGTAGATTATGAAGTTAACATTACTATGATAGTATTGGTGTGATCTAATCCCCCTTTCATAGCCTGTCGGTGACGGTGTGCATGCTATGTTAGTACTCGGTATAATTGCGTTGGTCTATCATGCACTCTAAGGTTACTTAAATATGAACATCGAATGTTGTGGAGCTTGCTAACTCCGGCATTGAGGTGCTCTTGTAGCCCTACACAATTAATGGTGTTTGTCATCCAACAAGAGAGTGTAGAGTAGTTTCAGTTATGTGATCAATGTTGAGAATATCCACTAGTGAAAGTAGGATCACTAGGCCTTGTTTCCAAACATCGAATCTCCGTTTATTTACTGTTCCACTGCATGTTTACTCGCTGCCATATTTATTTCAGATTGCTATTTCCACCCATATACATTCATACCACTTGTATTTCACTATCTCTTCGCCGAACTAGTGCACCTATACATCTGACAAGTGTATTAGGTGTGTTGGGGACACAAGAGACTTCTTGTATCGTGATTGCAGGGTTGCTTGAGAGGGTTATCTTTGACCTCTTCCTCCCTGAGTTCGATAAACCTTGGGTGATCCACTTAAGGGAAAACTTGCTGCTGTTCTACAAACCTCTGCTCTTGGAAGCCAACAGTAGACAACATGCTACTAAGGATGAACACTTTATTATCTTGATATTTTAGTGAGAGGGATCATCTTACAATGCTACCGTCGCGATCTAAGCAAAATAAGATGCATAAAAAGGATTAACATCACATGCAATTCATATGTGATATGATATGGCCCCTTTGTCTTTGCGCCTTTGATCTTCATCTCCAAAGCACGGACATGATCTCCATCATCAACGGGCATGATCTCCATCATCGTCGGCGTAGCGTCAAGGTCAATGTCGCCGTCTTCATGATTGTTCTCCCATGTAGCAACTATTACAACTTCTTTGAAATACTACTCAACATGAAATTTAAAGACAACCATAAGGCTCCTGCCGGTTGCCACAATACAATAATGATCATCTCATACATATTCATCATCACATTATGGCCATATCACATCACCAAACCCTGCAAAAACAAGTTAGACGTCTCTAATTTGGTTTGCATATTTTACGTGGTTTAGGGTTTTCGAGTGAGATCTAATCTACCTACGAACATTAACCACAACGGTGATACTAGTGTTGTCAATAGAAGAGTAAATTGAATCTTCACTATAGTAGGAGAGACAGACACCCACAAAGCCACTTATGCAATACAAGTTGCATGTCGAGCGTGGAGCAAATCTCATGAACGCGGTCATGTAAAGTTAGCCCGAGCCGCTTCATCCCACTATGCCACAAAGATGCAAAGTACTCAAACTAAAGACAACATAAGCATCAACACCCACAAAACAATTGTGTTCTACTCGTGCAACCATCTATGCATAGACACGGCTCTGATACCACTGTAGGGATTCGTAGCATAGAAAACAAAAAATTTCCTACCGCGAGAACGCAATCCAAGCCAATATGCAATCTAGAAGATGGGAGCAACGAGGGGATGAACGAGACTAACCCTTGAAGATTTCCAAAGCCTACAAGAGGAGGCTCTCGTTGCTGCGGTAGACGATCACTTGCCGCTTTCAAAAGCGCGTAGAAGATCTTGACGGTGCCACAATCGGGCAGCACCTCCGTACTCGGTCACACGTTCGGTGTTGATGAAGATGACGTCCTTCTCCCCGTTCCAGCGGGCAGCGGAAGTAGTAGCTTCTCCTTGAATCCCGGTGGCACGACGGCGTGGTGGCGGTGTCGATGGAGATCTCCGGCGGAGCTTCGCTAAGCGGTTGCGGGAGAGGTGGAGGAGGAGGGTGATGACCCACAAGTATAGGGGATCGCAACAGTCTTCGAGGGAAGTAAAACCCAATTTATTGATTCGACACAAGGGGAGACAAAGAACACTTGGAAGCCTTAACAGCGGAGTTGTCAATTCAGCTGCACCTGGAAACAGACTTGCTCGCAAGAGTTTATCAGTAGTAACAGTTTTATAGCAAAGATGAGTGAAATAACAGCAGCAGAGTAACACATACAGCAGTAGTGATTTTAGTAAACAGCAGGATTAAAATACTGTAGGCACGGGGACGGATGAACGGGCGTTGCATGGATGAGAGAAACTCATGTAACAATCATAGTAGGGCATTTGCAGATAATAATAAAACGGTGTCCAAGTACAAAGCAATCAATAGGCATGTGTTCCATATATAGTCGTGCGTGCTCGCAATGAGAAACTTGCACAACATCTTTTGTCCTACCAGCCGGTGGCAGCCGGGCCTCAAGGGAAACTACTGGATATTAAGGTACTCCTTTTAATAGAGTACCGGAGCAAAGCATTAACACTCCGTGAACACATGTGATCCTCACATCACTACCATCCCCTCCGGTTGTCCCAATTCTTGTCACTTCGGGGCCATTGGTTCCGGACAGCGACATGTGTATACAACTTATAGGTAAGACCATAAACAATGAATATCTTGATGAAACAATAACATGTTCAGATCTGAGATCATGGCACTCGGGCCCTAGTGACAAGCATTAAGCATAACAAGTTGCAACAATATCATCAAAGTACCAATTACGGACACTAGGCACTATGCCCTAACAATCTTATGACTATTACATGACCAATCTCATCCATTCCCTACCATCCCCTTCAGCCTACAGTGGGGGAATTACTCACACATGGATGGGGGAAACATGGCTGGTTGATGTAGAGGTGTTGGCGGTGATGGCGGCGATGATCTCCTCCAATTCCCCGTCCCGGCGGAGTGCCAGAACGGAGACTTCTGGCTCCCGCGACGGAATTTCGCGATGTGGCGGCGTTCTGGAGGGTTTCTGGCGACTTCGACTTCTCCCCGTGCGTTTTTAGGTCGAGGCCGATAAGTAGTCCGAAGGAGGGCATCGGAGGCCGGCCGAGGGGGCCACACCATAGGGCCGCGCGGGCCCCCCTAGGCCACGCCGCCTTATGGTGTGAGGCCCTCGGGCCTCCACCTGACTTGTCCTTCTGGCTCCGTCAGTTTTCTGGGAAAATAGGGCCTTCTGCATAAATTCCGAGGATTTTCCCGAAAGTTGGATTTCTGCACAAAAACGAGACACCAGAACAGTTCTGCTGAAAACAGCGTTAGTCCGCGTTAGTTGTATCCAAAATACACAAATTAGAGGCAAAACAATAGCAAAAGTGTTCGGGAAAGTAGATACGTTTTGGACGTATCAAATCCCCCCAAGCTTAGCTTATTGCTTGTCCTCAAGCAATTCAGTTAACAACTGAGCGATAAAAGAACTTTCACGAACACATTTGCTCATATGATGTATATATTCTCATGCTATGGCTAATACTTAAGCAGTTCATAATGAGGTACATGCAAATAAGATCATCTAACAACTATGTCAATCATGGAGAGGTACCAACAATTAATAATAAGCATCATGAATCATGTATATAAGCAGGATTGCAATGTTCATAAGAGAGTATGATAAAGTGGTATCTCGCTTGCCTGTATTTGATTGGCAAAACATAAATGCCCGGGCACCTCTGGAGTTCATAGAAAGACTAGAAGTAGTGATTGTCAAAGATAAAAGCATCAAAGTTATACCACAATCAATCATATTTTGAGACAAGCATATTATACTAAGAATGACAGTTGTGCTCTCAAGATAGTGCTCAAAGAAATAATGGAGACACGACATAAAAGTAAAAGATTGACCCTTTGCAGAGGGAAGCAGGGATTAACATGCGCTAGAGCTTTTCATTTTTGAAATCAGGAGTAGAATCATTTTGAGAGGTGTTTGTTGTTGTCAACGAATGGTAATGGGTACACCAACTACCTCGCCAACCGGACTTTCAAGAGCGGCTCCCATGAATTATTTGCATATTTATGTGGCACTCCTTCCAACCTTTCTTACACAAACCATGGCTAACCGAATCCTCGGGTGCCTGCCAACAATCACATACCATGAAGGAGTGCCTTTTTTATTTTAGTTTTATTATGATGATGACACTCCCCCAACCTTTGCTTACACAAGCCATGGCTAACCGAATCCTTCGGGTGCCGTCCATCAATCACAAACCATGGAGGAGTGTCTATTTAAGTTAATTAATTTGGGACTGGGAATCCCGTTGCCAGCTCTTTTTGCAAAATTATTGGATAAGCGGATGTGCCACTAGTCCATATGAGAGTCCGTCAATTGAAAGCTAAACACCACATACTTCCTCATGAGCTATGTGACAAGGTATCAACTTGTCAATGCCTATGGATTGTAGGCTAGGGTTTAGTTGGAAGTAGAGGGTAAGTAGATCTCGAAGGTTTCAGCCGAAAAGTACTCGACGATTATGAAAACTAAGGTTTGTAGACAATGATTCGATCCTTTCTTCGTCCCTCGACTCCCCCTTTATATAGGAGGTGGAGCCGAGGGATTCGTGCTATACAAGTTACAGAGTCCGGGACGGTTTCTAACTCATCCCGCCAGATTACAAATAACACTTCCTATTACAACTCTTGACTTTCCTTGATATATCTTGGGCTCCCGAATCTTCTTATTCTTCGGGTAGTGGGCCTTCAGTAAACCCCGGGTACTATCTTCGGCAGGCCCATTTGGGATGCCTATGTCAGTAGCCCCCGAGATTTTGCTTGAATCGTAGAATTAGGGAAAATCTCCACTGTTTATTTTTATTCGAAAGCTTCAACTTTTTTATATTTCTTCACATAAAATTCTATATTGTACAGGGATAATGGTAGTTGGGGCTAGTTCATCTGACGGATCAGGTACTAGTTAACTGCTCTAGTGGCAATCCGCAAAAACCTACTTCAAGATCACGTCCCTGGACATGATCTCGGGATATCGGTGTAAACTTCGACAGTGCCGCTTAAGGTCTTACCATTCTGTCGAGTCCCGCCAAATTTATCGGGTACCTAACGCGTCCGTTAGATTTTTCTTCGTATCTGTTGATACGGATAAAGGTAGCAGAGCGCAGTCTGTGGCGATGCCACGCCCAGCAGAACGGATCTGGGGTCTTACCTTCGCAAATTTGCGGCATTCAGAAATTGATCGCAACTTCGGCGTTCTGAGAATATATTGTCGAGTGCTTTTCCGGCTGTTGGAATGGCACATTTTATCGAGTCAATTTTGACTTATATTGTTCTCCGATGGGAGTATATGTAGAGTTAATTATAACTCGAAATATACTCTCTTGCTTTTCTATTTTTCCTTTTTAATTTCATCGGGCACGCGAACAGCGTTCCCGATGGGAGTAGTTTCGAGGCTACAACCAAGAACTTGTGCTTGGTTGTAGGCTCAACATTTTAGTCCACCTTGTCGCTATATTGTCATTATTTCCCAATATGATCTCTTTCTTCTTCTTTTTTTATCTCTCGGGTGCGCGAACAGCGCTCCCGATGGGAGTAGCTCCCGAGGCTACAGCCAAGGACTTGTGCTTGGTTGTAGGCTCCCGCAATTTCTATATTGCCATACTCGAAATTTTACTTTTTGTCGAATTAGCCCCCGAGCATTTGGGCAAAAACTTGTATTTGATCAAAGGCTCCCGAAGTATTTAATAATTCTCCCTGTCGCCAATCTTCTTTTATTTTCCTTGTCGACATGCTTCCCTTAACCAAATTTACTTCATCCCTGTTGAATAGTCGTGATTTTTCTGCCCTGTGGGTCCATTGCTTCCACCACGTTGACACGTCGTGCAAGTGGGGGACACACGTCCTCCGCTTTTTCGGCGCACGTACGGTAACGCCTATCTCAAGAAAATACCTTTTTACCCTTGTATCTAGGAGATCTTTTTTCACCACACGATTTCTTCATCCAACGGCGCACCGCTTCACCCGATTCTTATATAAACCTTTCTTCAACCTCCGTTCATCCCTCGCTTGCGCCGCTCATCTGTTCCTCTTCGCAAAAGCTTCCCTGCGCCCAACTCTCTCGATCATCCGCACTCACGAGCATTGCTCTGCCCATTGCCGTTGATGCCACCGCGCACGCGACTCACTCGCCACAAGATCTCGGAATCCAAGATGGCCGCCGAGGATCTTGAGTGGGAGAGATCTAAAATCTCCAACCAGGACATCAACATGCTGAAGAGGCTTGGCCTCATGAAGAAGGAAGACGCCATCCGCTTTCCCAGCGAAGAAAGCTACCCCAAGCCTCCAATGGAGTACCGGGTTAGTTTTGTTGATCACCTTATCCGTGGTCTTTCGACCCCAATTCACGATTTTCTCCGCGGCCTTCTTTTCGTTTATGGGATTCAATCGCACCAGTTGACCCCCAATTCCATCCTTCACATTTCTATTTTCATCACACTTTGCGAATGCTTCCTCGGAATCCCTCCCAATTGGGCTCTGTGGAAACGCATTTTCTCGCCTCCGCCGCAATGGCTCCCACAACGTCACTTATAACATAGGTGGCGTTGTTATCTGTGTTCGTACTGATGTCGATTATTTCGACGTCAAATTTCCTGATTCTGTCCAAGGATGGCGCAAAAAGTGGCTCTACATTCACGAAGAAAGCGCCAACTCCGTTGAACACAACATAGTTCCTTTCGATGGAAATGCCAGAATTCAGCGCCGCCGCTCCTGGGATGCCGAAGCTTCTGAGGAAGAGAAAAAGGCGACAGAGGCACTCATGTCTCGTATTCATCAGCTTCAAAACACTCGAGGCAAAGAGCTGTCTGGTGTTCAAATCACCGCCTACTTCCTTAGGATTAGAGTGCAGCCTCTTCAGGCTCGCAAAAATCCCCTTTGGACGTACTCTGGCAAAAACGACGCCAACAGAATCTCCAACGATCTTTCTGTAAAGGACTTGGAGAAATTGGTTCGAAGAGTTTCTCGACTAGCCAAGAAGGATCCTATTCCCTCCTCTTGTCGAGTAGAACCATACAGTGCTTCCAATCCTCTTCCCGAGGTATTTTGTCTTCTCGAGTTTCTGTCTTGCTCTAAACTTTTCCTTGCATCTCATTGTATTGGTATCTCGCTAATTTTCTTTTGTCGCAATTATCTTGCATAATCATCCTACTATGGCTTCCCTTCCTCCTCTTCCTGAGGATGGAGAAGTCGAAGAACAGGCCATCATTGCCGAAGATACTCAAGGTTCTTCTATTCCTGAAAGTGAAGTCGCGGGTTCTCACAAATCTGCGGCTTCTCACGAAAAAGAAGTTGAGTCTGAAGCCAGTGAGTCGACGCAATCCCTTCCTCCTGCTGTTTCTCCAAGGAACAAAAGGAAAAGGACTGATGCCGAGGATTCTGGCACCTCTAAGGCTGAAGAAGTTGTTCCTTCTCATCCGAAGGCAGCTTACGATCCTTATGTTGAATCCCTCGTCAGCTCGTAAGTCGTCTTTATTTCTCCCTTTTTTTTTTTTTTTTTTTTTTTTGTACTCGAAATATTTATCTTGTCTTGCTTTTTATGCTGCCGATTTTTTGATCAACAGTGATGACGAGGAAGAAGTACCAACTACTGACGTGGCTCCTCGGACAAGCACGTCACGTACTGTACTTGCTTCCGACACGCTAGTTGAAGGAGAAGAAACCTCGCCTCCTCAACAAAACGTCGTCACCACTACTCCACCATCAAGCCCCCTTGCTCCTTCACCAAAAAGGACAAGGGTTGAAAAGATTGTTGAACCTGCCCCTCAGTTGGGCAGTTCGTCGACTCTGCTCTTAGATGATGTAAGCTTGTCGACATCTATATTTTCCTTATTTTGTTTTTTCACACCTTTTCTCTTTTTCATGCCGATGTTTCTCTTGCTGTGTTCACCTTGAACAGCCTATGATCAAAGATCTTCTCCGCATCGGTTCCCAATTTATTGGATACCGTGAATATGCTAATAGAGCCGAAGGTAACGACTTTTATACTTGCTGTTTTTCCTTGATTTTTTACTCCTGTTGCTTTTCGCGATTTTGATCTTTCTTCTCTCTCTTTTCCATATCTCGACAGAGAAACTTGCAGAGGCCAACGAACGCGCCAACGCACTTGCTCGAAAACTTGAGCAAAGTGAGGCGGCTCGCAAGAAAGCCGAACTCGCTGCTAGCAAAGCCAAGGCCGAAGCTGATGAAGCCAAGGCGAAAGCTGCTGGTGTCGAGGAACTGCAGAAAACTTGAGGATGCTACAGCTGCCTTGGATGAGCACAAAGCTGCGCAAGCTTCTCGTGAAGAAGGAATCCTCAAGCGCCTGAAAACTCGTAGTCGCCGCACTTTCGTAATTTTGCTGATCCCTTCTATTTTTATAAGAATCGTTGTTTCTTGTCTTTTCACTAATGCTTTGTTTCCTTGACAGCCCAAACAAACCAGGATTTTGATCTCGACGAATCCTGTCAATGACCCGTCCTTGACGCACTTTCCTATCCTGAGCTTCATGGATCCGAGATTCGTGAAGGTGTGTCGAATGCTAGCGCAGTGTTGTCGGCATTGTTCCCCTACTTCTTCCCGAAGAAAGAGGAGCCTGCGACTTTCCTCAACCTTGCCAAGATGTTCAATACACCGAAGACCTTGGACTGAAGATGCGCCAAGAAAATATGAAAAATGTCATCGAAAGCACCGTCGCTTTGGTTGCCGATCAACAAAGCTGTTGATTGGACGAAAGTTGGCGAAACCGAGCAGATAGAGCAATCAAGATGGAGGTCGTTGATTAAGGCAGCCAAGCCCAACACGAAGAAGATCTTGGCCGATCTCGGATCAAGCCAGCGTCGACTCCTAGCTCATCAAGGCCGGAGGTCTAGTTGCATGCCTCTTTATTTTTCTTTCTATGTTTCTTTTGCTCTTGTCGCCAAAGTAGCCATTTGGCGACACGTACTTCCTTAGCTCCACTGTAATGCCTTTGTAATTATTCCGAGAGATCAATGAAAACTCTATCTTTGCTTGTTGTTTGATGTTGTCTTGTTTAAATTTCAGTTGATATTTGATAACTATACTCCATCTTCCGCTCCTTCCGATGTTTCGCCTTCTTCTTCTCGCGCGAGGAGAACTTTTGCTGATACTGCACCTGTCGACGATACCTTGTCGCAAGAACTGGATGAGCTTCGACAGCAGCTTCAGTATGCGAAGAAGCAAACACTTGTGATGATGGAGCAATCTCGTAAGTCATCTGAAGCCGAAAAAGTTGCTCTTCAGCAAGCTCGCGAGGCCGTGGCTGCTAAGGAAATTGCTGCTTCCGAGGCTGAAAAGGCAACCACTCGAGAGAATTTCATGCTCGAATTAATGAATGAAGCCAGTGCAGATATGTCGGGTATGCTTGCTTCATCCTCCGATATCTTTCATCCTCATGCTATGTCTCTTAAAGGTTTCCCCTTCGTTGTTTTGATAGGTTCCTTTACTGATGCTGCTGCCGAGGAAGAGAGGGTAAATGCTAGGACGAACCTCCTTGTTAACCTTTCCCTGGACCATGGTTCTTTGTTTTGGGCTACCCCAGAGAGGACCCGACAAATTGTCAGATTCCAAGATCGCACCTCTCAAACTCGCGATTTCCTTGACTTCTGTACCAAGACCTTGTCCATGGTTTACAACTCCATGTTTCCTCGAACGTCCAACCAAAAACTCTCCCTGAATTGATGGAAAGATTCAAGGATGCTCGCAGTATCCATGATTTTGTCAAAGCTCAACTGGTAGCTGGCGCGCATTTGCTCTTATCATGCTCCAGATCTGCCACTCAAATCTTGACCTTACCCAAGTTGTCGCAAAAGTTCATCAAAAGGTACAACGTCGAAGAGTTGGTGTTGACAGATTAACACGAAGGTTACGCCTATATCCGAAGAAATGATTGAGCACCTTATTCGGATGCACGCCGACAATTATTGCCGATGGCCATTATGCCGATTTTCTTGGTGCTGCTCCTGAAGAAAACAGAGTTACTCTTGATGACATATTGAATCAAGACTAGTTATTTTCCTCTTGTAGATACTTCTTCTTTGTAATCCATGACTATATTGTAAAGCAATCATTATATTTCTCTGTTCGTCTAGCCCCGAGTGTTTCGGTGACTCTTTACTGTATTTATATATTTGCGAGGTTTTGAACCGAGGCATTTATATATTTATGGCGAATATGAGTCCCCGAGCTTCTTTATTGAGTACTATTTTGTATTTTTACTGACTCACGAGGTATTTTAATACCAAGGCAAGGTTTTTTCTTTTTTGATGGACTATATTGAAATTCGTCGGAGCGAAGACTTTGAACATGTCGATAAAGAGAAAGGTATATTGACACTATCTTTATTATATTGCAGCACCGCGAGCCCGCCTCATTAAAAACCTTCTCCGGCCCCACTCGGTGCCCCGAAAAAGGAAAAGAGTGCGTCTGAAAACTCGCGGGCGTTTCAGTATATTGAAGTTTTACAAGGACTATATTTCGACTCTAGGCGTAGAACCGCCTGAGTTGCGCCACGTTCCAGGGGTTTGGCTCCTCCACCCTGTCTTCTTGTCCTTTATCCTGTATGCTCCTCCTCCGATTACTTCCGTGACAATGTAAGGGCCAAGCCATGGTGACTCGAGTTTTTCATGACTTTTTTGCGTGAGCCGAAGAACTAAGTCTCCCACCTGAAAAGATCTTGGCCGCAAACGTCGACTGTGGTAATTCTTCAAGTCCTGTTGGTATTTGGTTACCCGAGACAATACTTCGTCTCGGGCTTCATCAAGTGCGTCCACGTCGTCTTCTAGTGCTTTTCTCGACACTTCTTCGTCATATTCGACGACACGTGGAGAGTTGTGCTCTATCTCGATTGGTAGTACTGCTTCTGCTCCATGAACCAAGAAAAACGGAGTTTCCTGTGTTGCTGTGTTTGGTGTTGTTCGGATGCTCCACAACACACTTGGTAGTTCTTCTGGCCAGGTATGTCGAGCTTTTTCCAGTGGTCCTAACAAGCGTTTCTTGATGCCATTGCAGATTATACCATTGGCTTTCTCGACTTGCCCATTGGTTTGAGGATGTGCAACTGACGCAAAGTGCAACTTGATACCCACCTCTTCGCAATAATCTTTGAATTCGTGGGATGTGAAGTTACTGCCGTTGTCTGTGACGATGCTGTGGGGCACTCCAAATCTGAAAACGAGGCCTTTTATGAATTTTACTGCGGATGCTCCGTCTGGTGAATTTATCGGCTTCGCTTCTATCCACTTTGTAAATTTATCGACAGCTACTAGCATATACTCCTTTCCTCCTAGCCAGGATTTGTGTAACTTGCCTACCATATCAAGTCCCCATTGAGCAAAGGGCCATGACAATGGTATTGGTGCTAGCTCTGCTGCTGGAGAGTGAGGTTTTGCGGCAAACCTTTGACACGCGTCGCAAGTTCTTACTATGTCCTTGGCGTCCTCGATTGCTGTCAACCAGTAGAATCCTGCCCGAAAGACCTTGGCTGCAATAGCTCGACTACTCGCGTGGTGGCCACATATTCCTTCGTGTACGTCCTTCAGAATTATTCTTCCTTCTTCGGGTGTAACACACCTTTGCAAGACGCCTGAAATACTTCGCTTATACAATTCTCCTTTGACCACCGTGAAAGCTTTGGAGCGTCGAATTACTCGTCTTGCCTCAACTGGATCATCGGGTATTTCTTTCCTGAGGATGTATGATATGTACGGCTGCATCCACGGTATCTGTATCACCATGACCAGGTCCTGATCTTTTTCTTCTTCCTCTTGCTTTTCCTTGGTAGCCCCCGAGGGTTTCTTCTCCTTCTTTTTTGATTTTGTTGATTTGGTGGACCTCTCTGTTATCTCTTCCCGTAATACACCGGCGGGACTGCAAGGCATTGCGACCCGATGTTTGCAAGAACGTCGGCTTCGTCGTTGCTCAATCTGCTAATATGATTTACTTCGCATCCATCGAACAACTTCTCGAGCTCGTTGTACACCTCCTTGTACGCCATCATGCTATCATTGACTGCGTCACATTGGTTCATAACTTGCTGAGCCACCAACTGTGAGTCGCCAAAGATTTTTAGTCGAGTTGCACCGCAGGCTTTCGCCATCTTCATCCCGTGTATGAGAGCCTCATATTCTGCTTCATTGTTAGATGCGTTAGGGAACGTCATCCGAAGGATGTACTTTAACTTGTCGCCTTCAGGTGATATGAGTACTACTCCTGCGCCAGCTCCTTCTAGTCTTTTGGACCCGTCAAAGTTCATGGTCCAGGTTCTCGACAAATCTGGAGGTCCTGTATTTTGCAACTCCATCCACTCTGCGATGAAGTCCGGCAGTATTTGCGACTTTATTGCTTTTCTTTTTTCATACGTGATGTCCCGAGGGGAAAGTTCTATTCCCCAAAGGGAGACACGACCCGTAGCTTCTGGGTTGTTCAATATATTTGACAAGGGAGCTTCGTTGACCACTATGATCGGATGTGCCGAAAAATAGTGGCGCAATTTTCGTGCTGTCGTGAACACTCCATATGCTATCTTTTGGTACTGAGGATACCTTTGTTTTGAGGGCGATAAAACTTCGCTAACGAAGTATACTGGCCTCTGCACGCCGTGGAGTTTTCCTTCTTCTTCCCTTTCAACAACTAGCACCGTGCTCACCACTTGGGGCGTGGCTGCGATATACAGCAGGAGAGGTTCCCTTTCTTTTGGCGCCACCAAAATTGGTGGTGTCGAGATTGTGCGCTTCAAATCCTCGAAAGCTCACGGCTTCTTCGTTCCACTGAATTTATCTCCTTGCTTTATCAAAGCGTAAAATGGTAACGCTTTTTCACCCAGCCTAGCGACGAATCTGCTCAAAGCTGCGACTCGCCCAGTTAGCTGTTGTATTTCTTTCAACTTTGTTGGCTTCCTCATTGTTACGATAGCTTGTATTTTATCGGGATTTGCTTCGATCCCTCTTGCTGAAACTAGAAACCCCAGAAGTTCTCCTGCTGGGACGCCGAAAGAACACTTCGTCGGGTTCAGTTTGAGGCAGAACTTATCAAGGTTGTCGAAGGTTTCCTTGAGATCCTCGATCAGCGTTGCCCCCTTTTTTGATGTTATGACGACATCATCAATGTATACTTGCACGTTCTTCCCGATCTGTGTCGCCAAACACTTCTGCATCATCCTCTGATATGTTGCTCCCGCATTTTTTAAACCAAAGGGCATTGTTCTGTAGCAAAACACGCCGTAAGGTGTAATAAACGCGGTCTTTACTTCATCTTCTTCTTTCAATCTGATCTGGTTATAACCAGAATATGCATCCAGGAAGGAAAGACGTTCACATCCAGCCGTGGAGTCGATAATTTGATCGATCCTCGGGAGGGGAAAGTGATCCTTTGGACAATGTTTATTGAGACACGTAAAGTCGATGCACATGCGAAGGACCTTAGTGTTTTTCTTCGGCACCAGCACAGGATTTGCTACCCATGTGGCTTCTGTGAATATCTCTTTGATAAAACCAGCTTCTTGTAGTCGATTGATTTCTAACAGCATGGCTTTGCGGTTTGGTTCCGAAAAACGCCGCAAAGGTTGTTTGATTGGTCTCGCTAGTGGATCCAAGTTTAGGTGGTGCTCGGCAAGTTCCCTTGGTACTCCTGGCATGTCAGCTGGACACCATGCGAAGATTTTCCAGTGCTCACGGAGGAACTCGACGAGCGCGCTTTCCTATGCGATATCCATGTCGTTTGCGATAGATGTCGTCTTTTTCGGGTCTGTCGGGTGAATCTGCACCTCTTTTGAATTTTTCTCGGTACTGAAAGTTGATTCTTTGTTTGGCCTTCCAACGTCTGGTAGTACGTCGTAATCAGTCATGCTTTTTGACGCCAAGTACTCAGCTTGCATCCCGAAAGTTTCTGACAGCCGGTGAAAATCCTTGTCGCATTTATCGGCTAAGGCAAAGCTTCCTTTGACTGTGATTGGTCCCTTTGGCCCAGGCATCCTCCACAACAGGTATGTATAGTGTGGCACCGCCATAAATCTAGCATATGCTGGTCGTCCCAACAGAGCGTGGTACTGCGACGGAAAATCCACGACTTCAAATTCGAGCCTCTCGATTCTATAATTTTCTCGGGTCCCAAACTGAACGTCGAGATTGATCTTTCCCAATGGGTAACTTGGTTTCTCCGGTGTGATGCCGTGGAACCTTGTGTCTGTTGGTTTCAAGTTTGCTAAGGATATGTTCATCTTCCTCAATGTATCTGCATACATAAGGTTCAAGCTGCTGCCGCCGTCTATGAACACTCGAGAGACATCAAATCCCGCGATAACTGCTGGCAGAATAAGTGCTGACTGCCCTGGTCGAGGAACTTGCTGCGGATGATCTGCTATTGTGAAGCCGATATCTTGTCCTGACCAATTAAGGTACTCAACTGTTGGTGGAGGCATTTTCTCTGCCATAAACACCTGTCGTGAGATTACTTTCTGAGCTCTATTGGACGGCCTTCCCTTCTGAATCATCGACACTGCTCCATTGGAGTTAGGATCAACATAAGGTGGTGGTGCAGGTGCTGCCGCTATTCTGAGCTGATGCCGATTGTCGTCTCAGATCGCGGGAGGAGGCGGCAAGTGAATCTCGCTCTAGGTTCTCGAGGATTTCTCTGTGCTGCCCGCGCGTTAGCTGCCGCGCACCGCAACATTGCCTGAAAATTTCGACGCTCTTTCTGCAAGTGCCCTGACTGTCTTTTACCGTTGCTGTCGAGGAAAAAGTGCATCTGGCACGGTCCATTCATCATCTCTTCAGGGGACACGAAGGGTCTTGGGAACCTAGGCCCGCTATTTTGCCTGCTGCGTGAATCATCCCTGTTATCACCTCGCTGTTCATTGCTTCTCTGGTAATCATCTCTGTTGCTTCCTCCTGTATTTGTCTGAAAACCTGCCGAAATTTGTCCTGGAGCATCATAGTTCTGGTACTGCCGAGGAAATCTTCGCCTCGGTTGATAGTTTCGACCACGGTCCTCCTCTGGCGACCTGTGCCGTTTGTTGTGGACAGCGTCTTCTCCATCTGCCCATTTATTTGCTATCTCCATTAACGCGGATACTGTCTTTGGATTGGTCCTTCCCAAATCCTCGACAAAATCTCCACGCCTGACTCCTGCGACAAACGCATCTATCGCTCTCTCGTCAGATATATTTTCTGCTGAATTTTTGATGATATTCCATCTTTGGATGTACTTTCTCATTGGCTCATCTGGCTTTTGTCGACATGCTCTCAATTCCTCTAACGACGCGGGTTTTTTGCACGTGGATCTGAAGTTCTTGACGAACACATCCTCGAAACTTTCCCAGCTGTCGATGGATCCTGGAGCGAGTTTCTTTATCCAAGATCGTGCGGCTCCACTCAAATGTACCTGGATGCTTTGCATAGCTGTTGCCCTGGTTCCTCCTGTCAGCTTCACCGTCTCCAGATAGTCGACTAGCCAATCCTCTGGATCTTGGAGGCCGTCGAACTTCTTGAAATTATCGGGTAGCTTGAATCCTGAGGGGACTCGAGTTTTTCGGACTCTCCTCGTGAAGCATGGCAAGCCGCACATATCTTCGTCGTTAAGCTCCGGAGATTGCCGATGATCCCTTCTGCTTTGTCGTGCTCTGTCGACTCTTGCTTGTGCTGCCGTATCTCTTGCTCCACTTGGTCCTTCAGGGGCTGCCGCCGTTGCTGCTGCAGGTCGTGGACTATTTTGCCTTGCTGTTCCTTCGGGAGGCGTTGAAACGAACGCTGTCCCCATAGCTCCAACTCCTGCTATCGCCATATTGTATAGTGTTTCCCTTGGATCACCTGGAGGTGGTTTAGACGCGAGGATAAAAGCTTGTGTCGCCATATACCCAGCTTTCCGGTGTCTTAGGGATAATGTTTCCTCTTGTGTCTATCGACATAAAGGACATGTCGAGGTTTTGAACCAAGTGCTCTCTTTCTCGCTTCGGGTATGTGTTGTAACCTTGATCTTCCTCTCTGTTCCGAGCCTCCCCGTGGCTATCACCCGAAGTTCTAGATTGTCGACTCAGATCTGCCCTTCTCCCGCTGGATGCGTAAGTCGCTTCCTTTCTCCCGTTCAACTCAGCTGTCTGCTTTTCCAATTCCCTGGCAGCTCGTGCGAGCCTATATTGATATGCTTGCAATTCCTCCGGTGTGGCCGTGGTAGCCATTGGTTCTGTACTGCTCATAGCTCTCGCGGCTCTGTCCCACGCTGCTTGTGAAAGTTGAACTCTATCTCGCGGCTCGGCCCGACGTATTTGTTGCCCAGTGCCTTGTCACAGATTGGAGGGATCGACGTATGGATTTCCCAGACTGTCGAAAGCCTCAGATGTCTCCTCTTGATCTTCAATGGCGTAAATCTGATGATACTTTGTACTCAGATCTACGTTGGGTTTGGTGATATCATCGTTGAGATTGATGAAGACCTTGCCTACTGTGATAGATTTGTCGATGAAGTCGTAACTGTCGACATCGCTTGAGCCATCGCTTATATATGAGTCCGCAGATGACTCAAACGACATGTCGTTGAAGATCTTGGCGAGTTTCTCTCTTGTTCTGGTGCTGACGTAACGTGTCGCCGAGGTTTCTTCTTCTCCTGACTCGATTGATGATGCATAGCTTGAAAAATCGGAATCGACCACCGACGATCCCGACGAAATCGGAATCTCGACACGATACGATCCTTCCTTCTCGACGCGAAAGTGAAACCTTCCGAACGTCATCTCCATGGGCTCCGCCAGATACGCATATGCATCCAAACGGGAGGGTGGGTGAGGAACAAAATCGACAAGACCAGCAGTGATCTGTTTACCTCGATCCATTGTGTTGCTTGCGGTTGACGATGTCGAAGATCTTGAGCGTGCCATCGAGATCAGATCCTTACGCCTCTAGTTCCCACAGACGGCGCCAATTGACAAGGTATCAACTTGTCAATGCCTATGGATTGTAGGCTAGGGTTTAGTTGGAAGTAGAGGGTAAGTAGATCTCGAAGGTTTCAGCCGAAAAGTACTCGACGATTATGAAAACTAAGGTTTGTAGACAATGATTCGATCCTTTCTTCGTCCCTCGACTCCCCCTTTATATAGGAGGTGGAGCCGAGGGATTCGTGCTATACAAGTTACAGAGTCCGGGACGGTTTCTAACTCATCCCGCCAGATTACAAATAACACTTCCTATTACAACTCTTGACTTTCCTTGATATATCTTGGGCTCCCGAATCTTCTTATTCTTCGGGTAGTGGGCCTTCAGTAAACCCCGGGTACTATCTTCGGCAGGCCCATTTGGGATGCCTATGTCACTATGAAACATAAACACAAATTGAGAAGCATTTTGAAGGTTTTAAAGGTAGCGCATGAGAATTTACTTGGAATGGTTTGAAATGCCATGCATAGGTATTTATGGTGGACACTTTGGAACAACTTGGTTTTCAGGTGTTTGGAAGCACGAGCAGCGTTCCGCTCAAGACAAGTGAAGGCTAGCAATAGACTAGGGAGCGACAAATCAAGAGAGCAAAGAATCGTCATAATCATGCTTGCGGCAAAATAAATAACGGAGGCATAAAAGTGATACAAGAACTCTGAAGCAATATAGATCATCGAGGCTTAATTGACTTTTTGTTCAGTCATATGCATGCGTGAGCATGTGCCAAGTCGATATAAATGAATTATTCAGAGGAGGATACCACAATGCCATACTTACTTATGAATAAAACAATGCAAGCAAACATCCATGACATGCTACTCATATTAATAAATTGGAGCTAAACATGAGAGATCATAAACTACTAGACTTTCTCAAATAACATATACCTCACATGAACCAACTAAGCATGCTCACATGGATGAGTATATGTACAAAAATGAAAACAAATAGAGTTCATACCAGCCTCTCACCACAATCCAATTGTCGTAGATCGTCATTATTGCCTTTTCACTTGTGCAGCTTGGATAATATGAAATGAAAACCACGCTCCAGCCACCGAAGACCATTGAACTCATAAAGAACTTTACAAAATCAAAGAAGAACAGCAAATATTTTTGGTGTTTTCGAATTTAAGAACAAGAACAAGAGGAAACAAACAAACAAAGCAAAATCTTTTTGGGTTTTCTTATAGCAAACTAACAATAGCAAATAAAGCGAAACAAATGCAAGAAACCAAAACAAACAAATGGTGAAGAGAAACAACAGAAATATTTTTGGTCTTTTTATGTTTTGGGAAAGAAACAAAGCAAAAATAAGAAATAGTAAACTAAAAGGAACACAGAAAAGCGAGATGGCAGAAATCTGCCAAAACCTGACAGCAGTACAGAAATTGATTTTTACAAAAATCTTACGTTGCCCAGCTCGAAAAGTGTTCAACTAATGAAAGTTAGATAACAACCTGGGGAACCTGCACAAAAATTGGCAGCTCAAAATAACGTTTTGGCTGTGCGCACGAATTTTTCTAGTAACAGTCCAGAATCTGTTTTCAGGCAGCACTTCCCCAAATATCATCTTCCTCTCATTAGAAAACCACTCAAACGAACAAAACAAATATGTACAAGTATCTAGCAATCAAAATATGCAAAGAATGAGTGATGCCGGTATACCTCCCCCCAAGCTTAGGCTTTTGGCCTAAGTGGAGTTCAACCCCAACAAGGATCGCTGTTTCTCGCCGGTGGATAATTCATGGAGTAGTCATAGTAAAGTTCCTGTGCAGAAGAAAAGCGTGGAGGCTCCGCATGTCCAACATGTTGATGCGAGGAACTTGCTGCATCGGATGATGAGTCGAGGTGCTCCTCGACCTCCGTGTCGTCTCTTGCATGATGGCCTCCTCCCTCTATGTGTGCATCCAGTGCACCTTCTGTGACTGACCAATCTCCCCTGGAATCAAGGTTAGACAGAACAGGCGCAGGCAATCTTACTAGTTTCTCAGTTTTCTTAGTTATTCTTCAGACTTTCTTATAAAATGTCATCTTGTAAAACAGGTTACCCAAGTTGGAGGAATCAGAAACAAATTCATGTTTAATCATAGAGGCTATGTCAAGTTTTTCTATGGGGAATGGAATATCAAGATGATGAGGTTCTACATTATGAAAAGCTAGTAAACGAGAGGCGATGAGACCTCCACAAATTCCACCTTTCTCACGGTTAGTGGCAAGTCTATAAGCTATCAATGCCCCCAAATTATAAGTCCTACTACCTTGCAGTGCCGCAGCTAGAAAAGCTAAATCCGGGATAGAAAGTTTACCACCAATCTTTCTAGCAAGAACGCATTTAGTAATGAAATAGGCAAAGTAGCGGATAGCCGGGAGCTGAATGCTAGTGATTTTACCACTATCCTCTGAGAAACTCCTTCCATAGCAAATCATCTTGAAGAGGCTTAAGAGTTCTTGCGGCGATCCCCTTATCTTCTCGCATGATCCCCATTGCGGTACTCTAATTGCTGCACAAAAATCATTGAATGGCAAGTTGACAGCTTTATTGTAAATTTTATACTGGACCGTGGGGTTAGATCGCGACCAATTGAACTTAAAGTCCTGCACAAAAGACATAGTTAATTTTGCATATTGTCTTGGCTCTCCCTCAACAAAATTACTCAGCCCTGCACGAGAAATTAGACTTTGAACATCTTCAAATATTCCCGCCCTTCTCATGAAATCTGCGCATGGGTAGTAGGAGGGGTATACTCCCTCTTCACGGTTCACTCTCATAACTTGTTGGACCTCCAATTCTTGTTGGTTCAATTGATATCTATTCCACTCCATTTTCTGAAATTTTCAACAAACAATATAAAAATTTGATTTGGTGACATATAATCAAGGGGAACTACTATAGGAACTTGCTAGAGTACTAATCATGCATCAAAACTAGTTTATACAACTTAGAACAAGCATGCAAGCTCACTAAACATGTTACCTACAGCAGCAAAATATTCAAGATATACTCAACCAAACAAAATTCTACTTGGATAGGCGGAGGAGTCACATACCGAAGAGCAAATGTGCCGAATTTCAGACAGAAATCTGGGCTGAGCAAAGAGATCGAGAAATCTGGAGCTCTTGAGCAAAAACGCGAGTGAGAGGAACCTGGTGCGAGTTTTTTCGGGAGAGAGAAGATGCTGGGAGAAAGAGATGAGATAGTGGGGCAAGGAGGGGCCCACACCACAGGGTGGCGCGCCCCCCTCCTTGGCCGCGCCGGCCTGTGGTGTGGCACCCTGTGGTGCCCCACAGGTCATCCTCTGGTGCTCCCAGGTGCCTCGTCGAAAAATAGGACCAACGGTATAATTTTTGTGAATTTTTGAAAACTTTGAAAAATGCACATTTCTGGGTAATTAGTTTATTATTACCGGCCAGGAAAAATTTTGAAATCTCCAATTAACTAAGGAACTTTGCAAATTAAAAATGCTACAGCAACTAGAGCATGTGGAGGAAGAAAGAGATGTTGTTTACCTCCTCTATGCATATAAAAAGTATTTGTTAACAAGGTTGATCAAGTCTTGCCACCAAATAAATTTTACATAGCATAAGAATAAATAAACCTCAAATCAATCATGTTACCTTGAATTGTATTGATATGGATCCAATCACGAGAGTTTGATATTCTTCTTTAGGCTCATATATAGGACAATCAATAGTTCCCACTTTGATAGTTCTCACATTAAAAATAGTATTGACTCCACATACTTTATCAATCTTCTTGGGGAAATAGACGGTATGCTCCTTATCATCAACATTAAAAGTAACCTTCCCTTTATTGCAATCAATAACAGCCCCTGCGGTGTTAAGAAAAGGTCTCCCAAGAATAATAGACATATTATCATCTTCAGGCATTTCCAGCACAACAAAATCAGTTAATATCAAGCAGTTAGTAGTAACTTGAACAGGAACATCCTCACATATTCCAACAGGAATAGCAGTAGATTTATCAGCCATTTGCAAAGATATATCAGTAGGTATCAACTTATCTAAGTAAAGTCTCTTATAAAGAGAAAAAGGCATAATACTAACACCGGCTCCCAAGTCACATAGAGCAGTTTTAACATAATTATTCTTAATAGAACAAGGAATAGTAGGTATACCTGGATCGCCCAACTTCTTTGGAACTTTGCCATTAAAAGAGAAATTAGCAAGCATAGTGGAAATTTCCTCATTGGGGATTTTCCTTTTGTTAGTAACAATATCTTTCATATACTTTGAATAAGGTGGCAATTTAATAGCATCAGTCAAAGGGATTTGCAAGAATAAAGGTTTCATCCAATCGCAAAATTTATTATAGTGTTCTTCTTCCTTTGATTTCAGTTTCTTAGCAGGAAAAGGCATTTGCTTTTGAACCCAAGGTTCTCTTTCATTACCATGTTTCTCAGCAATAAAATCTTCTTTAGTGTACTTTTTATTTTTAGCATGCTTTTCAGGTTCTTCTTCAACCTCTTCTTTATCAGGAGCATCATTCTTATCATTATCTCTATCATGTTCATTACCACTTTCAGTTTCAGCATCAGAAATAGAAATACTATTAGGATCATTAGCAGGTTCAGAGGATTCTACAACATTTTTATGTTTCTTCTTCTTTTTCTTCTTAGAATGAGCACTAGGTTCAATTCGTTGAGAATCTTGTTCAATTCTTTTGGGATGCCCTTCAGGATATAGAGGATCCTGGGTAGAGACACCACCTCTAGTTGTTACTTCATAAGCATGTTTCTCTTTAGAATTATTCCCCAACAAGTCATTTTGCACTTTAGTGAGTTGATCAATTTGAGTTTGAACCATATGAAAATGTTTAACAAGCATCTTAACATCATTGGAGGTTCTTTCTACAATATCATGCAATTCACTAATAGCTCGAGAATTTTCCATTAAATGATTCTCTACTCTCATATTAAAATTTTCTTGCTTAACAATATAATTATCAAACTCATCTAAGCATTGTGCAGGGGGTTTCGAATACGGAATATCTTCCCTAGTAAAGCGTTGAAGGGAGTTTACCTCAGTCATGGATGAAGGGGAAATTATCTCACATATATCTTCTATGGGAGGAAGATTCTTCACATCTTCAGATTTAATACCTTTCTCCTTGAGAGACTTCTTGTCTTCCCTCATATCTTCATCATTTAATTTAATCATACCCCTCTTCTTCAATATTGGCGTTGGAGTTGGTTCAGGCGTAGTCCAATCATCATGATTCCGGCCTATTTTAGCCAATAATTCTTCAGCGTCGTCTGGAGTTCTTTTCCTGAAAACACAACCAGCACAACTATCCAGGTATGCCCTAGACTCAATGGTTAGTCCACTATAAAATATATCAAGTAAATCATGCTTTTCCAAATCATGATCAGGCCGAGCTCTAATTAGAGAGCAAAATCTCGCCCAAGCCTCAGGCAATTTCTCTCCATCTTCCTGGTCAAAATTATAAATTCTCTGCAAAGCTATATGTTGAGCACTAGCAGGAAAGTATTTACGGAAGAAAACATCAAGCAATTCTTTTGGACTTTTAATAGAATTAGGTGGCAAACTATTATACCAAGTTTTAGCGACATCCTTTAATGAGAATGGAAAGATTTTAGCAACAAAGTAAGTATGCATCTTGACATCATCAGAAAACAAGCTACTTAGAGTAGATAACTCAATCATGTGTTCAACAACACTTTCTTTTTCAGTACCACAAAAGGGTGTTTTCTCAACAATAGCTATATGAGATAGATCAAGAGAAAAATCATAATCTTTATCCTTAATGTTTATCGGAGGTGTAGCAAACTTAGGATCAGGAGACAGTTTATATCTAACAGCATGTTCTGCAAGCAACTTTTTAATTTTTCTTGCATCAGTAGTAGCATTGCATTTTTCAATAAAATCATCATTAAGCTCCACATAATCTTCATCAGGATCATCACTAGAATAATCAAGTTCAGGTGAATTAACAGGTGTAGTAGCATTAGGAGTTTCAGTATTTTCAATTTGTCTAGACCTAGCAATCGTAGCATCTAGAAAAGATCCCAATGAACCACTATCATCAAGCACAGCAGAAATATTATCAATATTATGAGAGTTTTCAGATTCAGCAGAAGTACACGCATGTGAAGCATGCAGCGGTGAAACAAGTTTATCAATCACAGATGGTGAATCAAGTGTAGCAGAGGTACTCAGAATTGTACCTTTTCTTGTAGTGGATGGCAATATGGCGATTTTAGAATCGCGAGGTTTACCCATGATGGAGAATTTGCAGCAAACAATATTAATCCAAGTGAACTTCCAAATAAAGCTATGCTCCCCGGCAACGGCGCCAGAAAATAGTCTTGATGACCCACAAGTATAGGGGATCGTAACAGTCTTCGAGGGAAGTAAAACCCAATTTATTGATTCGACACAAGGGGAGACAAAGAACACTTGGAAGCCTTAACAGCGGAGTTGTCAATTCAGCTGCACCTGGAAACAGACTTGCTCGCAAGAGTTTATCAGTAGTAACAGTTTTATAGCAGTAGCAGTAGTGAAATAACAGCAGCAGAGTAACACAGACAGCAGTAGTGATTTTAGTAAACAGCGGGATTAAAATACTGTAGGCACGGGGATGGATGAACGGGCGTTGCATGGATGAGAGAAACTCATGTAACAATCATAGCAGGGCATTTGCAGATAATAATAAAACGGTGTCCAAGTACAAAGCAATCAATAGGCATGTGTTCCATATATAGTCGTGCGTGCTCGCAATGAGAAACTTGCACAACATTTTTTGTCCTACCAGCCGGTGGCCGCCGGGCCTCAAGGGAAACTACTGGATATTAAGGTACTCCTTTTAATAGAGTACCGGAGCAAAGCATTAATACTCCGTGAACACATGTGATCCTCACATCACTACCATCCCCTCCGGTTGTCCCAATTCTTGTCACTTCGGGGCCATTGGTTCCGGACAGCGACATGTGTATACAACTTATAGGTAAGACCATAAACAATGAATATCTTGATGAAACAATAACATGTTCAGATCTGAGATCATGGCACTCGGGCCCTAGTGACAAGCATTAAGCATAACAAGTTGCAACAATATCATCAAAGTACCAATTACGGACACTAGGCACTATGCCCTAACAATCTTATGACTATTACATGACCAATCTCATCCATTCCCTACCATCCCCTTCGGCCTACAGCGGGGGAATTACTCACACATGGATGGGGGAAACATGGCTGGTTGATGTAGAGGCGTTGGCGGTGATGGCGGCGATGATCTCCTCCAATTCCCCGTCCCGGTGGAGTGCCAGAACGGAGACTTCTGGCTCCCGCGATGGAGTTTCGCGATGTGGCGGCGTTCTGGAGGGTTTCTGGCGACTTTGACTTCTCCCCGTGCGTTTTTAGGTCGAGGCCGATAAGTAGTCCGAAGGAGGGCGTCGGAGGCCGGCCGAGGGGGCCACACCATAGGGCCGCACGGGCCCCCCCTAGGCCGTGCCGCCTTATGGTGTGAGGCCCTCGGGCCTCCACCTGACTTGTCCTTCTGGCTCCGTCAGTTTTCTGGGAAAATAGGGCCTTCTCCATAAATTCCGAGGATTTTCCCGAAAGTTGGATTTCTGCACAAAAACGAGACACCAGAACAGTTCTGCTGAAAACAGCGTTAGTCCGCGTTAGTTGTATCCAAAATACACAAATTAGAGGCAAAACAATAGCAAAAGTGTTCGGGAAAGTAGATACGTTTTGGACGTATCAGAGGGGGCGGCTAGGGTTTGGAGAGAGGGGGTGGCCGGCCACTATGAGGGGTGCGGCCACCTTGGCTTTGGTGTGGCTGGCCCCCTCCCCTTGCCCCTCATTATATAGGTGGAACCCCCAAGTGTTGGACTACAAGTCTTCGAATAAGACCCCAACCCAAAACATTCCATGTGTAGGGAAACCTACCCAAGGTGGGATTCCCACCTCAAGTGGGACTCCCACCCTTCCATGAGGGGGGTGGCCGGCCACCCTTGGTGGAGTCCACCTGGGACTCCACCCCTCTAGGGTTGGCCGGCCATGCTAGGTGGAGTCCCTCCGGGACTCCGCCTTCCATAGTGATTTCTTCCGGATTTTTCTAGAACCTTCTAGAACCTTTCATAAATGCACCGGGTCATTTTCAAACTTATAAAATGACTTCCTATATATGAATCTTATTCTGCGGACCATTCCGGAACTCCTCGTGATGTCCGGGATCCCATCCGAGACTCCGAACAAAACTTCGAACTCCATTCCATATTCAAGTTCTACTAATACGACATCAAACCTTAAGCGTGTCACCCTACGGTTCGCGAACTATGTAGACATGGTTGAGAACTCTCTCCGACCAATAACCAATAGCGGGCTCTGGAGATCCATAATGGCTCCCACATACTCAACGATGACTTAGTGATCGAATGAACCATTCACATACGATACTGATTCCCTTTATCACGCGATATTTTACTTGTCCGAGGTTTGATCATCGGTATCTCTATACCTTGTTCAACCTCGTCTCCTGACAAGTACTCTTTACTCGTACCGTGGTATGTGGTATCTTATGAACCATTCATATGCTTGCAAGCTATTTAGACGACATTCCACTGAGAGGGCCTAGAGTATATCTATCCGTCATCGGGATGGACAAATCCCACTGTTGATTCATATGCCTCAACTCATACTTTCCGGATACTTAATCCCACCTTTATAACCACCCATTTACGAAGTGGCGTTTGATGTAATCAAAGTACATTTCTGGTATAAGTGATTTATATGATCTCATGGTCGAAAGGACTAGGTAACTATGTATCGAAAGCTTATAGCAAATAACTTAATGACGTGATCTTATGCTACGCTTAATTGGGTGTGTCCATTACATCATTCATATAATGATATAACCTTGTTATTAATAACATCCAATGTTCATGATTACGAAACTATAATCATCTATTAATCAACAAGCTAGTTAAGAGGCTTACTAGGGACTTCATTGTTGTTTACATAACACACATGTATCAATGTTTTGGTTAATACAATTATAGCATGGTATATAAACATTTATCATAAACACAAAGATATATATAATAACCACTTTTATTATTGCCTCTTGGGCATATCTCCAACACCTGCACTCCCTTATACAGTGGGAGGGGGCAGGTTACAAGGGTGAAACCACAGCATGGGCCAAAAGCCCCAATCAAAGGGACCAAAGTCCACATCTACTCCTGCTAGGGAGCTTCCATCTTGTCACAAGTACTCTATCGATGTGAGTTGGCCTTCTGCTACCACGCCGCTGACCACTGTACCTCTCGTCAGCGGATGGTCAGCTTTGCTCTTGGAATGTAGCGACGTGCCTTGCGCCATGATGAGATTCACCTGTACTGTTCCTTAATTATAGCGACACAGCCTGAGCGTGGACTTTGGGGGCAGGCACATGAGCGTTGGCCATATGCCGGACCCCTAATCCGGTTCCCTCCCATGTATGCCGGTTCTTCTCGACCAGCTCTTCATTGTCTGGTTCATCTTGATACTACCGGCTTCATCTATGCTGGTTTCTCTTATGCCAGCATGGTTATGCCGGTACCTCATTCCGGCTTTCCCAAGCCGGTTGACCTTCAATCCGGTCAACACAATCTTTACCTGTAAACAAGATTATCCGTCTTACCTTGATAAGCCAACATCCGACACTTAACTTGGCCATTAGGCCATACCCTTAGCCTATTGGGGGTCATCCCCCCGACAATCGACGCTCGCCGTCGTTTCCGACCGCGCTTGGAGCTATAAAAGGCACCACGGAACCACCATGAATCTCTTGTTCATCGACATCCTCTCAAATCCTCTCTATCCCCGCAAATTATCGGAGTACCTCGTCAGAGTTCATCTTGCCACCATCGATGGATACCACCCTGGAGACCATGAAATGTTTGAGGATATGCGCCAGATCTTGCTGATCAACTTGGTGAGAGGAATCAAACTGAGGTTCCCTCAGTTAAGCGAATTTCATCGTTTTCATTCGCAGAAGCTCGCTGATATCCGTGGTCGTGAGCTCATGTCCGACCACCCCATGCGTCACCGAGCATGCGAACGTCATTATGGTGAGCTCACGTGTATCCAACATCATTTACTTTGTCTTAGCATCAATTGAAGCCAGATTTTGTAAGTTGGCCAGCGTGCACCGCCGCAAAACCTCTCGCCGGAGATATTTTCGGTGACCAATAGGTAGGGGTGACAACACCGTTGTACTTGCCATGTAGTCAGTGTTTGAAAGCAGCTTGTAGGGCATCATGGGGGGCCCTAAAATACCATCACCGTCGTGCACCGCTGCACCAACATCTTGAGTCGCCGAGGTAACGTGGCCGGAGGGGCCCATTGACCAGTTTGATCCAATCAACTGCGAACGAGGCATCTGAAGTGGGCCTAGACCCACAAGTCAGTGTCTGTGGGTAGGTTATGTCCGGGTACATAAAACGTTTCATCATAAATACAGATTCAAAAATGGCATTTCCTATTTATTTAGTTAAAAAATCTAAGTAAAATGGCATTTCCTATTTATTTAAACAAAAATCGCCTAAACTTAGATTTTTTAACTAAATAAATAACAATCACATAAGATATCAAAATGATCACAAAAATAAGATCTGTCTATTTACACTATAATCTTGTGTACTTATTTGAAATACAATACTAAATTATTTAAATACCTTGTTTATGCATGTTCTTTTGTTCTAAATTCCAAGAAAATTAAATCCTAATTAGAAATATTTTTGAAATATTAGATAAGCCTTAGAAACTCAATAAAACACTAAAACTAGTTTTCTTCTATCATTTAGTCACAATTATCAATATTTAAATCATAGCAATGTTGTATCCCAATTATTATTCTCTAAAAATAATAAAACTTAGAAAAAATGTTAAAATCATTATCCACTTATATTCAAAGCTTATTTCCCAGCATTAATTATTTATCAACAAGGATATCTTGAAAGTTGCATGAAATATATGAAACCCTAACTTTACCATTTGTGACACCCTAATTCAAATTTTGCAATAGTAAGAAATGTAGACCTAAAACCCTAGAAAATTATTGAAGCAAATAGTCCTACCTTGGCAACTACTTTTGAACCTTCACCAAGCAAGTGAAATGCATGATATACTAAAATTTCCCAAATTCCAAATACAAAGGAAATGGTTATTTCAGGTATTCACTTTTACTAGTTCATGTGATCAACATTAAAGGATTGAGTACCCCCTCCAACCATATGAAATCAACTAAACGAAATAAATGATCAAGCTATCTTCAAACCTTTACAACTCTTAGCTGCGACTCAACTGCTATTTTCTTGGTCTCACACTAACATATTAACCTGTAATTTCATGTCAAGATTATATGATCAATCAACAATTAAAATAAACCCTAGAAGCAATTAATCATTGTTTGAAAGTATTTATTAACCATTAAGTAACTTGTTCGTCAAAATTTATTCTTTTAGGAATCATAGTAAGAAAACATTAAACCATCTATTTTAGATCTTAAAGCAAGAAACTACTCTTGGCAAGATAAGATTCAAATTGAACTACAATCAACCACGTGTTACTATTATATTGTCATGGCTTACTCTCTTACTTATAAGCTAGTCTAAAGTCAAACCAAAACCCCAATAAAAACCTTGTTGTGAACCTACTTTAAAAGTGCAACACAATATCAAAAATCAATAGAACTCACTAATCCTAAATCATCAAGGTTAGGTTATGCTTAAATTGAGTGCATATCATATCTTATTCATAATAGCATCTTTGCCAAATTTTAAACATTGTCCTTACCGGCCAATGATGCTATTTTGAGAATGTGCAGTTATCACAAATCAAAGTCTTTGCATGTATAATCTTGTAGCCAACTAGGCAAGGTCAACGCTTGCTCATGTCATTTGATTATTTTTATGAAATTACTTAGAAAGTACTATTTGTATCATTCCTGCATTTAAAATCAAAGCATTACTTTTACAATCATGAATATGATTATGTGGTGGGCGGTGGATTCATGCTTTGAGTGATGGTGGAGGTTCCATTGCAACTAGGTTTATATTCACTTAGGACTAACACCAAATTTTGTCCAGTGATTCTTGCGCTGTAAAACTTGTGTTAACCATAAGATCTGTAGTGGTACGAAGAAGTCAGCTAGATCATGTACCGTACCTATGGTTATCTTGTTGGGAGCAATATGAGGGTGGTAATCCCATAGGTCCCCACGCAACTAGTGATCTATGAAGGATTCTAGGAGACCGGCGAGAGCTACCGAGGTTGAAACTACCAGAGGGTAGGAGACCAACGTGGGTATATTAATTATAGAGGTCGAAACATACTACCAAGGTGTCGAAGACCGGCGAGGATCCGAGGATGGAACTACAAATGGGTGGGTATGCATAATCGCGGAGAAGCGTAGTGATTGGCTTGGAACTTTTACTGGGGCCGACAACAAGGAAGTGTGGACGCGAATGCATGCCCGGTTATGCAACAAGGATAAGTTCTCTAGCTTGTGGGTAAAGTAACCATCTCTGTAGAGTGTATTGAATTGTGGCTTGTCACTCCCAGTTCCAAGTAGGAACTTTGAATGCGACAGGAAAGAAACTTCATGAAGTTCTAGATACCCTATGAAGGCTGACTAACATCGCTTCTCAACATAAAATTAACCTTTTGAAGAAATGATTACGAAAACCTGCATTGGCCTACGACTTCCTGGTCCGTGGCTGTTGTTAGTGCATGGAATACATATTTCTATATAATGAACTTGCTAAGTATGCTCATACTCACATGTTCCCTCTTGAACTCCCACCTTAGATTGGAAGTCACCAAAGGAGAATATTTCTTGGAACTCGGAGATGCCGGAGTCAACTACTTCAAGATGCAAAACTCAATCAATGGAGAGATTGGAGTCAAATTCTACATCAATCATGGTCGAAACATAGACTAGGAGGAAACCAATTCTCTAATCCTAGAACCTATAAATATCTAGAGTCCAATTGTAAGTTCATTAGCAAGCCAAGTAACTCTATAGGTAGAGGCATCGATAAGTCTAGTCAACGATTTGTTTCTCTGGAGTTTTATTTGTAGTTTGACTTCATTGTAACTAGGAAGTTGTGAAGAACTTTTGTAAAGAGTCAGAGTTGTAATTCTATAGACATGCCTTGGGCTCGCGATATTTCTACTGTACCACTCCGATGGAAGTAATACTAGTGGAACGTTGTTTCATTGGTGCTATGTCAACGACTTACATACTACAACAAGCATTGGTATGCTAGATGGGCGCAGTGGTGCCCTTCCATCTCGACCAAAGGGCCACACGGCCACCAATGATGATTTAGAGTGTGATTCTTCTGAATTGCATTGAGCGAGATATTGAAGGTGATAATGGCAGAGAAGGAGGAGGCATTAGCCAAGAGGGATAAGCAGAGGTACTGGGAGAAAGATGTCACATGTGCTACCTTCATCGACCTCACAAAGAAAGCTCATGAAATAAAAAAACAATTCATGCCGAACCGACTAATTTCTAGCCCAAATTTAGAAAGGAACTTTTTATGTGTAGACTACCCACATGTCATCAATGTCAGCCGCTTGACTTCTATGCCGACATCAATGCCACGAACGCTTGGACATCTGCGCCGACATTGATGGTGGACACTTGCTTGTCCATTTTAAGTTAAGAAGCCACACCAACCAGTCCCCCACATCAGCCCACATGGTAGTCATTGCCACTTCGAGAGCATATTGTTCCCTAGACCACCGGCAGAAGCAGTAGTTGCCATGGGGAAGTCGTGGCTGTTGGGGAAAGGAAGTCCGCAACGAATACGAGGCCGAATTGTCGCCGGGCTGCGGCCGTTGAGGGTTGTCTCCACCTCTGCACGCACGCACTATGCCTCTTCCCCATGAGTGCAATCGAGTCTAAATCCCCGTGGCGGTGCCCCCGTGATCCATGTAAAATGCATGCATGAAATTTATAGTTTATTGCCACATATTCCCACGTATTTGCATCTTATATAATATTATCTCCATGTATCATATGTTTTCGGAGATTTTCTAAACAATTCCCTCTTCCTGGTTCTAATTCTCTATGGCAGAAAACACATTATCTTAGTATTTTTGACTTTGCAGGAGCTACATGACTCGAAAAAGGACAAGGTCAGAGGCCCCGCTTCCTAAATTTTGAGACGAACAAATTAAGCTAAAGTGGGACACCAGGAGGTCAACGAGCCGGGATATAGAGCCTGTGGTGCGCCCTTCCCCTATGTGCGCACCGCCTAGGCTCGTTTCTCCCTCGGACGTTCGACTAGCCGCAATCTTGCGCCCACGGATTTTGTTTGACCTAAAAACCCCTATATATATGACCCCCAGGGTTTCCTCGAGGTACGACGGCGGAGGTAAAAAACACATAAATAGAGAGTCAGCAGGCCGCCGTCGGTGGAGATTGGGGGCAAGCGAGGGGGGGGGGGGGGGACGCTGCCGGAATCGCGTCCGGTGGCCTCCACCCCCTCCGGCGTGGTCATCATCATCATCTTCATCAACACCCTCTATACCATCGTCAAATACCCCTTGTAATCTCTAGGCAAACCTAATGTGTGAGGCAATCAATCATTTTCCCATGATGTATTGTACCTCTATGTGTTTGTTCGAGTAGTGACTTGTTCTTGGCAATTGGGAGATAATTTTGTTGATAATTGCATATAAGTATTTGTTATCTTCTATGATTATCTCTTGTACTAATATATGCGCGTACACATATGTTGGGGAATGCATGAGGTTGTCACTGTTGCATGATGATAGGAGGAGGGACAGCTGGAGCTTGACCAAAACCATGTCCCAATTCTTTTTTTCGACAACGAGCATATATTAATATCGAAGATACCAATTACACCCAGCCTCTGCAACAACGCATTGCCCTAGCGGCCTTACGGATGCACACAGCCAAAAAAGAAAGAAGAATTACAGGAAAAAAGAAAAATCCCGCTATGGTAGTTTAAACATTGAAACAACAACACTAACACCACCAAGATAGCACCATAAGTCCAACTTCTTCAAAAGCGGCACCTCTAAGAAGGGAACAGTGCACAAGCGCTATCGTCGCCCGATCAAAGATCTGGGTTTTCACCCTAAAGAAGGTCCTCACTGATGTCTACGGGAGCTTCTATTCTTGTAGACAGTGTTGGGCCTCCAAAAGCAGAGGTTTGTAGAACAGCAGCAAGTTTCCCTTAAGTGGATCACCCAAGGTTTATCGATCTCAGGGAGGAAGAGGTCAAAGATATCCCTCTCATGCAACCCTGCAACCACAAAGCAAGAAGTCTCTTGTGTCCCCAACACACCTAATAGGTGCACTAGTTCGGCGAAGAGATAGTGAAATACAGGTGGTATGAATAAGTATGAGCAGTAGCAACAGCGCCAGAAAAGTGCTTTGCTGTCCAGGACTGGCGTGTGGATGATGGTGGTGGTATTGCAAACAGTACAGATGCAGTAGAACAGTAAACAAGCAGCGATAGCAGTATTTGGAAATAAGGCCTAGGGATTATACTTTCACTAGTGGACACTCTCAACATTGATCACATAACAGAATAGATAAATGCTAGACTCTACACCCTCTTGTTGGATGATGAACACCACTAACTGTGTAGGATTACACGAACCCTCAATGCCGGAGTTAACAAGCTCCACAATATTCGATGTTCATATTTAAATAACCTTAGAGTGCATGACAGATCAACATAACCAAACCAAGTACTAACATAGCATGCACACTGTCACCTTCACGCTACGAAAGGAGGCATAGATCACATCAATACTATCATAGCAATAGTTAACTTCATAATCTACAAGAGATCACAATCATAATCTACGCCAAGTACTAACACGATGCACACACTATCACCATTACACCGTGCAGGAGGAATAAACTACTTTAATAACATCACTAGAGTAGCACACAAATAAATTGTGATACAAAACACATTGCAATCATAAAGAGATATAAATAAGCACTTCACTATGCCATTCATAACAGTGAATAAGTATTCTGTGAAATATAGCCTAAGAGACCCACACGGTGCACACACTGTCACCTTTACACACGTGGGACAAGGAGTCTCCGGAGATCACATAAGTAAAATCCACTTGACTAGCATAATGACATCTAGATTACAAGCATCATCATATGAATCTCAATCATGTAAGGCAGCTCATGAGATTATTGTATTGAAGTACATAGGAGAGAGATTAACCACATAGCTACCGGTACAACCCCGAGCCTCGATGGAGAACTACTCCCTCCTCATGGGAGACAGCAGCGTTGATGAAGATAGCGGTGGTGTCGATGGAGGAGCCTTCCGGGGGCACTTCCCCGTCCCGGCGTCGTGCCGGAACAGAGACTCCTGTCCCCCAGATCTTGGCTTCGCGATGGCGGCGGCTTGATACGTCTCCGACGTATCAATAATTTCTTATGTTCCATGCCACATTATTGATGATATCTACATGTTTTATGCATACTTTATGTCATATTTATGCGTTTTCCGGAACTAACCTATTGACGAGATGCCGAAGGGCCGCTCTGTTTTCTGCTGTTTTTGGTTTCAGTAAATCCTAGTAAGGAAATATTCTCGGAATCGTACGAAATCAACGCCGAAGATCTTAGAATCCCCGGAAGCATCCGTAACACCCGAGAGTCGCCGTAGGGGGGCCACAGCCCACTGCACCATAGGCCGGCGCGGCCTGGGGGTGGCCCGCGCCCCCCCTATGGTGTCGTCGCCTCGTTGACCTTCTGACGCCGCCTCTTCGCCTATAAGAAGCCCCTCGACCTAAAACCTCGATACGGAAAAGCCACGGTACGAGAAACCTTCCAGAGCTGCCGCCATCGCGAAGCCAAGATCTGGGGGACGGGGAAGTGCCCCCGGAAGGCTCCTCCATCGACACCACCGCCATCTTCATCAACGCTGCTGTCTCCCATGAGGAGGGAGTAGTTCTCCATCGAGGCTCGGGGCTGTACCGGTAGCTATGTGGTTCATCTCTCTCCTATGTACTTCAATACAATAATCTCATGAGCTGCCTTACATGATTGAGATTCATATGATGATGCTTGTAATCTAGATGTCGTTATGCTAGTCAAGTGAATTTTACTTATGTGATCTCCGGAGACTCCTTGTCCCACGTGTGTAAAGGTGACAGTGTGTGCACCGTGTGGGTCTCTTAGGCTATATTTCACAGAATACTTATTCACTGTTATGAATGGCATAGTGAAGTGCTTATTTATATCTCTTTATGATTGCAATGCGTTTTGTATCACAATTCATCTATGTGCTACTCTAGTGATGTTATTAAAGTAGTTTATTCCTCCTGCACGGTGTAATGGTGACAGTGTGTGCATCCGTGTTAGTACTTGGCGTAGGCTATGATTGTGATCTCTTGTAGATTATGAAGTTAACTATTGCTATGATGGTATTGATGTGATCTATTCCTCCTACATAGTGTGAAGGTGACAGTGTGCATGCTATGTTAGTACTTGGTTTAGTTGTGTTGATCTGTCATGCACTCTAAGGTTATTTAAATATGAACATTGAATTGTGGAGCTTGTTAACTCCGGCATTGAGGGTTCGTGTAATCCTACGCAATGGTGTTCATCATCCAACAAGAGAGTGTAGAGTATGCATTTATCTATTCTGTTATGTGATCAAAGTTGAGAGTGTCCACTAGTGAAAGTATGATCCCTAGGCCTTGTTCCTAAATACTGCTATCGCTGCTTGTTTACTGTTTTACTGTGTTTCTACTGCCTGCAATATTACCACCATCAACTACACGCCAGCAAGCACTTTTCTGGCGCCATACTTATTCATACCACCTGTATTTCACTATCTCTTCGCCGAACTAGTGCACCTATTTGGTGTGTTGGGGACACAAGAGACTTCTTGCTTTGTGGTTGCAGGGTTGCATGAGAGGTATATCTTTGACCTCTTCCTCCCTGAGTTCGATAAACCTTGGGTGATCCACTTAAGGGAAACTTGCTGCTGTTCTACAAACCTCTGCTCTTGGAGGCCCAACACTGTCTACAAGAATAGAAGCTCCCGTAGACATCACGGCTCTGGATGGTTTCTCGTACCGTGGCTTTTTTCATATCGAGGTTTTAGGTCAGGGACCTTTAAATAGGCGAAGAGTCGGAGTCGGAGGGTCGAAGAGGCGGTGAGAGGGTAAGGCGGCGCGGCTAGGGCCTGGGCCACGCCGGCCTACCTCCTGGGCCCACCAGGGCTCCCCTCTGGCGACTCTCGGGGGTTCTGGAAGCTTCGTGGAAAAATAGGATGCTGGGCGTTGATTTCGTCCGATTCCGAGAATATTTCCTTACTAGGATTTCTGAAACCAAAAACAGCAGAAAACAGCAACTGGCCCTTCGGCATCTCGTCAATAGGTTAGTTCCGGAAAACGCATAATAATGACATAAAGTATGCATAAAACATGTAGATATCATCAATAATGTGGCATGGAACATAAGAAATTATCGATACGTCGGAGACGTATCAGCATCCCCAAGCTTAGTTTCTGCTCATCCCGAGCAGGTAAACGATAACAAAGATAATTTCTGGAGTGACATGCCATCATAATCTTGATCATACTATTGTAAGCATATGTAATGAATGCAGCGATCAAAACAATGTAAATGACATGAGTAAACAAATGAATCATATAGCAAAGACTTTTTATGAATAGTACTTTCAAGACAAGCATCAATAAGTCTTGAATAAGAGTTAACTCATAAAGCAATAATTCACAGTAAAGGTATTGAAGCAACACAAAGAAAGATTAAGTTTCAGCGGTTGCTTTCAACTTATAACATGTATATCTCATGGATATTGTCAATGTAAAGTAATATAACAAGTGCAATATGCAAGTATGTAGGAATCAATGCACAGTTCACACAAGTGTTTGCTTCTTGAGGTGGAGAGAAATAGGTGAACTGACTCAACAATAAAAGTAGAAGAAAGGTCCTTCAAAGAGGAAAGCATCGATTGCTATATTTGTGCTAGAGCTTTGGTTTTGAAAACAAGAAACAATTTTGTCAACGGTAGTAATAAAGCATATGTGTCATGTAAATTATATCTTACAAGTTGCAAGCCTCATTCATAGTATACTAATAGTGCCCGCACCTTGCCCTAATTAGCTCGGATTACCTGGATTATCATCGCAATGCACATGTTTTAACCAAGTGTCACAAAGGGGTACCTCTATGCCGCCTGTACAAAGGTCTAAGGAGAAAGCTCGCATCGGATTTCTCGCTATTGATTATTCTCAACTTAGACATCCATACCGGGACAACATAGACAACAGATAATGGACTCCTCTTTTATGCATAAGCATTCAACAATTATTAATTTTCTCATATGAGATTGAGGATATTTGTCCAAAACTGAAACTTCCACCATGGATCATGGCTTTAGTTAGCGGCCCAATGTTCTTCTCTAACATTATGCAATGCTCTAACCATTTTAGCGGTAAATCTCCCTTACTTCAGACAAGACGAACATGCATAGCAACTCACATGATATTCAACAAAGAGTAGTTGATGGCGTCCCCAGGAACATGGTTATCGCACAACAAGCAACTTAATAAGAGATAAAGTGCATAAGTACATATTCAATACCATAATAGTTTTTAGGCTACCATGAGCTATATATTGCAAAGACAAAGAATGGAAATTTAAAGGTAGCACTCAAGCAATTTACTTTGGAATGGCGGAGAAATACCATGTAGTAGGTAGGTATGGTGGACACAAATGGCATAGTGTTTGGCTCAAGGATTTTGGATGCATGAGAAGTATTCCTTCTCGATACAAGGTTTAGGCTAGCAAGGTTGTTTGAAACAAACACAAGGATGAACCGGTGCAGCAAAACTCACATAAAAGACATATTGTAAACATTATAAGGCTCTACACCGTCTTCCTTGTTGTTCAAACTCAATAATAGAAATTATCTAGACCTTAGAGAGACCAATTATGCAAACCAAATTTTAGCAAGCTCTATGTATTTCTTCATTAATAGGTGCAAAGTATATGATGCAAGAGCTTAAACATGAGCACAACAATTGCCAAGTATCAAATTATCCAAGACATTTTACCAATTACTACATGTAGCATTTCCCGATTCCAACCATATAACAATTTAATGAAGCAGTTTCAACCTTCGCCATGAAAATTAAAGGCTAAGAACACATGTGTTCATACGAACCAGCGGAGCGTGTCTCTCTCCCACACAAACATTTATTCAAACAAAAAACAAAAACAAAAGCACACAGACGCTCCAAGCAAAGTACATAAGATGTGGCCGAATAAAAATATAGTTTCAAGAGAAGGAACCTGATAATTTGTCGATGAAGAAGGGGATGCCTTGGGCATCCCCAAGCTTAGATGCTGGAGTCTTCTTGAAATATGCAGGGATGAACCACCGGGGCATCCCCAAGCTTAGAGCTTTCACTCTCCTTGATCATGTTGTATCATCTCCCTCTCTTGATCCTTGAAAACTTTCTCCACACCAAACTCAAAACAACTCATTAGAGGGTTAGTGCACAATCAAAATATACATGCTCAGAGGTGACATAATCATTCTTAACACTTCTGGACATTGCAAAAAGCTACTGAAAGTCAATGGAATCGAAAAATCCATCGAACATATCAAAACAGGCAATGCGAAATAAAAGGCAGAATCTGTCAAAACAGAACAGTTCGTAAAGACGAATTTTATTGAGGCACCAGACTTGCTCAAATGAAAATGCTCAAATTGAATGAAAGTTGCATACATATCTGAGGATCACTCACGTAAATTTTCATAATTTTCTGAGTTATCTACAGAGAATTTTTCCCAGATTCGTGACAGCAAGAAATCTGTTTCTGCGCAGTAATCCAAATCTAGTATGAACCTTACTATCAAAGACTTTACTTGGCACAAAAATGCAACAAAACTAAGATAAGGAGAGGTTGATACAGTAGTAACAACTTCCAAGACACAAATATAAAACAAAATTACTGTAGTAAAATAAACACATGGGTTATCTCCCAAGAAGTTCTTTCTTTATAGCCATTAAGATGGGCTCAGCAGTTTTAATGATGCACTCGCAAGAAATAGTATTTGAAGCAAAAGAGAGCATCAAGAGGCAAATTCAAAACACATTTAAGTCTAACATGCTTCCTATGCATAGGAATCTTGTAAATAAACAAATTCAAGAAGCATAATGCAACAAGCATAGAAAGATAAAACAAGTGCAGTTTCAAGATTTTAAGCATATAGAGAGGTGTTTTAGTGACATGAAAATTTTTACAACCATATTTTCCTCTCTCATAGTAACTTTCAGTAGCATCATGAGCAAACTCAACAATATAACTATCACATAAAGCATTCTTATCATGAGTCTCATGCATAAAATTATTACTCTCCACATAAGCATAATCAATTTTATTAGTTGTAGTGGGAGAAAATTCAACAAAGTAGCTATCATTATCATTCTCATCATCAAATATAGGAGGCATATTGTAATCATAATCAAATTTATCCTCCATAACAGGCGGCAACAAAAGACTACTATCATTATAATCATCATAAATAGGAGGCAAAGTATCATCAAAATAAATTTTCTCCTCCATGCCCGGGGAACTAAAAAGATCATGCTCATCAAAGCCAGCTTCCCCAAGCTTAGAATTTTCCATAGCATTAGCAACAATAGTGTTCAAAGCATTCATATTAATAACATTCCCATTAGCATGCATATAAAGTTCCATGGGTTTTTTAATTCTCTCTTCAAACACATCATGTCCTAATTCAAGATAAAGTTCATAAACATCTCTCATATTTTTGTTGTTTTCCATTATGCCTAACTAGTGTAAACAAGAAACAAAAAGATGCAATTGCAGGATCTAAAGGAAATAGCTTCGAGCACAAACACAATGGCGCCAGAAAAGTACTGTTACCTGGAACCAGAGTATGAGTGCCTTTTACCTTTCCTCCCCGGCAACGGCGCCAGAAAAGTGCTTGGCGCGTAGTTGACGAGGGAGGAAATGGTGTAGCTTTCCTTCGTTCCCCGGCAATGGCGCCAGAAAAGTGCTTGATGTCTATGGGAGCTTCTATTCTTGTAGACAGTGTTGGGCCTCCAAGAGCAGAGGTTTGTAGAACAGCAGCAAGTTTCCCTTAAGTGGATCACCCAAGGTTTATCGATCTCAGGGAGGAAGAGGTCAAAGATATCCCTCTCATGCAACCCTGCAACCACAAAGCAAGAAGTCTCTTGTGTCCCCAACACACCTAATAGGTGCACTAGTTCGGCGAAGAGATAGTGAAATACAGGTGGTATGAATAAGTATGAGCAGTAGCAACAGCGCCAGAAAAGTGCTTTGCTGTCCAGGACTGGCGTGTGGATGATGGTGGTGGTATTGCAAACAGTACAGATGCAGTAGAACAGTAAACAAGTAGCGATAGCAGTATTTGGAAATAAGGCCTAGGAATTATACTTTCACTAGTGGACACTCTCAACATTGATCACATAACAGAATAGATAAATGCTAGACTCTACACCCTCTTGTTGGATGATGAACACCACTAACTGTGTAGGATTACACGAACCCTCAATGCCGGAGTTAACAAGCTCCACAATATTCGATGTTCATATTTAAATAACCTTAGAGTGCATGACAGATCAACATAACCAAACCAAGTACTAACATAGCATGCACACTGTCACCTTCACGCTACGAAAGGAGGCATAGATCACATCAATACTATCATAGCAATAGTTAACTTCATAATCTACAAGAGATCACAATCATAATCTACGCCAAGTACTAACACGATGCACACACTGTCACCATTACACCGTGCAGGAGGAATAAACTACTTTAATAACATCACTAGAGTAGCACACAAATAAATTGTGATACAAAACACATTGCAATCATAAAGAGATATAAATAAGCACTTCACTATGCCATTCATAACAGTGAATAAGTATTCTGTGAAATATAGCCTAAGAGACCCACACGGTGCACACACTGTCACCTTTACACACGTGGGACAAGGAGTCTCCGGAGATCACATAAGTAAAATCCACTTGACTAGCATAATGACATCTAGATTACAAGCATCATCATATGAATCTCAATCATGTAAGGCAGCTCATGAGATTATTGTATTGAAGTACATAAGAGAGAGATTAACCACATAGCTACTGGTACAGCCCCGAGCCTCGATGGAGAACTACTCCCTCCTCATGGGAGACAGCAGCGTTGATGAAGATGGTGGTGGTGTCGATGGAGGAGCCTTCCGGGGGCACTTCCCCGTCCCGGCGGCGTGCCGGAACAGAGACTCCTGTCCCCCAGATCTTGGCTTCGCGATGGCGGCGGCTCTGGATGGTTTCTCGTACCGTGGCTTTTTTCGTATCGAGGTTTTAGGTCAGGGACCTTTAAATAGACGAAGAGTCGGAGTCGGAGGGTCGAAGAGGCGGTGAGAGGGTAAGGCGGCGCGGCCAGGGCCTGGGCCACGCCGGCCTACCTCTTGGGCCCACCAGGGCTCCCCTCTGGCGACTCTCGGGTGTTCTAGAAGCTTCGTGGAAAAATAGGATGCTGGGCGTTGATTTCGTCCGATTCCGAGAATATTTCCTTACTAGGATTTCTGAAACCAAAAACAGCAGAAAACAGCAACTGGCCCTTCGGCATCTCATCAATAGGTTAGTTCCGGAAAACGCATAATAATGACATAAAGTATGCATAAAACATGTAGATATCATCAATAATGTGGCATGGAACATAAGAAATTATCGATACGTCGGAGATGTATCACTCACTCTCAAAACAATGCCTTCAACAAGGCCATTGTCAGGCACAACCAATTAAGGCTAGACCTTGGATTTTCACCCTGAAAGATAAGACTTTGGTCTTCTCCTGTGAAGTCGCCCCACTTGCATGCCACTGCTCCAAGTCATGAAACACCAAGCCAACTCCTCCTCGCCTTAAAGAACGGATCCTCCATTGCTAGTCCTCAGATCTCGGCATTCATGGCATTCTCTGCCAGCACCATGGAATGAGAACTTCCCCCATGATATTAACAGCCAGCAGAGCTTCGAAGCGCTCCCTCTGAAACCAAACGGCTAGAGTAAAACATGGGTGCGCACGACCGAGTTCGACCCGATCCAGCAATCTCTAGGTGTGAATCGCCCATGGAAGATCGCCGGCGGCGCCTCCCGGAACCCGTCACTCTATCCAGATCAATGGGGACACAACTCTGTCAGATCAGCATCTTGACACAAAAGGAACCCTAGGACCGCCGCCTTTATTCAGGCCGCGCCCCCACGCCGGCGACCATCCCAGGCTGGCCAAGGTTGCCGCTGGAGACACCAAGCGCGGATCGCGTTTTCCGAAGACACCGCACACGCCTTGGGCACCGCCGCAGCCGAACGCTAGCCCACCAACGGCGACATCAGTCGTCGCTAGCTTCTACGCATATCCACCTCGCCGCCGGAACGCGATGACAGATAGAAAGATCCAGCACCACCATCCGCAGGCCGACCCTCTCCGGCGAAGAAGAGAGCCGCCTCCACCATCAAACCCAAGTCTGTTGACCCGGGTGACTGATACGTCTCCAACGTATTGATAATTTCTTATGTTCCATGCTACTTTATTGATGATACCCACATGTTTTATACATACTTTATGTCATATTTATGCATTTTCCGGCACTAACCTATTAACGAGATGCCGAAGAGCCAGTTGATGTTTTCTGCTGTTTTTGGTTTCAGAAATCCTAGTAAGGAAATATTCTCGGAATTGGACGAAATCAACGCCCAGGATCTTATTTTTCCACGAAGCTTCCAGAACACCGGGGGAGATACGAAGTGGGGCGACGAGGCGATGCCACACCAGGGCGGCGCGGCCCAGGCCCTGGCCACGCCGGCCTGTGGTGTGGGCCCCTCGTGGCGCTCCCTGACCTACCCTTCCGCCTACTTAAGCCTTCGTCGAGAATAACTCCAGTACCGAGAGCCACGATACGGAAAACCTTCTAGAGACACCGCCGCCACCAATCCCATCTCGGGGGATTCAGGAGATCGCCTCCGGCACCCTGCCGGAGAGGGGAATCATCTCCCGAAGGACTCTTCACCGCCATGGTTGCCTCCGGAGTGATGAGTGAGTAGTTCACCCCTGGACTATGGGTCCATAGCAGTAGCTAGATGGTCGTCTTCTCCTAATTGTGCTATCATTGTTGGATCTTGTGAGCTGCCTAACATGATCAAGATCATCTATCTGTAATGCTACATGTTGTGTTTGTTGGGATCTGATGAATATGGAATACTATGCTATGTTGATTATCAATCTATTATCTATGTGTTGTTTATGATCTTGCATGCTCTCCGTTGCTAGTAGAGGCTCTGGCCAATTTTTTGCTTGTAACTCCAAGAGGGAGTATTTATGCTCGATAGTGGGTTCATGTCTCCATTAAATCTGGGGGAGTGACAGAAACCTCTAAGGTTGTGGATGTGCTGTTGCCACTAGGGATAAAACATCAATGCTATGTCTAAGGATATATTTGTTGATTACATTACGCACCATACTTAATGCAATTGTCTGTTGTTTGCAACTTAATAGTGGAGGGGGTTCGGATGATAACCTGAAGGTGGACTTTTTAGGCATAGATGCATGCTGGATAGCGGTCTATGTACTTTGTCGTAATGCCCAATTAAATCTCACAATACTCATCATAACATGTATGTGCATGGTCATGCCCTCTTTATTTGTCAATTGCCCAACTGTAATTTGTTCACCCAACATGCTTATTCTTATGGGAGAGACACCTCTAGTGAACTGTGGACCCCGGTCCATTCTTTTACATCGAATACAATCTACTGCAATACTCGTTCTACTGTTCTCTGCAAACTTCATCATCCACACTATACATCTAATCCTTTGTTACAGCAAGCCGGTGATATTGACAACCTCACTGTTACGTTGGGACAAAGTATCTTGGTTGTGTTGTGCAGGTTCCACGTTGGCGCCAGAATCCCTGGTGTTGCGCCGCACTATACTCCGCCGCCATCAACCTTCAACGTGCTTCTTGGCTCCTACTGGTTTGATAAACCTTGGTTTCTTACTGAGGGAAAACTTACTGCTGTACGCATCACACCTTCCTCTTGGGGTTCCCAACCGACGCGTGTTGTACGCGTATCAAGACTATTTTCTGGCGCCGTTGCCGGGGAGATCAAGACACGCTGCAAGGGGAGTCTCCACTTCCAATCTCTTTACTTTGTTTTTGTCTTGCTTTATTTTATTTACTACTTTGTTTGCTGCACTAAAACAAAACACACAAAAATTAGTTGCTAGTTTTACTTTATTTGCTATCTTGTTCTCCATATTAAAATACAAAAAAAATTAGTTACTTGCATTTACTTTATCTAGTTTGCTTTATTTATTGTTGCTAAAATGGGTACTCCTGAAAAAAATACTAAGTTGTGTGACTTCACAACCACAAATAATAATGATTTCTTATGCACACCTATTGCTCCACCTGCTACTACAGCAGAATTCTTTGAAATTAAACCTGCTTTACTGAATCTTGTTATGAGAGAGCAATTTTCTGGTGTTAGTTCTGATGATGCTGCTGCCCATCTTAATAATTTTGTTGAATTATGTGAAATGCAAAAGTATAAGGATGTAGATGGTGACATTATAAAATTAAAATTGTTTCCTTTCTCATTAAGAGGAAGAGCTAAAGATTGGTTGCTATCTCTGCCTAAGAATAGTATTGATTCATGGACTAAATGCAAGGATGCTTTTATTGGTAGATATTATCCTCCTGCTAAAATTATATCTTTGAGAAGTAGCATATTGAATTTTAAACAATTGGATACTGAGCATGTTGCCCAAGCATCGGAAAGAATGAAATCTTTGGTTAAAAATTGCCCAACCCATGGACTGACTACTTGGATGATCATCCAAACCTTTTATGCAGGACTGAACTTTTCTTCGCGGAACCTATTGGATTCAGCTGCTGGAGGTACCTTTATGTCCATCACTCTAGGCGATGCAACAAAGCTTCTTGATAATATGATGATTAGTTACTATGAATGGCACACGGAAAGAGCTCCACAAGGTAAGAAGGTAAATTCTATCGAAGAAACCTCTTCCTTGAGTGATAAGATTGATGCTATTATGTCTATGCTTGTGAATGGTAGGACTAATGTTGATCCTAATAATGTTCCGTTAGCTTCATTGGTTGCTCAAGAAGAACATGTTGATGTAAACTTCATTAAAAATAATAATTTCAACAACAATGCTTATCGGAACAATTCTAGTAACAACTATAGGCCATATCCTTATAATAATGGTAACGGTTATGGTAATTCTTATGGGAATTCTTACAACAATAATAGGAATACACCCCCTGGACTTGAAGCCATTCTTAAAGAATTTATCAGTACACAAACTACTTTTAACAAATCTGTTGAAGAAAAGCTTGGGAAAATTGATATACTTGCTTCTAAAGTCGATAGTCTTGCTGCTGATGTTGATCTTTTGAAATCGAAAGTTATGCCTAATGAAAATAATGATATTAAGTCATTTGCTACAGCAAACGCCATTCAAGTTAGAATTAATGAGAATATAAGATTGATGGCCGAATTGCGTGGTAGGTGGGAAAAAGAAGAAAATGCTAAAGAAGATAATATAGCTAAAGTTTGGACTATTACCACCACTAGTAATGCTAATGCTCCACATGTTGCTGCACCTCCTAATATCAATGGTAAAATAATTGTTGTTGGCAATGTTTCCACTTCTAGTGCAAAGCGTGAAAAACTGCCTGAAACTGCTAAAACTGCTGAAACTGCCTGTGATAAAACTGCTGAATTTTTTTTCAACATTGGGGACAATGATCCCATTGCTTTAGATTATAATGGTTTGGACTTCGATGATTGTCACATCTATGAAGTTATAAAGTTCTTACAAAAACTTGCTAAGAGTCCTAATGCTAGTGCTATAAATTTGGCCTTTACAAAACATATTACAAATGCTCTCATAAAAGCTAGAGAAGAGAAATTAAATTGTGAAGCTTCTGTTCCTAGGAAGTTAGAGGATGGTTGGGAGCCCATCATTAAGATGAAGGTAAATGACTTTGATTGTAATGCTTTATGTGATCTTGGTGCAAGTATTTCCGTTATGCCTAGAAAAATCTATAATATGCTTGACTTGCCACCATTGAAAAATTGTTATTTGGAAGTTAATCTTGCTGATAACTCTACAAAGAAACCTTTGGGGAGAGTTGATAATGTCAGCATTACGATTAACAATAACCTTATCCCCGTTGATTTTGTTGTCTTGGATATTGAATGCAATGCATCTTGTCCCATTATATTGGGAAGACCTTTTCTTCGAACTGTTGGTGCTATTATTGATATGAAGGAAGGTAATATTAAATATCAATTTCCTCTCAAGAAAGGTATGGAACACTTCCCTAGAAAGAGAATGAAGTTACCTTTTGATCTATCATTAGAACAAATTATGATGTTGATGCTTCGTCTCTTGATGTTACTTGATACACACTTTCTGCGCCTAGCTGAAAGGCGTTAAAGAAAAGCGCTTATGGGAGACAACCCATGATTTTACTACTGCACTTTTGTTTTATATTTGAGTTTTGGAAGTTGTTACTACTGTAGCAACCTCTCCTTATCTTAGTTTTGTTGCATTGTTGTGCCAAGTAAAGTCTTTGATAGTAAGGTTCATACTAGATTTGGATTACTGCGCAGAAACAGATTTCTTGCTGTCACGAATCTGGGCTGAATTCTCTGTAGGTAACTCAGAAAATTCTGCCAATTTACATGAGTGATCCTCAGATATGTACGCAACTTTCATTCAGTTTGAGCATTTTCATTTGAGCAAGTCTGGTGCCTCTTAGAAATTCATCTTTACGGACTGTTCTGTTTTGACAGATTCTGCCTTTTATTTCGCATTGCCTGTTTTGCTATGCTTGATGGATTTTTATATTCCATTAACTTTCAGTAGCTTTGTGAAATGTCCAGAAGTGTTAAGAATGATTATGTCACCTCTGAACATGTGAATTTTGATTGTGCACTAACCCTCTAATGAGTTGTTTTAAGTTTGGTGTGGAGGAAATTTTCAAGGATCAAGAGAGGAGGATGATACAATATGATCAAGGAGAGTGAAAGCTCTAAGCTTGGGGATGCCCCGGTGGTTCACCCCTGCATATTTCAAGAAGACTCAAGCGTCTAAGCTTGGGGATGCCCAAGGCATCCCCTTCTTCATCGACAACATTATCAGGTTCCTCTAGTGAAACTATATTTTTATTCCATCACATCTTATGTACTTTACTTGGAGCGTCTGTTTGTTTTTATTTTTGTTTTGTTTGAATGAAGTTGGATCCTAGTATTCATTGTGTGGGAGAGAGACACGCTCCGCTGTTGCATTTGGACAAATATGTCCTTAGGCTTTACTCATAATGTTCATGGTGAAGGTTGAAACTGCTTCGTTAAATTGTTATATGGTTGGAAACAGGAAATGCTACATGTGGTAATTGGTAGAATGTCTTGAATAATGTGATACTTGGCAATTGTTGTGCTCATGTTTAAGCTCTTGCATCATATACTTTTCACCTATTAATGAAGAAATACATAGAGCTTGCTAAAATTTGGTTTGCATAATTGGTCTCTCTAAGGTCTAGATGATTTCTAGTAAGGGTCGAACAACAAGGAAGACGATGTAGAGTCTTATAATACTTACAATATGTCTTTTATGTGAGTTTTGCTGTACCGGTTCATACTTGTGTTTGTTTCAAATAACCTTGCTAGCCTAAGCCTTGTATTGAGAGGGATTACTTCTCGTGCATCCAAATCCTTGAGCCAAACACTATGCCACTTGTGTCCACCATACCTACCTACTACATGGTATTTCTCCGCCATTCCAAAGTAAATTGCTTGAGTGCTACCTTTAAAATTTCCATTCTTTACCTTTGCAATATATAGCTCATGGGACAAATAGCCTAAAAACTATTGTGGTATTGAATATGTACTTATGCATTTTATTTCTTATAAGTTGCTTGTTGAGCGATAACCATGTTCCTGGGGACGCCATCAACTCTTTGTTTAATATCATGTGAGTTGCTATGCATGTTCGTCTTGTCTGAAGTAAGGGCGATTTACCATGAGTTGAATGGTTTGAGCATGCATATTGTTAGAGAAGAACATTGGGCCGCTAACTAAAGCCATGATCCATGGTGGAAGTTTCAGTTTTGGACAAATATCCTCAATCTCATATGAGAATATTAATTGTTGTTGAATGCTTATGCATTAAAGAGGAGTCCATTATCTGTTGTCTATGTTGTCCCGGTATGGATGTCTAAGTTGAGAATAATCAAAAGCAAGAAATCCAATGCGAGCTTTCTCCTTAGACCTTTGTACAGGCGGCATAGAGGTACCCCTTTGTGATACTTGGTTAAAACATATGTATTGCGGTGATAATCCAGGTAATCCGAGCTAATTAGGACAAGGTGCGGGCACTATTAGTGTACTATGCATGAGGCTTGCAACTTGTAGGATATAATTTACATGATACATATGCTTTATTACTACCATTGACAAAATTGTTTCTTGTTTTCAAAATCAAAGCTCTAGCACAAATATAGCAATCGATGCTTCCCTCTGCGAAGGGCCTTTCTTCTACTTTTATGTTGAGTCAGTTCACCTATTTCCTCCCATCTCAAGAAGCAAACACTTGTGTGAACTGTGCATTGATTCCTACATACTTGCATATTGCACTTGTTATATTACTTTATGTTGACAATATCCATGAGATATACATGTTACAAGTTGAAAGCAACCGCTGAAACTTAATCTTCCTTTGTGTTGCTTCAATGCCTCTACTATGAATTTATTGCTTTATGAGTTAATTCTTATGCAAGACTCATTGATGCTTGTCTTGAAAGTACTATTCATGAAAAGTCTTTGATATATGATTCGGTTGTTTACTCATTACATTTACCATTGCTTCGAATCGCTGCATTCATTACATGTGCTAACAATAGTATGATCAAGATTATGATGGCATGTCACTTCAGAAATTATCTTTGTTATCGTTTACCTACTCGGGACGAGTAGGAACTAAGCTTGGGGATGCTGATACGTCTCCAACGTATCGATAATTTCTTATGTTCCATGCTACTTTATTGATGATACCCACATGTTTTATACATACTTTATGTCATATTTATGCATTTTCCGGCACTAACCTATTAACGAGATGCCGAAGAGCCAATTGCTGTTTTCTGCTGTTTTTGGTTTCAGAAATCCTAGTAAGGAAATATTCTCGGAATTGGACGAAATCAATGCCCAGGATCTTATTTTTCCACGAAGCTTCCAGAACACCGGGGGAGATACGAAGTGGGGCGACGAGGCGACGCCACACCAGGGCGGCGCGGCCCAGGCCCTGGCCGCGCCGGCCTGTGGTGTGGGCCCCTCGTGGCGCCCCCTGACCTACCCTTCCGCCTACTTAAGCCTTCGTCGAGAATAACTCCAGTACCGAGAGCCACGATACGGAAAACCTTCCAGAGACGCTGCCGCGGCCAATCCCATCTCGGGGGATTCAGGAGATCGCCTCCGGCACCCTGCCGGAGAGGGGAATCATCTCCCGGAGGACTCTTCACCGCCATGGTCGCCTCCGGAGTGATGAGTGAGTAGTTCACCCCTGGACTATGGGTCCATAGCAGTAGCTAGATGGTCGTCTTCTCCTAATTGTGCTATCATTGTTGGATCTTGTGAGCTGCCTAACATGATCAAGATCATCTATCTGTAATGCTACATGTTGTGTTTGTTGGGATCTGATGAATATGGAATACTATGCTATGTTGATTATCAATCTATTATCTATGTGTTGTTTATGATCTTGCATGCTCTCCGTTGCTAGTAGAGGCTCTGGCCAAATTTTTGCTTGTAATTCCAAGAGGGAGTATTTATGCTCGATAGTGGGTTCATGTCTCCATTAAATCTGGGGGAGTGACAGAAACCTCTAAGGTTGTGGATGTGCTGTTGCCACTAGGGATAAAACATCAATGCTATGTCTAAGGATATATTTGTTGATTACATTACGCACCATACTTAATGCAATTGTCTGTTGTTTGCAACTTAATACTGGAGGGGGTTCGGATGATAAATCATGTCAAATCATGTCAAATCATGTCGCCCATTTAATTTTGTACATATTGCAGTATTGTAGAAGCTTAGAAGATCATTAGTCCCCATTAAACATTCATCACAACTCAGTTTGCAGATATAAGTGAAGCACATATTAACTCCTTTCAAATTGTAATGCTCATCATTAAACCATCCCAAAGTTGGTAAACCAAAATGTAAGGTCTCAAATTTACTAGCTACGTCATGTGGATTTAAACAATTTTGCAGCAAGTTATTTGGCATAGAATGAATACCAACATTGGAGGTCATATCAAAATGAGAAAGCATATACACAAATTCAGTTTTATTGGAACTATAAGAATCATCACACATGGTGCAAAAATCCTATGTACCATAAAAACATTGGTGCTGACATACTCTCCAATCAAATTAAAAGTAACATCGAGGGCATAGACACTCTTTAAACAAGGAAGTTCATCAATTTTATTTCTAGCATGTGATAAAGATATAGGTGGATCCATCACAACAGAAAACAAAGAATTAGCATGAGAAATCTTAGCCAACACTTCATTGTTCAGAACCAGTTTTATATGATCCATACTAGAGTCATCTTTCAAATCACAAGGTGCATTATCAGGAGCAAGAATTTCAGTTTGTACACTCATAGATATAGAAGAATTAACTTGTACAGTAGGTGTACCCAACATAGTTGGTATATCATTTACATAAGTTCCTAACACATGGTCATCCTTGGAAACAAAAGTCTCCGTTTGTACACTCATATCAATAGAGGAACAAAAAATAGCACATGGTACACACAAATCTATAGGTCTCTTATAACTAGAGTCAGTACACCCAACCCAAAATATCTCTTAGCATGTAACTCATTTAGGGCACTCGAATTGATAGATGTCTGAATGTTCACAAAAGAAGCACCCAAAATATTTGGTATTGTAGCATGCAATTAAGTGGGTGTACTTAAATCAATAGAAGAATCCAATTCAACATTAATAATTTCAGTGGACGCGCACCAAAGAAGAATTGAAAACAGGACTAATTGCGCTCACAACAACATCAATCTCAGTGGTATGATCACATGATACTTGCAAATCAGTAGTATGATCCTCTAATATAGGCGGTGTGGCCAAATCATCAGCGAACTCAACACATGGTATATTAATATCAACATTGCATTTATCAATCTCATGTGGAGGGATAAAATCAGTACCTTTATTTTTACCTTGTGACTCCGACTTAGAAAATGTTCGCAGCGACGTGTCACAAGTTTGTGGCTGGGCGACTCGCACAATAATATTCATGCATGGAACGTTGGGAGAAACAACCGGTGCTAATGTGCATGACTTGAAGGAGTTTAAATGGTCCACCGTTTTCTCCTGTATGTGTTTCTCAAAAGCACAAGCACGAACATATATACCAATAGTAGAACGAGGAATATATTTAAACATAACCTTAATATCAGGGTTCAAGCCATTGAAAAACATGTTTCTAGTGTTTTCCTCGAATTCTTTTATATCACAACGGTACATGTAAAATTTAAATTCCTGATAGTGAACATGCACGGTGTTACTACCTTGTTCTAACCGTTTAAGTTTGCAGATCATTTCTAGTTGATGAGAAAGAGGCACAAATCTATGTCGCAAAGAAAATTTTAAATCTCCCCAAGTAGTAGGTTTATTATCAATAGTTTCTTTATAAGTCATATCCCACCAAATGGAAGCAAAACCCATGAAAACTCTAGCAGCAGTTCTTACTTTCTCATGGTCAGTAAAATCATGGCATCCAAAAATATGGTCGACTTCAAACTCCCAATCAAAATAAGCATCAGTATTATATCTACCCTCATAAACCGGTAAACAAATAACCTGATCATGATCTCCTGTAAATGGTCGCACATGCATCTCCGTAGTCATCATGGTATTCGGGTCGATGGATTGGTCCTCAATTCCTGTCATGGTTAGTACCCAAAAAGCACAAGTGTATATGCCGACAAACTACATAAATATGGTGGTATCACGCGTAGTCCGTCAAGCAAAATACAAAGCTCTTACAAGTTCTTACCAAACAGGAGGATGGCGATATGGCAACCAACAACGATCAGATTCTCCCCGAAATTGCACAAAGTGATTACTAGGTGTCGACACAAAGCACGTGGAGAAATCTGTAGAGCTCTGGGAAGGCAAAGTACAGTGATATGGTGGCACAGTAATCAAATCAGCGATGCAAATTGAGTAAACACTCAATGAAGGTACTGTGCTGGTCCTAGGCTAGATCGTATTAGAGACGCGAGCCTAAATCACCAACGAGATCACAACGCGGCACAAGATGCAAGAGGCAGCGAAACTGGCGCACCTACGGTAAGACGCCAGGTTTTTTTTTTGACTCAACTTGGCGCTAGACCCTAGAGGTGTCTATGGTTGGGCGCCCAGTTTAATTTTTTTTTGGACTCAACTTGGTGCTAGACCATAGAGGTCTCTATGGCAGGGCGCCCATAATTTTTTTTTGCGGAATCTACCTTGGCGCTAGACCATAGAGGTCTCTATGGTCGGGCGCCCAGAATGTTTTGTTTTGCAGCTAGACTGCTATCAGGATTCCGACGGAAAACGCGAAATTGACCAAGAAAACGGATCTAAAACCCGAAAAAACTCTGAAACGAAGATCAAGGAAGACCCTACGATGATGGGAAGAAAAGGGGCACAACAAGGAGTTGATGGTAGATGTGGCGGAAGTATATGGTGGTGGTGATATGGCGAGGACTGCAAGAGGAGATGGTGCGGCGGCGATGCGACTACTATGACCAGAACTCGAAACTCTAACGACTCTAGGCGCTAAGACCAGCACGCGACACGACGATTGCAGACGAAGACTCAAAAAGCAAAAACTGAAATGATCATTCAATGGCTTGGCAGGGGCTATGGGACGGATGATCTAAACCTAATATTTTTTTGACTTTTTCGTGGGTTTTAGGTAAGAAGGCGATGCAATCTACACTAGGAAAACTGTAAAATCTCACCGAGCAACCCAAAATCTGATACCAATTTATAAAGGTGGCCGATCTTTCGATGAGACGAGGATAATTCGATTTGTTGGTGGAGTTCGTGCTTGACGATCCAACTACAATGCAAAGCTCGTGCGCCAATGCAATCGCTAGGACAATCTCCGGGAGTTACTGATCTTGCGGGAGCACGATCAGTCTGACCAACGAGGGTCTTAATTCCTACCTGAAATCGAGAACAAGTAAGAACTAAAGTTGCAATCAGAATATTGCGAACAGAGATGAAAGCTTGATTGATAATGGTGGGATTTCGAATAGTCGGTCTTGTTCTGGGCGTTGGCCCCAAAAGAAGTACACGTAGTTGCAGCAAATGGCTAACTTTTAATCTAATCAAAATCCAAGTTCTAATGACGGCTACAGAGGGATATATATGGGGGAAGTGAAGAGATTTTCGTCCCAATTCTTAGATTCATGTTATATTAATTTATGGTTACTCGACGGGGGGTATAACTATGGGGACCTTTAAACTTCCAGTGGTGGTTAGACTTTATGTCCAACAAAGGGTTAACCTTGTCTGTTTCCATGATGATGAACTTGGGTTTCTAGGAAGCAGGACACTAGTGAATCAACAAACCGGTCAGCCAAACTAGGCAGCCGATGAGTATTATGAACAAGGGCAAATCGCCGAGATTGTATTATGTCGAACTAGGGTTACAAGGTGTTTCCTCTGATTGAATCTATCTCCTCTCGATGTCTCTGCCTAGCCCTTATATAGCGGGCTAGGTCTCAGAGTCCACCTCGAGGTCGAGTTACACTATACATCGGTTCACCAGATATGGGTTTAGCTTTCCTAACGTGTTATCTTCGGCTTCATCTTGATTTCTTTGTGGGCTTTCTTCTACTCCTTCCCGGGCTTTGTACCAGGGATGGTAATGTTGAGGACCCGATATGGCATACCCATGTCAATGGATTAATAATTCTCTTGTTTGCTCTTAACTTCCCTTGGGATCAATAACTAGGGGTGCAATTGCTCATATCAATGGCTGCACCTATCTATGGCTCCTGTCTAGAAGAAACTCTAAAAAAAACTATACTAAGCTTCACCAATTGTGACAACCACACAAATGAAATAATAATTTTCCAAAACACTTACTCCCTAGAGTTACTTCCTCTTACTCCATGAAACGTTACAAACGTATCTATAATTTTTGATGCACCATGCTTGTTTTACACCAATTGCTATATGTTTTGTTTACACTTCGTGGCATTTTTATGCATTTTCTGGAACTAACCTATTAACAAGATACCATAGTGTCAGTTCCTGTTTTCTGCTGTTTTTGTATTTCAGAAAAGTTGTACAGGAATTATTCTCGAAATTGGACGAAATAAAAGCCAAACCTTCTATTTTTTTCCGACACAAAGACGCAGTCCAAAGCAGAGACGGAGGATGACACCGAGGTGGGCACACCACCCCTAGGCGCGAGCTCACCCCTGGCCACGCCTAGGCATGGTGTGCCCCCCCTGGGAGCCTACCGACCTCGCCCTTCCGCCTATAAATTGCCTCCCGACACGAAAACCCTAAATCAATCAGCCTTGACCCACGAAAAGTTCTGTAGCTCCACCGCCATTGAAGACAAGTTTCGGGGGACAGAAGTCTCTGTTCCGTCACCCTGCTGGGAAGGGGAATCGACCCCGAAGCCCAGTCCATCGACTCCACCGCCATCTTCATCGCTGTTGCTGACTCCCATGATAAGGAGGGAGTAGTTCTCCCCCGAGGCTGATGGCTTTACCGGTAACTAAGTGGTACATTGGGTTTATCTCTCTCTCCCATGGTGTGATCTCTATGTGATCGTGAGCTTTGTAATCTAGTTGAATAAGTAGATGTTACTCTTCATCTATTATGCTACTCAAGTGGTTTTATTATGTAATCTCCGGAGATACCTTGTCCCATGGTGTGAAGGTGACAATGTGCGCACCGTGTGTGTCTCTTAGGCTAAATTTTACTGAAATATTTATCATGAGTTATATTTGATTTGGATGTCTCTATGAAATTGTGGTGTTTGTTAGTACTATCTTTGGATGCTCAGAGTGACAGAGTGGGGTATCCCTAGTGTGGAATGTGAACTTTAAGGAGTGCTATTATAGCCCTACGCAGTGAATTGGTCTTCATTATCCAAATGGAGAGTAGTTAGGAGTAGCATAGTGAAGAGATGATATTTATGTATTCAATTACGATATCATTGTTGAGAGTGTTCACTAGTGAAAGTATGATCCCTAGGCCTTGTTTCTAAGCTTTGAAACACCGTTTACAACCAGTTCTGCTACATGTTTGCTTGCTGCCATTTTTTATTTCAGATTGTAATTACCACTTACAATCATCCATATTAATTGTATTTCACTATCTCTTCGCTTGACAAATGTATTGGGTGTGCTAGGGACACAAGAGACTTCTTGTATCGTAATTGCAGGGTTGCTTGAGAGGGGTATCTTTGACCTCTACCTCCCCGAGTTCGATAAACCTTTGGTGATTCACTTAAGGAAAACTTGCTGCTGTTCTACAACACTTGGAGTCCCAACACTGTCTACAAGAATAGAAGCGTGCGTAGACATCACTACACTTCATATCACTTTACTTATCTTGCATTAGTTTTACTTCTTGCATTTTATTTTTCAGCATTTGTAGTTTTATAGTAGAAACCTCTTCACATATACACACACTATAGATCCTAATTTTGCATAGAAGGCCATATAAGTGGGTTATAGGGCTTAAGAGAATAGATAGTTTACCTTCAGCCCCCAGTGGGGTTGACACTTAAATACTCATCGAATTGTATTGCGGCGATCCCCTGCACTTGGGGGTTATCACCGCGAGCACTAGGAGACAAGGTAGGAAGCCATTGCCTTAGCCTGACGTCAACCTCCCTGGCAATTTTAACCACAATGCTGCGAGGATCTCAGTTTCTCCCGTGCCATGGGAAGGGTCATCACAACACCAAAAATATCACCAACGGTGGCCCCTCCTCCCATTGGCTATGAGGTAGGACCCTGCCTACGGCCCCAACTCTAGTGCGTGGGACGTATTCCTCGATCGGTAATACAAATTGTGGTGCCGCGCCGCCTTCTAGGCGACAACCAGTGGGAGAAAAACGAGGAAGTCCTCGAGGAGCTGCAGGTGGGCGACAGCAACATTCTTGGCGAGGAGGCTCGCAACGACATAGCTAACTACCTCTTCCTCCTTACCTACATGCATGAGCTGGTGGCCATCAAGTTGGAGGAGTAGGCCCCACCGTAGCCGCCCAGTCTGGAAGAGGAAGAAGCCCTTAGGTGTGCCATCGAGGAGTCCGAGTTGGAAGACACATCTGGATAGGACTGCCTCGTTGTGGCCCTACAGATCTCCACGCTGGCACATGGGTGGCCTACCACGTCGCCAATGACTCCACCATGCCAAGTTGATCCCTAGTCGGCATAGGATTCATGGCCTTCTCCAGTGCTAGTGCCATCGCTGCCAGCGTCTGCACCTCCTACACCACGTCCATCGTGGGAGATGTATTGGCCACCGTAGCCTACGCACCATGGTTGTGGTTGCCGCCGATGATCAAACACCGTCAAAAACGAGGAGGACACGTATGACCAATGGGGGTGCAAACCCTAAATAGCTAGGGTTTCTATTGAATTTTGTTGTTTTATGTACCTTTTTCATTAAGACTTATGTAAAAGGTATGTTATATACTCCATCCATTACAATGAATAAGGTTTTTTTAAAAGTCAAGGCAAGTAAAGTTTGACCTAACTTTCATAAAATTCTATCAACAAATATGATATTCTATAGATACCATATACAAATATATTTCATGAGATATATGTACTGTTATTGATTTGTATTTTGCATGTTAATGATTTTTGATAAAACTTGGTCAAACTTTACGTGGTTTGACTTTTCAATGTAAGCCTTATGCATCGGAATGGAGGTGGAAAAATAGATCACGCAGCTTGGTTCATCCCCCGACCCAAATTGACCAGGGATGAACACGTGTTGTCCAAAATAGGTCGGCCAGCTGGAGATGTCCTTAGGGAATCTCTTGGGGCTCGACCTATTTCGGACAAAAAACTGTTTCCGCTTTCGTTCGTTGGAGTCGTTCGATGACAAAAATATGGGGCTGCATCCTCCCCTTGCCGGTTTGGGTCGGGGCAAACCCATCGGCACATTTGTTGTCCCACCGTCAATGGCGACGCGGTGATTAATGCCAACCATCCCCGGCGACGGCCCACTTCGCGACGCCCATGGCGGTGGTAGAGGCGAAGCGGAGCTGGACACATAGAACCCCAAGATGGAGGAGGAGTCGGCGATGGAGCTGGCGGCGAGAGACCGAGCTAGTTGGTTCGCCATCATGAACGCGGCAAGGCATCGGTGGAAGGAGGAGCAGGAGAGGGATAGAGCCTGTCGGGAGGATGATAGGGCTGGATTCATGAACCCGAATAGGGCCCAGCATTGTCGGGTGCTAAAGGTGGAGCTCTGGGGGCGCGCAAGGGGTGCGACGATGCCGGCCCATCCGGCCACGCCATGGCGGAGGACGGTGGCTAGTTGGACGCACAACTGCGACTAGCCCCAACCATACTAGGGTGCGCGACGATGAGTAGATACATCTGCCTTAGGTGAGATTAGACCTTTTTTCGGTAAGATGGTTAATTTGACCAAATGTAACGAGAACTTCCTAACTTTTTTCCTGAGTCACTGGCTTGCGGGCCTAGGGTGGACGTGGGAGGACATCCGACCCATGTGCGACGTATCCACGCCGATGCAATCACAACCAAAATATACTAGTAATGGATGGGCGCGGCGGCACGCCGCGCCGACCTTACAATGTGATTGGTGTAATATTTTTAAGACTATACTTGAAACAATAGTCGATCTTGTGATTCAATTTCAAAGGTGTGTACCGAGCCTACGGTTTCTTTAAGAAAAATGATGGTACATCACTGAACAAAATTACATACAATCTATGCTTCAAGAAAAATAAGGTACATCACAGGAGAAAACTACATACAATCAATATCGTATTACTGCACAAATACTTCTTAGAACCAATGCTCAAGTGCTACAGCTCACAGCAAAATGGCCACAACTCTGAAGTTGTATAAAACTGAACCTTTGGTGTCATGCTGATATGGGCTTGGAGATCATCACATGAATAGGCTAACTGGGTTGAGAACAAACATAATGATGCACGGTCCAGTTGCAAAAAAAAACTTAGGAAGGACGGCTGATCAACAGGAAGTTCGCGGCGGGAATGCTGGGCCGCGAGCATCTGTTGGGCGGGACTTCAGCAAACTCTGTGGCTACAGGTCCCTAGAGCCGACCAGACGCCGCGTGCTCAAGCTTGCCACTCGCTGACCCAGGGGCAGCAGCGGGATCAAAGGGCATGTATTGATGCTCGAACCAACCTCCTATAGTTTTCAAGCAGGAGAAGTGATCCAGATCTTAATCCAAACATGCACACTACAAAACAATGGAATAATATCGTATTAACAGTTGGGTCTTAAAATTATACTAACTACCCATTTAAATTTCCTTCTTCTGGATCATATAAAGAATGTTTAAATCACAACTGTTAATAGTTGGGTCTTACTAACTACCCATCTACAGAAGATGCAGCTTACAAATATTCATCAGACAACCATAGAGCTTCAAGATGAAGAGCCACCATCTGGTGCACAAAGATGTAACAAAGGTCGAAATATTGTCCATATAGTAAAACAAGATCACAAATTACGTAAACAGTTGCACCAGCCCAAGTAAGTGTTATAGCTTTAGAAATTCCCTTTACATGTAACTGAATAAAGCCTTTTTCGAAAGGCCATCTTTAGTTTCCAGATCTAGCCAAGAATAAGGGCCTCAACTTCAGGGCGGAGTGACTAAAGTTGGAAGCACACACACACATTTTATACTTTCGATTCACTTGGCTGAGATATGCACCAGTATAGTCAAGCTAGCAAATTATCTGAACATCTACTGATCATGGTACTTTTAATATTTATTAGTGTAACTTCAGGCTATACCAATACTATGATATTAATCGGAATCAACCAGTTGGTATAGAATCTGTAACCTCATAATAAGCCACAATTCTGTGAACTTGTTGTTTTGAAAAGTTGTAACCATGAGTGTAACTTCAGGATAAACAAATATTTTTGTGAACTTGGTAGGATCTATAGTACATATGCCTACAAGAAATATGTATATGAACCTTAAAAATGAATCTGAGTCTAAATTATTCTCTGAGAAATTAGGTAGTTTCTCTTATTCTCTGTGCTGACCTCTCTATGTGTTTGTATCAGTTTTCTGATCACATGGCTCACTCTGTGTTTCTTCTGTATTCTGTACAATTTGGAAAGTATGAATAAAGAATGTGGTATTGTTTCATGATTTATAGAACAATTTATACACTCAATCTTTCTAACTAAATGCAATGAGTGCACAAGCAAAGTTTTTTAGTAAATTATAAGCCAAGGACCACTATCATCATATAAGGTACATAGGAGTTTCAGTAAATTATAAGCCAAGGACCACTATCATCATATAAGATACATAGGAATAAGCATTGGCACACGACCTGGTCACATCTAGAAATTTCCCACTCCATTTGATTTTTACAATGTACTAATGGTTCCAGTAATGTGTATTTATTTTGCACCAGTGGTGCATTTCTACATACACTCTATGTAGTCACCCTCTTTATGCATGACTATCTTTCAGGTTCAGTTTTGGCAATGTGTGCAAATTTGATTCAGTTCATACAAATTGCAACTTTAGCAGAAAGCTAACAACAGGAATGCTTACCCAATGACCCAATGACCCAATGATCATATATAATTTTAAAGCATATCTTGTGTGCAAAGTATCCACTAATTCCTGCTGAAGATTTTTTTTTTAATCATATGCCTGAAACCATCAGAACTTTGGACTCGTTTTTTTTTTTTTTTTTTTTTTTTTTTTTTAGACCCCTCGATCTGTGTTACAGTTGTAGTATCTGAACTTATGCACTAACTCAACACCACACTCACACCACACACACGCACACCACTAGTGCACAAGTTAGACCCTAGAACTATACACACAGCACACATAATTTAAGTGTCCCTAGGAGCTAGTAGTTGTGGCACATATGTGTGGAGGGGATTTTATTCTGGAGCAAAGCCCCGGTGAGACACCTGAAAATCGTCCCCTGCGGGGATCGATCCCAGGCGGGCTGGCTGGCCACTGCCAAGCCAAGCCACTGCGCTGAACGCGCGTCCTCAGAACTTTGGACTCGTTGAAAAACATGTCTGAGGTGCTATCTAAATAGTTTGTCAAATAAGATGTAGTTACTGAACCCCACGAACGTAGAGTGGCCCATACCAAAATAGAAAATGCTCCAAAGAACAACAGTCAAAAAAGCAAGGGTTCCAAGAATGAAAATGAAACAAAAATTAAGATTTAAGCATCGTACTTCGCAGTATGCCCGTAGAAGGTAGCACCAGTCCTGGTCTGCCTGGACACAAGGATCAAAGAAGAGAAGCAAGAAAAAAGAAGATAATTTCTACCAGTTATAGCAATAAATTTAACATTTGAAACAAAGTAATTCAAGTGAATACTGCAACAATTTGCAAATGAGCTTAATATGAAAAAAGGAACCAATATAAATTTGTTTGACCTCTCTTTCCGTACAAATCACATAAGATAAGAAATCAGATTAAACGATGCAAAAATACCAGTAGTAAGTTAATTTCTTATCTTATGAATTCATGCACTTAAGGAAGATACACAGCAGGTTCTCATTTATTTATTCACTCCAAAATGACACAGATGTAAACCTCCCCGATAAACTTACTACTTAGATTAAGAACCGGTTATACGCTTTTTTCATGCCACTTCAAAAGATTAAGTTATACAATTGATCTCATTGTATCCCTTATCCCTAATTAAGTTACTAAGGGAGAACTAAAGTGCAGGTCTGCATCAATTCATACAACTGAATTAAAGAATTCCATCTAATATGCGTAGTTTATTGCTTACACAAGGAAAGAGAGAGTCTATGAAGTAGAAATCACTCTCACTGTGTGCATGTTTTGTTACCTCTATACTGTAGTCCCGCATAAGTGTACAAAAGACAACTATTTTGACTAAAACAGTGTGTAGTATGGAATTCTGTTTACTCACTTTAAATTGGGTATCCGTTTCCCTCCTTTTCCCGCTAGGATCGGAAATCCTGTATTTTCCATATCCATACGATCGAGTCCTTAGGTTTCCGAAATAGTGTAATGGAAAAAAGAAGTGCTTCGAATAATTACTATTTGACTCGGACCTGTTCTGGAAAAGTCGAGGTATTTCGAATTGTTTGTTGACACGGACAAAGTAAGGGAAAACTCCGAAAGGAATTTTGCTCCAGTATGAATATCAAAATATGGATAAAAATCATACACTCTATGGACCTAGGCAAATATTTTGATAGGAATTTCACTTTCATGCGAAACTGCAATAGCAATGACTACCGGAAATAAAAAGTTGCAGGAGCCTACATATGATAATAGTGTACCTAACATCAAGTTAACATGGAGAAAAATCATGTACTTTTTTCTCTCTGTCCGACGCAACAAAAGAAAACTGGTCCAATTTGACGTATATGTATGATAGCATAAAGAACAATCCAAGAAGAAATATTTTGTAGGCTAAGAGAAAAGACCAGTTGGATTTTTAAGAATCACAAGATTTTATTTGGTGACAATTCAATGAATTGATCTATTTGAATATTTCGATAAACCAATCAAGTTGGAGTCTGACTTTAAGGGTGGTTACCGAACTTGAGTCCCTTACACAGTCTAGATCTGATCATGAATGACTAAGAAATTTTCTGATTCTGGGTAATATAAAAACTCCAATATAGTGAAATAGTATCCAGTGAAATATGTGAGAGATCCTATGGAAATCTGAGCAATAAACCCAACTATTCCCATCTGAAATATTCTATGGATTCCAATCCTCCAAAATTACTGAAATACTTTGATTCAAACAAACTGTGTACTTAACTGTTGAATCTCTAGACAAAATGTAATGCAAGCTTTGAATTGTTCTCAAGGCTTCTTAATGGCTCCAACATTAAATTATTAAATTGTAGAGCTAATTAGGGGAATGAATCATTAGGTCACCTTTTCTAAAATGTATACCTAACTAACAAAATATAAATGACGAATTAATTTGTAGCTATGTTAAAAATTCTCCGAAGCTTTGACTTGGTACGTATCATTGTTGTATGAATACCTCCCTAGTTAGTAGATCATGAGGTTGAGAAATTCTACAGAATATTTCCCATTGTCTCTTAGAAAGGTAAAAATTATATTAATGGAGGGATCGAATAATTATATGGCGACGTCGTTGTACACTTCTATACATACCTATGCTCTAAGACTAATAATTGCAATATTCAATTTATTTCTAGTAGGCTTGAACTCAAGTGTTACTTCCTCAGTTCTATCCGGGAACTAAATTATAATGGGATTGTACAACTGACAATGCTGTCGTGTGCAAGGAGAAAGCCATTAGCAGGATGATACACACTATATGCTATGGCTTCTATATTCCTAATAATAATACAATTTGATGAATAGTAGAATTGGCATAAGAGCATACCTGTCCATTGTAATTGTAATGCTAATAGCGCGAGAATCCTGCACTTTGGCGAGCTGAATAACACTAATAATGATTCTGGTTTCGCCATTCCAAACAACAATCACCTAATATAGTGAAAAATGGAAACCATGATATGATATTACATTGTAATAGGTGTACAATTATCTAAATGTACCCATAGATTTAAAAAACTACGTTTTACACAATGGCATGTTTAATGAGATAGGTACAAACGTTATCCAGCTTCATAAAATTGGGAAACAAATGATAGGTTCTTTATTCTGCAATAGGCAGCAAGAAAATGACACACCTAAGGGCAATATATCAAAAAGAACATTTAGTCAATGACACCTTATAGCAGTGAGGACGCCTTTAATCACCTCAAAATTCCCTGATCGGACATGTCCCTGAAGAATAAACCTGCAGAAAAAGCATTCTTGTGCACAACTGAGAGAGCTTGCGAGCCTGTTGTCCCACCAGCGAGAGCAAGATAGCACTGAATTGGTGCCTGCATTGGCTTAGCTTTTTAAAAGAGCACACACATCCAAATAGAAGATGCAGTCTAACAGCATATTGGTAGAACAGGTTAATTTTTTTTGAACATAACCTCCCTGACTAAGACCACTGACATAATTTACGACCCCAATGCTATGTAAAAAATTAGAGAGAGAACTTAGAGCACTTCAAAAGCAATTAAGATTAATTCCTCTAATTTGAGTGCTTCATGAGCATAATCTGAATCCTGAAACATCAGAAAATCTTACATCATGAATTAGAAGTGCAATATTTCAAAGAGAGAGACATATTTTACTTAATTATGTTGCTGATGTGATTGACATAGAGCTTTGTTGCCTCTTGCGTTGCCTGCATCCATCCCAGGACATGGCGTCTAAATACTGCATCCATCCCAGGACATGGCGTCTAAATAAGAGACTGATGCGGTCTCTACACCCCATCGTGTATCACCCCAGATGTCAATCAAAGATCATGCCGCCGGCGCGACGGCGGAGGAGCCAAACCAGAACGTGAGTTGGCTGAACTGGCACGCCTCCCACAGCCACAGACAGGCAGTCTACCCCGGCTGGAGCGCGGAGGAAGAGGACCCTTTCAGCGTCCATCTAGAGGGAGCGAACACACCCAGACAGGGCACGATCTGCAAAAAATTAACACATCGAAGGACAATTAAGAGAAGTAACTGCAGAAAAACCAAGAGAGGAAAAGAAGAAAGAGGAGGCCGATGGAACGGCGCTACCTGGATCTCTCTATCGCGGAGGGGAAACCACACCCCACCCAGATCGACCAGAGGCCTTGTGGCGCGCCATCCTCGTCCTCCTTGCTCCGCTGTTCGAGGTGGTGTCGGTGCGCCGATGGCCAGAGGTGCTGCTGGTGAGGCAGCCACCATGGCCGGCCTATGGAACTCGGCAAGATGGCCCTCCTCCCCATGTTCTACGCCCGCAGAGGTCCACAACGGTGAGGAGAAGAGCAGAGGGATGCCGTCTCCAGAGCACGCGCCCATGAGAAAGCCCATGGAGGACGTCCTCGGAAGAAGCACGGGGGCGGCGAGCGGGCCAGGTGAGGAGGAGATCGGAGCATGGGGACCCTCATAGTGGTCTCGTGATAGTGGGGATCTGCAGGGGCGGCACCATGGCGGCATGGGCGGCGCGCGTGCGGGGAAGGTCGGGGGCGGCAGCAAAAAAAAAGAAATCGAGAGTGGAGGGGAAAATCCAGAGAGAAGTTACGTCTACGAGGTAAATGATAGTCGTAGCAGCGCTTTGACCGCCTAGCTTCTTCGTGGCTACGGCCACACGACCAAGGTACCAAAACGCTGTACTAACAGACGATGGAATTGCTAGACAGCATCGAAACGTACACAAAAAAGAGAGTGCGGAAATCAGACCACAAAAGCACACACGTGTTAAACCACTGTTAATCCAAAAATCAATTCAGAATTAGGAGAAAAAAGATGTGTGTTGACGTTTAATATAGTAGTTAAGTTATATTAGATTGACTCGTTTAGGTCGGGCCGCATGGTCAGATTTATCTGCTCTTCTTTGCGCGCGAACTGAAATAGACAGTCTTTGTTTGGTTAGATCGAGCGGTGGAGATGGTTTGGAAATGTGTAGAGAGGATAGAGCCAGCATCTGGTGTAAGTTGGTTTGTCCGCGCGCACGTGCACTACACGATCTGCTGGTAACTGTAGAAAATTGCGGCGCGGAGAATAGACGGTGTGGGTTCACACTATTTATCGCATCACGCACGAGGCCGTTAGGGCATCTCTATCGGCGAGACGCAAATGGTCATTCAGCGATCGTTTTCTTCCGCCGTGACCGGAAATGCGTCTGGGGTCTGCTTCAGCGGGGCGACGCAAAGTGACCGGGTCGTTCGCGGAGACGGAAACCTGATCCAAATATGCGCCAGGTTTGCGTCTCCGCGGACGCTCGGCGGTCGCGCGGAGCGTCCTCCATTTCTTACCCGGCCCCGCATGTCAGGGACAGCGAAATTGACCGCTTCAATTTGCTTCTTTTCCCCGTCTTTGCTGCCCTAGTGCGACGCCACCACCCCAACCCCACCCGCCGCCGTCCCGCCGTAGCACCTCAGAAGTCGCCGTCGGTGAAGACTGTCCATAATCCAAACTCCGAAAAGACGAGGAGGTTTGCCAAGAAGCAAGAGGCTTGCAGGAAAGATGTGGAGCGCGGATTTGGTGTGCTCCAAGCTCAGTGGGAAATTTTCTGTCACCCGGCAAGAACATGGTCCCTGAAGACCATGCATGAGGTAATGACATGATACGTGATCATGCACAACATGATCGTTGAGAACGAGCGTCCTGATGGTCGCAATGAGAACCACTAGGACTTTCAAGGTGAGCTAGTTGCGCCACTCCATGCGGCTTCATCTTAGCAGGAGTATCTAAATATCAATGTAGAAATCACTGACGAGAATGTGTGCAAACGGATACAGAAAAATCTGATTGAGCATCAGTGGACATTGGCTGGCTATGAAGATCATGCGTAGAGAAAGACTACCTTATTTTCATGTAGACAATTAAAAATTTAAATGTAATAACTATGACTTCGTTGATTTCTTTTTTTGTTGTTTGAAAACTTCATAAATTGATGCAAACGCGGAAATGCATCGGGCCGCTAGAGCCACCTCCAGGTGCAAACGGACGCGCGGACAAAAACGGTTTGTCTCGCGTCCACCGCGACGCAAACAAACATTTTGAACGTCCGTAATGCGTCACGCCGCTGGAGATGCCCTTAGTCGCACAAGTCTGCAGTGTTCCATGTACCGAGAACATGCATGAGCATGAGAGAGCCAGGTCTCTATCGAGCGAGTTGGACCGGCGGCAAAAAAGAAAGTTCTAGGATGGTTCGGGAAACTATACTGTCAGTGTCAAATCCCCAAGCATATAGCCTCCTGAGTGGGGAAAGCTTGCTTGGATAGGCACGGACGACCGCGGGCTAATAGTACGGCCAAGTCGTTTCAACTTTCAACGGAGGGGGGACAAGGGAAAAGAAAGATGGAAAGATCCCTCCCTTCCCATGCTGCGGTGGTCGTTCCTTCCCGGCGCCGGTGGCGCGCTCCACGACGACCGTCCGGTCAAACTCACTCCCGTCCATCTCGCCGGGGAACGACCTCTTGCTCTTGCATCGCTAGCAGACTTTTTCTCTGCATCAGGTTGAACAGTAGAAAAGTCCATCTCAGCAATTCTTTGGACCGCCAACCAATTCTTTGCACTGCCAGTTAAATTCTTCGGACAGCCAATTAGTGCAACGGCCGCATCAACGTCAAAACCCCGCCCTCAACAGTGCGAAAACACTGTCCACACGTGCAATGCGAAACACGACATAATAAGCACAAAGCATATAAGGGTATCTGAGCCACCGTTTGTGTTCGCGCGAACCGAAAATGTATGTACACTGCTCCAGTGGGGCGACGCAAAGTGATCGGGCCATCTGCGAAACGCGACCAAATATGCGGCATGCTTGCGTCTCTGCGGACCGCGTCGATGGACGTGCGAACCGCCGGAGTGGAGCGTCGAATCGCCGCGGAAGAGCAACAACACCACTCTCCGGTATATGCACCACCATTAATTCACGCTCAATAAGACCCTGCATCTGCGCTAAGGATCGCCAACCGGCATGCGCCATTCATCTCTAGGAAGCCATGAGCAACCTATCGTTACCGTCGGTGTCCGACAGCGAGGGAAAGCCAACGGGATGGCGGCATTGGTTGGATAGAGCTGCCACACCGAGCAGCTCTAGCTCCCCGCCGACGGACGGCGAGGAGGAGGAGGTGGAGGCCGTCGCCAAGGATGGCGAGGAGGACGAGGTGGAGGCTGTCGCCGAGGACGGCGAGGAGAAGGGGGAGGCTGTCGCCGAGGACACGGCCAGGATGAGGAGGGGGACGTCGTTGGCCACGATGGCCAGGACGAGGAGGAGGAGGCGGAGGAGGATTCAGATGCTAGGTGGGCACGTGTAATATCCCAGGATTTGGGGTTACAAAAATAGAGGAAACATATGTGTGCATTGCATTCATGCATAGAAAATCCGGGGAATTTTCGCGCTTTAAAGTAAAACAGTCACAGTAACTGAAGTTTCACTTGACCTTGGTGGAATTGAAGTAGCTCATCAAGTCAAGTCCTACAAACCTCAATGTGACCTTTGCTAAAACCTTGATTTGGGTAAAGATGATTTGATCTAAGAGGTTAGATCAAATGGAATTAAAACCAACACAAGAACATATGAATCAAGGATCAACTACTTGGTCTTATTAAAGATCATAACATGGTATCCCTTGCCATCACTTTTGAACATCCATTTAATTGGAAATCAAGTAACAATAATTGGAGAAACCATTCTTCACTTATCTTTTCCATGTCTTAAACCAATCTATGTTCCTACCATGAATCTCATGATATTCATTCCACCTAGTTTTGGGAAACATGACAAGGAGATCAACTCTATAAGTATCTATTCTTCTCTATTACAATTTATTATACATCAAACCTAGAAAAGTGAGAATCTATATTATTAGAGAAGCAATGATAAACCTTGAGCTAAACCTTGGATATACATTCATGTAATCAAACCATCATCTTTAAGAGAAACCCTAGGATGTTATTCAAGACATTCCCTAGGGAGAGAACCCATTTATGTTAAACATAGAGATTGATGATCACATCATTATATATGGAGTCTAACCTTAGGTTAGTATTAAAGTCCTTCCCAAATGAGAGACCATGCATACCAATCCTAACTTTACCTAATTAAGAATCAAGGACAACCTGGAACTAAAGGATTAGGAGATAAACCATTTCATCTTGGAGTGGTGAAATAACCAAATATCAAATGGAATACCATATCCATGAGTCGATGAAATAAGGATAAGACTAATCCAACCAAGATAGCCAAGTGGAGTCTTAGCCTAGATACCTAAGGAGATATTAGGAGTACACCATAAACCCTAGAATAATCCATTCCTATATAAGAGAGCTCAAGCTATGATGATACACCCAAGCTAATGAGCCAACACTTGATTTGAGGGAGAGAACTATCCATATATCCAGATGATTATACCCTCATAACTTAAATAGAACTTTAAGTTATTATCTCAGGAATTCTCCTGGGATATAATCTATTGAGGCAACCATAGCCATGTCCATCCAAGATAGTATAAGAAAGGTATCATACTTAGTTGATCAAGACAACACTTGATCCTGGAAGTGAGAAACCTAATTCTTGAGAGATACCTTAAAAAGCCAAACCCTTGATCATTACAAACTGAGTAATGATCATAAACCTTAAGAACTTGAGGTAGAGATATTAAGAACAAGTTGATCATGTATATTTCATGACCATGCTATGGAGAAATAGAAGAATAAGCCATAAGTTAAACCCTACATGATAAGTAGATATCATTCACCACATGAAATTATAGGGAGATCACAAGTAACCAACCCTAGGATTATATCCCAATCTTAACCTATGAATTACTTGGTGATCATAAGTATAATCCTACCACATCTATATTCCACTTATTCCTCAATTAAAGTACATAAGAAAACCTTAGAGTAAAAATCTATACTTTATATGGTGAGAAACCATTCATCATTAGAACCAAAGTTAACTATAAAAAGTACCATAGCCAATTTAGCTACTTTAATGATAGATTAAGGATAATACTAGAAGTCTTTTGGTAGAAGATAAAATCAATTCTCAAGTCCTTAGTAAATAAAGGAGAACCACAACTATTAAGTAAGTAAACTGTCTTGTCATGGATAGTGGAGACTAAATCCTAAGTAATTATATCATCATACATAGGAGAGATTAAAACCTAGACCACATTTAAGTTCCAAACCATGTGCCATTAGGTGAACATGATTAGAACCCTAGAATTGCTCACTAGTTAAAGCTTATGCTTAAATATGGAACTTAAGAATAACCTAGTGCTAAACCATATGTGGGATCAACCACTTATCATTATAGATCAAGACCAAACCATGATGAGAGGAATACCTACTCTAGCCATTTTAAGGTGTTACTAAACTACATAATTAATGCTAAACTTGGAAGGAGTTCAAGCAGAGTTTCCAAATCTTTAGCACATAGTTATGCACATAAAATAATAGGCAAGTGACAACATTCTTAAATATGAGGTCAAATACTTAGAGACATTTTAGCACATGAAATCATGTCATTAAATCACTTTCTTATTTGAAATCCATAAAATAAGTATTACCTTGAGATCGTTTCTTGCAAGGTAATACCAAATAAAACTCTATATATCACTAAGTAAGAAAACTATCATTTGGAAAACAATTTGAATATTTCCAAAGATAATATTCAAATTCAGGTCCATAGGGGTATTGAAATTCAAATACCAATAATATTAATTAAACCAATGTAATAGTACCCATATTAATTTTCTAATACACCACTATAGTGTTTGAGGAATTTTGGGGCTGATCCTTGTACAATTCAAACAAGCAATACCTGCAAAATAGAAAAACATTCAAAATTGAATTAAAAACAGAATTGAATGCAAATCTGAATTCAAAAGAGAAATTAAAAAAACAGAAAATAAGGAAGAAAAAGAAAATAGGAAAAAATGGAGAGGGAGCTTACCAGACCGCAGCAGCCCAGCAACTGACCCAGCAGCAGCCCACCAAACCAACCCAAAAAAGCCCGAGTACCGTTTCACGTTAAAAGGAGCGACGAGACGAACTCGTCTTCTTCCTCGCAGGCATGCTCGACACCACGACGTCTCCACGTCGCCGGCCGTCGATGTGGACCTCCCGAACATTGTTGACTGCCACCGAGGCTTTGCCCTTATCCTCGAAGCACCCATCCTCATCCGAAAGCATCCAGATTCGCGCTGGAACAAGCTCGCTGTCATCGACGCATCTGCGCCGTCGTCGATGCCGTGACAGTGATGCCGAGCTCGCGTCGTCCTATAAAAAGCACGTAGAGGAGCACAAAGACGCCCATAATCTTTGCGCCGTCTCCATCTCGCTCTCGTTCTCTCCGTCGCTTCCTATTTCTTCCCAAGCCCCCGTACTGTCTCGCCGGTGTCAAGAACGACCCGTCGGAGGAGGCCACCCCAGGGACCGAGAGGTAGTCCGTGAGAAGCGCACGAGTGTGGGGATCATCCTGGTAGAAGGAATAGGGAAACACCGTGCTCAATTGGGCGAATTCGCCCGTTCCCTTTCGCCGGTGTTCGGAAATCATGTCCGTGAGCTCATCTCCTACCACCCCTGCCTTCAGCGACCACACCAACGCCACCCTGGAAAGATTGCGCGTCCGTAGCATCTTTTATCTCGTCATTTAATCAATCGTAGCTCAATCTAGCAACTTAGCCGGCGAGCGCCACCGCAGTAGGGTTCGCCGGAGTCTCTCGGATGACCATTTCTTGGCGGCGAGACCACCGTCATGCTGAACACGTCAAGACGCGTCGAAAGGAACCACCAGACCGTCCTCCCGTGGTCTAAATCATCGTCATCGTCGTCCGCTGACCCGGCCGACGGTGGTTGACCGGCGGGGTGACGTGGCGAGTGACCCCACCGTAGACCTTGACCTGGTCAATGCTTGTGTGGCATCTGACATGACCATAGTCCCACCGGTCAGTGGATGCGGGTAGCAGTAGCCTGGGTGACTTTAGTTTTTTACATTTCTAATTTAAATCAAGAAAATATCTGTAACTTTGAATGAATTTAGAAAATTCATTTTAACTCATAAAAATATGAACAAGATATCAAAATTCTTATAAAGGAAAACTCTATCCAATAAAATTTAATATGAAATTATTTTTTTAAATAAAAATTTAATTACTTAATACTTATTAATTAAGCCTTTTTTATTAATTCTAAATACAATCAAAATTCAATAATTAAGAAAATTTATAAAGTAAAAAACACCTGTAAATAAATAAATAAAACATTAAAACTAATTTTCTTTATTTGTTATCTTGTTAAATCCTTAATAGTGGGATTTAAACCCTAAATGGAATTTATCCTAATTATCAATCTTCTAAAAATAATAGAATGCCAAATCCACTATTATTTTTATACCAAAGTTGTTTATAATTCAACTTCATCGTCAAGTTATAAATTTAAGAATTTATCACCAATATGAAACCCTAGTTCCATTATAAATAAATTTATAGTTTCATAATTTCATGTGAACCCTAAGACCCTAATGCCATTAGGAACCCTAGCTCCATTATTACATGTGAACCCTAATTTGCTTCTAACCCTAAACCTAGGTTAGGATATGGGATCATGATACTTTATTGACATTCATAGATCCATAGTAGCAATCAAATACTTGTCATGTCTTCATAAAATAATAGAGACCTATCACTAATAAAATGGTATTCCATGTGTACATCCTAATAGATTCTAGATGATCTAGTAGGATCAAACCTAGTCCCTATCACCAAGGATCTCATCCTTAATCCACCTTAATTAGCATCACACCATTGTGATGAACTCCAATTGCATCTATGACCAATATTTATCATTACATAACCATAGTCCACTAAACCCTACAAGTACTTCATAATTATGAACCATCCTATTTAGGAGCCAATTATTCATTACTTAGTGGATCCAATAGCAAACCTACACAACCTCACCCTTAATTGAAATACTTCTTAATACTTAAGAAGTATGTTCTTCAAAAGTTATTCTTTTGAAGAAAATAAAGAATAGTCATCAACTTTACCTAATAGGGCCTATAAACCCTAGCTAGCTATTACAACAAGGTATACCTACCTTGATAGCACCCATATGCAATTAATTGCTTAAGATACTCATGCTTCACTAAAACCATACAAGCCCTAGTTGTTGATGAATCCAACTTTGTTGAGATCCATCTAATCCTTACTCCAGAAACTACTTGGAACCATAGTAAACCATAGAACCCACAAACCCAATTATCATACTTGTTCTCTATTAAAGAACATGTTCTTCAAAAGTTATTCTTTTGAAGTATATAACAAGTAATCATTAACCATACACTATAGGACTTAAAATTAACAACTGTCTTCTACTTATTATACAACTACTATCCTTTAATGTATATGATTGTTACTATGCATTCTACCACTTGCTTGTGATTCTAAGACAACAAAACCTTAATAAGAATCTTGTTTGTGAATCAATCTAAAAGTGCAACACACCCGAAACTAATCATCACAACTCACTAATCCTAAATCATCGGGGTTAGGTCGCGCTTAGAATGATTGCATCTCATCTATAATATCTAAATTGGAGCAACCCACTGAAGGAATTCCCTCAACATGCAAGCTATCCAAGTCATTAGGTGGGCCTCTTAACATGCAAGACATCCACCTCACCAAGAGCTCCATGTCACATATTTTTCCACATCAGCCTGCTTTGTATTATTTTTCGTGTCTTCCAATTTAATTATTTACTTTTATATATCCACTTTCTTTGAGTAAATGGTTTGAGTGGCTCATATTCTGGAAACGTCACGGAGATGAAGTCGACAAGTCTGCCCTCCTACTTAGACCTTCTGTATTCTCTCTCTTATATATCTCACCTTTTTCCATGCTTCTTTGTCTACTTCGTTTCCTTACTCCAGCCCGTCTCCCAATTTGCTTCATCCTATCCCGTTTGTTCACTGGTGACCGTCAATCACTATATCTCTCTAGGTGGCTATACTTCTACCACATATGGTATGGTGAACCCAAATTTCAGAGTTCCTGGAACTATAAATAAGTGAGTTGGCTTTTGTACATATTGGATACTACCACGTTTAGCAATCAGATGCAGTAAAGTACTAAACCAAATCATCATTCCACAAGAAGTGGGTAAGTAGCTGTTGAACTTCATCTTTGCTTTTCCATGTGCTGGATACTTTAATAGTACAATGTTCAGAAAATTTTCAGGTGTGGGCAAGTTGTAAACAAATTTCATTTCACAAGAAGTGAGTAAGTAGCTATTGAAAGCGTTTCTTTTTTTAGACAATCCACTACAGAGTAATACTGCTATTCGTTGTTAACTTCATCTCCAAACTGAAGATGATTTTCAATTCTCCTTTTGTTGTTCTGTATTGCAGGTACTAGGTTCTTTGCGTATTAGATCAGTCTTCCAACAACAAAAAATTGTAATACATTTATTTACAGTTGAGAAGGATGAATTCATTTTAACCTTGAAGATCAGAGCATTCGCCAAACATTTTAAAGCTAGCGCTTTATATATGGGCTCAAATAATATTAACTTAAGGTGAAACGTCTCTCTGCCTATAAAGTATAAAATTAATTTGTTGCTGACATATTAGAAGTATTTTCACACTGATGTGTACACTATATTGTCACCAGTGCTCCTCTGTGTCAAAGTTGTTCGAGTTTGTTTAAAGTAATATAGTTCCATCTCTTCAGAAAATCCATTTGAATTAGTAGGTAAGATCATTATTTGTTTGTGAAAGATGCATATTTCTATCTAGCACTATGGTTCAAAATTAGTAAACAAGGCATTCAGCCATTTTTATTAAAACCAATATAGTTATTTACATAATAACTTGAGAGGGTCATTCCAATTTTTTCTTTGATTTACCTTTTCGATAAAAAATAGAAGTTTTTCATGGATATTTGGAAATCTAAGTTAACACTTGAATTTTATTCACTGAATATTTCGCTGCAACGCGCGGGGAATCATCTAGTACTTATGAATTATTGCATCCTTGCCAATCTTTTAAACATCATCCTTACCGGACGATGATGCTATTTCAGAATTTGGAGTTATTGCGTATCGAAGACCACTACAAGAAAAATTCAAATAGACAACGTCCCAAAATCGTCCACTAAGGGCCATTTTTCGTCGCCTATGGGCCTAACCGGACGATATGGGTTCTGTGGTCCAAACTGCGTCAGGCAAAGTCCTACCACATTTTTGTCGTTCTGTCGCGTTCGGGCGCCCTTCCACCACGGAAAATCGGACCGTTGCAGATGCGTTTTCGGGAGCCCGTTGACTGCTGACGTCATGCAAACTGACATGTGGCAGACGCCGTTAACTGGCAGTTAACGGCGTTAATCGGCAGAAACCCCATGGTAGATGGTAGGCCCACACGAGGCCTGCCACGCCTTAAGCGGGCCGGCCCATTTAGTTTCCGGGCCGGGCCAGCTAACTTAGTTTGGACCGGGGCTGGCCCAATAAGCAGGTGGGGCCCACTTTCATGTAACCGGGTCGACCCATTTAGTAAGTGGGGTCCACCATAGAGCAAGTGGGCTGGCCCAACAGGTTGGCGGGCCGGCCCAATAAAAATGTGGGGCCCAATTTCCTGCTGACAGGCCGACCCAGTTAGTAAGTGGGGTCCACCACAAAAGCAATTGGGCTGGCCCAACAAGTTAGTGTGCCGGCCCAATAAGCTTGTGGGGGCCACTATCGCGCTAACGGGCCGGCCCAGTTAGTATGTGGGGTCCACCGCAAATCAGGTGGGCTGGCCCAACGAGTTAGCGGGCCGGCCCAATAAGCTTGTGGGGCCCACTTTCCTGCTAACATGCCGGCCCATTTACCAAATGGGCTGGCCCAATAAGCACGTAGGCCCACTTTTCTGTTACAGGGCCGGCCCAGTTAGTTGGTGGGGTCCACCTTAAAGTAAGAGGGCCGGCCCAATTAGTGAGTGGGGTCCCTCTTGTATCAAGTGGGCTAGCCCAATAAGTAAGTGGGCCAGTGATACGCCTCAAACGTATCTATAATTTCTTATGTTCCATGCTACTTTTGTGATGATACTCACATGTTTTATACACACTTTATGTCATTATTATGCATTTTACGGCACTAACCTATTGACAAGATGCCGAAGAGCTAGTTGTTTTCTCATTGCTTTTGGTTTCAGAAATCCTACAAAGGAAATATTCTCGAAATTGGACGAAATCAACGCCCAGGGTCTTATTTTTCCACGGAGCTTCCAGAAGACCGAAGGGGATACGAAGTGGGGAGACGAGGCGCCAACACCACAGGGCCACGCGGCCAGGGTGGGCCCCGCGCCGCCCTATGGTGTGGGGCCCTCGCGCCGCCTCCAACCCTACCCTTCCGCCTACTTAAAGCCTTCGTCGCGAAAACCCCAGTACCGAGAGCCACGATACGGAAAACCTTTTAGAGACGCCGCCGCCGCCAATCCCATCTTGGGGATTCAGGAGATCGCCTCCGGCACCCTGCCGGAGAGGGGAATCATCTCCCGGAGGAATCTCCATCACCATGATCGCCTCCGGACTGATGTGTGAGTAGTTCACCCCTGGACTATGGGTCCATAGCAGTAGCTAGATGGTTATCTTCTCCTCATTGTGCCATCATGTTAGATCTTGTGAGCTGCCTATCATGATCAAGACAATCTATTTGTAATGCTACATGTTGTGTTTGTTGGGATCCGATGAATATGGAATACTATGTCAAGTTGATTATCAATCTATCATATATGTGTTGTTTATGTTCTTGCATGCTCTCCGTTGCTAGTAGAGGCTCTGGCCAAGTTGATACTTGTAACTCCAACAGGGAGTATTTATGCTCGATAGTGGGTTCATGCCTCCATTAAATGCAGGACAAGGATGTAAAGTTCTAAGGTTGTGGATGTGCTGTTGCCACTAGGGATAAAACATCAATGCTTTGTCTAAGGATATTTGTGTTGATTACATGACGCACCATACTTAATGCAATTGTCTGTTGTTTGCAACTTAATACTGGAATGGGTGCGGATGCTAACCCGAAGGTGGACTTTTTAGGCATAGATGCATGCTGGATAGCGGTCTATGTACTTTGTCGTAATGCCCAATTAAATCTCATAGTAGTCATCATGATATGTACGTGCATTGTTATGCCCTCTTTATTTGCCAATTGCCCAACTGTAATTTGTTCACCCAACATGCTATTTCTTATTGGAGAGACACCACTAGTGAACTGTGGACTGATGACCCACAAGTATAGGGGGTGTATCGTAGTATTTTCGATAAGTAAGAATGTCGATCCCAACGAGGAGCAGAAGGTGTTGACAAGCAGTTTCGATGAAGGATTCACTGTAAATGCTCACAGACAAGTATTCAGGGGGTTTTGATGTAGCAGTTGAATAAAGTACGAGTAAGTAAAGTGCGAGAGTAAAAATTGCAGCGAGTGGCCCAATCCTTTTTAGCACAAAGGACAAGCCGATTTGTTTACTTATAATGACCAAACGTTCTTGAGGACACACTGGATTTTAGTCTAGTGCTTTCGCTACATATGGCTAATTAATCTTCATTGTTTTGATAAGTGTTGTGTGGGTGAACCTATGCTAATGCACCGCCCTTCCTAGGACTAATACATACTTGTGATTATACCCCTTGCAAGCATCCGCAACTACAAGAATGTAATTAAGATAAATCTAACCATAGCCTTAAACTCTGAGATCCTGCTATCCCTCCTGCATCGATATACCAACGGGGGTTCAGGTTTCTGTCACTCCGGCAACCCCGCAATTGGCAAACGAGTACAAGATGCATTCCCCTAGGCCCATAAAGGTGAAGTATCATGTAGTCGACGTTCACATGACACCACTAGAAGAATAACACCACAACTTAAATATCATAACATTGAATATTACTCAACCATACTTCACTACTAACATTTAGACTTCACCCATGTCCTCAAGAACTAAACGAACTACTCACGAGACATCATATGGAACATGATCAGAGGTGATATGATGGTGAATAACAATCTGAACATAAACTTTGGTTCAACGGTTTCACTCAATAGCATCAATAACAAGTAGAAATCAACACCGGGAGAGTTTCCCCTATCAAATAATCAAGATCAAACCCAAATTGTTACAGCGGTGACGATGTGCAGCGGTGGAGACGGCGGTGATGATGATGTAGATGATGACGATGGTGATGGAGATGATGTCCAGCTTGATGACAGTGACGATGGCGATGATTTCCCCCTCCGGGAGGGAATTTCCCCGGCGGATCTCAGCCTGCCGGAGAGCTCTTTTCTCTCTGGTGTTCTCCGCCCCGTGATACGTCTCCAACGTATCCATAATTTCTGATGTTCCATGCTTGTTTTATGACAATACTTACATTTTTTGCTCGCAATTTATAATGTTTTTATGCATTTTCCGGAACTAACCTATTAACAAGATGCCACAGTGCCAGTTCCTGTTTTCTGCTGTTTTTGGTTCCAGAAAGGCTGTTCGGGCAATATTCTCGGAATTAGACGAAATCAACGCCAAACATCTTATTTTTCCCGGAAGCATCCAGAACACCGAAGGAGAGTCGGAGGGGAGCCAGGGGGCCCCACCCCACAGGGCGGCGCGGCCAAAGGGGGGGGCGCGCCCCCTACTGTGTGGGCCCCCCCAGAAACCCTTTTGCGCCGCCTCTTCGCCTATTTAACCCCTCGCGACCTAAATCCTCGATACCTTTTGACGAAACTCCAGAAAGACTCCAGGGGCGCCACCGCCATCGCGAAACTCCAATTCGGGGGACAGAAGTCTCTGTTCCGGCACCCTGCCGGGACGGGGAAGTGCCCCCGGAAGCCATCTCCATCAACGCCATCGCCTCCATCATGCTCCGCGAGTAGTTCCCCCATGGACTACGGGTTCTAGCAGTAGCTAGTTGGTGTTCTCTCCTCCATGTACTTCAATACAATGATCTCATGAGCTGCCTTACATGATTGAGATCCATCTGATGTAATCGGTGTTGTGTTTGTTGGGATCCGATGGATGATACATTATGATTAGTCTATCTATAAAGTTTGTGAAGTTATTGTTGCAGCAATCTTGTTGTGTTTAATGCTTGTCACTAGGGCCCGAGTGACATGATCTTAGATTTAAGATCTATACTTATTGCTTAGATTGTATCTACAAGTTGTATGCACATGTCTATGTCCGGAACCAAAGGCCCCAAAGTGACAGAAATTGGGACAACTGGAGGGGAAGGCGTAGGTGTGAGGATCACATGTTTTCACGGAGTGTTAATGCTTTGCTCCGGTACTCTATTAAAAGGAGTACCTTAATATCCAGTAGATTCCCTAGAGGCCCAGCTGCCACCGGCTGGTAGGACAAAAGATGTTGTACAAGTTTCTCATTGCGAGCACGTATGACTATATATGGAAAACATGCCTACATAATTAATAATCTTGATGTTCTATCTTAATGCTTTCAATCCTATCAATTGCCCAACTGTAATTTGTTGACCCAACACTTGTCACTTGTTATTGGAGAGTTACCACTAGTGTAGATCGCTGGGAACCCCGGTCCATCTCTCATCATCATATACTTGTTCTATATGTCATTGGAAGTAGTATCAACTATTTTCCGGTGCCATTGCTCCGGTGTTACTGGCACCGCTGCTGTGTTACTATTACTATTGCTCTCATATTACTGCTGCTTTCACATCACCCCTGTTACTAGTGCTTTTTCAGGTGCAGCTGAATTGACAACTCAGTTGTTAAGGCTTATAAGTATTCTTTACCTCCCCTTGTGTCGAATCAATAAATTTGGGTTTTACTTCCCTCGAAGACTATCGCGATCCCCTATACTTGTGGGTTATCAAGACTGTTTTCTGGCGCCGTTGCCGGGGAGGCATAGCTCTACTCATAAGTTCACCTGGGGAGTACACTCTACATCTCTCTCTGTTTTTATTTTCTTTTATTTTGTTTTGCTTAGTTTACTTTTGTCTAGTTTATTTGTGCTTAGTTTATTTCTGTCTAGTATTATTTTTCTTAGTTTACTTTTGCTTAGTTTCTTTTTGTCTTGTTTTATTTTATACCCAAAAATCCATAAAAAATTGAAAAACCTAAAAATTAAAAACTGCTGTTATGGGAGAACCAACAACCTACTTGGAGCTTATAGAATATTATAATAATTATAGAGAATCAAGAACTGGTAAAGTAATGAGTGCTATGATAGAAAAATTGAATACAATTGCTAAAATTTTGCTTAAACGCCATGATATAAATTGTTGCTCTAAAGAGGATACTAAACATCTGAAATTTCAATGTGGCTTTAGTGAAGAAGTTTTAATTAAGAACTACAATTGGAATAACTATATTCATCTTGGGTTCGAAGAGGTAGAACAATTTGTTTTATTTATGGGAGCCTCTGAGATCGAATCCTTCATTGTTAAAAATTATGAAACTTGTGTTGTTTGTAAGGAACTTAAAGATTATGTCTCTTCTATCCTTAATTTTTGCATAGAAAGCTACAGTGATAATCCTTATATCATTGATTATAAAGAGAGACTCATTAATGCACAAGAATGCACTCACAATTTGCAGGAACCTGTGGAAGAAGAAGTTGATGAACCTGAAAGCTCATTGGATGAAAAAGAGGAGGAAATTGATGAACCTGAAAGCTCATTGGATGAAAAAGAAGAGGAGAGTGATGAACAAAAGGAGGAAGAATGGATTAGCTACCCATGCCAACCTTCTAATGAGAGTAACTCTTTATCTCTTACACTATTTGATTGTCCTCCATGCTTACCGAAGGTGGATGAATGTTATGTTCCTGTGGATTCTCTTGAAATAGTACCTATGAGTAAAACTAATGATAATAATTATGCTACTGTTATTTATGATAATCCATGCTACTTTGATAAATCGTATGATAATGCTTTGTTTGTGCCTGATGTCGAAATGCATGGTACTAAAGAGTTTTGCGTAGCAAATGTTTATGATAAAGCTCTAGATGATGGTCCTATGTTACTTGATAATATTAATTGTACTACTAATGAAAATGGGATTGAGTTCTTGACTTTATCTATGAGTCCCATATCTCTTGAGATTGATCAATCATCTTGTTATATTATTGATAAAAGTGGGTTTGAAAGTTTTATTAATCGCACTATTTTTGAGCTTGATAAAAATTATGTGTTTATGGATCATGAAAAGAATGCTTTATGTGATAGTTATATTGTTGAGTTTATTCATGAAGCTACTGAAAATCATTATGAGAGAGGAAAATATGGTAGTAGAAATTTTCATGGTACTAATACACCTCTCTATATGCTGAAATTGTTGAAGTTACTCTTGTTTTATCTTCGTATGCTTGTCACTTTGTTCTTCATGAATTTATTTGTGTACAAGATTCCTATGCATAGGAAGTGGGTTAGACTTAAATGTGGTTTGAATTTGCTTTTTGATGCTCTCTTTTGCTTCAACTCTTATTTCTTGCGAGTGCATCATTAAAACTGCTGAGCCCATCTTAATGGCTATAAAGAAAGAACTTCTTGGGAGATAACCCATGTGTTTATTTTTCTACTGTTTTGTTGTGTTTTGGAAGTTGTTAATACTGTAGCAACCTCTCCTTATCTCTATTTTATTGCAATGTTGTGCCAAGTGAAGTCTCTAGTAGAAGGTTGATACTAGATTTGGATTTCTGCGCAGAAACAGATTTCTATCTGTCACGAATCTGGGCTGTGTTCTCTTTAGGTAACTCAGAAAAATCTGCCAATTTACGTGCGTGTTCCTCAGATATGTACGCAACTTTCATTAGTTTTGAGTTTTCTGATTTGAGCAACGGAAGTACCTCTTTAAAATTCGTCTTTACTGGCTGTTCTGTTTTGGCAGATTCTGTCTCTGTTTTTTGCATTGTCTCTTGTGGACTTTAAGCAAGGCTTTCTAGACGTGGAGAGCTGTAGCTAATATTTTATTGAGTTCTTGCAATGTGTCACTACAGGACTAAAAGTGGATTCAAGGTTTTTGAGTACTAACCCCTCTAATGAAGTTTATGAGAAGTTTGGTGTGAAGGAAGTTTTCAAGGGTCAAGAGAGGAGGATGATATATGATCAAGAAGAGTGAAAAGTGTAAGCTTGGGGATGCCCCCGTGGTTCATCCCTGCATATTTCAAGAAGACTCAAGCGTCTAAGCTTGGGGATGCCCAAGGCATCCCCTTCTTCATCAACTTATCAGGTTTCTTCTATTGAAACTATATTTTTATTCAGTCACATCATATGTGCTTTACTTGGAGTGTCTGTATGTTTTATTTTTGTTTTTGTTTGAATAAATTCTGATCCTAGCAATCCTTGTTTGGGAGAGAGACACGCTCCGCTTTTTCATATGAACACTTGTTCTTCGTTTTACTTTTAATGTTCAATGATAAAAGTTGGAAGCTACAATACTTATTGTTATTTGGTTGGAAACAAAAAATGCCTCATATTGTCTTGGATAATTTTACACTTGGCAATTGTTTTGAGCTCTCAAGTAGATCATGATTAAGTTCTTGCACCATGTAGTTTAAACCTATTAGTGGAGAACTACCGTAGAGCTTGTTGAAATTGGTTTGCATGATTGGTCTCTCTTAAGGTCTAGATATTTTCTGGTAAAAGTGTTTGAGCAACAAGGAAGACAGTGTAGAGTATTATAATGCTTGCAATATGTTCTTATGTAAGTTTTGCTGTACCGGTTCATACTTGTGTTTGCTTCAAATAACCTTGCTAGCCAAAGCCTTGTACTGAGAGGGAATGCTTCTCGTGCATCCAAAACCTTGAGCCAAAACCTATGCCATGTGTGTCCACCATACCTACCTACTATGTGGTATTTCCTGCCATTCCAAGTAAATACTTCATGTGCTACCTTTAAACAATTCAAAATGCTTCTCAATTTGTGTCAATGTTTTATAGCTCATGAGGAAGTATGTGGTGTTTTATCTTTCAATCTTGTTGGGCAACTTTCACCAATGGACTAGTGGCTTCATCCGCTTATCCAATAATTTTGCAAAAAGAGCTGGCAACGGGGTTCCCAGCCCCAATTAATCACAAATAGACACTCCTCCATGGTATGTGAATGATTGGTAGGCACCTGAGGATTCGGTTAGCCATGGCTTGAGAAAGCAAAGGTGGGGAGGAGTGTCATCACTAAATAAAACTAAAATAAAATAGACACTCCTTCATGGTATGTGATTGTTGGAAGGCACTGATACGTCTCCGACGTATCGATAATTTCTTATGTTCCATGCTTGTTTTATGACAATACCTACATGTTTTATACATACTTTATGATGATTTTATGCGTTTTCCGGAACTAACCTATTGACGAGATGCCGAAGTGCCAGTTCCTGTTTTCTGCTGTTTTTGGTTTCAGAAATCCTAGTAAGGAAATATTCTCGGAATTAGACGAAATCAACGCCCAGCATCTTAGAATTGCATGAAGCTTCCAGAACACCCGAGAGCCGCCAGAGGGGGGCCACAGGCCCACCAGATGACAGGCCGGCGCGGCCAGGGTGTGGGCCGCGCCCCCTAGTGTGTCACCGCCTCGTCGACCTTCCGACTCCGCCTCTTCGCCTATATAAAGGTCCCTGACCTAAAACATCGATACGGAAAAGCCACGGTACGAGAAACCATCCAGAGCCGCCACCATGGCGAAGCCAAGATCTGGGGGACAGGAGTCTCTGTTCCGGCACGCCGCCGGGACGGGGAAGTGCCCCCGGAAGGCTTCTCCATCGACACCACCGCCATCTTCATCATCGCTGCTGTCTCCCATGAGGAGGGAGTAGTTCTCCATCGAGGCTAAGGGCTGTACCGGTAGCTATGTGGTTAATCTCTCTCCTATGTACTTCAATACAATAATCTCATGAGCTGCCTTACATGATTGAGATTCATATGTGTTTTGTATTGCTATTCATCTATGTGCTACTCTAGTGATGTTATTAAAGTACTCTATTCCTCCTGTACGGTGTAATGGTGACAGTGTGTGCATCGTGTAGTACTTGGCGTAGGTTATGATTGTAATCTCTTGTAGATTATGAAGTTAATTATTGCTATGATAGTATTGATGTGATCTATGCCTCCTTCATAGTGTGATGGTGACAGTGTGCATGCTATGTTAGTACGTGGTGTAGTCGTGTTGATCTATCATGCACTCTAAGGTTATTTAAATATGAATATCGAATATTGTGGAGCTTGTTAACTCCGGCATTGAGGGTTCGTGTAATCCTACACAATTAGTGGTGTTCATCATCCAACAAGAGAGTGTAGAGTAGAGCATTTATCTATTTATTCTGTTATGTGATCAATGTTGAGAGTGTCCACTAGTGAAAGTATAATCCCTAGGCCTTGTTCCCAAATACTGCTATCGCTGCTTGTTTACTGTTTTACTGCATCTGTACTGCCTGCAATATTTCCACCATCAACCACACGCCAGTTGTAGCATCAAGCTATATTCTGGTGCCGTTACTACTGCTCATATTCATTCATACCACCTATATTTCACTATCTCTTCGCCGAACTAGTGCACCTATACATCTGACAAGTGTATTAGGTGTGTTGGGGACACAAGAGACTTCTTGCTTTGTGGTTGCAGGGTTGCATGAGAGGGATATCTTTGACCTCTTCCTCCCTGAGTCCGATAAACCTTCGGTGATCCACTTAAGGGAAAACTTGCTGCTGTTCTACAAACCTCTGCTCTTGGAGGCCCAACACTGTCTACAGGAAAAGAAGCGTGAGTAGACATCCAGCACTTTTCTGGCGCCATTGCCGGGGAGGAAAGGTAAAAGGTACTCACACTCCGGATCTCGGCTACTAAGCTATTTTCCGGCTCCGTTGTAAGTACTCCAAGCTATTTCCTTTAGATCCTGCAATTGCATGTTTTTGTTTCTTGTTTTACACTAGTTAGGCATAATGGACAATGACATGGAGCTTTTTAAGCTATTTCCTGAGTTAAGACATGGATGGTTTGATGCAAAAATTAAAAAACCCATGGAACATATTAGTATGAATACTTTGAATACCATTGTTGCTAATGATATGGAAAATTCTAAGCTTGGGGAAGCTAGTTTTGATGAGCATGATATTTTTAGTCCCCCAAGCATTGAGGAGAAAATTTTCTTTGATGATACTTTATCTCCTATTTATGATGATTATAATGATATTGGTCTTTTGGTGCCACCTGTTATGGAGGATAAATTTGACTATGATTACAATATGCCTCCTATATTTGATGATGAGAATAATAATGATAGCTACTTTGTTGAATTTTCTCCCACTACAACTAATAAAATTGATTATGCTTATGTGGAGAGTAATAATTTTATGCATGAGACTCATGATAAGAATGCTTTATGTGATAGTTATATTGTTGAGTTTGCTCATGATGCTACTGAAAGTTATTATGAGAGAGGGAAATATAGTTGTAGAAATTTTCATGTTACTAAAACACCTCTCTATGTGCTGAAATTTTTGAAGCTACACTTGTTCTATCTTCCTATGCTTGTTACTTTGCTCTTCATGAACTTGTTTATTTACAAGATTCCTATGCATAGGAAGCATGTTAGGCTTAAATGTGTTTTGAATTTGCTTCTTGATGCTCTCTTTTGCTTCAACTCTTATTTCTTGCGAGTGCATCATTAAAATTGCTGAGCCCATCTTAATGGCTATAAAGAAAGCACTTCTTGGGAGATAACCCATGCGTTTATTTTACTACAGTACTTGGTTTTATATTTGTGTCTTGGAAGTTGTTACTACTGTAGCAACCTCACCTTATCTTAGTTTTGTTGCATTGTTGTGCCAAGTAAAGTCTTTGATAGTAAGGTTCATACTAGATTTGGATTACTGCGCAGAAACAGATTTCTTGCTGTCACGAATCTGGGCTGAATTCTCTGTAAGTAACTCAGAAAATTCTGCCAATTTACGTGAGTGATCCTCAGATATGTACAAAACTTTCATTCAATTTGAGCATTTTCATTTGAGCAAGTCTGGTGCCTCAATAAAATTCATCTTTACGGACTGTTCTGTTTTGACAGATTCTGCATTTTATTTCGCATTGCCTCTTTTGCTATGTGGGATGGATTTCTTTGTTCCATTAACTTCCAGTAGCTTTAGGCAATGTCCAGAAGTGTTAAGAATGATTGTGTCACCTCTGAACATGTAAATTTTGATTATGCACTAACCCTCTAATGAGTTGTTTTGAGTTTGGTGTGGAGGAAGTTTTCAAGGGTCAAGAGAGGAGGATGATACAATATGATCAAGAAGAGTGAAAGCTCTAAGCTTGGGGATGCTGTTATCACCAGAATTTGACCGAGTCAGAGGTGGGCCGCGATCAAGATGGGCTTGAAGAATATACATGGAAGGAATACATGAATCGGCCTTATATGCAAAGTTTGGGCTAGTTCGCCCGTGTATTTGTAATATAGTAGGATACGTATCGATTAGATAGAGTTTGGCTCGTGCCCGATTGGGATTATTCCCACGTTAGAAAGTCTACGGACTATAAATATGTATCTAGGGTTTATGAAATAAACAACAATCACGTTCACCACAAACCAATCTAGGCGCATCGCCAACTCCCTTGTCTCGAGGGTTTCTTCCGGGTAAGCATCATGCTGCCTAGATCGCATCTTGCGATCTAGGCAGTACACGTTTATCCGCTGTTCATGCGTTGCTCGTACTGAAGCCTTTTTGATGGCGAGCAACGTAGTTATCTTAGACGTGTTAGGGTTAGCATTGTTCCTCGTATCATATGCCGTCGTCGTGCAACCCTTATACGTCTAGCCGCCCTTACGCTTATCTTAGGTGTAAGGGCGGCACCCCGCTTGATCATTATTTAGTAGATCCGATCCGTTATGATTGCTCCTTGTTCTTCAAGGATTAGTTTAATATCCGCATAGTTAGGCCTTACAAACGGGTTGAAGGATCCAGTGGCGCGTAGGGTGTAGTTTGCTAGCCCTAGACAGGATGTTTCGGGGATCAACCTCGTGTTGGTTTTTAGGCCTTGTCTAGGGTCGGTTTACGATCACCGTGCGTGGCCGCCAGGCTCAATCACGAGTAGGATGTTCCGATTATGTGGTGAAAACCCTAAATCGTAGTAGGTCGTTTTAGCTTTATTTTGATCAAGCAGGACCACCATATATTCGTACACCTCGTACGGATCATGGGTGGATCGGCTCTTTGAGCCGATTCACAGGACAACCTGAGAGCCGATCGAGGCTCGTATTTAATGTTTACGTGTATTCCATGCAGGAAACTAAGCGAGGCACATCCATCACCTTCCTGACCAGGTATAGGTCAGGTGGCACGCCCTTGCACCAGCATCGGACGTGCGTGCCGAGTCTTTGCGGGCCGTCGCTCGGAGGGACCAGGGCCAGCCGCAGTCCTGGGAGCCTCCCGGCTCTACTTGTGTTGCCCGTCGCTGCTCGCCGGTGGGTTTCTGACCGCAACACATTCTGGCACGCCCGGTGGGACGATCTTCGACATCAACCGCATCGCCATCTACATCTGAGATGGTGGAAGGCACTCCAGTCACGTACGAGGATCTGACCGAGGAGCTCAAGAAGAAGTATGACGAGGTCAAAGCAATCCTCGAAGCCGACCTCATCGGCTCTTTTCACAGAACCCGCTCACATGGCATCAGGTGGAAAGGGTTCTCACCTGAAGGCGCGCTCGATGGTGTGGACCTGTCCGCCCCGTCAGAAGAACACACCAGGTCCCTGCATCAGGAGATTAACTTCATGGTAGCTCACTCGCTGCACCGCCATTCTGAGAGCCTGGTGAACACTTTGGAGCGTGTCGCTCTTCGGGTGATCCAGGAAATCATAAGGCATCAGTACTCTCCGTCAGGACCAGCTCTCGGGACTTACCAAGGAGAGATGCCACTCCAGTCCCGTCCACCGCTGCCATTCGCGTTGGCAGCACGAGAAGTGCCGAATTCACCGGCATACGTCGTCTACAAGATCGGTGGTGACCCTAGTGACTACCAGTTCTTGCACGAGGCGCCCAAGGAGATCCCTCACGGATACACGTGCACATACGTGCCAGACTGCAGTAACTGGGTACTCACAAACCAGACTGCAACAGCAGGGACTTCTGGAACAACAGGAGGAACTTCGGGAACAGATCTTGAGAAGCAGACGTGGCTAGCTAAGTATGCCACTCCGACAAACCTCCAGAGCTCAGCTCCTGCAGTTGGCTCAGAGCTGGAAAAGCAAGCATGGCTGGCTAAGTATGCCACTCCGGTGAATCTTCAGAGTTCGACTCCTGCAGCCAGCACCGCGGATCAGATCAGTACCATCCTGAGAGACCAGTTCGGCATGGTGCCGAAAAGGAGGACAATCGGCTATTCCAAGCCGTACCCCAACGAGTACGAGTTGATCCCGCTACCACCCAAATATCGGCTCCCTGATTTCTCCAAGTTTAATGGATCAGATGGTTCCAGCTCCATCGAGCATGTGAGCCGATATTTGGCACAGCTGGGCACGATCTCGGCATCAGATGAGCTGCGTGTGAGGTTCTTCGCACAGTCCCTCACAGGATCGGCTTTCGGGTGGTACACATCGCTGCCACCAGACTCAATCCGGACTTGGAAGCAGTTGGAAGAGCAGTTCCACATGCAGTATCACTCAGAGGCTTCCGAGGCTGGCATTGCCGATTTAGCACAAGTACGTCAGAAGCGCAGAGAAACAGTGTCAGAATACGTCCAGCGCTTCAGGACCGTTAGGAACCGATGCTATTCGGCTCGTGTGACTGAAAAAGAAGCAGTCGAGTTGGCGGTGGTGGGTCTTGCATCACCGATCAAGGACGTGGCCTCCCAAGCAGACTACCCTTCACTGGCGCACATGGTGCGAAGCTGTCGCATATGAACAGCGCCACCCGTATGTATACCAGGATAAATTCAAGCGTGCGGTGGTCCTGGTTGAGGCGGATGAAGACGAAGGCTCTGCGGGAGATCAAGAGGTAGCAAGTGGCTGAATGGACTCGGGGGCAAGCCCCGTGTCCCGCAAGTGGGTTAAGCCACAAGGTCCTCCCTGCAGGGTTTGACTTCGACGTTACCAAAGCTGAGCAGATTTTCGACCTCTTACTTAAGGAGAAGCAGCTAAAGGTACCCGAAGGCCACAAGATCCCCACGGCGCAGGAGCTGAATGGAAAGCCATACTGCAAGTGGCATAACACGTTGACCCATGCCACCAACGACTGCAAGGTGTGGCGGCAGCAAGTCCAAATGGCGATAGAACAAGGGCATCTAATTTTCAGCCAGTACGCCATGAAGGTCGACACACACCCTTTCCCCGCCGTTAACATGGTGGAGTGCACTTACCCTGGAGGGTGCCAGCCAGGATTCTCGTTCAATATCAACATGGTAGGACCTGGACACCACTCTGGTAAGGACGGAGATGAGGGCAGCTGCTCTCGTAGCAAGGACACAGAGGAAGCCGTTCCACGTGATCGGCTCCGTCACGATGGCAATCGCTACATCACAGAGGGAGAAGTGAGGAATGTGAGATATCAGCGACCTCTCTCTGATCACCTCCTCAACAAGTATGTGAGTCAATATGACCAACGCCGACGACCCAACGACGATGGTGAAAGAGATCGTCTGGCTGGGGACGCCAGGAGACATCGTCGGCATGATCGCGACGAGGAGAGATATGAGCGCCATGCCAAGGAAAAGTCAAGAGAGCAAGACGACGAGGATAGGCATTGGGACTGTCCCTTCTTCAGACACTGCTGGGATTCAGGAATGAGCCGATTGCCTACAATCGGCAACTGCCCAGAATGTAGACAGAAGAGGAAGGATGCGGCTAACGTGTCCGTGTTCAAACGTCTAGGGCCTCTCCCGCCTCGGAACAAGCACGCTGAGTCCTTTCGGGTGGAAGACCTCGAGGAATTGGAAGACGATGAAGAAGAAGAAGATAAGTGCCACCGGCCAAGGTGGTGCCCTGATGGACTCAGCCGTTCCCAAAAGCGTAGGGTTCAGCGACTACGTGGTTTGGAGGAAGCCGAAAGGTTATACCTGCACACGTTGAGGAAGGCGCGGCCTGATCTGGCCGCTAAAATTGAGCGAACCCTAGATGAAGAAGGTCGGCCACAAAGGAAAGAGTGGCGCCCCAGACAAAATAAAGCCGATGATGAAACATCGGCTGGCACAAACATGGTGTTCATCCTTTCGACGGAGTTTAGTGCTCCAGGATTAGATGAAGCACCTGTGGCACAACTTGACTGCGGCCCACGGCCAGTTATCTTTGAGAAGCCACGAGAAAGAAGCTACAGACATCTGAAGGCCCTGTACTTGCGAGGCTATATCGATGGGCAGCCTGTCAACAAGATGCTGGTGGACACCGGAGCGGCAGTCAACATTATGTCATACTCCATGCTACGTCGGTTGGGACGCTCTAGCTCGGATCTGATCAAGACCAACGTGACATTGAGCGATTTCAACGGCCAAGCGTCTGACGCACAAGGTGTTCTGAATGTGGATCTGACCGTAGGAAGGAAAACCATCCCTACGACGTTCTTTATTGTTGATAGCAAGAGCACCTATGCTATCCTGCTAGGAAGAGATTGGATCCACGCCAACTGTTGCATTCCATCCACGATGCACCAATGCATAATACAGTGGGATGGAGATGAAGTAGAGGTCGTCCATGCAGATGACTCAGCCGAGATTTCAACGGCTGGCATGAACGCTTGGGAGACAACAGGCCAAGAGCCACTCTCAGGCATCAATTTGGACGACTGCGAGCGCATCGACGTGACGAAGGACGGGGTTAGGCTGGTCTTATCCACCGGCCTGACCGTATAGCAAGAACAAACCTATGGACAAACGTGGCGAGGCCGATCCTTGGGATCGGCCCCAAAGATCTATGGAGGAACATTGCAAAAACCTTCATTGAGCGATTCAGTCAGCGTGGAGGCCGATTCCAGCAATCGGCCAAAATTATCCTCACCATACGTTCTGCTTGGGTTCAACGTCGATCTAATGGGCAGCGGTTTTACGTCGGCTGATGAGGGTCAACATTAGTCCTAACGGAGCCGACGTTCAAATACAGTGCCTTGGCTAACTACAGAGCCGATATCCGCAGTTACCTGACAGATTCGGCTCGGGGGGCACCTAATCAGATGAACATGTGCGATACATGTGCAGTGAAATATTGGGGGCCGATAGAAAAATCGGCCATTAAAAAAAATTCTCATGGTATACAGCCGATGCACGGACATCGACTTTAGAGCTAAGAAACAAAGCCGATGCGCAGCCATCGACTCTAGTACAATTACACAGGATCTACCCGCTGCGTGTTCAAGACGCGGATTTTCACCAAGTCGGTCTTCAGTTCAGCTTCAAGGCCTTCTGCTCCCTTGAGGGAGTGAACAATGAGAGCTTCCTCAGCTGCAATGAGCCGATTTTGGTGCCCGAACTTTCTCTTCGAGGACTTCCAACCCTTTGCGCCAGTTCAGCAAAGATCGTCGAAGCGTCAGTTTTGGCATGCAAGGCAGCCTTTTGCTCATTAAGCCGTTGGTGTTTCGTCTACAATATCGGCTTTCAACGGAAGAAGAGGCGATCGATGGGGGCAAGTTTGGCTGGCTCGGCATGATGGCTGTCTCAGAATTACCTGAGTTCAAAGCCCTTTGTCTGATCTGTGCGTCCTCACCGCTATTCTCGCCTTGACTGAGGCTCGCGGGGCAGCTGGCCTGGTAGATGCTCTGTTTTAGAAGCCGATTGGGGTGTCATCGGCTGGTCCTTCATCGCAACCTTCTTAAAAAATGGGAGTTCGCGCAGAAGAGGATCACTGGAGCTGGTGGGAGGAATTTAAGGGCTCTCTTGAAGGCAAGGGTCTTCCACATTATCCACCAGATCTCAAAGTCATCAGTTGAAGAGTTGAAGGATAGATTGCGAAGAACCGATGCGTTGCTATCGGCTCATTGAGCATTGGCTAAGTGAACAATCGGCAAAGTCAATATGAGGGGGAATCGGCTAAATTAGCTTAAAGGAAATCGGCGAAATCAAACTGGGGGAAGTTCTTCATTGATAAATAGGATTTCTTACATAAAGAGCTGATTGCTCTCAAAAGGAAATACTAGGGGGTACATTGCCCCATCTACTACTGTTGATCCTATGCTAAGGGTCCTATCTACGGGCCGTCGCTGCCCTCGTCGTCGCCGTCGTCGCCGCTGTCGGCGCTACTTCCGACGGGCTCGTCGTCGCTGCTGCAGCGGCCGCCGGCCGGGCCCTCGTTGTCCTCGTCCTCCTCGCCGCCGTCGCCGCTGCCGCCGTCGGTCGCTGAAGTTCCCCGGCCAGGGGCAGAAGCGCTTGGCCGGCGGTTCGTCGGAGGAGGTGTCGTCCTCCTCCTCCTTCTCCTCCTCCTCCTCCTCGGGGGAGGTGAAGTTATCACAGGAGAGGCGATCGTCATCGCTCACCTCCTCCGTTTCCCCGTCGGCGAGGAAGCGGAGGTCACTTTCCCCGTCGGTCGAGGACTTGTCATCCTCAGACCAGACGGAGAAATCGTGACTGGATTCCTCCCCGGCTTCGATGGCGCGGCGGATGTTGGCCGCATGGGCCTCCTCCGGGTTCCACTCCGGCGTCGGCTCGCGGGAGGAGGATTGGGTGGAAGGACCCGATGAGGCAGAGGAGAAAGAAGACATGGTGGCGCAGGAGGGTTTTTGGAGTGCTAATGCGAAGGGGATGAAGAAGCAAACTGTTTGGAGCAGTTAAATAAAAGGGGATATAGTGGAAATTCAATGCCATAGCAGTTTCCGAGGAAGTGGTGCCCAACGAAAAAAAAATTTTGCCAGGGCACGCAGAAGTGGAAGAGGCAAGGCATCATGATGGAGGATACTGCGACGGTTCTGTCACGACATGACCCGACGAAGAAAAAGCAGAGTGATTTTGGAATTATCAATTCCAAAACCAGGGGGGCATGTGTTATCACCAGAATTTGACCGAGTCAGAGGTGGGCCGTGATCAAGATGGGCTTGAAGAATATACATGGAAGGAATACATGAATCGGCCTTATATGCAAAGTTTGGGCTAGTTCGCCCGTGTATCTGTAATATAGTAGGATACGTATCGATTAGATAGAGTTTGGCTCGTGCCCGATTGGGATTATTCCCACGTTAGAAAGTCTACGGACTATAAATATGTATCTAGGGTTTATGAAATAAACAACAATCACGTTCACCACAAACCAATCTAGGCGCATCGCCAACTCCCTTGTCTCGAGGGTTTCTTCCGGGTAAGCATCATGCTGCCTAGATCGCATCTTGCGATCTAGGCAGTACACGTTTATCCGCTGTTCATGCGTTGCTCGTACTGAAGCCTTTTTGATGGCGAGCAACGTAGTTATCTTAGACGTGTTAGGGTTAGCATTGTTCCTCGTATCATATGCCGTCGTCGTGCAACCCTTATACGTCTAGCCACCCTTACGCCTATCTTAGGTGTAAGGGCGGCACCCCGCTTGATCATTATTTAGTAGATCTGATCCGTTATGATTGCTCCTTGTTCTTCAAGGATTAGTTTAATATCCGCATAGTTAGGCCTTACAAACGGGTTGAAGGATCCAGTGGCGCGTAGGGTGTAGTTTGCTAGCCCTAGACAGGATGTACCGGGGATCAACCTCGTGTTGGTTTTTAGGCCTTGTCTAGGGTCGGTTTACGATCACCGTGCGTGGACGCCAGGCTCAATCACGAGTAGGATGTTCCGATTATGTGGTGAAAACCCTAAATCGTAGTAGGTCGTTTTAGCTTTATTTTGATCAAGCAGGACCACCATATATTCGTACACCTCGTACGGATCATGGGTGGATCGGCTCTTTGAGCCGATTCACAGGACAACCTGAGAGCCGATCGAGGCTCGTATTTAATGTTTACGTGTATGCCATGCAGGAAACTAAGCGAGGCACTGATACGTCTCCGACGTATCGATAATTTCTTATGTTCCATGCCACATTATTGATGTTATCTACATGTTTTATGCACACTTTATGTCATATTCGTGCATTTTCTGGAACTAACCTATTAACAAGATGCCGAAGTGCCGCTTGTTTTCTGCTGTTTTTGGTTTCAGAAATCCTAGTAAGGAAATATTCTCGGAATTGGACGAAATCAAAGCCTGTGGGCCTATTTTCTCACGAAGCTTCCGAAGTCCGAAGGAGAGACGAAGAGGGGCCACGGAGGGGCCACACCCTAGGGCGGCGCGGCCCCCCCTTGGCCGCGCGGCCCTGTGGTGTGGGGCCCCCGTGCCGCCTCTTGACCTGCCCTTTCGCCTATAAAAAGTCTCCGTGACGAAAACCCCAGTACCGAGAACCACGATACGGAAAACCTTCCAGAGACGCCGCCGCCGCCGATCCCATCTCGGGGGATCCAGGAGATCGCCTCCGGCACCCTGCCGGAGAGGGGAATCATCTCCCGGAGGACTCTACGCCGCCATGGTCGCCTCCGGTGTGATGTGTGAGTAGTCTACCCCTGGACTATGGGTCCATAGCAGTAGCTAGATGGTTGTCTTCTCCCCATTGTGCTATCATTGTCGGATCTTGTGAGCTGCCTAACATGATCAAGATCATCTATATGTAATTCTATATGTTGCGTTTGTTGGGATCCGATGAATAGAGAATACTTGTTATGTTGATTATCAAAGTTATATCTACGTGTTGTTTATGATCTTGCATGCTTTCCGTTACTAGTAGATGCTCTGGCCAAGTAGATGCTTGTAACTCCAAGAGGGAGTATTTATGCTCGATAGTGGGTTCATGCCTGCATTGACACCTGGGACAGTGACAGAAAGTTCTAAGGTTGTGTTGTGCTGTTGCCACTAGGGATAAAACATTGATGCTATGTCTAAGGATGTAGTTGTTGATTACATTACGCACCATACTTAATGCAATTGTCTGTTGTTAGCAACTTAATACTGGAGGGGGTTCGGATGATAACCTGAAGGTGGACTTTTTAGGCATAGATGCAGTTGGATGGCGGTCTATGTACTTTGTCGTAATGCCCAATTAAATCTCACTATACTCATCATGATATGTATGTGCATGGTCATGCTCTCTTTATTTGTCAATTGCCTAACTGTAATTTGTTCACCCAACATGCTGTTCGTCTTATGGGAGAGACACCTCTAGTGAACTGTGGACCCCGGTCTAATTCTCTTTACTGAAATACACCCATCGCAATACTGTTCTACTGTTTTCTGCAAACAATCATCTTCCACACAATACGGTTAATCCTTTATTACAGCAAGCCGGTGAGATTGACAACCTCACTGTTTCGTTGGGGCAAAGTACTTTGGTTGTGTTGTGCAGGTTCCACGTTGGCGCCGGAATCTCTGGTGTTGCGCCGCACTACATCCCGCCGCCATCAACCTTCAACGTGCTTCTTGGCTCCTCCTGGTTCAATAAACCTTGGTTTCTTTCTGAGGGAAAACTTGCTGCTGTGCGCATCATACCTTCCTCTTGGGGTTGCCCAACGAACGTGTGAAATACACGCCATCAAGCATATTTTCTGGCGCCGTTGCCGGGGAGATCAAGACACGCTGCAAGGGGAGTCTCCACTTCTCAATCTCTCTACTTTGTTTTTGTCTTGCTTAGTTTTATTTACTACTTTGTTTGCTACACTAAATCAAAATACAAAAAAAATTAGTTGCTAGTTTTACTTTATTTGCTATCTTGTTTGCTATATCAAAAACACAAAAAAATTAGTTACTTGTTTTACTTTACTTAATATCATGCATATTTTTATTTCACTAGTTAAGCATAATGGAAAACAACAAAAATATGAGAGATCTTTATGAACTTTATCTTGAATTAGGACATGATGTGTTTGAAGAGAGAATTAAAAAACCCATGGAACTTTATATGCATGCTAATGGGAATGTTATTACTATGAATGCTTTGAACACCATTGTTTCTAATGCTATGGAAAATTCTAAGCTTGGGGAAGCTGGCTTTGATGAGCATGATCTTTTTAGTCCCCCAAGCATTGAGGAGAAAATTTTCTTTTATGATTACAATATGCCTCCTATATATGATGATAGCCACTTTGTTGAATTTGCTCCCACTACAACTAATAAAATTGATTATGCTTATGTGGAGAGTAATAATTTTATGCATGAGACTCATGATAAGAATGCTTTATGTGATAGTTATATTGTTGAGTTTGCTCATGATGCTACTGAAAGTTATTATGAGAGAGGAAAATATGGTTGTAGAAATTTTCATGTTACTAAAACACCTCTCTATGTGCTGAAATTTTTGAAGCTACACTTGTTTTATCTTTCTACGCTTGTTGCATTATGCTTCTTGAACTTGTTTATTTACAAGATTCCTCTTCATAGGAAGCATGTTAGACTTAAATGTGTTTTGAATTTGCCTCTTGAAGCTCTCTTTTGCTTCAAATACTATTTCTTGCGAGTGCATCATCAAAACTGCTGAGCCCATCTTAATGGCTATAAAGAAAGAACTTCTTGGGAGACAACCCATATGTTTTTACCTACAGTACTTTGTTTTTATTTTGTGTCTTGGAAGTTGTTTACTACTGTAGCAACCTCTCCTTATCTTAGTTTTGTGTTTTGTTGTGCCAAGTTAAGCCGTTGATAGAAAAGTAAGTACTAGATTTGGATTACTGCACAGTTCCAGATTTCTTTGCTGTCACGAATCTGGGTCCACCTCCCTGTAGGTAACTCAGAAAATTAAGCCAATTTACGTGCATGATCCTCAGATATGTACGCAACTTTCATTCAATTTGAGCATTTTCATTTGAGCAAGTCTGGTGCCATTTTAAAATTCGTCAATACGAACTGTTCTGTTTTGACAGATTCTGCCTTTTATTTCGCATTGCCTCTTTCGCTATGTTGGATGAATTTCTTTGATCCATTAATGTCCAGTAGCATTATGCAATGTCCAGAAGTGTTAAGAATGATTGTGTCACCTCTGAATATGTCAATTTATAATGTGCACTAACCCTCTAATGAGTTGTTTCGAGTTTGGTGTGGAGGAAGTTTTCAAGGATCAAGAGAGGAGTATGATGCAACATGATCAAGGAGAGTGAAAGCTCTAAGCTTGGGGATGCACCCGGTGGTTCACCCCTGCATATATCAAGAAGACTCAAGCATCTAAGCTTGGGGATGCCCAAGGCATCCCCTTCTTCATCGACAACATTATCAGGTTCCTCCCCTGAAACTATATTTTTATTCCATCACATCTTATGTGCTTTTTCTTGGAGCGTCGGTTTGTTTTTGTTTTTTGTTTTGTTTGAATAAAATGGATCCTAGCATTCACTTTATGGGAGAGAGACACGCTCCGCTGTAGCATATGGACAAGTATGTCCTTGGTTTCTACTCATAGTATTCATGGCGAAGTTTCTCCTTCGTTAAATTGTTATATGGTTGGAATTGGAAAATGATACATGTAGTAATTGCTATAAATGTCTTGGGTAATGTGATACTTGGCAATTGTTGTGCTCATGATTAAGCTCTTGCATCATATGCTTTGCACCCATTAATGAAGAAATACATAGAGCATGCTAAAATTTGGTTTGCATATTTGGTTTCTCTAAGGTCTAGATAATTTCTAGTATTGAGTTTGAACAACAAGGAAGACGGTGTAGAGTCTTATAATGTTTTCAATATGTCTTTTATGTGAGTTTTGCTGCACCGGTTCATCCTTGTGTTTGTTTCAAATAAGCCTTGCTAGCCTAAACCTTGTATCGAGAGGGAATACTTCTCATGCATCCAAAATACTTGAGCCAACCACTATGCCATTTGTGTCCACCATACCTACCTATACTACATGGTATTTTCCGCCATTCCAAAGTAAATTGCTTGAGTGCTACCTTTAAACAATTCAAAATTTATCACCTCTGATTTGTGTCAATGTTTTATCGCTCATGAGGAAGTATGTGGTGTTTATCTTTCAATCTTGTTGGGCAACTTTCACCAATGGACTAGTGGCTTCATCCGCTTATCCAATAATTTTGCAAAAAGAGCTGGCAATGGGATTCCCAGTCCCAAATTAATTAACAAAAATAGACACTCCTCCATGGTATGTGATTGTTGGACGGCACCCGAAGGATTCGGTTAGCCATGGCTTGTGTAAGCAAAGGTTGGGAGGAGTGTCATCATAATAAAACTAAAATAAAAAGGCACTCCTTCATGGTATGAGATTGTTGGCAGGCACCCGAGGATTCGGTTAGCCATGGTTTGTGAAAGAAAGGTTGGAAGGAGTGCCACCCAAAATAAAATAAAATGGGAGCCGCTCTTTGAAGGTTTGTCTGGCAAGGGGGTTAGAGTACCCGCTACCATTCGTTGACAACAACATACACCTCTCAAAACTTTATTTTTTATGCTCTCTTTATGTTTTCAAAATCAAAGCTCTAGCACAAATATAGCAATCGATGCTTTTCCTCTATGAAGGACCATTCTTTTACTTTCAATGTTGAGTCAGTTCACCTATTTCTCTCCACCTCAAGAAGCAAACACTTGTGTGAACTATGCATTGATTCCTACATACTTGCTTATTGCACTTATTATATTACTCTATGTTGACAATATCCATGAGATATACATGTTACAAGTTGAAAGCAACCGCTGAAACTTAATCTTCTTTTGTGTTGCTTCAATACCTTTACTTTGAATTATTGCTTTATGAGTTAACTCTTATGCAAGACTTATTGATGCTTGTCTTGAAGTGCTATTCATGAAAAGTCTTTGCTATATGATTCACTTGTTTACTCATGTCATATACATTGTTTTGATCGCTGCATTCACTACATATGCTTTACAAATAGTATGATCAAGATTATGATGGCATGTCACTCCGTAAATTATCTGTGTTATCGTTTTACCTCGCCGGACGAGCAGAACTAAGCTTGGGGATGCTGATACGTCTCCGACGTATCGATAATTTCTTATGTTCCATGCCACATTATTGATGTTATCTACATGTTTTATGCACACTTTATGTCATATTCGTGCATTTTCTGGAACTAACCTATTAACAAGATGCCGAAGTGCCAGTTGCTGTTTTCTGCTGTTTTTGGTTTCAGAAATCCTAGTAAGGAAATATTCTCGGAATTGGACGAAATCAAAGCCTGTGGGGCCTATTTTCTCACGAAGCTTCCCGAAGTCCGAAGGAGAGACGAAGAGGGGCCACGGAGGGGCCACACCCTAGGGCGGCGCGGCCCCCCCCCCTTGGCCGCGCGGCCCTGTGGTGTGGGGCCCCCGTGCCGCCTCTTGACCTGCCCTTTCGCCTATAAAAAGTCTCCGTGACGAAAACCCCGCATCGAGAACCACGATACGGAAAACCTTCCAGACGCCGCCGCCGCCGATCCCATCTCGGGGATCCAGAGATCGCCTCCGGCACCCTGCCGGAGAGGGGAATCATCTCCCGGAGGACTCTATGCCGCCATGGTCGCCTCCGGTGTGATGTGTGAGTAGTCTACCCCTGGACTATGGGTCCATAGCAGTAGCTAGATGGTTGTCTTCTCCCCATTGTGCTATCATTGTCGGATCTTGTGAGCTGCCTAACATGATCAAGATCATCTATATGTAATTCTATATGTTGCGTTTGTTGGGATCCGATGAATAGAGAATACTTGTTATGTTGATTATCAAAGTTATATCTACGTGTTGTTTATGATCTTGCATGCTTTCCGTTACTAGTAGATGCTCTGGCCAAGTAGATGCTTGTAACTCCAAGAGGGAGTATTTATGCTCGATAGTGGGTTCATGCCTGCATTGACACTGGGACAAGGACAGAAAGTTCTAAGGTTGTGTTGTGCTGTTGCCACTAGGGATAAAACATTGATGCTATGTCTAAGGATGTAGTTGTTGATTACATTACGCACCATACTTAATGCAATTGTCTGTTGTTAGCAACTTAATACTGGAGGGGGTTCGGATGATAACCTGAAGGTGGACTTTTTAGGTATAGATGCAGTTGGATGGCGGTCTATGTACTTTGTCGTAATGCCCAATTAAATCTCACTATACTCATCATGATATGTATGTGCATGGTCATGCTCTCTTTATTTGTCAATTGCCTAACTGTAATTTGTTCACCCAACATGTCGTTTCGTCTTATGGGAGAGACACCTCTAGTGAACCGTGGACCCCGGTCCAATTCTCTTTATCGAAATACAATCATCGCACATCGTTTCTACCGTTTTCTCGCAAACAATCATCTTCCACACAATACGGTTAATCCTTTGTTACAGCAAGCCGGTGAGATTGACAACCTCACTGTTTCGTTGGGGCAAAGTACTTTGGTTGTGTTGTGCAGGTTCCACGTTGGCGCCGGAATCTCTGGTGTTGCGCCGCACTACATCCCGCCGCCATCAACCTTCAACGTGCTTCTTGGCTCCTCCTGGTTCGATAAACCTTGGTTTCTTTCTGAGGGAAAACTTGCTGCTGTGCGCATCATACCTTCCTCTTGGGGTTGCCCAACGAACGTGTGAAATACACGCCATCAGGCACATCCATCACCTTCCTGACCAGGTATAGGTCAGGTGGCACGCCCTTGCACCAGCATCGGACGTGCGTGCCGAGTCTTTGCGGGCCGTCGCTCGGAGGGACCAGGGCCAGCCGCAGTCCTGGGAGCCTCCCGGCTCTACTTGTGTTGCCCGTCGCTGCTCGCCGGTGGGTTTCTGACCGCAACAGATGCCCCGGTGGTTCATCCCTACATATTTCAAGAATACTCAAGCATCTAAGCTTGGGGATGCCCAAGGCATCCCCTTCTTCATCGACAAATTATCAGGTTCCTCCCTTGAAACTATATTTTTATTCGGCCACATCTTATGTACTTTACTTGGAGCGTCTGTTTGTTTCTGTTTTTGTCTTTGTTTGAATAAATGCTTGTGTGGGAGAGAGATACGCTCCGCTGGTTCATATGAACACATGTGTTCTTAGCTTTTAATTTTCATGGTGAAGGTTGAAACTGCTTCGTTAATTGTTATATGGTTGGAAACGGGAAATGCTATATGTAGTAATTGGTATGATGTCTTGAATAATGTGATACTTGGCAATTGTTGTGCTCATGTTTAAGCTCTTGCATCATATACTTTGCACCTATTATGAAGAAATACATAGAGCTTGCTAAAATTTGGTTTGCATAATTGGTCTCTCTAAGGTCTGGATAATTTCTAGTAAGGGTCGAACAACAAGGAAGACGATATAGAGTCTTATAATGCTTACAATATGTCTTTTATGTGAGTTTTGCTGTACCGGTTCATACTTGTGTTTGTTTCAAATAACCTTGCTAGCCTAAACCTTGTATCGAGAGGGAATACTTCTCATGCATCCAAAATCCTTGAGCCAAACACTATGCCACTTGTGTACACCATACCTACCTACTACATGGTATTTCTCCGCCATTCCAAAGTAAATTGCTTGAGTGCTACCTTTAAACAATTCAAAATTTATCACCTCTGATTTGTGTCAATGTTTTATAGCTCATGAGGAAGTATGTGGTGTTTATCTTTCAATCTTGTTGGGCAACTTTCACCAATGGACTAGTGGCTTCATCCGCTTATCCAATAATTTTGCAAAAAGAGCTGGCAATGGGGTTCCCAGCCCCAAATTAATTAACATTCATAATTTTACAAAAAATAGAAACTCCTCCATGGTATGTGATTGTTGGACGGCACCCGAGGATTCGGTTAGCCATGGCTTGAGAAAGAAAAGGTGGGGAGGAGTGTCATCTAAATAAAACTAAAATAAAAAGGCACTCCTTCATGGTATGAGATTGTTGGCAGGCACCCGAGGATTCGGTTAGCCATGGTTTGTGAAAGCAAAGGTTGGAAGGAGTGCCACCCAAAAATAAAAATGTCTAATGGGAGCCGCTCTTTGAAGGTTTGTCTGGCAAAGGGGTTAGAGTGCCCACTGCCATTCGTTGACAACAACAAACACCTCTCAAAATTTTACTTTTATGCTCTCTTTATGTTTTCAAAACCAAAGCTCTAGCACAAATATAGCAATCGATGCTTCCCTCTACGAAGGGCCTTTCTTCTACTTTTATGTTGAGTCAGTTTACCCATTTCTCTCTATCTTAGAAGCAAACACTTGTGTCAACTGTGCATTGATTCTTACATACTTGCTTATTGCACTTGTTATATTGCTTTGCACTGACAATATCCATGAGATATATATGTTACAAGTTGAAAGCAACCGCTGAAACTTAATCTTCCTTTGTGTTGCTTCAATGCCTCTACTATGAATTTATTGCTTTATGAGTTAACTCTTATGCAAGACTTATTGATGTTTGTCTTGAAAGTACTATTCATGAAAAGTCTTTGCTATATGATTCAGTTGTTTAATCATTGTCTTTACCATTGTCTTGAATCGCTGCATTCATCTCATATGCTTTACAATAGTATGATTAAGATTATGTTGGTAGCATGTCACTTCAGAAATTATATTTGTTATCGTTTACCTACTCGAGGACGAGTAGGAACTAAGCTTGGGGATGCTGATACGTCTCCGACGTATCGATAATTTCTTATGTTCCATGCTTGTTTTATGACAATACCTACATGTTTTATACATACTTTATGATGATTTTATGCGTTTTCCGGAACTAACCTATTGACGAGATGCCGAAGTGCCAGTTCCTGTTTTCTGCTGTTTTTGGTTTCAGAAATCCTAGTAAGGAAATATTCTCGGAATTGGACGAAATCAACGCCCAGCATCTTAGAATTGCATGAAGCTTCTAGAACACCCGAGAGCCGCCAGAGGGGGGCCACAGGCCCACCAGATGACAGGCCGGCGCGGCCAGGGTGTGGGCCGCGCCCCCTAGTGTGTCACCGCCTGGTCGACCTTCCGACTCCGCCTCTTCACCTATATGAAGGTCCCTGACCTAAAACATCAATACGGAAAAGCCACGGTACGAGAAACCATCCAGAGCCGCCGCCATCGCGAAGCCAAGATCTGGGGGACAGGAGTCTCTGTTCCGGCACGCCGCCGGGACGGGGAAGTGCCCCCAGAAGGCTTCTCCATCGACACCACCGCCATCTTCATCACCGCTGCTGTCTCCCATGAGGAGGGAGTAGTTCTCCATCGAGGCTAAGGGCTGTACCGGTAGCTATGTGGTTAATCTCTCTCCTATGTACTTCAATACAATAATCTCATGAGCTGCCTTACATGATTGAGATTCATATGTGTTTTGTATCGCTATTCATCTATGTGCTACTCTAGTGATGTTATTAAAGTACTCTATTCCTCCTGCACGGTGTAATGGTGACAGTGTGTGCATCGTGTAGTACTTGGCGTAGGTTATGATTGTAATCTCTTGTAGATTATGAAGTTAATTATTGCTATGATAGTATTGATGTGATCTATGCCTCCTTCATAGTGTGATGGTGACAGTGTGCATGCTATGTTAGTACTTGGTGTAGTCGTGTTGATCTATCATGCACTCTAAGGTTATTTAAATATGAATATCGAATATTGTGGAGCTTGTTAACTCCGTCATTGAGGGTTCGTGTAATCCTACACAATTAGTGGTGTTCATCATCCAACAAGAGAGTGTAGAGTAGAGCATTTATCTATTTATTTTGTTATGTGATCAATGTTGAGAGTGTCCACTAGTGAAAGTATAATCCCTAGGCCTTGTTCCCAAATACTGCTATCGCTGCTTGTTTACTGTTTTACTGCATCTGTACTGCCTGCAATATTTCCACCATCAACCACATGCCAGTTGTAGCATCAAGCTATTTTCTGGTGCCGTTACTACTGCTCATCATATTCATTCATACCACCTGTATTTCACTATCTCTTCGCCGAACTAGTGCACCTATACATCTGACAAGTGTATTAGGTGTGTTGGGGACACAAGAGACTTCTTGCTTTGTGGTTGCAGGGTTGCATGAGAGGGATATCTTTGACCTCTTCCTCCCTGAGTTCGATAGACTGGTCTCCCGGAGAAGTAGGCGACGGTAGAAAGCATTTTTATTACTCCTGTTGAAGGAGGCAGTGGTCCAATTGGCTATTGAAGTCAGTGGATTCTGCCCAGAGTAATCTCTAAAATAGTGAAGCCAGTTAACCTTGGGTGATCCACTTAAGGGAAAACTTGCTGCTGTTCTACAATCCTCTGCTCTTGGAGGCCCAACACTGTCTACAGGGAAAGAAGCGTGAGTAGACACAAGGCACCCGAGGATTCGGTTAGCCATGGTTTGTGAAAGCAAAGGTTGGAAGAAGTGTCACCCAAAAATAAAAATAAACTACATCATGGGAGCCGCTCTTTGAAGGTCTGTCTGGTAAGGGGGTTAGAGTGCCCACTACCATTCGTTGACAACAACAAACACCTCTCAAAACTTTACTTTTATGCTCTCTATATGATTTCAAAACATAAAAAGCTCTAGCACATGATTTTATCCCTGCTTCCCTCTGCGAAGGGCCATTCTTTTACTTTATGTTGATTCAGTTTACCTACTTCCTTCCATCTTAGAAGCAAACACTTGTGTCAACTGTGCATTCATTCTTACATACTTGCTTATTTGCATTCATCATATTACTTTATGTTGACAATTATCCATGAGATATGCATGTTGAAAGTTGAAAGCAACTGCTGAAACTTATATCTTCCTTTGTGTTGCTTCGATGCCTTTACTTTGAATCTATTGCTTTATGAGTTAACTCTTATGCAAGGCTTTTGATGCTTGTCTTGAAAGTACTCTTCATGAAAAGTTTTGCTATATGTTATCTAATTGTTAGCAACTATAGATCATTGCCTTGAGTCATTTCATTCATCTCATATGCTTTGTAATAGTATGATCAAGGTTATGTAAGTAGCATGTCACTACAGAAATTATTCTTTTTATCGTTTACCTACTCGAGGACGAGTAGGAACTAAGCTTGGGGATGCTGATACGTCTCCAACGTATCCATAATTTCTGATGTTCCATGCTTGTTTTATGACAATACTTACATGTTTTGCTCGCAATTTATAATGTTTTTATGCATTTTCCGGAACTAACCTATTAACAAGATGCCACAGTGTCAGTTCCTGTTTTCTGCTGTTTTTGGTTCCAGAAAGGCTGTTCGGGCAATATTCTCGGAATTGGACGAAATCACGCCAAACATCTTATTTTCCCCGGAAGCATCCAGAATACCGAAGGAGAGTCGGAGGGGAGCCAGGGGGCCCCACCCCACAGGGCGGCGCGGCCAAAGGGGGGGCGCGCCCCCCTACTGTATGGGCCCCCCAGAAACCCTTTTGCGCCGCCTCTTCGCCTATTTAACCCCTCGCGACCTAAATCCTCGATACCTTTTGACGAAACTCCAGAAAGACTCCAGGGGCGCCGCCGCCATCGCGAAACTCCAATTCGGGGGACAGAAGTCTCTGTTCCGGCACTCGCCGGACGGGGAAGTGCCCCCGGAAGCCATCTCCATCAACGCCATCGCCTCCATCATGCTCCGTGAGTAGTTCCCCCATGGACTACGGGTTCTAGCAGTAGCTAGTTGGTATTGTCTCCTCCATGTACTTCAATACAATGATCTCATGAGCTGCCTTACATGATTGAGATCCATCTGATGTAATCGGTGTTGTGTTTGTTGGGATCCGATGGATGATACATTATGATTAGTCTATCTATAAAGTTTGTGAAGTTATTGTTGCAGCAATCTTGTTGTGTTTAATGCTTGTCACTAGGGCCCGAGTGGCATGATCTTAGATTTAAGCTCTATACTTATTGCTTAGATTGTATCTACAAGTTGTATGCACATGTCTATGTCCGGAACCAAAGGCCCCAAAGTGACAGAAATTGGGACAACTGGAGGGGAAGGCGTAGGTGTGAGGATCACATGTTTTCACGGAGTGTTAATGCTTTGCTCCGGTACTCTATTAAAAGGAGTACCTTAATATCCAGTAGATTCCCTAGAGGCCCGGCTGCCACCGGCTGGTAGGACAAAAGATGTTGTACAAGTTTCTCATTGCGAGCACGTATGACTATATATGGAAAACATGCCTACATAATTAATAATCTTGATGTTCTATCTTAATGCTTTCAATCCTATCAATTGCCCAACTGTAATTTGTTCACCCAACACTTGTCACTTGTTATTGGAGAGTTACCACTAGTGTAGATCGCTGGGAACCCCGGTCCATCTGTCATCATCATATACTTGTTCTATATGTCATTGGAAGTAGTATCAACTATTTTCCGGTGCCATTGCTCCGGTGTTACTGCCACCGCTGCTATGTTACTATTACTATTGCTCTCATATTACTGCTGCTTTCACATCACCCCTGTTACTAGTGCTTTTCCAGGTGCAGCTGAATTGACAACTCAGTTGTTAAGGCTTATAAGTATTCTTTACCTCCCCTTGTGTCGAATCAATAAATTTGGGTTTTACTTCCCTCGAAGACTATCGCGATCCCCTATACTTGTGGGTTATCACCCCGCAGAGGCGGCTGTGACTCTTCGCGACTATCCCCCGGAGCTTAGGTTTTCGTGACGAAGAAATACGCGAAGGAGAGGAGGCCAGAGGGGGCTGTGGGCCCCCTCCCCACAAGGCGGCGCGGCCAGGCCTTGGCCCACGCCGGCCTGTGAGGTGGGCCCACGGCGGCCCTCCTCGGCTCCCCCTTCTGGCTCCCTTCGTCTTCTGGAAAAATAGGAATTTTCATATAATTTCCGTCAATTGTTGATCTTCCGAAATATTGCATTCTGACGGCGCCTTTTCCAGCAGAATCCTGACTCCGGTACGCGATCCTCCAATAATCATGAAACATGCAAAATAGATGAAATAACATAAGTATCATCTCCAAATATGAAATATATCAATGAATAACAGCAAATTATGATATAAAATAGTGATGCAAATTGGACGTATCAACTCCCCCCAAGCTTAGACTTCGCTTGTCCCCAAGCGAAACTGAACTCGGTAAACAGGACCACATGTTTATGGAGTGAAGAGTCGATAAATAAAATATGAACAAGAAGCATCATATTCATTCACACAAGACATTCTAGTAAACAACTTCCTCATATAATTCAACTTGAACCAAGTATAAGGTAATCACAAATAAAGGTGCATAAGAAATCATAATTGGTGATGGCAAACTTCGTTCTTGGTCAGAGAACAATTAACAGGTTATACTTATCTATCGAGCAACGCTCTCATGTTAAAGTTTATATGGCACAACTTGCATACTCAATCATAATAATCTCCTCATAATCATTGATAACTTTCAAAGCTATATTCATTCGGATAAAACTTGTACTAAACAAGGAAGAGTAAAAGACATGATGAAGTAAATCACAATATAGATGGTTTGATCACAACAACTCAAATGCTTGCTTAAGATGGAGGGAAATAGGTTTACTGACTCAACATAGAGTAAAAGACAGGCCCTTCGCAGGGGATTAAATCATGTGCTAGAGCTTTTTCAGTTTTGAAATCATATAAAGAGAGTAAAAGTAACATTTTGAGAGGTGTTTGTTGTTGTCAACGACTGGTAGCGGGTACTCTAACCCCCTAGCCAGACAAACTCTCGAAGAGCGGCTCCCATAAAGTTTTATTTTAGGTTGGCACTCCTCCCAAACTTTGCTTTCACAAACCATGGCTAACCGAATCCTCGGGTGCCTGCCCAACAATCTCATACCATGAAGGAGTGCCTTTTATTTTAGTTTTATTTAGATGACAGTCCTCCCCACCTTTGCTTTCTCAAGCCATGGCTAACCGAATCCTCGGGTGCCTTCCAACAATCACATACCATGGAGGAGTGTCTATTTGTAAAATTATGAAGGTTAATTAATTTGGGACTGGGAATCCCATTGCCAGCTCTTTTTGCAAAGTTATTGGATAAGCGGATGAAGCCACTAGTCCATTGGTGAAAGTTGCCCAACAAGATTGAAAGATAAAACACCACATACTTCCTCATGAGCTATAAAACATTGACACAAATAAGGGATAGTAAATTTTGAATTGTTTAAAGGTAGCACACGAAGTATTTACTTGGAATGGCAGGAAATACCATGTAGTAGGCAGTTATGGTGGACACAAATGGCATAGGCTCGGGTTAAGGTTTGGATGCACGAGAAGAATTCCCTCTCAGTACAGGTTTTTGGCTAGCAAGGTTAATTAGCAAGCACAAGAGTTGAGGGAAACAAACAAATATACATGTGATAGAAACAATCATGCATCTTCCTTGTAAGCACAAACAATTTTAACTTCAGAATAATAAGCTAAGGAGCTAACAAGAAAGAAAGACAATGAAACAACTATCTACATGTATTTCCCTTTTCTACTTAAACCTCAAGGTGTTATTGCTATTGACCAATGCTAAGTTTGCCAAAACCAAATAGATTTATTCAATGCTCCCAAAGTGATACCAATACTAATAACAAGATCAATCATATAATAGAGATTGCAAACTAAAATAAGATGTGCAATATGTAAATGATAAGACTTCTCATTAATATTCCATAACGATAACTCACACCAAGGGATAAATAGACAACCAACTAAAGGAGAGATACTTCCACACTGCAACCCATCTTATATGATAACTTCCCTACTCATGATATGACACTACTTGATAGTAAAAAATGAAAGATAGTGATGATGTGATACCGCGACACTCCCCCAAGCTTGGAACAAACCAAGGGGATGCCAATACTGATGATGAATTACTCCTTCGGCGATGGTGGTGATGAATTCCCATCATCAGACTTCCAAGGAAGAGGCTCTCCATCAACAAACGACATCTTTGTCTCGGGAATCCTGAAACTAGCAGCATAGCTTATGTGTTTAAACCTGTTTTCATACTCACAGTTTTGATTCTGAACGTCATAGAGTTGAGCTTGAAGTTTGTTGGTGGTGTCGTGAAGTGAGAGGATGTCGTCCCATAGCTTTGCAGTCTCCTTCTTGTGTGCATCAATAAGTTCAGACACAATCTTGTGGAAGATGTCCACCTCACGCTCAGCCATCTTCTTGTAGTTGAAGACCTCTTGTTCTAGCTTCTCCATCCTGTCTTCCAGGCTTCCTTCTCCTTTAGGACCCTGGACATCTTTGATCTGCAGCTCTCCATCAACGAGCAGCAACTCCTTGGGGTGCATCTTCAGCTTGTTCATGTACAAGTTGGCAACGTCCTCGCAGAAGCTGTCCTTCGGAGTTTCCGACGAAGACATGATGGCTCTAGATCCGAAGCAAATCCTGGCAGAAACAACTCGAAACAAAACACGTCGAGAAAACGATATACGGACCTCCAGGGGTCCGGGGGATTATATAGCAGGAATTTTCACGAGAAAAGGAAAGTACCAGGTCGAACCAGAGTCGAAGAGAGGCGACGAGGTGGCCACCTCATAGGGCGGCGCGGCCAGGCTGGGGCCCACGCCGGCCTATGGGGGCACGCCCTCGTGCGTCTCCTCCACTCCGTTTCGATCTCGTAATTTTTCATATTTTCCAAAAACAGCAAAAACATTGTTCGGAAAGTAAATCGCGAACTTTTTATTACCAGTACTGTTACCTATTCAAAGTCGAGTTCTGGCGGACTGTCAATTTGACCTTTGATAAAAGCCTCCGGTGTTTCTACTCGAATAACGTCAACATCTTCATTATAAGAATCACCTGAGATATAATGCTTGAGTCTTTGTCCATTCACCACTTGTGTGGCATCGTCTTGGAGAGAGCTAATTTTAATTGCTCCTGAACGATACACCTCCTCAACGACATATGGTCCTTCCCATTTCGAGAGTAATTTCCCTGCAAAGAATCTGAGACGAGACCGATACAATAGGACTTTATCCCCAATATTAAATTCTCTTTTGATAATCCTTCTATCATGCCATTTCTTAACTTTCTCTTTAAAGAGTTTAGCATTTTTATAAGCTTCACTTCTCCATTCATATAGAGAACTCAATTGTAGCAATCTTTTCTTACCGGCTAGTTTAGGATCTTTATTTAATTCTCTTACAGCCCAATAAGCTTTGTGCTCTAGTTCTAAAGGTAAATGACAAGCTTTTCCATAGACCATTTTATAAGGTGACATTCCCATGGGATTTTTATAAGCAGTTCTATAAGCCCATAGTGCTTCCGTCAATTTACTTGCCCAATTCTTTCTAGTTTTATTAACAGTCTTTTCCAAGATAGATTTAATCTCTCTATTTGATAATTCTACTTGCCCGCTAGTTTGAGGATGATAAGCGGAAGCAATTCTATGATTAATACCATATTTAGCAAGAGTTTTCCTAAAACCACCATGAATAAAATGAGAACCTCCATCAGTCATAATATATCTAGGAACTCCAAATCGAGGAAAAATAATATCTAAAAGCATTCTTAAAGAGGTCTCACCATCAGCACTTTTTGTAGGTATGGCTTCCACCCAATTAGTAACATAATCAACAAAGAATAAGTATATGAGTGTTACCTTCTGAAGAGGGAAAAGGTCCCATGAAGTCAAATCCCCAACAATCAAACGGTTCAATAACAAGAGTATAATTCATAGGCATTTCATTGCGTCTGGAGATATTACCAACCCTTTGACATTCATCGCAAGATAAAATAAACTTCCTTGCATCTTTGAAGAGAGTTGGCCAGTAAAAACCTGATTGTAGAACCTTTTGCACGGTTCTATCTCCGGCGTGATGTCCTCCATAAGCACTACCATGACATTTACTCAATATCTCTTGCTGTTCATATTCGGGAACACATCTTCGCAGAATACCATCCACTCCTTCTTTATATAAGTGTGGGTCATCCCAAAAATAATGCCTCAAGTCATAAAAGAATTTCCTCCTTTGCTGGGCTGAAAAGGTTGGAGGCAAGTACTTGGAAACAATAAAGTTAGCATAATCAGCATACCAAGGACTGTCTCGCGAGCTCACCTTTCTTACAGCCAAATGTTCATTTGGAAAACTATCATTAACAGGAACAGGATCATAAGCAATATTTTCCAATCTAGAAAAATTATCAGCAACAGGATTATCAGCACCTTTCCTATCTACAATATGCAAATCAAATTCTTGCAACAGAAGTACCAGTCTAATAAGCCTTGGCTTAGCATCTTTCTTTTGCATAAGGTATCTAATTGTAGCATGATCAGTATGAATTGTAACTTTTGAATCAACAATATAAGATCTAAACTTATCACAACAAAGACTACAGCTAACAATTCTTTTTCAGTAGTAGCATAATTTCTTTGAGCAGCATCAAGAGTTTTACTAGCATAATGAATAACATTCAATTTTTTATCTACTCGCTGTCCAAGAACAGCGCCTACAGCAAAATCACTAGCATCACACATAATTTCAAAAGGTAAGTTCCAATCAGGAGGTTCAACTATAGGAGCAGTTGTTAAGGCTTTCTTTAGAGTTTCAAAAGCTTCCTTACAATCATCATCAAAAACAAAAGGTACATCTTTTTGAAGAAGATTAGTAAGAGGCTTTGAAATCTTGGAGAAGTCTTTAATAAACCTCCTATAAAACCCAGCGTGACCAAGAACACTACGAATACCTTTAACATCCCTAGGATAGGGCATCTTCTCAATTGCTTCAACTTTAGCTCTATCAACTTCAATACCTCTCTCGGAAATTTTATGTCCCAATACAATGTCTTCATTAACCATAAAGTGGCATTTCTCCCAATTAAGAACAAGGTTAGTTTCTTCACATCTCTGCAAAACTTTATCAAGGTTCCGCAAGCAATTATCAAAAGAATTCCCATAGACGGAAAAATCGTCCATGAATACTTCTACAATACTCTCGCAAAAGCCATGAAAAATAGAAGACATGCATCTTTGAAATGTAGCAGGAGCATTACATAAACCAAAAGGCATACGTCTATAAGCATAAGTTTCATAGGGACAAGTGAAAGTGGTTTTCTCTTGATCCTTAGTTTTAACAGCAATTTGTGAAAACCCAGAATAACCATCAAGAAAGCAAAAATGAGTATTTTTGGATAACCTTTCTAACATTTGATCAATAAAAGGCAAAGGGTAATGATCTTTCTTAGTAACCTTATTAACTTTTCGATAATCAATGCACATTCTATACCCTACAACTACTCTTTGAGGTATGAGCTCATCATTATCATTAGGCACAACAGTCATTCCTCCTTTCTTAGGAACACAATGTACATGACTAACCCATCTACTATCAGCAATAGGATATATAATACCAGCTTCAAGAAGTCTTAATACCTCATTTCTTACCACATCCTTCATCTTAGGAATTAGACGACGCTGATGTTCAACAATAGGCTTTGCATCATCTTCCATATTAATGGCATGTTGGCAAATAGAGGGAGAAATCCCCTTCAAGTCATCAAGAGTATAGCCAATAGCTCCTCGGTGCTTCTTCAGTATTTCCAATAACCTTTCCTCTTCAAACTCTGAAAGCTTAGAACTAATAATAACAGGATATATTTTCGTATCATCAATATGAGCATATTTAAGATTATCAGGCAATGGTTTTAAATCAAAGACAGGATCTTCCTTTGGTGGTGGTGTTGTACCCAGATCTTCTACCGGTAAATCATGCTTAAGAATAGGTTGACGAAGGAAAATTTCATCAAGCTCATTTCTTTCTTCCCTAAAAACTTCACTCTCACTATTCTCCAAATGTTGTTGCAAAGGATTATTAGGAGCAAGAGCAATAGATGCACACTGTTCAACTCTAAAATCATTATTAGGCGAATCAGCTTTATAAGGAGTTTTGGCAAATTTAGAGAAATTAAACTCATAAGATTCACCAGCAAATTTAGTCAAAATTTTCTCTTTCTTGCAATCTATAACAGCTCCACAAGTATTTAGAAAAGGTCTACCAAAAATGATAGGACAATACTTACTAGCAGCAGAACCAAGTACCAAAAAGTCAGCAGGATATTTAATCTTACCACATAGAACTTCCACATCTCAAACAATACCAATTGGAGAGATAGTCTCTCTATTAGCTAGCCGAATAACCACATCAATATCTTCAAGTTCACAAGAACCAATTTCGTGCATAATTGACACGCGTACAGCACGCGACCGTTGGGAACCCCAAGTGGAAGGTGTGATGCGTACAGCAGTAAGTTTCCCTCAGTTAGAAACCAAGGTTTATCGAACCAGTAGGAGTCAAGAAGCACGTTGAAGGTTGATGGCGACGAGATGTAGTGCGGTGCAACACCAGGGATTCCGGCGCCAACGTGGAACCTGCACAACACAAACCAAGTACTTTGCCCCAACGAGACAGTGAGGTTGTCAATCTCACCGGCTTGCTGTAACAAAGGATTAGATGTATAGTGTGGATGATGATTGTTTGCAGAGAACAGTAGAACAATTGCAGTAGATTGTATTTCAGATGTAAAGAATTGGACCGGGGTCCACAGTTCACTAGCGGTGTCTCTCCCATAACATAAATAGCATGTTGGGTGAACAAATTACAGTTGGGCAATTGACAAATAAAGAGGGCATGACCATGCACATACATATTATGATGAGTATAGTGAGATTTAATTGGGCATTACGACAAAGTACATAGACCGCTATCCAGCATGCATCTATGCCTAAAAAGTCCACCTTCAGGTTATCATCCGAACCCCCTCCATTATTAAGTTGCTAACAACAGACAATTGCATTAAGTATTGCGCGTAATGTAATCAATAACTACATCCTCGGACATAGCATCAATGTTTTATCCCTAGTGGCAACAGCACATCCATAACCTTAGGGGTTCTTGTCACTCCCTGCATTCACGGAGACATGAACCCACTATCGAGCATAAATACTCCCTCTTGGAGTTACAAGCATCAACTTGGCCAGAGCATCTACTAGTAACGGAGAGCATGCAAGATCATAAACAACACATAGATATAAATTGATAATCAACATAACATGGTATTCTCTATTCATCGGATCCCAACAAACACAACATATAGCATTACAGATAGATGATCTTGATCATGTTAGGCAGCTCACAAGACCCGACAATTAAGCATAATGAGGAGAAGACAACCATCTAGCTACTGCTATGGACCCATAGTCCAGGGGTGAACTACTCACTCATCACTCCGGAGGCGACCATGGCGGTGTAGAGTCCTCCGGGAGATGAATCCCCTCTCCGGTAGGGTGCCGGAGGCGATCTCCTGAATCCCCCGAGATGGGATTGGCGGCGGCGGCGTCTCTGGAAGGTTTTCCGTATCGTGGCTCTCGCATCGGGGTATCGCGACGAAGGCTATTTGTAGGCGGAAGGGCAGGTCAAGGGCGTCACGAGGGCCCAGAGACAGGTCGGCGCGGCCAAGACCTGGGCCGCGCCGCCCTACCTCCTGGCCACCTCGTGGCCCCACTTCGTTGACTCTTCGGTCTTCTGGAAGCTTCGTGTGAAAATAGGCCCCTGGGCGTTGATTTCGTCCAATTCCGAGAATATTTCCTTACTAGGATTTCTGAAACCAAAAACAGCAGAAAACAGCAACTGGCTCTTTGGCATCTTGTTAATAGGTTAGTTCCAGAAAATGCATAAATATGACATAAAGTATGCATAAAACATGTAGATATCATCAATAATGTGGCATGGAACATAAGAAATTATCGATACGTCGGAGACGTATCAGCATCCCCAAGCTTAGTTTCTGCTCGTCCCGAGCAGGTAAACGATAAAAAAGATAATTTCTGGAGTGACATGCCATCATAACCTTGATCATACTATTGTAAAGCATATGAGCTGAGATCAAATCATTCAAAGCAAGTATCTATATTGATATAAAAGATGATAATGCAAGAATTAGACAAGCTAGAAGTTTTCATGAACTATTGCTTTAAAGACATGCAACCGTACAAAGTTCATTAAAGATGTATTAAGTATTCAGCATAGAAGTTCTATCCTTCATTCCAAGCATCAAGTAAATTTTCACAACATAAGAAGGATTCAGTCAAGTAAACATAAAAATGAACATCATGAATCAACTGTTTCGAAGTCTACTCAACCGGTGAGCGCAAGCATTTGGTATTAGCACCAGGATGTTATGGCATAAAGAACGTTAATGGGGGTTTGGAAGGCCAAATGGAAGAAAGGCTTGCAAAGCTGTAAATGACCATTAGACAAGAGGAAGCCTTATGATCGAAGCTATGCAAGGAGTAGTGATTGCCATGCAACGGATGCACATAGAGCTATATGTGTATGAAAGCTCTCCAATGGAACTAGTGGGGGTGCATCCAACTTGGTTGCTCACGAAGACCTAGAGCTCTTTTGAGGAGGCTCATCATTGGAATATACAACCCAAGTTCTATAGTGTAAATTCCCCACATAGTTATACTAGTAAAACATGAAAACTCTCTCATATGAATGTAGGTGCTAAACATGAGCACAAATGATGACTATGAATAATGCGGGTGCTAAAACATGAGCACAAGTGTGGATAAAAGATAGTAATGCTGCCCCCTTTTTCTTTATTCTCTTTTTTCCTTTTTTCTTTTTTTTCTTTTTTTTTCTTTCTTTTCATTTTTTTTCTTTCTCTTTTTTTTTCTTTTTGATGGCCTCCACGGCTCTTTTCATTTTTAGGGGCAACATCCTAATATGACAACACACTTTTTGGTACAAATAACTCATAATGAATGAAACATGATGTATGAAACTGTATGCCTCTGCTAATGTAGCAGGATGTGCAATGATCTAGCGTAACATGGGTAAACCACACATCAGCTGTATATGATCATGCAAAGCAATATATAAATAATAAATGACAACATGGCATGTAATGTAAAATGGATGTTGCATGGCAATATATCTCGGAACAGCTATGAAAATGCTGTGGTATGTAGGTATGGTGGCTGTTTTGAGGAGATGTATGGGCTTATGTGTAGGAGAACAAGAGAAAGTTCTCCCACGGGTTTGGATGTACCGGCGAAGTATGCACAATTCTCAATGTGAGCAAAAGGCAATGCACAGTACCGAAGAGGCTAGCAAATTTGGATGGTGGAAGTGCCAAAAACCGTAGCTTAACATTAGTCAAAAAAAACTCACAAGCTTATTGCAAACATCTAACAGGTTCAACATTAAGAGCATGATTAAAATTTACTCCAAGGAGGGCCGTTCATGGTGGCACAAGTACCCCGCTAGCTCCCTCGACCTTCAGCACAACTTAGTTATTACGATGAACTCTCAGACATGGAAAGCTATCAAGTCCAACTACGCCTTCAACTATTTAAATAGAGTTTGTAGTACGGCACAAGCTTAAAGACAACAATCCACTACTAATTTTAACTTATTTATCCAGCAAGCCTTACCATCTAAATACCTCAAAACATTTGCAAAGAATCAAGTTATCAAAGCTCAATGTTCTACAAGTATTTTATTATACACTACCACATGCAACATTTCCCGTTTCCAACCATACAACAATTTAACGAAGAAGATACTTCGCCATGAATATTATGAGTAAAGCCTAAGGACATACTTGTCCATATGCAACAGCGGAGCGTGTCTCTCTCCCACACAATGAATGCTAGGATCCATTTTATTCAAAAAAAAACAAAAACAAACCGACGCTCCAAGCAAAGCACATAAGATGTGACGGAATAAAAATATAGTTTCAGGGGAGGAACCTGATAATGTTGTCGATGAAGAAGGGGATGCCTTGGGCATCCCCAAGCTTAGACGCTTGAGTCTTCTTGATATATGCAGGGGTGAACCACCGGGGCATCCCCAAGCTTAGAGCTTTCACTCTCCTTGATCATGTTGTATCATCTCCCTCTCTTGATCCTTGAAAACTTCCTCCACACCAAACTCAAAACAACTCATTAGAGAGTTAGTGCACAATCAAAATATACATGTTCAGAGGTGACATAATCATTTTTAACACTTCTGGACATTGCACAAAGCTACTGAAAGTCAATGGAATCAAAATATCCATCGAGCATGGCAAAACAGGCAATGCGAAATAAAAGGCAGAATCTGTCAAAACAGAACAGTTCGTAAAGATGAATTTTATTGAGGCACCAGACTTGCTCAAATGAAAATTCTCAAATTGAATGAAAGTTGCGTACATATCTGAGGATCACTCACGTAAATTCGCATAATTTTCTGAGTTACCTACAGAGAATTTTGCCCAGATTCGTGACAGCAAAGAAATCTGTTTCTGCGCAGTAATCCAAATCTAGTATGAACCTTACTATCAACGACTTTAATTGCCACAACAAAGCACAAAACTAAGATAAGGAGAGGTTGCTACAGTAGTAAACAAATTCTAAGACACAAATATAAAACAAAATTACTGTAGCAAAATAAACACATGGGTTATCTCCCAAGAAGTTCTTTCTTTATAGCCATTAAGATGGGCTCAGCAGTTTTAATGATGCACTCGCAAAAATAGTATTTGAAGCAAAAGAGAGCATCAAGAAGCAAATTCAAAACACATTTAAGTCTAACATGCTTCCTATGAAAAGGAATCTTGTAAATAAACAAATTCAAGAAGCATAATGCAACAAGCATAGAAAGATAAAACAAGTGCAGCTTCAAAAATTTCAGCACATAGAGAGGTGTTTTAGTAACATGAAAATTTCTACAACCATATTTTCCTCTCTCATAATAACTTTCAGTAGTATCATGAGCAAACTCAATAATATAACTATCACATAAAGCATTCTTATCATGTGTATCATGCATAAAATTATTACTCTCCACATAAGCATAATCAATTTTATTAGTTGTAGTGGGAGCAAATTCAACAAAGTGGCTATCATCATATATAGGAGGCATATTGTAATCATAAAAGAAAATTTTCTCCTCAATGCTTGGGGGACTAAAAAGATCATGCTCATCAAAGCCAGCTTCCCCAAGCTTAGAATTCTCCATAGCATTAGCAACAATGGTGTTCAAAGCATTCATAGTAATAACATTCCCATTAGCATGCATATAAAGTTCCATGGGTTTTTTAATTCTCTCTTCAAACACATCATGTCCTATTTCAAGATAAAGTTCATAAAGATCTCTCATATTTTTGTTGTTTTCCATTATGCTTAACTAGTGAAATAAAAACATGCATGATATTAAGTAAAGTAAAACAAGTAACTAATTTTTTTTGTGTGTTTTTAATATAGAGTGCAAACAAGACTGTAAATAAAGTAAAGCTAGCAACTAATTTTTTTGTGTTTTGATATAGTGCAGCAAACAAAGCAGTAAATAAAATAATGCAAGACAAAAACAAAGTAAAGAGATTGCAATGTGGAGACTCCCCTTGCAGCGTGTCTTGATCTCCCCGGCAACGGCGCCAGATATTTAGCTTGACACGCGTACAGCACGCGACCGTTGGGAACCCCAAGTGGAAGGTGTGATGCGTACAGCAGTAAGTTTCCCTCAGTTAGAAACCAAGGTTTATCGAACCAGTAGGAGTCAAGAAGCACGTTGAAGGTTGATGGCAACGAGATGTAGTGCGGCGCAACACCAGGGATTCCGGCGCCAACGTGGAACCTGCACAACACAAACCAAGTACTTTGCCCCAACGAAACAGTGAGGTTGTCAATCTCACCGGCTTGCTGTAACAAAGGATTAGATGTATAGTGTGGATGATGATTTTTTGCAGAGAACAGTAGAACAATTGCAGTAGATTGTATTTCAGATGTAAAGAATTGGGCCGGGGTCCACAGTTCACTAGCGGTGTCTCTCCCATAAGATAAATAGCATGTTGGGTGAACAAATTACAGTTGGGCAATTGACAAATAAAGAGGGCATGACCATGCACATACATATTATGATGAGTATAGTGAGATTTAATTGGGCATTACGACAAAGTACATAGACCGCTATCCAGCATGCATCTATGCCTAAAAAGTCCACCTTCAGGTTATCATCCGAACCCCCTCCAGTATTAAGTTGCTAACAAAAGACAATTGCATTATGTATTGCGCGTAATGTAATCAATAACTACATCCTCGGACATAGCATCAATGTTTTATCCCTAGTGGCAACAGCACATCCATAACCTTAGGGGTTCTTGTCACTCCCCCAGATTCACGGAGACATGAACCCACTATCGAGCATAAATACTCCCTCTTGGAGTTACAAGCATCAACTTGGCCAGAGCATCTACTAGTAACGGAGAGCATGCAAGATCATAAACAACACATAGATATAAATTGATAATCAACATAACATGGTATTCTCTATTCATCGGATCCCAACAAACACAACATATAGCATTACAGATAGATGATCTTGATCATGTTAGGCAGCTCACAAGACCCGACAATTAAGCATAATGAGGAGAAGACAACCATCTAGCTACTGCTATGGACCCATAGTCTAGGGGTGAACTACTCACTCATCATTCCGGAGGCGACCATGGCGGTGTAGAGTCCTCCGGGAGATGAATCCCCTCTCCGGCAGGGTGCCGGAGGCGATCTCCTGAATCCCCCGAGATGGGATTGGCGGCGGCGGCGTCTCTGGAAGGTTTTCCGTATCGTGGCTCTCGGTACTGGGGGTTTCGCGACGAAGGCTATTTGTAGGCGGAAGGGCAGGTCAAGGGGCGTCACGAGGGGCCCAGGAGACAGGTCGGCGCGGCCAAGACCTGGGCCGCGCCGCCCTACCTCCTGGCCACCTCGTGGCCCCACTTCATTGACTCTTCGGTCTTCTGGAAGCTTCGTGTGAAAATAGGCCCCTGGGCGTTGATTTCGTCCAATTCCGAGAATATTTCCTTACTAGGATTTCTGAAACCAAAAACAGCAGAAAACAACAACTGGCTCTTCGGCATCTTGTTAATAGATTAGTTCCAGAAAATGCATAAATATGACATAAAGTATGCATAAAACATGTAGATATCATCAATAATGTGGCATGGAACATAAGAAATTATCGATACGTCGGAGACGTATCAATAATCTCCGTGTAAAGCTCATAAGGAATAGCACTAATACTTGCACCAATATCACATAAACCATAATAACAATGATCTCCAATTCTAACGGATAGCATAGGAACACTAGCTTTCCTAGACTTATTAGGATGTGAAACAATATTAGAAGCATCTTCACAGAAAATAATATGACCATCTTCCACATTTTCAGTCACAAGATCTTTAACAATTGCAACAGCAGGTTCAACTTTTATTTGTTCTTCAGGTTCTATAGGTTTCTTTTCACTTTTATGAACCGCACTATTTATAACAGAGTACTCCTTCATTTTAGCGGGGAAAGGAGTTTTTTCAATATAAGCTTCAGGAATAACATGATCAACAGTTTCAACTACAACACATTTATTTATAGATGAATCAATTTTATCTTTATACGGTTCATGATACTTATCAAAGTTCTTCTTAGGCAATTCATAATGAGAGGCAAAAGCTTTATAAAGATTTGCAGCAACTTGAGAATCAAGACCATAAGTAGCACTCATATTACGAAATTTATCAGTATCCATAAAAGGTTCAATGCATTTATATTCATAATTTATACCTGATTCTCTATCTTTGTCGTTCTCCCGTCCTTAAGTATTCTCCTGGATCCGATTAAGAAGGTCCCTTTTAAACTCTTCTTTGTTGCGTGTAAATGATCTAGAACAAGAAGTATCCAACAAGGTCTTGTCTTGAAAAGAAAGTCTTGCATAGAAATTATCAATAATAATATTACCAGGAAGCTCATGAATGGGGCATTTGAGCATTAAAGACTTCAATCTCCCCCATGCTTGGGCAATACTCTCTCCATCATGAGGCCAAAAGTTATATATGCGGTTCCGATCTTTGTGAATTTCACTTGGAGGATAGAACTTAGAATAAAACCGGGGCACAATATCATTCCATTCAAGAGAATACCCATTATCCAGTAATTTATACCAATGCGCCGCTTTACCAGACAGCGATATAGAGAATAGTTTCTTCCTCACTTCATCCATAGCAATACCTGCACACTTGAATAAACCGCCTAATTCATGTAAGAACAGTAAATGATCTCCAGGGTGGACATTTCCATCCCCTGTATAACGGTTATCCACTACACGTTCAATAATTTTCATAGGTATTTTGTATGGTATTTCTTCCTCACCTGGCGCCTCATCCACTAACTTTGCAGTAGTAGTAGATTTTCCAAATAAAAATTCAAGAGAAGATCTCTCCATAATGAATTACAGCAGCAGGCAGAAATAAAATCAGCACAAACAGTAAAAGTTTCCCTTACCAATTCCACTTACCAATAGCGCTTCACTCCCTGGCAACGGTGCCAGAAAATAGTCTTGATGACCCACAAGTATAGGGGGTGTATCGTAGTATTTTTGATAAGTAAGAATGTCGATCCCAACGAGGAGCAGAAGGTGTTGACAAGCAGTTTCGATGAAGGATTCACTGTAAATGCTCACAGACAAGTATTCAGGGGGTTTTGATGTAGCAGTTGAATAAAGTACGAGTAAGTAAAGTGCGAGAGTAACAATTGCAGCGAGTGGCCCAATCCTTTTTAGCACAAAGGACAAGCCGGTTTGTTTACTTATAATGACCAAACGTTCTTGAGGACACACTGGATTTTAGTCTAGTGCTTTCTCTACATATGGCTAATTAATCTTCATTGTTTTGATAAGTGTTGTGTGGGTGAACCTATGCTAATGCACTGCCCTTCCTAGGACTAATACATACTTGTGATTATACCCCTTGCAAGCATCCGCAACTACAAGAAAGTAATTAAGATAAATCTAACCACAGCCTTAAACTCTGAGATCCTGCTATCCCTCCTGCATCGATATACCAACGGGGGTTCAGGTTTCTGTCACTCCGGCAACCCCGCAACTGGCAAACGAGTACAAGATGCATTCCCCTAGGCCCATAAAGGTGAAGTATCATGTAGTAGACTTTCACATGACACCACTAGAAGAATAACACCATAACTTAAATATCATAACATTGAATATTACTCAACCATACTTCAGTACTAACATTTAGACTTCACCCATGTCCTCAAGAACTAAACGAACTACTCACGAGACATCATATGGAACATGATCAGAGGTGATATGATGGTGAATAACAATCTGAACATAAACCTTGGTTCAATGGTTTCACTCAATAGCATCAATAACAAGTAGAAATCAACACCAGGAGAGTTTCCCCTATCAAACAATCAAGATCAAACCCAAATTGTTACAGCGCTGACGATGTGCGGCGGTGGAGACGACGGTGATGATGATGTAGATGATGACGATGGTGATGGAGATGATGTCCAGCTTGATGACGGTGACGATGGCGATGATTTCCCCCTCCGGGAGGGAATTTCCCCGGTGGATCTCAGCCTGCCGGAGAGCTCTTTTCTCTCTGGTGTTCTCCGCCCCGCAGAGGCGGCTATGACTCTTCGCGACTATCCCCCGGAGCTTAGGTTTTCGGGACGAAGAAATACGCGAAGGAGAGGAGGCCAGAGGGGGCTGTGGGCCCCCTCCCCACAAGGCGGCGCGGCCAGGCCTTGGCCCGCGCCGGCCTGTGAGGTGGGCCAACGGCGGCCCTCCTCGGCTCCCCCTTCTGGCTCCCTTCGTCTTCTGGAAAAATAGGAATTTTCATATAATTTCCGTCAATTGTTGATCTTCCGAAATATTGCATTCTGACGGCGCCTTTTCCAGCAGATTCCTGACTCCGGTGCGCGATCCTCCAATAATCATGAAACATGCAAAATAGATGAAATAACATAAGTATGATCTCCAAATATGAAATATATCAATGAATAACAGCAAATTATGATATAAAATAGTGATGCAAATTGGACGTATCATAGACCCCGGTCCATTCTTTTACATATGAATACAATCTATTGCAAACATTGTTCTTTACTATTCTTCGCATACAAACATCATTTTCCACACCATACATTTAATCCTTTGTTTACAGCAAGCCGGTGAGATTGACAACCTCACTGTTAAGTTGGGGCAAAGTATTTGGATTGTGTTGTGCAGGTTCCACGTTGGCGCCGGAATCCCTGGTTATGCGCCGCACTACACTCCGCCACCAACAACCTTCACATGCTCCTTGACTCCTACTGGTTCGATAACCTTGGTTTCTTACTGAGGGAAAACTTGCTGCTGTACGCATCACACCTTCCTCTTGGGATTCCCAACGGGCGTGTGCTTGACGCGTCATCAAGACTGTTTTCTGGCACCGTTGCCGGGGACCTGAAGAAAAGTTACACTACAGAGATCTCTAACTCCCACGTCAACTTCACACCAGCAACTGTTTTCTGGCGCCGTTGCCGGGGAGATCAAGACACGCTGCAAGGGAAGTCTCCCACTTCCAATCTCTTTACTTTGTTTTGTCTTGCTTTACTTTATTTTATTTACTGCTTTGTTTGCTTTCTTATATCAAAATACAAAAAAAATAGTTACTTGCTTTACTTTATTTTATTTACTGTCTTGTTTGCGTTCTCTATATTAAAAACACAAAAAATTTAGTTACTTGCATCGATTTTATCTAGTTTGCTTTATTTGCTATTGCTAAAATGGGTACTCCTGAGAGTACTAAGTTGTGTGACTTCACAAGCACAAATAATAATGATTTCTTATGCACACATATTGCTCCACCTGCTACTACAGCAGAATTTTTTGAAATTAAACCTGCTTTACTAAATCTTGTTATGAGATAGCAATTTTCTAGTGTTAGTTCTGATGATGCTGCTGCCCATCTTAATAATTTTGTTGAACTTTGTGAAATGCAAAAATATAAGGATGTAGATGGTGACATTATAAAATTAAAATTGTTTCCTTTCTCCTTAAGAGGAAGAGCTAAAGATTGGTTGCTATCTTTGCCTAAGAATAGTATTGATTCATGGACTAAATGTAAGGATGCTTTCATTGGTAGATATTATCCTCCTGCTAAAATTATATCTTTGAGAAGTAGCATAATGAATTTTAAGCAATTGGATAATGAGCATGTTGCTCAAGCATGGGAAAGAATGAAACCTTTGGTTAAAAATTGCCCTACCCATGGACTGACTACTTGGATGATCATCCAAACCTTTTATGCAGGATTGAATTTTTTCTCGCGGAACCTATTGGAACTTTTATGTCCATCACTTTAGGTGCTGCAACAAAGCTTCTTGATAATATGATGACCAACTACTCTGAATGGCACACGGAAAGAGCTCCACAAGGTAAGAAGGTAAATTCTGTTGAAGAAACCTCCTCCTTGAGTGATAAGATTTATGCTATTATGGCTATGCTTGTGAATGGTAGATCCAATGTTGATCCTAATAATGTTCCTTTAGCTTCATTGGTTGCTCAAGAAGAGCATGTTGATGTGAACTTCATTAAAAATAATAATTTCAACAACAATGCTTATATGAATAATTCTGGTAACAACTATAGGCCATATCCTTCTAATAATAGTAATGGTTATGGTAATTCTTATGGTAATTTTTACAAAAATAATATAAGTGTACCCCCTGGTCTTGAAGCCATGCTTAAAGAATTTATTCGTACAGAAACTGCTTTTAACAAATCTATTGAAGAAAAGCTTGGAAAATTGATATTCTTGCTTCTAAAGTTGATAGTCTTGCTGCTGATGTTGATCTTTTAAAATTGAAAGTTATTCCTAATGAAACTAAAGATATTAAGTCATTTGCTACAGCAAACGCCATCCAAGTTCGAATTAATTAAAATATTAGATTGATGGCTGAATTACATGCTTGGTGGAAAAGAGAAGAAAATGCTAAAAAGAATGATGTAGCTAAAGTTTGGACTATTACCACCACTAGTAATGTTGATGCTTCACATGTTGCTACACCCCCTACTATCAATGGTAAAATATTTGGTGTTGGCAATGTTTCTACTCCTAATACAAAGCGTGCAAAACTGCCTGAAACTGCTAAAACTGCTTGTGATAAAACTGCTGAAATTTTTCAAAATATTGGGGACAATGATCCCATTGCTTTAGATCATAATGGTTTAGATTTTGATGATTGTCACATCTCTGAAGTTATAAAGTTCTTACAAAAACTTGCTAGAAGTCCCAATGCTAGTGCTATAAATTTGGTCTTTACAAAACATATTACAAATGCTCTCATTAAAGCTAGAGAAGAGAAACTAAAACTTGAAACTTCTATTCCTAGGAAGTTAGAAGATGGTTGGGAGCCCATCATTAAGATGAAGGTCAATGATTTTGATTGTAATGCTCTATGTGATCTTGGTGCAAGTATTTCCGTTATGCCTAAGAAAATCTATGATATGCTTGACTTGCCACCATTGAAAAATTGTTATTTGGATGTTAATCTTGCTGATAATGCTATAAAGAAACCTTTGGGGAGGATTGATAATGTTCGCATTACGGTTAACAATAACCTTGTCCCCGTTGATTTTTTTGTCTTGGATATTGAGTGCAATGCATCTTGTCCCATTATCTTGGGAAGACCTTTTCTTCGAACTGTTGGTGCTATTATTGATATGAAGAAAGGTAATATTAAATATCAATTTCCTCTCAAGAAAGGTATGGAACACTTCCCTAGAAAGAGAATGAAGTTACCTTTTGATTCTATTATTAGAAAAAATTATTATGTTGATGCTTCATCTCTTGATAATACTTGATTCACACATTCTGCGCCTAGCTGAAAGGCGTTAAAGAAAAGCGCTTATGGGAGACAACCCATTATTTTACTTCTGCACTTTTGTTTTATATTTGAGTCTTGGAAGTTGTTACTACTGTAGAAACCTCTCCTTATCTTTATTTTATCGCATTGTTGTGCCTAGTAAAGTCTTTGATAGTAAGGTTGATACTAGATATGGATTACTACGCAGAAACAGATTTCTTACTGTCATGAAATTGAGCAGCCCCTTTTGTAGGTAACTCAGAAAAATATTCCAATTTACGTGCGTGATCCTCAGATATGTACGCAACTTTCATTCAATTTGAGCATTTTCATCTGAGCAAGTTAAGTGCCCCAGAAAAATTCGTCTTTACGGATTGTTCTGTTTTGACAGATTCTGCCTTTTATTTCGCATTGCCTGTTTTGCTATGTTTGATGGATTTCTTTGTTCCATTAACATTCAGTAGCTTTGTGCAATGTCCAGAAGTGTTAAGAATGATTATGTCACCTCTGAATATGTGAATTTTTGATTATGCACTAACCCTCTAATGAGTTTGTTTTGAGTTTGGTGTGGAGGAAGTTTTCAAGAATCAAGAAAGGAGGATGATACAATATGATCAAGGAGAGTGAAAACTCTAAGCTTGGGGATTCCCCCGTGGTTCATCCCTGCATATTTCAAGAAGACTCAAGCATCTAAGCTTGGGGATGCCCAAGGCATCCCCTTCTTCATCGACAACTTATCAGGTCACCTCTAGTGAAACTATATTTTTATTCCGTCACATCTTATGTGCTTTACTTGGAGCGTCTGTATGTTTTTTATTTTTATTTTTGTTTGAATAAAATCGGATCCTAGCATTCTTTGTGTGGGAGAGAGACACGCCCCGCTGTTGCATATGAACACATGTGTTCTTAGCTTTACTCTTAATGTTCATGGCAAAGGTTAAAACTGCTTCGTTAATTGCTATATGGTTGGAAACAGAAAATGCTGCATGTGGTAATTGGTATAATGTCTTGAATAATTTGATACTTGGCAATTGTTGTGCTCAAATAGATCATGTTTAAGCTCTTGCATCATGTACTTTGCACCTATTAATGAAGAAATACTATAGAGCTTGTTGACATTTGGTTTGCATGATTGGTCTCTCTAAAGTCTAGATATTTTCTGGTGAGGGTTTGAACAACAAGGAAGACAGTGTAGAGTCTTATAATGCTTGCAATATGTTCTTATGTAAGTTTTGCTGTACCGGTTCATACTTGTGTTTGCTTCAAACAACCTTGCTAGCCTAAGCCTTGTACTGAGAGGGAATACTTCTCGTGCATCCAAATCCTTGAGCCAAAAACTATGTCATCTGTGTCCACCATACCTACCTACTACATGGTTTTTCTGCCATTCCAAGTAAATACTCCATGTGCTACCTTTAAACAATTCAAAAGTTATTATCTCTTATTTGTGTCGATGTTTTATAGCTCATGAGGAAGTATGTGGTGTTTTATCTTTCAATCTTGTTGGGAAGACTTTCACCAATGGACTAGTGGCTTCATCCGCTTATCCAATAATTTTGCAAAAAGAGCTGGCAACGGGGTTCCCAGCCCCAATTAATTAACTTTCATTAATAATTCTCTTCACATGTTTTGCTCTGATTCATCAGTAAGCAACTTAATTTTGCAAATAGACACTCCTCCATGGTATGTGAATGATTGGAAGGCACCCGAGGATTCGGTTAGCCATGGCTTGAGAAAGCAAAGGTTGGGAGGAGTGTGTCATCTCTAAATAAAACTAAAATAAATAGACACTCCTTCATGGTATGTGAATGTTGGAAGGCACCCGAGGATTCGGTTAGCCATGGCTTGAGAAAGCAAAGGTTGGAAGGAGTGTCACCCAAAAATAAAAATAAACTAAACTAAAGTACATGTGTAAACAAAAGAGAAGAGGGATGATCTACCTTGCTGGTAGAGATAACTTCCTTCATGGGAGCCGCTCTTTGAAAGTCTGTTTGGAAAGGGGGTTAGAGTGCCCACTACCATTCGTTGACAACAACAAACACCTCTCAAAACTTTACTTTTATACTCTCTATATGATTTCAAAACTTGAAAAGCTCTAGCACATGATTTTATCCCTGCTTCCCTCTGTGAAGGGCCTTTTTACCTTTATGTTGAGTCAGTTTACCTACTTCTTTCTATCTTAGAAGCAAACACTTGTGTCAACTGTGTGCATTGATTCCTACATACTTGCTTATTTGCATTCATCATATTACTTTGTGTTGACAATTATCCATGAGATAAACATGTTGAAGTTGAAAGCAACTGCTGAAACTTATATCTTCTTTTGTGTTGCTTCAAAACTTTCTACTAAGAATCTATTGATTTATGAGTTAACTCTTATGCAAGTCTTATTGATCCTTGTCATGAAAGTACTATTCATGAAAAGTCTTTGCTATATGATTCAGTTGTTTATTCATTGTCTTTACCATTGCTTCGAATCGATGCATTCATCTCATATGCTTTACAATAGTATTGATCAAGATTATGATAGCATGTCACTTCAGAAATTATCTTTGTTATCGTTTACCTACTCGAGGGCGAGTAGGAACTAAGCTTGGGGATGGTTGATACATCTCAAACGTATCTATAATTTCTTATGTTCCATGCTACTTTTATGATGATACTCACATGTTTTATACACACTTTATGTCATTATTATGCATTTTCTGGCACTAACCTATTGACAAGATGCCGAAGAGCCAGTTGCTGTTTTCTGCTGTTTTTGGTTTCAGAAATCCTACAAAGGAAATATTCTCGGAATTGGACGAAATCAACGCCTAGGGTCTTATTTTTCCACGGAGCTTCCAGAAGACCGAAGGGGATACGAAGTGGGGCGACGAGGCGCCGACACCACAGGGCCGCGCGGCCAGGGTGGGCCCCGCGCCGCCCTATGGTGTGGGGCCCTCGCGCTGCTTCCAACCCTACCCTTCCGCCTACTTAAAGCCTTCGTCGCGAAAACCCTAGTACCGAGAGCCACGATACGGAAAACCTTCCAGACACGCCGCCGCCAATCCCATCTCGGGGGATTCAGGAGATCGCCTCTGGCACCCTGCCGGAGAGGGGAATCATCTCCCGGAGGACTCTTCATCACCATGATCGCCTCCGTACTGATGTGTGAGTAGTTCACCCCTGGACTATGGGTCCATAGCAGTAGCTAAATGGTTGTCTTCTCCTCATTGTGCCATCATGTTAGATCTTGTGAGCTGCCTATCATGATCAAGATCATCTATTTGTAATGCTACATGTTGTGTTTGTTAGGATCCGATGAATATGGAATACTATGTCAAGTTGATTATAAATCTATCATATATGTGTTGTTTATGTTCTTGCATGCTCTCCGTTGCTAGTAGAGGCTCTGGCCAAGTTGATACTTGTAACTCCAAGAGGGAGTATTTATGCTCGATAGTGGGTTCATGCCTCCATTAAATCTGGGACAGTGACAGAAAGTTCTAAGGTTGTGGATGTGCTGTTGCCACTAGGGATAAAACATCAATGCTTTGTCTAAGGATATTTGTGTTGATTACATTACGCACCATACTTAATGCAATTGTCTGTTGTTTGCAACTTAATACTGGAAGGGGTGCGGATGCTAACCCGAAGGTGGACTTTTTAGGCATAGATGCATGCTGGATAGCGGTCTATGTACTTTGTCGTAATGCCCAATTAAATCTCATAGTAGTCATCATGATATGTATGTGTATTGTTATGCCCTCTTTATTGGTCAATTGCCCAACTGTAATTTGTTCACCCAACATGCTATTTCTTATTGGAGAGACACCACTAGTGAACTGTGGACCCCGGTCCATTCTTTTACATCTGAATACAATCTACTGCAAACATTGTTCTTTACTGTTCTTCGCATACAAACATCATTTTCCACACCATACATTTAATCCTTTGTTTACAGCAAGCCGGTGAGATTGACAACCTCACTGTTAAGTTGGGGCAAAGTATTTGGATTGTGTTGTGCAGGTTCCACGTTGGCACCGGAATCCCTGGTGTTGCGCCGCACTACACTCCGCCACCAACAACCTTCACGTGCTCCTTGACTCCTACTGGTTCGATAACCTTGGTTTCTTACTGAGGGAAAACTTGCTGCTTTACGTGATACGTCTCCAACGTATCTATAATTTCTTATGTTCCATGCTAGTTTTATGACAATACCTACATGTTTTGTTCACACTTTATATCGTTTTGATGCATTTTCCGGAACTAACCTATTAACAAGATGCCAAAGTGCCAGTTCCTGTTTTCTGCTGTTTTTGGTTTCAGAAATCCTACAAAGGAAATATTCTCGGAATTGGACGAAATCAACGCCCAGAGTCTTATTTTTCCACGAAGCTTCCAGAAGACCGAAGGGATTACGAAGTGGGGCCACGAGGTGGTGACACAACATGGCGGCGCAGCCAGAGGGGGGGCGCCCCCCTACTGTGTGGGCCCCCAGGACCCCTCCGAGGCTTCCCTTCCGCCTACTTAAAGCCTCCGTCGTGAAAACCCTAAACCAATAAGCCACGATACGAGAAAAGTTCCAGAGCCGCCGCCATCGCGAAGCCAAGATTCGGGGGACACAAGTCTCTGTTCCGGCACGCCGCAGTGATGGGGAAGTGCCCCCGGAAGGCATCGCCATCGACACCACCGCCATCTTCATCGCCGCTGCGGTCTCCTATGATGAGGAGGGAGTAGTTCTCCCTCGAGGCTAAGGGTTGTACCGGTAGCTATGTGGTTAATCACTCTCCCATGTACTTCAATACAATGATCTCATGAGCTGCCCTACATGATTGAGATCGATATGATGAGCTTTGTATCACTATTAATCTATGTGCTACTCTAGTGATGTTATTAAAGTAGTCTATTCCTCCTCCATGATGTAATGTTGACAGTGTGTGCATCATGTAGTACTTGGCATAGATTATGATTGTAATCTCTTGTAGATTATGGAGTTAACTATTACTATGATAGTATTGATGCGATCTATTCCCCCTTTCATAGCCTGACGGTGACAGTGTGCATGCTATGTTAGTACTCGGTATAATTGCAATGGTCTATTATGCACTCTAAGGTTACTTAAATATGAACACCGGATGTTGTGGAGCTTGTTAACTCCGGCTTGAGGGAGCTTGATACGCATACAGCACGCGTCCGTTGGGAACCCCAAGAGGAAGGTGTGATGCGTACAGCGGCAAGTTTTCCCTCAGTATGAAACCAAGGTTTATCGAACCAGTAGGAGCCAAGAAGCACGTTGAAGGTTGATGGCGGCGAGATGTAGTGCGGCGCAACACCAGGGATTCCGGCGCCAACGTGGAACCTGCACAACACAAACCAAGTACTTTGCCCCAACGAAACAGCGAGGTTGTCAATCTCACCGGCTTGCTGTAACAAAGGATTAGATGTATAGTGTGGATGATGATTGTTTGCAGAAAACAAGAGAACAAGATTGCAGTAGATTGTATTTCAGTATAGAGAATTGGACTGGGGTCCACAGTTCACTAGAGGTGTCTCTCCCATAAGATAAACAGCATGTTGGGTGAACAAATTACAGTTGGGCAATTGACAAATAAAGAGGGCATGACCATGCACATACATATTATGATGAGAATAGTGAGATTTAATTGGGCATTACGACAAAGTACATAGACCGCTATCCAGCATGCATCTATGCCTAAAAAGTCCACCTTCAGGTTATCATCCGAACCCCCTCTAGTATTAAGTTGCTAACAACAGACAATTGCATTAAGTATTGCGCTTAATGTAATCAGTAACTACATCCTCGAACATAGCACCAATGTTTTATCCCTAGTGGCAACAGCACATCCATAATCTTAGAGATTTCTGTCACTTCCCCAGATTCACGGAGACATGAACCCACTATCGAGCATAAATACTCCCTCTTGGAGTTACAAGCATCTACTTGGCCAGAGCATCTACTAGTAACGGAGAGCATGCACGATCATAAACAACACATAGATATAAATTGATAATCAACATAACATAGTATTCTCTATTCATCGGATCCCAACAAACACAACATATAGCATTACAGATAGATGATCTTGATCATGTTCAGCAGCTCACAAGACCCGACAATTAAGCACAATGGGGAGAAGACAACCATCTAGCTACTGCTATGGACCCATAGTCCAGGGGTAGACTACTCACACATCAATCCGGAGGCGACCATGGCGGCGTAGAGTCCTCCGGGAGATGATTTCCCTCTCCGGCAGGGTGCCGGAGGCAATCTCCTGAATCCCCCGAGATGGGATTGGCGGCGGCGGCGTCTCTGGAAGGTTTTCCGTATCGTGGCTCTCGGTACTGGGGGTTTCGCGACGAAGGCTATTTGTAGGCGGAAGGGCAGGTCAGGGGGCCACACGAGGGGCCCACACTACAGGTCGGCGCGGCCAGGGCTTGGGCCGCGCCGCCCTAGGGTGTGGCCACCTCGTGGCCCCACTTCGTCTCCTCTTCGGTCTTCTGGAAGCTTCGTGGCAAAATAGGACCCTGGGCGTTGATTTCGTCCAATTCCGAGAATATTTCCTTACTAGGATTTCTGAAACCAAAAACAGCAAAACAAAGAATCGGCACTTCGGCATCTTGTTAATAGGTTAGTTCCAGAAAATGCACGAATATGACATAAAGTGTGCATAAAACATGTAGATATCATCAATAATGTTTCATGGAACATAAGAAATTATCGATACGTCGGAGACGTATCAGCATCCCCAAGCTTAGTTCCTGCTTGTCCCGAGCAGGTAAACGATAAACAAGGATAATTTCTGGAGTGACATGCCATCATAATCTTGATCATACTATTTGTAAAGCATATGTAGTGAATGCAGCGATCAAAACAATGTATATGACATGAGTAAACAAGTGAATCATATAGCAAAGACTTTTCATGAATAGTACTTCAAGACAAGCATCAATAAGTCTTGCATAAGAGTTAACTCATAAAGCAATAATTCATAGTAAAAGCATTGAAGCAACACAAAGGAAGATTAAGTTTCAGCGGTTGCTTTCAACTTGTAACATGTATATCTCATGGATATTGTCAACATAGAGTAATATAACAAGTGCAATATGCAAGTATGTAGGAATCAATGCACAGTTCACACAAGTGTTTGCTTCTTGAGGTGGAGAGAGATAGGTGAACTGACTCAACAATAAAAGTAAAAGAATGGTCCTTCAAAGAGGAAAGCATCGATTGCTATATTTGTGCTAGAGCTTTGATTCTGAAAACTAGAAACAATTTTGTCAACGGTAGTAATAAAGCATATGTATCATGTAAATTATATCTTACAAGTTGCAAGCCTCATGCATAGTATACTAATAGTGCCCGCACCTTGTCCTAATTAGCTTGGACTACCGGGATCATCGCAATGCACATGTTTTAACCAAGTGTCACAAAGGGGTACCTCTATGCCGCCTGTACAAAGGTCTAAGGAGAAAGCTCGCATCGGATTTCTCGCTATTGATTATTCTCAACTTAGACATCCATACCGGGACAACATAGACAACAGATAATGGACTCCTCTTTTATGCATAAGCATGTAACAACAATTAATTTTCTCATATGAGATTGAGGATATTGTCCAAAACTGAAACTTCCACCATGGATCATGGCTTTAGTTAGCGGCCCAATGTTCTTCTCTAACAATATGCATGCTCTAACCATAAGGTGGTAGATCGCTCTTACTTCAGACAAGACGAACATGCATAGCAACTCACATGAAATTCAACAAAGAGTAGTCGATGGCGTCCCCAGTGAACATGGTTATCGCACAACGAGCAACTTAATAAGAGATAAAGTGCATAAGTACATATTCAATACCACAATAGTTTTTAAGCTATTTGTCCCATGAGCTATATATTGTAAAGGTGAAGAATGGAAATTTAAAGGCAGCACTCAAGCAATTTACTTTGGAATGGCGGAGAAATACCATGTAGTAGGTAGGTATGGTGGACACAAATGGCATAGTGGTTGGCTCAAGTATTTTGGATGCATGAGAAGTATTCCCTCTCGATACAAGGTTTAGGATAGCAAGGCTATTTGAAACAAACACAAGGATGAAGCGGCGCAGGAAAACTCACATAAAAGACATATTGTAAACATTATAAGACTCTACACCGTCTTTCTTGTTGTTCAAACTCAATACTAGAAATTATCTAGACCTTAGAGAGACCAATTATGCAAACCAAATTTTAGCATGCTCTATGTATTTCTTCATTAATAGGTGCAAAGTATATGATGCAAGAGCTTAAACATGAGCACAACAATTGCCAAGTATCAAGTTATTCAAGACATTTTACCAATTACTACATGTATCATTTTCCGTTTCCAACCATATAACAATTAACGAAGCAGTTTCAACCTTCGCCATGAACATTAAAAGTAAAGCTAAGAACACATGTGTTCATATGAACCAGCGGAGCGTGTCTCTCTCCCACACAAGCATTTATTCAAACAAAAACAAAAACAAAAACATACAGACGCTCCAAGTAAAGTACATAAGATGTGACCGAATAAAAATATAGTTTCAAGAGAAGGAACCTGATAATTTGTCGATGAAGAAGGGGATGCCTTGGGCATCCCCAAGCTTAGATGCTTGAGTCTTCTTGAAATATGAAGGGATGAACCACCGGGGCATCCCCAAGCTTAGAGCTTTCACTCTTCTTGATCACATTGTATATCATCCTCCTCTCTTGACCCTTGAAAACTTCCTCCACACCAAACTCGAAACAACTCATTAGAGGGTTAGTGCATAATCAAAATTCACATGTTCGGAGGTGACACAATCATTCTTAACACTTCTGGACATTGCCCAAAGCTACTGGAAGTTAATGGAACAAAGAAATCCATCCCACATAGCAAAAGAAGCAATGCGAAATAAAAGGCAGAATCTGTCAAAACAGAACAGTCCGTAAAGACGAATTTTATTGAGGCACCAGACTTGCTCAAATGAAAATTCTCAAATTGAATGAAAGTTGCGTACGTATCTGTGGATTACTCACGTAAATTGGCATAATTTTCTGAGTTACCTACAGAGAATTTTGCCCAGATTCGTGACAGCAAAGAAATCTGTTTCTGCGCAGTAATCCAAATCTAGTATGAACCTTGCTATCAACGACTTTACTTGGCACAACAAAACACAAAACTAAGATAAGGAGAGGTTGCTACAGTAGTAAACAACTTCCAAGACACAAATATAAAACAAAGTACTGTAGCAAAATAACACATGGGTTATCTCCCAAGAAGTTCTTTCTTTATAGCCATTAAGATGGGCTCAGCAGTTTTAATGATGCACTCGCAAGAAATAGTATTTGAGGCAAAAGAGAGCATCAAGAGGAAAATTCAAAACACATTTAAGTCTAACATGCTTCCTATGAAAAGGAATCTTGTAAATAAACAAGTTCATGAAGCATAATGCAACAAGCATAGAAAGATAAAACAAGTGTAGCTTCAAAAATTTCAGCACATAGAGAGGTGTTTTAGTAACATGAAAATTTCTACAACCATATTTTCCTCTCTCATAATAATTTTCAGTAGTATCATGAGCAAACTCAACAATGTAACCATCACATAAAGCATTATTATCATGAGTCTCATGCATAAAATTACTACTCTCCACATGAGCATAATCAATTTTAGTAGTTGTAGTGGGAGCAAATTCAACAAAGTAGCTATCATTATTATTCTCATCATCAAATATAGGAGGCATATTGTAATCATAATCAAATTTATACTCCATAACAGGCGGCACCATAAGACTACTATCATTATAATCATCATAAATAGGAGGCAAAGTATCATCAAAGTAAATTTTCTCCTCCATGCCCGGGGGACTAAAAATATCATGCTCATCAAAGCCAGCTTCCCCAAGCTTAGAATTTTCCATAGCATTAGCAACAATAGTGTTCAAAGCATTCATATTAATAACATTCCCATTAGCATGCATATAAAGTTCCATGGGTTTTTTAATTCTCTCTTCAAACACATCATGTCCTAATTCAAGATTAAGTTCATAAAGATCTCTCATATTTTTGTTGTTTTCCATTATGCCTAACTAGTGTAAACAAGAAACAAAAAGATGCAATTGCAGGATCTAAAGGAAATAGCTTCGAGCACACACACAATGGCGCCAGAAAAGTACTGTTACCTGGAACCGGAGTATGAGTGCCTTTTACCTTTCCTCCCCGGCAACGGCGCCAGAAAATAGTCTTGATACGCGTACAGCACGCGTCCGTTGGGAACCCCAAGAGGAAGGTGTGATGCGTACAGTGGCAAGTTTTCCCTCAGTATGAAACCAAGGTTTATCGAACCAGTAGGAGCCAAGAAGCACGTTGAAGGTTGATGGCGGCGAGATGTAGTGCGGCGCAACACCAGGGATTCCGGCGCCAATGTGGAACCTGCACAACACAAACCAAGTACTTTGCCCCAACAAAACAGCGAGGTTGTCAATCTCACCGGCTTGCTGTAACAAAGGATTAGATGTATAGTGTGGATGATGATTGTTTGCAGAAAACAGTAGAACAGTATTGCAGTAGATTGTATTTCAGTATAGAGAATTGGACCGGGGTCCACAGTTCACTAGAGGTGTCTCTCCCATAAGATAAACATCATGTTGGGTGAACAAATTACAGTTGGGCAATTGACAAATAAAGAGGGCATGACCATGCACATACATATTATGATGAGTATAGTGAGATTTAATTGGGCATTACGACAAAGTACATAGACCGCTATCCAGCATGCATCTATGCCTAAAAAGTCCACCTTCAGATTATCATCCGAACCCCCTCCAGTATTAAGTTGCTAACAACAGACAATTGCATTAAGTATTGCGCGTAATGTAATCAGTAACTACATCCTCGAACATAGCACCAATGTTTTATCCCTAGTGTCAACAGCACATCCATAATCTTAGAGATTTCTGTCACTTCCCCAGATTCACGGAGACATGAACCCACTATCGAGCATAAATACTCCCTCTTGGAGTTACAAGCATCTACTTGGCCAGAGCATCTACTATAGTAACGGAGAGCATGCAAGATCATAAACAACACATAGATATAAATTGATAATCAACATAACATAGTATTCTCTATTCATCGGATCCCAACAAACACAACATATAGCATTACAGATAGATGATCTTGATCATGTTCAGCAGCTCACAAGACCCGACAATTAAGCACAATGGGGAGAAGACAACCATCTAGCTACTGCTATGGACCCATAGTCCAGGGGTAGACTACTCACACATCACTCCGGAGGCGACCATGGCGGCGTAGAGTCCTCCGGGAGATGATTCCCCTCTCCGGCAGGGTGCCGGAGGCGATCTCCTGAATCCCCCGAGATGGGATTGGCGGCGGCGGCGTCTCTGGAAGGTTTTCCGTATCGTGGCTCTCGGTACTGGGGGTTTCGCGACGAAGGCTATTTGTAGGCGGACGGGCAGGGCAGGGGGCCACACGAGGGGCCCACACTACAGGTCGGCGCGGCCAGGGCTTGGGCCGCGCCGCCCTAGGGTGTGGCCACCTCGTGGCCCCACTTCGTCTCCTCTTCGGTCTTCTGGAAGCTTCGTGGCAAAATAGGACCCTGGGCGTTGATTTCGTCCAATTCCGAGAATATTTCCTTACTAGGATTTCTGAAACCAAAAACAGCAGAAAACAGCAACTGGCACTTCGGCATCTTGTTAATAGGTTAGTTCCAGAAAATGCACGAATATGACATAAAGTGTGCATAAAACATGTAGATATCATCAATAATGTGGCATGGAACATAAGAAATTATCGATACGTCGGAGACGTATCAGAGCTCTTGTAGCCCTACACTGAATGTGTTTGTCATCCAACAAGAGAGTGTAGAGAAAGTAGCATTTACTTATTCAGTTATGTGATCAATGTTGAGAGTGTCCACTAGTGAAAGTATGATCCCTAGGCCTTGTTTCTAAGCATTGAAACACCGTTTCCAACAAGTTCTGCTACATTTTTGCTTGCTGCCATTTATATTTCAGATTGCAATTACTACTTACAATCATCCATATTACTTGTATTTCACTATCTCTTCGCCGAACTAGTGCACCTATACATCTGACAAGTGTATTAGGCGTGTTGGGGACACAAGAGACTTCTTGTATCTTAATTGCAGGGTTGCTTGGGATATCTTTGACCTCTACCTCCCCGAGTTCGATAAACCTTGGGTGATTCAGTTAAGGGAAACTTGCTGCTGTTCTACAAACCTCTGCTCTTGGAGGCCCAACACTGTCTACAGGAAAAGAAGCCACTAGTAGACAGCAAGCTATTTTCTGGCGCCGTTGCCGGGGAACGAAGGAAAATTACACCACAGAGAATTCTACCTCCCACGTCAACTGCACGCCAGCAGTAGACATCAAGCTATTTTCTGGTGCCGTTGCCGGGGAGGTAAGGTAAAAGGTATTTACATCCTCCGACTACTAAGCTATTTCCTAGCACTGTTGCCGGTGTGTGAGTGCTCGAAGCTATTTCCTTTAGATCCTGCAATTGCATCTTTTTGTTTCTTTTTTTTATTTCACTAGTTAGGCATAATGGAAAATAACAGTGAGCTTTTTAATCTATTTCCTGAGTTAAGACATGGATTGTTTGATGCGAAAATTAAAAAACCTATGAAACCTTATTTGCATGCTAGTAGCAATGATATTAGTATGAACGCTTTGAACACCATTGTTGCTAATACTATGGAAAATTCTAAGCTTGGGGAAGCTAGTTTTGATGAGCATGATATTTTTAGTCCCCAAAGCATGCAGGAGAAAATTTACTTTGATGATACTTTACCTCCTATATTTGATGATTACAATGATGACTATCATACTTTCAGTCCACCTACTATTGAGGATAAAGTTTAGGGATTTCTATTTTCGTGCCCCTGGCTCCTTAGTTGTGCTCAGTTTTCCCCAGCCCCTTAGTTTTTCCTCAGTTTTCCCCAAGACCTTGTCTGAAACCCGCAGAAGGAGCTCGGACGGAAGGAATCCCGTTTAGTTGACGTTGGTTGGTGCTGGCAAGTGGGGCCGCTGTTGGTGCCCCGCAGTGGACACGTCTTCACTTATCCAGATCATCGTGGGACACACAACTTGTCCATGTTAAGTGCGCCGGACCCACAGCTTACCCAGGTGACCGTTGCAAAATGGGAGCCCGAGCCAGCCCCGTGCCCGTGCCCGTGCCATTGCTTACCCTTTCTTTCCCCGCGCCCCATTGTTCTTCTTCTCCGCCAGCGGCAGCCCTTCTCCGGCAGGCGGGTGATGTCTAGTTTCTCTTCGACCTCCCGTTCTTCATGGCCGCAGTATGGACCCGTGCCTTTGACAAGATGCCCTGACTGCCCACGCCAGGAGCCTCTGAAGCGGTCGATCTGTAAGACGGACGAGAACGGCAACCGTGGACGTGAGTTCCTTGCATGCGAGAGCTTGCCATATAGAGAGGGGGATAAGGTTAGATCTCGCTCCAATTTCTCTGTTTTCTCTCGATTTTCTTGCTATTCCCTCGAATTTGGGATTTAGGGTTCCCGTTGTTGTTTTCAGATCCTGAAGAAATGCATGCATTTCGAGTGGATCGATGTGTACGTTCAGAGGCTTCAATTGCAGGAATCAATTGGCGCTATTGGGGAGCACAATTTGGGAGGGGGGGACTTGATGTAGAGAATGCGGCGGAGAGAGGAGCCGTTCCAATTATGCCTAATGCTCCCAATGTAGGACTGGTGGAAGTGAAGGGAGAACTGAAGAAAATGAACAAGCAGTTAAGGCAGCTGATCGAGTTGAAGAAGCAAGCTAATCTGATGGCTGGTTGTTTTTTCTGTTGTATAATTGCGATCGGATTCTTATCATTGCTCACCAGGCGCTAGAAGTTGTTACAAGGGATACCTTGTTACAAATTCATTATTCAGTTACATGTACTTGTAGTTGTTTTCATGGTTAGTGTGTGCATTCACCGAAATTACCAACTATATTGGAATGATTTATGTATGCCTCATGTTTATACAAGGGATTCTTATCATTGCTCACCGAACTATATTAGTGTGTGCCGTTTCAAATTACCGAAACTATATGCCAAAACTATATCCCCTAAAAGAAAAAGGAAAGCGAAAGATAGTTGATAATTGTTAGAGGGCTGACAATAATGCATTCACCAAAATCCGTAAATATGTATGCCTCATGTTTATACCGAAATTATACCACTTTTGGGCCGTTTCAGATTACCGAAACTATATGCCAAAACTATATCCCCTAAAAGAAAAAGGAAAGCGAAAGATAGTTGATAATTGTTAGAGGGGTGAAAATAATGCATTCACCGAAATCTGCAAATATGTATGCCTCATGTTTATACCGAAATTATACCACTTTTGGGCCGTTTCAAATTACCGAAAATATATGCCAAAACTATATCCCCTAAAAGAAAAAGGAAAGCGAAAGATAGTTGATAATTGTTAGGGGGGTGACAATAATGCATTCACCGAAATACGCAAATATGTATGCCTCATGTTTATACCAAAATTATACCACTTTTGGGCCGTTTCAAATTACTAAAACTATATGCCAAAACTATATCCCCTAAAAGAAAAAGGAAAGCGAAAGATAGTTGATAATTGTTAGAGGGGTGACAATAATGCATCCACCGACAGAGAGAGAGAGAGGGGGGTGGCCACGAAGAGAGAGAGAGAGGGGTGGCCACGAAGAGACGGGGAGGGGTATACTGCCCGTTAGATCAGTTGATCAACGGTTCGTGGAGTCGATCCGTGTGACAACGGCTCAACCAATCAGGATAAGTTTGGGCTTCTGAGAGCATTTGTGACAGAACTTGAGGGCAAAACTGAGTAGTACTAACAATCCAAGGGCACATAAATAGTAAATAGACTAAGGGATTCAAACAAAAAGAATTACAAAATGAAAAATGCGTGTTTTCTACAATATAATTCATATTGGGCTACATCAAATTATTTGCAATTTAAATATACATGAGTGTGACAATTATGGCATCATTTAGACAAACTATGTTTTTGGGGAAGATGTTTTGCAAAGGTGTTTGAGTGGAAAACCATGCATCTTCATAGCTACACTAGTGATTCTGAGAAGTGGCAATTTGTGGTAAAACTTGATTTATATATGTTTGTTAAGGTTTTCTTGGTGGCAGGTTGCGTAGGAAGACTCCATGAGTAGGTGCCACTATGTTTTTATTTTTTTGAATTTTTTTGCGCATGAAATGCCTCAATTAGATATGTTAATCTCATTTGTTGACTCTCTGTTGACTAGCTACTTGAGGGTAAAACTGAGTATATTGCACTTGCCAGTCTAAGTACTCGAGGGGAAAACTAAGTACAGATAAAATTTCTGTATAAGGCCCGAGGTTATAACTGAGTACACCAAACGTCCCAGGGTTAGACTCGTGTCGCGGTGCACGCTGCAGCCGTGCATAGTGGACACGTGTTGCGGTACATGCCACCTTCATCTTTATAGAGCCCTTTTCCTCTCCCTCGACGCACGTTCTCACTGCAACCGCCTCTCCTGTCCCATCATCTTCTCCACAACCGAAGAAAAAACCCCGAAGAAAACCGCCGGCGATGGAGAAGAATGAGATGCCCATTGTCGGCGCATCAGGCGCCGGCGCATCGGCCGCTGCCCCGTCCAGGCCCCTGTCGCTGCTTCCAATGTAGCAGTCGGCACATCAGCCGCCGGCGCATCAGCCGCCGGCGCATCGGCCGCCGGCGCATCGGCCGCCGCCACCGTCCAGGCCCCCGTCGCTTGGGACCCGTACGAACCAGTGCCGTACATCGCGCCGGAGAACCCCTACGACACCAGCATCGTCGACGACGAGCCGGAGGTAACCCTTTGCTCCCTTGTTCTTATCCCATTTCAATCCTTTTGTGTTAGATCTAGCATTATTAGGGTTCGTCTGTTCCTAGTTCAATCCATTTGTGTTAGATCTAGCGTTATTAGGGTGCGTCTGTTCCTAGTTCAATCCTTTTGTGTTAGATCTTGCGTTATTAGTGCTTGTGATTTGCTTTTGTTTAAGATTTGTGCCGATGATGATGAATATTTGGGCACAAATTGATTCAGGGTTTGGTCAGTAAACAATTGGTGTGTTCAAATTTGTTGTGCATGATCTTTGGTTTACTGACTCAAATCCTGGATATAAGTGTGTCCAATGTAACTGAGGCTACCTCTTTTTTTCGAGCCCATATTATCATGCATGATCTTTCTTCACTCTCTGTTCCATCATCGTTGCAATTGACTCCATGTTTTTTGCACGATCTTTGGTGCTACGTGACAGGTGCAGAGCAGCGACGTCGACAGCGACGACGAGTCCTTCCACACCAAGACTCGTCATGTCCTCAGGAGGCTGCAGTCCGGCCATTACATGGCCCCTTTGCTCGAGGCATTTACAAGTTCCCCTTCTGCAACAGGAAGCTCCGCGCCACCGACTTCAACTGCCTGGTGAACCATGCTGAATCCATTGGCAGATGCGGCGCTAGAGTTGGAACGACGGTGAACGTGCATGCGTTCATGGCCAAACACAAAGCACTTGGGATTCACCTGCGCAACCTCCAGGCGAGTCACAGGCGCAACCAGGAGGCGTTGAACATGCCTACTGCACTCTCTGTATGTGACTGCTCTATCTGTAGAGCAGCTTAAATTCATGTAAAATGTAGCTTATGTTGTAGGGTTCTATCGGTACTACTGTTGGATCTGTCGTGAATATATCTATGCTATGTTGGCTGCTCTATGCAAGCTTATCCTATATTTTCTCTGGATTTGTGCCCGAGATTTCCTACCTGATTGGGTAAAAACGAAGGCATAAAGAAATGAATGGCGTTAAAAAACAGAAGGAGAAGCTGCTCTAGATTTGCTACCAATTTGGGCTATCAAATAGGAATGAGATCGAGCGAGAGAGAGGAAAAAAGGTACGTTGAAAATTGCTAATCTGGGCGAAAGAGACAGAAACCACTCGTGCCCACGTCCCGGACCCACACGGCTCCACACGCTACGGCCCCACACGCTAAGGCCACACAAACATGGTCTCGTCCTGTCCCACGCGGTTCCTTCCTACTAGCCCCACACGACGCGACCCCACAAACAACACGACCCCACTCGTCAGCACGGAACGGTCAACTTAACGGATTCCTGCCGTCGGAGCTGCTTCTGCGGGTTTCAAACAAGGACTTGGGGAAAACTGAGGAAAAACTAAGGAGCTGGGGAAAACTGAGCACAACTAAGGAACCGAGGGCACGAAAATAGAAATCCCTAAAGTTTATTATGATTATACTATGCCTCCTATATTTGATGATTATGGTGATGAGAATAAAAATGATAGCTACTTTGTTGAATTTGCTCCCACTACAATTAATAAGAATGATTATGCTTATGTGGAGAGTAATGATACTTTTATGCATGTGAATAAGAATGCTTTATGTGATAGTTATATTGTTGAGTTTGTTCATGATGCTACTGGAAATTATTATGAGAGAGGGAAACATGGTTATATGCATCTTAATAATATTAAGTTTCCCCTCTTTATGTTGAGAATCTTGAAGTTACTCATGTTTTATCTTCCTATGCTTGTCACTTTGCTCTTCATGAATTTGTTTATTTACAAGATTCCTTTTCATAGGAAGTGGGTTAGACTTAAATTTATTTCGTACTTGCTTTTTGATGCTCTCTTTTGCTTCAACTCTTATTTCTTGCGGGTGCATCATTAAAATTGTTGAGCCCATCTTAATGGCTATAAAGAAAGCACTTCTTGGGAGATAACCCATGTCTTTATTTTGCTACTGTTTTTTTGTGTCTTGGAAGTTGTTACTACTGTAGCAACCGCTCCTTATCTTTATTTTATTGCATTGTTGTGCCAAGTAAAGTCTTTGATAGTAAGGTTGATACTAGATTTGGATTACTACGCAGAAACAGATTTCTATCTGTCACGAATTTGGGCAGGGCTCTCTGTAGGTAACTCAGAAAAATCTGCCAATTTACGTGCGTGATCCTCAGATATGTACTCAACTTTCATTAAATTTGAGCATTTTCATCTGAGCAAGTTAAGTGCCCCAGAAAAATTCGTCTTTACGGATAGTTCTGTTTTGACAGATTCTGCCTTTTATTTCGCATTGCCTGTTTTGCTATGTTGGATGAATTTCTTTGTTCCATTAACTTTCAGTAGCTTTGAGCAATGTACAAAAGTGTTAAGAATGATTGTGTCACCTCTGAACATGTGAATTTTTGATTATGCACTAACCCTCTAATGAGATTGTTTTGAGTTTGGTGTGGAGGAAGTTTTCAAGGGTCAAGAGAGGAGGATGATATATGATCAAGAAGAGTGAAAAGTCTAAGCTTGGGGATGCCCCCGTGGTTCATCCCTGCATATTTCAAGAAGACTCAAGCGTCTAAACTTGGGTATGCCCAAGGCATCCCCTTCTTCATCGACAACTTATCAGGTCACCTCTAGTGAAACTATATTTTTATTCCGTCACATCTTATGTACTTTACTTGGAGAGTCTGTGTGTTTTATTTTCGTTTTGTTATTTTCATTATCTGAATAAAGTCATGCTTGTGTGGGACAGAGACACGCTCCGCTCGTTCATATGAACACCGGTGTTCTTAGCTTTACTTTTAATGTTCATGGCGAAGGTTGAAACTGTTTCGTTCATTGTTATATGGTTGGTTCAGAAAATGTTGCATGTGGTAGTGGTATAATGAAATACTTGCATAATCTTGTAGATTATTGAGCTTTGATAACCTGATTCTTTGCAAACGTTTTGAGGTATTTAGATGGTAAAGCTTGCTCGATAAATAAGTTAAAATTAGTAGTGGATTGTTGTCTTTAAGCTTGTGCCGTACTACAAACTCTACTTAAATAGTTGAAGTAGTTGGACTTGATAGCTTTCCATGTCTAAGAGTTCATCGTAATAACTAAGTTGTACTGAAGGTCGAGGGAGCTAGCGGGGTACTTGTGCCACCGTGAACGGCCCTCCTTGTAGTGAGTTTTAATCATGCTCTTAATGTTGAACCTGCTAGTTGTTTGCAATAAGCTTGTGAGTTCTTTTTGACTAATGTTAAGCTACGGTTTTTGGCACTTCCACCATCCAAATTTGCTAGCCTCTTCGGTACTATGCATTGCCTTTTGCTCACATTGAGAATTGTGCATACTTCGCCAGTACATCCAAACTCGTGGGAGGACTTTCTCTTGTTCTCCTACACATAAGCCATACATCTTCCTCAAAACATCCACTATACCTACCTACCACAACATTTCCATAGCTGTTCCGAGATATATTGCCATCCAACTTCCATTTTACATTACATGACTTGTTGTCATTTATTATTTATATATTGCTTTGCATGATTCTATACAGCTGATGTGTGGTTTACCCATGTTACGCTAGATCATTGCACATCCTGCTACACTGGCAGAGGCATACAGTTTTATACATCATCTTTTATTCATTATGAGTTATTTGTACCAAAAAGTCTGTTGTCATATTAGGATGTTGCCCCTACAAATGAAAAGAGCCATGGAGGCCATCGAAAAGAAAAAAAAAAAGAGGAAAAGGAAAAAAATATATATAGAAAAGAAAAAGAAAAAGAAAGAGAAAGAGAATAAAGAAAAAGGGGGCAACATTACTATCTTTTATCCACACTTGTGCTCATGTTTTAGCACCTGCATTATTCATAGTCATCATTTGTGCTCATGTTTAGCACCTATACTCCATGTGAGAGAGTTTTCATGTTTTACTAGTATAACTATGTGGGGAATTTACACTATAGAACTTGGGTTGTATATTCCAATGATGAGCTTCCTCAAAAGTGCTCTAGGTCTTCGTGAGCAACCAAGTTGGATGCACCCCCACTAGTTCCATTGGAGAGCTTTCATACACATATATCTCTATGTGCATCCGTTGCATGGCAATCACTACTCCTTGCATAGCTTCGATATAAGACTTCCTCTTGTCTAATGATCACTTATAGCTTTGTGAGACTTTCTTTCATTGGCCTTCCAAACCCCCATTAATGTTCTTTTTGCCATAACATCCTGGTGCCAATACCAAGTGCTTGCGCTCACCGGTTGAGTAGACTTTGAAACAGTTGATTCATGACGTTCATGTTTATTTTTACTTGACTCAATCCTTCTATGTTGTGAAAATTTACTTGATGCTTGGAATGAAGGATAGAACTTCTACGCTGGATACTTAAAACATCTTTAATGAACTTTGTACGGTTTCATATCTTTAAAGCAATAGTTCATGAAAACTTCTAGCCTGTTTAACTCTTGCATTATCATCTCTTATATCAGCTATAGACATTTTCTTTGAATAATTTGATCTCAGCTCATATGCTTTACAATAGTATGATCAAGATTATGTAAGTAGCATGTCACTTCAGAAATTATCTTTGTTATCGTTTACCTACTCGAGGGCGAGTAGGAACTAAGCTTGGGGATGCTGATACGTCTCCAACGTATCTATAATTTCTTATGTTCCATGCTAGTTTTATGACAATACCTACATGTTTTGTTCACACTTTATATCGTTTTGATGCATTTTCCGGAACTAACATATTAACAAGATGCCGAAGTGCCAGTTCCTGTTTTCTGCTGTTTTTGGTTTCAGAAATCCTACAAAGGAAATATTCTCGGAATTGGACGAAATCAACGCCCAGAGTCTTATTTTTCCACGAAGCTTCCAGAAGACCGAAGGGATTACGAAGTGGGGCCACGAGGTGGCGACACAACATGGTGGCGCGGCCAGAGGGGGGCACCCCCCTACTGTGTGGGCCCCCCAGGACCCCTCCGAGGCTGCCCTTCCGCCTACTTAAAGCCTCCGTCGCGAAAACCCTAAACCAATAAGCCACGATACGAGAAAAGTTCCAGAGCCGCCGCCATCGCAAAGCCAAGATTCGGGGGACAGAAGTCTCTGTTCCGGCACGCCGCCGGGATGGGGAAGTGCCCCCGAAAGGCATCTCCATCGACACCACCACCATCTTCATCGTCGTTGTTGTCTCCTATGATGAGGAGGGAGTAGTTCTCCCTCGAGGCTAAGGGCTGTACCGGTAGCTATGTGGTTAATCTCTCTCCCATGTACTTCAATACAATGATCTCATGAGCTGCTCTACATGATTGAGATCGATATGATGAGCTTTGTATCACTATTAATCTATGTGCTACTCTAGTGATGTTATTAAAGTAGTCTATTCCTCCTCCATGATGTAATTTTGACAGTGTGTGCATCATGTAGTACTTGGCATTGGTTATGATTGTAATCTCTTGTAGATTATGGAGTTAACTATTACTATGATAGTATTGATGCGATCTATTCCCCCTTTCATAGCCTGACGGTGACAGTGTGCATGCTATGTTAGTACTCGGTATAATTGCAATGGTCTATTATGCACTCTAAGGTTACTTAAATATGAACACCAGATGTTGTGGAGCTTGTTAACTCCAGTTTGAGGGAGCTCTTGTAGCCCTACACAATGAATGGTGTTTGTCATCCAACAAGAGAGTGTAGAGAAAGTAGCATTTACTTATTCAGTTATGTGATCAATGTTGAGAGTGTCCACTAGTGAAAGTATGATCCCTAGGCCTTGTTTCTAAGCATTGAAACACCGTTTCCAACAAATTCTGCTACATGTTTGCTTGCTGCCATTTATATTTCAGATTGCAATTACTACTTACAATCATCCATATTACTTGTATTTCACTATCTTTTCGCCGAACTAGTGCACCTATACATCTGACAAGTGTATTAGGTGTGTTGGGGACACAAGAGACTTCTTGTATCTTAATTGCAGGGTTGCTTGAGAGGGATATCTTTGACCTCTACCTCCCTGAGTTCGATAAACCTTGGGTGATTCACTTAAGGGAAACTTGCTGCTATTCTACAAACCTCTACTCTTGGAGGTCCAACACTGTCTACAGGAAAACAAGCCAGCAGTAGACAGCAGTACGCATCACACCTTCCTCTTGGGGTTCCCAACGGGCGTGTGCTTGATGCGTCATTAGCCAGCCCGTTTAGTTGCTGTTTATATGCCGGCATAATAGGCGCTTCAGGATTTTGCGGGCCGGCACATATGTGATTTCACTTAATTGGGACGTTTAAGGGATAGGAATTTGTGATTTAGATACTGAGAATATTTAAGCAGCACACGATTTATGTCGGATAGCCTCACTTACCACAAGCACCATAGAAAAAATGCGCGAAAGAACTATAAAAACTAACTAAATATTACATCAGCTGCAAGGCTTTGAAAAAATATTACAGAACCCAGAGAAATTGAATGGTAATTAAACCTAGCAATACAATGAAGCGATTCGACAATCTTTTAAGTTGTCCATGCACCACCTATATCTGAAATAAAGACATTACAAGTTAAGACAGCAACAATGGAAAGGCAAAGACACTACAATATTGTTTGCCAAAGAATTTGGAACTCATCATTTCATCGTTATAACAAGATCATTGTAATGCGCACAATAAGCAAACAAAGAGTGCATGCCGCATACAAACAACCAATATAACAGAGCATGTTAGAATGAAACAACAGACTTACTACTGTCGAGTCCCATGCAAACCAACATGTTCAGGGAGTACAAAATTGGCATGAACAACATAGTAGCAGGCTATAAATTTTGTAACAACGACTGAGCAAGATGAAGTTATGATGGCTACATCTACAGAGCAGGGAATATAAACCAAATATAGAAGTTACGATGGCAAAAGCCAAAGAGGAGGGAATGTGAACCAACATGTGCCAAGTGCAATTACTTCAAATTGACCGGGAACTAAATAATACTCATGCACTTATAGTGAAGGGGATGCAAATCAAGATGTTTCGGGATATAAACTTGTAATGAGCAACACATAGAGGATAGTTAATGTTGGAGCTTAGGATGGACCAGATACAGAATATAGTGGGATCACCTGTGAACTTGTATAAGAGAGAATGCAAACCAATATGTTCAGCATTCCATGTGTGAGTGTCATGCCAAGTCAGAGAAACAAGTCAATAATGCAGCTTTTGAAGAACAAGATGACACACAAAATTATTATATAGTAGTATGACAAGTTTATTTGTGCTACAGGCTAGATAGCAGAGTGATAGCATGCCAAACTAAGTCCTTACTTTGTAAGCTTACAATGAACTAGATACAAAAGAATGGCATCCCCTGTAGTACAGGGAATGCAAGCCAACATGTTCATGGAGTAAAAAATTGGCACAAACAACATAGTAGCAGGCCATAATTTTTGTAACAATGACTGAGCAAGATAAAATTATGATGGCTAGATCTACAGAGCAGGGAATGTAAACCAAATATAGAAGTTACGATGCCAAAAGATATAGAGCAGGGAATGCGAACCAACATGTGCAATTACTTAAAATTGGCCATGAACTAAATAATAGAAGGATGTTACTATAATAGCTAGGAATAAAACAGATAGGAGTTATAATGTCATCAATCATAAACTTGTAGATGATGGAAACAAATTAATTTGTTTCGGGATATAAAGTTGTAATGAGCAACACATAGAGGATAGTTAATGCTACGGCTTAGGATGGACCAGAAACGGAATATAGTGGGATCACCTGTGAACTTGTAGAAGAGGGAACGCACACCAATATGTTCACCATTCTATATGTGAGCGCCATGCCAATTAAGAGAAACAAGTTAATATTGCAGCTTTTGAAGAATCAGATGGCAGACAAAATAATGATGGAAGTAGCTGCTATGACGAGTTCAAATAAATTTGTACTGCAGGATGGCAGAGCGATAGCATGCAGGAACTAATAGTAGGCAGTTACTTTGTTTGCTTACGATGAAGTAGATAGAAATAACAATGTCATCACCTGTAGTACAGGAAATGCAAACCAACATGTTCAGGGAGAACAAGATTGGCATGAACAAAATAGTAGCAGCCTATAATTTTTGTAACAACAACTGAGCAAGATAGAAGTTATGATGGCTACATCTACAGAGCAGGGAATGCAAACCAAAATGTTCAATCGCTTAAAATTAGCAATGAACTAGAAAATAGCAAGGTGTTACGGTCATAGCTAGGAATGAACTAAAAGAGATTCAGACAAACAAGCATCTGAACCCAGAACATGGCGCTAAAACAATGGACTTACATTAGGAGAAGCACTCTGTGGGAGTCACAGCAGATCTTCCTAGGGTTGATAGATCTGGTGATGAAGTACACTACATGTGCTACTTGGGGTTGGAGAGACGGCCATTACACTTCATGGTTACTTATCTCATCTGCAAAAACGTAACGGCGCGTCGTTAGCACAAACAGGTTCCCCCAAGATTAAACAAGAACTTGCAGGCAAGCAATAGAAACGCGACAGTAGAAGAGTTTAGATCATGCATGGCGCCGGTGAAGCAGATCCGGTTCATGCACAGCGGTGTCGGTGAGAAAAATCCGATGCGGTGGACGACGGATCCGGCGAAGCGGCTCCGGTAGGGTGGACGATACCGCAGCTGAAGCGACTGCGGTAGACTGCTGGATGAGCATATAGTTTCGAGGTTCAGCGGGGATGATCCGGTCCGGTTGATGACGGCGTCGATGAAGCGGCTCCGGCAGGCAGCCGGATGACGAGGATCGCGAGGCCTCGGATAGGCCAGGGAAGTCCGACGGGGATGTTCCAGTGCGGTGGTTGTGGAGGTGGTAGAGAGAGGGACTTGAGAAGTTCCGGTGGGTGGTCTCAGATGAGAGACTGTAGAAAATGTATTTTTTTTGGGAGGGTTTCCGGGCTAGGGAGGTGGTGATCGAAAAAATGATGGGCAAACCCCTCACCAACCGACTTTGCTGTCATCTCCACTGGGGTAGAATGGGAATTTGGAAGCGTGTGAAATTTTTGTATTTTATGGGCGGGAAGTTTTGCCGCTATGAGATTTTGAATTTGGCTACGGTCCACGTATAATGATAAAAAATTGTGACACCGTACTAGTACCTCTGTTCAAGGCCGAGTTCAAAATCAAATCATCATCATGTTGAATATAGGTCACTACCATGATCATGATCTATCTTCTTAATCCCATTCAAAAATGCGTTTGAAATATTTCAGGATTGGTGGGAGATTTTGCCGCCTGACTGAGATTAAATTAAACCACACGTTCGACAATTCAAACTTGAGACCTTGGCTATGATACCATTTAAGTTCGAATTGATTGAAAAAGGCTAGACAATTAATTTATATAACATCCACAGGAACAACTACCAAGTTGATCCCAACCGCACATAAATGCATCCACCAACAAAAGTAGGAACGGTGCCTTAATCTAAGGAAACATTTCACAAGACCAATGTACTCACTATGTTAGTGTTCATCTCCAATTATCTATGGCATTTTATTAGTCTTTGGGAGATTATAACGAACTTGATTGGCCTCGTGCAGTAGGGCATCACATGCTTCTAATCTCGATCTCAACATATCAACTTTTGTTCTTAGCATAGCTGTTGCAACTCGTTCTACTTGGAGTTGTTCCTCCAAAACTTGAGCAGAGAAAGACTTGGACTTGGGCTTCAAAACCCAGCATTTCGCAGTAAAGAGTTTTTGATGATATCTTTATCTTTCCAGGGTTTTGTCATCTCGAATTTCATATTAGCCTGACAAGTTTTGAGTTGTGTAAAAAGTAGTTCAGAGCCAATGGGTTATGTGGGTCGGCCTTGAACAAGAATTGGGTCGGTAGAGCCGGCCATGAGTGACCCGCTGGGTCAGCCGGGCCGACCCATCTCTAATCTCACATCAACTTATACGTAGCGTCGCTCTCACGGACATGGTTGAAGGTCTGATCTTGCCACTTCCCGAAGTAGTTTGTCAACGCAAAAACACTCTGCAAGTTGAGTCGATTTGTTCCGGCCATACACACACGTAGCAGTAACAAATTTGCCAACAGAAACGCACTTTAATAGTTAATCAAGCAGTCAAGTCGATCGATTTGTAGCTACTAGCTAGGTGCAGCACTCAGGCATAACCAAAATACAATTTTTAGATACACAACAACTACAAAATATTTGTACAATTGCTAAGTGCCATAATCATGTTCTACTGAAAAGTTACAATATGATAGTAAAATGTAAACTGAGCAGTAGAGTAAGGAAAATTATCCAACTTGGATCTTAATTTCCAGAAACTGTAGAGCTTAGAGGTCAGGTTGCATGAGAACAATCAGGTAAATTAAACAATCCAACTGTAGATGTGTGCTACTCTCGGATCACTAACATTTTTTCTATATTACAACATATAGGATGCTTTTTACTCCAGAAGGTTTTAACTTGCAATGCGAAACATAGTCGATAAAGCATTATCTGTGCAACTAACCTAGACAAATTCAAAATATGTGGCACCTGTACCTTTTTTACACACGTTTCTTCAGGCAGAAGACTAATCTAAAATACTTACCAGTACATGCCGTATAATGCCGTCAAGTAGTTAAAAGTGTAAAATCACATGTGAATCTAAATAAAAGAACTAAAGGTTTGACCACTTCAAAACTTCAAAATCATATGATCAACATCTTGTGCCTTTCTGAATAAATAATGAACACAATGTTGACTTCAAATATCTAAAAGCTACCAGCTATCTATTGTACAAAGCGATAGCAAACATCATCATTGCTTTCAAAAAAGTTTTTATTCAGTCTATAAAATGCATATCACAATGTTAAGGAACACTCCCTCTGTATGAACGTTCTAGACCCTTTCTCAAATCTAGTTATTACCAGCCTGCTCTGCAGACTCAACAACATCCCGAGGAAACATTTCATAGGACCGAAGCACGTACTGCAAAAGAAAAATCATAGGTGAAGAAGAGAAAAGTCAAGGAAGGAGATAGAATAAAGCTTATTCTTGCAAGCTTCCATCTTATTTCTAGTTGTGTTTAACAAAACGAAACAGTAGAGTCGAATGTATGTTCAGTAGTACGAGCATCACAAGCCCAAGAATGGACCGATGTGAAGTAAATACCAAATTGACTTGGAGAAGGGATATGCAATTGTATCTGTCAATATCACAATTCTACAGTACACACACTGAGTTAGTGCTCAATGAAATGACATGGTATTTTCTACTTTGTGATTAATTTCGTTTGGTGCTCATACCTGAAAATGCATCACATGATTTAGAGAAAAATCTTTTCTTGTGAAAGATTTAGAGAAAGATCTACGTGATGATGAAAACTGGTTTGTTGAAAGATGTTTACGCTGCAGAAGGTGGAAGAGAACTGCAGAAATTAATAGTGGGTAAATACTAAAAGGACATGAAAAGTACTACTTACAGGTCAAATGAAATATCAGTATTTGGAACTTAAGGACCCGAGAATCATTTACTTACACTGGAATTCAGTAGCTACTTGTACGCTGGAATCAACATGTTGCTTGGTTGGTACCTTGCCACTCCTCTGAAATTGAAGAGATGGCATAGAAGAAGTTATTAGTTGTAACAACAAAAATTGTTAAGAGTTTTAGAATTATATAAAATCCATGTTAACTTTAGACCTATAGCATAAATATATTTCACATTTAGCAGATTTATGATATGGCAAATAGATTATACAAAAGCTTTCTCCATGCTCACTTAGGCTTTCCTTCTTTGAAAGCATATAACTGGAAATACAAATCCAGGAATCACCTATTAGTTCATTCATACGTAAATCAACGGAACTCATTAAGAATCTAGCTAAACTACAGTGTAACCCTTTCTGTCATGATTCCCAAAACAACACACATGCATGGTACCTGTTTTCTTTTTGCTATCAACTGTATTGCAGATGTAGCCGCATGGCAACAGCTACATCAAAATATCACACCGAGAAGGCCCTCCTATTTGAGCTTCTTCATGAAGATTACCATCCTGGTGTCGGGGCAGGCCAGCATGAAGGTGGTCTCATCAATTGGGCCAGTTCCATTTTGGTTGCACCTTTGATTCAGAAATAGAGAACATATTTGATAGCAAAACATTTGGAAAATTTAGTAAGAAATTGATTCTATTAAAAAGATTGGTAGTGGTCAAAAAATACCAACGTCCTGTAAGCGTTCCTATTTGAGCTTCTTGATGGCCATGGCCGTGACCGGTAACGGGAATGACGGTGTTCTCGTCATCCGAGCCCCTGAACATGGACCCCGAGCCACCCTCGCTGACAAAATCACTAGTTAGAGAAAGTTTGGCTTTACTTCGATTTAGGATAGCGCGCTTACTTTAAATTTCAAAAAAGAATTTGCGGGTTCTTTTTTATTTTGGAGTAGTAGAATTGCTATAAAATTTAGGATTTCCTTGTAGAATTATAAAATAAAGTAAGTCCTTTTTTTAAGTACATGCCAATCTAGTTATCTACCTCTCTACATAGCCATGCTTTTCTTTTATCGTAATTTCTTTCACTTGGACAGACCAAGATAGTCAGGTTATACTCTATATCAGAGCAAATTTCCTTTTTTTTATTCAAGATATTTCATGCTTTGAAAAATGAAAGCACGATTCCCGATCCATGACATAAGGAATTAGAACCAATGAAAGATTAAAATCCAGAACCTAAAGCCTAACGAAAATTGCTGCAAATGAATGGACCGTTGACAATTGCTAAACTTCTTATAAAATGGACTTGTTTAACACGATTTGAAATGTCCAGCTAGAAATGAATAATGCCTAGCCTAATTGGGTGCTAAACTTCTGAAATCAAATATGTGGCCAAATTGGTAATTTTTTAATTCCTCCTCTCCTTGCTTACATGTTCCATACCTGCACCAGTACCCGTGCTAATTAGCTCAATTAAAAACATGTTTTATTTGAGATAAAAAAAAAGTTTCAGCCTTTATGTTTATGCTTTCAATTCATTTGATGCTTTTCAGCTGACCACTTGGCTTGTTATTATGCTTGTACAATACAATTTTGGTAATACTTCTACAACATAGCCAAGGGTTCTCAACTGAATCATCCTAAAATAAAGAGAATCCATGTACCTGCATTTCATCAAATAGGTAGTGTGCACCAGAATTATCCTATGCTTGTGGTCACCTTCATCCTATAAATCCCCTTCCTCTGGCGTTTCTCAACACTCAGGCCTTGACCATTGATCTGTGTCCAAACTGCAAAATCAGCAGCAAGCCAGACAAATCATCAACTTTTCATTATAAGATCAATCACCAGAGAGGAGAACCCAAGCCACAAAAACTGAACCAAATAGATTAAGAGGTTGCTGGAGATGAGATCAATCTGATGCGGTGCATCTGAAGAATATTTTTCACTGCTGGTCCTGATGCTTCTCTATGGGAACAACACAACACTATGGTCACATCACACAGAGAGAGGGGATCCCAGCGAGAGTGGGACAGTGTGAGAACGCCGTTCGTCCTGGCACCTTTCGACATTCCCCGCCATCGCACAGGAGAGAAGAGAGAAAAGTCCAGTCGTTCTCCGCCGCCACTTCTCGTCGTTCCCCATCGCGGGATATGAGGGAGGAGAGGACATGGAGAGAGAGAATATACCTGGATCCCTGGGAGGGCTCTTCGTTCCCCACCGCCGGATGCCCACTCGCCGCCGCTTCTTCCTGTCCGTCGCCTCGGCTGCCGCCATGAAGATTGGGACGGGAAAGGATAAGGTTTGGGAGGGGGAGAGAGAACGTGAAGGCACATATATTTTCGCCAAGTGCCTACCGTGGATAGCCTGGGAGGGCTTGATGGGGGTGCAGCAATTATATCTTTAGATTCCTTGCATTGCAATTTGTTCTCTAACGCGATCTCGTGTGTACCCACGCAACAAAATTGGTACCGGTGCGTTGTTTTTTCTCGGGCACGCGCCAAAACACGTATGTCCTCCTTTACATAGTTTTTGTCGTGGTTTTAGTTTAGATTTAAACTGCAACCACGATAAGAATCTTCTCTTTCTTAATAGATGACCCCATTTTACTAGTCTCACAATGAGCCACGTCACTGGATAAAAAAAATTTGCCGGACCGACACGTCCAGTCGCCCTTCCTCTCCAGACGTCACGGCGTCACGCCCGATGGCCCTCTCCCCATCGATCTCTACTGCCCTCGGTCGCCAGAACGACGCGCGTGGTCCCTCTCCCCATCGATCTGTTCGTCCTGGAAAAACCTGTTCTTATTCCTAGCGATTGCTTAATCACCGGCACTAATTCCACCTCCGCCGTCGTTTGGCCTCCTTGAAACAATTTCTCATGAAACAGCCCCCATAAATCCAGCATTCATCGAGTAGAAACTGCTCGATTAAACTGATCCGCCGCCGCCGCCTCTAGGTTAAAAGCCACCCCGTGCTACAATCTACAACAAGCATGTCAGCCGGATCCTAGTATGTGCGCTGCTACTCCTGATCTTAATCCAGTTTTTTTTTAAATCCCTCTTGCCTCCTCCACCTGATTTGTTTGGATCTTACTGCTAGCTGAAAGCTCTCGAGATTTCTTTGGAGTTTTTGGATTCTACATGTTGCCCGCTGAAGCTGGGAGGAAGAGCCGGATCGTGTCGCGACCTCTGCTACTCCCGATCTTAATCCCTGTTTTTTTAAAATCCCTCTTGCCTCCTCCACCCGATTTGTTTGGATCTTACTGCTAGCTAAAAGATCTCGAGATTTCTTTGGAGTTTTTGGATTCTACATGTTGCCCGCTGAAGCTGGGAGGAAGCTGCCATCATCGCGTCTACTACCGGCGATTGCTCATCTGATTTTTTTGTCGCTCTGCAGTTTTTACGACCATTCTAGGTTGACTTCGCCTCCCATTGATGCGTGAGACCTGCGGGCTGCTAAAGACATTTTCCTCCGTCTTCATACCGTGGGAGTTCATCTCTTCCTAAATCAAGGGCATCTTCGTATTCATGGCCACATCCCACCACAAGAAAAACGAACTGAGCCAGCCACACTACATGCTGGATGTGATGTGAGAACCAGCACTCCAAGCATCCAGCGCTCCCGTAAATTAGACCTGTAAGTTATCTCCTTCCCCCTCCATGTAATACTGAAACTACTCCGTATGACCTATTGTTTAGAGCACCTATGATTAATTAATGTCAGACATTTTTCTGTTTATGCAGTGTGCCTCTGATCGTGCATGTAGTGGCAGCATGTATTATGCCTGTGGGTATTTCCCTTATCTACTACCGTCCGTGTATAGAAAATGAGGAAGCCCTCCAAAGCCTGATGAGTATTTGACATTTGTCATATCTTTGATATTCCATGGTTCTCTGCGTTTTCCCCTTATGTGATACGGCACTGAAGTGTAACGCTTATTGTGGCCCTCAAATTTTATTATGCCATCATTTTTTTTCATTCTTTAGCAGACTGGTGACATTGATCTGTAGATCCACCGGTTTCTTGCTTATCTATATATAAGGAATCAGATTCAAGCAGGTGCGAGATCGATGCTATGAATTTACTAATTTTTTTGGTTAATGGGGTTTAATGACCATTTAAAGTCCCCAAAGCTCAATGTGGTTTTACAATAGAACATGGGATTATCTTTGTTTCAGGTAGTGTTGCAAGTTGGACAAATATTAAACCATACAGGAGTAGGTTTCTCGGCTGTCCAATATCTTCTTTGCTTCATACTGTTCTTCTATGCTCTGCTCCATCCTTATGCAGGCTGATATGTGCAAATTGTATGATAGACAGGTGTGAAACAATGGGTACTCTAGATCAATGAGTAAACAATGACTTAGTAGGTAGAAATGAATAAGTATCTTTGCTCAACGCAGGCAGTTTCCCTCTTTCTTGAGTAAGTTATTTGGTTATTCATCTTAATTATTTTATCAGAGATCCGTCCTTTGATTTTAGTAGACACTACCTCATGATGATTGTGTGATCTTTCCTCACGATGCATCCATATGGAGATTTAGCATATCCCAGATTTTGTATGTGCTAATTAGATTTACAACAGGAAGCAACCATATTTCCTATGGTTAGTATACTCTACATCGCCTATTTTTAGATATATATGGTTACCTTCCTTATTTTCAGTTCCATTCACAATTTGTCATATTCTTCTACATCAGTATCCCAATACTACATTTTGTTATTTATAACAAAGAGCATCTTTATTCACAATCTATCTTTCATGGAATTATTGTATATCATTGATTAAAAATAATGAGTCTATTTGTAATACCGAGTCACATACCAATGGTTATCGTATTGATGTTGTAAGCATATGTGATTTATTGCAGCATTTTGCAAGCTACTCAGCAAAATAATGTACTTGACATCCTTTACTTACTTTATACAGCCATTTTATGTCTCTAATTCTACCAATATCTATTAACATATCCCCGCAGCAACGCGCGGGGTATCATCTAGTTTTAAAATTAAGGGAGTATCGTTTGCTATCAGAAGGAGGAACAACAAGAACTCTTGAAAGTCTGCAAGGTAAAGTAGCCAAAATAGAAACCGAAAATAAAGAGAGTTCTAGGGAAATGATGCGTCGTTTGTTACTTTCTTTGCATGAAAGGTGATTGGCTTCCAGTACTTGCAGTTAATTACACTCTATTATGCCCTGGCTAGTCTATCTGGCCTGTCGACCTGGACATGTCAACATTCCTATCCTTCATACATATAGTATATAGCAATATAGCATGGAAGACCGTAATGCAGAGTCTTGGTCAAGCCTATCTGTCAAATTACACGTGCTTTTATTATAAAAGATTAATTTGAGTGGGCAAAAGAGTACTTTTTACCATAGAGCTTAGAATCCAAGACTTCCAGTTCCAGTTATGCTCTTGCCCTGATCGTTCTACTGTCCTTTTCAATTATGACGTTGTTGTGGTCAGTTGTTTCCAGTACCAGACGCTCTAGTGGTCAGTATGAGGAGAAGGGATCTCGTGCACATGCGCACCAGTGCTCCCTCTACTTTCAGATTTTTACAAAATTTAAAATCTCACATTTCTGTTTCTTCAAAAATTATGGCGTTAAATATGTAGATAGATATATGCAGGAGGAGTCTACGCAAAAAAAAATCCCGGTCAAAAATACTTTAAATTTTGAGAAATACAAAATAATCAAATTTCTGATAAAGATATATACTATTTTAATACTATTGTACTACCATTTACTGTCACAAATTTATCTTTTTTATATTTCTCAAAATACAACATATTCTTTAACTGGATTTTTTGTATGCATCCCTACTATACATATCTATCGATATATTTAACATCATAATTTTTAGAAACATAGAAATATGAGATTTTAAAATTTTAGAAAACATAAAATTGGAGCATTGATACCCATGTATCAAAGACACTTTCTGTCAGTATCAGGGAATAGGCAGTGGGCACGGGATAGTATTACCAATGGTTTTATTCAACTTCTAGCTGAAATTTATGGGAAGGATAGTTCACATGCAAGTTCGTTTTTGTCAGGTTTGGTCCAGTCCCCGTTGGGATGTGAGGGCAGTTAGCTTTTTTTGTTTTGTTTGAGCAGTCCTGGAGGAAGTCAGGTCTAGTGGCGTGACCTCAATGTTATATATCGTAACTATAAGGGCGAGAAAATTTTGTTCTTTGCTTTCCCAGGTACGAAAGTTGAGTAGATATTACAGCATCTTCAACATATGCGCTAAAAGACGCTCGCGCGGTAAAAATTATCAGTTTAGCGCGCTTCCGCCGGAAAATAGGCTCTAATAGACGCGCTAAGCTTTCATGCACGCTAACTTTTCTACCGCACGTGGAATAAAGCGGCCGCGTGCACGGGAGATTTGGTGCGCGTGGTATAACACAAGTAGATCGAAAACAAGGTTTATGTTTGGAACTGTCCGGAACTTTAGCACCGGAGAGGGGGGGGGGGGGGGGGGGTGGAGGAAGTCAGACTAAAACAAGTCAAAACTGCCCGTGTATATACGTTAAGATACAGGTCACTAGTAAAAAACAAGGCTTTCATCCCTAAGAGCTTTAGTCTCGGTTTTAAACCAAACCGGGACCAGTGGGGAACATTGGTCCCGGTTCGACTAGCATGGCGTGACGCCACCTTATGGTCCCGGTTCATTTGGGGTCTTTGGTCCCGATTTGTAATACAACCCGGAACTAAAGGGGCTGCAGCAGGGCGTGACAGGCCGTGTTAGGCTTCGAAACCCTCTAATCCCGGTTTGCCTTACCAACCGGGACGAAGTGCCCATCTGCCTACATATACCTTGCCCTGCCCAAGTGTGAGCCACAGTTAGCCACTTTCCATTTCTTAACACAAGAGAGGTGTATGTTGCTTTGCCCTCTTCATATGCACAAGAGATGTTCGATGAAATGCCTAAGAGCTTTTGCCACTTGAGTTCACACAAAACAAGCCACACTTAACTGTCTTTTTTCTTCTCCATCGAGGTTAATGTCGTTGCCTACTCGACGGTACCTCGGAGGAGGGATCCTCACGAGGGGGAAAAGAAGTAGGGGCCATGGGCGGAGAGCACTCGGGACACTGGTACGCGATTTACCCAGCTTCGGAACACCTGCTCGAAGACAGGGCCTACTGCTGCTTGTCTAGAATTATCTGGGCGCTTTCACGTTGTTACAGTGAGTTGTAGTTGTGCCTCTAGGGCTCCCAGGATCCGGTTTATAAAGGCGCACGAATCTAGGGTTACATGGAGAGTCCTAGCCGGATTACAGGTTACCTAACTATGGTACAATGTTTTGCCGTGTACGTCAAGGATCCACCTACCATCTATGTCGTACTTGATCCGGGTTCCTCATGGGCCTCCACGGATCCGGCCTCCTTCGTAGGTCGGTTGGGATCCGGCTCCCTGATCCTGGGCTGGGCTTCATCCTTCACGATCAACAACAACTGGGCCGCCCGATGGGCCATATGCCACATCACCATCTGTGGGTCACCCGGACTTGCCGGATCTAGGCACTGTCGATGGTACACCCATGAAGTATACCCACAACAGTTAACAACTTTATCCTTTCATCTATCATTGATAAAATGCATGTGTATATATATACATCGTTTCACTAATCATGATGTTATATAATGGTTTTTGATAAGCTTAATTATATCATGCAGATGAATCTGCAATGGATGTACATTGACCGACACTTTGACGAGCTCACTTCGGGCCTGAGAAATTTTATCGACGTGGCTGAGGCAAACAAAAATGGTGGTTTTATATATTGTCCATGTGTTAACTGTAACAATGTCATAAATTACTTTTTCTTGAGTACCATTCACAGCCACCTGCTGCGGTCCGTTTTCATGCCCTAGTACAATTATTGGACCAAGCACGGAGAAAGAGGGGTTATGATGGAAAACAATGAATGAGAAGAGGATGATGATAACTATCCCATGTTCGTTGAATACGGTGATACTGCAAATGGGGGTTGTTTTCCATAAGAAGGAAATGAAGACAATGAAGCAGAAGATCAAAAGTCACCAGATGAGCCTGCTGATGATCTTGGTCGGGCCATTGCTGATGCAAGGAGAGAATGTGAAACTGAAAAGGAAAGGTTGAACTTTGACCAGATGTTAGAGGGATCACAACAAATTGTTGTACCCAACTTGCGAAGATGGCCAGAAAAAGCTAGGTAGCACACAGGAATTGTTGCGATGGAAGGTAGAGAGAACGGTATCACTGAATCAGTATTTGAAAAGTTGCTGAAAATAATTAAGAAGCAGCTTCCAAGGGGTAACGAATTGCGCGCCAGTACGTACGAAGCGAAGAAGGTTGTCTTCCCTCTAGGATTAGACGTGCAAAAGATACATGCATGCATTAATGACTGCATCCTCTACAGCGGTGAGTACGAGAATTTGGATGCATGCCCGGTGTGCACTGCATTGCAGTATAAGATCAGACGAGATGACCCGGGTGATGTTGAGGGTGGGCGCCCTAGGAAGAGGGTTCCTGCCAAGTTTATGTGGTATGCTCTAATAAAAATGTAACACCTTCACACATGTGTGCATCTTCTGATGGCTAGCAATCAAGGTGTTGGGGGCTTTAATAATATTTGCACGTAAAATCCATTTTTGTACTATAAGAGCCAAAAACGGTCTTTTTGTGAAGCACATACCAAGAAACCATTTTAGTTTATATTTTATTTTTTGAATTACTTATGATTGATTTAAAATGTGACCAAAACAGTGGGCATGAACATTATTATCTAGGGGGGTGTAGTCTTGCAAAAGAAACTGTGTATCTATAATAAAGTTGATAGTTGGGAACATAAAAATGACTTTCTGAAAAAATCATCAGCAAACTATCAAACACCTGTAGTTCAAATTTGCCGCCCCTTCCATATGAATACACCACTATTTGTCCTTTCGGTGAGAGATAGCTAGAAATATTTTGAGATGCAACTAGTTGGTGATTTCTACACACAATGTGGTCTACTGGTCTGAAAATTTGGATGGTCCAATTTTAATAATTTTTTTGTAGGTGTTTCACAAAAAAAACAATTTTTGCCACTTAGAAAATAAAAAATGGATTTTTTGTGAAAAGACAATTAAAAACCAAACATCAACATTGATTGACATCCCAAGATGCACGTATATGCATAATATGTGGTCATTTGAACAAACTATGCCATAATTTTGGTTCTGGGATTCTCTTGCTATATCATTTTATGTGAGGCCATATGCATAAGAATTTTTTTTAAACAAAACATTTATATTTTTTTGTTTTATGTGATATATTACTAGAAACTAAAAGTATCATGCAACCAAAAAAATCAAATGCAAACATAACTAAATCATACATAGGGAATAAAAGATTTTATGCACAAAAAGGTAAAGGATCTATGCCAACGGCATTGTTGTCGGCATAGCCCTGTACCGTCATGCGTTTGTCAACAGTTGGTCACCAACGCCACGTGTCTACGATCTATGTTGACAGCCGAGCTATACCGAGGGCCACCATCGACATAGCTCCATTGATGCCTACGGCCTGATTGTGCTCTGGGCTTAGCTCCAGCTATGCCGACGGTTTTGTGCCGTCCGTAGCCATCCTGAGCCTACACCGACGATCCCGATAAATAGCCGTCAGCATAGCTCATGGTCGTCGGCATATCACTTTTTCCGTGTAGTTGTCTCCTGACTCCTCAAGCATGGAAGAGAAACACGATGACGACGTGCTCATCACGATCGTCCATGAGAAGCTTTATCATTCAGTGCCGACGGCTACGGGCCGTCGCCAGCATCTCCACGGTGCACGGCAGACGGCGTATCCATGGATTACGGCGCTGGTGTGCCAGTGACGGCCTTGGTCACAACTTCCCTGACCGTCTCCTCCTCCCACTTCGCACCCGACGCCAACTGCAACGGAAGCAGGGGTTAATTAATAGGTTCAGAGAGTGTGATATCATGGGTTTTACTTTTCATCAAAAATCTTGCGGTCAACGTACGAAACAGAGTCACGAATCTGATTGGTGCGTTCCATTGTTTGCACTCAAAGATTCGTATACGCTGCTGCAACGCAAATGCTTCTTTTTTTTTGGGCTCGCACGTTGACACATGCGTTCATACAGGCCAGATTGCTATTACTAGGTGCTAACGTACTTTAGTTTAGTGAAGTGATCCCAGTAACATATGATCAAACTGAAAAGTGCTAGTAGTCCATTATACTGTACCCCTCAGTCTTAAATGGTAATAATAAGTTGACTGGTTAAGAACTAAACTGTACTGTACCTTGAGGTGCAATGTCAGGATTGCTCGATGAGGCCCGTCGTCGATTCTCATGGACATCAGGCTGACGTCTTCCCCGATCTGCTCTTTCAGACACTGCAGCGTCCTGACCACCGTGTCCGTCGTGTTGCTGCGCGCCGGCCACATCCCGATCTTCACGGTGCAAATCTCCCCACTCTGATCACCCTCCGCCGTCGTTATCTGGATCTCGACATGCTCACCGGCCTCGGTCTTGTCTTCGTCGGCGCTGGCGCCGCTGGTAACGCGCTGGGCCAGCTGCGCCTGGAGTGCTTGGTTCTTCTCCTCAAGCTCGGAGACCTTGGACTTGAGAGAAGTCAGGTACTCCCTCGCAATGATCAGTATCGAGGTCTTGTCCTTCTACAGCCAGAAGAGAAGATCGAAACAAATTAGTTAATTAGTCAAAGAAGCAGCAGTAGCTACAGTACTAGCTAGTGAGACCTTGGACTTGATAGAAATCTACCTTGGAGCCGGGAGGGAGGACGGTCTTGAGGGCGTGGAAGCTGTCGTTGAGCTTCTCCCGGCGCTTACGTTCGGATATCATGTGCTGTAGCTGGTTTCCCGACGATTCGGCAGCCAACATCTGCTCCTGCGGCTGCTGGTAATAGTACTGCTGATTCTGTTGCTGCTGGCTGTACTTCATCGCCGTGTGCATCTTTTCAAGGGCTGACATGGCCGTCTTGAACATCCTCTGCCCGCATGCCGGCTTTGTCAGCCTCCTCCGGGGGGAGAGGTGCTGCTCGTAGCGCCTGAACGCGCTCGCCCTCGTCGACATCCCACTAGGCGCCATTCCGGCCGGCGTGTCGTGGAAGCTGGCAACGTACTGGTCGTCGTAAGGGAGCACCACTCCGGCGGGTGCCACGAATGAGGACACCTCGGGGAATTGGAGGCTCATCTGCGGGGCCGAGAGGACGTCCGGCGCCGTGGAGCTGATCTCCGGGCTGCAGGATAGCGAGGCGGAGCGGAAGGAGGTGGAGGCTGAAGAGGAGGAGGGAAAGCTGCAGGCAGCGGCGGCGTGGTGCGAAGAGAGAAAGTCGAAGTCGTCCATGACGGTGCTGATATCACCGGAATGGGCGGCGCCGCCGTACGTAGCTGCCTCGACGTCGTCCAAGTTCATTTCCATCCTGATCTGCAAGTTCCCACACACCAAAATTAGAGGCTCGGCTTATTGGCTACATGATCTGGTATTCCGGTGCATGCATGCACAAGATTATTCAGCATGCTCGAACTCATTCTTGCCTGGTCGAGGTGTTGCTGAATCTGTGAGTTGAGGAGCATTTCATGCAGCTGCTCCTCCTCCCTGTACTGCGACGCTGAAAGGGCGTAGCTGCACGCACAAATCAAGAGCACGTAATCAGGATGAGATGATTTGCTCATACTCCGTATACTATTGCAGAGTTCCCGAACAATTTGCGGTGGCTGTGTGAATTAAGTAGAGGTCCGTAGGATGCACCTGGCGGCGTAGCCGCACATGTAGCCGATGTTGCCGCCAGCGCCGCCGCTGTTGGCGGCGTCTCCATGGAACCAGCTGCTGCTATCCATGCGTACCCGGGTGATTGATTCAGTCTGGTCTTGGTCGCCGGGGTTTGGTGAAGCACCAACACCTAAGTATGACACCGGTTTGGATTTAGATCATGAGATATTACTAGTGGAGAAGATCGATACTGTGCGAGGCACACACTAGGAAGCCAGTGTGTAGTCTTGTGTTGGAGGCGATGGATCCGGTGTGTATTTATAGTATGAGGGTCGTGGATGGCCACGTGCGACAATCCCACTTGCTAGACTCTAGTTAATTCCACTTTTAGTTTATTTGAACCTACGTTAGACTAGTCATAATGGGGAGTATCATATAGTAGTATCATGCATATGATACTAGTGTATGATACTATCTTCACAATGCATAGTATCATGTAGTAGTATCATATGTTACATGTATTTAATGATTTGTAGAATCTCAATGCAAAAGTGTGTATAAGATTTGTTTAGCATTACATTTTTTAGTTCTACGTGTTATGATACGGTATCTATCTATGATACTACTATCATCTCTTTCATCATTAATTGATGTGACACATCAGCTTTTTGCATGCATGTAGTGCATGATACTACGTATGAGACTCCCATTGTGAGTAGTCTTAGCTGATGACGCACAATGCTGCTAGAATCATCAATAGGTGAAGACCTGGCGATTGGCTGTGGGTTTAGTCCTCGGTCCATTCTGTTTGGCCGGAATTTATCAGCTTTTGGGCATTGGATTGGTCAATGGAGGAAGCAGGGGGGGCATGGCCCGGTAACTTCTCACTTACGAAGCTGCACAAAACAAAATCGTGATCAGGCAGAACTTGGCTATATACTAAGGGTACGGTGACTAAAAAGTGAGTTATAAATTATTTTTCTTTTGGGCAACATCTTACACCCTCTATCTGCAAACAAGTGCATTTATAGCCTTAGAGTTATTGAACTTTTGCCAACTTTATAAGAAGAGTAATACCGTTTATTACAATAAATTGTATCACTAGATACGTATAGAAATATAGATTGGCAATATACACTAGTAGAAAATCTGTCATCAGTACCGGTTCCAGAGGGGCATTCGTACCGGTTGAGCAACCGGTACAAATTATCCGGCACAAAAGCCCCCCCCCCCCCCCCCCCCTTCGTACAGGTTGCTTACGAACCGGTATAAAAGGGGCCTCCATGTGGGCCACCAGGAGAGCTCAGGGCCAAGGATCTTTGGTACCGGTTGGTAATACGAACCGGTACCAAAGGTTCCCCCCCGCGGCAGGGAATTTGCCCAAATCTCTGCCGCGGCAGAGAATTGGATTTTTAGGGTTTTTGGAGGGGTTTAGGGATATCGGTTTGTTTCATATCGCGTCGATGCACCAGAAACGCGTTTGGGTTTAGGTAGTACATGAAGATCAAGATGATGCATAGCAAGTTGGTGCATATAATATAACACACATGTAATTGCATAAGATCGCAAATTAAGTAGCACTATGCATGAAGATCGATCTTCATGCATAGTGGTACTCTCCGAGGCGTACTCTATATATGTCTATTACATGTAGCATAGTGGTACTCTTCGAGTCAACTATATGTGTAACATGTACATCTTCATTCATAGTGGTGCTCTGCGAATGGTGGTATGACGTCCCGAAGGAAAAATCCCGCCAATTCCTCGCCTATTGCTATGAAGCGGTCATCGATTGAGAGCTTGTTCCGCTTTCTTGCCAACTATAAAAGAATAAGATACAAATGAATACATGAAACAACTATTACTGAAACTCAGCACAACTTATGATAAGAAAACAAATTTGTGAAGATTGTTTTTGTACCTCTTTATTTCTTTCATTATTCGTTCTCTCGCTGACAATTCTGCGGATGTACTCGCAAACGAAGAATCCACAGAGATCGGTCCCTTGTGGTTGTTGCGGGCATTTCTTTACAAGAATATAATTCAATCAAACAATAGTCAAGTATGATAATTAAAAGGTGTGTGGACCTAGGTAGTACTACTTACTTTCGCACGCCATCGCAGCTTCGGTGTCCATTCACGGGACGTATCTTCCTTGATGAAAGTTTGCCATACGCTGCTCGACAAAAGAAAATGCATAAAAGAGTCATCAATTAGTTCAAAGCAGGAAATTAACGAAACAAACCGATAAGAATTAAAATTACCTTCTGAGCATTAAAAAACAAGACACGTATAGTTCCGATTTTTTGCTTAGTGAGTCAAAGACTTCAACTTCTCCCATTTCCATATTGATGACGAGAAGAATAAAGTGAAACCTACGCACGTTTCAATATGTAGTGTCATATATATAAGTCATTAGTTAAAATTTTGACATACGGTGAGCAAAATATAATGTGTTATAAGACAGTAAGACTCACTCGAAGTTGTAAGGCCAAATTATTAGCTTTTTGTCACGTTGTCGCTTCAAAAACCTTAGCAAAGTCTGCGGTGTATCCTTGTTATAGAGGGGATTCTCTATGGTTTTAACATGCATCGTGTGCGGGTCAATGAACCCAATGTCTGTGATATCGTCCCTTTTGCATTCAAGCATCTTCGATCTGCATAATATAGCGCACAAAAGATTATAATCTGCAGACAATGAACGAGCTGAGCTAAAGACTTCTCAAATTAAATAAATAAATCACTTACAGACAATAGCAACTGATGATTGATTTGTCGAGCGCCCGGAGATTGTATAACTGAAAGAGTTCGGCGAAGTCAACGTTCACACAGTACTCCTGGAAGTAGTGCTCTTCCCTAACTCAAACCATGATAGTCTCGATCCCTTCCTTTGAGGCCTTAAGGTACCACGAATGCAAGTTACGCATACATGTTGGTACCTTCCTGAGATTCTCGACCAAATCTTTCCCTTGAACAAACTGATATGCTCGTTCAGCGAAGGCGTAATCAGTTGCGTCTTGTCGGGAACTTTGAACGGTCTTCCCGTCAAACACCTTGAGAGGGGCGACCGATTGAACGGGTTGTTGTCCGAGCTGGTAGACACTGTGTATCCCTTTTATCTCCCTGATACCCGATTGAACGGGTTTTGTCGCCTCGATCATCTTGTCATACGACCTTTCAATAGAACGCGCATAGTCAGATGGCGGCGATGGTACAGGGTCATATAGATTGTCAACGGTACGCACAACTTTCACCGGATCTAGTGTCTTCTCGAAAGGTATCTCTGGCACTTTCGGTGCAAACCATTTCTTCAACTCGGCCTGAACGGCCTCCGTGTTTTCCTCTGGAGTTTTTTCCCAAGGTAACTTCTCAAAGAGGGCGGCAGCTTGTTTCTCCTTTCTAGCTTTCTTCCTAGGCGGCGTACCGTTCCGCTTAACGGACGCTGTCTTACGTCGCGGAGGATCTCGAGATGGTGGACTCACGCTGGGGTCCCTCTCAGGTAGGTGTGGACTTGGCTGCTCACCAGGACTGCCACCAGGAGGAGTCGATGGCATTTGCTGCTCATGTGTAGGAGTCGGTGGCCTTTGCAAAAGGACGACGTACTTCTTCGGCCATAGGGCGAAACCGTGCTTGACATCGGCCAGTGTCCTCTCATCTTCACCTCTAGGAATATCAAGCTCCACTGTTTCAAAACCCGGAACAACTTCATCCACCCCGACACGAACACAGCCAGGTGGAATGGGCATATGATGGTGCATTGCTCCATCTTCACTTGGGTACACATAGCCGACCGCCACCTTAACGGACGTGGTCCTGAATAACATATGTAGCTCGCAATCTGTCTTCTCCGTGACATAATCCACGGGGTAGCTTCCTCCACATCCGTCAAGATGCGAGGAACCGACACTGCTTCTTCGCTGAGATGGGGCAGCATCGGCTTGTGGATCCTGTAGAAACAGCGGCTGATCAGGTGCCCTCTGATTTCTCTCAAGAGCCTCCACCCTAGTTAACAATTTCGTTACAATGTCGGCGTCCTTCTTCTTCTTTCGCGAACGGCTTCTATAAGTGTCAGCGCTGTCCGGCCACGCTTCCTTCATGGTGAGACCTGGGCGAGCTCATACCCGTCCAACATGTTCAGGGTTCCCCAGAGCGAGTGTCAGCTCGTCATTCTCTCGATCGGGAATGTACTCTCCCTTTCTGACCTTTTCAATTGCATCTACAAGCTTCGGTACAATTGCCTCAATTTTTTCCTTCCATTTTCCCTTCGCAACGATCAGCCCTGTCTTTGGGTCCAACCCTGCCCCATGAGCGAACAACCAGAACTTGGACCGTTCGGGTCAGTCCCATGTCTGTGGAGTGATTCCATCATCCATCAGTTTATTCTCAAACGCTGTCCACTTCGGAATGGCACTCTTGTAGCCACCTGACCCCAAATGATGCGGAAGTTTCTTCTTTGAAGCATTTTCGGTATTTTTCTTCGATCGGGACACAAAAGTAGACGATTTCTTATACTCCTTAAATGCGGCCCAGTGATCTTTTATCTTCACTAGATTATCATCGAATACTGGATCTTCATTCTTATATTTGTCCCATAAATTTTTCTTGAAGCTCTGGAATTGTATGGCCATCTTCTTCAATGTCCATTCCTTGACTTTATTCTTCTGGCCTTCCATCATGTCTTCCGGTAGGCTGAACTTTGTCAGTAGCGTGTCCCAAAGAAATTTTTTCAGCGTGTCGTTGACATAACTAGCACCACTCTCCGGGTACTTCGGCTTATGCCACTCTTGAATGCTGATCGGTACATGGTCCCTAACAATAACTCCGGCTTGACTTGTAAATTTGCGGCAAAACTCCTTGGGATGCACTGGTTCACCATTATCCTTGAATGCCGTGAGGGCTAACCTGCCCTCGCCCTTTAGCACCCGCGTCGGGCCTCGTTTTATTCTAACAGACTTGCTCGATGATCCAGAAGGCTAAAACAAAAAATTATTCGTTAATAAGTGCAATACAAATAAATGAATGCATCTAGGGATGAACACAGACTAATTGATACATAGATATACACCTCGCCAGAGTTTGTGATGGACACTTCATTGTCTTTTCTAACTTGTTCAGACTCAAGTCCCTCGCCAAAATCATTCAGAAAGTCTTGGTACTCGTTGTCATCTCCATCGTCGGGTTCCGGACCACGGGCACTCTCATAGATCAATTTCTGCACCGCTTCTTCCCCCTCCTCATCTCGGACGAAGGTGCCGTCCTCCATACCTCAATGTCACTACAAAATTAAGAAAGCAATTGTATTTCATTCATCATGTAATGATCATATAACAGATTGCTAGATGGATAACAATTGACTCGATGTCTCGGCGCCACGGTCACAGACTCGGCGTTCCCCTCCTCCTCTCGCTCTTCTCGACCCTAACACTACTCGGCGTTCCCCCTCCTCCTCTCGCTCTTCTCGACCCTAACACTACTCGGCGGCGCGCACCTCTCGCTCTTCTCGACCCTAACCCTATCATCATGCAGCTTTTAAAATTCTACCGAAACCAGTTTAAAGCGCACCTGCACATAATGAAACAATGTACTGTAATACCCTTTTAAACATGAAGAAACCAAATGAAATATAATCCTGGAACTTGTTCTGCCCATAAACAGAACTTACTGAAACATCCTTCTGAACTATACGTGGTCGCTATATCTTTCACAGGTCCAAAGAGTTTCATGCATGTTTTTCATCCTGTTCCGGAAGTTTGAAATTTAAAATTCCTAAAGTATCAAATAATGATCTTTTTAAAATATCTCATCAGTACGAATGTGAAGGTCCAAAGGCCTTTGTACATCTGACTTTATATTAGCTGGTCAATTTTTTTGAATGAATATTAAAATCGACATTTGGGTGTGGGAGCTGCTAACACAACATATACTTGATTACTGAAATAAGAACAGCAATTCGAGGCTGAGTTTAAGGCGAAGATCAGGCCGTCGCCGTGGGCGTGGACAGCCACGGCCTCACCGTCAAGGATGCCATCAACAACATCCTCTTCGTGCTCGGCTTCAACGCCTTCGGCGGCTTCTCCGTCTTCCTCCCCTTCCTCGTGCTCGAGATCGGCAAGCCCGACGCGGCCGGCCTCCGCACCCGCCTCCGCGACGAGGTCCGCGCCGCGCTACAGGAGACCGGCGGCGAGGTCGGGTTCGCGGCGGTGGCCAAGGGCCGGATGCCGCTGGTGCGGTCCACGGTGTATGAGGTTCTCCGGACGCGCCCGCCCGTGCCGCTGCAGTTCGGCCGCGCGCGGCAGGACTTCGTGCTGCGCTCCCACGGCGGCGAGGGCTTCGCGGTGTCCGCCGGGGAGATGCTGTGCGGGTACCAGCCACTGGCCATGCGCGACCCGGCGGTGTTCGACCGGCCGGAGGAGTTCGTGCCGGACAGGTTCGTCGGGGAGGAAGGGGAGAAGCTGCTCAGCTACGTGTACTGGTCCAATGGCCCCGAGACGGACGACCCCGCGCTCGGCAACAAGCAGTGCGCCGCCAAGGACGCCGTCATTGCCACCGCCTGCATGCTCGTCGCCGAGCTCTTCCGCCGCATTTCCTCGAACACCTAGCGCGCGTGCGTGAGGGGAGGCCGGCTGCGACCGCGGCGCGGCAGCGACGCGCGCGGGCTCCTCCCGGCGAGGCGCGCTGCGGCCAGGGAGGCGAGGCGAGGGAGGCGAGGCGAGGGAGGGAGGGAGGGGTGCTCACCTCGGTGAGGGCGACGGCGGCGGGGAGAGGTGGAGCGGCGCGGGCGACGCGGCGACGACGGCGGCGGCTTCGGTGAGGGCGACTGCGGCGGCTACAGCGAGGGCGACGGCGACGGCGATGGCGACGGCGGCCGCTACGGCGACGGCGATGACGGAGTCGGCGTCGGCGACGAGGAGCGGCGTCTGCGAGGTCTCTGGCGCGCGGAAGAAGAAGAAATTTGGGGGAAATTGCCCCGCGCTAAGTCCTAAACAAGGGGGATCGACCTTTGGTACCGGTTGGTAACACCAACCGGTACGAAAGGCCTTTCGTACCGGTTGGTGATACCAACCGGTACCAAAGGTATTTTTTTTGTTTTCTTTTTCTTTTGCTGTTTTCTTTTCTTTTGCTCTTTTCTGTTTTTTTTTTCTTTTCTGTTTCTTTTTTTCTTTTCTGTTTCTTTTTCTTTTCTTTTCTTTCCTTTTCTTTTCTATTTTTTTCTTTCCTTTTCTTTTCTATTTCTTTTTTTCTTTTCTGTTTCTTTCTTACTTTTCTGTTTCTTTTTCTTTTATTTTCTATTTCTTTTCTTTTTATTATTTTCTATTGCTTTTCTTTTTCTTTTCTATTTCTTTTATTTCCTTTTCTTTTATATTTCTTTTCTATTTGTTTTCTTTACTCCCGCCACGACGCCGTCCGCGCGGGAAAGTTTCCCGCCACGTACGACGTCGCGCGGGAAACTTTCCCGCCACGACGCCGTGCGTGGGAGAAAAAAGGCGGGAAAGAAAGGGCGGGAATAAAATTTTATTACGAGTGAACTCGAATTAAAAGTACATAGCTTAACTGAAAATTAAAGATACATGGCCAAATTCTACTATTGGAGTCATTCAGTCATACTCGTGCCTAGCCCTGTAGTAGTCGCCACTGTAGTCGTCGTAGTCGCCGTCATCATCGTCGCTGGCATCGGGGTCGCGGTACTCGAACGTCGGCGGGTGAGCACGCGTGGGCTGGGACTGAGGGTAGCGCAGGCGGGGGCCACGGTAGGCCATGACGCCCTGGAGAGTCCGGCCGCGCCACCACAGCCGACGGCCTGCCTCGTTGAAGTTCGGAGGAGGCGGGCCGCCCTCCTCGTGCCTGGCAAGCGCCCTCTCACGCCGATTGATGAAGAAGCTTTCCCAAGTCGGGCTGTAGTCGGGATGCCACTGGGGATTCCTCCGCTGCTCTGGCGTGAGCTCGAAGTAGTAGTGGTTCGTGATGGCCATCTCGCGCGCCACACCTAGAGGGACTGGAGGGACCGGTACGCCTCCGACGCTTAGCAACCAGCCGGTCGGGACGCGGTAGCCCGGCGGGCAGGGGTAGTTCGAGGCGCAAAGCGCCTCCGCCTCCCGGGGGGTTAGAGATGCGATGGAAGCCATGGGAGAGAATGATGAGGTTTGCAGATATGAGTCTAGATGTGATATGTAAATGGTGGCCAAGCCTACATATATATAGTGAAAAAATGGCGGGAAGACAGAGGCGGGAACCGGTGGAAAGCGCGGGAAGAAAATAGGTGGGAAGACAGAGGCAAACCTTTAGTACCGGTTGGTGGGTGCAACCGGTACTAAAGCTGTCGGCAGGATAAGGACGCCATGCTCGATGAGATAAAGTATGTAGCGCACGACGCTCTGTCGGTGGGATAAGGACGCGTGGGTAACCTTTAGTACCGGTTGGTGGGTGCAACCGGTACTAAAGCTGTCGGCAGGATAAGGACGCCCTGCTCGATGAGCTAAAGTATGTAGCGCACGACGCCCTGTCGGTGGGATAAGGACGCGTGGGTAACCTTTAGTACCGGTTGGTGGGTGCAACCGGTACTAAAGCTGTCGGCAGGATAAGGACGCCCTGCTCGATGAGATAAAGTATGTAGCGCATGACGCCCTGTCGGTGGGATAAGGACGCGTGGGTAACCTTTAGTACCGGTTGGTGGGTGCAACCGGTACTAAAGCTGTCGGCTGGATAAGGACGCCCTGCTCGATGAGATAAAGTATGTAGCGCACGACGCCCTGTCGGTGGGATAAGGACGCGTGGGTAACCTTTAGTACCGGTTGGTGGGTGCAACCGGTACTAAAGCTGTCGGCAGGATAAGGACGCCCTGCTCGATGAGCTAAAGTATGTAGCGCACGACGCCCTGTCGGTGGGATAAGGACGCGTGGGTAACCTTTAGTACCGGTTGGTGGGTGCAACCGGTACTAAAGCTGTCGGCGGGATAAGGACGCCCTGCTCGATGAGATAAAATATGTAGCGCACGACGCCCTGTCGGTGGGATAAGGACGCGTGGGTAACCTTTAGTACCGGTTGGTGGGTGCAACCGGTACTAAAGCTGTCTGCGGGATAAGGACGCTCTGCTCGATGAGCTAAAGTATGTAGCGCATGACGCCCTGTCGGAGGAAGAAGAAGACAAAGTAGAAGCGGCGCCGTGCCTATAAAAGGAGCATCTATACACCATGGGAAGCAGCTCAACAAGCCAACATGGATGGAGAGTTTCATCACCATGGATGGAGGAAAGGGTTGGGAAATCTCCCGTGGCGGAACTTGTCGAAGATGCCCTTGGTGCACACGCCCTATGGCATCTTTGGAAGTTCCGCCTCGGAAAAATTTCCCTGCAAGCCCGTGGAAGACTCCATCGATCTCCTCTAACAATGTTGGGGAAAGGGTTGGGAAATCTCCCGTGGTGGAACTTGTCGAAGATGCCCTTGGTGCACACGCCCTATGGCATCTTCAGAAGTTCCGCCTCGGAAATTTTTTCCTGCAAGCCCGTGGAAGACTCCATCTCCTCTAACAATGTTGGGGAAAGGGTTGGGAAATCTCCCGTGGCGGAACTTCTCGAATATGCCCTTGGTGCACATGCCCTATATATGGCATATTCGGAAGTTCCGCCTCGAAAAAATTTCCCTGCAAGCCCGTGAAAGCTACTTAACTAGTAAAACAAGCCAACCATCTCCATTGTTAATATCTTACATACAGTAACATCATTACACAAAAGTGATTTCCATATTGAGATACACAAGTTATGATCCCTATATGTAGCTAGCTAGTCTTCTGAGTTTTCTTCGCCCGTTTCCCTTTCTTCTTACTGCGACGCAACCATGGACAATCTTCATTGTTTAAGATGATGCTTGGGTCAATTTTTACCTTGAAGGGTGGAATATCGTCAAACTTATTATAATCTTCTGACATGTCTGTCTTGTCCTCTACTCCCACGATGTTTCTTTTTCCTGAAAGAACTATGTGCCGCTTTGGCTCATCGTATGATGTGTCCTCTTGCCTTTCTTTTCTTTTTTTCGGTTTGCTAGACATATCCTTCACATAAAAAACCTGAGCCACTTCACTGGCTAGGACGAATGGTTCGGTGTCGTACCCTAGATTCTTGAAATCCACCGTAGTCATTCCGTATCGCGGGTCTACCATACCCCGTCTTTCAGGTTGAACCATTTGCACCGGAACAAAGGGACCTTGAAATTAGGTCCATAGTCAAGTTCCCATATCTCCTCTATGTACCCATAATATGTGACCTTGTTCCCATTGCCATCTTCTGCATCAAAGCGGACACCACTGTTTTGGTTGGTGCTCTTTTTGTCTTGGGCGAAAGTGTAAAATGTGTTCCCATTAATCTCGTACCCTTGAAAAGTCGATATAGTAGAAGATGGTTGCTTGGCCAACAAGTACAGCTGCTCGTCATCGGTGACATTCATGAGACGTGTTTGCAACCAACCGCCGAAAGTCTTCATGTGTTCTCCATCAATCCAATCTTCACGTTGCTCCGGGTATTTAGAGCGTAAGATATCCTTGTGTTCCTCTTTGTACGGAGCCACCAAGATGGAATTATGTAGAACTGTGTAGTGTGCTTGAGTGAAAGAATGTCCGTCCATAGACGTTGCTGATTTCTTTCCTAGCGTGCCTTTTCCACGCAGTCTCCCCTCATAGCGCGATTCAGGAACACCGATCAGCTTAAGGTCAGGAATAAAGTCAACACAAAACTCAATGACCTCCTCTGTTCCATAGCCCTTGGAGATGCTTCCTTCTTGCCTAGCACGGTTATGAACGTACTTCTTTAAGACTCCCATGAATCTCTCAAAGGGGAACATGTTGTGTAGAAATACAGGACCGAGAACGCCAATCTCTTCGACCAGGTGAACTAGGAGATGTGTCATAATATTGAAGAAGGATGGTGGGAACACCAACTCGAAGCTGACTAGACATTGGACCACATCCTTCTGTAAATTTTGTAGAGTAAGTGGATTGATCACCTTCTGAGAAATTGCATTGAGGAACGCACATAGCTTCACAATGGGTACTCAAACATTTTCCGGCAGAAGCCCCCTCAATGCAACCGGAAGTAATTGTGTCATAATCACGTGGCAGTCATGAGACTTTAGGTTTTGAAACTTTTTCTCCGACATGTTTATTATTCCCTTTATATTCGACGAGAAGCCAGACGGGACCTTGATGCTACTCAGGACTTCAAAAAAGATCTCCTTCTCCTCTTTGGTAAGAGCGTAGCTGGCGGGACCTTGATACTTCTCTGGATTCAGGTTGTTTCCTTCGTGGATACTTTGCTGGTCCTGCCGTGCTTCCGGTGTATCTTTTGTCTTCCCATACACGCCCAAGAAGTTTAGCAGGTTCACGCAAAGATTTTTCGTCACGTGCATCACGTCGATTGCAGAGTGAACCTCTAAGAATTTCCAGTAGGGTAGCTCCCAAAATATCGACTTCTTCTTCCACATGGGTACGTGTCCGTCAACATCATGCGGAACAGTTGTCCGTCGGGACCCTTTCCAAAGATCACTTTTAAATCCTTGACCATATCATATATAACTTCCCCAATAGGGCGGGTAGGCTTCGTTCGGTTATCTGCCTCACCTCCGAAATGCTTTCCTCTCTTTCTTACGTGATGTTGTTTTGGAAGAAATCGACGATGCCCCAGGTACACATTCTTGTCTCCCAAATAATTACTGTCAGTCTCACCTAAACAGTGTGTGCATGCATTGTATCCCTTGTTTGACTGCCCTGAAATGTTACCAAGAGCAGGCCAATCATTGATGGTTACAAATAACAACGCTCGTAGGTTAAATTCCTTTTGTTCGTGCTCATCCCACACGGGTACACCTTCGTCACGCCACAACTCTAAAAGTTCTTCAACCAATGGCCTCAGGTACACATCAATGTCGTTGCCGGGTTGCTTCGGGCCCTGGATGAGCACTGGCATCATAATGAACTTCCGCTTCATGCACAACCAAGGAGGAAGGTTATAGATACATAGAGTCACTGGCCAGGTGCTATGACTGGAGCTCTGCTCCCCGAAAGGATTAAAGCCATCTGTACTTAGACCAAATCTTAAGTTCCTTGCGTCATCTGAAAATGACTTGAACTCTCTGTCGATTTTTCTCCACCGCGACCCGTCGCCGGGGTGTCTCGAGATCACATCTTTCTTACGGTCCTCTTTGTGCCATCGCAACAACTTGGCATGCTCTTTGTTCTGGAACAAACGTTTCAACCGTGGTATTATAGGAGCATACCACATCACCTTCGCAGGAACCCTCTTCCTGGGGGTGGACTCACCCTCAACATCGCCAGGGTCATCTCGCCTGATCTTATACCTCAATGCACTACATACCGGGCATGCATTCAAATTCTCGTACTCCCCGCGGTAGAGGATGCGATCATTGATGCATGCATGTATCTTCCGCACCTCTAATCCTAGAGGGCAGACAACCTTCTTTGCTTCGTACGTGCTAGAGGGCAACACGTTCTCCCCGGAAGCATCTTCTTTATTATTTTCAGCAACTTTTCAAATCCCTTGTCGTAAGTACCATTCTCTCGCCTTCCACTGCAGCAATTCCAGCGTGGTACCCAGCTTTTTCTGACCATTTTCGCAATTTGGGTACAACAGTTTGTTGTGATCCTCTAACATTTTCTCCAACTTCAACCTCTCCTTTTCATTTCCGCAGTTCATCTTCGCATCAAGAATGGCCCGACCCAAATCGTCATCCGGGTCATCAAAAATCGGCTCATCGAAAATGTGCTCTTCTTCAGCTTCGTCTTCCCCCATTCTACTACCACCGTCTTCAGTGAATAAGGGATAGTTGTCACTATCCTCTTCTTCTTCGTTGTCTTCCAATATAACCCCTTTTTCTCCGTGCTTGGTCCAACAATTATAGCTGGGCATGAAACCGTTCTCCAGCAGGTGGACGTGAAGGGTCTTCGAGGTAGAGTAATCCTTCATATTCTTACAGGAACTACATGGACAATACATGAAACCATTTGACCGCCTGTTTGCCTCAGCCACGTTGAGAAAATAATGCATGCCATTAATGAACTCGGGATGGCACCGGTCACCGTACATCCATTGTCGACTCATCTGCATTTTATATGTATATCAAAAATCATTAAATACACAACATCATGGATATATGAGTGACCAACTTAATTAATATTCAAGTTCATCACATAAAACTAATTGTTTTTTATAAAAAAGAAGAGGGGCTCATCGAGGTGGTACCGTGCCGGCTAGGGGACGACGCTGGCGATCGACGGCGGTAAGGACGGGGATGATACTAATTAAAACCTACAAAACATACCATAATTTCAGCTCAAATTGCATATAAAAAAATAAAATCACTAACTTAGGCATTTCATCGAACACCTTGCTTGCACTACAAAAATAGTACGACTTAAAACTATCAAAGAAATGAGCTAAATTAGGAACGCCAGAAGGAAGGATGATATTGCTAACCCTTGGATAGATGTATGCCGTTAATCTTGTTAAAATGGTGGAGAAAAATGAAGATTATTGGAGTGTGAGAGGTGCAAAATATTTGGAAATGTGAGAGGAGGAGAAGGAAATGAGATATGCAGGGGGTCGGGCGCGCGGCTGCGCGCTGGTATAGGGCACAGACCCTTTAGTACCGGTTTCTTGCACGAACCGGTACTAAAGGTGCAACCCTGGCCCCACCACCGCCTGGAATCTGGGCTCAAACCCTTTAATACCGGTTCGTGTTACGAACCGGTATTAAAGGTCCATAACGAACCGGTATTGATGTCCCACGCACGGAACCGGTATTAATGCCGCCTTTAGTACCGGTTCGTAAGGAACCGGTACTAAAGGCTTAGATGGATGAGAGGTTTTCTACTAGTGATACCAATTTGATGATACTCCATGTATCTATAATTACCATGCATTATGGGTTTAGTCAAAGTCAATCTAGCTTCCGTAATGTTTCACCAATTGTGTAGAAAAAAAAATCTACACCCACAATATAAAAAATATATTTTTTCAAACATCGTAAAATATATTATTCGGATGAATCTCGGTGATCACATGGGTACGTGAGCACCCACTCTCCACCGTTAGATTTGCTTTGAGATTCTAGCCTCACAAACAGACATCAAACGGTGTGAAATCGTGTACTCCCTCCGTTTTTTTAATATAATACGTTGGCGGTCTGACACGCACGCACATGCCGCGCCGTCGCCCACTCCCTCTCATCAGTCACTCGTCTCCCACCTTCCGTCGCCGCCACCAGCCCGCTCCGCCGGCGTCTTCACCATCTCCGGCTCTCCCCGTCTCTCAGACACGTCGATGGCGTCTTCTTCCAGGCGGTGCTAGACCTGTGGAGCCAAGGTCAGGGCGGAGCTCCAATCGTGGCGGTGCTGCGGAGCTCCAACAGCAGCCGGAGAAAATCTCCCCCCAAGATCTCGGCCAAAGCCGTCATCCGCAGCACCAGCGCCGTCTCCCGCGCCCATTCCGTGGTCGTCTCCTCCTACGGCGACTACGCCACCACCAGTGCAGAGACCATCTGCTCCTTTGGGCCAGCCGCCGGCTCCGGCGCCGCCGTCCTCGCTGGCTCTGTCGCCGAGCTTCTACGGGCGCTCCTGCCCGAGCGTGGAGCTGGCAGGTAGTAACGTCGTCAGGTCGACCTCCACCTTGGTCCCTACCATCCCCGTCAATCTCCTCAGATGGGGTACACCTTGATCTCGCTAGACTATGCACAAGCAGCGGCCGTCGCTGCTCTTCGAGGCCACTCTCCCGGCCGCCTCTATGGAGGACAGGATTTGGAGCGGAGAAGGGGACACGGGTGCGTGGTCCTGCCGCCAGGCGCGCGCGGCTCCGGCTCCGCCCCCTTTGACTCCTCGTCGTCCGCCCGCAGAACCAGCGACCATCTCCAGAGAAGCTCCCGGTATGCATGCGCTCCCCCAATCCTATTCCAAAACTTCATCTTTCCCCAAATATTATTATCACTGAAAGATGTTGCTTCTTTTGACCAACCAGCCGGACGAGAACGAATCCGTATGCACCTTGTTCTGATCCGACAAGGCCATCGTCATCAAGGTCCTGCCCTGCTGCAACCCTCCATACTCGCACAATCTGAATACAACCATAGCACCTTGCTTTCTGTTTGTTTAGTCTAGCTGCAATTTCAATCAATCGAGCTGCTGGTTTTGGTCTCACCAAAAACTGAACCATCATGTTGTTTGTTTACCTCACATACACGTTTGGTTGATGAAAAAAATCCTATTAAGACAATACGAATTAGGAAATAAATCATCTCATGTCTGTGTGTGTGTCAAGATCTTGATCCTAGCCATGTTACAGAGTTGAGGATGCTGGGACATAACTGCATATAGCATCAATGGAACTTGGTTAATTGAGTCTTTTGATTATCTCTTCAGAGTACTAAACACTGAGCAGTCCATCTTGTTGCTGCAATTTAATGTTTTCAGAATATGGTTTGAGCTGAATTATATGCAGAATACTGGCGGTCCAAATCTTCTCCCGAGCGAGCTCCCCGTCGGCGTCGTCGTCGCCTTCAAGAAGCTCAACCACGAGAGCATCCAGGGCCTCCTTGAGCCGGACGCATGGACGCATGAATCGCTCCAGCAGCGGCGGAGCTTCAGCACCGACGGCGAGAAGCGAGCTCCAGCAGCGGTGACGGAGCGCGGGAGAACTCGGTGGCGAGAGGCGAGGGAGGTCGCCGGCGCCAAGGTCTCCGACTCCTCCCGTGATGCAGATGGCGCCCGCCTTCCTCCGCACCAGCTCCCCTCTTCGGCGCTGCGCCGCCGGTGCCCACCCTCCTCCACGCGCTCACATGGAGTCCAGATGGAGAACCAGCGGCCCCCATCCTCACCTCCCGTTTAATCGGCCAAATTAACTTGCCAAATTAACTTAGCCGGGTGCCAAATTAACTTGTGTCATGTATATTCTTCCGTGTCATGTATATTCTTCCGTATAGGACCCATGTCAGGTAATTAGCATAATAGAGATCTACATGCACAACACGAGTTGCTGTCCAGCGCACGGAAAAGTGACGGCGTTAGACACGTGTTGGCTGCTTAGTGCGTGCTCACGTACCCCCTTGAACACCAAATCCACTCTCATATATTATTTATTACATGCATATACATAGTATTATAGATGTTGATATATTTTCTTAATATTTGGTCAAATTTTAAGAGGTTTTCCATTGGCTAAACCTAGAATGCGGGTAATTATAGATAGATGTATATATGTTGCTACTCTTTTTTATAAATTTGACTTTGTACACAAGGTAGTAAACTTATTTGTGAATGAAGGGAGTATGAGGGGATTAGAAAATCTTAGTTGATACTATGAAATCGCGAAATTGCTTTTTCTAAGCTGACCTAGAAAAAATATTACGTTTTTTCTTTATACTATTACAAGACAACCCTTTACACACAGTTTTAAAATGGCTATGTTAATGGAAATAGTGTTATCTGTGCTAGTAAAAGGATAAAGGAAGCCTTTGGAATGATTGGCGGACACTCCACTATCATCTCTGTGGCCACCAATATGTGATATTCTTATCATCAAATGCCCATGCGCTATCAGCGGCAATGTCCTCTCCGTCTGATGTAGTTCCTACATTGCAACATAGCCACATAGCCCTGCTTCCTAAGTACATTATGTTTGAGCCCGCCATCCGACATACTTCTTACTTTTGCCTATATTTGTTTTAGGTAGAGTCAACTTATACATTCTGAATCATTCGAAGAGTTACAAAAATTTCTATCGTTTACCCAAACATGCAACGTTGCAACCTAAGAAAGATGTTTGCAAAATTCGCAAAAAAAAAAAATCCTTTGTACACTGCTAACATGTGAGTACATTGTTAGAATGCGTGTATGGTAGGGAATAGGAGATAAGATTACTGCGAAAATCTTCTTGTACTTCAAGTCATCTCCCTCATATGTAGTCCATATATATCGCATAAGGATTCGGGCACTAATCAACACAAATTACATTGATTCATCAATTTTTATATGTTACCCTTTTGCTTCCTAAAATAGTATGTCTATAATTATCAATAGCTAAAATACCAAATGCACGTGACGTAGAAATATATTTCATGATGACTCTAACACTATTAATTTGAGATTATAAATGTTAACACTTTTTCCTATATAGTTAATTAAACTTTGAAATGTTTGACTTTGACTAAAAACTATATATGCATCTTACTTTGGAAAGAAGAAAGTACTACTAGAGTGGTTAGTCTTAGTTTTTTCCACCACTTCCTGGTCAGATTAATCACCTCTCCACCCGATCTTGATCAAAAATCGGATCGGCTCTTTAGAATAGGTCTTAGATGAATTTCAAACTTCTCAATTCCTAGCTTTGATCCAATTGGCCAAATAAATTCATGACCCATACCCTCATATATTTCTCAACTTCCATGTATACGACCGGACGGAGTAGAAGAATTCGGCGATCCAGATCACGCCATATATGGCAACAGCATGTGATGATGCCGCCACGCGCACGCCGCCAGCCACGACCACGACGTGACACCACGCCGCGCGGCACCCTGTCCCGGACGCACGCGCGCAACTCCAATCGCCGCCTCAAATTGATAGAGCGGACGCAATATCCAGATCGTGCACGTTTGGCCAACTGCCCTCGGCGCAGAGTACACGTGCACATGGATGCAGAGGCCACGGGCGGCTGGGAGCATATGCATGCACGGCGTGGGCTGTTGTGCAACTTGCAGTATAATACTAATATACTACTGGAACCGGCCGGCGATTAGCCGGTGGGTGACTGGGTGTAGTCTACGGTCCATTTTGTTGGCCGGGATTTTACAACTTTTGAGCGTTGCATTGGGTCGAGGAAACAGAAGGTGGAACAGGGGATGCACCAGCTACGGTTCTGAACTGATTGTAGAAATACTAGGGAATGAGCAAGCGGCGATATGTGTTTCGCGAAAGTTTGGATGCCTCGCACAAGAGCCAAGCGTTTCCAAGCTCCAACTTCTCTGACATATGGCTCACTACCAGCTTGTTTGGCAATTAAAGGGAAATGGAATGGGAGTTAACGTGAATTCCCAATCCCCCATCTGAATTACCTACCCTCCCCCAGGTAAGAGTTTTGTGGGAGTTTACCACGTGAATCTCCTCTTCAATTCCCTAGCTAAGTCTCATTCCATCCAAACAATCGGTGGATTAAAACTGCATATACCTTCAACTCCCATTCCCTACCTCCAACTGCTCCAAACCAAACACGCTATACAGGAAAACGTTCAAGCAACGACGGCCAAAGGTAAATCTTGGTGTTGCGTCAGTACCTCTATGCACGGCAATTAAAAGGTCAAACCTCGGCGGTGGTGGGTCACAAAAGTAAGCGCAACGGGCTCGACCAGTCTTCTGGTTGGGAACTAGTCTAAATGTCACGTCTAATCGACGCACCGTAATTTATGCCTCCGTTCACCTACCACGAAAATAATAGTGACGGGTTACCTGGCTACTGGCCATGGAGGAATTTTGTGCCGGTAAAGAGTGTAGTACGGCATAAAATTAACCGTTACCCTTGTTGGCCACCGAGAATGTCCATCCATCGGTCAAAATATTTTTGCAGGCAACTGCGACTTGTGTCGTCCAAAAAAAGGCCAGGTAAGGGTTGTTTTTTTTGTTGTGAGACCCTAACATATGTAACCTAGCCGCCTTTGATGCCACCACCGTGTGGAAACATTATGGGAAAATTTGCCGGAGGACACCGTTATTTTTCGGCATTTGCCAAAACACACCGCTAAATTATGTCTTTGCTCAATACCATTATAATTTCGTGACACTTTGCCAAAACACACTGTACCGCTTAAAACGGAAAGTTTGACATTTTTCTTGGAACGGCCATCATACTTCCGATTTTGAATATTTTTTCTTTTTATCCAATTCAAATTCAGCACAGGAGGCGCAACCGAACATCAATTCTATTAGCTGATCTACTTTCCCATCTTACGCAAATGAACGAGAACATGAATTAGAGACTATACTACGGCCAGTTCACATAAACTGGGAAGAGATTTAGGAAGAAAAATACCCGCCGGGCACCCAGGCTAATGTTGGATAATTAGGCACAATTTCCATGATTAATTCCAGAATATTAAGCATGACGACAGTAACTACTAACATGTGAAACTCGAACATACTAGATGTAGTGATCAACATGAACAGTAGCATAGCAAACAGTACAACATCCATCGCTAAACAGATCGAGATATGTCGCACGTACCGATCTGGTGGAGGTGGCGGTGGAGGTGTAGCAGATGATGTCGCAGCAGTAACGTTGTTGACGACGGGGACGACGGGTCGAAGTAGATGACGCTGAAGACGACGGTAGGCAGCACCGCCCGACTTGGACGGAAGACGACCCGTGATGAAGAGCTTGAGCAGTCGCGCAGAGCGCTTCCCAAAAACCTAATTCGCCCTCTCCCGTACAGGATCGCAAGGACGAGTGGTTCCGGAGACCTGCTCTCCCGTTCGCCGATGCACGTCGGCTCGCGGGATGGAGTAGGCTACGATGGCGGCGCAAGCAGTAAGGAAAGTCTCGGCTCGAGGCTCAATCCACTCACCACGAGCGCGGCGCGCGCGCGCGCGCGTCGTGTCGAGACGAGCGAGGAGGAGGAGGAGCGCGCGTGTAGCACTCCTATTCTCACTCACTTACTAGTGGTGGAACAACCCACCTTATAAGGTGGTCTAACTTCCTCCCAACTTTCCATGTGGGACTAAACTTCCCACCTCTTGCCACTCCCTAGTGAGCTGCCACCAACTTGGGCTCAAACTCACAAGGCTACCACTATGTGGGCTTTGAGATTTATAGGAAAACTGAAATCTAATTTGGACCACTAAAAATGGGCCCAATATTTCAACAGCTAAGTCGGTATCCATGGCCGCCTGCAGCGTCGTCAAGGTCCAGCTCGAGCGTTGTTGTCCAGCAGGACTGCTCACATGGCAGGGCAGCAACACGAGACCCTGCGGCCGGTCAGCACGCACGGGTCTAACTAGCTGATGCAGGATGAGGGACTACACGGGCAGGGAAGCCAGCGGCAACGCGAGATGGACGATGAGCTCGACGACGCTCAACTGTTAGACGGAAGAATTGGGAAAAGTCTGATCATATTTGTAAAAAGGTAAAATGTTAATTTCAAGTGCGAAATATTAAACTTTCCGTTTTAAGCGATACAATGTGTTTTGGCAAACGTGTCACGAAATTGTAATGGTACTGAGCAAAGACATAATTTAGTGATGTGTTTTGGCAAATGCCAGAAAATAACGGTGTCCTCTTAGCAAATTTTCCCAAACATTTTATTCGGTCACTACTTTGTGCGTCTGGGGCTGAAACTTGTGAACACTAGTAGAAAAAGGTCATTTAGTCCCGGTTCACAACGGGCTTTCCCGGTTGTGCAACCGGGACTAAAGCCCCCCCTCGCCCTTTAGTTCCGGTTGCTTACGAACCAGGACTAAAGGTCCATCCACGTGGTTTCGGGGCGAAAATGTCTGCAGGTGAATTTTTTAATTTTATTTTTTCTAAAAATTTTCACTCCATTTTTTTTCTTTTTTTAGAATTTCTATTATTTCAATTATTTGCATAGTTTAGTCTCTATCTCTAACTACACTTATCTCTAGTCAAATTACTTACTCGTGGTCAAACTACCTGCTCGGTCACCCATCCTCCCACTACTCTAGCACTAGCACGCTTAACTTCCGAGTTCCATTCCGTCCCGCATCCAAGTGCTTCGCGCCCATGTATGCGATACTAGTATCATATCAAACCTTTCCAATCTAAATTTCATCAAAGTCTCTTTTGCCTCATGATATACCTTGTGAAGCTAGAGGCGAGTTATTGTCATCCCTTTAATTGCTCAACTCTCTTCTCGATCCGTGATATGTGATTCATTCGACTAACTCTTTAGTCGGTCGCATCAGTTAACACTTAACCGAGTTGCACATAGCCATGGTTTATGAATCATATCATCTGAGATGGACCCGATAATATCTCTCCAAGTCGGAGGGGCAAATCCCATCTTGGTCATCCATGTCACGCAACTTGATTCTCGGTCGAGATGAAGTATTCCTTTATAAATGCCTTGCTATAGAAAATTGTTTGACAGAACCTAAGTCGGATGGCCAACAACTCGGATCATGCAATCACCTCAGGACTAAGGATTCCATTGATTGAGATGGTCAAATGATATTTGGATCCTTGCTTCTCAATATGGGCTAGTCTCACTCGCTAAAAACTTTATCCAAGTATATGTAAGTCGGATTAGTATAACCATCCCAATGAAAAGTGGAACCGAGTCATCTCTCAACTCGCACATATGTATAAGTCTTGTGTGTAGCACAACATTGACGATTGAGGGCAATTTCGTTAGAACATAATGAATATGTAGCTCCACAACCGAATCACATATTCGATGATACATATATGGTATACTCATACAAGGATGCCTTTAATAACTCTATGAATATATCGGGAATTATATCATACATGATTTCCTCTAGTGCATACTCCTCACACATAATCAAAGAAAAATTTGCGGGCTAAATTCACTTTTATGGTTCCCTCCAAAAAAACAGGTAAAAGGACAATGATGACGCCTAAAAGGGGGTGAATAGGAAATTTAAAACGTTAAAGTTATGTGCTTGACAAATGAAGAATATAACTAAGGTTTAATTTTTCAGTCCCAAAACATATATATACTAGGCTCAACTATGTGCACCAACAACTAATACTAAACAAGACGAGCAGCAAGGTGATAGCAAAATATATAACTTGAAGAATAAATGCTATCACACAATAAAGTGCATAAATAAAGGAGATTGGGTCAAAAGATAATAGAGGGGTGCAGAGACGACAATGCATCCTGAAGTTCGCACTCATGTAGATACTACTCTCCATTGGAGCAGTGTGGAGGTACAACGCTCCGCAAACTCCACAATATCTCACTGCATTCTCCTCGAGGCTTCCCACCAAAAGGTAAATTCCGGATACACTATGAGACCCTTGATTGTGGTTACCGACATATAGAAGCTTCTGGCAATCTCCACTAAATTAATTGGAGGCTCCCAAGTAATCGCCCCAAAAGATCTCGAACTTGGGAAAACTCTACAACTTAGTTAGAGGTTTGCTCCTTTAGTCGGCAGGACCTGACGATAAATAGGCAGGGTCAGATCCTCCACATATCCAAAGCATGTGACGTAACCACTTTAGCTAATTCATGGGCTTAACTAATCCATGATCTACTCCCTCCCATAATAATGTAAGATGTTAATTTAACTAATCTACTCTTATATTGGCTACAATGGCATCTTATCTTATTATGAGACTTAGGAATTAAAGCCCGAGGACAATGTAAGAAGTATGTCAAACCAAAAGCTTTGATAAATGCTTGCAACGGTGAAAAATATGGAAAACTATGGATGGCATCTTAAAAGAGGATGCAACCCCTCCATCTGCTGTTTTGAAATTAATGCAAATATTTATGGACTAATCACTAGTATATAACAGATCTTCACAAGTGGCTCAAATGGCCCGTTCCACATGGTAAACCTTACTGTCACTACACGAGGATGTGCGATGCATGTCTACTATGCAGCATACGGCTCCTATCGCACACGTTTTTTTTTTCAAATGATTTGCAATGTGAAAATCCATCACACGTGTTATTTCATAGCCTTTCGTGTGCGTTTTTTTTGCCGATCCCAACTATGTGTTGTTTCGTCGTATGTGTTCTATTCTATTGGCACATATTTTTTTTGTTTAAATTGGTAGTATGCGCTGATTTCTTATATAACATACATTTTTACCCGCAGAACCATGCTACAAGCAGCTGTATGCCCAGCTGAACAATGCATGCAAATACAGTAGAAAATCTCTATTATATTTGACTAGATATCTGATGCATCATATGTATACATACATTTGTGAGATATCTTCAGTTGCGAGCTGTGCAAATAAGAAAGATACACAAAAGAAGAGAATCTGTAGATTTTCTTGATTATGTCTTTGTCTATTCCCAAGTGTAGAATAAAAACAGTAATAGAGATGGATTTAATAGTGTCCACACTCAAATAATAATATTATATAGATCAAGCTAGCTAAGAGTGCTTACACAGTAGATCTTGCCACACAAATAACATGGATCGAACTCATGAGTGAAATGTACTTACAAGAAGGATCCACATATAAATGAAGGCCTCATAATACCAATCACATGCAATGACTCACTTGATCCTACGGAACTAAGTATTATGCACAATGAGCAATGCTTGTGCAAAGCAAAAGGTTCCATAGAATCAGTGTGGCAATAATATGGTGGACATTGGAAAGCATAATCCTTTTGTGCTAGTGAATTTAATCATTGGCCTCATATACCAATCACACACTTATATTACCAGAGCATTTTCAAGGATGTAGCAACCGAATAGAGTAAAACATGGATCTAACTCACTATAGAATACAATCTTACTAGCAAAGAAATCCAATGCTTAGCATAGATCCGAGCTATAAATAGAAGGTAAACATGCAAAATTATCCTTTTGTGTTATTGAATTTAATCATTAACCTCATACACCAAAACACACACTTCTATTAACCGAGATTCTCAAGCATGTAGCAACCGAATAATCCAACTCACTATATAATCAAATCTTGCCACCAACAACATCGGTGCTTCGAGTAGATCCAAGGTACAAATAGAAGGTAAACATGAATATGCTAACAATGCAAAACCTGCGGGAGGACGAGGGCACAATCTCACATCGTCGTGACCAATATGGTTGTCGAGAATGAGCACGCTTGATCGGTGTGACTCCACGAACAACGTGCCGCATGGGAGCATATCGCTATTCCAGCGAAGAAGATCTAAGGCCAGAAGCTTGCTTCCACCTCGCCGTCTAGGTGCTTTTCTGGGGACTATATATGTCATCCTAGTGGTTCTAAAGAAGAGGGTGTTTGTGTTCCGTGGAGTGAAGTGAAGTGAGACTAGATAAGGAGGATGATAGTCCTAATTTATGCAAGCTAGTGGTAAGGGTTACGACTGTCCGGCCATATGGGCCCATATAACACATACGTTTAGGCACTGACCGTTAGCATGATAGTATGATTGCACATGGAGAAAGAGACAAAAATCCTAGGCGAAATATATTAATAATTCTTTGTAGCTATCTTTGTTTAAATTATTTCAAGGTGTGGCCAATATGTTGCTTTTTAAATCTATACTAATTTCAAGTACATAAACCTGAAAGTGAAAGTGGTAAAGTAAGTGATACATATCACACAGGATTATACAATGCATTACCCGCAATGTACCTATGTTGTGTTAACATTATGTATTACATATCACATGGTTCTTTTTTTAAGGAAACAGTGTGTGATATACAATGTAGTTCTTACCTTGTGTAGGACATAATAAATGGTTGTGTTGTGAGATGTACAATGTAGGTCTACACTAAAAGGAAGTAAAAATGCATACATTTCAAATATAAAAACAATATTCATAATTAAGTCAAAATATATAACTTCATTACATAGAAGGGTCGATGGCCCCTAATGCGATCCTTCTTCACAAGCTCTGTGCCAATGTATAATGGTCGCACAGAGCATACAGAAAAGGAAGATAGTTGGTCATCGGGTTCGGGATCATCCTTTGGAGGTCCCGCGCCCCCGGAATGGCTTCATTGTCATAGTACTCAAGCATCTTCACATTGTTTCTGATAGCAGCGCCACAAAAGTTGATAGAATGATCGAGAAGGAATTCTTTAGGGACTCCGACACTGCATCAGCATGCACAATATTGAAGATGAGGACCTCACTGGTAACTCCAAGTTTGAGGATGGCGGTGCTGCTGCCTCTCCTCCAGTGCAAGCTTCTTCTGGCTACCTGGCTTCGCGAGGGTGTACCTGCAGTCAGCCCAACACACTTGGTCGAAGCGGTGTCGATGTACTGGTCATTCATCCGCCGAATCCACTCTCAACAGTAGTTGCACGAAGGGTGAAGGTCACGTAGAAGTACATGTCCTGCTCTTAGAAACTGTACTCCCTGGAGTGTGGCACAAACACCATTGGAGCAGAGGGTTTGGTGAGCTGCCCAAAAACTGCGTCAAATCTTGGATAAGAGCATCTCCACCGTTCCTCCCCATAGCCCTCCCAATAGCACTTTGGGGGTCCTAGAGAGAAAGTGTCCACACCGGTGGTCCCGATAAAGCGCCGACCACTTTGAGACCCCAATAAATGCGCCGGCACGCCCGTAGCAATCCCTTTGCAAAGGGAGCCGATTGGGAGCGCCGGTGTCCAATTTCTGCTGAAAAGTTGTGTGTGCCCCACTTGCATGTGACACAGCCCTCTAAAGATTCTCCTCTCTCACTACTAGGAAAAAGCCTATAGGTGGAGGCAAGTGGTTCTGGCGCACCACCTTGGACGTGCGCCTGTGGAAGGAGGTGCCGGCGCACCACATTTCCGCCACGCCGGCGATGCAGGCGTACTGCCGGCGCACCATAGGATTTGATGCGCCGGGGAAAAGTTTTGGCATGGGCTCGCACGATTCGGGCCGGGCCCAAGAATTATTGCCGGCGCACCAGCCCAGGGGCGCACCGGCGGAAATTTACTGTTGCCGGCGCGCCCCTGGGCTGGTGCGCTGGCAATAATTCTTGGGCCTGGCCCGCAGGAGATATAGCCGAATGGGCTATGTGCTGCCGGCGCACCCATGCCCTGGTGCGCCGGCAATAACCTGGGCAGTTATTTCTGCTCAACATCCACTCCCCCCACTACCATTACTCCACTCCTCCACACAAACCCGAGCCTTCTCCCAACCCAGCTCATTTTTGCCTATTCCTATCCCCAATTTAGCTAATTTGACCAAACAAAATCATATTTTTTGAGCAAATCTTCCCTTCCTACATGCATCTCCCACATCCCTCTATGTAGATCTAGATCTACTATCCCGCATTGACCGCTCAATCTAGATCTAGATCTAGAAAGTCGGCTTCCATACGCCGTGGTCGCGGCGCGATGTCTCGATCTCGTTGACGAATATATCAAACAAATAGGTGATTAATGAACAAATTGAGGAATGAATTCTATATATATTGGACATTTGAAGCAAAAGCTCGTGTGTGGCATATATATATATATATATATATATATATGTTGTGTTTGTGCTTGTGCTTGTGTGTGTTGGCGTTGAAAATGAGTTGCCAACGTTGCGCCAAAATGTTGATTCTTTAAGTTTCCGTTTCGGCACATTTCTGGCGCTCCTATGTCCTACCGTATAGGAAGGTCATGCCGAAATTTTCCGTGAAAACTACCGACGGATGGATGGTTCTAATCAATTATATAATCTTACCGTGCAGGCGATAATGGTTATCGAGATGAGTGAAAGCATCGTGATGAGATATCTGAAACACGCGATCATCGACATGTATGAAAATAACCGCACGGAGGTATTGTGTCCGTGCCGAAGATGCAGACGAGTGAAATGGTTTGACCCCTATTCAGGCAAATTGCAGGGGCACCTACTCACTAATGGTTTCATGCATGGACACACTCAATGGATGAGTGATGATGGTGCGGAGGTCAATGGGGCGACGACAACAGGTGGTAATGGCCGGCAAGAAGGAGGGCATCATGATATTGATGACGATGAAGAGTTTGTCGCACAGGACGATAACCTTGACGACGACAGTAACCTTGACGACAACGAAGAGGTGCCGCTAGCTTCAGTCGTGCGAGACCCTTATCTTCAAGATCTGCTTCTCGAAAAGACGAAAGGCGCCAAGCGGAAATCAAAGCTTGAGCAACTGGAGATAGACTCGAATACTCAGTTGTATGACTCAGGTCGCGGGTTGGGGGAGTCCCACTTGAGAGTAGCGCTCGATGTGTTGCAGATGAAGGCGAAACACGGATGGACGGACACAAGCGTCGACGACATTCTGGAATACGTGAAAGATCTCCTTCCTGCCCGGAACACGTGTCCTGGTAGTCTAGCTGAGGCCAAGAGAATTGTGTGCCCTCTCGACTTACGCCACGAAAAGTATCACGCCTGCATCAACGACTGTATCATGTATCGCAAGGAGCACGTGGACAAGACCAAATGTCCTGTGTGTAACGCTAAACGGTACAAGAAAGGGAAGAAGAAAGCTCCTCGGAAAGTTGTGTGGTACTTCCCGCTCGCCCCCGGCTTCAACGGTTCTATGCGGACCGCAAGGAAGCAAAGCTCATGCGCTCGCACGCTGAAAGAAAGGAGGCAGTGTTGAATGATGAAGAGCGGATTGAGCACCCAGTGCTGACGCACCCTTCGGATGCAAGCCAGTGGAAAGCATTAGACAATGAATTCGGAAGTTTTGGGGCAGATCCCAGAAACATCAGGTTGGGTGCGAGCACAGACGGATTCAATCCGTTCGGAAACCAGAGCAGCACACATAGCACATGGCCCGTGTTTGTATGGATCTACAACCTCCCGCCCAGGCTGTGCATGAAGAGGAAGTACATACAGATGAGTATGCTAATTCAAGGGCCGACACAGCCAGGAAACGATATCAACATGTATCTCGAACTATTAAAGGAGGAGCTTGAAACATTGTGGGCAGAGAAAGGGGTAGATACATGGGACGCCGTCGCAGAAGAATATTTCCCTTTGAGAGCTGTGTTGATCACGACGGTGCAGGACTACCTCGGATACGGTTACATTTCGTGCCAGGTGTGCCATGGACACAAGGCATGTGTTAGGTGCATGAAAGAGACGATGTTTTTGCAGCTTGGTAAGGATCCAGGCTCTTCGAAAACAGTTTACATGGGGCATCGAAGGTGGCTACACAAGACTGACCCGTGGAGAAAGCGTGGAGATTTGTTCGATGGTACAAGTGAACCCCGAGGACCTCCACGTAAGAAGAGCGGCGAAGAGATCGATACATTACTGAAAGGTTGGAAGGAGTGCCCTGCGCCGGGAAAGATTCGTCAAAAGCCTGGAGAGAATAAGAAAAAGGAACGACGCCGCTCATTGGTGTATGGAAAAGGAGGTCCGTGTTTTGGGACTTGCCGTACTGGAAAATTCTCGATACAACTCACTGCCTTGATGTCATGCATATTACAAAGAACGTGTGCGAGAGCTTGCTTGGCACTCTTCTCAACATGCCGGACCGGACCAAAGATGGGCCGAAAGCAAGACACGACCTGAAAGTTTTGGGCATCAAGGAAGAGCTTCAGATCCCGGCGGCCCAAGAGGGACAGTCGGAGGAGGAGGCGGACGACGGTCAGAAGCACAAAAGGATTAAGCAGCCAGACTATTACTGTCCCCCTCCTGCTTCACTTTTAGTCCGGCTGAGGTCGATCAATTTTTCAATTGCCTTCTAGGAGTCAAAGTGCCCTTCGGTTACTCCGGGATAATAAGCAGATACATGGACCCCAAGAAATGAAACTTCAGCGGAATGAAGTCTCGTGACTATCACGTGATGATGACGCAGATTCTTCCGGTTGCAATCCGAGGTATAATGGATGACCATGTCCGTGCAACGCTGACTGGGCTCTGTAACTTCTTCGACGTCATAACTCGGAAGTCGATAAGCGTGAAGAAACTCGCAAGGCTCCAGGAAGTGATCGTGGTGATCCTATGTGAGCTTGAGATGTACTTCCCGCCTACATTCTTTGACGTGATGGTCCATCTGTTGGTCCATATCATGGATGATATCATCAGTCTAGGGCCGGCATTCTTACACAACATGATGTCGTTTGAAAGAATGAATGGGGTCATTAAAGGATACGTTCGTAACATTTCACATCCGGATGGAAGCATCGTCCAGGGCTGGCTCACCGAAGAGTGCATCTCTTTCTGCACGAATTATCTAGACATCGAGGACCCTGTTGGTTTGCCTCAAAACAAGCACCTCCGCAGGTTCGAGGGAGTAGGCCACAAAAATGGAAGGAAGGAACTCCACGTGCACATGTCTGGTCGGACTTCCGACTTTGACAGGGCCAACTTAGTAGCGCTACAACACATTGACTTGATCGATCCTTGGTTGAAAGAGCACAAAACCATGATAGAGAACAGTGGCAAGCCGATGATGACGGAAGCAGAAATATACAGAGAGCACAACTCCTCTTTCGCGCGCTGGTTCAAAGACCACATTGATGCTAATCCACCACCAATAGATTCTGACAAGGATAAACTAGTATTGGCCTTGTCACATGGCCCCGCGCCCAACATCATGACTTACCAAGCGTACGATATCAACGGGTACACATTCTACATGGAAGAAAAAGACAAGAACTAGATACTACGGAAGAATCGAGGAAATCTGGGAGCTTAGCTACGCTGGGGAGAAAGTGCCGATGTTCCGTATCAGATGGGCTAAGAGTGTCACAAAAGAAGACCGGTATTTCACCACCATGTTTCTACCCGAAGCCAACAAACCAAAGTCCACGAACGCCACCGCGCAGAATGAGCCATGGGTACTGGCAGAACAAGTGCACCAATGCTTCTTCATAACCGACCCATCCAGGCCTAGCCGTGTTATCGTGAGGAGAGGCAAGAGGACCATCGTCGGAATGGTTGGAGTCGCCAACGAGGAAGACTTCGAAGGACAAGTCGGAGACCCAATGATGGAAGAATCCGAGGACGAAGACACAACATACACCACAAGAAGAAGCAGGACCACGCTACCGAGGTCAGGTCGACCCTTCAAAAGAAGAAGTCACGACACAGGGCTAAATTATTCAACGATGAGCAACAAAAGCAAGAAGAAAGTGAAACACTCTTCTCAGTCGATGATGTAAAACTTTATTTGCAATGTATTACTCATATTGCTTTTGTAATGCATAATTAACTCATATTTTTTTGGTCAATATTATTGTGTTGGTCAATATTTTGTGTATGTATAACTCATTTTTTTTGTAATGCATAATTAACTCATATTGCTTGGTTATTATCTTAAAAAGAGAAGGAAATAAAATAGTATAGGATTTGTGGGAAAAGAAAAGAAACATAAAAGAAAGTGAAAAGAAATAAAGAAATGAAGAAAAATAAAATAAAATAAAATAGAAAAGGAAATGGCTAGCCAGGGCTGGGGGACAAGTCCCAGGTATAGCCGGACCCATCTTATTGCCGGCACACCACGTGTTTGGTTCGCCGGGGGTATAGTTGTTGCCGGCGAACCAAACAGGTGGTGCGCCGGCAATAAGATGGGTTCGGCTATACTCCGGACTTAACCGCACGCGCGACTCCTTCTTCCCCATTCAAACCAAGAACCCTAGCTAACCGCACCGCCTCCCTGCACCCGCCCCCGTGCCGCCGAGAGGAGGAGAACGCCGCCGCGAGGAGGAGCAGGGCGTCACCACCGAGAGGAGGAGCAGTCGACACCATCGCCGAGAGGAGGAGGCGTCACGCGCGGGCCACCGTCGCCGTCACCGAGAGGAGGAGGCGTCACGCGCGGGCCACCGTCGCCGTCACCGAGAGGAGGAGGCACCACCATCACTGTTGGTAAGAACCCCCTCTCCCTTCCCCTCTCCCTTCCCCTCTCCCTCCCCCTCTTCCTTCCCCTCTCCCGAATTCCCCTCTCTGAAGTTGGTACCGTGTAGTATTGTTGAGAAGAAAGTGAATTTCTCCCGAATTCCCCTCTTTGCAGTTGAATTTGGTAGAGAATTTGCCCTGTTTTAAAATTTGTTCAAATTTGAATTTTGCTTAGTTTCAAAATTTGTTATGATTCAAAAAAATGATGCAACTCATGGTCATAGTGTTCGAACTCTGGTCTATGCCATAATGTAGCAAAGCTGCAACAAGTGGGATAGTAGTCAGTTGGTATACAAAAGTAGAGAAATATATTTGCTTACAAATGCCTAATGCAAATGCAAATGAAAATGAAAATGCCTAATGCTTACAAATACCTAATGCAAATGCAAATGAAAATGCCTAATGCTACTTGCAAATGAAGTAGGTACTGGTTGATATAGCAATAAGTAGTATTTTTTTAAATGAACAACCATATTGCAATTATCAAGTCCATGATTATGCCAATACTATTTAGTGTGTTACAGTAATTAAACCAGTGCATCTATTGATTATATACAAATAGCGCATTCTTTCAATTATCAAGTCTATGATTATGCAGGAGCTCTGGCATTCAATCAAACAGAAGTGCTATTTTAATTTCACATTTTTCTTTAGTAAGAAGCTCATGTGGGCCTTTGTGCTATTTTAATTCATGGTTGGTTTAAGCAATGAGATAAAACTGCTACTGCTTATTGGTGCTGTTGTGGGCATGCTGATGCTTATAACAATAATGAAATGCAAAAATGCTTGCTCATGCTCATGCTTGCCATAAATTGCTACTGGTTCAAAATGCTGGATCAAAATGTTGGTTTTTGTACAGACTAGAATACATGGTGGATCAAAATTCTCTACTGGCTTGAAAATTAGCAGATGGTTTGCGAAAATGGCAATTGTTTGATTCTTGCATCATTGTCTATCTTGAAGTAGCATTGTCCATTGCTAAAATGGTTTGCTATTTTAATTTCTCTGGTTCACATGTGGGCCTTTGTGCTTTATATCTGAATATGTCTATGGTAAAGTCAGTAGCTTGAATTTGTCTATGGTAAAGTCAGTAGCTTTAATTTGTCTAGTTCACATGTGCTATTTTAATTTCTCTGGTTCACATGCTATTTCTCTGGTTTGAATTTGTTCTCTGGTTTGAAAAAAGAAAATAAAATGCATGCAGTAGATTTGTTTATATAAAATGCAAAATGCAGTAGTTGCTACTGCTGCTATATATGCAGCTTGGTTTTGCTTTCGTCAAAAGCAGCATCAGCTGCTACTATTAGATTTGCTAAATGAAAAGTGCTAGCAGTAGCAGTAGCTCAGTGCTACATATCCAGTGATGCCAAGCTTTGAATTTCAAAGTTTGAATGCCAAAAATTAGTTCTCTGGTTTTGGCGATTTAGAAATAACTAAATGATAAATGCTAGCAGTACCAGTAGCTAGTATTAGTAGGTTTAGTTGATAAAGTGGTTCTTCATTTAAATGCCTACTGCCAAGAATTGGTTGATATATAAAATTCATTGGTTGATATGCAAAAATTCATTGGTATTTGCTTCTTATTTTTGAATACATAAAAACTAATTAAGCATAAAATGCCACCAGTAGCAAGTGTTAGGGTTAGGCATACCTCACATTTACTCACTAGCATTAGGTTTACTTTATTTAAAAAGAACAAGTGATATGTTCATTCTCTGGTTCATTTAAAAAGAACAAGTGCTATGTTCATTCTCTGGTTTTAAATGGATGCTGTCAAGTGTTCACTATCAATGAAAATTGGTGCTATGTTCATTCTTTGGTTCATTTAAAACAAAATGAAAATTAAGATTTAGAACATTAACTTGGGAGTCTGGAAGATTGCTCTCTATTTTTTCTATTTCTGCTGCCACCTGTGTTGTCTAGAAAAATTAGAACATTAACTTGATAGCTGTGTTCTGTGTTGTACATTGTTATTTTTATGCTGATGTAAAATGCCACTGTAATGTATATGCTGAAATGCTACTGTAATTTATATGGTGACGGTTATGGTGATGGCATGGTTATGGAGATGGTTATGGTTATGGCTGAGCTCCGGTGAAAATGTATATGTTTGCATTTCTGTTACAGGGATTGAGTTGCTATTGAGTGCCGGAATGTCGATTAATTTCCGTTCCGGCAATTCTAGCACTCGGCATGACCAATTTTTAGCAAAGGTCATGCCGAATTTTTCCGTGAATTCTAACTCTTTTTCATATTCTATTAGTGCAAGCCACCATGGCGTCTCAAGAACAGTTAGAGGAGCACTACAATAGGCACTTCTTTAGGACGGAGGAGGATACCGAGGCCGCTGGTGTTGGCGGCGACGAGGACCATGAGATGGAGGATGCCGCTGGGGGTAGTGCCGACGAGCCAAGCGGCAACAAGGCAAGCGGTGCCGCCGGGGGTAGTACCTACGAGCCTAGCGGCGATGAGGCAACTGGCGCCACCGGGGGTGGCGGCGAGACAAGCGGCGACGATCCTAGCGGCGCCGCCGGGAGTACTGGCACCAGGACAAGTGGTTCCAAGAGGCCGCGGAAGGTGACACGCGTACAGCACGCGACCGTTGGGAACCCCAAGTGGAAGGTGTGATGCGTACAGCAGTAAGTTTCCCTCAGTAAGAAACCAAGGTTTATCGAACCAGTAGGAGTCAAGAAGCCCGTTGAAGGTTGATGGCGGCGGAGTGTAGTGCGGCGCAACACCAGGGATTCCGGCGCCAACATGGAACCTGCACAACACAACCAAATTACTTTGCCCCAACGTGACAGTGAGGTTGTCAATCTCACCGACTTGCTGTAACAAAGGATTAGATGTATAGTGTGGATGATGATATTTGCAAAAAACAGTATAACGAGTATTGCAGTAGATTGTATTCGATGTAAAAGAATGGACCGGGGTCCATAGTTCACTAGAGGTGTCTCTCCCATAAGATAAATAGCATGTTGGGTGAACAAATTACAGTTGGGAAATTGACAAATAAAGAGGGCATGACCAGGCACATACATGTTATGATGAGTATTGTGAAATTCAATTGGGCATTACGACAAAGTACATAGACCGCTATCCAGCATGCATCTATGCCTAAAAAGTCCACTTTCAGGTTATCATCCGAACCCCTTCCAGTATTAAGTTGCAAACAATAGACAATTGCATTAAGTATGGTGCGTAATGTAATCAACAAATACATCCTTAGACATAGCATTGATGTTTTATCCCTAGTGGCAACAGAACATCCACAACCTTAGGGGTTGCTGTCACTCCCCCAGATTTAATGGAGACATGAACCCACTATCGGGCATAAATACTCCCTCTTGGAGTTACAAGTATCAACTTGGCCAGAGCCTCTACTAGCAACGGAGAGCATGCAAGATCATAAACAACACATAGATAATAGATTGATAATCAACATAGCATAGTATTCCATATTCATCGGATCCCAACAAACGCAACATGTAGCATTACAAATAGATGATCTTGATCATGTTAGGCAGCTCACAAGATCTAACAATGATAGCACAATTAGGAGAAGATGACTATCTAGCTACTGCTATGGACCCATAGTCCAGGGGTGAACTACTCACACATCACTCCGGAGGCGACCATGGCTGATGAGGACATCCCTACTACACCACTACCTCCGTCATTAATAAATGAAGATGAACCTGCTGTGGAGCTCAAGTCCAATGAAGTTCGGATTGGACCAATTACAAGGGCTCGTGCGAAGCTACTTAAACAACAGGTGAACTTGTTTCTAAACAGTACTTTGATTGATGAGAACTTTATACTGCCTAAGTCCTATTACTTATGTATCATCAGGTATCAAGAAGAGACGAGCATCGCACGAGGAGGAGAGGAGCAGCTGGACATGAAGACGGACGTCAAGATGGACGTGAAGCTGGACATGGAGCTGGACATGAAGATATCTCATGGTCGCGCGAGGGAGGAGCGGGAGGCATGCGCGAGAGGAGAAGAAGACGTCCAGGCCGGTCCAGCACCCGGTTCGACCGGCCGCCAGACCGGCCAACCCGGTCACTGGCCCGGTCGACCGGGCGCCAACCGGACGCAAGTTTATCGTACCGGAAGAAAACCGGAAACCTCGCAACTATCCGGTTGCTGCCCGGTTGCCGCCCGGTTGACCGGACCCTAGACCGGCCGACCCGGTTGCCGCCCGGTTGACCGGACCCCAGACCGGCCGCCCCGGTCCCTGGCCCGGTTGACCGGATTCCAGACCGGACGTGTCCGAGTCTGTCTCGACCAGATCTATTCTGGGTCGGTTATTTTTGTATCTTTTCGTCCAGAACTCGTCCCGGACGCCTATATAAGTGCCCAGGACGCCCCCCTAGCTGCTTTAGACCACGTTTAAGATAAACCCTAGTTCTTAGTTGTTTGCTCTAGCAAAACTATTGAATCCCTACACCATATTGCTTGGATATTGTGTAGATCCTGAAAAAGTCTTGTGTGATCTGCTGTTCCATTGGGAATTAGACGGTTGCAACTTACCGCTTCGTGGTCGGCGGCTACGTGCGCAAGTGTGTGGAGTTGCGAATATCTTGCAGGGTTGAGAGCTGTTGCATTGGCGACAGGGACCAATCGAGAGATCTCGTTGCGTCATACAAGTTATCATCCACTTCATCGTCGTGTATCTCCGCTGTCAACATCCCGTGATCATCATCACCACCGTTGCTTACTGAGAAGATCGGGCCACCCCTTATCATCTTGGTATCAGATTTCCAGTTTTCCTCGGTAAGCCATCCACAATCCACCTCCATAGTTGAGTTGTGAGTGTTTTCCTATCCAGAAACAGCCAAAAAAAAATAGGGTTAGGGTTTGCCATAGCCTTAGATTGCACTAATTTCAAGTTTTAGTTGCTTTTCGTAGTTGTTTTTGCGTATCTTTTCTTTCCATCTAGTCTTTTAGGGTTTGAGTTTACTCTATCATCTTGTTTTCCTTTATCTTGTGGTGTCGCTTTTGTTACTCCGAGTCCACATAGCGTACAGTGTGCTTGTTCCAAACCATAGACACAGCCTTTCGATACAAGTGACTAGGAACTTCCCCAGAAGAGACTAGTTTTACCGCTCGACAGGCTGCTCGTTAGGTTATTGGTGTTTTGCATATCTTTGTTGGCCGTGTTATCAAGGAGTTGTGTCAGAAAATCAAAAAAAAAAGGAAAATTGAAAAGAAGCAAAAAGAGCTACATCGCTGCGTGTGTTATACAAATAGAAACTTCCAAAAAGAAAAGTGAAGTGCTAGTTGAATCAAGTGAAGGCCTAAGTTTACTTTACTGCACCTGTAGTTGAGCAATCTTGTGCCTGTCTCGTTGAGCTTTGCTAGCGTCTCTCATGTGCATTGCAACCTTTTCCACATATAGTTGCATTGCCCCATTATATCGCCTTGTGTGAGTATCATTGGTTGTCTACGGTCAGCGCTAGAGCTTGTTATTGGTGCAAATAGGTAGCCTACCTACAGCCCCACATATACCCTGCTTTGCCGTGTGATTTGTTCTTATACCCTTGATTTTCGCTTCGCTACATCCGTGCACTAGTTGTTACTACAAGTGGTAAGCAACACTAATTTACTTTGGAACGGTAAGATCTCCTTTTCTTATCAGTTTTGAGTGAGTTGTGAGAGTACCACCATATATTTTTGATTTAGTGCACTAACCTACTAACGATGTCTGCTAGTGATCATAAAATTGTTAACCAGGAAAACAAGAGTGCTGCAGATATCATCACATGGAGGGAGTATGAGGCTCTTCGTAATGAGATGCGACGTGAATTCCGCGCTCAGGACGAGGTGCTTAATGGGAAGATTGATGAGATTTCCCAAAAGCTGGATGCTACTCATGTGACCGTCACTACAATGCAAGATCAAATGACGGATGTCCAACGCAATCTTGCTGATTTGCGCTTGGCTGTTGAGAATTTGACCGCGCAACAACAACAAGAAGATGACGATGATCCTGAGCTTCAAGATGACGCACACAATGCTCGTGATGCGCCACGTGGTAATCGTCCTCGCGGTTGGGTTCCACTTGGCCGCAATGGTCGTGGACAAGATGAGGAAGATGGTTTGGGTAAGCCCAAGTTTTCTATACCCAAGTTTGAAGGAGGAGCTGATATTGAAGAATACCTCACTTGGGAGCTGAAGATTGAGAAGTTGTGGAGCTTACATCCGCATTATACTGAAGACCGGAAGATCAAGCTTGCTTCTTCCGAATTTGATGGCTATGCTTTGCGTTGGTGGGATGCTTTTGTTCGTAATCGCGAAGAGGATCGTGAGCAGCCTATACGCACATGGCGTGCCATGAAGGAGGCAATGACTGCTCGTTTTGTGCCAACAAATTACTTGCGGAATATATATGATAAGCTGACTCTTTTGAGACAAGGTGTGAAGACTGTGAATGAATACTACATGGAGATGGAGATGCTTATGCAGCGTGGCCGTGTCCGTGAGTCTCTTGAGATGACAATGCAGCGTTTTCTCAACGGTTTGAAGTATGACATCAAAGGCATTGTTCGTCACTACAGCTACACCAATATGAATCAATTGTTACATCATGCAAGAGAAGCTGAATCACAGTTGGCTGACGAAGCAAAGATCAAAGGTCGAGCTACAGGAGCTGGGCGTTTCACACCCCACGCGGCCCCATCTATGGCGCCAGCGCCCTCGACGCGCTCCGCCCCTCCGCCTAGTAAGTCGGTCTCCAATGTGTCTAACACAAAGAAGTCCGAATCTGCTGTAAGTACGAGTGGCTCTAATGTGTCTACTGCGCGTAACTGTGACATGCTTTGTCATACATGTGGTGGCAAGGGTCACTTCAAGAGAGATTGTCCTAATCGCAAAGTCATGGTTATTAATGAGGACAATGAGTACGAGACTGGAGAAAATGTTGATCCTAATGCTCCAGAAGATGATGACTATGACACTGATGGTGAAGATGCATATCCGTCTGATGCTCGCACCATTGTTGTGTCGCAGCGTGCTCTTAATGTATTGCCTAGTGCCTCTACTCAGCGCTGCAATTTGTTCCAAACGAAGGCTTTAGTTGGTCCTGACAAGGCTTGCAAGGTCATTATTGATGGCGGGAGTTGCCGCAATTTAGCAAGCAAGGAGTTGTGTACCAAGCTGAAGTTGAAGTATCTACCGCACCCGCATCCATACTATATTCAGTGGTTGAGCGACAATGGTGAGATGAAGGTAAACCACATGGTGCGTGTTGAATTTGCTATTGGACCGTATAAGGATTGCATTGATTTTGATGTCGTCCCTATGACAGTGTGTCACCTACTATTGGGAAGGCCTTGGCTCTATGACCGTTCTGTGCAACACAATGGCCGTGCCAATACATATCACTTGGAGTTCAAGGGCAAGAAAATCAATTTACAGCCTATGACACCACAGCAAATTGTCAATGAGTCTCATCAGAAAGTTGAAGTCAATTTGGAGGATGCTTCTTTAGATAGGCGAGAGAATTGTAATGTTGTGAGTGATATAACGAAAAGTGAGAGAGTGAATTCCTTAGTCTCATTAGCCACCACAGAAGACATGCGAGAATTTAGTGAGGATCCTACAGCCATGCCTCTTGTGCTTTTGTACAGGGGTACGGTTTTGGTTTCTAACGACATGACCCCTCTTCCTCTTGGTGTTTCTAATGTTTTGCAGGAATTTGGCGATGTGTTTCCGGATGAGGTACCTGCAGGACTTCCACCATTGCGAGGTATTGAGCATCAAATCGACTTGATTCCCGGAGTTTCGCTACCCAATCGGGCACCATATAGAACGAACCCTGAAGAAACGAAGGAGATACAGAAGCAAGTACAAGCGCTACTCGACAAAGGTTATATCCGCATAAGCCTTAGTCCTTGTGCTGTTCCTGTTATTCTAGTTCCTAAGAAAGATGGTACATGGCGTATGTGCGTAGATTGTAGAGCTATAAACAATATCACTATTTGATATCGTCACCCTATTCCCCGTTTAGAGGATATGCTAGATGAATTGAGTGGTGCTGCTGTGTTCTCTAAAATTGATTTGCGTAGTGGTTATCATCAAATTAGGATGAAAGAAGGGGATGAGTGGAAAACCGCCTTTAAAACAAAATTTGGTTTATATGAGTGGTTAGTAATGCCTTTTGGTTTGACTAATGCACCTAGCACTTTCATGAGACTGATGAACCATGTTTTGCGTGAATTTATTGGCAAGTTTGTGGTTGTGTATTTTGATGATATATTAATTTACAGCCGCAATGAATCTGATCATATTATACATATTCGACATGTTTTGCAAGTGTTGCGTGATAGTAAACTTTATGGTAATCTTGAGAAGTGCACATTTTGCAAAGATAAGGTCATATTTCTGGGTTATGTTGTCTCTAAGCATGGAGTAGAAGTAGATGTGTCTAAAATTGAAGCTATTCAAAATTGGCCTACTCCCATGAATGTGAGTCAAGTTAGAAGTTTTCATGGTCTAGCTGGGTTTTATCGCCGTTTTGTGCCCAATTTTTCTACTATTGCTGCACCTTTGAATGAATTGACTAAAAAGGGTATTGCTTTTGAGTGGGGCGTTGCCCAAGATCATGCTTTTGATGAACTGAAACGATTGTTAACTTCTGCACCGTTACTTGCACTTCCTGATTTCAATAAGCAATTTGAGATTGAATGTGATGCTAGTGGTATTGGAATTGGTGGTGTGTTGATGCAAGAGGGTCGCCCAATTGCATATTTTTCTGAGAAACTTTCTGGTGCTAAGTTGAACTATCCAATATATGATAAAGAATTGTATGCTTTAATTAGAGTTCTTGAGGTTTGGCAACATTATTTGTGGCCAAAAGAATTTATCATACATTCTGATCATGAAGCTTTGAAATATCTGAAAGCCCAATCTACTTTGCATAGGCGTCTTGCTAAGTGAGTTGAGTTCATTGAGTCTTTTCCATACATTATTAAACATAAGAAGGGAAAAGATAACATTGTTGTTGATGCTCTATCTAGGAAGAATATGTTATTAACTCAACTTGATGTTAAAATTCCTGGTTTAGAGGTGTTATGTGATTTGTATGCTACTGATCATGATTTTGCTGAACCATATCGCTTATGTGCTCTTGGTAAAGCATGGGAAAAATATCACATACATGATGGGTTCTTGTTTCGAGCTAACAAACTATGTGTTCCAGAATCGTCTGTGCGTTTGCTCTTATTGCAGGAATCACATGCTGGAGGTTTGATGGGTCACTTTGGGCGTGAGAAGACGCTACTCATGCTCGCTGATCATTTTAATTGGCCAAAGATGAGGCGGGATGTGGACAGGTACGTGAAGAGGTGCATTACTTGCAACAAGTCCAAGTCCAAGCTGAAGCCTCACGGTTTGTATACTCCATTACCGGCACCTACTACACCTTGGGAAGATATTAGTATGGATTTTGTGTTGGGTTTGCCGCGTACTAAAAGAGGCCATGATTCTATATTTGTGGTAGTGGACAGATTTTCTAAAATGTCACACTTTATTGCTCACACAAAGCGACGATGCGTCGCATATTGCTAACCTGTTTTTCAGGGAGATTGTTCGACTACATGGAGTCCCGAAGACTATTGTTTCTGATCGTGATGTGAAGTTCATGAGCTACTTCTGGAAGACACTTTGGGGAAAGCTTGGGACAAAGCTGCTGTTCAGTACTACTTGTCATCCCCAAACTGATGGTCAAACTGAGGTGGTGAATCGAACCTTGTCACAACTGTTGAGATCCATGATCAAGAAGAACCTGAAGGAGTGGGAAGAGTGTTTGCCGCATGTAGAGTTTGCTTACAACAGGGCGGTACATTCTACCACGGAGCTATGTCCTTTTGAGGTGGTGTATGGTTTTAAACCCATTACTCCACTTGACTTGTTGCCTTTGCCCATACATGAGAGAGTTAATATGGAGGCATCCAAGAGGGCAGATTTTGTGCATAAAATACATGTGAAGACTAAAGAGTTGATAGAGAAAAAAGGCAAGAGCAATGCTGCAAGGATGAATAAGAAGCGCAAAGAGATGTTGTTCAAGCCTGGTGATATGGTATGGGTACATTTTCGCAAGGATAGGTTCCCGAAGCTGCGGAAGTCTAAGTTGAAGCCTCGTGGTGCTGGTCCTTACAAAGTACTTGCCAAGATCAATGATAATGCATACTCGATAGATCTTCCAGTTGATGAGTTTGGTGTCAGTAATTCTTTCAATGTTGCTGATTTGACACCATATGACGGAGAAGACCTTGGAGCGTCGGGGTCGACGCCTTTTGAAGGGGGGGGGAGATGATGAGGACATCCCTACTACACCACTACCTCCGTCATTAATAAATGAAGATGAACCTGCTGTGGAGCTCAAGTCCAATGAAGTTCGGATTGGACCAATTACAAGGGCTCGTGCGAAGCTACTTAAACAACAGGTGAACTTGTTTCTAAACGGTACTTTGATTGATGAGAACTTTATACTGCCTAAGTCCTATTACTTATGTATCATCAGGTATCAAGAAGAGACGAGCATCGCACGAGGAGGAGAGGAGTAGCTGGACATGAAGACGGATGTCAAGATGGACGTGAAGTTGGACATGGAGCTGGACATGAAGATATCTCATGGTCGCGCGAGGGAGGAGCGGGAGGCATGCGCGAGAGGAGAAGAAGACGTCCAGGCCGGTCCAGCACCCAGTTCGACCGGCCGCCAGACCGGCCAACCCGGTCACTGGCCCGGTCGACCGGGCGCCAACCGGACGCAAGTTTATCGTACCGGAAGAAAACCGGAAACCTCGCAACTATCCGGTTGCTGCCCGGTTGCCGCCCGGTTGACCGGACCCTAGACCGGCCGACCCGGTTGCCGCCCGGTTGACCGGACCCCAGACCGGCCGCCCCGGTCCCTGGCCCGGTTGACCGGATTCCAGACCGGACGTGTCCGAGTCTGTCTCGACCAGATCTATTCTGGGTCGGTTATTTTTGTATCTTTTCGACCAGAACTCGTCCCAGACGCCTATATAAGTGCCCAGGACGCCCCCCTAGCTGCTTTAGACCACGTTTAAGATAAACCCTAGTTCTTAGTTGTTTGCTCTAGCAAAACTATTGAATCCCTACACCATATTGCTTGGATATTGTGTAGATCCTGAAAAAGTCTTGTGTGATCTGCTGTTCCATTGGGAATTAGACGGTTGCAACTTACCGCTTCGTGGTCGGCGGCTACGTGCGCAAGTGTGTGGAGTTGCGAATATCTTGCAGGGTTGAGATCTGTTGCATTGGCGACAGGGACCAATCGAGAGATCTCGTTGCGTCATACAAGTTATCATCCACTTCATCGCCGTGTATCTCCGCTGTCAACATCCCGTGATCATCATCACCACCGTTGCTTACTGAGAAGATCGGGCCACCCCTTATCAATGGCGGTGAAGAGTCCTCCGGGAGATGATTCCCCTCTCCGGCAGGGAGCCGGAGGCGATCTCCTGAATCCCCCGAGATGGGATTGGCGGCGGCGGCGTCTCTGGAAGGTTTTCCGTATCGTGGCTCTCGGTACTGGGGCTATTCTCGACAGGCAAAGAGGTAGGTCAGGGGGCGTCACGAGGGCCCCACACGCTAGGGCCGCGCGGCCCAAGCCTTGGCCGCGCCGCCCTGTTGTGTGGGCGCCTCGTCGCCCCACTTCGTTTCCCTTTCGGTGTTCTGGAAGCTTCGTGGAAAAATAGGATCCTGGGCGTTGATTTCGTCCAATTCCGAGAATATTTCCTTACTAGGATTTCTGAAACAAAAAACAGCAGAAAACAGCAACTGGCTCTTCGGCATCTCGTTAATAGGTTAATGCCGGAAAATGCATAAATATGACATAAAGTATGTATAAAACATGTGTGTATCATCATAAAACAAGCATGGAATATAAGAAATTATCGATACGTTGGAGACGTATCAGCATCCCCAAGCTTAGTTCCTACTCGTCCCGAGTAGGTAAACGATAACAAAGATAATTTCTGAAGTGACATGCTATCATAATCTTGATCATACTATTGTAAGCACATGTAATGAATGCAGCGATTCGAAGCAATGGTAAATACAATGAGTAAACAATTGAATCATATAGCAAAGACTTTTCATGAATAGTACTTTCAAGACAAGCATCAATAAGTCTTGCATAAGAGTTAACTCATAAAGCAATAAATTCATAGTAAAGGCATTGAAGCAACACAAAGGAAGATTAAGTTTCAGCGGTTGCTTTCAACTTGTAACATGTATATCTCATGGATATTGTCAACATAAAGTAATATAATAAGTGCAATATGCAAGTATGTAGGAATCAATGCACAGTTCACACAAGTGTTTGTTTCTAAGACAGAAGGAAGTAGGTAGGCTGACTCAACATAAAAGTAGAAGAATGGCCCTTCGCAGAGGGAAGCATTGATTGCTATATTTGTGCTAGAGCTTTTATTTTGAAAACAATAAACAATTTTGTCAACGGTCGTAATAAAGCATATGCATTATGTAAATTATATCCTACAAGTTGCAAGCCTCATGCATAGTATACCAATAGTGCCCGCACCTTGTCCTAATTAGCTCGGATTACCTGGATTATCATCGCAATACATATGTTTTAACCAAGTACCACAAAGGGGTACCTCTATGCCGCCTGTACAAAGGTCTAAGGAGAAAGCTCGCATTGGATTTCTCGCTTTTGATTATTCTCAACTTAGACATCCATACCGGGACAACATAGACAACAGATAATGGACTCCTCTTTAATGCATAAGCATTTAGCAACAAATAATATTCTCATAAGAGATTGAGGATTGTTGTCCAAAACTGAAACTTCCACCATGGATCATGGCTTTAGTTAGCGGCCCAATGTTCTTCTCTAACAATATGCATACTCAAAGCATTCAACTCATGGTAAATCGCCCTTACTTCAGACAAGACGAACATGCATAGCAACTCACATGATATTCAACAAAGGGTAGTTGATGGCGTCCCCAGGAACATGGTTATCGCTCAACAAGCAACTTATAAGAGATAAAATGCATAAGTACATATTCAATACAACAATAGTTTTTAGGCTATTTGTCCCATGAGCTATATATTGCAAAGGCGAAGAATGGAAATCTAAAGGTAGCACTCAAGAAATTTACTTTGGAATGGCGGAGAAATACCATGCAGTAGGTAGGTATGGTGGACACAAATGGCATAGTGTTTGGCTCAAGGATTTGGATGCATGAGAAGTATTCCCTCTCAATACAAGGCTTAGGCTAGCAAGGTTATTTGAAACAAACACAAGTATGAACCGGTACAGCAAAACTCACATAAAAGACATATTTTAAGCATTATAAGACTCTACACCATCTTCCTTGTTGTTCGACCCTTACTAGAAAATATCTAGACCTTAGAGAGACCAATCATGCAAACCAAATTTTAGCAAGCTCTATGTATTTCTTCATTAATAGGTGCAAAGTATATGATGCAAGAGCTTAAACATGAGCACAACAATTGCCAAGTATAACATTATTCAAGATATTATACCATTTTACCACATGTAGCATTTCCCGTTTCCAACCATATAACAATTTAATGAAGCAGTTCAACCTTCGCCATGAACATTATGAGTAAAGCCTAAGGACATATTTGTCCATATGCAACAGCGGAGCGTGTCTCTCTCCCACACAATGAATGCTAGGATTCAACTTTATTCAAACAAAACAAAAATAAAAACATACAGACGCTCCAAGTAAAGCACATAAGATGTGATGGAATAAAAATATAGTTTCATTAGAGGAACCTGATAATGTTGTCGATGAAGAAGGGGATGCCTTGGGCATCCCCAAGCTTAGATGCTTGAGTCTTCTTGAAATATGCAGGGATGAACCACCGGGGCATCCCCAAGCTTAGAGCTTTCACTCTCCTTGATCATATTGTATCATCCTCCTCTCTTGATCCTTGAAAACTTCCTCCACACCAAACTTAAAACAACTCATTAGAGGGTTAGTGCATAATCAAAATTCACATGTTCAGAGGTGACATAATCATTCTTAACACTTCTGGACATTGCACAAAGCTACTGAAAGTTAATGGAATAAAGAAATCCATCAAGCATAGCAAAACAGGCAATGCGAAATAAAAGGCAGAATCTGTCAAAATAGAACAGTACGTAAAGACGAATTTTTTAGGTGCACCAGACTTGCTCAGATGAAAATTCTCAAGTTTAATGAAAGTTGCGTACATATCTGAGGATCACCCACATAAATTGGTAGAATTTTCTGAGTTACCTACAGAGACTACTGCTCAAATTCGTGACAGCAAGAAATCTGTTTCTGCGCAGCAATCCAAATCTAGTATGAACCTTACTATCAAAGACTTTACTTGGCACAACAATGCAACAAAATTAAGATAAGGAGAGGTTGCTACAGTAGTAACAACTTCCAAGACTCAAATATAAAACAAAAGAGCTGTAGTAAAATCATGGGTTGTCTCCCATAAGCGCTTTTCTTTAACGCCTTTCAGCTAGGCGTAGAAAGTGTGTATCAAGTGTTATCAAGAGATGAAGCATCAACATCATAATTTGTTCTAATGATAGAATCAAAAGGTAACTTCATTCTTTTTCTAGGGAAGTGTTCCATACCTTTCTTGAGAGGAAATTGATATTTAATATTACCTTCCTTCATATCAATAATAGCACCAACAGTTCGAAGAAAAGGTCTTCCCAATATAATGGGACAAGATGCATTGCATTCAATATCCAAGACAACAAAATCAAAGGGGACAAGGTTATTGTTAACCGTAATGCGAACATTATCAACCCTTCCCAAAGGTTTCTTTGTAGAGTTATCAGCAAGATTAACATCCAAATAACAATTTTTCAATGGTGGCAAGTCAAGCATATTATAGATTTTCTTAGGCATAACGGAAATACTTGCACCAAGATCACATAAAGAATTACAATCAAAGTCATTGACCTTCATCTTAATGATGGGCTCCCAACCATCCTCTAACTTCCTAGGAATAGAAGCTTCGCGTTCTAATTTCTCTTCTCTAGCTTTTATGAGAGCATTTGTAATATGTTTTGTAAAGGCCAAATTTATAGCACTAGCATTAGGACAAGTTTTTGTAAGAATTTTATAACTTCAGAGATGTGGCAATCATCAAAATCTAAACCATTATGATCTAAAGCAATGGGATCATTATCCCCAACATTAGAAAAAAATTCAGCAGTTTTATCACAGGCAGTTTCAACAGTTTTAACAGGTTCCGGCAGTTTTGTAGGCTTTGCATTAGAAGTAGAAACATTGCCAACACCAATTATTTTACCATTGATAGTAGGAGGTGTAGCAACATGTGAAGCATTAGCATTACTAGTGGTGGTAATAGTCCAAACTTTAGCTATATTGTTATCTTTAGCATTTTCTTCTTTTTCCCACCTAGCACGCAATTCGGCCATCAATCTTATATTCTCATTAATTCTAACTTGGATGGAGTTTGTTGTAGCAAATGACTTAATATCTTTATTTTCATTAGGCATAACTTTCGATTTCAAAAGATCAACATCAGCAGCAAGACTATCAACTTTAGAAGCAAGTATATCAATTTTCCCAAGCTTTTCTTCAACAGATTTGTTAAAAGCAGTTTGTGCACTAATAAATTCTTTAAGCATGGCTTCAAGTCCAGGGGGTGTATTCCTATTATTGTTGTAAGAATTCCCATAAGAATTACCATAATTGTTACCATTATTATAAGGATATGGCCTATAGTTGTTACTAGAATTGTTCCGATAAGCACTGTTGTTGAAATTATTATTTTTAATGAAGTTCACATCAACATGTTCTTCTTGAGCAACCAATAAAGCTAACAGAACATTATTAGGATCAATATTAGTCCTACCATTCACAAGCATAGACATAATAGCATCAATCTTATCACTCAAGGAGGAGGTTTCTTCAACATAATTTACCTTCTTACCTTGTGGAGCTCTTTATGTGTGCCATTCAGAGTAATTAACCATCATATTATCAAGAAGCTTTGTTGCGGCGCCTAGAGTGATGGACATAAAGGTACCTCCAGCAGCTGAATCCAATAGGTTCCGCGAAGAAAAATTCAGTCCTGCATAAAAGGTTTGGATGATCATCCAAGTAGTCAGTCCAAGGGTTGGGCAATTTTTAACCAAAGATTTCATTCTTTCCCATGCTTGGGAAACATGCTCAGTATCCAATTGCTTAAAATTCATTATGCTACTTCTCAAAGATATAATTTTAGCAGGAGGATAATATCTACCAATAAAAGCATCCTTACATTTAGTCCATGAATCAATACTATTCTTAGGCAGAGATAGCAACCAATCTTTAGCTCTTCCTCTTAGTGAGAAAGGAAACAATTTTAATTTTATAATGTCACCATCTACATCCTTATACTTTTGCATTTCACATAGTTCAACAAAATTATTAAGATGGGCAGCAGCATCATCAGAACTAACACCAGAAAATTGCTCTCTCATAACAAGATTCAGTAAAGCAGGTTTAATTTCAAAGAATTCTGCTGTAGTAGCAGGTGGAGAAATAGGTGTGCATAAGAAATCATTATTATTCGTATTTGTGAAGTCACACAACTTAGTATTTTCAGGAGTACCCATTTTAGCAATAGTAAATAAAGCAATCTAGATAAAGTAAATGCAAGTAACTAATTTTTTGTGTTTTTAATATTGAGAACGCAAACAAGATAGTAAATAAAGTAAACCTAGCAACTAATTTTTTTGTGTTTTGTTTTAGTGCAGCAAACAAAGAAGTAAATAAAAGTAAAGCAAGACAAAAACAAAGTAAAGAGATTAGAAGTGGAGACTCCCCTTGCAGCGTGTCTTGATCTCCCCGGCAACGGCGCCAGAAATTTACTTGCTGGCGTGCAGTTGACGTGGGAGTTAGAAATCTTTGTGGTGTAACTTTTCTTCAGTTCCCCGGCAACGGCGCCAGAAATTTAGCTTGACACGCGTACAACACGCGACCGTTGGGAACCCCAAGTGGAAGATGTGATGCGTACAGCAGTAAGTTTCCCTCAGTAAGAAACCAAGGTTTATCGAACCAGTAGGAGTCAAGAAGCACGTTGAAGGTTGATGGCTGCGGAGTGTAGTGCGGCGCAACACCAGGGATTCCGGCGCCAACGTGGAACCTGCACAACACAACCAAATTACTTTGCCCCAACGTGACAGTGAGGTTGTCAATCTCACCGGCTTGCTGTAACAAAGGATTAGATATATAGTGTGGATTATGATGTTTGCAGAAAACAGTAGAACGAGTATTGCAGTAGATTGTATTCGATGTAAAAGAATGGACCGGGGTCCACAGTTCACTAGAGGTGTCTCTCCCATAAGATAAATAGCATGTTGGGTGAACAAATTACAGTTGGGCAATTGACAAATAAAGAGGGCATGACCATGCACATACATGTTATGATGAGTATTGTGAAATTCAATTGGGCATTACGACAAAGTACATAGACCGCTATCCAGCATGCATCTATGCCTAAAAAGTCCACTTTCAGGTTATCATCCGAACCCCTTCCAGTATTAAGTTGCAAACAATAGACAATTTCATTAAGTATGGTGTGTAATGTAATCAACAAATACATCCTTAGACATAGCATTGATGTTTTATCCCTAGTGGCAACAGCACATCCACAACCTTAGGGGTTGTTGTCACTCCCCCAGATTTAATGGAGACATGAACCCACTATCGAGCATAAATACTCCCTCTTGGAGTTACAAGTATCAACTTGGCCAGAGCCTCTACTAGCAATGGAGAGCATGCAAGATCATAAACAACACATAGATAATAGATTGATAGTCAACATAGCATAGTATTCCATATTCATCGGATCCCAACAAACGCAACATGTAGCATTACAAATAGATGATCTTGATCATGTTAGGCAGCTCACAAGATCTAACAATGATAGCACAATTAGGAGAAGACGACCATCTAGCTACTGCTATGGACCCATAGTCCAGGGGTGAACTACTCACACATCACTCCGGAGGCGACCATGGCGGTGAAGAGTCCTCCGGGAGATGATTCCCCTCTCCGGCAGGGTGCCGGAGGCGATCTCCTGAATCCCCCGAGATGGAATTGGCGGCGGCGGCGTCTCTGGAAGGTTTTCCATATCGTGGCTCTCGGTACTGGGGCTATTCTCGATGAAGGCTTATGTAGTCGAAGAGGTAGGTCAGGGGCGCCACGAGGGCCCCACACGCTAGGGCCGCGCGGCCCAAGCCTTGGCCGCGCCGCCCTGTTGTGTGGGCGCCTCGTCGCCCCATTTCGTTTCCCTTTCGGTGTTCTGGAAGCTTCGTGGAAAAATAGGATCCTGGGCGTTGATTTCGTCCAATTCTGAGAATATTTCCTTACTAGGATTTCTGAAACCAAAAACAACAGAAAACAGCAACTGGCTCTTCGGCATCTCGTTAATAGGTTAGTGCCGGAAAATGCATAAATATGACATAAAGTATGTATAAAACATGTGTGTATCATCATAAAACAAGCATGGAACATAAGAAATTATGGATACGTTGGAGACGTATCAGAAGGCAAGGCGCCAAAACAAGGTCGCCACCGACAGAGACACAATCAAAGAGGTGGACCCCGCCAGTGGTTTGCCGGTGGAGCCTAAGGATGTTGCCAAGGGGTACGGCAACCAACTGGCATGTATCCTCCGAGAGGTCAACAATCTCAACGAGATGGATCTCCGAGCTGAGAACAAAGCGCATTTGCGAGCCCAGCTCATTGCGAGGTTGCACTCACGATACAAGTTCCTAGTCGACTACGCCTCCACTCATGAAACCAAGAACATTGTGAACTCACAAGCCCTCCTGAAGTTCACCAAACACCTCAGCAGCTATAAGTACATGGTGCGGAAGCTGATTGCTGATGGCAAAGGTTTCGAAGAGGTCCACTCTGCCTTTCCGCACGTCTCCCAAGCGGACTTTGATGCTTTTGTGGCCAATGAAGAGATACAAGCGACAAAGAATCGCAAGTTGTGGGGGAAGGAAATGCGGGAGCTTAACATCGGCAACCACAACCTTGGGAGCCGTGGGTACGAGGGAAAGGAGCCCTATTGGGCGAAGGAGGACGAGGCGTATGTAAATGCCGGCATTGAGAACCCCTGGCTCAAGTACAAGGACCCGCTTGAAAGAAGATTCATCAGGTCCCGGTACCATAAGAAGAAACTAACCGGGGAACTTGTCACGGACCCCAAGGTCGTAACCGACATTATTTGGTTCACGAACGACCAGAAGGTCCTGTCGTTGGAGAAAAAACTGGTAAGCAATTTACCGGTTTAATTAGATCAAGTATCGTTCATATAATAGTAGCAACATTTCTAAATGGTTCACATTTCTTCCGTATGAAGAAGAAAGACAAAGACTTTCTCAAGGTGACGAAGGCTCCTCGTCCCAGGCGTCTGATGACCCACAAGTATAGGGGGTGTATCGTAGTATTTTCGATAAGTAAGAATGTCGATCCCAATGAGGAGCAGAAGGTGTTGACAAGCAGTTTCGATGAAGGATTCACTGTAAATGCTCACATACAAGTATTCAGGGGGTTTTGATGTAACAGTTGAATAAAGTACGAGTAAGTAAAGTGCGAGAGTAACAATTGCAGCGAGTGGCCCAATCCTTTTTAGCACAAAGGACAAGCCGGTTTGTTTACTTATAATGACCAAACGTTCTCGAGGACACACGGGATTTTAGTCTAGTGCTTTCGCTTCATACGGCTAAATAATCTTCATTGTTATGACAAGTGTTGTGTGGGTGAACCTATGCTAATGTACCGCCCTTCCTAGGACTAATACATACTTGTGATTATACCCCTTGCAAGCATCCGCAACTACAAGAAAGTAATTAAGAATAAATCTAACCACAGCCTTAAACTCTGAGATCCTGCTATCCCTCCTGCATCGATATACCAACGGGGGTTTAGGTTTCTGTCACTCCGGCAACCCCGCAATTGGCAAACGAGTACAAGATGCATTCCCCTAGGCCCATAAATGGTGAAGTGTCATGTAGTCGACGTTCACATGACACCACTAGAAGAATAACACCACAACTTAAATATCATACCATTGAATATTACTCAACCATAGTTCACTACTAACATTTAGACTTCACCCATGTCCTCAAGAACTAAACGAACTACTCACGAGACATCATATGGAACATGATCAGAGGTGATATGATGATGAATAACAATCTGAACATAAACTTGGTTCAATGGTTTCACTCAATAGCATCAACAACAAGTAGAGATCGATACCGGGAGAGTTTCCCCTATCAAACTATCAAGATCAAACCCAAATTGCTACGGCGGTGACGGTGTCCAGCGGTGGAGACGGCGGTGATGATGGTGGAGATGATGATGATGGTGATGGAGATGATGTCCAGCTCGATGACGGTGACGATGGCGTCGATTTCCCCCTCCGGGAGGGAATTTCCCCGGCGGATTCCTGCCCGCCGGAGAGCTCTTTTCTCTCTGGTGTTCTCCGCCCCGCAGAGGCGGCTGTAACTCTTCGCGAGGTACCCTCTGTGGCTTAGGTTTTCGGGAGGAAGGGTTTCGCGAAGAAAAGGAGGCGAAAGGGGCTGTGGGGCCCCCACACCACATGGTGGCGCGGCCAGGCCATGGGTCGCGCCGCCCTATGGTGTGGGCCCACCTTGGGTCCAGCTGGCTCCTCCTTCTGGCTTCCTTCGTCATCTTGAAAAATAGGATTTTTGGTATAATTTCCTTCCACAGTTGATCTTCCGAAATATTGCGTTCTGACGGTGCTTTTTCCAGCAGAATCCTGGCTCCGGTGCTTGATCCTCCAATAATGATGAAACATGCAAAATAGATGAAATAACATAAGTATTGTGTCCCAATATGAAATATATCAATGAATAACAGCAAATTATGATACAAAATAGTGATGCAAATTGGACGTATCAACTCCCCCCAAGCTTAGACTTCGCTTGTCCCCAAGCGAAACTGAACTCAGTAAATAGGACCACATGTTTATGGAGTGAAGAGTCGATAAATAAAATACGGACAAGAAGCATCATATTCATTCACACAAGACATTATAGTAAACAACTTCCTCATATAACTCAACTTGAAACAAGTATAAGGTAATCACAAATAAAGGTGCATAAGAAATCATAGTTGGTGATGGCAAACTTCGTTCTTGGTCAGGGAACAATTAACAGATTATATTTATCTCATTGAGCAGCGCTCTCATGTTAAAGTTTATATGGCACAACTTGCATACTCAATCATAATGGTCTCCTCATAATCATTGATAACTTGCAAAGCTATATTCATTCGGATAAAACTTGAACTAAACAAGGAAGAATAAAAGACATGATGAAGTAAATCACAATATAATGGTTTGATCACAACTACTCAAATGCTTGCTTGAGATGGAGGGAAATAGGTTTACTGACTCGACATAAAGTAAAAGACAGGCCCTTCGCAGAGGGAAGCAGGGATTAAATCATGTGCTAGAGCTTTTTCAGTTTTGAAATCATATAGAGATAATAAAGGTAACATTTTGAGAGGTGTCTGTTGTTGTCAACGACTGGTAGCGGGTACTCTAACCCCCTTGCCAGACAACCTTCAAAGAGCGGCTCCCATATTATTTTCATTTTATGTGGCACTCCTTCCAACCTTTCTTTCACAAACCATGGCTAACCGAATCCTCGGGTGCCTGCCATCAATCTCATACCATGAAGGAGTGCCTTTTTATTTTAGTTTTATTATGATGATGACACTCCCCCCAACCTTTGCTTTCTCAAGCCATGGCTAACCGAATCCTTCGGGTGCCGTCCATCAATCACATACCATGGAGGAGTGTCTATTTAGTTTAATTAATTTGGGACTGGGAATCCCATTGCCAGCTCTTTTTGCAAAATTATTGGATAAGCGGATGAAGCCACTAGTCCATTGGTGAAAGTTGCCCAACAAGATTGAAAGATAAAACACCACATACTTCCTCATGAGCTATGAAACATTGACACAAATAAGAGATAACAAGTTTTGAATTGTTTAAAGGTAGCACATGAAGTATTTACTTGGAATGGCAGAAAATACCATGTAGTAGGTAGGTATGGTGGACACAAATGACATAGGTTTGGGTTAAGATTTGGATGCACGAGAAGTATTCCCTCTCAGTACAGGTTTTTGGCTAGCAAGGTTAATTAGCAAGCATAAGAGTTGAGGGAAACAAACAAATATACATGTGATAGAAATAATCATGCATCTTCCTTGTAAGCACAAACAATTTTAACTTCAGAATAATAAGCTATGAGCTAACAAGAAAGAAAGACAATGAAACAACTACATGTATTTCTCTTTTCTACTTAAACCTCAAAGTGTTGTTGCTATTGACCAATGCTAAGTTTGCCAAAACCAAATAGATTTATTCAATGCTCCCAAAGTGATACCAATACTAATGACGAGATAAATCATATAATAGAGATTGCAAACTAAAATAAGATGTGCAATATGTAAATGATAAGACTTCTCATTAATATTCCATAATGATAACTCACACCAAGGGATACATAGATAACCAACTAAAGGAGAGATACTTCCAAACTGCAACCCATCTTATATGATAACTTCCCTACTCATGATATGACACTACTTGACAATAAAAAGTAAAAGATAGTGATGATGTGATACCGCGGCACTCCCCCAAGCTTGGAACAAACCAAGGGGATGCCAATACCGATGATGAATTACTCCTGCGGCGATGGTGGTGATGAACTCCCGTCATCAAACTTGCAAGGAAGAGGCTCTCCATCAAGAAACGACATCTTGGTCTCGGGAATCCTGAAACTAGCATCACGGCTTATGTATTTAAACCTGTTTTCATACACATAGTTCTGATTCTGAACGTCATAGAGTTGTGCTTGGAGCTTGTTGGTGGTGTCGTGAAGTGAGAGGATGTCGCTCCAAAGCTTTGCAGTTTCCTTCTCATGTTCAGCAATGAGTTCAGACACAATCCTGTGGCAGATATCCACCTCACGCTCAGCCATCTTCTTGTATTTGAAAACCTCTTGTTCTAGCTTCTCCATCCTGTCTTCCAAGCTTCCTTCTCCTTTAGGACCCTGGACATCCTTGACCTGCAATTCTCCTTCAACAAGCAGCAACTCCTTGGGGTGCATCCTCAGCTCCTCCATGTACAAGTTGCCAACATCCTTGCAGGAGCTGTCCTTCAGAGTTTCCGACGAAGACATGATGGCTCTAGATCCGAAGCAAATCCTGGCAGAAACAGCTCGAAACAAAACACGTCGAAAAAACGATATACGGACCTCCAGGGGTCCGGGGGATTATATAGCAAAAAATTTTACGACAAAAGGAAAGTACCAGATCGAACTAGAGTCGGAAAGGGGCGACGAGGCGGCCAGACCATAGGTCGGCGCGGGCCCAGGTCAGGCCGCGCCGGCCTATGGTGGCACGCCCTCGTGCGTCCTTTCCACTCCGTTTCGAACTCGTAATTTTTCATATTTTCCAAAAACAGCAAAAATATTGTTCGGAAAGTAAATTGCGTACTTTTCATTACCAGTACTGTTACCTATTCAAAGTCGAGTTCTGGCGGACTGTCAATTTGCCCTTTGATGAAAGCCTCCAGTGTTTCCACTTGAATAATATCGACATCAACATTATAAGAATCACCTGAGATATAATGCTTGAGTCTTTGTCCATTCACCACTTGCGTAGCATTGCCTTGGAGAGAGCTAATTTTAATTGCTCCTGAACGATACACCTCCTCAACAACATACGGTCCTTCCCATTTCGAGAGTAATTTCCCTGCAAAGAATCTGAGACGAGACCAATACAATAGGACTTTATCCCCAATATTAAATTCTCTTTTGATAATCCTTCTATCATGCCATTTTTTAACTTTCTCTTTAAAGAGTTTAGCATTTTCATAAGCCTCACTTCTCCATTCATCTAGAGAACTCAATTGCAACAACCTCTTATTACCGGCAAGTTTAGGATCTTTGTTTAATTCTCTAACAGCCCAATAAGCTTTGTGCTCTAGTTCTAAAGGTAAATGACAAGCTTTCCCATAAACCATTTTATAAGGTGACATTCCCATGGGATTTTTATAAGCAGTTCTATACGCCCATAGTGCATCCTTCAATTTACTAGCCCAATTCTTTCTAGTTTTATTAACAGTCTTTCCCAAAATAGATTTAATCTCTCTATTTGATAATTCTACTTGACCACTAGTTTGAGGATGATAAGCGGAAGCAATTCTATGATTAATACCATACTTAGCAAGAGTTTTTCTAAAACCTCCATGAATAAAATGAGAACCTCCATCAGTCATAATATATCTAGGCACTCCAAATCTAGGAAAAATAATGTCTAAAAGCATTCTTAAAGAGGTCTCACCATCAGCACTTTTTGTAGGTATGGCTTCCACCCATTTAGTAACATAATCAACAGCAACAAGTATATGAGTGTTACCTTCTGAAGAGGGAAAAGGTCCCATGAAGTCAAATCCCCAACAATCAAACGGTTCAATAACAAGAGTATAATTCATAGGCATTTCATTACGTCTGGAGATATTACCAACCCTTTGGCATTCATCGCAAGATAAAATAAACTTTCTCGCATCCTTGAAGAGAGTTGGCCAATAAAAACCTGATTGTAGAACCTTTTGCGCGGTTCTTTCTCCGGCGTGATGTCCTCCATAAGCACTACCATGACATTTACTCAATATCTCTTGTTGTTCATATTCGGGAACACATCTTCGCATAATACCATCCACTCCTTCTTTATATAAGTGTGGGTCATCCCAGAAATAGTGCCTCAAGTCATAAAAGAATTTCCTCCTTTGCTGAGCTGAAAAGGTTGGAGGCAAGTACTTGGAAACAATAAAGTTAGCATAATCAGCATACCAAGGACTGTCTCGCGAACTCACCTTTATTACAGCCAATTGTTCATTTGGAAAACTATCATTAACAGGAACAGGATCATAAGCAATATTTTCCAATCTAGACAAATTATCAGCAACAGGATTATCAAGACCTTTCCTATCTACAATATGTAAATCAAATTCTTGCAAAAGAAGTACCCATCTAATAAGCCTCGGCTTAGCATCTTTCTTTGTCATAAGGTATCTAATTGCAGCATGATCAGTATGAATCGTAACTTTTGAATCAACAATATAAGATCTAAATTTATCACAAGCAAAGACTACAGCTAATAATTCTTTTTCAGTTGTAGCATAATTTCTTTGAGCAGCATCAAGAGTTTTACTAGCATAATGAATAACATTCAGTTTTTTATCTACTCGCTGTCCAAGAACAAATACTACAAAGAAAATCACTAGCATCACACATAATTTCAAATGGTAAGTTCCAATCAGGAGGTTCAACTATAGGAGCAGTTGTTAAGGCTTTCTTAAGAGTTTCAAAAGCTTCCTTACAATCGTCATTAAAAACAAAAGGTACGTCTTTTTGAAGAAGATTAGTAAGAGGCTTTGAAATCTTGGAGAAATCTTTAATAAATCTCCTATAAAACCCAAAGATGACCAAGAACACTACGAATACCTTTAACATCCCTCGGATAGGGCATCTTCTCAATTGCTTCAACTTTAGCTCTATCAACTTCAATACCTCTCTCGTAAATTTTATGTCCCAATACAATTCCTTCATTAACCATAAAGTGGCATTTCTCCCAATTAAGAACAAGGTTAGTTTCTTCACATCTCTGCAAAACTTTATCAAGGTTTCGCAAGCAACTATCAAAAGAATTCCCATAGACGGAAAAATCATCCATGAATACCTCTACAATACTCTCGCAAAAACCATGAAAAATAGCAGACATGCATCTTTGAAAAGTAGCAGGAGTATTACATAAACCAAAAGGCATGCGTCTATAAGCATAAGTTCCATAGGGACAAGTAAAGGTGGTTTTCTCTTGATCTTTAGCTTTAACAGCAATTTGTGAAAACCCAGAATAACCATCAAGAAAGCAAAAATGAGTATTTTTAGACAACCTTTCTAGCATTTGATCAATAAATGGTAAAGGGTAATGATCTTTCTTAGTAACTTTATTAACTTTTCGAAAATCAATGCACATTCTATACCCTACAACTACTCTTTGAGGGATGAGCTCATCATTATCATTAGGCACAACAGTCATTCCTCCTTTCTTGGGAACGCAATGCACAGGACTAACCCATCTACTATCAGCAATAGGATATATAATACCAGCTTCAAGAAGTCTTAATACCTCATTCCTTACCACTTCCTTCATCTTCGGAATTAGACGACGCTGATGTTCAACAACAGGCTTTGCATCATCTTCCATATTAATAGCATGTTGGCAAATAGAAGGAGAAATCCCTTTCAAATCATCAACAGTATAGCCAATAGCTCCTCGGTGTTTCTTCAATATTTCCAATAACCTTTCTTCTTCAATCTCTGAAAGCTTAGAACTAATAATAACAGGATATATTTTCTTATCATCAATATGAGCATATTTAAGATTATCAGACAACGGCTTTAATTCAAAAACAGGATCTTCCTTTGGTGGCGGTGTTGTACCCAAATCTTCCACCGGTAAATCATGCTTGAGAATAGGTTGGCGGAGAAAAATTTCCTCAAGCTCATCTCTTTCTTTCCTAAAAACTTCACTCTCGCTATTCTCCAAATGTTGCTGCAAAGGATTATTAGGAACAAGAACAATAGATGCACACTGCTCCATTTTAAAATCATTATTAGGCAAATCAGCTTTATAAGGAGTTTTGGTAAATTTAGAGAAGTTAAACTCATAAGATTCACCAGCAAATTTAGTCAAAATTTTCTCTTTCTTGCAATCTATAATAGCTCCACAAGTATTTAGAAAAGGTCTACCAAAAATAATAGGACAATAATCACTAGCAGCAGAACCAAGTACCAAAAAGTCAGCAGGATATTTAATCTTACCGCATAAAACTTCCACATCTCGAACAATACCAATTGGAGAAATAGTTTCTCTATTAGCCAGCTGAATAACCACATCAATATCTTCAAGTTCACAAGAATCAATTTCGTGCATAATCTCCGTGTAAAGCTCATAAGGAATAGCACTAACACTTGCACCAATATCACATAATCCATAATAGCAATGATCACCAATTCTAACAGATAGCATAGGAACACTAGCTTGTTTGGGTTTATTAGGATGTGAAACAATATTAGAAGCATCTTCACGAGAAAATAATATGACCATCCTCCACATTTTCAGTCACAAGATCTTTAACTATTGCAACAAAGAGGTTCAACTTTTATTTGTTCTTCGTGTTCTACAGGTTTCTTTTCACTTTTATGAACCGCACTATTTATAAGAGAGTACTAATTCATTTTAGCAGGAAATGGAGTTTTTTCAATATAAGCTTCAGGAATAACATGATCAGCAGTTTCAACTACAACGCATTTATTAATAGATGAATCAATTTTATCTTTATACGGTTCATGATACTTATCAAAATTCTTCTTTGGCAATTCATAATGAGAGGCAAAAGCTTTATAAAGATTTGCAGCAACTTGAGAATCAAGACCATATGTAGCACTCATATTACGAAATTTATCAGTATCCTTAAAAGCTTCAATGCATTTATAATCATAAATTATACCTGATTCTCTATCCTTGTCGTTCTCCCAACCTTCAGTATTTTCTTGGATCCGATCAAGAAGGTCCTTTTTAAACTCTTCTTTGTTGCGTGTAAATGATTCAGAACAAGAAGTATCCAGCAAGGTCTTGTCTTGAAAAGAAAGTCTTGCATAGAAATTATCAATAATAACATTACCAGGAAGCTCATGAATGGGGCATTTGAGCATTAAAGACTTCAATCTCCCCCAAGCTTGGGCAATACTCTCTCCATCATGAGGCCAAAAATTATATATGCGATTCCGATCCTTGTGAATTTCACTTGGAGGATAGAACTTAGAATAAAACCGTGGCACAATATCATTCCATTCAAGAGAATCCCCATTATCCAGTAATTTATACCAATGCGCCGCCTTACCAGACAGCGATAAAGAGAATAGTTTCTTCCTCACTTCATCCATAGCAATACCTGCACATTTGAATAACCCGCATAATTCATGCAAAAACAGTAAATGATCACCAGGATGGACAGTTCCATCCCCTTCATAGCGGTTATCCATAACACGTTCAATAATTTTCATAGGTATTTTATATGGTATCACTTCCTCACCTGGCGCCTCATCCACTACCGTTGCAGTAGTAGTAGATTTCCCAAATAAAAATTGAAGAGAAGATCTCTCCATAATGACTTATAGCAGCAGGCAGAAATAAAATCAGCACAAACAGTAAAGGTTTTCCTTACCAATTCCACTTACCAATAGCGCTTCACTCCCCGGCAACGGCGCCAGAAAATAGTCTTGATGACCCAAAAGTATAGGGGGTGTATCGTAGTATTTTCGATAAGTAAGAATGTCGATCCCAACGAGGAGCGAGAAGGTGTTGACAAGCAGTTTCGATGAAGGATTCACCGTAAATGCTCACGAGACAAGTATTCGGGGGGTTTTGATGTAACAGTTGAATAAAGTACGAGTAAGTAAAGTGCGAGAGTAACAATTGCAGCGAGTGGCCCAATCCTTTTTAGCACAAAGGACAAGCCGGTTTGTTTACTTATAATGACCAAACGTTCTCGAGGACACACGGGATTTTAGTCTAGTGCTTTCGCTTCATACGGCTAAATAATCTTCATTGTTATGATAAGTGTTGTGTGGGTGAACCTATGCTAATGTACCGCCCTTCCTAGGACTAATACATACTTGTGATTATACCCCTTGCAAGCATCCGCAACTACAAGAAAGTAATTAAGAATAAATCTAACCACAGCCTTAAACTCTGAGATCCTGCTATCCCTCCTGCATCGATATACCAACGGGGGTTTAGGTTTCTGTCACTCCGGCAACCCCGCAATTGGCAAACGAGTACAAGATGCATTCCCCTAGGCCCATAAATGGTGAAGTGTCATGTAGTCGACGTTCACATGACACCACTAGAAGAATAACACCACAACTTAAATATCATACCATTGAATATTACTCAACCATAGTTCACTACTAACATTTAGACTTCACCCATGTCCTCAAGAACTAAACGAACTACTCACGAGACAGCATATGGAACATGATCACAGGTGATATGATGATGAATAACAATCTGAACATAAACTTGGTTCAATGGTTTCACTCAATAGCATCAACAACAAGTAGAGATCGATACCGGGAGAGTTTCCCCTATCAAACAATCAAGATCAAACCCAAATTGCTACGGCGGTGACGGTGTCCAGCGGTGGAGACGGCGGTGATGATGGTGGAGATGATGATGATGGTGATGGAGATGATGTCCAGCTCGATGACGGTGACGATGGCGTCGATTTCCCCCTCCGGGAGGGAATTTCCCCGGCGGATTCCTGCCCGCCGGAGAGCTCTTTTCTCTCTGGTGTTCTCTGCCCCGCAGAGGCGGCTGTAACTCTTCGCGAGGTACCCTCTGTGGCTTAGGTTTTCGGGACGAAGGGTTTCGCGAAGAAAAGGAGGCGAAAGGGGCTGTGGGGCCCCCACACCACATGGTGGCGCGGCCAGGCCATGGGCCGCGCTGCCCTATGGTGTGGGCCCACCCTGGGTCCAGCTGGCTCCTCCTTCTGGCTTCCTTCGTCATCTTGAAAAATAGGATTTTTGGTATAATTTCCTTCCACAGTTGATCTTCCGAAATATTGCGTTCTGACGGTGCTTTTTCCAACAGAATCCTGGCTCCAGTGCTTGATCCTCCAATAATGATGAAACATGCAAAATAGATGAAATAACATAAGTATTGTGTCCCAATATGAAATATATCAATGAATAACAGCAAATTATGATACAAAATAGTGATGCAAATTGGACGTATCAGCGTCGACGGGCAGGGTAGCATGGGACAAGCCTCTCGTACGGGCACTAAACATCGTCAATGAGCATTCACCTACGAGAAAGCCGCATAGAGGCCGTGTGGCTGGCGCCGGTACAGGCTACAAGCATGGTCACTACGGCTTGTCGTCTGCAGCCGATAAAAATGCGCGCAATGAGAGGAAGCAGCGGGAGGCGGAGGAAATGAGGGAGTCAATCCTAGCCCAAGTCCAAGCTGGTTTGGTACCGCAACTGATACCGCAACTCAAAGCTACACTCGTACCTGAAGTCAAAGCTGAAGTCGCCGCTTCAGTCCAAGCAGATTTCAACGCTCTACGCGCGTGGTATGAGGGTGGCAAACAAGCCCCCCCCCCCCCCCGGAAATGCAACTGGTTAGCTTCGACGCTAGCAACTCGATGGCGCCGCCGTCCGCCCGCAATGACAATGTTATAATGGAGACTCCTCCGGTCGCCGGCAATGTCGCTGGTGCTAGGGATTCACTGTCCATGCCGGGTAGCAGCCCCTCTGTCACTTGCACGCCCGCCGCCGCATGTGCCGGCCCGTCGACATTAGCCGAGCTCAACGCCCTCACGGTAATTAACTAATGTGTACATCAAGTTAATATATTAGTTTCGTCATCCTTGCCCTCTCTCTAACGCCATACACATGTTCTCGCAGGCGCTCTCAACGCCATGCACCTTCCTGATGAGAGTAAATGACGAACTCAAAGACGTCGCGAGGGGGTCCATCCTTCGGCCCCTGGATAAGAAGTGGCACACACGAGATATGGAGGATGACGTTTACCGGGTTGAAGTGGATCGGGTGTTACCGGGCTATGAGGATTTGTTTCCTCCTAATCAACCGCATGGTGCCGATGACGATAGCCCGTTGAATCTAGCCTCACTGAAGGGTTGGGTACTGCTATGGCCGAAGACCCTAATTCGGATCAACACCTACTCGGGGTCGACGACAAGCAAAGACAAGCACCTTGCGGCGCCACAAGTCAGCGTCCCTCCACGATAGCCAGCGGCGCCGGTGGTCATCGCCCCACCAGAACGGCCAGCTGCGCCAGAGGTCAGCGCCCCACTACAACGGCCAGCTGCGCCAGAGGCCGAGGAATACGAACGTGAGAACTTCCAATGGGATATTCCTACGTCTTCACAAGTTTTCCATGAGGATGCTCCAGCCTCAAAATATGTGTGCTCCAAGAAGCTGTTCGGTTCTCAAGAAACGGCTGAGGAGGAAAATCCTGAGGAGGTCGCCACCGCTGCCATCAAAAAGATGCTGAGCCCAAACACACTTTGTGCTACGGCCAATACGGCGATGGATGGTCCAGTAGTACAACCCAAGAAGAGGAAGAGGCCAAATAAGAAGGACGCCCAAGACAAGGCGGCGGCCAAATCCAAGGACAAGGTCCCACTCCTTGACAAGTTGCCAAACAATTGGCGACCTCTGCATCACTTGGGTGAACCGATGCTGTCGGAGCATGTCGTCAACAAACTCACCCCGGATATGAGGAGCTTGCATGAGAGTGCCAGGCATCTGGAGAAGCAACTTCTCAAATCAAAAAATCCTAGTTACCCTCTCTTCGTGGCGAAGGTGCCAACTGGCATGAACTTCGTCGAGAAGTACCCCGCGGACTTGTGCTTCATCCGGTTCAATTACATCTTCAGCATCTATCGCATGCAAATGCTCCACTTTAGTGTGGTTCGCCTAGTTGCTCTTAGCTTGTCTTCCCAGATTGTTAAGGAGGGGACGCCTACCATCGCGATAATGGACCCCTTCTATATGCGGGGGAGCATCATCTGCAACGCTGGGGATTGGGCGATTGCCACCCAGCAGGTCGAGGATTTCATGCTGGCGAACATTAAAAAGGGCGCCATTCTCATCCCTTACTTCCCCGAGTAAGTAATCACTCGCTAGTCCCCCATTACCATTCTATCCTGTATCTCCATTTGCATTTCCAAAGGTTAATCCGTGTGTTTTCCGTAGAGACAAGTTCTGCACCCTCATCATCGTGCACCCGCAACACTCGCATGCAGTCTATCTCGACTCGGGTAAGGACCACAAGAAAGACTACACCCACATCAAGGCCCTTCTCAATGATGCTCTCACCGGCTTCGCCAACAAGGCAGGCCCCCTCAAAGTAGAGAGGAAATCCCGAGGAGGCTTGGTCTTAACCTACACAACCAACTGCCCCTGCCTCAGGCAGTCGACGCAAGACAATGGGATGGACGCGTGGTACGCCATCCTTCAGATGCAGGAGTACATAAAGTACGCAGATGACATGTTGCTGCCAGAGAATCTCAGAAACAAGTTTGCAAACATGGCGGATGCCCCTGATAGAGAGATTAGAAAGAACTGGGGTTGCATCCAGTAGTTCATTTGCACGATAATCCTGCAGGATGTCAACGGCAGGTCTGGCGAGTTCTTCTACGGCTACGATCTACCACCTAATGACGAGATAGAACTCCGCTTGGATATTTCGCGTGATGAGAGGCCGTTCAACTCGCTTGAGGGCTGCCATCCATTCCCCCTAGGCGTACAACCTGATCCGACGACGGGAACACTTGCTAAAGCTTGAACGATATGTCCTTGAACTTCCGTATTGTAATAATTGCTATATATTCCCATAGAATCGACTTGTTGCTTTTATTTAGTTGTATGGATGTGCATGTGAACATGTGTCTATATTTTCATTTACTTTGCTATATATTTCAAGATTATGGCGTAGATAGCTTAATAATTATTTGCATTTACTCAACCACTACTTGCCTCGTATTTGGAGTTCGCCGATGATTATAATGTTCGGTCACTCATACACTCGGGGGTGGAGCCAGTGAGCCTTGGTGCGACGGCCACAAGTATCAATCTATTGTGCATCCTACCTAGCCTCACTGACTCCATCCCTGGATGTTAATATTTGTTTCAACCGACAAAGTATGAGGCACGCTATTTAATTCGTACTACTTGTCTTTTATTTGAGTTCACACTTCTTAATTGCATTGGCCGATGATTAAAATGTTTGGTCACTTGTACACTCCGGGGTGGGGCCAGTGAGGCTTGGTGTGATGGCCACAAATATCAATCTATTGTGCATCCTACCTAGCCTCGCTGACCCCATCCCTGTATGTTATTATTTATTTCGACCAACAAAGTATAAGGCACATGCTATTTAGTTCATACTACTTGTCTCTTATTTGAGTTGGCACTTGTTCATTGCATTGGTACTAACATTTTACTTGTCTTGTGAATGGAGATGCCGACGACATATGTCGTGTACAAGGGGAGGGTTCCTGGAGTCTACGACGACTGGGAGGACTGTCGGAGACAGGTGCACCGTTTCGGCGGCAACAACTACAAGGGATACCCCACTAGGGTGGAGGCGGAAGGAAGATACGCCCATTATCTAGCGGGAGAGATGAGGGACATGAGGAGGAACCGGATGAAGACCATTGTCTTCGTGATGATGGTCATCATGACCATGTTGGTCATGTTCTATGTGATTGTAGTTTAGGTTAGGACCTACATTGTGAGGTATATGACGATACGTGTGACGACTATGTACCGAGACTTCTAATTTTGTGAAACTTCGTCGTTCGGTGTTGCATATGCACATGTGTTGTATGAATCAACATTCCGAAACGAGACTTGCGTATTTGTGTATTGATACCGAAATGAAACTTGGCTCTCTATGTGCTTCTCATATTGCATGTACTGCTGTATAAATATGAACTGTTATATACTGCTATATAAATATGCAAATATACATTGTAATACGCTGGAAAAAGCTATAAACATTGTATTTTCGAGTAATACTACCGGCGCACCAACATGCCTACTACCGGCGCACATGGCACGCGCCAGTGCTGGCAGCCCTACTGCCGGCGCACCGGCACGTGCGCCAGTGGAACTATGCATTTGCCGGCGAAGCAATGCTGGTGCGCCGACAGTAGATGACCTTCCGCCGGCGCACAGGGTGGTGCGCCAGCAGTAGCCACTTATCACCGGCCCGTTCGCACCGGCGGGCTTTGGTGCGCCGGAAGTAGCCCAATTAGGTGCGCCGGCAATAGGCCTTTTCCTTGTAGTGTCTCCTACTTTTTATGTCCCCACTTGCATGTGCATGCATGGTGCCCACGCCTTTATTGGGCTAATTGGTGTGAGACCCCAAAGGTTAATTGCATGCAGCCGACGCTCCCCATAGCCTGCTGCCGGCATGCATGCCAGCGCTTTTTTGGGGAGTACCAGTGGAGATGCTCTAACTTCACCATCGCCACGGGCCTCCAAATAAACTTCACTGAAACAGCTTTCACACCAATGCATGTAACTAATGACACGTCAACGCCCTAGCAGCAACTCTAGGCACAAATATTCACTCATTCCCGCATACCTATCTAGGGCTTCCACTATCTCCAACCAAACTACCTGTGTCGGCCTTCCAACCATTCTTAGAATGGATAGATATATATCTTGCCGGCTGGCATGCAACTCTGCTATCAAAAGGTGGTCGTCTAATCCTCCTATCTACTATCAATGGACAGCCCTACCTACTTACTACATGGCATCCCTCCTTATTCCCCTTCTAATTATCGAGAGAATTGATAGGAAAAGGAAGGTTCTTTACTGGGTTGGTGAGAACAAGTGATCTGGAGTGCAGTGCCTAATGGAATGAGAAAAGGCTTGCACTCCCAAGGAAAATGGCGGTCTCTGGGTGAAAAACTTGCATGTTCAAAATGTTTGTCCGCTTGTGAAACCTGTTACAAAACTCTACACCAAGACAACACACCCTGGAAACTGTAGACCACCTCTCTATCACCATACACTATTAGCCACGGCCTAAATAGCTCCTTCCTAGGGAAAAGAATCTACAAAAACTTGAACACCGTCAGAGCCATCACACAATGTACTGTCAAGGATGGTCTAAGCACCCTTTTTTTGTCTTGACAGATGGGTACTCACAGAACCTCTAGCACAAACACATCCAATGCTTGTTTCACACCACCTCATGTCACATGCCCTACTGAGTGATATTTTGCGAGTATGGATTCAACGTGGTCTTCGGAACAGACTAACCGAGGCGGCTGCTGCGGAGCTCTCGCGTCTCTCTTGCAGTCTTTCAAGGCTTTCATCTAACACAAGATGCGGATAGCATAGCAATGCTTGATGGTGCCAGCTTCTCAACCAAAGCTGCATACAGGCTACTACAATCCGACGATTCGGTGGACACCTCAAGCTGCATATGGGCGTCGAGAGTGCCTGGTCGGGTTAAATTATTTGGCAGGCTTCTCCACCTCAACATGCTCAACACCAGTAGAACCTGCACCACAAGACTATCATTGAATACCCCTTCTGCCCCAGATGTCATATGACGGTGGAAGACCAGCTGCACCTCTTCTTCGACTACCCCACCACAAGGAGCATTTGGTGCCAAACTCAGCTAGACCCTCAAATCTAAGAAATCTCCGACATCTGCACACCACCATCCAACACCTCACCTCCCTCCTCACCGCCATGTGGCACTCACGATCATCTGGAAAATCTAGGAATGTAGGAACACCATGATCTTCAGAAATGAATATAACACGTCCCAGTCTACCATATCCAATGTAATGTCCAACCTCTCCCTCTGGTTGTACCGTTTCAAAAAACCCTTCTCAAAAGGAAGACGGCGTGTTGTGCGGTAATTACCTCTGTGCATGTAACTCTCAGCACTAAAACCCTAAGGGCAAGTAATGAAATTCGGGTAGGGACTCTCTCCCACCCGGTGATTTTTTTAAAAAAAGGTAGAGAAGTCGTATAATACTAGCTCGGTTCTAATAAATAATGTTTATATTATTTTTAAAAAATAAATCATATAAAGATGATTAAATATTTACTAATAATCATTAACATGGAAAATATAAAATCCATATAGTTAGATACGCCATGAAATATATTTTACATGATATATACATGATATAATAGTTGTTGATAGAATTTTATAACAGTTTGATCAAACTTTATTTAACTTTTGAAAACAATATAGTGCTTAGTCAGTAGAACAGAGGAAGTATGTCTAATATAAATGTATTACCTTTGTTTCAAAAATAGGCCTTATATTTTAGGATGGAGGTCACTAGTGGAGAAGAGGCCTTTGGTCCCAAGCTTTAATCCCAGTGCTGAACCAAACCGGGACCAATGGGGGGCATTGGTCCCGGTTCGATTTTGCCCAGGGCGACCCCACAAGCTGGCGCCTGTCCTGTAGTGGCCTTTGGACCCGGTTTGTATTACAAACCGGGACTAAAGGGTCCTTTAGTCCCGGTTTGTAATACAAACCGGGTCCAAAGGCCCCGCCTCTGGCTATATAACCTTGCCCCTGCCCAAGTGTGAGCCACACTTGGCCATTTTTTCACTTTCTTCACAAGAGGGGTGTATTGCTCTCCTCTCTTCTTCACATGCACAAGAGGTGTTCGATGAAATGCTTAAGAGGATTTGCCACTTGAGTTTACACAAATCAAGCCACACTTAACTTGCTTTTTTCTTCTTCATCGAGGTTAACAACTTTATCCTTTTCATCTGCAATTCATAAAATGCATGTGTATATATACATCGTGATGTTCTGTAATGGTTTTGATCAGCTTAATTATATCATGCAGATGAATCGGCAATGGATGTACATTGACCGACGGTTTGACGAATTCACTTCGGGCCTGGATAATTTTATGGCCGTGGCGGAGGCAAACAAACATGGTGGATTCATGTATTGTCCATGTGTGGACTGCAAGAATACCGTAAATTACGCTCACTCGAGTCTCATTCACAGTCACCTTCTACGATCCGGTTTCATGCCCAGTTACTATTGTTGGACCAAGCACGGAGAAAGAGGGGTTATGATGGAAGACAATGAAGAAGAGGAAGAGGATGATGACGGTTATCCCAATTTCCCTGAATACGATGATATTGCAGAAGGCAATGAAGACAATGAAGTAGAAGATCAAGAGGCACCAGATGAGCCTGCTGATGATGATCTTGGCCGGGCCATTGCTGATGCAAGGAGAGAATGTGAAACTGAAAAGGAAAGGTTGGCCTTCGACAAGATGATAGAAGATCACAACAAATTGTTATACCCAACTTGCGAAGATGGCCATAAAAAGCTAGGCAGCACACTGGAATTGTTGCAATGGAAGGCGGAGAACGGTGTCACTGACTCAGGATTTGGAAAGTTGCTGACAATAATTAAGAGGAAGCTTCCAAGGGGTAACGAATTGCCCTCCAGTACGTACGAAGCGAAGAAGATTGTCTGCCCTCTAGGATTAGATGTGCAAAAGATACATGCATGCATTAATGACTGCATCCTCTACCGCGGTGAGTACGAGAATTTGGATGCATGTCCGGTGTGCACTGCATGGCGGTATAAGATCAGACGAGATGACCCTGGTGATGTTGAGGGCGAGCGCCCCAGGAAGAGGGTTCCTGCCAAGGTTATGTGGTATGCTCCTATAATACCACGGCTGAAACGCTTGTTCAGAAATAAAGAGCATGCTAGGTTGTTGCGATGGCACAAAGAAGACCGTAAGAAAGACGTGATGTTGAGGCACCCTGTTGATGGCTCCCAATGGAGAAAAATCGATAGAGAGTTCCCAAACTTTGCACAGGATGCAAGGAACTTACGGTTTGGTCTAAGTACAGATGGCATGAATCCTTTTGGAGAGCAGAGCTGCAGCCATAGCACCTGGCCTGTGACTCTTTGTATATATAACCTTCCTCCTTGGTTGTGCATGAAGCGGAAGTTCATTATGATGCCAGTGCTCATACAAGGCCCGAAGCAACCCGGGAACGACATTGATGTGTACCTGAAGCCATTAGTTGAAGAACTTCTACAGCTGTGGTCCCTAGCAGGTGTACGTGTGTGGGACGAGCACAAGCAAGAGGAATTTGACCTAAGAGCGCTGCTTTTCGTAACCATCAATGACTGGCCTGCTCTTGGTAACATTTCAGGACAGTCAAACAAGGGATACAATGCATGCACGCACTGTTTACATGAGCTCGAAGGTGATTATTTGGAAAAATGTAAGAAGGTCGTGTACCTGGGGCATCGTCAATTTCTTTGGCTTACCCATCCCGTAAGAAAGAAAGGCAAGCATTACAACGGTGAGGCTGATCACCGGAGGAAGCCTCTCCATCGTGATGGTGTTGATATATTTGGTATGGTCAAGGATCTAGATGTAATATTTGGAAAGGGTCCTGGCGGACGGTCTGTTCCGAATGACGATGCAGGACACGCGCCCATGTGGAAGAAGAAATCTATATTTTGGGATCTACCCTATTGGGAAGTCTTAGAGGTCTGCTCTTCAATCGATGTGATGCACGTGACGAAGAATCTTTGCGTGAACCTGCTAGGCTTTCTGGGCGTGTACGGGAAGACAAAAGATACACCAGAAGCACAGGAGGACCAGCAACGTAGGAAAGACCCCAAAAAACTGCATGAGAGAGTTAAAGGACGTCATTACTCCAGCTACGCTCTTACAAAAGCAGAGAAGGAAATATTTTTTGAATGTCTGAGCAGTATCAAGGTCCCGTCTGGCTTCTCCTCTAATATAAAGGGAATAATAAATATGGAGAAGAAAACATTCCAGAACCTGAAGTCTCATGATTGTCACGTGATAATGACACAGTTGCTTCCGATTGCATTGAGGGGGCTTCTACCGCAAAATGTTCGACTGCCCATTGTGAAGCTATGTGCATTCCTCAGTGCAATTTCTCAGAAGGTAATAAATCCAGAAATTCTACCGAGGTTGCAGAATGATGTGGTCCAATGTCTCGTTAGTTTTGAGCTGGTGTTCCCACCATCCTTCTTCAATATTATGACACATCTCCTCGTTCACCTGGTCGATGAGATTTCCATTATCGGTCCTGTGTTTCTACACAATATGTTCCCCTTCGAGAGGTTCATGGGAGTCTTAAAGAAATATGTTCATAACCGTGCTAGGCCAGAAGGAAGCATCTCCAAGGGCTATGGAACAGAGGAGTTCATTGAATTCTGTGTTGACTTTATTCCTGACCTTAAGCCGATTGGTGTTCCTGAATCGCGGCATGAAGGGAGACTAAGTGGAAAAGGCACGCTAGGAAGGAAATCAATGATATGTAGGGACGAGATTTCTTTGACTCAAGCACACTACACAGTTCTACAAAGTTCCACCTTGGTGGCTCCGTATATCGGTGACCACAAGAACTTTCTACGCTCCCAGAACCCGGGGCAGCTGAACGATTGGATTAGACGTGAACACATGTCGAATTTCGGCGGTTGGTTGCAAAAACATCTCCTGAATAACAAAGATATTGAAGATCAGTTGTACTTGCTGGCCCAGACATCATCTTCGACTGTAGTGACTTTCCAAGGGTACGAGATAAATGGGAATACATTTTACACGATCGCCCAAGATAAAAAGAGCACCAACCAAAACAGTGGTGTCCGATTTGATGCAATAATGAATGAAGGCCCAAATGACACATATTATGGTTACATAGAGGATATATGGGAACTTGACTATGGACCTTCTTTTAAGGTCCCTTTGTTTAGGTGCAAATGGGTCAACAAAACAGGAGGCGGGGTTCAGGTAGATAAGTTGTATGGAATGACAACAGTGGATCTCAACAATCTTGGGTATAGAGACGAACCATTCGTCCTAGCCAAGGATGTGGCCCAGGTTTTCTATGTGAAGGATATGTCTACCAAACCAAGAAAAAGGAAACATAAGGAAACAAATACATCAAACGATGAGCCAAAGCGCCACATAGTTCTTTCTGGAAAAAGAAACATCGTGGGAGTGGAGGACAAGACAGACATGTCAGAAGATTATAATCAGTTTGATGAAATTCCACCCTTCAGAGTGAACATTGATCCAAGCATCAAGTTAAATGATGAAGATGCTCCATGGTTACGGCCGAAGAAGATTAAATGATGAAGATGCTCCATCATCAAGTTAATTGAAGAATGTTCATGGCACAAATGAGTATCTCAACATGGCAATCAATTTCCCATTTATTTTTGTGTAATCATTTAACTGTATGTAAGATATTAGAAGTGGAGATGCGCCACGGGAGATTTCCCAACCCTTTCCCCAACACTGTTAGATGAGATGTAGTCGTTCAGGGGCTTGCAGGAAAAAAATTCCAAGGCGCAGTTTCTGAAGATGCCGTAGGGCGTGTGCACCAACGACATCTGCGAGAAACTGCACCACGGGAGATTTCCCAACCCTTTCCCCAACACTGTTAGATGAGATGTAGTCGTTTAGGGGCTTGCAGGGAAAAATTCCGAGGAGCAGCTTCCGAAGATGCCGTAGGGCGTGTGCACCAACGACATCTTCGAGAAGCTGCGCCACGGGAGATTTCCCAACCCTTCCCTTCATCCATGGGAATGAAACTCTGCTTGGCTTGTTGATCTGCTTGGCAAGGCGTATCGATGCTCCTTTTATAGGCACGTGATACGTCTCCGACGTATCGATAATTTCTTATGTTCCATGCCACATTATCGATGTTATCTACATGTTTTATGCACACTTTATGTCATATTCGTGCATTTTCTGGAACTAACCTATTAACAAGATGCCGAAGTGCCGATTCTTTGTTTCTGCTGTTTTTGGTTTCAGAAATCCTAGTAAGGAAATATTCTCGGAATTGGACGAAATCAACGCCCAGGGTCCTATTTTGCCACGAAGCTTCCAGAAGACCGAAGAGGAGACGAAGTGGGGCCACGAGGTGGCCACACCATAGGGCGGCGCGGCCCAGGTCTTGGCCGCGCCGACCTGTAGTGTGGGCCCCTCGTGACGCCCCTTGACCTGCCCTTCCGCCTACAAATAGCCTTCGTCGCGAAACCCCCAGTACCGAGAGCCACGATACGGAAAACCTTCCAGAGACGCCGCCGCCGCCAATCCCATCTCGGGGGATTGAGGAGATCACCTCCGGCACCCTGCCGGAGAGGGGAATCATCTCCCGGAGGACTCTACGCCGCCATGGTCGCCTCCGGAGTGATGTGTGAGTAGTCTACCCCTGGACTATGGGTCCATAGCAGTAGCTAGATGGTTGTCTTCTCCTCATTGTTCTTAATTGTCGGGTCTTGTGAGCTGCCGAACATGATCAAGATCATCTATCTGTAATTCTATATGTTGTGTTTGTTGGGATCCGATGAATAGAGAATACTTGTTATGTTGATTATCAAATTTATATCTATGTGTTGTTTATGATCTTGCATGCCCTCCGTTACTAGTAGATGCTCTGGCCAAGTAGATGCTTTTAACTCCAAGAGGGAGTATTTATGCTCGATAGTGGGTTCATGTCTCCGTGAATCTGGGGAAGTGATAGAAATCTCTAAGATTATGGATGTGCTGTTGCCACTAGGGATAAAACATTGGTGCTATGTTCGAGGATGTAGTTACTGATTACATTACGCGCAATACTTAATGCAATTGTCTGTTGTTAGCAACTTAATACTGGAGGGGGTTCGGATGATAACCTGAAGGTGGACTTTTTAGGCATAGATGCATGCTGGATAGCGGTCTATGTACTTTGTCGTAATGCCCAATTAAATCTCACAATACTCATCATTATATGTATGTGCATGGTCATGCCCTCTTTATTTGTCAATTGCCCAACTGTAATTTGTTCACCCAACATGCTGTTTATCTTATGGGAGAGACACCTCTAGTGAACTGTGGACCCCGGTCCAATTCTCTTTACTGAAATACAATCTACTGCAATACTGTTCTACTGTTTTCTGCAAACAATCATCATCCACACTATACATCTAATCCTTTGTTACAGCAAGCCGGTGAGATTGACAACCTCGCTGTTTCGTTGGGGCAAAGTACTTGGTTTGTGTTGTGCAGGTTCCACGTTGGCGCCGGAATCCCTGGTGTTGCGCCGCACTACATCTCGCCGCCATCAACCTTCAACGTGCTTCTTGGCTCCTACTGGTTCGATAAACCTTGGTTTCATACTGAGGGAAAACTTGCCGCTGTACGCATCACACCTTCCTCTTGGGGTTCCCAACGGACGCGTGCTGTACGCGTATCAAGCTCTTTTTCTGGCGCCGTTGCCGGGGAGATCAAGACACGCTGCAAGGGGAGTCTCCACATCCCAATCTCTTTACTTTGTTTTTGTCTTGCTTAGTTTTATTTACTACTTTGTTTGCTGCACTAAATCAAAATACAAAAAAATTAGTTGATAGTTTTACTTTATTTGCTATCTTGTTTGCTATATCAAAAACACAAAAAAATTAGTTACTTGCATTTATTTTATCTAGTTTGCTTTATTTATTGTTGCTAAAATGGGTACTCCTGAAAATACTAAGTTGTGTGACTTCACAACCACAAATAATAATGATTTCTTATGCACACCTATTGCTCCACCTGCTACTACAGCAGAATTCTTTGAAATTAAACCCGCTTTACTAAATCTTGTTATGCGAGAGCAATTTTCTGATGTTAGTTCTGATGATGCTGCTGTCCATCTTAATAATTTTGTTGAACTATGTGAAATGCAAAAGTATAAAGATGTAGATGGTGACATTATAAAATTAAAATTGTTCCCTTTCTCATTAAGAGGAAGAGCTAAAGATTGGTTGCTATCTCTGCCTAAGAATAGTATTGATTCATGGACTAAATGCAAGGATGCTTTTATTGGTAGATATTATCCCCCTGCTAAAATTATATCTTTGAGGAGTAGCATAATGAATTTTAAACAATTAGATACTGAGCATGTTGCACAAGCGTGGGAAAGAATGAAATCTTTGGTTAAAAATTGCCCAACCCATGGACTGACTACTTGGATGATCATCCAAACCTTTTATGCAGGACTGAATTTTTCTTCGCGGAACCTATTGGATTCAGCTGCTGGAGGTACCTTTATGTCCATCACTCTTGGTGAAGCAACAAAGCTTCTTGATAATATGATGATCAACTACTCTGAATGGCACACGGAAAGAGCTCCACAAGGTAAGAAGGTAAATTCTGTCGAAGAAACCTCTTCCTTGAGTGATAAGATTGATGCTATTATGTCTATGCTTGTGAATGATAGGACTAATATTGATCCTAATAATGTTCCGTTAGCTTCATTGGTTGCACAAGAAGAACATGTTGATGTAAACTTCATTAAAAATAATAATTTCAACAACAATGCTTACCGGAACAATTCTAGTAACAACTATAGGCCATATCCTTATAATAATGGCAACGGCTATGGTAATTCTTATGGGAATTCTTACAACAATAATAGGAATTCACCCCCTAGACTTGAAGCCATGCTTAAAGAATTTATTAGTACACAAACTACTTTTAACAAATCTGTTGAAGAAAAGCTTGGGAAAATTGATATACTTGCTTCTAAAGTCGATAGTCTTGCTGCTGATGTTGATCTTTTGAAATCGAAAGTTATGCCTAATGAAAATCATCATAATAATATTGTTACTACAGCAAATGCCATCCAAGTTAGAATTAATGAGAATATAAGATTGATGGCTGAATTGCGTGCTAGGTGGGAAAGAGAAGAAAATGGAAAAGAAGGTAATATAGCTAAAGTTTGGACTATCACCACCACTGGTAATGCTAATGCTACACAAGTTGCTGCACCTCCTACTACTAATAATAAAAGAATTGGTGTTAGCAATGTTTCCACTTCTAATGCGAAGCGCGAGAAACTGCCTGAAACTGCTAAAACTGCTGAAACTGCCTGTGATAAAACTGCTGAAATTTTTTCCAACATTGGGGATGATGATCCCATTGCTTTAGATTATAATGGTTTGAATTTTGATGATTGCCACATCTCTGAAGTTATAAATTTCTTGCAAAAACTTGCTAAAAGTCCTAATGCTAGTGCTATAAATTTGGCTTTCACGCAACATATTACAAATGCTCTCATAAAAGCTAGAGAAGAGAAATTAGAGCGCGAAGCCTCTATTCCTAGAAAGCTAGAGGATGGTTGGGAGCCCATCATTAAGATGAAGGTTAAAGATTTTGATTGTAATGCTTTATGTGATCTTGGTGCAAGTATTTCCGTTATTCCTAAGAAAATCTATAATATGCTTGACTTGCCACCGCTGAAAAATTGTTATTTGGATGTTAATCTTGCTGATCATTCTACAAAGAAACCTTTGGGGAAAGTTGATAATGTTCGCATTACTGTTAACAATAACCTTGTCCCCGTTGATTTTGTTGTCTTGGATATTGAATGCAATGCATCTTGTCCCATCATATTGGGAAGAACTTTTCTTCGAACTGTTGGTGCTATCATTGATATGAAGGAAGGTAATATTAAATATCAATTTCCTCTCAAGAAAGGTATGGAACACTTCCCTAGAAAGAGAATGAAGTTACCTTTTGATTCTATTATTAGAACAAATTATGATGTTGACACTTCGTCTCTTGATAATACTTGATACACACTTTCTGCGCCTAGCTGAAAGGCGTTAAAGAAAAGCGCTTATGGGAGACAACCCATGTTTTTACTACAGTACTTTGTTTTTATTTTGTGTCTTGGAAGTTGTTTACTACTGTAGCAACCTCTCCTTATCTTAGTTTAGTGTTTTGTTGTGCCAAATAAAGTCGTTGATAGTAAAGTTCATACTAGATTTGGATTACTGCGCAGAAACAGATTTCTTTGCTGTCACGAATCTGGGCAAAATTCTCTGTAGGTAACTCAGAAAATTATGCCAATTTACGTGAGTGATCCTCAGATATGTACGCAACTTTCATTGAATTTGAGTATTTTCATTTGAGCAAGTCTGGTGCCTCGATAAAATTCGTCAATACGAACTGTTCTGTTTTGACAGATTCTGCCTTTTATTTCGCATTGCCAGTTTAGTTATGTTCGATGGATATTTCGATTCCATTGACTTTCAGTAGCTTTGTGCAATGGCCAGAAGTGTTAATAAAGATTATGTCACCTCTGAACATGTATATTTTGATTGTGCACTAACCCTCTAATGAGTTATTCTAAGTTTGGTGTGGAGGAAGTTTTCAAGGATCAAGAGAGGGAGATGATACAACATGATCAAGGAGAGTGAAAGCTCTAAGCTTGGGGATGCCCCGGTGGTTCACCCCTGCATATATCAAGAAGACTCAAGCGTCTAAGCTTGGGGATGCCCAAGGCATCCCCTTCTTCATCGACAACATTATCAGGTTCCTCCCCTGAAACTATATTTTTATTCCATCACATCTTATGTGCTTTTCTTGGAGCGTCGGTTTGTTTTTGTTTTTGTTTTGTTTGAATAAAATGGATCCTAGCATTCTTTGTGTGGGAGAGAGACACGCTCCGCTGTAGCATATGGACAAGTATGTCCTTAGGCTCTACTCATAGTATTCATGGCGAAGTTTCTTCTTCGTTAAATTGTTATATGGTTGGAACTGGAAAATGATACATGTAGTATTTGCTAAAATGTCTTGGATAATGTGATACTTGGCAATTGTTGTGCTCATGTTTAAGCTCCTGCATCATATACTTTGCACCCATTAATGAAGAAATACATAGAGCATGCTAAAATTTGGTTTGCATATTTGGTCTCTCTAAGGTCTAGATAATTTCTAGTATTGAGTTTGAACAACAAGGAAGACGGTGTAGAGTCTTATAATGTTTACAATGTGTCTTTTATGTGAGTTTTGCTGCACCGCTTCATCCTTGTGTTTGTTTCAAATAGCCTTGCTAGCCTAAACCTTGTATCGAGAGGGAATACTTCTCATGCATCCAAAATACTTGAGCCAACCACTATGCCATTTGTGTCCACCATACCTACCTACTACATGGTATTTCTCCGCCATTCCAAAGTAAATTGCTTGAGTGCTACCTTTAAATTTCTATCCTCCACCTTTACAATATATAGCTCATGGGACAAATAGCTTAAAAACTATTGTGGTATTGAATATGTACTTATGCACTTTATCTTTTATTAAGTTGCTCGTTGTGCGATAACCATGTTCACTGAGGACGCCATCAACTACTCTTTGTTGAATTTCATGTGAGTTGCTATGCATGTTCGTCTTGTCTGAAGTAAGAGCGATCTACCACCTTATGGTTAGAGCATGCATATTGTTAGAGAAGAACATTGGGCCGCTAACTAAAGCCATGATCCATGGTGGAAGTTTCAGTTTTGGACAATATCCTCAATCTCATATGAGAAAATTAATTATTGTTACATGCTTATGAATAAAAGAGGTGTCCATTATCTGTTGTCTATGTTGTCCCGGTATGGATGTCTAAGTTGAGAATAATCAATAGCGAGAAATCCGATGCGAGCTTTCTCCTTAGACCTTTGTACAGGCGGCATAGAGGTACCCCTTTGTGACACTTGGTTAAAACATGTGCATTGCGATGATCCCGGTAGTCCAAGCTAATTAGGACAAGGTGCGGGCACTATTAGTATACTATGCATGAGGCTTGCAACTTGTAAGATATAATTTACATGATACATATGCTTTATTACTACCGTTGACAAAATTGTTTCTTGTTTTCAAAATCAAAGCTCTAGCACAAATATAGCAATCGATGCTTTCCTCTTTGAAGGACCATTCTTTTACTTTTATTGTTGAGTCAGTTCACCTATTTCTCTCCACCTCAAGAAGCAAACACTTGTGTGAACTGTGCATTGATTCCTACATATTTGCATATTGCACTTGTTATATTACTCTATGTTGACAATATCCATGAGATATACATGTTACAAGTTGAAAGCAACCGCTGAAACTTAATCTTCCTTTGTGTTGCTTTAATGCCTTTACTATGAATTATTGCTTTATGAGTTAACTCTTATGCAAGACTTATTGATGCCTGTCTTGAAGTACTATTCATGAAAAGTCTTTGCTATATGATTCACTTGTTTACTCATGTCATTTACATTGTTTTGATCGCTGCATTCACTACATATGCTTTACAAATAGTATGATCAAGGTTATGATGGCATGTCACTCCAGAAATTATCTTTGTTTATCGTTTACCTGCTCGGGACGAGCAGGAACTAAGCTTGGGGATGCTGATACGTCTCCGACGTATCGATAATTTCTTATGTTCCATGCCACATTATTGATGTTATCTACATGTTTTATGCACACTTTATGTCATATTCGTGCATTTTCTGGAACTAACCTATTAACAAGATGCCGAAGTGCCAGTTGCTGTTTTCTGCTGTTTTTGGTTTCAGAAATCCTAGTAAGGAAATATTCTCGGAATTGGACGAAATCAACGCCCAGGGTCCTATTTTGCCACGAAGCTTCCAGAAGACCGAAGAGGAGACGAAGTGGGGCCACGAGGTGGCCACACCATAGGGCGGCGCGGCCCAGGTCTTGGCCGCGCCGACCTGTAGTGTGGGCCCCTCGTGACGCCCCTTGACCTGCCCTTCCGCCTACAAATAGCCTTCGTCGCGAAACCCCCAGTACCGAGAGCCACGATACGGAAAACCTTCCAGAGACGCCGCCGCCGCCAATCCCATCTCGGGGGATTCAGGAGATCGCCTCCGGCACCCTGCCGGAGAGGGGAATCATCCCCCGGAGGACTCTACGCCGCCATGGTCGCCTCCGGAGTGATGTGTGAGTAGTCTACCCCTGGACTATGGGTCCATAGCAGTAGCTAGATGGTTGTCTTCTCCTCATTGTGCTTAATTGTCGGGTCTTGTGAGCTGCCGAACATGATCAAGATCATCTATCTGTAATTCTATATGTTGTGTTTGTTGGGATCCGATGAATAGAGAATACTTGTTATGTTGATTATCAAATTTATATCTATGTGTTGTTTATGATCTTGCATGCTCTCCGTTACTAGTAGATGCTCTGGCCAAGTAGATGCTTGTAACTCCAAGAGGGAGTATTTATGCTCGATAGTGGGTTCATGTCTCCGTGAATCTGGGGAAGTGACAGAAATCTCTAAGATTATGGATGTGATGTTGCCACTAGGGATAAAACATTGGTGCTATGTTCGAGGATGTAGTTACTGATTACATTACGCGCAATACTTAATGCAATTGTCTGTTGTTAGCAACTTAATACTGGAGGGGGTTCGGATGATAACCTGAAGGTGGACTTTTTAGGCATAGATGCATGCTGGATAGCGGTCTATGTACTTTGTCGTAATGCCCAATTAAATCTCACAATACTCATCATAATATGTATGTGCATGGTCATGCCCTCTTTATTTGTCAATTGCCCAACTGTAATTTGTTCACCCAACATGCTGTTTATCTTATGGGAGAGACACCTCTAGTGAACTATGGACCCCGGTCCAATTCTCTTTACTGAAATACAATCTACTGCAATACTGTTCTACTGTTTTCTGCAAACAATCATCATCCACACTATACATCTAATCCTTTGTTACAGCAAGCCGGTGAGATTGACAACCTCGCTGTTTCGTTGGGGCAAAGTACTTGGTTTGTGTTGTGCAGGTTCCACGTTGGCGCCGGAATCCCTGGTGTTGCGCCGCACTACATCTTGCCGCCATCAACCTTCAACGTGCTTCTTGGCTCCTACTGGTTCGATAAACCTTGGTTTCATACTGAGGGAAAACTTGCCGCTGTACGCATCACACCTTCCTCTTGGGGTTCCCAACGGACGCGTGCTGTACGCGTATCAGCACGGCACCTCTTCTACTTTGTCTTGTTCCTTCGATAGGGCGTCGTGCGCTACATGCTTTATCTCATCGAGCAGTGCGTCCACCCATGCGTTCTTATCCTGCCGACATCTTTAGTCCCGGTTGTACCCACCAACCGGGACTAAAGGTTACCCACATGTCCTTATCCCACCGACAGTTTTGTTAGATGACACAAAAAAGGATCTTTAGTCCCGGTTGTACCCACCAGCCGGGACTAAAGGTTACCCACACGTCCTTATCCCACCGACAGTTTTGGGCGCCACTGCGTTCCCGCCTATTTTTCTTCCCGCGCTTTCCACTGCTTCCCGCCTCCGTCCTCCCGCCATTTTTTCACTATATATATGTTGGCTTGGCCTCCATTTATATATCACATCTAGACTCATATCTGCAAACCTCATCACCAGGTCACATGGCTTCCATCGTATCTCTAACCCTCCGGGAGGCGGAGGCGCTTTGCGCGTCGAACTACCCCTGCCCGCCGGGCTACCGCGTCCCTACCGGCTGGTTGCTGAGCGTCGGAGGCGTACCGGTCCCTCCTGTCCCTCTAGGTGTGGCGCGCGAGATGGCCATCACGAACCACTACTACTTCGAGCTCACGCCAGAGCAGCGGAGGAATCCCCAGTGGCATCCCGACTACAACCCGACTTGGGAAAGCTTCTTCATCAATCGGCGTGAGAGGGCGCTTGCCAGGCATGAGGAGGGCGGCCCGCCTCCTTCGAAATTCAACGAGGCCGGCCGTCGGCTGTGGTGGCGCGGCCGGACTCTCCAGGGCGTCATGGCCCACCGTGGCCCCCGCCTGCGCTACCCTCAGTCCCAGTCCACGTGTGCTCTCCCGCTGAGGTTTGACTACCGCGACCCCGATGCCAGCGACGATGATGACGGCGACTACGACGACTACAGTGGCGAGTACTATAGGGCTAGGCACGAGTATGACTGAATGACTCGAACAGTCGAATCTGGCCATGTATCTTAATTAATTTTCAGTTGAGCTCTGTACTTTAATTCCACATGTAATCTGGCGGGAAACTTTTCTCATCATCAGCGTCTGCCACAACGACTTTATTGAAAATACAATTAAAATAGATAAACAACTAGTCTAGTCGATCTACTCGTCGTCGGAGGTTGTCTCGGTCCAAATGTCGTCCCACCGAGGGTCGTTGTCGGCCCAAGTTGTATTCGGGTTGTCGAGCTCGAACACGGCGACGGCCCGACAGTGGCGCCTGTTGGACCTGCGTTGTGCCCGGAGGTTAGCGAAGAACGCGGCGGTGTTGTCGACGTCGTTGGGGAACTGCGCCCTCCACTGGCGCATCAACTCCTCGTCGTGCTCGACGATGGCGATCCGGCGCTGCACCTGGCGGTGGCGGCGACGGTCCTCGTCGTCGACGAGGCACGACGTCGGCGCGAGGAACTCCGCCTCCTCTATCGATTCGACGTCTGGGAAGTTCATGTCGCACCGTGGCTGCCGAAATCGCCATGCGGCCGTGTCGTAAGCGCGCGCCGCCAGCTCCGGGGTGTTGTACGTGCCGAGGGTGAGCCGGAAGCCACCGGCGCGCATCTCGGCGTAGAACCTACCGTTCGGACGCGCTCGGACGCCACGGAAGCCGGATGAGCCGCGACGGCTCGGCGGCATCCCGGTGACGAATGAACGGAGGCGACGGCGACGTGTGGTTCCGCGTGCACGCGGCGCTTTATAGCACAGCGACGCGGCAATTTTGGCGACAGGTGGCGCGGGGAAGCGGCGGGGCGTGTGGCACGTGGAAGCGGCGGCGACAGGTGGCGCGGGGAAGCGTCGGGGCGTGGCACGTGGAAGCGGGATCTACACGTCGCACGGCGGTGGCGGCGGGGCGAGGCACGTGGAAGCGACGGCAACACGTGGCACGGGGAAGGGACACGTGGCACGAGGAAGGGACATGTGTGGCAGTGGCGATGGTGGCCAGTACATGGCGGTGGCGGTGGTGGGCAGTACACGGCGGTGGCCCGTACATGGCGGTGACGGTGGTGGCCAGGCGGTGGCGGTGGTGACGGTGGCCTGTACATGGCGGTGGCGGTTACGGCGGTGGCCAGTACACGGCGGTGGCGATGGTGGCATGTACATGGCGGTGGCAGTGGTGGCCAGAACATGGCGGTGGCGGTGGTGGGCAGAACACGGCGGTGGCCCGTACATGGCGGTGATGGTGGTGGCCAGGAGGTGGCGGTGGCGACGGTGGCCTGTACATGGCGGTGGCCAGTACAGGGCGGTGGCGACGGTGGCCTGTACATGGCGGTGGCGGTGGCGGCGGTGGCCAGTACACGGCGGTGGCGACGTGTGGCAGTGCGGTGGCTTTTTTTCATTTGAAATAAGGCGGGAATGAAACTTTTTTAAAAAAATGGCCTTTGGACCCGGTTTGTATTACAAACCGGGACTAAAGGCCTTTTTTGCGCGCGCAGCGAAAATCGCAGCAAAAAAGGCCTTTAGTCCCGGTTTATATTACAAACCGGGACCAAAGGGGGGCCTTTGGTCCCGGTTTGTAATACGAACCGGGACCAAAGGTCCTTCCCCTATAACTGCTGCCGCCTCGTCTCCGTGGAGATCAATCCTGCGGAGACGACGCAAACCACGCCGCCAGGCTGCCCAACTCCCGCGCGCCATCGCCGCCGCCTCCGCGCGCCATCGCCGCCGCCCTCCCGCGCGCCATTGCCGCCGCCGCCACCCGCGCCGTCCGCACCATCCCCGCCCTCCTCTCTCTCCCCCGCGCGCGCACGTCGGCCGCGCGGCGCCCGCCGCTGCGCCTCTCGATCTCCGCGCCCGCCTCCGCCACTCCTCGCCGTCCGCCGCCACCGCGCCCGCCTCGCCGCGCCCGCCTCCGCCGCGCCCGCCTCCGCCTCTCTTCGCCGTCCGCCGCCATCGCCACCGCCGACCCCGCCGCCACCGCGCCTCTCCCTCCGCCGGTAAGCGTCTCCTCTCCTCCGGCCAAATTTTTATTTTTTATTTTTTCATTTGTTAGATTATAGTGTAGTTAGTTTTAGTGAAAATTTAGTTAAATTAATTAGTTAGTTAGTTAGTTAGAATTTATACTTTTTTTATTTGTTAGATTAATTAGTTGTACAAAATAGTTAGTAAGTTTTAGTGAAAATTTAGTTAGAATTTTAGGGAAAAATAGTTAGAAATTAGTGGTGCAAAATGGTTAGTTAGTGTTAGTGAAAAATAGTTAGAAATTAGTGGTGCAAAATGGTTAGTTAGTGTTAGTGAAAAATAGTTAGTAATTTAGTGAACAATTAGTTAGTGCCGACGCCCGCCCAAACGGTAGTGCCGACGCCCGCCCAAACGGTAGTGCCGGCGCCGGTAAACACTACGCTAGCGATGGCGTCCCCAAAATACGGTAGTGCCGACGCCCCTGCCGGCGCCCCCAAAATAGAGTATGTAGTGCCGGCGCCCGCCCAAACGGTAGTGCCGGCGCCGACTAACACAAAAGTAGTGAATTTATTTTTTAATTTATGTTAACGTTGGTACATATATATATGATTTGTTCTCGTAGCTACGATGCCGCGACAGCCGCCGCGCCGTGGTCTGACTCTCACCGAGGAGATGGAGCAGATGGGGGAGGTCCGGGACTGGGCTCCGCCGGGGTGGCACTGGGAGGTCTTAGCTTCCGGGTCGCGCACCTTGGTGCGGAATCCGGGTCCCGTCGTCGACCCGGATATTCTTTGGTGGAGGTCTTATGGGCCACGGTCGTTTCAGAGGGAGCCGGCCCCGCCGGAGGAGGTAGCTCAGCGCATTGAAGCGGAGGACAAGCACGTATGCGTTAGACAACATGTACAGGACCGGATGGAGCGTTATGCGGGGATCTCATGTTAGCTATGCTCCCGTTGTTGTTCCGTGGCTTTGGGGGTACACCCAGCGCGGCTCAGGACCCGGTCGGCGCCCTCTAGGACCCGGTCTGCGCGGTTGAGTGGTTGTAGTAGTGATTGATGTATTAGGGTTAAATAAACATGAACCCGATCTATGTATGCATGTAACTGCACTATCTGCTCTCAGCACTATATTATCGATTCTTAGTTAAGAACTACATATGTAACTCCATTTTCAGTTTTCTGCATTATCCTTAATTTGATCATATGATGGTTCGTATGTATAGCTTGCAGGTCGTTGTAGAAAGCATGGACAGAGATGAAATTCAAGAAAATTTCATGGAGAACCTCATAGCCCACGGTACTCTGGATGATCGCGACGACGACGTTATTCCAGATGATGGCGGTGACGATGTCACCGCAACTTATTTGAATGACTCCGGTGAGGGAGCGGAGAATATTGAGGAAGAAGATCCTAGTGGCGCCAGTGAGGAACAAGATCATCATAATGGCTCCCGAACTGTAGTTATCACCGAGGTATATAAATTAATTAAGCCGCTGTTGATCGACTAGATGCATTAACTAATTACATTGTACTAACTATGAATTATTTCTTTTTTAGCCCTCCGGATCGAGCACTTCTTCTGTAAAGTCGAGGAAGCGAGGCCCGGCCAAAAAGTTGGACGACGGTGTTAGGCACGACATCACCCACATCGAAAAGGATGGTAAACCGATTGCTCCAGAGAAAGGTGCAAAGGAATTTATAGCTCAATGCGGAGTGCTTGTTAGGGACCACGTCCCGATCACCGTTCGAGAATGGCACAAGCCGAAGGGACTAGTGCTGTCTGCAGAGGAAGAAGCTCAAGGTCTTTATATCGATGATGTAGCCAAAAACAGCATTCTGAACAAGCTCATGTCACATTTCAACATAGTACCCGAAGAGGGGGATGACGCTGAAAAGGCCAAGATGGAGCAGGCCCTCCGCGAGTTTGGCAAGAAGAAGATGGCCGAACTATTCAAGAACCACAAGAAAAGATTGCGCAGCCTTATCAAGAAAAAGAAGACTCCGGACAGTGAGAAGGTAAAAAATCACTGGGATGAATTCGTGAAGTACAACACGGAGTCAGAAGAATTTAAGAAAAGGTCGGAAACAAATAAGGCAAATGCTGCGTTGAAGCTATATCACCAAATTCTGGGTCCAGGTGGATACAGGGCTAACCGTCCTAAGTGGCAGGCAGCTGAGGCGGAACTGACCAGGAAAGGGATCAGATTAGGGACACACGGTTGGATCGAATGGTGCAAGGAGTGGTTCTACGGGATTGGGGGAACGTTGCATCCAGAAACAGGGAAGTGCATCTATAAGAAAGCTCATCTGAAGGTTCCCATTGATGCCCTGGAAAAAGCACATAGGGACATGGAGGAGGGGAGGTTCCAGCCCGAAAGAGAGAACGATGAGCTGACACGCTCCCTTGGGAACAAAGAACACGCCGGACGAACACGAGGCACAGAAGGCTCCGTTCCGTGGAAGTATGGCTTTCCTGCGGAAAGGAAGAGATTTCCTGATAAAAGCCATGAGAGGAGAAAGGCAAGGGAAACAGACCGCCTAGCTAACTTAGAGGAGGGTATGAGCACCATGAAAGCCCAATTAACCATGGTAACCCAAGTACTTACATCTCAGATGGCTCAGGGGCAGGCTGTAGATCCTGCATTGCTCAATGCCCTCGCCCCGCTGCAATCTCAACCACATCGGAAAAGCAGCGTGGCTTCCTCTCAGCAGGTGGATAATGATGATGATGACCAGGTGGTCGAGCCTCCTCGCTACCCCCCCCCCCCCCCCCCGTGGATGATCTCACTGAGAGCCGTCCTTGTGATCTGCATGTTAAAGTTTTCAACCTATCCTTCAAGGCGGCGGTCGGCATCCTCTTACCTACAAGGTCTTACCATTGCCATCCGGTCCAAGACGACTTTGCTGTTGTGATGGTGGATGAAGTGTTGAGAGATTATGCGGGGTTGGTGCTTGAGCACCCTGCAGGTGAAGATGGGAAATCAAAGAACTGGGAGAAGCCCGTAGAACCACCGTGCAATGGCGGAAGGAGAACATTGTGTTTCCAGGTGAGAAGCCAACAAGCAGGCCACCTCGTCCGCCTCCTCCGCCACCTGTGCAGTCTCCTCCGCATGATGATTCTCCTCTGCGCGATGATGATTCCCCTATGCATGACCAGTCTCCTCCGCGTGAAAATACTCCGCCGCCTCCTCCTCCTCGTCAGGAGACTCCGCCGCCTCCACCTAAGCAAAAGAGGAAGCGGTCCGCGGCACCTCCTACAGCTCCGAAGAGATCATCAACTCCGATGAGGGCACAGACTCCAGAGTTGTTACCACATGAGCAGACTGAAGAGCAAAAGGCGTTTCTTGCGCCGAAGAAGATGTTTATTCCACCGCAGACAGTGAAGCACTTTGCCGAGACGAGAATGAAGAGACCTGAGATGAGAGCTGATTATGACTGCTCTCTTGGACAGTCCTCTAGAGCGAGCAAAGAAGCAAAAAAAGTCGCCCAGCTTGGACAACAGGACATTCAGGCCGTACCCCACTTCGTCGTGGAGCCCTATCATGATCCAGAGACGGCATCGATGATCGAACGGGCAGCTAGAGCTCAGGGAGCATCAGTTGATTACGAAGATTACTATCCAATGGCTCAAGTGGTAAACAAGTATAGATACGGATCTGATCTCGTCAAACCTAGCGAGCTCGCGCGTCTAGGGACTCAGATGCGAAGGTTGCATGAATGGTACCTGAAAGCCCGTCGAAGAGGTGATGCCTACCTCACGGTGTATCTTAGATATGAGCATTACTTCCGGGGGAAAGACGAGATAAACCTTGAGTTAGAAGAACTGTTTCAGTTATTCAATCAAGACGCCCTCGACAAAGCTGTCATCGCTGCTACCGCTCGTAAGTGATTTATTTATGTAATTAAGTCTGTAGCTCATTCATTTGCACTAACAATTATCCTCATTATATTCTTTGTGTACGCTATATATTTAATTATGCAGAATGAAGAAGCTGGAATACAAAAGAGGCAAGCTCCTACCGCTGGGGTTCATAGACCCAAACACAGTTCATGAAGTTACGGTTCGAGACTTCGCCAAGGACACAGAGGACAACATCGTACTGTTTTTAGAGAAGCAAGCAGACAAAGAGGATATATTCTTTCCCTACAACTTCAAGTGAGTGTTATATATAACATACATTATGCTTGTGCACCTTCCACTTTAGTCTCGTAATCCGAGCTATGCTTGTGCAGATTCCACTTTATTCTCCTAATCATTGATCTTCGCCTTGGAGTCGTAAAAGTCATGGACTCGAAACGTAAAGAATATGCGGAATGGGCGGACATGGCTGCCATCCTCCAGAGGTAGTTTCAATCAATTTCGTATTGGCATCTTCATCTGTTCTAATTCGAAGATATCATCAACTAATCAATTACTCATTTACTCATTATTTTTTGCCGGCCAGGGCTTGGAAACGGTTCATCAATATTGTTCCGGGTAAATGGAAACCGGGGCTTACATTTCAAGATTACTCTGTAAGTAGTACTATATATATAGCTATGTCCGTGAAACTCTATATATGATATTTACTTTCAATACGATGCTTGATTATTAGTTTGATCGAACTATTTTTTCGTAAAGTGTATGAGGCAGGAACCCGGGAATAACTTATGTGGATACTACATCTGCACCTTCATTCGTGACATGGCCTGTCCCAAGGGTGGGGATGCCCAAATACACCACACTCGTATACGATAACAAATTTTCACAATTAATCTTAATTAGTACCATCTATTGTATTGAGTTCCATTCATATATTGATCTCCTTTTTTAAATATAGATGATACGCCTGCGGGACACTCTCATAACGGAGGATCAAATAAAAGCAATTCAAGAGGAAATCGCGGGATTCTTTATTACCGAGGCCCTTACCCCAGGTGGAGAGCACTATCGGCAGATCGTGACGATGGAGGATCTTCGTAGAGGCGTAGATATTTAGTAAAGAGATCCGACTAGCTTTTATATTGTAAATATGCATGCATTACGTATACTGTTGACGATGTCTATATATATTCACGACGATTTTTTGTGGTTTCTTGAATGATATATATGCATTGCTGAAACTCTGCCGCGGCAGAGAAACGCCCTGTTTCTCTGCTGCGGCAGAGAAACGCTGGTACAGCCTAAACCTGTGCCGCGGCAGAGAAATAGCAATTCTCTGCCGCGGCAGAGAAACCTAGGCCTGGTTCGTACCACGAACCGGGACAAAAGGCCATCCACCGCGAGCTCCCTGGCCGCACCACGTGTCGAGGCCTTTAGGCCCGATTCAACTTTGAACCGGGACTCCCCCTTTAGTCCCGCCTAATTGGTCCCGGTTTGGGAACCGGGACTGAAGGCCCAAAATATTCACTCATTCCCGCATACCTATCTAGGGCTTCCACTATCTCCAACCAAACTACCTGTGTCGGCCTTCCAACCATTCTTAGAATGGATAGATATCTATCTTGCCGGCTGGCATGCAACTCTGCTATCAAAAGGTGGTCGTCTAATCCTCCTATCTACTATCAATGGACAGCCCTACCTACTTACTACATGGCATCCCTCCTTATTCCCCTTCTAATTATCGATAGAATTGATAGGAAAAGGAAGGTTCTTTACTGGGTTGGTGAGAACAAGTGCTCTGGAGTGCAGTGCCTAATGGAATGGGAAAAGGCTTGCACTCCCAAGGAAAATGGCGGTCTCTGTGTGAAAAACTTGCATGTTCAAAATTTTTGTCCGCTTGTGAAACCTGTTACAAAACTCTACACCAAGACAACACACCCTGGAAACTGTAGACCACCTCTCTATCACCATACACTATTAGCCACGGCCTAAATAGCTCCTTCCTAGGGAAAAGAATCTACAAAAACTTGAACACCGTCAGAGCCATCACACAATGTACTGTCAAGGATGGTCTAAGCACCCTTTTTTTGGCTTGACAGATGGGTACTCACAGAACCTCTAGCACAAACACATCCAATGCTTTTTTCACACCACCTCATGTCACATGCCCTACTGAGTGATATTTTGCGAGTATGGATTCAACATGGTCTTCGGAACAGACTAACCGAGGCGGCTGCTGCGGAGCTCTCGCGTCTCTCTTGCAGTCTTTCAAGGCTTTCATCTAACACAAGATGCGGATAGCATAGCAATGCTTGATGGTGCTAGCTTCTCAACCAAAGCTGCATACAGGCTACTACAATCTGACGATTCGGTGGACACCTCAAGCTGCATATGGGCGTCGAGAGTGCCTGGTCGGGTTAAATTATTTGGCAGGCTTCTCCACCTCAACATGCTCAACACCAGTAGAACCTGCACCACAAGACTATCATTGAATACCCCTTCTGCCCCAGATGTCATATGACGGTGGAAGACCAGCTGCACCTCTTCTTCGACTACCCCACCACAAGGAGCATTTGGCGCCAAACTCAGCTAGACCCTCAAATCTAAGAAATCTCCGACATCTGCACACCACCATCCAACACCTCACCTCCCTCCTCAGTCTGGCCATGTGGCACTCACGATCATCTGGAAAATCTAGGAATGTAGGAACACCATGATCTTCAGAAATGAATATAACACGTCCCAGTCTACCATATCCAATGTAATGTCCAACCTCTCCCTCTGGTTGTACCGTTTCAAAAACCCTTCTCAAAAGGAAGACGGCGTGTTGTGCGGTAATTACCTCTGTGCATGTAACTCTCAGCACTAAAACCCTAAGGGCAAGTAATGAAATTCGGGTAGGGACTCTCTCCCACCCGGTGATTTTTTTTAAAAAAGGTAGAGAAGTCGTATAATACTAGCTCGGTTCTAATAAATAATGTTTATATTATTTTTTAAAAATAAATCATATAAAGATGATTAAATATTTACTAATAATCATTAACATGGAAAATATAAAATCCATATAGTTAGATACGCCATGAAATATATTTTACATGATATATACATAATATAATAGTTGTTGATAGAATTTTATAACAGTTTGATCAAACTTTATTTAACTTTTGAAAACAATATAATGCTTAGTCAGTAGAACAGAGGAAGTATGTCTAATATAAATGTATTACCTTTGTTTCAAAAATAGGCCTTATATTTTAGGATGGAGGTAATATCTAAGCTACGTGAGTTCATTAGGTCCAATGAAATTAATTAATTATAGTGTGTGATCACTTCAGAGAGCTTGCATCTGGTACACTCTTTCTGTTTCGGATTATAAGACCAGAGAGTCAATTGTCGAGGATGCAAAAAAATTGTAACTCCCTCATTAATTACTGCATGCACCAACAATTCAAATGCATGAGAGAAAGCATTGAGTAATGTAATACCGCGAGAGTAGGTGTTACGTTTTTTTGGCTTGGCCTTTTGGCCAAGTATGGGAATGTAAAACTCTAAAACTTCCTCTTTATCCATGAAAAGGGCAAGTCTTTTGCCTTGTTTCAAAAAAAAAATGCATGAGAGAAAAAGAGAGAAAAGAAACATACCTTGAAAATGTGAACAACAAATATGACCAGCCTAATAATTTTTAACAATTTTTAAAAGCTCTAGTCTTGTACAACCGAACGGAGCGAGTAAGTTCATATGTGCATTGCGCACGTGGACGACAATCGATCTGCTCGTAACCGGAGAAAAGTTACCGCGCCGGGTTCACATTGATCGCATGCCGTGGGTTCGCTCTAGGCGCACAATTTACATTGCCATGCCCCAACACTAGGAGCAGGAAAGAGCTACTCCCCCAGTAGCTACTAGGGTCTCTATCGATCTGTGTTGGAGCCGTGGAGGAAAGAAGAAAGTTCAAGGATGGTTCGAAAAACTGGTGTCAGTGTCAGGTCCCCCAGCATAGTCTCCGGATGAGTCGGAGAACGCTTGCTTTGATTGGCGCGCACAGGATGCCGGCTACAGGCTACTAGTAGGTACGGCCAAGTCGTTGCAGCGAAGGAGGCAACAGGAAAAATGTCGGCCAAGCAACAGTCGTCCATCACTCCGCGAGGTCCGTCCGGTCAAACCCTGCCGGTTGATCTCGATCGCGGATGAACGCTTGAATGGATGGATACCCCTGTATGCTGTCGGTGTCGCCGGGGGAACACGAGCTCCTGTGTCAGTATGTAGACGTTTCCATGTCTACATAGAGCAGGTTCACTAGAAAAGTCCATGGCTGCTTGGAAGTAGACATCAAATTCCTTGGACTGGCAGTTAATTGTTTTGAACTGCCGGTTAGACTGGTCACAATGCATAGTATATCGTATAGAAGTATCATGCGTATGATACTAGTACATGTTATTATCTTCACAATGCATGATATCATATACTAGTATCAAAGTCTCCATATATTAATTGTTTTGTAGAATCTCAATGCAAATATATGTACAAGATTTACTTGACATTAATTTTTCTAGTAGTATGTGCTATGATACAGTATCTACCTATGATACTAGTATCCTCTTTCTCATCCTTAATTGCACTGCCACATCAGCATTTTACATGCATGGAATGCATGATACTACCTATGATAATCCCATTATGGGTAGTCTTAGTCCTACAGCCGACGCATCAACGTCAAAACACCTCCTCCGGGCTAAACACTCGAGTAAGTAAACGTATACGTCTAAACCAGCCCTAAACAGTACGAAAACAGTGTCCACACGAGCAATGGCGACACGGCACAGCCCGACGAAACCGCTCGGGACAAAGAATATCTGCCGCGCCAAAAGTCTCGCTATTCCTAGGAAAAAAGAGAACCAGAGAAGCGCACGCAGGACAGTACCACCACTCTGTTACTTGAGCGTAACAATGCTACACAATGCCACAGCCACGTTTTTTTAATGAGGCACAGTAAAAGCCCCTTTGATTTTTCTTTTTGATATCTCTTTTTTTTGTGGCGGGCTAAGGCGAACTTGAAAGTTTCGGCCGTGCCGTCACCGTGCTACTGTATGCCATGACCGAACCTACTTTGACGACATGACACAACCTAATGAAACTGCAAGGGATACAGAATATACGCCTCAACAAAGAAAGAAAGAACTATGTCCCGCCATCTTAAGAAAAAAGAGGAATCCCGAGAAATGTTGTACTTTAAAAAAACTTAACCAAAGTTAATGAAATATAGCTTCAGATAAGATCTAAACATATTACTTCTTTTGTCTAAAAATAGATATCTGAGCGTGAAGATACATTTAGATTTTGATAAATCCCAAACCTCTATACTATTTATAAATAGAGGTAGTATTATTTTTAGCCACTGACCATAAGAAATCTAGTGATCCCATGACAGTATACAGGAAGTTTATCGGTACGCAGACCTTTTCCTCGCTAGGTATACATGTTGAATAGAAAATTCAATCTTAGCTTGATGTACACTCAATTATTTTCTTTGGACTTGCAATTGTATGTACACTCAATTATTTTCTTTGGACTGACAATTAATTCTTTGGACATCTAATTAATGCAAGTTTACTGCTAAACACCGGCACCAAGGCCACGACCAACATGCGATAGAAGGACGGGCTATTTGTGATCCTCTCTCTCCCTCGCGTCGCCCCTCCAGGCGATCGGGGGAGAAAACCCTAGATATCGCCGCGTCCACCTCTCGCAACCATCCCTCCCGTTATTGCGGCATGGGTGATGGGGGCGGCGGGGAAATGCTCTCGGGCCCCCACGCGCGGCTGCAGGAAGGGAGGAGGTTGTGTGGGTGGGGGTGGGGAGGGTGTGGTCTCCGCCTCTGGGAAGCTGTGACGACCCTCCTCCCTCGGATCCCCTCTCTGGCTCGGCCTCGCCGGTGCCTGGAGTGGTGGCTAGTGGTTGGGTGCTGTGCTCCGCTGACCGGGCTAGGATCATGGATTCAGGACGGCAGCCTTGGGCGCGGGGTGGGGCGTCGTCGACCTGGCGGCGGGTGGCAGATGTCGGTGCTACTGTATACGCTCTTTAGTCGTGTGCTGCCTCTTGACCGAACCTCGTTAGGAAGTGTGGAATACGGGGTCGTGGAGAGGCGAGCGATTGGCCAGACCTAGAGTGGGCCTCAGACCGAACGAGGTTAGCTACACCGTTGTCTAGCTAACAAGGCTAAATCATACATTTGTGAGAAACGTGGAGTGCCTACGCATAGTCTCTTAAAACGTGATATTTTACTCATGGGTCAGGGAAGGAACTACAATCGCAGCGGGAAATTGATTCCATGAAATCCTCATAGCCTGTGATGCCTAGCAGACATGGATTTCATAAACTAAAACTTACCTTTTCTAAAAATCCGTTTTCGAGAACTTGCATAAGCCTAGGATCCATGATCCACACGTTTGTAGATAGTGCATCAAACACCTACATATTTAGAACTTACTGGGTGCGCCCGTACTTCAATCTATCTTCTTCTCCCTTTCTCGACTTTTAGGAATATACCAGGACATTCATCCAAACCAAATAAGACGTCTAGAATGAACTCTACAAGGACCAGGGACCATTCGACATGAGTTAAGTAGTCAAAAACTAGATTGAAGACGGTGGAAACTAAGATTAAGCGTAGATGGGGACCAATCCCCATACAAAGAACATATCCCCGTAAAGTATACTTGTAGCAGCAATTAGCAGCAATCACAAGTCGAGTAGAAGTTGAGATAGATCTTGTCGTGGAGTAGTCGACAAGTTCGCTCTTTCTAGATCTTGGTTTGATTATGAGCTTATTTCACAAACCTCATTTTATCAACGACTTATAGTCATGCCTTGTGCATGTGATGTTTATATTTACCACTCTGTTGGGTGTAACATTTGTGGAACCGTATTCCGTGAGTGTTATGCCAACATTTTATGCACTACAATATACAATGGTGTGTTGGAGCACTACACTTGCTGCTTCACGGGTTTCATCATCGACCTCGTGTTTTTATCACTTGTCTTAATCTTTGACTTGTTGATGCCACAACCGGTGTACTTGTGGATTAGTCTTGGCTTCACTTCCCTTTACTTTTGTCCTAGTAGGCTTGGGGGTCCCACTAGGAGTGTTTTCCCCATTTGTACAATAGGAGTACGGTCACGAGATCTGTCTCTATGGCTACATGTCAAAATTCTTGGGCTTCAAAATATCCACGTCTTGATCGTCGAGGAACTTTTATCTTGTGTTGGATGGTGATCCCCTTCGCCTTGTTCTTCGATGAACTTTCACGTTCTTTCGGATGGCGAGTCCCTTCGTTTTGATCATCGAGGAACTTTCATCTCTTGCCAGATTGTGAGTCCCTTCATCTGATACTCTCTCCTCTATTTTTTGAGAGGAGAGGGGATCTTTAGCGGCTCTGCAGCGGCCACGAGATTGTTTTGTCTTTTTATCCTTCGTGAGTCTTGAAGCTTGGACGAGTAAAATGATAATAACGCACTCATCGCGATCATCCATGAGCAACTTTATCAGTCGGTGCCGCCGAGACGGGCCGGCGCCGGAATCACCACAGCATGTGGCACACAACTTTTTGCGGATTGCGTCACCAACGTGTCGGCGAGAGCCTTTGTCACCACTTTCCTGACCGTCTCCTCCTCCCACTTCAGCAAAATAAGGGGTTAATTAACAGGTTCAGTCAGCAGTAATTAAGTAGCAATTGTGGCATCATGGATATTTTATTTTTCATGAAAAATGTTGCCGGTCAATGTACGTAATTGAGTCGCAAATCTGATTGGTTCGTTGACAATTCGATCAGTAGCAGTAATTAAGTAGCTTGTGGCATCATGGATATTTTATTTTTCATGAAAAATGTTGCCGGTCAACGTACGTAATTGAGTCACAAATCTGATTGGTTCGTTAACAATTCGATCAGTAGCGGGTGACATCATGGGTTGTGCTCAAAGATTCGTTTTACAATTCTCATGTAACCTGGTATGCGAAGCTGGCACGCATGGATGCTTAGTTCCTTTTAGAGTGACACGTTGACGCATGCGTTCAACGTAAAGGTTAGTGAAATGATGCCACGTGCCAGTAACATATGATCAAACTGAAAAGTGCTAATCCATGCTTATTCTTTTAAGGAAAACGCTTCTCATCCGGCGACCGCGATCGGTCATCGTCCCTCGCTCCCGCGTGGCCCTATATGGGCCTGATTTTTCTGCCCAAACTGGAGTGTTGCTTTTTTTTAAAGAAATGTACAAATGTACAGTGTTGTTTTCAGATTTGTAGCAATTAGATAAAAAATTGTTGTAAACTCACACGACATAATTATAAGCTTTTTTCTAAGTGATATGTTACGAAAATGTGTGTTTCTTGATACGTTGTAAACGGATGACTTTTTTGTTGTAATTATTTGTGATTTTTGGTGTAATTGTTTTAGTCATGGACACTTTTTTTCGTAGAGATGTTGTATATGTTCGTTAGTTTTGTAACAAATGCGTATAAAAGTTATAGAGAAAGCAGGTCAGAGATGTTATAATGTTTACCTGGACGTTTGCTATAAATTATTTTGTTGTAATCGCTAATAATTTTTGGTAAAAATAGCTGGTGATTTTTGTTGTAATTTGATATATATAAAATGTGTTATTTTCAATCAAATTTTCACAGCCACGAACACATGTTTTTTATTGTTATAGCTTTTAATTTTTTATTGTAATTGTTGTCAATTTTTGTTGTAAACCAACCTATAGCAAAACAATTGTTGTTTAACCATTTTTTTATAATACTATTTAGTTTATATATTTTGTAATTTTTTTGTTGTAATAGTACATATTTTTTGTAAGCGAAGTGAGAGATTTTGTTGTAATACTTAGTATAACTTGGATCTGTCCTCGGGGTGGCATTTGTGTTGTAAATATAGTGAAGGTCGGGTCCAAAGGAATATACCTTTCACTTTAACTGGGAGAAGAATAGGACCGCGGGTTGAGTTTCAGAAAAACAGGGGGCAAAATGCAAATCTCGCACCGCGGTAGATTTCGGACGTCGGATCATGATCGTACTGCGCGGAGAACAACCGATTTTTGGCCTTCCCATCCGCCGACCGACGCGTAGCGTCCGCCTTCTTTTAAGTCAAGCCAAATAAACTTTTTATCATATTTCTTAGATTAATCTATTAATTATTCTACAGGTATCATGTAAAAATATGTTTAGATATTTGCGTATACATACAATGGTACCACACATGTTTTAGAACACGGTACCTTTCAGTCGTACTAATCACTACGGGAAAGAAGGACGCTGCCGTGCGACAATTCGCACGGCAAAGGGCCTTGTTTGCACGGCAAAGACGTTGCCGTGCGCGGACGCACGGCAAAGACCGCCCGGCAAAGCTTCCGACGGCAACGGCACCATTGCCGTGCGCGTCGACAATTTGCACGGCAAAGGACGCTGCCGTGCGTGCGCTGGGCTGCCGTGCGGCAGGCTCTTTGCCGTGCGCGCTGACTTTGCCGTGCGCGCGCTGGGCTGCCGTGCGCGCTACCATTGCCGTGCGGCCTGCTCTTTGCCGTGCGCGCATTCTTTGCCGTGCGTGCGAGCTGTGTCGTGCGACACTCTTTGCCGTGCGCCAGCATGCAAGGCCGCACGGCAAAGTCCCCTACAGGCACGCCTCCAGGGGCTCCCAGGCGCACAGGTGAGCGCCACGTGGCCCCTTTGCCGTGCGTGTGCACACGGCAAAGTGACCAAAAGTCCTTTGCCGTGTGCACACACACGGCAAAGGGGCCTGATTTTTTCATTTTTTTGCTGTTTTTCATTTATTCCTGCAGTTCAAATATTGCATTTCACAAATATAGCATATATATCAACATATGATCACCAAACACATCAACAACACCACAAATACGTCGAGCAACACATAGTTCATGCATATAATCCGTTACATAGAGTCCATAGTCCATCCACACAAGTTACATAGAGTCCATAGTGCAATGTCCATTATTACAATCCATTACAAGCATACAAACCGACAAAGTGCACGAAGACCATGCCATCAACCTTGTCCTCCTCCGCTTCCGCCGGCCTCATCGTCATTGCCTTGTGACAGATAATCTATAAGCAGGTTGATGGAATGAACATTTGCATATTGAACACTTGAACAAGTACAAGTAGCGGGTTGGGCACAAGAGGACTCACCGCGGTTCATGCTTCGGATGATGTTCATGTTGTTGACGGTGATAGGTGTCCCCGGGGTCTGAGTGGGCGGTGGCGGCATCCACGGCATGGAGTAAGGTGGAGGAGCAGGAAGACTCCCCGGTGGAGAAGTCAGAACCGTCTGGCTCATCACCACTCATTCGTGCATGCCGCCGTCGCATCATCTGCCGTCTTGTTGCATCTGCTGCATCATCTGTGTCTGCTGCTGCTGGTACTCCAGAATCTGCTGCTCCATCTGCGCCCTTTGCTCCTGGGCCGCCTGCTCCTTCGCTGCCATCTCCTCCTATGTTGTGTTGCCGCGATGTCATTAACATTTCAATGGAAAGCATGTAAAGGAAATGTAGAGACCCGAGGAAGAACATACCCGTAACCGCTCGACAGCTAGATCCGAAGCCCGTGGCCGGGGCTCTACCTCAGGCTGGCCGCTCTTACGACCACGACGGATCTGGCGGAGAGAGGGAACCTTCGCTGGGTCGACGCAGCCGTCACCAAACCATAGGCAGCCATGCTTCAAGCCTTCTCCCGCAAGCACCGCGACCTCAGGGTCAAAGTCCTCGGCCTCTGGGTTGGCGTCCTCGCCGTACTTCTGCTTGAACTTGGAGACATACGACGTGCACTGGGTCTCGGATTGCGGGTTAACCCACACGGACCCCGTCTCAGATCGTGCGTCTTCCTTTGCTTCATCTTCTTTAGCACGGCAAAGACGTTAGGCTTCGCTCCTGTCCTGACTTCCTGCAAAAGAGAACATGTAATAAAGTGAAGTGGCACACCCTTGCAGAGTTAGCAAATATATAACATGAATTCAAAGAATGAAAGAACCATTAATTTGCTCACCTCCTTCTGCAGGTGAAGAGAGATGGGGATGCTGCCTTGGATATGCGATCCACCTCGCATCTCTGCCCGCTTCTTCTTGCCCTCCTCGTGCTTCTTGAGGTACTGGGGGCATGTCCACCACATGACCATCGCACGAAAGCACCTATCGTCGTTGCCGACGCATGCGAGGAGGGTTCTACATGCACAAGATAAACCCATTATGGTAAAATAAACTACATGGCGATAAAGAAATCAATAACACATAAATGCAAATACCTGCAAGTACTGCCACGGCTGCATGAGCGTGTCGCGAGCGTCCTCCTTAGTCATGTGGACGAAGCGGTCGGCGTGCCAGTCGCGGACGCATTGAATACGTGCCTCGTAGTGCATGACAGTCACCCTCTTCCTTGCAAGCTGGTGTAGGACATCATCGCACGCATTCTCCTTGCCCTCGGCCCTCTTGAAGTATTTCTGCAACCATGCACATAGGTAAAACAAGGGGCATTAGTGCAATTATTGTGAACCAAGGAGAGTGTATGAATGGTAAGAAGTCAAAAGTCACGTACCCAGAATTTGGCAACAACCAAATCCGCCGCGGTGCCGCGGCCAAGAGGATCTTCCGCGAGGCTGTAGTGCGCCCACCTCCAAGCTACGTCGCAGCCACCAGTAGGGAAATTGACTATCCCAGGGAAATACCATCTAAGTAGGCCCCCAAGGATGTTCGAGTACCCACGTGGCGGTCTCTGCGACGGGTCTTCATACTGGAACGAGCTGCACCATGAAATGACAACATCAATATGTATGTGATAATAATTTTGATAATGACAAAATTGCGATAACGAAATGCCAAAAATTAACATGTACCTCCTTCCATAGGGCTGTAGAACAACGTGCCTGTAGCGCTAGTGCTTCAGCGCGGGGAGCTGTGTTATCCCACGCCGATATGGCTTCCTATCACGTGGCCTCAGCCTCTCCACAGCTGGAACGTACTGGTAATCCTCCGGCTCACACCAATCTAGGCTTGGATCAGGATCGAACACTAAGTTCCCCAACCCCTCATCCTCCGAGAGGTCCTCCTCGTCCCCCTCCTCCTCCTGGTCCTCCCCACCCCCCTCCTCCTCCTGGTCCTCCCCACCCCCGTGGTGCTCCTGGTCCTCCTCCTCGTCATCATCATCGGCTGCGGGAGGGGGGCTAGGACTAGGAGTGAGTACCCGCGTCGCATTCTTCCTACGCGGCCGCCCTGTGGGAGCGACAGGAGGGGGGCTAGGAGGGGGGGTAGTAGCTCGGCCCCGCCTTGAAGTCCCTACACCTACCAAGTCCTTGAGCTTCTTTTTAAGACCGCCACCCCTTTTTTTTGGCGGCATGCTTCAATCACCTGCAAACACAAATGAAGAGAGTGGTTTATTAGTACGCAATATTGTAAATAGATAAATATTAGTGAAAGCAACAGAAATATAAGTAGATGAACATTAATGAAAGCAACAATAATGCAAAAGGATGAACATTAATTAGTGGAAGCAACAAATAGCTAGCATAGAGTTCTCTCAAACATAGCACGGAGTTCTTACAAATAACCTAGCTAGACAATCTCTATTACACGGAGTTATTACAAATAGGCTAGCCTCACAATTACTACTACATAGATCAGTAGCCTGTGTCGCCATCCGTGATTGGACCGCGTGTCTCCTCATCGTCATCAGGCTCGGCGAACCAATAATCATCAATGAAACCTGGAGGTGGTCCATCTGCATCGAGGTCAATCCCTGCTTTGAACGCCTCGAGCAAACTCAGGTCTTCCGGGGCACAGACATCCTCAGCTTCATCTTCTGCATTGTCTCCATCCATGCCCGCGTCTTCTTGTTCATCGTCTACGACCATGTCATCGATAGTCGGCAAGCCGATTGTGAAATGGCCGGGGAGCCCTTCTTCCTGATAAAACTTGACACTCCTTGCTGAGGGGTCTACGCGGCGGTAATCGTCAGTGTTTGGCGGGGGCAGCCTATTGCGTGAAGGCACCGTCATCACAACATCCCATCCATGTAGACGTTTTGTCGGGTTTTTGCACGCGTACGGGAGATAGAATACTTGAAAGGCCTGGGTAGCCAAGATGTACACATCCTCTCCCTTATAAACCGAGTTCCTTTGAACTTCAACCAACCCAATTTCAGGATCCCGTCTCACCCGACGTGGGTCAAACCAATGGCATTTGAAGACGACGGGATTTAGCCCTTTGTGAAACCCGTAATTCAGCTCGTATATACCCTCGACTCTTCCATAGTAATGGAGCCCATCATCACCTTGACATACCACCCCGCTATTTATTGTCTTCGCGTTGGGTCGGCTTGTTGTGTATTGATGGGTCTGGAAGCGATACCCGTTCACGTCATAGGAGTTGAACGCTTCTACGGAATGGTCAAAGCCCCTAGCAATTTTTCTTAGCTCTGACTTCATCTCTTTGTCAGTTCTTGCCTACAAGTTTAGCACAAGAAGTTTAGAACGAGAAATGACCGATAAATATCGGAAGTGCTAGCTAATTTGGATAGAATAGTACCAAATTACAAAACCAGCTACTGAAACCGAAACCGCCTCCCTTATCGAAAATTTGCTTGGATTCTTCCGGGGTAGGCTCCCTGTGGGTATTCTTCCAATGTATAGCCTTGAATTTCCTATACCGATGAAAAGAGGAAGAGTTAGCCACGAACATACGAGTGAATGTTTGCGAATAATTAAATGGTTCGCACTTACTCGATGTACGACTTCACTTCGACCATGGTGTTTAAGACATACGAGTGGATCAAGGTCCGCTCATGTAGGTCCGTTCTGTATGGCTTCGAGCCACTTGACTTGCCACCAAGCCCCACGAAGATGCTAAGCTTGGGTACTTCTTCATTGTTGGCGGCATTGTAACGGAGGACCGGGTTGTGCTTTGTGGGAATGTTGGGATCATAGTGCTTAGTGGTGAAGTTTGCCACCTCCACGTTCAGGACTGCCTCGGCTATGGATGCTTCGATCTTGCATTTATTGCCAGTCATTTGATGAAGCTTTTGTGTTTCTCTCTCGGGACCAAACTGCCAATGGCCCCAATTCGGGCCCCCCTTTAAGCACTCCTCCGCGAGGTGCAGGATCATGTGTTGCATCGGATTAAAAAACCCTGGAGGAAAGATCTTCTCTAGATCGCAAAGCAACACGGGTGCCTCTTCATCCAGCTTCTCAATCACTTTAGTGTCTAACTCCCTAGCACAAATCTGGCGGAAGAAAAAACTCAACCTCGCTAGCACTCGCCAAGTCTTCTCAGGGACATAGCCTCGAATCATCACCGGCATTATCCGCTCAAGCCATATGTGGTAGTCATGACTCTTCAGTCCTTGTACTCGCAGCGTTTCAATGTTCAGGCCCCTCATCCAGTTGGCTGCGAACCCATCGGGGAAAAACAAGGAGTCCTTCATCCATTGGAAGACCTCCCTTTTTTGGGCCTTTGTGAGGCAGAACGGAGCGTGTGGCTTAGTCCAAGTTTTTTTGGCACCATTAGGTGGCTGCATGTTCAACTCCGGCCTATCACACCACATTTCTTGATCAATTCGAGCCTTTATGTTATCCTTCGTCTTCTCAGTGTCCACAATCGTGCTCCAAATGGCTTCACTGATATTCTTCTCGGTGTGCATTACATCAATGTTATGCGGGAGCTCGAGAAACTCAAAGTAAGGGAGCTTCCATAAGCACGGCTTGTGAGTCCATTGGTGTGTCTCCCCATATCCCAAGAAACCATTCCCATCAGGGCTAGGCTGAAGAGCATCTAACTCGGCCTTGATTTCCGTTCCGGTCTTCGGAATTGGCTTCGGGCCACGGACAACACGGCCTTTCTTGAAACTCTTTACATCACTCCTGTATGCATGCCTCCGCTCAAGGAACTGTCGAGCTTCATCAAAGCATGAATACTTGCCTCCCTTGTTTAGCCAGAAGAAAGTCACGGCCTGTCTGCACTGTGGGCAAGGCCACTTCCCATGTGTACACCACCCGCAGAACAAAGCACGTGCTGGCAGGTCATGCAGGGACGTGTGGTACCACACATACATATCGAAGTACTCCTTCTTTGATGCGTCATATGTTCGGATCCCGCGACCTTCCCAGCCACGAACCAAGTCATCCACCAGCGGTTCCAGGTACACATTCATGTTCTTGCCCGGGTATTTGGGCCCTGGGATTATCATCGACACAAACATGTTCTCTGATCTCATGCAGACGCCAGGGGGGAGGTTCATGGGAATAACAAACACTGGCCAACAACTGTATACTGCAGCCGACATACCATATGGATTGAACCCATCGGTTGATATCGCAACTGCTACGCTCCTCGGGTCACCTGCTTTCAGTGGAAATTTCTTCACAAAGTTCTTCCATGCAGTACCATCCGACGGATGTATCATCTTGTCGGTGTATCTGTTTCCTTCCACGGCCCACCTCATCTGCTGGGCAGTATCCTCGGTCATGAAGAGCCGCTGGATCCTCGGTAGAACTGGAAGATATCGGAGGATATTCTTGGCAACCGTGGTCTGCCTCTTCTGACCATCACCATTGCGGTCTACCTCAAAGTACCTAGAGGAATTGCATTTGATGCAATAATTTGTGTCAGCGTGCTCCTCTCTGAATAGCATGCATCCCTTTGGACAAGCGTGTATCTGCTGAGATGACATCTTAAGGTCACTGAGCAATTTGGTCGAATAGTAGAAGTTTTGCGGCAAGAGGTGCCCTTTCGGCAGAAGGCTGCCTACGATGACCAGAAGTTCATCGAACCCATCTCTGCACAAGTTCCTATGGCACTTCAAGGCCATAAGGCGAGCGATGGCATCTAGTTGGGTAACCTCTGTATTTTCATGTAGGGGTTTCTGCGAAGCAAACAGAGCCTCATAATACTCCTTTGTGTTTTCCTCCGGGTCCTCACTTGTCTCCGCATCCTGAGGTGTCTCCACCTCTACATGAGAGCTTTGAGGCACATTACCATTAGCCAAGTTTTCTAAGAACCTATCAAAACCAGTGTCATATTCCCCCCTAGGTTGAATCTGCCGCACCTCCTTCCTAGCACGTTTCTTTGCCTTTTCTCCATGGTAAGTCCAAATCCTGTAGGACGGTGTGAACCCAAACTTGATCAGGTGCATACTCATAGTTTCCTTGTCCCGTGCCTTTCGGTTAGCGCACTTACTACAAGGGCACCAAACACTTATAGGTCTGCTAGGGATGGCAAACGCCCTATCCACAAACTGCTCGGTCTTTTCTCCCCATTCATCAGTATAGTCCCACTGACTGATTCTGCCATCGTACATCCAGCCACGATTATCCATCCTCTAATCAGCAACAAAACAGACGAACATAGCATTTATATATCAAATACGAAATAAATGCATCATATATTTATTTATTTTACGCGTGCATCAACCTGAAACTCTACTAGGTGGGCTCCTAGCAGCCGCCGGATCCGTAGATTGAGTACGTTCTCCCAGCTCTACCCCGATCCGAGACAGAATTTCGGCAGCACCTCCCCGCTGCTCTCCCGGTACACGTCTCGGCAAAAAGCCGAGAGGGGTGTGCATCCGGAGAACAACGGGGAGGCGCTACCGAAATCCTGTCTCGGATCGGGGTAGAGCACGGAGAACGTACCCAACTACGCATCCGCCGGCTGTCCCGATAAATGCCGTAAGAGTTACGGTTCATAATATGCGAGACCACTAATGCATATTTATCCGCGTAACCCTTACGGTCGGGAAGAGACGCCTAGGTATCGCGACAGACCTGGTGATCTAGACATAAAGAAAAAACCTAGGTACAAGAGAGGCGAACGGATTCTCACCCTCGAAGCGTGATCGACTGCCGGTGAAGAAGACCAACGACCCTCTGAGAGAATCGTCGAAGAAGATCCGAAATGCCCCGTCAAACACCCCCGCGACGCCGCCCCTCGTGTCCACCTCGAAGCATCGCCTGCATAACAAAAAAAACCAATTAGGGGCTATTAATAATTACCATGTATGCGCGTATATAGAGTATATCTTTTGTTGCAGTATTATATTTGCATCCATATGCTTTTGTCATACCATTTCATCCGGTATGCTTATACAAACAGTGACATGCCAGATTTGGAAGATGAGTTCAAAAAGCTATGAAAAATACTTGTTGCGGTTCATCTGATGCACACATCAACTTGATAATGTAGCAATCCCAAACGATCTCTAAGTAACATGCAAATTTACAAAAAAAAAAGAAAATGGCCACATACCGGGTGGTGGCCGGAGCTTCCAAGGATGGTGGCGGCCAGCAGCACGGGCGGCGGGCGGAGGGGGAGAGCAGCAGCAGCACGGGCGGCAGGCGGAGGGGCGAGCAGCAGCAGTACAGGCGCGGCGGCGGAGGGGGAGAGCAGCAGCAGCTCGGGCGTGCGGCGGCAATGGCGCGGGGCAGCCTTCCTGGGAGGGAGGAGGGAGGAGGGAGGCGGAGGGGGAGAGCGGCAGCAGCACGGGCGCACGGCGGGGAGAGCGGCAGCAGCAGGGGAGGTCCTCCGGCGGCGGCGGCGACGTGGCGGCGGCACAGACGCGGGTGGAGCTGAGATGCGTGTGGGGGATGGGGGCGTGTTGTGTGGTCGGGACGCGCCCGAAGTGGATAAGTTGCTAAGCCTTTGCCGTGCAAGCGAGCTTTGCCGTGCGGCAAAGTTTCTTTGCCATGCGCAACAGCTTTGCCGTGCGGCGAGAGCTCTTTGCCGTGCGGCCCAGGCTTTGCTACACGGCAAAGGCCCCTTTGCCGTGCAATTTTGCTCTTTGCCGTGCGCTAGTGCACGGCAACGTTTTCTTTTAATTTTACCATTTTGATTGAACATTTAATTTTATTTCAAATTAAATTAAACCTGTTTTTCAAACATTAATAATATTTTATAATGTTCTTATCATGTTTTCTTAAAGCTATAGGGGTGTAAACTCGATCGCATACCGGCGTAATCTATAGGGTAGATCCACCGGGGAACACATGTGTGCCCCGGCGTACACATACCGCTCTTTTGGGGAGGAGGGGGAGAACAACCGCCGGAGCACTGAAACCCTAACCCTAAACCTAAACCCAAAACTACACGTGCTGACACCGGAGCACCGAAAACCTAAACCCTAAACTGGGGAGGCTTCGAGCCCTAAACCCCTCTAAACCCCTAAACCACGACACCGGAGCTGCAGAACCATGCATCATAAACCCTAACCCTAACCCTAAACCCTAAACCTATACCTAACCATAAATACTTAACTTTAAACTAAACCCTAGCCCTACCCCCTAAACCCTAGCCCTAACCCTACGCCGAACCCTAACCAGTAGATCAGGCACACCGTCGATCGTGTGATAATAGCTCGAGCTGCGGGTGTATGTGCCAAAGGGTCCCAATCTTGGTTCTCCATGTGTATATGTCCTAAACAAACATAAAAGAATGAAAAAGTACATTGGTGCACCCTCGCGCGGAGAAATCTAGGGGGGTAGACCCGCCGGGGCACACGTTCCGCTGCTTTGGGGGAGGAGGGGGAGAACGACCGCCGGAACACCGGAACCCCACCAAATCTTCCATGTGGGCCTATGCAATGTGTCAAAGTGTGGTGCAAGGTGTAATGGTGAAAAAGTAGCTCCCCTAAACCCTAGACCCTAGCCCTAACCCTACGCCGAACCCTAACCAGTAGATCAGGCACACCGTCGATCGTGTGATAATGGCTCGAGCTGCGGGTGTATGTGCCAAAGGGTCCCAATCTTGGTTCTCCATGTGTATATGTCCTAAACAAACCTAAAAGAATGAAAAAGTACATTGGTGCACCCTCGCGCGGAGAAATCTAGGGGGGTAGACCCGCCGGGGCACACGTTCCGCTGTTTTGGGGGGAGGAGGGGGAGAACGACCGCCGGAGCACCGGAACCCCACCAAATATTGCATGTGGGCCTATGATATGTGTCAAAGTGTGGTGCAAGGTGTAATGGTGCAAAAGTAGCTCCCCTAAACCCTAAACCCTAAACTGGGGAAGCTTCGAGCCCTAAACCCCTCTAAATCCCTAAACCATGACGCCGGAGCTGCAGAACCATGCATCATAAACCCTAACCCTAACCCTAAACCCTAAACCTATACCTAACCATAAATACTTACCCTTTAACCTAAACCCTAGCCCTAGCCCCTAAACCCTAGCCCTAACCCTACACCTAACCCTAACCAGTAGATCAGGCACACCGTCGATCGTGTGATAATGGCTCTAGCTGCGGGTATATGTGCCAAAGGGTCCCAATCTTGGTTCTCCATGTGTATATGTACTAAAAAAACCTAAAAGAATGAAAAGTTACATTGGTGCACCCTCGCGCGGAGAAATCTAGGGGGTAGACCCGCCGGGGCACACGTTCCGCTGTTTTGGGGGAGGAGGGGGATAACGACCGCCGGAGCACCGGAACCCCACCAAACCTTGCATGTGGACCTATGATATGTGTCAAAGTGTGGTGCAAGGTCTAATGGTGCAAAAGTAGCTCCCCTAAACCCTAAACCCTAAACTGGGGAGGCTTCGAGCCCTAAACCCCTCTAAATCCCTAAACCACGATGCCGGAGCTGCAGAACCATGCATCATAAACCCTAACCCTAACCCTAAACCCTAAACCTATACCTAACCATAAATACTTACCCTTTAACCTAAACCCTAGCCCTAGCCCCTAAACCCTAGCCCTAACCCTAACCAGTAGATCAGGCACACCGTCGATCGTGTGATAATGGCTCTAGCTGCGGGTATATGTGCCAAAGGGTCCCAATCTTAGTTCTCCATGTGTATATGTACTAAACAAACCTAAAAGAATGAAAAGTTACACTGGTGCACCCTCGCGCGGAGAAATCTAGGGGGGTAGACCCGCCGGGGCACACGTTCCGCTGTTTTGGGGGAGGAGGGGGATAACGACCGCCGGAGCACCGGAACCCCACCAAACCTTGCATGTGGACCTATGATATGTGTCAAAGTGTGGTGCAAGGTCTAATGGTGCAAAAGTAGCTCCCCTAAACCCTAAACCCTAAACTGGGGAGGCTTCGAGCCCTAAACCCCTCTAAATCCCTAAACCACGACGCCGGAGCTGCAGAACCATGCATCATAAACCCTAACCCTAACCCTAAATCCTAAACCTATACCTAACCATAAATACTTACCCTTTAACCTAAACCCTAGCCCTAGCCCCTAAACCCTAGCCCTAACCCTACACCTAACCCTAACCAATAGATCAGGCACACCGTCGATCGTGTGATAATGGCTCTAGCTGCGGGTATATGTGCCAAAGGGTCCCAATCTTGGTTCTCCATGTGTATATGTACTAAACAAACCTAAAAGAATGAAAAGTTACATTGGTGCACCCTCGCGCGGAGAAATCTAGGGGGGTAGACCCGCCGGGGCACACGTTCCGCTGTTTTGGGGGCGGAGGGGGAAAAACAACCCCCGAGCCCCCGAACCCCACCAAACCTTGCATGTGGACCTATGATATGTGTCAAAGTGTGGTGCAAGGTCTAATGGTGCAAAAGTAGCTCCCCTAAACCCTAAAGCCTAAACTGGGGAGGCTTCGAGCCCTAAACCCCTCTAAATCCCTAAACCACGACGCCGGAGCTGCAGAACCATGCATCATAAACCCTAACCCTAACCCTAAACCCTATAACTATACCTAACCATAAATACTTACCCTTTAACCTAAACCCTAGCCCTAGCCCCTAAACCCTAGCCCTAACCCTACACCTAACCCTAACCAGTAGATCAGGCACACCGTCGATCATGTGATAATGGCTCTAGCTGCGGGTATATGTGCCAAAGGGTCCCAATCTTGGTTCTCCATGTGTATATGTACTAAACAAACCTAAAAGAATGAAAAGTTACATTGGTGCACCCTCGCGCGGAGAAATCTAGGGGGGTAGACCCGCCGGGGCACACGTTCCGCTGTTTTGGGGGAGGAGGGGGATAACGACCGCCGGAGCACCGGAACCCCACCAAACCTTGCATGTGGACCTATGATATGTGTCAAAGTGTGGTGCAAGGTCTAATGGTGCAAAAGTAGCTCCCCTAAACCCTAAACCCTAAACTGGGGAGGCTTCGAGCCCTAAACCCCTCTAAATCCCTAAACCACGACGCCGGAGCTGCAGAACCATGCATCATAAACCCTAACCCTAAACCCTAAACCTATACCTAACCATAAATACTTACCCTTTAAGCTAAACCCTAGCCCTAGCCCCTAAACCCTAGCCCTAACCCTAACCAGTAGATCAGGCACACCGTCGATCGTGTGATAATGGCTCTAGCTGCGGGTATATGTGCCAAAGGGTCCCAATCTTGGTTCTCCATGTGTATATGTACTAAACAAACCTAAAAGAATGAAAACTTACACTGGTGCACCCTCGCGCGGAGAAATCTAGGGGGGTAGACCCGCCGGGGCACACGTTCCGCTGTTTTGGGGGAGGAGGGGGATAACGACCGCCGGAGCACCGGAACCCCACCAAACCTTGCATGTGGACCTATGATATGTGTCAAAGTGTGGTGCAAGGTCTAATGGTGCAAAAGTAGCTCCCCTAAACCCTAAAGCCTAAACTGGGGAGGCTTCGAGCCCTAAACCCCTCTAAATCCCTAAACCACGACACCGGAGCTGCAGAACCATGCATCATAAACCCTAACCCTAACCCTAAACCCTAAACCTATACCTAACCATAAATACTTACCTTTAAACTAAACCCTAGCCCTACCCCCTAAACCCTAGCCCTAACCCTACGCCGAACCCTAACCAGTAGATCAGGCACACCGTCGATCGTGTGATAATAGCTCGAGCTGCGGGTGTATGTGCCAAAGGGTCCCAATCTTGGTTCTCCATGTGTATATGTCCTAAACAAACATAAAAGAATGAAAAAGTACATTGGTGCACCCTCGCGCGGAGAAATCTAGGGGGGTAGACCCGCCGGGGCACACGTTCCGCTGCTTTGGGGGAGGAGGGGGAGAACGACCGCCGGAACACCGGAACCCCACCAAATCTTCCATGTGGGCCTATGCAATGTGTCAAAGTGTGGTGCAAGGTGTAATGGTGAAAAAGTAGCTCCCCTAAACCCTAGACCCTAGCCCTAACCCTACGCCGAACCCTAACCAGTAGATCAGGCACACCGTCGATCGTGTGATAATGGCTCGAGCTGCGGGTGTATGTGCCAAAGGGTCCCAATCTTGGTTCTCCATGTGTATATGTCCTAAACAAACCTAAAAGAATGAAAAAGTACATTGGTGCACCCTCGCGCGGAGAAATCTAGGGGGGTAGACCCGCCGGGGCACACGTTCCGCTGTTTTGGGGGGAGGAGGGGGAGAACGACCGCCGGAGCACCGGAACCCCACCAAATATTGCATGTGGGCCTATGATATGTGTCAAAGTGTGGTGCAAGGTGTAATGGTGCAAAAGTAGCTCCCCTAAACCCTAAACCCTAAACTGGGGAAGCTTCGAGCCCTAAACCCCTCTAAATCCCTAAACCATGACGCCGGAGCTGCAGAACCATGCATCATAAACCCTAACCCTAACCCTAAACCCTAAACCTATACCTAACCATAAATACTTACCCTTTAACCTAAACCCTAGCCCTAGCCCCTAAACCCTAGCCCTAACCCTACACCTAACCCTAACCAAGATCGTGCACACCGTCGATCGTGTGATAATGGCTCTAGCTGCGGGTATATGTGCCAAAGGGTCCCAATCTTGGTTCTCCATGTGTATATGTACTAAAAAAACCTAAAAGAATGAAAAGTTACATTGGTGCACCCTCGCGCGGAGAAATCTAGGGGGTAGACCCGCCGGGGCACACGTTACGAAGATTAGGTGGAGCAGTCCGAAAACGACCGCCGGAGCACCGGAACCCCACCAAACCTTGCATGTGGACCTATGATATGTGTCAAAGTGTGGTGCAAGGTCTAATGGTGCAAAAGTAGCTCCCCTAAACCCTAAACCCTAAACTGGGGAGGCTTCGAGCCCTAAACCCCTCTAAATCCCTAAACCACGATGCCGGAGCTGCAGAACCATGCATCATAAACCCTAACCCTAACCCTAAACCCTAAACCTATACCTAACCATAAATACTTACCCTTTAACCTAAACCCTAGCCCTAGCCCCTAAACCCTAGCCCTAACCCTAACCAGTAGATCAGGCACACCGTCGATCGTGTGATAATGGCTCTAGCTGCGGGTATATGTGCCAAAGGGTCCCAATCTTAGTTCTCCATGTGTATATGTACTAAACAAACCTAAAAGAATGAAAAGTTACACTGGTGCACCCTCGCGCGGAGAAATCTAGGGGGGTAGACCCGCCGGGGCACACGTTCCGCTGTTTTGGGGGAGGAGGGGGATAACGACCGCCGGAGCACCGGAACCCCACCAAACCTTGCATGTGGACCTATGATATGTGTCAAAGTGTGGTGCAAGGTCTAATGGTGCAAAAGTAGCTCCCCTAAACCCTAAACCCTAAACTGGGGAGGCTTCGAGCCCTAAACCCTCTAAATCCCTAAACCTCGTCGCCTGAGATTCAGAACCATGCATAATAACGCTTTACCCTAACCCTAAATCCTAAACCTATACCTAACCATAAATACTTACCCTTTAACCTAAACCCTAGCCCTAGCCCCTAAACCCTAGCCCTAACCCTACACCTAACCCTAACCAGTAGATCAGGCACACCGTCGATCGTGTGATAATGGCTCTAGCTGCGGGTATATGTGCCAAAGGGTCCCAATCTTGGTTCTCCATGTGTATATGTACTAAACAAACCTAAAAGAATGAAAAGTTACATTGGTGCACCCTCGCGCGGAGAAATCTAGGGGGTAGACCCGCTGGGCACACGTTCCATTGTTTTGGGGGAGGAGGGGGATAACGACCGCCGGAGCACCGGAACCCCACCAAACCTTGCATGTGGACCTATGATATGTGTCAAAGTGTGGTGCAAGGTCTAATGGTGCAAAAGTAGCTCCCCTAAACCCTAAAGCCTAAACTGGGGAGGCTTCGAGCCCTAAACCCCTCTAAATCCCTAAACCACGACGTGAGTCTGCAGAACCATGCATCATAAACCCTAACCCTAACCCTAAACCCTAAAACTATACCTAACCATAAATACTTACCCTTTAACCTAAACCCTAGCCCTAGCCCCTAAACCCTAGCCCTAACCCTACACCTAACCCTAACCAGTAGATCAGGCACACCGTCGATCATGTGATAATGGCTCTAGCTGCGGGTATATGTGCCAAAGGGTCCCAATCTTGGTTCTCCATGTGTATATGTACTAAACAAACCTAAAAGAATGAAAAGTTACATTGGTGCACCCTCGCGCGGAGAAATCTAGGGGGTAGACCCGCCGGGCACACGTTCATTGTTTTGGGGGAGGAGGGGGATAACGACCGCCGGAGCACCGGAACCCCACCAAACCTTGCATGTGGACCTATGATATGTGTCAAAGTGTGGTGCAAGGTCTAATGGTGCAAAAGTAGCTCCCCTAAACCCTAAACCCTAAACTGGGAGGCTTGAGCCCTAAACCCCTCTAAATCCCTAAACCACGACGCCGAGTCGCGTAACCATGCATCATAAACCCTAACCCTAACCCTAAACCCTAAACCTATACCTAACCATAAATACTTACCCTTTAACCTAAACCCTAGCCCTAGCCCCTAAACCCTAGCCCTAACCCTAACCAGTAGATCAGGCACACCGTCGATCGTGTGATAATGGCTCTAGCTGCGGGTATATGTGCCAAAGGGTCCCAATCTTGGTTCTCCATGTGTATATGTACTAAACAAACCTAAAAGAATGAAAACTTACACTGGTGCACCCTCGCGCGGAGAAATCTAGGGGGTAGACCCGCCGGGGCACACATTCCGCTGTTTTGGGGGAGGAGGGGGATAACGACCGCCGGAGCACCGGAACCCCACCAAACCTTGCATTTGGACCTATGATATGTGTCAAAGTGTGGTGCAAGGTCTAATGGTGCAAAAGTAGCTCCCCTAAACCCTAAACCCTAAACTGGGGAGGCCTCGAGCCCTAAACCCCTCTAAATCCCTAAACCACGACGCCGGAGCTGCAGAACCATGCATCATAAACCCTAACCCTAACCCTAAACCCTAAGCCTATACCTATACCTAACCATAAATACTTACCCTTTAACCTAAACCCTAGCCCTAGCCCCTAAACCCTAGCCCTAACCCTACGCCGAACCCTAACCAGTAGATCAGGCACACCGTCGATCGTGTGATAATGGCTCGAGCTGCGGGTATATGTGCCAAAGGGTCCCAATCTTGGTTCTCCATGTGTATATGTCCTAAACAAACCTAAAAGAATGAAAAAGTACATTGGTGCACCCTCGCGCGGAGAAATCTAGGGGGGTAGACCCGCCGGGGCATACGTTCCGCTGTTTTGGGGGGAGGAGGGGGAGAACGACCGCCGGAGCACCGGAACCCCACCAAATCTTGCATGTGGGCCTATGATATGTGTCAAAGTGTGGTGCAAGGTGTAATGGTGCAAAAGTAGCTCCCCTAAACCCTAAACCCTAAACTGGGGAGGCTTCGAGCCCTAAACCCCTCTAAATCCCTAAACCACGATGCCGGAGCTGCAGAACCATGCATCATAAACCCTAACCCTAACCCTAAACCCTAAACATATACCTAACCATAAATACTTACCCTTTAACCTAAACCCTAGCCCTAGCCCCTAAACCCTAGCCCTAACCCTACACCTAACCCTAACCAGTAGATCAGGCACACCGTCGATCGTGTGATAATGGATCTAGCTGCGGGTATATGTGCCAAAGGGTCCCAATCTTGGTTCTCCATGTGTATATGTACTAAACAAACCTAAAAGAATGAAAAGTTACATTGGTGCACCCTCGCGCGGAGAAATCTAGGGGGGTAGACCCGCCGGGGCACACGTTCCGCTGTTTTGGGGGGAGGAGGGGGATAACGACCGCCGGAGCACCGGAACCCCACCAAATCTTGCATGTGGGCCTATGATATGTGTCAAAGTGTGGTGCAAGGTGTAATGGTGCAAAAGTAGCTCCCCTAAACCCTAAACGGGGGAGGCTTCGAGCCCTAAACCCCTCTAAATCCCTAAACCACGACGCCGGAGCTGCAGAACCATGCATCATAAACCCTAACCCTAACCCTAAACCCTAAACCTATACCTAACCATAAATACTTACCCTTTAACCTAAACCCTAGCCCTAGCCCCTAAACCCTAGCCCTAACCCTACCCTAACCCTAACCAGTAGATCAGGCACACCGTAGATCGTGTGATAATGGCTCTAGCTGCGGGTATATGTGCCAAAGGGTCCCAATCTTGGTTCTCCATGTGTATATGTACTAAACAAACCTAAAAGAATGAAAAGTTACACTGGTGCACCCTCGCGCGGAGAAATCTAGGGGGGTAGACCCGCAGGGGCACACGTTCCGCTGTTTTGGGGGAGGAGGGGGATAACGACCGCCAGAGCACCGGAACCCCACCAAACCTTGCATGTGGACCTATGATATGTGTCAAAGTGTGGTGCAAGGTCTAATGGTGAAAAAGTAGCTCCCCTAAACCCTAAACCCTAAACTGGGGAGGCTTCGAGCCCTAAACCCCTCTAAATCCCTAAACCACGACGCCGGAGCTGCAGAACCATGCATCATAAACCCTAACCCTAACCCTAAACCCTAAACCTACACCTAACCATAAATACTTACCCTTTAACCTAAAACCTAGCCCTAGCCCCTAAACCCTAGCCCTAACCCTACACCTAACCCTAACCAGTAGATCAGGCACACCGTCGATCGTGTGATAATGGCTCTAGCTGCGGGTATATGTGCCAAAGGGTCCCAATCTTGGTTCTCCATGTGTATATGTACTAAACAAACCTAAAAGAATGAAAAGTTACATTGGTGCACCCTCGCGCGGAGAAATCTAGGGGGGTAGACCCGCCGGGGCACACGTTCACTGTTTTGGGGGAGGAGGGGGATAACGACCGCCGGAGCACCGGAACCCCACCAAACCTTGCATGTGGACCTATGATATGTGTCAAAGTGTGGTGCAAGGTCTAATGGTGCAAAAGTAGCTCCCCTAAACCCTAAAGCCTAAACTGGGGAGGCTTCGAGCCCTAAACCCCTCTAAATCCCTAAACCACGACGCCGGAGCTGCAGAACCATGCATCATAAACCCTAACCCTAACCCTAAACCCTAAACCTATACCTAACCATAAATACTTACCCTTTAACCTAAACCCTAGCCCTAGCCCCTAAACCCTAGCCCTAACCCTACACCTAACCCTAACCAGAGATCGAGCACACCGTCGATCGTGTGATAATGGCTCTAGCTGCGGGTATATGTGCCAAAGGGTCCCAATCTTGGTTCTCCATGTGTATATGTACTAAACAAACCTAAAAGAATGAAAAGTTACATTGGTGCACCCTCGCGCGGAGAAATCTAGGGGGGTAGACCCGCCGGGGCACACGTTCATTTGTTTTGGGGAGGAGGGGGATAACGACCGCCGGAGCACCGGAACCCCACCAAACCTTGCATGTGGACCTATGATATGTGTCAAAGTGTGGTGCAAGGTCTAATGGTGCAAAAGTAGCTCCCCTAAACCCTAAAGCCTAAACTGGGGAGGCTTCGAGCCCTAAACCCCTCTAAATCCCTAAACCACGACGCCGCCGCTGCAGAACCATGCATCATAAACCCTAACCCTAACCCTAAACCCTAAACCTATACCTAACCATAAATACTTACCCTTTAACCTAAACCCTAGCCCTAGCCCCTAAACCCTAGCCCTAACCCTACACCTAACCCTAACCAGTAGATCAGACACACCGTCGATCGTGTGATAATGGCTCTAGCTGCGGGTATATGTGCCAAAGGGTCCCAATCTTGGTTCTCCATGTGTATATGTACTAAAAAAACCTAAAAGAATGAAAAGTTACATTGGTGCACCCTCGCACGGAGAAATCTAGGGGGGTAGTAACGCAGGTGCGCACTTTACGCTGTTTTGGGGGAGGAGGGGGATAACGACCGCCGGAGCACCGGAACCCCACCAAACCTTGCATGTGGACCTATGATATGTGTCAAAGTGTGGTGCAAGGTCTAATGGTGCAAAAGTAGCTCCCCTAAACCCTAAACTGGGGAGGCTTCGAGCCCTAAACCCCTCTAAATCCCTAAACCACGACGCCGGAGCTGCAGAACCATGCATCATAAACCCTAACCCTAACCCTAAACCCTAAACCTATACCTAACCATAAATACTTACCCTTTAACCTAAACCCTAGCCCTAGCCCCTAAACCCTAGCCCTAACCCTACACCTAACCCTAACCAGTAGATCAGGCACACCGTCGATCGTGTGATAATGGCTCTAGCTGCGGGTATATGTGCCAAAGGGTCCCAATCTTGGTTCTCCATGTGTATATGTACTAAACAAACCTAAAAGAATGAAAAGTTACATTGGTGCACCCTCGCGCGGAGAAATCTAGGGGGGTAGACCCGCCGGGGCACACGTTCCGCTGTTTTGGGGGGAGGAGGGGGATAACGACCGCCGGAGCACCGGAACCCCACCAAACCTTGCATGTGGACCTATTCTATGTTTCAAAGTGTGATGCAAGGTGTAATGGTGCAAAAGTAGCTCCCCTAAACCCTAGACCCTAGCCCTCACCCTACACCGAACCCTAACCAGTAGATCAGGCACACCGTCGATCGTGTGATAGTGGCTCGAGCTGCGGGCGTATGTGCCAAAGGGTCCCAATCTTGGTTCTCCATGTGTATATGTCCTAAACAAACCTAAAAGAATGAAAATGTACATTGGTGCACCCTCGCGCGGAGAAATCTAGGGGGTAGACCCGCCGGGCACACGTTTACTGTTTTGGGGGAGGAGGGGGAGAACGACCGCCGGAACACCGGAACCCCACCAAATCTTGCATGTGGGCCTATTCTATGTGTCAAAGTGTGATGCAAGGTGTGATTCACCAAATGGTGCATGGCATGGATCCCCGGTCTGACATCCCTCACCTTCGGGCGATAACACTTAACAGATTCCTGGACGTGTACGGTGAAGTGTCCCGCCACGGGTATATCGGGGGCTAGACTGTGCCAAAGGGTGCCACACATGGTTTTCAATATGTCCATGGACTAAACAAACCTAAACCTATGAAAAGGTATATTGGTGGAACCTCGCGTGAAGAAATCTAGGGGGTAGACCATCCGAGGCCCACAGACAGCCGTTTTTAGGGGGGAATGACCCCCGGAGCACGAATGCCACCAAAACTTGCAACTGGACCTAAAACCTAACCCTAACAAACCTAAAAGAATGAAAAAGTACATTGTGCACCCTCGCGCGGAGAAATCTACGGGGGTAGACCCGCCGTCCCGCTGTTTTGGGGGGAAGGAGGGGGACGGCCGCCGGAGCACCGGAACCCTGATATATGTGGGGGGATGAACATGGAGAGTAATTTTGTATTGCACATTGTCTAATAAATAGTCATCAAAAAGAAAAACTAATTAACAAAATAAATATAAGTATTAGATGAAATAAAATAGTTGCCGTGCGCCAACGCGTTGCCGTGAGGCACTTCTAACTTTGCCGTGCGGCGATACTTTGCCGTGCGCCACCATAAAACTTTGCCGTGCTTTATTTCTTTGACGTGCGTCCCTCTCGCGCCACACGGCAAAGAAATCTTTGCCGTGCAGTGCCTCACGGCAATGAAACGCTGCACGGCAGCGCCTGATTTTCCCGTAGTGAATACTTGTAATGATAGGCTGACTGGTTAAGAACTAAATTGTACTGTACCTAGAGGTGCAATGTCAGGCTTGCTCGATGAGGCCCGTCGTCGGTTCTGATAGACACCAGGCTGACGTCTTCCCCTATCTGCTCTTTCAGACACTGCAGCATCCTGAGCACTGTGTCCGTCGTGTTGCTGTGCGCCGGCCTCATCCCGATCTTCACGGTGCAAATCTCCCCGCTCTGATCGCCGTCCGCCAGCGTTATCTGGATGTCGACATGCTCACCGGACTCGGCCTTGTCTTCCTCGGCGCTGGGGTCGCTGGTGGCGCGCTGGGCCAGCTGCGCCTCGAGTGCTCGGTTCTTCTCCTCGAGGTCGGAGACCTTGGACTTGAGAGAGTTCAGGTACTCCCTCGCAATGATCAGTATCGACGTCTTGTCCTTCTACAGCCAGAGGGAGAAGATTGACACAAATTAAACATCGTTATTAGTCAATGAACCCGCAGTAGCTAGTCTTGAAGTCTTGATAGAATTATAATTTTGCATGAAAATTAACCTTGGACCCGGGAGGGAGGACGGTCCTGAGGGCTTGAAAGCTGTCGTTGAGCTTCTCCCGACGCTTGCGTTCGGAGATCATGTGCTGCAGCTGGTTTCCCGCCGATTCCGCCACCGGCGACATCTGCTGCTGCTGCTGTTGGTAATAGTACTGCTGATTCTGCTGTTGCTGGCTGTACCTCATCGCCGTGTGCATCTTTTCAAGGGCCGACATGGCCGTCTTGAACATCCTCTGCCCGCATGCCGGGGAGAGAGATGCTGTTCGTAGCGCCTGAACGCGCTCGCCCTCGTCGACATCCCAGTATCCCACTAGGCGCCATTGCGGCCGGCGCGTCGTGGAAGCTGGCGACGTACTGGTTGTCGTAAGGGAGCACCACTCCCGGTTCCATGAAGGGGGAGACCTCGGGGAACTGGAGGCCTGCCGGGGCCGCGAGGACGTGCGGCGCCGTGGAGCTGATCTCCGGGCTACATGAGAGCGAGGCGGAGCGGAAGGAGGTGGAAGCGGAGGAGGAGGAGGAGGAGGAGGGGAAGCTGCAGGAAGCGGCGGCGGGGTTCGAAGGGAGGAGGTCGAGGTCGTCCCCGACGGAGCTGATATCGCCGGAATGGACGGATCCGCCGTACGCTGTCGGCTCTATTTCGTCCAAGTTCATTTGCATCCTGATCTGCAAGTTCCCACACACCAAAGTTAGAGGCTCCACTTATTGGCCACATGATCTGGTATTCCGGTGCATGCATGCACAAAATTAATCGACATGATCGAACTCATTCTTGCCTGGTTGAGGTGTTGCTGAATCTGTGAGTTGAGGAGCAGTTCATGCTGCTGCTCCTCCTCCCTGTACTGCGACGCTGATGGGGCGTAGCTGCACGCACAAATCAAGAGCACGTAATCAGGATGAGATGAGTTGATCATACTCCGTGTACTACTACAGAGCTCCCAAAGAATTTCTCCTAGTCTTGTTACTACTACAGAGCTCCGGAAGAATTTCTCTAGGCTTGTTAATTTAAAGTCGACTCTTCGAATCTTCCGTTTAAAACGTACTAAGTAGAGGCACCTAGGATGCACCTGGCAGCGTAGCCCGCACATGTACCCGATGTTGCCGCCGGCGCCGGCGCTGTTAGCGGCGTCGCCATGGAACCAGCTGCTGCGGTCCATATGTAGCCGCCTACCCGGATGATTGATTTAGTCGGGTCTTGGTCAGCTGGATTGTATCAAACAGGTGGGTTTAGATCATGAGATATTCCTAGCTAGTGGAAAAGATGTATACTAGTATATAGTGTGCGAGGCGAACACGACACTAGTGGAAAACTGCTCTTTTGCACCGGTTCAAAAGGCCCATATGCACCGGATGGCCAACCGGTGCAAACCATCCGGTGCAAAAGGCCCCCCCCTTTTGCACCGGTTCTGTTACAAACCGGTGCTAAAGGGGGCACCACGTGGCCGTCTGTGGAGAGTCCGGCGGGGGACCTTTTGCACCGGTTCGTAAGCCCAACGGGTGAAAAGGGTTTGTGCCGGGGCAGGGTTTTGGGGCCTTGCCCTGCCGCGGCAGACTCTGCCGCGGCAGGAATTTTCACTAAAACGCTGCCGCGGCAGACTCTGCGTCCATTCGAAACACGGTTTAATATTAATGCAAACAATTCAAATATATATATAGGAAACCATTGTATTACATATATCGATCAAAGTGACACACGTTCATGCATATATATATATATGTCTACATCAACATTGATATTGGCGGTTGTCCACATAGTGTTCTCCATCTGGAGCTATGACTTGCTCAAGTAAGAACCCCGCCAGTTCTTCTTGAATTGCTCGTACACGCTCTGTTGCTAGAAGACCGTCCCGCAACCGTTCGATCTAATAATTTGAAGAAGGTACGATGGTCAGTATATATATATGTGTGTATGTGAATGAAACACAAGGTGATAAAATAAAGCCATGAATGTTGTTTAATTACTTACATCAAGTTGTTCCAAAATGTCCCTCACATGATGGGTATTCTGGCGGATGAACTCGCAAACGTAGAACCCGCATAAATTATTCCCGTCCTCTTGCCTCAAGCACTTTACGAGAACAAAGTTCAATCAAAATAATATATATATAATCAAGGATGATAATAATTGTATTGAAACTAGAATCAAAGAGATGCGCGGCCTAGCCATTAGTACTTACCGGTACATGTTTTATTCGAAGATCTTTATTCTTTAAACCCGGAGCTTTGTTGGTGAACCGTTTCCAAGCCTTGTGGAGGATATCAGCCATGTCCCCCCACGCCTCAAGGGGTTTACTCTTCGAGTCCATGACTTCTACTATCCCGGTGTCGGGTTCAATGACTAGCAGGATATAGTGAAACCTGCGGACACACACATATATATAAATGCATATAACTCATCAATTACACTTAACACATGGAGTAAGCGAAAAAGATTTAATGTGTGAAGAGAGTAACACTCACGCGAAGTTGTAAGGAAATAGTATTGCCCTTTTGTATGAGTTTTTCCTTAAGACATGTACCAAGTTATTCTCCGTGTCCTTGGGAGAGTTGTCGACAGTATACCCATTCACGGTATATGGGTCAACGAACCCAAGATCATAGATTTGCCCCTTGCGGCATTCGCGAATCTTCATTCTGCATAATACAGTGAGAGTATGGTTATATGCTAGCAATAATGGACGAGTCGCGGTAGAGACTTAATTACATAAATAATACTTACAGACAGTATGCACTCAGCAGAGATTTGTCGAGGGCGTCTTGGTTGAATAACTGAAATAATTCACAAAATTCGATGTTCATCACGTCAGTTCGCCCGTAGTGCTCATCTCTTATTGCCACCATGATCCAGTTCTGGCCGTCCTTACATGCATCCAAGTACCAATTATGTAGTCTTCGCAGCTGTGTTGATAGATTAGGCAACTCCGCAGCTCTGACAAGAGGTTCCCCGTATGTGTAATGGTATGCTAATTGGACATCGTCCGTGGCCATGAATTCGATGCGGCTTAAGTACTCAGGAATACTCATACCGGCCGCATCTGCCTCATCTTTGTATAGTTTTACCATCGTTGGATCAAGGCACGCTAGGACATCGGGATACACTTGGAGCGGGGGGCACGAGTTTTTCTGGGCTCCAAGCTGGGGAACTGGTTTCCCATCTACCTTACTTTTTTCCCACCGCTCTTTTGCTAACACATTTGACTTGCGAATAGACCGGTCATAGTTCGATGAAAGACTTGGCTCAGGTTGATGAAGGTTCTTCAGCAGTTTCAACTTCTTTTCCAGAGATATAGCTGGCTCCGGCTCAAGCTGGGGCTTTTTAAGTTTCAACATTTGTTGCTTGTGCTGTTCAGCTACGATCTTGGCATTTTCCTCAACTGTATAGTCATAAGGTCTCTTGGGAGCAACCTTAGGCACTCTTGGGAGGGGCTCTTGTTTGCGTCTCGGTGATTTGTTACGACTCAACTGTGTCGTAGCGGTCCGCCTAATTTTCCTCTTATACTTGGGCGGCGGAGAAGGCTCACGCGGCGGCGGAGATGGCTCACGCGCCGGCGGGGAAGGCTCACGCGGCGGCGGAGATGGCTCACGCGCCGGCGGGGAAGGCTCACGCGCCGGCGGGGAAGGCTCACGCACTGGAGACGGCTGCATCGGTGGAGAATGCTGGCTCGGTGGAGACCTTGTTGGCGCCTTCCAACCCGGAATCACAATGAATTCCTTTCGCCATAGAACTGTAGTGTTCTTGGCCTCTCCCAGCTCTAGCAAATCCCCTTCACCGGCAGGGTGGTCAAGCCTCAGCGGCCCATACCCATCCATAACTTGATCCACCCCGGCAACAGCGTATCCAGGTGGAACCGGCTTGAAGTGATATCTTTGATCGTGCACCGGCGGTAAGACATAGCCGATCGCTGCCTTGAGCGTTAAGTAGCCCATCGTTTGGAAATGTAGGCGACAAGGTGTCGACTCGTGATAAAGTCCACAGGGTAGAGATCAGAAGGCATCTGCGGATCCACAGGGGAGGGAGGAGCCATCTGCGGATCCACATCTGCTTCATCACCAGGCAGCTCCGTGGAAGCCACGCTGCTCTTCCGCTGAGATCCCTGGCCGGTAGCATCGAATGCAACTTCTTCTATCCGCGGATTAGGTTGAGGTTGGGTGACTGTGACTGAGCCTGACATTATCATCCTCACTTGCTCCTCTAGCTTAGCAACGCGTTCTTGAACCACATCCTTTTGCCTCTGACGGCTTCTATCGGGATATTTCTTCGTTTCTGCAGGAAACCCAATACACCACGGCTTGCCACCTGGTATGGTTCGTGTTCGTCCTGGGTGTTCAGGATTCCCAAGGGCGCGTGTGAGCTGGTCCTTCTCTCTTTCGGGACGGAACTTCCCCTCTTCAACTTCCTTTGCAGCATTTCTAAAGGCTTCGATGGGAAGTGGGTTTTCCCGATGTCTTTGTGTATATATGCAGAACCCTTGTGCGTCCAACGTGCCCCCATGCGCGTAAAACCAATCCCTTGACCGCTGGTTCCATTTCCGTACCTCTGGCTGGATCCCGTTCTTAATTAGGTCATTCTCCCATTTCTCCCACTTAGGTCTGCCAGCCTTGTAGCCTCCTCGCCCCATGGTATGGAAGTACATCTTATTAGCAGCATTTTTCTTGTTGGTGTCTGACCTTGTCTTTGCCCTCTCCAATGTCTTGTACTTCACAAATGCCTCCCAGTGGTCTTTTATCTTCTCATAGGGGCCCTTGAAATCTGGAGTCTTCTTTTTCTTGACAAAGGAGTTGTCCAATTTCTTCTTGTAGTCGTTGAACTGCGTTGCCGTCTTCTTAAGAGCCCACTTCTTGACTCTTCGTTGTATGCTATTCAGCTCGGGATCCTCAGGGTCTGGCCTTTTATTATCACTATCAGAGTCAGCTGGCTCCGGAAATGTGAAATTTACCATGAGTTTCCTAAACATCAGATTTTTGGATCTCGTATCGACGTAAGTAACTCCTTCGTCCTCCTTTGCAGGTTTCTTCCATTCTTGAGTGGTGATCGGGATGGTGTCCCTAACAATAACTCCGCATTGACTTACAAACTTTTTTGTGTGATCCTTGGGAGAAATCGGTTCGTCGTCTATAGCGATTTCCGTGATGATGCACCTTTCATGCTCTTCCATCTTTCTGGCCGCGCCTCGTTTAGTTCTGCCAGTAGAGTGTGTTGATTGGGAGGTCTAAAAGAAGAAACAACGTTAATATATGTATATGCACATATCTGTAGGCTTGGTTAATTAATATATATACACCTCGACGTGGTGAGCTTCTCCCTCGCAGTCGTCACCTTCTCCCTCACCGGAGCCGTCTCCACGGTGGTCTTGATCATCTTCCTCATCGGAGCCGTCTCCTCGGGTTCGCTCGTCTCCCTCGCCGGATTGGTTTAGGTAAAGAGAGGTGATATCGTCATCATCACGGATAATCTCCTCGACGAGGTATTCTTGTTCTAGGTCTCTTTCCATAGTTTCAGCAAAGACTTAAAAGTTATTCTAATGCTATAAACACAACGAAGCTAGATTCTGCAAAGACTTACAAGTAATTAAGAATAATGCTCAATACATGATCAATAATAGTGCTGAAAGCAGATAGTGCAGTTACATGCATACATAGATCGATAATACATCAATCACTACTACAAACACTCAACCGCGCAGACCGGGTCCTAGAGGGCGCCGACCGGGTCCTGAGCCGCGCTGGGTGTACCCCCAAAGCCACGGAACAACAACGGGAGCATAGCTAACATGAGATCCCTGCATAACGCTCCATCCGGTCCTATACATGTTGTCTAACGCATACATGTAACGGCGAACGTGCTGGTCCTCCGCTTCAATGCGCTGAGCTACCTCCTCCGGCGGGGCCGGCTCCCTCTGAAACGAACGTGGCCCATAAGACCTCCACCAGAGAATATCCGGGTCGACGACGGGACCCGGATTCCGCACCAAGGTGCGCGCCCCGGAAGATAACACCTCCCAGTGCCACCCCGGCGGAGCCCAGTCCCGGACTTCCCCCATCTGCTGCATCTCCTCTAAAACTGTCCTAGCTCCAGGACGCGGAGGCCGCGGCATCGTATGCAAACTAACAAATATAATATTGAATTTGAATAAAGTGCTTATGAATATGAATCAAAGTAATTAAAAATTTTCTAACACATACTAATTCTAAATTTTCTAACTACTTCTAAATTTCTAACTACAAATTTTCTAACACATACTAATTTTCTAACTAATTCTAAATTCTAAATTTTCTAACTAATTGTAAATTCTAAATTTTCTAACTAATTCTAAATATTAAATTTTCTAACTAATTGTAAATTCTAAATTTTCTAACTAATTAAAACAAAACAAAACAAAAACAAAAAAAAAACAAATTCTAAATTTTTCTAACTAACTACAATTTTTCTAACTAACTACAATTTTCTAAATTTTCTAACTAACTACAATTTTTCTAACTAACTACAATTTTTCTAACTAATTCTAAATTTCTAACTACAATTTTTCTAACTAATTAAAACAAAACAAAAACAAAAAAAAAGGGCCGGGGGCTCCTCACCTTGTTGCCGCGGGCGGCGGTTTGGCGGCGCAGCGAGGGCGGCGGCGCAGCGCGGGGGCGGCGCAGCGCGGGGGCGGCGCACAGGCCGGCGGGCGGCGCGGGCTCGCGCGGGCCGGGGCGTGGCGGCGCGAAGCGCGAGCGCGGAGGAGAGGCGGCCGGCGGCGGCGCTGGCGGCGGCGCGGGCGCGAGGAGAGGCGGCCGGCGGCGGCGCGGGCCCAAAAATCGGGCAGCACCTCCCCTCTGTGTGTTCCTCGCGCGAATGGAGAAGAAGGGGCGCGTGGGGAATAAATTGGAGGGCCTTTTGCACCGGTTCGTGGCTGGAACCGGTGCAAAAGACTCTTTTGCACCGGTTCTAGCCACGAACCGGTGCAAAAGGCCCAAATTTGGACTGAATTTTTTCCTTCTTCCCTCCTTTTTTTCGCGGTTTCCGCCACGACGCCGAGCGGTTCCCGCCACGACGCCGCGCGGGATATGTTCCCGCCACGACGCCGCGCTGGACATTTTCCCGCCACGACACCGCGCGGGACATTTTCTGCGCCACGACGCCGCGCGGGATATTTTCCCGCCACGACGCGCAGCGCGGAGATTTCCCGCCTAAACGCCCTCTATAAATAGTACGCCCCCGTGTCTCCCATTTCACTCATCACCAAACCCTAGCCCATTTCACAATGCCCCCAAAGCCGCACCCGCCGCCGGTGGAAGTGGACCCGCAGCTCGCGGAGATAGAGGAGTGGGAGGAGCTGCTGCGGCAAGAGGCGGCAACCAGGAGGGCAGCAGCGGATGAGGTGGACCCGCAGCTCGCAGAGATAGAGGAGTGGGAGGAGGCAGCGCTAGCGGCTACCATAGAAGCATTTGAGAGGCAGAGTCTCCAGGAACTGCATAAGCGGCCGCGTGTGACGGATCTGGATAGTGAGGAGATGCATAAGCGTCGTCGTGAGGAGGAGCTGCGGCAGGAGGCGGCATCCAGGAGGGCAGCAGCGGACGCGCGGAAGAACTAGTAGAAGTTGTTATTTTAGTTTAAGTTTAGTTAACGTATCTTGTTAAATTTCAATAAAGTCGTTGTCGTTTTATCCCGGTTAATGGCTGGAACCGGTGCTAAAGACGGTTGATTAGTTTATATACCCCTTTTATCCCGGTTACTGGCTGGAACCGGTGATAAAGATGGTGGATTAGTTTATATATCCTTTTATCTCGGTTCCTGGCTGGAACCGGTGCTAAAGATGGGGGGGCTAAATCTCAGGGTAAGGAGGGGAGAGCATAGAGAGCTTCCAGGGAGCTGGTATATAACCCGACGACGGCGACCTCGAAGGAAAGAGCCTCTCCGGCGGAGTTTCTCGAAGATGTCTTAGATGGACGGCCGTCTTAGACATCTTCGGAAGCTCCGCCCGAGTAACTCTTCCCGCAAGTCCCGCTCGGAAGCTGCTACTATACACCCAACAACCAGTAGGTGAGGATAAATTTGCAAACATGTGTATCTAGAAAAATAATAAACTTGGATAATTGCATTTAGTTCAAACGACCAATGTTACTGATACATATCACAACAAACGCTTCACAATATGAGCTCAAGGTACATTATGATCGCTTCGACCGTAACCATGGAGTATCTTCAGCATTTAACGCGATGGTTGGATCAATGTTCACTGTGAAGGGCGGAATTTCAGCAAACTTATTATAATCTTCTGACATGTCCGTCTTGTCCTCGACTCCCACGATGGTTCTTTTCCCTGAAAGAACTATGTGACGCTTTGGCTCATCGGATGAGCTCGTTTCCTTATGTTTTCTTTTCTTCGGTCTAGAGGACATGTCCTTCACATAGAAAACCTGAGCCACATCATTGGCTAGGACGAATGGTTCGTCTCTGTAACCAAGATTGTTGGTATCCACTGTTGTCATTCCGTACAGCTGGTCTACCTTTACCCCTTTTCCATCCAGCTTGAACCATTTGCACCGAAATAAAGGGACCTTAAAAGAAGGTCCATAGTCAAGTTCCCATATCTCCTCTATGTAACCATAATATGTGTCCTTTTTGCCACTGCTAGTGTTTGTTGCATCAATGCGGACACCACTGTTTTGGTTGGTGCTCTTTTTATCTTGGGCGAACGTGTAGAAGGTATTTCCATTTATCTCGTACCCTGGAAAGTCACTATAGTCGAAGATGGTGACCCAGCCAACATGTACAACTGATCTACAATATTGTTGTTATTAATGAGATGTTCTCGGAGCCAACCGCCGAATGTCTGCATATGTTTATGCGTAATCCAGTCTTCAGACTGCCCCAGATGTTCTGAGCGCACAATATTCTTGTGATCAGTGATATACGGGGCCACCAAGGTGAAACTTTGTAGAACTGTGTAGTGTGCTTGAGTGAAAGAAATGCCGTCCCTACATATCATTGATTTCCTTCCTAGCGTGCCTTTTCCACTTAGTCGCCCCTCATGTCGCGATTCAGGAACACCAATCGACTTAAGGTCAGGAATGAAGTCAACGCAGAACTCGATGACCTCCTCTGTTCCATAGCCCTTGGAGATGCTTCCTTCTGGCCTAGCACGGTTATGAACATATTTCTTTAAGACCCCCATGAACCTCTCGAAGGGGAACATATTGTGTAGAAAGACAGGACCGAGGATGGCAATCTCTTCGACAAGGTGAACCAGGAGATGTGTCATAATATTGAAGAAAGATGGTGGAAACACCAACTCAAAGCTAACAAGACATTGCACCACATCCTTCTGTAACCTTGGAAGACTAGCTGGATCGATTACCTTCTGAGATATCGCATTAAGGAATGCACATAGCTTCACAATGGGTATTCGAACATTTTCCGGCAGAAGCCCCCTCAGTGCAACCGGAAGCAAGCTGCGTCATAATAATGTGGCGCTCATGCGACTTCAGGTTCTGGAATGTTTTCTTCTCCATATTTATAATTCCCTTTATATTGGAGGAGAAGCCAGACGGGACCTTGATACTGTAAAGGACTTCAAAAAAGATATCCTTCTCTGCTTTGGTAAGAGCGTAGCTGGCAGGACTTAAGCGACTCCCTGTATCCTTGTAATCCTGTTCTTGCTTGTCTTTTGGGACTTTCATACGATACTGGTCCTCCCGTGCTTCTGGTGTATCTTTTGTCTTCCCATACACGCCTAAGAAACCTAGCAGGTTCACGCAAAGATTCTTCGTCACGTGCATCACGTCGATTGAAGAGCGGACCTCTAGGACTTTCCAATAGGGTAGATTCCAAAATATAGATTTTTTCTTCCACATGGGTGCGTGTCCGGTAACGTCGTCATTCGGAACAGATTGGCCGCCAGGACCCTTTCCAAAGATTACTTTTAGGTCCTTGACCATATCAAGTAAAGCATCACCGGTACGGAGTTCAGGCTTCACCCGGCGATCTGCCTCACCTCCGAAATGATTGCCTTTCTTTCTAATGGGGTGCCTCTTTGGAAGAAATCGACGATGCCCCAGGTACACAACGTTCTTACATTTATGCAAATAGGCACCTTCGGTCTCATCTAAACAGTGCGTGCATGCATTGTATCCCTTGTTTGTCTGTCCTGAAAGGTTACTAAGAGCAGGCCAATCATTGATGGTCACGAAAAGCAACGCTCGTAGGTTAAATGACTCCTGTTTGTACTCATCCCATGCATGTACACCTGGTTTGCTCCACAACTGTAAGAGTTCTTCAAATAATGGCTGTAGGTACACATCAATGTCGTTGCCGGGTTGCTTTGGGCCTTGGATGAGCACTGGCATCATAATGAACTTCCGCTTCATGCACAACCAAGGCGGAAGGTTATAGATACATAGAGTTACAGGCCAAGTGCTATGACTGCAGCTCTGCTCCCCAAAAGGATTCATTCCATCTGTACTTAGGCCAAACCTTAAGTTCCTCGCGTCATCTGCAAAATCCGGGAACTCTCTATCGATTGTCCTCCACTGCGACCCATCAGCGGGGTGTCTCAGCATCTCGTCTTTCTTACGGTCTTCTTTGTGCCATCGCAACAACCTGGCATGCTCTTTATTTCTGAACAGACGTTTCAACCGTGGTATTATAGGAGCATACCACATAACCTTGGCAGGAACCCTCTTCCTAGGGGGCTCGCCCTCAACATCACCAGGGTCATCTCGCCTGATCTTATACCGAAGTGCAGTGCATACCGGACATTTTTCCAAATTTTCATACTCAGCGCGGTAGAGGATGCAGTCATTAATGCATGCATGTATCTTCAGCACCTCTAATCCTAGAGGGCAGAGAACCTTCTTTGCTTCGTACGTACTGTCAGGCAATTCGTTATTCTTTGGAAACCTCCTCTTCATTATTTTCAGTAACTTCTCAAATGGCTTGTCACATATACCAGCCTCTGCCTTCCATTGCAGCAACTCCAGGGTGGCACCGAGCTTTGTGTTGCCATCTTCGCAATTTGGGTATAACTTCTTTTTGTGATCATCTAACATGCCCTTTAACTTTCGCTTCTCGTTTTCTGTTTCTGCATCTCTGTGTGCATCGGCGATGGCCCGACGAAGATCATCATCAACGGGCTCATCTGATGCCTCTTCATCTTGATCACCTCCTCCTGCATCTTCATCTTCATCATGCCCTGTTGCAGTATCACCGTAGTTAGGGTACATATCATCATCCTCTTCTTCTTCTTCGTCGTCTTCCATCATAACCCCTCTTTCTCCATGCTTGGTCCAACAATTATAGCTGGGCATGAAACCTTTCCAAAGCAGGTGTGAGTGAATGACTTGCCATTCAGGGTATTGCTTCAAGTTATGGCAATCAACACATGGACAACACATAAAACCATCCGCCTGTGGGTTTTCCTGAGCCACACGGATAAATTCTTCCAGGCCCGATCTGAACTCGGGTAGACGTCGGTCAACGTACATCCATTGCCGCCGGTTCATCTACATCAAATAATTAATTAAGTTTATCAATAAACAATTACAAAACATCATAATATTTATAAATAGTGGAAATTAGCACCGTACAAATGAAAGGGTTAAGTTGTTGCTTAAACCTTGATCGAGGAGGAAAGAAAGAGGAGAAAGCTTAAGTGTCGCTCCGGCACCTCATCTCATTTTTGTTGGGTGTAAAAGCAAGCGGCATCACTCTCTCACACATTTCATCGAGCACCTTACGTGCATGCCAAAGAGAAGCAACTTAGCACTCAACACACACACCTTCTCCTAGCAAAAATGAAGTGAGCTGGGCTGTTTGGCCGGTAGCTGAGCTGAAATAGGGCTGGGGACCTTTAGCACCGGTTCGTGTTACGAACCGGTGCAAATGGTCTATCTTTTGCACCGGTTCATAACACGAACCGGTGCTAAAGGTTCCTCGGCTGACACGTGCCTGGCGACGAACCTTTTGCACCGGTTTGTGTTACGAACCGGTGCAAAAGATAGATCATTTGCACCGGTTCGTAACACGAACCGGTGCAAAAGGTCCCTCGGCCGGCTGCTCCCCACGAACCGGTGCTAATGACCCCTTTTAGCACCGGTTCGTGCCAAATCCGGTGCAAATGACATTTGGGGCAAAAAACCAAAGCCCTTGTTTCTACTAGTGCGAGGAAGCCGGTGTGTGCCTGTGTGGGGTTGTGATGATGGAGGCGCGCGATGGAGCAAGTATTTATAGGATGAGAGTAGTGGTCGTGCAGGGCTACGTGCTGCTGTGCCACTTGCTAGACTAGGTAATTCCACTAGCTTGCAGTTTATCTGATGACGTACGATGCTGCTAGAGTCACCAATATCTCGAGACCTGGCAATTACAAGATGGGTCTAGTGCACGGTCCTCCGTTTGGCCGGAATTTATCAGCTTTTAGGCGTTGAATTGGTTATCGAGGAAGCAGGGGGGGTGGGATCTTAACTTTCCCAGTAACTTCTCACTTTGTAATCTGCACACACAAAAATCTTAATTACACATAGCGTGACTATCTATCCGGTTTTTGGTTCTTCATGGGTGAAAAAAAGGGAGTTTGTAAATCATTTCTCTTTTGGGGCAACTTCTTACTACCTTCATATGCAAATAAGTGTATTTCTAGCTTTTGTCTTCAGTTAAATTTATCAAAATTTTGTGAACTTTGTAGAAAAAAGTAGTACCATTTATGATATTAAATTAGTATCACTAAATCCTTATAGAAATATATTTTATTAATATACCAATTTCACGATACTCCCTTGGTCTATAATTACCCTGCAATCTGGATTTTGTGAAAGTCAAACTTTGTAAAATTTGATCAAGTTTATGTAAAAATATTACATTCACAATATAAAATAAATATTGTTTCAAATATATTTTCTATCATATGCAAATATATGGTATTTTAGATGTTAATATTTTTTCATATACCTCAAACTATACCTACAATATAATGCAGGGTAATAACATAAGGGAAGTATATATGTTGCTACCTTTTTTATAAATTTAATCAAACCTAAAAAGTATTTGACTTTTTATACAAGGTAGAAGTGAACTTATTCGTGAATGGAGGTAGTAATCTATACGGAACTAATTTTATCTAAATTGAGGGTAAGAACGGTTTAATCTGGTCAGTGTGATTTGTGTAAGACCCGGATTAGAGTATCTTCATTGAAACTATGTAAGCTCGAAATAGCTTTTTCTAAGACGGCCTAGAAATATTATTTCAGTTTTTTATTGATACAAGTATAGAATAGGCTTCCACACACGGCTGAAATGGCTATGTCATGAGAATTATGTCAATTTTTATAGGTTACTGACATGGTTAGTCTTAGTTTTCCCCACCACCTCGGTATCGCGTCGCCTCTAGTGAGATTAATCACTATCCCTGAGAAATCTCCACCTAGTCATTTATTTCATATATGTCCCATAAGTGTTAAGGCAATAATCTACACAAATGATAGAAACTCGTCAAATTATATGTTACAAAAGTGGTTAGTCTTAGTTTTTCCCAGCATTTCGGCATCCCGTCGCCTTTGGTCGGATTAATCACCTCTCTTTGGGAAAGCTCTCCATGATCGATCTCTCTCATATGTACTACATATACATCACATTAGAGCATCTCCAACAAACAGCTGCAAAATTCGGCGCGCCGTAAACAGATACCGCGCGCTGAGGGGAAAGTTGCCCCGCTGAAAGTGGCATTTTGCCGTGCGTGCTCAGGGAAAAAGTGCTCCTCCGTCGGGCGCGCCATTATGCAGTGTTTGGCGCAGCGCGAACGGCTACTTCGACCGTTTTCATTTCAAATTAAATCAAACAAAATCAAATAAAAGACAAAAATTTAATTGAAACTACGAAATATATTAGAGGTTCGGTGATACGAAATACACTTTATTTAAAACTACTCTATCCTACTCCGAATCCCAGTCGTAGTCGGAGGAGTGGCTGCTCGGAGTCGTCTCCAACACCGGCGTCGAAGTCCACTTGAAGGAGGAGGAGGAGAGGACGATGGTGGACGGCCCTGCGCCGTTTTTCTTCTCCTCCTCCTTCCTCGCCGCCTTCTCGGCCCTCGCCACCTTCCTCGCCGCGGACTCCGCGCGGCGCTTCTCGCGGCTCTCCTTCTTCTTCGCCTTCGCCGCCGCCTTCGCCGCCTCCTTCTGCGCGTAGAAGGCTTCCATGGCGGCGACGTCTTCGGGAAATTGGCGCGCCCACTCGAGGCGGAGAGTCGTCGCGCTCGGTGATGAGGAGGCGCTACTCGAGCTCCCGTTGCTGGCGCTGCTGCTCGCGCGTGATGACCGGCGACGGCGGCGCGAGCTGGTCTGCCTGCTCCCGCGTCCAGACGTCGTGAAAATTCATCGTCCAGTGGGAGCGGCCGAGGCCCCAGGCGACGGCGTCGTACGCCCGCGTCGCCTCGTGCGTCGTGTCGAATGTCCCGGGGCGGATCCGCTCATCGCCGGAGCGGATCTCCGCGTCGAAGCGGCTGCTTGGCCACGCCCGAACGCTGCGGTAGCCGGAGGCGGAGTGGCGGCGCGGAGGCATCTCGCTGGAGACGGAGGAGGAGCGTCGACGCGAGAGGGAGAGCTGTGGAGAGAGAGAGAGAGAGGCGAAACGACGCGTGGAATCTTCATACGGTTGGCGAGTTCGCGTGTGTCACGTTTATAGCGCGCGTCAGCCCACGCGGCAAATTTCCCGCACGGAATAGCGCATACGCGCGGGCGCGGCAAAGATTCTAGCGCGCGCGCCTTTTTTCCGCGTCCGCTGGAGCTTCGCGCGGGCGCGCGCCATACTGGCAGTTTTTTTTTTTTTTGCCTTGGAGATGCTCTTAGTGTTGGGGCAATAATTTGTATAAATTATAGGGATTCATAAAATTTTATATGTTACTGAATCGGTTACTGTTACATTTTCTCACCACTTCCGGGTCACGCCGCCTCTTGTGAGATTAATGAAAGCTCCACGTGGTCTCGATTAAAAATCGGATCGGTTCTTTAGAATAGTTTCTAAATTCTCAGTTCTAAGCTTAGATCCAATTAGCCAAATAAATCTATGGACCATAATAACCTCATATTCTGCAAATCGGTGCAGAAATCTGCTATTCCCGCGATCCGGCTCTAAACTAAGATATGTCTTCATTTATTGAACTTACAGCAGGTATTTAGGACCGTTTTTTTTCTTTTTGACAGGAGTATTTAGGACCGTTGGGAGTAGAAGAACTCGGCGAGCTGATGAAGACGCTACGAAGGAAACTGATAAATCGCATGACATGGAGGATCACGATAAGAATAAAAATTCTGATGTTACTGTACATAAGGACTTAGATTTGGAGCAACAACAGAAAGATTCTAGCAAATCGGAGGACATGGTGGATGCGGCAGCGAACGTTCAGTTGTGTTCTGGGGGTGATTATTGTGACTCTTCTCTTTCTCCATGTATTGCATCCCTCCCTCCTGGGTCTATGTCTGCACCATCTAGTTTGTTGTCTCTGATGGTTGAGGAGGATGAGGAGGAGCAACCTCGTTGTGATATTAATACCCAAGGTTCCCTGCCAAATGATCAGAATACTGAGGTGTCTCATGTTGCTGACTCTTTTGAATCTCATCACGTGGAGCAAGTTCATCATCTCTCTGGTACTTTTGTGGTTCATAGTGGGGCGGTTGGAGGTGCTGATCCTTCGCCTTTTCATACACCTATTTCTCACCCGTCTGATGAGTTGTCTGCTTCACCTGGCACTCCACAAGGGAAACCGGGTGTATGCATTGCTTCTCTGCAATCGTCTCCTGCTTCTATCAGAGATGTTCCTATTAGAGATGGCTCTGAGTCCACAAGGGGTACTGGGGTGTTTCTTGGAGGCCGATATTCTAAACAGAAGGTGATTGATTATGGCTGTATTCCGGAGGCGACAGTTCTTGGTGTGCGAACAAGTGAACGCATTAAGGCCCAGCCGAATGCCGATGCGACTCAGCTAGAGCGGGCTCAACAGAATGCTCAGGCTCGGGAGGACATCTTATATTCAGGTACAAAAATACCAGCTCATTTTACTATCGCTTCGCTTCCTGATAATGTTGTTCTGGCTCGCGCGTCTAAACTAGGTGTCTCTCTTGGTCTTTCACCTTCAGAGGTGTCGGAATCTATTAGTAAAATAAAAGATGTGGATCTTAAAAGAACTTTAATTGTTTTGCAAAATAAAGAATTATCGGTTAGTAAAGAAAATGATTCTAGATCGAGTCTCTTTATGGACGAGATTAATAGTCTCTCCGCGGATTTAGCAGATAACGACCAGGACACTTCTAAGGATCACAAGGATCCTCTAGTGCGTCCAAATAAGCAGACTAGGACTAATAAGAGAAAGGTAAAAGATGTTTCTGTCGCACGTCGATGTAGTGCTCGCCTAAAAAATAAAAAATCAAACTTGTTGTAATGAAAGGGGCTTTTTGGAACAGCGACGGTTTCCGTGACTCAGCTAAACATTCTCTAGTTCGTGAATCTATTAGAGATTTAAAATTGGATTTTTTTGCTATATTTGAAACGGGTAGAGAAAACTTTTCAGTTCCTTTTCTTGGTCGTCTCTCTGGAAGCCTTGATTTCATATGGTATTGCCTACCTCCACAAGGGAGATCAGGTGGTATTCTGGTAGGTATTAACAATACAACACTAAAAGTGAATAGAGTGATTAATGGAAAACATTGTGTTAATTTTAACCTTAGGTCAAAAGTTGATGGTTTTGAATGGTCTCTTATTCCCGTTTATGGAGCAGCTCAAGAAATACATAAACCAGATTTTTTGGCCGAACTCGTCCATGTTTGTGAGGCCGAGTCTCTTCCCATGCTAGTTGGGGGGATTTTAATATTATGCGTAGAAAGGAAGATAAAAGCAACAATAATTTTGACACCAGATGGCCTTTTATTTTTAATGCCATCATCGAAAGCTTAGACCTCCGTGAGATTGCTCTATCAGGCAGACAATTTACGTGGGCGAGTCGCAGAGATGCACCCACCTATGAGAAATTAGACAGAGTTTTGGCAAGTGTTGAATGGGAGCAAAAGTTCCCTCTTGTTAGTGTTCGTGCTTTGGCAAGAGCCGAATCTGACCATACTCCGCTTATTCTCGATTCAGGTGAACAAGCTCACCTCGGGAATAAGGCGCAGTTTTCTTTTGAGCTTTCATGGTTGCGCCAGGAGGGTTTCGAGAATATTATAGCTAGAGAGTGGAATTCTGTTTCACATGGGGACACTCCCATTGACATATGGCAAAATAAAATCCGACATCTTCGGGGATTTCTCCGAGGATGGGCAAAAAACATGAGTAGCTTGTACAAAAAAGAGAGGGACCGGTTACTTCTTCTTATAGATACACTTGATAAAAAAGCTGAGAGCATACCTCTTACTGATTATGAGCGTGGTCAGCTTAAAGATGCAAATATGACACTAGCTAAGCTAAGGCGGGATGAGGAATCCAAATGGGCTCAAAGAGCCAAAGTTAAACATATTCAAGAGGGAGGAGATAATACAAAATATTTCCACCTAATAGCTAATGGTAAACATAGGAGGAAAAAAATATTTCAGTTGGAGCAAGATGAAGAAACTATTGTTGGTCAAGAGAACCTAAAAGTGTACATTACAGAATACTATAAAAATCTGTTTGGTGCTCCGGTTCCAAATCATTTTTCCATGAGTGAGTCAGACAAGGCTGACATCCCTCAACTTTCCGACGAAGAAAATAAAATTTTAACTGCTGATTTCACCGAACAAGAGGTGTATGATGCGATAATGCAAATGGAAAAGAATAAGGCGCCGGGGCCAGATGGGTTTCCGGCTGAATTTTACCAAACTTTCTGGGATGTAATCAAAATAGATATTATGAGATTGTTTCAGGCCTTTCAAAAGGGTGAATTACCTTTATTTCACCTCAACTTTGGAACCATTGTTCTTCTCCCAAAAAAAGAAAATGCATTACAAATTCAACAATATCGACCTATTTGTCTCCTTAATGTAAGTTTTAAGATTTTCACAAAGGTGGGCACCAATCGTGTAAGCGAGATCGCACACAAGGTGGTCAGGCCGACGCAAACAGCCTTTATGCCCGGGAGACATATTTTGGAGGGTGTGGTTGTTCTTCATGAAACGATTCACGAGTTGCATAGAAATAAATTGGATGGGGTTCTTCTTAAATTAGATTTTGAAAAGGCATATGATAAAGTTAATTGGGATTTTCTACAGCAAGCTTTACGTATGAAAGGCTTTGACCTGAAGTGGTGTCAATGGATTCAGCAGTATGTGAGTCGTGGTAGTGTTGGTGTTAGAGTAAATGACGATTTTGGGCATTATTTCCAAACGCGTAAGGGGCTCAGACAAGGAGACCCTTTATCCCCGACCCTTTTCAACATTGTCGCTGATATGTTAGCAATTATTATAAATAGGGCCAAAGAGGATGGCCAAGTGGAGGGGCTCATACCACATTTAGTCGACGGCGGGGTGTCTATTCTTCAATATGCGGATGATACCATTATTTTTATGAAGCACGATTTAGCAAAGGCGCTGAATATGAAGTTGATATTGTGTATGTTTGAACAATTGTCTGGGCTTAAGATCAATTTTAATAAAAGTGAGATTTTTTGTTTTGGTCAGGCCACCGAGGTGGTAGACCAATACAAGTTTCTTTTTGGCTGTGAGAATGGTTCTTTTCCTTTTAAATATTTAGGCATTCCTATTCACTTTCGGAAATTAAAAAATAGCGAATGGAAACCTATTGAGGATAGATTCGAAAGAAAATTGAGTAGTTGGATAGGGAAGCTTTTATCTTATGGGGATCGATTAATTCTTATCAATTCGATGCTAACAAGTTTGCCAATGTTTATGCTCTTTTTTTTGAGATACCAGAGGGGTGAGGAAGAGGCTAGACTTCTATCGATCACGTTTCTTTTGGCAAAGTGATGGGCATAAGCGAAAATATAGGTTATCTAGATGGAACATTATATGCCGACCGAAGGACCAGGGGGGTTTAGGGATTGAAGTTTTAGAGTTAAAAAATAGATGTCTCCTTAGTAAATGGTTGTTTAAATTAATAAACGAAGATGGGGTATGGCAGGAATTATTGCGAAACAAGTACCTAAATTCTAAAACCTTATCACAGGTTACAGCTAAACCCTTTGATTCACCCTTTTGGAAAGGTTTGATGAAAGTTAAAGAAGAGTTTTTCAGCCGGGGATCGTTTAAAGTTGGACATGGCAAAGATACTATGTTTTGGGAAGATACGTGGTTAGGTGACGTTCCTTTAGCTCAGAAATATCCGACTCTTTATAATATAGTTGACCGAAAACAAGTTTCGGTGGCCGATGTCCTACAAAATCAACCACTCCAGATAACTTTTCGGAGAACTCTAACACCCAACAAGTGGGCGCTTTGGTTAGAGCTAGTGCATCGTTTAATGTATGTTCAATTATCTGATGATAAGGATGTTTTCGTTTGGAATCTTACAAATTCGGGTTCTTTTACTGTCAAATCAATGTACCTTGATTTGTTAGACGATGACACAAAGTACCTCAAAAAGTATATTTGGAAGATAAAAGTGCCACTAAAAATCAAGATTTTTATGTGGTTCCTGCATCATAAAGTTATTTTAACAAAAGATAATCTCGCTAAGCGTAAATGGCAAGGCTGTAAGAAATGCGCTTTTTGTGACAAAGATGAATCTATCCAGCACTTGTTTTTTGAATGTCCCTTAGCTAAAATCATTTGGCGCATTATTTTTATGACTTTCAGTTTGGCCCCCCCAAAAAACATTACAAATCTCTTTGGTAATTGGTTAAGCGGTATTGCCAAGAAGGATTTGGTTCAAATTAGGGTGGGAGTCTGCGCTGTTCTTTGGGCTATTTGGAATATGCGCAATGATACTGTTTTTAACAAACCGACAAAACAACCTTTTTTGCAGGTTCTCCCTATGGTTATTCACTGGATCCGTACGTGGTCTTATCTCCAGTCCGAGGAGCAGCGGGATGTCATGGAGTATGGGTGCAACCGACTGGAGACGGTAGCACGGGATTTCTTCAGCCGGTGTGGGTGGCGGCTTGATCATAGGATCACTTTGTGATGCCGCTTTGTCTTTTGCTTTACTTTTCTTGCGTTGGTTGATTTTTAGACCAACTTGACATGAGACTTGAGTTGTAATAAGGTTAAAACTGAACATGAATAAGGTAATAAAGCAGCCGTATGCATCTTTTTATGCAGAGGCTGGGGCAAATCCCCCATTTCAAAAAAAAAAAGACCGCGGCCATACATGCAACAGCATAAGATGGCGGCCACGCGCACGCCGTCAGCCACGACCAGGACGTGAGATTCAAAGCAAGCGGCGGCGCCATGTCCCGGCCGCACGCCCGCGAGAGCAGACGCAATCCAATTCGAACACGTTTGCCCAACTCACTACACCACGTCATAGAATTAGGAGCACTTCTACGTACTAGTGGCACTTATCAAAATACGGCTAATAGTGGGATCAGTAGTGATATTTTTTGAAAGTGTCCCAAATTATATACTTATTGGGGGCATTTCTCAAATGCCCCAATGTGTATACCTACTAGAATATTTTTTCTAGTGCCCCAATAGATGTATACATTTTGGGGCACTTTTAAGTGCCACAATCTATCATTACTCACCTAAACAACTATCACCTTTACCTCAAGATCAATTAGCCCATGTAAATAGTGCCACATTGGCCCAAATCTGCCGTGACACCGCTGCCAGCCTGCCACGCACGCCGGTCCTCCTCGACCGCGCAGTCGTAGAGAGCGGCTGGGCATAATACGTGCGAGAGACGCGGAAGTGAAGGAGTGGACTTTCCTGTCCCATCTCTTAGGACATCTCCAATGGGGCGACGCAAACAAACGATGAGCGACCGTTTGCGTCCATCTAGGCCGAAAATACGTCTCGAACACGCTCCAGCGGGACAACGTATAGTGACAGGGTCGTCCGCAACGACGCAAACCCGGCGCATATTTGCGCCTGGGACGCGTCGCGGTGGATGTTGCGCGAACGCCCCAAATGACCGCTCGCATTTTCACTGGGCCCGCCTGGCAGCGAGCCTGTATCGTGGGCATCGCTTCCACGGCCATCGCTTCCGCGTCCGTGCCACAGCCTTCGCCATCAATGTCGTGACTAACTCTTCTGCACGTGCACTAGCGGGCGGCGGCTGGGCTTATGCGCTCCCTACAATGGCATCGTTTCCCGCGCGCGGTCGGCCTTAAAACTCGACCGGCATCGTTCCTGCCATCGCCCACACCTCCACTCCCACCACCGCCGCCGTAGCACCATAGGGAATAAGAAGAACTACTTCGAGGCGTCCGGTGGCGAGGCGGTTCCTCGGCAATGCCCACCATGAGGGGCTTGGGTTTAGAGAAAGGCGACGATGGAGGTTCCGGGAGCGAGGTGGTACACGACGTACCCAGGTTCACGTCCCCGCGGTGGAGGATCGCTACGTCCTGCTAGCAATCCAATATATGAAAATATGTGTACAGGGGGCCGCCATAGGCGGAGTTGTTGTATCTAGTCTAGTTCTAATTTGCGGGTTGCGATGTCTAGGCGTGCCGCCTCTATGTTTTATGTTTCTCAATAGTGACCCTAAGGGGTGCCCCTGTATGGCTTTATATATCAGCCAAGATAGGGTTTACAAGAGTGCTAGTAGGATTCGTATTGGAGTCTTGTTTCCTTGTAGTCCAAGTTGAGGCGCGTGTCGGTCCAGCTTGTCGAGTCCTTGTGCTGGTCCATCTTGATAATCTGTATCGGGTATAGCAACGTTGGGTACCGAAAGGGTAATGCCCACATCAGTAGCCCCCGAGTGTCTGGCCGAAGTGAAGCTTTGGGCAGGGACTAAAGTTGTCATCGTCCAAATGTCCTGATCATCTACTGAGTCTTGAATCTTGTGCTTGATGTAGAGTCGAAATCGCTTTCTGTCGGGTGCGAAGCGCTCCCGATGGGAGTAGCCCCCGAGTCTATGGGCGGGTGCTTGCAGCCGCACATAGAATCAAGTTGTACTACTCGAAGATATTGATGTTGATGCCGACGTCTTCAAGTTTATTCTTCTTTGTTGGCGAGGTTGCTATCTTTTTCTCGGTTGCGCAACCAGCGCTTCCGATGGGAGTAACCCCGAGCCTGTAAATGAATATGAAATAGTTATGTATATGGTGTAAAAAATGCTGAGTCGAATACCGTAGATGTTATCCCGGAGGAGCCGATAATTTAGATGATATCCCAGAGGAGTCGATAATTTAGGTGATATCCAGGAGGAGTCAATGATTTGGGTGATATCCTGGAGGAGTCGATAATTTGGAAGATGTGCCGATAGGAGTCGATGATTCAGATGATATTCTAGAGGAGTCGATAATTTGGAAGATGTCCTGATAGGAGTCGATGATTGATACGTCTCCAACATATCTATAATTTCTTATGTTCCATGCTAGTTTTATGACAATACCTACATGTTTTATTCACACTTTATAATGTTTTTATGCATTTTCTGGGACTAACCTATTAACAAGATGCCACAGTGCCAGTTCCTGTTTTCTGTTGTTTTTGATTTCAGAAAAGTTGTTTTACAAATATTCTCGGAATTTGACGAAACAAAAGCCCATGGCCCTATTTTCCACGGAGTGTTCCAGAAGACCGAAGAGGAGTCGAGGAAGGCCAACAGGGGGCCCTCCCCATAGGGCGGCGCGGGGGGGCCCACTGTCGCGCCGTGACGTGGGGAGGGAGCCCCCTGGCTCCCCTGATGCTGCCCCTTCGCCTATTTATTCCTTGGTCCCCGAAAACCCTAGTACCAAGAGCCAAAATACCAGAACAGTTCCAGAGACGCCGCCGCCGTCAACCCTAACTCGGGGGGGTCAGAAGATCTCCTCTGGCACCCTGCCGGAGAGGGGAATCATCACCGGAGGGCTCTACATCACCATGCCCGCCTCCGGACTGATGCGTGAGTAGTTCATCCTTGGACTACGGGTCCATAGAAGTAGCTTGATGGTTGTCTTCTCCTATTGTGCCATCATGTTTAGATCTTGTGAGCTGCCTATCATGATCAAGATCATCTATATGTAATGCTACATGTTGTGTTTGTTGGGATCCGATGAATATGGAATACTATGTCAAGTTGATTATTGATCTATCATATATGTGTTGTTTATGATCTTGCATGCTCTCTGTTGCTAGTAGAGTCTCTGGCCAAGTTGATACTTGTAACTCCAAGAGGGGGTATTTATGCTAGATAGTGGGTTCATGTCTCCATTGAATCTGGGGGAGTGACAGCAACCCCTAAGGTTGTGGATGTGCGGTTGCCACTAGGGATAAAACATCAATGCTTTGTCTACGGATATTTGTATTATTTACATTACGCATAGTACTTAATGCAATTGTCTGTTGCTTGCAACTTACTACTAGAAGGGGTGCGGATGCTAACCCGAAGGTGGACTTTTTAGGCATAGATGCATGCTGGATGGCGGTCTATGTTCTTTGTCGTAGTGCCCTAAGTAAATCTCATAGTAGTCATCATGATATGTATGTGCATTGTTATGCCCTCTCTATTTGTCAATTGCCCAACTGTAATTTGTTTACCCAACATGTTATTTATCTTATTGGAGAGACACCACTAGTGAACTGTGGACCCCGGTCCATTCTTTTACATCTGAAATACAACCTACTGCAATCATTGTTCTCTTTTGTTTTCTGTAAGCAAACATTATTTTACACACCATACGTTTAATCCTTTGTTTTCAGCAAGCCGGTGAGATTGACAACCTCACTGTTAAGTGGGGGCAAAGTAGTTTGATTGTGTTGTGCAGGTTCCACGTTGGCACCGGAATCCCTGGTGTTGCGCCGCACTACACTCCTTCACCAACAAGCTTCACGTGATCTTCATCTCCTACTGGTTCGATAACCTTGGTTTCTTACTGAGGGAAAACTCGCTGCTGTACTCATCATACCTTACTCTTGGGGTTCCCAACGGACGTGTGCTTTACCGTCACAAGCAACTACTTTTCTGGCGCCATTGCCGGGGAGATCAAGACACGCTGCAAGGGGAGTCTCTCACACCCAATCTCTCTACTTTGTTTATTGTCTTACTTTATTTTATTTTCTGTCTTGTTTGCTTTCTTTATATCAAAAACACAAAAAAATTAGTTACTTGTTTTACTTTATTTAATTTAGTTTTGCTTTATTTATTTTTATTATTGCTAAAATGAGTACTCCTGAGAACACTAAGTTGTGTGACTTCACTAGCACAAATAATAATGATTTCATATGCACTCCTATTGCTCCACCTGCTTCTACAGCAGAATTTAATGAAATTAAACCTGCTTTACTTAATCTTGTTACGATAGAGCAATTTTCTGGTGTTAGCACTGATGATGTTGCTGCCCATCTTAACAATTTTGTTGAACTTTGTGAAATGCAAAAGTATAAGGATATAGATGGGGATATTATAAAACTGAAATTGTTTCCTTTCTCCTTGAGAGGAAGAGTTAAAGATTGGTTGCTATCTTTGCCTAAAAATAGTATTAGTTCATGGACTAAATGTAAAGATGCTTGACACGCGTACAGCACGCGACCGTTGGGAACCCCAAGTGGAAGGTGTGATGCGTACAGCAGTAAGTTTCCCTCAGTAAGAAACCAAGGTTTATCGAACCAGTAGGAGTCAAGAAGCACGTTGAAGGTTGATGGCGGCAGAGTGTAGTGCGGCGCAGCACCAGGGATTCCGGCGCCAACGTGGAACCTGCACAACACAACCAAATTACTTTGCCCCAACGTGACAGTGAGGTTGTCAATCTCACCGGCTTGCTGTAACAAAGGATTAGATGCATAGTGTGGATGATGATGTTTGCAGAGAACAATAGAGCTAGTATTGCAGTAGATTGTATTCGATGTAAAAGAATGTACCGAGGTCCACAGTTCACTAGTGGTGTCTCTCCCATAAGATAAATACCATGTTGGGTGAACAAATTACAGTTCGGCAATTGACAAATAAAGAGGGCATGACCATGCACATACATGTTATGATGAGTACTGTGAGATTTAATTGGGCATTACGACAAAGTACATAGACCGCTATCCAGCATGCATCTATGGCTAAAAAGTCCACCTTCAGGTTATCATCCGAACCCCATCCAGTATTAAGTTGCAAACAACAGACAATTGCATTAAGTATGGTGCGTAATGTAATCAACAAATACATCCTTAGACATAGCATTGATGTTTTATCCCTAGTAGCAACAGCACATCCACAATCTTAGAACTTTCTGTCACTGTCCCAGATTTAATGGAGGCATGAACACACTATCGAGCATAAATACTCCCTCTTGGAGTTACAAGTAATGACTTGGCCAGAGCCTCTACTAATAACGGAGAGCATGCAAGATCATAAACAACACATAGATAATAGATTGATAATCAACATAGCATAGTATTCATTATTCATCGGATCCCAACAAATGCAACATGTAGCATTACAAATAGATGATCTTGATCATGTTAGGCAGCTCACAAGATCCAACAATGATAGCACAATTAGGAGAAGACAACCATCTAGCTACTGCTATGGACCCATAGTCCAGGGGTGAACTACTCACACATCACTCCGGAGGCGACCATGGCGGTGAAGAGTCCTCCGGGAGATGATTCCCCTCTCCGGCAGGGTGCCGGAGGCGATCTCCTGAATCCCCCGAGATGGGATTGGCGGCGGCGGCGTCTCTGTAAGGTTTTCCGTATCGTGGCTCTCGGTACTGGAACTATTATCGACGAAGGCTTATGTAGGCGGAAGGGTAGGTCAGGGGGCGCCACGAGGGGCCCACTTCGTTTCCCTTTCGGACTTCTGGAAGCTTCGTGGAAAAATAAGATCATGGGCGTTGATTTCGTCCAATTCTGAGAATATTTATTTACTAGGATTTCTGAAACCAAAAACAGCAGAAAACAGCAACTGGCTCTTCGGCATCTCGTTAATAGGTTAGTGCCGAAAAATGCATAAATATGACATAAAGTATGTATAAAACATGTGAGTATCATCATAAAAGTAGCATGGAACATAAGAAATTATCGATACGTTGGAGACGTATCAGCATCCCCAAGCTTAGTTCCTACTCGTCCCGAGTAGGTAAACGATAACAAAGATAATTTCTGAAGTGACATGCCATCATAATCTTGATCAATACTATTGTAAGCACATGTAATGAATGCAGCGATTCGAAGCAATGGTAAATACAATGAGTAAACAATTGAATCATATAGCAAAGACTTTTCATGAATAGTACTTTCAAGACAAGCATCAATAAGTCTTGCATAAGATTAACTCATAAAGCAATAAATTCATAGTAAAGGCATTGAAGCAACACAAAGGAAGATTAAGTTTCAGCGGTTGCTTTCAACTTGTAACATGTATATCTCATGGATATTGTCAACATAAAGTAATATAACAAGTGCAATATGCAAGTATGTAGGAATCAATGCACAGTTAACACAAGTGTTTGCTTCTTGAGATAGAAGGAAGTAGGTAAACTGACTCAACATAAAAGTAGAAGAAAGGCCCTTCGCAGAGGGAAGCATTGATTGCTATATTTGCGCTAGAGCTTTTATTTTAAAAAACAAGAAACAATTTTGTCAACGGTAGTAATAAAGCATATGTATTATGTAAATTATATCCTACAAGTTGCAAGCCTCATGCATAGTAAACCAATAGTGCCCGCACCTTGTCCTAATTAGCTCGGATTACCTGGATTATCATCGCAATACATATGTTTTAACCAAGTATCACAATGGGGTACCTCTCTGCCGCCTGTACAAAGGTCTAAGGAGAAAGCTCGCATTGGATTTCTCGCTTTTGATTATTCTCAACTTAGACATCCATACCGGGACAACATAGACAACAGATAATGGACTCCTCTTTAATGCATAAGCATTTAGCAACAAATAATATTCTCATATGAGATTGAGGATAGTTGTCCAAAACTGAAACATCCACCATGGATCATGGCTTTAGTTAGTGGCCCAATGTTCTTCTCTAACAATATGCATACTCAAACCATTCAACTCATGGTAAATCGCCCTTACTTCAGACAAGACGAACATGCATAGCAACTCACATGATATTCAACAAAGGGTAGTTGATGGCATCCCCAGGAACATGGTTATCGCTCAACAAGCAACTTATAAGAGATAAGATGCATAAGTACATATTCAATACCACAATAGTTTTTAGGTTATTTGTCCCATGAGCTATATATTGCAAAGGCGAGGAATGGAAATTTAAAGGTAGCACTCAAGCAATTTACTTTGGAATGGCGGAGAAATACCATGTAGTAGGTAGGTATGGTGGACATAAGTGGCATAGTGTTTGGCTCAAGGATTTTGGATGCATGAGAAGTATTCCCTCTCAATACAAGGTTTAGGCTAGCAAGGTTATTTGAAACAAACACAAGTATGAACCGATACAGCAAAACTCACATAAAAGACATATTGTAAGCATTATAAGACTCTACACCGTCTTCCTTGTTGTTCGACCCTTACTAGAAAATATCTAGACCTTAGAGAGACCAAATATGCAAACCAAATTTTAGCAAGTTCTATGTATTTCTTCAATAATAGGTGCAAAGTATATGATGCAAGAGCTTAAACATGAGAACAAAAATTTCCAAGTATCACATTATTCAAGATATTATACCAATTACCACATGTAGCATTTCCCATTTCCAACCATATAACAATTTAACGAAGCAGTTCAACCTTCGCCATGAACATTATGAGTAAAGCCTAAGGACATATTTGTCCATATGCAACAGCGGAGCGTGTCTCTCTCCCACACAATGAATGCTAGGATCCATTTTATTCAAACAAAACAAAAAATAAAAACATACAGACGCTCCAAGTAAAGCACATAAGATGTGATGGAATAAAAATATAGTTTCAGTAGAGGAACCTGATAATGTTGTTGATGAAGAAGGGGATGCCTTGGGCATCCCCAAGCTTAGATGCTTGAGTATTCTTGAAATATGCAGGGATGAACCACCGGGGCATCCCCAAGCTTAGAGCTTTCACTCTCCTTGATCATATTGTATCATCCTCCTCTCTTGATCCTTGAAAACTTCCTCCACACCAAACTTAAAACAACTCATTAGAGGGTTAGTGCATAATCAAAATTCACATGTTCAGAGGTGACATAATCATTCTTAACACTTCTGAACATTGCACAAAGCTACTGAAAGTTAATGGAATAAAGAAATCCATCAAGCATAGCAAAACAGGCAATGCGAAATAAAAGGCAGAATGTGTCAAAACAGAACAGTACGTAAAGACGAATTTTTTAGGTGCACCAGACTTGCTCAGATGAAAATGCTCAAATTGAACGAAAGTTGCGTACATATCTGAGGATCACTCACGTAAATTGGCAGAATTTTCTGAGTTACCTACAGAAACTACTGCTCAAATTCGTGACAGCAAGAAATCTGTTTCTGCGCAGCAATCCAAATCTAGTATGAACCTTATACTATCAAAGACTTTACTTGGCTCAACAATGCAACAAAATTAAGATAAGGAGAGGTTGCTACAGTAGTAACAACTTCCAAGACTCAAATATAAAACAAAAGTGCTGTAGTAAAAATCATGGGTTGTCTCCCATAAGCGCTTTTCTTTAACGCCTTTCAGCTAGGCGCAGAAAGTGTATATCAAGTGTTATCAAGAGATGAAGCATTAGATGCTCCATTATCTATAGTGTCATTAAGAGCTTTTTCAATTTTAGGCCTATATTTTAGCTTAGGTACCTTAGAGACATACATGAACTTTTGCTCCTTACCCACATAAGCTTTCTCCTTAAACTTAAGAGAAGAAAAAGTTGAACCTAAGGTTCCCATAGCTTCTTCAAGTTCACTAATCCTTTGGGTTTGATTATCATGAATAGCACAAGCTTCTAAGATGGCAATTCTCTCATTCATTCCACCTAGAGATTTATCAAGTTTATCAGTGCTATTAAGTAATACTCCCAAATTGGTCTCAATACTTGGAAGATTTTGCTCTATGGTCTCCAACTTTTTCGTGACATCTTCAAGAGAGATTTCAATTTTAACTTTATTGATAGGTGGTATTCCAAATAGACTCTCAATTATGCAACTAGCTTCTAAAGCGGGAGTGCCTAGGAAATTAACTCCCGCAAGACAATCAAGAACATACCTATTCCAGCTAGAGATACCAACATAAAAATTCCTGAGTAGGATAGTGGTGGAGTGTTTCTTAGTGCACCTATTATGAGCATCACTAATTCTATACCAAGCATCTTTTAAACATTCTCCCCCTTTTTGCTTAAATGAACGAACTTCAACTTCAGGATTACTCATTTTAGCAATAGTAAATAAAGTAAACTAGATAAAGTAAATGCAAGTAACTAATTTTTTTGTGTTTTTAATATGGAGAACAAGACAGTAAATAAAGTAAAGCTAGCAACTAATTTTTTTGTGTTTTGTTTTAGTGCAGCAAACAAAGTAGTAAATAAAAGTAAAGCAAGACAAAAACAAAATAAAGAGATTGGAAGTGGAGACTCCCCTTGCAGCGTGTCTTGATCTCCCCGGCAACGGCGCCAGAAATTTAGCTTGACACGCGTACAGCACGCGACCGTTGGGAACCCCAAGTGGAAGGTGTGATGCGTATAGCAGTAAGTTTCCCTCAGTAAGAAACCAAGGTTTATCGAACCAGTAGGAGTCAAGAAGCACGTTGAAGGTTGATGGCGGCGGAGTGTAGTGCGGCGCAACACCAGGGATTCCGGCGCCAACGTGGAACCTGCACAACACAACCAAATTACTTTGCCCCAACGTGATAGTGAGGTTGTCAATCTCACCGGCTTGCTGTAACAAAGGATTAGATGTATAGTGTGGATGATGATGTTTGCAGAGAATAGTAGAGCTAGTATTGCAGTAGATTGTATTCGATGTAAAAGAATGGACCGGGGTCCACATTTCACTATTGGTGTCTCTCCCAGAAGATAAATAGCATGTTGGGTGAACAAATTACAGTTGGGCAATTGACAAACAAAGAGGGCATGACCATGCATATACATGTTATGATGAGTATTGTGAGATTTAATTGGACATTACGACAAAGTACATAGACCGTTATCCAGCATGCATCTATGCCTAAAAAGTCCACCTTCATGTTATCATCCGAACCCCCTCCAGTATTAAGTTGCAAACAACAGACAATTGCATTAAGTATGGTGCGTAATGTAATCAACAAATACATCCTTAGACATAGCATTGATGTTTTATCCCTAGTAGCAACAGCACATCCACTACCTTAGAACTTTCTGTCACTTACCCAGATTTAATGGAGGCATGAACCCACTATCGAGCATAAATACTCCCTCTTGGAGTTACAAGTAACGACTTGGCCAGAGCCTCTACTAATAACGGAGAGCATGCAAGATCATAAACAACACATAGATAATAGATTGATAATCAACATAGCATAGTATTCATTATTCATAGGATCCCTACAAACGCAACATGTAGCATTACAAATAGATGATCTTGATCATGTTAGGCAGCTCACAAGATCCAACAATGATAGCACAATTAGGAGAAGACAACCATCTAGCTACTGCTATGGACCCATAGTCCAGGGGTGAACTACTCACACATCACTCCGGAGGCGACCATGGAGGTGAAGAGTCCTCCGGGAGATGATTCCCCTCTCCGGCAGGGTGCCGGAGGCGATCTCCTGAATCCCCCGAGATGGGATTGGCGGCGGCGGCGTCTCTGTAAGGTTTTCTGTATCGTGGCTCTCGGTACTAGAACTATTATCGACGAAGGCTTATGTAGGCGGAAGGGTAGGTCAGGGGGCGCCACGAGGGGCCCACACAACAGGGCCGCGCGGCCAGGGGCTAGGCCGCGCCGCCCTAGTGTGGTGTCGCCTCGTCGCCCCACTTCGTTTCCCTTTCGGACTTCTGGAAGCTTCGTGGAAAAATAAGATCCTGGGCGTTGATTTCGTCCAATTCCGAGAATATTTTTTTACTAGGATTTCTGAAACCAAAAACAGCAGAAAACAACTGGCTCTTCGGCATCTCGTCAATAGGTTAGTGCCGGAAAATGCATAAATGAATGGATCGTAGCGAACAAGAGGGGGGTGAATGGCGCTACGGCAAGTTTTAGTCTTTTTCAAGTTTTATGCAACGGAAGGTAAAGGTGTGACTTTTAGCAATAGGGGTGATCCTACAATGAATATCGGACGAGTGCAACAAGTAAAGGAATCAACAAGATAATGAGAGTAAGGAGTGAGACAACCCGGGGGGCGCGAGGCGAGTCGAGGTTTGTTTCCCGCAGTTCCTTCCACTAAAGGAAGCACGTCTGCATTGAGGAGGTGCTAGTCTCACACAAGAGACTAGGCGGCCACACCACGAAGGAAGGCCTCACCCTCTTCCTCGAGAGAGCTCCACGGAGGTGCTCTCCCTCTTCCACTAAGGCACCGGTCGAGGCGGTGATTCCTTCACAAGGTTGGGGCGAGCTCCACACACAAGGATGCTCCCAACACCCTATGGATCTAGTACATCATCAAGCTAGACTCCATAGCTGCACATCTCCAATGCTCCACCATAGGAACCCATCACCAATGCTCCACCATAGGAACTCTTCCAATGCTCCACCAAAGGAACTCTCCAATGCTCCACCAAAGGAACTCTCCAATGCTCCACCAAAGGAACTCCTCTCCAAGATCCACCAAAGGAACCCTACCACCAAGATCCAGTAAGGAATAGCTAGTATTTGTGAAATCTCTCTTGGTAAAACTATAGATCGGGGTCTCCTCCACCAATCCTCAAAGTTTGGGCAAGATTTGTTGGATGGGGAAGGAGATCCTCAAGGATTAAGCTCAGCAACAATGGAGGAGAGAGAGAGGGAAGAGATAAAATCGTGTTGGGGAAGAAGGGGCCCTTAAATAGGCTCCTCCAAATCCAACCGTTATGTCCAGATTTGGCCTAAGCGGTACTACCGCTTTGGGGTAAGCGGTACTACCGCTCTGAGTTCGAATTCCTTCCAAATCTGGTCAAAGGACGCAGAGCGGTACTACCGCACGAGGTACCGCTCGAGGTACCGCAATAGGGTCCAAACCTTACTGGACTCGAAGCGGTACCAGGGCGGTACGACCGTAACTCGGTTACGGTACCTAAGCGGTACCTTGAGCGGTACTACCGCTCGTGAGCGGTACTACCGCTCCAGGTACTGCAGGGGTACCGCAGCGTGTTTCTGGAGGACGAATCAGCGCAGACTCAGAGTGGTACCGACGGCGGTACCTATAGGGGTAGCGGTACTACCGCTACAGGTACCGGTAGTACCGGCCTGGCTAAATCTGGTTTTCTTCCCTTTTTCTCTCCAACCTTGTGACCTCGCTAAACACACACAAAACCAGAAAACCTATCAACTACGCTTCAGTCTTCTGATCTTGACGCATCCGGCGAGGTCACCGTGCTCTTGCAAATCTAACAATGATACTCAAGGCACACGGTGAGATTACTCAAGTGTTGTCATCAGACACACAAAACTTGGGGTGTGAATTTTGCTCTTACAATCTCCCCCTTTTTGGTGTTTGATGACAACACAAGAGTAGACAATAACATATGATATTATGATGAGATCATTAGATTTGCAAAAACTAGATGGAGCTCCCCCTACACATGTGCATATCATGAATATGTATTTGAATACAAATACACATGTCATAGAGACATCACCCCCCCTAGTTTTTACAAACCAAGCACATGTGCAACATAGATAGATGACGTGTTCAAGTAGCATATGCACAATATGGAGGCAACATAAGATCATGTACGGAGATTTGGGTGAAGTTATCATACCATCGTCTTGAGAATACCCAAACTCACAATAAGATGCCTCCATAGGGTTGTTGATGTAGCCATAAGACAAGATAAGCAACTAGAACCAAACGGCTACAACAACAAAAGGTCCCCATCTACCTAGGAACTTCTCCCCCTTTGGCATCGGAACACCAAAAAGGAGGGTAACAAAACTAGAGGGATGGAGAAAAAGAACATACGACCAAGCTTGCAAAAATCACGAGAGAACAAGCTTGATGGAGGTTCTAAAAACAAGAAGAAGAAAACAAAGAAGAAAGACAAAACAAGGTCACGAAGAACCGAAAAAACCCTCAAAGAGGGGGTGTTGGTGGCCGAAGCCACCGTGTAAGAGTATAGTAGTTGTGAAGTCGCGTAGATGTATCTAGGACTCACGGACTACAACTCAACATGAAGCTCATAAGTCACTTAATTGACAAATAGCAAATGTTTTGGATTTATTTATGCATTATGGGGGGAGTGATAGCTCAATGGATTTAAACCGCACTCCCCCTATGTCCATGCGTGCCTTTCATCTAGATATGATGGTAAGAGTGGTATGTGCGCACGACGGTCAAGCAAAGTTCGACGGATCAATGATATTTAGCTCATGCCTCAACTCAATAAAGCGCTTCTCATCCAAGGGCTTCGTGAAGATGTCCGCCAATTGCTCCTTGGTGCCAATATAGGATAATACAATATCTCCGCGAGCAATGTGGTCCCGGATGAAGTGGTTCCGTATCTCAATGTGCTTCGTCTTGTGATGCGTGTGGTTGGCACGTCCGTTGGGAACCCCAAGAGGAAGGTGTGATGCGCACAGCGGCAAGTTTCCCTCAGTAAGAAACCAAGGTTTAATCGGACCAGTAGGAGTCAAGAAGCACGTTGAAGGTTGATGGCGGCGGGATGTAGTGCGGCGCAACACCAGAGATTCCGGCGCCAACGTGGAACCTGCACAACACAACCAAAGTACTTTGCCCCAACGAAACAGTGAGGTTGTCAATCTCACCGGCTTGCTGTAACAAAGAGTTAACCGTATTGTGTAGAAGATGATTGTTTGCAAAAAATAGTAGAACAATATTGCAGTAGATTGTATTTCAGTAGAGAGAATTGGACCGGGGTCCACGGTTCACTAGAGGTGTCTCTCCCATAAGACAAACAGCATGTTGGGTGAACAAATTACAGTTGGGCAATTGATAAATAAAGAGGGCATGACCATGCACATACATATCATGATGAGTATAGTGAGATTTAATTGGGCATTACGACAAAGTACATAGACCGTCATCCAACTGCATCTATGCCTAAAAAGTCCACCTTCAGGTTATCATCCGAACCCCCTCCAGTATTAAGTTGCAAAGCAACAGACAATTGCATTAAGTATGGTGCATAATGTAATCAACAACTACATCCTTAGACATAGCATCAATGTTTTATCCCTAGTGGCAACAGCACAACACAACCTTAGAACTTTCTGTCAGTGTCCCAGGTGTCAATGCAGGCATGAACCCACTATCGAGCATAAATACTCCCTCTTGGAGTTACAAGCATCTACTTGGCCAGAGCATCTACTAGTAACGGAGAGCATGCAAGATCATAAACAACACATAGATATAACTTTGATAATCAACATAACAAGTATTCTCTATTCATTGGATCCCAACAAACGCAACATATAGAATTACAGATAGATGATCTTGATCATGTTAGGCAGCTCACAAGATCCGACAATGATAGCACAATGGGGAGAAGACAACCATCTAGCTACTGCTATGGACCCATAGTCCAGGGGTAGACTACTCACACATCACTCCGGAGGCGACCATGGCGGCGTAGAGTCCTCCGGGAGATGATTCCCCTCTCCGGCAGGGTGCCGGAGGCGATCTCCTGGATCCCCCGAGATGGGATCGGCGGCGGCGGCGTCTCTGGAAGGTTTTCCGTATCGTGGCTCTCGGTACTGGGGTTTTCGTCACGGAGGCTTTAAGTAGGCGGAAGGGCAGGTCAAGAGGCGGCACGGGGGCCCCACACCACAGGGCCACGCGGCCAGGGCAGGGGCCGCGCCGCCCTATGGTCTGGCTGCCTCGTGGCCCCTCTTCGTCTCCTCTTCGGACTTCTGGAAGCTTCGTGGCAAAATAGGACCCTGGGCGTTGATTTCGTCCAATTCCGAGAATATTTCATTACTAGGATTTCAGAAACCAAAAACAGCAGAAAACAGCAACTGGCACTTCGGCATCTTGTTAATAGGTTAGTTCCAGAAAATGCACGAATATGACATAAAGTGTGCATAAAACATGTAGATAACATCAATAATGTGGCATGGAACATAAGAAATTATCGATACGTCGGAGACGTATCAGCATTCCCAAGCTTAGTTCTGCTCGTCCCGAGCAGGTAAAACGATAACACAGATAATTTCTGGAGTGACATGCCATCATAACCTTGATCATACTATTTGTAAAGCATATGTAGTGAATGCAGCGATCAAAACAATGTATATGACATGAGTAAACAAGTGAATCATATAGCAAAGACTTTTCATGAATAGCACTTCAAGACAAGCATCAATAAGTCTTGCATAAGAGTTAACTCATAAAGCAATAATTCAAAGTAAAAGCATTGAAGCAACACAAAAGAAGATTAAGTTTCAGCGGTTGCTTTCAACTTGTAACATGTATATCTCATGGATATTGTCAACATAGAGTAATATAATAAGTGCAATAAGCAAGTATGTAGGAATCAATGCACAGTTCACACAAGTGTTTGCTTCTTGAGGTGGAGAGAAATAGGTGAACTGACTCAACATTGAAAGTAAAAGAATGGTCCTCCATAGAGGAAAAGCATCGATTGCTATATTTGTGCTAGAGCTTTGATTTTGAAAACATGAAACAATTTTGTCAACGGTAGTAATAAAGCATATGTATCATGTAAATTATATCTTACAAGTTGCAAGCCTCATGCATAGTATACTAATAGTGCCCGCACCTTGTCCTAATTAGCTTGGACTACCGGATCATCACAATGCACATGTTTTAACCAAGTGTCACAAAGGGGTACCTCTATGCCGCCTGTACAAAGGTCTAAGGAGAAAGCTCGCATTGGATTTCTCGCTATTGATTATTCTCAACTTAGACATCCATACCGGGACAACATAGACAACAGATAATGGACTCCTCTTTTATGCATAAGCATGTAACAACAATTAATAATTTTCTCATTTGAGATTGAGGATATTTGTCCAAAACTGAAACTTCCACCATGGATCATGGCTTTAGTTAGTGGCCCAATGTTCTTCTCTAACAATATGCATGCTTAACCATAAGGTGGTAGATCGCTCTTACTTCAGACAAGACGGACATGCATAGCAACTCACATGAAATTCAACAAAGAGTAGTTGATGGCGTCCCCAGTGAACATGGTTATCGCACAACAAGCAACTTAATAAGAGATAAAGTGCATAATTACATATTCAATACCACAATAGTTTTTAAGCTATTTGTCCCATGAGCTATATATTGCAAAGGTGAATGATGGAATTTTAAAGGTAGCACTCAAGCAATTTACTTTGGAATGGCGGAAAATACCATGTAGTGGGTAGGTATGGTGGACACAAATGGCATAGTGGTTGGCTCAAGTATTTTGGATGCATGAGAAGTATTCCCTCTCGATACAAGGTTTAGGCTAGCAAGGCTTATTTGAAACAAACACAAGGATGAACTGGTGCAGCAAAACTCACATAAAAGACATATTGAAAACATTATAAGACTCTACACCGTCTTCCTTGTTGTTCAAACTCAATACTAGAAATTATCTAGACCTTAGAGAAACCAAATATGCAAACCAAATTTTAGCATGCTCTATGGATTTCTTCATTAATGGGTGCAAAGCATATGATGCAAGAGTTTAATCATGAGCACAACAATTGCCAAGTATCACATTACCCAAGACATTAATAGCAATTACTACATGTATCATTTTCCAATTCCAACCATATAACAATTTAACGAAGGAGAAACTTCACCATGAATACTATGAGTAGAAACTAAGGACATACTTGTCCATATGCTACAGCGGAGCGTGTCTCTCTCCCATAAAGTGAATGCTAGGATCCATTTTATTCAAACAAAACAAAAAACAAAAACAAACCGACGCTCCAAGAAAAGCACATAAGATGTGATGGAATAAAAATATAGTTTCAGGGGAGGAACCTGATAATGTTGTCGATGAAGAAGGGGATGCCTTGGGCATCCCCAAGCTTAGACGCTTGAGTCTTCTTGATATATGCAGGGGTGAACCACCGGGGCATCCCCAAGCTTAGAGCTTTCACTCTCCTTGATCATGTTGCATCATACTCCTCTCTTGATCCTTGAAAACTTCCTCCACACCAAACTCGAAACAACTCATTAGAGGGTTAGTGCACAATAAAAATTAACATATTCAGAGGTGACACAATCATTCTTAACACCTCTGGACATTGCATAATGCTACTAGACATTAATGGATCAAAGAAATTCATCCAACATAGCAAAAGAGGCAATGCGAAATAAAAGGCAGAATCTGTCAAAACAGAACAGTTCGTATTGACGAATTTTAAAATGGCACCAGACTTGCTCAAATGAAAATGCCCAAATTGAATGAAAGTTGCGTACATATCTGAGGATCACTCACGTAAATTGGCATAATTTTCTGAGTTACCTACAGGGGAAAACAGCCCAGATTCGTGACAGCAAAGAAATCTGTTTCTGCGCAGTAATCCAAATCTAGTATGAACTTTTCTATCAACGGCTTTACTTGGCACAATAAAACACTAAACTAAGATAAGGAGAGGTTGCTACAGTAGTAAACAACTTCCAAGACACAAAATAAAAACAAAGTACTGTAGGTAAAAACATGGGTTGTCTCCCATAAGCGCTTTTCTTTAACGCCTTTCAGCTAGGCGCAGAAAGTGTGTATCAAGTATTATCAAGAGATGGTGTGTCAACCTTACCTTGGGCTTTACCCTTACCTTTCTTATTGTTTTTCTTTCCCTTTGGTTTAGGAAATATATGATTTCCCCCCGGTATAGAGGTGAATTTCAGAGTGCCTTCTCCCACATCAATGACTGCTCCCAATAGTTTCAGCAGGGATCTTCCGAGTGTGATTTTTCCTGTCCCTACATATTCAACAACAAGATAATCAATGGATATTGTTCTTCCAAGAATGGTTGTATGCACACCTGCGGCTATTCCCTTAGGAATTATAATAGAGTTATCAATGAGAGTTATTTCTTCTCCTCCTTCATCGACTCCCCAAAGTTTCAAAGATTTATAAATGCTTTCAGGCATAAGGCAAAATTCATACATAATATCACAGTAGGCATGAAGAGTTCGATCACCGATAACAATTTTAACAGTAGGATCCCACAATGAAAGTTTAGAGTTCACTAAAACTTGTTCAAGACGATTACGAACGTGGCAATAGTTATTATCCAAGCGAGATGTACTTATCTCGAGATTGTTTAATCTACTATATATGCTAGTGAGGGCTGAATCAAAGTTATTAGCTGAATCATGTGATGCAACCAACTTCTTTATGGCATTAAAAGCTTGATCCACATTGCAATGAAGGAAATCTCCTCCCACTAAAGTATCCAAAGCATATCTATAGCGAACCATAAGACCAAAATAAAAATTACTAAGGAGCAAACTTAGAGTCATTTGAGGTTCAGTTTTACGATAAGAAGTAAAAATTCTAGACCAAGCATCCTTAAAACTCTCCTCATCCCCTTGTTTAAAAGTGAAGACTAATTCTTCAGGCGAAGAAGTAACAGGTTCAGAGCTAGACATGGTAACAAAAGTAACTAATTTTTTTGAATTTTTAGTATAGAGTACAAGACAGTTAATAAAGCAAACTAGATAAAGTAAATGCAAGTAACTAATTTTTTTGTGTTTTCGATTATAGCAAACAAGATAGCAAATAAAGTAAAACTAGCAACTAATTTTTTTGTATTTTGATTTAGTGCAGCAAATAAAGTAGTAAATAAAACTAAGCAAGACAAAAACAAAGTAAAGAGATTGAGAAGTGGAGACTCCCCTTGCAGCGTGTCTTGATCTCCCCGGCAACGGCGCCAGAAATTTGCTTGATGCGTGTGGTTGGCACGTCCGTTGGGAACCCCAAGAGGAAGGTGTGATGCGCACAGCGGCAAGTTTCCCTCAGTAAGAAACCAAGGTTTAATCGGACCAGTAGGAGTCAAGAAGCACGTTGAAGGTTGATGGCGGCGGGATGTAGTGCGGCGCAACACCAGAGATTCCGGCGCCAACGTGGAACCTGCACAACACAACCAAAGTACTTTGCCCCAACGAAACAGTGAGGTTGTCAATCTCACCGGCTTGCTGTAACAAAGAGTTAACCGTATTATGTGGAAGATGATTGTTTGCAGAAAACAGTAGAACAATATTGCAGTAGATTGTATTTCAGTATAGAGAATTGGACCGGGGTCCACGGTTCACTAGAGGTGTCTCTCCCATAAGACAAACAGCATGTTGGGTGAACAAATTACAGTTGGGCAATTGACAAATAAAGAGGGCATGACCATGCACATACATATCATGATGAGTATAGTGAGATTTAATTGGGCATTACGACAAAGTACATAGACCGTCATCCAACTGCATCTATGCCTAAAAAGTCCACCTTCAGGTTATCATCCGAACCCCCTCCAGTATTAAGTTGCAAAGCAACAGACAATTGCATTAAGTATGGTGCGTAATGTAATCAACAACTACATCCTTAGACATAGCATCAATGTTTTATCCCTAGTGGTAACAACACAACACAACCTTAGAACTTTCTGTCACTGTCCCAGGTGTCAATGCAGGCATGAACCCACTATCGAGCATAAATACTCCCTCTTGGAGTTACAAGCATCTACTTGGCCAGAGCATCTACTAGTAACGGAGAGCATGCAAGATCATAAACAACACATAGATATAACTTTGATAATCAACATAACAAGTATTCTCTATTCATCGGATCCCAACAAACGCAACATATAGAATTACAGATAGATGATCTTGATCATGTTAGGCAGCTCACAAGATCCGACAATGATAGCACAATGGGGAGAAGACAACCATCTAGCTACTGCTATGGACCCATAGTCCAGGGGTAGACTACTCACACATCACTTCGGAGGCGACCATGGCGGCGTAGAGTCCTCCGGGAGATGATTCCCCTCTCCGGCAGGGTGCCGGAGGCGATCTCCTGGATCCCCCGAGATGGGATCGGCGGCGGCGGCGTCTCTAGAAGGTTTTCCATATCGTGGCTCTCGGTACTGGGGTTTTCGTCACGGAGGCTTTAAGTAGGCGGAAGGGCAGGTCAAGAGGCGGCACGGGGGCCCCACACCATAGGGCCGCGCGGCCAGGGCAGGGGCCGCGCCGCCCTATGGTCTGGCTGCCTCGTGGCCCCTCTTCGTCTCCTCTTCGGACTTCTGGAAGCTTCGTGGCAAAATAGGACCCTGGGCGTTGATTTCGTCCAATTCCGAGAATATTTCGTTACTAGGATTTCTGAAACCAAAAACAGCAGAAAACAGCAACTAGCACTTCGGCATCTTGTTAATAGGTTAGTTCCAGAAAATGCACGAATATGACATAAAGTGTGCATAAAACATGTAGATAACATCAATAATGTGGCATGGAACATAAGAAATTATCGATACGTCGGAGACGTATCATCTTGCCATGAAGAACCGGATTGTAGGCGATCTTGATTGCGCTCTCATTGTCACACAAAAGAGGCACCTTGCTATACTCGAGTCCATAATCTCGCAAGGTTTGCCTCATCCATAAGATTTGAGCACAACTACTTGCCGCGGCAATATATTCGGCTTCCGCGGTGGAGACGGAGACACAATTTTGCTTCTTCGAGGACCAACACACCAAAGATCTTCCAAGAAAGTGACATGCCCCGGAGGTAGACTTCCTATCAATCTTGTCGCCCGCCCAATCGGAGTCGGTGAAACCAACCAAGGCAAAGTCCGTGTCCCTTGGGTACCATAGTCCGAAGTGTGGGGTATCAACTAAATATCGAAAGATCCTCTTGACCGCCACAAGGTGGCTTTCCTTTGGACTTGCTTGAAACCGTGCACACATACCAACGCTTAACATTATATCCGGGCGAGAGGCACAAAGGTAGAGAAGCAAACCTATCATCGAACGGTAGAGCTTGGTATCCACCGCCTGTTATCACCAGAATTTGACCGAGTCAGAGGTGGGCCGCGATCAAGATGGGCTTGAAGATTATACATGGAAGAATATACATGAATCAGCCTTATATGCAAAGTTTGGGCTAGTTTGCCCGTGTATCTGTAATATAGTAGATTACGTGTCGATTAGTTAGAGTTTGCCTCGTGCACGGTTGGGATTATTCCCACGTTAGAAAGTCTACGGACTATAAATATGTATCTAGGGTTTATGAAATAAACAACAATCACGTTCACCACAAATCAATCTAGGCGCATCGCCAACTCCCTTGTCTCGAGGGTTTCTTCCGGGTAAGCATCATGCTGCCTAGATCGCATCTTGCGATCTAGGCACTACAAGTTTATTCGTTGTTCATGCGTTGCTCGTACTGAAGCCTTTTTGATGGCGAGCAACGTAGTTATCTTAGATGTGTTAGGGTTAGCATTGTTCTTCGTATCATATGCTGTCGTAGTGCAACCCTTAGACATCTAGCCGCCCTTACACCTATCTTAGGTGTAGGGGCGGCACCCCGCTTGATCATTATTTAGTAGATCCGATCCGTTATGGTTGCTCCTTGTTCTTCAAGGATTAGTTTAATATCTGCATAGTTAGGCCTTACAAAGGGTTGGAGGATCCAGCGACGCGTAGGGTGTAGTTTGCTAGCCCTAGACAGGACGTTCCGGGGATCAACCTTGTGTTGGTTTTTAGGCCCTGTCTAGGATCGGCTTACGATCACCGTGCGTGGCCGCGAGGCCCAATCACGAGTAGGACGTTCCGATTATGCGGTGAAAACCCTAAATCGTCGTAGATCGTTTTAGCTTTATCTTGATCAAGCAGGACCACCATATATTCGTACACCTCGTGCGAATCATGGGTGGATCGGCTCCTTGAGCCGATTCACAGGACAACCTGAGAGCCGATCGAGGCTCGTATTTAATGTTTACGTGTATGCCATGCAGGAAACTAAGCGAGGCATCTCCATCACCTTCCTGACCAGGTATAGGTCAGGTGGCACGCCCTTGCACCAGCATCGGACGTGCGTGCCGGAGTCTTTGCGGGCCGTCGCTCGGAGGGACCAGGGCCAGCCGCAGCCCTAAGTTGCTCCCGGCTCTCCTGTGTTGCCCGTCGCTGCTCGCCGGTGGGTTTCTGACCGCAACACATTCTGGCACGCCCGGTGGGACAATCTTCGACATCAACCACATCGCCATCTACATCTGAGATGGCGGACGACACCCCAGTCACGTACGAGGATCTGACCGAAGAGCTCAAGAAGAAGTATGACGAGGTCAAAGCGATCCTCGAAGCCGACCTCATCGGCTCTTTTCACAGAACCCGTTCACATGGCATCAGGTGGAAAGGGTTCTCGCCTGAAGGCACGCTCGATGGAGTAGACCTGTCCGCCCCATCAGAAGAACGCACCAGGTCCCTGCGTCAAGAGATTAGCTACATGGTGGCTCACTCCCTGCACCGCCATTCTGAGAGCCTGGTGAACACTTTGGAGCGTGTCGCTTTTCGGATGATCCAGGAAATCATGAGGCATCAGTACTCTCCGTCAGGACCAGTTCTCGGGACTTACCAAGGAGAGATGCCACTCCAATCCCGTCCACCGCTACCATTCCCATTGACAACACCGGAAGTGCCGAATTCGCCGGCATACGCCGTCGACATGGTGGAGTGCACATACCCCGGGAGGTACCAGCCAAGATTCTCATTCAACATCAACATGGTAGTACTTGGGCGTCACCCTGGTAAGGACGGAGACGAGGGCAGCTGCTCTCATAGCGAGGACAAGGAGGAAGCCGAAGGGTAGTACCTGCACGCGCTAAGGAAGGTGCGGCCTGATCTGGCCGCAAAAGTTCAACGAACCCTGGACGAAGAGGGTCGACCACAAAGGAGAGTATGGCGCCCCGAACGAAGGGAAGCCGGTGATGAGACATCGGCTGGCACAAACGAGATGTAAGCCTCTTTTGAGCAATACAATCAAGATAGGGGCCAATTCCAGCAATCGCCCCGTATTATCCTTGCCATACGCTTCGCCTGCGTTCAGCGTCGATCTAACAGGTGACGGAAAGCTGGGGTATGGGTTTACATCGGCTTGCGAGCTCGAGGAAATCGGCATTAGTCATGACTGCAGAGCCGATGTTCAGGTATAGTCCTGTCGATAACCGCAGAGCCGATATCTGCAGTAACCTGACAGATTCGGCTCGGGGGGGGCACATAATCAGGTAGACAGACGCATGGGCAATAAAATATTAGGAGCCGATGGAAAATCGGCCAGCAAAAAAAAATATAGCAAGTACAGCCGAAGCAGAGTCATCGAGTTTACAATAAAACATTTGTCTCTGAAGGCCCTACTAAAGAAACGCGCCGAGGGCGTGAAGGGCGTCAGCACGGATGCGATCCACCTCGGCGATCTCAGCCTCGTCATCCTCATCTTTACCCGTCACCAGCTGACTGCTCAGGGTACGAATTTCAGCCAGATCGGTCTTCAGATCGGCTGTGAGGCCCTTTGCTTCCTCTTGAGAACGGGCAATAAGGGCTTCCTTGTCTTGGATAAGCTGCTTGGTCACCCTGACCCTCTCTTCAAGGCTCTCCAGTTCCTTGCGCAGGGTCTCGAGTTCGGCGCTATTGGCAGAAGTGTCCGTTTTGGCGTCCAAAGCAGCCTTCTTCTCGTTGAGCCGTTGACACTTGCCTGCAATATCGGCTCTCAATGGAAGCTGGGTGTGGCGAAGAGTAATCCTTTGTCGAGCCGATTGCACCCTTGACTTGAAGACCGACAGAGTAACAGCTGGCCAGAGCTTCACTTGCAGTGTCATAGGGAGATGGGGCTGGATATCTTCGAGGATGCCTTTGACTTCCTCGGAATTTTCAATCAGGGTCTAAATTGAGGAAGAGAGCAAATCCTTGAGACGCTGGAGTGGACCATGGACCGTGCTAGGACTGGGCTCTCCACTTGCCTTGGAAGTAGTTGGTTCGATGGATTCTGGATCGAACGTCAGCAAGCTCGAGAGATCACAACCCTGACAAGGCAAACAAAGTGGGTTTAGCATACAACGAAGAAAGTGATAGAACCAAGGGAAGGGGGTGTACCTCTCCCAAGATAGGAGGAGCAGCCGATGTAGTGATAATCGGCTTTTCTGTGGACTTGGCTAGGTCAGCCACTTGGTCAGCCACGATCGTCGAGGTGGCTAGGTCTAGCGTGGCGGACGGCATCAGTACCTCCTCGACGTCTCGGCTAGAGGTTTCTTCGGTCTGCAGGAGGAAGTGGTTAGCCGATCCAAATGGCAATGGGTTAGCATGAAGTGTAACCGGGAAGATAATTACATTTGAGACCTCCTGGCTTGATGGAGAAGCTCGTGGGTTTTTACGAGCCCTTTTGACGCATCGACGCTTCATGCGTGACCCCGATTTGGTCGGGGCTTGGGGAGCAGGAGGCTCGGGAATCGACCTTTTCTTAGAAGCCGGCGCTGGTGAAGCCGTCTGGCTCTGGGTGGTGGACCTCTCGGAATTGCCCGAGCTCGAATCCCTCTGGCTGGATTCTGCGGCCCCGCTGGAGGTTTCTTCGGTGGAAGTCTGTAGAAAAGAATACGAGCGTGTTGCAAAAGACTGGGAAAGCGGATAAATGTGGACAGGGCACGAATCAACTTACGTGCAAGCTTTCTTGGACGGGAGCTTTGCGCTTCAGGGTCTTCCTGGCAGCCACCTTCCTCACTGCTGTCCTCGCCTGAGTCGAGGCTCGGGGGGCAACTGGCCCCGAAGATGCTTTACTCTTGGGAGCCGATTTCGGTGAAATCGGCTGACTCTGCATTATGACTTTCTTCAGGGGTGGCGAGCTCTGGCAGAAGAGAACCACTGGGGCCGGAGGAAGGAATACGAAGGGGGAGCCATCGGCTTGCGTGGGAGCTGGGCCATCTTGTTGCTGCCAGGAGATGGAGTCAGGTTACAGACAATCACCATAAGCCATCACAAGAAATGTTTAAGTAATGGTACCTGGTCTGCAGGGACGTCATACTCGGCATCAAGTTGTCTCAGCAGCGGTCCTAGAGCCCTTCTGAAGACATGGGTCTTCCACATGGACCACCAAGTCTCGAAACCATCGGTAGTGAAGGAGAAACGGAGGTTGTGGGGAATTGGAATGGCCAAAGCATCGAAGAAGGTATAACACCTTTGGCCAGTAAGGATGTCAGGCAGTTCAGCTCTGCTTGCTGTCAGGTGGTGTAGGAAGAAGTGTGGAGGCACCTGCCCGAGACCAAGCTGTCGGGCTACCACTACCGGTTGGTAAGACTCGTAACCAGGCTTGATGATCCGGTTCGAGGTACTCATACCAACGGGGAGGAAGCAAGGACGAATCATGATAGAATACAGATGCTGGGTGCTAGCGTCATCGGCAAAATTATCCAATCGAAAGGAGACTGGGTTTTCAAAGTTCCCCGAATCAGTATAAGGAAAGAACAGGGGGTTGTCCAAACCTTGGAAGAAAATCTTGAACCACCCTGCTGCTTCCTTAGGGATCAGCCTGCTGCCTGGGAGACCATACAAAGCTTGGCCATAGCTGGTGCATCGGATCTCCTTTCCATTAACATCCGGAAAGGTGCAGGTGGTCAAAGGTGGGAAGTCTGGGATCTGGTTCTGAAAGTATAGCTGAGCCCACAACTGAATAAACCACCAGGGGCCGCCAGTTTTAACTGTCTTTTGAGAGAACAGTTTGAAAGACATCAGTTGAAGAGATCGATAGACCTCTCCAAGAAACAGTTTGCCTAGGCCAAGTTGGGTGCCTTTAGCAAGTTCATAGGCCAGGGAAAGGTAATTCTTGGTAGGGGCGAGTGATGGGCCACAGAATATGAAGTGCTCCAACCAGAAGTTCAGGAAGGCTGTGTGTTCTCTCTCTGTCACAGGGCCTTTGTTTTTCATATAACGATTGAGGTAGGCACCCCAGCTGGTACACTCTTTTTTAGAGGAAAGAGTGAAAGGGACTTTCGGCAGTTTGAATGCAGAAGGGCTTGGGGATGCAATGTCTAGGCCTATGATCATGGCCACATCCAGCAGAGTCGGTGTCATAGGGCCATGGCCAAACATGAAGCAGTTCAGTGCATCAGACCAGAAGTAGCCGATGGTTTTCAGAATATTTTCATTCTTCTCAAGGGGAGACAATGATAATGACAAGGCATCGGCTATCCCTATGGCTTCCCAGGTGGCATAATGGGTTTTGGATACCCTATTGTACCATGCCACCCAACCCTCAGGAGGATTAGGCCAGGCTCGCAGGCAGTCGGCCCAGGAAGTCAGATCTAAGTTCTGATTCACGAAGGGGATTCTGTTAGCTTCGCATGAAATTAAGAGGGCGGGACTCTCGGAAGAACGAGGACCGAGGCACATAGAATTTGCGAGAGAAGGATGTGGCAGTAGGATGTCTGAAACCTAAATTAACAGCGGAACAAAACATTAATTCAGGTGTTTGCTATTAATCCTATGTCGATTCGAATGGCGAGAGGAGGTTAAGGATTACCTTCAGACCGGAGACCATGGCGTTGGTATTGGATGATTCCGCCATTGGATGCGTTGTTGGGGGCGGCGCGGTCGAGATCTGGGATGCAGGTGGTCGTGAGTTGGAACTGCTCAGGCGGCGATTTGGGGATCTGAGTTGCTTTCTCAGATGGAGGTCGCAGGTTACCGTTTGGAGGGGCAGCTAGGTCGACCTCACTCGTGTTTTTATGGTAGAGACCGATGCGATGCCATCGGCTCTTTTGGGAGATCGTTTGACTTTGACTATCGGCAAAAAGTTGACTGGAAATACTTCTTCATTAATAAAAGGAGGGTTTTTTACAATGAAGAGCCGATTGCTCAAGAAAGGGGGAACAAAAGAAAGAGCCGATTGCTCGCGTACTACTGGTCCTACTTTACTAATCTTCGCTGCCCTCGTCATCGGCGTCGTAGCCGCCGCCGGCGCTGCTTCCGGAGAATTCCTCATCACTGCTGCCCCAGCCTTCGGCCGGAGCTTCTTCCTCTTCGTCATCATCGTCATCTTCGCTGTCCGCCCAAGCGCGGAAGCGCTTCGCCGGCGGGTATCTAGCGGAGGAGGAGGAGTCGTCTTCCTCCTCTTCTTCCTGTTCCTCCTCTTCCTCCTCGTCTTCCTCTTCCTCCTCCTTATCGGAGGAAGTGGGGTTCGTCCAGGAGTGGAGGTCATCCTCGCTCTCGCTCTCCAGTTCCCCTTCAATGAGGAACTGGAGGTCGCCTTCCCCATCAGTCATGGGCATGTCACCATCTGGTCCAACAAGGGCTTCTGGTGGGCCATCTGACATGAAGTCGAAGTCCCACTCTGGCTCTGACATCAGCTCACTCGAGGAAGAAGATTGGAAAGAGAGGCCGGAGGAGACGGAGGAGGAAGAAGACATTGTTACAGGGAAAGAGGGCTTTTCGGTGCCGATAGCTAGAACAGAGGAGGGGGATAAAAAGCGAATCAGTCGGCATAGTTAAATAAGGAGGAGCCTAATGGAGATTTAATGACATTGCAGTTTCCAAGGAAGTGGTGCTAAAGCTATCAAATTTTGTAGAGAAGTTGAGAAGGCAAGGCATCATGATGAAGAATACTGCGACGGTTCTGCCACGACATGACCCGACGAAGAAAGAACAGAGTGATTTTGGAATTGTCAATTCCAAAACCAGGGGGGCATGTGTTATCACCAGAATTTGACCGAGTCAGAGGTGGGCCGCGATCAAGATGGGCTTGAAGATTATACATGGAAGAATATACATGAATCGGCCTTATATGCAAAGTTTGGGCTAGTTTGCCCGTGTATCTGTAATATAGTAGATTACGTGTCGATTAGTTAGAGTTTGCCTCATGCACGGTTGGGATTATTCCCACGTTAGAAAGTCTACGGACTATAAATATGTATCTAGGGTTTATGAAATAAACAACAATCACGTTCACCACAAATCAATCTAGGCGCATCGCCAACTCCCTTGTCTCGAGGGTTTCTTCCGGGTAAGCATCATGCTGCCTAGATCGCATCTTGCGATCTAGGCAGTACAAGTTTATTCGTTGTTCATGCGTTGCTCGTACTGAAGCCTTTTTGATGGCGAGCAACGTAGTTATCTTAGATGTGTTAGGGTTAGCATTGTTCTTCGTATCATATGCTGTCGTAGTGCAACCCTTAGACATCTAGCCGCCCTTACACCTATCTTAGGTGTAGGGGCGGCACCCCGCTTGATCATTATTTAGTAGATCCGATCCGTTATGGTTGCTCCTTGTTCTTCAAGGATTAGTTTAATATCTGCATAGTTAGGCCTTACAAAGGGTTGGAGGATCCAGCGACGCGTAGGGTGTAGTTTGCTAGCCCTAGACAGGACGTTCCGGGGATCAACCTTGTGTTGGTTTTTAGGCCCTGTCTAGGATCGGCTTACGATCACCGTGCGTGGCCGCGAGGCCCAATCACGAGTAGGACGTTCCGATTATGCGGTGAAAACCCTAAATCGTCGTAGATCGTTTTAGCTTTATCTTGATCAAGCAGGACCACCATATATTCGTACACCTCGTGCGAATCATGGGTGGATCGGCTCCTTGAGCCGATTCACAGGACAACCTGAGAGCCGATCGAGGCTCGTATTTAATGTTTACGTGTATGCCATGCAGGAAACTAAGCGAGGCATCTCCATCACCTTCCTGACCAGGTATAGGTCAGGTGGCACGCCCTTGCACCAGCATCAGACGTGCGTGCCGGAGTCTTTGCGGGCCGTCGCTCGGAGGGACCAGGGCCAGCCGCAGCCCTAAGTTGCTCCCGGCTCTCCTGTGTTGCCCGTCGCTGCTCGCCGGTGGGTTTCTGACCGCAACACCGCCTTGCCGGTCTCATCAAGAGTGAGTTGACACTTGAGTTGCATCGGAGTTCCAATCCCCTTGGCACCCTTCATATCAAAGCGCTTGAGCATGTCTTGGAGATACTTTGCTTGATTGATGAAGGTGCCGTGTTGCATTTGCTTGATCTCGAACCCAAGAAAGTACTTGAGTTCACCCATCATTGACATTTCAAACCTATTTGTCATCAACATAGCAAACTCATCATTGAATTTTGTGTTAGTAGATCCAAATATGATGTCATCTACATAGAGTTGGCATACGAAAAGCTCCCCATTGACCTTCTTAGTAAAAAGAGTGGGATCGATTTTCCCCACTTCGAAACCACGGTCTTCAAGCAACTCCTTGAGATGCTCATACCAAGCTCTAGGAGCTTGTTTGAGACCATATAGGGCCTTTTTGAGCTTGAAGACATGGTCCGGGAAATGGGGGTCCTCGAACCCCGGGGGTTGCTTCACATATACTTCCTCATGTAGAGGACCATTAAGAAAAGCACTCTTAACATCCATTTGTTGCAACTTAAAGCCATGATGAGAGGCAAAGGCCAAAAGGATACGGATGGACTCAAGCCTTGCGACGGGTGCAAAGGTTTCACCAAAGTCCACGCCTTCGACTTGAGAATAGCCTTGTGCCACCAATCTTGCTTTGTTGCGGATGACCGTGCCACTTTCATCTTGCTTGTTCTTGAAGATCCACTTGGTACCGATAACATTGCGGCAATGATCGGGTCGCTTCATGAGAGTCCATACATCATTCCTCTTGAAGTTGTTGAGTTCCTCTTGCATTGCATTCAACCAATCGGGATCTTTGAGAGCATCATCAACTTTGAGTGGTTCCACTTTAGAGACAAAGGCGTGGTGTGCACAAAAGTTTGCAAGTTGCCTCCGAGTGGTAACATTCCTCTTTAGATCACCAATGATGTTATGCAAGGAATGAGACTTGAGACGCAAGTGTCTTGTAGTAGGATCTTCACGACGAGTGTCGGCTTGAGGAGATGGTTCTTGTGAGTCCTCTTGGCCTTCATCACGGTTTAGGTCCTCGCCTTGACCTCCATTGTCGTTGAAAGAGGCAACTTTGTCATGAGATCCGGATGGCTCGGGGGTATATGGAATATTATTGTCCATGAAGACTATCCCCGAACCACTCGGAGAAGAACTTGAAGCTTGACCTTGGTCACTTGATGTTGGGTGTTGAGGTAGACGAGCTTGCGGTGTATGTTGTTCTTGAGCTTGTTGAGGTGAACTTGGACTTGATTGTTGTTGTAGATGTCGAGGTTGATCTTGAGGTTGAGGTTGAACTTGAGGTTGTTGTAGAGGTTGACTTGCATTTGTTAGATCAACGGAAGAAGCTTGGCCTTGTGGTGTAGATGGCTCCACTTGGGTGGAACTTGGTCCTTCCCCGGTACTCATAGAAGGTAGCTCTTGAGGTAGGCGAATGCCAACACCCATCCTTCCTATGGTATCCGGGGGAATTGCATCTCCTTTCTCACAAGAAGCACTTCGCTCCTCCAAAGATCTATCATCTTCATCGAACGTCACATCACAAGATTCTACAACACGTCCACTTGACTTGTTGAAGACTCTATAGGCGTGAGAATCCATAGCATAGCCAACAAAAATTCCTTCTTGAGCTCTTGAATCAAACTTGGATAGGCGCGTGTCCTTGACAAGTATGTAGCATTTGCATCCGAAGACCTTGAAGTATGACACATTAGGCTTGTTGCCGGTGAGGATCTCATATGGTGTCTTCTCAAGACCTTTGCGAAAGTAGAGGCGATTAGTAGCATGGCAAGCGGTAGAGATAGCTTCCGCCCAAAAATTGTAGTTGGACTTGTATTCCATCATCATGGTTCGAGCGGCTTCGATCAAGGTTCGATTCTTCCTTTCGGCGACCCATTTTGTTGGGGAGTATATGGCATGGAGTATTGGTGTTCGATTCCTTCCTCGCCGAGGAAGTCATCCAATGTGTAGTTCTTGAACTCCGTTCCATTGTCGCTCCTTATTGCGAGAATCTTGTTGTCGTACTTGCGTTGAACTTGGTTGGCAAACTCCATCATGGTCCGTTGAGTCTCACTCTTGTACTTGAAGAAGAATACCCAACAATAGCGTGAATAGTCATCAACGATGATGAGGCAATACTTCTTTCCTCCAAGACTTTCATGAGATGGTGGACCAAAGAGATCAACATGTAGGAGCTCCAAGCATCTTGTGGTAGAGATGATAGTCTTGGCCTTGTGAGGAGCTCCATGCATTTTTCCTTGTACGCAAGCCCTACAAACACGATCCTTGCAAAAAGAGACATCTTCTTTTAGTCCGAGAATGTGGCCACCCTTGTGGAGACTTTGCAAAGTCCTCATGTTGACATGGGCTAGTCGGCGATGCCATAACCAACCCTTGTCACCTTTGGCGAATAGCCAAAGAGCGGAAGACGTTGTCTTTCCGGAGAAATCAACAACATACAAACCGTTCTCTACATATCCAACAAAAGCTACATTGAGTGTCTTGCTCCACAAGAGGACCACCATATGTTCATCAAAGAATGTGCATAAACCCATACGAGCAATTTGATGAACGGAGAATAAGTTGTAAGCAAGGGTCTCGACAAGGAGGACATTCACAAGTGAGATGTCGGGTGTTACCACCACCTTGCCAAGACCCAATACCTTAGAGCACGTGTTGTCGCCATATGAAACGGTAGAGAGAGAAGGCACGAGGTCGACAACAATATACTTGCTTCCGGTCATATGACTTGTGGCTCCACTATCAACCACCCATTTAGCACCACCGGAAGCATAGTCCTACAAGGAATCAAGTCTTGGATTTAGGTACCCATTTTTCAATGGGTCCTAGCATGTTAGTAACAAGGGGTTTGGGAACCCAAATAGTCCAATCAACATTGTCCTTTTGAGGACCAATAAAGCGAGCACGAATATGTCCATAGTAATCAACAAAAAGAACATGAGAAGGGTTGTTAGAACCGGCGAAACCCGTGGAGGCGGAGGTGGGTACTCCATCTCTTCTTGAGCTTGCATTGCTCCCTTCAAGGTTGGTCTCCATGTTCTCCTTGTCCTTCTTCTTCTTGGTCCTCCTCTTCCTCTTTCTCTTTGGCTTGGTAGCCACTCCTCCTCCATTGCGCGAGCCCTCTTTGGCTCCATCTTTAGCTTCAATGATTCCTTCCAAGTACTTGGCTTGAACTTGGAGTCTATCAACCTTGGTCTTCAAGCGATTGACTTCATCTTCATGCTCCGGGTGTGGATGGCAAATATCAAACACTTGGACCTCCTTTGCCTTGTTCACCCGGAAGTGTTCCATCAAAGCTTCTTCTTGGAGAGCATTCATCTTCATGAGCATGCGCTTGTCATTCTCCATCTTGGCAATGTCACTTTCATGAGTGCAACATGCACGGTCCTTGCTCAAAGGAAAGTACTCCTTCAAGGTTTCTTCTTGCATGGAGTTGACCTCCGTGAGCTTGGCTTCCCTTCTCTTCAAGGCGGCTATTTGCTCCTCATGATCACAACACGTATCCTTCTCCTTGCTCATGCGGAGACACTCCACCAACGACTCTTCTTGCTTGCTACTCAAACTCAATAGCTTGGCCTTGGTGATCTCAAGAGCGGCAATTTCTTCTTCATGGTTGCAACATGAGGTCTTCTCTTTGAACAAGCGATAGTACTCATTCAAGGCTTCTTCTTGAAGAGCATTGACTTCCAAGAGGAGAGCATTGTGCCTCCTCAAGGAAGTAACTTGATCCACAAGCTCATCATGGGAAGAATCGGGGTCTTCATCATCTTTTCCTTTGTTGGCTTCCTCGAGCGAGAGCATCTTCTTCTTGAGGTCACCAACCAACTCAAGAGCATGGTCTCGATCCTTGGTGAGACGTGAAACAATAGCTTCATTCTTGTCTTCAAGAACAATGACACTAGCTTCAAGAGACATGCGAAGATTCCGTTCATCATCAAGCTCCTCCTTGAGATTGGCAAGCTCAAAGGCCGCTTCCCTTTCCAACTTCTCCCTCTTCTCGATAAGATCTTGTGCCGCACCAAGTTGGTCTAAGAGAGCCCCAACATGAATCTTGGTATCCCCCTTCATGTTAGTGAGAAAAGAATCCAAGGAATCCAAACTCATAATCTCACGTTTAACGGCGAGACTAGTGGCATCATCAATATATAAGGCATTAGAAGAGGATGATGGTTAGGAAGGAGATTTTACCTCCATGGATACCTTTGCCATATGGCACCGAGCATTGTTGGTGACGAGGTTCTCATTAGGAGAGTCGAAGAGGGAGTTGGAGGGAGTGGAAATGGCGATGGCGGCCACTCCCTCTCCTTCCTTGTTGGAGCGCTTGTCCTCATGATCCCCATCTTCATCGGAGGTGTACTTTTCTCGAATGATGAAGGCTCTAGGCTTCTTGTTGGAGGATACCTTGTCGTCATCGGACCTTGGGGAGAACTTGGAGAAACCTTCGGAGAGTGGCTTGTACCTATCCTTTGGGATAAGCTTTCCACCATGATCTTCTCTTCTCTCAAACATACAATCCGCGACAAAATGATTCTTGTCGCCGCAATTGTAGCATGTTCTTCCCTTTGTCCCTTCTCTTGGGCTCTTGGAGAGTCTTCTTGGAGAATCACGTGATCTTCTTGGTCTTGTGTTTCGGGACATGTTTCCATCCCAAAACTTCTTGGCGGCGAGAGCCATGTGCTCATGGTAGTTGAGCTTGAGATCATCCGAACCCCACTCAACGGGATCCTCATCACTTTCACTAGCTTCATGCACCTTCATCTTCAATGCAAGGTTGGGCTTGCGGGAGTTGTGGGCGCGAGCAACAAGATCCTCCGCATTCTTCTTGGAGATGTCCAAAGCGATGACTTCGCTAAGGACTTCGTCGGATGTCATAGCATGGAAGGAGGCGTTTTGGCGGATGGCCGTCAACTTCACTTCCTCATAAGGGAGGAGAGCGTTGTAGAACTTGCGCTTGATCCAATGGTCATCCACGAACGTTGCTCCAAGATCTTGCATTTGTACGGCAAGAGCGATGAGGCGCCGATACATTTCTTCGGGGGTCTCTCCTTCAATCATGACGAAATTGTCGGCCATGTTGTTCACTTCATCAAAATGAGAGCTTTGGATGCTTGCATTGCTGAGGAAGAGCTTCTCAAGTTTGTCCCATGCTTCCTTGGCGGTCTTGAGCGAGCGCATATGAGCGCGGTCCTTGGGGGTGATGGCCATATGAATCATGTTGATGGTGGTGGCGTTGAGTTGGTCATCCATCACATCTCTTCTTGTCAAGCTCTTTGGATCTCGTGGTGAATAGCCCTCCTCAATGATACGCCAAAGCTCGGTAGAAGCGCTGCGCACATGAGAACGCATTAAGAATTGCCAATTCACAAAGTTGTTTGACTCGAGTAACGGTGGTGAACCATGCGACAAGATATGCGGCATCGGTATCGGAACGTTGATGGTGTAATCATTTGGTGGTGGCACCGCATGATAAACCCCCTGACGTTCCGCAACCGGTGTGTCATCATCCTTCCCTTTTGTTGAAGTGCCGGTATCCCCAACCCCTTCCTTTTGTGAATCTTTTGTCACTTCCGCGACAAAATCAACAAGAGGAAGGGTGTTAGCTTTTGGTGGCGGATTCTCGTTACTTGCACTTGGTGGAGGGTTTGGTTTTTGTACAACCAACTCCATCATCATCGCCTTCATTTGGGCAACGATGGATGACTCCAATTTCTTGAGGTCATCCAACATAGCCGTCGTGGAATCGATGGGCGATGATGGAGCGGGTGGCACAAGGGAAGGTGACCCATTCTTATCCGACTCTTGTTCGGCCATTTCTTAGGCGGTAAAGCCCGAGCAAGAGAACCTTGCTCTGATACCACTTGAATGGATCGTAGCGAACAAGAGGGGGGGGTGAATGGCGCTACGGCAAGTTTTAGTCTTTTTCAAGTTTTATGCAACGAAAGGTAAAGGTGTGAGTTTTAGCAATGGGGGTGATCCTACAATGAATATCGGACGAGTGCAACAAGTAAAGGAATCAACAAGATAACGAGAGTAAAGAGCGAGACAACCGGGGGGCGCGAGGCGAGTCGAGGTTTGTTTCCCGCGGTTCCTTCCACTAAAGGAAGTACGTCTGCGTTGAGGAGGTGCTAGTCTCACACAAGAGACTAGGCGGCCACACCACGAAGGAAGGCCTCACCCTCTTCCTCGAGAGAGCTCCACGGAGGTGCTCTCCCTCTTCCACTCCGGTCGAGGCGGTGATTCCTTCACAAGGTTGGGGCGAGCTCCACACACAAGGATGTTCCCAACACCCTATGGATCTAGTACATCACCAAGCTAGACTCCATAGCTGCACATCTCCAATGCTCCACCATAGGAACCCATCACCAATGCTCCACCATAGGAACTCTTCCAATGCTCCACCAAAGGAACTCTCCAATGCTCCACCAAAGGAACTCTCCAATGCTCCACCAAAGGAACTCCTCTCCAAGATCCACTAAAGGAACCCTACCACCAAGATCCACTAAGGAATAGCTAGTATTGGTGAAATCTCTCTTGGTAGAACTATAGATCGGCGTCTCCTCCACCAATCCTCAAAGTTTGGGCAAGATTTGTTGGATGGGGAAGGAGATCCTCAAGGATTAAGCTCAGCAACAATGGAGGAGAGAGAGAGGGAAGAGATAAAATCGTGTTGGGGAAGAAGGGTCCCTTAAATAGGCTCCTCCAAATCCAACCGTTATGTCCAGATTTGGCCTAAGCGGTACTACCGCTTTGGGGTAAGCGGTACTACCGCTCTGAGTTCGAATTCCTTCCAGATCTGGTCAAAGGACGCAGAGCAGTACTACCGCAAGAGGTACCGCTCGAGGTACCGCAACAGGGTCCAAACCTTACTGGACTCGAAGCGGTACCAGGGCGGTACGACCGTAACTCGGTTATGGTACCTAAGCGGTACCTTGAGCGGTACTACCGCTCGTGAGCGATACTACCGCTCCAGGTACTGCAGGGGTACCGCAGCGTGTTTCTGGAGGACGAATCAGCGCAGACAAAGAGCGGTACCGACGGCGGTACCTATAGGGGTAGCGGTACTACCGCTACAGGTACCGGTAGTACCGGCCTGGCTAAATCTGGTTTTCTTCCCTTTTTCTCTCCAACCTTGTTACCTCGCTAAACACACACAAAACCAGAAAACCTATCAACTACGCTTCAGTCTTCCGATCTTGACGCGTCCGGCGAGGTCACCGTGCTCTTGGAAATCTAACAATGATACTCAAGGCACACTGTGAGATTACTCAAGTGTTGTCATCAAACACACAAAACTTGGGGTGTGAATTTTGCTCTTACAATAAATATGACATAAAGTATGTATAAAACATGTGAGTATCATCATAAAAGTAGCATGGAACATAAGAAATTATCGATACGTTGGAGACGTATCAATGCTTTCATTGGAAAATATTATCCTCTTGCTAAAATTATATCTTTGAGAACTAGCATTGTGAATTTTAAGCAATTGGATAATGAACATGTTGCCCAAGCATGGGAGAGAATGAAATCTTCGATAAAGAATTTCCCTACCCATGGACTAACTACTTGGATGATCATCCAAACCTTTTATGCAGGATTAAATTTTTCTTCAAGGAACCTATTGGATTCAGCAGCTGGAGGTACTTTTATGTCCATCACTTTGGGTGCTGCAACAAAGCTTCTTGATGATATGATGATCAACTACTCTGAATGGCACACTGAAAGGACTCCTCAAGGTAAGAAGGTAAATTCTGTTGAAGAAACCTCTTCCTTGAGTGATAAGATTGATGTTATTATGTCTATGCTTGTTAATGGTAAATCTCATGTTGATCCTAATAATGTTCCTTTAGCTTCATTGGTTTCTCAAGAAGAGCATGTTGATGTGAACTTCATTAAAAATAATAATTTCAACAACAATGCTTATAGGAATAATTTTGGTAACAACAACTATAGGCCATATCCTTCTACTAGTGATAATGGTTATGGTAATTCTTACAACAATAGTAGGAATGTACCCTCTGATCTTGAAGTCATTCTTAAAGAATTTATTAATACACAAAGTGCTTTTAACAAATTCATTGAGGAAAAGTTTGGTAAAATTGATGTTCTTGCTTCTAAGGTTGATAGTCTTGCTCTTGATGTTGATCTTTTGAAACTGAAAGTTATGCCTAATGAAGTTAAAGATACTAAGTCATTTGCTACATCAAATGCTATCCAAATTTGAATTAATGACAATATTAGAATGATGGCTGAATTGCATGCTAGGTGGGAAAGAGAAGAAAAACTTGCTAAAGGGAATAATATAGCTAGAGTTTGGACTATTACCACCACTAGTAATGTTGATGCTTCACATGTTGCTAAACCTCCTACTATCAATGGTAAAATAATTGGTGTTGGCAATGTTTCTACTTCTACTACAAAGCGTGCAAAATTGCCTGAAACTGCTGAAACTGTTTGTGATAAAAGTGCTGAAATTTTTCAAAGTGTTGGGGACAATGGTCCCATTGCTTTAGATCATATTGGTTTTGATTTTGATAATTGTCATATTTCTGAAGTTATTAAGTTCTTGCAAAAACTTGCTAGAAGTCCTAATGCTAGTGCTATAAACTTTGCCTTTACAAAACATATTACAATGCTCTCATTAAAGCTAGGGAAGAGGAATTAAAACTTGAAGCTTCTATCCCTAGGAAGTTGGAAGATGGTTGGGAGCCCATCATTAAAATGAAGGTCAATGTTTTGATTGTAATGTTTTATGTGATCTTGGTGCAAGTATTTCTGTTATGCCTAAGAAACTTTATGATATGCTTGACTTGCCACCTTTGGAATGTTGTTATTTGGATGTTAATCTTGCTGATAATTCTATAAAGAAACCTTTGGGGAGAATTGAAAATGTTCACATTACGGTTAACAATAAAATTGTCCCCGTTAATATTGTTGTTTTCGATATTGAATGCAATGCATCTTGTCCTATTGTTTTGGGAAGACCCTTTCTTCGAACCGTTGGTGCTATTATTGATATGAAAGAAGGAAATATTAAATATCAATTCCCTCTTAAGAAAGGTATGGAACACTTCCCTAGAAATAGAATGAAGATGCCTTTTGATTCTATTATTATAAAAAATTATGATGTTGATGCTTCTTTTCTTGATGTTACTTGATTTTCACTTTCTGCGCCTAGCTGAAAGGCGTTAAAGAAAAGAGCTTATGGGAGAGACAACCCATTATTTTATTTCTGAAATTTTTGTTTTATATTTGAGGCAAGGTGCTTGTTACTACTGTAGCAATACCTTTGTATCTTTATTTTCTTACATTGTTGTGCCAAGTAAAGTCTTTGATAGAAACTTGATACTAGATTTGGATTTCTGCGCAGAAACAGATTTTTAGCTGTCACGAATTTGAGCTTTTCTCTCTGTAGAAAAATCTAAAAATTCTGAAAAATTTCATGAGTAATCCTCAGATATGTACGCAACTTTCATTCAACTTAAGCTTTTCCATCTGAGCATGTTAAGTGCCTCGAAAAAATTCGTCTTTACGGACTGTTCTGTTTTTGACAGATTCTGCCTTTTATTTCGTATTGCCTGTTTTACTGTGTTTGAGTGGATTTCTTTGTTCCATTAAATTTCAGTAACCTTGGGTAATGTCCAGAAGTGTTGGGAATGATTGTGTCCTTGCTGAACATGTGAATTTTTGATTATGCACTAAACCTCTAATGAGATTGCTTTGACTTTAGTGCGAAGGAAGTTTTCAAGGATCAAGAGAGGAGGATAATATAATATGATCAAGAAGAGTGAAAAGTCTAAGCTTGGGGATGCCCCCATGGTTCATCCCTGCATATTTCAAGAAGACTCAAGCATCTAAGCTTGGGAATGCCCAAGGCATCCCCTTCTTCATCAACAACTTATCAGGTCACCTCTAGTGAAACTATATTTTAATTCCGTCACATCTTATGTGCTTTACTTGGAGCGTCCGTGTGCTTTTATCTTTGTTTTGTTATTTTAGTTTTCTGAATAAATCGGATCCTAACATGCTTGTGTGGGAGAGAGACACGCTCCGCTTTTTCATTTGAACACTTGTGTTCTTCGTTTTATTTTTATGTTCATGGCGAAAGCTGAAAGCCGCAGCACTTATTGTTATTTGGTTGGAAACAGAAAATGCTTCATGTGGTAGTTGGTATATTGTCTTGAATAATTTGATACTTGGCAATTGTTTTGAGCTCTCAAGTAGATCATGTTTAAGCTCTTGCATCATGTAGTTTAAACCTATTAGTGGAGAACTACCGTAGAGCTTGTTGAAATTTGGTTTGCATGATTGGTCTCTCTAAGGTCTAGATATTTTCTGGTAAAAGTGTTTGAGCAACAAGGAAGATAGTATAGAGTCTTATAATGCTTGCAATATGTTCTTATGTAAGTTTTGTTGTACCGGTTTATACTTGTGTTTGCTTCAAGCAACCTTGCTAGCCAAAGCCTTGTACTGAGAGGGAATGCTTCTCGTGCATCCAAAACCTTGAGCCAAAACCGATGCCATTTGTGTCCACCATAACAACATACTATGTGGTATTTTTCTGCCATTCCAAGTAAATACTTCATGTGCTACCTTTAAACAATTCAAAACTTTATTACTCCTTATTTGTATCAATGTTTTATAGCTCATGAGGAAGTATGTGGTGTTTTATCTTTCAATCTTGTTGGGAAGACTTTTGATACGTCCAAAACGTATCTACTTTCCCGAACACTTTTGCTATTGTTTTGCCTCTAATCTGTGTATTTTGGATACAACTAACACGGACTAACGCTGTTTTCAGCAGAATTGCTCTGGTGTCTCATTTTTGTGCAGAAATTCAACTTTCAGGAAAATCCCCAGAATTTATGTCGAAGGTCTTATTTTTCCAGAAGAATCACGAAGCCAGAAGGGTAGACCTGGGGGAGGCCCAGGCCCCCCAGACACTAGGCCGGCGCGGCCCAGGAGGGGGGCGCGCCGCCCTAGTGTGTGGCCTCCTCGGCTGGCCTTCGACGCCCTCCTCTGGACTACTTAAGGGTTTCGGTTTAAAAACGCGAGAGGAGAAGTCGAAGTCGCCAGAAACCTCCCAGTACGCCGCCACCGTCGCGAAACTCCGTCTCGGGACCAGAAACTCCGTTCTGGCACTCCGCCGGGACGGGGAATTGGAGGAGATCATCGCCATCATCACCACCGACGCCTCTCCATCGACTAGCAATGTTTCCCCCATCCATGTGTGAGTAATTCCCCCGCTGTAGGTTGAAGGGGATGGTAGGGATTGGATGAGATTGGTCATGTAATAGCATAAGATTGTTAGGGCATAGTGCCTAGTGTCCGTAATTGGTACTTTGATGATATTGTTGCAACTTGTTATGCTTAATGCTTGTCACTAGGGCCCGAGTGCCATGATCTCAGATCTGAACATGTTATTGTTTCATCATGATATGCATTGTTTTATGATCTTACCTGCAAGTTGTATACACATGTCGCTGTCCGGAACCCGAGGCCCCGAAGTGAAAGAAATTGGGACAACCGGAGGGGATGGCAGTGATGTGAGGATCGCATATGTTCACGGAGTGTTAATGCTTTGCTCCGGTACTCTATTAAAAGGAGTACCTTAATATCCGATAGATTCCCTAGAGGCCCGGCTGCCACCGGCTGGTAGGACAAAAGATGTTGTGCAAGTTTCTCATTGCGAGCACGTACGACTATATACAGAACACATGCCTATGGATTGCTTTGTACTTGGACACCATTTTATTATTATCTGCAAATGCCCTTCTTAGATTGTTACATGAGTTTCTCTCATCCATGCAACGCCCGTCATCCATCCCTGTGCCTACAGTATTTTAATCCTGCTGTTTACTAAAATCACTACTGCTGTCTCTGTTACTCTGCTGCTGTTATTTCACTACTGCTATCGCTGTTACCACATTATCGATAAACTCTTGCGAGCAAGTCTGTTTCCAGGTGCAGCTGAATTGACAACTCCGCTGTTAAGGCTTTCAAGTATTCTTTGTCTCCCCTTGTGTCGAATCAATAAATTGGGTTTTACTTCCCGCGAAGACTGTTGTGATCCCCTATACTTGTGGGTCATCAAGACTATTTTCTGGCACCGTTGCCGGGGAGCATAGCTTTGTTCGGAAGTTCACTTGGATTGATATTGTTCGCTGCAAATTCTCCATCATGGGTAAATTTCGCGATCCTAAAGTCGCCATATTGTTCGCTGCAAATTCTCCATCATGAGTACCACTGCTTCTCTTGATTCACCATCTGTGATGAGTCAACTTGTTTCACCGCCGCAAGCTTCACTTGCTGGTACTTCTGCTGAATCTGAAAACTCTTATAATATTGATAATGTTTCTGCTGTGCTTGATGATAGTGGTTCATTGGGATCTTTTCTAGATGCTACAATTGCTAGGTATAGACAAATTGAAAATACTGAAACTCCTAATGCTGCTACACCTGTTAATTCACCTGAGTCTGTTGATTATTCTAGTGATGATCCTGATGAGGATTATGTGGAGCTTAATGATGATTTTATTGATAAATGCAATGCTATTATTGATGCAAGAAAAATTAAAAAGTTTCTTGCACAACATACTGTTAGATATAAGCTATCTCCTGATCCTAAATTTGCCACATCTCCTATAAACATTAAGGATAAAGATTATGATTTTTCTCTTGATCTATCTCATATAGCTATTGTAGAGAAAGCACCCTTTTGTGGCACTGAAAAAGAAAGTGCTGTAGAACATATGAATGAACTTTCTTCTATGAGTAGCTTGTTTTCTGATGATGTCAAGATGCGTACTTATTTCGTTGCTAAATTTTTTCCTTTCTCATTAAAGGATGATGCTAAAACTTGGTATAATAATTTGCCTCCTAGCTCTATTAAAAGTCCAGGTGATTTGCTTAATGTTTTCTTTCGGAAATACTTTCCTGCTAGTGCTCAACATGCTGCTTTGCAGAAAATTTATAGCTTTGACCAGGAAGATGGAGAGAAATTGCCTGAAGCATGGGCAAGATTTTGCTCTCTTATCAGAGCTCGACCTGGACATGAATTGGAAAAGCATGATTTACTTGATATATTTTATAGTGGACTAACCGTTGAGTCTAGAGCATATCTGGATAGTTGTGCTGGTTGTGTTTTCAGGAAAAGAACTCCAGACGAAGCTGAAGAATTATTGGCTAAAATAGGCCAGAATCATGATGATTGGACTACACCTGAACCAACTCCGACGCCAATAATGAAGAAGAGGGGTTTGATTAAATTGAATGATGAAGATATGAGGGAAGCCAATAAGTCTCTTAAGGAGAAAGGTATTAAATCCGAAGATGTGAAGAACTTACCTCCCATAGAAGATTTGTGCGAGATAATTCCCCCTTCATCCATGATTGAGGTAAACTCCCTTCAACGCTTTACTAGGGAAGATATTCCGTATTCAAAACCTCCTGCTCAATTCTTAGATGAGTTTGATAATTATATTGTTAAGCAAGAAAATTTTAATATGAGAGTAGAGATTCATCTGATGGAAAATTCTCAAGCTATTAGCAATTTGCATGATATTATGGAGAGAACCTCCAATGATGTTAAGATGCTTGTTAAACATTTTCAAATGTTTCAAACTCAAACTGATCAACTCACTAAAGTGCAAAATGACTTGTTAAAAAATAATTCTAAAGAGAAACATGCTTATGAAGTAACAACTAGAGGCGGTGTTTCTACCCAGGATCGTCTATATCCTGAAGGGCATCCCAAAAGAGTTGAACAAGATACTCAACGAATTGAACCTAGTGCTCCCTCTAAGAAAAAGAAGAAGAAACATAAAAATGTTGTAGAATCCTCTGAACCTGTTAATGATCCTAATAGTATTTCTATTTCTGATGCTGAAACTGAAAGTGGTAATGAACATGATAATGATAATGATAAGAATGATGCTTCTGATAAAGAAGAGGTTGAAGATGAACCTGAAAAGCATGCTAAAAATAAAAAGTATACTAAAGAAGATTTTATTGCTAAGAAACATGGTAATGAAAGGGAACATTGGGTACAAAAGCAAATGCCTTTTCCTGCTAAGAAACTAAAATCGAAGGAAGAAGAACACTATAATAAATTTTGCGATTGGATGAAACCTTTATTCTTGCAAATCCCTTTGACTGATGCTATTAAATTGCCTCCTTATTCAAAGTATATGAAAGATATTGTCTCTAACAAAAGGAAAATTCCTAATGAGGAGATTTCCACTATGCTTGCTAATTACTATTTCAATGGCAAAGTTCCAAAGAAGTTGGGCGACCCAGGTATACCGACTATTCCCTGTTCTATTAAGAATAATTATGTTAGAACTGCTCTATGTGATTTGGGAGCCGGTGTTAGTGGTATGCCTTTTTCTCTTTATAAGAGACTTTATTTAGATAAGTTGATATCTACTGATATATCTTTGCAAATGGCTGATAAATCTACTGCTATTCCTGTTGGTATATGTGAGGATGTTCCTGTTCAAGTTACTAATAACTGCTTGATATTAACTGATTTTGTTGTGTTGGAAATGCCTGAAGATGATAATATGTCTATTATTCTTGGGAGACCTTTTCTTAACACCGCACGGGCTGTTATTGATTGCAATAAAGGAAAAGTTACTTTCAATGTTGATGATAAGGAGCATACCGTCTATTTCCCCAAGAGGATTGATAAAGTATGTGGAGTTAATACTATTTCTAATGTGAGAACTATCAAAGTCAGAACTATTGATTGTCCTATAAATGAGCCTAAAGAAGGATATCAAAATCTTATGATTGGATCCATATCAATACAATTCAAGGTAACATGATTGATTTGAGGTTTATTTCTTCTTATGCTGTGTAAAATTTATTTGGTGGCAAGACCTGATCAACCTTGTTAACAAATACTTTTTATATGCATAGAGGAGGTAAACAACATTTCTTTCTTCCTCCACTTGTTCTACTTGCTGTAGCACTTTTGTTTTGCAAAGTTCCTTAGTTAATTAGAGATTTCAAAATCTTTTCCTGTCCAGTAATAATAAACTTAATACCCAGAAATGTGCATTTTTCAAAGTTTTCAAAAATTCACAAAAATTATACAGTTGGTCTTATTTTTCGAAGACGCACCTGGGAGCACCTGGGGATGACCAGTGGGGCACCCCAGGGTGGCACCCCACAGGCCAGCGTGGCCAGCAAGGGGGGCGCGCCACCCTGGCGTGTGGGTCCCCCTTTGCCCCACTTTTTCATCTCTTCCTCCCACTCTCTTCTCTCTCCCGAAAAAACTCGCACCAGTTTCCTCTCACTCGCGTTTCTGCTCAAGAGCTCAAGATTTCTCGATCTCTTTGCTTAGCCCAGATTTCTGTCTGAAATTTGGCACATTTGCTCTCCGGTATGTGACTCCTCCGATTATCCAAGTAGAATTTTGTTTGGTTGAATATATCTTGAATATTTTGCTGCTGTAGGTAACATGTTTAGTAAGCTTGCATGCTTGTTCTAAGTTGTAGAAACTAGTTTTGATGCATGATTAGTACTCTAGCAAGTTCCTATAGTAGTTTCCTTCAATTATATGTCACCAAATCAAATTTTATATTGTTGTTGAAATTTTTTAGAAAATGGAGTGGAATAGGCATCAACTAAACCAACAAGAATTGGAGGTGCAACAAGTCATGAGAGTTAACCGCAAAGAGGGAGTATACCCCTCTTACTACCCGTGCACAGACTTCATGAGAAGTGCAGGAATCTTGGGAGATGTTCAGAATCTAATTTCTCGTGCAGGGTTGGATGATTTTGTTGACGGAGAACCATGCCAATATGCAAAATTGACTATGTCTGTTGTGCAGGATTTTAAGTTCAATTGGTCGCAATCTAACCCCACGGTTCGGTACAAAATTTATAATAAAACTGTCAACTTGCCATTCGATGATTTTTGTGCAGCAATTAGAGTGCTGCAATGGGGATCATGCGAGAAGATAAGGGGATCGCCGCAAGAGCTTTTGAACCTCTTCGAGATGATTTGTCATGGAAGAAGTTTCTCAGAGGATGGTGGTAAAATCAGTAGCATTCAACTCCCAGCTATTCGCTACTTTGCTTATTTCATTACTAAGTGCGTTCTTGCTAGAAAGAATGCAAGTAAATTATCTATCCAGGATTTAGCTTTTCTAGCTGCTGCATTGCAAGGTAATAAGACCTATAATTTGGGTGCTTTGATAGCCTATAGACTTGCTACTAACCGTGAGAAGGGCGGAATTTGCGGAGGTCTCATCGCCTCTCGTTTATTAGCTATGCATTGTGTAGAACCTCATCATCTTGATATTCAGCTTCCCATAGAGAAACTTGACATAGTATCCATGATTAAACATGAATTTGTTTCTGATTCGTCTAATTTGGGTAGCCTGTCTTACAAGATAACATTTTACAAGAAAACTTGGAGAACAACTAAGAAAACTGAAAAACTAGTAGGATTGTCTGCACCTGTTCTATTTAACCTTGATTCCAGGGAGGATTGGTCAGTCACGGAAGGTGCACTGAATGCATGCATACATAGAGGGAGGAGGCCATCATGCAAGAGACAACACAGAGGAGGCCGAGGAACACCTCGACTCATCATCTGATGCAGCAAGTTCTTCGCATCAGCACTTTGGGCATGTGGAGCCTTCACCCTTTTCCTCTGCACCGGGACCTCACTATGACTACGCCATGTATGATCCACCGGAGTGGAACAGCGACCCTCGCTGGGCTTGAACTCCACTTAGGCCAAAAGCCTAAGCTTGGGGAGAGGTATATCGGCATCACTCATTCTTTGCATATTATGGTTGCTGGATACTTGTATATACTTGTTTAGTTTTTTAAGTGGTTTTCTAATGAGAGGGAGATGATATTTGGGGAAGTGCTGCCTGAAAATAGATTCTGGGCTGTTACCAAAAAAATTCTCAAAAATAGCCAGAACGATATTTTGCGAAGCCAATTTTTGTGCTTGTTCCCCAGGTTGTTATCTAACTTTCATTAGTTGAACACTTTTCGAGCTGGGCAGCGGAAGAATTTCTTAAAAATCGATTACTGCACTGCTATCAAGTTTGACGAATTCCTGCTGCTTTGTGTTTATGCGACTCTTCTAGTTTTCATTTTCTTGTTTTTGCTTTGTTTTTTTCCTAAAACACAAAAAGAACAAAAATATTTCTGTTGTTTCTCTTCACCACTTGTTTATTTTGGTTTCTTGCTTTTATTTTGCTTTATTTGCTATCGTTGGTTTGCTATAAGAAAATCCAAAGAGATTTTGCTTTGTTTGCTTGCTTCCTTTTGTTCTTGTTTCCAATTTGAAAACACCAAAAATATTTGATGTTCTTCTTTGGTTTGTAAAGTTCATTATGAGTTCAATGGTCTTCGGTGGCTGGAGCGTGGTTTTCATTTCATATTATCCAAGCTACACAAGTGAATGGCAATAATGACGATCTACGACAATTCGATTGTGGTGAGAGGCTGGTATGAACTCTATTTGTTTTCATTTTTGTACATATACTCATCCATGTGAGCATGCTTAGTTGGTTCATGTGAGTTATATGTCATTTAAGAAATTCTAGTAGTTCATGATCTCTCATGTTTAGCTCCAATTTATTAATATGAGTAGCATGTCATGGATGTTTGCTTGCATTGTTCTATTCATAAATAGGTATGACATTGTGGTATCCTCCTCTGAATAATTCATTTGAATTGACTTGGCACATGCTCACGCATGCATATGACTGAACAAAAGTCAATTAAGCCTCGATGATTTACTTTGCTTCAGAGTTCTTGTATCACTTTTATGCCTCCATTAATTTATTTTGCCGCAAGCATGATTATGACAGTTACTGCTCTCTTGATTGTCGCTCCCCAGTCTATTGCTAGCCTTCACTTGTACTGAGCGGGAACGCTGCTCGTGCTTCCAAACCCCTGAAAACCAAGTTGTTCCAAAGTTTCCACCATAAATACCTATGCATGGCATTTCAAACCATTCCAAGTAAATTCTCATGCGCTACCTTTAAACCTTCAAAATGCTTCTCAATTTGTGTTAATGTTTTATAGCTCATGAGGAAGTATGTGGTGTTTATGTTTCAACCTTGTCATTTACTTTTGACAGACCTTCATAATAAGAGATGGCAACGGGGTGCCCAACCCCAACTAATAACTTCATTAATAATTCTCTTCACATGTTTTGCTCTGATTCATCAGTAAGCAACTTAATTTTGCAAATAGACACTGCTCCATGGTATGAGATTGATGGAAGGCACCCGAGGATTCGGTTAGCCATGGCTTGTGTAAGCAAAGGTTGGGGGGAGTGTCACCCATAATAAAACTAAAATACGTATGTAAACAAAAGAGAAGAGGGATGATCTACCTTGCTGGTAGAAATAACGTCCTTCATGGGAGCCGCTCTTGAAAGTCTGGTTGGCGAGGTAGTTGGTGTACCCATTACCATTCGTTGACAACAACGAAACACCTCTCAAAATAATTTTACTCCTGTTTTAAAAATGAAAAGCTCTAGCGCATGTCAATCCCAGCTTCCCTCTGCGAAGGGTCAATCTTTTAATTTCATGTTGTGTCACCATCCTTTCTTTGAGCACTTTCTTGAGAGCACAACTGTCATTCTTAGTATAACTAGCACAGTGGCCCTCGCAATTGCGAGGGCATCATCTTTCTTGTATGTAAAGTGTTTGATAAATAAGAATTAGTTTTCATAGACACTCATACCACACGATTACAATAATAAATTTTTGTATCCAATACAAATATTAAGGAAAATATCACTTGCATGGTAAATATATATAATATTATTTGTTTCAATAATTATGGGCCACCGGAGATGATATCTACTTACAGTTATGAACATTTTTTTGTGCGTGGTCACACTGATAAGGATCTATGGTTGTGACATGTTCAGTTACAACTGTGATTTCATATTGGCTATGTATTATTTACCTATTAAGATCTACTCGTTGTTATGTTTTTAGGACTATGAATAAGTAGCATAAATGGATAGGATAATTTCCTCACAACACTATGAATAAGTAGCGTAAATATATAGGATAATTTCCTCACAGAATCTGCCTCCGAATCCGTATCAAAAATTTCTTATCTGACTTCAAATAATCCGACGGATAAGGATATATGTGATTCTGAAGTTGCTCCCTGGATACAGTATATGATATGGTATAGTAAGTGCCATGCGGATGTGGATTATCCAAAATTAATTAGAATTATCCGAATGTTTTAAACCAGGTAAACCGATTCTCAGTAAAAATCCAAGGTCAGACTAATAGAGTGTTGTAAGTTTTGAGTTACCAAGTTTAATTGGGCATCATGTCTAGCTCTATTTTTTTACCACCTGTAGACCGATTGATCAACTATTTACTTTATATTTATACCATCTCTTCATGCCTTTTTTTAAGCATAGGCTGTGTCTCTATTTTCTTACCTGATTGACTCAAGCAAGGATGAAATGTTCAATCCTTTCAAGTTTTGCAGAACTATAATTATGTCCGTGAGATTATTTTTTCTGACTATCTTTGTTTCCGGTCTGAGCCCATCCCATTTTCGATTCGAATATGCGGTCCGATATATCCGTATTTGAATCTGCAACTGGTCACTATCATATCCATTCCTAATCTGACCAAAAAAAATGGTACGAGAAAAATCCGAATTGAACTGTTTACACAAAAGTAGGAAAAGATTCTTATTATTTTCTATATTTTTTCTTCTTCTTTTATTATTATATAGGTATAAGATAATTAGTTTATATATTGTATTAAAGTGCGTTCTTTTCTATGAAAATTCAAGCACATTTTTTTATTGAACATGGCCTAGTGTATTTCCCTTAACATTGACACATATCCCAATAGGCCATCATGTTTTTTTTTTCTGAAACGTTCTAGTATCCCCTAGGCATGTACGTGTTGAGTTCGACACGCATATCCTAATTCAGCTAGACCGATCAGCTTTTTTTTTTGATACCACAGCGCGCCGAGAGCTCTATTGATGTAGGAGGAGCAATTCATTCGCCTAATGTGCACAGGTTGGTTCGCTCCAAGCCTATTTTCTTTTCTCTCCCGCTCCATCAGCTGGTTCGGCACGCTCGACCCAATTATTAGCTCATGCCTATATTCGCGTTGGAGACTGCCTCTAACCTTTTTTTATCTGTTCCCAACGTGTACTTTTGTATGCACGTAACACCTATTGTCTTTTAATCTCAACCGGTAAGATTTCAATCATAAGTTAATATTTATTTTGCATATGTGGATTAACCTGGTGCATCGAAAAATTTGAGGACATAACCTATAATTAATTTTTGTTGAGTAATCTACTTTAGTGTGCCAAATTTGATAAAAAATATTGATGCGTTCACAAATTCATGGATCTCATGTTATGCTATAGAAAATAATTCATTATATGGCCAACAATCTATACATGCTAAATATATATCACATGCCTAGAAGACATCTTTAATCACGTTCCGGTTCATGGATTTCATGAATTATCAGGGTAATTCTATTTTTTATATTATTTGAGATGGAATGACTAATCTAAAAAAGCTCATTTGAGACGGAATGAGTAGTTATATAATTGTGAATGACTAATTCTATATGATAGAAAAAAGTTATTCAACGGCTAGCAATCCAATAGCCAAGGAGAGATCCACGATCAAATATACTTTCCTGGAGATATGACGAGTTCAGAGGTAAAGACAAATTCAAACTGCTTTTTTTCTTAATACTCAACCCACACCCACCAACTCCCTATGTCATGTAAATCCCCGTGTTGCAAAGATGCCTCTGCGTACTACTTTATTTTTTCTAATCCAATACGGTAATTTCCATACATAACATAGCGTGTCACACCAGATAATTGGACCGATTTTCTGTTACGTAACTATTAATATTCTATTAAATCCTCGCTACACAATTTAGATCTAACTATTAAAATAATTTAAGTGATGTGGATATGCTTGTCCCAAAATATGATTGACGGTGGTATAACTTTGATGCTTTTATCTTTGACAATCTTTATTTCTAGTGTTTCTATGAACTTCAGAGGTGCCTGAGCATTTATGTTTTGCTGATCAAATACGGGCAAGTGAGATACCACTTTATCATACTCTTTTATGAACATTGCAATCCTGCTGATAGACATGATTCATGATGCTTGTTATTAATTTGTTGGTACCTTTCCATGATTGACATAGCTATTGGATGATCTTATTTGCATGTATCTTATTATGAATTGCTTAAGCACTTTTCCATGTCATGAGAATATTTACATCATATGAGCAAATGTGTTCGTGAAAGTTCTTTTATCGCACTCAGTTGTTAACTGAATTGCTTGAGGACAAGCAATAAGCTAAGCTTGGGGGAGTTGATACGTCCAAAACGTATCTACTTTCCCGAACACTTTTGCTATTGTTTTGCCTCTAATCTGTGTATTTTGGATACAACTAACACAGACTAACACTGTTTTCAGCAGAATTGCTCTGGTGTCTCGTTTTTGTGCAGCAATTCAACTTTCAGGAAAATCCCCGGAATTTATGTCGAAGGTCATATTTTTCTAGAAGAATCACGGAGCCAGAAGGGTAGACCTGGGGGAGGCCCAGGCCCCCCAGACACTAGGCCGGCGCGGCCCAGGAGGGGGGCGCGCCGCCCTAGTGTGTGGCCTCCTCGGCTGGCCTCCGACGCCCTCCTCTGGACTACTTAAGGGTTTCGATCTAAAAACGCGAGAGGATAAGTCGAAGTCGCCAGAAATCTCCCAGTACGCCGCCACCGTCGCAAAACTCCGTCTCGGGACCAGAAACTCTGTTCTGGCACTCCGCCGGGACGGGGAATTGGAGGAGATCATCGCCATCATCACCACCGACGCCTCTCCATCGACTAGCAATGTTTCCCCCATCCATGTGTGAGTAATTCCCCCGCTGTAGGCTAAAGGGGATGGTAGGGTTTGGATGAGATTGGTCATGTAATAGCATAAGATTGTTAGGGCATAGTGCCTAGTGTCCGTAATTGGTACTTTGATGATATTGTTGCAACTTGTTATGCTTAATGCTTGTCACTAGGGCCCGAGTGCCATGATCTCAGATCTGAACATGTTATTGTTTCATCATGATATGCATTGTTTTATGATCTTACCTGCAAGTTGTATACACATGTCGTTGTCCGGAACCCGAGGCCCCGAAGTGACAGAAAGTGGGACAACCGGAGGGGATGGCAGTGATGTGAGGATCACATGTGTTCACGGAGTGTTAATGCTTTGCTCCGGTACTCTATTAAAAGGAGTACCTTAATATCCAGTAGATTCCGTAGAGGCCCGGCTGCCACCGGCTGGTAGGACAAAAGATGTTGTGCAAGTTTCTCATTGCGAGCACGTACGACTATATACGGAACACATGCCTATGAATTGCTTTGTACTTGGACACCGTTTTATTATTATCTGCAAATGCCCTGCTTAGATTGTTACATGAGTTTCTCTCATCCATGCAACGCCCGTCATCCATCCCTGTGCCTACAGTATTTTAATCCTGCTGTTTACTAAAATCACTACTGCTGTCTCTGTTACTCTGCTGCTGTTATTTCACTATCGTTATCGTTATAAACTGTTACTACTGATAAACTCTTGCGAGCAAGTCTGTTTCCAGGTGCAGCTGAATTGACAACTCCGCTGTTAAGGCTTTCAAGTATTCTTTGTCTCCCCTTGTGTCGAATCAATAAATTGGTTTTACTTCCCGCGAAGACTGTTGCGATCCCCTATACTTGTGGGCCATCAACTTTCACCAATGGACTAGTGGCATATACATCCTCTTATCCAATAATTTTTCAAAAACAGCTGGCAATGGGGTGCCCAGCTCCAATTAATTAACTTTCATTAATAATTCTCTTCACATGTTTTGCCCTGATTTATCAGTAAGCAACTTAATTTTGCAATAGGCACTCCTCCATGGTATGTGAAATGTTGGAAGGCACCCGAGGATTCGGTTAGCCATGGCTTGTGAAAGCAAAAGGTTGGGAGGAGTGTCATCTATAAATAAAACTAAAATACATGTGTAAACAAAAGAGAAGAGGGATGATCTACCTTGCTGGTAGAGATAACGTCCTTCATGAGAGCCGCTCTTTGAAAGTCTGTTTGACAAGGGGGTTAGAGTGCCCACTATCATTCGTTGACAACAACAAACACCTCTCAAAACTTTATTTTTATGCTCTCTATATGATTTCAAAATAAAAGCTCTAGCACATGAGTAATCCCTGCTTCCCTCTGCGAAGGGCCTTTCTTTTACTTTATGTTGAGTCAGTTTACCTACTTGTTTCTATCTTAGAAGCAAACACTTGTGTCAACTGTGTGCATTGATTCCTACATACTTTCTTATTTGCACTCAGCATATTACTTTGTGTTGACAATTATTCATGAGATATACATGTTGAAGTTGAAAGCAACTACTGAAACTTATATCTTCCTTTATGTTGCTTCAAAACCTTATATTAAGAACTTATTGATTTATGAGTTAACTCTTATGCAAGACTTATTGATGCTTGTCTTGAAAGTACTATTCATGAAAAGTCTTTGCTATATGATTCAGTTGTTTAGTCATTATCTTTACCATTGCTTTGAATCACTTCATTCATCTCATATGCTTTACAATAGTATTGATCAAGATTATGATAGTAGTATGTCACTTCATAAATTATCCTTGTTATCGTTTACCTACTCGAGGGCGAGTAGGAACTAAGCTTGGGGATGCTTTATACGTCTCAAATGTATCTATAATTTCTTATGTTCCATGCTAGTTTTATGACAATACTCACATGTTTTATATACACTTTATATCATTTTTATGCATTTTCCGGCACTAACCTATTAACAAGATGCCGAAGCGCCAGTTCCTGTTTTCTGCTGTTTTTGGTTTCAGAAATCCTACACAGGAAATATTCTCGGAATTGGACGAAACAAAAGCCCACGGTCTTATTTTCCACGGAGCCTTCCAGAAGTCCGAAGAGGAGACGAAGAGGGGCGTCGAGGCGGCCACACCCTTAGGGGGCGCGGCCCCACCCCTGGCCGCGCCGCCCTATGGGGTGAGCCCCTCGAGCGTCCCCCGACTCTGCCCCTTCACCTATATATTCTCTCCGTCGCGAAAACCCTATTACCGAGAGCCACGATACGAGAAATGTTCCAGAGACGCCGCCGCCGCCAATCCCATCTCGGGGGATTCAGGAGATCGCCTCCGGCACCCTGCCGGAGAGGGGAATCATCACCCGGAGGACCCTACATCACCATGCCCGCCTCCGGACTGATGCGTGAGTAGTTCATCCTTGGACTATGGGTCCATAGCAGTAGCTAGATGGTTGTCTTCTCCTCTTGTGCTATCATGTTTAGATCTTGTGAGCTGCCTATCATGATCAAGATCATCTATTTGTAATGCTACATGTTGTGTTTGTTGGGATCCGATGAATATGGAATACTATGTCAAGTTGATTATTGATCTATCATATATGTGTTTTTTATGATCTTGCATGCTCTCCGTTGCTAGTAGAGGCTCTGGCCAAGTTGATACTTGTAACTCCAAGAGGGAGTATTTATGCTCGATACTGGGTTCATGCCTCCATTGAATCTGGGACAGTGACAGAAAGTTCTAAGGTTATGGATGTGTTGTTGCCACTAGGGATAAAACAATGATGCTTTGTCTAAGGATATTTGTATTGTTTACATTACGCATAGTACTTAATGCAATTGTTTGTTGTTTGCAACTTAATACTGGAAGGGGTGCGGATGCTAACCCGAAGGTGGACTTTTTAGGCATAGATGCATGTTGGATAGCGGTCTATGTTCTTTGTCATAATGCCCTAAGTAAATCTCATATTAGTCATCATGATATGTATGTGCATTGCTATGCTCTCTCTATTTGTCAATCGCCCAACTGTAATTTGTTCAGCCAACATGCTATTTATATTATTGGAGAGACACCACTAGTGAACTGTGGACCCCGGTCCATTCTTTTACATCTGAAATACAATCTACTGCAATCATTGTTCTCTGTTGTTCTTTGCAAGCAAACATCATTCTCCACACCATACATTTAATCCTTTGTTTACAGCAAGCCGGTGAGATTGAAAACCTCACTGTTAAGTTGGGGCAAAGTATTTTGATTGTGTTGTGCGGGTTCCACGTTGGCGCCGGAATCCCTGGTGTTGCGCCACACTACATTCTTTCACCAACAACCTTCACGTGGCCTTCATCTCCTACTGATTCGATAACCTTGGTTTCTTTCTGAGGGAAAACTTGCTGCTGTGCGCATCACACCTTCCTCTTGGGGTTCCCAACGGACGTGTGCATCACGCGCCATCACCCACAAGTATAGGGGATCGCAATAGTCTTCGAGGGAAGTAAAACCCAAATTTATTGATTTGACACAAGGGGAGACAAAGAATACTTATAAGCCTTAACAACTGAGTTATCAATTCAGCTGCACCTGGAAAAACACTAGTAACAGGGGTGATGTGAAAGCAGCAGTAATATGAGAGCAAAGGTAACAGTAACACAGCAGCAGTAGCAGTAACACAGAGACAATAGCACCAGAAAATAGTTGATACTACTTCTAATTGCATATAGGACCGAGTGAGTATTTGATGATGAAAGATGGACCGGGGTTCCGAGCTATCTACACTAGTGGTAACTCTCCAATAACAAGTGTTGGGTGAACAAATTACAGTTGGGCAATTGACATAATTATTATAGCATTAAGACAGAACATCCAATTTATTAATCATGTCGGCATGTTTTCCATATATAGTCATACGTGCTCGCAATGAGAAACTTGCATAACATCTTTTGTCCTACCAGCCGGTGGCAGCCGGGCCTCTAGGGAATCTACTGGTAATTAAGGTACTCCTTTTAATAGAGCATCGGAGCAAAGCATTAACACTTGGTGAAAAAATTTGATCCTCATATCTAAGCCATCCCCTCCAGTTATCCCAGTTGCTGTCACTCTGGGGCCTCGGGTTCCGGACATAGCCATGTGCAAACAACTTGTAGATACAATCTAAGCAATAATTATAGAGCTTAAATCTAAGATCATGCCACTCGTGCACTAGTGACAAGCATTAAACACAACAAGATTGCAGCAACAATAACTTCACAAACTTTATAGATAGACTGATCATAATGTAACAATTCATCGGATCCCAACAAACACAACAACGATTACATCAGATGGATCTCAATCATGTAAGGCAGTGATACGTCTCAAACGTATCTATAATTTCTTATGTTCCATGCTACTTTTATGACAAAATCACATGTTTTATACACACTTTACATCATTTATATGCATTTTCCGGCACTAACCTACTAACGAGATGCTGAAGCGCCAGTTCCTGTTTTCTGCTGTTTTTGGTTTCAGAAATCCTACAAAGGAAATATTCTCTGAATTGGATGAAATCAACGCCCAGGGTCTTATTTTTCCACGGAGCTTCCAGAAGACCGAAGAGCATACGAAGTGGGGCCATGAGGCGGCCAGACCATAGGGCGGTGCGGCCAAGGAGGGGCCCGCGCAGGCCTATGGTGTGGGCCCCTCGTGCGCCTCCCGACTCTGCCCTTCCGCCTACTTAAACTCTCCATCGCGAAAACCCTATTACCGAGAGCCACGATACGGAAATAGTTCCAGAGACACCGCCGCCGCCAATCCCATCTCGGGGGATTCAGGAGATCGCCTCCGGCACCCTGCCGGAGAGGGGAATCATCTCCCGGAGGACTCTTCATCACCATGATCGCCTCCGGACTGATGTGTGAGTAGTTCATCCTTGGACTATGGGTCCATAGCAGTAGCTAGATGGTTGTCTTCTCCTCTTGTTCTATCATGTTAGATCTTGTGAGCTGCCTATCATGATCAAGATCATCTATTTGTAATGCTACATGTTGTGTTTGTTGGGATCAGATGAATATGGAATACTATGTCAAGTTGATTATCAATCTATCATATATGTGTTGTTTATGTTCTTGCATGCTCTCCGTTGCTAGTAGAGGCTCTGGCCAAGTTGATACTTGTAACTCCAAGAGGGAGTATTTATGCTCGATAGTGGGTTCATGCCTCCATTGAATCTGGGACAGTGATAGAAAGTTCTAAGGTTGTGGATGTGCTGTTGCCACTAGGGATAAAACATCGATGCTTTGTCTAAGGATATTTGTGTTGACTACATTATGCACCATACTTAATGCAATTGTCTATTGTTTGCAACTTAATACTCGAAGGGGTGCGGATGCTAACCCGAAGGTGAACTTTTAGGCATAGATGCATGCTGGATAGCGGTCTATGTAATTTGTCGTAATGCCCTAAGTAAATCTCATAGTAGTCATCATGATATATATGTGCATTGTTATGCCCTCTCTATTTGTCAATTGCCCAACTGTAATTTGTTCACCCAACATGCTATTTCTTATTGGAGAGACACCACCAGTGAACTGTGGACCCCGGTCCATTCTTTTACATCTGAATACAATCTACTGCAATCATTGTTCTCTGCTGTTCTTCGCAAACAAACATCATTTTCCACACCATACCTTTAATCCTTTGTTTACAGCAAGCCGGTGAGATTGACAACCTCACTGTTAAGTTGGGGCAAAGTATTTTGATTGTGTTGTGCAGGTTCCACGTTGGTGCTGGAATCCCTGGTGTTGCGCCGCACTACACTCCTCCGCCAACAACCTTCACGTGGCCCTTGACTCCTACTGGTTCGATAACCTTGGTTTCTTACTGAGGGAAAACTTGCTGCTGTACGCATCACACCTTCCTCTTGGGGTTCCCAACGGACGTGTGCTTCACGCGTATCAAGACTGTTTTCTGGCGCCGTTGCCAGGGAGATCAAGACACGCTGCAAGGGGAGTCTCCCACATCCAATCTCTTTACTTTGTTATTGTCTTGCTTTACTTTATTTTATTTACTGCTTTGTTTGTTCTCTATATAAAAAATACAAAAAAAATTAGTTACTTGCTTTACTTTATTTACTGTCTTGTTTGCTTTCTTCATATCAAAAACACAAAAAAATTAGTTACTTGCATTTACTTTATTTAGTTTGCTTTATTTACTACTGCTAAAATGGGTACTCCTGAGAACACTAAGTTGTGTGACTTCACTAGCACAAATAATAATGATTTCTTATGCACACCTATTGCTCCACCTGCTACTACAGCAGAATTTTATGAAATTAAACCTGCTTTACTAAATCTTGTTATGAGAGAGCAATTTTCTGGTGTTAGCACTACAAGGAAAAGGCCTATTGCCGGCGCACCTATTTGGTCTACTGCCGGCGCACCAAAGCCCGCCGGTGCGAACGGGCCGGTGATAAGTGGCTACTGCTGGCGCACCACCCTGTGCGCCGGCGGAAGTTCATCTACTGCCGGCGCACCAGCTTTGCTTCGCCGGCAAAGGGCTTGTTCCACCGGCGCACGTGCCACTGCGCCGGCAGTAGGGCTGCCAGCACTGGCGCGTGCGATGTGCGCCGGCAGAAGGGCATTGAGGTGCGCCGGCAGTAATATTCGAAAATTCAATTTTGGCGCTTTTTCCAGCATATTACAATTCATATTTGCATATTTATATAGCAGTATATAACAGTTCACATTTAGACATCAGTACATGCAATATGAGAAGCACATAGAGAGCCAAGTTTCATTTCGGTATCAATACACAAATACGCAAGTCTCGTTTCGGAATGTGTTGATTCATACAACACATGTGCATATGCAACACCGAACGACGAAGTTTCACAAAGTTAGAAGTCTCGGTACATAGTCGTCACAAGTATCGTCATACACCTCACAATGTAGGTCCTAACCTAAACTACAATCACATAGAACATGACCAACATGGTCATGATGACCATCATCACGAAGGCCATGGTCTTCATCCGGTTCCTCCTCATGTCCCTCATCTCTCCCGCTAGATAACGGGCGTATCTTCCTTCCGCCTCCACCCTAGTGGGGTATCCCTTGTAGCTGTTGCCGCTGAAACGGTGCACCTGTCTCCGACAATCCTCCCAGTCGTCGTAGACTCCAGGAACCATCCCCTTGTACACGACATATGTCGTTGGCATCTCCATTCACAAGACAAGTAAAACGTTAGTACCAATGCAATGAACAAGTGCCAACTCAAATAAGAGACAAGTAGTATGAACTAAATAGCATGTGCCTCATACTTTGTTGGTCGAAATAAATAATAACATACAGGGATGGGGTCAGCGAGGCTAGGTAGGATGCACAATAGATTGATATTTGTGGCCATCACACCAAGCCTCACTGGCCCCACCCCGGAGTGTACAAGTGACCGAACATTTTAATCATCGGCCAATGCAATTAAGAAGTGCGAACTCAAATAAAAGACAAGTAGTACGAATTAAATAGCGTGCCTCATACTTTGTCGGTCGAAACAAATATTAAGATCCAGAGATGGAGTCAGTGAGGCAAGGTAGGATGCATAATAGATTGATACTTGTGGCCGTCGCACCAAGGCTCACTGGCTCCACCCCCGAGTATACGAGTGACCGAACATTCTAATCATCGGCGAACTCCAAATAAAAGACAAGTAGTACGAATTAAATAGCGTGCCTCATACTTTGTCGGTCGAAAAAAATATTAACATCCAGGGATGGAGTCAGTGAGGCTAGGTAGGATGCACAAGAGATTGATACTTGTGGCCGTCGCACCAAGGCTCACTGGCTCCACCCCCGAGTGTACGAGTGACCGAACATTCTAATCATCGGCGAACTCCAAATACGAGGCAAGTAGTGGTCGAGTAAATGCAAATAATTACTAAGCTATCTACGCCATAATCTTGAAATATATAGCAAAGTAAATGAAACTATAGACACATGTTCACATGCACATTCATACAACTAAATAAAAGCAACTAGTCGATTCGATGGGAATATATAGCAATTATTACAATACGGAAGTTCAAGGACATATCGTTCAAGCTTTAGCAAGTGTTCCCGTCGTAGGATCAGGTTGTACGCCTAGGGGGGAATGGACGGCAGCCCTCAAGCGAGTTGAACGGCCTCTCATCACGCGACATCTCCAAGCGGAGTTCTATCTCGTCATTAGGTGGTAGACCATAGCCGTAGAAGAACTCGCCAGACCTACCGTTGACATCCTGCAGGATTATCGTGCAAATGAACTGCTGGATGTGACCCCAGTTCTTTCTAATCTCTCTATCAGGGACATCCGCCATGTTTGCAAACCTGTTTCTGAGATTCTCTGGCAGCAACATGTCATCTGCGTACTTTATGTACTCCTGCATCTGAAGGATGGCGTACCACGTGTCCATCCCATTGTCTTGCGTCGATCGCACGAGGCGGGGAAGTTGGTTGTGTGGGTTAAGACCAAGCCTCCTCGGGATTTCCTCTCTACTTTGAGGGGGCCTGCCTTGTTGGCGAAGCCGGTGAGAGCATCATTGAGAAGGGCCTTGATGTGGGTGTAGTCTTTCTTGTGGTCCCTACCCGAGTCGAGATAGACTGCATGCGAGTGTTGCGGGTGCACGATGATGAGGGTGCAGAACTTGTCTCTCTATCAGGGACATCCGCCATGTTTGCAAACCTGTTTCTGAGATTCTCTGGCAGCAACATGTCATCTGCGTACTTTATGTACTCCTGCATCTGAAGGATGGCGTACCACGCGTCCATCCCATTGTCTTGCGTCGACTGCCTGAGGCAGGGGAAGTTGGTTGTGTGGGTTAAGACCAAGCCTCCTCGGGATTTCCTCTCTACTTTGAGGGGGCCTGCCTTGTTGGCGAAGCCGGTGAGAGCATCATTGAGAAGGGCCTTGATGTGGGTGTAGTCTTTCTTGTGGTCCCTACCCGAGTCGAGATAGACTGCATGCGAGTGTTGCGGGTGCACGACGATGAGGGTGCAGAACTTGTCTCTGCGGAAAACACACGGATTAACCTTTGGAAATGCAAATGGAGATATAGGATAGAATGGTAATGGGGGACTAGCGAGTGATTACTTACTCGGGGAAGTAAGGGATGAGAATGGCGCCCTTTTTAATGTTCGCCAGCATGAAATCCTTGACCTGCTGGGTGGCAATCGCCCGATCCCCAGCGTTGCAGATGATGCTCTCCCGCATATAGAAGGGGTCCATTATCGCGATGGTCGGCGTCCCCTCCATAACAATCTGGGAAGACAAGCTAAGAGCAACTAGGCGAACCACACTAAACTGGAGCGCTTGCATGCGATAGATGCTGAAGATGTCGTTGAACCGGATGAAGCACAAGTCCACGGGGTACTTCTCGACGAAGTTCATGCCAGTTGGCACCTTCGCCACGAAGAGAGGGTAACCAGGATCTTTTGATTTGAGAAGAAGGTTCTCCACATGCCTGACAGTCTCATGCAAGCTCCTCATATCCGGGGTGAGTTTCTTCACGACATGCTCCAGCAGCATCGGTTCACCCAAGTGATGCAGAGGTCGCCAATTGTTTGGCAACTTATCAAGGAGTGGGACCTTGTCCTTGGATTTGGCCGCTGCCTTGTTTTGGGCGTCCTTCTTATTTGGCCTCTTCCTCTTCTTGGGTTGTACTACTGGACCCTCCATCGCCGTATTGGTCGTAGCACGGAGTTTGTTTGGGCTCAGCATATTCTTGACGGCGGCCAAAAATAGTAATCCATGCTTCCCTCTGCGAAGGGCCATTCTTTTACTTTATGTTGAGTCAGTTTACCTACTTCTTTCTATCTTAGAAGCAAACACTTGTGTCAACTGTGTGCATTGTTTCCTACATACTTGCTTATTTGCATTCATCATATTACTTTGTGTTGACAGTTATCCATGAGATATACATGTTGAAGTTGAAAGCAACCGCTGAAACTTATATCTTCCTTTGTGTTGCTTCAAAACTTTCTACTAAGAATTTATTGCTTTATGAGTTAACTCCTATGCAAGTCTTATTGATGCTTGTCTTGAAAGTACTATTCATGAAAAGACCTTGCTATATGATTCAGTTGTTTAATCATTGTCTTTACCATTGCTTCGAATCACCTCATTCATCTCATATGCTTTGCAATAGTATTTATCAAGATTATGATAGCATGTCACTTCAGAAATTATCCTTGTTATCGTTTACCTACTCGAGGGCGAGTAGGAACTAAGCTTGGGGATGCTTGATACGTCTCAAACGTATCTATAATTTCTTATGTTCCATGCTACTTTTATGACAAAATCACATGTTTTATACACACTTTACATCATTTATATGCATTTTCCGGCACTAACCTATTAACGAGATGCCGAAGCGCCAGTTCCTGTTTTCTGCTGTTTTTGGTTTCAGAAATCCTACAAAGGAAATATTCTCGGAATTGGACAAAATCAACACTCAGGGTCTTATTTTTCCACGGAGCTTCCAGAATACTGAAGAGCATACGAAGTGTGGCCACAAGGCAGCCAGACAATAGGGCGGCGCGGCCAAGGAGGGGCCTGCGCTGGCCTATGGTGTGGGCCCCTCGTGCGCCTCCCGACTCTGCCCTTCCGCCTACTTAAACCCTCCGTCGCGAAAACCCTATTACCAAGAGCCACGATACGGAAATAGTTCCAGAGACACCACCGCCGCCAATCCCATCTCGGGGGATTCAGGAGATCGCCTCCGGCACCCTGCCGGAGAGGGGAATCATCTCCCGGAGGACTCTTCATCACCATGATCGCCTCCGGACTGATGTGTGAGTAGTTCATCCTTGGACTATGGGTCCATAGCAGTAGCTAGATGGTTGTCTTCTCCTCTTGTGCTATCATGTTAGATCTTGTGAGCTGCCTATTATGATCAAGATCATCTATTTGTAATGCTACATGTTGTGTTTGTTGGGATCCGATGAATATGGAATACTATGTCAAGTTGATTATCAATCTATCATATATGTGTTGTTTATGTTCTTGCATGCTCTCCGTTGCTAGTAGAGGCTCTAGCCAAGTTGATACGTGTAACTCCAAGAGGGAGTATTTATGCTCGATAGTGGGTTCATGCCTCCATTGAATCTGGGACAGTGACAAAAAGTTCTAAGGTTGTGGATGTGCTGTTGCCACTAGGGATAAAACATCGATGCTTTGTCTAAGGATATTTGTGTTGATTACATTACGCACCATACTTAATGCAATTGTCTGTTGTTTGCAACTTAATACTAGAAGGGGTGCGGATGCTAACCCGAAGGTGGACTTTTTAGGCATAGATGCATGCTGGATAGCGGTCTATGTACTTTGTCGTAATGCCCTAAGTAAATCTCATAGTAGTCATCATGATATGTATGTGCATTGTTATGCCCTATCTATTTGTCAATTGCCCAACTGTAATTTGTTCACCCAACATGCTATTTCTTATTGGAGAGACACCACTAGTGAATTGTGGACCCTGGTCCATTCTTTTACATCTGAATACAATCTACTGCAATCATTGTTCTCTGTTGTTCTTCGCAAACAAACATCAATTTCCACACCATACGTTTAATCCTTTGTTTACAGCAAGCCGGTGAGATTGACAACCTCACTTTTAAGTTGGGGCAAAGTATTTTGATTGTGTTGGGCAGGTTCCACGTTGGCGCCGGAATCCCTGGTGTTGCGCCGCACTACACTCCTCTGCCAACAACCTTCACGTGGACCTTGACTCCTACTGGTTCGATAACCTTGGTTTCTTACTGAGGTAAAACTTGCTGCTGTACGCATCACACCTTCCTCTTGGGGTTCCCAACGGACGCGTGCTTCACGCGTATCAGGCAGCTCATGAGATCATTGTATTGAAGTACATGGAAGAGAGAGTACCAACTAGCTACTGCTAGAACCCGTAGTCCATGGGGGAACTACTCACGGAGCATGATGGAGGCAGTGGCGTCGATGGAGAAGGCTCCGAGGGTCGATCCCCGTCCCAGTAGGGTGCCGAAACAGGAACTTCTGACCCCTGAAACTAGGTTTCGCGATGGCGGCGGTGCTCCGGGAGTCTTTCTAGAGTATGATCGATATATATCGGTTTTTCGCGTCGTGGGGGAATAAATAGGCAAAGAGGCAATGTCGGTGGATTCCCGAGGTGGGCTCCCCACACCCCGGCGCGCCTGGGGGCCTGGCCGCGCCGCCCTATGGGGAGGAGGCCGTGGGCCTCCCCCTGGCTTGCCCTTCTGGCTCCGTGTGCCCCTCGGAAAAATAGGAGGTTTGGCTTTTGTTTCGTCGAATTCCGAGAATATTGCCCGAACAGCTTTTCTGGAACCAAAAACAGCAGAAAACATGAACTGGCACTGTGGCATCTTGTTAATAGGTTAGTCCCAGAAAATGTATAATACTGGTATATAATGCATATAAAACATGTGACAATGATACATAAAACAAGCATGAAACATCAGAAATTATAGATACGTTGGAGACGTATCAAGCATCCCCAAGCTTAGTTCCTACTCGTCCTCGAGTAGGTAAACGATAAAAAGAAAATAATTTCTGAAGTGACATGCTACCAACATAATCCTGATCCAATAATGATGTAAGGCATGTGAACTGAGATCAAATTATTCAAAGAAAATGTCTATAGTTGATATAAGAGATGATAATGCAAGAGTTAAACAAGCTAAAAAAAATCATGAACTATTGCTTTAAAGACATGAAACCGTACAAAGTTCATTAAAGATGTTTTAAGTATCCAGCGTAGGAGTTCTATCCTTCATTCGAAGCATCAAGTAAATTTTCACAACATAGAAGGATTCAGTCAAGTAAAAATAAACATGAACGTCATGAATCAACTGTTTCGAAGCCTACTCAACCGGTGAGCGCAAACATTTGGTATTGGCACCAGGATGTTATGGCAAAAAGGACATTAATGGGGGTTTGGAAGGCCAATGGAAGAAAGTCTCACAAAGCTATAAGTGATAATTAGACAAGAGGAAGTCTTATAATCGAAGCTATGCAAGGAGTAGTGATTGCCATGCAACGGATGCACATAGAGCTATATGTGTATGAAAGCTCTCCAATGGAAATAGTGGGGATGCATCCAACTTGGTTGCTCACTAAGACCTAGAGCACTTTTGAGGAAGCTCATCATTGGAATATACAACCCAAGTTCTATAGTGTAAATTCCCCACATAGTTATACTAGTAAAACATGAAAACTCTCTCACATGGAGTATAGGTGCTAAACATGAGCACAAATGATGACTATGAATACTGCAGGTGCTAAAACCTGAGCACAAGTATGGATAAAAGATAGTACTGTTGCCCCTTTCTCTTTATTCTTTTTTTCATTTTTCTATTTTTTTCTTTTTCTGTTTCTTTTTTTGATGGCCTCCATGGCTCTTTTCACTTTTAGGGGCAACATCCTAATATGATAACACACTTTTTGGTACAAATAACTCATAATGAACAAAACATGATGTATAAAATTGTATGCCTCTGCCAGTGTGCAGGATGTGCAATGATCTACCGTAACATGGGTAAACCACACATCAGCTGTATAGAATCATGCAAAGCAATATATAAATAATAAATGACAACAAGTCATGTAATGTAAAATGGAAGTTACATGGCAATATATCTCGGAACAGCTATGGAAATGTTGTGGTAGGTAGGTATAGTGGCTGTTTTGAGGAAGATGTATGGGCTTATGTGTAGGAGAACAAAAGAAATTCCTCCCACGGGTTTGGATGTACTGGCGAAGTATGCACAATTCTCAATGTGAGCAAAAGGCAATGCACAGTACCGAAGAGGCTAGCAAATTTGGATGGTGGAAGTGCCAAAAACCGTAGATTAACATTAGTCAAAAAGAACTCACAAGTATATTGCAAACAACTAGCAGGTTCAACATTAAGAGCATGATTAAAATTCACTCCAAGGAGGGCCGTTCACGGTGGCACAAGTACCCCGCTAGCTCCCTCGACCTTCAGCACAACTTAGTTATTCCGATGAACTCTTAGACATGGAAATCTATCAAGTCCAACTACACCTTCAACATTTAAGTAAAGTTTATAGTACGGCACAAGCTTAAAGACAACAATCCAGTATTGTTTTTAACTTATTTAACCAGCAAGCTTTACCATCTAAATACCTCAAAACGTTTGCAAAGAATCAAGTTATCAAAAGCTCAATGATCTACAAGATTATGAAAGTATTTCATTATACCACTACCACATGCAACATTTTCTGAACCAACCAAATAACAATCAATGTTGGGGCTTTCAGCTTTCGCCATGAACATGAATAATAAATTAAGAACACAAGTGTTCAAATGAAAAAGCGGAGCGTGTCTCTCTCCCACACAAGAATGCTAGGATCCAATTTTATTCAGGAAACAAAAACAAACAAACAAAAATAAAAGCACACAGACGCTCTAAGTAAAGCACATAAGATGTGGAAGAATTAAAATATAGTTTCACTAGAGATGACCTGATAAGTTGCTGATGAAGAAGGGGATGCCTTGGGCATCCCCAAGCTTAGACGCTTGAGTCTTCTCGAAATATCCAGGGATGAACCACGGGGGCATCCCCAAGCTTAGGCTCTTCACTCTACTTAATCACATTATATCATCCTTCTCTCTTGACCCTTGAAAACTTCTGCCACACCAAACTTCTCATAAACTTCATTAGAGGGGTTAGTACTCAAAAAACTTTAATCCACTTTAGTCCTGTAGTGACACATTGCAAGAACTCAATAAAACATTAGTTACAGCTCTCCACGTCTAGAAAGCCTTACTTAAAGTCCACAAGAGACAATGCAAAAAAAACAGAGACAGAATTACTCATGAAACAGAACAGCCAGTAAATATGGAATGTTTCGAGGTACTTCCGTTGCTCAAATCGGAAAAAGTGAAACAAATGAAAGTTGCGTACATATCTGAGGATTACTCATGAATTTTTTCAAGATTTTTAGATTTTTCTACAGAGAGAAAAACCCAAAACCATGACAGCTAAATATCTGTTTCTGCGTAGAAATCCAAATCTAGTATCAACTTTCTATTAGAGATTTTACTTGGCACAATAATGCAAGAAAATAAAGATACAAAGGTATTGCTAAAGTATTAACAAGCACCTTGACTCAAATAAAAGAAAAATTACAGAAATAAAACAATGGGTTCTCTCCCATAAGCGCTTTTCTTTAACGCCTTTGAGCTAGGCGCAGAAGATTTTAATGATGCTCACATGAAAATAGAAAATGAAGCAAAAGGAGCATCAAGACGCAAATTCGAAACACATTTAAGTCTAACCCGCTTCCTATGCATAGGAATCTTGTACACAAATAAATTCATGAAGAACAAAGTGATAAGCATAGGAAGATAAAACACGAGTAACTTCAAAATTTTCAGCATGTAGAGAGGTGTTTTAGTACCATGAAAATTTCTACAACCATATTTTCCTCTCTCACAATAATTTCCAGTATCATCATGAACAAACTCAACAATATAACTATCACATACAGCATGCTTTTCATGATCTACAAATACATAATTTTTATCAAGCTCAAAAATAGTGGGATCAAAACTTTCAAACCCACTTTTTAAAAATCTATAACAAGATGATTGATCATTCTCAAGTGACATAGGACCATCATCTAGAGCTTTATCATAAACATTTGCTAAGCAAATCTCTTTAGTACCATGCATTTCGATATCAGGCACAAACAAAGCATTATCATAAGATTTATTAAAATAGCATGGATAATCATAGATAACAGTAGCATAATTATTCTTACAAGTTTTACTCATAGGGAATATTTCAAGAGAATCCACAGGAACATAACATTCATCCTCCTTTGGTAAGCATGGAGGACAATCAAATAGTGTAAGAGATAAAGAGTTACTCTCATTAGAAGGTTGGCATGGGTAGCTAATCCATTCTTCCTCCTTTTGTTCATCACTCTCCTCCTCTTTTTCATCCAATGAGCTTTCAGGTTCATCAATTTCTTCTTTCGCAGGTTCCTGCGAATTGTGAGTGCATTCTTGTGCATGAATGAGTCTCTCTTTATAATCAATGATATAAGGATTATTGCTGTAATGTTCTATGCAATAATCAAGGATAGAAGAGACATAATCTTTAAGGTCCTTACAAGCAATACAAGTTTCATAATTTTTAGCCATGAAGGATTCTATCTCAGAGGCTCCCATAAATAAATAAAATTGTTCTACTTCTTCGAACCGAAGATGAATATAGTTATTCCAATGATAGTTCACAATTAAAACTTCTTCACTAAAGCCACATTGGAATTTAAGATGTTTAGTATCCTGTTTAGAGCAACAATTTATATCATGGCGTTTAAGCAAGATTTTAGCAATTATATTCAATTTTTCTAACACGGCACTCATAACTTTACCCTTTCTTGATTCTCTATAATTCATATATAATTCTATAAGCTCCATACAGGTTATGGATTCTTCCATAACAACAGTTTTTAATTTTTTGGTTTTTCAAATTTTTATGGATTTTCGGGTATATAAGAAAAATAAAACAAGACAAAAACAAACTAGACATAAACTAAGCAAAATAATACTAGACAGAAATAAACTAAGCACAAATAAACTAGACAAAAGTAAACTAAGCAAAACAAAATAAAATAAAAATAGAGAGAGAGGTTGAGTGTACTCCCCAGGTGAACTTATGAGTAGAGCTATGTGATACGTCTCCAACGTATCTATAATTTCTGATGTTCCATGCTTGTTTTATGACAATACCTACATGTTTTGTTCACACTTTATGATGATTTTATGCGTTTTCCGGAACTAACCTATTGACGAGATGCCGAAGTGCCAGTTCCTGTTTTCTGCTGTTTTTTGTTTCAGAAATCCTAGTAAGGAAATATTCTCGGAATTGGACGAAATCAATGCCCAGGATCTTAAAATTCCACGAAGCTTCCAGAACACCCGAGAGGGGCCACAGGAGGGCCAGAGGGCCACCACACAGGTGGCTGGCGCGGCCCAGGAGGGGGGCGCGCCGCCCTGTTGTGTGGCGCCTCCGTAACCCTTCCGACTCCGCCTCTTCGCCTATTTAAGCCGCCCTGACCTAAAACATCGATACGAATAAGCCACGGTACGAGAAACCTTCCAGAGCCGCCGCCATCGCGAAGCCAAGATCTGAAGGACAGGAGTCTCTGTTCCGGCACGCCGTCGGGACGGGGAAGTGCCCCCGGAAGGCATCTCCATCGACACCACCGCCATCTTCATCACCGATGCTGTCTCCCATGAGGAGGGAGTAGTTCTCCATTGAGGCTAAGGGGCTGTACCGGTAGCTATGTGGTTAATCTCTCTCCTATGTACTTCAATACAATGATCTCATGAGCTGCCTTACATGATTGAGATTCATATGAGTTTTGTATCACTATTCATCTATGTGCTACTCTAGTGATGTTATTAAAGTTGTCTATTCCTCCTCCATGATGTAATGTTGACAGTGTGTGCATCATGAAGTACTTGGTATATGCTATGATTGTGATCTCTTGTAGATTATGAAGTTAACTATTACTATGATGGTATTGATGTGATCTATTCCTCCTTTCATAGTGTGATGGTGAAAGTGTGCATGCTATGTTAGTACTTGGTATAGTCGTGTTGATCTATCATGCACTCTAAGGTTATTTAAATATGAATATCGAATGTTGTGGAGCTTGTTAACTCCGGCATTGAGGTCCTCTTGTAGCCCTACACAATTAATGGTGTTCATCATCCAACAAGAGAGTGTAGAGTGATTTTATCATGTGATCAATGTTGAGAGTGTCCACTAGTGAAAGTATGATCCCTAGGCCTTGTTTCCAAATACTGCAATCATCGCTTGTTTACTGTTCTACTGCATCTGTACTTCCTGCAATATTACCACCATCAACCACACGCCAGTTGTAGCAGCAAGCTATTTTCTGGTGCCGTTACTACTGCTCATATTCATTCATACCACCTGTATTTCACTATCTCTTCGCCGAACTAGTGCACCTATACATCTGACAAGTGTATTAGGTGTGTTGGGGACACAAGAGACTTCTTGCATTGTGGTTGCAGGGTTGCTTGAGAGGGATATATTTGACCTCTTCCTCCCTGAGTTCGATAAACCTTGGGTGATCCACTTAAGGGAAAACTTGTTGCTGTTCTACAAACCTCTGCTCTTGGAGGCCCAACACTGTCTACAGGAAAAGAAGCGTGAGTAGACATCACTATGCTCCCCGGCAATGGCGCCAGAAAATAGTCTTGATAACCCACAAGTATAGGGGATCGCAACAGTCTTCGAGGGAAGTAAACCCAAATTTATTGATTCGACACAAGGGGAGACAAATAATACTTATAAGCCTTAACAACTGAGTTGTCAATTCACCTGGACCTGGAAAAGCACTAGTAACAGGGGTGATGTGAAAGCAGCAGTAATATGAGAGCAATAGTAACAGTAACACAGCAGCAGTAGCAGTAACACAGAGACAATGGCACCAGAAAATAGTTGATATTGTTTCTAATGGCATATAGGACCGAGTGAGTATTTGATGATGAAAGATGGACCGGGGTTCCCAGCTATCTACACTAGTGATAACTCTCCAATAACAAGTGTTGGGTGAATAAATTACAGTTGGGCAATTGACATAATTATTATAGCATTAAGACAGAACATCCAATTTATTAATCATGTAGGCATGTTTTCCATATATAGTCATACGTGCTCGCAATGAGAAACTTGCATAACATCTTTTGTCCTACCAGCCGATGGCAGCCGGGCCTCTAGGGAATCTACTGGTAATTAAGGTACTCCTTTTAATAGAGCACCAGAGCAAAGCATTAACACTTGGTGAAAACATGTGATCCTCATATCTAAGCCATCCCCTCCAGTTATCCCAGTTGTTGTCACTCTGGGGCCTTGATACGTCTCCGACGTATCGATAATTTCTTATGTTCCATGCCACATTATTGATGATATCTACATGTTTTATGCACACTTTATGTCATATTCGTGCATTTTCTGGAACTAACCTATTAACAAGATGCCGAAGTGCCGATTCTGTTTTACTGTTTTTGGTTTCAGAAATCCTAGTAAGGAAATATTCTCAGAATTGGACGAAATCAACGCCCAGGGTCCTATTTTTCCACGAAGCTTCCAGAAGACTGAAGAGTCAACGGAGTGGGGCCACGAGGTGGCCAGGAGGGCAGGTGGCGCGGCCCCACCCTTGGCCGCGCCACCCTGTCTCCTGGGCCCCTCGCGTCGCCCCCTGACCTACCCTTCCGCCTACTTAAAGCCTTCGTTGCGAAACCCCCAGTACCGAGAGCCACAATACGGAAAACCTTCCAGAGACGCCGCCGCCGCCAATCCCATCTCGGGGGATTCAGGAGATCGCCTCCGGCACCCTACCGGAGAGGGGAATCATCTCCCGAAGGACTCTACGCCGCCATGGTTGCCTCTGGAGTGATGTGTGAGTAGTCTACCCCTGGACTATGGGTCCATAGCAGTAGCTAGATGGTTGTCTTCTCCTCATTGTGCTTAATTGTCGGGTCTTGTGAGCTGCCGAACATGATCAAGATCATCTATCTATAATTCTATATGTTGTGTTTGTTGGGATCCGATGAATAGAGAATACTTGTTATGTTGATTATCAATTTATATCTATGTGTTGTTTATGATCTTGCATGCTCTCCGTTATTAGTAGAGGCTCTGGCCAAGTTTTTGCTATTAACTCCAAGAGGGGGTATTTATGCTCGATAGTGGGTTCATGTCTCCGTGAATCTGGGGAAGTGACAGAAATCTCTAAGATTATGGATGTGTTGTTGCCACTAGGGATAAAACATTGGTGCTATGTCCGAGGATGTAGTTACTGTTGCGGTCAAAACCCACCGGCGGGCAGCGACGGGCAACACAGTAGAGCCGGGAACAACTTAGGGCTGCGGCTGGCCCTGGTCCCTCCGAGCGACGGCCCGCAAAGCCTCTGGTACACACGTCCGATGCTGATGCAAGGGCGTGCCACCTGACCTATACCTGGTCAGGAAGGTGATGGAGATGCCTCGCTTAGTTTCCTGCATGGCATACACGTAAACATTAAATACGAGCCTCGATCGGCTCTCAGGTTGCCCTGTGAATCGGCTCAAGGAGCCGATCCACCCATGATTCGTACGAGGTGCACGAATATATGGTGGTCCTGCTTGATCAAGATAAAGCTAAAGCGATCTACGACGATTTAGGGTTTTCACCGCATAATCGGATCATCCTACTCACGATTGGGCCTCGCGGCCACGTACGGTGATCGTAAGCCGATCCTAGACAAGGCCTAAAAACCAACACGAGGTTGATCCCCGGAACATCCTGTCTAGGACTAGCAAACGACACCCTATGTGCCGCTGGATCCTCCAACCCTTTGTAAGGCCTAACTATTGCAGATATTAAACTAATCCTTGAAGAACAAGGAGCAACCGTAACGGATCGGATCTACTAAATAATGATCAAGCGGGGTGCCGCCCCTACACCTAAGATAGGTGTAAGGGCGGCTAGATATGCAAGGGTTGCACTACAATAGCATATGATACGAAGAACAATGTTAACCCTAACATATCTGAGATAACTACGTTGCTCGCCATCAACAAGGCTTCAGTACGAGCAACGCATGAACAACGAGACAAGCTTGTGCTGCCTAGATCGCAAGATGCGATCTAAGCAGCATGATGCTTACCAATAGAAACCCTCGAGACGAAGGAGTTGGCGATGCGCCGAGATTGATTTGTGGTTGAACGTTGGTTGTTGTTTATTTCATAAACCCTAGATACATATTTATAGTCCAGGGGACTTTCTAATTTAGGCGTGCACCTAACCGTGCACGGGTAAAACTCTATCTCTTAATCTAAGATGCGATCTATTATAATACAGATACACGGGCAATCTAGCCCAAACTCTTCGTGCAAGGCCGCTTCAGAGATCTTCCACGTGTAATCTTCCAAGCCCATCTCCCTTACGGCCCACCTCCTGATTTGACCAAAATCTGGTGATAACACATGCCCCCCTGGTTTTGGTAATGATAATTTCAAAACCACTCCGTTTTTCCTTCGAAGGGTCATGTCGTGGCAGAGCAGAACTGTTGCAGTATCCTTCATCATGATGCCCTGTCTCCTCAACTTCTCTGCAAAATTTGATAGCTTTAGCATCACCTCCTCGGAAACTGCAATGGCATTGAATCTCCACTAGGCTCCTTATTATTTAACCGTGCCGATTGGTTAACCCTCTTCATCCCCTTCCTCTATTCTAGCTATCGGCACCAAAAAACCCTCTCCTTCCATAGCCATGTCGTCCTCTTCCTCTTCTTCCGTCTCTCTCCAATCCTCTTCCTCAAGCGAGTCGATTCCAGAACACGACCAGATGGAGGCGTACAACCGGCGCGCTCCCAAGCATTGGGACAAGCGGGAGTGGGACTTCGATTTTGTGCCAGAGGGCGAGGACCTCGTCTGGTCAGATGGGGCCATGCCCCTAACTGACGGGGAGGATGACCTCCGGTTCCTGATTGACGGAGCACTGGAGGCGGAGAGCGACGATGACGACCCTCCCTTCCGGGGTAAATTCACCTCCATCACCAAAGAAGAAGAGGATGACGAAGACGAAGATATCTCCTCCGACATGAAGAAGGAACAGGAGGACGACACCTCCTCCGACGAACCGCCGCCAAAGCGCATCCGTGGCTGGGCTTGGTCAGATGAGGATGACGACGATGACGAGGAAGAAGCCTCCGCTGAAGGTTACAGTAGCAGCAACGAGGAACTCGCCGACAGCAGCAACGACGGCGGCTACCCCAGCGACGACGAAGACAGCGACAGCCCTTAGAATAGGGATCTACTAGCATAGGACTAGCTGTAGCAATCTGTTCCTTTTGTTGAACAATCGGCTCTTCTTTGTAAGAAACCTTATTATCAATGAAAAAGCTTCCTTTGATTTTGCCGATTTTCCCTCATCTGACTTTGTCGATTGTTAGCCTAACCAATGCTCAATGTCCGGTGGCAACGCATTAGTTCCTCACAATAATCTGCGAGACAGGCCAATTCAGTCATCCCTCCAAGTTAGCCAGCTCCGCCGATGACGATAGCACTTGGCACAGCTAATCGCAGCAAGCCGACGATTTGGTCTTGAGCAGGCGTCTTTAAGAGAGCCCTGGAACTGTTGCTGAATCAGCTTAGATGCTAAAACTGATAACTCTGTAAACAAAAGCACCACTCTTCAGAACAGTTGCAATGTAGAGCCAAACGATTCCAACCAAATCGGCTCCCCAGAGCCAAGAACCTTCTGGGCGAGTTGCCCCCCAAGCCTCATCCAAGGCGAGAACAGTAATGAACCAGCCAAATGTGTCACCATCGGCTTCCAAGTTATAATGCAGAATCAGCCGATTCCAACACAATCGGCTCTCCCGAGCAAGGATTTTTCAGGGCGAGCTGCCCCCCGAGCTTCTTCAGCTCCCATCAAAACATGGCCGAAAAGTTCACGCCCAAAGGACCGACGTACTGAAAGGGCTCGGAAAGACCAGCAAATCCGTCCCTTGAACTAAGGAACCTCAAACGGCTTCCCGACTCCTCTTAGTTCAATCCTTCGCGCCTTGCTGATCAGATCGGCTCATCATCTTTGGCAGATTGATGCAACTTCCGGTGAGGATGTTTTGAATTTCTGATGCCCTCCACGACTCTGGACGTAACATCCTCTGAAAGTGACATCAACCAGTTGAACTTGAAGACCTCTCGAGTCGATGGCTGTGCATCGGCTTTGTCTGTCATGAAAAATTTTTTACTGGCCGATTTTTCCTATCGGCCCCCAATGTTTTACTGCACACATATTCGCCTGCACATGTCCATCTGATTAGGTGCCCCCCAAGCCGAATCTGTCAGGGAACGGCAGATATCGGCTCTGTAAATTGTACATCGGCTCCGGTAGGACCAATGTTGAACACAAGCAAAACATGTGGTGAGGGTAATTTTGGCCGATTGCTGCAATCGGCCTCCATATTGATCGAAGTGTTCAATGAAGGCTCTGTACTGTTCCTTCATAGATCCCTGGGACCGATCCAAGGATCGGCCTCGCCATGTTTGCTCATCGGTTTATTCTTGTTACACGATCAGGTCGGTGGATAAGACCAGCCCAACCTCATCCTTTGTCATGCCGATGCACCCGCTGTCGTCCACCTTGAGTGCATCATTTAATCCTGGAGCACTAAGCTCCGTCGGAAGGATGAGCACCATGTTTGTGCCAGCCGATGTATCATCATTGACTTTCCTTTGCTTGGGGCGCCACTCCATTCTCCGTGGTCGACCCTCTTCATCCAGGGTTCGCTGAATTTTCGCGGCCAGATCAGGCCGTGCCTTCCTTAGCGTATGCAGGTATAACCTTTCGGCTTCCTCCAAGCCGCGCAATCGCTGAACCCTGCGCTTTTGGGAACGGCTGAGTCCATCAGGGCACCACCTTGGCCGGTGGTACCTGTCTTCTTCTTCTTCTTCTTCTCCCTCGTCTTCCGAATCCTCGAGATCTTCCAGCCGAGGGGACTCAGCGCATTTGCTTTGTGGTGGGAGAGGCCCTAGACGTTTGAACACGGACACGTTGGCTGCCTCCTTCTTCTTCTGGTTGCATTCTGGGCAATTGCCGATTGTAGGCAATCGGCTCATTCCTGAATCCCGGCGATTAATACGAAGAAGGGACAGTCCCAGTGCCTATCCTCGTCGTCTCGCTCCCTTGACTTTCCCTTGGCACGGCGCTCGCATTCCTCCTCATCGCGATCATGCCGACGATGTCTTCTGGCTTCTCTAGCCAGACAATCTCTTTCATCATCATCGCTGGATCGTCGGCGTTGGTCATACTGACTCACATACTTGTTGAGGAGGTGATCAGAGAGGGGTCGCTGATATCTTATGTTCTTCACTTCCCCCTCTGTGACGTAGCGCTTGCCATCGTGACGGAGCCGATCGCGTGGAGCGGCCTCCTCTGTGTCCTTGCTACGAGAGCAGCTGCCCTCGTCTCCATCCTTGCCAGAGTGATGCCCAGGTCCTACCATGTTGATACTGAACGAGGATCCTGGCTGGCAACCTTTAGGGTAAGTGCACTCCACCATGTTAACGGCGGGGAAAGGGTGAGTGTCGACCTTCATGGCGTACTGGTTGAAAATCAGACGTCCTTGTTCTATCGCCATTTGGATCTGCTGACGCCACACCCTGCAGTCGTTGGTGGCATGGGAGAGCGAGTTATGCCATTTGCAGTATGGCTTTCCATTCAGCTCCTGTACCGTGGGGAATTTGAGACCTTCGGGTATCTTCAACTGCTTCTCCTTGAGTAAGAGGTCGAAGATTTGCTCAGTTTTGGTCACGTCAAAATCAAACCCCCTGGGTGGGCCTGGTGGCTTTACCCATTTGCAGGACACGGGGGTTGCCCCCCGAGTCCATTCAGCCACTGCTACCTCTTGATCTCCCGCAGAAACTTCGTCTTCCTCTGCTTCGACCAGGACTACTGCACGCTTGAATTTTTCCTGGTACAAGTCTGGGTGGCGCTGTTCATATGCTGACAGTTTCTGAACCATGTGCGCCAGCGAAGGATAGTCTGGTTGGGAGGCCATGTCTTTGATTTGTGAGGCAAGGCCCACTACTGCCAACTCGACCGCTTCTTTTTCAGTCACACGAGCCGAATAACATCGGTTCCTTAGATTTCTGAAGCGCTGGATGTATTCTGCCACAGTTTCTCCACGCTTCTGACGTATCTGTGCTAGATCGGCAAGGCCAGACTCGGAAGCTTCTGAGTGAAACTGCATGTGGAACTGCTCTTCCAACTGCTTCCAAGTCCGGATCGAATCTGGTGGCAACGAAGTGTACCACCCGAAAGCCGATCCCGTGAGGGACTGTGCGAAAAACCTCACGCGTAGTGGATCCGACGCTGAGGCCGTTCCTAGCTGTGCCAAATATCGGCTCACATGCTCGATGGAGCTGGAACCATCTGATCCACTGAACTTGGAGAAGTCAGGGAGCCGATACTTGGGTGGTAGCGGGACCAACTCGTATTCATCGGGGTACGGCTTGGAATAGCCGATTGTCCTCCTTTTCGGCACCATGCCGAACTGGTCCCTCAGGATCGTGCTGATCTGATCCGCGGTGCTGGCTGCAGGAGTCGAACTTTGAAGATTCGCCGGGGTGGCGTACTTGGCCAGCCATGCTTGCTTTTCCAGCTCTGAGCCAACTGCAGGAGCTGTGCTCTGGAGGTTCGTCGGGGTGGCATATTTGGTTAGCCACGTCTGCTTCTCAAGATCTGTCGCTGACGTTCCTCCCGTTTTCCCAGAAGTCCCTGATGTTGCGGCCTGGTTTGTGAGCGCCCAGTTACCGCATTCTGGCACGTATGTGCACATGTAGCCGTGAGGGATCTCCTTAGGCGCCTCATGCAAGAACTGGCAGTCATTAGGGTCACCACCGATCTTGTAGACGACGAATGCCGGTGAATTCGGCACTTCTGGTGCTGCCAACGCAAATGGCAGCGGTGGACGGAACTGGAGTGGCATCTCTCCTTGGTGTGTCCCGAGAGCTGGTCCTGACGGAGAGTACTGGTGCCTCATGATCTCCTGGATCACCCGGAGAGCGACACGCTCCAAAGTGTTCACCAGGTTCTCAGAGTGGCGGTGCAGCGAGTGAGCCACCAAGTAGTTGATCTCCTGACGTAGGGACCTGGTGCGTTCTTCTGACGGGGCAGAGGTCTATCCCATCGAGTGCACCATCAGGCGAGAACCCCTTCCACCTGATGCCATGTGAACGGGTTCTGTGGAAAGAGCCGATGAGGTCGGCTTCGAGGATGGCTTTGACCTCGTCATACTTCTTCTTGAGCTCATCGGTCAGATCCTCGTACGTGACTGGAGTGCCGTCCGCCATCTCAGATGTAGATGGCGATGTTGTTGATGACGAAGCTCGTCCCACCGGGCGTGCCAGAATGTGTTGCGGTCAAAACCCACCGGCGGGCAGCGACGGGCAACACAGTAGAGCCGGGAACAACTTAGGGCTGCGGCTGGCCCTGGTCCCTCCGAGCGACAGCCCGCAAAGCCTCTGGTACACACGTCCGATGCTGATGCAAGGGCGTGCCACCTGACCTATACCTGGTCAGGAAGGTGATGGAGATGCCTCGCTTAGTTTCCTGCATGGCATACACGTAAACATTAAATACGAGCCTCGATCGGCTCTCAGGTTGCCCTGTGAATCGGCTCAAGGAGCCGATCCACCCATATGGTGGTCCTGCTTGATCAAGATAAAGCTAAAGCGATCTACGATGATTTAGGGTTTTCACCGCATAATCGGATCATCCTACTCACGATTGGGCCTCGCGGCCACGTACGGTGATCGTAAGCCGATCCTAGACAAGGCCTAAAAACCAACACGAGGTTGATCCCCGGAACATCCTGCCTAGGACTAGCAAACGACACCCTACGTGCCGCTAGATCCTCCAACCCTTTGTAAGGCCTAACTATTGCAGATATTAAACTAATCCTTGAAGAACAAGGAGCAACCGTAACGGATCAGATCTACTAAATAATGATCAAGCGGGGTGCCGCCCCTACACCTAAGATAGGTGTAAGGGCGGCTAGATATGCAAGGGTTGCACTACGATAGCATATGATACGAAGAACAATGCTAACCCTAACATATCTGAGATAACTACGTTGCTCGCCATCAACAAGGCTTCAGTACGAGCAACGCATGAACAACGAGACAAGCTTGTGCTGCCTAGATCGCAAGATGCGATCTAGGCAGCATGATGCTTACCAGTAGAAACCCTCGAGACGAAGGAGTTGGCGATGCGCCGAGATTGATTTGTGGTTGAACGTTGGTTGTTGTTTATTTCATAAACCCTAGATACATATTTATAGTCCAGGGGACTTTCTAATTTAGGCGTGCACCTAACCGTGCACGGGTAAAACTCTATCTCTTAATCTAAGATGCGATCTATTATAATACAGATACACGGGCAATCTAGCCCAAACTCTTCGTGCAAGGCCGCTTCAGAGATCTTCCACGTGTAATCTTCCAAGCCCATCTGCCTTACGGCCCACCTCCTGATTTGACCAAAATCTGGTGATAACAGTTACTGATTACATTACGCGCAATACTTAATGCAATTGTCTGTTGTTAGCAACTTAATACTGGAGGGGGTTCGGATGATAACCTGAAGGTGGACTGTTTAGGCATAGATGCATGCTGGATAGCGGTCTATGTACTTTGTCGTAATGCCCAATTAAATCTCACTATACTCATCATAATATGTATGTGCATGGTCATGCCCTCTTTATTTGTCAATTGCCCAACTGTAATTTGTTCACCCAACATGCTGTTTATCTTATGGGAGAGACACCTCTAGTGAACTGTGGACCCCGGTCCAATTCTCTTTACTGAAATACAATCTCTTGTAATCTTTGTTCTACTGTTTTCTGCAAACAATCATCTTCCACACTATACATCTAATCCTTTGTTACAGCAAGCCGGTGAGATTGACAACCTCGCTATTTCGTTGGGGCAAAGTACTTGGTTTGTGTTGTGCAGGTTCCACGTTGGCGCCGGAATCCCTGGTGTTGCGCCGCACTACATCTCGCCGCCATCAACCTTCAACGTGCTTCTTGGCTCCTACTGGTTCGATTAAACCTTGGTTTCATACTGAGGGAAAACTTGCCGCTGTACGCATCACACCTTCCTCTTGGGGTTCCCAACGGTCGCGTGCTGTACGCGTATCAAGACTGTTTTCTGGCGCCGTTGCCGGGGAGATCAAGACACGCTGCAAGGGGAGTCTCCACATCGCAATCTCTTTACTTTGTTTTTGTCTTGCTTAGTTTTATTTACTACTTTGTTTGCTGCACTAAATCAAAATACAAAAAAATTAGTTGCTAGTTTTACTTTATTTGCTATCTTGTTTGCTATATCAAAAACACAAAAAAATTAGTTACTTGCATTTACCTTATCTAGTTTGTTTTATTTACTATTGCTAAAATGAGTAATCCTGAAGTTGAAGTTCGTTCGTTTAAGCAACAAGGGGGAGAATGTTTAAGAGATGCTTGGTATAGAATTTGTAATGCCCATAATAGGTGCACCAAGAAACACTCCACCACTATTTTACTCAGGAATTTTTATGTTGGTATCTCTAGCTGGAATAGGTATGTTCTTGATTGTCTCGCGGGAGGTAACTTCCTAAGTACTCCTGCATTAGAAGCTAGCTGCATTATTGAGAGTCTATTTGGAATACCCCCTGTTGATGAAGTTAAAATTGAAATCTCTCTTGAAGATGTTATGAAAAAATTGGAAACCATAGAGAAAAATTTTCCAAGTATTGAAACTAAATTGGAAATGTTACTTGATAAAACTGATGAACTTGATAAATCCTTAGGAGGAATTGATGAAAGAATTAGTGTCCTAGGAACTTGTGTTGTCCATGATAATCAAACCAATAGGATTGGCGAACTTGAAAAAGCTATGGGAACCTTAAGTTCAACTTTTTCTTCTCTTAAATATAAGGAGAAAGCTTATGTGGGTAAGGAGCAAAAGTTTATGTGTGTCTCTAAAGTGCCTAAACCAAAGAAGTATTGTTATAGGCCTAAAATTGAAAAAGCCCTTAGTACCACTACGGATGGGGGAGCTTATGATAACGATGCTCCATCTCTCGACAATACTTGATATACACTTTCTGCGCCTAGCTGAAAGGCGTTAAAGAAAAGCGCTTATGGGAGACAACCCATATTTTTACTACAGTATTTTGTTTTATATTTTGTGTCTTGGAAGTTGTTTACTACTGTAGCAACCTCTTCTTATCTTAGTTTTTTGTTTTGTTGTGCCAAGTAAAGTCGTTGATAGTAAGGTTCATACTAGATTTGGATTACTGCGCAGAAACAGATTTCTTTGCTGTCACGAATCTGGGCAAAATTCTCTGTAGGTAACTCAGAAAATTATGCCAATTTACGTGAGTGATCCTCAGATATGTACGCAACTTTCATTCAATTTGAGCATTTTCATTTGAGCAAGTCTGGTGCCTCAATAAAATTCGTCAATACGAACTGTTCTTTTTTGACAGATTCTGCCTTTTATTTCGCATTGCCTGTTTTGTTATGTTCGATGGATATTTCGATTCCATTGACTTTCAGTAGCTTTGTGCAATGTCCAGAAGTGTTAAGAATGATTATGTCACCTCTGAACATGTATATTTTAATTGTGCACTAACCCTCTAATAAGTTGTTCTAAGTTTGGTGTGGAGGAAGTTTTCAAGGATCAAGAGAGGGAGATGATACAACATGATCAAGGAGAGTGAAAGCTCTAAGCTTGGGGATGCCCCGGTGGTTCACCCCTGCATATATCAAGAAGACTCAAGCGTCTAAGCTTGGGGATGCCCAAGGCATCCCCTTCTTCGTCGACAACATTATCAGGTTCCTCCCCTGAAACTATATTTTTATTCCATCACATCTTATGTGCTTTGCTTGGAGCGTCGGTTTGCTTTTGTTTTTGTTTTGTTTGAATAAAATGGATCCTAGCATTCATTGTGTGGGAGAGAGACACGCTCCGCTGTTTCATATGGACAAGTATGTCCTTAGGCTTTACTCATAGCATTCATGGTGAAGTTTCTTCTTCGTTAAATTGTTATATGGTTGGAATTGGAAAATGATACATGTAGTAATTGCTATAATGTCTTGGATAATGTGATACTTGGCAATTGTTGTGCTCATGTTTAAGCTCTTGCATCATATGCTTTGCACCCATTAATGAAGAAATACATAGAGCATGCTAAAATTTGGTTTGCATATTTGGTCTCTCTAAGGTCTAGATAATTTCTAGTATTGAGTTTGAACAACAAGGAAGACGGTGTAGAGTCTTATAATGTTTACAATATGTCTTTTATGTGAGTTTTTCTGCACCGCTTCATCCTTGTGTTTGTTTCAAATAGCCTTGCTAGCCTAAACCTTGTATCGAGAGGGAATACTTCTCATACATTAATGAAGAAATACATAGAGCATGCTAAAATTTGGTTTGCATATTTGGTCTCTCTAAGGTCTAGATAATTTCTAGTATTGAGTTTGAACAACAAGGAAGACGGTGTAGAGTCTTATAATGTTTACAATATGTCTTTTATGTGAGTTTTTCTGCACCGCTTCATCCTTGTGTTTGTTTCAAATAGCCTTGCTAGCCTAAACCTTGTATCGAGAGGGAATACTTCTCATGCATTCAAAATACTTGAGCCAACCACTATGCCATTTGTGTCCACCATACCTACCTACTACATGGTATTTCTCTGCCATTCCAAAGTAAATTGCTTGAGTGCTACCTTTAAATTTCCATTCTTCACCTTTACAATATATAGCTCATGGGACAAATAGCTTAAAAACTATTGTGGTATTGAATATGTACTTATGCACTTTATCTCTTATTAAGTTGCTCGTTGTGCGATAACCATGTTCCTGGGGACGCCATCAACTACTCTTTGTTGAATATCATGTGAGTTGCTATGCATGTTCGTCTTGTCTGAAGTAAGGGCGATCTACCACCTTATGGTTAGAGCGTGCATATTGTTAGAGAAGAACATTGGGCCGCTAACTAAAGCCATGATCCATGGTGGAAGTTTCAGTTTTGGGCATATATCCTCAATCTCATGTGAGAAAATTAATTGTTGCTACATGCTTATGCATAAAAGAGGAGTCCATTATCTGTTGTCTATGTTGTCCCGGTATGGATGTCTAAGTTGAGAATAATCAATAGCGAGAAATCCAATGCGAGCTTTCTCCTTAGACCTTTGTACAGGCGGCATAGAGGTACCCCTTTGTGATACTTGGTTAAAACATGTGCATTGCGATAATCCCGGTAGTCCAAGCTAATTAGGACAAGGTGCGGGCACTATTAGTATACTATGCATGAGACTTGCAACTTGTAAGAAATAATTTACATGATACATATGCTTTATTACTACCGTTGACAAAATTGTTTCTTGTTTTCAAAATCAAAGCTCTAGCACAAATATAGCAATCGATGCTTTCCTCTTTGAAGGACCTTTCTTTTACTTTTACTGTTGAGTCAGTTCACCTATCTCTCTCCACCTCAAGAAGCAAACACTTGTGTGAACTGTGCATTGATTCCTACATACTTGCATATTGCACTTGTTATATTACTCTATGTTGACAATATCCATGAGATATACATGTCATAAGTTGAAAGCAACCGCTGAAACTTCATCTTCCTTTGTGTTGCTTCAATGCCTTTACTTTGAATTATTGCTTTATGAGTTAACTCTTATGCAAGACTTATTGATGCTTGTCTTTAAGTACTATTCATGAAAAGTCTTTGCTATATGATTCATTTGTTTACTCATGTCATATACATTGTTTTGATCGCTGCATTCACTACATATGCTTACAAATAGTATGATCAAGGTTATGATGGCATGTCACTCCAGAAATTATCTTTGTTTATCGTTTACACTGCGGGACGAGCAGGAACTAAGCTTGGGGATGCTGATACGTCTCCGACGTATCGATAATTTCTTATGTTCCATGCCACATTATTGATGATATCTACATGTTTTATGCACACTTTATGGCATATTCGTGCATTTTCTGGAACTAACCTATTAACAAGATGCCGAAGTGCCAGTTCCTGTTTTCTGCTGTTTTTGGTTTCAGAAATCCTAGTAAGGAAATATTCTCGGAATTGGACGAAATCAACGCCCAGGGTCCTATTTTGCCACGAAGCTTCCAGAAGACCGAAGAGTCAACGGAGTGGGGCCACGAGGTGGCCAGGAGGGCAGGCGGCACGGCCCCACCCTTGGCCGCGCCGCCCTGTCTCCTGGGCCCCTCGCGTCGCCCCCTGACCTACCCTTCCGCCTACTTAAAGCCTTCGTTGCGAAACCCCCAGTACCGAGAGCCACGATACGGAAAACGTTCCAGAGACACCGCCGCCGCCAATCCCATCTCGGGGGATTCAGGAGATCGCCTCCGGCACCCTGCCGGAGAGGGGAATCATCTCCCGGAGGACTCTACGCCGCCATGGTCGCCTCCGAAGTGATGTGTGAGTAGTCTACCCCTGGACTATGGGTCCATAGCAGTAGCTAGATGGTTGTCTTCTCCTCATTGTGCTTAATTGTCGGGTCTTGTGAGCTGCCGAACATGATCAAGATCATCTATCTGTAATTCTATATGTTGTGTTTGTTGGGATCCGATGAATAGAGAATACTTGTTATGTTGATTATCAATTTATATCTATGTGTTGTTTGTGATCTTGCATGCTCTCCGTTATTAGTAGAGGCTCTGGCCAAGTTTTTGCTATTAACTCCAAGAGGGGGTATTTATGCTCGATAGTGGGTTCATGTCTCCGTGAATCTGGGGAAGTGACAGAAATCTCTAAGATTATGGATGTGCTGTTGCCACTAGGGATAAAACATTGGTGCTATGTCCGAGGATGTAGTTACTGATTACATTACGCGCAATACTTAATGCAATTGTCTGTCGTTAGCAACTTAATACTGGAGGGGGTTCGGATGATAACCTGAAGGTGGACTTTTTAGGCATAGATGCATGCTGGATAGCGGTCTATGTACTTTGTCGTAATGCCCAATTAAATCTCACTATACTCATCATAATATGTATGTGCATGGTCATGCCCTCTTTATTTGTCAATTGCCCAACTGTAATTTGTTCACCCAACATGCTGTTTATCTTATGGGAGAGACACCTCTAGTGAACTGTGGACCCCGGTCCAATTCTCATCTTGAAATACAATCTCTTGCACATCTTTGTTCTACTGTTTTCTGCAAACAATCATCTTCCACACTATACATCTAATCCTTTGTTACAGCAAGCCGGTGAGATTGACAACCTCGCTGTTTCGTTGGGGCAAAGTACTTGGTTTGTGTTGTGCAGGTTCCACGTTGGCGCCGGAATCCCTGGTGTTGCGCCGCACTACATCTCGCCGCCATCAACCTTCAACGTGCTTCTTGGCTCCTACTGGTTCGATTAAACCTTGGTTTCATACTGAGGGAAAACTTGCCGTTGTACGCATCACACCTTCCTCTTGGGGTTCCCAACGGTCGCGTGCTGTACGCGTATCAGGCCTCGGGTTCGGGACATAGACATGTGCAAACAACTTGTAGATACAATCTAAGCAATAATTATAGAGCTTAAATCTAAGATCATGCCACTCGTGCACTAGTGACAAGCATTAAACACAACAAGATTGCAGCAACAATAACTTCACAAACTTTATAGATAGACTGATCATAATGTAACAATTCATCGGATCCCAACAAACACAACACCGATTACATCAGATGGATCTCAATCATGTAAGGCGGCTCATGAGATCATTGTATTGAAGTACATGGAAGAGAGAGTACCAACTAGCTTCTGCTAGAACCCGTAGTCCATGGGGGAACTACTCACGGAGCATGATGGAGGCGGTGGCGTCGATGGAGAAGGCTCCGGGGGTCGATCCCCGTCCCGGCAGGGTGCCGAAACAGGAAATTCTGACCCCCGAAACTAGGTTTCGCGATGGCGGCGGCGCTCCGGGAGTCTTTCTGGAGTATGATCGATATATATCGGGTTTTCGCGTCGTGGGGGAATAAATAGGCTATGAGGCGATGTCGGTGGAGTCCCGAGGTGGGCTCCCCACACCCCGGCGTGCCTGGGGGCCTGACCGCGCCGCCCTATGGGGAGGAGGCCGTGGGCCTCTCCCTGGATTGCCCTTCTGGCTTCGTGTGTACCTCAGAAAAATAGGAGGTTTGGCTTTTGTTTCGCCGAATTCCGAGAATATTGCCCGAACAGCTTTTCTGGAACCAAAAACAGCAGAAAACAGGAACTGGCACTGTGGCATCTTGTTAATAGGTTAGTCCCAGAAAATGTATAATAATGATATATAATGCATATAAAACATGTGACAATGATACACAAAACAAGCATGAAACATCAGAAATTATAGATACGTTGGAGACGTATCAATGCTCTAAGAAGAAACTTGCCGTGTTTGTGGACCAGGGACGGAGCTAGGGGAGGCGAGCAGGGGCCATGGCCCCCACTATGCTGAATTTTTGTGTGAAAGGCCCCCTATATTTTATGCACATTGGTCCATAAATTGGCTAGCATTTCCCTAAGGAGAGTGGATTTGGTGATCAGGGGGTACGTGAGCACCCCCTAGACACCGTTGGATTGCCTTTAAGATTCTGCCATCTCACTTTCTAAACTAACGGCAACATACGGTGTTAAAGCGAATCTTTTTTCGTTGTCTGTTGTTGCCATCCCACCAAAACGCTCGAGCTGGACTGCTCTTGGCCGCGAGCTGCCCCACGAGCTCCCGTTGACCTGGACTGCCGCTCCCCCCTCTCACATCTCTCACATCTCTCAAATCCTCTCAAACCATTGCAACCAAAATCAATCCGTGGAAGCTCAAGGGGGCAGCCAAAATCAGTGCATCACTTCTCCCTCCTCGCCACTCTAGCGCGTGCGGCGCGCGCTCCACGATGGCGGAAACGAGCCCCGGTGGCCAGCGCGGCCTCGTCCGCCGAGCTCTGGACATGGTGTCCGGCGGCGTTCTACGTCGGGGAACTGGTGTCGCGGGCGCGACCCTTGGAGGCGCACGGGAGGCGGGGGGAAGCTCGTCGGTCCACGGGATGCCCTTTCGCGCTTGAGGCGGTACCCGCACCGGAACCCGCCGCCACCGTCCCAGTCCAGGGTGAACTCGGGCGACTTCCGCCGCAACGTCTGGTCCGGCCGCTGGACGCGGGAGCACCCGTGCGAGGCGCCTTGGTGCGACGGGCCATTGGGCACGCTGGTGCGGACGAGATCTGGCCGGCTGAGGATGTGCGGCGGTGCTGCGTGCGTGGAGGAGCGGCGAGCCATGGCGGCGAAGGAGCGGCCGGCGAGCCCGTGGCGCAGACGCCAGCGGAGTCGACCGAGGCGCCCTCCTCCACCGTGGCTACGGCTCGCACCTGGGGGCGCGGTGGCTACGTCTCACAGGCGCAGGCGCGTTGGACCGCCGAGGAGAACCAGGCCATGGCTTCCGCCTCGGCCGCGGGACCAGGCCAAGATGCGGGCGCGGGCGCGCCGGCGTCGTCGCTGCAGCGCCAGGGCCACCGTCGTCGCTGCTTCCCACCGTGTGCCCTGCCCCTGGTTCCCCACCGGCGGAAGACACAACCCTGCCCTCCTGCGTCGCCCCCGCGGTTCCCAGCGACGGCTGGCAGGAGCAGGCGTCCGTTCCTGGCCTGAACGAGGAGATCCCGCTCGCACACGCCATTTCCATCTCGACGGCCAGGCTAGCTTGACGCCAAGACGCCTGCAACCATGCTGCTGTTCTCCTCCCTCTTAGGTACCAAACATGAAGCTCTACACTTTCAGAGAGGAATTGGGGAATTTTTGGAGAGAAAAGATTTGGAGCTAGAAAACTTGGACATTGAGCAGCACCACGGGATTGTAATAGTGAACTTGGACATTGAGCAGCATCCAGATTTCCAGTTCCAATACAAGAATTTCTATCCCATCAGAAATCCCCAATAGTGAAACGATCTACAGGATGAAAAATAAGAGTGAGAAACTTGGCTCGCTACAGGACGGGGGTGGTGGCGGACGGTGCCGAGCTGCAGCCCCATCGGCAGGGCACACGGTGGGAAGCTGGACCACCATCGAGCGCTGCGGGCGAGCGCTGCAGGCCAGGTCGGCGGCGCTCTGATGCTTGTCCGGCGGGGGAGTAGGCCCCCTACCTCGAGCTCCTCATGCGGGGCAACAGCGGGATGGACTCCCTTTTCTTTTCCGTTTATTTTTCTGGAGGGGAAGAGCCGGTTTGGTGAAGCAACGTCAGTCTCTGACTTGTCGTCCACTTGCGTTAACGGAATAATGGATGACGTTAGACACGTGTCGAGTAGCTAGGGGGTGCTCACGTACCCCCCTGATCACCGGGCTTCATCTGTTTCCCTAAGTGCCCCCTCCAACTAAACTGACGTTCATTTGGCCCCCTACATATTGTTTTCCTGGCTCCGTCCCTTGTGGACATCATATGTGGTACTGTAAAAAACGCTCAAGCCGTTTCAACTTTATTTGGTGCAATGGACGTTGAGTATGAACCCTTTGCAATGCCCTAAAGAGGGGAGCCCATATTTCCTGGTCTTAGAGCATCTTCAGTCGCGTTCCCCAAACCATCCTCAAACGGCGCCGGATCGAGCGTTTGGGGGACGTGTTTTGCTCGTGCCGCGTTTGGGGGACGTCGTGTCCCCCAAAAAAAATTCGGAAAATTAAAACTTGAGCGAATTCATCCAAACTTGGTTTATATGTAGGGATTCGTTGCATAGAAAACAAAAAATTTCCTACCACGAGAACGCAATCCAAGCCAAGATGCAATCTAGAAGATGGGAGCAACGAGGGGATGAACGAGACTAACCCTTGAAGATTTCCAAAGCCTATAAGAGTAGGCTCTTATTGCTGCGGTAGACGATCACTTGCCGCTTGCAAAAGCGCGTAGAAGATCTTGATCACGGTGCCACGATCGGGCAGCACCTCCGTACTCGGTCACACGTTCGGTGTTGATGAAGACGACGTCCTTCTCCCCGTTCCAGCGGGCAGCGGAAGTAGTAGATCCTCCTCGGAATCCTGGCAGCACGACGGCGTGGTGGCGGTGGTGGTGGAGAACTCCGGCAGGGCTTCGCCTATGCGCTGCGGGAGTTTGTATGTGGAGGAGGGGAGGCTAGGGTTTGGGGAGAGGGGGCTATGGGCGCCGGCCTCAAGGGGGGCAGGGGTGGTGCGGCCAAGCCATGGGCTGCCCCCTCCCTCTCCTCCTCATTATATAGGTGGAACCCCAAGGGTTTGCCCAAAGTCTTCGAATAAGACCCCAACAGAAAAACTGCCTTATGGACGAAACCTAGAGGGACAGAGACTCTCCCCTTCCCCATTTTCTTGGCCGGCCAAGGAGGTGGAGTCCACCATGGACTCCACCCTCCCACTTGGTTGGCTGGATAGGGTTTGTGGAGTCCCTCCGGGACTCCTCCTTCCATAGTGATTTATTCCGGATAATTCTAGAAACCACCTTCCATAAATTCACCGGATCATTTCAAAACTTTGGAAAGTGACTTCCTATATATGAATTTTATTCTCCGGACCATTCCGGAACTCCTCGTGATGTCCTGGATCCCATCCGAGACTCCGAACAAAACTTCGAACTCCATTCCATATTCCATATCTACTTAAACGACATCAAACCTTAAGTGTGTCACCCTACGGTTCGCGAACTATGCAGACGTGGTTGAGAACTCTCTCTGACCAATAACCAATAGCGGGATCTGGAGATCCATAATGGCTCCCACATATTCAACGATGACTTTAGTGATCGAATGAACCATTCACATACGATACCAATTCCCTTTGTCACGCGATATTTTACTTGTCCGAGGTTTGATCATCGGTATCACTCTATACCTTGTTCAACCTCGTCTCCTGACAAGTACTCTTTACTCGTACCGTGGTATGTGGTCTCTTATGAACTTATTCATATGCTTGCAAGACATTAGACGACATTCCACCGAGAGGGCCCAGAGTATATCTATCCGTCATCGGGATGGACAAATCCCACTGTTGATCCATATGCCTCAACTCATACTTTCCGGATACTTAATCCCACCTTTATAATCACCCATTTACGCAGTGGCGTTTGATGTAATCAAAGTACCTTTCCGGTATAAGTGATTTACATGATCTCATGGTCATAAGGACTAGGTAACTATGTATCGAAAGCTTATAGCAAATAACTTAATGACGTGATCTTATACTACGCTTAATTGGGTGTGTCCATTACATCATTCATACAATGATATAACCTTGTTATTAATAACATCCAATGTTTATGATTATGAAACTAATCATCCATTAATCAACAAGCTAGTTAAGAGGCATACTAGGGACTCTTTGTTGTTCACATAACACACATGTATCAATGTTTCGGTTAATACAATTATAGCATGATATGTAAACATTATCATAAACACAAAGATATATTATAATAACCATTTTATTATTGCCTCTTGGGCATATCTCCAACAGTCTCCCACTTGAACTAGAGTCAATAATCTAGTTTACATTTGTAAAGATATAACACCTTGGCCTTCCGGTGCTTTATCATGTTTTGCTTACGGGAGAGGTTTTAGTCAACGGATCTGATACGCTCAGAAACGTATGTATTTTGCAATTCATTTGCGTCTTAACGCATCACTCATTTTCCAAATGAGTCGGCATTAAATATGTTTGGTCTTCTGGTGGAACCTTAATTCCACAGTCTGAAATATGTCACTAATATTGTCACACACAATATAGCTTCAAAGTTCGGACACTATCGGAACTACACCAAGTTCTCAAAGAACTTCTTGACTTAACACCCTCAGTCATTGTCAAAACAATGACATACTCTGCCTTCGTTTGTAGAATCCGTCACAATATTTAGAACTCTTCTAAATCTAGCATAGTCAACTTCTATCTCATTGTGCTACGTTTTAAACAACACTTAGCCTAATTGAGATTGAAATTTATTTTTATATGCGACCAAACTAATATCGGTGCAACACATTACATCGACTTGTTTGTCATTACACCATATAAAATTATATGTATATATATCCTTGGATCTTCTAAAGTACTCAAGGATATTCCTACTGTTTGTCCAATAATCATCACATGAATTATTCTGGTATATGCTCCTAACTCTTTAGAGCACAGGACATCTTATTTTGTACATATTCTTCGTGATCTAAAATCACTCATGTGTTTTTACTCATCGAGTGTCAAATACACTCAAGTCTTGTTAAACCTTCATATGAAAAGAACACCTTCTTAATATTTCTATATTGAATTACTTCAATATCCATTCTATGTACTTTGACTTAAACTTATTATGTATTCCAATCTATCTTCATAGATCTTGACACTAAATATGTTTCAGTCCATATTCTTTCATTGAAGTTAATTTCTCAATGAAACCTTTTAATCAAGTATATAATTACATCATTTATAACCAACTATATGTCATCTACATAAAGTATTATAAATATGTCTCAGCGCTCCCACTTAATTTCTTGCAAATGCAAGCCTCTTCATCGTCTCTGATGAAATCAAAAACTCTTTGATTATTTCATCTGGTGAAGATTCCAACTCCGTGATACTCACTTCATCCAATTGAAGTTTGTATACCTATCTAGTATTCCATGTCCAGCAAAACTCTTGGTTGTATCTTTGTATACACCTTTAATACTCACTTCTGATAAGTAATGTATTTTGCCATCCTACTAACATATCTCATAAAAGAAATATGTAGTGATTACTAGAATAATCCACATAGACTATAAGCATTGCTACGGAAGATCTAATCTTATCGTAGTCAACTCTTTGAACTTTGTCGTAAACAACTTTTCGACAAGTCGAGCTTCTTCAAGGATATTTCATCCAAGTCCATTAATTTTATAGATCAATTTACTTTCAAAAAGTATTCATCTATCTTGGATTTCATGGCGTATAGCCATTTTAACGGAGTCAGGGCCCATCATAACTTCTTTGTTTGTAGTTGGTTTATCATTGTTCAAAATCAATCCTTTGTCCTTAAATCATTTATTTGATCACAAAGTAAACCATACCTACAAGGTTCAATATGTACTTCGATCTCCATGGCTAAAACACTTTGTAGTCATGGGAGCCATGATCGTCGTGGCCGCTTCCGGAACCAATTCCGATGCTGCGCTACTCTGATCATTATGCTCAGGTTCATAAACTTTATCAAGTTCTATTGTCCTCCCACTCAAAAACTTCGCTAGAAACAATTTCTTGGAAATAAGAAACATTGACAAACACTTTTGTCTTTGTCTCCATAGTGGGAAGAATTCCCAATCAATTCTCTGGGATAACCAACAAAGACATTCATCAGATTTTGGTTGTAAACTTATTTACTTATGCTATGCATACCAAAATTTAAGAAAGGACTATTAGGGTTCATACCCATGCCATAACTCGTATGGTGTCATTTCTACGGATCATGATGATGCTCTATTCAGTATAAAAGCGGTAGTCTCTAAAGCATAATCTACAAAAATATAATGGCTTTATTTTATTTTATCTCATCATTAATCCAACAAAGTTTGGATACATCTCTTGGATACTTCATCATCACTATGATACTCCAAGAAACGTGAGTTGTAGAACAATTTCATAACTCTCTTAGATGTTTGCTAAAACTCGTAATTCAAATATTTCCACCATGATCCAATCATAGATATTTGACTTTTCTATTACGATGATTTCCACTTCATGCTGAAAATTATTTGAATCCATTCAAATGTTTCAAACTTCTTCCTTATCGAATATATCCACATATACTCAATTCATTGTTGAAAGTTTTCATGAAGTAGAAGAATCTCCCGCACACAACTATATCCAGTGAACCACATACATCATCATGTATTTTTCCACTAAGTTAGTTGCCCGTTCAACTCTTGGCCTATGAACGGTATTTCAATCATTCTCTTTAGAAAAGATTTGCAAGCGCCAAATGATTCAAAAATCAAATGACTCCAAAAATCCATTTACATGGAGTTCCTTCATGCGTTCCTTTCTAACATGACCTAAATGGCGGTTACACAAATAAGTGGAATTCAAATCATATGTCTTATGGCATTTTAGCGTCAGTGTTATGTATGTGTGTTTCACCATTAAGATTTATAATAACTTATCCATCATACATGGAGTAATGTCATAATTTTAACAACTCATTGTTTTCATTTGACCAGAGCAAAATAACAATTATTAAGTTCTTTATTATAAATTCTAAGGGCTAGATAGAATGCCAACGACGAACATAATAACACTTTATGTTGTTCCAGACGTGTATTCCTATCATATTCCTTGTCAATCACTTAGGCCATTGTATTCTTGTATTGCGTTGTTTTGTATGACACTTCATACCAACCAATATAGTACTAATACCCAAGAATTTCATAGTGTGATTTAACTAGGAATACAACCATAACATGTATATCATTTATATACACCTGAGCTAGACTTTCTAGTCTTTTCTTTTCTTTTTGCCAAAATATCTTTTGCAGTTTCTCTTTTAGCTTTCCTCATTATTCAGAAAAACACTTTAACATTATTAACTTCTAGGTTTGTTGGTCAAATGCCAATAACCTTTAGGTTCTTACTTTAACTTGATCATCATATGACAAGTGTTTCAGATTTCACTATTAGTAACTTTGTAATATGATGAACAATTTCACTTATAATTTTATCCATCATATCATGATGACTTTCCGAGACCATGTCTGTACATGCTAGGCTCGTAAAGTTTTAACCTTGGTATTCGCATGTGCAAATCTGGCTTGCACCCGTTGTATGCACACGTAGAATCTATAACACCCGATCATCACGTGATGCTTCGATACGACGAGTCTTAGCAACGGTGCATACTAAGGATGATAACTTCATGGATATGCGAATATTGTTAGTGCCCCAATAGTTGGAGGATTGGGACGCCTTGCATCTTCAACCTTCGTACATTCCCATAAAACTTATGAGTTTATGTAGTCACACGAAATTATATTCTATCATCTTGCAATAAGGTCTTAGATATCACATATATCTCATACCTTGATTATTTCTGAAAACTAAATTTTCAGCTCCTTACTTTTCAAACAGATTTGAACTTCAAGTTTCACGGAGACAAGATAACTTTATGTACTAATTGAAACCATAGCTCTTTGAATCAACAATGTGAGGTTTACTAAAAGTTTGCTATAGGACTTAATCACTTCTTGATTCTTTAACAATACGGTACCAGTCCGTAAAGTTTCTTGTCAGATTTTAACAGTATTTCTATCTAAATAACAAGACTAGCGCATGGTAGAAAAACGGATGCCAATACTACAAAATTAATTCAAAATACTACTCAGACTATGTTTATGATAATTAGTTCATGTTTTAATCTAATTACTAATGAACTCCCACTTAATACAACATCCCTCATAGTTGTTAAGTGGTACACGATCCAAATCCACTACACCAAAACCGATCATCACGTGAGATGATGTAGCTTCAATGGTGAACATCAACATGTTGATCATATCATCCATATGACTCGTGTTCAACCTTTCGGTTTCTGTTGTCCCGAGGCCATGTCTGTACATGCTAGGCTCGTCAAGCAAACCCAAGTATTCCGCGTGTGCAACATGGCTTACACTCGTTGTATATGAACGTTGAATCTATCACATCCGATCATCACGAGATGCTTTGAAACGACGAACTTTGGCAACGGTGCATACGAGGGGAGAACACTTTATTATCTTGATATTAATGTGAGGGATCATCTTATAATGCTACTGTCGCGTTCTAAGCAAAATAAGATGCATAAAGGATTAACATCACATGCAATTCATATGTGATATGATATGGCCCTTTTGTCTTTGCGCCTTCGATCTTCATCTCCAAAGCACGGACATGATCTCCATCATCAACGGGCATGATCTCCATCATCGTCGGCGTAGCGTCAAGGTCCATGGTGCCGTCTTCATGGTTGTTCACCTCATGTAGCAACTATTACAACTACTTTGAAATACTACTCAACATGAAAATTAAAGACAACCATAAGGCTCGTGCCGGTTGCCACAGTACAATAATGATCATCTCATACATATTCATCATCACATTATGGCCATATCACATCATCAAACCCTGCAAAAACAAGTTAGACGTCTCTAATTTGGTTTGCATATTTTACGCGGTTTAGGGTTTTTGAGAGAGATCTAATCTACCTACGAACATGAACCACAACGGTGATACTAGTGTTGTCAATAGAAGAGTAAATTGAATCTTCACTATAGTAGGAGAGACAGACACCCGCAAAGCCTCTTATGCAATACAAGTTGCATGTCAAACGAGGAACAAGTCTCATGAACGCGGTCATGTAAAGTTAGTCTGGGCCGCTTCATCCCACTATGCCACAAAGATGCAAAGTACTCAAACTAAAGACAACAAGAGCATCAACGCCCACAAAACCATTGTGTTCTACTCGTGCAACCATCTATGCATAGACACGGCTCTGATACCACTGTAGGGATTCGTTGCATAGAAAACAAAAAATTTCCTACCGCGAGAACGCAATCCAAGCCAAGATGCAATCTAGAAGATGGGAGCAACGAGGGGATGAACGAGACTAACCCTTGAAGATTTCCAAAGCCTATAAGAGTAGGCTCTTATTGCTGTGGTAGACGATCACTTGCCGCTTGCAAAAGCGCGTAGAAGATCTTGATCACGGTGCCACGATCGGGCAGCACCTCCGTACTCGGTCACATGTTCGGTGTTGATGAAGATGACGTCCTTCTCCCCGTTCCAGCGGGCAGCGGAAGTAGTAGATCCTCCTTGGAATCCCGGCAGCACGATGGCGTGGTGGCGGTGGTGGTGGAGAACTCCGGCAGGGCTTCGCCTATGCGCTGCGGGAGTTTGTATGTGGAGGAGGGGAGGCTAGGGTTTGGGGAGAGGGGGCTATTTGCGCCGGCCTCAAGGGGGGAAGGGGTGGTGCGGCCAAGCCATGGGCTGCCCCCTCCCTCTCCTCCTCATTATATAGGTGGAACCCCAAGGGTTTGCCCAAAGTCTTCGAATAAGACCCCAATAGAAAAACTGCCTTATGGACGAAACCTAGAGGGACAGGGACTCTCCCCTTCCCCCTTTTCTTGGCCGGCCAAGGAGGTGGAGTCCACCATGGACTCCACCCTCCCACTTGGTTGGCTGGTTAGGGTTTGTGGAGTCCCTCCGGGACTCCTCCTTCCATAGTGATTTATTCCGGATAATTCTAGAAACCACCTTCCATAAATTCACCGGATCATTTCCAAACTTTGGAAAGTGACTTCCTATATATGAATTTTATTCTCCGGACCATTCCGGAACTCCTCGTGATGTCCTGGATCCCATCCGAGACTCCGAACAAAACTTCGATCTCCATTCCATATTCCATATCTACTTAAACGACATCAAACCTTAAGTGTGTCACCCTACGGTTCGCGAACTATGCAGACATGGTTGAGAACTCTCTCTGACCAATAACCAATAGCGGGATCTGGAGATCCATAATGGCTCCCACATATTCAACGATGACCTTAGTGATCGAATGAACCATTCACATACGATACCAATACCCTTTGTCACGCGATATTTTACTTGTCCGAGGTTTGATCATCGGTATCACTCTATACCTTGTTCAACCTCGTCTCCTGACAAGTACTCTTTACTCGTACCGTGGTATGTGGTCTCTTATGAACTTATTCATATGCTTGCAAGACATTAGACGACATTCCACCGAGAGGGCCCAGAGTATATCTATCCGTCATCGGGATGGACAAATCCCACTGTTGATCCATATGCCTCAACTCATACTTTCCGGATACTTAATCCCACCTTTATAACCACCCATTTACGCAGTGGCGTTTGATGTAATCAAAGTACCTTTCCGGTATAAGTGATTTACATGATCTCATGGTCATAAGGACTAGGTAACTATGTATCGAAAGCTTATAGCAAATAACTTAATGACGTGATCTTATGTTACGCTTAATTGGGTGTGTCCATTACATCATTCATACAATGATATAACCTTGTAATTAATAACATCCAATGTTTATGATTATGAAACTAATCATCCATTAATCAACAAGCTAGTTAAGAGGCATACTAGGGACTCTTTGTTGTTCACATAACACACATGTATCAATGTTTCGGTTAATACAATTATAGCATGATATGTAAACATTATCATAAACACAAAGATATATTATAATAACCATTTTATTATTGCCTCTTGGGCATATCTCCAACAATATATTACATAGATTCGAATAAAATTCGATTAAATTTAAACTAAACCCTAATCTAGAAGTACTTGCGGTGGCCGAAGGCGTCGTAGTACTGATGGAAGTTGTACATGTCGTCGGTGACGACCTCCTGCTTGACGCGCTCGTCGGGCTTGTCGATGGGCTCGTCCTTCACCAGGCCGCTTGGTCCTACCTCGCCGTCGACGGTGAGGTCCACGAGCGGCTTGCCGGTGTCGCGGATGGACATGGCGATCGCCGTGTCGAAGTCGCCCCTCCTGGCGTCCTTGTCGTTCAGTGACGCCAAGCACGCCGCTCGCAGCCCTGGGCAGTCCCCGGGGTCGTTGCTGCTGGCGATGAGCCGCTGCTGCCGCTCGTACTCTGCCAGCAGCGCCGCCTTCGCCGCTTGTTGTGGGTATACTTCATGGGTGTACCATCGACAGTGCCTTGATCTGGCAAGCCCGGGTGGCCCACAGATGGTGATGTGGCATGCGGCCCATCGGGTGGCCCAGTTGCTGTTGATCCTGAAGGATGAAGTCCGGCCCAGGAGAAGGGAGCCGGATCCGACCGACCTCAGGAGGAACCCGGATCCATGAAGGCCCGTCAGGAACCCGGATCCGGTACAACGTATAGAGGAAGGCGGATCCTTGACGTGCACGGCAAGACATTGTACCGTAGTTAGGCAAACCTGTATCCGGCTAGGACTCTCCATGTAAACCCTAGATCCGTGCGCCTTTATAAGCCGGATCCCGGGAGCCCTAGAGTCACAACCACAACTCATTGTAACATCGCGAAAGCGCCCAGATAATTTCAGACAAGCAGCAATAGGCCCTGTCATCGTGCAGGTGTTCTGAAGCTGGGTAAATCGTGTACCACCATCCCGTGTGCACTCCGCCCTATGGCCCCTACTTCTTCTCCCCCTCGTGAGGATCCCTCCTCCGAGGCTCCGTCGATTAGGCAACGACAGTTGGCGCCCACCGTGGGGCCTGCGGCGTCTGGAGGCCGGAACCGGGAGGGTTCCGCCATGGGTAGCTACGACGACACCATCGCTGTGGGGCGCGTCCTTTACGCCGGAAATCTGCCGATCGTCCCTCCGGATGAGTGCTGGATTCCGGCTAAGACAAACCCCATCAAGCTCTCCATCGTCCCAGTTGGCGGCATACACATCTTCATCGGGGAAACCGTCGATTCCGACGGAAACCCACTGGTAAGTAACGCTGACGCGACCGCCGCTGAGCAGGACGCAGTCGCGAAGATCCGATCTGAGATGCAGGAGCTTCCTAAGGAAGATTCCGCCTTGGATCTGGAAATTTCAAAGCCCACCCAATCCGCCCCTGAGTGGGAAATAACGGTGGAAGACCAATGCAGATCCGCCTGTATCTCCCAGGTGTTAGAAAAGCAGAGGTGTCACTTCGTACACTTCTTGGCCCATACCGCTGGAACCGCCCCTCAAGAAGCCGGAGCTGGTCCCGAGCAGGTCGAGGTACCGGAAAACAGCGCTGTTCCGGATCAGCACGAGCCTGTCGGAGAAAGCGGAACTCCGGTTGAAGAGTCGATTTTGGGTAACCTAAGCCCAATTTCCGGGGATACCCCCTCCATGGATACTGAAGAGTTCAACCGCAAGCTAGGGGAATACGGATACGGTGATCAGCCTGAAGTTGAATCCGCCCAGCCTAAGCAGGTTCTCGCAACCTTGGCGGCGCTGGATCAACGCGAATCAGAAAATGAAAACACCCACTCCGACCCCCAGCCATCCCGTCAAGGATCTCCAATGTCACGGGAAAGACCGCATAAGGAAGTCCTGTCCCCTGAAGAGATGGTGGAACAAGCAGGCATGGATGCAGTTTATCACTCGGATATTCTCAACAAATCCATTACTCCCGAAGACGCAGAAGCGCTAGAAGCCAAGAGACTGGAGATGCTGGCCACAGCCAAAAAGTTCGCCGACACTGCAGCCGTGATGCTTGATGAAAGGAAGCAAGCCGCGGTCTTCGTGGAAAACTTTCTCCAGCGCGAGCAGGAGGTGGACGAAGGACTGGTGAAAGTCAAGGAACTCCGAAGCATTGGGAGGACAAGATCGCTGAGGCTCAACAGGAGGTCGATAAAATCCGGCGAGAAAATATAGCTCCCCGTAAGATCACTTTCGGGACTCCGACCGAGCAGCAGCCGTTGGCCACTCCAAAGGACAATATGCAGAAGGCCACGGAGATCTTGAAGAAAAAGGACGAGGAGATCGACATCAACTACGTCCGTACGCTTGTCGCTTCAGCAATGAAGCAGCAGAGCAAGGCAGACACTTCGCGCAAGTTGGAATCCAACCCGGAGCATTGCGTCTCCACTGCGCAGAAGGACGCCTAAGAGAATCGCCATCGAGATGACGAGTCGGGAACCGGATCCACGGAACGCAGAAGGAAAACCAGAGAACACCCAAATCCAATCCCTGCACCATCAAAGACACCTCCGTCAGATCCAAGAAAGGGAAAGGATGCAATGTACTCTGGTAAGGACAAGTACCGCAATCCCTCTCCTCCGCCCAATGGATATCCGCGTCCCCCACCTCCTCGTCGCCGTAGTCCAGCCGGAAACACCAGGCCCCATGGACCTGGCGGAATCAATATCCGCGACAACGTGCTACCCTCAAGGAACAGGGCCAGGGAGCGAACGCCGGAACCTCGCCGGAGCCAGAACAACAACCGCGAGCCGGAGCACAGGAGGAGTCGGAACGAAGACCGCGACCCGGAACCTCGCAGAAGCCAGAACGGCCATGGCAGCCAGCGCCAAGGCAAAGGCAGGCACCGAAGCCGGAGCCAGCATCGTGAGGGGCGAGGAGAGTCTGATGGCGGAAGCAAAAGGTCGGATCGGCCCCCTCGCAGATCTCCCTCACCACCACCAAGCGGTGTAGGCGGAGGTGGAGGCGGAGGCGGTGGCCGAAGATCTCGCTCGCGCTCACAATCTCCCCGCCACGGCTCGGGTGACGCGCGGGAACGCCTCAACGAATACAGAACTGACTAGATCGGCCCGAAGTGCTTTGGCAGGATGATTCGAGAGGAACCAAAGCCAAGGATGAACCTCAAGCTACCCGGAAACCTGAAGCATTATGATGGCACCGAAAGGCCGGATACCTGGATTGAGGATTACTACAATGCAGTTGTCGAGGGTACTCCTCGGTAATGCCCTCCGTTTGGGGCTTAGGGTTAGCAGAATCCTGCAAGCTGACACGAGACATCGGTTCACAGACAAGCGGGGAGAGCGATTTACCCAGGTTCGGGGCCCTCGATGAGGTAAAACCCTTACGTCCTGCCTGTCTGTTCTTGATTATGATGATAATGGGTTACAATGGGGTGCCGAATAGTTCGGCTGAGATCTCGTCGAGAGGCTAAGTGCTACGATGACCTAGCTCTGGACTTACTGGTGGGTAGTATTGCTACGATTGGTTCCCCCCCCCCTCGGCAGCCCCTCTCCTGGCCTTTATATAGGAGGCCAGGTCTCAAGAGGTCTAACCAAGTACGACTAGGTTTACAACAGCTTTAGATCTAATCTTTCCTTATTCGGCCGCTTCCTTGTCTGGCCCGCCAAGGATTCCTCTGGTGCGCCGTCCGGGTGGCCCATCTTGCCTCCAGGTGTCTTCATGGGCCTCCAACTAATCAATACGGGATAGGGCAATGTCGGTTACCCGAAGGGTAATGCCCACGTCAGTAGCCCCCGAGTGTCTAGCCGAACGTTGTTCGGGTAGAGACTGAAGCATATTTTATGTTGATGTTCTTCTCCTCGATTGTCCTTGTTCACCTTGAATCAGCATTGTCCTTTCTATCGGGTGCGCGACAGCGCTCCCGATGGGAGTAACCCCCGAGTCTAGGTACGGATGCTTGTGATCCGTGCATAGACTCAAGTTGTACTACTCAAATGTTCTTCTCTGCCGAAGTTTTTTGCAGGTCTTCATAGGTCTTCCGATATATTTTCCACTCGCAAGGGATAATGAGTAACATGCCCAACTTTTGTTGGTTAACTACCGATGGCAAAACAACGTTACTCTACATAGAATCAAGTCCCCGGGCATGATCCTGGATGGCAAAAAAAATTATCGGGTGCGCTTCCAGCGCTCCCGATGGGAGTAGCCCCCGAGTCTGAGCACAGGTGCTTGCAACTGGGTGCAGACTCGAGCTAAACAACCCTCTTTTTCTTCATCCTTTTTCTTTGAGTCCTCAATATATCGGGTGCGCGTCAGCGCTCCCGATGGGAGTAGCCCCCGAGTCTGAGCGCAGATGCTTCGCAATCTGTGCATAGACTCAAATTCACCATCTGATATCTTTTTATTCCTTCGAGTGCTCCAGGCATTTTTTTATGACGTCATTGATGACGTTTTATCGATGTCTTGTTTTTGACTGACAAGACGTGACCCGCTGGGCCCATTCTTTCTCTGTCTTGTCCTACTTTCAAGCAATTTCCGCCCTCTACGCACAGTTACCAAGGTGTCTCCTCGATTCCCGCAACCATCAATTGGGAAAAGGTCCGCTTGATGGACTGGCATCGACGACACGTGCCCACGCAACTCTTCTCCTCTTAAAATCTTCAAAGGGCAAGAAATCCCTAATTTCTCCCCACATCTGCCTTTGCCTTTCTTCTTCCTTCCGCAACCGCTGTGCCGCCACCACCGTTTCTCCAATCTCCCCCGGATCTAGACGATGGTGAAGAAGAATGTTACTGCCGCCGGAAGCTCTACGACTGGTGGCGCCGCCGCCAAATCTTCCTCCACTCTCTCAAGGAAGAGTCCTTCTGATGTTCCTCCGACGGCTCCGGCGCCGCCAGCGCCGCCAGGTTCCTTATCCAAGCCAGGAGATTGGCTGGTGTCCTCCATCACGAAACGTGATGAGAAGAGGGCCCGAAGCCTTGGGTTGGTCTCCCCCGACGAGGGGGACGTGATTCTTCCAGGTGCGATCTCTCGGCCCAATCCTCCCGCTGGTTTTACCGTGGTGTTCTTATCATTCCTACATCGGGGTCTTTTGCTTCCTGCCCATGAATTCCTCCTTCGCCTTCTTCGGACTTATGAAATCCAGCTATGGCAACTTACTCCCAATTCAATCCTTCAAGTTGTTGTGTTTATCACCCTTTGTGAGGCGTTTTTGGGCATCGAGCCCCATTTTGGATTGTGGAAGAAAATCTTCTATGTTAAGAGGTACAACAGTAGCAATGGTTCCTTCGTCATTGGAGGTGTGGGGTTCGTGGCCCGCTCGGAGGTTAACTATTTTAGTTTCCCGATGAGAGAATCCGTGCAAGGATGGAGACTGAAGTGGTTTTATGTCAAAGATTCTGTGACAACTGAATCCCAGCACCCTTGCTTTGCCGATGTTCTTGAGGCTAAGCCGAAGGATTCCTGGAGGAACATTCTTTCTTCTGACGAAAAGGCAGCAGCCGACGAGCTATTCACCAGATTCCTTCGGATCAAAGAAGCCGATGGTCAAACCATGATTGGCACGGAGGTAGCAGCGGTGTTCCTGAGGCGTCGAGTTCAACCATTCATGGCGAGAGTTCGTCCAATGTGGATGTATATGGGTCCAAAAGATGAAACCAGTATTAATGTCACTGAACTGTCAGAAAAGGAGCTACTTGACGAAGTCCGTCGCCTTACTCTCTTTAGTCAGGAGGACTCGATCCCATTGGTATCTTCCTACGCCCCTCTCGACGCCAACCATCCGCTGTTAGAGGTATCTTTCTTTCTTATACCCTTATTATGCTGTTTTTGCTTGGTCGACAATGTTTGTTTAGTCGACACGTTTCTATTGCTCTTATTCACTCCATTCTTCAGCAGGTTCCCATAGTTTCTGGAAACTTGCAAGATTCTCCAAACGACAACTCCGAAGGGAGAGGTTCCTCAATCCCTGTTGATTTCCGTACTGCCGAACATGTTGATTCAGAGGATGAACGTGACAACCCGATAGATTCAGAAGCTGCCCATGCCATCCTTCCTTCCCCAGCCGATGATGCTTGCAATGCAAAAGGATCAGTGCGTGATGATGACGCTGATCATGATGCCTTTATTGATGCAGCTACGGAGGAGGCCAGGTCTTCACCCGCAAAGAGATCGACCGGCGGCTTCGCCGATGAAGATGACCTCTTCGATATGTAAGTACCTTTTTTCCTGAAGCCGTATTTCATCCTTTTACTTCTTGCATCCCATTCGTAACTTTTCGTCGACCAATTCCTTTTACAGCGACGAAGGTTTCGTCGAGCCGCCGGCCAAAAAGGCCAAACCTGGAGCCATTCTGCCGGACGTCACTGTTCTGAAGCGTCGGTCCCCAAAGCAGCCCCCGCAGCTCAGATATCAACCGCTTCCTCCCTTTCTAAAGGGAAGGATGCTCCTTCAACTGCCGCTACCGAGACTCCCCCTTCTGTAAGTCCCTCTCGATTGCAGCATGAACCTCCCAAATGTGTATCTAGTTTAATGATTTCTCATTGAATATCGCCTTCTTTTTTGCTTCTTTTAGGACCCGCGAGGAGTTATCTCCTCTTTGGAGGCCTTTGCTTCCCAATTCACTTCTCTGGAAGTAGAAAAAGTTCGGCTTCAGAAGGAGGTTAAATCTACCTCCTCGAAGTTAGACGGTGCGGTCAAGATAGCTGCCGAGGCCCGCTAAGAAGTCGACTCCTTGAAGGAGGAACTGGGCAAGCTGAAAGAAAAGTTGAAGGAAGAGGAGGCGACCAGGCTAGCTGCCGAAGCTCGGGCGGCTGAAAAGGATGAGCTCCTTCGCCAATCTTCATTGGCTTTACTTGGTAATCTCTTTTATGCTTCTCTGTCGGTTATCATACTTTGTGGATTCAGCCTTTTATCAATGATCTCTTCTCTTTCTACTCCTGCAGAAGCTGCCAACATTCCTGCCACTGCTTTGGACAAGGTTCCAGACAATTCCCCATCCAACGGTTTGTCAATGATTCTTGCTTCCCATCAGCTCACATGGGAGCTTCTTGAGAAGGGTAAAGGTGCCATGGCGCGGATACACTCGATGATCTTTCCCAAGATCAGCCAAGATAAAACTCTGGGGCAGTTGATCGACACCTTCGCGGTTGACACCAAGGGGGTTATCGAGGTATTTAAACGTACTTCGCGTACATATGGCGCCGTCCTTGCCTTCCAACTTATGATGGGTTTTTGCATCACTATTTTATATCATAATTTGCTGTTATTCATTGATATATTTCACATTTGGAGATTATACTTATGTTATTTCATCTATTTTGCATGTTTCATGATTATTGGAGGATCGCGCACCGGAGTCAGGATTCTGCTAGAAAAAGCGTCGTCAGAAGGCAATATTTTGGAAGATAAACAATTGACAGAAATTATACGGAAAATCCTATTTTTCCAGAAGACGAAGGGAGCCAGAAGGGGGAGCCGAGGAGGGCCGCCATGGGCCCACCTCATAGGCCGGCGCGGGCCAAGGCCTGGCCGCGCCTCCCTGTGAGGAGGGGGCCCACAGCCCCCTCTGGCCTCCTCTCCTTCGCGTACATCTTCGTCCCGAAAACCTAAGCTCCAGTGGAGAGTCACGAAGAGTCACAGCCCCTCTGCGGGGCGGAAAACACCAGAGAGAAAAGAGCTCTTCGGCAGGCTGAAATCTGCCGAGGAAATTCCCTCCCGGAGGGGGAAATCGACGCCATCGTCACCGACATGGAGCTGGACATCATCTCCATCACCATCATCATCATCTTCATCATCATCACCGCCGTCTCCACCGCTGCACATTGTCACCGCTGTAACAATTTGGGTTGGATCTTGATTGTTTGATAGGGGAAACTCTCCCGGTATTGATTTGTACTTGTTATTGATGCTATTGAGTGAAACCATTGAACCAAGGTTTATGTTCATATTGTCATTCATCATCATATCACCTCTGATCATGTTCCATATGATGTCTCGTGAGTAGTTTGTTTAGCTCTTGAGGACATGGGTGAAGTCTAAATGTTAGTAGTGAATTATGGTTGAGTAATATTCAATGTTATGATATTTAAGTTGTGGTGTTATTCTTCTAGTGGTGTCATGTGAACGTCGACTACATGATACTTCACCTTTATGGGCCTAGGGGAATACATCTTGTATTCGTTTGCCAATTGCGGGGTTGCCGGAGTGACAGAAACCTAAGCCCCCGTTGGTATATCGATGCAGGAGGGATAGCAGGATCTCAGAGTTTAAGGCTGTGGTTAGATTTATCTTAATTACTTTCTTCTAGTTGCGGATGCTTGCAAGGGGTATAATCACAAGTATGTATTAGTCCTAGGAAGGGCGGTGCATTAGCATAGGTTCACCCACACAACACTTATCAAAACAATGAAGATTAATCGGCTGTATGAAGCGAAAGCACTAGACTAAATTCCCGTGTGTCCTCAAGAACATTATAAGTAAACAAACCGGCTTGTCCTTTGTGCTAAAAAGGATTGGGCCACTCGCTGCAATTGTTACTCTCGCACTTTACTTACTCGTACTTTATTCAACTGCTACATCAAAACCCCCTGAATACTTGTCTGTGAGCATTTACAGTGAATCCTTCATCGAAACTGCTTGTCAACACCTTCTGCTCCTCGTTGGGTTCGACACTCTTACTTATCGAAAATACTACGATACACCCCCTATACTTGTGGGTCATCAAGACTATTTTCTGGCGCCGTTGCCGGGGACTAAAGCGCTATTGGTAAGTGGAATTGGTAAGGGAAACTTTTACTGTTTGTGCTGATTTTATTTCTGCCTGCTGCTATAATTCATTATGGAGAGATCTTCTCTTGAATTTTTATTTGGAAAATCTACTACTACTGCAAAGGTAGTGGATGAGGCGCCAGGCGAGGAAGAGGTTCCATACAAAATACCTATGAAAATTATTGAACGTGTTGTGGATAAACGTTATACAGGGGATGGAACTATCCATCCTGGGGATCATTTACTGTTCTTACATGAATTATGCGGTTTATTCAAGTGTGCAGGTATTGATATGGATGAAGTGGGGAAGAAACTATTCTCTATATCGCTGTCTGGTAAAGCGGCGCATTGGTATAAATTACTGGATGATGGGGATTCTCTTGAATGGAATGATATTGTGCCCCGGTTTTATTCTAAGTTCTATCCTCCAAGTGAAATTCACAAAGACCGGAACCGCATATATAATTTTTGGCCTCATGATGGAGAGTGTATTGCTCAAGCGTGGGGGAGATTGAAGTCTTTAATGCTCAAATGCCCCATTCATGAGCTTCCGGGTAATGTTATCATTGATAATTTCTATGCAAGACTTTCTTTTCAAGACAAGACCTTGCTGGATACTTCTTGTTCTGGATCATTTACACGCAACAAAGAAGAGTTTAAAAGGGACCTTCTTAATCGGATCCAGGAGAATACTGAAAGATGGGAGAACGACAAGGATAGAGAATCAGGTATAAATTATGATTATAAATGCATTGAAGCTTTTATGGATACTGATAAATTCCGTAATATGAGTGCTACTTATGGTCTTGATTCTCAAGTTGCTGCAAATCTTTATAAAGCTTTTGCCTCTCATTATGAATTGCCTAAGAAGAATTTTGATCATGAACCATATAAAGATAAAATTGATTCATCTATAAATAAATGTGTTGTAGTTGAAACTGTTGATCATGTTATTCCTGAAGCCTATATTGAAAAAACTCCTTTTCCTGCTAAAATGAAGGAGTACTCTGTTACAAATAGTGCGGTTCATAAAAGTGAACAGAAACCTATAGAACCTGAAGAGCAAATAAAAGTTGAACCTGCTATTGCAATTGTTAAAGATCTTGTGACTGAAAATGTGGAAGATGGTCATATTATTTTCTGTGAAGATGCTTCTAATACTGTTTCACATCCTAATAAGTCTAGGAAAGCTAGTGTTCCTATGCTATCTGTTAGAATTGGTGATCATTGTTATTATGGTTTATGTGATATTGGTGCAAGTATTAGTGATATTCCTTATGAGCTTTACACGGAGATTATGCATGAAATTGGTTCTTGTGAACTTGAAGATATTGATGTGGTTATTCGGCTGGCTAATAGAGAAACTATCTCTCCAATTGGTATTGTTCGAGATGTGGAAGTTCTATGTGGTAAGATTAAGTATCCTGCTGACTTTTTGGTACTTGGTTCTGCTGCTAGTAAGTATTGTCCTATCATTTTTGGTAGACCTTTTCTAAATACTTGTGGAGCTGTTATAGATTGCAAGAAAGAGAAAATTTTGACTAAATTTGCTGGTGAATCTTATGAGTTTAATTTCTCTAAATTTGGCAAAACTCCTTATAAAGCTGATTCGCCTAATAATGATTTTAGAGTTGAACAATGTGCATCTATTGCTCTTGCTCCTAACAATCCTTTGCAACAACATTTGGAGAATAGTGAGAGTGAAGTTTTTAGGGAAGAAAGAAATGAGCTTGATGAAATTTTCCTTCGTCAACCTATTCTTAAACATGATTTACCGGTAGAAGATCTACGTACAACATTGCCACCAAAAGAAGATCCTGTTTTTTTATTTAAAACCATTGCCTGATAATCTTAAATATGCTCATATTGATGATAAGAAAATATATCCTGTTATTATTAGTTCTAAGCTTTCAGAGATTGAGGAAGAAAGGTTATTGGAAATATTGAAGAAACACCGAGGAGCTATTGGCTACACTCTTGATGACTTGAAGGGGATTTCTCCTTCTATTTGCCAACATGCCATTAATATGGAAGATGATGCAAAGCCTGTTGTTGAACATCAGCGTCGTCTAATTCCTAAGATGAAGGATGTGGTAAGGAATGAGGTATTAAAACTTCTTGAAGCTGGTATTATATATCCTATTGTTGATAGTAGATGGGTTTGTCCTGTGCATTGCGTTCCTAAGAAAGGAGGAATGACTGCTGTACCTAATGATAACGATGAGCTCATACCTCAAAGAGTAGTTGTAGGGTATAGAATGTGCATTGATTCTCGAAAAGTTAATAAAGTTACTAAGAAAGATCATTACCCTTTACCTTTTATTGATCAAATGTTAGAAAGGTTGTCTAAGAATACTCATTTTTGCTTTCTTGATGGTTATTCTGGGTTTTCACAAATTGTTGTTAAAACTAAGGATCAAGAGAAAACCACTTTCACTTGTCCCTATGGAACTTATGCTTATAGACGTATGCCTTTTGGTTTATGTAATGCTCCTGCTACTTTTCAAAGATGCATGTCTGCTATCTTTCATGGCTTTTGCGAGAATATTGTAGAGGTATTCATGGATGATTTTTCTGTCTATGGGAATTCTTTTGATAATTGCTTGCGGAACCTTGATAAAGTTTTGCAGAGATGTGAAGAAACTAACCTTGTTCTTAATTGGGAGAAATGCCACTTTATGGTTAATGAAGGAATTGTATTGGGACATAAAATTTCTGAGAGAGGTATTGAAGTTGATAGAGCTAAAGTTGAAGCAATTGAGAAGATGCCCTACCCCAGGGATGTTAAAGGTATTCGTAGTGTTCTTGGTCACGCTGGGTTTTATAGGAGATTTATTAAAGACTTCTCCAAGATTTCAAAGCCTCTTACTAATCTTCTTCAAAAAGATGTACCTTTTGTTTTTGATGATGATTGTAAGGAAGCTTTTGAAACTCTAAAGAAAGCCTTAACAACTGCTCCTATAGTTGAACCTCCTGATTGGAACTTACCTTTTGAAATTATGTGTGATGCTAGTGATTTTGCTGTAGGCGCTGTTCTTGGATAGCGGGTAGATAAAAAATTGAATGTTATTCATTATGCTAGTAAAACTCTTGATGCTGCTCAAAGAAATTATGCTACTACTAAAAAAGAATTGTTAGCTGTAGTCTTTGCTTGTGACAAGTTTAGATCTTATATTGTTGATTCAAAAGTTACAATTCATACTGATCATGCTGCAATTAGATACCTTATGCAAAAGAAAGATGCTAAGCCAAGGCTTATTAGATGGGTGCTTCTGTTGCAAGAATTTGATTTGCATATTATAGATAGGAAAGGTGCTGATAATCCTGTTGCTGATAATTTGTCTAGATTGGAAAACATTGCTTATGATCCTGTTCCTGTTAATGATAGTTTTCCAAATGAACAATTGGCTGTAATAAAGGTGAGCTCGCGAGATAGCCCTTGGTATGCTGATTATGCTAACTTTATTGTTTCCAAGTACTTGCCTCCAACCTTTTCAGCTCAGCAAAGGAGGAAATTCTTTTATGACTTGCGGCATTATTTTTGGGATGACCCACACTTATATAAAGGAGTGGATGGTATTCTGCGAAGATGTGTTCCCAAATATGAACAACAAGAGATATTGAGTAAATGTCATGGTAGTGCTTATGGAGGACATCACGCAGGAGATAGAACCACGCAAAAGGTTCTACAATCGGGTTTTTATTGGCCAACTCTCTTCAAAGATGCGAGGAAGTTTATTTTATCCTGTGATGAATGTCAAAGGGTTGGTAATATCTCCAGATGCAATGAAATGCCTATGAATTATACTCTTGTTATTGAACCGTTCGATTGTTGGGGATTTGACTTCATGGGACCTTTCCCCTCTTCAGAAGGTAACACTCATATACTTGTTTCTGTTGATTATGTTACTAAATGGGTGGAAGCCATACCCACAAAAAGTGCTGATGGTGAGACCTCTTTAAGAATGCTTTTGGATATCATTTTTCCTAGATTTGGAGTTCCTAGATATCTTATGACTGATGGAGGTTCTCATTTTATTCATGGTGGTTTTAGAAAAACTCTTGCTAAATATGGTATTAATCATAGAATTGCTTCCGCTTATCATCCTCAAACTAGCGGGCAAGTAGAACTATCAAATAGAGAAATTAAATCTATCTTGCAAAAGACTGTTAATAAATCTAGAAAGAATTGGGCTAGTAAATTGAAGGAAGCACTATGGGCTTATAGAACTGCTTATAAAAATCCCATGGGTATGTCACCGTATAAAATGGTTTATGGAAAAGCTTATCATTTACCTTTAGAACTAGAGCACAAAGCTTATTGGGCTGTAAGAGAACTAAATAAAGATCCTAAACTAGCCGGTAAGAAGAGATTGCTACAATTGAGCTCCCTAGATGAATGGAGAAGTGAAGCTTATGAAAATGCTAAACTCTTTAAGGAGAAAGTTAAAAAATGGCATGATAGAAGAATTATCAAAAGAGAATTTAATATTGGGGATAAAGTCCTATTGTATCGGTCTCGTCTCAGATTCTTTGCAGGGAAATTACTCTCGAAATGGGAAGGACCATATGTCATTGAGGAGGTGTATCGTTCAGGAGCAATTAAAATTAGCTCTCTCCAAGGCAATGCCACACAAGTGATGAATGGACAAAGACTCAAGCATTATATCTCAGGTGATTCTTATAATGAAGATGTTGATGTTATTCGAGTGGAAACACCGGAGGCTTTCATCAAAGGTCAAATTGACAGTCCGGCAGAGTTCGACTTTGAATAGGTAACAATACTAGTAATAAAAAGTTCGCGTTTTACTTTCCGAGCAATGTTTTTGCTGTTTTTGGAAAATATGAAAAATTACGAGATCGAAACGGAGTGGAGGAGACGCACGAGGGCGTGCCCCCATAGGCCGGCGCGGGCCCCAGCCTGGCCGCGCCGCCCTATGAGGAGAGTCCCTCGTCGCCTCCCTCCGACTCTGGTTCGACCTGGTACTTTCCTTATGCCGTAAAAATTCCTGCTATATAATCCCCCGGACCCCTGGAGGTCCGTATATCATTTTCTCGACGTGTTTTGTTTCGAGCTGTTTTCTGCCAGGACCCGTCTTTGATCGAGAAGCACCATGGCCTCCAACAACAAGGGCAAGGGGCTTTCGGAGGAACAAGTGAAGAGGGTGTCGTCAAAAGAAGAGCAACAAGCTGTTGGAAGTAAGCAAATCTTGGTGGGATCTGTTGACACTCGACGTTCTTTCTCTCATAACTTGCAGGGACCCTTACCACCTACCCCTAGCCTTGACTCTTTCCCTGTATATCATTTTCTCGACGTGTTTTGTTTTGAGCTGTTTTCTGCCAGGACCCGTCTTTGATCGAGAAGCACCATGGCCTCCAACAACAAGGGCAAGGGGCTTTCGGAGGAAGAAGTGAAGAGGGTGTCGTCAAAAGAAGAGCAACAAGCTGTTGGAAGTAAGCAAATCTTGGTGGGATCTGTTGACACTCGACGTTCTTTCTCTCATAACTTGCAGGGACCCTTACCACCTACCCCTAGCCTCGACTCTTTCCCTGTGTTGGAAGAAGCTCTACGGGTTACCGATGCGTTTTGTGATCAATATCGTGCCCTAAGAAGAGAAGTGGAGATACTTCAGGAGGAGAATTACCGACTTCGTAGAATGCTGGAATATTACTCGATTCCCATCACAAGGCTGCCACCTCCACTTTCAGATAACAATGAATCTCTTCGAGTCTTAGTGCAGAACTGCCAAACTGAGAAGCTGAAGCTGAAGGAGATCTGTAAGAATCGCGGGAAGGATTCATCACCACCACCGCCGAAGGAGTAATTCATCATCGGTATTGGCATCCCCTTGGTTTGTTCCAAGCTTGGGGGAGTGCCGCGGTATCACATCATCACTATCTTTTACTTTTTACTATCAAGTAGTGTCATATCATGAGTAGAGAAGTTATCATATAAGATGGGTTGCAGTGTGGAAGTATCTCTCCTTTAGTTGGTTGTCTATGTATCCCTTGGTGTGAGTTATCGTTATGGAATATTAATGAGAAGTCTTATCATTTACATATTGCACATCTTATTTTAGTTTGCAATCTCTATTATATGATTGATCTTGTTATTAGTATTGGTATCACTTTGGGAGCATTGAGTTAATCTATTTGGTTTTGGCAAACTTAGCATTGGTCAATAGCAACAACACTTTGAGGTTTAAGTAGAAAAAGAAATATATGTAGTTGTTTCATTGTCTTCCTTTCTTGTTAGCTCATAGCTTATTATTCTGAAGTTAAAATTGTTTGTGCTTACAAGGAAGATGCATGATTGTTTCTATCACATGTATATCTGTTTGTTTCCCTCAACTCTTATGCTTGATAATTAACCTTGCTAGCCAAAGACCTGTACTGAGAGGGAATGCTTCTCGTACATCCAAACTTGAACCTAAACCTATGCCATTTGTGTCCACCATAACTACCTACTACATGGTATTTCCTACCATTCCAAGTAAATACTTCGTGTGCTACCTTTAAACAATTCAAAATTCATCATCCCTTATTTGTGTCAATGTTTTATAGCTCATGAGGAAGTATGTGGTGTTTTATATTTCAATCTTGTTGGGCAACTTTCACCAATGGACTAGTGGCTTCATCCACTTATCCAATAACTTTGCAAAAAGAGCTGGCAATGGGGTTCCCAGTCCCAAATTAATTAACTTTCATAATTTTACAAATAGACACTCCTCCATGGTATGTGATTGTTGGACGGCACCCGAGGATTCGGTTAGCCATGGCTTGAGAAAGCAAAGGTGGGGAGGAGTGTCATCTAAATAAAACTAAAATAAAAAGACACTCCTTCATGGTATGAGATTGTTGGCAGGCACCCGAGGATTCGGTTAGCCGTGGTTTGTGAAAGCAAAGGTTGGAAGGAGTGTCAACCAAACATAAAACTTTATGGGAGCTGCTCTTCGAGAGTTTGTCTAGCAAGGGGGTTAGAGTACCCGCTACCATTCGTTGACAACAACAAACACCTCTCAAAATGTTACTTTTATTCTCTTTATATGATTTCAAAACTGAAAAAGCTCTAGCACATGATTTAATCCCTGCTTCCCTCTGCGAAGGGCCTGTCTTTTACTTTGTGTTGAGTCAGTAAACCTATTTCCCTCCATCTTAAGCAAGCATTTGAGTTGTTGTGATCAAACCATCTATATTGTGATTTACTTCATCATGTCTTTTATTCTTCCTTGTTTAGTGCAAGTTTTATCTGAATGAATATAGCTTTGAAGGTTATCAATGATTATGAGGAGATTATTATGACTGAGTATGCAAGTTGCGCCATATTAGCTTTAACATAATATGTTAATTGTTCTCTGACCAAGAACGAAGTTTGCCATCACCAATTATGATTTCTTATGCACCTTTATTTGTGATTACCTTTTACTTGTCTCAAGTTGAATTATATGAGAAAGCTGTTTACTAGAATGTCTTGTGTGAATTGATATGATGCTTCTTGTCCGTATTTTATTTATCGACTCTTCACTCCACAAACATGTGGTCCTGTTTACCGAGTTCAGTTTCGCTTGGGGACAAGCGAAGTCTAAGCTTGGGGGAGTTGATACGTCCATTTTGCATCACTATTTTATATCATAATTTGTTGTTATTCATTGATATATTTCACATTTGGAGATTATACTTACGTTAGTTCATCTATTTTGCATGTTTCATGATTATTGGAGGATCGCGCACCGGAGTCAGGATTCTACTGGAAAAAGCGTCGTCAGAAGGCAATATTTTGGAAGATCAAAAATTGACAGAAATTATACGGAAAATCCTATTTGTCCAGAAGACGAAGGGAGCCAGAAGGGGGAGCCGAGGAGGGCCGCCATGGGCCCACCTCATAGGCCGGCGCGGGCCAAGGTCTGGCCGCGCCGCCCTGTGAGGAGGGGGCCCACAGCCCCCTCAGGCCTCCTCTCCTTCGCGTACATCTTCGTCCCGAAAACCTAAGCTCCAGAGGAGAGTCGCGAAGAGTCACAGCCGCCTCTGCGGGGCGGAAAACACCAGAGAGAAAAGAGCTCTCCGGCAGGCTGAAATCTGCCGGGGAAATTCCCTCCCGGAGTGGGAAATCGACGCCATCGTCACCGACATCGAGTTGGACATCATCTCCATCACCATCATCATCATCTTCATCATCATCACCGCCGTCTCCACCGCTGCACATCGTCACCGCTGTAACAATTTGGGTTGGATCTTGATTGTTTGATAGGGGAAACTCCCCGGTATTGATTTCTACTTGTTATTGATGCTATTGAGTGAAACCATTGAACCAAGGTTTATGTTCAGATTGTTATTCATCATCATATCACCTCTGATCATGTTCCATATGATGTCTCGTGAGTAGTTCGTTTAGTTCTTGAGGACATGGGTGAAGTCTAAATGTTAGTAGTGAATTATGGTTGAGTAATATTCAATGTTATGATATTTAAGTTGTGGTGTTATTCTTCTAGTGGTGTCATGTGAACGTCGACTACATGATACTTCACCTTTATGGGCCTAGGGGAATACATCTTGTATTCGTTTGCCAATTGCGGGGTTGCCGGAGTGACAGAAACCTAAGCCCCCGTTGGTATATCGATGCAGGAGGGATAGCAGGATCTCAGAGTTTAAGGTTGTGGTTAGATTTATCTTAATTACTTTCTTGTAGTTGCGGATGCTTGCAAGGGGTATAATCACAAGTATGTATTAGTCCTAGGAAGGGCGGTGCATTAGCATAGGTTCACCCAGACAACACTTATCAAAACAATGAGGATTAATCGGCTGTATGAGGCGAAAGCACTAGACTAAATTCCCGTGTGTCCTCAAGAACGTTATAAGTAAACAAACCGGCTTGTCCTTTGTGCTAAAAAAGATTGGGCCACTCGCTGCAATTGTTACTCTCGCACTTTACTTACTCGTACTTTATTCAACTGCTACATCAAAACCCCCTGAATACTTGTCTGTGAGCATTTACAGTGAATCCTTCATCGAAACTGCTTGTCAACACCTTCTGCTCCTCGTTGGGTTCGACACTCTTACTTATCGAAAATACTACGATACACCCCCTATACTTGTGTGTCATCAATGGGTCACGGCATTAAGGCCGATATTGAAGAAATGTCTAAAGAGCTGCCGAAGGAGGAGGATGGGCGGTTGGTTGACTTGAGCATCTTCAAAGCGTCGGCCGTTAGATGTGCACGCCAACTTCTTGAGTTGGTTTCGTCAAGGAAGACGTCGGCAGGCCCTAGTTTATCGACCCAGACCCAAGCGCTCTAATCTTTTGTAGAAAACTTTTCTTTAACTAGATGTGAAACATTGTCTTGCTTGGATAATCCTTCGGTTGTAATAAACTCTGTGCTAGCAGTGTTGCTAGCACATTCTTCGTTATAATATTGTTACTTACATTCTCTCGATGGGAGTATCTTCCGATGTTTCAAGGGTTTGGTCCGTCATGGCTTTTTGATATTGTTTTCTTGCAGGTGTTCCCCGTTCCTGCATCAGCCAAAGATTCTTCGGGTGCTCTTTCTGAAGATGATCGGATCCAACGTATGAAGGATCGGATCACACAGTTAGAAAAGGATCTGCGCAACACCTATGCTTTGGCTGCTATCATCAAGAAGAAGGGCGAAATCGCGGCTGATGTAGAGCTCTACGCCCTTACTGAACTTCATAAAGCCACCGAAAGTTTAAACTGTAAGTCCCCTAACCCTTGTATTCATTACTCTTTCAGCAGAAACGTATCGCCTGATCTTTTATTAATCGCTCTACCAGTCATATCTCTGAATCGTGCGGAGGAGAACAAGCGGGTTCACGAGCGTGAACACGCGCTGACCCAGTTGTCGTCAGCCGAAGAAATTTTCTGGCGGGAGCAGTCGAAGGCGTCGGCTGTTGCACAGTTTCAGGATCGGGTCCAACAGGTCCACCACTTCTTCGACAAGTGCTACAAAGCCCTGAGGGTAGTTTGGAGGACAATGTTTCCTTTGAACAGAGTTCCTCCCACACTTTTAACGCTGATGTCGGAGTTTGGGAATACCAAGAAGATTCGGGACCTGGTGCGAGCTCAGGTCTTTGCAGGAACCAGATTTACGCTTGCTCTTGTACTTGCGCGTTATCCTTCAGCGAATTTACTGTCCATTGCCAATGCGACTGGTGACTTGGAGATGCTGTACCCGAAGGTTTTACTACCTGCCAATATGATTGTCGACAAGCTGGAGAATGATTCGAAGGCACCTGAAGAAAAAGACACTCCGCAAGGGTGATTTCAGGAATTAAGGATGTTTGTATAGATGTTATGACTACTTGATCCAAGTGTTAGGATCCTTTATTATTTGGTAGATACATGTATATGTATTTTTACCATATTGATGCCGTTGGCAAATTTTGAAGGAGCAAATCTTAATTGCTCGTTTAGTCGTGTATGTATTTCGTTGGTCGGCAAAACTTTTGAGTGATCAGCTCGTGTTGCGGGTTTTGCTAATCCCGTTGTATGCGCAACTTTGCCTTCAACCGATGTATGCTTCGACAGTCACTCCCGAATTATTCGGGTGTAATGACTGCCGGTGAACCCATTGTTCCTTGATATTTCCGTAAGCAAAATATCGAACGTGGGTTGTGTTGATGTGTACTTCCGGACTCTTGCTATTTACGGCGCTCGTAGAGGCATCTATAGTAGAGGGAAGGGTTAATGTCCTTGTTTATTTTGCATCCTGTAGCACTCGTAGAGGCATTTTTTTGGAGCACGATCCTTTGCCGCGTACTGTGTTGGACCGTCGTTTGCCAAGATTTACAAAGATGCGGTTTAGGTGCTCCGGTTAACTGCAAAGCTTTTCAAGGAATCGAAACTTAAGTTCTTATTAATAAAAAATGCTGGACTAAAGGGCAAAAAAAGGGGAAGCCCTGTTTAGAAAGGAAAATGAAACTAAATGCTAGTAGATTGCTTAAGTATTGAAGGGGTTCTTCTCATCTTCTAGCTTGGTCATCGTGTTGGTGTTTTTTGAAGCGTCGTCGACTTCGCCAGGGATCTGGTCAGCGATTTTCAGTGTCTTGCTGCCTCCTATATCTTCTGCATCGTCAACTGCCGAAGCTTTTGCTGCCAAAACTTGGGTTGCCGACGTTTGCACTGCCGGAGCTTCAAGGGCGAGGTCGGCAGACTTCTTTTTTGCTCCTCTAACGCGTTCTTCTTCCTTAATACTGCGTGACGAGGTCTTCGGCGGAAGGTCAGCAATTTCTTGCCTCAGGCCAAACTTAGCAGCAATCCTCTGAAAGTCCCGATCACAATTGTCCGAGCGTGAGAAACTTCCATAGACTGTAATGTTTGTCCCATTGTTCCCAGGAATTTTCAGCTTGAGGTATGCGTAGTGCGGTACAGCCATGAACTTGGCATAAGCTGGTCTCCCGAGTATAGCGTGGTACTGCGACTCCCAGTTCACGACTTCCAATTCGATCTTCTCCTTCCTGAAATTGTCGGGTTTGCCAAAGACAAGGTTCAGGTACGCCTTGCCAAGAGAGTACGCTGGCGAAGTAGGGAGGATCCCATGGAAGCGAGTGTCTGATTCTTCTAGCATTCTCATGGTGATCCCCATACTCTGGATTGTGTCAAGGAATATCAGATTGAGTCCACTTCCTCCATCCATGAAGACTTTGCTCATCTTGAATCCTCCTATCTGTGCTTCGACCACTAGGGCAGCGTGTCCTGGTTTTGGTATAGTCATCAGGTGGTCCGCTCGGCTGAACGTGATGTTCTGAGACGACCACTCGACATACTCAGGGATGTTCGCCATGATACTTTCTGCCAGGTTGATTTCTCGGGTGAGCTTCTTCATTTCTCTCCTTGAAACACCTGTCCTGTGGATCATACTCATCTGCCCACGTGGCGGTGGAAATGCCTCGTTGGGTTGATGAGGTTGAGCTTGCTGGACCTGGTGTTGCGGTGGGGGTGGTGGTGGTGGTCGTGGCGGTGGTAGCTGTTGCTGGCCTGCCTGCTGGATGAGTTTATGCATATCGATGAACTGCCGACAGTCCCTGAGCGGGTGGCTAGACTTTATTTTACCATCCTTGGAATCGGTATACGAATGCAGGTAGCAAGGGGCGTTGATCTGCTCAGCATAGGGTAGCTCGGGTGTTCTCTGTTGTCGTGGTTTATAATTGCCACGATTCCCAGAATCGTTCCGATTACCGTCATGTCGATCGTCTCGCCTGTCGTCGTACCGATCGTCCTGTCGATCAGAGTAGTCTGCGGCCACCAAGTTGTTGTCATCATAGCTGCGGTTCTTCCTTCTCTTGTTGCGATCCCTTCGACCACCCGAATTGTGCTTCGGCTGGTCATCTTCTTCGTCGTCGCTGCGCTGTCGCGGCTTTCGAACGTTGTCTTCGTCGTCGGCCCAGCTGTTGGCGATTTCCATTAACTTTGTTATGGTTTTCGGTTTCTTGCGTCCAAGTTCTTCTATATAGCTTTCACGTCGGATGCCATCGCTGAAGGCGTCGATTGCTCTGTCGACAGATACGTCTTCTGCGGCGTTCAGGAGCTTGGTGAATCTCCCGATGTATGCGCGCATCGACTCCTTCTGCTTTTGCTGACAGTGCCGTAACTCTTCGATCCCGATGGGCCTTTTGTATGTTGCTTGAAAGTTGGCAACGAAGGCTTCTACTAGATCATCCCATGACTTGATGGAACCCTTCGGCAGACCTCTTAGCCAGGCTCGCGCTGAGTCCTTTAGGTAAAGCTGCAGGCACTGCATTGCTGCTATCTGGTTCCCTTTTTGCAGAATTACTGTCTGCAGATAATCCTCTATCCAGGATCTCGGTTCCTGTTGCCCATCGTACTTGGCGGCATCGGTAGGGGTGGGTTTGAACTTCTTGGGTGGCATCGCCTCCCCAATTTTGTAGCTTAAACAATCGGCTCCCCTAAGCTCACCGTCGTTCTCCTGGCTCTCATCCGAAGAGTCGCTGTCGTGTTCCTCTCTGGCGCCGTGTCGCTGCCTTGCTTTGTCGATCCTGCTCTGAGTGATTTCATCCCGAGCATCTCTCGCATGGTGTCTTGAGCCACTAGCTTGCAACGTAGTCTTGTCCTTTCTTGGGACCAGATTGTCTCCCAATATTGCGAGGCTTTCTAGGGCACCTCTGTGGGCTTGAGCCATGGAGCCTTCAGGGCGCTGGTTGATGAGATATGCAGCGAGATTGGCGGTCGCTCCCGCGACGGTCTTTGGTCGTGGCATGCCCGCGGTGTCTGTGGTCATGAAGGACTTGGTCAAATTTGATGTTATTTCTCTGGCATCGTCTTCCGAGAGCCTGGACATTCTTGATCGATGTTTGCCTCCTCCGTGAGTGCTTCGAGAGGCGCTTCCCTGCGAGCCCCTTCGCCGCTCGCTGGATCGGTCTGCCGCAGGTAGGCGTCTCTCGAGGGTGGTTTGCTCCTTGGATAGTCGCTCCCGATTTTTCTCCAATATGGAACGGTAAGCATTGAGAGTGGCGACCGTGGTTCCCGCCGGAAGTGGCGTGTTGTTAAGTACGGCTGCCTTGGCTGCTGCCCACTCTTCCTCTACGATGGTATGGTCGCTGTTGTTATTGCTGGCGCTGTTCTCAAAACTAGCTCGCCAGTTGGAGCAGGGGGTGCGATCTCCATCTCCCCTGTTAGCAACATAAACTTGGAGGGGCGCCACTCTTCGGGTGTCTCCTTGGGTGATGTTGTCGATGCTGTCTTCTCCCGATGAATAGTGGGCATTGTAGATGAACGGCGTGTCGCTCGAACCCAGCCCGTGCCTGGTGTCGCAGTTCATGCAGTAGTACGAGGTTAGCCCTGAGGACGTGTGATCATCGGATCCGACCGACATGGAGGATGCTGAACGGGGAGTCGAAGGCGCGGGCAAACTCGACGGGCTTGTCAGGCCAGCCGAAAGGTCGAGCGATGACGATGCGCTTGGACTCGTCGATCTGGAGATGGGAGATTCCAGCAGCCGAAGGATTCCTTCCGAGTTGACGTTGTAGTGGACGCTCCCGAAGGTCATCTCCATGTTGCCTTGTAGACCGGAGAAAGTCGAGCGAGACAAGTCGCTATGTGGGGTGAATTCGTAGGAGCCGAAACGAATCGGGCTTCCCAGATGGGGCGATGACGGTGTTGAGGAAGCTGCCGATGACATGACGGGTTCAGCCGATGTCCGATCTTGTGCCGACAGGGTTCCCACAGACGGCGCCAATTGTCGAGGGTACTCCTCGGCAATGCCCTCCGTTTGGAGCTTAGGGTTAGCGGAATCCTGCAAGCTGACACGAGACATCGGTTCACAGACAAGCGGGGAGAGCGATTTACCCAGGTTCGGAGCCCTCGATGAGGTAAAACCCTTACGTCCTGCCTGTCTGTTCTTGATTATGATGATAATGGGTTACAATGGGGTGCCAAATAGTTCGGCTGAGATCTCGTCGAGAGGCTAAGTGCTTCGATGACCTAGCTCTGGACTTACTGGTGGCTAGTATTGCTACGATTGGTTCCCCCCCTCGGCAGCCCCTCTCCTGGCCTTTATATAGGAGGCCAGGTCTCAAGAGGTCTAACCAAGTACGACTAGGTTTACAACAGCTTTAGATCTAATCTTTCCTTATTCGGCCGCTTCCTTGTCTTGCCCGCCAAGGATTCCTCTGGTGCGCCGTCCGGGTGGCCCATCTTGCCTCCAGGTGTCTTCATGGGCCTCCAACTAATCAATACAGGATAGGGCAATGTCGGTTACCCGAAGGGTAATGCCCACGTCAGCAGTAACCTTCGCCGGAGGAACCCCTAATATCGCCTGCCGCATGCTTCAGTTGTACCATGTAGGTCCAGCCCGGATCTGGCTCAGTGACCTCGAGAAGAACTCCATCTTTTGCTGGTTTGACCTGAAGACTGCCTTCGAGAAACACTTCAGGGGCACCTACAAAAGACCTGCCACAGCAAGCGACTTACAAGCGTGTATTCAGAAGAAGGGAGAAACCTCAATACACTTCCTCACACGATGGTTGGCATGCAGGAACGAGTGCGAAAATGTTGACCACACCACTGCTATGTACGCCTTTATTGGTGGACTGCATAGAGGAGGATTGCTGAGGCATAAGCTCACCTGTTTGGCTAACGCAAATAAACTGACTTTGGATGACATGATCTCCATTGCCAGTGATCATACTGCCGCCGACGACGACGCAGGCGGAGATCTCACAGCTACAGCAATCCCCCTACACCAACAGAAGAAGAACCGTGATAACGGTAACAGCAGCGGCCACAAGCGGAAGAACCCCCCTGATGACCAGAAGAGTGGCGGATCCGAGATGGTCGCCATAGCGTTCCAACGCGGAGGTCAAGGAGGCGGAAGAGGACGCGGCCGTGGAGGCGGAGCCGGCAGGGGCCAGCAGCATGGCACTGAAGTCACAGCTGCCGGATCCCGCGCCCCGCAAACCTATGAGGAGTACAGAGACATGCCCTGCCTGGCCCACCTGGATCCGGCTACAGGGAAGTCCACTCACACCAACCGCAACTGCAAGTGGTCAACGATCTGAAAAACGACCTGGAAGCAGGATACAAGCGAGCCCGGAAGCACCGCCCACGCGGCAAAGGAGGCAAGGGCAAGAACAAGGACAAAGAGGAGGACAGTTCCAAGGCGATGGACGAGGATGATAACTCGTCGGATCCCAAGGCAGGATCCGCAGGTAAATCCAACACCTTCGAGAAAAAGAGTGTGGGCGCGTACCACACCTTCCTCGGAACCCCAACAGTCCGCGCCACCAAGTCAGCTATCCGGATCCTGAACGCCACAGTTCCGGCTGTGCCGCAGTATGTCAGGTGGTCGGAAGTCCCGTGCACATTTGATAGGGAGGATCATCCTACCATTGTGCCAAAAGAGTGCTACGCCTTGGTTGTAAGTCCCCGCATAGACGGGTATGACTTCTCCAAGTGCCTCATGGATGGCGGAGCCATCTTGAACATCATGTACCTGGAGACTCTGGAGCGGATGAACCTTACCAAGGAGCAGCTCAAACATAGCAACACTGAGTTTCATGGTGTGGTTTCGGGTAAAAAGGCGAACTCCCTCGGCAGCATCACACTTCCCGTGGCCTTCGGCGATGTTCACAATTTCCGCGAAGAAAAGATCACGTTTGAAGTTGTGCCCTTCAAGAGCTCCTACCACGTCATCTTCGGCAGGCCCACCTACCACAAGTTCCACGCAAGAGCGTGCTACATCTACAGCAAGCTCAAGATTCCGGGTCCCAATGGTATGATTACCGTATCCGGAGACTACAAAAAGGCTCATGAGTGCGAGTTGGGCGAAGCCGCCTTCGCAGAGTCTGTGATATCTGGAGAGGAGCTGAAAGGCTACAAAGCCACGGTGGATCCGACAGAGATGCAGACCACCAAGAAACAGATCTCCGGACAGAAAAATTCCTTCAAGGCCGCGATAGAGACCAAGAAAGTCAACTTCCAGGAAGGAGACACCAGCAAGCAGGTCTCAGTCGGAGCCAACATGGACCCCAAATAGGAAGACGCGCTCGTCGAGTTCCTCCGCGCTAACATGGATATCTTCGCGTGGCAGCCTTCTGACATGTCCGGAGTACCAAGGGAACTCGCCGAGCACTACCTCAACATAAACCCGGGGGCTAAACCGGTGAAGCAAGCTATGCGACGCTTTGGAGATAAGAAGCGCCGTGCCATAGGAATGAATTAGCAAAGTTACTAGAGGCAGGTTTTGTAATAGAAGTTATCCACACTGATTGGGTCGCAAATCCCGTCCTTGTACCCAAAAAGAATTCTGAAATACTAAGAATGTGCATCGATTACTCTGGCTTGAACAAACAATGCCCGAAAGATCCGTTTCCCTGCCGCGCATTGACCAAGTCATTGATTCGACGGCAGGGCGGAACTTCTGTGTTTTCTTGATGCATATTCCGGGTATCACCAGATCCGGATGAAGGAGTCCGACCAAAAGGCGACCTCATTCATCACCCCATTTGGCACTTACTGCTATGTTACTATGCCTTTTGGCTTGAAAAACGCAGGTGCCACCTACCAACGTACGATGCAGCGGTGCCAGAAGGACCAAATTGGCCAGAACGTGCACGCCTATGTCGTCGACATCGCGGTCATGACCCGGAAAGGATCCGACTTGATCAGCGACCTCACAGAAACCTTTGAGAATCTCCGATGATACAAGATGATGTTGAATCCGCTGAAGTGCGTCTTTGGCGTACCAGCTGGAAAACTCCTTGGCTTCATTGTCTCTAATAGGGGCATTGAAGTTAACCCGGAAAAAATCAAGGCAATCTTGTGCATCAAAAGGCCAACTTGTCTCAAAGACGTGCAACGACTAACTGGTTACATCACAGCAATCAGCAGGTTTGTTAGCCGTCTTGGCGAGAAGGCGCTACCCCTGTACAAGCTATTGAAGAAAACAGACAAATTTGTCTGGGATGAGGCAGCAGATGCAGCACTTCAAGGGTTGAAGGAAATACTCACCTCCCCACCTATCTTAGCAGCTCCAGGAGAGTCAGAGCCTATGCTCCTTTACCTTGCGGCTACCAACAGAGTCATCAGCCTCGTCATCGTGGTGGAGCGACTGGAAGAAGGTCACGAGTATGGAGTACAAAGGCCAGTCTACTACATTAGCGAAGTGCTTACGGAGTCCAAACAACGCTATCCTCACTTTCAAAAGCTAGCCTACGGAGTTTTCCTAGGCAGCAGGAAGCTGAGACACTACTTCCAGGAGCATCCAGTAACAGTCGTGAGCAAGGCTCCGTTGTCAACGATTCTCAACAACGCTGACGCAACAGGACGCACAACAAAATGGGGCATTGAATTATCCGCCTTCGACATCAACTACAAAGCCAGGACTGCGGTCAAGTCCCAGGTCTTGGCAGATTTCGTCGCAGATTGGACGGAAGCTCCGGATATGAATTTGGAGCCGGAACCAGAGACATGGGTTATGCACTTCGATGGATCCAAGCAGCATCAAGGCTCGGGAGCCGGAGTCACCCTGAAGTCCCCTACCAGAGAAGAACTGCAGTACGTTCTGCAGATCCACTTCGAAGCTACAAACAATATGGCGGAATACGAGGCTCTACTACACGGACTGCGCATCGCTAAGGAGATAGGGATCAAGCACATCATCTATTGCGGAGATTCCGACCTGGTGGCACAGCAAGTAGCCGGAACCTGGAACGCTAGAAATTCCGTCATGGCGGCTTATAGAGACGAAGTTGACGAGATCGCCAAATCCTTCCTCGGATACGAAGTCAAGTACATCAGGCGAGACGATAACACAGCGGCAGACATGCTATCCAAGCTCGGATCTGGCAGGAAGCCAACTCCGCCTGGTATTTTCCTGGAGCATCTCCGGATACCCTCGGTGAAGGGCGCTAACCCGGAAAACCCAGAAGTGGCCGTATCTCCGGCTAGAGAAGTGATGGCTATCATTCCGGCTTGGACACAGCCTTTCCTGGACTACCTCATCGATCAGAAGTTGCCAGAGGACGAGGTCCTCGCACGACAGATCATCAGACGAGCAAGATCCTACACAATCGTTGACGGACAGCTCTACAAACGAAGTGCAACAGGGGTGTTTCTCAAATGCGTCTCTAATCAAGACGGCATTGACATCCTCAGAGAGATCCACGCAGGGGACTGCGGGCATCATGCCGCTCCCAGATCACTCGTTGCCAAAGCTTTTCGGCTTGGGTTCTACTGGCTTACAGCTAAAGAAGATGCTGACAAAATAGTCAAGACCTGCCGAGGTTGTCAGTACTACGCTACTCAACCAAACGCTCCAGCCCAAGAGCTGAAGACCATACCTATCACCTGGCCGTTTGCGGTCTGGGGGCTCGATATGGTTGGTAAGTTAAAAAGATCATCTCCTGGCGGTTTTGAATACCTCCTGGTCGATGTTGACAAGTTCAGTAAGTGGATCGAGGCAAAGCCAGTGAGAAAAGCCGACGGTGCTACGGCACTAAAATTTGTCTGCAGCCTCGTAATGAGATTCGGCATCCCACACAGCATAATCACAGATAATGGCACAAACTTCGCACAGGGATAATTGAAGGATTATTGCGAGGAAGTAGGGATTCGACTGGACCTTGCCAATGTGGCTCATCCACAATCCAATGGTCAGGTTGAAAGGGCTAACGGCCTCATATTATCAGGAATTAAGCCACGCCTTGAAGAACCGCTGCGACACGCAGCTGGAGCTTGGGCTGATGAGTTGGAAGCTGTCTTGTGGAGTTTACGAACTACCCCTAACAGGTCAACAGGATTTACCCCTTTCTTCCTGGTATACGGATCCGAAGCCGTGCTCCCCTCCGACATCATCCATGATTCACCACGAGTTTCCGCCTATGATGAAGAAACAGCTGATGAGGCCAGACAGCTATCTGTGGACCTGATCGAAGAAGCTAGGAACCTAGCCGACCAACGTTCCGCCATTTACCAGCAGAAACTCCGACGTTATCACAGTCGTCGAGTTCGGAACCGCTCCTTCATGGCCGGAGACCTGGTCCTCCGCCTTCGACAGGTGAAAGACCATAAGCTGCAATCTCCGTGGGAAGGACCCTTTGTCGTTAGCAAAGTGCTTCATAACGGGTCATACTACCTTGTTGATTTCCGGGAGCTGAAAGACAAACCTGCTAACTGGTACCGGAAACGCAAGCGTGAGGATCCGGATGACATCTACGACGAGACAGATCGCCCTTGGAACATTGCGCAGCTACGTCCTTTCTACACTTAGCATAATTTTCCGAGTTACATACTCTGTAATAGTTATACATGATCAATGAAATAAAGCTTTTGGTTCACTCTTTGAGTCTTTTACCTCCTTTACTTGTTCATTTTTAGATCGTGGATGTTTTCCGACTAAAACCGCAGAGCTGGATATTTCCGCCTAGGCGTGTATGAAAGTTGTGATTTTCAAAAATCGTCCTTTAGGACGTAAGCTTAAGTTTTCTGATGGAAGTGTTTTCTGTTGCGAACTCGTGTATTCCTAGTAGCGACTTCCGGCACCTAAGCTGGGGGCTTGTTTCCGCGGTTATTGATGGATTGCCATTGGGCTTCGTCGCCGCTGGCGAGCGTTTCCGGCTAAAGGTCCTCCGGCTCGCGGAAGGTCAAATGAGCAAGCCGGAAAACAACGAAATCAGCACTTGCTTTCCGACAAAAACGAAACATGCAAATAATATTAAAGGGTAGCAGGATAAGTGTTTCCACCCATGCATAATTGTTTCGTTCCTAGCTACTTAAGAATTTAAGATTATTACAAACCCACTCCGGGGCCAAAATGATGCAACATTGTTTCACTATTTTACAGGAAGTCTACTCGGAGGACTGATCTTCTTCAGACTCCACATAGGCGGAGCCGTCGCCGTCCCCGGAGCCAACGTTGGAGTCTTCGTCAGAATCCTCTTTGGATAGCTCAACGCTTGACCCGGATCCTTCCGCATAGTACTCTAGCTCGCCCTCCTCCTCTTCCGCGTCGGAGAAACCCTTGGGCAGATCATACTTGTGATACCAGAACGAGTGGTTAACTCGCCTGACAAACAGCTGATCATACCCTTTAGTCTCCGCGAGAATAGAGCGCATGTTGGCACCCTTGGGAGTGTCGCGCGCGATATCTGCGAAGTTCAGGGAAGGGAAGTGCGCCATGCAGGTGGCTAGGACAAGGGAGGCGACTCCGCGAGCGGACGACTCTTGCCAGTCCTTGATGAATTCCGGCACTTGCTTCATCAGTTTTGACATAGTGTCAATCACTGTGGTCTTGGCCCTCTTCAAGGCCAGGGTCTTGGCGATTCCGTGACACGCTGCGAACAGCTCGTCAATGGAGTTCCGCGCTTCATCGTATGCCTCCGTCCTCTTCAGGGCTGACTCCTTGCTCCACTCGAAGCCAAGGCTCGCTGGAGAAAATGGGAATCAGTACCTTCGCGGACAAAGCAGTACATGATGAAGTTGGAATTACAATATAAAAGAGACGCTTACGGAAGATCATCTTGTCGATAGCTTCCGCCTCCGCTTCTTGGACCTTGCTTTTGGCCACTAAGGTTTTAACATTCTGTTGGCTCTTCTTCAGCTTGTCAGTCAGCTCCGCCATGTCGCGGGCGTGCTTCTCGGAGAGCTCCTTCCTCACCAAATTCTCCTTGTCGGAGGAATCTTTGATAAAGGCCTTGAGGGATTCGTTCTCCGCCTCAAGCACTTTGACTTTGGCGGACAAATCATCGAAGGCGGAGTGCTTGGCAGTTTCTTCTGCAGGCGGAAAGTCACACATGTTATGCATCATGAAACTTTATAGAAAAATGCAAGTCAAACTCAGAGATCATACCCTGAAGGCGGGTCTCCAATTGCTGGATAGCCTTCTGGCTATTTTCCGCGTTCTGGCGCAGCCCCTCAATCTCCGTTATTTTCTCTAGCACGTGAATGCGCAGATCTTCATGCAGCTTCTGTGTGTTCTGAAGAGAAGACAGGGATTAGTCGGATATTCAAAATTCTGGGGGCTGGCGAGGAGTTCAAAGTCATGGAGAAGTAAAATTTTAAATCACCGCCTAAGATACATATTGAAGAAAGCATCGGCTCACACATGTTACACGGAAAAAATGTCTAACCCAATGCTTGGGGGCTAATGTTACCTGGCGCACTTCCTTGTGCTTAGCAAAGAAGACCTTGAGTTCGCTCTCGAGGTCGGTGAGCTCCTGCATCTCCGTGTTCGCAGGCCCCCACACCTTGTCCATCATAGCGGAAACTTCCGCGTGGCGTTGTGCGAGGGGAAGCTTTTGCAGAGTCGGAGTAGGTTGGGGCTGAGTCTGGAGCGTGCTAGTGGCATGGATAAGCTGCACCTTCTGCTCATATTCCTCTGGCGTAGGGTCTGCGAAGGTAGCAGATGGTTGTTCAGGCGGAGGCGCAGACGAGGATGCGCCCTTCCCGGAGTCACCGTGGCCAATGGGGTCTTCAGGAAGGTCATCAATATTGATGACGTCCTTGGGATTCGGCTTGGTGGCAGAGGAGGCCTTGGGCGGAACCTCCACTTCCGGCGTGACGGGGATGGAAGCCGGAGATGGCTTGACCTTTTTCTTGAGGGCTCTTGGAGCCTTGGGGGGCTGGCTTCCGGAACTTCTGTAAGGGAAAAAGCATAATAACTAAGTAAGTGCTAACTCGTGATAACAGAAGAATTTGAATTCGGAAATCAAGCGTTTACCCGGAAGGCTTGAAGAACTGGTGGATGTCGGGCTGAGCTCGGTTGCTGGTGTCGATAAGTTTGAGGCGCTTCTTCTCCGCCTCTGCCTTCCGAGTAGTCGCAGTGCTAAGCACTTCGCGGGCGCGTTTGGCTGCAGGGCTGGAGGGAGCAGCCCTCTTCCTCTTGGAAGGATGCGGAGCTTTGGGAGCTTCCGCTTCCGACGCGGCTTTCGGATCCATGTTGCCCATAGATGGGACCCGGAGAAGGGTTCCGAGTTCACCTTCCTCGAGGGCCTCGAGCTAAGTCACATGGCCAACACTTAGACAAAATTTTGAGTACAAAGGGAACCATGGTCAAGTCAAGATAACATACCGCGGTCCCCGAGCCGTTGATGTGAATATCCTTGTTACATACGTGAACGTGAAGTTCACGCGGAATTTTGATGAGGAGCCGGATCCTCTTGTCGATGGCGTCGGTGGAGAGGTTGTCCTTCGTGGCGCGCATCAGATCGTTGATACGTCTCCAACGTATCGATAATTTCTTATGTTCCATGCTACTTTTATGATGATACTCACATGTTTTATACATACTTTATGTCATATTTATGCATTTTCCGGCACTAACCTATTAACGAGATGCCGAAGAGCCAGTTGTTGTTTTCTGCTGTTTTTGGTTTCAGAAATCCTAGTAAGGAAATATTCTCGGAATTGGACGAAATCAACGCCCAAGATCATATTTTTCCACGAAGCTTCCAGAAGTCCGAAAGGGAAACGAAGTGGGGCGACGAGGCGCCCACACAACAGGGCGGCGCGGCCCAGGTGCTGGCCGCGCGGCCCTGGCGTGTGGGGCCCTCGTGGCGCCCCCTGACCTACCCTTCCGCCTACATAAGCCTTCGTCGATAATAGTTCCAGTACCGAGAGCCACGATACGGAAAACCTTACAGAGACGCCGCCGCCGCCAATCCCATCTCGGGGGATTCAGGAGATCGCCTCCGTCACCCTGCCGGAGAGGGGAATCATCTCCCCGAGGACTCTTCACCGCCATGGTCGCCTCCGGAGTGATGTGCGAGTAGTTCACCCCTAGACTATGGGTCCATAGCAGTAGCTAGATGGTTGTCTTCTCCTAATTGTGATATCATTGTTGGATCTTGTGAGCTGCCTAACATGATCAAGATCATCTATTTGTAATGCTACATGTTGCGTTTGTTGGGATCCGATGAATATGGAATACTATGCTATGTTGATTATCAATCTATCTATGTGTTGTTTATGATCTTGCATGCTCTCCGTTATTAGTAGAAACTCTGGCCAAGTCATTACTTGTAACTCCAAGAGGGAGTATTTATGCTCGATAGTGGGTTCATGCCTCCATTAAATGCAGGACGATGTGAGAAAGTTCTAAGGTTCTGGATGTGCTGTTGCTACTAGGGATAAAACATCAATGCTATGTCTAAGGATGTATTTGTTGATTACATTACACACCATACTTAATGCAATTGTCTGTTGTTTGCAACTTAATACTGGAGGGGGTTCGGATGATAACCTGAAGGTGGACTTTTTAGGCATAGATGCATGCTGGATAGCGGTCTATGTACTTTGTCGTAATGCCCAATTAAATCTCACAATACTCATCATAACATGTATGTGCATGGTCATGCCCTCTTTATTTGTCAATTGCCCAACTGTAATTTGTTCACCCAACATGCTATTTATCTTATGGGAGAGACACCACTAGTGAACTGTGGACCCCGGTCCATTCTTTTACATCGAATACAATCAACTACAATACTCGTTCTACTGTTTTCTGCAAACATCATCATCCACACTATACATCTAATCCTTTGTTACAGCAAGCTGGTGAGATTGACAACCTCACTGTCACGTTGGGGCAAAGTAATTTGGTTGTGTTGTGCAGGTTCCACGTTGGCGCCGAAATCCCTGGTGTTGCGCCGCACTACACTCCGCCGCCATCAACCTTCAACGTGCTTCTTGACTCCTACTGGTTCGATAAACCTTGGTTTCTTACTGAGGGAAACTTACTGCTGTACGCATCACACCTTCCACTTGGGATTCCCAACGGTCGCGTGTTGTACGCGTGTCAAGCTAAATTTCTGGCGCCGTTGCCGGGGAGGTGAAGGAAAATTACACCACAGATATTTCTAACTCCCACGTCAACTGCACGCCAGCAAATAAATTTCTGGCGCCGTTGCCGGGGAGATCAAGACACGCTGCAAGGGGAGTCTACACCTCCAATCTCTTTATTTTGTTTTTTGTCTTGCTTTTCTTTTATTTACTACTTTGTTTGCTGCACTAAAACAAAACACAAAAAAATTAGTTGCTAGCTTTACTTTATTTACTGTCTTGTTCTCCATATTAAAAACACAAAAAATTAGTTATTAGCATTTACCTTATTTTTGTTACCATGACTAGTCCTGTAGTTGTTACTCTATCACCCGAGGAATCGATCTTCACTTTTAAACAAGGTGGAGAAGAGGGCTTTAAAGAAGCTTGGGCTAGAATTTTTTATTCTTATAATAAAACTGAACCTAAAATGACACTAAGTTTGCTTCTTAGTAATTTTTATTTTGGGCTTATTCTTCGTTATAGATACGCCTTAGATGCTGTAGTGGGAGGAGATTTCCTTCATTGTGATGGGGATCAAGCTTTTAATGCCATAAAAAAATTGGTTGCATCATCTAGCTCCACTAATAATTATGATCCATCCCTTGTTAGTGTTTACAATAGATTGAATACTCTTGAGACGTATGTGTCTTGCTTGAAAGAAGGGTATGGTCGGATTCGTGAGCATTTTGATTATGTTCCAATAAACTCTGAACCATCAATGTGGGACCCCACTATTAAAGTTAATATTGATGGTAAAAATTTTGATGCTCGTTGTGATATTATGACTGAATTTTGCCTTATGCCTGAAAGTATTTACAAATCTTTGACACTCTGGGGACTTACTGAAGGAGGAGAAGGAATAACTCTCACTGATAACTCTGTTATAATTCCTAAGGGAATAGCTGAAGGAGTATTCACAACCATTCTTGGAAAAACTGTATCCACTGATTATCTCGTTATTGAATGTGTAGGTACAGGACAAATCACACTTGGAAGATCCCTGCTGAAGCTCTTTGGAGTAACCATAGATGTGGAAAAGGGGACTCTAAAATCCTCCATACCTGGATGCAATCATATATTTCCCCAAACCAAATAGTAAGAATAAGAGTAAGAAGGGTAGGCGTAGAGCCTCTGGTAAGAATGTCAATGCTTCATCTCTTGATAACACTGGATACACACTTTCTGCGCCTAGTTGAAAGGCGTTAAAAAAAGCGCTTATGGGAGACAACCCATGATTTTACTACAGTATTTTTGTTTTATATTTGAGGCTTGGAAGTTGTTACTACTGTAGCAACCTCTCCTTATCTTAATTTTGTTGCATTGTTGTTCCAAGTAAAGTCTTTGATAGTAAGGTTCATACTAGATTTGGATTGCTGCACAGAAACAGATTTCTTGCTGTCACGAAATTGAGCAGTAGTTTCTGTAGGTAACTCAGAAAATTCTGCCAATTTACGTGAGTGATCCTCAGATATGTACGCAACTTTCATTCAATTTGAGCATTTTCATCTGAGCAAGTCTGGTGCACCTAAAAAATTCGTCTTTACGGACTGTTCTGTTTTGACAGATTCTGCCTTTTATTTCGCATTGCCTGTTTTACTATGTTTGATGGATTTCTTTATTCCATTAACTTTCAGTAGCTTTGTGCAATGTCCAGAAGTGTTAAGAATGATTATGTCACCTCTGAACATGCGAATTTTGATTATGCACTAACCCTCTAATGAGTTGTTTTGAGTTTGGTGTGGAGGAAGTTTTCAAGGATCAAGAGAGGAGGATGATACAATATGATCAAGGAGAGTGAAAGCTCTAAGCTTGGGGATTCCCCAGTGGTTCATCCCTGCATATTTTAATAAGACTCAAGCATCTAAGCTTGGGGATGCCCAAGGCATCCCCTTCTTCATCGACAACATTATCAGGTTCCTCTAGTGAAACTACATTTTTATTCCATCACATCTTATGTGCTTTGCTTGGAGCGTCGGTTTGTTTTTGTTTTTGTTTTGTTTGAATAAAATGGATCCTAGCATTCTTTGTGTGGGAGAGAGACACGCTCCACTGTTGCATATGGACAAACATGTCCTTAGGTTTTACTCATAGTATTCATGGCGAAGGTTGAATCTTCTTCGTTAAATTGTTATATGGTTGGAATCGGGAAATGCTACATGTAGTAATTGGTAAAATGTCTTGGATAATTTGATACTTGGCAATTGTTGTGCTCATGTTTAAGCTCTTGCATCATATACTTTGCACCTATTAGTGAAGAAATACATAGAGCTTGCTAAAATTTGGTTTGCATATTTGGTCTCTCTAAGGTCTAGATATTTTCTAGTAAGGGTCGAACAACAAGGAAGACGGTGTAGAGTCTTATAATGCTTACAATATGTCTTTTATGTGAGTTTTGCTGTACCGGTTCATACTTGTGTTTGTTTCAAATAACCTTGCTAGCCTAAACCTTGTATTGAGAGGGAATACTTCTCGTGCATCCAAAATCCTTGAGCCAAACACTATGCCATTTGTGTCCACCATACCTACCTACTACATGGTATTTCTCCGCCATTCCAAAGTAAATTGCTTGAGTGCTACCTTTAAATTTCCATTCCTCGCCTTTGCAATATATAGCTCATGGGACAAATAGCCTAAAAACTATTGCGGTATTGAATATGTACTTATGCATCTTATCTCTTATAAGTTGCTTGTTGAGCGATAACCATGTTCCTGGGGACGCCATCAACTACCCTTTGTTGAATATCATGTGAGTTGCTATGCATGTTCGTCTTGTCTGAAGTAAGGGCGATTTACCATGAGTTGAATGGTTTGAGTATGCATATTGTTAGAGAAGAACATTGGGCCGCTAACTAAAGCCATGATCCATGGTGGAAGTTTCAGTTTTGGACAACTATCCTCAATCTCATATGAGAATATTATTTGTTGCTAAATGCTTATGCATTAAAGAGGAGTCCATTATCTGTTGTCTATGTTGTCCCGGTATGGATGTCTAAGTTGAGAATAATCAAAAGCGAGAAATCCAATGCGAGCTTTCTCCTTAGACCTTTGTACAGGCGGCATAGAGGTACCCCATTGTGATACTTGGTTAAAACATATGTATTGCGATGATAATCCAGGTAATCCGAGCTAATTACACTACAAGAAAAGTTCTGATAGACAACGTCTCAAAATCGTCCGCTAAGGGGTATTTTTCGTCGCCTATGGGCCTAACCCGACGATATGGGTTCTGTTGTGGAAACTGCGTCAGGCAAAGTCCTACGACGATTTTTTCGGTCCATCGCGCTTGGGCGCCCTTCCGCCACGGAAAATCAGACCGTTGCCCAAGTGTTTCGGGAGCCCGTTGATTGCGACGTCATGCAAGCGACACGTGGCGACGCCAGATTAGCGCGATTAACGGCGTTAACCGGCTGAAACCCCGTGGTAGATGGTAGGCCCACACGAGGCCTGCCACGTCTTAAGCGGGCCGGCCCATTAAGTTTGCGGGCCGGGCCAGCTGACTTAGTTTGACCGGTCAACTATATAGCTGGGCTGGTCAATTAGTTACGTGGGCCGGGCCTAACCTCTAAGGTTGACTGGTCAAAACTTTAATGGGCCGGCCCACTAAGTATGTGGGCCGGGCCGAATGCCCTCGTTTGACCGGTCCACAGGCAAAAGGGCAGGCCCACAAGACATGTGGGACCCACTTTCCTGGTATCGGGCCGGCCCATTTACAAAGTGGGGTCCACATTAAAGCAAGCTGGGCCGGCCCAAGAAGTTATTGGGCCGGCCCAATTAGCATGTGGGTCCCACTTTCTGCTATCGGGCCGGCCCATTTAGTACGTGGGGTCCACATTTGATCAAATGGGCTGGCCCAACAAGCCGATGGGCCGGGCCAAAAGCACCGTGGGTCCCACTTTCCTGTTAAAGGGCCAGCCCATTTAGTATGTGGGGTCCACCATATAGCAAGTGGGCCGGCCCAACAAGATAGTGGGCCGGGCCAAAAACACAGGTGGGTCCCACTTTCCAGTTAAAGGGCTGGCCCATTTAGTATGTGGGGTCGACCATATAGCAAGTGGGCCGGCCCAACAAGATAGTGGGCCGGGCCAAAACACTGGTAGGTCCCACTTTCCTGTTAAAGGGCCGGCCCATTTAGTATGTGGGGTCCACCATATAGCAAGTGGGCCGGCCCAACACGCTAGTGGGCCGGGCCAAAAACACTGGTGGGTCCCACTTTCCAGTTAAAGGGCCGGCCCATTTAGTATGTGGGGTCCACCATATAGCAAGTGGGCCGGCCCAACAAGATAGTGGGCCGGGCCAAAAACACAGGTGGGTCCCACTTTCATCTTAAAGGGCCGGCCCATTTAGTATGTGGGGGCCACCACAAAAGCAATTGGGCTGGCCCAACTAGTTAGTTGGGCCGGCCCAGTAGTGGGTGGGGTCCACCTTAAAGCAAGTGGGCCGGCCCAATAAAAGTATGGGGTCCACAGTAAATCAAGTGGGCTGGCCCAATAAGTAAGTGGGCTAGCCCGTTTAGTTGTTGTTTATATGCCGGTGTAATAGGCGCTTTAGGATTTTGCGGGCCGGCACATATGTGATTTCGCTTAATTGGGCCGTTTAAGGGATGGGAATTCGTGATTTAGATATTGAGAATATTTACGCAGCATTGATTTCTGTCGGATAGCCTCACTTACCACAAGCACCAAAGAAAAAATGCGCGAAAGAACTATAAAAACTAACTAAATATTACATCAGCTGCAAGGCATTGAAAAAATATTACAGAACCCAGAGAAATTGAATGGTAATTAAACCTAGCAATACAATGAAGGGATCCGGCAATCTTTTAAGTTGTCCATGCAGCACCTATATCCGAAACAAAGACATTACAAGTTAAGACAGCAACAATGGAAAGGCAAAGACACTACAATATTGTTTGCCAAAGAATTTGGAACTCATCATTTCGTCGTTATAACAAGATCATTGTAATGCGCACAATAAGCAAACAAAGAGTGCATGCCGCATACCAACAGCCAATATAACAGAGCATGTTAGAATGAAACAGCAGACTTACTACTGTCGAGTCCCATGCAAACGAACATGTTCAGGGAGTATAAAATTGGCATGAACAACATAGTAGCAGGCTATAAATTTTGTAACAACGACTAAGCAAGATGAAGTTATGATGGCTACATCTACAGAGCAGGGAATGTAAACCAAAAATAGAAATTACGATGGCAAAAGCTAAAGAGGAGGGAATGTGAACCAACATGTGCCAAGTGCAATTACTTCATTTTGGCCGTGAACTAAATAATACTCCTGAACTTATAGTGAAGGGGATGCAAATCAAGATGTTTCGGGATATAAACTTGTAATGAGCAACACATAGAGGATAGTTAATGCTGGAGCTTAGGATGGACCAGATACAGAATATAGTGGGATCACCTGTGAACTTGTATAAGAGGGAATGCAAACCAATATGTTCAGCTTTCCATATGTGAGCGTCATGCCAAGTCAGAGAAACAAGTCAATAATGCAGCTTTTGAAGAACAAGATTGCACGCAAAATTATTATCTAGTAGTATGACAAGTTTATTTGTACTACGGGCTAGATAGCGAGTGATAGCATGCCAAACTAAGTCCTTACTTTGTTAGCTTACAATGAACTAGATACAAAAAATGGCATCACCTGTAGTACGGGGAATGCAAGCCAACATGTTCATGGAGTAAAAATTGGCACAAACAACATAGTAGCAGGCCATAATTTTTGTAACAACGGCGAGCAAGATAAAGTTATGATGGCTAGATCTACGAGCAGGGAATGTAAACCAAATATAGAAGTTACGATGCCAAAAGCTATAGAGCAGGGAATGCGAACCAACATGTGCAATTACTTAAAATTGGCCATGAACTAAATAATAGCAGGATGTTACTATAATACCTATAATTTTTGTAACAACGACTGAGCAAGATAGAAGTTATGATGGCTACATCTACAGAGCAGGGAATGCAAACCAAAATGTTCAATCGCTTAAAGTTAGCAATGAAGTAGAAAATAGCAACGTGTTACGGTCATAGCTAGGAATGAACTAAAAGAGCTTCGATCAAACAAGCATCTGAACCCAGAACATGGCGCTAAAACAAGGGACTTACATTAGGAGAAGCACTGCGTGGGAGTCACGACGGATCTTCACAGGGTTGATAGATCCGGTGATGAAGTACGCTACATGTGCTACTTGGGGTTGGAGAGACGGCCATTACACTTCATGGTTAGTCATCTCATCTGCAAAAACGTAACGGCGCGTCGTTAGCACAAACATGTTCCCCCAAGATTAAGAGTTTAGATCATGCACGGCGCCGGTGAAGCAGATCCGGTTCATGCACAGCGGTGTCGGTGAGCAAGATACGATGCGGTGGACGACGGATCCGGCGAAGCGGCTCCGGTGGGGTGGACGATACCGCAGCTGAAGCGGCTGCGGTAGGCTAGCTGGATGAGCATATGGTTTCGAGGTTCGGCGGGGATGATCCGGTCCGGTTGATGACGGCGTCGATGAAGCGGCTCCGGCAGGCAGCCGGATGACGAGGATCGCGAGGGCTCGGGTAGGCCGAGGAAGTCCGGCGGGGATGTTCCGGTGCGGTGGTCGTGGAGGTGCGAGAGAGGGACTTGGGAAATTCCGGTGGGTGGTCTGAAGGAAATGTATTTTTTGGGAGGGTTTCCTGGGCTAGGGAGGTGGTGATCCAAAAAATGACGAGCAGACCCCACCAACCGACTTTGCTGCCATCTCCACAGGGGTAGAATAGGAATTTGGAAGCGTGTGAAATTTTTGTATTTTGTGGGCGGCAAGTTTTGCCGCTATGAGATTTTGAATTTGGCCACCGTCCAAGTATAATGATAAAAAATTGTGACACCGTACTAGTACCTCTGTTCAAGGCCGAGTGCAAAATCAAATCATCATCACGTTGAATATAGGTCACTACCATGATCATGATCTATCTTACGGACGAGAGATCCGGTGCCCCACGTTCACAGGGCACAACGTGACCTGAGGCTTCCCATCCACCATTCGTTTCAATCCAACGGCAAGGAAAGCAACAGCGTGACCCGTTTAATTTCTGCTGAGCTGAAGAGCTGCTGTGTTCTCTCGAACCTGAAGAAATAGAGAAGGGAACAGAAGATGATTTCGGTTCCGAGCGCATCTGTCCGGGCCAAAAATGTATCTGGTACAAACTCCAGCGGGACGACGCATAGTGGTGGGCCGTTCGCAGCGACGCAAACATGCCCAAATATGTGTCTCGGATCCGTCGCGCGGACGCTGCGTGGACGCGTAAAGTGTCCGCTCGCGTCTGGAGAACGTTTCGTCAGGCCCGCTTGGCAGTGACCCAGCATCGATGCGTCTTCTCAGCGGCGCCGCTTCGGCAGTCTGCGGTCGCGTAAAATGGCGATGCCTCGGGTGGCACGCGTCGTCACCTACCTCTGCGAATGGTGATGCCACGCGTGCAGCGGCCGTCGCGTGCCTCCGACCTATATAAACAGGAGCGTACGCATATCATCTCCTCCTACACTAAACCCTAGCCGCTGCCGCTCAACCTCCTACTGGGTTTTGTATAGAACTAGAACGCATAATTTAATCTCAAGTTTGATGTGCCCTGTGAACGTGGGGGCACTGGATCTATGTCCCTATCTTCTTAATCCCAATCAAAAATGCGTTTGAAATATTTCAGGATTGGTGGGAGATTTTGCCGCCCGGCGAGATTAAATTAAACCACGCGTTCGACAATTCAAACTTGAGACCAAGGCTATGATACCATTTAAGTTCGAACTGATTGAAAAAGGCTATGCAATTAATTTATATAACATCCACAGGAACAACTACCAAGTTGATCCCAACCGCAGATAAATGCATCCACCAACAATAGTAGGAACGGTGCCTTATTCTAAGGAAACATTTCACAAGACCAATGTACTCACTATGTAGTGTTCATCTCCAATTATCTATGGCATTTTCTAAGTCTTTGGAAGATTATAACGAACTTGATTGGCCTCGTGCAATAGGGCATCACATGCTTCTAATCTCGATCTCAACATGTTAACTTTTGTTCTTAGCATAGCTGTTGCAACTCGTTCTACTTGGAGTTGTTCCTCCAAAACTTGAGCAGAGAAAGACTTGGACTTGGGCTTCAAAACCTAGCATTTCACAGGAAAGAGATATCTTTATCTTTCCCATGTTTTGCCATCTCGAATTTCATATTAGCATGACAAGTTTTGAGTTGTGTAAAAAGAAAAGTTATTACAAAGAAAAATGCAGATGGTAGATTTAATGTGTCTACGAACTACTTTTAATCATACAAGTTGGCATGCGACTATAATAAGGACCGTCTATCTTGCTAGCGAGGCATAATTATTAAGGTATTATTAATGGGCTACCATGTCCATAGTCTTTGAAGAAACAGCCTTTATTGCATTACGAGCAGAAAACAGTTCACACGTGCGCTCAGATTCAAATTTTCAGCATGCAGCCGATTTATGGTTTAATTGAAGTACACATCATTATATTATTTCACACAAAATACAGCAGCCACATGGAACATATCTAATTTTAGTACAACAACAAAATTTGCAATTATTACAGACCAGGAAATTTTGAACAAAATTTTGAGCAGTAATTAATTACAGCATTGGCATCGGCGATCCACTTGGTGAACAACGGAATCAAAGTTTATTTAGACACCTTCAATTCCCAGGACACATCACAACTGGCTTACCATGACAAGTGCATAGGAGATTCTTTAGAACATTTTCTGTCAAAGTTTGCCTATTTTTCAATTCATGTATCTCTTGGCGTGTGTTGGCAATTATTTCATCAGCATCTTTGTTTTCCCGCCCAAATATATCAACTGCCTCTTGGAGTGCATCCCCCAAATCTCTTTGTGCCGGATTAAGTTGAGCAATAGATACCATGGGCCTATGCGAGCAATATGCACTCTCACTTGCTGCTTTGTGAAACATCAATACTTGAGGCATTGGCCCTTGCTTCTGGCTTTGTAGCTTTATTTGAAGCCTGAAATTTAGATAAAACAAGTTACAACATCATATGATGCAATAAAAGACCTCCAATTTCAAGAGCATCATTGAGCTGATATAACATAGCAAGCAATCCAAAATAGAGCCTCGTACATCTATTTCTTCTGGAACGGTTGGTGTACTGGACTCAGTGGACCAATGAGAGCACGTGCCCACATCCTTTGTTGCTCTGTGAAATGACCGCAACACTTGATAAATGGGTTGTCCCTACTGACATTACAGCTTTGTTTGCAGGCTGAAACTAAGACAAAACAAGTTAAAATGCAATACAATACATGGCAAACAAACAACACTGTTGACATAATTTTGAAAGAACCATGGGCAGATATAACAAAGAAACCAGTTAAGCCACATGCCTCTTAGAACAAACCAAACTAGATCATGGCGATGATGTATACAATGAACCAAGCAACTAGACATCATGTGCCCAATAACGAAGCCAGGTCACTGCACAGAAGAAATCTAGCAAATAGCCAAATACAGTCAAAACATGTGCATGTTGGATTGGATACAATTAGGAAAATAATGTATGATTGATTTAAGCATGCTCAGATAGTGCCTTCGACAACGTAGAAGGTCAATGCAACAATTAATTGTATGGCTTGTATGAAGTGCCATAACATTTAAATTAAGCATAACGAGGCATTGCTTAATCTGAGAACTGAGTGGTAGCTCAGTGGCAAGGCTTGCGAGTGCACACCCAGCCCACCCGGGTTCGAGTACCAACGGGACCGAATTAAACAAGAATGAAGCGAGATGTCAGTACAAGTAGTGGCAATAGAAATGCAAAATCCATAACAGGGCCAATGAAAACATTCACTTGCCAACAAAATCTAAGTATTTAGGGTCTGTTTGTTTGGGCTGCAGCTTTTGAGAAGCAGCTGTAGCTGGTGCGCTGTGAAAAAGCAGCTGTGAGAAGCAGCTGTTGGAAGCAGAGATATGATGTCTGGTTGAAGTGCTTTTTATGGCTGCTGCTGTTGGTTTAGGAGTGAAATGTCTGAAATGCCCTGAGTGCTGAAGATGTTGAATATATGCAGATTTGAAACGAATTTGCTATTTATAGTAGTTTCATTACATAATTATCATGTTTAATAACCCCAAAATACTTCAATTTATCTTTCTTTTTTACTAAAATAATTTTGAACACTTTTTGTATCGGAATATTTTGGAGTGTTGTTTAGAATTAAATATAGCTTTTGGCTTCTAAGTTAAAGTTTTTACGGCTTTAAAAAAAGTGTAAACAATATCACAAGACATCTCACTAACCGTTAATTGATCGATCACCTTAATTTTAGGAATTAATCAGTCGATTGTTAATCAGCGAGGTTGCTTTAAATGGGCAGGCTCTAAGCTCTAAAATATGCTACTGTATATTGAAAAGTAAGATTTGCAAAATAGCGCACAAAAGGATTTTTGCAGAAGTATTGCATTGATTGCTTGAAGTAAACGATGACATCCAAAATAAAATATATATGAATAGGATTGTCAAATCCTTCTCATCTTCACCGTCATGTGAAACTGGTAGCTACCATATACAGTACAGGAGAGGAAAATAAAATTGCATCGCATGAACACCGTGCTCTGTACCAAACTACCAATTACTCTGTACATCAATACTTCAATACTGTGGATTGGACGGAACTGTGGAGGAAGAATTTCCTGCAGCAGCCAAGCGGGTAGTGAAGAGCCTCGCGCCGGAGTGAAGATGGACCAACCGATGGAAGAGCAGCTCCAGGCGGTCTGCTGAATGAGAAATTGCGACCCCGCGACGCCTCGAGCACCTCCTGTCGCCGGCGGCCGTGCTCAGATTCCTCCTCCTAGGTCGCGCCTCCCTGCTCAGCGTCCTCCTCCTAGGCCTGTCGGGGGGAAGACCCCGGGTAGGGCAATGGACGCGGAGCAGCCGGCTGGCCACTGGCCAGCTCGCGGCAAAGGCCGGCTGAGGAGCAGCCGGCTGGCGCCGTGGCCGGCTGGTCCAGAAGCCGGCTGGCTCTAGGTCCTAGTCGGCCTGGCTACGGCCGCCAATGCTGTAGCTGGGCCGGCTTCTACAAGCCATATCCGACTGGGGGTTTGTACCTCAGACCGACTCGAGGCTGGCGAGTCTTGCACTGGAAGGAACCGGGTTGGTGATCCGGGTTCCCGAAGTCCACGCTGACTTCATCTTCCGTAAAGCGCGGGGCACTGTGGAGCAATAGTGCCACGCGCCGGACAGGCCATCATGGCTTACGACGATCCGTACTGGCTACAGTGGCAGACGGCGACAGGGACACCTCCTCTCCATACCGCTGACCTTGGCAGCCGGATGGGACAGGCCACGATGCCTCAACGGCTCCTGACGTCACCGCCTCGGGAAGGAGCGGAAGCCGGAGCCGGCCAAGCCGGCCAGTAGACTTTAGGGTCTTATATGTAAAGTGCCGGCGCCTATATAAGCCGCACTACCCCCTCTCGTGCAGGGTATCGATCATTCTCCCTTCATTTCCACCTTTAGCGCTGCCTTGTGAGAGAGACCATCGTCTTCCTTAGCCTCCCAGGAGCAGCCGGACTCAGCTCTAGGAGCACCATTGTATTGTGTGATCATCATATACACTCTAGCAGGAGTAGAGGTTTTACCTCCATCGGAGGGCCTCGAACCTGGGTACGTCGCCGTGTCGCTCGTCCCCATACCCGCATCCGGATACCGCCGTGAGATCCCTCAGGAACCACTTCGATTAGCCACCCTATGGCATATGCCGTGACGATACCACGACATTTGGCGGCGACCCCACCGCCATCGAGGCAGATTTGGAGGCGCACCGCCAGCTCCTCCTCAAGCAAACGGAAGAACTGGCTGCTGCTAAGCGCCAGATGGAGATCACCCAGCGCGAGTACAACCGCGCCCACGGCCTCACTCCAGGCGGCGACGAGCCCAGTCGAGCTGGCCAGATCCGCCGCAGGGGCCGCGACCTTGGCGCCGAGATCGCCCGCGACGGCACTCCTTCGCCGGCTCCGTCCGCGGAGCTACCCGTCTACAACACCCCCGACAAGAACATGCGCGCGGCACAAGCCGCTGCAGAAGAGCTGAACCACCTCGAAGGCAAAGAGTTACGCCGCCAGACCAAGCGGGTGACTGAGCTGCTCAACGCAGCCACCAGGCAGGCGGCCGACCCCAGGTATGTCAATGCCCCCAGAGCTTCTCACGCTCGTGGCGCTGCAGGCAACGACAGGGAAGGCGCCAGGGACACGGCCGAGTCCGCCTCCCCAGCACCAAGCCGGCACCGTGACTCCTGGGCCACACACGCAAGCTCGAGCCGGCCGAGCCACCAGCCGGGCGGCAGCAGCCGCAGCCGGCCTCCTCCAAGCCGGAACCAGGAGCAAGACTCCGAGCCCCGCCGCCAGCACCGGCCGGCTCCAGAAGCAAGCGGCGCGCGCCAGCCGGCACGCTCCCAGCTGGGCCCGCGCATCGAGCCCGCCGACGCCCGAGAACGCCTCGACCGGCTGGTCGAATCCCGCATTGCGGAAGAAGAAGCTCCAGCCGGCCCAAAGTGCTTCGGGCCCCGCATCGCCAACGAGCCCACGCTCGAGGGCTTCGTGCTCCCCCGCGACACCCCCAACTACGATGGCACCGCCAAGCCGGAGGACTGGCTGCAGGACTACTCCACCGCAGTCGGCATAGCCAAAGGCAACAAGCGCTGGGCAGTGCGCTACTCCCCCCTCATGCTGGTCGGCTCCGCCCGTACATGGCTCAACAACCTGCCAGCCGGCAGCATAAACGGCTGGCTGGACTTCGAAGCGGCCTTCATCAGCAACTTCACCGGCACTTACCGCCGGCCGGGTCGGCCCCAGCAGCTTGAGATGTGCAAGAAGGTCCCCGACGAGACGGATCGCGCGTACCTAACGCGCTGGTGCGAGATGCGCAACTCCTGCGAGGGCGTGCACGAGATCCAAGCCATCAGCTTCTTCATGGGAGGCTGTCGGCCCAACACCATGCTGTGGCACAAGCTACGCCGCAGCGACCCCAAGTCGATGGCCGCCTTGATGGCCATCGCCGACAAGTACGCGCTGGCTGAGGAAGCCGGCAAGGCGCCGGCTGAAATTTCGCCGGCCCCCGCCAGAAGGGACAACAACAAGCCGGCCGAGGGCGCCTCGCATGGCAGCCGGCGAGACAACTACCGCGGCAAGCGTCACAGCGACCAGCCGGACCGCCGGTACGGCTCCGCCCACGTAGCCGCCGTGGCAGACAACGCGGCAGGCGGCAGCCGCCGCCAGAAGCAAGACCGGCAGTGGAAGCCGAAGTACACCTTTGAGCAGATGCTCGACTCGCCGTGCAAGTACCACAGCGGCAAGAACCCCTCCAACCACACCACCCGCGACTGCCACTTCATGAAGCGGCTGACAAGCGGTGAACCTCTCCCGCCTCCACCCCCGCCTCCACCAGCCGGCGGGCCGGGTGGCCAAGCCGGCGCAGAGAACGCCAACCTCGAGCACCACGAGGCTAACCAAGTGCACCATGGCGGCCGATATCTGGCTGAAGATGCTACCTACATCATCTTCACCTCCGAGCCCGAGGACAAGACGAGCCAGCAGAGCCGTTCCCTCGAGGTCAACGCGGTCATACCGCCGGTCCCCCAGTACCTAAACTGGTCAGAGCAGGCCATCACTTTTGATCGCCGCGACACACCGGCTGTCCTGCCGAAGCCGGGCAGCTACGCCATGGTCCTCGACCCCACCATCGGCACAACCCGGCGCAGCGTGCGTTTCTCGCGCGTCCTCATCGATGGCGGCAGCAGCATCAACATCCTCTACCGCGACACCGCCCGCAAGCTGGGCATCCAGGAGGCCGAGTTGCGCCCCACCCCCACCGTCTTCCGTGGCATCGTGCCAGGCCACTGCTGCCAGCCGATCGGCCGGATCACGCTGGAGGTGATGTTCGGGAAGCCGGACCACTTCCGCACCGAGAGAATTGAGTTCGAGGTGGTGGACCTCGTGAGTCCCTACCACGCGCTCCTGGGCAGGCCGGCCCTGACCAAGTTCATGGCGGTGCCCCATTACGGGTACCTGAAGATGAAGCTGCCTGGCCCCAAGGGGGTCATCACCATAGCTGGCGACTATCGCCGCTCCATGGACTGCGCCACGCAGAGCTCCAAGATGGCCCAGACGCTGGTCATCGCCACCGAGAAGCAGCTCATCCACGGCGCCGTCGCCCTCGCCAAGGCCGCGCAGACAGACATGCCGGCTGCAGGCAACCCGGCTGGGACGACTCACTTCCAGCCGGCCGACAACACCAAGAAGATCCTGCTGGACCCGGCGCAGCCGGACAAGTACGTCACCATCGGTGCCGGCTTGAGCGAGAAATAGGAAAGCGAGCTCACCAGCTTCCTCCGTGAGAATCGGGACATCTTCGCATGGACTCCAAGAGACATGCCGGGTGTGCCGAGGGAGTTGGCTGAGCACCACCTCCACGTCCGGCCTGAAGCCAAGCCGGTGAAGCAGCCTCTCAGGCGCTTCGCCGAAGAACGAAGGAAGGCCATCGGTGAAGAAATCGCCCGGCTGCTGGCAGCCGGCTTCATCATGGAAGTGCTGCACCCGGACTGGTTGGCAAACCCGGTCCTGGTTTTGAAGAAGAACGGCTCCTGGCGCATGTGTATCGACTACACCAGCCTCAACAAGGCGTGCCCGAAGGACCCCTTCCCCCTGCCGCGCATAGATCAAGTTATAGACTCGACTGCCGGCTGTGAACTGTTGTCTTTCCTAGATGCCTATTCAGGCTACCACCAGATTCCTTTGAATCCGGCTGATCAAATAAAGACTTCGTTCATTACCCCGTATGGGGCTTACTGCTACACGACTATGCCGTTCGGCTTGAAAAATGCAGGCGCCACCTACCAAAGGTGCATGCAAAAATGCTTGCAGGATCAAATCGGCAGAAACGTTCACGCAAACGTGGATGATGTCGTTGTAAAGACCAAGGAGACGACTACCCTCCTTGACGACCTGAGAGAAACCTTCACCAATCTGAGAAGATTTCGGATGAAGCTCAACGCGGCCAAGTGCACATTCGGCGTGCCGTCTGGCCAGCTCCTTGGCTACCTCGTCTCTCAGCGAGGGATCGAAGCCAACCCGGACAAGATCAGTGCCCTGGAGAAGATGGAACTGCCGCACTGCCTCAAGGATGTCCAGAAGTTCGCTGGCTGCCTGGCTTCCTTGAGCCGCTTCATCAGCCGGCTGGGGGAGAAGGCACTGCCCCTGTATCAATTGATGAAGAAGGCGGACAAATTCGTCTGGTCACCGCAGGCGGATGAAGCCTTCCGTGACTTGAAGCGCGTGCTCTCAACCGCGCCAATCCTTGCAACGCCGGCTTCAATGGAGCCGATGCTGTTGTACATCGCAGCCACCAATCGAGTGGTTAGCGTTGTCCTGGTGGTGGAGCGCAAAGAAGCCGACAGGGAGCAGCTGGTTCAGCGCCCAGTCTATTACCTTAGCGAAGTGCTCTCCCAGTTGAAGCAAAACTACCCCCACTACCAGAAGGTCACCTACGGCGTCTACATGGCGGCCAAGAAGCTCAAGCACTACTTCCAAGAGCACCCCATCAAGGTGGTTGCCACAGCGCCTTTGGCGGAAATCATCGGCAGCAAGGATGCCAACGGCCGGGTTGCCAAGTGGGCCCTGGAGCTAGCCGCCCACACCATCCTCTACGAGCCACGCACAGCCATCAAGTCGCAGATCCTCGCGGACTTCTTCGTCGACTGGGCTGAGATGCAATACCTGCCGCCTGTGCCGGATTCCACACATTGGAAGATGCACTTTGACGGCTCGAAGATGCGCAACGGCTTGGGAGCCGGCATCGTCATCAGCTCTCCCAAGGGATACCGGCTGGACTACGTCCTGCAGATCCACTTCGCCGCATCCAACAATGTGGCGGAGTATGAAGCGCTCATTCATGGGCTGAAGCTGGCCAAGGAGATTGGCGTGCGTCGCATACTCTGCTTCGGCGACTCCGACTTGGTCATACAACAAGCATCTGGCGACTGGGACGCGAAGGACGCCAACATGGCCTCATACCGCTTCCTTGTCCAGCAGCTATCCGGCTTCTTCGACGGCTGCGAATTCCACCACGTGCCACGAGCAAACAACGAGGCGGCTGACGCCTTGTCCAAGATTGGCTCAACCCGGCAAGCCATTCCACCGGGCATCGCCTTGGCGGTTCTCAAGAAGCCGTCCATCATACCGTCACCGGATTCGGATTCAATATTCGTGCCGGCTGACCCGGGGGCTGCTCAGCCGAACCCGGGGGCTTCATCGCCCAAGTCGGGGGCTAACAAGCCGAACCCGCCGGCTACCATGCCGAACCCGGGGACTTCTCAGTCCAACCCGGGGGCTTCATCGCCAAACTCGGGGGCTAGCAAGCCGAACCCGCCGGCTAGCAAGCCGAACCCGGCGACCATGCAGTCGAATCCGGAAGCTCCCACGCAGGAGGCCCTGTTGGTCAGCGTATTCGAGATAAGATGCGTACCTTCATGGGCACAAGAATTCCTCTCCTACCTCACCGACGGTGTGCTGCCTGATGATAGAGTCCAGGCCAGGCAGATTGAGAGAAGGGCCAAGGCCTATACAATCATCAACCACCAGCTGTACAAACGCAGCGTAAGTGGGGTGTTCCAGCGGTGCGTCGAGCCGGCTGAAGGGATTGAACTCCTACGGGAAATACACCAAGGAGAGTGCGGACATCACGCCTCATCCAGAGCCATAGTGGCCAAAGCCTTCCGGCACGGTTTTCTTGGCCGACTGCGCTCAGAGACGCAGAAGAGTTGGTGAAGAAGTGCAACGGCTGTCAGCGCTTCGCAAAGAAGAGACACCAGCCGGCTTCCGCCTTGAAAACCATCCCCATCACATGGCCATTTGCCGTATGGGGCTTGGATATGGTAGGCCCATTCAGAACGGCGCGAGGCGGCATGACACACCTCTTGGTGATGATTGACAAATTCACCAAGTGGATTGAAGCCAAGCCAATCAAGAAGCTGGACGGCTCCACAACCGTCACATTCCTCAAGGAAATCATTGTGAGATTCGGCTACCCCCACAGCATCATCACCGACAACGGCAGCAACTTCTCCCAAGGCATCTTCTCTCGCTATTGCGGGGAAATGGGGATCCGGATGGCCCTATCTTCTGTGGCGCACCCAGAGTCCAATGGACAAGTGGAAAAGGCTAACGGCTTAGTCCTAGCCGGCATCCGGCCCCGGCTGGTGGAGCCGCTTGAGCGAGCAGCCGGCTGCTGGATTGAAGAACTGCCCAATGTGCTGTGGAGCCTGCGCACAACGACAAACCGCTCAGTCGGCTTCACACCATTTTTCCTCGTATACGGGGCCGAAGCCGTCCTGCCGACTGATATCGAGCATGACGCGCCAAGGATCAAGCTCTACACAGAAGCCGAAGCCAAAGAAGCTCGCGAAGATGGAGTTGACCTGGTCGAAGAGGCCCGGCTGCTGGCTGCGTCCAGATCTACTATCTACCAGCAGAGCCTCCGACGCTATCACAGCCGGAAGGTCCAGCCCTTAGCATTCCGAGAAGGAGACCTAGTGCTCCGGCTGATCCAGCGGACAGCCGGACAGCATAAACTGTCATCCCCATGGGAGGGTCCCTTCATCGTGAGCAAGGCAGTAGGCAATGACTCCTACTATCTCATAGATGCCCAAGAGGCTAAGAAAAACAAGCCGGACAAGGCTGACGAGGAGACTAAACGTCCCTGGAATGTCAACTTACTCCGCCCATTTTACACATGAGAGCAGGAATGTATGTATCCCTTGTATCCCTTTTGTAAGCTATGAAAAAGCACGCGCCAAGAGCGCCGTTTCCGACAAGTTTTCCGCGTACTCTACTTCGTTTCGCCAATTGGCTTGAACCCTCTCACGCGGCCGGCTCAGTAACGTGATCCGGTTTCCGACAGCCGGCTTCCGATCCAGCTACAGACCGCAACCCGGCTGTCCGGCTGGCGGGAGTAAGGCCTAGGGAGCCGGCACGCGAAAAACGACTAAGGGAAAGAGTAAAAGCGAGTTGACTTGCAACTTTTCATGAAAGTTCCGGATTGCCGAATTCAGCTCGTTCGACTGAAATACTGTCGGCCTCACCCAGCGGCCCGCTCTTGATCCGGCGACGGATCGCAAGTCGGACGTACGACCGGCAAGAGCATAGCCAAAGAGTGGGGCGGATGGGAAAAAGCGAACGAGTCGAAAGAAAGCAACTCGGCACACAAATGATTAACAAACACATTAAAGTGTGACATAATTAAAGGACGATAATATTCATACATATGCACCCGGCATCCCGGGGATTTAATAAATTGTCTTGCATGAGCAACAAAAGAAGCAGGTAAACTAAGCCGGAGGGGCGTCAGCGGAGCCGGCTGCCGGGTCGTCCTCGGGCGCGTCTTTCGCCTCCTCATCTTCCATATAATCCTCATCGGATGGAGGGTTCGGGTCCGCGACGAAGATGCCCTTGTCGACGAAGTCGGCGATGGCGCTGGCTCGGGCAAGCCGGGCGGTCTTGTGTTCGGCTGGGAGCTTGTCCTCCACGCCGGCTCGCCGGAACTCGAGCTGCCCCAGGTCCACCTCGTTGTACCAGGAGAGGACGAAGGACAGAGCCATGTCGGCACCAGCGCGCGTGGCCGACTCCTTCCAGTCGAGGAAGCGATCCGGCGCCCGCTCCATCAAGGAGACGAGGTTGGAGATATCTTGCAGCACCGCCTCCGCGGGCCACAGCATCGGCACCAGCTCCTCAGCCGCCTTCCGGAGCTCTCAGCCGAGTTTGGTGATGGGCTCGACGCGGGCAGCCATGGACGCCATATAGTCCTCCATGGTAAAGTACTCAGAGCTGCCCTCGCCAGTCGTCCGCCTCCTGGCATCGCGTGCAACGCCAACGGCTGCTAGCGCCGCATCCTGCGTCTCCGGGAAAGCCGCTGCAAGAAGAAGCAAGTCAGAAATCATCGAAGCCGAAATAAGCTGAAAAATGAAAATTTTCGAAGTCCTAAGACAAAAGGAAAAGCCTGGCGGCAGCCGGCAAGAACCGACTGCCCCCAGCTCAAAGACGAAGACAGCGAAGATATCAGGAGTTTCAGCCGCCGGCTGCCAACGAAAGCCGGCAGCCGACAGCCGAAAGCCGGCAAAGGGAAAGGAACATAGAGATGCACTCACCCGACAAGCCGCGATCAAGCGCGCCAATCTCGTCCGTCCAGCGCTTGGCGGTAGCCGTCAGCTCCGTGGACTTGGTGGTGACCTCCTCCTGAAGCGCGAGCCGCTGCTTCTCCACCTCAGTCAGCCGCCGGCTCAGATCCTCCACCTTCTCCTTCTCCGCCGTCCTAAGGGAGGCGAGCTCAGTGAGGCGGCTGCAGATCGGCCCGCCTCCTCGCTCTCGGCGCACTGGGCGCAAGCAGCCCGGAGGTCCGCCTCCAGCCGCGGGACCTTGGCGGCTTCAACTGCAAGACAGCCGGAAAGAAACGTCAGCCAACCAAGACTAAAAAGAAAGAAGACATCGAGTCGAAAGAAGCAAGATCCTACCCTTGACGGCTTCCAGCTCGCGGGCCAAGTCGGCCCGCTCCAGCTTGGCCTTGTGATAGTGGGTCACGGCGCGGTTGTACAGAGTGGTGCGCCGATCCATCACAGCCTAAGGGAAAAACAAAGTCAGTCAGATAGGCGAAACCCGGGCCGGCTCCAAGCAGCCGGCCCATGCCTCGGAGGGCTACCAGGATGTTAACCAAATCAAAAAACAGATGAAGCTTACCTTGCCAGCTTCCTCCACCTTGGCAACGTTGGCCGCGGCCTCAGCAGCCCTGGCCTTGAGGTTGGCCTGCAGGCTGGAGAAGAACATCTCCACCGATGCTTGGCCGGGGTTCCCCTCCCGGCTGGACACCTCGTAGGAGTCGGCGCGGAGCCACGCCTGCTCCATGGTGCCAGCCGAGCCAAGGCTGGAGTCGGAGGCGGACGGCACGTGCAGCAGCAGAGCGCCCTTGGCCACGTGCAGGCCCTGCTGCGGCGCCGATGGGGCTCCCGTCCTCACCAGCGCGCGCGAGTCGGCGCCCTCCGTGCGCGCCGGCTCATCCCTTGCCGGCTCCTGCCTGGCTGGCTCCTCCGTCGCCGGCTCCGGCGGTGGCGACGCTCCGGGTGCAGCAGATGGCCCAGCCGGCGCAGCCGTCTCCGGCGCTGTGGTGCCCCCTCCGGGCTCTCATCCAGCACCACCACGCTTGGCCTGGCGCCGGCTCCGGTCGCGGGCGGCGCAGCCCTGCCGGCTCCGGCTCCGTTCGCGGGCGGTGCGGCTCTACCGGCTCCGGTTCCGGTTGAAGGCGGCATACCCCGGCCGGCCCCAGCAGCTGGGTCCAGAAGACGTGTCCGGCGCGGGAACATGTCATCCAGCGTCGGCTGCCGCGTCGGCTCAGCCCGCGTGCCGCGATCAGGCGCTGAGGCCAGCGGCACAGCGAAGGAAGGCGCCCCTGCGGGAGGCGGAGTACCCGCAGGCGGCGGCGGCGTAGGTGCGCGCGAGGAAGGCTGCGGCGTTGGCTCCCTCCTCTGGCGCGGAGGCGGCGACACAACGCGCGGAGTCTGCCGGGAGCCGCCGCCCTGGGCAAACTTGATGGGGGCCCTAGCCGGATAAACAAAGAGAAGATAAGCATAAAGAGTAAGGAAAGAAAAGGAATCAAACAGGAAAGAGAAAGAGAGCTCACCCGGCCTGCTCCGGAACCTTCTTCGGCTGCTGCCGGCGGAGTTTCTTCGCCTTCGCCTCCAAGGCGGCAGTAGAGCGGGGCTCGCTGGCCCGCTTCTTCCCCTTGGGCGCGGAAGTCGCCGTGGTGCTTGGCGGCCGCGCGCGCAGAGGCACGGCGGGGATTGGCCCCGTGGCGGACGTCGCCGGCTCCTCGTCCTCCTGCTGCTCCGGTGAAGGGGGCGGATTGTGCTCCCCCTGGCTGCCTAGATCAGGCGCCTGCAGCAGGTCGTCGTCGCCGGCCTGGTCGCCGGCTTGGTCAGCCGGATCGACGTGATCCGGCGTCCACCTCCTCGTCGCCAGGTCGCCGTCCTCGGCGTTCTGGCGCTCAAAAAGCTAGAAAAACAGAAAACATGAGCAAACAACAAGCCGGAAGTCGGCAGAAGCAAAAGGAAGTCGGCCTCGCAGCCGCAAGCCGGAAGCCGGCGAAAAACACAAAGCTTACCCGCTCGGGCGGGTGGTCCCTGTCGCGGGGCACCAGCCCGTAGTTCCAGTCGTCCGGCATGTTCGCCTTGGTGATGTTATTCACCCGGCTGGCCACCTGGGCCTTGGAGAGTAGTGCCTTGGACGTCCGGTTCGGGTCGAACCGGCCGGACATGTGCCCGATTTTGTGGGTGCGCATTTGGAGCGGCAGCACCCGGCGCCCGGCGATGGTGCAGAGGAGGTCCTCGGCGGTCAGCCCGTTCTCAACGGCCGCCCCCAGGAAGTCCCAGAGCTGATTCACCTCAGCGTCCGGATCCGTCGTGCGGGCGTTGTAGCTCCTGTTGATCCGGCCGACTGGAGGAGCCGGGTTGAACTCCGGCAAGTTGATCCGGTCGACGAGCTGGCCCTCGTTGCGCACGTAGAAGAATGACATCTGCCAATTCTTCACCGAGTCAACGGTGGGGATTTTGGGGAAAGGCGTACCAGGCCGGGTGTAGATCGAGGCGGCGCCGCAGGTCCGCAGGCGGCCCTCAGTGGTTTGGGCCTTGAGGTAGAACAGCCGGCTCCAGAAGTCGATATCCGGCCACAAGCCGGCGTAGGCCTCCATGAACGCCACGAAGCAGCTGAGGAGGACGCAGGCGTTGGCCGGCAGGTGGTGCGGCTGCAGGCCGAAGTTGTCGAGGAACTGCCGGAAGAATGTGGAAGCCGGCAGGCCCAGCCCGCGATCGAGGTGCGCGCCAAAGACGACGCGCTCGCCGGGCTCCGGCGCGGGCTCCGTCTCCTCGCCGGGCACCCGCGTGACCACCGACCGCGGGATACGGCGGAGGCGCACCAGCCGCTCGATGTCGTCCTCCCGCATGTACGAGCCCCTCCATGATCCACTGGCGGAGGCCATTGTCGAGGAAGAAGAAGAAGAAGATGACCACGAGAGGCGAAAGGGCGAAGAAGAGCCTTGCGACGGCGGCGGCGACGACGGCGGCTGAGGACGCTCCGTTGAAACGCGGGGCCCTGTGGCGCCGGCTCGACGGAGTGGCGGCGGCGGATCGGCGGAAATTCGCCCGCCGGAGTTCGCCAGGGGAACGGCGGAGAAACTGCGCCGGAGTAGCGAGGAGCTCGAGCGAAGAGGGAGCGAAGCGGGAGCGCGAGGAGGAAGAAAGGGGCAAGTGGTCGCCTCGATGCCTCCCCCGCGGCATTTATAGCCTCCTGCCGCGGGCGGTCGGCCTCCAAGTGGCGAACGTGGGCCACATCCCCGGATTTATTGCGCCGTAACTCCGCCCACGACCACAGCGGTTACCGAAAACGGCCACACCACGTCCCCCACTACCGCACCGGATCCGGAGGAGACATTGATGTGACCAGACGAAACGACAGCAGGAGCCAGCCGTCAGACCGGTCAAGTCGGGCGCAGGACCCGAGGCGGCGGAGACTCCGGCGCGCCGCAAGCCGGAGCCGGACAATAAGTTCAACTCGGACCAAAAGTCATCAGCAAGGCGGAGACGCCACCAAAACTTGCGAGAAAGCAAAAGCTGCATAAGTGTAAATAGTGGCCGGCTAGAAGCAGCCGGCAGGAACGAGCCGGATGAGGGCGCAGCCGGCTGAATGGAAATTCTCAGTCGGCCCCTCCAAGTGCCGTCAAGTATATTCGAGAAGCCAGGAAAACCTGCCTAGGTCCTTCTAAACGCAGGACCTTGCCAGCTTCGGGGGCTAATGTCGGGGGGAAGACCCCGGGTAGGGCAATGGACGCGGAGCAGCCGGCTGGCCACTGGCCGGCTCGCGGCAAAGGCCGGCTGAGGAGCAGCCGGCTGGCGCCGTGGCCGGCTGGTCCGGAAGCCGGCTGGCTCTAGGTCCTAGTGGGCCTGGCTACGGCCGCCAATGCTGTAGTTGGGCCGGCTTCTACAAGCCATATCCGACTGGGGGTTTGTACCTCAGACCGACTCGAGGCTGGCGAGTCTTGCACTGGAAGGAACCGGGTTGGTGATCCGGGTTCCCGAAGTCCACGCTGACTTCATCTTCCGTAAAGCGCGGGGCACTGTGGAGCAATAGTGCCACGCGTCGGACAGGCCATCATGGCTTACGACGATCCGTACTGGCTACAGTGGCAGACGGCGACAGGGACACGTCCTCTCCATACCGCTGACCTTGGCAGCCAGATGGGACAGGCCACGATGCCTCAACGGCTCCTGACGTCACCGCCTCGGGAAGGAGCGGAAGCCGGAGCCGGCCAAGCCGGCCAGTAGACTTTAGGGTCTTATATGTAAAGTGCCGGCGCCTATATAAGCCGCACTACCCCCTCTCGTGCAGGGGATCGATCATTCTCCCTTCATTTCCACCTTTAGCGCTGCCCTGTGAGAGAGACCATCGTCTTCCTTAGCCTCCCGGGAGCAGCCGGACTCAGCTTTAGGAGCACCATTGTATTGTGTGATCATCATATACACTCTAGCAGGAGTAGAGGTTTTACCTCCATCGGAGGGCCTCGAACCTGGGTACGTCGCCGTGTCGCTCGTCCCCATACCCGCATCCGGATACCGCCGTGAGATCCCTCAGGAACCACTTCGATTAGCCACCCTATGGCATATGCCGTGACGATACCACGACAAGGCCACGCTTCCCTGCTTGTCCGCCTACGCGCAGAGGAGGCGGTCGACCTGGCCCTCGGCCTCGAGGCTGACCATGGGGCCACGCATGCTATCGCGGCGGAGGCGCGCCCCTGCTGCAGGAGCTCCTACACCATGCTCTCTGGCGTTCCCGACGAGCTTGCAAGTGGGGACGGACTACTGGGACGGCGGCGGCGGATACTGGCGACGATGCCGGCCGGAACGACGACGGCGGCCGGGCAGGAAACCCTAACCCTATCCTTTCATTGAACGGGACAGGAAGAAGGGGAAAATGGGCACTGGGCTCTCGGGCGGGGAACGATTGGAAGGGGCGGGCCAGAGTTGTACGTGAGGGCAGTTTTTTCGTTGTTAGCAGCAAGTGTTAGGGGCATTTTGGTCCACCGCCGCTCGGGAGCAGAAGAAGCTCGGGAAGCAGGTCTCGCCCAACTTCCGGATTGCTAGTTCATTTAGGCACAGCGCTTCTTCAAAGCGCTTTTCTAATTGTTGGTGTTTGTTTGGGCTGCTACTTTTGGACCTCAAAAGCTCTAAAAAGCGAAGCCCAAACAAACAGGGCCTTAGCTTTCATATACCCTCAAAATTTAAAATAGTGTAATCCCCCGAAAGGGTATCATGGTATCATTTAATCTCAGCTATCTCACCCCTAATACCAAACATGTATCATTTAATCTCAGCCGTTCTTTTGTTTTACTCAAGAAAACATTTTTATTTTGGGAGTTTATAGAAGCACAAGCCATCATCTACATTGGCACTGTGTTATGAAAATATCATCTTCATCGTACGTGGTTATGTGAAGATATTGATATATAATTCTGTGCTAGGAAAACAAATAGCAATTACTATGTTACAAGAACCATCTTCAAGCTCGAAGATACGAAGTTCATTGGTCCACCAACCAAGGCTGATAAAATATTATATATTAATTTAGTACTAATATTTCGTATTTACTCATATTAAGGTCTAACTTTTTTCCCCATGACAACCCATTTTTGATATAAAATCTAACGGTGGCCATGTGTGGGTCACATAAAAAGTATTGAGGTAGTAAATTTATACATAGATATTGGATAATGTATTTCAAATTTCAAAAAATATGGTAGAAATATATAAATTAGATAGTCTTGTCGTGCAATATGCATGCCGCAAAAGGTAAGATAGATCCTTAAAAATTCTTGACTCTAATCACAAAAATATACATAATCCTAATGGGGTGTCCATGAAAAAGTTTTGTCACTTTCGTATTAGGGTATACTTCTATTTCATACTGACTAAAAAACTTAATTGCAATGAACTCACATATTACTCCTTCCATTACTTCTTTTAGGGTGTATTAGTTTTTCAAAAGCCAAACTTTAGGCTTTGTGACTAATTTTAGCAAAAAATAATAATTATCAACATCAAATAAAATATGGAAATATATTTTAAAATTATATATGTCGTGACGTGCAAAGCACGTGCTACTTACTAGTAGATTACTAGAAAATGAATGAAGCAATTGAACATGGAGCATATTATATAAACAGCCAGATCATTTTAATATGGATATACCACATCATGTCAATGGGACTCAGAAAAACAAAGCTAGACATTTAAACAAGTAATATAACTATTTTTTCACAATGTTTCAAGTAGAATAGGAAGCTAGGTTAGGAATAAAGCAATCATGTTTCAAGTAGAATAGGAAGCTAGGTTAGGAATAAAGCAATCATGTTTCAAGTAGAATAGGAAGCTAGGTTAGGAATAAAGCAATAAAAAAACACGAAGTGCATCATTTCAGCTAGGATCATTTCTATCAAACTTCATGCACTAGCCATGGAACAACAGGCAAACTCAATGAAGCAGCAGGCAAAAAATTAACATAATAGAATTTTAGGACTTGTTTAACATAGCCAAATCATGTAACTTATACCCAGGCATGCCGGATGCCAGATGGGTCAAAGGCAGTGTGCAATGTTCCATATGGTCATTGTTTATATTTTATTAGATTCCATTAGGCAACTTAGGTAGTGCAACATACAGAAAATGATGCAATTGAACTACGCACAGGAGGTAAATTAACATTCCAAAAAAAAAAACAGGGAACTTACGTGAGCTTTTTTTTGAGTCACACGGACCTCATCAGGTACTTGGGCAGAAGAACCTGGTGCCACACTGTTTCTCCTCTGCATGAAGGAGAGGCCAATTGTAAACAGAAACAGGATCCAAGATATAGAAGTTTGCATTAAGCAATATACAAAAAACAGCAGTACTTACATGATTATAGGCGAGCTTTACTCTACGTTTCGAGTGTAAGATGTGCCTGCTGCACGTGTAATAACAACAAACGATTCTACGAGTCAAGGATTTGCTATAATTAAATTGACACCAAACAGTAGTAGAAACATTATGACGTGCATAAACATGTAATACAGGATCGCAGAAAGATATCAAACATGATGTAACTAGAGCAGTAGCCTACGGCCAAATAGTGAGAAATTGTAATCGTGTCAATGGTGGACTTGTATAGCCTACCCCAACTTGTTTGGGAATAAAGCTTTGTTGTTGGTGGTGTTGTTGTTGTTGTCAATCGTGGACATGTAGAGCATTCAACGGCTCATGATTGGTGGCTCATATTTTGTAGAGTTTCAGCGAATGGGTGGGTTAGGTCACTCAGACCACGACACTCTGTATTTATATCATCTGAGTTAGGGTTACAATACCACTGGACATGGGCCTCTATGGGCCTCACACTGGATACAATATTACTACAGCGCTACTACTAAACTCACTCATGGTCCAACACACCCCCTCAAGATGATCATGGGTAAACAACCATGGCCATCTTGCAACAACATGACACATATGACAACTACGAGTAATGAACTTTCAGCATAACTCCTAGGATACATGACAGCATTGCACTTTCCATCATCTTGTCATCTCGATTCATCTCTTCATCAGCAGCGAAGACATCCAGCTTCAACCATCTGGGATACGCACAACTCCTAACCATACACATCCTCAACAACCCCGGCTGCCTCACCACACAAGTTCCGCAGAACCATCCACACTCGCCTCAATGTCCTCAGCCTCTCTTCTCCACTCTGCCCGGCCACTGACCTCTTCCGTCTCTCCCACAAACCCCCAGCCAACTCCTGCCTCAACCATCCACTCCTCAAGCACCCATGCCTATCCCCCGGTCAGGCCTCAACCAGTCTCACCTCGGGCACGCATGCCTTTCCCCTGGACATATCCACAACCATCACCATCACCACTAAACCGCAGCCTCATCAACTCCATCACGACTCAATCGCAGCCTCATCAACTCCATCACAACATATCCTCACAGCCTCACATCTCCATTTTCTCCTCACTTCCACTCGGATGGCGCCTCGTCTGCGCGCCACAGCCAACCTGCAGACCGCACCTGGCCACATCGACCGGCTCGCGCTGGTCAACGTCCAGCACCAACCTCCGGCTCCGCCCTGCGCTCAAAGGCTCGGCCCACTCCGCACGCCTCCAACATCTCCCCCTCGCATGGATCCAGATCTCTCTGCCACGGATTCACTTCCTCTTATCTCCTTTCTAAACCAAAACGATCTTGACCCTCTTCTTTGTCCCCGCGCGAGCAGCCGCCGATCTCACACAACTCGCATCGCTGTGTGTGATAGCCGCAACCCACGCAGAGCACCTGATGCGGCCTCCCGCCGCCTGGATTTGTACATCTCAACGGTGGTTTTTGTGGTCAAAGGAAGAACTTGTATGGTACTGTTTGGGGCGGCTAGCACTAGCAGGAAGGAAACCTAGGCTCTGATACCATGTAGAGTTTCAGCAAATGGGTGGGTTAGGTCACGGAAAAAAAATACTTATGCGTCGTGTTTAAATCTAAAGGATGAGGTGGTTACAAACGAAAGCACTTGTAAGTTAAAAATATACTAGCACGAATTCAGAAATACAGTCAGCTGCAATACTCCTAACAGAACAAAACGCGCAGGGATGTCTGGTTACCTATTTCTGGGCAGCGTTTAGACATGTTCCGCGTTCTTACGGGTGACGTGGAGGTCGGCGAGGGGACTGCTGTTGCGGTGGGTGCCGGGGAAGCAGATCTTGGGGGGTCGGAGAAGGACATACTGGGCGTTCGATGAAGTGTTCAGCGCGCCGGCCGAAGTAGAAGGTCGGTGAAGCAGATGATGTGCAGTGCACGGGGACGTCGGTGTCGGCGAAGCTGGTCAGGTGCGGTGGTCGATAGAGTCAGCGAACGAGATACGGTGCGGTGGACGCTGGAGTAGGTGCAGATCAAGCGGATAGGGCAGCCTCGAGGTTTGAAGCCGTGGCAGCTTGAACGGCGAAGTGCGGCGGTGATTTTCCGGTGCGGCGGCCGTGAAGGTTTGAGGTAGGTAAGAGGAGCGGTTTCTCTGAGGGCTTGCGGGCGAAACTAGGGCGAAGCTGGGCGATAGAGGAGAAAAAGGGAATTTCGCAGTCCTTCTTTTGAGGGAAAAAAATATTCGCAGATCTGAAACTTTGCGGCGCGAGATATTTGGGCGTTGGCGGGGAATTTTACCGCTCGATGAGATTAAATTTTGCCTGCAGTAGGTAATAATAATAATAAATAGTAGGCCCTACTAGTAGTACTGTAAGTCTGTTCAGTAATCCAAGGGGGTCGAGGTAGAGGAATCCATTATGTGAATCCACATTTCAAAGTGTCCAAAAATTCTAAACTGAAATTTTACATGTATATCTAGACATTTTATGTTGGTACATAAGTTTTTTTAAAAAAAATATGTGGCTCCTGTAAAAAAAGACAAATTTTGATGCTGTAACACGACTAGGTACATTTTTTACCTTTTTTGTACACACCACACAAAATGTTGTTTTTCCACGAAAACTTATGAACGAACATAGGATGTCACAATGTATACCAAAAAATTTATATCAGATTTTTTTAACATTTATATAATTGTTTTTTTTATTATTTCCAATAATCGGTGCATATGCACGTGTGTGCCAAAACGCCACCTCCAGGGGCTAGGAGTTTCTAAACTTCTTGTGGCACATCAAATAAAATGTTGTTCAATCAATAATAATAATGTGCTTATGATTGTTACTCCCTTCCACCATTAATAAAGTCCACATCGGTCTCGTGTCAAACTTTGACTCGAGATTTAGGTACCCACATGATAGTGCTAGTATCATAGCTAGTATCATACACATTGGTCCCACAAAACTGCTGATGTGGCAGCTAATTAAGTAGGAGAGAGGAGATTAGTGTAACATAGGTAGATATTGTATCATAGCGCAAACAACGAGATACATGCTTAGGGTTAGGGGTAGATACATGATTTTTCTGGTTTGAATATGTCTAGACCTTATTTATCAACTTAATTGAATGCTTACTATATAACATAAGAAGACTATGTGCCTTGATTTTTTTTTAAAATTTTGCCCATTTGAATCTTGGCCAAATCCTAGGTTTGACCATGATTTAAACAAGTTTAAAACATGAATATGAAAAATTAAGCATGTATCCTTCGTAGTCACTCCAAAATGGAAGCTCTTGAGAGGGTTTTTGAAATTTCCATGTTTGAAACCAAAAAACCGCGTACTTCTCTTCATGCTTGACTTCATAAGACAAAGTTTAGGGTTAGGGGTAGATACATGATTTTTCTGGTTTGAATATGTCTAGACCTTATTTATCAACTTAATTGAATGCTTACTATATAACATAAGAAGACCTTGTTTTTTTTATTTTGTTTTTTAATTTTTATACGGATTTGAATCTTGGTCAAATCCTAGGTTTCACCAAGATTTGAATAAGTTTAAAACATGAATATGAAAAAGTAAGCATGCATGTATGCTTCATAATTAATCACTTCAAAATGAAGCTCTTGGGAGGGTTTTTGAAATTTCCATGTTTGAAACCAAAAAACCACATATCATCATGCTTGACTTCATGAAACAGAGTTTAGGTTAGGGGGTAGATACATGATTTCTCTGGTTTGAATATGTCTAGACCTTGTTTATCAACTTAATTGAATGCTTACAATATAACATAAGAAGACTATGTGCCTTGGTTTTTCATTTTTTTTTTATATTATGCCCATTTGAATCTTTGTCAAATCCTAGGTTTGACCATGATTTAAACAAGTTTAAAACATGAATATGAAAAAGTAAGCATGTATCCTTCGTAGTCACTCCAAAATGAAGCTCGATCTTGAGAGGGTTTTTGAAATTTCCATGTTTGAAACCAAAAAACCACATACTTATCTTCATGCTTGACTTCATAAGACAGAGTTAATTAGGGGTTAGGGGTAGCTTGATACATGATTTTTCTGGTTTGAATATGTCTAGACCGTATTTATCAACTTAATTGAATGCTTACTATATGACATAAGAAGACCTTGGTTTTCATTTTTTATACCCATTTGAATCTTGGTCAAATCATAGGTTTGACCACGATTTGAACAAGTTTAAAACATGAATATGAAAAAGTAAGCACGTACGTATGCTTCTTAGTCACTCCAAAATGAAGCTCTTGGGAGGGTTTTTGAAATTTCCATGCTTGAAACCAAAAACCACTTCTCTTCATGCATGCTTGACTTCATAAGACAGAGTTTAGGGTTAGGGGGTAGATACATAATTTCCTGGTTTGAATATGTGTAGACCTTGTTTATCAAAATAATTGAATGCTTACTATATAACATAAGAAGACCTTGTTTTTTTTGAATTTTTATACCCATTTGAATCTTGGTCAAATCCTTGGTTCCACCAAGATTTGAATAAGTTAAAAACATGAATATGAAAAAGTAAGCATGTATGCTTCTTAGTCACTTCAAAATGAAGCTCTTGGGAGGGTTTTTGAATTTCCATGTTCGAAACCAAAAACCACATATCTTCATGCTTGACTTCATGAAACAGAGTTTAGGGTTAGGGGTAGATACATGCATGATTTTTCTTGTTTGAATATGTCTAGACCTTGTTTATCAACTTAATTGAATGCCTACTATATAACATAAGAAGACCTTTTTTGTTTTTTTTTTGAATTTTTATACCCATTTGAATCTTGGTCAAATCCTAGGTTTCACCAAGATTTGAATAAGTTTAAAACATGACTATGAAAAAGTAACCATGCATGTATGCTTCTTAATTAATCACTTCGAAATGAAGCTCTTGGGAGGGTTTTTGAAATTTCCATGTTTGAAACCAAAAACCACATATCTTCATGCATGCGCTTGACTTCATGAGACAGAGTTTAGGGTTAGGTGGTAGATACATGATTTCTCTCGTTTGAATATGTCTAGACCTTGTTTATCAACTTAATTGAATGATGCTTACTATATGACATAAGAAGACTATGTGCCTTGATTTTTTTTTAAATTTTGCCCATTTGAATCTTGGCCAAATCCTAGGTTTGACCATGATTTAAACAAGTTTAAAACATGAATATGAAAAATTAAGCATGTATCCTTCGTAGTCACTCCAAAATGGAAGCTCTTGAGAGCGTTTTTTAAATTTCCATGATTGAAACCAAAAACCACTTCTCTTCATGCATGCTTGACTTCATAAGACAGAGTTTAGGGTTAGGGGGTAGATACATGATTTTCCTGGTTTGAATATGTGTAGACCTTGTTTATCAAATTAATTGAATGCTTACTATATAACATAAGAAGACCTTGTTTTTTTTGAATTTTTATACCCATTTGAATCTTGGTCAAATCCTTGGTTCCACCAAGATTTGAATAAGTTAAAAACATGAATATGAAAAAGTAAGCATGTATGCTTCTTAGTCACTTCAAAATGAAGCTCTTGGGAGGGTTTTTGAATTTCCATGTTCGAAACCAAAAACCACATATCTTCATGCTTGACTTCATGAAACATAGTTTAGGGTTAGGGGTAGATACATGCAAGATTTTTCTGGTTTGAATATGTCTAGACCTTGTTTATCAACTTAATTGAAATTTCCATGTTTGAAACCAAAAAAACCACGTACTTCTCTTCATGCTTGACTTCATAAGACAGAGTTTGGGGATAGGGGTAGCTTGATACATGAATTTTCTGGTTTGAATATGTCTAGACCTTGTTTATCAACTTAATTGAATGCTTACTAGATGACATAAGATGACTATGTGCATTGGTTTTTCATTTTATTTTATTTTTTGAATTTTTATGCCCATTTGAATCTTGGTCAAATCCTAGGTTTGACCATGATTTAAACAAGTTTAAAACATGAATATGAAAAATTAAGCATGTATCCTTCGTAGTCACTCCAAAATGAAGCTCGATCTTGAGAGGGTTTTTGAAATTTCCATGTTTGAAACCAAAAAACCACGTACTTCTCTTCATGCTAGACTTCATAAGACAAAGTTTGGGGTTAGGGGTAGCTTGATACATAAACTTTCTGGTTTGAATATGTCTAGACATTATTTATCAACTTAATTGATGAATGCTTACTAGATGACATAAGAGTTTTTGAAATTTCCATGCTTGAAAACCAAAAACCACTTCTCTTCATGCATGCTTGACTTCATAAGATAGAGTTTGGGTTAGGGGGTAGATACATGATTTTCCTGCTAGTTTGAATATGTCTAGACCTTGTTTATCAATTTAATTGAATGCTCACTATATGACATGAGCAGACCTTGGTTTTAATTTTTTTTTATACACATTTGATTCTTCGTCAAATCCTAGGTTTGTTGACCAAGATTTGAACAAGTTTAAAACATTAATATGAAAAGGTAAGCATGTATGCTTCTTAATTAGTCACTCCAAAATGAAGCTCTTGGGAGGGTTTTTGAAATTTCCATGATTGAAACCAAAAACCACTTCTCTTCATGCTTGAATTCATAAGTCAGGGTTTAGGGATATATAGGGGGTAGATACATGATTTTTCTGGTTTGAATATGTCTAGAGCTTGTTTTTCAACTTGAATGCTTACTATATGACATACGAAGTCTATTTGCTAACGGAGGGAGTAAGCACTCTAGCTATGAAAAGTACCAAACGATGCATACCAAATTGATTTTTTAGAGGAATACTAGTTCGGATTATATAATTTTATATTAGCAGGCCAAAATCGAACCCCGTAGTTGGATTTTCAGAAATTCATCCGTAGTACTGGGCAAAACCCTAGTTTAGCTTATTTAATAATAGATTCGTAGGTCGATTTTTTTACGTTATTATTATTATTACTAGGCAGCACATGTGTTTGCCCGTCCAGTGAAACTCTTTCATTTCATTTTTCTTTTCCGCAAGGTCGGGAGTCGGAGGAAGAGGGATCACACGGGAGGAGACGAAGGGAGAGCAGTCATGGGGCCCCACTTATTTATGGTGTCTATCCTTTTTACGGTGATGTTGACTGTGCGGGGTTGTCGGTGCGCGAGGGGGTGCGAGCGAGCGAGAAAGGCCGAGAATGAGAGAGATGTTTTTTTAGAGGGACAACCGAACGATCCTGAAGGACCCAGATTTCCAATACGCATCGGAGCGGAGTTCTGACGAGGACACAAAATAAACAGGAAATTACGTCTAAATCCCTAAGATTTACATGGTAGACCCCATGCTGAAAGCAAGAAATGCGATCGGGTCCTTAATAGGCACCGTCCGGATTGATCCTCGTCGGAGCCGGGGACGAACCACTTGGCGCGACCAAATCGCCATGGCTACAGAGCCTGCACACCATGGCCTACGAGCTGAGCTAGAAACGACCTGCCAAAACCGGCAGCCAACGGAGGTGGATAATTGGAGAGAGAGAGAGAGAGAGTGTGTGTGTTGATGCCTCTCTCTTGACAAAGAAGATGGCCGGGAGTTTGCCTACCTAGCGTACGTGACTTGTGCTCACTGAAGTGTGGGACCTCACGCATGGGAACCACACGTAAGTGACAGACTTGTTGCTCTAATAACTCGGGTGATCATTATACTGTATTAGTACATAGTTTCCTATGGATCCTTCTTAGTCACTCCAAAATGAAGCTCTTTGGGAGGGTGATACGTCCAATTTGCATCACTATTTTATATCATAATTTGCTGTTATTCATTGATATATTTCATATTGGGACACAATACTTATGTTATTTCATCTATTTTGCATGTTTCATCATTATTGGAGGATCAAGCACCGGAGCCAGGATTCTGCTGGAAAAAGCACCGTCAGAACGCAATATTTCGGAAGATCCACTGTGGAAGGAAATTATACCAAAAATCCTATTTTTCAAGATGACGAAGGAAGCCAGAAGGAGGAGCCAGGAGGACCCAGGGTGGGCCCACACCCTAGGGCGGCGCGGCCCATGCCCTGGCCGCGCCGCCATGTGGTGTGGGGGGCCCACAGCCCCTTTCGCCTCCTTTTCTTCGCGAAATCCTTCGTCCCGAAAACCTAAGCCACAGAGGGTACCTCGCGAAGAGTTACAGCCGCCAAGGCGGGGCGCACAACACCAGACAGAAAAGAGCTCTCCGGCGGGCAGGAATCCGCCGGGGAAATTCCTCCGGGAGGGGGAAATCGACGCCATCGTCACCGTCATCGAGCTGGACATCATCTCCATCACCATCATCATCATCTACACCATCATCACCGCCGTCTCCACCGCTGGACACCGTCACCGCCGTAGCAATTTGGGTTTGATCTTGATTGTTTGATAGGGGAAACTCTCCCGGTATCGATCTCTACTTGTTGTTGATGCTATTGAGTGAAACCATTGAACCAAGTTTATGTTCAGATTGTTATTCATCATCATATCACCTCTGATCATGTTCCATATGATGTCTCGTGAGTAGTTCGTTTAGTTCTTGAGGACATGGGTGAAGTCTAACTGTTAGTAGTGAACTATGGTTGAGTAATATTCAATGGTATGATATTTAAGTTGTGGTGTTATTCTTCTAGTGGTGTCATGTGAACGTCGACTACATGACACTTCACCATTTATGGGCCTAGGGGAATGCATCTTGTATTCGTTTGCTAATTGCGGGGTTGCCGGAGTGACAGAAACCTAAACCCCCGTTGGTATATCGATGCAGGAGGGATCGCAGGATCTCAGAGTTTAAGGCTGTGGTTAGATTTATTCTTAATTACTTTCTTGTAGTTGCGGATGCTTGCAAGGGGTATAATCACAAGTATGTATTAGTCCTAGGAAGGGCGGTGCATTAGCATAGGTTCACCCACACAACACTTATCATAACAATGAAGATTATTTAGCCGTATGTAGCGAAAGCACTAGACTAAAATCCCGTGTGTCCTCGAGAACGTTTGGTCATTATAAGTAAACAAACCGGCTTGTCCTTTGTGCTAAAAAGGATTGGGCCACTCACTGCAATTGTTACTCTCGCACTTTACTTACTCGTACTTTATTCAACTGTTACATCAAAACCCCCTGAATACTTGTCTGTGAGCATTTACAGTGAATCCTTCATCGAAACTGCTTGTCAACACCTTCTGCTCCTCGTTGGGATCGACATTCTTACTTATCGAAGATACTACGATACACCCCCTATAAACTCTGAGATCCTGCGATCCCTCCTGCATCGATATACCAACGGGGGTTTAGGTTTCTGTCACTCCGGCAACCCCGCAATTAGCAAACGAATACAAGATGCATTCCCCTAGGCCCATAAATGGTGAAGTGTCATGTAGTCGACGTTCACATGACACCACTAGAAGAATAACACCACAACTTAAATATCATACCATTGAATATTACTCAACCATAGTTCACTACTAACAGTTAGACTTCACCCATGTCCTCAAGAACTAAACGAACTACTCACGAGACATCATATGGAACATGATCAGAGGTGATATGATGATGAATAACAACCTGAACATAAACTTGGTTCAATGGTTTCACTCAATAGCATCAACAACAAGTAGAGATCGATACCGGGAGAGTTTCCCCTATCAAACAATCAAGATCAAACCCAAATTGCTACGGCGGTGACGGTGTCCAGCGGTGGAGACGGCGGTGATGATGGTGTAGATGATGATGATGGTGATGGAGATGATGTCCAGCTCGATGACGGTGACGATGGCGTCGATTTCCCCCTCCCGGAGGGAATTTCCCCGGCGGATTCCTGCCCGCCGGAGAGCTCTTTTCTCTCTGGTGTTCTCCGCCCCGCAGAGGCGGTTGTAACTCTTCGTGAGGTACCCTCTGTGGCTTAGGTTTTCGGGACGAAGGATTTCGCGAAGAAAAGGAGGCGAAAGGGGCTGTGGGCCCCCCACACCACATGGCGGCGCGGCCAGGGCAAGGGCCGCGCCGCCCTAGGGTGTGGGCCCACCCTGGGTCCTCCTGGCTCCTCCTTCTGGCTTCCTTCGTCATCTTGAAAAATAGGATTTTTGGTATAATTTCCTTCCACAGTGGATCTTCCGAAATATTGCGTTCTGACGGTGCTTTTTCCAGCAGAATCCTGGCTCCGGTGCTTGATCCTCCAATAATGATGAAACATGCAAAATAGATGAAATAACATAAGTATTGTGTCCCAATATGAAATATATCAATGAATAACAGCAAATTATGATATAAAATAGTGATGCAAATTGGACGTATCAACTTCCCCCAAGCTTAGACTTCGCTTGTCCCCAAGCGAAACTGAGCTCGATAAACAGGACCACATGTTTATGGAGTGAAGAGTCGATAAATAAAATACGGACAAGAAGCATCATATTCATTCACACAAGACATTATAGTAAACAACCTCTTATAACTCAACTTGAAACAAGTATAAGGTAATCACAAGTAAAGGTGCATAAGAAATCATAATTGGTGATGGCAAACTTCGTTCTTGGTCAGAGAACAATTAACAGATTATACTTATCTCATTGAGCAGCGCTCTCATGTTAAAGTTTATAGGGCACAACTTGCATACTCAATCATAATGGTCTCTTCATAATCATTGATAACGTGCAAAGCTATATTCATTCAGATAAAACTTGTACTAAACAAGGAAGAATAAAAGACATGATGAAGCAAATCACAATATAATGGTTTGATCACAACTACTCAAATGGCTGATATGTCTCCGACGTATCGATAATTTCTTATGTTCCATGCCACATTATTGATGTTATCTACATGTTTTATGCACACTTTATGTCATATTAGTGCATTTTCTGGAACTAACCTATTAACAAGATGCCGAAGTGTCAGTTCCTGTTTTCTGCTGTTTTTGGTTTCAGAAATCCTAGTAACGAAATATTCTCGGAATCGGACGAAATCAACGCCCAGGTTCCTATTTTTCCCGGAACCATCCAGAACACCCGAGAGCCGCCAGAGGGGAGCCCTGGGGGCCCCACACCACACCCCGGCGCAGCCAGGGGGGGGCGCGCCCCCCTATAGTGTGGGCCCCCCAGAAGCCCTCCTGCGCCGCCTCTTCGCCTATTTAAAGCCCCTGGATCGAAAACCCTATCACGTTCGACGAAACCAGAGAAAACCTTCCAGAGCCGCCGCCATCGCGAAGCCAAGATCTGGGGGACAGGAGTCTCTGTTCCGGCACGCCGCCGGGACAGGGAAGTGCCCCCGGAAGGCTTCTCCATCGACACCGCTGCCATCTCCACCGCCATCTTCATCACCGCTGCTGCTCCCATGAGGAAGGAGTAGTTCTCCATCGAGGCTCGGGGCTGTACCGGTAGCTATGTGGTTCCTCTCTCTCCTATGTGCTTCAATACAATAATCTCATGAGCTGCCTTACATGATTGAGATTCATATGATGATGCTTGTAATCTAGATGTCATTATGCTAGTCAAGTGAGTTTTACTTATGTGATCTCCGGAGACTCCTTGTCCCACGTGTGTAAAGGTGACAGTGTGTGCACCGTGTGGGTCTCTTAGGCTATATTTCACAGAATACTTATTCACTGTTGAATGGCATAGTGAGGTGCTTATTTATATCTCTTTATGATTGCAATGTGTTTGTATCACGATTTATCTATGTGCTACTCTAGCAATGTTATTAAAGTAGTTCTATTCCTCCTGCACGATGTAATGGTGACAGTGTGTGCATCCGTGTTAGTACTTGGTTTATGCTATGATCATGATCTCTTGTAGATTATGAAGTTAATTATTGCTATGATAGTATTGATGTGATCTATTCCTCCTACATATGCATGAAGGTGACAGTGTGCATGCTATGTTAGTACTTGGTTTAGTCTTTTGATCTATCTTACACTATAAGGTTACTAAAATATGAACAGTAATTGTGGAGCTTGTTAACTCCGGCATTGAGGGTTCGTGTAATCCTACGCAATGTGTTCATCATCCAACAAGAGTGTAGAGTATGCATTTATCTATTCTGTTATGTGATCAATGTTGAGAGTGTCCACTAGTGAAAGTGTAATCCCTAGGCCTTGTTCCTAAATACTGCTATCGCTGCTTGTTTACTGTTTTACTGCGTTACTACTGCTGCAATACTACCACCATTAACTACACGCCAGCAAGCTATTTTCTGGCACTGTTGCTACTGCTCATACTTATTCATACCACCTGTATTTCACTATCTCTTCGCCGAACTAGTGCACCTATTAGGTGTGTTGGGGACACAAGAGACTTCTTGCTTTGTGGTTGCAGGGTTGCATGAGAGGGATATCTTTGACCTCTTCCTCCCTAAGTTCGATAAACCTTGGGTGATCCAGTTAAGGGAAAACTTGCCGCTGTTCTACAAACCTCTGCTCTTGGAGGCCCAACACTGTCTACAGGAAAAGGAGGGGGAAGTAGACATCAAGCTATTTTCTGGCGCCGTTGCCGGGGAGGAAAGGTAAAAGGTACTCACACTCCGGACCTCGGCTACCAAGCTATTTCCCGTCGTTGTAAGTACTCGAAGCTATTTCCTTTAGATCCTGCAATTGCATCTTTTTGTTTCTTGTTTACACTAGTTTGGCATAATGGACAAGAATGATCTTCTTATTCTATTTCCTGATTTAAAACATGGATTGTTTGATGCGAAAATTAAAAAACCTATGGAATCTTATTTGCATGCTGGTAGTAATATTAGTATGAACGCTTTGAACACCATTGTTGATAATAATATAGAAAGTTCTAAACTTGGGGAAGCTGGTTTTCATGATCTTTTTAGTCCCCCAAGCATTGAGGAGAAAATTTTCTTTGATGATACTTTGCCTCCTATTTATGATGATTATAATGATAGTGGTCTTTTGGTGCCACCTACTATGGAGAGTAAATTTTGTTGTGATTATACTATGCCTCCTACACTTGATGAGAATAATAATGATAGCTACTTTGTTGAATTTGCTCCCACTACAACTAATAAAATTGATTATGCTTATGTGGGTAGTAATTATTTTATGCATGAGACTCATGATAATAATGCTTTATGTGATAGTTATATTGTTGAGTTTGCTCATGTTGCTACTGAAAGTTATTATGAGAGAGGAAAATATGGTTGTAGAAATTTTCATGTTACTAAAATGCCTCTCTATGTGCTGAAATTTTTGAAGCTACACTTGTTTTATCTTCCTATGCTTGTTACTTTGCTCCTCATGAACTTGTTTATTTACAAGATTCCTTTGCATAGGAAGCATGTTAGACTTAAATGTGTTTTGAATTTGCCTTTTGATGCTCTCTTTTGCTTCAAATACTATTTCTTGCGAGTGCATCATTAAAAACTGCTGAGCCCATCTTAATGGCTATAAAGAAAGAACTTCTTGGGAGATAACCCATGTGTTATTTTTCTACAGTACTTTGTTTTATATTTGTGTCTTGGAAGTTGTTTACTACTGTAGCAACCTCTCCTTATCTTAGTTTTGTGTTTTGTTGTGCCAAGTCAAGCCTCTAATCGAAGGTTGATACTAGATTTGGATTTCTGCGCAGAAACAGATTTCTATCTGTCACGAATCTGGACTTTTTTCTCTGCAGAAAAATCAGAAAAATATGCCAATTTACGTGCGTGTTCCTCAGATATGTACGCAACTTTGATTAGTTTTGAGTTTTATGATCTGAGCAACGGAAATATTTATTAGAAATTCTTCTTTACGGACTGTTCTGTTTTGACAGATTCTGCCTTTTATTTCGCATTGCCTCTTTTGCTATGTGGGATGGATTTCTTTGTTCCATTAAACTCCAGTAGCTTTGGGAAATGTCCAGAAGTGTTAAGAATGATTGTGTCACCTCTGAACATGTGAGTTTTTGATTATGTACTAACCCCTCTAATGAAGTTTATGAGAAGTTTGGTGTGAAGGAAGTTTTCAAGGGTCAAGAGAGGAGGATGATATACTATGATCAAGAAGAGTGAAAGCTCTAAGCTTGGGGATGCCCCGGTGGTTCATCCCTGCATATTTCAAGAAGACTCAAGCATCTAAGCTTGGGGATGCCCAAGGCATCCCCTTCTTCATCGACAAATTATCAGGTTCCTTCTCTTGAAACTATATTTTTATTCGGTCACATCTTATGTGCTTTGCTTGGAGCGTCTGTGTGCTTTTGTTTTTGTTTTTGTTTGAATAAATTGGATTACATCATGCTTGTGTGGGAGAGAGACACGCTCCGCTGGTTCATATGAACACATCTGTTCTTAGCTCATAATATTCATGGCGAAGTTTTCTTCTTCGTTAAATTGTTATATGGTTGGAATTGGAAAATGATACATGTAGTAATTGCTATAAATGTCTTGGGTAATGTGATACTTGGAAATTGTTGTGCTCATGTTTAAGCTCTTGCATCATATACTTTGCACCCATTAATGAAGAAATACATAGAGCTTGCTAAAATTTGGTTTGCATAATTGGTCTCTCTAAGGTCTAGATAATTTCTAGTATTGAGTTTGAACAACAAGGAAGACGGTGTAGAGTCTTATAATGTTTACAATATGTCTTTTATGTGAGTTTTGCTGTACTAGTTCATCCTTGTGTTTGTTTCAAATAACCTTGCTAGCCTAAACCTTGTATCGAGAGGGAATACTTCTCATGCATCCAAATCCTTGAGCCAAACAACACTATGCCATTTGTGTCCACCATACCTACCTACTACATGGTATTTCCTGCCATTCCAAAGTAAATTGCTTGAGTGCTACCTTTAAACAATTCAAAATTTATCACCTCTGATTTGTGTCAATGTTTTATAGCTCATGAGGAAGTATGTGGTGTTTATCTTTCAATCTTGTTGGGCAACTTTCACCAATGGACTAGTGGCTTCATCCGCTTATCCAATAATTTTGCAAAAAGAGCTGGCAATGGGATTCCCAGTCCCAAATTAATTAACAAAAATAGACACTCCTCCATGGTATGTGATTGTTGGACGGCACCCGAAGGATTCGGTTAGCCATGGCTTGTGTAAGCAAAGGTTGGGAGGAGTGTCATCATAATAAAACTAAAATAAAAAGGCACTCCTTCATGGTATGAGATTGTTGGAAGGCACCCGAGGATTCGGTTAGCCATGGTTTGTGAAAGAAAGGTTGGAAGGAGTGCCACCCAAAATAAAATAAAATGGGAGCCGCTCTTTGAAGGTTTGTCTGGCAAGGGGGTTAGAGTACCCGCTACCATTCGTTGACAACAACATACACCTCTCAAAACTTTATTTTTATGCTCTCTTTATGTTTTCAAAATCAAAGCTCTAGCACAAATATAGCAATCGATGCTTTTCCTCTATGAGGACCATTCTTTTACTTTCATTGTTGAGTCAGTTCACCTATTTCTCTCCACCTCAAGAAGCAAACACTTGTGTGAACTGTGCATTGATTCCTACATACTTGCATATTGCACTTATTATATTACTCTATGTTGACAATTATCCATGAGATATACATGTTATAAGTTGAAAGCAACCGCTAAAACTTAATCTTCCTTTGTGTTGCTTCAATACCTTTACTTTGAATTATTGCTTTACGAGTTAATTTTTATGCAAGACTTATTGATGCTTGTCTTGAAGTGCTATTCATGAAAAAGTCTTTGCTATATGATTCACTTGTTTACTCATGTCATATACATTGTTTTGGTCGCTGCATTCATTACATATGTTTACAAATAGTATGATCAAGGTTATGATGGCATGTCACTCCAGAAATTATCTGTGTTATCGTTTTACCTGCTCGGGACGAGCAGATCTAAGCTTGGGGATGCTAATACGTCTCCGACGTATCGATAATTTCTTATGTTCCATGCCACATTATTGATGTTATCTACATGTTTTATGCACACTTTATGTCATATTAGTACATTTTCTGGAACTAACCGATTAACAAGATGCCGAAGTGCCAGTTCCTGTTTTCTGCTGTTTTTGGTTTCAGAAATCCTAGTAACGAAATATTCTCGGAATCGGACGAAATCAACGCCCAGGTTCCTATTTTTCCCGGAACCATCCAGAACACCCGAGAGCCGCCAGAGGGGAGCCCTGGGGGCCCCACACCACACCCCGGCGCGGCCAGGGGGGGCCGCGCCCCCCTATAGTGTGGGCCCCCCAGAAGCCCTCCTGCGCCGCCTCTTCGCCTATTTAAAGCCCCTGGATCGAAAACCCTATCATGTTCGATGAAACCAGAGAAAACCTTCCAGAGCCGCCGCCATCGCGAAGCCAAGATCTGGGGGACAGGAGTCTCTGTTTCGGCACACCGTCGGGACGGGGAAGTGCCCCCGGAAGGCTTCTCCATCGACACCGCTGCCATCTCCACCGCCATCTTCATCACCGCTGCTGCTCCCATGAGGAGGGAGTAGTTCTCCATCGAGGCTCGGGGCTGTACCGGTAGCTATGTGGTTCATCTCTCTCCTATGTGCTTCAATACAATAATCTCATGAGCTGCCTTACATGATTGAGATTCATATGATGATGCTTGTAATCTAGATGTCATTATGCTAGTCAAGTGAGTTTTACTTATGTGATCTCCGGAGACTCCTTGTCCCACGTGTGTAAAGGTGACAGTGTGTGCACCGTGTGGGTCTCTTAGGCTATATTGCACAGAATACTTATTCACTGTTGAATGGCATAGTGAGGTGCTTATTTATATCTCTTTATGATTGCAATGTGTTTGTATCACGATTTATCTATGTGCTACTCTAGCAATGTTATTAAAGTAGTTCTATTCCTCCTGCACGATGTAATGGTGACAGTGTGTGCATCCGTGTTAGTACTTGGTTTATGCTATGATCATGATCTCTTGTAGATTATGAAGTTAATTATTGCTATGATAGTATTGATGTGATCTATTCCTCCTACATATGCATGAAGGTGACAGTGTGCATGCTATGTTAGTACTTGGTTTAGTCTTTTGATCTATCTTACACTATAAGGTTACTAAAATATGAACATTAATTGTGGAGCTTGTTAACTCCGGCATTGAGGGTTCATGTAATCCTACGCAATGTGTTCATCATCCAACAAGAGTGTAGAGTATGCATTTATCTATTCTGTTATGTGATCAATGTTGAGAGTGTCCACTAGTGAAAGTGTAATCCCTAGGCCTTGTTCCTAAATACTGCTATCGCTGCTTGTTTACTTTGTTTCTTTGCGTTACTACTGCTGCAATACTACCACCATTAACTACACGCCCGGACAAGCTATTTTTACGGCACCGTTGCTACTGCTCATACTTATTCATACCACCTGTATTTCACTATCTCTTCGCCGAACTAGTGCACCTATTAGGTGTGTTGGGGACACAAGAGACTTCTTGCTTTGTGGTTGCAGGGTTGCATGAGAGGGATATCTTTGACCTCTTCCTCCCTGAGTTCGATAAACCTTGGGTGATCCACTTAAGGGAAAATTTGCTGCTGTTCTACAAACCTCTGCTCTTGGAGGCCCAACACTGTCTACAGGAAAAGGAGGGGGAAGTAGACATCAAGCTATTTTCTAGAAAATAGTCTTGATGACCCACAAGTATAGGGGGTGTATCGTAGTATCTTCGATAAGTAAGAATGTCGATCCCAACGAGGAGCAGAAGGTGTTGACAAGCAGTTTCGATGAAGGATTCACTGTAAATGCTCACAGACAAGTATTCAGGGGGTTTTGATGTAACAGTTGAATAAAGTACGAGTAAGTAAAGTGCGAGAGTAACAATTGCAGTGAGTGGCCCAATCCTTTTTAGCACAAAGGACAAGCCGGTTTGTTTACTTATAATGACCAAACGTTCTCGAGGACACACGGGATTTTAGTCTAGTGCTTTCGCTACATACGGCTAAATAATCTTCATTGTTATGATAAGTGTTGTGTGGGTGAACCTATGCTAATGCACCGCCCTTCCTAGGACTAATACATACTTGTGATTATACCCCTTGCAAGCATCCGCAACTACAAGAAAGTAATTAAGAATAAATCTAACCACAGCCTTAAACTCTGAGATCCTGCGATCCCTCCTGCATCGATATACCAACGGGGGTTTAGGTTTCTGTCACTCCGGCAACCCCGCAATTAGCAAACGAATACAAGATGCATTCCCCTAGGCCCATAAATGGTGAAGTGTCATGTAGTCGACGTTCACATGACACCACTAGAAGAATAACACCACAACTTAAATATCATACCATTGAATATTACTCAACCATAGTTCACTACTAACAGTTAGACTTCACCCATGTCCTCAAGAACTAAACGAACTACTCACGAGACATCATATGGAACATGATCAGAGGTGATATGATGATGAATAACAATCTGAACATAAACTTGGTTCAATGGTTTCACTCAATAGCATCAACAACAAGTAGAGATCGATACCGGGAGAGTTTCCCCTATCAAACAATCAAGATCAAACCCAAATTGCTATGGCGGTGACGGTGTCCAGCGGTGGAGACGGCGGTGATGATGGTGTAGATGATGATGATGGTGATGGAGATGATGTCCAGCTCGATGACGGTGACGATGGCGTCGATTTCCCCCTCCCGGAGGGAATTTCCCCGGCGGATTCCTGCCCGCCGGAGAGCTCTTTTCTCTCTGGTGTTCTCCGCCCCGCAGAGGCGGCTGTAACTCTTCGCGAGGTACCCTACGTGGCTTAGGTTTTCGGACGAAGGATTTCGCGAATAAAGGGCGGCGAAGGGGGGTGTGGGCCCCCCACACCACTGGGGGGGGCGGCCTGGGCTTGGGCGGCGCCGCCCTAGGGTGTGGGCCCACCACAGGTCCTCCTGGCTCCTCCTTCCGGCTTTTTCGTCATCTTGAAAAATAGGATTTTTGGTATAATTTCCTTCCACAGTGGATCTTCCGAAATATTGCGTTTCGACGGTGCTTTTTCCAGCGAGAATCCTGGCTCCGGTGCTTGATCCTCCAATAATGATGAAACATGCAAAATAGATGAAATAACATAAGTATTGTGTCCCAATATGAAATATATCAATGAATAACAGCAAATTATGATATAAAATAGTGATGCAAATTGGACGTATCAACTTCCCCCAAGCTTAGACTTCGCTTGTCCCCAAGCGCAACTGAGCTCGATAAACAGGACCACATGTTTATGGAGTGAAGAGTCGATAAATAAAATACGGACAAGAAGCATCATATTCATTCACACAAGACATTATAGTAAACAACCTCTTATAACTCAACTTGAAACAAGTATAAGGTAATCACAAGTAAAGGTGCATAAGAAATCATAATTGGTGATGGCAAACTTCGTTCTTGGTCAGAGAACAATTAACAGATTATACTTATCTCATTGAGCAGCGCTCTCATGTTAAAGTTTATAGGGCACAACTTGCATACTCAATCATAATGGTCTCTTCATAATCATTTATAACGTGCAAAGCTATATTCATTCAGATAAAACTTGTACTAAACAAGGAAGAATAAAAGACATGATGAAGCAAATCACAATATAATGGTTTGATCACAACTACTCAAATGCTTGCTTGAGATGGAGGGAATAGGTTTACTGACTCAACATAAAGTAAAAGACAGGCCCTTCGCAGAGGGAAGCAGGGATTAAATCATGTGCTAGAGCTTTTTCAGTTTTGCAATCATATAAAGAGAATAAAAGTAACATTTTGAGAGGTGTTTGTTGTTGTCAACGACTGGTAGCGGGTACTCTAGCCCCCTTGCCAGACAACCTTCAAAGAGCGGCTCCCATATTATTTTCATTTTATGTGGCACTCCTTCCAACCTTTCTTTCACAAACCATGGCTAACCGAATCCTCGGGTGCCTGCCAACAATCTCATACCATGAAGGAGTGCCTTTTTATTTTAGCTTTATTATGATGATGACACTCCCCCCAACCTTTGCTTACACAAGCCATGGCTAACCGAATCCTTCGGGTGCCGTCCATCAATCACATACCATGGAGGAGTGTCTATTTAGTTTAATTAATTTGGGACTGGGAATCCCGTTGCCAGCTCTTTTTGCAAAATTATTGGATAAGCGGATGAAGCCACTAGTCCATTGGTGGAAGTTGCCCAACAAGATTGAAAGATAAACACCACATACTTCCTCATGAGCTATAAAACATTGACACAAATAAGAGATGCTAAGTTTTGAATTGTTTAAAGGTAGCACATGAAGTATTTACTTGGAATGGCAGAAAATACCATGTAGTAGGTAGGTATGGTGGACACAAATGGCATAGGTTTGGGTTAAGGTTTGGATGCACGAGAAGTATTCCCTCTCAGTACAGGTCTTTGGCTAGCAAGGTTAATTAGCAAGCATAAGAGTCGAGGGAAACAAACAAATATACATGTGATAGAAACAATCATGCATCTTCCTTGTAAGTACAAACAATTTTAACTTCAGAATAATAAGCTATGAGCTAACAAGAAAGACAATGAAACATCTACATGTATTTCTCTTTTCTACTTAAACCTCAAAGTGTTGTTGCTATTGACCAATGCTTAGTTTGCCAAAACCAAATAGATTCATTCAATGCTCCCAAAGTGATACCAATACTAACAACAAAGTAAATCATATGATAGAGATTGCAAACTAAAATAAGGTGTGCAATATGTAAATGATAAGACTTCTCATTAATATTCCATAACGATAACTCACACCAAGGGATACATAGATAACCAACTAAAGGAGAGATACTTCCAAACTGCAACCCATCTTATATGATAACTTCCCTACTCATGATATGACACTACTTGACAATAAAAATAAAAGGTAGTGATGATATGATACCGCGGCACTCCCCCAAGCTTGGAACAAACCAAGGGGATGCCAATACCGATGACGAATTACTCCTTCGGTGATGGTGGTGATGAATTCCTGACAAGCTTCTCAATAAGCTCCTGAAGCTCATCAATCCTGTATATGAGATTGCGAATCATCTCTGAATTGTGCTCGACGCGGTTAAGGAGTCTGTCCGACGGCGAGTCCCAGCTGTTGGAGTTATTTCCCCACTCTTCAGCTTCAGGCTCCTTCTCTCCTGCAGTGTTAGAACGATCTATATCCCACTGGCTAGGCAATGCTGCCTTTGGATTCCCTTCAATTTGATTATTGAAAATTAGATTGTGGAAGGGATGGTGAATGCCTGATAGAGATGTTTTTGAAGCTAGGTAATGACGTGGAACCCCTCCTCCAGTGCGAATTCTTGTGCTCTTGTTTGCACTAAAAGGGTTGTCCACCACCTTGATGCTTGCGATGGTAGCACGCGGGTGTGCGCGCGAATCTTCCTCCACCTCTTCTTCATCCTCTTCCTTGACGTCCTTGTCTTCCTCTTTCCAACCAAGATCTCGATCATCTTCATCAGGAAACTCCTTGCCCTTGTTCTTGGAGACCATGGTGCTTCTAAACTGAAAACAGATCCTGGCAGAAACAGCTCGAAACAAAACACGTCGAGAAAGCGATATACGGACCTCCAGGGGTCCGGGGGATTATATAGCAAAAATTTTCACGACAAAAGGAAAGTACCAGATCGAACCAGAGTCGGAAAGGGGCGACGGGGCGGCCAGACCATAGGTCGGCGCGGGCCCAGGTTAGGCCGCGCCGCCCTATGGTGGCACCCCCTCGTGCGTCCTTTCCACTCCGTTTCGAACTCGTAATTTTTCATATTTTCCAAAAACAGCAAAAATATTGTTCGGAAAGTAAATTGCGTACTTTTCATTACCAGTACTGTTACCTATTCAAAGTCGAGTTCTGGCGGACTGTCAATTTGCCCTTTGATGAAGGCCTCCGGTGTTTCCACTTGAATAATATCAACATCAACATTATAGGAATCACCTGAGATATAATGCTTGAGTCTTTGTCCATTCACCACTTGCGTAGCATTGCCTTGGAGAGAGCTAATCTTGATTGCTCCTGAACGATACACCTCCTCAACAACATACGGTCCTTCCCATTTTGAGACTAATTTCCCTGCAAAGAATCTGAGACGAGACCGATACAATAGGACTTTATCCCCAATATTAAATTCTCTTTTGATAATCCTTCTATCATGCCATTTTTTAACTTTCTCTTTAAAGAGTTTAGCATTCTCATAAGCTTCACTTCTCCATTCATCTAGAGAACTTAATTGCAACAACCTCTTATCACCGGCAAGTTTAGGATCTTTATTTAATTCTCTAACAGCCCAATAAGCTTTGTGCTCTAGTTCTAAAGGTAAATGACAGGCTTTCCCATAAACCATTTTATAAGGTGACATTCCCATGGGATTTTTGTAAGCAGTTCTATAAGCCCATAGTGCATCCTTCAATTTACTAGCCCAATTCTTTCTAGTTTTATTAACGGTCTTTCCCAAAATAGATTTAATCTCTCTATTTGATAATTCTACTTGACCACTAGTTTGAGGATGATAAGCGGAAGCAATTCTATGATTAATACCATACTTAGCAAGAGTTTTTCTAAAACCTCCATGAATAAAATGAGAACCTCCATCAGTCATAATATATCTAGGCACTCCAAATCTAGGAAAAATAATATCTAAAAGCATTCTTAAAGAGGTCTCACCATCAGCACTTTTTGTAGGTATAGCTTCCACCCATTTAGTAACATAATCAACAGCAACAAGTATATGAGTGTTACCTTCTGAAGACGGAAAAGGTCCCATGAAGTCAAATCCCCAACAATCAAATGGTTCAATAACAAGAGTACAATTCATAGGCATTTCATTACGTCTGGAGATATTACCAACCCTTTGGCATTCATCACAAGATAAAATAAACTTTCTCGCATCCTTGAAGAGAGTTGGCCAATAAAAACCTGATTGTAGAACCTTTTGCGCGGTTCTTTCTCCGGCGTGATGTCCTCCATAAGCACTACCATGACATTTACTCAATATCTCTTGTTGTTCATATTCGGGAACACATCTTCGCATAATACCATCCACTCCTTCTTTATATAAGTGTGGGTCATCCCAGAAATAATGCCTCAAGTCATAAAAGAATTTCCTCCTTTGCTGAGCTGAAAAGGTTGGAGGCAAGTACTTGGAAACAATAAAGTTAGCATAATCAGCATACCAAGGACTGTCTCGCGAGCTCACCTTTATTACAGCCAATTGTTCATTTGGAAAACTATCATTGACAGGAACAGGATCATAAGCAATATTTTCCAATCTAGACAAATTATCAGCAACAGGATTATCAGCACCTTTCCTATCTACAATATGTAAATCAAATTCTTGCAAAAGAAGTACCCATCTAATAAGCCTCGGCTTAGCATCTTTCTTTGTCATAAGGTATCTAATTGCAGCATGATCAGTATGAATAGTAACTTTTGAATCAACAATATAAGATCTAAATTTATCGCAAGCAAAGACTACAGCTAATAATTCTTTTTCAGTTGTAGCATAATTTCTTTGAGCAGCATCAAGAGTTTTACTAGCATAATGAATAACATTCAGTTTTTTATCTACTCGCTGTCCAAGAACAGCGCCTACAAGAAATCACTAGCATCACACATAATTTCAAAGGGTAAGTTCCAATCAGGAGGTTCAACTATAGGAGCAGTTGTTAAGGCTTTCTTAAGAGTTTCAAAAGCTTCCTTACAATCGTCATCAAAAACAAAAGGTACATCTTTTTGAAGAAGATTAGTAAGAGGCTTTGAAATCTTGGAGAAATCTTTAATAAATCTCCTATAAAACCCAGCATGACCAAGAACACTACGAATACCTTTAACATCCCTAGGATAGGGCATCTTCTCAATTGCTTCAACTTTAGCTCTATCAACTTCAATACCTCTCTCAAAAATTTTATGTCCCAATACAATTCCTTCATTAACCATAAAGTGGCATTTCTCCCAATTAAGAACAAGGTTAGTTTCTTCACATCTCTGCAAAACTTTATCAAGGTTTCGCAAGCAACTATCAAAAGAATTCCCATAGACGGAAAAATCATCCATGAATACCTCTACAATACTTTCACAAAAACCATGAAAAATAGCAGACATGCATCTTTGAAAAGTAGCAGGAGCATTACATAAACCAAAAGGCATACGTCTATAAGCATAAGTTCCATAGGGACAAGTAAAGGTGGTTTTCTCTTGATCTTTAGCTTTAACAGCAATTTGTGAAAACCCAGAATAACCATCAAGAAAACAAAAATGAGTATTTTTAGACAATCTTTCTAGCATTTGATCAATAAATGGTAAAGGGTAATGATCTTTCTTAGTAACTTTATTAATTTTCGAAAATCAATGCACATTCTATACCCTACAACTACTCTTTGAGGGATGAGCTCATCATTATCATTAGGCACAACAGTCATCCCTCCCTTCTTGGGAACGCAATGCACAGGACTAACCCATCTACTATCAGCAATAGGATATATAATACCAGCTTCAAGAAGTCTTAATACCTCATTCCTTACCACTTCCTTCATCTTCGGAATTAGACGACGCTGATGTTCAACAACAGGCTTTGCATCATCTTCCATATTAATAGCATGTTGGCAAATAGAAGGAGAAATCCCTTTCAAATCATCAAGAGTATAGCCAATAGCGCCTCGGTGTTTCTTCAATATTTCCAATAGCCTTTCTTCTTCAAACTCTGAAAGCTTAGAACTAATAATAACAGGATATATTTTCTTATCATCAATATGAGCATATTTAAGATTATCAGGCACAGGCTTTAAATCAAAAACAGGATCTTCCTTTGGTGGCGGTGTTGTACCCAAATCTTCCACCGGTAAATCATGCTTGAGAATAGGTTGGCGAAGAAAAATTTCCTCAAGCTCATCTCTTTCTTTCCTAAAAACTTCACTCTCGCTATCCTCCAAATGTTGCTGCAAAGGATTGTTAGGAACAAGAACAATAGATGCACACTGTTCCATTTTAAAATCATTACTAGGCAAATCAGCTTTATAAGGAGTTTTAGTAAATTTAGAGAAGTTAAACTCATAAGATTCACCAGCAAATTTAGTCAAAATTTTCTCTTTCTTGCAATCTATAATAGCTCCACAAGTATTTAGAAAAGGTCTACCAAAAATAATAGGACAATAATCACTAGCAGCAGAACCAAGCACCAAAAAGTCAGCAGGATATTTAATCTTACCGCATAGAACTTCCACATCTCGAACAATACCAATTGGAGAAATAGTTTCTCTATTAGCCAGCTGAATAACCACATCAATATCTTCAAGTTCGCAAGAATCAATTTCATGCATAATCTCCGTGTAAAGCTCATAAGGAATAGCACTAACGCTTGCACCAATATCACATAATCCATAATAACAATGATCACCAATTCTAACAGATAGCATAGGAACACTAGCTTGTTTGGGTTTATTAGGATGTGAAACAATATTAGAAGCATCTTCACAGAAAATAATATGACCATCCTCCAAATTTTCAGTCACAAGATCTTTAACTATTGCAACAGCAGGTTCAACTTTTATTTGTTCTTCAGGTTCTACAGGTTTCTTTTCACTTTTATGAACCGCACTATTTATAACAGAGTACTCCTTCATTTTAGCAGGGAAAGGAGTTTTTTCAATATAAGCTTCAGGAATAACATGATCAGCAGTTTCAACTACAACGCACTTATTAATAGATGAATCAATTTTATCTTTATAAGGTTCATGATACTTATCAAAATTCTTCTTTGGCAATTCATAATGAGAGGCAAAAGCTTTATAAAGATTTACAGCAACTTGAGAATCAAGACCATATGTAGCACTCATATTACGAAATTTATCAGTATCCATAAAAGCTTCAATGCATTTATAATCATAAATTATACCTGATTCTCTATCCTTGTCGTTCTCCCATCCTTCAGTATTTTCTTGGATCCGATCAAGAAGGTCCATTTTAAACTCTTCTTTGTTGCGTGTAAATGATCCAGAACAAGAAGTATCCAGCAAGGTCTTGTCTTGAAAAGAAAGTCTTGCATAGAAATTATCAATAATAACATTACCAGGAAGCTCATGAATGGGGCATTTGAGCATTAAAGACTTCAATCTCCCCCAAGCTTGGGCAATACTCTCTCCATCATGAGGCCAAAAATTATATATGCGATTCCGATCCTTATGAATTTCACTTGGAGGATAGAACTTAGAATAAAACCGGGGCACAATATCATTCCATTCAAGAGAATCCCCATTATCCAGTAATTTATACCAATGCGCCGCCTTACCGGACAGCGATAAAGAGAATTGTTTCTTCCTCACTTCATCCATAGCAATACCTGCACATTTGAATAACCTGCATAATTCATGCAAAAACAGTAAATGATCACCGGGATGGACAGTTCCATCCCCTTCATAGCGGTTATCCATAACACGTTCAATAATTTTCATAGGTATTTTATATGGTATCACTTCCTCACCTGGCGCCTCATCCACTACCGTTGCAGTAGTAGTAGATTTCCCAAATAAAAATTGAAGAGAAGATCTCTCCATAAAGACTTATAGCAGCAGGCAGAAATAAAATCAGCACAACAGTAAAGGTTTTCCTTAGCAATTCCACTTACCAATAGCGCTTCACTCCCCGGCAACGGCGCCAGAAAATAGTCTTGATAACCCACAAGTATAGGGGATCGCGATAGTCTTCGAGGGTAGTATAACCCAAATTTATTGATTCGACACAAGGGGAGGTAAAGAATACTTATAAGCTTTAACAACTGAGTTGTCAATTCAGCTGCACCTGGAAAAGCACTAGCAACAGGGGTGATGTGAAAGTAGCAGTAATATGAGAGCAGTAGTAACAGTAACACAGCAGCAGTAATAGCAATATGAGAGCAATGGCACCAGAAGATAGTTGATACTACTTCCAATGACATGTAGAACAAGTATATTATGATGAGATATGGACCGGGGTTCCCAGCGATCTACACTAGTGGTAACTCTCCAATAAGTGACAAGTGTTGGGTGAACAAATTACAGTTGGGCAATTGATAGGAATCAAAGGCATTAAGAAAGAATATCAGGCTTATTAATTATGTAGGCATGTTTTCCGTATATAGTCGTACATGCTCGCAATGAGAAACTTGCACAACATCTTTTGTCCTACCAGCCGGTGGCAGCCGGGCCTCAAGGGAAACTACTGGATATTAAGGTACTCCTTTTAATAGAGTACCGGAGCAAAGCATTAACACTCCGTGAAAACATGTGTCCCTCACATCACCGCCATCCCCTCCGGTTGTCCCGATTTCTGTCACTTCGGGGCCATTGGTTCCGGACAGTGACATGTGCATACAACTTGTAGATACAATCTAAGCAATAAGTATAGAGCTCAAATCTAAGATCATGCCACTCGGGCCCTAGTGACAAGCATTAAGAATAACAAGATTGCAGCAACAATAACTTCACAAACTTTATAGATAGACTAATCATAATGTATCATCCATCGGATCCCAACAAACACAACACCGATTACATCAGATGAATCTCAATCATGTAAGGCAGCTCATGAGACCATTGTATTGAAGTACATGGGGGAGAGTATACCGACATAGCTACTGCTAGAACCCGTAGTCCATGGGGGAACTACTCACGGAGCATGATGGAGGCGGTGGCGTTGATGGAGATGGCTTCCGGGGGCACTTCCCCGTTCCGGCAGGGTGCCGGAACAGAGACTTCTGTCCCCCGAATTGGAGTTTCGCGATGGCGGCGGCGCCCCTGGAGTCTTTCTGGAGTTTCGTCAATTGGTACTGCGTTTTTAGGTCGAAAGGGCTTTTATAGGCGAAGAGGCGGCGCAGGGGGGCACCTGGGGGCTCCACACTCTAGGCCGGCGCGGGCCTAGGCTTGGCCACGCCGCCATAGGGTGTGGTGGCCCTCTGGCCCCTCTCCGACTCTTCTTCGGTGTTCTGGATGCTTCCGGGAAAAATAGGAGGTTTGGCGTTGATTTCGTCCAATTCCGAGAATATTGCCCGAACAGCCCTTCTGGAACCAAAAATAGCAGAAAACAGGAATTGGCACTGTGGCATCTCGTTAATAGGTTAGTTCCGGAAAATGCATGAAATCATCATAAAGTGCAAGCAAAACATGTAAGTATTGTCATAAAACAAGCATGGAACGACATAAATTATGGATACGTCGGGGACGTATCAGAGGGTTTTTGAAATTTCCATGTTTGAAACCAAAAATAAGAAGACTATGTTCCTTGATTTTTCATTTTTTAAAATTTTGCCCATTTGAATCTTGGTTAAATCCTAGGTTTGACCATGATTTAAACAAGTTTAAAACATGAATATGAAAAATTAAGCATCTATCCTTCTTAGTCACTCCAATATGTAGCTCTTGGGAGGGTTTTTGAAATTTCCATGCTTGAAACCAAAAACCACTTCTCTTCATGCATGCTTGACTTCTTCATAAGACAGAGTTTAGGGTTAGGGGGTAGATACATGATTTTCCTGGTTTGAATATGTGTAGACCTTGTTTATCAAATTAATTGAATGCTTACTATATAACATATAAGAAGACCTTGTTTTTTTTTGAACTTTTATACCCATTTGAATCTTGGTCAAATCCTTGGTTCCACCAAGATTTGAATAAGTTAAAAACATGAATATGAAAAAGTAAGCATGTATGCTTCTTAGTCACTTCAAAATGAAGCTCTTGGGAGGGTTTTTGAATTTCCATGTTCGAAACTAAAAACCACATATCTTCATGCTTGACTTCATGAAACATAGTTTAGGGTTAGGGGTAGATACATCCATGATTTTTCTTCTTTGAATATGTCTAGACCTTGTTTATCAACTTAATTGAATGCCTACTATATAACATAAGAAGACCTTGTTTTTTTATTTTATTTTTAAATTTTTATACGGATTTGAATCTTGGTCAAATCCTAGGTTTCACCAAGATTTGAATAAGTTTAAAACATGAATATGAAAAAGTAAGCATGCATGTATGCTTCTTAATTAATCTCTTCGAAATGAAGCTCTTGGGAGGGTTTTTGAAATTTCCATGTTTGAAACCAAAAACCACATATCTTCATGCATGCGCTTGACTTCATGAGACAGAGTTTAGTGTTAGGGGGTAGATACATGATTTCTCTCGTTTGAATATGTCTAGACCTTGTTTATCAACTTAATTGAATGCTTACTATATGACATAAGAAGACTATGTGCCTTGATTTTTCATTTTTTTAAAATTTTGCCCATTTGAATCTTGGCCAAATCCTAGGTTTGACCATGATTTAAACAAGTTTAAAACATGAATATGAAAAATTAAGTATGTATCCTTCGTAGTCACTACAAAATGAAGCTCTTGAGAGGGGTTTTGAAATTTCCATGTTTGAAACCAAAAAACCGCGTACTTCTCTTCATGCTTGACTTCATATATAAGACAGAGTTTGGGGATAGGGGTAGCTTGATACATGAATTTTCTTGTTTGAATATGTCTGGACCTTGTTTATCAACTTAATTGAATGCTTACTAGATGACATAAGATGACTATGTGCATTGGTTTTTCATTTTTTTGAATTTTTATGCCCATTTGAATCTTGGTCAAATCCTAGGTTTGACCATGATTTAATCAAGTTTAAAACATGAATATGAAAAATTAAGCATCTATCCTTCTTAGTCACTCCAATATGTAGCTCTTGGGAGGTTTTTTGAAATTTCCATGCTTGAAAACCAAAAACCACTTTTCTTCATGCATGCTTGACTTCATAAGACATAGTTTAGGGTTAGGGGGTAGATACATGATTTTCCTGGTTTGAATATGTGTAGACCTTGTTTATCAAATTAATTGAATGCTTACTATATAACATATAAGAAGACCTTGTTTTTTTTTGAACTTTTATACCCATTTGAATCTTGGTCAAATCCTTGGTTCCACCAAGATTTGAATAAGTTAAAAACATGAATATGAAAAAGTAAGCATGTATGCTTCTTAGTCACTTCAAAATGAAGCTCTTGGGAGGGTTTTTGAATTTCCATGTTCGAAACCAAAAACCACATATCTTCATGCTTGACTTCATGAAACAGAGTTTAGGGTTAGGGGTAGATACATGCTTGATTTTTCTTGTTTGAATATGTCTAGACCTTGTTTATCAACTTAATTGAATGCCTACTATATAACATAAGAAGACCTTTTTTGTTTTTTTTTTAATTTTTATACCCATTTGAATCTTGGTCAAATCCTAGGTTTCACCAAGATTTGAATATAAGTTTAAAACATGAATATGAAAAAGTAAGCATGCATGTATGCTTCTTAATTAATCACTTCAAAATGAAGCTCTTGGGAGGGTTTTTGAAATTTCCATGTTTGAAACCAAAAACCACATATCTTCATGCATGCGCTTGACTTCATGAGACAGAGTTTAGTGTTAGGGGGTAGATACATGATTTCTCTCGTTTGAATATGTCTAGACCTTGTTTATCAACTTAATTGAATGATGCTTACTATATGACATGAGAAGACTATGTGCCTTGATTTTTTTTTTAATTTTGCCCATTTGAATCTTGGCCAAATCCTAGGTTTGACCATGATTTAAACAAGTTTAAAACATGAATATGAAAAATTAAGCATGTATCATTCGTAGTCACTCCAAAATGAAGCTCTTGAGAGGGGTTTTGAAATTTCCATGTTTGAAACCAAAAAACCGCATACTTCTCTTCATGCTTGACTTCATATATAAGACAGAGTTTGGGGATAGGGGTAGCTTGATACATGAATTTTCTTGTTTGAATATGTCTGGACCTTGTTTATCAACTTAATTGAATGCTTACTAGATGACATAAGATGACTATGTGCATTGGTTTTTCATTTTTTTGAATTTTTATGCCCATTTGAATCTTGGTCAAATCCTAGGTTTGACCATGATTTAATCAAGTTTAAAACATGAATATGAAAAATTAAGCATCTATCCTTCTTAGTCACTCCAATATGTAGCTCTTGGGAGGGTTTTTGAAATTTCCATGCTTGAAAACCAAAAACCACTTTTCTTCATGCATGCTTGACTTCATAAGACATAGTTTAGGGTTAGGGGGTAGATACATGATTTTCCTGGTTTGAATATGTGTAGACCTTGTTTATAAAATTAATTGAATGCTTACTATATAACATATAAGAAGACCTTGTTTTTTTTTTTGAACTTTTATACCCATTTGAATCTTGGTCAAATCCTTGGTTCCACCAAGATTTGAATAAGTTAAAAACATGAATATGAAAAAGTAAGCATGTATGCTTCTTAGTCACTTCAAAATGAAGCTCTTGGGAGGATTTTTGAATTTCCATGTTCGAAACCAAAAACCACATATCTTCATGCTTGACTTCATGAAACAGAGTTTAGGGTTAGGGGTAGATACATGCTTGATTTTTCTTGTTTGAATATATCTAGACCTTGTTTATCAACTTAATTGAATGCCTACTATATAACATAAGAAGACCTTTTTTGTTTTTTTTTTATTTTTACACCCATTTGAATCTTGGTCAAATCCTAGGTTTCACCAAGATTTGAATATAAGTTTAAAACATGAATATGAAAAAGTAAGCATGCATGTATGATTCTTAATTAATCACTTCGAAATGAAGCTCTTGGGAGGGTTTTTGAAATTTCCATGTTTGAAACCAAAAACCACATATCTTCATGCATGCGCTTGACTTCATGAGACAGAGTTTAGTGTTAGGGGGTAGATACATGATTTCTCTCGTTTGAATATGTCTAGACCTTGTTTATCAACTTAATTGAATGATGCTTACTATATGACATGAGAAGACTATGTGCCTTGATTTTTTTTTTAATTTTGCCCATTTGAATCTTGGCCAAATCCTAGGTTTGACCATGATTTAAACAAGTTTAAAACATGAATATGAAAAATTAAGCATGTATCATTCGTAGTCACTCCAAAATGAAGCTCTTGAGAGGGTTTTTGAAATTTCCATGTTTGAAACCAAAAAACCACGTACTTCTCTTCATGCTTGACTTCATAAGACAGAGTTTGGGGTTAGGGGTAGCTTGATACATGAATTTTCTGGTTTGAATATGTCTAGACATTGTTTATCAACTTAATTGAATGCTTACTAGATGACATAAGATGACTATGTGCATTGGTTTTTCATTTTTTTTTGAATTTTTATGCCCATTTGAATCTTGGTCAAATTCTAGGTTTGACCATGATTTAATCAAGTTTAAAACATGAATATGATAAATTAAGCATCTATCCTTCTTAGTCACTCCAATATGTAGCTCTTGGGAGGGTTTTTGAAATTTCCATGCTTGAAAACCAAAAACCACTTTTCTTCATGCATGCTTGACTTCATAAGACATAGTTTAGGGTTAGGGGGTAGATACATGATTTTCCTACTAGTTTGAATATGTCTAGACCTTGTTTATCAATTTAATTGAATGCTTACTATATGACATGAGCAGACCTTGGCTTTAATTTTTTATACCCATTTGAATCTTCGTCAAATCGTAGCTAGGTTTGTTGACCAAGATTTGAACAAGTTTAAAACATGAATATGAAAAAGTAAGCATGTGTGCGTCTTAATTAGTCACTCCAAAATGAAGCTCTTGGGAGGGTTTTTGAAATTTCCATGTTTGAAACCAAAAACCACTTCTTCTCTTCATGCTTGACTTCATAAGTCAGGGTTTAGGGATATATAGGGGGTAGATACATGATTTTTCTGGTTTGATATGTCTAGACCTTGTTTATCAACTTAATTGAATGCTTACTATATGACATAAGAAGACTACGTGACTTGTGCTCACTGAAGTGTGGGACCTCACACATGGGAACCACACGTAAGTGACAGACTTGTTGCTCTAATAACTCGGGTGATCATTATACTGTATTAGTACATAGTTTCCTATGGATCCTTCTTAGTCACTCCAAAATGAAGCTCTTTGAGAGGGTTTTTGAAATTTCCATGTTTGAAACCCAAAACAACTTCTCTTCATGCTTGACTTCATAAGACAGAGTTTAGGGTTAGGGGTAGATACATGATTTGTCTGGTTTGAATATGTCTAGACCTTGTTTATCAACTTTAATGCTTACTATATGACATAAGAAGACTATGTGCTTTGGTTTTTTATTTTTCTGATTTTTTTTATTTTTGATGCCCATTTGAATCTTGGTCAGATCCTAGGTTTTACCAAGATTTAAACAAGTTTAAAACATGAAAATGAAAAGGGAAGCATTTATCCTTCTTAGTCACTCTAAATGAAGTTTTTGGGAAGTTTTTGAAATTTCCATGTTTGAAACCCAAAACCACTTCTCTTCATGCTTGACTTCATAAGACATAGTTTAGGGTTAGGGGTACATACATGATTTGTATGTTTTGAATATGTCTAGACCTTGTTTATCAACTTGAATGCTTACTATATGACATAAGAAAACTACGTATGTGCTTTGGTTTTTCATTTTCTGTTTTTTTTTGAATTTTCCGCCCATTTGAATCTCTGTCAAATCCTAGGTTTGACCAAGATTTAAACAAGTTTAACACGTGAAAACGAAAAGGTAAGCATGGATCCTTCTTAGTCACTCCAAAATGTACCAATTGATAGATGTGTTAACTTTGCTTCATGGAAAAAATAATGTCATGTAAATGAGTTAACTTGGATTTCCTACCCTTGAATCCATAGGAAACTTTGTTCTAATGCACTATAATAATCAACCGAGTTTTTACACCAACAGGTCTGTCACTTACGTGTGGTGCCCATGCGTGAGGTCCCACACTTCAGTGAGCACAAGTCACGTGCAATAGGTACGCAAACTCCCAGCCATTTTCTTTGTCAAGAGAAGACGCATCAGGATGCGTATTGGAAGTCTCTGGGTCCTTCAGGATCCTTCGGTTGTCCCTCTCACAAAAAAAAACAAATCTCTCTCATTCTCTGCCTTCGCTTGACTCGCTCGCTCGCTCGCACCTCCTGCTCACTGACAAACCCTGCTGTGAGTCAACATCATCACCCGAAAAAGGGGAGACACCATAATGCTCTCCCTCCTTCTTCTCTCCTTCCGAGTGATCCCTCTTCCTCCGAGTTTCACTCGACGGGCAAACACATATGTGCTGCATAGTAGAGTAATAATAAAAAGGTACGTAGAAAAATCGACCTACGAATCTATAATTAAATAGGTTAAACTAGAGTTTTGCCCAGTACTACAGATCAAGGTTCAAAAAAATCCAACTACGGGGTTCGAACAACCCCATTTCTAATCAAAGAATTTTTTCGGCGTCATCCAAATGGCCTCAAACTATAGCATGGGCGGATCCAGACTATAGCATGGGCGGACCAAGATAATTTAAACAAGTTTAAAACATGAAAATGAAAAGGGAAGCTTGTATCCTTCTTAGTCACTCTAAAATGAAGTTTGGGGAGGTTTTTGAAATTTCCATGCTTGAAACCAAAAACCACTTCTCTTCATGCTTGACTTCATAAGACAAAGTTTAGGGTTAGGGGGTAGATACATGATTTTTCTGGTTTGAATATGTCTAGACCTTGTTATCAACTTAATTGAATGCTTACTATATATATGACATAAGAAGATCGACTATGTGCATTGGTTTTTCATTTTATTGTTTTTTTTAATTTATGCCCATTTGAATCTTGGTCAAATCCTAAGTTTGACCATGATTTAAACAAGTTGAAAACATGAATATGAAAAATTAACCATATGTCCTTCTTAGTCACTCCAAAATGAAGCTCTTGGGAGGGTTATTGAAATTTCCATGTTTGAAACCAAAAACCACATATCTTCATGCTTGACTTCATGAGACAGAGTTTAGGGTTAGGGGGTAGATACATGATTTCTCTGGTTTGAATATGTCTAGACCTTGTTTATCAACTTAATTGAATGCTTACTATGTGACATAAGAAGACTATGTGCCTTGATTTTCCATTTTTTTAAATTATGCCCATTTGAATCTTGGCCAAATCCTAGGTTTGACCATGATTTAAACAAGTTGAAAACATGAATATAAAAAATTAAGCATATATCCTTCTTAGTCACTCCAAAATGAAGCTCTTGGGAGGGTTTTTGAAATTTCCATGTTTGAAACCAAAAACCACATATCTTCATGCTTGACTTCATGAGATAGAGTTTAGGGTTAGGGGGTAGATACATGATTTCTCTGGTTTGAATATATCTCTAGACCTTGTTTATCAACTTAATTGAATGCTTACTATGTGACATAAGAAGACTATGTGCCTTGATTTTTCATTTTTTGTTTTTTCTGAATTTTTATGCCCATTTGAATCTTGGTCAAATCCTAGGTTTGACCATGATTTAAACAAGTTTAATAAAACATGAATATGAAAAATTAAGCATATATCCTTCTTAGTCACTCCAAAATGTAGATCTTGGTAGGGTTTTTGAAATTTCCATGTTTGAAACCAAAAACCATGACTTCTCTTCATGCATGCTTGACTTCATAAGACAGAGTTTAGGGTTAGGGGGTAGATACATAATTTCCTGGTTTGAATATGTGTAGACCTTGTTTATCAAAATTATTGAATGCTTACTATATAACATAAGAAGACCTTGTTTTTTTTGAATTTTTATACCCATTTGAATCTTGGTCAAATCCTTGGTTCCACCAAGATTTGAATAAGTTAAAAACATGAATATGAAAAAGTAAGCATGTATGCTTCTTAGTCACTTCAAAATGAAGCTCTTGGGAGGGTTTTTGAATTTCCATGTTCGAAACCAAAAACCACATATCTTCATGCTTGACTTCATGAAACAGAGTTTAGGGTTAGGGGTAGATACATGCATGATTTTTCTGGTTTTAATATGTCTAGACCTTGTTTATCAACTTAATTGAATGCCTACTATATAACATAAGAAGACCTTTTTTGTTTTTTTTTTAATTTTTATACCCATTTGAATCTTGGTCAAATCCTAGGTTTCACCAAGATTTGAATAAGTTTAAAACATGAATATGAAAAAGTAAGCATGCATGTATGCTTCTTAATTAATCGCTTCGAAATGAAGCTCTTGAGAGGGTTTTTGAAATTTCCATGTTTGAAACCAAAAAAACCACGTACTTCTCTTCATGCTTGACTTCATAAGACAGAGTTTGGGGATAGGGGTAGCTTGATACATGAATTTTCTGGTTTGAATATGTCTAGACCTTGTTTATCAACTTAATTGAATGCTTACTAGATGACATAAGATGACTATGTGCATTGGTTTTTCATTTTATTGTTTTTTTTTTTGAATTTTTATGCCCATTTGAATCTTGGTCAAATCCTCGGTTTGACCATGATTTAAACAAGTTTAAAACATGAATATGAAAAATTAAGCATGTATCCTTCGTAGTCACTCCAAAATGAAGCTCGATCTTGAGAGGGTTTTTGAAATTTCCATGTTTGAAACCAAAAAACCACGTACTTCTCTTCATGCTAGACTTCATAAGACAAAGTTTGGGGTTAGGGGTAGCTTGATACATAAACTTTCTGGTTTGAATATGTCTAGACATCATTTATCAACTTAATTGATGAATGCTTACTAGATGACATAAGAGTTTTTGAAATTTCCATGCTTGAAAACCAAAAACCACTTCTCTTCATGCATGTTTGACTTCATAAGATAGAGTTTGGGTTAGGGGGTAGATACATGATTTTCCTGCTAGTTTGAATATGTCTAGACCTTGTTTATCAATTTAATTGAATGCTCACTATATGACATGAGCAGACCTTGGTTTTAATTTTTTTATACACATTTGATTCTTCGTCAAATCCTAGGTTTGTTGACCAAGATTTGAACAAGTTTAAAACATTAATATGAAAAGGTAAGCATGTATGCTTCTTAATTAGTCACTCCAAAATGAAGCTCTTGGGAGGGTTTTTGAAATTTCCATGATTGAAACCAAAAACCACTTCTCTTCATGCTTGAATTCATAAGTCAGGGTTTAGGGATATATAGGGGGTAGATACATGATTTTTCTGGTTTGAATATGTCTAGAGCTTGTTTTTCAACTTGAATGCTTACTATATGACATACGAAGACTATTTGCTAACGGAGGGAGTAAGCACTCTAGCTATGAAAAGTACCAAACGATGCATACCAAAATGATTTTTTAGAGGAATACTAGTTCGGATTATATAATTTTATATTAGCAGGCCAAAATCGAACCCCGTAGTTGGATTTTCAGAAATTGATCCGTAGTACTGGGCAAAACCCTAGTTTAGCTTATTTAATAATAGATTCGTAGGTCGATTTTTTTACGTTATTATTATTATTACTAGGCAGCACATGTGTTTGCCCGTCCAGTGAAACTCTTTCATTTCATTTTTCTTTTCCGCAAGGTCGGGAGTCGGAGGAAGAGGGATCACACGGGAGGAGACGAAGGGAGAGCGATCCACGGGGCCCCACTTATTTATGGTGTCTATCCTTTTTACGGTGATGTTGGTATTTGTGCAGGGTTGTCAGTGCGCAGGGGGGTGCGAGCGAGCGAGAAAGGCCGAGAATGAGAGAGATGTTTTTTTTTAGAGGGACAACCGAACGATCCTGAAGGACCCAGATTTCCAATACGCATCAGAGCGGAGTTTACAGCAGGACACAAAATAAACAGGAAATTACGTCTAAATCCCTAAGATTTACATGGTAGACCCCATGCTGAAAGCAAGAAATGCGATCGGGTCCTTAATAGGCACCATCCGGATTGATCCTCGTCGGAGCCGGGGACGAACCACTTGGCACGACCAAATCGCCATGGCTACAGAGCCTGCACACCATGGCCTACGAGCTGAGCTAGAAACGACCTGCCAAAATCGGCAGCCAACGGAGGTGGATAATTGGAGAGAGAGAGAGAGAGAGAGAGAGAGAGACTGTTGATGCCTCTCTCTTGACAAAGAAGATGGCCGGGAGTTTGCCTACCTAGCGTACGTGACTTGTGCTCACTGAAGTGTGGGACCTCACGCATGGGAACCACACGTAAGTGACAGACTTGTTGCTCTAATAACTCGGGTGATCATTATACTGTATTAGTACATAGTTTCCTATGGATCCTTCTTAGTCACTCCAAAATGAAGCTCTTTGGGAGGGTTTTTGAAATTTCCATGTTTGAAACCAAAAATAAGAAGACTATGTGCCTTGATTTTTCATTTTTTAAAATTTTGCCCATTTGAATCTTGGTTAAATCCTAGGTTTGACCATGATTTAAACAAGTTTAAAACATGAATATGAAAAATTAAGCATCTATCCTTCTTAGTCACTCCAATATGTAGCTCTTGGGAGGGTTTTTGAAATTTCCATGCTTGAAACCAAAAACCACTTCTCTTCATGCATGCTTGACTTCTTCATAAGACAGAGTTTAGGGTTAGGGGGTAGATACATGATTTTCCTGGTTTGAATATGTGTAGACCTTGTTTATCAAATTAATTGAATGCTTACTATATAACATATAAGAAGACCTTGTTTTTTTTGAACTTTTATACCCATTTGAATCTTGGTCAAATCCTTGGTTCCACCAAGATTTGAATAAGTTAAAAACATGAATATGAAAAAGTAAGCATGTATGCTTCTTAGTCACTTCAAAATGAAGCTCTTGGGAGGGTTTTTGAATTTCCATGTTCGAAACCAAAAACCACATATCTTCATGCTTGACTTCATGAAACAGAGTTTAGGGTTAGGGGTAGATACATGCTTGATTTTTCTTGTTTGAATATGTCTAGACCTTGTTTATCAACTTAATTGAATGCCTACTATATAACATAAGAAGACCTTTTTTGTTTTTTTTAATTTTTATACCCATTTGAATCTTGGTCAAATCCTAGGTTTCACCAAGATTTGAATATAAGTTTAAAACATGAATATGAAAAAGTAAGCATGCATGTATGCTTCTTAATTAATCACTTCGAAATGAAGCTCTTGGGAGGGTTTTTGAAATTTCCATGTTTGAAACCAAAAACCACATATCTTCATGCATGCGCTTGACTTCATGAGACAGAGTTTAGTGTTAGGGGGTAGATACATGATTTCTCTCGTTTGAATATGTCTAGACCTTGTTTATCAACTTAATTGAATGATGCTTACTATATGACATGAGAAGACTATGTGCCTTGATTTTTTAATTTTGCCCATTTGAATCTTGGCCAAATCCTAGGTTTGACCATGATTTAAACAAGTTTAAAACATGAATATGAAAAATTAAGCATGTATCATTCGTAGTCACTCCAAAATGAAGCTCTTGAGAGGGTTTTTGAAATTTCCATGTTTGAAACCAAAAAACCACGTACTTCTCTTCATGCTTGACTTCATAAGACAGAGTTTGGGGTTAGGGGTAGCTTGATACATGAATTTTCTGGTTTGAATATGTCTAGACATTGTTTATCAACTTAATTGAATGCTTACTAGATGACATAAGATGACTATGTGCATTGGTTTTTCATTTTTTTTGAATTTTTATGCCCATTTGAATCTTGGTCAAATTCTAGGTTTGACCATGATTTAATCAAGTTTAAAACATGAATATGAAAAATTAAGCATCTATCCTTCTTAGTCACTCCAATATGTAGCTCTTGGGAGGGTTTTTGAAATTTCGATGCTTGAAAACCAAAAACCACTTTTCTTCATGCATGCTTGACTTCATAAGACATAGTTTAGGGTTAGGGGGTAGATACATGATTTTCCTACTAGTTTGAATATGTCTAGACCTTGTTTATCAATTTAATTGAATGCTTACTATATGACATGAGCAGACCTTGGTTTTAATTTTTTATACCCATTTGAATCTTCATCAAATCGTAGCTAGGTTTGTTGACCAAGATTTGAACAAGTTTAAAACATGAATATGAAAAAGTAAGCATGTATGCGTCTTAACTAGTCACTCCAAAATGAAGCTCTTGGGAGGGTTTTTGAAATTTCCATGTTTGAAACCAAAAACCACTTCTTCTCTTCATGCTTGACTTCATAAGTCAGGGTTTAGGGATATATAGGGGGTAGATACATGATTTTTCTGGTTTGATATGTCTAGACCTTGTTTATCAACTTAATTGAATGCTTACTATATGACATAAGAAGACTACGTGACTTGTGCTCACTGAAGTGTGGGACCTCACACATGGGAACCACACGTAAGTGACAGGACTTGTTGCTCTAATAACTCGGGTGATCATTATACTGTATTAGTACATAGTTTCCTATGGATCCTTCTTAGTCACTCCAAAATGAAGCTCTTTGAGAGGGTTTTTGAAATTTCCATGTTTGAAACCCAAAACAACTTCTCTTCATGCTTGACTTCATAAGACAGAGTTTAGGGTTAGGGGTAGATACATGATTTGTCTGGTTTGAATATGTCTAGACCTTGTTTATCAACTTTAATGCTTACTATATGACATAAGAAGACTATGTGCTTTGGTTTTTTATTTTTCTGATTTTTTTTATTTTTGATGCCCATTTGAATCTTGGTCAGATCCTAGGTTTTACCAAGATTTAAACAAGTTTAAAACATGAAAATGAAAAGGGAAGCATTTATCCTTCTTAGTCACTCTAAATGAAGTTTTTGGGAGGTTTTTGAAATTTCCATGTTTGAAACCCAAAACCACTTCTCTTCATGCTTGACTTCATAAGACATAGTTTAGGGTTAGGGGTACATACATGATTTGTATGTTTTGAATATGTCTAGACCTTGTTTATCAACTTGAATGCTTACTATATGACATAAGAAAACTACGTATGTGCTTTGGTTTTTCATTTTTCTGTTTTTTTTTTAATTTTCCGCCCATTTGAATCTCTGTCAAATCCTAGGTTTGACCAAGATTTAAACAAGTTTAACACGTGAAAATGAAAAGGTAAGCATGGATCCTTCTTAGTCACTCCAAAATGTACCAATTGATAGATGTGTTAACTTTGCTTCATGGAAAAAATAATGTCATGTAAATGAGTTAACTTGGATTTCCTACCCTTGAATCCATAGGAAACTTTGTTCTAATGCACTATAATAATCAACCGAGTTTTTACACCAACAGGTCTGTCACTTACGTGTGGTGCCCATGCGTGAGGTCCCACACTTCAGTGAGCACAAGTCACGTGCAATAGGTACGCAAACTCCCAGCCATTTTCTTTGTCAAGAGAAGACGCATCAGGATGCGTATTGGAAGTCTCTGGGTCCTTCAGGATCCTTCGGTTGTCCCTCTCACAAAAAAAAACAAATCTCTCTCATTCTCGGCCTCGCTCGACTCGCTCGCTCGCACCTCCTGCTCACTGACAAACCCTGCACAACAGTCAACATCATCACCCGAAAAAGGGGAGACACCATAATGCTCTCCCTCCTTCTTCTCTCCTTCCGAGTGATCCCTCTTCCTCCGAGTTTCACTCGACGGGCAAACACATATGTGCTGCATAGTAGAGTAATAATAAAAAGGTACGTAGAAAAATTGACCTACGAATCTATAATTAAATAGGTTAAACTAGGGTTTTGCCCAGTACTACAGATCAAGGTTCAAAAAAATCCAACTACGGGGTTCGAACAACCCCATTTCTAATCAAAGAATTTTTTTGACGTCATCCAAATGGCCTCAAACTATAGCATGGGCGGATCCAGACTATAGCATGGGCGGACCAAGATAAATTAAACAAGTTTAAAACATGAAAATGAAAAGGGAAGCTTGTATCCTTCTTAGTCACTCTAAAATGAAGTTTGGGGAGGTTTTTGAAATTTCCATGCTTGAAACCAAAAACCACTTCTCTTCATGCTTGACTTCATAAGACAAAGTTTAGGGTTAGGGGTAGATACATGATTTTTCTGGTTTGAATATGTCTAGACCTTGTTATCAACTTAATTGAATGCTTACTATATATATGACATAAGAAGATCGACTATGTGCATTGGTTTTTCATTTTATTGTTTTTTTTAATTTATGCCCATTTGAATCTTGGTCAAATCCTAAGTTTGACCATGATTTAAACAAGTTGAAAACATGAATATGAAAAATTAAGCATATGTCCTTCTTAGTCACTCCAAAATGAAGCTCTTGGGAGGGTTTTTGAAATTTCCATGTTTGAAACCAAAAACCACATATCTTCATGCTTGACTTCATGAGACAGAGTTTAGGGTTAGGGGGTAGATACATGATTTCTCTGGTTTGAATATGTCTAGACCTTGTTTATCAACTTAATTGAATGCTTACTATGTGACATAAGAAGACTATGTGCCTTGATTTTCCATTTTTTAAATTATGCCCATTTGAATCTTGGCCAAATCCTAGGTTTGACCATGATTTAAACAAGTTGAAAACATGAATATAAAAAATTAAGCATATATCCTTCTTAGTCACTCCAAAATGAAGCTCTTGGGAGGGTTTTTGAAATTTCCATGTTTGAAACCAAAAACCACATATCTTCATGCTTGACTTCATGAGATAGAGTTTAGGGTTAGGGGGTAGATACATGATTTCCCTGGTTTGAATATATCTCTAGACCTTGTTTATCAACTTAATTGAATGCTTACTATGTGACATAAGAAGACTATGTGCCTTGATTTTCCATTTTTTGTTTTTTCTAAATTTTTATGCCCATTTGAATCTTGGTCAAATCCTAGGTTTGACCATGATTTAAACAAGTTTAATAAAACATGAATATGAAAAATTAAGCATATATCCTTCTTAGTCACTCCAAAATGTAGATCTTGGTAGGGTTTTTGAAATTTCCATGTTTGAAACCAAAAACCATGACTTCTCTTCATGCATGCTTGACTTCATAAGACAGAGTTTAGGGCTAGGGGTAGCTAGATACATGATGTTTCTGGTTTGAATATGTCTAGACCTTGTTTATCAACTTAATTGAATGCTTACTATATGACATAAGAAGACTACGTGCCTTGGTTTTTCATTTATTTTCATTTATTTTGAATTTTTATGTCCATTTGAATCTTGGTCAAATCCTAGGTTTGACCATGATTTAAACTAGTTTAAAACATAAATATGAAAAATTAAGCATCTATCCTTCTTAGCCACTCCAAAATGAAGCTCTTGGGAGGGTTTTTGAAATTTCCATGATTGAAACCAAAAACCACTTCTCTTCATGCTTGACTTCATAAGTCAGGGTTTAGGGATATATAGGGGGTAGATACATGATTTTTCTGGTTTGAATATGTCTAGAACTTGTTTTCCAACTTGAGCTTGTCTAGAGCTTGTTTTTAATTTTTTATACCCATTTGATTCTTCGTCAAATCCTAGGTTTGTTGACCTAGATTTGAACAAGTTTAAAACATGAATATGAAAAGGTAATCATGTATGCTTCTTAATTAGTCACTCCAAAATGAAGCTCTTGGGAGGGTTTTTGAAATTTCCATGATTGAAACCAAAAACCACTTCTCTTCATGCTTGACTTCATAAGTCAGGGTTTAGGGATATATAGGGGGTAGATACATCATGATTTTTCTGGTTTGAATATGTCTAGAGCTTGTTTATCAACTTAATTGAATGCTTACTATATGACATAAGAAGACTATGTGCCTAGATTTTTCATTTTTTTAAATTATGCCCATTTGAATCTTGGTCAAATCCTAGGTTTGACCAAGATTTAAACAAGATTAAAACATGAAAATGAAAAATTAAGCCTTGATCCTTCTTATTCACTCCAAAATGAAGCTTTTGGGAGGTTTTTGAAATATCCAGGTTTGAAACCCAAAACCACTTCTCTTCATGCATAGTTTAGGGTTAGGGGTAGATACATGAATTTTTGGTTTATAGTAAGCATTCAAGTTGATAAACAAGGTATAGACATATTCAAACTAGAAAAATCATGTATATACCCCCTAAGGCTAAACTCTGTCATATATATGAAGTCAAGCATACAAGAGGAATGGTTTTGGGTTTCAAACATGGAAAATTCAAAAACCCTCCCAAAAGCTTCTTTTTTGAGTGAATAAGAAGGATCCATGCTTACTTTTTCATTTTCATGTTACTGACTTGTTTAATTCTTGGTCAAACCTAGGATTTGACCAAGATTCAAATGGGCATAAAAATTCAATAAAGAATTCAAAAAATGAAAAACCAAAGCACATAAGCTTCTTAAGTTATAGTAAGCATTCATGTTGATCAATGGAGTCTAGACATATTTAAACATTAAAAATCATGTATATACCCCAAACCCTAAACTCTGTCTAATGAAGTCAAGCACGAAGAGAAGTGGTTTTCGGTTTAATTTTTTTTAATTGTTATGCCCATTTGAATCTTGGTCAAATCCTAGCAGGTTTGACCAATATTTAAACAAGTTTAAAACATGAAAATGAAAAGTAAGTTTGGATCCTTCTTATTATTCACTCCAAAATGAAGCTTTTGGGAGGTTTTTTTAATTTTCCATGTTCGAAACCCAAAATGATATCTCTCCGTGGTTTACTTCATAAGACAAAGTTTAGGGGTAGGGGGTAGATACATGATTTTTCTGGTTTGAATATGTCTAGACCTTGTTTATCAACTTGAATGCTTATTATGTGACATCAAAAGACTATGTGTTTGGTTTTTTTGAATTTGTTATGCCCATTTGAATCTTGGTCAAATCCTAGGTTTGACCAAGATTTAAACCAGTTTAAAACATGAAAATGAAAAGTAAGCCTGGATTCTTCTTAGTCACTCCAAAATGAAGCTTTTGGGAGGTTTTTTAAATTTCCATGTTTGAAACCCAAAACCACTTCTCTTAATGCTTGACTTCATAAGACAGAGTTTAGGGTTAGGGGCCAAGTATATACATGATTTTTCTTGTTTAAATATGTCTAGACTTTGTTTATCAACTTGAATGCTTACTATATGACATCAAAAGACTATGTGTTTGGTTTTGATTTTTTTGAATTTGTTATGTCCATTTGAATCTTGGTCAAATCCTAGGTTTGACCAAGATTTAAACCAGTTTAAAACATGAAAATGAAAATGTAAGCCTGGATTCTTCTTAGTCACTCCAAAATGAAGCTTTTGGGAGTTTTTTCAATTTCCAATGTTTGAAACCCAATACCACTTTTCTTCATGCTTGACTTCATAAGACAGAGTTTAGGGTTAGGGGGTATATACATGATTTTTCCTGGTTTGAATATGTCTAGACTCGTTGATCAATTGTAATGCTTACTATATGACATAAGAAGCTTATGTGCTTTGGTTTTTTTTTATTTCTTTTTTGAATTTTTATGCCCATTTGAATCCTGGTCAAATCCTTTGTTTGACCAAGATTTAAACAAGTTAAAACATGAAAATGAAAAAGTAAGCCTGGCTCCTTCTTAGTCATGAAAATGAGTTAACTTGGCTTTCCAACCCTTGAATCCATAGGAAACTTTGTACTAATGCAGTATAATAATCACCCGAGTTTTTACACCAACAGGTCTGTCACTTACGTGTGGTGCCCATGCGTGAGGTCCCAAACTTCAGTGAGCACAAGTCACATGCGGTAGGCAGGCAAAATACCCGATCAATCCGGCGGTGGTCATTAAGGACCCGATCGCATTTCTTGCTTTCAGACTGGGGTCTACCATGTAAAAGTTTGTTCCTTTTGGATGCATCACTCGTATTTGCAAGTTTTTTGGGGCCCCGCAAATTCAGGGTAGCATCATGCCCCCCTTCCCACGCCAACACAAACGAGAGTTCAACACAACCTAATTAAGCAAGGTTCAACACAGACATAGTTCAACAACCCCTAATTAAGCTAATAGGTTCACCACAAACGCTGCTGAGCAGCAAACATAAACAGAGTTCAACAAAAGATGCTGCTTTTGAAGCAGTAGGAGAGACAAACATGCACAACAGTTACGGAGTATATTTACCATCTTCTTCCTGTCGCCTCCTCCCGGTCCCGCTTCTTCTGCTTCTTGCTGCCCATACCTTTAATCTTTGGTGGCTTGGGGTTGGGAGGAGGCACACGACCGGTCTCGATAGCTTGGTTCAATTTCTTCGTTAGGAATAGCCCATAGGCCATGTGGTTGGCTATGAAGCCGGATCGGTTAACAGTTTCCCCAACTTTGAGACAGCTGGACCCACCGGCTTCGGCATGCTGCAGGACGCTTCGAAAGTCAACCTTTATGCTCTTTGTGCAGAAGGGGCAGCCGTTCCTGGCACCAGTCCAGGGTTCACTCCAATACTTGTCGAACTTCCCCGCCTTAAGCTTGTTGAGAGTGGCCCTGGCCTTCCTATGACGCGACTCGACATCGCTGTCAACCTCATCAGTAGCAACCTGATACATGCCAAATAAACAAGTGAAGCAAATATGTAGCAGTTGCAACTAATAATGAATATGAATCTAAAAAGATTACGACGCTAATTCAAAACCCTATAGCGCAAAAAAAGAGGGAGAGACCATAGAGCAAATCGATACAGGGCTATGTTGAATAAGGGAGAGAGGTGAATCGGATGTGAAGCAAATATGTAGCAGTTGCAACTAATACTGAATATGAATCTAAAAAGATTCTGACGCTAATTCAAAACGCTATAGCGCAAAAAAAAGAGGGAGAGACCATAGCGCAAATCGATACAGGGCTATGTTGAATAAGGGAGAGAGGTGAATCGGAACATACTTCCTCCCCCTCGTCGACGATATTCTCGTCGAAGGTCGGCGGCGGCGGTTCAAAGATGAGTTCAACCTCGTCCTCGTCATCTAGGGGATGCTTCCCAAGAGAGTGGACCCATCTACCAACAGCATCAGATGCCGATGAGCGACCGATGGCCCGACCTTCGGTAATGGCCTCCGCTTCGTCTTTGGCATCCGCTGCGGCGATGATCGCCGCCGTTGCGGCCATGCGTGCTGCGGTCGCGGCTCTGGACGCCTCCTCTGCGGCTAAGGCCAGCCGCGCGGCTTTCGCTTTCGCTGCGTTGACGGCGTCGGTTGGGCTCTCCATCGGTGGAATGGGAAGGGGAAGTGAAGAGAGGGTTTTTTCCTAGTCCGTGGAGAGAGGGAGAAGTGTGGACATGAAATGGATAACTGACGATATTTCAAGATTTGGGAGACATAGCACGAACGGGCAGATGACAGCGCGTGGGTGCATTACCTCATACTGCCTCTGTCCTAGAAAGAGCGTACGTGTGGGTTTTCAAGGCATATTAAGGATTTTATTATTACCCACACACATTTATTTTGTACTTCTCTACAGTGTTGACCGTGCTACTACTATTTGTGTTAGTGCGCCAAAAACAAAATGTTATTTTCTAAGTGCCAAATTAATCTAGTGCGTTGGTTGTGAACCGGTGAACAAAAAAGAGATAGCCCAAAAGAGGAACACACCAAGGTACAAAAACTAGCATATATGCATGTTTCTATGTACATATATATGACCCTGGGTTTGTAGATAAAAAACATTCATATATGCGCTTACTATTAATATACATAAGTTTATGCTGATTCTCTTGGTTTAGGTATATATATGGTTAGGCATCACTACTAATTCAGAAAAAACAAAAATGAAACCCTTCAAGTGAAGTCATTTTAAGTGACCTAACAACTAAAATTCATATATAGGATTTGTATAGGAATTATGTAGGATTTAGATCACATGTGAATTTTCCCCACACTAGTTGTTTGATTCATAGGAACATATCCTATAGGAATCTTGCAGTGCAAATCCTATAAGAATAAAACATTAGGTCATACCTCATGGAAAATTTCCTTTGGCACAATCAAACACAACTCATCTTCCTATATGATTCAACTAGCCATTAAATCTCAATCCTATGTTTTTCATATTTCTATGGTTTTCCCATCCTATGAATCAAAGGAGCCTTAGGGCTTATATCTTTTTTTAGAAAGGCAAACTATGTTAAGATTGGCCAAGTTTTACGAAAAACCTTTAACATGCAAAATACAAAGTTGAGTCATTTCGTTTGAATCGGAGGGAGTACATTTGACGTTATGGTACTATTTGACAGCTGCTTGGCACTGTATTTTTTTTCGAACCAAACTTCCCCCTTCATGAAGCTTTTATTTTAGCTTCAGTGACTTGATACATCCATATATCTAGACAAAGTTGAGTCAATTCATTTGAATCAGAGGGAGTACATTTGACTATATGGGTATTGTTTGACAACTGCTTGCTTTGTCTTCTTTTCGAACCAAAGCTGCCCCCTTCACGAAGCTTTTATTTTGGGATAGAGCTTCATCGACTTGATACTTCCAAGTCTCACGGTGACTTGGTGCCACCATCCACCATCCATCTCAGATCCAATGTATGCGATCGACTTAGAATTTAAACTAAATAATTATTATAATTGCTCAGAAATATTTCAAGAACTTCCAGTTAATCGTGCATATTTCGATTTATATTTTGGTAAAGTTTCATTCGATTTGAATCAAAGGTTTGTGAGCAAATATATACTCCCTCCGGTTCATATTAATTGACTCTAATATGGATGTACTAGACACATTTTAGTTCTAGATACATCCATATTGAAGTCAATTAATATGAATCAGAGGGAGTATTTAGTTTAAACTAGTGCTCGTATACGTAAAAAGCTCTTTAATCACAAACTAATCGTCCGAGTGGGATGAAATATTCACAGATTTTAGAACAAGGCATCTACATTTTACTGGATTTTTTTCATAATTTTTGTTTTTAGGTTCGAAATAAGAGATAGTTTGGAACGTTGAATCTCAAATGGTTGGTAGATGGTGGCACCAAGTCACAATGAGATTTGGAGACTTCAAGTCACTGCAGCTCTGTCCTTTTATTTTGACAAACTGCAGAGCCGCTGGTGCATCTATGGTTGCGTACGGCCGACGCCGTTTCTTAGCAAGGAAGTTCTTCCTATAAGTAGTAGTATCCATACTCCACTCCAAGGCATGTATAAAAAAAAGAACCCATCCCGTTCTCGTTTTCCCGATCACTCTTCTCTCGAAGATGGAGGAGGCCCTCTTGTTGTGCCCCTCTGCTCGCTGCCCTTCAAACCCCCCATATCCAAGGTCGCTCCCTTCCGATTTCATTCTTAGGTTCACCTGTGAGAAATGTCAATGACAACTGATGCCACGTACGTTGTTCCGTGCAGTGCAAGGGCGGTCATATGGGCTGTCGGCGCTGCGTCGGCGAGCTTGCGCCGAACCCGTGCAAGAAGTGCGAGCAGCCGGCGAGGTTGCCGCCGTCGAATCGATCTAGGGCAAGATTGCCGCCGTCGAATCGATCTGGGGCAATGGTCAAGTGCGTCGGCTGCCAGAGCTTGGTCGCCTCCACGGAGTCCTACAAGCACTATATCGCGTGCCCGCATGGTCCGTGCGGCTGCACAGAGGCCATCAATACCGGCTGCAGCTTCACCGGCCCGCCGCGGGAGCTCCTGGTACACCTCCAAGCATCCCACTCCATCCCAGTGTTTACGTTCCAGTATGGCATACCCGCCTGGTGCATAGTTCGTGTTCCGGTACAACCGCGGGGACACATGTTCATCGGCAGTGGGGAAGAAGACGGTAGCGTGTTCGCCATCACCGTTGGCGCGCTCGGCCCGACCACCATTGTGTCCTGTGTGTGCATCAGGTCGGCCGCGTTCTTGTTTCCGATGTACAAGGCGCAGCTGCTGGTGATTGGTCCGCCGGCGCTGGCGACGGTTGGGACCAGTGACCTCTCGACGGACACCTTGATGGCGGTAATCGAGCTGACGAGCTCCCCGACGCCTAGCTCGATCATGTTGCAGAAGCTCACTTCTTTCCTGGCGGTGCCGCCCGTTCTGTGAGCGAGAATGGAGGGCAGCGTGTGTTGCCTATCTGCGTTTGCATCAACAAGAAGGTTATACAATAATCTTCGTTTAGTCATACTGCAATGTAGTTACTCGAAGATCGGAGGGAGTAGTTTAGTTCGAAGTAGGGTTCGTTCGGATGTATTTTGGACTTGTATAGTAGTACTACTACTCCAGAACTATTAGCTAGCTAGTTGGACTGCTAGAATGCAGCTCGGAGTATTATAGTATTTTGGCAGTACTACTAGTATATGTATGTGACTGCAAATTCAAACTAAAATGGAGTATTTCTTGCTAATGTTGTTCTTTTGGAGTCATCATTTTTTTCTGAATGTGTTAACTATGCTATTGTCTAAGGATTCGTTTAGATTTCTTTGGTTGAATTCATATTTCGTCTCTTCCTAATTTGGCAAAACTGCACTGTCATGGGCATTCTTACAAGGTCGCTGAAGTTTCGAAGTTTCTTAATGTATATTGCGTAGGGTGTACCCCCTTAACATGGATCTGTTGCATTTTTGGGTTGTATTTTTTTTGGCAATTTTCAGGACCATAAAATAGCACGCCTTCAGTTGAAATTTGAATTAGTGGCCGATACTAGCATGGAGTAGCCACGGAGTCGTAGTTGATGGCGAGAAGGTTGATGCCTTGCTAGGTTGGTGTACGTTGCAAAAAGAACAAGGTTGGTGTGTATTTGTTTTATTTGTTCACCATAATACTGACATGGCCATCGATTTGATTAGACAACACAAGCCTGGGATGTTTCACTTATTTATTGTAGGAAGCACGATTAATGTTCTGTAATGATGGGGCTACTCCTATAGTCCGTCTGCTCCTACTCGGGTGTCGGGTCACAGTCACACTCTCCTCTTTTTTTGAACACATTCACACTCTCCTCGAAACTGCAGTAGGCAGGAGTAGCGTCTCGGTTCACCTCCGTCGTCTATCCCCACTCCGCCCAGCTTCCATAGCACGCGTCTCCGCCATGGCGCTTTCGCATCCTATCCAGCAGTGCCCAGTTTGAGAGCCTCTGTTCTCCAACTCAAACCCCCACCTGCCGCCATTGATCGCCATCTCTCTCCCAAAGTTCGAATCAATAGATCTCCCAAGAAAATACCAACCCCATTGTACCACCTGCCTCATTGCGATGGCGAAATCGAGCAGGGTCTGTGGATCTGGGCTGTTTCACAAGGTGTTTACGGAAGGCCCCCTTGAAGTGCTCATCAGCCAGTGCGACGCCATCACCGCCGCGTCCCTAGTCGGTTCCTCCAAAAGTATTCTTCATCGGCCAACATACGGTGCCACTCTGCTGCTTCTCAGCCGTTTGGCCTTCCGTGTGTTCTCTGTTGTGACCCGGCGGATAAACCATGGGTGTTCAAGGAGGATTTGCCGGTGCACGGCAAGTGCAAACTACGCATTTGGACAGGTTCTCCTATGATGGCCTAATGCCACACGGTAAGGATGAGGAGCGGGCAGACGCCAATGGAGATTGGATCGCCATGGTTGGCCCCGAAGGCAAGTGGAACCTCCTCAATGTCTACACTCATCGCAAGATTAAGCTTCCATCTTTGAGGAAGAAGTTGGAAACCACACGCAATCCACTTATATTTGAGTATCAGCGATTACGCTATTCAAGCTGAGAAGATAGCTATTTGCCAAGTTCCTACAGCTGCTAGGGGGTATAAAGATTTCTCCCTTGTCGCAATCTTCGACTTTGCAATTGCCTACCTCCATGGCGAATATCCTCGTACATGGATATTTCTTGAAAACCAGTTTCGATGCACGGCGCCATATACTGCGATGCAATTATACATAACGGACTTGTGTTCGCCGTTACTGAGCTTGGAAATGTTTATGCATGGGATCCTAATCAATTTGGTAACATTTCCTCCCTATCTTTTTTATATACGTAACTTATATCACCTCTTATTTGTTGAACTGTCTTGGCATCTTTTGGCTTAAAGGAATTCCATAGGCGCACACCATAACCCTCTTGTGGTATGGACATATTTATAATTTAACATCTATAGGAATTTTAGTATGGTCTAATGTGCATGTTGTTCCTTAGGAAAAAGGCCCCCTAGTAATTAAGTTTCTTTATTATTACTCCCTAGAAAATTTAAGGTAGAGTAGAAATAGAATCAATAAAGCTGCCATGCAATATTGATAAAGACTTTCATTTGTTTATATACCCCCGATTCTAGAGAATAAGGAGTACTATATTCAAACCATCTAAAATTTGGACCAATATTTTGGGGAACATGTTTTTAATCCATATGAAGTTTTACCAAGATGTTCGAAATATATTTCAAACCATCTTATGTTCGACCATTATTTTTTAAAGTACTAGTATTGGCATCCCAATATCAAATCAATATCACTAGTAGATAAATCATGAAATATATTTTCATGTGACGTGCTCTTTCCTTTTTCAAGGTCCTATAGTGCTCCCTCTCCATTCATTCCGCGGACGGCTGGATTTGATGGCTATGATGATTTTGACTCTAATAGTCGTACGTGGTGGCTGGCAAGATCTCAAGATCGTTCTAGACTTCTCCTGGTCTATGCACGTGGCGTAATGGATTTTGACGCTGACGGTGCTCCAATGTATTATTATGATAGTACCCCTTCTGTCCATTGCGGTCGCCATTGTTCACGACTATTCGGGGTATACCTGCATTGTATTCTCGAATGACACTAGTCGGTTACTTCCAGCCAACCCGTGGGAAAGGGTTACTAATCTTGGAGACTATTCTATGTTCCTTGGGTTGAACTATCCGATTTTCATGCCAGTGGGTGGTGCAACATTTCCCCCAGGATATTTGACAAGAAGAAAGCGCATCTACACCACGCCTCGGACCATTGGCTCTCGGTTTGACACATCACATCAAGAAATTTTCCGCTTCGGTCTAAATGGCGAAGACCACCAAAGCATCTCTTTCTCAAGCAGCGGTCCGGGGGCCAGCGGCATACGGGGTTTTGGTTCATCCCAAGCTACACCAACGCGCTGGACTGGAACAAAGACAATCAGAGTTAGGGATATTTATGTAATAGTAGGATCATACTACTAGCTAGCTCAGTTGGTCTTGACTCCTATTTAACTATTTATAGCTAATGGACTTAGGTGATTAACTGATGCTATTTGCATGAACCGAGGTGCTTCTTTTAATTTGATCAAATACGGTCTATGCACATGCATGGTTGTTTGGCTGTTTCAGTGTCCCTAGAGGCATACATATATACTGTTATTTAGCAATCTTTATTACAGTACAAAGGTCTTAACCTCATGGTTCACAGAAAGTATAAACGTAGATCAACCATCTAAACATAGAAGATATTCTAGTGTATGATTCTTACATATACACATCAACATCCTATCAGGAAATCTTAATGTGAATTGTACTGGCTGTACAAACCCGTGCATCATTCTCTAGCCGGTTGCACCCAAAAACCAAATCGTGGTACTTCATAGTTGACTGTATGTAGGACAATATACAGATCCAATGCGAAGCCATGGGTATCACCTGCATGACAACCATATTTCACATGGTTGGAGGTACTCCATATGGCATTTAAAATCATTCCTTGTCCTTCATATGGCCCTAAAAATAGTACAGTTGGATTTGTGGGTTTTAATTTTTTATTAACACACTCAATTGATTGCCCAAACATTGATTAATAATATTATTAAGGCGTGTGATGTTGAAAGCCATAAGAACAATGTGCCAAACAATCTTTGCTAGCGGACGGTAAATGTATACCCATCAGAAATAATCAGCAGACGTGCATGTTTCTTTGGTCAGAATAACTGCTGCACCATCTTAAAAGTAAATGGCATGACCATTTATTTGATTTGATAGCGTGCGACTAGATGGCGTACATTACTATCTCTACTTCCTTGGGTCGCCCAAATCTGAGTACTAAAAGCAAATCCTGGTGATTCATTTGACAAGACAACACAGATGCGTCCAAATTTCTCCGCCCATATTATTATAGTAATATACGAAATGGAGTGCGTTGCCTCGTTGCCTTCCAAGAGAAGCTGCATTCCTTGCCAAAAAAGAGAGAGAGGCTGTATTTATAACTACCTCACCGGCCGCCACTAGTACAAACCATCACTCCCTCTCCACCTCCACCTCCATCTCTTCCCTAGTAGCTCCACCTCCATATTGGCGACGGACCACAATCGCGCGGCTTCGACTTCCTCTTCGACGGCGGCGGCGACAGAGGCGTGAGGCACCTTCTCCGCGGCGCATCACTCATCCTCGTCCCGCGGCAACAATGGCTGTATGTGAAATCACCATACCCTTGTGTATGGTAGAGATGATGATGTGCGGATAAAATTTTATTGGCGGTTGCTCATCCTTGTTTGAATATTTGGTGTAGATTCACATCTAGGGCAGGGTGTCAAGCGGGGTGGGTAGCGAGCTAGCTAGTTTCAGTGCGAGTGCTTTAAATCTGCTCTAATCTCAACCACTATTTGCTCTAATTTTCTGCTTTGCGGGACGATTCGCGGACGCCGCTTGCAACCCTAATCTAGGGTATTGATCCTAGTTTAGTAGACTACTAGGATTTACATGCCAATTTGTTTTTAGACTAGATCCGGATATTTGTCAATACTACTACGTACTTCTTCCGTTCGTATTTAATTGACTCTAGTTGAAAGCATCGACAGTTCATTTTCTTCTCTCCCTCGCGTCGACTAATTAAAACCGAACAGAGGGAGTATTAGGAATCCATGTGCATCCGTACTACCAGTAAGGTATTGCGTTGTTGCAGAGGCTCAGTATAATCAATATCTTTCGATATTAATATACTCACTTTATCAGAAAATAAATTAGTAATCCATGTTCAAACTTGCTAGTTTGATCGACGTTTGATGATGATTTGTGAGGCCATGTATGGGCCTAGTTTGTTTTGCCTCGGTGGTCGTAGGCTGATGATTTATTTTTGCTTGGTCGATCTGTGGTCGTTCCATGGCCACTGCTGATTAAGCATTACTAGAATCAACAATTTTTTGCTTGTCTGGTGATTGGAAGTGTATGCGCTAGCACCATCGCACGATGATTAGTCTTAATGGAGATGCGAGATGTCGATCAAGAGGAGAAACATATCTTGATCATGCATTTCTCACGAGATTACTTGGTGATTGGAAGTAGAATCCACAATTTGTTGTGCAAACTTCTCAACATATGCATATATTCAATGAATTGGCTTTATGTGATCAATAGTACTTCTTATTGCAGATGGATGGAGGGGAAAGAGCGAAAAAACTGATACTTAGTGAGATGACTTCTCATTCTGTGACTTCTGATATCCCAGATAACAAGGTAAATATATAGAACGATGATTCGTAGGTGATAAAAGCAGAATCCACAATTTGCCGTGCAAACTTCTCAACATATGCATATATTTGATTAATTAGTTTTATGTGATCAATAGTATTACTTATTCCGGATGGACGTAGGGGAAGGAACGAAAAGCGGATGCTATGTGAAATGACTTCTAAATCAGTGTGTTCGATATCCCGAGATGACAAGGTAAACATATGGACCGACGCTTGTTTTGCCGCTGCCTGTTAGATGGCTAGATGCTCTGGTCTAATTTCTGTTCATGTGCTTATTATTGCAGAAACATAGAGTTGAAGAAAACTCTATATTGTCGATGACAAAGGTGAAATGGCATGCCGCCTTTTAAACCTCCGACGCCACCTTGTTTCTTGTCTATGGAGACTGATGCAGCTGGACCTGGTACCGATGAGCCTATACCTGGCATCATCGTGCCACATGAAGAAGGTTGTGGATTGGGTTTACCCCTGCTGTAGAAAGCGGTGGTGCAGCTGGAGCTGCTAGTGTAGAGCCTCTAGTGAACGGTGTCGTGCCACGGAAATTCTACGAATCGGAGCAAAACGGTTTACCTATTGTCAAGACCGATTTAAGCGGGTGCTGATGCTGGAGTTGCTACCGATGATCCTGCACCCGAAGGAGGTTTTGTATTGGTAGAACCCGTCATGACTATGCCCACAGATCTTGTTGGTGGTGGACCTGGAGCTGGTAGGGTAGAGCCTCTAGCGAAGGTGTCGTGCCACGAGAATCCTCTGAAGTGGATATTGGTGGTTTACCCTCTGTAGAGACTAGTGGTCTACACGGAGCTGGTATTGTAGAGATTTCAGCAAGCGGTCTTTGTCCCACCCGACTCCTATGAACTGGAGCATGTACCTGATGTGCCTTAGTAGAACTGGCGCTTTTGTAAGTAGTGGTGATGATTCCGCTGAATCTGATCAAGAAGGATCTGCATCTCTAGGACAAGATGTCAGCTGTCATTCACCTGAACCTGAGCTGAAGTCAGCAACGGTAGCTTATATAGCACGGACTGTCCTTCAAGCTCTAAAGATCCCATTGGGTGGTTCACAGGACCAGCTACTCCAAGCCATTGTCACTACAAAAGACCAGCCAGCATGCTTCGTCATCTCACATATCTTGTTTGACAAGCTGAAGCACCGCAATCGGCGCATTGTTCAATCCCATCAGCATGGAGAGAGGAGCTATGTTTATGTCAAGATGATTCATGCTGATTTGGTAAGGTTCCATGATAAGATGTATGGGTGGGGTGAGGCAAGAGCCACATTTTGCAGCATTCACACAGTCTTCGCTCTTGAGCCAGACCCCATGGATGCTTACCCAGTGGTGCAGCTGTCCTGACTTGATATATGTTTTATGATCAGTATGCTGCTGTCGTGGAACTGTGATGTGGAGCTACCTTTCTTATGGTTTCTAGGCTTTTGGTTTCAACATGTATTATGGAGCTTACCTTAGGACTTTCGCATGCGTTTGGCTGTTGACATGTAATGTTTGTGGTTGGTTGTCTAATCTACTTGGCACAATCACATTGCAAAGGCAAATGTTCCTTTTCTCTTTAATTGTTATTATGACTTATGTGTTATAACCAGGCAAGAATATGCAATCTTGGTTCTCTGACCGATATATATGTACACACAACTTTTGTTCACATAATAACACTTACACGGGAAAAGAGTAGCTTTCTCTGTTGGACAAACACCAAACCACAAAAGGGTAACAACACAATATCCAAACTAGGTAAGGCACCTGTTGAGCATACATGACTTTTGGCGTAAAATCACGTTAACCAACACTAGCATCATCTTGTTCTTTGCAAGGTGCTATGCTTATCAGTATAATCCCAATACACCACCTACTTCAGGTGGCACGATGATGTACGCCAGTACCAACTCTCTTGCATCAGTCTCCATTGAATGTACGCCACTGCTGCAGTAGACACCATTAGCAATGCAAGCTGAAGGTGTTCTTATCCTCATATCAGGATCACATAATACAGGTGTCAAGCTTCATGCACTAGCCAACACAATAAAAAGTCCGAACTAGGATAGCTAGGAAAAAAACATGAAGATCTTTTTTTCGAATCCCACGCTGAACATCTTTTTTTTAACTAATTAGGTAAGCTCCTGCTGACAAACATATTACAGCAACTCCAGCAGTGGCTCTATATTTTTGCGCTGTGGGCTGAATGGCTGATGCTGTGCATGGAGCCGGCAATAGCTTCACCGGAAGCTGCAAACTGTGGCGGCCAAATGCAGGGCTGAAACAGCGTATTTTCAGAGGCGCTATAAATGCAGCGCCAAAAACAGAATATAATGAAAAATAGAGTGCAGTAAAACAGAAGATCAAACAAAGACTAGAAATAGACATAAAATAGGATAAAATTAGCTTGATAGATACTCCGTAGTTCATATTTTTACAAAGTAGTGCGATAAAACTAAACTAAAACTCGACATCTGATGAGTCCGGTGTCGTGCCCGACACCGGATCCGACGAGAAGAGGTCAATCCAACGGGGGTCGTCCTCGCCAATGGTGGTCGGCCCGGCGAGCTGCGCTTCGATGAAGGCCCGCTTCGTCGCCTTCTCCGCCCTCCGTCGTGCGTGGTCCTCCTTCTTCGCTGCCCGCCTCGTCGCCTTCTCCGCCCTCCGTCTGCGGAAGTGCTCGTTCTTGGCGGCAACGTCCTCGGGGAAGCGGGCCGTCCACTCGCGCGCCGCGCGCTCGTCCCACTCGGCGATGCGCAAACGGCGCTCTGTCTCGCGGCGGCGGTGCTGTTCCTCCTGTCTAACGATGTACGGCGGCGGCGCGAGATCCTCGGCCTGCTGGCGCGTCCACACGTCATGGAAATTCATCGACGATCGCGGGCGCCCGAGCCGCCACGCCACGGCGTCGTACGCGCGCGCGGCCTCGTGCGCGGTCTCGTAGGTGCCGAGGCTGATGCGCTCGCTGCCGTCACGTATCTCCGCGTAATACGTACCTTTGGGGCGCGCGCGGACGCCGCGGTACCCCGTGCCCGAGACGCGGCAGTACCGCGAGCTCGACGCGAGACGAGGCATGGCGGCGGCGGCGGCGGAAGCGGAGCCGCGGCGGCGATATTAGGCGCAGATGGGCAAATTTCAGCAACCCGTGTCCATCTTTTTTTTTGGCAGGATTACGCCATGTACCACCTTCCAATTAGAAAATAGTACTGTTCAGCCTTCCCCTGTTGGGCCCAATATTTCACTTTGGGTTGCCAACGGCCATCTACATGGTAATTGCTCTCGGCCTACTTGCTCCGGCTGTCGAAGCCCAATAACTACAAATGGGCCTTTCTGCTCATGCTATTTCGGCCCTTTTCTAATGAAACACAGATCCTATGAATGGCAAAAGAAAAAAAACGCGGAGATTCTACATAAAAGTTGTTTTTATTTATTTTGAATTATTGGGTTCCAATTTTTGAAACTGCTCATGCCCGATATGAAAATCCTTGTTCTCTCCATACCCACATGGATAACGGTATTTTTAATAATTCATAAAGTGGATTTGAAATTTAAAACATATCCTAATAATTCCATGATTTAATCTATCAACTTGCAAGATCTTGGAGAGAAAAAGCTTGTATTAGTCTGCAGAATCCTCACCGTTTCAAAGGCGGTAGTGGATCAAAAGAAAAATGGAAGTAGCCAGAAATTAGGGGTCAAAAATAACTCCAAGAAATGAAACTTTTATTGTTCGTAGAGGATGACATGCGGGACCCATGAGCCAGCAGCTTACTCAACGTTTCAAAGGCGGCATGAGATCGGAAGAAAAAGGCAAGTGACCAAATATCAGGAGCCAAAAATAATCCAAGAAATGAAACTTATTGTACATAGAGGATGACATGCGGGTCCCATTTTGCAGCAGCGGTTTCAGCGTTTCAAATGCGGTTTGAGATCAAAAGAAAAAGAAAGTAGCCAGAAATTAGGGGGTAAAAACTCCAAAAAAAGAAAGTTGATTGTACATAGAGGATGACATGCGGGTCCCATGAGTCAGCAGCTTACTCAACGTTTCCAAGGCGGCAGGGGATCAAAAGAAAAAGGAAATAGCCAAAAATCAGAGGTGAAAAAAAAACCAAGAAAAGAAATTTTATAGTACATAGAGGATGACATGCGGGTCCCATGAGCCAGCAGGTTCCTCAATGTTTTCAAAGGCCGGTGGGGATCAAAAGAAAAAGGCAAATAGCCAGAAATTAGGGGTAAACAATAAATCCAACAAAGGAAAGGTTTATTGTTCATAGATCTTGACATGTGGGACCCATGAGCCAGCGGCGTCAAGGCAAGTGACCAAAAATCAGGGGTAAAAAAATCCAAGACAAGGAACTTTATTGTACTTAGAGGATGACATGTGGGTCCCATGAGCCAGCACCTTACTCAACGTTTCAGAGGCGGCTTGAGATCGAAAGAAAAAGGAAAGTGACCGAATATCAGGAGCTAAAAATAATCCAAGAAAGGAAACTTTTATTGTACATAGAGGTTGACATATGGGTCCCACTAATACAAGCTCTTTCGCTCGAAGATCTTGCAAGTTGATTGTACATAGAGGATGACATGCGGGCCCCATGTGTCAGCAGCTTACTCAATGTTTCAAAGGCGGCAGGGGATCAAAAGAAAAAGGAAATAGACAAAATCTCAGGGTGAAAATTAAATACAACAAAGGAGAGTGTTATTGTCCATGGAGGCTGACATACGGGACCCACGAGCCAGCGGCGTCCTCTACGTTTAGAAGGCGACAGGGATCGAAAGAAAAAAGGCAAATAGCCAGAAATTAGGGGTACAAAATAACTCCAAGAAAGGAAGTGTTTATTGTTCATAGAGGCTGATATGTGGGACCCATGAGCCAGCAAAGTCTTCAAAGTTTCAAAGGCGGCGAGGATCAAAAGAAAAAGGCAAATAGCCAGAAATTAGGGGTACAAAATAACTCCAAGAAAGGAAGTGTTTATTGTTCATAGAGGATGACATGCGGGACCCATTTAGCGGCGGCGGTCTCAACGTTTCCAAGGCGGCACGGGATCAAAAGAAAAAGGAAGTAGCCAGAAATTAGGGTTCAAAAATAACTCCAAGAAAGGAAACTTTTATTGTTCGTAGAGGATGACATGCGGGACCCATGAGCCAGCAGCTTACTCAACGTTTCAAAGGCGGCATGAGATCGAAAGAAAAAGGCAAGTGACAAAATATCAGGAGACAAAGATAATCCAAGAAAAGAAAACTTTATTGTACATAGAGGATGACATGCGGGTCCCATTTAGCGACGACGGTCTCAACGTTTCAAATGCGGCTTGAGATCAAAAGAAAAAGAAAGTAGCCAGAAATTAGGGGGTAAAAAAAACTCCAAGAAAGGAAAGTTTTATCGATGAGCCAGCAGAGTCCTCAATGTTTCAAAGGCGGCAGGGGATCAAAAGAAAAAGGAAATAGCCGAAAATCAGAGGGTGAAAAAAAAACCAAGAAAATGAACTTTTATAGTACATAGAGGATGACATGCGGGTCCCATGAGCCAGCAGGTTTTTCAACGTTTCAAACGTGGCATGAGATCGAAAGAAAAAGGCAAGTGACCAAATATCAGGATCCAAAAATAATTCAAGAAAAGAAACTTGATTGTACATAGATTATGACATGCGGGTCCCATTTAGCGACGCGGTATCACCGTTTGAGAGGCGGCGAGGATCGAAAGAAAAAGGCAAGTGACCAAATATGAGGTGCCAAAAAAAATCGAAGAAAAGAAAGTTTTATTGTACATAGAGGATGACATGCGGGTCCCATGAGCCAGCAGGTTTTTCAACGTTTCAAACGTGGCATGAGATCGAAAGAAAAAGGCAAGTGACCAAATATCAGGAGCCAAAAATAATTCAAGAAAAGAAACTTGATTGTACATAGAGTATGACATGCGGGTCCCATTTAGCGACGGCGGTATCACCGTTTGAGAGGCGGCAGGGGATCGAAAGAAAAAGGCAAGTGACCAAATATCAGGAGCCAAAAATAATCTAAGAAAAGAAATATTACTGTACATAGAGGATGACATGCGGGTCCCATTTTGCAGCAGCGGTCTCAACGTTTCCAAGGCGGCACAGGACCAAAAGAAAAATGAAGTAGCCAGAAATCAGGGGGTGAAAAAATTCCAAAAAAGAAAGATTTCAATTGGGCTGCATGTGGATATCTGGGCATTCGAACTATCCTGCTGGGCCTTTTGACTCGTACAATTTCAGCCCACTCCAAAACAGGATAGTTCGGATTTTTCTTAAAAAAACAGGAAAGTCCTATGCTTCGCAAAAACAAAAACAAGGAGATTCAGCATATAAATTTGTTTATGTAAAAATAAATATTTAATTTATCCGTTGAAATAGCTCGAGAGCGCAATACACATTTATTGTCTGCAAAATAATCAAGATATCACATGTTTCTTGTACGGGGAGGCTGACATCGGGGACCCATGAGCCAGCAGCGTCGTTTTAAAGGCGGCAGGGGATGGAAAGAAAAAATAAACCAAAAATCTGTTGGTAAAAAATCCAAGAAAAGAAACATTTTCGTTCTGAGAGGATGACATGCGGGACCCATGAGGCAGCAACATCCTCAGCGTTTATTGTTCATAGAGGCTGACATGTGGGACCCGTGAGCCAGCAGCGTCCTCAACGTTTTAAAGGCGGCAGGATATCGAAAGAAAAAATAAGCCAAAAATCATTTGGTAAACAATATCCAAGAAAAGAAACATTTACCGTTCTGAGAGGATGACATGCGGGACCCATGAGGCAGCAGCATCCTCAACGATTCCAAGGCGGCAGGGGATCAAAGAAAAAAAAAGGAAATATCCAGAAATTAATTAGGGGTTCAAAAAAAATCCATCAAAGGAAACTTTTATTGTTCATAGAGGATGACTTGTGGGACCGACCTGCCAACAGCGTCCTCATCGTTTCAAAGGGGCAGGAGATCAAAAGAAAAAGGCAAATAGCCAGAAATTAGGGGTCAAAAATAACTCCAAGAAAGGAAACTTTTATTGTTCGTAGAGGATGACATGCGGGACCCATGAGCCAGCAGCTTACTCAACATTTCAAAGGCGGCATGAGATCGAAAGAAAAAGGCAAGTGACAAAATATCAGGAGCAAAAGATAATCCAAGAAAAGAAACTTTATTGTACATAGAGGATGACATGTGGGTCCCATTTAGCAGCAGCGGTATCACCGTTTGAGAGGCGGCAGGGTTCAAAAGAAAAATAACTTGCCAAAAATCTGTTGGTGAAAAAAACCAAGAAAATGAACTTTTATAGTACATAGAGGATGACATGCGGGTCCCATGAGCCTGCAGGTTCCTCAACGTTTCAAACGTGGCATGAGATCGAAAGAAAAAGGCAAGTGCCCAAATATGAGGTGCCAAAAAAAACTCCAAGAAAAGAAAGTTGATTGCTCATAGAGGATGACATGCGGGTCCCATTTAGCTGCAGCGGTCTCACTGTTTGAGAGGCGGCAGGGGATCAAAAGAAAAAGGCAAGTGAATGAATATGAGGTGCCAAAAATAATCCAAGAAAAGAAAGTTTTATAGTACATAGAGGATGACATGCGGGTCCCATTTAGCAGCAGCGGTATCACCGTTTGAGAGGCGCGAGGATCAAAAGAAAAAAAGAAATTGCCAAAAATCAGAGGGTGAAAAAAAACCAAGAAAATGAACTTTTATAGTACATAGAGGATGACATGCGGGTCCCATGAGCCTGCAGGTTCCTCAATGTTTCAAACGTGGCATGAGATCGAAAGAAAAAGGCAAGTGAAAAAATATCAGGAGCCAAAAATAATTCAAGAAAATAAAGTTTTATAGTACATAGAGGATGACATGCGGGTCCCATTTATCTGAAGCGGTATCACCGTTTGAGAGGCGGCAGGGGATCGAAAGAAAAAGGCAAGTGAAAAAATATGAGGAGCCAAAAATAATTCAAGAAAAGAAAGTTTTATAGTACATAGAGGATGACATGCGGGTCCCATTTAGCAGCAGCGGTCTCACCGTTTGAGAGGCGGCAGGGGATCGAAAGAAAAAGGTAAGTGACCAAATATGAGGTGCCAAAAATAATTCAAGAAAAGAAAGTTTTATAGTACATAGATGATGACATGCGGGTCCCAGTTAGCAGCAGCGGTATCACCGTTTGAGAGGCGGCAGGGGATCGAAAGAAAAAGGTAAGTGACCAAATATGAGGTGCCAAAAATAATTCAAGAAAAGAAAGTTTTATAGTACATAGAGGATGACATGCGGGTCCCAGTTAGCAGCAGCGGTATCACCGTTTGAGAGGCGGCAGGGGATCGAAAGAAAAAGGCAAGTGACCAAATTTGAGGTGCCAAAGAAAACTCCAAGAAAAGAAAGTTGATTGCACATAGAGGATGACATGCGGGTCCCATTTAGGAGCAGCGGTCTCAACGTTTCCAAGGCGGCAAGGGATCAAAAGAAAAAGGAAGTAGCCAGAAATCAGGGGGTCAAAAAAAATCCAAGAATAGAAAGAATTTTGGTTCATAGAGGATGACATGCGGGACCCATGATCCTGCATCGTAAACGGCTCGATCGGAGAACGTTGAACGAGATGGCGCGATCGAGAAAAAAAACAATGCCAGAGAGGCTGCCATCTGGGCCCTACATCCCTCGGCGGTGCGGATTTGCGTTGACTCGGCCGGTGAACCCGAGATTTCGAGATGCACCACGTCCCGGGCCACCATACGCGACGTTTTGGCCGCTTTCGTCGGGCTAGGTGGCCTCAAAAACGAGAAAAAAAAAGTTTTGACATGCACCACAGAGGGACCAAAAATCGTCGGCCATGGTACACCAGCAACCACGGCGCGACTTCAACTTCGTCGGCCATAGCAACTTTTCTTGTAGTGTTAGGACAAGGTGCGGGCACTATTGGTATACTATGCATGAGGCTTGCAACTTGTAGGATATAATTTACATAATACATATGCTTTATTACTACCGTTGACAAAATTGTTTCTTGTTTTTCAAAATAAAAGCTCTAGCACAAATATAGCAATCAATGCTTCCCTCTGCGAAGGGCCTTTCTTCTACTTTTATGTTGAGTCAGTTTACCTACTTCCTTCTATCTCAAGAAGCAAACACTTGTGTTAACTGTGCATTGATTCCTACATACTTGCATATTACACTTGTTATATTACTTTATGTTGACAATATCCATGAGATATACATGTTACAAGTTGAAAGCAACCGCTGAAACTTAATCTTCCTTTGTGTTGCTTCAATGCCTTTACTATGAATTTATCGCTTTATGAGTTAACTTTTATGCAAGACTTATTGATGCTTGTCTTGAAAGTACTATTCATGAAAATTCTTTGCTATATGATTCAATTGTTTACTCATTGTATTTATCATTGCTTTGAATCGAGGCATTCATTACATGTGCTTACAATAGTATTGATCAAGATTATGATGGCATGTCACTTCAGAAATTATCTTTGTTATCGTTTACCTACTCGGGACGAGTAGGAACTAAGCTTGGGGATGCTGATACGTCTCCAACGTATCGATAATTTCTTATGTTCCATGCTACTTTTATGATGATACTCACATGTTTTATACATACTTTATGTCATATTTATGCATTTTCTGGCACTAACCTATTAACGAGATGCCGAAGAGCCAGTTGTTGTTTTTTGCTGTTTTTGGTTTCAGAAATCCTAGTAAGGAAATATTCTCGGAATTGGACGAAATCAACGCCTAGGATCTTATTTTTCCACGAAGCTTCCAGAAGTCCGAAAGGGAAATGAAGTGGGGCGACGAGGCGCCCACACAACAAGGCGGCGCGGCCCAGGTGCTGGCCGCGTGGCCCTGGCGTGTGGGGCCCTCGTGGCGCCCCCTGACCTACCATTCCGCCTACATAAGCCTTCGTCGATAATAGTTCCAGTACCGAGAGCCACGATACAGAAAACCTTACAAAGACGCCGCCGCCGCCAATCCCATCTCGGGGGATTCAGGAGATCGCCTCCGGCACCCTGCCGGAGAGGGGAATCATCTCCCGGAGGACTCTTCACCGCCATGGTCGCCTCCGGAGTGATGTGTGAGTAGTTCACCCCTGGACTATGGGTCCATAGCAGTAGCTAGATGGTTGTCTTCTCCTAATTGTGCTATCATTGTTGGATCTTGTGAGCTGCCTAACATGATCAAGATCATCTATTTGTAATGCTACATGTTGCGTTTGTTGGGATCCGATGAATATGGAATACTATGCTATGTTGATTATCAATTTATCTATGTGTTGTTTATGATCTTGCATGCTCTCCGTTATTAGTAGAGGCTCTGGCCAAGTCATTACTTGTAACTCCAAGAGGGAGTATTTATATTCGATAGTGGGTTCATGCCTCCATTAAATCTGGGACAGTGACAGAAAGTTCTAAGGTTGTGGATGTGTTGTTGCTACTAGGGATAAAACATCAATGCTATGTCTAAGGATGTATTTCTTGATTACATTACGCACCATACTTAATGCAATTGTCTGTTGTTTGCAACTTAATACTGGAGGGGGTTCGGATGATAACCTGAAGGTGGACTTTTTAGGCATAGATGCATGCTGGATAGCGGTCTGTGTACTTTGTCGTAATGCCCAATTAAATCTCACAATACTCATCATAACATGTATGTGCATGGTCATGCCCTCTTTATTTGTCAATTGCCCAACTGTAATTTGTTCACCGAACATGCTATTTATCTTATGGGAGAGACACCACTAGTGAACTGTGGACCCCGGTCCATTCTTTTACATCGAATACAATCAACTGCAATACTCGTTCTACTGTTTTCTGCAAACATCATCATCCACACTATACATCTAATCCTTTGTTACAGCAAGCCGGTGAGATTGACAACCTCACTGTCACGTTGGGGCAAAGTAATTTGGTTGTGTTGTGCAGGTTCCACGTTGGCGCCGGAATCCCTGGTGTTGCGCCGCACTACACTCCGCCGCCATCAACCTTCAACGTGCTTCTTGACTCCTACTGGTTCGATAAACCTTGGTTTCTTACTGAGGGAAACTTACTGCTGTACGCATCACACCTTCCACTTGGGGTTCCCAACGGTCGCGTGCTGTACGCGTGTCAAGCTAAATTTCTGGAGCCGTTGCCGGGGAGGTGAAGGAAAATTACACCACAGAGATTTCTAACTCCCACGTCAACTGCACGCTAGCAATCGTCACGCCCTGTGTAGTGGAACATCAAGCGGTCCCTGTGTTGGATTGGCTGGATCCGCTTGGTGAACCAAGACAAGGTAAGGTCCTTCCCCGTCAGTCCCTCCTCCGTGAGCTTGCAGATCCGCCTAACAGCGCGGGTCAGCTGAGGCGACTCGGAGAGGTGGGGGCATTGCATCCATGCCAGAGTTTCGCTGGCGGGGCTGTTCTTGAAGGGCGGCAGCCTCCTTTCGCCCGCCGGGTCGGAGACGTCCTGCAGATAGAAGAAGCCTCCGGACCAGTACCGCGCGGATTCGTGGCGGTCGGTGTGGGGGTAGACGCGGCCAGGGCGGAGCATGAAGGTGATGGACCCGCAAGTTGCCAACTCGGAGGTCTGGCGGATCTTCTCCTTCTTGACGGAGAAATAGTATTGGAAAAGAGAGAGTTCGGGAGTTACCCGGAGGTGGCCCTCGCAGAGAGTGACGTGGTTGCTGATCGCCAAAACACTGTTCGGCGATATGTTGTGGGGCTGGAGCCCATATACCTTCAGAATTTCCGAGAAGAAATCCGATGGCGGAAAAGAAAAGCCTCGCTCCACCAGCACCTTAGTCAGCACCATCTCGCCATCTTGAGGGGCTGGAGCCAAGGAGTTCGGAACTGTTCGCCAGCTTCCGGGACGCAGGAAACCCTCCGCCTCCAAGTTCTTCAACTCCATTTCAGTGGTGGTGCAGGGCCACCATTTCCCTTTGGCTTCGGAGTCTCGCTGACGAGCCTTGGATTTCTTGGCGGCGTTTTCTTCCGCCTTCTGCTCCGCCTGTTTCGCCCCGGAGGTTTTCTCCGGGTTAGCAGAAGTACCCTCGGCATCCTTACCGGAATCCTTGGTGGGATCCAGTTGGACTGGGACGAAGGGAGGAGGGGCGGAGGAGAGGGGCGTCGCCATGATTGGCTCGGAGGTTGGAGGCGGAGTCGCAGAAGACATCTCAAGAAGAAGCGGTGGCGGAAAACATGACTTAGTCGGATCCACATTGTCATCCTAAGGATCGTCTCTTCCAACTACGGCGAAAGGTTGAAGCTCGAGAACTCACCGTGATGGATTTCGCGGTGGTCGGAGTCGCCGGCGATGAGGATTTCGCGCGGTGGCTCGCCGAAGTTAAGAACTCGATGAACTGTGCGGTGGTGAAGTCGCTCCGGCGAGACTCCGGCGGGTTTTCCAGCAGACTTCGGCACGGCGGAGGAGGAGCTCGAGGGCGGCGCTTCGTAGAGAGGTGAAAGAGGGGGTGAATGCGAGGTTTAGGGTTGACGGTGGATATTTATAGGCCGAGGGGAGGAGATTCGTGCTCCGCATCCTGTGGTCGGAACGCAAGCGTCGCGCCGTTGGATGCGTGACACGTGTCAAAACCCTAAACGGTAAAAATGGCTAAGGATAAGTTATCACTCAGATAGCGCGAAACTGGCACCAGGATTGGCGGAACCGTTTGAGTCTTTTAAGATTCCGGGTAATCGCGCGAAGATAAGCAGTTCTCGTTCGCAAGCAGGGGAGTAACCCGGAGACATGTCTTGAATTGTCGATGGATGAAGTCCCGCAAGATGGGAATATTTTCCGACTAAAGGTTGGGAAAGAAGAAAATGTGAAGTTGGAGTTCTTAAAGTTTCTCCGCGTTACCAACATTGTCGGAGACCATGAGGCGCTAGCAAGGCGGAAACAGGAGGTGAAACTCGGAGAACTCTGGGGGCTACTATTGTGGGTATACTTCATGGGTGTACCATCGACAGTGCCTAGATCTGGCAAGCCCGGGTGGCCCACAGATGGTGATGTGGCATGCGGCCCATCGGGCGGCCCAGTTGTTGTTGATCCTGAAGGATGAAGTCCGGCCCAGGAGAAGGGAGCCGGATCCGACCGACCTCAGGAGGAACCCGGATCCATGAAGGCCCGTAAGGAACCCGGATCCGGTACGACGTATAGAGGAAGGCGGATCCTTGACGTGCACGGCAAGACATTGTACCGTAGTTAGGCAAACCTGTATCCGGCTAGGACTCTCCATGTAAACCCTAGATTCGTGCGCCTTTATAAGCCGGATCTCGGGAGCCCTAGAGGCACAACCACAACTCATTGTAACATCGCGAAAGCGCCCAGATAATTCCAGACAAGCAGCAGTAGGCCCTGTCATCGTGCAGGTGTTCCGAAGCTGGGTAAATCGCGTACCACCATCCCGTGTGCACTCCGCCCTATGGCCCCCTACTTCTTCTCCCCCTCGTGAGGATCCCTCCTCCGAGGCTCCGTCGATTAGGCAACGACACCGCTTCCTCGTTGTCCTGCCGCTGCCGCCGCGCCTCGGATTGACGGGCGTAGCCGGCTCCTCCTTCACCACGCGCTTGGGACGGTGTAGGGCGCGGAGCGGTGCAACGAGGGCGGCGTCGATCGGCCCGGCCCTAACGAGCAAGAGTTGGAGGAGGATGGCACTGCGGGAGATGGTGGCGGTGAGGACGGCGCCTCCAACCTTGGAGCGCCGTTGTGGATGCCGTCGATGATGTTCTCCAGGGTGCGCCCCAGAACACCCCAGAACAAGAGGCGCCCGTCCATGTTCTAGTTGTTCGACCCACCAACGAGGCTGGTGGTGATGTACATCTCCATGTCGTATTGATCCTGGAAGTAGGCGACCTACCAGACGTCATTGCCGGTGGCCACCCAGGTTGGATCGGCCCGCTCTTCGGCATCGAGTGCAGACCGCCGGGCCCTAATGGCGTCCCTCAAGCGCTCCGTACCCGGCGACAGCGGCGGCGGGACACCTATGCCGTACACGGCCATCTTCGAGCCGCCACTGCTTGGCAGGCGCATGTCCGATGGGACGGGATATCCCGCACGGTACAGCACCCACGCCTCCTTCACGGTGAGGCTGCCGCGGCCGAAGCCGTTCACTGCGGCGATCTTGCGGGAGGACGATGACATTGGTTGGAGCGGCGAGGAGAAGATTTGGGAGCGGCAAGAGATTAGGATGAACCGCAGGGCCTCTTAATGTACAGCGGCGGTAGGCGAAGCACCAGCGGGTCGTTGGACGCAATAACGTCGGCGCGGATGGCCACGCGGCCATGTACGACGAGACACGTCCATGCGTCGCCTGGGAAAACTGGAACGCCATGAATGTCGCTTGACCAAAGGTAGGCGACGGGGTTTTAGGCTTCTGATCCACTGACGCGTCAGTCCCGCCATGCCTCGTCTCGCTTTTCATTGTGTCTGGCGTGCCCGGAGCGTCCCCTATGGGACGGGGACGGGCTCGGAGTGCCGGACACCGTATCGGGCCGGGTCGAACAAAAAATGGCTTTGGGGGACGCGACTGGGAACGTTTTTTTGTCCGGCTTTCCCCAAATCCATTTGGGGGACGCGACTGGAGATGCTCCAACCGTGTCCCCCAAATGGCGCCGGATCGACCGTTTGGGGGACGTGTTTTGTTCGTGCCGTGTTTGGGAGACGTCGCTTCCCAGCCGCGTCCCCCAAACGTCGTCCCCAAACTTTTTTTAACATTAAAATACTCTTTTGTTTTGCATTTTTATTTCAATAGAGAGAAGAAACATTCCACAAACAAATACATAATTGGGAACATGACTAAGACATAGTTTGGAACATGATTTCGACAAACTAATACATACTTTGAACCATGGTTGACACAAACTAAAACATTGGAAAATGATGAAACCTAACTAGTGTTGGCATCGTAGATGTCTTGTGTTCGCTGCCAAGAAAGAACACTCCCAGTCACTCCCAGTCATCCAAACTGGAAAATCCAGCTGGTGATGATAGCCCTGTTGGTCCTTTCGAGGAAGAACATCCAGAAATCTATGTGCCTATTTTTGATGCGAAGAAACAACACTCAATCGTCCTCGTCATCGCTGTCGTCGTGGTAGTGTCGGTGACAGCGCATGTCGTCGAACACCTTGACGCTCATATCAGCGTCGCCAAGATTGGAGAATGTAAGCACGCAATCGGCTTCGAGGTCGTGGTAGCGCGCGAACTTCTCCCAGCAGGTGTGGAGGTACATCTTTCAGTGCCCGTCAAAGAGCACATCCACTGCCCACCGGCAGCAGTCGCATCCAGCCTCCCGCAGATGCAGCGCGGCTGGCTCGTTGCCGGCGAAGAAGTCGACGAACTTGTCCATCGGCCTCTGGATTTATCGAGCTGGACTTCATTGGGATCATCATCATCATCATCTCCACCACCGTCACCGTCATCTCCACCGCTGCACCTCATCTCCGCTGTAACATCTAGGGTTGAATCTTGAGTATTTCATAGGGGGAACTCTCCCGGTGTTGATTACTCCTTGTTATTGATGCTATTGAGTGAAACCATTGAATCAAGGTTTATATTCAGATTGTTATCCATCATCATATCACCTCTGATCATGTTTCATATGATGTCTTTTGAGTAGTTCGTTTAGTTCTTGAGGACATGGGTGAAGTCTAAATGTCAGTAGTGAACTATCTTTACTATTAAATTGCAATAGGTGGCTGCCTGGTGTCACAAACGGGCCGAAGATTTCTTTTAGGCCCAACTTAAACTGCAAACAATCCAATCCTACAAAGCCGCACAAAGCCGTTCCGGACTGGATTAGGCAATCAAAACAGCGATGCATATGCGTGCTATTTAGAAAACAAAGATCCATCGGCCGTATTTTCTCTAGGTGGTCACAAAGAGGCCTTTCCATAAATATAACCACTTTGTTTTTCCGATTGAGCAGTATGCCTAAAAATTCAGCCGCTATGAAATTTTTAGCTCGGTGTTCCTAACGCGCGGCGCCGTGGAAATCTAACCGGGTCTGGCCATTGCAAGCCATACACAACAGAGAGCGCGCAGCAACGAAGATAGTAAGATACATCGCGTGAGCCACTCAGCCACAAGGTTATGGAAGCACAAGCCTGATTCATGCATGTCCTGCGTGAGCGATCAGCATGAAAAATACGGTAGCGTGGCTTGCATGATTTTCACAAGTTTAATTGGTCTCTCTGTGTCAGCAATACTCCATTCTGCCATATCATAGGCATAATTCTTTCGTACAAATCAAACTTTGATTGATTAAAAATCTTCTCTTTTATAAATTTGCAATTGTCGTTAAAACTCGTTCATCCGTAAAAATAAGCGGTTCATCAGCCGGCCGCTGCAACATGATCATGGCGTGGACTGGTGTTCGAGCGCTCGCGATCGCAAGCTAGCTTGCTGCGACGTTCAAGCTCAAGCTATATCGATGTCTGTTATCACCAGAATTTGACCGAGTCAGAGGTGGGCCGCGATCAAGATTGGGCTTGAAGAATATACATAGAAGAAATACGTGAACCGGCCTTATACACGAAGATTGGGCAGTTTGCCCTTATATCTGTAAATATAGTAGGATACGTGTCGGTTAGATAAAACTTGACTCGTGCACGGTTGGGATTATTCCCACGTTAGAAAGTCTACGGACTATAAATATGTATCTAGGGTTATCAAGATAAACAACAATCACGTTCATCACAAACCAATCTTGGCGCATCGCCGACCCCTTGCTTTGAGGGTTTCTTCCGGGTAAGCATCATGCTGCCTAGATCGCATCTTGCGATTTAGGCAGTATACGTTTATTCGCTGTTCATGCGTTGCTCGTGCTGAAGCCTTTTTGATGGCGAGCAACGTAGTTATCATAGATGTGTTAGGGTTAGCATCGTTTTACCTTGCTACATGCTTTCGTTCATGCAACCCTTAGACGTCTAGCCGTCCTTACACCTTTCTTAGGTGTAAGGGCGGCACCTTGCTTGATCATTATTTAGTAGATCCGATCCGTTATGATTGTTCCTTGTTCTTCAAGGATTAGTTTAATATCTGCATAGTTAGGCCTTGCAAACGGGTTGAAGGATCCGGTGGCACGTAGGGTGCAGTTTGCTAACCCTAGATAAGATGTTCCGGGGATCAACTTCATGTTGGTTTTTAGGCCTTATATAGGGTTGGTTTATTGACACCGTGCGTGGCCGCTAGGCTCAATCACGAGTAGGATGTTCCGATTATGCGGTGAAAACCCTAAATTGTTGTAGATCGTTTTAGCTTTATGTTGATCAAGCAGGACCACCATGCTATCGTAAACCCTTTACGAATCATGGGTGGATCGGCTCCTTGAGCCGATTCACGGGAAAACCTGAGAGCCGATCGAGGCTCGTATTTAATGTTTACGTGTATGCCATGCAGGAAACCTAAGCGAAGCAAATCCATCACCTTCCTGACCAGGTATAGGTCAGGTGGCACGCCCTTGCACCAGCATCGGGACGTGCGTACCAGGAGCTTTGCGGGCCGTCGCTCGGAGGGACCAGGGCCAGCCGCAGCCCTAGGTTGTTCCCGGCTCTTCGTGTTGCCAGCCGTTGCTCGCCGGTGGGTTTCGGACGCCAACACATTCTGGCACGCCCAGTGGGACAGTCTTCGACATCAACTGCATCGCCATCTACATCTGAGATGGCGGAAGGTACTCCAGTCACGTACGAGGATCTGCCAGAGGAGCTCAAGAAGAAGTATGACGATGTCAAAGCTCTCCTCGAGGCCGACCTCATCGGCTCTTTCCACAGGACCCGCTCACACGGCATCAGGTGGAGAGGGTTCTCACCTGAAGGCGCGCTCGATGGAGTGGACCTGTCCAACCCTTCAGAAGAACGCACCACGTCCTTGCGTCAGGAGATCAATTTCATGGTAGCTCATTCACTACACCGCCACTCTGAGAGCCTGGTGAACACTTTGGAGCGGGTCGCTCTTCGAGTGCTCCATGAAATCTTGAATCATCGGTACTCTCCGTCAGGACCAGCTCTAGGAACTCATCAAGGGGAGCTACCACTCCAGAGCCGACCGCCGCTGCTCGTGCGGCAGCACCGCAGGTGCCGAATACACCGGCATTTGTTGTCTACAAGATCGGGGCGATCCTAGTGATTACCGGTTCTTGTACGAGGCGCCCAAGGAGATCCCTCACGGATACACGTGCACATACGTGCCGTACAGCGATCGGGCACTCGTGGAACCAGGCGCAACAAAGGGGACTTCTGGAACAGCAGGAGGAGTTTCTGGATCAGATCTTGAGAAGCAGACGTGGGTGGCTAAGTATGCCGCTCCGACGAACCTCCAGAGCTCAACTCCTGTGGCTAGCTCAGATCTCGATAAGCAAGCGTGGCTAGCTAAGTACGCCACCCCAGCAAATCTTCAGAGTTCAACTCCTGCAGCTAGCACGGCGGATCAGATCAGCACGATCTTAAGAGACTAGTTCGGCATGGTGCCGAAAAGGAGGGCAATCGGCTATTCCAAGCCGTACCCCAACGACTACGATTTGATCCCACTACCACCCAAATATCGGCTCCCTGAATTCTCCAAGTTTAGTGGGGCAGATGGCTCCAGCTCAATCGAGCATGTAAGCTGATATTTGGCGCAGCTGGGCACAATCTCAGCTGCAGATCCACTACGCGTGAGGTTCTTCGCACAGTCCCTCACAGGATCGGCTTTCGGGTGGTACACCTCGTTGCCACCAGACTCGATCCGGACTTGGAAGCAGTTGGAAGAACAGTTCCACATGCAGTATCACTCAGAGGCTTCCGAGTCTGGCATTGCCGATCTAGCACAAGTACGTCAGAAGCGTGGAGAAACTGTGGCAGAATACATCCAGCGCTTCAGAACTGTTAGGAACCGATGTTATTCGGCTCGTGTGACTGAAAAAGAAGCAGTCGCGTTGGCAGTGGTGGGCCTTGCATCACCAATCAAGGATATGGCCTCCCAAGCAGATTACCCTTCACTGGCGCACATGGTTCAGAAACTGTCGTTATATGAACAGCGCCACCCAGACTTGTACCAGGACAAATTCAAGCGTGCGGTAGTCTTGGTTGAAGCAGATGAAGATGAAGGGTCCGCGGGAGATCAAGAGGTAGCAGTAGCTGAATGGACTCGGGGGCAACCCCGTGTCCCTGCAAATGGGTGAAGCCACAAGGTCCTCCTAGAGGGTTTGACTTCGACGTGACCAAAGCCGAGCAAATTTTTGATCTCTTACTCAAGGAAAAGCAGCTGAAGTTACCCGACGGTCTCAAACTCCCCACAAAGACAGAGCTGAATGGAAATCCATATTGCAAATGGCATAACACGTTCAGCCATAACACTAACGACTGCAGGGTGTGGCGTCAGCAGATCCAAATGGCGATAGAGCAAGGGCGTCTAATCTTCAACCAGTACGCCATGAAAGTCGACACACACACCCCTTCCCCGCCGTTAACACGGTGGAGTACGCTTACCCCGAGGGGTGCCAGCCAGGTTTTTCGTTAAGCATCAACATGGTCGAGCCTGGGCACCACTCTGGAAAGGACAAAGGCGAGGGCAACCGCTCTCGTAGCAAGGACAAAGAGGAAGCCGCTCCACGCGATCGGCTCCGACACGATGGCAAGCGCTACATCACAGAGGGATAAGTGAAGAATGTACGATATCAACGACCTCTCTCTGATCATCTCCTCAATAAATACGTGAGTCAGTATGACCAGCGCCAGCGGTACAATAGCGACGATGAAAGGGATCGTCTAGCTAGCAGGAACGCCAGGAGACATCGTCAGCATGATCGCGACGAGGAAGGATACGAGCGCTACGCCAAGGAGAAGTCGAGAGAACAGGACGACGTGGACAAGCACTGGGACTGCCCTTTCTTCAAACACTGCTGGGATTCAGGAATGAGCCGATTGCCTACAATCGGCAACTGCCCAGAATGTAGACAGAAGAAGAAGGGTGCAACAGACGTGTCAGTGTTCAAACGTCTTGGGCCTCTCCCATCTAGGAACAAGCCAACTGAGTCCTCTCGGGAAGAAGACCTCGAGGAGTTGGAAGATGACTATGAAGAAGAGGACAAGTACCACCGGCCAAGGTGGTGCCCTGATGGACTCAGCCGTTCCCAAAAGCGTAGGGTTCAGCGACTGCGCGGTTTGGAGGAAGCCGAAAGGTTATACCTGCACACGCTAAGGAAGGCGCGGCCCGATTTGGCCGCGAAAATTCAACGAACCCTAGACGAAGAGGGTCGACCACAAAAGATGGAGTGGCGCCCCAAGCAAAGGAAAGCCGATGATGAGACATCGGCTAGTACAAACATGGTGTTCATCCTTCCAGCGGAGTTTTGCGCTCCAGGATTAGACGAAGCACCTGTGGCACAACTTGACTGCGGCCCACGGCCGGTTATCTTTGAGAAGCCACGTGAAAGAAGTTACAGACACCTGAAGGCCCTGTACTTACGAGGTTATATCAATGGGCAGCCTATCAATAGGATGCTGGTGGACACCGGAGCGGCAGTCAACATCATGCCATACTCCATGCTATGTCGGTTGGGACGCTCTAGCTCGGATCTGATCAAGACCAACGTGACACTGAGTGATTTCAACGGCCAAGCATCTGATGCACAAGGTGTTCTGAACGTGGATCTGACCGTAGGAAGGAAAACCATCCCTACGACGTTCTTCATTGTCGACAGCAAGAGCACTTACGCTGTCCTACTAGGGAGAGATTGGATCCACGCCAACTGTTGCATTCCATCTACGATGCACCAATGCTTAATACAGTGGGATGGAGATGAAGTAGAAGTCGTCCATGCAGACGATACAGCCGAGGTTTCAACGGCTGGCATGAACGTTTGGGAGACGGAAGGCCAAGAGCCACTCTCAGGCATCACTTTGGACGACTGCGAGTACATCGACGTGTCAAAAAACGGGGTGAGGCTGGTCTTATCCACTGGCCTGACCGTGTAACAGGAGCAAAGTCTATGAAGGTACATGGGCAGGCCGATCCTTGTGATCGGCCCCCAAAAAATGAAAAGTAATGATCTTGTCTCAAGCATGTCACGTAGTCATAATGAAGCACGAACATTGCAAAACCTTCATTGAGCGATTTAATCAACGTGGAGGCCGATTCCAGCAATCGGCCAAAATTATCCTCACCATACGTTCTGCCTGTGTTCAACATCGATCGAACGGGCAACGGATTTACGTCGGCTGATGAGCTGGAAGAAGTCAACATTGGTCTTAACAGAGCCGACGTTCAAATAGAGTGCCTTGGATAACTGCAGAGCCGATATCTGCAGTAACCTGACAGATTCGGCTCGGGGGGCACATGATCAGAGGAACATGTGAGATACATGGGCAGTGAAATTTGAGTGGCCGATAGAAAAATCGGCCAGTAAAAAAAATTTCTCATGATGAACAGCCGATGCACAGCCATCGACTCTAGTACAAATTATACAGGATCTACCAGCCGCGTGTTGAAGACGCGTTTTTTCGACCAAGTCGGTCTTCAGTTCAGCCCCGAGGCCTTCTGCTTCCTCGAGGGAGTGAACGATGAGAGCTTCCTCAGCTTCAATGAGATGTTGCCCGAACCTTCTCTTCGAGGACCTCCAACCCTTTGTGCAAGGTCGCCAGTTCAGCAGTGCTGTTAGAGGTGTCATCAGTTGCAGGGGAAGAGGTTAGCCGATAAGAATGACAAGGGGTCAGCATGCAACATGAGCCGAGGAGAGGATGGAGCTGCCCTGCCCTTTTTTGGTGGGAGTTTGGGAAATGGCAGGTTCAGGGGCTGACCTTTTCTTGAAGCCGACGGTGGCAAGTCTGGCTGGCTCTGCGTGGTGACTGTCTCAGAATTGCCTGAGTTCGAGGCCCTTCGACTGAACTGTGCGTCCTCGCCGCTGTGCTCGCCTTAACTGAGGCTCGGGGGGCAGCTGATCTGGTAGACCCTCTGTTTTTAGAGCCGATTGGAGTGTTGTCGGCTGGCTCTGCATCATAACCTTCTTCAGAAGCGGTGAATTGTTGCAGGAGAAGACCACCAGAGCTGTTGAAAGGAATCTGAAAGGGGATCCATCATCATTTCTGAAAGGGGATCCATCATCATTGACAGGCTCTGGGCCATCTTGTTGCTGCAAAGAAATAGAGCAGGGTTATAAAGCATCACTGGAAACTATCGCGGGGAGATTTGCGAGTAGGTGGCACCTGTTCTGCAGAGTATCAGCTTCAGCGTCAAGTTGTTTCAGCAACGGTCCTAGGGCTCTCCTGAAGGCGTGGGTCTCCCACATTTATACACCAGCTCTCAGAGTCGACAGTCGAAGAGTTGAAGGATAGATTGCGAGGGACCGATGCGTTACCATCGGCTCATTGGGCATTGATTAAGTTGACAATCGGCAAAGGCAGTATGAGGGGAAATCGGCTAAATTGGCATAAAGGAAATCGACAAAATCAAATTAAAGGAGATTCTTCATTGATAACGGGATTCCTTACATAAAAAGCTGAGCGCTCTCAAAAAGAAGTACCAGGGGATACATTGCCCCGTTTACTACTGCTAATCCTATACTAAGGGTCCTATCTATGGGCCGTCGCTGCCCTCGTCGTCGCCGTCGTCGCCGCTGTCGGTGCTACTCCCGGCTGACTCATCGTCGCTGCTGCCGCGGCCGCCAGCAGGGCCCTCGTTGTCCTCGTCCTCCTCGTCAGCATCGTCGTCACTGTCGAAGTCGCTGAGGTTCCCCGGCCAGGGGCAGAAGCGCTTGGCCGGCGGTTCATCGGAGGAGGTGTCGTCCTCCTCCTCTTCCTCCTCCTCCTCCTCCTCGAAGGAGGAGAAGTCGTCCCAGGAGAAGCGATTGTCGTCGCTCTCCTCTTCCGTTTCCCCGTCAGCAAGGAAGCGGAGGTCACTTTCTCCGTCGGTCGAGGACTGGTCGTCCTCGGACCAGACAGAGAAGTCGTGACTGGACTCGTCCCCGTCTTCTATGGCGCGGAGAATGTGGGCCTCGTGGGCCTTCTTTGGGTCCCACTCCGGCGTCGGCTCGCGGGAGGACTGGGTGGAAAGACCCGACGAGGCAGAGGAGGAAGAAGACATGGTGGCAGAGGAGGGCTTTTGGAGTGCTAATGCGAAGGGGATGAAGAAGTGAACTGTTCAGAGCGGTTAAATAAAGGGGATATGGTGGAGATTCAGTGCCACAGCAGTTTCCGAGGAGGTGGTACCCAAAGAAAAAAAACTACCAAGTCACGCGGAGAAGTTGAGAAGGCAAGGCATCGTGATGAAGGATACTGCGATGGTTCTGCTCTGCTACGACATGACCCGACGAAGAAAAGATAGAGTGATTTTGGAATTATCAATTCCAAAACCAGGGGGGCATGTGTTATCACCAGAATTTGACCGAGTCAGAGGTGGGCCGCGATCAAGATTGGGCTTGAAGAATATACATAGAAGAAATACGTGAACCGGCCTTATACACGAAGATTGGGCAGTTTGCCCTTGTATCTGTAAATATAGTAGGATACGTGTCGGTTAGATAAAACTTGACTCGTGCACGGTTGGGATTATTCCCACGTTAGAAAGTCTACGGACTATAAATATGTATCTAGGGTTATCGAGATAAACAACAATCACGTTCATCACAAACCAATCTTGGCGCATCGCCGACCCCTTGCTTTGAGGGTTTCTTCCGGGTAAGCATCATGCTGCCTAGATCGCATCTTGCGATCTAGGCAGTATACGTTTATTCATTGTTCATGCGTTGCTCGTGCTGAAGCCTTTTTGATGGCGAGCAACGTAGTTATCATAGATGTGTTAGGGTTAGCATCGTTTTACCTTGCTACATGCTTTCGTTCATGCAACCCTTAGACGTCTAGCCGTCCTTACACCTTTCTTAGGTGTAAGGGCGGCACCTTGCTTGATCATTATTTAGTAGATCCGATCCATTATGATTGTTCCTTGTTCTTCAAGGATTAGTTTAATATCTGCATAGTTAGGCCTTGCAAACGGGTTGAAGGATCCGGTGGCACGTAGGGTGCAGTTTGCTAACCCTAGATAAGATGTTCCGGGGATTAACTTCATGTTGGTTTTTAGGCCTTATATAGGGTTGGTTTATTGACACCGCGTGTGGCCGCTAGGCTCAATCACGAGTAGGATGTTCCGATTATGCGGTGAAAATCCTAAATCGTTGTAGATCGTTTTAGCTTTATGTTGATCAAGCAGGACCACCATGCTATCGTAAACCCTTTACGAATCATGGGTGGATCGGCTCCTTGAGCCGATTCACGGGAAAACCTGAGAGCCGATCGAGGCTCGTATTTAATGTTTACGTGTATGCCATGCAGGAAACCTAAGCGAAGCAAATCCATCACCTTCCTGACCAGGTATAGGTCAGGTGGCACACCCTTGCACCAGCATCGGGACGTGCGTACCAGGAGCTTTGCGGACCGTCGCTCGGAGGGACCAGGGCCAGCCGCAGCCCTAGGTTGTTCCCGGCTCTTCGTGTTGCCAGCCGTTGCTCGCCGGTGGGTTTCGGACGCCAACAATGTCTTCATTGAATTTTAATAAATTGTTATAAACGATGCATAATTGGTTGCTGTTAGAAATACAACGACCTCCAACCTTCTTGTGCTATTTGGTTACAAGATATGAATTTAAAAGCATTATGCGGTAATCTTAGTTATACATGATAATTAGTTAGCCATCTTAAGAAGAAACTCCCTCCAATCCATAGTAAATATCGAGAATTTTGTTCGTTTTACTTCAAATTCTAACTAAAAATCTAAAATGCTGACAAGTATTATCTTTCAGAGGAAGTAGTTAGTTAGCCTGTTGGTTTATATCATACAACATATGTTTGACTCATAAATGCGGAATATTCATTCACTGGGAGGCTACGTTCTCGTTGACAGCGAGGCTTCTATGGTGACTTTGTCAATTTCAAGATCCAATCCATCGGCTCAGTCTCCTGAAGGTGCTTATAGGGGTAGGGTGTGCGTGTGTCAGTTCATAGGGTTTTCCCATGATGATTTTGATATATTATACGTTTTTTTTCGACGTCGTATGCAAAAGTTAATGGGGTTTTACCATTTTTCAAACCTTTTTTGCAAAAAGGTGAAAATTCAAATTTGTTAATTTTCCCTAATAGTAGGTTGCATAACATACAAGAATCTGAAAGGATTTTATTTTTTGAATTTTCTATCATTTTCTTTTATATTTTACAGTGTTAAAAAAGGCAAAAAAAAACCAAAAACCCTTTAGTCCCGGTTGGTAATACGAACCGGGACTTAAGGGTAGACCTTTAGTCCTGGTTGGTAATACGAACCGGGACTAAAGGCTTTTGCCCCATAGGCCAATCCGGGACTAAAGGGTCCAAACGAACCGGGACTAAAGGGTTTTCATGATGAACCGGGACCAATGCCCCACATTGGTCCCGGTTTGGTTCAAAACGGGGACATTTGCTCCCAGGGGTTTGGGACGAAAGACCTCTTCTCCAGTAGTGGTTGAGCGTATGCACGCGTATGTGAGCGTCCATGTTTGTACTATATTTCTCAAAAAATATCATACAACATCAAAAATTTCATTTGCAAATAACAACAATGAAATGGATTTTATCAAAATGCATTGAAAAAGGCAGAGTATTAATGTTTTTTATGTTTCCATGTGTAAATGATGGAACTGACTCGAGAGGTCGTAGCAACGCACGGGCATTTCGCTAGTGTTGAGTAATATTTAATGGTTTGATATTTAAGTTGTGGTGTTATTCTTCTAGTGGTGTCATGTGAACGTCGACTACATGATACTTCACCTTTATGGGGGCTAGGGGAATGCATGTTGTATTCGTTTGCTAATTGTGGGGTTGCCGGAGTGACAGCAACCTGAACCCCCGTTGGTACATCGATGCAAGAGGGATAGCAGGATCTCAGAGTTTAAGGCTGTGGTTAGATTTATCTTAATTACTTTCTTGTATTTGCGGATGCTTGCAAGGGGCTTAATCACAAGTATGTATTAGTCCTAGGAAGGTCGGTGCATTAGCATAGGTTCACCCACACAACACTTATCAAAACAATGAAGATTAATCAACTATATGAAGTGAAAGCACTAGACTAAATTCGCGTGTGTCCTCAAGAACGTTTGGTCATCATAAGTAAACAAACTGGCTTGTCCTTTGTGCTAAAACGGATTGGGCCACTTGCTGCAATTATTATTCTCGCATTTTACTTACTTGTATTTTATTTATCTGCTATATCAAAACCTCGTGAAAACTTGTCTGTGAGCATTTACAGTGAATCCTTCATCGAAACTGCTTGTCAACACCTTCTTCTCCTCGTTGGGTTCGACACTCTTATTTATCGAAAGTACTATGATACACCCCCTATACTTGTGGGTCATCAAGACTATTTTCTGGCGCCATTGCCGGGGAGTGAAGCGCTATTGGTAAGTGGAATTGGTAATGAAAACTTTTACTATACGTGTTGTTTTTATTTCTGCCTGCTGCTATAATTCATTATGGAGAGATCTTCTCTTGAATTCCTATTTGGAAAATCTACTACTACTACAAAGGTAGTGGATGAGGCTCCAGGTGAGAAAGTGATTCCATATAAAATACCTATGAAAATTATTGAACGTGTTGTGGATAACCGCTATGAAGGGGATGGAACTGTCCATCCTGGATATCATTTACTATTTTTACATGAATTATGCGGGTTATTCAAGTGTGCAGGTATTTCTATGGATGAAGTTAGGAATAAACTATTCTCTATGTCGCTGTCTGGTAAAGCGGCACATTGGTATAAACTGCTGAAGAATGGGCATTCTCTTGATTGGAAGGATATTATGCCTCTATTTTATTTCTAATTCTATCCTCCAAGTGAAATTCACAAAGACCGAAACCGCATATATAATTTCTGGCCTCATGATGGAGAGAGTATTGCCCAAGCATGGGGGAGATTGAAGTCTTTAATGCTCAAATGCCCCATTCATGAGCTTCCTGGTAATATCATCATTGATAATTTCTATGCAAGACTTTATTTTCAAGATAAAACCTTGCTGGATACTACTTGTTCTGGATCATTCACGCGCAATAAAGAAAAGTTTAAATGGGACCTTCTTGATCGGATTCAGGAGAATACTGAAGGATGGGAGAACGACAAAGGTAGAGAGTCAGGTATAAATTATGATTATGAAAGCATTGAAACTTTTATCGATACTGATAAATTTCGAAATATGAGTGCTACTTATGGTCTTGACTCTCAAGTTGTTGCAAATTTTTATAATCTTTTGCCTCTCATTTTGAATTGCCTAGGAAGAGTTTTAATAAGTATCATGAACCTTACAAAGATAAAACTGATGCACCTATAGGTAAATGTATTGAAGTTAAAACTGTTGATCACATTCTTCCTGAAGCTTATATTGAAAAATTCCTTTTCCTGCTAAAATGAAGGAGTATTCTGTTATAACTAGTGTGGTTAACAAAAGTGCAAAGAAACCTATAGAACCTGAGGAGAAAATAAATGTTGAACCTGCTGTTGCAATAGTAAAAGACCTTGTGACTGAAAATGTAGAAGATGGTCACATCATTTTCTGTGAAGATGCTTCTAATATTGTTTCACATCCTAGTAAGTCTAGGAAAGCCAGTGTACATATGCTCTCTGTTAGAATTGGTGACCATTGTTATTATGGTTTATGCGATATTGGTGCAAGTTCTAGTGCCATTCCTTATGAGCTTTACAGGGAAATCATGCATGAAATTGGTTCTTGTGAACTTGAAGATATTGATGTGGTTATTCGGCTAGCTAATAGAGAAACTATCTCTCCTATTGGTATTGTTCGAGATGTGGAAGTTCTATGTGGTAAGATTAAATATCCTGCTGACTTTTTGGTACTTGGTTCTGCTGCTAGTAAGACTTGTCCTATCATTTTTGGTAGACCTTTTCTAAATACTTGTGGAGCTATTATAGATTGCAAGAAAGATAAAATTGTGACTAAATTTGCTGGTGAATCTTATGAGTTTAATTTCTCTAAATTTGAAAAGGTTCCTTATGAAGCTGAATTGCCTAATAATGATTTTAGAGTTGAACAACTTGCATCCATTGCTCTTGCTCCTACTAATCCTTTGCAGCAATATTTGGAGGATCATGAGAGTGAAGTCTTTAGGGAAGAAAGGAATGAGCTTGATGAAATTTTCCTTCGTCAACCCATTCTTAAACATGACTTACCGGTCGAAGATCTAGGTACAACACCACCACCAAAGGAAGATCTTGTTTTTGATTTGAAACCGTTACCTGATAATCTTAAGTATGCTTATATTGATGATAAGAAAACATATCCTATTATTATTAGTGCTAAGCTTTCAGATTTTGAGGAAGAAACATTATTGGAAATATTGAAGAAACACCGAGGAGCTATTGGCTACACTCTTGATGACTTGAAGGGGATTTCTCCCTCTATTTGCCAACATGCCATCAACATGGAAGATGATGCAAAGCCTGTTGTTGAACATCAGCGTCGTCTAATTCCTAAGATTAAGGATGTGGTAAGGAATGAAGTATTGAAACTTCTTGAAGCTGGTATTATATATCCTATTGCTGATAGTAGATGGGTTAGTCTTGTGCATTGTGTTCCTAAGAAAGGAGGAATAACTGTTGTACCTAATGATAATGATGAGCTCATCCCTCAAAGAGTAGTTGTAGGGTATAGAATGTGCATTGATTTTCGAAAGGTTAATAAAGTTACTAACAAAGATCATTACCCTTTACCTTTTATTGATCAAATGCTAGAAAGGTTATCTAAAAATACTCATTTCTTCTTTCTTGATGGTTATTCTGGGTTTTCACAAATTGCTGTTAGAGCTAAAGATCAAGAGAAAACCACTTTCACTTGTCCCTATGGAACTTATGCTTATATGCGTATGCCTTTTGGTTTATGTAATGCTCCTGCTACTTTTCAAAGATGCATGTCTGCTATTTTTCATGGTTTTTGTGAAAAGATTGTAGAGGTATTCATGGATGATTTTTCTGTCTATGGGAATTCTTTTGATGATTGTTTGCGAAACCTTGATAAAGTTTTGCAGAGATGTGAATAAACTAACCTTGTTCTTAATTGGGAGAAATGCCACTTTATGGTTAATGAAGGAATTGTATTGGGACATAAAATTTCTGAGAGAGGAATTGAAGTTGATAGAGCTAAAGTTGAAGCAATTAAGAAGATGCCCTGTCCTAGGGATGTTAAAGGTATTCATAGTATTCTTGGTCATGCTGGTTTTTATAGGAGATTTATTAAAGATTTCTCTAAAATTTCAAAGCCTCTTACTAATCTTCTTCAAAAAGATGTACTTTTTTGTTTTTGATGATGATTGTAAGGAAGTTTTTGAAACTCTAAAGAAAGCATTAACAACTGCTCCTGTAGTTGAACCTCCTGATTGGAATTTACCTTTTGAAATTATGTGTGATGCTAGTGATTTTGCTGTAGGTGTTGTTCTTGGACAGCGAGTAGATAAAGAATTGAATGTTATTCATTATGCTAGTAAAACTCCTGATGCTGCTCAAAGAAATTATGCTACAACTGAAAAAGAGTTATTAGTTGTAGTTTTTGCTTGTGACAAGGTTAGACCTTATATTGTTGATTCAAAAGTCACAATTCATACTGATCATGCTGCAATTAGGTACCTTATGGAAAAGAAAGATGCTAAGCCAAGGCTTATTAGATGGGTGCTTCTTTTGCAAGAATTTGATTTACATATTGTAGATAGGAAAGGACCTGATAATCCTGTTGCTGATAATTAGTCAAGATTGGAAAATATTGCTTATGATCCTGTTCCCGTTAATGATAGTTTTCCAAATGAACAATTGGCTGCAATAAAGGTGAGCTCGTGAGATAGTCCTTGGTATGCTGATTATGCTAACTTTATTGTTGTAGGATAACGTTGCATAGAAAACAAAAAATTTCCTACCGCGAACACGCAATCCAAGCCAAGATGCAATCTAGAAGACGGTAGCAACAAGGGGGTATCGAGTCTCACCCTTGAAGAGATTCCAAAGCCTACAAGATGAGGCTCTTGTTGCTGCGGTAGACGTTCACTTGCCACTTGCAAAAGCGCGTAGAAGATCTTGATCACGATCGATTCCGGCGCCACGAACGGGCAGCACCTCCGTACTCGGTCACACGTTCGGTTGTTGATGAAGACGACGTCCACCTCCCGTTCCAGCGGGCAGCGGAAGTAGTAGCTCCTCTTGAATCCGACAGCACGATGGCGTGGTGTCGGTGGCGGTGGAGAACTCCGGCAGAGCTTCGCTAAAGCTACGCGGAAGATATGGAGGAGAGGGGGGCGGCTAGGGTTTGGGAGGGGGTGGCCGGCCTCAAGGGGGTGCGGCCAACTTGTGGCTTTGGTGTGTCCGGCCCCCTCCCCTATGCCCCTCATTATATAGGTGGAACCCCAAGTGTTGGTATCCAAGTCTTCGAATAAGACCCGAACCAAAAACCTTCCATATGGAGGGGAAACCTAGCCAAGCTAGGACTCCCACTAGAGGTGGGAGTTCCACCTCCCATATGGGGGGGTGGCCGGCCCCCTAAGGGGGAGTCCACTTGGGACTCCTCCCCCACTAGGGTTGGCCGGCCATGGTGGTGGAGTCCCATGTGGACTCCACCTTCCTTGGTGGTTTCTTCCTGACTTTTCTAGAACCTTCTAGAACCTTCCATAGAACCTTCCGCGACATTTTAATTCACATAAAATGACATTCTATATATGAATCTTATTCTCCGGACCATTCCGGAACTCCTCGTGATGTCCGGGATCTCATCCGGGACTCCGAACAAATATTCGAACTCCATTCCATATTCAAGTACTACCATTTCAACATCCAACTTTAAGTGTGTCACCCTACGGTTCGTGAACTATGCGGACATGGTTGAGTACTCACTCCGACCAATAACCAATAGCGGGATCTGGAGATCCATAATGGCTCCCACATATTCAACGATGACTTTAGTGATCGAATGAACCATTCACATACAATACCAATTCCCTTTGTCACGCGATATTTTACTTGTCCGAGGTTTGATCTTCGGTATCACTCTATACCTTGTTCAACCTCGTCTCCTGACAAGTACTCTTTACTCGTACCGTGGTATGTGGTCTCTTATGAACTTATTCATATGCTTGCAAGACATTAGACGACATTCCACCGAGAGGGCCCCGAGTATATCTATCCGTCATCGGGATGGACAAATCCCACTGTTGATCCATATATCTCAACTCATACTTTCCGGATACTTAATCCCACCTTTATAGCCACCCATTTACGCAGTGGTGTTTGGTGTAATCAAAGTACCTTTCCGGTATAAGTGATTTACATGATCTCATGGTCATAAGGACTAGGTAACTATGTATCGAAAGCTCATAGCAAATAACTTAATGACGAGATCTTATTCTACGCTTAATTGGGTGTGTCCATTACATCATTCATACAATGACATAACCTTGTTATTAATAACATCCAATGTTCATGATTATGAAACTAATCATCCATTAATCAACAAGCTAGTTTAAGAGGCATATTAGGGACTTCTTGTTGTCTACATATCACACATGTACTAATGTTTCGGTTAATACAATTATAGCATGATATATAAACATTTATCATAAACATAAAGATATAAATAATAACCATTTTATTATTGCCTCTAGGGCATATCTCCTTCAGTCTCCCACTTGCACTAGAGTCAATAATCTAGATTACATTGTAATATACCTAACACCCATGGCATTCTGGTGTTGGTCATGCTTTGCCCTAGGGAGAGCTTTAGTCAACGGATCTGCTACATTCAGATCAGTGTGTACTTTGCAAATCTTTACTTCTCCATCTTCGATGTACTCGCGAATCGAGTGGTAACGCAGCTTGATATGCTTCAGCCTCTTGTGTGACCTTGGCTCTTGTGCATTGGCGATGGCACCCATGTTATCACAGTAAATGATTAATGGGTCCAATGCACTAGGAACCACACCGAACTCTACAATGAACCTCTTCATCCATACCGCTTCTGATGAAGCCTCTGAAGCCGCTATGTACTCTGATTCTGTTGAAGACTTCGCCACCGTGCACTGCTTCGAGCTTGCCCAGCTTACTGCAGCACCATTCAATATAAACACGTACCCAGATTGTGACTTAGAGTCATCAGGATCAGTGTTCCAACTTGCATCGGTGTAACCATTTACAACGAGCTCTTGGTCACCTCCATAACAAAGAAACATATCCTTAGTTCTTTTCAAGTACTTCAGGATATTCTTGACCGCTGTCCAGTGTTCCATTCCTGGATCACTTTGGTATCTGCTAGTCAAACTAACAGCATGTGCTATATCCGGTCTAGTACATAGCATGGCATACATGATAGATCCTACTGCCGAGGCATAGGGGATTTTACTCATCCTTTCTCTTTCTTCTGCCGTAGCCGGTCCTTGAGTCTTACTCAAGACTTTGCCTGGTAACATAGGTAAGAACCCTTTCTTACTTTCGTCCATTCTAAACTTCTTTAGAATCTTGTCCAGATATGTACTCTGTGATAGCCCTATTAGGTGTCTTGATCTATCTCTATAGATCTTGATGCCTAATATATATGATGCTTCACCAAGGTCTTTCATTGAAAAACTATTATTCAAATAACCTTTAACACTGCTTAATAGTTCTATATCATTCCCGATCAATAATATGTCATCTACATATAATATCAGGAATGCTACAGAGCTCCCACTCACTTTCTTGTAAATACAGGCCTCTCCATGACACTGTATAAACCCGAAGTCTTTGATCACCTTATCAAAGCGTCGGTTCCAACTTCTCGATGCTTGCTTCAGTCCATAGATTGAACGCTGAAGTTTGCATACTTTGTCAGCATTTTTAGGATCGACAAAACCTTTGGGTTGTACCATATACAACTCTTCCTCAATGTCTCCATTAAGGAACGCCGTTTTGACATCCATCTGCCAAATCTCATAATCGAAAAATGCAGCTATTGCTAACAAAATCCTCAAAGATTTTAGCTTCGCTACAGGTGAGAAAGTCTCATCGTAGTCAACTCCTTGAATTTGTTCGGAAACCCTTTGCGACAAGTCGAGCTTTATAGACAGTAATATTACCATCAGCATCTGTTTTTCTCTTGAAGATCCATTTATTCTCGACAGCCTTTCGGCTATCAGGTAAGTCTACCAAAGTCCATACTTTGTTATCATACATGGATCCCATTTCGGATTTCATGGCTTCTTGCCATTTGTTGGAATCTGGGCTCATCATCGCTTCTTCATACGTCGCAGGGTCCTCATCATTGTTATCCACAATCATGACATTTAGACAAGGATCATACCAATCTGGAGTGGTACGTTCCCTTGTCGATCTGCGAGGTTCAGTAGTTTCCTCGTTCGAAGTTTCATGATCATTATCATTAGCTTCCTCTGTTGCCGGTGTAGGCGGTACAGGTACAACTTCCGGTACTACGCTACTCTGATCAACGAGTATAGATTCATCAATCTCATCGAGTTCTACTTTTCTTCCAGTCACTTCTTTAGTGAGAAATTCTTTCTCAAGAAAGGTTCCGTTCTTAGCAACAAAGATTTTGCCTTCGGATCTGTGATAGAAAGTGTACCCTATAGTTTTCTTAGGGTATCCTATGAAGATGCATTTCTCCGCTTTGGGTTCTAGCTTGTCCGGTTGTAACTTCTTTACATAGGCTTCGCAACCCCAAACTTTCAGGAACGACAGCTTAGGTTTCTTATTAAACCATAATTCATACGGTGTCGTTTCTACGGATTTTGATGGTGCTCTATTTAAAGTGAATGCGGCTGTCTCTAATGCATAACTCCAAAAAGATAATGGCAAATCAGTAAGAGACATCATAGAACGAACCATATCTAAGAGAGTTCGATTACGACGTTCGGACACACCGTTACGTTGAGGTGTTCCCGGCGGTGTCAATTGTGAAAGTATTCCGCATTTCTTTAAATGCATGCCAAACTCATAACTCAGATATTCACCTCCACGATCAGATCGTAGAAATTTGATCTTCTTGTTACGTTGATTTTCTACTTCACTTTGGAATTCCTTAAACTTCTCGAAAGTTTCGGATTTATGTTTCATGAAATAGATATACCCATATCTACTCAGATCATCTGTGAAGGTTAGAACATAACGATAACCACCGCGTGATGCTACGCTCATTGGTCCACACACATCGGTATGTATAATTTCCAATAAGTCAGTAGCTCGCTCCATCATACCAGAAAATGGAGTCTTAGTCATTTTTCCCATTAGACATGCTTCGCATCTATCAAGTGACTCAAAGTCAAGTGATTCAAGTAATCCATCAGTATGGAGTTTCTTCATGCGTTTCACTCCAATATGACCAAGACGACAGTGCCACATATAAGTAGAATTATCATTCAATTTAATTCGTTTAGCATTTACGTTATGTATGTGCGTGTCACTACTATCGAGATCTAACAGAAATAAGCCATTCTTTTGTGGTGCTCGACCATAAAAGATATTATTCATAAAAATAGAACAACCATTATTCTCAGACTTGAATGAATAACCGTCTTGCATTAAACAAGATCCAGATATAATGTTCATGCTCAACGCAGGTACATAATAACAATTATTTAGGCTTAAAACTAATCCCGAAGGTAGATGTAGAGGAAGTGTGCCGACTGCGATCACATTGACCTTGGATCCGTTTCCAACGCGCATCGTCACTTCATCTTTCAGCAGTTGTCGTTTATTCTTTAGTTCCTGTTTCGAGTTACAAGTATGAGCAACCGAACCAGTATCAAATACCCAGGTACTAGAACGAGAACCAGTGAAATGAACATCTATAACATGTATATCAGATATACCTTCTTTCTTCTTCTTGACAAGGCCGTTCTTTAGATCAGCCAGATACTTGGAGCAATTACGCTTCCAGTGTCCCTTCTCCTTGCAGTAATAGCACTCAGCATCAGGCTTAGGGCCATTCTTAGGTTTCACAGGAGGCGTGGCAGCTTTCTTGCCACCCTTCTTGAATTTTCCCTTAGACTTGCCCTGTTTCTTGAAACTGGTGGTCTTGTTGACCATCAACACTTGGTGCTCTTTCTTGATCTCAATCTCAGCAGCTTTTAGCATGCCAAAGAGTTCAGGTAACTCCTTGTTCATGTTCTGCATATTGTAGTTTATCACGAAGTTCTTGTAACTTGGTGGCAGTGATTGAAGGACACGATTAATCCCCAGTCTGTTAGGAATCACTATTCCCAAGTCACTGAGTTTCTTCGCATGCCCGGTCATGGCGAGCATGTGCTCACTAACGGAGCTGCCTTCTTCCATCATACAGCTGAAGAATTGTTTCGATGCTTCATAGCATTCCACGGCCGCATGAGTCTCGAATATAGCTTTCAGCTCATTCATCAACTCATGAGGATCGTGGTGCTCAAAACGTTTTTGAAGATCGGATTCCAAACTGCACAGGATGGCACACTGAACTTGAGAGTACCGAGTTTTCCGAGTCTCGTAAACAGCTTTTACTTCATCGGTTTCAGTTCTGCAGGAGGGTCACCTAGCGGTGCATCAAGCACATATTGCAGATTTTCGCCAGAGAGGAAGATCCTCACATGACGGAACCAGTCGGTGAAGTTGCTACCGTTGCTCTTAAGTTTCTCTTTCTCTAGGAACTGATTAAAATTGATTGGGGACGCCATCTCTACAACATATATTTGCAAAAGTTTAGACTAAGTTTATGACAAATTGAGTTCAAATTTTAATTCAACATAATTAAAAATCTAAGTGAACTCCCACTCAAAACAATATCCCTCGCATTGTCTTAGTGATCACACGAACCAAATCCACCGCACCTAAACCCGATCATCACGAGAAAAGGTGTGATTTCAATGGCGAACACTCAAAGTGTTCATCATATCAACCATATGATTCATGCTCTACCTTTCGGTATCACGTGTTCCGAGACCATGTCTGTACATGCTAGGCTCGTCAAGGCCACCTTAGTATCCGCATGTGCAAAACTGTCTTGCACCCGTTGTATGTACTTATTGAATCTATCACACCCGATCATCACGAGATGCTTCGAAACGACAAGACTTGGTAACGGTGCTACTAAGGATGAACACTTTATTATCTTGAGATTTTAGTGAGGGATCATCTTATAATGCTACCGTCGCGATCTAAGCAAAATAAGATGCATAAAAGGATTAACATCACATGCAGTTCATATGTGATATGATATGGCCCTTTTGTCTTTGCGCCTTTGATCTTCATCTCCAAAGCACGGACATGATCTCCATCATCTTCGGGCATGATCTCCATCATCGTCGGCGTAGCGTCAAGGTCAATGGCGCCGTCTTCATGATTGTCCTCCATGTAGCAACTATTACAACTACTTTGAAATACTACTCAACATGAATTTTAAAGACAACCATAAGGCTCCTGCCGGTTGCCACAATACAATAATGATCGTCTCATACATATTCATATATAACTATATCAAGGCTGACCCTTTTTGCCGCAACGGCAGCGTTTTGGTCACTGTTTCATCGATAGTTTTGTTCAATCACGATTAGCCACATAGAAAATTTCTCCTGTAGACGCCCGACTGGTTTTTCTTGATGCCTAATATTTGTTTCCTTTTCTTCTTTCTTTTCTTTTGTACAAAGCGTGATTAAGGGAGATCTCCGGTCGTGACTTTTTTCCAGCCGGTTTCCTTCTTCTTTTTCTTTACTAGATGACCGGTTGCGCTATCGCGCAAATGGCAGAATCAATACATGAGAAGACCCGTTGTGCCCCAGCCCAAAGACCGAACCGGAGCCTGAATTGAAGCCATACCTTACCAGTAAGTGAAATCATGGAGACAATCAGCAAGAAATAAAACGCAAATGAATCAACAGTAAGACAACTAATACTTTGGTTGCACACGAAGTTGATCACAAAATCACCAATAGCAGTACATTGTCATACAACATAGATGATAGAATCAAAAAGTCGCAGCATAGTAAATAGCCAATGGCGGCAAGCAGCACATCCAGAGATTGCGGAACATGCCCTAGGCGCTCGATACCTATTCCTACAGGTTTCACAATCACAACAAAATCCATGAGTTGGACAGTAAAATTTGGAAAATAAAACTTATGCAGAAATCTTCTGAAATCTTGTGCAGAAAGTAGATTATCTAAACAAGTGCCAATAAATACTGCACAATTCCTTACTGAAAGAATTGAAGGGCATTGCATACTTACAAAACAAGGGTTTCACATCCATAAGAATGATTGGTTTTTATCGTTGGCTCGCCAAGCCTAACACAACCCTCCTCCTTTACCTGGGCCCAGCTATTCCTAAAAGGCATAGGCAGAGTTATACTTACAAAACAAGAAGGCAAAAAAAAAGATATGGAAATCAATCCTACAAAAAAGGAAATACAAATATTGGACTTATGAAAATTGAATGTCACTGCTCTACCAATCGCATCCATATGATAAGGTGGTTTTTAACACAAATCCCAGGTTACCAAGATTATTAAAAAGAAGACTATTCTCAATACCCTGAAAAAAATGAGGGACCAAGAATGAAGATCTTGCAATTATATATTTAATCATAAACTATTTAGAACCAATACAAATCAGAATTGGTCGCTAGTACTAACCGTAAAAAGGATGATCAAAGAGAACAAAGAACGAGCAAGGATATATTGTAATGAAAAGCTCTGACATAATAAGAATGACTTGGCAGCATTTTTTTGCTGCACAAGGGAGAGGAAACTTCCTAGAACTCATGACTATGTAGGATGTTTGCATACTGCATCAACTATGTTAATAGGTAACCCAGACAAAATGCTGTCTTTGGAAGCACAAGCAACATTCAAGGGAGACATAGTCCCAAGGATCAAGATATTATTTCAGTACAGGAAAGGGAGACAAAGTCCCAAGGATCAAGATATTATTCTAGTACAGGCGTTGCCGCCAGGGATTTCACAGGGAACAATTTCCAGAATCTGGTCAAATTCCGTAACTACAAACAATCTCAGCCACTACAAAAGTTGGCATCAGGAAAATGGAGAAGAACAGAAACTGACGTAGTCCTAGAAGTGAAGGGTAAAGTTCAAAATTGAGTGGTGCATTAGGTATGGTACAGGGTACAGGGTGCATTGCTTCAGATATAATTTTCCAGAAGTTTAACAATCTGAGATGTATCCTTTTTATACGAAACCCACGGATAAAGTCCAACCCACCTTATTACTTTTGTGAAGTTTTGATTCCTAGGATGGTAGACAATAGCAATAGATTCCAGCTGATTGAAAGAAAATAGATAAGGGTTTCAGATCACCTTCAGGAGACCAACATGGCGTTAAGTGGCTCTCTTCCTCTACGTCTTTGATACCTGTCAAGTAAAGGAGAAGCATTGAACATAAGCGTTGGGTTCAGAAATGGATACATATGCATTTGGTTAACTATATGAAACGAGTTCATCCATTTTTCCAGCCCATCAAAAGCAGCTCGACATCGTGCATATATCATTAATTTCAGTACAATTCTCAGTTTCTCACCACTTCACAACAAGATAATTATTTTCAAGCATTAGTCCCAAACCAAGACAAAGATGCATGCACTTTTGCCAGCAGCTCCTAGTAAGCAAAGAAGAGAGATTGTGTTCCAAACAATACGTTACAGTGGCAAATGAATAATTCCTTTCCAGTTATGTATATATGAATATCCCAACAAAAAAGTTAGCTATGCTCATATAACCAATAAATGTAGACGGAATGAAGTAAAACTAACCATGTTATGAAGTAAAACGAACCATCTAATCTGCTGAGCAAGTACTCTATCGCGGCCATCCACACTATCCGCTACTCGCCCCAAGTTTTACCTAGCACTTGATAGAGGACAAAACAGATTAAACATTTCAGAACCCTAAGACAATATGTTGTTATTTCAGAATCCTAACACAATACATTTAGAAAAATAGTACGAAATCTTAAAGAAATGTATTTCAGAAATAAAGGTAATGCAATCTGCTAGAAATCAATCAATACTATTAGAAAAAAAGTACACTTTTCAAATACCCTAAGGCAACTTCATGATGTTAGCATGATAAAAAAATACGATTTCACTTCTTCTGGTCCTAAATTAAATATCCATTTGAATATACTACATCAGGCATTTATTCAACTTATCACAAGTAAACAATTCCAGAGATAATAAGAAAATAAATGTATCACGTATACAAAATACCTCTAAACCAACTATGGAAATTCCTTACATTTGTCTCCTTCTCTTAAGACATAAACTGCAATGCCGGTTATTGTCGACCAAGATACCGGTCATATGGCTGCTAAAGTGCAAATGACAAAAGAAAGACCATGTGACATAACAACTTTATGTTTTTACAGGGAGTATATGAGACTAACAAAATTGCCAAATTTGTTCTTATAGAGAAACAATCAAATACGAACGGAAACCATGCACTTACTGCCAAAACAAGAACTTAACGGTAGACGTAGAACCTATCTTTTTTACACTGAAACTTACTGGTTAGCGAGATAGGAGAAACTCTCTTATTACGTTGATATTGGTAAGGAAGTAGCATTCTATAAGTTTCACCATAAGCATAGTCAGTTAATACATGCCCCATAACTGGGAGCATGATTAAAATGGCTAAAACCTTACTGCTAGGAGTAACATGTAGAATTAAGGAACACCTTGTAAAGTACAGACTCGTAGCTCGCCATTATAAGGTACATGTGGAAGCGATCATACTTGGATGTAGGGTTTGCAAATTTTACTTTGTACTCAAAATCCTCAAGATTAAAATAAGATAACCAATGACTTCAAGAAACTAAGATTGTACTCAACAATAACAAGCTGAGACATACATGCGCATATAGAAACACGACTTTCACATACTCGCAGAATGAAAGAAAAGCAAAGGCCAGAGAACGGGGGTACTCAAGCACTGATTTGCAGCATACACAAAAGTAAAATATGTAAATCTCACACGGGCGGTGATGTTGAAGCTAGTGAAGGTTTCTTACCATCCTTGGATCACTTGATGGGAGATGAAGGGACCATTTGCTCGAGCGCCTCGGAGGCATCTGCAACATCCACGCCTCCGCTACCGTCCAGGTTAGGACTGAGGAGGACTACCAGTAGGTGTCAACCGTAAACACAAGAATCTGAAGAAAAAAAGATGCAGACATTTAAATATTTCAGAATTACAGGTATATTGATCGGATTGAAGAGCACATGCACTATAATTTGAAGAGTAATTTTTTCTAAAACCTTATAGCTCTCAAATTGGACAACATATTCAAAAGCAAGCCTATCAAATCAGTAGTAGTACAAAATGAAAGAGTGCCAATGAGCAGAGATATATGTACTATTAATGAGCATCACTTTCACTGACACACTCGTGTATATTCATCACCCATAGACTACAATTAAAAGAAAGAGACAAAAATGAGTGGACCATGAGAAACCATGTGAATACCACTACTACTAAAAGACCCATGTACTATTAATGAGCATCATTTCACTGACACACTCGTATACATTCATCGCCCATAGACTACAATTAAAAGAAAGAGGCAAAAATGAGTGGACCATGAGAAAGTAATGCAAAATTGATGTATCTCAGTTTCCACTGGAATGGAATACTACAGAATGTTCAGAACATCTATGTGAAATAATTCGATCACTACTAAGCATATAGTGTACAACAAAGCAAATGAATCAAGTAAAATATGTGTTCACCTCGCTTAACAATTTATTGTCGATTAAGTTTGGTTAGAGCATGTGTTCCTTTCATGTAGTATTTATGATACTATAAATTAAGCCATGTCAAATATTACTCACAAACAAGACAAATGGAGAGCCTGGTAGGGCCATTACCCACACCCTGTTCTCGTCAGCTTCAACAGTGGAACGGTGGGGATAGTACTCGGCTCAAGCAGCAACTGTCACAAGATCATCGCCACTCCTTCCAACCTAGCAGATACCTGGGAAACAAGCTTGGAAAGCATGAATCATCGGAGCAGATCATGGGCTTGCATCAATCATTTCAGAATATGTACCCCCAAAATAATTTCAGGTTCAAACCAAAGCGCACAAAATGTACAGTTAATGGCAAAGAAAGCTAGACACAGATGCGCGGGGAGGCCGAGGTCGCCGATGCGCGGCGGCCGCCAGTCGCCCAGCTCCTTCCTCTTCTCTTCCTGTGGATGGAACACGCTGAAGAAGGAGATCTCGAGCTCAAGCCAGTTGTGGACGACCATCTCAAGCCACTCACCACGCGCCTCCGCCGTCCTCCGTGCGCGCTCCTGCAACGCCTCCTTCGGCCCGTCAGCGCGGCCGTCCCCCACCCTGGCTCTAAGCACCTTGCATGAGTACCAATTTGATTTTCTAAGCATATCTCTAAGCACCTTGCATGAGTACATGCCTTCAGAGTTCACATTGCACAACAGGTAGCTAGTGTAACCGCCTAAGTATGCGATTTAACTCCATTCAGGACTGGTCAGTACCTCAAGCCAAGACCCAAACAAACAATCAAGCCAAGGCAAGCGATGGCAAATATTGCATCTATGTGGTACGGTTCTGGCTGAGCAGCATAGGATGGGAATGGGACAAAAGGTGTCCACTCGTGGTGGACTATTATGCGCTTTACAATTGCTGGATAACTTTGTAGAGGTCGTTGTCGTGGATCGCCAGCAACTCAGGGACTTTCGGGGAGGTGAAGCCCATCTCGTGGAGTGCGTTGTAGGATTTCACAAACTCCTTCACCTGAACAGGACACAAGGTACCAGATTTATTATACTACTTGCAAGTTTTGCTGAAAATTGAAAGCCATGAGAAAAAGTCCTACTACTGAATTAATCGGCATAACACAAAGTCTCCTGAGGGATTCGACTACTGTAGAATTATTTACAATTTTAAACTTTGTGGTTTACAGCTTTACCCAGACTGGACAACATTTTACTCTAAAAAAATGGCCGACTACAATCAATATTTTCTAAATAGACAAGGAGTTTCTTTCCCACAGAGACAACTATTTTAACAAGCTAGGCCAACAGAACAGCAAGCGTAGCTTTACCGTTGAATAGTACATGGTACGGAGAAGTGCATCAAATTGACTACAAATCGTAAGAGCAGTCAGCTGTATGTACCTATTCAATTGGTTTTGGACAAACATTTTGAGCTAGCAGAGCATTGGTTTTAGTAACTGATGATGATGAAAGATAGTTTTGCTAAAGTACAAGATGAACAAGGGGAAAGGAGCATGCCTTCGTTGGATTATCTCCATAATTTAACACGGCAAATGACACAGCTTGACGTCCAAGCCCCATCGAGATATACTTCTCCACAACTGGATCTACTGATGCAGCCTGCATAAAGGCAAAACAGAGGAAAATAAGCCTTCAGAGATATTCTATTATTCATAGATTTTGATAAGGTACTCATCTGCTATAAACATCTGGCAAGTATTTATCATGTGGAAGGATGCAAAGGAGGCGAGGATCCTATAACGGAATCATAAAATTCATTTCAGAGAACAGAAGTTTCATGAAATGCCTGCATCTGCAGGATTTTACTGAAGATACAAATGGGTAAAACCATAAAATAAGAGAGGAAAGAAAGATGAAAGAGAACTTATAACAATAAACACAAGTGATGGCTGGTCTGTCTCTCCCCTGGGTTTTGAACATCTAAAGGACCCAAACATACTATTCAAATTCATCAGAGCTAACCGCACATGAAAGGCTTTCACTTGAACAGAACTATAACAAGTAGATTAACCTATCTTTCAAAAAAAAATGGGTGTAGAAACCATGGTACCAATTCTCACTGCAACAGTCAAATTTAACTGGCAATGGATGGCATGCACTTGACTACATAACTTAAGGTTTTGGGCTTAATAATAGCATGCCTCACTGAAAATTTATAGATGAGACTGGTTTGGAGTCTGAGCAAATAGAAAGTTCAAGCAAAATTTATTTTAGATGCACAGGACGAATGGGCTTCAAGTCTGATCTGATGGAAATTCAAGCACAACACGACTTATAAGTAAATTTGCATAACTAATACAGTCAGTTAGATAGGAAAAAGGGTTAAAAGAACCAACAGAAGGTGCTGCTAGCTTTGAACAAACTGCAAAAGATCATTTTTACATGATTCATCATATTAATGTAAGGCTCCTTAGGCAGAAAGGAGGGAGGGTGAGGGGGAGAAGAAGTGGGAAATATTGTTTACCATAGAAGTAGTGGAAGTTGTGTGTCTTGGCCCTCCTGGTGGCTGTGGTTGTTGTTGTGTTGGTGGTGTCTGCCTTTCAGCCACAAACTTGCCCCAGTTGGGGTTCTCCTTCTCTGCCTTGGCAAGAATCATTCTTTCGTACTCAAAATCGAAATTAAAGGTGCTGCGGGGAACTTCTACCATCTGTGGTGCCAACCGAGGCTGAAAAGATAGCACTGGTTAAAGGATGGAACATTCTCCAAACACTAAGTGGGAAGCGTAACTAACAGAACAGCGCATGCCTTTTAGGTAAAGAATGGATCCATTGCATAAACCATAAAAATTTACAGGATGCTAGATGTATCTAGCAATGGTACATCAGGAAAACCTGACCTGAGATGCCCCCAAAAGTTAACAAAACTTGGCCTCTGCCTATGACATGTGGGTCGGATCAAAGTGATAAATCGTTAATATGTATTAGTCATACTTAAGAAGATCATGAATGGTGCAAATTGGACAGCTAACTGTGACTCCTGGAATGATGCAAACAGTACAATTTCTAAAATTTATTGTCATGCTCTCATTGAGCACACAAAGACATGAAGATTGATCAACCAACATCTCCTGCTGAGATGCACCATACTTTCTTCGTTCCTTCACAATCCCAAGGAGAATGACTGGCAATAGAATTGAGTGATTTCTTGAAGAGGACGGGTGCAGTGCCTACCTGAAGAACACGGGACAGAAGTGGGGTAAACAAGAAGAAACAAACGTAAAAAAACAAACAACTCAAATCGAGATGAATCCAAAAAGGAGAAGAGGTAAAAATACAATCAGTGCAAACTTCAACTTCTGGATAGTGGTTGAGTGGCTAATTATTATCAGAGGACTCAAATATGAACAAACACAAGAACTTGGCAAGAGAACCAACCTCCCATTGTGTTGTGTTGTTGCAGGTTCACCGAACGCCTTGTTGTGCCTAGAGATGAGCAGGCCGGGCAAATTCTCCATGTAATTTGATTTATCTTCTTATAAGCTGGGGAATAAGATGAGCATATAAGATGTTGGCTGAAATGCTATCACGAACAGAATGTCAACATCATAAAACAAAAATGAAACACAAATATCCAAAAATTAAATTCTTCCTAGCTTTATAAGACATATAAGCCACGAGGGACTCATAATTCTATCCAAACAGTACAAGAACCTCTCCCTTTTACCAAAAGAGTAACAATAAGAATCTTGCAGCATATGAAGCACACATTTGTTAATATCTATAATGATGAAGCCAACATATTTCCCTGTAAAAAACTGCAGCCTAGCTAAACAGAAGACGTAAAGAATACAAGTTTCTTAGAAATACCCAAAATATGACCAAAGCTACAACATATTTCTCAGAAATGAGCAGTGCACGGAAACATCTACAACATACCCAAAATATGACCAAAGCTAGCCTGTAGCAAGGAATATCATTACACGTGGAGAGAAGCTTTGAACAGTACTTTAGACTTCTAACCTATATTTAGGTCCAGATCATAATCATAACAACTGAGAAAATACATGAACTGCACTAACCATTCTTTGATTCCACAATTTCAGATTTATCCCTTGTGTTTCTTCCCAGAAAGAATACATCATGAAAACCACTCTACCAGGTCAAGCGCCACCACCATGTCCACCAGCATGATGTCTTGCAGCCTCGGTGACAATGACGGCGAAGCGCATCCACAATCGTATCCATAAAAACAACCCAGATTCAACCCAAAGCACACCAAATCTGCAAACAGTGGCACCAATACATATCAGGAGTGGAGAAAATCCTAGATGATGTAGGCACAAAGTAGGAGGAATTTGTCCAGGATCTGAGAGAAAGTGTAGCCTGTTGTTCTTACAATTTATTCTTCCTCGAATTGATATACATTGTATAGTAAGGAGGAATATGAATAAAAGCCAAATATGCTTGATGGTTCCTCATGAACCAACAAACTATAAATAATCATCTGGGAGGCAACACCAACAACTATTTTAAGCAGTTACTCAAGCATGCAACTAAACTCCTGATCTCAACTAATCCCTCTGGTCTGATATATTATTTCATTGTTAGCAAAAGAGAAGATATAGGCTAAAGTAAAATCCTATATCATCTCCTTTGTACAGCAAAAAATGTGTTAATATCCTAAAAGAAATCTAAAGAATGCTGCAGATTGGCACACTGGCCAAGATTAATATCTTTCAAGATTTACAATTAACGTGTAACAGATTCTAACAGTTCAAAATTACCAAGGATGCTGCAGATTGGCACACTCACCAAAGATGAACGGGAGCATCCCGACCTGTGCTCCATCCAAATCTTTCAAAGCCTGCAGTGTCTACACAAACAAAGAGGAAAAGCCCCAAATCAGCTCACCTGATTCACCAAAGAAACAAAAAAAATCGAAGTACACAAACCTGGACTGTAGTTTCCACTCCATATTTTGCCTCTCTTGTGGATCCGACACAATCTTCAAACTAATATAGTACCAAATCTACAGGTTGATAATGGCAAACATGCGTTGCTGCTGCCTCTGCACAAACCCGCGAATTTCCACAAAACTATTAGAGATCAGAGCTCGTCAGCAGCAAGACACGGAAATCTGAATCGCGGCGGACGGACCCATCCATCTCTGGCCAGAGATACAAAGAGAAGAATGGAGGCAAGAAAGGGACGAGCCTTACCTGAAGGTGGATCTGACTTGGTCATCCCTCGCTTGCTTGTCCTGACGCCACACGTACCTCCGCGGTCGTCGCTCGCCGTCCTCTGTCTACCGGCTCTTCTCCACGAGCTGGAGCCCCGGCGTCGTGCTCCTCCACCTGCCCCATGAGACGGAGCCGGAGCTCGCCGCGCCCAACCAAGCCCGCCCACGCCCGCCCTTCCCGAGCTCGCGCCGGCCTCCCCTTCCCTGAGCCGGAGCACGCCGCGGCCGCTCACAGCCGCCCCCGCTCGATCTGAGCTCGCTCGCGCCATGACGGAGAGATTCGGGAGGCGGCTCCACCCGTAACCGCCGTCGTCGCGCCTCCGGCATCTGCGCCGGCACAGTCGCCGCGCCGCTCCGTCCCGAGCGTCCGGTGTCGCCGCGCGGGGGAGAAGGAGATCGCCATTGGGGAGGAGAGGGGCGGGGAGGATTGGGGGTCGTCCACGGCTCCACGCCGATCTAGGTTTTCACCGTCTCCCGTGGTAGGAGACGGAAGGCGACGCGAATGAGCACCCTAGGCTGCCTCTGATGGCCGGGTCCCAAACGAAGCTGGCCCCAGTCGTCATTGGCTCCGTAGGACACAGAAGAAGTGAGAAAAAAATGACCGATTGGACGGCTGCAGTGAAAAGCGGGATTGGCGCTGGTGGAACGAACGAACCAGATGGATTTGCCCCTCTCAGAGCCCTTGCATGCCCGGGTAGTATTAGAACATTTATAGGAGAAATTTCCTTCCTTAGGTGCACCTGTAATCTCCGGTGCTTCTGGTTTTACACGATCGTGGCTCTTTCATCCATTTTTTACAAGAACTACGTGTCACGCAGCTGTGATTTCGGGACGGTTCCGCCGCTTTAACCGGATCTTTTTTTCCTCTGCTGACCTCTCTCGAAGGACCCGTGTCAGCGTTTTGTGGAATACCATCTCTACCATGTACCACTGCTTCGACGAGCTCCAACAACGCCGAACCTCCCCGTCCTCCCATGCCTCCGCCGGCCGGCGTACCTCTTGCATGGTCTCCCTTGCAGATTCCCCCGCCGCCGCACCAAACCCTTGCCCCAATCGTGATGATGTGCTGGAACTCTACTGCCGTCTCTCCTGCGGCGGCTCGCCTCCAGCCGATCCGGCTCGCCGCCGGTAAGGTTCAGCGAGAATCGGCCGTTCCAGCTCCGGCGGCCATTATTTCGGCACATGCGGCTACTACACCTCCAGGGCGCCGCCGGGACAAGGAGGAGGCTGCCTCGCTGCACCCTCCCGGCCTCCCCATGGGACAAGGAGGAGGTTGCCGGCGCACGGGAGGCTTGCAGGCGACACCAGCCACGTCGAGGAGCAGGTATGCTGCCTGACTGCACCCTCCTCTCGGTTCTCTCTCTGCCCTCCCCTCTCTCTCATCGAACAATGGGTGCAGCGAGGAGCATATGGACGCAATGACCACGGCCCGGCGATGAGAGTGGAGCGGTCGACGAGGATGCATATGGCCACGACGCCAGGTGAGCTCGATCTTCGATGTCGGATTTTTCTTTTTCTTAAATTTAATTTTTCTGGTCCTGATCTTGCTATGAAATTTGGGGATTTTGGTTTGGTCAACATGGATTTCGGATGTGGCGACAAGGTAGATGATGTGGAGTACAACCGCGCATCAGGCTACATATTGATTCATATCAGTTTCCTCTCTCTATCGCTTCAATTTCAGTCCAATGGTAGCTTATTTTTCCTATTCAGTTCTATTGATTATCTTGCATATTGTACTTTTCCGAAGTCTATTAGATGCATGTCCTTGCTGCAAATAAACGTTAGGAAAATCTGCTCCTTTGACCGTTCTTTTTGGCATTTACAGTACCATATTCAATGATTCTTCTGCTCAATCTGCCCTTTGCCATTTAGAGTTGCATATTCCGGATGTTAGGAAAAATCATTTGGCATCTTTCTCATATGCAACAGCTGTTTGTGTTTTTTCTTTTGAAGGCAAAGCGGTAAACACATGGAGAAAAGCAAACCTAACTCGATTTCTTTTGTCTATTTGCAGTTGTGTGAGTAGCTATTTGGTAGCTAGGCCCGGAGGTTGATAGGCCAAGAAATCATTGGAAGCTGTTGCTTCACCTTGCTGAGCTGCAGGTTCAGCTGCTGAGTGAGCTCTGTTGCTTCTCTTCTCCTCATGTGTAATTTTTTCATGCTGCTACTTTAGATGGTGGTGTATGGTTTGCTGCACATGATCATACATGCCTAGCTGTGTACATCTGTTCACCGATAAGCATGCCGCCACGGGCGAGCAAACAATACCTGTCGCGCCACCATGCCCATGGCAGCCATCGGGTGTCCATTGGGGTGAGCTCTCTCTCTTCCCCTCTTCTATGGTATTTGTTCCGATGTTTCCTTCCACATTGTTTGGAGCATATCAGCCAGAGGTCATGCGATAGACCTTTAGATAGACTCATTTAAGCACTATAAATCAACAAGGTTATGAGTGTTGTGCCCTTATAGGCAACAGTCCAAAAAGGACATGGTTATTTTATTTTCAAAATTTTAAAATGCTCACCTGCTAATGCTGACATGCTTCATCTGACACTGGTAGCCTTCATGGCTGTCCTTAGAAAAGATATGATGAGAAGCGAAAAAATTGCATATGGTGTCAACGGGACAGATCATCATGCAACAATCAGATGTCTTATTTCAGTCCATTGTTTGATTCAAATAAGAAGTATAATTAGTGATTAATTTTAAGTTGTTGTTGGAGAGATATTTGTGATACATCTATGTTTTCAAAGGGGGTTTTCTTTTTGCCTTGAAATAAAATGCATCTAGCCAACTCTTGAAGTTGGCCTCAAGGGCAGTGAAGGCAACACCCAGGATTCCCAAATTATGTTAAAGGATTCTTCCTTTATAAGCTGAGAGCTGCCAAATCGTACTGCAGTTTAATTATATTTCTTATTGTGCACTCTGACTGTTAGTTGGCGTCGCTTTCAGGTTTTTTCTAAGCAATGCAGCGCCATTATTTACTTTATTCTAATGTTTGTTACATTCATATTTCTATTTTAATGATTCGATGATATATTCTCACGACCATTATATTGATCACTATTGACTTGGAAATTCATGAAATTCATCTTTCAATAGTCACCAATTTAATAACCATTTTACAGTATGCCTTCATTGTTATTATAATAGATGCATCTTCTCAAGCATTATATTTTCTTACTATGAATTTCCTATCCAGGACCACGAGAGTCGAACACACTCTATTTTGTTATAGCTGAATTTGTCCTTTCCATCGTGCTAACTTCTTTTGAGTGTCGAGGATAGCTGATGTCGGTTACTGTGCAACTTTCTTTTCTAAACACAAGGAATACAAATTACTTTCTTTTGAAAAAAGGCAGCACCTCCTCAGAAAACAACACATATTAATTTACCTTGGAAGTTTGGGTTCATTGGACATTTGTATTATGAATAATGGTTACAAATTTTTGCGGTTGGTTTTCATTTTTCTCAATTTTTGGTAACTTTGCTCTCGTATTTATTTGTTGGACCAGTGGATGCAAGACTTTGATGCCTTTCAGACAGGTATGGATTCTGATTCATCGTACCCTCTTAATTTACCCGGAGTCTCTCTATTGGGTTGTGTCAGGTAGGTGGCTGAACTGGACAAGGCGTTTACTTAGGAGTGTTTAGGAAGGCCGACAATGAGTGGTGTTTGTTTCTAGGTCATTTTTGTGGGAATGAACTGCTGCGATATCACTACGTGACTGACTTTTATTAGTCTATAAATCAACTTGCACTTCTTTGAAGAGACTAATCAAGATTGACCTAAGTTCTAGCTGCTGATTTGTATGAACTGCTAAATTGTGAGACAATATTGCACAACGGGAGCTACACGCCAGAGGTATGCCACACTTCTGAAAAGAAAGTCAACATGCAACATGGAGATTATACCAAAGTTTCAGTACCTCGGCTTGGACAGAAATCAGGCAGACCACCTTGCACTTCTGGCCCCTTCTATCTGCTCAGCTCTTTCGTCATTCAGTGAAAGCTTAGATCTATAATTTTCCTAATTATAGAAGGCAAATTCTCAGCATTATGATTTATGGGAAAGACCTAAATTAGCAAGTTTTGTCTCCTCTGCTACATATTAGACCTTTTTGGCTTATGATGCAACCTGCATACCAAATTGTTGCAAGCATCAGTATCATCCTATGGGCGCGGTGTGCCAGTGTGCCTTATGTCTATCATACGGAAATTCTTACTTGCTACTCTACTAGCTTAGAGAATGAATTCTTTCCTATATTGGTGTTCTCCTTGACATTGGACAATAATGGAACAGGACCAGGATTCTTATATTGATGCTCTGTATGGTTCGTTAGCTGAGAACTATTCAGCTGCTTCATATTTGGCTCAACATGCTATACTATTATAACCTTTTCCTACTAACAATGTCGCTAACAATATATGATTTGGTTCTTTCTGAAGTCCCCGGAGTTGCAAGAGGGCTTGACAGTTGTGATATATGCAAGGACAATGGACCATATTACTGATGCAGATTTATTATATCCTCAAGAGTTCCTTCTTTCTGTTGATCTTAGTAATTTCCCACTGCACAAGATTTGTCTCGAGGTTAGCATGCCTGTAATTTGTAAGAAACATCAGGACTATGTAACCGGACACTTCAGAGTTACAAATTATGACAGGAAACAACAAGGGACAATGTGTATGCATACCAAGAATGGTACTGAATGCACCTTCTTCCAAGTAGCCTTCTATGCTGCACTGTCTGCAGTACCCAGTCTGCCTCTGTTGCACTGGGATTATCAATAAAATTCAGGACCAACCCCTCGACAGCTGCCAGTTCACCAAAACCTGTGTTTTCTCACGGCCAGTTCTATGCAGCCATCGCAACTTAAGAGTGACATCGAGAAAACTGGTAACAAATGGGTATTTTGCAGCGATAGCCAGGACCAGAAGTATAGCATATCAACAAGTGTTGACTGTCTGCAAGAACGCCAATCTAGAATTATGGATTAAGTACGATCGTATTGATTCTACCCTCTCTGAACTTTTTAAGATGTCTACTTCATGTAGCTCCATCTGTGAATAATCAAAATGTCCTGTACTGCTTTCCAACTTTCCAGCTATTGCTCATAAGATGAGTGGCAAGCTATTTTTCACCTTCCACTCATGCGAAGGATTGCTATTTTCTAGCTATCAACTATCTAACAGTAACAATAAAATTTCCAGTTAATGATTTTTAACACCAAGTCTGTAATACAATCTTCTGCTGCAAAGCAACTAAGTCATGTATGATACCACTTCTAAGTACACACAAAGATTATAAACACTTGCTTACGTGTGCTTAGGCCCAATATGTTATTAAAACAACATTTCACCCACGGGCGCGGCGTGTCGCCGCGCCGAAGGCTTCCTAGTCATCACATTATGGCCATATCACATCACCAAACCCTGCAAAAACAAGTTAGACGTCTCTAATTTGGTTTGCATATTTTACGTGGTTTAGGGTTTTCGAGAGAGATCTAATCTACCTACGAACATGAACCACAACGTTGATACTAATGTTTTCAATAGAAGAGTAAATTGAATCTTCACTATAGTAGGAGAGACAGACACCCGCAAAGCCTCTTATGCAATACAAGTTGCATGTCGAACGAGGAACAAGTCTCATGAACGCGGTCATGTAAAGTTAGTCCGAGCCGCTTCATCCCACTATGCCACAAAGATGCAAAGTACTCAAACTAAAGATAACAAGAGCATCAACGCCCACAAAACCATTGTGTTCTACTCGTGCAACCATCTATGCATAGACACGGCTCTGATACCACTGTAGGATAACGTTGCATAGAAAACAAAAATTTTCCTACCGCGAACACGCAATCCAAGCCAAGATGCAATCTAGAAGACGGTAGCAACGAGGGGGTATCGAGTCTCACCCTTGAAGAGATTCCAAAGCCTACAAGATGAGGCTCTTGTTGCTGCGGTAGACGTTCACTTGCCGCTTGCAAAAGCGCATAGAAGATCTTGATCACGATCGATTCCGGCGCCACGAACGGGCACCACCTCCGTACTCGGTCACACGTTCGGTTGTTGATGAAGACGACGTCCACCTCCCGTTCCAGCGGGCAGTGGAAGTAGTAGCTCCTCTTGAATCCGACAGCACGACGACGTGGTGTCGGTGGCGGTGGAGAACTCCGGCGGAGCTTCGCTAAAGCTACGCGGAAGATATGGAGGAGAGGGGGGCGGCTAGGGTTTGGGAGGGGGTGGCCGGCCTCAAGGGGGTGCGGCCAACTTGTGGCTTTGGTGTGTCCGGGCCCCTCCCCTATGCCCCTCATTATATAGGTGGAACCCCAAGTGTTGGTATCCAAGTCTTCGAATAAGACCCGAACCAAAAACCTTCCATATGGAGGGGAAACCTAGCCAAGCTAGGACTCCCACTAGAGGTGGGAGTTCCACCTCCCATATGGGAGGGTGGCCGGCCCCCTAAGGGGGAGTCCACTTGGGACTCCTCCCCCACTAGGGTTGGCCGGCCATGGTGGTGGAGTCTCATGTGGACTCCACCTTCCTTGGTGGTTTCTTCCGGACTTTTCTAGAACCTTCTAGAACCTTCCATAGAACCTTCCGCGACATTTTAATTCACATAAAATGACATTCTATATATGAATCTTATTCTCCGGACCATTCCGGAACTCCTCGTGATGTCCGGGATCTCATCCGGGACTCCGAACAAATATTCGAACTCCATTCCATATTCAAGTACTACCATTTCAACATCCAACTTTAAGTGTGTCACCCTACGGTTCGTGAACTATGCGGACATGGTTGAGTACTCACTCCGACCAATAACCAATAGCGGGATCTGGAGATCCATAATGGCTCCCACATATTCAACGATGACTTTAGTGATCGAATGAACCATTCACATACAATACCAATTCCCTTTGTCACGCGATATTTTACTTGTCCGAGGTTTGATCTTCGGTATCACTCTATACCTTGTTCAACCTCGTCTCCTGACAAGTACTCTTTACTCGTACCGTGGTATGTGGTCTCTTATGAACTTATTCATATGCTTGCAAGACATTAGACGACATTCCACCGAGAGGGCCCAGAGTATATCTATCCGTCATCGGGATGGACAAATCCCACTGTTGATCCATATATCTCAACTCATACTTTCCGGATACTTAATCCCACCTTTATAGCCACCCATTTACGCAGTGGTGTTTGGTGTAATCAAAGTACCTTTCCGGTATAAGTGATTTACATGATCTCATGGTCATAAGGACTAGGTAACTATGTATCGAAAGCTCATAGCAAATAACTTAATGACGAGATCTTATTCTACGCTTAATTGGGTGTGTCCATTACATCATTCATACAATGACATAACCTTGTTATTAATAACATCCAATGTTCATGATTATGAAACTAATCATCCATTAATCAACAAGCTAGTTTAAGAGGCATATTAGGGACTTCTTGTTGTCTACATATCACACATGTACTAATGTTTCGGTTAATACAATTATAGCATGATATATAAACATTTATCATAAACATAAAGATATAAATAATAACCACTTTATTATTGCCTCTAGGGCATATCTCCTTCAATTGTTTCCAAGTACTTGCCTCCAACCTTTTCAGCTCAGCAAAGGAGGAAATTCTTTTATGACTTGAGGCATTATTTTTGGGATGACCCACACTTATACAAAGAAGGAGTGGATTGTGTTATGCGAAGATGTGTCCCCGAATATGAACAACAAGAGATACTGAGTAAGTGTCATGGTAGTGTTTATGGAGGACATCACGCCGGAGATAGAACCGCACAAAAGGTTCTACAGTCAGGTTTTTATTGGCAAACTCTCTTTAAAGATGCAAGAAAGTTTATTTTATCTTGTGATGAATGTCAAAGAGTTGGTAATATCTCTAGACGCAATGAAATGCCTATGAATTATACTCTTGTTATTGAACCATTTGATTGTTGGGGATTTGACTTCATGGGTCCTTTCCCTTCTTCAGAAGGTAACACTCATATACTTGTTGTTGTTGATTATGTTACTAAATGGGTGGAAGCCATACCCACAAAAAGTGCTGATGGTGAGACCTCTTTAAAAATTCTTTTAGATGTTATTTTTGCTAGGTTTGGAGTACCTAGATATCTTATGACTGATGGAGGTTCTCATTTTATTCATGGTGGTTTTAGAAAAACTCTTGCTAAATATGGTATTAATCATAGAATTGCTTCAGCTTATCATCCTCAAAATAGTGAGCAAGTAGAATTATCAAATAGAGAAATTAAATCTATCTTGCAAAAGACTGTTAATAAATCTAGGAAAAATTGGGCTAGTAAGTTGAAGGAAGCGTTGTGGGCTTATAGAACTGCTTATAAAAATCCTATGGGTATGTTTCCTTATAAAATGGTTTATGGAAAAGCTTGTCATTTACCTTTAGAGCTAGAGCACAAAGCTTATTGGGCTGTAAGAGAACTTAATAAAGATTTTAAACTTGCCGATAAGAAAAGGTTGCTACAATTAAGTTCTTTAGATGAGTGGAGAAGTGAAGCTTATGAAAATGCTACACTTTTTAAGGAGAAAGTTAAGAAATGACATGATAGAAGAATTATTAAAAGAGAATTTAATATCGGAGATAAAATCCTATTGTATCGGTCTCGTCTCAGATTTTTTGCAGGGAAATTACTCTCAAAATGGGAAGGACCATATGTCATTGTGGAGGTGTATCGTTCAGGGGCAATAAAAATTGCTTCACTGAAAGATGATGCCACACAAGTGGTGAATGGACAAATACTCAAACATTATATTTCTGGAGATTCTTATAATGAAGATGTTGATGTTATTCGAGTGGTGATTCCGGAAACTTTCATCAAAGATCAAATTGATAGTTCTGCAGAGTTCGACTTCGAATAGGTAACAGTTTTGGTAGTAAAAGTTCACGTAACTTTCCGAACAATATTTTTGCTATTTTTAGAAAATATGAAAAATTACGAGATCGAATCGGAGTGGAGGAGGCGCACGAGGGCGCGTCCCCACCTGGTGGCGCGGGCCCCACCCTGGCCGCGCCGCCATATGGGGACGGCTCCTCAGAGTCCCTCTCCCACACGGGTTCGACCTGGTACTTTCCCTTTGTCATGAATTTTTTTGTTATATAATCCCCTGGACCCCCTGAGGTCCGTATATCGTCTTCTCGTCGTGTTTCGTTTCGAGCTGTTTTCTGCCAGATATTGATTTCAGATCTAGGGCCACCATGTCTTCGTCGGGAACTCCGAAGGACAGCTTCTTTGAGAACGTCGTCAACCCGTACATGAACGAGCTGAAGATGCATCCCAAGGAATCGCTACTCATAGATGGAGAGTTGTAGATAGATAAACTAGAACAAGAGGTCTTCACCTACAAGAAGATGGCTGAACGTGAAGTGGACATCTTCCACAAAATTGTGTCCGAACTTATTGATGAACACAAGAAGGAGACTACAAAGCCGTGGGGCGATATCCTCTCGCTTCACAACACTACCAACAAACTCCAAGCGCAACTTTGTGATGTTCAGAATCAAAACTGTGAGTATGAAAACAGGTTTAAACACATAAGCTATGCTGCCAGTTTCAAGATTCCTGAGACCAAGACGTCGTTTGTTGATGGAGAGCCTCTTCCTTGGAAGTCTGATGATGGGAAGAATTCACCACCATCACCGAAGGAGTAATTCATCATTGGTATTGGCACACCCTTGGCTTGTTCCAAGCTTGGGGGGAGTGCCACGGTATCACATCATCACTATCTTTTACCTTTTTACTTTCAAGTAGTGTCATATCATGAGTAGGGAAGTTATCATATAAGATGGTTTGCAGTGTGGAAGTATCTCTCTTTTAGTTGGTTATCTATGTATCCCTTGGTGTGAGTTATCGTTATGAAATATTAATGAGAAGTTTTATCATTTACTTTTTGCACACCTTATTTTAGTTTGCAATTTCTGTTATATGATTGATCTTGTTGTTAGTATTGATATCACTTTGGGAGCATCAAGTAAATCTATTTGGTTTTAGAAAACTTAGCATTGGTCAACATCAACAATACTTTGAGGCTTAAGTAGAAAAGAGGGAAGTACATGTAGATATATTATTTCATTATCTTTCTTTCTTGTTAACTAATGAGCTTAGTATTCTGAAGTTAAAATTGTTTGTGCTTACAAGGAAGATGCATGATTGTTTCTATCACATGTATATTTATTTGTTTCCCTCAACTCTTATGCTTACTAAACCAACCTTGCTAGCTAAAGACCTGTACTGAGAGGGAATGCTTCTCGTGCATCCAAAACCTTAAACCAAACCCATGCCATTTGTGTCCACCATAACTACATATTATGTGGTATTTTGCGCCACTCCAAGTAAATATTTCATGTGCTACCTTTAAACAATTTAAAAGTTATTATCTCTTATTGGTGTCAATGTTTTATAGCTCATGAGGAAGTATGTGGTGTTTTATCTTTCAATCTTGTTGAACAGACTTTCACCAATGGACTAGTGGCATATACATCCGCTTATCCAATAATTTTGCAAAAAGAGCTGGCAACGGGGTGCCCAGCCCCAATTAATAACTTTCATTAATAATTCTCTTCACATGTTTTGCCCTGATTTATCAGTAAGCAACTTAATTTTGCAATAGACACTCATCCATGGTATGTGAAATGTTGGAAGGCACCCGAGGATTCGGTTAGCCATGGCTTGTGAAAGCAAAGGTTGGGAGGAGTGTCATCCATAAATAAAACTAAAGTACATGTGTAAACAAAAGAGAAGAGGGATGATCTACCTCGCTGGTAGAGATAACGTCCTTCATGGGAGCTGCTCTTGAAAGTCTGGTTGACAAGGGGGTTAGAGTGCCCACTACCATTCGTTGACAACAACAAACACCTCTCAAAACCTTATTTTTATGCTCTCTATATGATTTAAAAAAACTTGAAAAGCTCTAGCACATGATTTAATCCCTGCTTCCCTCTGCGAAGGGCCTATCTTTTACCTTTATGTTGAGTCAGTAAACCTATTTCCCTCTATCTCAAGCAAGCAATTGAGTTGTTGTGATCCAACCATTTATATTGTGATCTATTTAATCATGTCTTTTATTCTTCCTTGTTTAGTACAAATTTTATCTGAATGAATATGACTTTGAAGGTTATCAATGATTATGAGGAGATTGTTATGATTGAGCATGTAAGTTCTGCCATATAGGCTCTAATATAAAGGCTCTGCTCGAAAGATAAGTACAATCTGTTAATTGTTCTTTGACCAAGAACGAAGTTTGCCATCACCAATTATGATTTCCTATGCACCTTTATTTGTGATTTCCCTTTACTTGTTTCAAGTTGAGTTATATGAGGAAGTTGTTTACTAGAATGTCTTGTATGAATTAATAAATGTGATGTTGCTTGTCCGCATTTTATTTATCGACTCTTCACTCCATAAACATGTGGTCTTGTTTACTGAGTTCAGTTTCGCTTGGGGACAAGCGAGGTCTAAGCTTGGGGGGAGTTGATACGTCCATTTTGCATCACTATTTTATATCATAATTTACTCTTATTCATTGATATATTTCATATTTAGAGATGATACTTATGTTATTTCACCTATTTTGCATGTTTCATGATTATTGGAGGATTACTCACCGGAGTCAGAATTCTGCTGGAAAAAGCACCGTCAGGATGCAATATTTCTGAAGATCAACAATTGACGAAAAATATACCGAAGCTCCTATTTTTCCAGATGACGGAGCCAGCCAAAAGGGGAGGCCGAGGAGGGCCGTCATGGGCCTTCCCCATGGGCCGGCGCGGCCACCAAGGCCGGCGCGCCGCCACGTGGGGAGGGGGCCCACAACCCCCTCGGCCATCGCCCTTTCGCGTACTTCATCTCCCAGAAACCCTAAGGTGCGGGGGGACATCGAGGATAGTCATCACCACCTCCTCGATGCGGAAAACACCAAAGAGAAAAGAGCTCTCCGGCAGGCAGAAATCTGCCGGGGAAATTCCCTCCCGGAGGGGGAAATCGTCGCCATCGTCACCGTCATCGAGCTGGACTTCATTGGGATCATCATCATCATCTCCACCACCTTCACCGTCATCTCCACCGCTGCACCTCGTCTCCGCTGTAACATCTAGGGTTGAATCTTGAGTATTTCATAGGGGAAACTCTCCCGGTGTTGATTACTCCTTGTTATTGATGCTATTGAGTGAAACCGTTGAATCAAGGTTTATGTTCAGATTGTTATCCATCATCATATCACCTCTGATCATGTTCCATATGATGTCTTGTGAGTAGTTCGTTTAGTTCTTTAGGACATGGGTGAAGTCTAAATGTTAGTAGTGAACTATGTTGAGTAATATTTAATGGTTTGATATTTAAGTTGTGGTGTTATTCTTCTAGTGGTGTCATGTGAACGTCGACTGCATGATACTTCACCTTTATGGGCCTAGGAGAATGTATCTTGTATTCGTTTGTGGGGTTGCCGGAGTGACAGCAACCTGAACCCCCGTTGGTACATCGATGCAAGAGGGATAGCAGGATCTCAGAGTTTAAGGCTGTGGTTAGATTTATCTTAATTACTTTCTTGTATTTGCGGGTGCTTGCAAGGGGTTTAATCACAAGTATGTATTAGTCCTAGGAAGGGCGGTGCATTAGCATAGGTTCACCCACACAACACTTATCAAAACAATGAAGATTAATCAACTATATGAAGCGAAAGCAGTAGACTAAATTTCCGTGTGTCCTCAAGAACGTTTGGTTATCATAAGTAAACAAACCAGCTTGTCCTTTGTGCTAAAAAGGATTGGGCCACTTGCTGCAATTAGTATTCTCGCATTTTACTTACTTGTATTTTATTTATCTGCTATATCAAAACCTCCTGAAAACTTGTCTGTGAGTATTTACAGTGAATTCTTCATCGAAACTGCTTGTCAACACCTTCTGCTCCTCGTTGGGTTCGACACTCTTATTTATCGAAAGTACTACGATACACCCCCTATACTTGTGGCTCATCAATGTCCGATGATGAAGACGACGAGGTCGCGGGCGAAGACGAGCGTGAAGCTCTGCCACGACCACAACCACGGCCGCGACCTCGGCCTCTGCCTTTGCCTCTACCAGCCAGGGTGTCGACTCTTGAGATGGTGGCGTCTAGGGTTGGGAAGAGAGGCACTAGGGTTTGTTTGTGAGGGACGATGAGAGAGTGCCCCTTTTTATAGGCCGGAGAGAGGCGGGGGAGTGGTGGCGCTAATTAACGTCGGCATGCAGAGCTAGGCGTGACGAGACGCTTCGTTGCACCTCTGCGGGAACTGCATCGTTGCTGCGCGCCAATAACTTCCGTCGCGAGGTAGGCGACGGTTAGGTTAAACTTCAATGTGCCACTAACGTATCGGTCTCACCACTCCTCACCTCATTTTTCGTTATGTCCGGCATGCCCGAAGCGTCCCCTATTGTAGCGGTAACGGGCTCGGGACATTAGACACCGTATTTGGCCGCGTCGAACGGAAATAACCTTTGAACGCGCGGCTAAAAACGATTTTTTATCCGGCGTACCCCAAATCCTTCTGAGAAACGCATTAGGAAACACGGCCGAATATGCTCTTAGCTTGAGCGGCCTCGCAAGACGCATCCTCATGGGCAACACCATATGCAACCCAACAAGAGGTACAACTTTTCTTTTTTTTTTTCTCTCGGGGAATGAGGACTGCTTTTCATTATACTTTTTAATAAATGATTAAAAATATATCTACTTTGCATTTATTTATAAAGATAGTATATTCACTAAAAAATTGAAGTCATATACATTTTTTGGAATCTTGCGAATATTTTTTGAACCAACGAATATTTAGAAATCCCATGAAAGTTTATAACATTGCAAGAGTATATTTTGAACAACGTGAACATTTTTGAAAGCACATGTGAACTTTATGAATTTTTTGTAAAACGTGAAAGTTTATTTTGAACACTATGGCCATTTTTTTTTCTAAATTGCGAACATTGTAAATAAGAACATTTATCTCAGTTAAACCGGTTTTCAAGAAAAAAACATTAATCTCATTTGAATAATTTTGAAAACATTTATATTATTTAAACAATTTCTTGAAAACATTTATCTCATTTAAATTATTTTTCAATATGAATATTTATGCCATGAAAAAACTAGTAATAATTATTTTTTCCACAACATCTACTTTTTAAATATAAAAGCGAAAAAATACAAAAGGAGAAAGAAAACAGGAAAAAGAAATAACAAGGGAAAAAGAAAAAATATAGCAAAAAGTAAAATAAAAAAAGTAGAAAATAGAAAATAGAAAAAGTAAGAAGGAACAGGAAAGCAGAAATGAAAATCAAGAAAAAAATGCAAACATAAAAAACAGTAAATCACCCGAATAGACCCTGCTGGGCCGGCCCACTGCGGGTGGGAAGGTCCGCAGAGCGCATACCGGTCTGCATTGGGCGAGAAATAGAATTCGGCCGTAACCACAGGACGGTCCTGGAACTTGTGCAGCCCATCTTATCCCAGAGCAAATTAGCCCAGCTGCTCAGTCGCCAGTTTCCCTTTCTCCCTCACGCTTTTCCGAAAGGAAGAAAATCGCATCCAAATCCGTGTGAGCACCAAATCCACCACGAGCACGAGCCCTAGGGCAACCCAGATTCGCGCAGCCCACCTCGTAGCCGAGCATTCCGCGTCAGATCGGATCGAAGCTGCGGCGGCGGAGATGGCGGCCGGCAAACTGGCTCCGGTGAAGGTGAACTACTGCGGCGTCTGCGGCCTCCCCGCCGAGTACTGCGAGTTCGGCCCCGACTTCGAGCGCTGCAAGCCGTGGCTCCGCGCGCACGCGCCCGGCGTCTACCCGGAGGAACTCGTCGCCTCCTCCTCCGGTTCGACTCGCTGACCTAACTGCCTGGCTTATTATTCCTGTTGCATGCTTTTGTTTGTGCTATCGACTTCTAATAATGCGTGTGGTGGTCCGGTTGATCCGTTCTGGCGTCAAGGCGGAAGCGAGAAGGACGTAGACAAGGTTGGCGAGCGCCTGCAAGGCGTCGGTATCTCCACCGCCGATGGCTCCTCCAGCACAGGTTGGTATGAGCTCGTATTGTTGTACTCTTAGGGAGTGGCGAGTGTGGATGTGAATCTTCTATATAGGACGACTTCGGTCAAAATTGATGTTTGCTGTGTTTGCAGGGGGTGCCTCGGCATCTAAGCAGGAAGACGTGAAACGCCTGCCTGGTGGTAAGCTCAAGAAAAAGGTTGGTTCCCTTACATACTTCCCACGGTTCACTTTCGAGCTGTCTAACTTCACTCCTAGATGTTAGTCTGAAATTAAGGAATTGCTTGTGACGATTTGTCCAGTCCAGCTTTTGAGCTAATTTCATGTTTGACTTCAGGACTAGTTAGCTGAGCATGTGGTATTGTGATGTGCCCATTTTATTTATGCCCAATCACTGTGTACTAATGTCTTTGTTTGAGTTTCGGCAAGTTTAAATCCATCCATGCAGTATATTGGTGGATGATGTTCCCTTCTTATGTATAGGACAAGCAAGAGGTTATTATTGAGAAGATTGTCCGCAACAAGCGCAAATGTGTTACCGTGGTGAAAGGCCTTGAATTGTTTGGTGAGTGCTGTTGATAAGCCATCTTATCTTGTTTAAGAGTCAAATTGGTACTCACTAACCGTGAAGTAAACAGAACGAGTATGGATTTATTTGAAACGCTGCAAGAAGAGATTGTTCTTTAGATGCTAGATCCAGGCTTAAGCTTAACCTGTTTTGAAGCTCCCTGATGGCAGTGTTTGCCATTGAAGTTGGCCATAGTTTAATGGATCATGTTGATTCCTGAAATTTTAGGTGTCAAGCTGAGTGATGCTTCAAAGAAGCTCGGAAAGAAGTTCGCTACTGGAGCTTCTGTTGTCAAGGTATATTAGACTTATTAGTAATATCTATTAGATTGTGAAGGCTTTGCATGTTCATTAATGCTTTGCTTAATTGTCTCTGCTATAATGTGTTTCCCAGGGCCCAACCGAGAAGGAGCAAATTGATGTGCAAGGGGACATATCATATGATGTTGTAGAGTTCATTACTGATACATGGCCCGACGTAATTTATCTTTCATCTCTTCATCGTTTTATCATGGATTATGTTTCCTCTATGCTTTTGTAGACGGTAGCTTTCTGATACGTTCTGAACTTTTGAATTTTGATTTGGTTTCACACGAACACTAGAAAATAACAGCTTATCTAATGGAACAAAATCAATTTACTGTACCTCACCCCCTCCATAATATAAGATGTTATTACAACCTGATTGGTTATAATAACAACTTATATTACGGGACGGAGGGAATAGTACTTAGTTACTCCCTGCTTTGTATAGGAGTGGAGTACCATGGTAGCTTTTTGGTGATCTTGCTACCAGTCACTGTTATTATGGATAATAGAGTGTAGATTTATCTTTTCGGCCCAATGATGTACTCTGCATTTGTCATACTTTACTGAGATGGTTAAAGCCTTTTAAGGTAGGTACTAATGAGCCTATCTCCATATGGTTCAGCCTTCAACTCCTGTCCTCAAGACAAACAATCGCTTAGTCTTCATTAATTTCTGATATAGGTTTCCTTTCTAACGAGATATGCCTGTCTATTTTAAATCTCAGTCAGTAATTCATTCAAACTTTAGGCTACGAAGGAGTACAATCTGATGTTACACCTTTAGACTGCAATACTTATTTGAATGATATTTGAGTTCAGCAGCTATCACCTTAATCTCATTACTGTAGCTGCTATATTTTGTTAATATTGATGTCTTCATGGAAGGTAGTATGGTGATACTCGTTCTGTTCTCATTGCTTTTTTTATTACTTTCTAGGTACCTGAATCGGCCATATATTTCATTGAAGATGGAAGGAAGGTCGCTGCTGCTTAAATCTTGTATGGTTTAGAAGCCAAAGCACCAGTGGAGTTACAGATATAGTGGAAATATAAGGAAAGAGATGGCTATCAGTGTTAAGGCATGTCTGGACATGAGTCGATCTCTATCTCCTAAAGACACAACTCTTCTTTATAATTTCTGAGCTAAGTTCACATATGGTGTTTTACCTACCACTGGAAGTCTGGCACCATGCCACCGTGTATGAAATTTGTTTAAGAGTTGAGTTTGTACAACCGAGTATTATGGTATCCATAATCTATTTGAAGCTGCATTGTTAAGAAATCAGAGTTTCAGACCAATTCCGTGCAATCAATTTCCTAACATGCAGAGTTGAGTGCAATAGAAGTGCATCAGCATTTTCTGCTTTTAAAGAAATAATATGATGTTCTGGCTTACATTTCTGTTTTGTTTTATTACATCTAGCGTTTCAGTAAGATGGACCTCAATGATGTACATTACCAATTGGCAACTGAACCCCGCCATTAGTGAGGTGATGAGTCTCTTATTGCATCTCCAGTGCCGGTAGCGCTACCGGCAGAGCATCCTCTATTTGGGGATGCTGCTCTCACACCGGCGCTCCTCGTAGGTCAGTCCCGATAGAAATTTAAACTTGAAATGACATTAAAAGCCGAAATTCATACGGAATTTATACAAAAATACTCGAATTTAAACCCAAAAAAAACTTAAACTTAACCCTAATCTATTGGCCGTAGGTTGGGGCGCGTGATGGGCCTGCCTAGTCGTCGTTCTTCACCCTTGCTTCATGCATCTGTCGGTGGAGCATGGCGGCCAGCGTTGCTGTCCCCGCGCAGACAGCCTTTGCCGAGAAGCCTAGGAAGCGTCCCGCCTCCTCCATGGCCACTCGCTGGCGCGAGATCTCGAGGGCGTGCACGAGCTAAGCGTCGTTGATGAACTCCCGCTCCTCCTCCTTCAACCTCCGGAATCGTTGCGCGTTCAACGACGCCAGGATCGCCGCCTGCTGCGGGTCAGCGGGGGCCTGCGGCTGCTCGCCCCACTGCGCCGCCTCCTCCGCCGCATCAGCTTATGCGTCTACGACGTAGGTGTCGTCCCACACCGCGAAGCGTGGGTCAGCTGCATCGTCGGAGCTGTAGTCGGCGACGGGCTGCGGCTCCGGCCCCGGTGATGGTTGAGGCGCCGCAACCAGCGCGCGGCCGTTGAGGCCAAGCATGGAGTACGTCATGCGGAGACGGCGCGACATTTTTGAGGTGGAGAGGAGAGACTGGCGCGGCGGCGGTGGTGAAGACGAGAGAGGACATCGCGGCTACGATGGTGGAGATGAGAGGATAGCACCACGGCGGTGGACGGCGTACGTACTAATAGGAGTGCCAACTACCCGCATTTACGACGGCGTAGGCGAGTGGACACCGTGTGGCCAGTCGCCGCCCTCGTCGCCGCCTCGGTTTCCGCGCGGGAGACCATTAAAAACGCCGACGACCAACCTTCGCGTGTCGCTTCCAATGCGAACCGTCGCGTCCTCTCGCTGACAAGGCGTCCCCATCCGCGAAAACCGTTGTGCCACGAGGCGCCGGCACGTCCAATCCGCGCCCTTCGCGAAGGGTCCGGCATGGGGTTGCCGGCGCTTTTATTGGGCTCGAAAAACGGCCGGCGCTATTTGGGGCGCGCTGGTGCAAGCCCATTTTCGATGTCGCGTCCCCTAAACCGTCCCCCAAAGCGATTTGGGGCGCGCCGGACAAAAAAAAACATTCCCAGCCGCGTCCCCCAACCAGTTTTTTGTCCGACGCGGCCCGATACGGTGTCCGGCGCCCCGAGCCCGTCCCTGCCCCACATGGGACGCTCCGAGCATAACGACTGAAGATGCTCTTAGCACTGCATGCAGACAGAAATCTTGATTCCCAGTAAGTAAGCTGTATTACAGAAAAGGTTTTTTAGACTTAGTTAGTTATTGCGGCCGATTATGTGTATTATTGCTTGTCCGGTTAGATATGTCAGTTTACTGATTATTTGACCTACTTGGTAGCTACTTTTATGGCCAATTGTTTGAGTTATAAACTGAGCTTCCGAACTTGATTGCTTTGCCGACACCCTTGCCACAAGATGCAACAAGTTCAGAAACAAAGGAAAATATATTCCTGCATCTCTCTTCAGGTCTGCCCGAATCCTGAACCATGTGATGTGTGCAGTTGGATATACGCGTATCACACCCTTCTTGCTGGCTGATACCAGCGTGTTGGATCGATCCAAGCAGGATGATGTATGCCGTCGTCGGCTGCAGTGAAATCCTCTGGTCTGGCCAGCAGCAAATGGGAGCGGCGGTCCTGCGTGACCCTCTGTCGGTGCTGTGTAGTACTTCCTGTTCCTGCCCCGGATTGGTGCTGCGCTTCCGGTCATGTTTTGTTCCGGCGCTTTTGTTGATCACGCGACCACGCGAATCTTGTACTGCTGCCTTTTCTTTCTCTTTGACATGATCCCGTGCTAGTGTGCTACTGCTACTTTAATAGTATCATCATCCATGGCTTAGCTAGAATAGTTAATAATGCAATGTCGTTATGAAAGGGGAGAACATATGTAAAACGTAACGTGAGGGGAACTGGCTCGATACCCTTAGGGTTCGGCCTGACTTTATATTTATAGGAGGAATTATACATGTACAAATACAATACCGTATAATACAGGTATAAACAACTATACTATATATCTAACATCCTCCCTCAATCTTAACGGTATCCAACAAGTTAAGATTGCGCCGGCAGACCTCGAATAGCGGCAATGGCAACGGCTTGGTGAAGATGTCCGCGAGTTGATTCTTTGACGAGATGAACCGGATATGTAGTAGCTTCTAAGAAACACGTTCCCTCACAAAATGAAAATCGACTTCGATATGCTTTGTCCGAGCATGGAAGATATGATTCGATGACAAGTATGTAGCACCAATATTATCACACCAAAGAACTGGTGGACGATCCTGTGATATCCCAAGCTCCCAAAGCAATGACTGAATCCATATGAGTTCAGCAGTGACATTAGCAAGTGCCTTGTACTCTGACTCCGTACTCAACCGTGACACTGTGGCTTGCTTGCGAGCACTCCAGGCGATCAAGTTCGGACCATAGAATATGGCATGCCCCCCCCCCCCCCCCCCCCTTGGATCGCCGATCATCAGAGTTTCCAGCCCAATCAACATCAGAAAATGCAGATAGAAAGCTGGAAGAAGAGGCACGAAGATGCACGCCATGAGAAACAGTGAAGCTGACATAGCGCAGAATTCGCTTGACAACATCCCAATGAGGAGAGTGAGGAGACTGCATGTACTGACAGACCTTGTTGACCTCATAGGACAAGTCAGGACGAGTGACAAGAAGATACTGCAGGCCTCCAACAATACTACGATACCGGGTGGCATCCTCAGCTGACAGAAGATCCCCATCTGAACATGACAGCTTTTCAGTAGCAGCCATGGGCGTAGAGACAGGGGTGCACTTAAGCATCCCAACACGACGAAGGAGATCAAGAGCATACTTCTTCTGCATGAGAGAAAGTCCTTCGAATACTGGAGATACCTCCAAACCAAGGAAGTAGCGAAGAGGACCAAGATCCTTCACAGCAAACTCCGACCGAAGACTCTGAATAAGGAGATCAGCAGCAGAACTAGAAGAGCTCACTAGAATGATGTTATCGACATAGACCAGTAAATACATCGTCAGTGCAAGTCGGTGAAGCATAAACAGAGAGGTGTCAGTTGTAGAGGGAGCAAACCCATGAGCACGAAGATCAGTACCAAGGCATGCATACCATGCACGAGGAGCCTGTTTTAAGCCATCGAGCGCATTTATAAGGCGACATAGATGTTGAGGCTGAGCAGGATCAACAAAACCCGGAGGCTGACGCATAAAAACCTCCTCCTCAAGTACTCCATGGAGAAACGCATTCTGAACATCAAGTTGTCGAAGATGCCAACCTTTAGTTACTGCCAAGGAAAGGAGCAACCAAATGGTGGTAGGCTTAACCACCGGACTGAAAGTGTCTTCATAGTCCAGACCCTAACGCTGCTTAAACCCCTTAGCCACAAGACGATCTTTGTATCGCTCAATGGAGCCATTAGAACGGCGCTTGACCTTGAACACCCATCTGAAATCAATGATGTTAAGACCAGGACGAGGAGGAACGAGCTGCCAGGTCTCATTCTGAAGGAGTGCACGATGTTCCTCTTCCATAGTTGTACGCCAGTGAGGAATGCCAAGAGCCTCTTTATAAGTGGAAGGCTCAAGAGTAGGATCAGAAACGCCATGAGTACGACAGGTGGCAAACCAAGCCACGATGCCATCTGTGTGTTTCTTCGGCTGAACAATCCCTGTACGACTCCGTGTTGTAATCCGAGAGGGGGCTGCAGGAGGTGGTGATGGCGAGGGCTTGATACGCGTACAACACGCGACCGTTGGGAACCCCAAGAGGAAGGTGTGATGCGTACAGCGGCAAGTTTTCCCTCAGTATGAAACCAAGGTTTAATCGAACCAGTAGGAGCCAAGAAGCACGTTGAAGGTTGATGGCGGCGAGATGTAGTGCGGCGCAACACCAGGGATTCCGGCGCCAACGTGGAACCTGCACAACACAAACCAAGTACTTTGCCCCAACGAAACAGCGAGGTTGTCAATCTCACCGGCTTGCTGTAACAAAGGATTAGATGTATAGTGTGGAAGATGATTGATTGCAGAAAACAGTAGAACAGTATTGCAGTAGATTGTATTTCAGTATAGAGAATTGGACCGGGGTCCACAGTTCACTAGAGGTGTCTCTCCCATAAGATAAACAGCATGTTGGGTGAACAAATTACAGTTGGCCAATTGACAAATAAAGAGGGCATGACCATGCACATACATATTATGATGAGTATAGTGAGATTTAATTGGGCATTACGACAAAGTACATAGACCGCTATCCAGCATGCATCTATGCCTAAAAAGTCCACCTTCAGGTTATCATCCGAACCCCTTCCAGTATTAATTTCCTAACAACAGAAAATTGCATTAAGGAGTGCGCGTAATGTAATCATTAACTACATCCTCTAACATAGCACCAATGTTTTATCCCTAGTGGCAACAGCACATCCATAATCTTAGAGATTTCTGTCACTTCCCCAGATTCACGGAGACATGAACCCACTATCGAGCATAAATACCCCCTCTTGGAGTTAAGAGTAAAAACTTGGCCAGAGCCTCTACTAATAACGGAGAGCATGCAAGATCATAAACAACACATAGATATAAATTGATAATCAACATAACATAGTATTCTCTATTCATCGGATCCCAACAAACACAACATATAGAATTATAGATAGATGATCTTGATCATGTTCGGCAGCTCACAAGACCCGACAATTAAGCACAATGAGGAGAAGACAACCATCTAGCTACTGCTATGGACCCATAGTCCAGGGGTAGACTACTCACACATCACTCCGGAGGCGACCATGGCAGCGTAGAGTCCTCCGGGAGATGATTCCCCTCTCCGGCAGGGTGCCGGAGGCGATCTCCTGAATCCCCCGAGATGGGATTGGCGGCGGCGGCGTCTCTGGAAGGTTTTCCGTATCGTGGCTCTCGGTACTGGGGGTTTCGCGACGAAGGCTTTAAGTAGGCGGAAGGGTAGGTCAGGGGGCGACGCGAGGGGCCCAGGAGACAGGGCGGCGCGGCCAAGGGTGGGGCCGCGCCGCCTGCCCTCCTGGCCACCTCGTGGCCCCACTTCGTCTCCTCTTCGGTCTTCTGGAAGCTTCGTGGCAAAATAGGACCCTGGGCGTTGATTTCGTCCAATTCCGAGAATATTTCCTTACTAGGATTTCTGAAACCAAAAACAGCAGAAAACAGCAACTGGCACTTCGGCATCTTGTTAATAGGTTAGTTCTAGAAAATGCACAAATATGACATGAAGTGTGCATAAAACATGTACATATCATCAATAATGTGGCATGGAACATAAGAAATTATCGATACGTCGGAGACGTATCAGCATCCCCAAGCTTAGTTTCTGCTCGTCCCGAGCAGGTAAACGATAAACAAAGATAATTTATGGAGTGACATGCCATCATAACCTTGATCATACTATTTGTAAGCATATGTAGTGAATGCAGCGATCAAAACAATGTAAATGACATGAGTAAACAAATGAATCATATAGCAAAGACTTTTCATGAATAGTACTTCAAGACAAGCATCAATAAGTCTTGCATAAGAGTTAACTCATAAAGCAATAATTCATAGTAGAGGTATTGAAGCAACACAAAGGAAGATGAAGTTTCAGCGGTTGCTTTCAACTTGTAACATGTATATCTCATGGATATTGTCAACATAGAGTAATATAACAAGTGCAATATGCAAGTATGTAGGAATCAATGCAAAGTTCACACAAGTGTTTGCTTCTTGAGGTGGAGAGAGATAGGTGAACTGACTCAACATAAAAGTAAAAGAATGGTCCTTCAAAGAGGAAAGCATCGATTGCTATATTTGTGCTACAGCTTTGGTTTTGAAAACAAGAAACAATTTTGTCAACGGTAGTAATAAAGCATATGTATCATGTAAATTATATCTTACAAGTTGCAAGCCTCATGCATAGTATACTAATAGTGCCCGCACCTTGTCCTAATTAGCTTGGACTACCGGGATTATCGCAATGCACATGTTTTAACCAAGTGTCACAAAGGGGTACCTCTATGCCGCCTGTACAAAGGTCTAAGGAGAAAGCTCGCATTGGATTTCTCGCTATTGATTATTCTCAACTTAGACATCCATACCGGGACAACATAGACAACAGATAATGGACTCCTCTTTTATGCATAAGCATGTAGCAACAATTAATTTTCTCATATGAGATTGAGGATATATGTCCAAAACTGAAACTTCCACCATGGATCATGGCTTTAGTTAGCGGCCCAATGTTCTTCTCTAACAATATGCACGCTCTAACCATAAGGTGGTAGATCGCCCTTACTTCAGACAAGACGAACATGCATAGCAACTCACATGATATTCAACAAAGAGTAGTTGATGGCGTCCCCAGGAACATGATTATCGCACAACGAGCAACTTAATAAGAGATAAAGTGCATAAGTACATATTCAATACCACAATAGTTTTTAAGCTATTTGTCCCATGAGCTATATATTGTAAAGGTGAAGAATGGAAATTTAAAGGTAGCACTCAAGCAATTTACTTTGGAATGGCTGAGAAATACCATGTAGTAGGTAGGTATGGTGGACACAAATGGCATAGTGGTTGGCTCAAGTATTTTGGATGCATGAGAAGTATTCCCTCTCGATACAAGGTTTAGGCTAGCAAGGCTATTTGAAACAAACACAAGGATGAAGCGGTGCAGCAAAACTCACATAAAAGACATATTGAAAACATTATAAGACTCTACACCGTCTTCCTTGTTGTTCAAACTCAATACTAGAAATTATCTAGACCTTAGAGAGGCCAAATATGGAAACCAAATTTTAGCATGCTCTATGTATTTCTTCATTAATAGGTGCAAAGCATATGATGCAAGAGCTTAAACATGAGCACAACAATTACCAAGTATCACATTATCCAAGACATTATAGCAATTTACTACATGTAGCATTTTCCAATTCCAACCATATAACAATTTAACGAAGAAGAAACTTCGCCATGAATATTATGAGTAGAGCCTAAGGACATACTTGTCCATATGCTACAGCGGAGCGTGTCTCTCTCCCACACAAAGAATGCTAGGATCCATTTTATTCAAACAAAACAAAAACAAAAACAAACCGACGCTCCAAGCAAAGCACATAAGATGTGATGGAATAAAAATATAGTTTCAGGGGAGGAACCTGATAATGTTGTCGATGAAGAAGGGGATGCCTTGGGCATCCCCAAGCTTAGACGCTTGAGTCTTCTTGATATATGCAGGGGTGAACCACCGGGGCATCCCCAAGCTTAGAGGTTTCACTCTCCTTGATCATGTTGTATCATCTCCCTCTCTTGATCCTTGAAAACTTCCTCCACACCAAACTCAAAACAACTCATTAGAGAGTTAGTGCAAAATTAAAATATACATGTTCAGAGGTGACATAATCATTCTTAACACTTCTGGACATTGCACAAAGCTACTGAAAGTCAATGGAATCGAAATATCCATCGAACATAACAAAACAGGCAATGCGAAATAGAAGGCAGAATCTGTCAAAAACAGAACAGTTCGTATTGACGAATTTTATTGAGGCACCAGACTTACTCAAATGAAAATTCTCAAATTGAATGAAAGTTGAGTACATATCTGAGGATCACTCACGTAAATTGGAATAATTTTCTGAGTTACCTACAGAGAATTTTACCCAGATTCGTGACAGCAAAGAAATCTGTTTCTGCGCAGTAATCCAAATCTAGTATGAACCTTACTATCAACGACTTTACTTGGCACAATAAAACACTAAACTAAGATAAGGAGAGGTTGCTACAGTAGTAAACAACTTCCAAGACACAAAATAAAAACAAAGTACTGTAGTAGAATAAACACATGGGTTATCTCCCAAGAAGTTCTTTCTTTATAGCCATTAAGATGGGCTCAGCAGTTTTAATGATGCACTCGCAAGAAATAGTATTTGAAGCAAAAGAGAGCATCAAGGGGCAAATTCAAAACAAATTTAAACCTAACATGCTTCCTATGAAAAGGAATCTTGTAAATAAACAAGTCAATGAAGAACAAAGTGAATAGCATAGGAAGACAAAACAAGTGTAACTTCAAAAATTTCAGCATATAGAGAGGTATTTTAGTAACATGAAAATTTCTACAACCATATTTTCCTCTCTCATAATAATTTCCAGTAGTATCATGAGCAAACTCAACAATATAACTATCACATAAAGCATTCTTATCATGAGTCTCATGCATAAAATTATTACTCTCCACATAAGCATAATCAATTTTATTAGTTGTAGTGGGAGCAAATTCAACAAAGTGGCTATCATCATATATAGGAGGCATATTGTAATCATAAAAGAAAATTTTCTCCTCAATGCTTGGGGGACTAAAAAGATCATGCTCATCAAAGCCAGCTTCCCCAAGCTTAGAATTTTCCATAGCATTAGCAACAATAGTGTTCAAAGCATTCATATTAATAACATTCCCATTAGCATGCATATAAAGTTCCATGGGTTTTTTAATTCTCTCTTCAAACACATCATGTCCTAATTCAAGATAAAGTTCATAAAGATCTCTCATATTTTTGTTGTTTTCCATTATGCTTAACTAGTGAAATAAAAACATGCATGATATTAAGTAAAACAAGTAACTAATTTTTTTTTGTGTTTTTGATATAGAGTGCAAGAAAGTAAATAAAGTAAAACTAGCAACTAATTTTTTTTTGTATTTTGATTTAGTGCAGCAAACAAAGTAGTAAATAAAACTAAGCAAGACAAAAACAAAGTAAAGAGATTGGGATGTGGAGACTCCCCTTGCAGCGTGTCTTGATCTCCCCGGCAACGGCGCCAGAAAACAGTCTTGATACGCGTACAGCACGCGACCGTTGGGAACCCCAAGAGGAAGGTGTGATGCGTACAGCGGTAAGTTTTCCCTCAGTATGAAACCAAGGTTTAATCGAACCAGTAGGAGCCAAGAAGCACGTTGAAGGTTGATGGCGGCGAGATGTAGTGCGGCGCAACACCAGGGATTCCGGCGCCAACGTGGAACCTGCACAACACAAACCAAGTACTTTGCCCCAACGAAACAAATGAGGTTGTCAATCTCACCGGCTTGCTGTAACAAAGGATTAGATGTATAGTGTGGAAGATGATTGATTGCAGAAAACAAGAGAACAAAGTATTGCAGTAGATTGTATTTCAGTATAGAGAATTGGACCGGGGTCCACAGTTCACTAGAGGTGTCTCTCCCATAAGATAAACAGCATGTTGGGTGAACAAATTACAGTTGGGCAATTGACAAATAAAGAGGGCATGACCATGCACATACATATTATGATGAGTATAGTGAGATTTAATTGGGCATTACGACAAAGTACATAGACCGCTATCCAGCATGCATCTATGCCTAAAAAGTCCACCTTCAGGTTATCATCCGAACCCCTTCCAGTATTAAGTTGCTAACAACAGACAATTGCATTAAGTATTGCGCGTAATGTAATCAGTAACTACATCCTCGAACATAGCACCAATGTTTTATCCCTAGTGGCAACAACACATCCATAATCTTAGAGATTTCTGTCACTTCCCCAGATTCACGGAGACATGAACCCACTATCGAGCATAAATACCCCCTCTTGGAGTTAAGAGTAAAAACTTGGCCAGAGCCTCTACTAATAACGGAGAGCATGCAAGATCATAAACAACACATAGATATAAATTGATAATCAACATAACATAGTATTCTCTATTCATCGGATCCCAACAAACACAACATATAGAATTACAGATAGATGATCTTGATCATGTTCGGCAGCTCACAAGACCCGACAATTAAGCACAATGAGGAGAAGACAACCATCTAGCTACTGCTATGGACCCATAGTCCAGGGGTAGACTACTCACACATCACTCCGGAGGCGACCATGGCGGCGTAGAGTCCTCCGGGAGATGATTCCCCTCTCCGGCAGGGTGTCGGAGGCGATCTCCTGAATCCCCCGAGATGGGATTGGCGGCGGCGGCGTCTCTGGAAGGTTTTCCGTATCGTGGCTCTCGGTACTGGGGGTTTCGCGATGAAGGCTTTAAGTAGGTGGAAGGGTAGGTCAGGGGGCGACGCGAGGGGCCCAGGAGACAGGGCGGCGCGGCCAAGGGTGGGGCCGCGCCGCCTGCCCTCCTGGCCACCTCGTGTAGGTTAACGTTGCATAGAAAACAAAAAATTTCCTACCGCGAACACGCAATCCAAGCCAAGATGCAATCTAGAAGACGGTAGCAATGAGGGGGTATCGAGTCTCACCCTTGAAGAGATTCCAAAGCCTACAAGATGACGCTCTTGTTGCTGCGGTAGACGTTCACTTGCCGCTTGCAAAAGCGCGTAGAAGATCTTGATCACGATCGCTTCCGGCGCCACGAACGGGCAGCACCTCCGTACTCGGTCACACGTTCGGTTGTTGATGAAGACGACGTCCACCTCCCCGTTCCAGCGGGCAGCAGAAGTAGTAGCTCCTCTTGAATCCGACAGCACGACGGCGTGGTGTCGGTGGTGGTGGAGAAATCCGGCGGAGCTTCGCTAAGTGTGCGGGAAGTGGAGGAGCGGGGCGGCTAGGGTTTGGGGAGAGGGGGGCGCCGGCCACTATGGGGTGCGGCCACCTTGGTGGTGTTTGAGGTGGCCGGCCCCCTCCCCCTTGGCCCTCATTATATAGGTGGAACCCCAAGAGTTGGTCTCCAAGTCTTCGAATAAGACCCGAACCAAAAACCTTCCATATGGAGGGGAAACCTAGCCAAGCTAGGACTCCCACTAGAGGTGGGAGTTCCACCTCCCATATGGGGGGGTGGCCGCCCCCCTAAGGGGGAGTCCACTTGGGACTCCTCCCCCACTAGGGTTGGCCGGCCATGGAGGTGGAGTCCCATGTGGACTCCACCTTCCTTGGTGGTTTCTTCCGGACTTTTCTAGAACCTTCTAGAATCTTCCATAGAACCTTCCGCGACATTTTAATTCACATAAAATGACATCCTATATATGAATCTTATTCTCCGGACCATTCCGGAACTCCTCGTGATGTCCGGGATCTCATCCGGGACTCCGAACAAATATTCGAACTCCATTCCATATTCAAGTTCTACCATTTCAACATCCAACTTTAAGTGTGTCACCCTACGGTTCGTGAACTATGCGGACATGGTTGAGTACTCACTCCGACCAATAACCAATAGCGGGATCTGGAGATCCATAATGGCTCCCACATATTCAACGATGACTTTAGTGATCGAATGAACCATTCACATACGATACCAATTCCCTTTGTCACACGATATTTTACTTGTCCGAGGTTTGATCTTCGGTATCACTCTTATACCTTGTTCAACCTCGGCTCCTGACAAGTACTCTTTACTCGTACCGTGGTATGTGGTCTCTTATGAACTTATTCATATGCTTGCAAGACATTAGACGACATTCCACCGAGAGGGCCCAGAGTATATCTATCCGTCATCGGGATGGACAAATCCCACTGTTGATCCATATGCATCAACTCATACTTTCCGGATACTTAATCCCACCTTTATAACCACCCATTTACGCAGTGGTGTTTGATGTAATCAAAGTACCTTTCCGGTATAAGTGATTTACATGATCTCATGGTCATAAGGACTAAGTAACTATGTATCGAAAGCTTATAGCAAATAACTTAATGACGAGATCTTATGCTACGCTTAATTGGGTGTGTCCATTACATCATTCATATAATGATATAACCTTGTTATTAATAACATCTAATGTTCATGATTATGAAACTAATCATCCATTAATCAACAAGCTAGTTTAAGAGGCATACTAGGGACTTCTTTGTTGTCTACATATCACACATGTATTAATGTTTCGGTTAATACAATTATAGCATGATATATAAACATTTATCATAAACATAAAGATATAAATAATAATCACTTTATTATTGCCTCTAGGGCATATCTCCTTCAGTCTTCCACTTGCACTAGAGTCAATAATCTAGTTTACATTTGTAAAGATATAACACCTTGGCCTTCTGGTGCTTTATCATGTTTTGCTCACAGGAGAGGTTGTAGTCAACGGATCTGACATGCTCAGAACCGTATGTATTTTGTAATTCATTTGCGTCTCAACGCATCACTCATTTCCAAATGAGTCGGCATTAAATATGTTTGGTCTTCTGGTGGAACCTTAATTCCGCGGTCTGAAATATGTCACTAATATTGTCACACACAATATAGCTTCAAAGTTCTGACTCTGTCGGAAATACACCAAGTTCTCAAAGAACCTCTTGACTTAACATCCTTTGTCTTTGTCAAAACAATGACATACTCTGCCTTCTTTTGTAGATTCCGTCACAATATTTAGAACTCTTCTAAATCTAGCATAGACAACTTCTAGCTCATTGTGCTACCTTTTAAACAACACTTAGTCTAATTTGAGATTGAAATTATATTTTATATGTGACAAAACCAATATCGGTGTAACACCTTACAGCGATTTGTTTGTCATTTCTTCATACAAAAAAAAATATATATCCTTAGTTCTTCTAAAGTACTCAAGGATATTCTTACTGTCGTCCCATGATCATCTTATGAATCATTCCGGTATATGCTCATAACATTTTAGAGCACAAGATATCTGATTTTGTACATATTATTCGTGATCTAAAATCACTCATGTGTTTTTACTCATCGAGTGTCAGATACACTCAAGTCTTGTTAAACCTTCACATGACAAGAAAATTTTCTTAATATTTCTATATTGAACTATTTCAATATCCATTCTATGTACTTTGACTTAAACTTATTATGTGTTTCAATCTATCTTCATAGATCTTGACACTAAATATGTTTTAGTCCATATCCTTTCATTGAAGTTAATTTTCAATGAAACATTTTAATCAAGTATATAATTACATTATTTATAACCAACTATATGTCATCTACATAAAGTATTATAAATATGTCTCAGTGCCCCCACTTAATTTCTTGCAAATGCAAGCCTCTTCATCATTTCTGATGAAATCAAAAACTCTTTGACTATTTCATCTGGTGAAGATTCCATCTCCGTAATACTTACTTCATCCAATTGAAGTTCGTATACCTATCTAGTATTCTACGGACTAGCAAAACAATTGGTTGTATCTTGTATACATACTTCTATTAAGTAGTGTATTTTGCCATCCTACTAGCATATCTCATAAAAGAAATATGTAGTGATTACTAGAATAATCCACATAGACTATAAGCATTGCTACGGAAGATCTAATCTTATCGTAATCAACTCTTTGAACTTTGTCGTAAACAATTTTTCGACAAGTCGAGCTTCTTTAAGGATATTTCATCCAAGTCTATAGATCCATTTACTTTCAAAAAGTATTCATCTATTATGGATTTCATGGCGTATGGCCATTTTAACGGAGTCAGGGCCCATCATAACTTCTTTGTTTGTAGTTGGTTTATCATTGTTCAAAATCAATCCTTTGTCCACAAATCATTTATTTGATCACAAAGTAAACCATACCTACAAGGTCCAATATGTACTTCGATCTCCATGGCTAAAACACTTTGTAGTCATGGGAGCCATGATCATCGTGGCCACTTCCGAAACCAATTCCGATGCTGTGCTACTCTGATCATTATGCTCAGGTTCATAAACCTTATCAAGTTCTATTGTCCTCCCACTCAAATACTTCGCTAGAAACAATTTCTTGGAAATAAGAAACATTGACAAACACTTTTGTCTTTGTCTACATAGTGGGAAGAATTCTCAATCAATTCTCTGGGATAACCAACAAAGACATTCATCCGATTTTGGTTGTAAACTTATTTACTTATGCTATGCATACCAAAATTTTAAGAAAAGACTATTAGGATTCATACCCATACCATAACTCGTATGGTGTCATTTCAACGGATCATGATGATGCTCTATTAAGTGTAAAAGCGGTAGTCACTAAAGCAAATCCACAAAATATAATGGCATCAATATTTTATCTCATCATTGATCCAACAAGGTTTGGATACGTCTTTTGGATACTTCATCATCACTATGATACTCCAAGAAACGTGAGTTGTAGAACAACTTCATAACTCTCTTAGATGTTCGCTAAAACTCGTAATTCAAATATTTCCACCATGATCCAATCATAGATATTTGACTTTTCTATTACGATGATTTCCACTTCATGCTGAATTTATTTGAATCTATTCAAATGTTTCAAACTTCTTCCTTATCGAATATATCCACATATATATACTCAATTCATTGTTTGAAGTTTTCATGAAGTAGAAGAATCTCCCGCACACAACTATGCCTAGTGAACCACATACATCATCATGTATTTTTCACTAAGTTTGTTGCCCGTTCAACTCTTGGCCTATGAACGGTATTTTAATCATTTTCTTTAGAAAAGATTTGCAAGCGCCAAATGATTCAAAAATCAAATGACTCCAAAAATCCATTTGCATGGAGTTCCTTCATGCGTTCCTTTCAAACATGACCTAAATGGCGGTTCCACAAATAAGTGGAATTCAAATCATTTGCCTTATGACATTTTAGCGTCAGTGTTATGTATGTGTGTTTCACCATTAAGATTTATAATAACTTATCCATCGTACATGGAGTAATGTCATAATTTGAACAACTCATTGTAATTGACCAGAGCAAAATAACAATTTATTAAGCTCTTTATTATAAATTCTAAGGGCTAGATAGAATGCCAACGACGAACATAATAACACTTTATTTTTGTTTCTGACGTGCATTCCTATCATATTCCTTGTCAGTCACTTAGGCCATTGTATTCTTGTATTGCGTTATTTTGTATGACACTTCATACCAACTAATATGGTACTAATACCCAAGAATTTCATTGTGTGACCTAACTAGGAATATAACCATAATATGTATATCATTTATATACACCTGAGCTAGACCTTCTAGTCTTTTCTTTTCTTTTTGCCAAAATATCTTTTGCAGTTTCTCTTTTAGCTTTCCTCATTATTCAGAAAAACACTTCAACATCAATAACTTCTAAGTTTGTTGGTCTAATACCAATAACCTTGAGGTTCTTATTTTGAAGTTGATCATCATATGACAAGTGTTCTAGATTCCACTATTAGTAACTTTGTAATATGATGAACAATTTCACTCATAATTTTATCCATCAATTCATGACAACTTTCTGAGACCATGTCTGTACATGCTAGGCTCATAAAGTTTAACCTTAGTATTCGCATGTGCAAATCTGGCTTGCACCCGTTGTAAGCACACGTAGAATCTATAACACCCGATCATCACGTGATGCTTCGAAACGACGAGTCTTAGCAACGGTGCATACTAAGGATGATAACTTCATGGATATGCGAATATCATTAGTGCCCCAATAGTTGGAGGATTGTGACGTCTGGCGTCTTCAACCTTCATACATTCCCATAAAACTTTTGAGTTTATGTAGTCTCACCAAATTATATTCTATCATCTTGCAATAAGGTCTTAGATATCACATATATCTCATACCTTGATTATTCTGAAAACTAAATTTTCAGCTCCTTACTTTTCAAACAAATTTGAACTTCAAGTTTTACGGAGACAAGATAATTTTAGGTACTAATTGAAACCATAACTCTTTGAATCAACAATGTGAGGTTTACTAAAAGTTTGCAATAGGACTTAATTAATTCTTGATTCTTTAACAATACGGTACCAAACCGTAAAGTTTCTTGTTAGATTTTAACAGTATTTCTATCTCAATTACAAGACTAGCGCATAGTAGTAAGCGGATGCCAATACTACAAAATTAATTCAAAATACTACTCAAACTATGTTTATGATAATTAGTTCATGTTTTAATCTAATTACTAATGAACTCCCACTTAATACAACATCCCTCATAGTTGTTAAGTGGTACACGATCCAAATTCACTACACCAAAAACCGATCATCACGTGAGATGATGTAGCTTCAATGGTGAACATCAACATGTTGATCATATCATCCATATGACTCGTGTTCAACCTTTCGGTTTCCGTTGTCCCGAGGCCATGTCTGTACATGCTAGGCTCGTCAAGCAAACCCAAGTATTCCGCGTGTGCAACATGGCTTACACCCGTTGTATGTGAATCGTTGAATCTATCACATCCGATCATCACGAGATGCTTTGAAACGACGAACTGTTACAACGGTGCATACGAGGGGAGAACACTTTATTATCTTGATATTAATGTGAGGGATCATCTTATAATGCTACCGTCGCGTTCTAAGCAAAATAAGATGCATAAAAGGATTAACATCACATGCAGTTCATATGTGATATGATATGGCCCTTTTGTCTTTGCGCCTTCGATCTTCATCTCTAAAGCACGGACATGATCTCCATCATCAACGGGCATGATCTCCATCATCGTCGGCGTAGCGTCAAGGTTCATGGCGCCGGCTTCATGGTTGTTCACCTCATGTAGCAACTATTACAACTACTTTGAAATACTACTCAACATGAAAATTAAAGACAACCATAAGGCTCCTGCCGGTTGCCACAATACAATAATGATCATCTCATACATATTCATCATCACATTATGGCCATATCACATCACCAAACCCTGCAAAAACAAGTTAGACGTCTCTAATTTGGTTTGCATATTTTACGTGGTTTAGGGTTTTCGAGTAAGATCTAATCTACCTACGAACATGAACCACAACGGTGATACTAGTGTTGTCAATAGAAGAGTAAATTGAATCTTCACTATAGTAGGAGAGACAGACACCCGCAAAGCCTCTTATGCAATACAAGTTGCATGTCGAACGAGGAACAAGTCTCATGAACGCAGTCATGTAAAGTTAGTCCGGGCCGCTTCATCCCACTATGCCACAAAGATGCAAAGTACTCAAACTAAAGATAACAAGAGCATCAACGCCCACAAAACCATTGTGTTCTACTCGTGCAACCATCTATGCATAGACACGGCTCTGATACCACTGTAGGATAACGTTGCATAGAAAACAAAAAAATTTCCTACCGCGAACACGCAATCCAAGCCAAGATGCAATCTAGAAGACGGTAGCAACGAGGGGGTATCGAGTCTCACCCTTGAAGAGATTCCAAAGCCTACAAGATGAGGCTCTTGTTGCTGCGGTAGACGTTCACTTGCCGCTTGCAAAAGCGCGTAGAAGATCTTGATCACGATCGCTTCCGGCGCCACGAACGGGCAGCACCTCCGTACTCGGTCACACGTTCGGTTGTTGATGAAGACGACGTCCACCTCCCCGTTCCAGCGGGCAGCGGAAGTAGTAGCTCCTCTTGAATCCGATAGCACGACGGCGTGGTGTCGGTGGTGGTGGAGAAATCCGGCGGAGCTTCGCTAAGCGTGCGGGAAGTGGAGGAGCGGGGCGGCTAGGGTTTGGGGAGAGGGGGGCGCCGGCCACTATGGGGTGCGGCCACCTTGGTGGTGTTTGAGGTGGCCGGACCCCTCCCCCTTGGCCCTCATTATATAGGTGGAACCCCAAGAGTTGGTCTCCAAGTCTTCGAATAAGACCCGAACCAAAAACCTTCCATATGGAGGGGAAACCTAGCCAAGCTAGGACTCCCACTAGAGGTGGGAGTTCCACCTCCCATATGGGGGGGTGGCCGGCCCCCTAAGGGGGAGTCCACTTGGGACTCCTCCCCCACTAGGGTTGGCCGGCCATTGAGGTGGAGTCCCATGTGGACTCCACCTTCCTTGGTGGTTTCTTCCGGACTTTTCTAGAACCTTCTAGAATCTTCCATAGAACCTTCCGCGACATTTTAATTCACATAAAATGACATCCTATATATGAATCTTATTCTCCGGACCATTCCGGAACTCCTCGTGATGTCCGGGATCTCATCCGGGACTCCGAACAAATATTTGAACTCCATTCCATATTCAAGTTCTACCATTTCAACATCCAACTTTAAGTGTGTCACCCTACGGTTCGTGAACTATGCGGACATGGTTGAGTACTCACTCCGACCAATAACCAATAGCGGGATCTGGAGATCCATAATGGCTCCCACATATTCAACGATGACTTTAGTGATCGAATGAACCATTCACATACGATACCAATTCCTTTTGTCACACGATATTTTACTTGTTCGAGGTTTGATCTTCGGTATCACTCTTATACCTTGTTCAACCTCGTCTCCTGACAAGTACTCTTTACTCGTACCGTGGTATGTGGTCTCTTATGAACTTATTCATATGCTTGCAAGACATTAGACGACATTCCACCGAGAGGGCCCAGAGTATATCTATCCGTCATCGGGATGGACAAATCCCACTGTTGATCCATATGCCTCAACTCATACTTTCCGGATACTTAATCCCACCTTTATAACCACCCATTTACGCAGTGGCGTTTGATGTAATCAAAGTACCTTTCCGGTATAAGTGATTTACATGATCTCATGGTCATAAGGACTAAGTAACTATGTATCGAAAGCTTATAGCAAATAACTTAATGACGAGATCTTATGCTACGCTTAATTGGGTGTGTCCATTACATCATTCATATAATGATATAACCTTGTTATTAATAACATCCAATGTTCATGATTATGAAACTAATCATCCATTAATCAACAAGCTAGTTTAAGAGGCATACTAGGGACTTCTTTGTTGTCTACATATCACACATGTATTAATGTTTCGGTTAATACAATTATAGCATGATATATAAACATTTATCATAAACATAAAGATATAAATAATAATCACTTTATTATTGCCTCTAGGGCATATCTCCTTCACCTCGTGGCCCCACTCCATTGACTCTTCGGTCTTCTGGAAGCTTCGTGGCAAAATAGGACCCTGGGCGTTGATTTCGTCCAATTTCGAGAATATTTCCTTACTAGGATTTCTGAAACCAAAAACAGCAGAAAACAGCAACTGGCACTTCGGCATCTTGTTAATAGGTTAGTTCCAGAAAATGCACAAATATGACATGAAGTGTGCATAAAACATGTAGATATCATCAATAATGTGGCATGGAACATAAGAAATTATCGATACGTCGGAGACGTATCAGGGCTTCGGAGAGCTGGGCGGCGTAGGAGCAGCGGAGTGGGCCGAATCGGGAGCTGATGGAGTCGGCCCAGCCGTGCCTGCAGGCGAGCACGGGGAAGAGGGCGATCCAGGCGAGCCCGACGTTGCGGGGCTGTCTGGCCCAGGAGATTCAGCCCGTGGAGAGGGTGGGGCGGAGACAGCCACGCCAGGCTAGTGCGCGGGATGGAGCTGGGCCATCGGGACCAGCAGCGGCCCATGAGGAGACGAGGGCATGGGATCGACCCGTGCATGGCCAGGGGCATGCAGATCGACGTGGTGAGGATGATCAACGTGATCAGCAGCCATAACTGCATCGTCTAACACTTCCAAACGGGCACCACGGCCAGAACCTGCACCATGGTTAGGAAGCAAAACAGAAGCATATGCAGCATCTTCAAATTGGTCAATGGAAACATGAGATGATGTATGTAAGGTGGGTGTAGTGGGAGATGGCAAATTGGCAAAAGGAAACATATTTTCGTCAAAGATGACATCTCGAGAGATATACACTCGATTAGTAGGAACACGAAGACACTTATAACGTTTGTGAAGAGCGATATATCCTAGAAAGACACACTTTTTAGATCTATACTCAAGTTTGTGATTGTTATAAGGACGCAAATGAGGCCAACAAGCACAACCAAAAACCTTAAAAAAGGTATAATCGAGTGTCTGATCTAGGAGTTTCTGGAGAGGAGTTTGCATGTTGAGAACACGTGTAGGAAGCCTGTTAATAAGAAAACAAGCAGTGGAAAACGCATCACTCCAAAAATGAAACGGAACTGAGCCATGAGCAAGCAATGTAAGCCCAGTTTCAACAATGTGACGGTGTTTGCGCTCGGCAGCACCGTTTTATTGAGAAGTATGAGGACACGAGACACGATGAATAATGCCAAGTTTATCAAAGAAGGTATTAAGGTTGCGATACTCGCCCCCCCCCTCCCCACCCAATCCGACTGAACATGAAGGATTTTGTGTCCAAGTAAGCGCTCACCATGTGTTTGGACTTTAAGAAACACATCAAAAACATCAGACTTCCGTCGAAGCAAATAAAACCATGTAAAGCGACTATATGCATCAATAAAGCTCACATAATAAGTATGACCACTAACAGAGGGTTGTGCATTACCCCACACATCTGAGTAAATAAGCTCCAAAGGAGATTTTATTACATGAGTAGAAGATGAAAAGGGAAATTGGTGACTTTTGCCCTTATGACACACATCACGCACTAAGATTGTTTTATTACTAGACTCAATAGGAAGCTCATGCTGACGAAGAACATGCTGAACAATAGGAGACGCAGGATGGCCAAGACGACAATGCCACTTGGCTGACGACACACGAACGTTGTTGAAAACTTGTTAAAGATCGGTTGGCATACCAACTTGATAGAGGTCACTCCCATAACTCCGACCACTAGGCAGAATGTCCCGGGAATGAAGGTCCTACAAAAAAACATTAAAAGGATGAAATTCAACAAAGACCGCGTTATCTCGAGATAGTCGTTTAACAGATAATAGACTACGAGTAACTTCAGGAACACATAGAACATTTTTAAGATGCAATGGCCGAGAGTGAGTGGAGATGGAGGATTGACCAATATGAGAGATGCGCATACATGCTCCATTGGCGGTGTGCACTTGGTCCTTGCCGAGATAGGGGTCCTTCATGGCGATCTTGTCTAGCTCGCCAGTGAGGTGGTCGGTGGCGCCAGTGTCGAAGTACCAGGTGGGATTGACATTGTATGACTGAGTCACACCACCTTGGATGTCTTGCCCATGAGTTGCCATAGCGACCTGGCGGGCAGTGCTCGTGCCATCATTGCCGACCCCCAGGAAGTTGCGGTCGAAGCGGCGATAGCACCGAGAGGCGATGTGGCCAACTGTATCACAGAGTTGGCACAGCGGGCAAGATCCCCGACGCCCACCCCCATTACCGCCGCCATTGTTGTTGTTGGGCAGCGGGTAAGGTTGGCGAGGCTGCTGCTGCGGTGGTGGGCCGCCACGGAAGGGCTATTGCGGCTGTTGCGGCTGACCACCACCACCACCACCCGCACCGGGATTCGGGCGATAGCCACCACCACCACCGCCCCCGCCCCCGCGACCACCAGCACAGAATGCCGCGTTAGCCAAGGGATCGGAGAGGGAGTGACCACCCCGATGAGCAGTGACACGTTGCTCTGTGTGCAGGATGCGGGCGTAGAGCTCACGAGGCGTGATGGGGGTCTCGCGACCGGCAACGTTCTCGGCGAGGTTGTCGTAGTCGGCGTCAAGACCGTTGATGACGTACACAGCGAACTCTTCGTCACGAAGAGGTTGGCCGATCGACATGAGAGTGTCGGAGACGGCCTTGACATGGTGGTAGAAGGCGGAGGTGGAGAGTCCGCCCTTCTCCATCTTGCTGAGCTGCCCACGAAGCTGAGTCGAGCGTGCGTGCGTCTGTGCGTCGAAGGCGTGAGTAAGCATCGTCAATGCGCCCATTGAGGAGGCGGCGAAGAGTACGAGCCGACCGATCGCGGGCATGAGGGGGCCCACGATGGCAGATAGGATGGCCTGGTCTTGAAGCACCCAGGCGCGGTAAGCCGCGTTGGCGACGGTGATGATGCGGCCATCCGGCATCTGGTGAGAGATGGTGGTCGGGGGGGGCAGCGGAAGGAGCCGTCGATGTAGCCCTCGAGGTCGTAGATGCGAAGCAAAGGCGGCAACTGCGAGCGCCAGAAGAGAAAATTCTCGGCGGCAAGTTTCACCGACAGGAGATGGGAGAAGTGTACCGTCGGCGGAGGAGTAGTCAAGGACGACGCGCCAAGAGCAGGGATGCTGGATAACAGGCTGCCCACCGGGATAGTGTAGGGAGCAGCGACGGTTGATGTAGCGGGCACGACGGTGGACGATGGTAGGGACCCATCGGTGGCAACCGTGACCGCACCATGGGTGCCGATCGCGAGCGCGCCAAGCGTGGGAAGCGAAGTCGCCCCGATCGTGGAGGCGCCAGTCGTGGGCGCACCGGTCGTGGACGCACCGAGCGCGGGGAGCATGACCGTCCCGAGCGTGCCGAGAGTAGCGACGCCTATGGCCGCGCTGGAGGAGGACGAAGGAGCAGCGGAAGTGGAGTCCGTCGCGGCAGATGACGTCATGATGACGGCGGCGGCGGAGAGGATGAGCAGCGGCGGCGGCTAGATAAGCTAGCGGCTGCGGCTTAGGAGATTGGATCGAAAACCCTAATTGATACCATGTACAACGTAACGTGAGGGGAACTGGCTCGATACCCTTAGGGTTCGGCCTGACTTTATATTTATAGGATGAATCATACATGTACAAATACAATACCGTATAATACAGGTATAAACAGCTATACTACATATCTAACAACATATGTAGCTTGCAACGATGCTAAGCATTGTCTATATATGTGGTGGCTTGATAGCTTGGGTTAGAAATGCGCTTAAATTAGCTTGGGTGTTACTCCTAGCCACTTTTACTTTTCCAATATCAGGAATTCAGGAGTATGTACGTCCCCGTTCTGTAAAAAAACAGAGACGACAATTAGCCGACAATAAGACAGACAGCCCGCTAAGGAGCTAATTTTCACATTTATTCGATCTTGTGATAGCTGGCCACATTTGCCTCAGATAATTCTTTCCTGGGATGGGGGAGCCAAGGAGTAGTTTGTTGTTTAGACAATTAGACGTTGTCATTTGTGAACAGCAAAAAGAATGGCGCGCAGTAGGTAGCTATTGGGATGGGTGATTTGTTGTTTACCCTCTTGTTTGCAACAGAACATATATAATACATTCTATAACACTGCAGAATCCTGATTCAAGGAGTTGCAAAAAAATAAATGTTTTCTACGCAAAAAGAATGAATATTTTGTGCCAACAACCAAAACGTAACATCGAGAGCTCCATTCCAATCTCACATAGTACTGACGTTTGAACGAAGCCTCATCTTGCTTGCTGACGGTTCTTGGGGCACGGACGTCATAGCCGGGTCGGTATGATTAATTTATGACTAGGAAAGAGTCTTCTTAATCACTGGTAGTACAGCTGGAAAAGAAAGTTTTTGTTTACAAGAAAGGCTCATGGCCATTGACAAGGCTGTGTTTGGTGCACTTCAAGTAGTCCGTCTTTGTCTGAGTGATTTCTTGTTTATGGCGAAAAAGGCAGAATATAAATGATAGGGGACATTTCGGTCTCATGTGCAAATGGTTTTAGCAGCTAACGTAACAGCTGCTTATTTGCTAGTGTGCACTCTGGAATGTACCAAAAGAAAGCACAGCTATTTGCTCGACAAATGCCTATGGTAGTGCTAGTGATGGACCGGCGTCCAATTTCACCTGAATCTTGATTCTACTGTTCACATCATAATATTTTCACATGCAACATCCTCGCAATATTTTTTTGCTCATTATATGCCAAAAAAACATGCATAAGCATTGCAGCTTTTCAAACATATCCATTTGCCAAAAATTATGTATGCAATAAATCTTCATTACTAACAACAAATCACCGATAATCATCATGGCAATATATACAATATAGAGAGCAACATTTGTAACAACATGAGAAAAACATTACAACATGAATGCAACATCTAGAACAGACTACAGAATCATCGCAACATGGGGCACATGTGTGTAAAGAAAATCGAAAAAGAGCTTGTGGCATGTTGGACGAACAATAGAATTGGATGACATGTCATTTTGAATACTACAAGGTTAGAAAACTACAGAAATTCAGATCACGTATGTCCTTGAATTGCAGGTAATAAAGCAAAAGAATTCTAACATGAGGTTAGAGTGGAACAAAAAAAATCTTCAAACTGAAGGGCAAATGAATCCTTTAATTTTTTTAAAAAATTGTAACCCTTCGAATCAAGCAACAAACACAAGAATATTTTCCAAGGGACTGAATCCTTCGCAAGTCTTTTGAAATTCCTTTTAAATCAAAGGAGCCCTCAGTGGCGATGGGCAAGGTTCCAAGCTTGCTGCGGTGATGTTGGGCGATGTTCGTGCTTGCGTGTGCCGGCCCCCCTTGTGTATTCTTTTGTGCGCTGAAAACATTTGTAGGTAGGTATACATAATTCAGAAAATGCATATGGTTGGGTAACATAAAGCGGAAAGGTATGGAACTGATCACACGACCTTAATTTAATATTTGCTTCTCAAGGCACGATTTTGTTTAGTCTGCCAGCAGAGCAAAACTCACGAGCAGCCCTCTCTTCATCAATAAATAAACAGGAGAAAATCATGCTTAGTTTGAGCTAGTAGGGCACGTATGAGCAGCTTCAGTTGCGGGGCACAGCTGGACTGCAGGGGACGTTCTACCTTGCACGAACTACTACAGAAACCTGAATATGAATTCTCACTGTCTCTCCACGCTAACCCCACAACATACAATATATAAAACGCATACATCTCCAATACATAGTACATATATTATAGTATATTAGATCTGATAAAATATAGTTTGATGAAATCAAATCGACGATGGACCGGGCACCGGCAGCAGATTTTATTAGCAAGCAAGCTAGTTCTTTCGTGAATCGCCCTCGCTTTCGTGGGGCGTGCTGCCGTTGATCAGTTAGCCATGGGCAGAAGGGAAATGAGGTGACGAGACAACTGCATCTACAGGGAAGTTTGCCTCCGCAAGTTTCATGCCAACAATCAAGGACGTTGACACTGAGCACTCATCCATCATCCTAGCTAGATCCTACGTTCCTAATTCTAAACAATGGATGTCTTTAGCCTTTAGGAAAGATACAAATGTGATGCAAGAGTGCATGTTTGACAGTACTGTTCAGGTAACTATGCAGCTCCAAAAGTTCATATTGGATTTTTTACTGACTGCAAAATTTGACATGCGAAATTAGATAGTTGGGCTAGACTCCTTGCATTATTTGTGACACATAGTCGAATCAGAAAATCAAAATAAAATATGGAAGGGGTTCTCATCAAATCAAAACACATAATAGAGAAAAGAGCTTAGAAATGGAATGTCACAACTTCGTGAGTCCTAGTATCCTACAAAGAATAAAAGGAGAAAAAAAACATGTGGAATATTTAGACATGTCACTTTTGAATGTTCTGCAAAAAAATTGCATGACGTGATATCGCATCCACTCTCTTTAGGGCGATACATGAGAGCTGAGAGCTGCCCACCCCTCCCCTCCCTTCCACCTCTGCCCCTCCTACTCAGGCACGACACCTCACCGGTCCACACTCCTTCCCCCAACACCCAACTTCTGCTCCTCCCCTCCCTCGTTTATCCTTTCTGCATCCTGTCAGATCCTAGGGTTTTCCTTGGTCAAACTCACACTGCCTCTAAGGACTCCTTGTGGGAGGACGGCTCTTCCCGGTGGTCCTACAAAGGCATGGTGCACGATGGGGGCCTTAGAGCATCTCTAACAGAGCCCGTAAACAGGCCAAAACCAAAAAATAACCGCCAGTTTACGGGTTCAGGCTGAAATTTGGCGCCGATCAGTGACCGTAAAAGGGCCAAAACCGAAAAACTTTTTTCGGGCCGAGACCGAAAACTCAAAACGGCATGCATTTGTAGGGGTCGATCGAGCGAACTGAACGCTCGATCCCTATCTAGGGCGCGCTGAAATTTCAGCTGACGCAACCGCTCGCTCGCTCCTTCCCCGCGTCGCCACCACACTCCGCCGCCGTCGCCCCTCCCGATTCGCCCGAGCCCCGCATCCCCGAGGTAGCGCCGGTCGCCCCGCACCCCGCCCGCTATTCCTCGCCCAACTCCGGCTGCCGCCCCCACCGCCGCCGCCGCTCCGTCCGAATCGAGGATGAGCTCGTGCGACGAGTTTGATCTATCGGATTCGTCAAGCTCCGACGATTCCGACCTCGACGAGCTGCTCCAAGACGACGAGATGGAGGCCACCATGCTCCTCCTGTCCGTCAAGGACCTGGAGGACCGCACGAAGCTGCTGAATCGGAGGCGCGACTCCGTGTTCGGCCGGAACCACATCCAGTGGAATCACCTCCTCGGCCACGAGCAGCTGATGGAGGACTACTTCGCCGAGGTACCTACCTATCCTCCCCATCTGTTCCGTAGGAGGTATCGCATGCGGCGTAGCTTGTTCATCCGGATCGTGAAGGCCTGCGAAGCCAATTCGAATTACTTCAAGCAACGTAGGAATGCCGCCGGGGTGATGGGTTTCAGCGCTTTCCAAAAGATCTCTGCTGCCATGAGGGTCATTGCCTATGGCATCCCTGCGGATTACACCGACGAGTATCTTCGAATTGGCGAAGATACTAACACGGAGTCAGTCCGCAGGTTTGCTCGCATGATTATCAAGTTGTTTGGGCCAACGTATCTCCGAGCTCCCAATGAGAATGGCACGAAACGGTTGATGGAGATAAATGAGAAAAGAGGTTGGCCTGGCATGCTTGGTAGTCTTGATTGTATGCATTGGACATGGAAGAATTGTCCAAAGGCATGGCATGACCAGTACTGTGGCAAGAGCAAAGATGCAACCATTGTACTTGAGGCCGTTGCATCACAAGATTTGTGGATTTAACACTGTTTTTTTGGTTTATCGGGGATACTCAATGACATCAACGTGCTGCAAAGGTCTCCTTTGTTTGCCAAATTAGCAAATGGGGAAGCACCGACTTGCAACTACAAGGACATGAACAATGAGTACACAATGGGATATTACCTAGCCGATGGCATCTATCCGGATTGGGCAACTTTTGTTAAGTATGTCAAGGATCCCCAAGATAGAATAGAAGCTGAATTTGCCAAGGCTCAAGAAGCAGCTCGCAAGGACATTGAGAGAGCTTTTGGTGTTTTGCAAGCAAGGTTTGCAATTGTTCGTGGCCCAGCCTGATACGTCTCCGACGTATCGATAATTTCTTATGTTTCATGCAACATTATTGATGATATCTACATGTTTTATGCACACTTTATGTCATATTCGTGCATTTTCTGGAACTAACCTATTAACAAGATGCCGAAGTGCCAGTTCCTGTTTTCTGCTGTTTTTGGTTTCAGAAATCCTAGTAACGAAATATTCTCGGAATCGGACGAAATCAACACCCAGGTTCCTATTTTGCCTGGAAGCATCCAGAACACACGAGAACCGCCAGAGAGGGGGCACTGGGCCCCCAGACCATAGGCCGGCGCGGCCCAGGCCCTGGCCGCGTCGCCCTATAGTGTCGTCGCCCCGTTGACCTCCTGACGCCGCCTCTTCGCCTATATAAAGCCCCTGGACCTAAAACCTCGATACGAAAAAAGCCACGGTACGAGAAACCTTCCAGAGCCGCCGCCATCGCGAAGCCAAGATCTGGGGGACAGGAGTCTCTGTTCCGGCACGCCGCCGGGACGGGGAAGTGCCCCCGGAAGGCTCCTCCATCGACACCACCGCCATCTTCATCAACGCTGCTGTCTCCCATGAGGAGGGAGTAGTTCTCCATCGAGGCTCGGGGCTGTACCGGTAGCTATGTGGTTCATCTCTCTCCTATGTACTTCAATACAATAATCTCATGAGCTGCCTTACATGATTGAGATTCATATGATGATGCTTGTAATCTAGATGTCGTTATGCTAGTCAAGTGAATTTTACTTATGTGATCTCCGGAGACTCCTTGTCCCACGTGTGTAAAAGTGACAGTGTGTGCACCGTGTGGGTCTCTTAGGCTATATTTCACAGAATACTTATTCACTGTTATGAATAGCATAGTGAAGTGCTTATTTATATCTCTTTATGATTGCAAGGTGTTTTGTATCACAATTTATCTATGTGCTACTCTAGTGATGTTATTAAAGTAGTTTTATTCCTCCTGCACGGTGTAATGGTGACAGTGTGTGCATCCGTGTTAGTACTTGGCGTAGGCTATGATTATGATCTCTTGTAGATTATGAAGTTAACTATTGCTATGATGGTATTGATGTGATCTATTCCTCCTACATAGTGTGAAGGTGACAGTGTGCATGCTATGTTAGTACTTGGTTTAGTCGTATTGATCTTTCATGCACTCTAAGGTTATTTAAATATGAACATTGAATTGTGGAGCTTGTTAACTCCGGCATTGAGGGTTCGTGTAATCCTACGCAATGGTGTTCATCATCCAACAAGAGTGTAGAGTATGCATTTATCTATTCTGTTATGTGATCAATGTTGAGAGTGTCCACTAGTGAAAGTCTAATCCCTAGGCCTTGTCCCTAAATACTGCTATTGCTGCTTGTTTACTGTTTTACTGCGTTACTACTGCTTGTTTACTGTCCTGGGCAAAGCACTTTTCTGGTGCCGTTGCTACTGCTCATATATATTCATACCACCTGTATTTCACTATCTCTTCGCCGAACTAGTGCACCTATTAGGTGTGTTGGGGACACAAGAGACTTCTTGCTTTGTGGTTGCAGGGTTGCATGAGAGGGATATCTTTGACCTCTTCCTCCCTGAGTTCGATAAACCTTGGGTGATCCACTTAAGGGAAAACTTGCTGCTGTTCTACAAACCTCTGCTCTTGGAGGCCCAACACTGTCTACAGGAAAGGAGGGGGCGTAGACATCACAGCCCGATTTTGGGACAAGAAAACCCTGGTCAACATCATGACATGTTGTGTGATTCTTCACAACATGATCATCGAGGATGAAAGAGAGTTGAGCTTGCCCTGCTTCTATGACAATATTGGCACCCGAGTGGAACCCCAACGCAATCCGGATCGCATTGAAGCTTTTCTTGAAACCCATCGGCAGATTGAGAATGCCAATACCCATGCCCAGCTCGTCTATGATTTGAAGATGCACCACTGGCAGCGACATGGCCGTCGCCTTTGATCCTACCATCCCATTCATTTGTTTGTCACATGTATCATTGTTGAGATATTTGTGCATTTGTCCAATTTTCCCGAAGTTGTTGTAATTTGGTTGAGACATTTTACATTTGTTCAATTTCCCATAACTGTTGTAATAATTTGGTTCTATGGCAATTATTTATGTTATAATAATTTGGATGATTATTTGATTAATTATGATAGATTGTTCTATGTGTTGCATATGAATTCTATGAAAAACTCTGCCTTTTTACGGGTTCGGAAAATGGCAGGCGCAGAACAGAGCCCGTATCGAAAACTGAAAAACGTTTTTCAGTTTTCGATACGGGCTCTGTTCTGCACCTGCCATTTTTCGGCCCGTAAACACGAGTTCGGTGCACTGAACTCGTGTTTTTCCGTTCGCGTTTTTACGAGCTCTGCTAGAGATGCTCTTAGCGTGGAGACTCTGAGCGCCATATCTCTCTTCCCACGGATGGCTGCTTTGTTCCCAATACCTATTTGACATGTGGTCTCAGTGGTTGTCTGCCCCGATCACACGATTGGAGGCCGTTGTGGTCAGAGCATTGAGCGCAAGAAGAATCCCGGTGCTGCTAATGAGTTAATAACTGTTATTGCACATTAGACATATGTTTTTTTTAATGTTTTACCGCGCAAGTGCGCACCTATTTGATTGATTTCACCACGATCCCCAAAATCAAGGGGAAGAAAACAAACTAAGGAAGCTTCTCAGTTTTTTAGTGAAATATATGTTGATGGCAAGCCATAAAGATCTTCCATGCAAAGAGCCATGCACCTAAGAACAAAGAGGAAGTGAGAAAACACATTGTAAAAAGACGCAGAGATTTTAGCGAGGTGTGGTACGACTGCACCTGCTCTTAGTAGTAATCATACCACACTCGCGATCTCTACTTTGTCGACTATTTTCACAATGTGATCGAATCTCGCGTATGAGACATAACTGGGCCATAGCATTCAAAACAGTACCGTGAACCTCACCTTGAAAAGGGATTCGGAGGGGGGTCAACAGAAGGGCATCTACCCCTGATATAGTTTGGACCTCGGAGATTACGACATCGATATTTATCATCAACACCACCATATATGCAGTCTTCATCGACTTCTTCATTCATCCCACTGTAATTTCAAACACCGGTGTAGATTTGCGCATGTGCTATTTTAATCATTCTATTGCCTTTCATATAAATATTATGATGATGTCTTGAGCTCACTGGCGGAGCTTCGTTGGGGCAAAACTGGGTCATGGCCCGCCCAGCTTTTTTGCCCAAAAATGATTAACCCATATGCATCAGAGGCCCAGTCCAACAGCACGCACCGTCCATCTCTGTATGCTCCTTCCACTAGCTCGTTCCTCTGGATTCTCTAGACAAAATTCATAGCTCCGGGAAGGTCTTGCTAGGTTTTGCAATCTGGACAGAAAATGAGGTGAAAATCGAAGGAAACGCTGGAGATTAAGATGCACAAGAACGTTGTGCTGCCCCCGGAAGCCAGGGCCTTCGTAGTTCGTAGGGCATGGTAGCAACGTACGAGGCTGGCAAGAGTGCTAGCAGCAGGTAGCAACGTACGACGCTGCGTCTTACGTACAGCTCCGACGGAATCGATCCACTTCTCGTCTCCAATTACCCTGTCCATGTAGTTATCTTTATTTCCCAAATTTATGGTTATCAATATTTTATCATCTATTGTGATTTTGTTCTTCAGTTTTGCAAATTGCAGCAACCAACAACCATGGAAAAGGCCAATGAGAGGATTTTTTTTGCAGCCTTTTCTTTTGGCTGGCCCGCCCATGAATTTTTTTCAAGCTCCGCCACTGCTTGAGCTCCCATGTAGTAGTTTCATTAGTTCTTAGAGATATAGAAGCAATCACTCTCCTTCGTTGACCATGGATAATGTTTTGATGTGGTCGTCTGCTAGGTTAGAGGATATGGGGTGATGTTTTATTGACTGCATTAACGTAGAACAATTGGGGTTCTTCATAGATTTATAATCAGTTAAAATATAATGAAGTAGGGAGCCATGGTTCCTCAATTCGATAAAAAAAAGTACTTCCTCCAATACTGTTAAATTCGAGATGCACAATAAACGAAGAACGAAAAGTAAATCACTGCAGGTGACACGAGATTTTAACGTGGAAAACCCTTGCAATACACAAGGGAAAAACCACGGGCGCCAGCCAGCAAAACTTCACTATTTCGGTGGTGTTTACAAACGCCGTGGGTGTACAATGATGCGATGAAACCCTAGCGGCGGCTTACAGGGAAAATATATAGACGGTGGCAACGATCCGTACCGCGGGGGGCTGCCGCCCCCTGCACCCCCCGCAGGCGTCCCTGTAGGGCACGACATATGGGCTAACTTCTGACTACGCTACGCTTCGGCCCAAGCCTCCGGCGACGGGCCTCGCTCCGCTCGTCAGAAGTTAGCCTCCCTTTAGTATATGAATTTGGATCACAATATAACAAATACAAAATAAGTGTTGAGGTTTTAGCTCAAAATAGTTTAATTTTAAAATAAAATGACAACACTTATCTTGGATCAAAATACTTCCAATATTATTATTCTATAAGAGTTCGATCTAAAGAGACCAATTTAGGTTAGCAGACAAATAAAAATCAACTTGCAATTGAGAGTCTGATCTCAGAGATGCCAGGCGAACCCAAATCCGTATCACACGTCTTCAATGAAGTAAAAAAAAAAAAAAACCGTGTCTAGGAGGAACTAGATACTTTTTTTTTTTGATATAGTGGAAGCAGGATTTGATGTGACAATTTCGAAATTCGTTTCTAACAGGAATCGAACTCCGGTGGTTGAGTGCACCCCTACAACCGGGCTAAGCTCACATCATCCACACGTCTTCAATGAAGTAACTGTAACACTATCTCCGGTCGGCCCCAACGATCACAAATGCTACTGCTACCATTAGTTTTGTAGTCACTACAAATTGAGCTTCTATTAGCTACGGAAGCTTTGGAGAGACAAATTAAAGTAGACATTAGACCATCCCCACTCGTTGTCGCTCCTCACGCCCAAATCCGGCGAAATTTTTGTCCGGATTGGAGGAAGATTTGGCGTGGGGAGCGCCGAAGTTCCAGCTGTCCCCCCCGGCAGGGAACCCCCAACCTCGACCATTTGACATATTTCAAACAAATTTAACATTAAATTTAACAAGTTCGGCGACCAAGAGTACGAAAATTGCTGAAACAAATTCGCTGTCTCGGCTTGCACTTCCGGCGACCTGGTGCCGACCCACCACGTCGACCAGTTGCCAGTCCGGCGTACATGCTTGCCAAGCAACCGAGGATCATCATGTGCTCGTCGTCTTGGGCGGCTGCTGCCATCTCTTCTTGCATAAGCTCGACGAACATCTGCTCCTCCTCTTCGTCCGAGTCCATGGCCGGCGAGGCAAATGGACGAACACCTGACGGGCGTGGTCGAGGCAACCCGAGCCGCGAGCGACGAGGAGCAGGCCAAAGTCGGAAAACAGGCCGGCGGAAGAGCAGCCAGATAGGCCGTCGTCCAAAGACGACGGAATATAGGCAGGTGGGGAAGGAGGGGCGGCGGAATTTGGGCAACAAGCCGGCGGGGTGGTGCCGGCGGCGAGAGAGATACGAGGGGTGGGGGAGATTTTGAGCGACGTGGCGGTGGGGTTCGTGCGTCGAGTCACCGACAGATCGGGCCCTTCCCCGCTTTTCACTCGTCCGGAGTCCCCGATAGGTCCCGGGGGGACGGGGATGGCGTGGGCTCGCCGGATGGATGAAGGCCAAATCCGGACGAAAACGAGGAACCGGGGGCGCGACTGAACCGAATTTCGCCGTCCGGATGGTAAAAACGTCGCTCGGGGGGCCTCGTCGGGGACGAGTGAAGATGCTCTTACTAGCAGCATTTGAAGCACTGCTACGGCTTAAAGAGTAAACTAGCCGTGCGTGTCAAGTGCTAGGCACTGTCTGCTTAATAATTTCAGGGAGAAATTTTGGTGCTTCCACAAAAGAGCATAATGAAGGAGATCGAGTTGCTTAAAAAAAGGTAAAGGAAAGCAGCAGCTGAGCAGCAGTAGCAGTAGCAAATGATTTGGTGAGGACGAACCATCCGGAAGGTGACCCGTCCCTTTTCCCTTACCTCACCTCACCTTCTTCGTCTACCTTCCTTCATTCACTTGCCCTATAGATCTCCTCCCTCCAAGGACTCTCACTCAGCAAGCGCACGGTCGGAATCCAATCCAAGCACCTCAGCTAGCTCCAACAATAGCCGCCAGCCGCCGCACTCCTCGTCCCCGGCCGGCGCGCGCGCGGCAATAATGTCTTCCAACGGCAAGCCCAATCCGCAGCCGCCCGCCGCCACCAACGGGGCCGGCGCCGGCGGTGCGCCCAAGATGTACCAGCGCCCCATCTACCGCCCGCAGGGCCCCGCCAAGGGCCGCCGCGGCGGAGGCGGGCGCTCCTCCTGCCGCTTCAGCTGCTGCTGCTGCTTCTTCTGGGCCGTGCTCGTCGTGCTCCTCCTCGCCCTCGTCGCCGCCGTCGCCGGCGGCGCCTTCTACCTCCTCTACCGCCCCCACCGCCCGGCCTTCACCCTCTCCGTCGCGCGCGTCAACAAGCTCAGCCTCTCCAGCTCCGCCACGGCGCCCGCGCTCACCGACTCCATCGACTTCACGCTCACCGCCAAGAACCCCAACAAGAAGCTCGTCTACCTCTACGACGACTTCACCGTCACCGCCGCGACGGCCGCCAACGCCGTGCCGCTCGGGGAGGCCACCGTGCCCGGGTTCGCGCACGAGGCCAACAACATCACCGTCATCAAGGCCACCGTCTCCGCCGCCGCGCTCGGGGTCGACCCCACCGCGGCCAGCTCCGACATCAAGAAATCCGGCACCTTCGCCATCACCCTCGACCTGGAGACCAAGGCGGGTGTCAAGGTGGGCGGGCTCAGGACTAAGAAGATCGGCATCCAGGTGCACTGCGATGGCATCAAGGTGTCCGCGCCCGCACCGGCACCGGCCAAGAAGGGGATAAAGCTCACTACCGCAAAGGCGCCAGCGAAGTCGCCAGCCGTTGTGGAGGCCCCGGCGCCGTCCACTGCCGCCGCCGCCGACGCGACCACCAGTCCCCCGGCGGCGACCACCGTCGCGCGCGTGTGCCAGGTCAGGATCCGAGTCAAGATCTGGAAGTGGACCTTCTAGTGACATCACAAACTCATAGGGGCTGCATTGCAAACACAAATCAGACAAAACAGGGTTACTTTTACTTTTCCTCCTGGGACGCGGTGGGCCGTATAGTAGAAACCAAATCAACCGTCGGTTGCTGTAAATTTTTTTCCACATTTGAATTTTACGAAATTTGGCGGGGAAGGGAAGGAGTGATGCGAGGTGGTATGTGTGAGGCTTGAGATATTTGTTTATTTTTTTATTTTTCCTATTTCTTTTTGTTACTACCTTCTTTTTTGTTAGTGCCGGTACAACCTGGGGATTTGTTCTGTTTAACTCTGTACTACGAATCTATCTGAATTGTAATTGGTAGCGACCATGTATTGCTAATGTATTGTCAGATTATACTTTTCATTTTTTGCTGTATTCTCACTAGCCAGCTTAGTGATTGTATGTATTCCCTCTGTCCTATGAAAATTGTTTGAGATTTGTCAAATCTAGATATATTTAAATGCTATTTATTATCTAGGTATATTCAAATTTTAAACAACCTTCATAGTACTGAAGGAGTACGAACCTCTCATGAATTCAATACTAGAAAACAAAACAAAAAATGCTGCAATAGAATATTGAGGAAATAACATCTCTTATTTCTGGTATTGCCTAATTTGTCGATCGGTTGGCATTTGCCAAGCACCAACAGAAATATTCAGATGAATGACCATAGGCGTGAGGTCGTGTCGGTGAGCAGGTTCATTTTCCTCTTCCAATTGATTTTGCGCGCCTAAGAAGGAAGATGTGCTTACATGTCACAGCAAATTTATTCTGTGCGTTAGGAGACTTGTGATTTGTGAAGTGAGGAGTGGCAGTGAAGGTGCTCAAGGGCAAAAGGGTCATTCATAGTGAAAAGAGTTTTATGCTTAAAGCACGATGATGGGGTCACTTACCGGGATTGCTGCGAGCTTAGTTTTAAGGTCAACACAATCATTAAAGCGTGGTGCATCTTTTCCCTAACACGGGGCTTATAGAAAGGAGGAGGAAGTTTACCTCTCGTGCTAGTGAGATGCGTAAACAGTAGACCTCGCACTAGATTGTACACCAAACAAATTATACTACAGTATTAAAAATGTAATATCTAATTCAATGATATATATTTTATAGTAGTATATATTATGTATTATTTGGTTGATCTAGGAATACGCGCACAACCTATTCAATGGGACGGAGCAAAGCAGGAAATTCTGGCAAACCCTAGTTACGTCGTTTTAACCGTAAACTTGGTGGATCTATCTACCCAAACATCAGACTGATCACTAGATTTCCTAGCTATACAATGAGGTACAATAATAGAATCTCTAGGCACACGGCAAATATGAGCTAGTACATCATTAGGATCTCTAGGGCAAAAGGCATAATTAACTTTGTGAAAAGAATAAACTTGAACAACAATGGCTTGATGTATTTTTTTTTTTTTGAACAAGAACAAGGTCTAGAAGACCCCAGAGAATCTTTCATTCCACACGTGGCGGGTATAATTTACAAAGAGGTCCTTCAACATCTCTCGCCCTGAGAAACCTAGAATTTGAAGAAAGGCCCGCTAGATTAACGAAAACACCCTAGGACAAAAACTAGAAAAGCAATCGGGTCCCTGGGTGCCCCCGCCACCTCTCGCCGGTGATCTCGAGACGTTCCCGTCGAGATACGGTGCCGAATGCTCAACAGCTTTCTTCCGGCGAAGCATCTGATCCGCTGGCCACTCCTCCTCCTCCGGGGACGAACCACTTGTCGGTGAAGAAGTGTTGAGCTCCGACGAACAGTGCGATGAAGGGCCTCCGACTTTGAGGTTGAAGATGGGCCGCTTTGCCGTCCAAGGATCATGGTGCCGCTGGAGGGCACTGCGAGTTTCACTCGAAGGGTTCTTGTCCAGAAGCTCCATAGCACCCTGCAGGCGAAAGCCGATGAGCATGGGCCGCCAACACATCGCCACCGCTTCTCTCCTGGCCACCATGGCAAGGAAGAGCAAGATGCAGGCTAGCAGCAACCAACCACACGCCGCATCGACGGAGAGGACATGATCCTCCTCCCCGATCCAAAATCAGTACACCACGCTTCTGCTCCTCCTCGCCACCAAGGCCGGCCAAGAGAGAAGCAGTAGTACACCTTGCAGCTCCAAAAAGACTCCCCCTCCCTCGCCTCCACGGCCGGCCTAGGGAGCTTCATCTTCACTGCAAACGAAGGAAAGGGAAGAACTTGCAGCCAGATTTATTGAAGAAGACGGTGTCGCTCTCCACCGCACCTCCCTCCGACCACCAGAGCAGAGATAGCCCGAGCAGCAACCCTAGCCTGGCCAGGATCCGGCGGCGAGGATCCAGACCACCACCTCCTCCACAGGGCATCCGCCCAAACGGTGGCAAACAACCACAAACAGCAAAGAAACCTACAGATCTACACCTAAACTACTCCGGAACCCAACCTAGACAAACTCCAGCTAGCTAATCCGGTGGAGCGGCCGTCAGCGGCCCGGTCAAGGGTGGAGGGAAGGCAAGTCTAATGTAAAGGGAGGAGAGCAGGAAGGGGAGGAAATTTGTCTTGATGTATAGCATGAGCTCTCGTCAAAGATTGAGCTCTTGCCTTAATAGTGTCCACCACTTCTTGACAACCGCCTGAATTATCAACCTCTATGGTCCGTTTGTTAGTTAACAACCTAACACTGTGCCATCTCTAAGCGCTAACATGTTTCATAGTTTTCATGAAGGTGACCTAGATGTTCAAAGGTTGAACTCTGGTGTAATAAATTAGAAGCCTAAGCTAAATGAAGCTAATAAGATTCAACAATTTTTACCTATCTTTTTGTTGAGGTACATTTATAAACTGATCAACAAAACCATGGCTATTCGTTTGGATCCTTATGCTAAGAAGTTGTTTAGCGTGCAACAAAGAGCCTTTATTAAGGGAAGGAACATCTTTGATGGAATTTTTTTTTGCTTTACATGAGATCATGCACCATACTCATGTGAATAAGCAAGTGGGAATTGTGTTGAAACTTGATTTTGAAAAAGCTGATGACAAAGTGAAGTGAGATTTCTTGCTTGCTTGTCATAACATTGGGGTCTTTTCAGATCATTGGTATAAGTTTTGTTACATCATATTTTTAATACTCCCTCTATGCCGGTTTATTGGGCTTACTAAAAAATAAAAAAGATACCAAAGAATTAGGCTCGTATCAACAATAATTAGATGTAATTAGTGCCTATCGTGGCCCTATCCTCCATAAATCGCTCTCTCCCTAGAAATCAGTTTTGACCTGCATGCATGCAACTAATAGTAAGTGGCTGCAAAGCGGGCCTAGCCTTAAGGCTGGCCATAGTGCTAGTATTTTAGGTAGTAAGTGGCATGCATGCAACTAATAGTAAGTGGCTGCAAATAAAAAATGCTGATGTGGTATCTAATTAGATACCACATCAGCATTTTTTGAGCCTAAGATGCATGATACTACCTAAAATACTAGCACTATGGCCAGCCTTAAGACAAGTATCATGTCATCTATAGCTAACTTAGAGTCAACACATACAATAGTGAGCTATAAAAATGTAGTACTTTATCAATGTATGGCCCACCTTTCACTCTCACAAAGTGCATAGGAGCATGTGCTAGAGTTGACTCTTGCATAAGAGCCCACTCTCATTCTCTCTCCTCCTCTCTCTACTCCAACTAAGCAATAATATACTATTTTAGTCCTTATAGCCAGCTGACTAGGACTTATTGTACTTTCTCTAAGGGGGTTAGGCAAGATGACCCATGTCTCCTTTTTTAAATTTTTTTTGTAGTTGAATGCTTGACTAAGATGGTTCTTACACTAGTAGGAAAAAGGCTATAGGGGCACAACAAATAGCAGCGGGCAACAAAAATGTGGCAGCTATTTTAGCAGTGGGCCGAAATTGGGCACGTGACTAGTAAGCCAGTAATGGTAGCATGTGGCACGCTCCGGCACGCGACTAGTAAGTGGGGACCACTTGTACAGATGGCAAGAAAATTCCAACAGCGGGCTAATCTAGCCACACGCGACAGATTCACAGTTAGTGGTAGCGTGCACAAACCGAACACACGACTGATATTCGTTGCCCGTACCTAACAAATGCATTATCATCTCATTTTTGTGAGTGCGCATGATGAATCAATGGTGACACTGTATAAGACAAGGCATAGTGTAAACACGCCAACTTTGATGCTATATGTATGCATGTACCCGTCACACTCTGTCAAAAGTCAAAACATAAATTTGTGCGAAGATTTTCGTCTATTGAACGTGGGAATCTCCTATGGCAGAGTTTCTCGAAGATGTCTTATGCTTATAGCTCTTTAGCTAGCACTTATAAGACATCTTCGAGAAGCTCGTCTTAGGATCAGGTCACAGAAGGGAGATTAATTGTAGGGGCATGTTTATTGGCAGCATGCTCTAGGCGCGGCACATGGCTAATAATACCCGCATCGCACCCTACGCGCTCACGCGGCTACTAAATTACCCGCAGCGTGCCCCTTTTAGCACACACGGCTACTAACTTAGCCGCAGCGTGCCTCTTCTTTGCGCATGTGGCTACTCACTCCGCACCATGGTATTAATAGCCCCATCCTCTCTTTTTCCCTCATTCTGTCCAAAATCCCCCGAACCAACACTAACTGACGCGTCGCCGCCGTAGTAGCCGCCGCGTGCCATCTTCCCCGCCCGCGCCGCCTTCTTCCCCAACCATCCATACGTTTGCTTGCTACTTAATTATATAGATTTATATTTGAGCTATATAGATTTGTTTGCAGCATATATAGAATTCTTTGCTACTTAATTATATGGATCTATATTTAAGTTATGTAGATTTGTTTGCTAATATAGATTTATTTGAATTATTTTATGCTAGCTATATGTAGATTTTGTATGCTATATTTGTAATGGCCGATGATTAAATAATTTCGGTAGTAATCGCAGGGTGGTGTGAGTGAACTTTGTCATATGCACAAATACAATACAAATCTTGTGCACATCGTACTTGGTTCACTCACCCCATTTTCGCGGTTTTTGATAAATATGAGGCCTTATTTGAAGTTCATTTCAAATCCATAATATGTTTTCATATGGCCGACGATTAGTTTTTTTGGCAGTGATCGTGGGGTGGTGTCAGCGAGCCTTATCATATGCACAAAATACAAATCTTGTACATCGTACTTGGCTCGCTGAGCCCATCCTGTGGTTTCTGGGTCCAATATAAATATGAGGTCTTATTTGAAGTTTATTTTAAATTCCTAATATGTGTCATATGGTCGATGGTTAGGTTTTTTTTGCAGTGATCCCCAAGGCTCGTTGACCCCATCCCTATGGTTTATGGGTCCAATATAAATATGCGGCCTTATTTGAAGTTTATTTTCGTGTTCACAATATTTGTATGCTCTAGTATGCTTTAATTGTTAACATAACCCAACGGTTATATATGCAGCAAATGGCTTATTGGCATCAGTGCGCAGACCGTGGACAATATGGGTGCAAGGATAAAAAAAATTATATACTTTTCAAAGAGAATTATAAAACTATGTCGGTATGTTTTAGTCTAATTAGTTATTTTGTTTGTATATATAGTTGCATTGACTTGTATCTTTGATCTATATGTGTTTCTTCCGTAATTGTGTTTAGGGTATCCCATGTAGCGCAAGACGTGACTTCACGGAGCATATACATAGAAACATTAACCATTTAGAAACGTTTGAATTCGTCATCCAGCAGAACACACTACCCACATCACTACCCACAACAGACACGATATTTGTTGTTGAAGTCACCAATGAGGCGAACGTAACCTATTTTCACGGGCGTAGTTGAAAGGAGGTGATAGAACGCTACGGGATGGAGTCAGGGACTAAGTTATATTTCTACTTGGATGGCTTATACATGGAGACCTTCTTCCACTACAAACAACGGGACGACTGAAAGTGCATGGAGCCCCCATGTGTAGTTTTGGTAATTAATGACAATCCCTATGGACTAATGTTTGCATTGAGTTATATTTGTAGGAGTTGTCCATAGGCAATGTTTGAACCATATGTTGGCTTGAAGGTTGCAATAATAAGAAAATGATGAAGGATATCAAGTGTCAAGTATGTCTTGAAGATGAAGATGAAGTGAGCCCTCAAGTTACTTCAAGACATCAACATGATGAAGAATGAAGAAATGAAGTGCAAGTTCAAGATGAGCCAACTCGAAGAGATCATGAACATATGTTGTCTTCAAGGTTGCAATAATAAGAAATTGATGAAGGATATCAAGTGTCAAGTATGTCTTGAAGATGAAGATGAAGTGAGCCCTCAAGTTACTTCAAGACATCAACATGACGAAGAATGAAGAAATGAAGTGCAAGTTCAAGATGAGCCAACTCAAAGAGATCATATGCTTGAAGATTGCCATCCATATGGTGATCATGGATATGTGAAGACGCGCCGAAGAAGAAGTTTTCCCATAGTGGAGTATGGGGGAGCATTTCGCATGACTTCATCTAGCAAGCACAATCAAGAAAGGCGTTCCATCTTGTTGCGGTCAAGACCATCATCATCAAGCTCAAGTGGAATGCGCAAGGTTAAGGTTTGCTCTTGATAGGGTTTCTTTCTCACCGGTCTCATGGTGTAGTTGGAGACCGGTTTATAGTTTAGTTGTCGTACTATCAAGAGGGCTCTCGAGTGAGTAACTCGATCATATCCTTCGGAGAGCTCAAACCTTTGCATCCTTGCATCATCTTTCTTGGTTGTTATTTGGATCTTATCCATGAGATGTTTTAGTGCTTGTGCTTATTCTCATGACAAGCTCTAGTTCATCGAAAACGATTTTGCATAGATCACTTGTTGCGTTTTCGAGTTTGGTGATTTTCTCGGTTTCTCATGTTGAGGTGTTGCACCTCTAAAAATAATAGAAAATCACCCCCACTAGTTTCCATATTTCACTTTTTGTTGGGTAAGCTCTTGTCGTCCTCTTTCCAACAAAATTGGTTTCACTCTATTCGGAGCTACCAATCTTAAGTTTTGGCTTTTACAAGGTAGCAGATTTAGATCACCAGGCCGGATTTTCCGGGCCGGATATTTGCAAAATATCCGGCCCCTGAAATTTGGCTAAGGACTTTCTGACAAGCAGCTCAGTAGTCCCCTGGACCGAGGCCGTACTTTTGCCCGGAATTTCCCAGAGGCCAGATTTTCCGGGGGGGGGGGGGGGGGGGGGGATTAACCGGCCCTCACTGACATAGGCATCCCAAATGGGCCTGCCAAAGATAGTACCCGGGGTTTATTGAAGGCCCACTACCCGAAGAGTAAGAAGATTCGGGAGCCCAAGATATGTTAAGGAAATTAGAGTTGTAATAGGAAGTGTTATTTGTAATCTGGCGGGATGAGTTAGAAACCGTCCCGGACTCTGTAACTTGTACAAAACGAAACCCTCGGCTCCGCCTCCTATATAAAGGGGGAGTCGAGGGACGAAGAGGGGATCGAATCATTGTTACAAACCCTAGTTTTCATAATCGTCGAGTACTTTTCGGCTGAAACCTTCGAGATCTACTTGCCCTCTACTTCTAACTAAACCCTAGCCTACAATCCATAGGCATTGACAAGTTGATACCTTGTCAATTGGCGCCGTCTGTGGGAACTAGAGGCGTAAGGATCTGATCTCGATGGCACGTTCAAGATCTTCGACATCGTCAACCGCAAGCAACGCTATGGATCGAGGTAAACAGATCGCTGCTGGTCCTGTCGATTTTGTTCCTCACCCACCCTCCCGTTTGGATGCATATGCGTATCTGGCGGAGCCCATGGAGATGACGTTCGGAAGGTTTCACTTTCGCGTCGAGAAGGAAGGATCGTATCGTGTCGAAATTCCGATTTCGTCGGGATCATCGGCGGTCGATTCCGATTTTTCAAGCTATACATCGTCAACCGAGTCAGGAGAAGAAGAAACTTCGTCGACACGCTACGTCAGCACCAGAGCAAGAGAGAAACTCGCCAAGATCTTCAACGACATGTCGTTTGGGTCATCTGCGGACTCATATATAAGCGATGGCTCAAGCGATGTCGACAGTTACGACTTCATCGACAAATCTATCACAGTGGGCAAGGTCTTCATCAATCTCAACGATGATGTCACCAAACCCAACATAGATCTGAGTACAAAGTATCATCAGATTTATGCCATTGAAGATCAAGAGGAAACATCTGAGGCTTTCGACGATCTGGGAAATCCATACGTCGATCCCTCCAATCTGCGACAAGACCTGGGCAATAAATACGTCGGGCCGCAGCCGCGAGACAGAGTTCAGCTTTCGCAAGCAGTGTGGGATAGAGCCACGAGAGCTATGAACGGTTCAGAACCAATGGCCACCACAGCCACACCAGAGGAATTGCAAGCATATCAATATAGACTCGCACGAGCTGCAAGAGAATTGGAAAAACAGACAGCTGAGTTAAACAGAAGAAAGGAAGCAGCTTCTGCATCTAGCAGGAGGAGGGCAGATCTAAGTCGACAATCTAGAACTTCGGGTGATAGTCACAGAGAGGCGCGGAACAGAGCAAGATCAAGGTTGCAACATATACCCGAAGCAGAAAGAGAGCACTTGGTCCAAAACCTCGACATGTCCTTCATGTCGATAGATACAAGAGGAAACATCATCCCTAAGACACCAGAGGCTGGGTATATGGCGACACACGCTTTTATCCTCGCATCTAAACCACCTCCAGGTGATCCAAGGGAGACACTATACAATATGGCGGTAGCAGGAGTTGGAGCTATGGGGACAGCGTTTGTATCAACGCCTCCCGAAGGAGCGGTACGGCAAAATAGTCCACGACCTGCAGCAGCAACAGCGGCAGCACCTGAAGGACCAAGTGGAGCAAGAGACACAGCAGCACAAGCAAGGGTCGACAGAGCGCGGCAAAGCAGATGGGATCATCGGCAATCTCTGGAGCTTAATGACGAAGATATGTGCGGCTTGCCATGCTTCACGAGGAGAGTCCGAAAAACTCGAGTCCCCTCAGGATTCAAGTTACCCGACAACTTCAAGAAGTTCGACGGCCTTCAAGATCCAGAGGATTGGCTAGTTGATTATCTCGAGACAGTGAAGCTCACAGGAGGAACCAGGGCAACAGCTATGCAAAGCATCCAGGTGCATTTGAGTGGAGCCGCACGATCTTGGATAAAGAAACTCACTCCAGGATCTATCGACAGCTGGGAAAGTTTCGAGGATGTGTTCGTCAAGAACTTCAGATCCACGTGCAAAAAACCCGCGTCGTTAGAGGAGTTGAGAGCGTGTCGACAAAAGCCAGATGAGCCAATGAGAAAATACATCCAAAGGTGGAATATCATCAAAAACTCGGCAGAAAATATATCTGACGAGAGAGCAATAGATGCGTTTGTCGCAGGAATCAGGCGTGGAGATTTTGTCGAGGACTTAGGAAGGACCAATCCAAAGACAGTATCTGCGTTAATGGAGATAGCAAACAGATGGGCAGATGGAGAAGACGCTGTCCACAACAAACGGCACAGGTCGCCAGAGGAGGACCGTGGTCGAAATTATCAACCAAGGCGACGATTTCCTCGGCAGTACCCAAACTATGACGCTCCAGGGCAAATTTCGGCAGGTTTTCGGGCAAACACAGGAGGAAGCAACAGAGATGATTATCAGAGAAGCAGTGAACAGCGAGGCGATAACAGGGATGATTCTCGCAACAACAGGCAAAATAGCGGGCCTAGGTTCCCAAGGCCTTTCGTGTCCCCTGAAGAGATGATGAATGGGCCGTGTCAAATGCACTTTTTCCTCGACAGCAACGGTAAAAGATAGTCAGGGCACCTGCAGAAAGACTGTCGAAATTTTCAGGCAATGCTAAGATATGCAGAGAACGCTAACGCGCGGGCAACACAGAGAAATCCTCGAGAACCCAGAAGCGAGATCCACTTGCCGCCTCCTCCCGCGATTACAGACGACAATCGGCATCAGCTCAGAATAGCGGCAGCACCTCCACCACCACCTTATGTTGATCCTAACTCCAACGGAGCGGTGTCAATGATTCAGAAGGGAAGGCCGTCCAATAGAGCTCAGAAAGTAATCTCACGACAGGTGTTTATGGCAGAAAAAATGCCTCCACCAACAGTTGAGTATCTTAATTGGTCAGGACAAGATATTGGCTTCACAATAGCAGATCATCCGCAGCAAGTCCCTCGACCAGGGCAGTCAGCACTTATTCTGCCAATAGTTATCGCATGATTTGATGTCTCTCGAGTGTTCATAGACGGCGGCAGCAGCCTAAACCTTATGTATGCAGATACATTGAGGAAGATGAACATATCCTTAGCAAACTTGAAGCCAACAGATACAAGGTTCCACGGCATCACACCGGAGAAACCAAGTTATCCATTGGGGAAGATCAATCTCGACGTTCAGTTTGGGACCCAAGAAAATTATAGAATCGAGAGGCTGGAATTTGAAGTCGTGGATTTTCCGTCGCAGTATCACGCTTTGTTGGGACGACCAACATATGCTAGGTTTATGGCGGTGCCACACTATACATACTTGTTGTGGAGATTGCCTGGACCAAAGGGACCAATCACAGTTAAAGGAAGCTTTGCCTTAGCCGATAAATGCGACAAGGATTTTCATCGGCTATCAGAAACTTTCGGGATGCAAGCTGAGTATTTGGCGTCAAAAAGCATGACTGATTACGACGTACTGCCAGACGTTGGAAGGCCAAATAAGGAATCAACTTTCAATACCAGGAAAAATTCTAAGGAGGTGCAGATTCACCCGACAGACCCGAAAAAGACGACATCTATCACAAACGACATGGATATCGCATAGGAAAGCGCGCTCATCGAGTTCCTCCGTGAGCACTGGAAAATCTTCGCATGGTGTCCAGCTGACATGCCAGGAGTACCCAGGGAACTTGCCGAGCACCACCTAAACTTGGATCCATTAGCGAGACCAATCAAACAACCTTTGCGGCGTTTTTCGGAACCAAACCGCAAAGCTATGCTATCAGAAGTAAATCGACTTGAGGAAGCTGGTTTTATCAAAGAGATATCTACAGAAGCCACATGGGTAGCTAACCCAGTGATGGTGCCGAAGAAACACACGACAGTCCTTCGCATGTGCGTCGACTTTACGTGTCTCAATAAACATTGTCCAAAGGATCACTTTCCCCTCCCGAGAATCGATCAAATTATCGACTCCACGGCTGGATGTGAACGTCTTTCCTTCCTGGACGCATACTCTGGTTATAACCAGATCAGATTGAAAGAAGAAGACGAGGCCAAAACAGCGTTCATAACACCTTACGACGTGTTCTGTTACAGAACAATGCCTTTCGGTTTAAAAAACGCGGGAGCAACATATCAGAGGATGATGCAGAAGTGTTTGGCGACACAGATCGGGAAAAACGTGCAAGTATACATCGACGATGTCGTCATAACGTCAAAAGAGGGGGCAACACTGATTGAGGATCTCAAGGAAACCTTCGACAACCTCAACAAATTCTGCCTCAAGCTGAACCCGACGAAGTGTTCCTTTGGCGTCCCAGCAGGAGAACTTCTGGGGTTTCTAGTCTCAGCACGAGGGATTGAAGCAAATCCCGATAAGATACAAGCTATCATAACAATGAGAAAGCCAACAAAGTTGAAAGAAATACAACTGCTAACTGGGCGAGTCGCAGCTTTGAGTAGATTTGTCGCCAGGCTGGGAGAAAAAGCGTTACCATTCTACGCTCTGATAAAGCAAGGAGATAAATTCCAGTGGAACGAAGAGGCCGACAGAGCTTTCGAGGATTTGAAGCGCACAATCTCGACACCACCAATTTTGGTGGCGCCGAAGGAAAAGGAACCTCTCCTGCTGTATATCGCAGCCACGCCCCAAGTGGTGAGCACGGTGCTAGTTGTCGAAAGGGAGGAAGAAGGAAAACTTCACGGCGTGCAGAGGCCAGTATACTTCGTCAGCGAAGTTTTATCGCCCTCAAAACAAAGGTACCCTCAGTACCAAAAGCTAGCATATGGAGTGTTCACAACAGCACGAAAATTGCGCCACTATTTTTCGGCACACCCGATCATAGTGGTCAATGAAGCTCCCTTGTCAAATATACTAAACAATCCAGAAGCTACGGGTCGTGTCTCCCTTTGGGGAATAGAACTTTCCCCTCGGGACATCACGTATGAAAAAAGAAAAGCAATCAAGTCGCAAGTTCTGCCGGACTTCATCGCAGAGTGGATGGAGTTGCAAAACACAGGACCTCCAGACTTGTCGAGAACCTGGACCATGAACTTTGATGGGTCCAAAAGACTAGAAGGAGCTGGCGCAGGAGTAGTACTCATATCACCTGAAGGCGACAAGTTGAAGTACATCCTTCGGATGACGTTTCCTAACGCATCTAACAATGAAGCAGAATATGAAGCCCTCATACACGGGATGAAGATGGCGAAAGCTTGCGGTGCAACTCGATAAAAAATATTTGGCGACTCACAATTGGTGGCTCAGCAAGTCATGAACCAATGTGACGCAGTCAATGATAGCATGATGGCATACAAGGAGGTGTACAACGAGCTCGAAAAGTTGTTTGATGGATGCGAAGTAAATCATATTAGCAGATTGAGCAACGACGAAGCCGACGTTCTTGCAAACATCGGGTCGCAATGCCTTGCAGTTCCGCCAGGTGTATTTTGGGAAGAGATAACAGAGAGATCTACAAAATCAACAAAATCAAAAAAGAAGGAGAAGAAACCCTCGGGGGCTACCAAGGAAGAGCAAGAGGAAGAAGAAGATCAGGACCTGGTCATGGTGATACAGATACCATGGATGCAGACGTACATATCATACATCCTCAGGAAAGAAATACCCGATGATCCAGTTGAGGCAAGGCGAGTAATTCGACGCTCCAAAACTTTCACGGTGGTCAAAGGAGAATTGTACAAGCGAAGTATTTCAGGTGTCCTGCAAAGGTGTGTCACACCCGAAGAAGGAAGAATAATTCTGAAGGATGTACACGAAGGAATATGTGGCCACCACGCAAGTAGTCGAGCTATTGCAGCCAAGGTATTTCGGGCAGGATTCTACTGGTTGACAGCAATCGAGGACGCCAAGGAAATAGTAAGAACTTGTGACGCGTGTCAAAGGTTTGCCGCAAAACCTCACTCTCCAGCAGCAGAATTAACACCAATACCATTGTCGTGGCCTTTTGCCCAATGGGGACTTGATATGGTAGGCAAGTTACACAAATCCTGGCCAGGAGGAAAAGAGTACATGCTAGTAGTTGTCGACAAATTTACAAAGTGGATAGAAGCGAAGCCGATAAATTCACCAGACGGAGCATCTGCAGTAAAATTCATAAAAGGCCTCGTCTTCAGATTTGGAGTGCCCCATAGCATCGTCACAGACAATGGCAGCAACTTCACATCCCACGAATTCAAAGATTATTGCGAAGAAGTGGGTATCAAATTACACTTTGCGTCAGTTGCGCACCCGCAGACCAACGGACAAGCCGAGAAAGCTAATGGAATCATCTGCAACGGCATTAAGAAACGATTATTAGCGCCACTGGAAAAAGCTCGACACACCTGGCCAGAGGAGCTGCCCAGTGTATTATGGAGCATACGAACAACACCAAACACAGCAACACAGGAAACTCCGTTCTTCTTGGTTCATGGAGCGAACGATGTACTAATCGAGATAGAGCACAACTCTCCACGAGTCGTCGAATATGACGAAGAGGTGTCGAGAAAAGCGCTAGAAGATGACGTCGATGCACTTGATGAAGCTAGAGATGAAGTACTGTCTCGGGTAACCAAATACCAACAGGACTTGAAGAATTATCACAGTCGACGTTTGCGGCCAAGATCCTTTCAGGTGGGAGACCTAGTTCTTCGGCTCACGCAAAAAAGCCATGAAAAACTCGAGTCACCATGGCTAGGCCCTTACATTGTCACGGAAGTAATCGGAGGAGGAGCATACAGGATAAAGGACAAGAAGACAGGGGTGGAGGAGCAAAACCCCTGGAACGTGGCGCAACTCAGGCGGTTCTATGCCTAGAGTCAAAATATAGTCCTTGTAAAACTTCAATGTACTGAAACGCCCGCGAGTTATCAGACGCACTATTTTCCTTTTTCGGGGCACCGAGTGGGGCCGGGAAAGGTTTTTAATGAGGCGGGCTCGCGGTGCTGCAATATAATAAAGATAGTATCAATATAACTTTTTCTTTATCGACATGCTCAAAGTCTCTGACCCGACGAAATTCAATATAGTTCCTCGAAAAAAGAAAAGCCTTGCTTTGGTATTAAAATACCTCGTGAGTCAATAAAAATACAAAATAGTACTCAACAAAGAAGCTCGGGGGCTGATATTCGCCAAAACTACATATTAAATAAATGCCTTGGTTCAAAACCTCGCAATATACAAATACAGTAAATAGCCACCGAAAGACTCGGGGGCTAGATAAATATAGAAATATGATGATTGATTCACAATATAATCACAATCATGGGTTACAAAGAAGAAGTTATCTACCAAAGGAAGTTAATTAGTCATGGTTCAATATGTCATCAAGGGTAATTCTGTTTTCTTCAGGAGCAGCGCCAAGAAAATCAGCATAATGACCATCGGCAAAAAAGTCAGCATCCATCCGAAGAAGGTCTTCAATCATTTCTTCGGCTACAGGCGAAACCTTCGTGTTAATTCGGTCGACACCAACTCTTCGGCGCTTTACCTTCTGATGAAATTTCGCAACAACTTGGGTCAGGTCAAGATTTGAGTGGCAGATCTGAAGCATGATAAGAGCAAATCTGGCGCCAGCTACCAGCTGAGCTTTGACAAAATCATGGATCCTGTGGGCATCCTTGAATTTCTCCATTAACTCGGGAAGAGTTTTTGGTTGAACGTTCCGAGGAAACATGGAGTTATAAACCATAGACAGGGTCTTGGTACAGAAGTCAAGGAAGTCGCGAGTTTGAGAGGCGCGATCCTGAAATCTGACAATCTGGCGGGTCCTCTCTGGGGTAGCCCAAAACAGAGAACCATGATCAAGGGAAAGGTTAACAAGGAGGTTCGTCCTAGTATTTACCCTCTCTTCTTCGTCAACAGCATCAGTAAAGGAACCTATTAAAACAACGGAGCAGAAAAATTTTAAGAGACGTAGCATGAAGACGGAAGATATTGAGGATGAAACAAGCATACCCGACATAACCGCACTGGCTTCATTCATCAACTCGAGCATGAAATTTTCTCGAGTAGTCGCCTTTTCAGCCTCGGAAGCAGCGATTTCCTTAGCAGCCACGGCCTCGCGAGCTTGCTGAAGTGCAATTTTTTCGGCTTCAGATGACTTACGAGATTTTTCCATCATCACAAGTGTTTGCTTCTTTGCATACTGAAGTTGCTGCCGAAGTTCATCCAATTCTCGCGGCAAGGAATCTTCGACAGGTGTAGCATCAGCAAGAGTTCTCTTTGAGCGAGAAGAAGAAGGCGAAACATTGGAAGGAGTGGAAGATGGAGTGTAGTTATCAAATACCAACTGAAATTTAAAAGACAACATCAATCAACAAGCAAAAGATAGAGTTTTCATTAATCTTTCGGAATAATTACAAAGGCCTTACAGTGGAGCTAACGAAGTACGTGTCGCCAAATAACTACTTTGGCGACAAGAGCAAAAGAAACAGAGAAAGAAAAACAAAGAGGCATGCAACTAGACCTCCGGCCTTGATGAGCTAGGCGTCGAAGCTGGTTTGATCCCGAGATATGCCAAGATTTTCTTCGTGTTGGGCTTGGCTGCCTTGATCAGTGACCTCCATCTCGATTGCTCTATTTGATCGGTGTCGCCAACTTTCGTCCAATCAACAGTCTGTTGGCTGTCAGCAACCAGGGCAACAGTGCTTTCGACAGCAATCTTCATGTTTTCTTGATGCATCTTCAGTCCAAGGTCTTCTGATGAATTGAAGCTCTTGGCAAGGGTAAGGAAAGTCGGGGGCTCCTCTTTCTTCGGGAAGAAGTAGGGGAACAGCGCTGACAATCCTGCATTAGCATTTGCCACACCTTCACGAATTTTCGACCCATGAAGCTCCAGATAAGAAAGTGCATCAAGGAGAGGGTCATTGACAGGATTCTCCAGATCAAAATCTTGGTTTGTTTGGTCTGCCACAGGAAACAAAACATTGGTCAAACAACAAGAAACAGCGGTTCTCATAAAAATAGAAGGGATTAATGGTATTACTGTGAGTGCGTCGACTTTGTGATTTCAGGCGCTTGAGGATCCCTTGTTCACGAGCAGCTTGTGCAGCTATATGCTCGGTTAAAGCAGATTCAGCATCCTCAAGTTTTTTCTGCAGTTCCTCGACACTAGCAACTTTTGCTTTGGCTTCATCAGCCTCGGCTTTAGCTTCGCTAGCAACAAGTTCGGCTTTCTTGCGAGCCGCCTCACTTTGCTCCAGTTTTTGAGCAAGTGCGTCGGCACGTTTGTTGGCCTCTGCAAGTTTCTCTGTCGAGATATAAAAAAAAGGGGGGAAGAAAGATCAAAAATCGCGACAAACAACAGGAGCAAAAAGTCAGAAAAAACGGCAAGTATAAAAGTTGTTACCTTCAGTTCTGCTCGCATACTCACGGTACCCAATGAATTGGGATCCGATGCGGAGAAGCTCTTTGATCATGGGCTGTCAAAGAAGAACACAGCAAGAGAAACATCGGCATGAAAAAAGAGTGAAGGCGTGAAAAAGCAAAATAGAGGAAATATAGATATCGACAAACTTACATCGTCTAAGAGCAGAGTCGAAGAGCTGCCCAATTAAGGGGCAGGTTCAACAATCGTTTCAATCCTTGTCCTTTTTGGTGAAGGAGCAAGGGGGCTTGCTGGCGGAGTTGTGGTGACGACGTTTCGTTGAGGAGGCGAGGATTCTTCTCCTTCAACTAGCGTGTCTGAGGCAAGTACAATATGTGACGTGCTTGTCCGAGGAGCCACGTCAACAGTTGGTACTTCTTCCTCGTCATCACTGTTGATTAAATATCGACAGTATAAAAAGCAAGACAAGATAAACATTTCGAGTACAGAAGTAAGGAGAAATAAAAATGACTTACGAGCTGACGAGGGATTCAATATAAGGATCATAAGCTGCCTTCGGATGAGAAGGAACAACTTTTTCGGCTTTAGAAGTGCCAGAACCCTCGGCGTCATTCCTTTTCCTTTTGTTCCTTGGGGAAACAGCAGGAGGAAGGGATTGCGTCGACTCGCTGGCGTCAGATTCAATTTCTTTTTCATGGGAAGCCGCAGATTTGTGAGAACCTGCGACTTCACTTTCAGGAAGAGAAGAACCTTGGTTGTCTTCGGCAACAATAGCCTGTTCTTCGACTTCTCCATCCTCAGGAAGAGGAGGAAGGGAAGCCATGGTAGGATGGTTCTGCAGGAAAATAGCGACAACAGAAAAATTAATGAGATGCAGGGAAAGTTCGGAACAAGACAAAAATTCGAGAAGACAAAATACCTCAGGGAGAGGATTGGCGGAGCTGTATGGTTCCACGCGGCAGGAGGAGGGAATAGGATCCTTCTTGGCCAAGCGGGAAATTCTTCGAATCAGCTTCTCCAAGTCCTTTGCAGAAAGATCACTGGAGAGTCTATTGGCGTCGTTTTCACCAGAATACGTCCAAAGGGGATTTTTGCGAGCCTGAAGAGGCTGCACTCTAATCCTAAGGAAGTAGGCAGTGATTTGAACACCAGACAGTTCTTTGCCTCGAGTATTTTGAAGCTGATGAATACGAGACATAAGTGCTTCTGTCGCCTTTTTCTCTTCTTCGAAAGCTTCAGCATCCCAGGAGCGGCGGCGCTGAATTTTGGCACTTCCGTCGAAAGGGACTATGTTGTGTTCCACAGAGTTGGCACTTTCTTCGTGTATGTAGAGCCACCTTTTGCGCCACCCTTGGACAGAATCAGGAAATTTGACGTCGAAGTAATCAACGTCAGTTCGGACACAGATAACAATGCCGCCTATGTTATAAGTGGCGTTGTGGGAGCCATTGCGGCGGAGGCAGAAAATGCGTTTCCACAGAGCCCAGTTAGGAGGGATTCCAAGGAAGCATTCGCACAGCGTGATAAAAATGGAAATATGGAGGATGGAATTGGGGGTCAACTGGTGCAGCTGAATCCCATAAACAAAAAGAAGGCCGCGGAGGAAATCGTCAATTGGGGCAGAAAGGCCGCGGATGAGGTGATCAACGAAACTAACCCGGTACTCCATTGGAGGGTTTGGGTAGCTTTCTTCGCTGGGAAAGCGGATGGCGTCCTCTTTCTTCATCAGGCCAAGCCTCTTCAGCGTGTTAACGTCTTGGTTGGAGATTTTAGATCTCTCCCACTCAAGGTCTTCAACGGCCATCTTGGACTCTGGAGTGCTGTGGCGAGTGAGTCGCGTGCGCGGTGGCATCAATGGCACTGGAAAAGCAATGTTCGTGCGGAAGATCAAAGAGAGTTGGGCGCAGGGGAAGTTTTTGGAAAAGAGGAACAGATGTGCGGCGCAAGCGAAGGAGTGAACGGAGGTTGAAGAAAGGTTTATATAAGAATCGGGCGAAGCAATGCACCGTTGGATGAAGAAATCGTGTGGTGAAAAAAGATCTTCTAGATAAAAGGGTAAAAAGGTATTTTTACTGAGATAGGCGTTACCGTACGTGCGCCAGGAAAAGCGGAGGACGTGTGTCCCCCACTTGCACGACGTGTCAACGTGGTGGAAACAATGGACCTACAAGGCAGAAAAATCACGACTATTAACAGAGATGAAGTAAATTTGATTAAGGGAAGCATGCCGATAAGAAAAATAAAAGAAGATTGGCGACAGGAGAGGTTATCAAATACTTCGGGAGCCTTTGATCAAATACAAGTTTTTGCCCAAATGCTCGGGGGCTACTTCGACAAAAAGTAAAATTTTGAGTATGGCAGTATAGAAATTGCGGGAGCCTACAACCAAGCACAAGTTCTTGGCTGTAGCCTCGGGGGCTACTCCCATCGGGAGCGCTGTTCGCGCACCCGAGAGATGAAAAAAAAGATCATATTGGGAAATAATGACAATATAGCGACAAGGTGGACTAAAATGTTGAGCCTACAACCAAGCACAAGTTCTTGGCTGTAGCCTCGGGGGCTACTCCCATCGGGAACGCTGTTCGCGTGCCCGATGAAATTAAAAAAAGAAAAGATAGAAAAGCAAGAGAGTATATTTCGAGTTATAATTAACTCTACATATACTCCCATCGGGAGAGCAATATAAGTCATATTTGACTCGATAAAATGTGCCATTCCAACAGCCGGAAAAGCACTCGACAATATATTCTCAGAACGCCAAAGTTGCGATCAATTTCTGAATGCCGCAAATTTGCGAAGGTAAGACCCCAGATCCGTTCTGCTGGGCGTGGCATCGCCGAAGACTGCGCTCTGCTACTTTTATCCGTATCAACAGATACGAAGAAAAATCCTAACGGACGCGTTAGGTACTCGATAGATTTGATTGGGACTCGACAGAATGGTAAGACCTTAAGCGGCACCTGTCGAAGTTTACACCAGTATCCCGAGATCATGTCCAGGGACGTGATCTTGAAGTAGGTTTTTGCGGATTGCCACTAGAGCAGTTAACTAGTACCTGATCCGTCAGATGAACTAGCCCCAACTACCATTATCCCTGTACAATATAGAATTTTATGTGAAGAAATATAAAAAAGTTAAAGCTCTCGAATAAAAATAAACAATGGAGATTTTCCCTGACTCTACGATTCAAGCAAAATCTCGGGGGCTACTGACATAGGCATCCCAAATGGGCCTGCCAAAGATAGTACCCGGGGTTTATTGAAGGCCCACTACCCGAAGAGTAAGAAGATTCGGGAGCCCAAGATATGTTAAGGAAATTAGAGTTGTAATAGGAAGTGTTATTTGTAATCTGGCTGGATGAGTTAGAAACCGTCCCGGACTCTGTAACTTGTACAAAACGAAACCCTCGGCTCCGCCTCCTATATAAAGGGGGAGTCGAGGGACGAAGAGGGGATCGAATCATTGTTACAAACCCTAGTTTTCATAATCGTCGAGTACTTTTCGGCTGAAACCTTCGAGATCTACTTGCCCTCTACTTCTAACTAAACCCTAGCCTACAATCCATAGGCATTGACAAGTTGATACCTTGTCACTCACTTACACCGGATTATCTGGCCTGGATTTGCGCCAACGGCTCGATTTTCTTGGGGGGGGGGGTATAAATACCCCCTTCTTCCTCCTTGGGCTGCTGCTTCTTCTACTCTCTCTCTCTCCTCCATTGTTGATCTTGAGAAGCTTGCCCTATCTCTCTATCCCTCCATGATTCTTGCCCCCTTTTGAGGGAAAAGAGAGAGGAGATCTAGATCCACACTTTGACCAAACCATATCATCTCTTTGTGAGTGAATCTTTGGGATCTAGATCTTGGAGAATTTTATGTTCTCCTCTTTGTTCTTCCTCTCTTATTCTCCCAATAGCTTTTGTAGCTTTGTTGGAATTTGAGAGAGAAGGACTTGAGCATCTTTGTGGTGTTCTTGCCATTGCATTTGGTTCATAGGTTTGAGTTCTCCACGGTGATTCGTGGAAGTGAAAGCAAGAAGGTTGTTACTCTTGGGTTCTTGGAACCCTAGACGGATTCTAGGCCTTGTGGCGATTTGTTGGGAGCCTCCAATTAAGTTGTGGAAGTGTGCCCCAACCTTTGTGTAAGACCCGGTTTCCGCCTCGAAGGAAATCCCTTAGTGGAACCGTGACCTAGGCCTTTGTGGCGAGGGTCACCGGAGAATAAGGTGAGGTGCCTTCGTGGCGTTCGGTGTGTGGTGTGAGTACCGCATCTTGGGGTGAGTCCTTTGTGGCGTTGGTGTGCATCAAGCAACCACACCTCAAGGTGAGCCTCTTGCGGCGTTCGGGAGCACTAAGCCACCGCACCTCTCCAACGGAGATTAGCACTGAAAAGGATCGTATGCCGCACCTAGAGTTCTTTTTCAATTTAGGCTTGACACAAAGGTAAATTCTCTAGATATGCAACTAAGTGAATTTACCTATATGACAAGGTAAGCAACTAAGCAAGATATAGCAACACAATATAGGAGATAGAATAGGATAGAGGAAACTGAGAGTGGAGCACGCGATGACACGGAGATGATTCCCGTAGTTCCCTTCCTTTGCAAGAAGGTATGTCTACGTTTGGAGGAGTGTGGTTGCTACGAAAGCCAAACCAATAGCCACGAAGGCTTCACTCAGATCTCCGGTGAGCAACGCCACGAAAGCCTAGCCCACTTCCACTAAGGGATTTCCTCGAGGCAGAAACCGGGCCTTTACAAGGTTCTTGGGGCACACATCCACAACCGAATTGGAGGCTCCCAAATCTGTTACAACACAACAATCAACAACAATACATCAACACAAATCAACTAGGGATCCAAAGAGGAATACTAGCAAGGGGGCCCTCAACAAAACGAGGGGGAAATGCAAATTGCTTTGGTGAAGATGTAGATCGGGGTCTTCTCCTTCGATTCTCCAAAGCACAAGGGATTTGGGTGGTTGAGGGAGGAGATCCGATGGATTTGGTGTTCTTGGTGGCTCAACAATGGTGTTTTGCTTTTTGGGGAAGAAGTGAGCAACCCTATCACTTGGAGAAGAAAGGTATATATAGCATGTGGGAATCCTGCCGTTGGAGGGCTGAGCGGTAGTACCGGCCAGGTTGGGCCGGTACTACCGGCCGTAGTCGAGCAGCGCAGGGAGAAGGGGATCAGGCCACGTGGCCAATGGAGAGGCCGACCGAAGGGGGGAGGCCGGAGCCTCCGGCCGGGGTACCGGCCAAGGTACCGCCGGGGTTCCAACCTCCCTGGCAAACATACTGAGCCACAATGTGGCTTCCGGTACCACGAGCGGTACCAAGCCCGGAGGCTCCGTCCGCTGCGTGGCCGGTGGTACCGCCCACACCACCGCCGGCGACCATCCTCCTCTTCTTTCCTTTTCTTCATTTCTTCCTCTTTCTTCATTTGCTCTTCTATTCTTCATTTCTTCCTCTTTTCTTCTTTGCTCTTCTATTCTTTCTTCTAAAAAGAATCTCTCAAGGATAGCATAGCATATCTTCAAAATCTCTTCAACTTTTGGGCATACCAATCAACGCTACATCATACAAATCTTATACAACAAAATGGTCATATTAAATTATTGTCATCAACACCAAAACCACAAATAAAAGATATATGTCCTTTCAATCTCCCCCTTTTTGGTTTCTTGATGACAACATAAGATTTGCATATGAATTGAGTATATGAGCAATAAAATTATAAGACGATGTAATAAGCTCCCCCTAGACATGTGCACCCAGTAGAATTAACATTTGAATAAGAGGCACATAATCTAGGAACAATATACTCAAGCAAATAAGATTAACCAACAAGTGCAAAGATACATAGTAAGCAAATAAATTCATCACTTGCATTTGAGAAGAGACAAGCATATGTGAGTAAAGACAAGTGTTGAGTTTAGAGATCATACCACATGTAGTTCACTTAGTCTTTACCATAGATAAGTCGATAGATAATGTGTCATACATAAATAGATAGCCCCTATGTCTCACACACATAGATAAGGTTCATAAAGCATAATAAGTAGTTCTCAACAATAGATAACCATAAGTCACAAGCATAAAGAGTCAAAGAAAACGCAAGCTTGTGACTTCCCATGCAAATCCCGAACCTAATAGAACTCTTATCCCCCTTTGACATCAAGATGCCAAAAAGGTTGAAGAGCGATGCTATCGTCCCTAGCCATCAAGGAAGTCCCCGGCAATATCGGAGTCGACATCATAGGTGGGTCCATCCTCGCCATCAGACCACTGGCTATGAGCATAAATCCACTGAGGCTTCGGAAGGATATTCTCTTCAGATCCTGGAGGAGACACTTCCACACCAAGCTTTGTCATGATGCTCTTCTGACGGCGTCGAGCTTTCTTCTCTGCCACATAGGCGTCATACATACGCTCCTGAATATCCAACTGGAGGCAGAAGGTCTTCTTTACCTTGATCTTGAGCTTGGTGTACCAAGAGGGCTCGAGCATGGGATCATATGCGGAGTGAGCCAGAGGCCCCCCAAGGGCCATATGAGCAATAAAGCCATCAAACCGGCAAGCAGGAGCAGTGGAAGGATCTACAGGACCTGCTGAAGGAGCTGCTGAGGCAGAAGGAGCTGCAGAGGCTGAGGGAGCTGCAGAGGCTGAGGTAGGAGCTGGGAGCCCATGATCTTTGATAAGAATGTTCTTGCGACGATGCTCAGTGAGGGGTGAGTATGGTTCCAGAATAGTGCCCTCAAACTTCTGACGCCACACCTCAGAAATAAGCTTCATGATGAAGGGAGCAAAGGAAGGAGACCTCTTCTCCACCATACGCCCGAAGATCTGGTTCCACAGGCAATCGATGACATCCATCTTCTTACCTTTGCCCTTCCGGAGATGAGTTTGAAGCATCAAGTCAATGACAAAAGAATGGATCTCATCAACATTACCAACTCTGACGGCAACGGTCTCACGGTAGATGCGAAGCATAATATCATATACGGGTTGGAGACCGGAAGTGAATCCAAGCTTGCATCGACCGGGCATATAGAGCGGCTCAAGAACATCTTTGGTGCTTGCATTAGACTCCTCGTGAAACCTCCAACCACTAGAACGGTCGTCTTCACAATTTTCCGGAATAGGATAGCCAAGAATCTGTCCAAAGGTGCTCCAAGTGGTAGTGAGTACCTCATCACGAGTCATCCAAGTAATGGAGCGAGCTTTATCCTCATGAAAATAGACTGTGGCAAAGAACTGAGTCACAAGGTACGGATCATAGTTGCATTGGAAAGTCATAATGGGAAGCAAACCAAACTCCTCGCAAATTCCAAGAGCTTCATGAAAGTAGGCATCCTTCTTCAAATGGTAAATGTTGATATACCGTTGATCAACAACCTTCACCTTGGGAGGATAGACTTCATTGAATATGCGCTCTTGAACCTCGGTGTAGAAGTGGCAGTTGCGGGTGCGAGAAGACCGAGGCACCAAATAGGGGTTAGCGGTGCGAATAGCCATGTATGCATGAAGGCGGACGCTGCCATAGGACTCAATAGCCTGTTTCCCTTTCTTTTTATTTGCCAAAGATGCACCACGAGCAGTAGTGGCACGGGGTAACACTTCATCTTGTTCAACAATCTCATCCTCAAGGGTCGGATCCCCTCGCCTCTTCCGACTAGCACCTGTGAAATAGACGAACAGAGCCGAGGGATATATGGGATAAGGGCACAAGCTCATCTCTATTAAACACAAATTTGACCCAAAATACACATGCATGATGAAAAAAAAAAATGGCCACACACTATGGGTAAAAAATGCTACATAGAAGAAGTTGACGGTGCTACATACTAGAGGACACAGATCAGCAATAGATACAACCTCTTGGTGTAAGATTTAGCCAAAAATCTAAGCATGTAGAACCGACAACCAACAAACATGTGAGCCAAAATACGACCAAAATACGCGGAGGGAGAGGCTAATACCGGGAGCCATGGAGGAGGAGAGGTGGGGGAAGGCTCCCACGGAGCCGATCCGGCCGGAGGGGGCCGGAGGGTGGCCGGGGGAGCAGGGGCGGCGCGCAGGCAGGGCGGCGGCTGGGCGCCTGGATGGTTGGGTGGAGAGGATGTGGTTTGGGAAGAGGAGGGGAGCCTGGGGCTCGACCCCTCTAGTGGAGGTACCGGCCCGAGGCCGGCGGTAGTACTAGCCAGGCCCCAGGCGGTACTACCGGCCTGGTCAGGCCCGGGTCGGCTAGCCTCCCTCCTTTTTTTTAAACACCTTTTTTTTAAAAGACACCATTTGGTCAAGGATAAATATGAGTTTTGGTATGCAATTTTTGAAACGAGCTTGTGCAAGAGATAGAAAGTTTTTAGAGATGAGAGAATGGCTTAGGATGGACACAAGGAGGGGTATGGTACTATGAACTCAAGTTTGCAAGGATCAAATCAAGAGAAAGCCAAACATTGAGCCAATTCCCATAAAAACAAGGAGATGTCAATAAAATCCAATTTAGATCCAAATTACTCCAACTCTACACCAAGAATAGTGTGGTGGCCTAGGCCACCATATATGAGTGTTGTGGCATGGCACCACGAAGATATATCTTGGGTCCAAACCACTACTCATCATTGAAGCTCACATATCAACATATGATATAAAGATAATGATTTCTTAATGTTGGCATTATGGGGGGAGGGATAGCTCAATAATTTAAACCGCACTCCCCCTATTTCCATGCCCACATCTAAACCAAATAAAGTTTTGAGACAAAGGTGTGTTTGCAAGATGGTCAAGCTATACTCCTTGAATCAATGATATTTAGCTCATTCCTCAAATAAGAGAACCTTGCTTCATCAAGAGGCTTCGTGAATATATCGACAAGTTGATCTTTGTTAGGCACATAGATAAGCTCAATATCACCACGGGCAACATGATCCCTAATGAAATGATTCCGGATCTCAATATGCTTCGTTCTTGAATGTTGCACCGGATTATAGGCAATCTTGATGGCACTTTCATTGTCACATAATAGAGGCACTTTGTCACAAATGACACCGTATTCCTTCAAAGTTTGCCTCATCCATAACAATCGAGTGCATCCACTTGCGGCGGCAACATATTCGGCTTCGGCGGTGGAGAGAGATATACAATTTTGCTTCTTAGAAGACCAACACACCAAGGACCTACCAAGAAATTGGCAAGCCCCGGAAGTTGAATTCCTATCATCCTTGTCTCCCGCCCAATCCGCATCGGTGTATCCATTGAGAATAAAGCTTGAGCCTTTGGGGTACCAAATACCATATCTTGGGGTATCAACCAAATACCGAAAGATTCTTTTGAGAGCCATCATGTGGATCTCCTTAGGAGAAGCTTGATACCTTGCACACACACCAACACTCAACACTATGTCCGGTCTAGATGCACAAAGGTAAAGCAAGGATCGAATCATGGAGCGATATACCTTTTGATCCTCCTCTTTACCATTGGGATCAAGAGCAAGATGACATTTAGTAACCATAGGAGTGGCTACACCCTTCATCTCGGTCATCTTGAACCTCTTGAGCATGTCTTGGAGATATTTTGCTTGGTTGATGAAGGTTCCCTCCCTCAATTGCTTGATCTCAAAACCAAGGAAGAACTTCATCTCTCCCATCATAGACATCTCAAACCTATCGGTCATAAGCTTTGAGAAATCATCATTGAAAGCTTTATTAGTAGAGCCAAAGATAATATCATCAACATATAATTAGCAAACGAAAAGCTCCCCATTGACCCTCTTAGTAAAAAGAGTGGGATCGATTAGCCCAACATCAAACCCACGGTCTACCAATAATTCTTTAAGGTGCTCATACCAAGCTCTAGGAGCTTGTTTGAGACCATAAAGAGCTTTATCAAGCTTGTAGACATGGTTAGGGAAGTTGAGATCCTCGAACCCCGGGGGTTGCTTAACATAAACCTCTTCATGCAAAGGACCATTAAGAAAAGCACTTTTCACATCCATTTGTTGTAACTTAAAGTTATGATGCGACGCATAAGCAAGAAGGATACGGATGGACTCAAGGCGAGCCACGGGAGCATAGGTTTCTCCAAAGTCAATTCCCTCAACTTGAGAGAACCCTTGAGCCACCAATCTTGCCTTGTTCCTCACAACATTTCCAAACTCATCTTGCTTGTTCTTGAATATCCATTTAGTGCCTATAACATTGCGGCACTCCTTTGGCTTCTTTACTAAAGTCCACACTTTGTTGCGCTTGAAGTTGTTGAGTTCTTCGTGCATAGCTTCCAACCAATCCGAATCTTCAAGGGCTTCAAATACTTTCTTGGGTTACACTAAGGAGATATAGGCATGATGATTGCTAAAGTTAGCCAATTGCCTTCTTGTGGAAACCTTTTCCCTTACATCACCAAGAACCTTATCATGAGTGTGTCCACGAAGCTCAAGGTTCCTATCTCTTCTTGCTAGACGACGGGCCTCGATCTCCTCCTTGGTCCTTCTTGTCCTTGGAGGTGTCACTTGATCAACTTGATCATTTGGGTCCCCGTCTTGACCTTCAACTTGAGCAACTTCAATTTCTTGAGAGTGCTCAACCTCATGTGCTTGATCTTGGACATCATTTGGTGCGGAGCAAGTATCAAATGGATACTCGTCGGAGCCATCATGAATTCTTGGTTGATCTTGACCTTGATCTTGTCCTTGATCTTTTCCTTGATCTTGCACACAAGAGGGATGGTCTTGTTCTTGTTCTGGGGTTGGTGCATCATTTGCTTCACTTGATGGGGTTTGTTGATGTTGAGAAGATGAGGGCTCCACCGTGGTAGAGCATAGTCCTTCCCGAGACGCCACATCGTGTCCCTCAACGGGGCTGAAAAATCCCACACCCATTCTTACTATGGCATCTTGAGGTATTTCATCACCTGCACATACATCAACTTGCCCCACTTGGGAGCCATCATTTTCTTTGAACTTCACACTACAAGATTCGATGATAATCCCGGAGGCTATATCAAAGATTCTATAAGTGTGAGATTCGGCACCGTAACCAACAAATATACCCTCCAAAGCTTTAGGAGCAAATTTAGATAAACGAACCCCTTTGATTTTGTAGAAACACTTACACCCGAACACCTTGAAGTATGAGATATTAGGCTTGTTCCCGGTGAGTATTTCATATGGAGTCTTGTTCAAGCCCTTGCGGAGATAGAGCCGGTTAGAGGAGTGACAAGCGGTGGAGATGGCTTCGGCCCAAAAGTTATAGCGGGATTTATACTCTGCCATCATAGACCTTGCCATATCCATAAGAGTCCGGTTCTTCCTCTCCGCAACACCATTTTGTTGAGGGGTGTAAGCAGCGGAATATTGATGACGAATCCCCTCATCACTAAGAAAATCATTGAGTGTGTAGTTCTTGAACTCGGAGCCGTTGTCACTTCTTATTGCCATAATGAGGAGGTTGTGTTGGCGTTGCACCTCGGTAGCAAAGTCAATGAATATTTGTTGAGTCTCATCTTTCGTCTTGAGAAAGTAGACCCAAGTGTATCTTGAGTAGTCATCAACAATCACCAAGCAATGTTTCTTCGCACCAAGACTTGCATGAGTAACGGGACCAAATAGATCCACATGAAGGAGCTCCAAGATCCTCTTGGAAGAGATGATGGTCTTGCTTGGATGCGGAGAGTCATGCATTTTGCCTTCAACACAAGCCCTACAAACACGATCTTTGGCAAAAGACACATTTTCCATTAGTCCCACAATATGGTTCCCCTTGTGAAGACTTTGCAAAGTTCTCATGTTGACATGGGCTAGGCGGCGATGCCACAGCCAACCCACGTCCGCCTTTCCGAATAGGCACATCGCACTTGTCGTGGTGGTCCCCGAAAAGTCCACCACATACAAGTTGTGTTCGCGATACCCAACGAAAGCTTATTTTAGAGTCTTGCTCCACAAGAGGACCACAATATCATTATCAATAAAGACGGCGAAACCCATCTTGCCAAGGGCGGAAACGAAAAGCAAATTGTAACCAAGGGTTTTGACAAGCATGACATCCACAAGTGTAATGTTGTGTGCAACCACAACCTTGCCAAAACCCAATACCTCGGATGTAGAATTATCGCCAAAGGAGACGGTGATACTATTTATGTTGGGCCTCAACTCCTTGATGAGATTCTTGCCGCCGGTCATATGACTTGTACATCCACTATCAAGTACCCATTTTGACCCTCCGGCGGCATAGTCCTACATGAGATCAATTCTTGGATTTAGGTACCCATTTTTCAATGGGTCCTCTTTTGTTAGCAACAAGGGTCTTTGGGACCCAAATATACCAAGCAACATAACCATCATATGGACCAACATATTTAGCATAAACATCACCATAATAATCTTTAAAAAGAACATAGTGAGGGTTATCTATTCCCGCACCATCATCATTAATGGTTTTGCCCTTTCGGGTTTCACCATTAGCTTTCTCATGTGCGGGCTTGGCCTTTTTCTTGTTTGCCTTTTTAGCTTTGGTATTAAAACCAAGTCCCTCCTTCCCATTGTTTGACCTTTGCTTACTCAAAAGATCATCCAAGGAAAGTTTACTTTGGGGAGAGGAGGCCTTAGCAAGTTCATCCTTCAACCTAGCATTTTCCTCAATAATATTTGCATGATCACATGAAGGAGTAGAGGTACTAGGTATGTCATATGAAGCAAGCCTAATTTGAAGTTGCTCATAAGACTCGGAGAGGAGAGAGTATTCACTCTTCAAGGCTTTGTGAGCCTTGTCTAGTTCATCTAGATCCTTCACAAGTTTCTCATGATCAACACCAAATTTGGCCTTTTCCTTTATAAGCACTTTAGTCTTAGCTCTAGCAAGATCTCTAGATTTAGTGAGCTTGTTAAGTTTATCTTGAGGTTCTTCAAGATTTTCTAGCCTCTCTTCAAGAGATGCTATAGTTTCTTGACATTCCTCAAGATCATTTTTAAGAGCATGTATTTCTAGAGAGTCTTCTCTCTCTATTTGGCACTTTTTCTCAAGAGTATCATTTAGTTGAGCTATACGAACCATGAGACTTGAAACATGCTTCTTAGTGTTACCTTGTAGGTTATGAATGAAATCATCAAACTCTAGCATTTCTTGTTTCACTTTTAGACTAGCAAGATCAACCCCTAAATCATTTGAAGTGCTAGGTGTAGAGGGGGTAGGAGATGATACCTCGGAAGATTTAGCCACGAGGCAACTTTCTTCCTCCACATGAATGACCTCATTGGGAGATTCACTTGTTGATGACGAGTTAGTGGAGAGGGAGGCAAGAGCAACCAATCCATTTGAGTTTGCATCTTCTTCATCATCAACATCTTCATCTCCGGAGGTATACTCTTCTTGAGTTGATAGCACAATAGATGTGTCCAAGGTGGACCTTGCCATGAAGCAATGTGCATTCTTGAATTGAGGGTTCTCATTGGGTGAATCAAAGAGAGAGGAAGAGGGAATGTTGGTAGTGACAATGGCGGCCACTTCTCTTGAGCTTTCCTCTTCATCATCACTAGCACTTTCAATCTCATCGGAAGAGTATTCTTCTTTAGTCACTAGCACAGTCCTTGAGGGCCTTTTGCCCTTCTTGTTCTTGTTATAGAATTTCTTGTTGGGGGGCTTTGAATACTTGCCCTTTGAGTCTTTGCTCTTGTCCTTGGGGATGAGCCTTCCACCATGAGTCTCCCTATTCTCATAGGGACATTCGGCAATGAAATGGCGCTTGTCATTGCAATTGTAGCAAGATCTTGTTCTTGGGCCCGAGCTTGAGGGGCCCCTTGAGTTGTTTCTCTTGATGTTCCGGATAGGACATGCTCCAAGATGCCCTATAGGATTCTTGAGGAATCACTTCTTCCACGGAGTTGACCACCAAGGCAAGGTTGGACCCTTTTGACATCCCAAGAGCACGATTGCGAGAATCATGAGAGTTTTGCTCAAGCACCTTGAGAGCTTGCATCTCGTGCACGGCTTGTTGAGAGGTGAGAGAGGCATAACATTCTCTACCGACAAGAGTCTTGACATCAATAGGCTCAAACGGCATCATGCAATCAATGTACTTTTCCTTGATCCAAGAGTCATCAATGTGAGTGGCACCAACATTCCGGAAGGCACCGGCAACGGTGAGAAGTCTTCCATACATATCTTCATGATCTTCATCCGGTAGCCTCATGAATCCTTCGGCTTTATTCCGAAGAGCATTATACTTGTTCCTTCTTGTGCTCTCACTTCCAATGCAACTCGCGGCCAAACCATCCCAAGCTTCCTTGGCGGTGGTGAAGTGCCGAACACGAGACAACTCCTTTGTCCCCACACTAGTTTGAATCATGTGCAAGGCGGTGTTGTTGAGTTGACTATCAACCGCTTCTCTTCTAGTCAACTTGTCGGGGTTGTGAGGCTTGAAGCCTTCCACGATGATTCTCCAAAGTTCATTGGAGGCACTGCGAACATGAGAGCTAAACTCAAATTGCCAAGTATCGTAATCATTAACGGAAAACTTAGGTGGGTCGCCTCGAATGTTTATATGAGGGTGAGGAACCGGTATATCGGGAGATAGAAAAGGAGGAGCCACTCGATTGTAGCTCTCACCTCCACTAGTTCCTCTAGGGGATGCAACGGTAGATTTGATAGTGTTTATGTTATCACCATCCACGGGTGTGGTAGAGGAGGGTAATACCGAAGCATCACCCTCTTCTAACGCATCCGTGACATTACCCTCTTTGGTGGGAGCCACGGGACGGGGAGGAGTCAAAAGCTCGGAAATCATCTTTCTCATGCTTTCCATTTGAGCATCCATGGATGACCTCAACGAATTGATATCATCCATGGTGACCATCTTAGCCTCCCCTTCCGTAGGTCCATCGTCCGGCATACTCTTAGGCGGTTAAGCCCGAAATAAGAGCCGAGGCTCTAATACCAATTGAAAAGGATCGTATGCCGCACCTAGAGGGGGGGGGGGGGGTGAATAGGTGCTAACCAATTTTTAGTTCTTTTTCAATTTAGGCTTGACACAAAGGTAAATTCTCTAGATATGCAACTAAGTGAATTTACCTATATGACAAGGTAAGCAACTAAGCAAGATATAGCTACAAAATATAGGAGATAGAATAGGATAGAGGAAACCGAGAATGGAGCACGCGATGACACGGAGATGGTTCCCATAGTTCCCTTCCTTTTGGAAGAAGGTACGTCTACGTTTGGAGGAGTGTGGTTGCTACGAAAGCCAAACCAACAGCCACGAAGGCTTCACTCAGATCTTCGGTGAGCAACGCCACGAAGGCCTAGCCCACTTCCACTCAGGGATTTCCTCGAGGCGGAAACTGGGCCTTTACAAGGTTCTTGGGGCACACATCCACAACCGAATTGGAGGCTCCCAAATCTGTTACAACACAACAATCAACAACAATACATCAACACAAATCAACTAGGGATCCAAAGAGGAACACTAGCAAGGGGGCCCTCAACAAAACGAGGGGAAATGCAAATTGCTTCGGTGAAGATGTAGATCGGGGTCTTCTCCTTCGATTCTCCAAAGCACAAGGGATTTGGGTGGTTGAGGGAGGAGATCCGATGGATTTGGTGTTCTTGGTGGCTCAACAATGGTGTTTTGATTTTTGGGGAAGAAGTGAGCAACCCTATCACTTGGAGAAGAAAGGTATATATAGCATGTGGGAATCCTGCCGTTGGAGGGCTGAGCGGTAGTACCGGCCAGGTTGGGCCGGTACTACCGGCCGTAGTCGAGCAGCGCAGGGAGAAGGGGATCAGGCCACGTGGCCAATGGAGAGGCCGGCCGAAGGGGGCAGGCCGGAGCCTCCGGCCGGGGTACTGGCCAAGGTACCGCCGGGGCTCCAACCTCCCTAGCAAACATACTGAGCCACAATGTGGCTTCCGGTACCACGGGCGGTACCAAGCCCGGAGGTTCCGGCCGCTGCGTGGCCGGTGGTACCGCCCGCACCACCGCCTGCGACCATCCTCCTCTTCTTTCCTTTTCTTCATTTCTTCCTCTTTCTTCATTTGCTCTTCTATTCTTCATTTCTTCCTCTTTTCTTCTTTGCTCTTCTATTCTTTCTTCTAAAAAGAATCTCTCAAGGATAGCATAGCATATCTTCAAAATCTCTTCAACTTTTGGGCATACCGATCAACGCTACATCATACAAATCTTATACAACAAAATGGTCATATTAAATTATTGTCATCAACACCAAAACCACAAATAAAAGATATATGTCCTTTCAAGCACTCGCAAGAGTGTGAACTTCGGGATAAATCATCGTCTCCCGCGTGCCTCGGTTATCTCTATACCCGAGCTCTTTACTTATGCACTATAGTTTGTGATAGCCATCGTGCTTGAAGTTATATATCTTGCTATCACCTAGTTGCTTATATTGCTTAGCATAAGTTGTTGGTGCACATATGTGAACCATAGTATATAGGCTTTGGGCTTGACAAAGTAAATGCTAGTTTTATTCCGCATTTGTTAAGCCCATCTCATAAAAGTTTTAAATCGCCTATTCACCACCCCCTCTAGGCGACATCCGTGTCCTTTCAACGGCGCCTCCTCATCTGATGGTGACTTCCACGACCCAAGAGGTTCTGATGGGGTCGTTGTTCATTACCCACCCATGGAGCCGGAGCCGAAGGAGTGATTTGGTCACTTGGCTATTATGCTCAATGTATATAATGACTTGGTCACTAGTTTGCTAGGCTTTAATGTAATGATTTGATCTATATATTATGCTTAATGTAATGACTTGATCACTTGCGACGACTTTGTAGTGTTATTAATGATTTGGTCACTTGGCTATTATATACTTGTGAATATGCTGCTGACTGGTTATTGATGTTATATATATATATGCAATATTATATACTTGTGTAAATGAGGGAGGTTAGGCCATAAGAAATATGCAGCCACACAGATGCGGGATACTAGTCGCGTGCCGCTAGTGCGCTGTCACTAAACTTAGTGGCAACGTGCCATATGCACACGCGACCGGTACCGGTAGTACTAGCCGCGTGCCGAGTTGGCACCCGACTAGTAACTGATACCACCAGCGAGGTACCAGTCGCGGGCCACCACCCGCGACTGGTAGGCCAAATTGGCACGCGAGCAGTAGGTTTTTTCCTGTTAGTGTTAAGGCTTGGAGAAACAATCTTATTGCTTGTATGGCCCCTAATTTAGTGGAAAATGGTGTTGCCATTCTACAATGTGTGGATGATACGGTATTATGTATTTCTCATGATCGTGAGAAGGCAGTAAACTTGAAGTTGTTGTTATATTTGTTTAAGATGATGTCAGGGTTAAAAATAAACTATCTTAAGAGTGGTATTTTTGCTATTGGGGGTGATAATCACTACAAGAAAAGTTCTGATAGGCAACGTCCCAAAATCGTCCGCTAAGGGGTGTTTTTCGTCGCCTATGGGCCTAACCCGACGATATGGGTTCTGTTGTCGAAACTGCGTCAAGCAAAGTCCTACCACGTTTTTTCCGGTCCGTCGCGCTTGGGTGCCCTTCCGCCACGGAAAATCGGACCGTTGCAGAAGTGTTTCCGGGAGCCCGTTGACTGCTGACGTCATGCAAGCGACACGTGGCGTACGCCGTTAGCGCGATTAACGGCGTTAACCGCTGAAACCCCGTGGTAGATGGTAGGCCCACACGAGGCCTGCCACGCCTTAAGCGGGCCGGCCCATTAAGTTTGCGGGCCGGGCCAGCTGACTTAGTTTGACCGGTCAACTATATAGTTGTGCTGGTCCATTAGTTACGTGGGCCGAACCTAACCTCTAAGGTTGACTGGTCAAAACATTAATGGGCCGGCCCACTAAGCATGTGGGCCGGGCCGAATGCACTCGTTTGACCGGTCAACAGGCAAAAGGGCCGGCCCACAAAACATGTGGGACCCACTTTCATGTTATCGGGCCGGCCCATTTACCAAGTGGGGTCCACCTTAAAGCAAGTGGGCCGGCCCAAGAAGTTATTGGGCCGGCCCAATTAGCACGTGGGTCCCACTTTCCTGCTAATCGGGGCGGCCCATTTAGTGCGTGGGGTCCATATTAGATCAAATGGGCCGGCCCACCAAGCCAGTGGGCCGGGCCAAAAGCACAGGTGGATCCCACTTTCCTGTTAATGGGCCAGCCCATTTAGTATGTGGGGTCCACCATATAGCAAGTGGGCCGGCCCAACAAGACAGTGGGCCGGGCCAAAAACACAGGTGGGTCCCACTTTCCAGTTAAAGGGCCGGCCCATTTAGTATGTGGGGTCCACCATATAGCAAGTGGGCCGGCCCAACAAGCTAGTGTGCTGGGCCAAAAGCACAGGGGGGTCCCACTTTCCAGTTAAAGGGCCAGCCCATTTAGTATGTGGGGTCCACCATATAGCAAGTGGGCCGGCCCAACACGCTAGTGGGCCGGGCCAAAAACACAGGTGGGTCCCACTTTCCTCTTAAAGGGCCGGCCCATTTAGTATGTGGGGTCCGTCATGTAGCAAGTGGGCCGGCCCAACAAGACAGTGGGCCGGGCCAAAAGCATAGGTGGGTCCCACTTTCCTCTTAAAGGGCCGGCCCATTTAGTATGTGGGATCCATCACAAAAGCAATTGGGCTGGCCCAACTAGTTAGTGGGCCGGCCCAGTAGTGGGTGGGGTCCACCTTAAAGCAAGTGGGCCGGCCCAATTAGAGTGTGGGGTCCTCCGTAAATCAAGTGGGCTGGCCCAATAAGTAAGTGGGCCAGCCCGTTTAGTTGTTGTTTATATGCCGGCATAATAGGCGCTTTGGGATTTTGCGGGCCGGCACATATGTGATTTCGGTTAATTGGGCCGTTTAAAGGATGGAAATTCATGATTTAGATACTAAGAATATTTACGCAGCAATGATTTCTGTCAGATAGCCTCACTTACCACAAGCAACAAAGAAAAAATGCGCGAAAGAACTATAAAAACTAACTAAATATTACATCAGCTGCACGGCTTTGAAAAAATATTACAGAACCCAGAGAAATTGAATGGTAATTAAACCTAGCAATACAATGAAGCGATCCGGCAATCTTTTAAGTTGTCCATGCAGCACCTATATCTGAAACAAAGACATTACAAGTTAAGACAGCAACAATGGAAAGGCAAAGACACTACAATATTGTTTGCCAAAGAATTTGGAACTCATCATTTCGTCGTTATAACAAGATCATTGTAATGCGCACAATAAGCAAACAAAGAGTGCATGCCGCATACCAACAGCCAATATAACAGAGCATGTTAGAATGAAGCAATGAGACTTACTACTGTCGAGTCCCATGCAAACCAACATGTTCAGGGAGTACAAAATTGGCATGAACAACATAGTAGCAGGCTATAAATTTTGTAACAACGACTGAGCAAGATGAAGTTATGATGGCTACATCTACAGAGCAGGGAATGTAAACCAAAAATAGAAGTTACGATGGCAAAAGCTAAAGAGGAGGGAATGAGAACCAACATGTGCCAAGTGCAATTACTTCATTTTGGCCGTGAACTAAATAATACTCCTGAACTTATAGTGAAGGGGATGCAAATCAAGATGTTTCGGGATATAAACTTGTAATGAGCAACACATAGAGTATAGTTAATGCTGGAGCTTAGGATGGACCAGATACAGAATATAGTGGGATCACCTGTGAACTTGTATAAGAGGGAATGCAAACCAATATGTTCAGCATTCCATATGTGAGCGTCATGCCAAGTCAGAGAAACAAGTCAATAATGCAGCTTTTGAAGAACAAGATGGCACGCAAAATTATTATCTAGTAATATGACAAGTTTATTTATACTACAGGCTAGATAGCAGAGTGATAGCATGCCAAACTAAGTCCTTACTTTGTTAGCTTACAATGAAGTAGATACAAAACAATGGCATCACTTGTAGTACAGGGAATGCAAGCCAACATGTTCATGGAGTAAAAAATTGGCACAAACAACATAGTAGCAGGCCATATTTTTTGTAACAACGACTGAGTAAGATAAAGTTATGATGGCTAGATCTACAGAGCAGGCAATGCAAACCAAATATAGAAGTTATGATGCCAAAAGCTATAGAGCAGGGAATGCGAACCAACATGTGCAATTACTTAAAATTGGCCATGAACTAAATAATAGCAGGATGTTACTACAATACCTATAATTTTTGTAACAACGACTGAGCAAGATAGAAGTTATGATGGCTACATCTACAGAGCAGGGAATGCAAACCAAAATGTTCAATCGCTTAAAGTTAGCAATGAACTAGAAAATAGCAAGGTGTTACGGTCATAGCTAGGAATGAACTAAAAGAGCTTCAGACAAACAAGCATCTGAACCCAGAACAGGGCGCTAAAACAAGGGACTTATATTAGGAGAAGCACTCTGTGGGATTCACAGCAGATCTTCCTGGGGTTGATAGATCCGGTGATGAAGTACGCTACATGTGCTACTTGGGGTTGGAGAGACGGCCATTACACTTCATGGTTACTCCTCTCATCTGCAAAAACGTAACGGCGCGTCGTTAGCAGAAACAGGTTCCCCCAAGATTAAACAAGAACTTGCAGGCAAGCAATAGAAAAGCGACAGTAGAAGAGTTTAGATCTTGCACGGCGCCGGTGAAGCAGATCCGGTCCATGCACAGCGGTGTCGGTGAGCAAGATCCGATGCGGTGGACGACGGATCCGGCAAAGCGGCTCCGGTGGGGTGGACGATACCTCAGCTGAAGCGACTGCGGTAGACTGCTGGATGAGCATATGGTTTCGAGGTTCGGCGGGGATGATCCGGTCCGGTTGATGACGGCGTCGATGAAGCAGCTCCGGCAGGCAGCCGGATGACGAGGATCGCGAGGCCTCGGGTAGGCCAGGGAAGTCCGGCGGGGATGTTCCGGTGCGGTGGTCGTGGAGGTGGGAGAGAGAGGGACTTGGGAAGTTCCGGTGGGTGTGGTCTCGGAAGGAGAGGCGAGGGAAATGAATTTTTCGGTTAGTTTCCGGGGCTAGGGAGGTGGTGATCGAAAAAATGACGGGCAGACCCCACCAACCGACTTATACATGGACATTGTTGTCATCTTTACGAGGGTAGAATGGGAAGTTAGAAGCGTGTGAAATATTTGTATTTTTCGGGCGGGAAGTTTTGCCACTGGAATGAGATTTCGAATTTGGCTACAGTCCAAGTAATACAAAAATATGAGACCGTACTAGTACGGCCAAATGTCACATCAAGTCATCATCACGTTGAAAATCGGTTACCACGATCATAATCATGATGTATCTTGAAAATCCATTTTGAAAAGCCCTTTATTTCAGGATTGGTTGGAGATTTTGCAGCTTGACTGAAAATTGATTTTGAATACGGCTATGGTGCAAGTAATACACTCGTGATTGTAATATATAAGGCCAGGGGTAGACCATGCTACTTTGTAGCCCTGTTCAGCAAAAAAAAAGGCCAGGGGTCACATCAAGCCATCATCATAAAATCATTTACACCCAAGTTCTTTCAAAGTTCAATCCAAAAACGCGTCTGAAATATTCCGGATTCATTTTGCGGGGGGGTTTTGCCTCTCGACTGAGATTTTGAACTTTGAACTTTGCTACAGTAGAAGCAATATTAGTACTAGAAAAATGGTAGACCGGCGTAGTGCCTCTGTTCAAGAATCCAAGGCCTACGGTCACATCAAGTCATAATCACAACCGAAATCAGTTCCCATGTACTATCTCCTAAAAAAACTTAAATTTGAAAACGCTTAGCGAATATTTCGGAATTTATTGGCGGGAGATTGTAGCGCTTGACAGAGATTTTCAATTTTGGATTTTCGAGGAGTTTCCTTGGCAAGGGATGCGGTGATCGAAAAAATGACGGGCAGACCCCCCACCAACCGACTTATACATGGACATTGATGTCATTTTACGAGGGTAGAATGGGAATTTGGAAGCGTCTGAAACATTTGTATTTAGTGGGCAGGAAGTTTTACAGTAGTATTGAGATATTGAATTTGGCTAAGGACCAAATATAATAACAATAAATTGTAAGTTCGTACTAGTACTATGTTGAAGGCCGAGTTACACATCAAATCATCATCACCTTGAATATCGGTTACAATGATCACTATCTATCTTCAAAATCCCATTGAAAACGCGTCTGAAATATTTCAGGATTGGCGGGACATTTTGCCGACGAACTGAAATTTGATTTTGATTATGACTATGGTCCAAGTAATATAATACTAATATTATTTTTGGAGGTGGACGGAGGGGAAAACCCCACCGTTTGTTATTTATTCCCGAAAATAGCCAAGTACACGAGAGAAATATACTACTCCAAGAGTAGTAATACTAAGGCTAGCCATAGTGCTAGTATCATGCGCATTGGTCTCACAAAAATGCTCATGTGGCAGCTAATTAAGTAGGAGAGAGGAGATTAGAGTAACATAGGTAGATACTGTATCATAGCGCAAACAACGAGAAAATTTAATGATAAACAAATCTTGTACACAAATTGGCATTGAGATTCTAAAAAATAATAAATATAGCATGACTATGATACTACTACATGATACTATTCCTATAGTGGGTATGAAATTAGCATCATTAGAAAGTGATTTTTGTTTGACAAAGAATTACTTTAAATATATAAAGATTGTTTGTATGAAATTAGCATCATTAGAAAGTGCTTTTCAATACGAATCCAACGATATTAATTACATATAATATAATCAAGATTGTGTTGCTCAATTTTTATTGTCAAAGTTCGTCTTGGAATACGCGTGGGCCTTATTCCTTGGGACGGAGGTAGTACTTACCACTATGACTAGTCTAATATAAAAATGGTAGACCATGCGAAGTAGCTCTGCTCAGGCATTTATTCCCAGCGGTCATATCATGCCATTATCACAAACAAAATCAGTTACTCCCATTTCCTCCGAACTGCAATTAAAAAATGCCTCTGAAATATTTCGGACTTAATTGGCTAGTGGTTTTGCAGCTCAACTGATTTTGAGTTTGAGTGTGGCTACAGTCGAAGCTATATCTGTATCTGTCCATTGATACGTCCAATTTGCATCACTATTTTATATCATAATTTGCTATTATTCATTGATATATTTCATATTTGGATACAATACTTATGTTATTTCATCTATTTTGCATGTTTCATCATTATTGGAGGATCAAGCACCGGAGCCAGGATTCTGCTGGAAAAAGCACCGTCAGAACGCAATATTTCGGAAGATCAACTGTGGAAGGAAATTATACCAAAAATCCTATTTTTCAAGATGACAAAGGAAGCCAGAAGGAGGAGCTGAGAAGGCCCAAGGTGGGGCCAGACCACAGGCCGGCGCGGCCCATGGCCTGGCCGCGCCACCATGTGGTGTGGGGGCCCCACAGCCCCTTTCGCCTCCTTTTCTTCGTGAAACCCTTCGTCCCGAAGACCTAAGCCACAGAGGGTACCTCACGAAGAGTTACAGCCGCCTCTGCGGGGCGGAGAACACCAGAGAGAAAAGAGCTCTCCGGCGGGCAGGAATCCGCCGGGGAAATTCCCTCCCGGAGGGGGAAATCGACGCCATCATCACCGTCATCGAGCTGGACATCATCTCCATCACCATCATCATCATCTCCACCATCATCACCGCCGTCTCCACCGCTGGACACCGTCACCGCCGTAGCAATTTGGGTTTGATCTTGATTGTTTGATAGGGGAAACTCTCCCGGTATCGATTTCTACTTGTTGTTGATGCTATTGAGTGAAACCATTGAACCAAGGTTTATGTTCAGATTGTTATTCATCATCATATCACCTCTGATCATGTTCCATATGATGTCTCGTGAGTAGTTCGTTTAGTTCTTGAGGACATGGGTGAAGTCTAACTGTTAGTAGTGAACTATGGTTGAGTAATATTCAATGGTATGATATTTAAGTTGTGGTGTTATTCTTCTAGTGGTGTCATGTGAACGTCGACTACATGACACTTCACCTTTATGGGCCTAGGGGAATGCATCTTGTACTCGTTTGCCAATTGCGGGGTTGCCGGAGTGACGAAACCTAAACCCCGTTGGTATATCGATGCAGAGGGGTAGCAGGATCTCGAGTTTAAGGCTGTGGTTAGATTTATTCTTAATTACTTTCTTGTAGTTGCGGATGCTTGCAAGGGGTATAATCACAAGTATGTATTAGTCCTAGGAAGGGCGGTACATTAGCATAGGTTCACCCACACAACACTTATCATAACAATGAAGATTATTTAGCCATATGTAGCGAAAGCACTAGACTAAAATCCCGTGTGTCCTCGAGAACGTTTGGTCATTATAAGTAAACAACCCGGCTTGTCCTTTGTGCTAAAAAGGATTGGGCCACTCGCTGCAATTGTTACTCTCGCACTTTACTTACTCGTACTTTATTCAACTGTTACATCAAAACCCCCTGAATACTTGTCTGTGAGCATTTACAGTGAATCCTTCATCGAAACTGCTTGTCAAAACCTTATGATGCTCGTTGGGATCTACATTCTTACTAATCGAAGATACTACGATACACCCCCTATAATTGTGGGTCATCAAGACTATTTTTAAGGCGCCGTTGCCGGGGAGTGAAGCGCTATTGGTAAGTGGAATTGGTAAGGAAAACCTTTCTTGTTTGTGCTGATTTTATTTCTACTGCTGCTATAAGTTATTATGGAGAGATCTTCTCTTCAATTTTTATTTGGGAAATCTACTACTACTGCAACGGTAGTGGATGAGGCGCCAGGTGAGGAAGTGATACCATATAAAATACCTATGAAAATTATTGAACGTGTTATGGATAACCGCTATGAAGGGGATGGAACTGTCCACCCTGGAGATCATTTATTGTTCTTACATGAATTATGCGGTTTATTCAAGTGTGCGGGTATTGCTATGGATGAAGTGAGGAAGAAACTATTCTCTTTATCGCTGTCTGGTAAGGCGGCGCATTGGTATAATTTTCTTGATAATGTGGTTTGTGTTGTATGGAATGTTATTGTGAACCGTTTTTATTCTAAGTTCTATCCTCCAAGTGAAATTCACAAGGATCGGAATCGCATATATAATTTTTGGCCTCATGATGGAGAGAGTATTGCCCAAGCTTGGGGAGATTGAAGTCTTTAATGCTCAAATGCCCCATTCATGAGCTTCCTGGTAATGTTATTATTGATAATTTCTATGCAAGACTTTCTTTTCAAGACAAGACCTTGCTGGATACTTCTTGTTCTGGATCATTTACACGCAACAAAGAAGAGTTTAAAAGGGACCTTCTTGATCGGATCCAAGAAAATACTGAAGGTTGGGAGAACGACAAGGATAGAGAATCGGGTATAATTTATGATTATAAATGCATTGAAGCTTTTATGGATACTGATAAATTTCGTAATATGAGTGCTACATATGGTCTTAATTCTCAAGTTGCTGCAAATCTTTATAAAGCTTTTGCCTCTCATTATGAATTGCCAAAGAAGAATTTTGATAAGTATCATGAACCGTATAAAGATAAAATTGATTCATCTATTAATAAATGCGTTGTAGTTGAAACTGCTGATCATGTTATTCCTGAAGCTTATATTGAAAAAACTCCTTTCCCTGCTAAAATGAAGGAGTACTCTATTATAAATAGTGCGGTTCATAAAAGTGAAAAGAAACCTGTAGAACCTGAAGAACAAATAAAAGTTGAACCTGCTGTTGCAATAGTTAAAGATCTTGTGACTGAAAATGTGGAGGATGGTCATATTATTTTCTGTGAAGATGCTTCTAATATTGTTTCACATCCTAATAAACCCAAACAAGTTAGTGTTCCTATGCTATCTGTTAGAATTGGTGATCATTGCTATTATGGATTATGTGATATTGGTGCAAGTGTTAGTGCTATTCCTTATGAGCTTTACACGGAGATTATGCACGAAATTGATTCTTGTGAACTTGAAGATATTGATGTGGTTATTCAGCTGGCTAATAGAGAAACTATTTCTCCAATTGGTATTGTTCGAGATGTGGAAGTTTTATGCGGTAAGATTAAATATCCTGCTGACTTTTTGGTACTTGGTTCTGCTGCTAGTGATTATTGTCCTATCATTTTTGGTAGACCTTTTCTAAATACTTGTGGAGCTATTATAGATTGCAAGAAAGAGAAAATTTTGACTAAATTTGCTGGTGAATCATATGAGTTTAACTTCTCTAAATTTACCAAAACTCCTTATAAAGCTTATTTGCCTAGTGATGATTTTAAAATGGAGCAGTGTGCATCTATTGTTCTTGTTCCTAATAATCCTTTGCAGCAACATTTGGAGGATAGCGAGAGTGAAGTTTTTAGGAAAGAAAGAGATGAGCTTGAGGAAATTTTTCTTCGCCAACCTATTCTTAAGCATGATTTACCGGTGGAAGATCTGGGTACAACACCGCCGCCAAAGGAAGATCCTGTTTTTGATTTAAAGCCTTTACCTGATAATCTTAAATATGCTCATATTGATGATAAGAAAATATATCCTGTTATTATTAGTTCTAAGCTTACAGAGTTTGAAGAAGAAAGGTTATTGGAAATATTGAAGAAACACCGAGGAGCTATTGGCTACACTCTTGATGATTTGAAGGGGATTTCTCCTTCTATTTGCCAACATGCTATTAATATGGAAGATGATGCAAAGCCTGTTGTTGAACATCAGCGTCGTCTAATTCCGAAGATGAAGGAAGTGGTAAGGAATGAGGTATTAAGACTTCTTGAAGCTGGTATTATATATCCTATTGCTGATAGTAGATGGGTTAGTCCTGTGCATTGCGTTCCCAAGAAAGGAGGAATGACTGTTGTGCCTAATGATAATGATGAGCTCATCCCTCAAAGAGTAGTTGTAGGGTATAGAATGTGCATTGATTTTCGAAAAGTTAATAAAGTTACTAAGAAAGATCATTACCCTTTACCATTTATTGATCAAATGCTAGAAAGATTGTCTAAAAATACTCATTTTTGCTTTCTTGATGGTTATTCTGGGTTTTCACAAATTGCTGTTAAAACTAAAGATCAAGAGAAAACCACTTTTACTTGTCCCTATGGAACTTATGCTTATAGACGTATGCCTTTTGGTTTATGTAATGCTCCTGCTACTTTTCAAAGATGCATGTCTGCTATTTTTCATGGTTTTTGCGAGAGTATTGTAGAGGTATTCATGGATGATTTTTCCGTCTATGGGAATTCTTTTGATAGTTGCTTGCGAAACCTTGATAAAGTTTTGCAGAGATGTGAAGAAACTAACCTTGTTCTTAATTGAGAGAAATGCCACTTTATGGTTAATGAAGGAATTGTATTGGGACATAAAATTTCTGAGAGAGGTATTGAAGTTGATAGAGCTAAAGTTGAAGCAATTGAGAAGATGCCCTATCCGAGGGATGTTAAAGGTATTCGTAGTGTTCTTGGTCATGCTGGGTTTTATAGGAGATTTATTAAAGATTTCTCCAAGATTTCAAAGCCTCTTACTAATCTTCTTCAAAAAGACGTACCTTTTGTTTTTGATGATGATTGTAAGGAAGCTTTTGAAACTCTAAAGAAAGCCTTAACAACTGCTCCTGTAGTTGAACCTCCTGATTGGAATTTGCCTTTTGAAATTATGTGTGATGCTAGTGATTTTCTTTGTAGGCGCTGTTCTTGGACAGCGAGTAGATAAAAAGCCTGAATGTTATTCATTATGCTAGTAAAACTCTTGATGCTGCTCAAAGAAATTATGCTACAACTGAAAAAGAATTATTAGCTGTAGTCTTTGCTTGTGATAAATTTAGATCTTATATTGTTGATTCAAAAGTTACGATTCATACTGATCATGCTGCAATTAGATACCTTATGACAAAGAAAGATGCTAAGCCGAGGCTTATTAGATGGGTACTTCTTTTGCAAGAATTCGATTTACATATTGTAGATAGGAAAGGTGCTGATAATCCGGTTGCTGATAATTTGTCTAGATTGGAAAATATTGGTTATGATCCTGTTCCTGTTAATGATAGTTTTCCAAATGAACAATTGGCTGTAATAAAGGTGAGCTCGCAAGACAGTCCTTGGTATGCTGATTATGCTAACTTTATTGTTTCCAAGTACTTGCCTCCAACCTTTTCAGCTCAGCAAAGGAGGAAATTCTTTTATGACTTGAGGCATTATTTTTGGGATGACCCACACTTATATAAAGAAGGAGTGGATGGTATTATGCGAAGATGTGTTCCCGAATATGAACAACAAGAGATATTGAGTAAATGTCATGGTAGTGCTTATGGAGGACATCACGCCGGAGAAAGAACCGCGCAAAAGGTTCTACAATCAGGTTTTTATTGGCCAACTCTCTTCAAGGATGCGAGAAAGTTTATATTATCTTGTGATGAATGCCAAAGGGTTGGTAATATCTCCAGACGTAATGAAATGCCTATGAATTATACTCTTGTTATTGAACCATTTGATTGTTGGGGATTTGACTTCATGGGACCTTTTCCGTCTTCAGAAGGTAACACTCATATACTTGTTGCTGTTGATTATGTTACTAAATGGGTGGAAGCCATACCTACAAAAAGTGCTGATGGTGAGACCTCTTTAAGAATGCTTTTAGACATTATTTTTCCTAGATTTGGAGTGCCTAGATATATTATGACTGATGGAGGTTCTCATTTTATCCATGGAGGTTTTAGAAAAACTCTTGCTAGGTATGGTATTAATCATAGAATTGCTTCCGCTTATCATCCTCAAACTAGTGGGCAAGTAGAATTATCAAATAGAGAGATTAAATCTATCTTGCAAAAGACTGTTAATAAAACTAGAAAGAATTGGGCTAGTAAATTGAAGGATGCACTATGGGCTTATAGAACTGCTTATAAAAATCCCATGGAAATGTCACCTTATAAAATGGTTTATGGGAAAGCTTGTCATTTACCTTTAGAACTAGAGCACAAAGCTTATTGGGCTGTTAGAGAATTAAATAAAGATCCTAAACTTGCCGGTAATAAGAGGTTGTTGCAATTAAGTTCTCTAGATGAATGGAGAAGTGAAGCTTATGAAAATGCTAAACTCTTTAAAGAAAAAGTTAAAAAATGGCATGATAGAAGGATTATCAAAAGAGAATTTAATATTGGGGATAAAGTCCTATTGTATCGGTCTCGTCTCAGATTCTTTGCAGGGAAATTACTCTCGAAATGGGAAGGACCATATGTTGTCGAGGAGGTGTATCGTTCAGGAGCAATTAAAATTAGCTCTCTCCAAGGCAATGCCACGCAAGTGGTGAATGGACAAAGACTCAAGCATTATATCTCAGGTGATTCCTATAATGTTGATGTTGATATTATTCGAGTGGAAACACCGGAGGCTTTCATCAAAGGGCAAATTGACGATCCGCGAACTCGACTTTGAATAGGTAACAGTACTGGTAATGAAAAGTACGCAATTTACTTTCCGAACAATATTTTTGCTGTTTTTGGAAAATATGAAAAATTACGAGATCGAAATGGAGTGGAAAAGACGCACGAGGGCGTGCCACCATAGGCCGGCGCGGCCTGACCTGGGCCCGCGCCGACCTATGGTCTGGCCGCCTCGTCGCCCCTTTCCGACTCTGGTTCGATCTGGTACTTTCCTTTTGTCGTGAAAATATTTGCTATATAATCCCCCGGACCCCTGGAGGTCCGTATATCGTTTTCTCGACGTGTTTTGTTTCGAGCTGTTTCTGCCAGGATCTGTTTTCAGTTTAGAAGCACCATGGTCTCCAAGAACAAGGGCAAGGAGTTTCCGGATGAAGATAATCGAGATCTTGGGTGGAAAGAGGAGGACAAGGACGTCAAGGAAGAGGATGAAGAGGTGGAGGAAGATTCGCAAGCATCAAGGTGGTGGACAACCCTTTTAGTACAAACAAGAGCGCAAGAATTCGCACTGGAGGAGCGGTTCCACGTCATTACCTAGCTCCGAAAACATCTTTATCAGGCATTCACCATCCCTTCCACAATCTAATTTTCAATAATCAAATTGAAGGGACTCCAAAGGTAGCATTGCCTAGCCATTGGGATATAGATCGCTCTAACACTGCAGGAGGGAGGAAGCCTGAGGGTGAAGAGTGGGGAAATAACTCCAAGAGTTGGGACTCGCCGTCGGACAAACTTCTTAACCGCGTCGAGCACAATTCGGAGATGATTCGCAATCTCACATACAAGATTGATGAGCTTCAGGAGCTTATTGAGAAGCTTGTCAGGAATTCATCACCACCATCGCCGAAGGAGTAATTCATCATCGGTATTGGCATCCCCTTGGTTTGTTCCAAGCTTGGGGGAGTGCCGCGGTATCACATCATCACTACCTTTTACTTTTTATTGTCAAGTAGTGTCATATCATGAGTAGGGAAGTTATCATATAAGATGGGTTGTAGTTTGGAAGTATCTCTCCTTTAGTTGGTTATCTATGTATCCCTTGGTGTGAGTTATCGTTATGGAATATTAATGAGAAGTCTTATCATTTACATATTGCACATCTTATTTTAGTTTGCAATCTCTATTATATGATTTATCTTGTCATTAGTATTGGTATCACTTTGGGAGCATTGAATAAATCTATTTGGTTTTGGCAAACTTAGCATTGGTCAATAGCAACAACACTTTGAGGTTTAAGTAGAAAAGAGAAATACATGTAGTTGTTTCATTGTCTTTCTTTCTTGTTAGCTCATAGCTTATTATTCTGAAGTTAAAATTGTTTGTGCTTACAAGGAAGATGCATGATTGTTTCTATCACATGTATATTTGTTTGTTTCCCTCAACTCTTATGCTTGCTAATTAACCTTGCTAGCCAAAAACCTGTACTGAGAGGGAATACTTCTCGTGCATCCAAACCTTAGCCCAAACCTATGTCATTTGTGTCCACCATACCTACCTACTACATGGTATTTTCTGCCATTCCAAGTAAATACTTCGTGTGCTACCTTTAAACAATTCAAAACTTATTATCTCTTATTTGTGTCAATGTTTTATAGCTCATGAGGAAGTATGTGGTGTTTTATCTTTCAATCTTGTTGGGCAACTTTCACCAATGGACTAGTGGCTTCATCCGCTTATCCAATAATTTTGCAAAAAGAGCTGGCAATGGGATTCCCAGTCCCAAATTAATTAAACTAAATAGACACTCCTCCATGGTATGTGATTGATGGATGGCACCCGAAGGATTCGGTTAGCCATGGCTTGTGTAAGCAAAGGTTGGGGGGAGTGTCATCATCATAATAAAACTAAAATAAAAAGGCACTCCTTCATGGTATGAGATTGTTGGCAGGCACCCGAGGATTCGGTTAGCCATGGTTTGTGAAAGAAAGGTTGGAAGGAGTGCCACATAAAATAAAAATAATATGGGAGCCGCTCTTTGAAGGTTGTCTGGCAAGGGGGTTAGAGTACCCGCTACCAGTCGTTGACAACAACAAACACCTCTCAAAATGTTACTTTTATTCTCTTTATATGATTTCAAAACTGAAAAAGCTCTAGCACATGATTTAATCCCTGCTTCCCTCTGCGAAGGGCCTGTCTTTTACTTTATGTTGAGTCAGTAAACCTATTTCCCTCCACCTCAAGCAAGCATTTGAGTAGTTGTGATCAAACGATTATATTGTGATTTGCTTCATCATGTCTTTTATTCTTCCTTGATTAGTACAAGTCTTATCTGAATGAATATAGCTTTGCAAGTTATCAATGATCATGAGGAGACTATTATGATTAAGTATGCAAGTTGTGCATTATAAACTTTAACATGAGAGCGCTGCTCAATAGATAAATATAACCTGTTAATTGTTCTCTGACCAAGAACGAAGTTTGCCATCACCAACTATGATTTCTTATGCACCTTTATTTGTGATTACCTTATACTTGTTTCAAGTTGAGTTATATGAGGAAGTTGTTTACTATAATGTCTTGTGTGAATGAATATGATGCTTCTTGTCCGTATTTTATTTATCGACTCTTCACTCTATAAACATGTGGTCCTGTTTACCGAGTTCAGTTTCGCTTGGGGACAAGCGAAGTCTAAGCTTGGGGGGAGTTGATACGTCCAATTTGCATCACTATTTTATATCATAATTTGCTGTTATTCATTGATATATTTCATATTTGGATACAATACTTATGTTATTTCATCTATTTTGCATGTTTCATCATTATTGGAGGATCAAGCATCGGAGCCGAGGATTCTACTGGAAAAAGCACCGTCGTAACGCAATATTTCGGAAGATCAACTGTGGAAGGAAATTATACCAAAAATCCTATTTTTCAAGATGACGAAGGAAGCCGAAGGAGGAGCTGAGAAGGCCCAAGGTGGGGCCAGACCACAGGCCGGCGCGGCCCATGGCCTGGCCGCGCCACCATGTGGTGTGGGGGCCCCACAACCCCTTTCGCCTCCTTTTCTTCGCGAAACCCTTCGTCCCGAAGACCTAAGCCACAGAGGGTACCTCACGAAGAGTTACAGCCGCCTCTGCGGGGCGGAGAACACCAGAGAGAAAAGAGCTCTCCGGCGGGCAGGAATCCGCCGGGGAAATTCCCTCCCGGAGGGGGAAATCGACGCCATCGTCACCGTCATCGAGCTGGACATCATCTCCATCACCATCATCATCATCTCCACCATCATCACCGCCGTCTCCACCGCTGGACACCGTCACCGCCGTAGCAATTTGGGTTTGATCTTGATTGTTTGATAGGGGAAACTCTCCCGGTATCGATTTCTACTTGTTGTTGATGCTATTGAGTGAAACCATTGAACCAAGGTTTATGTTCAGATTGTTATTCATCATCATATCACCTCTGATCATGTTCCATATGATGTCTCGTGAGTAGTTCGTTTAGTTCTTGAGGACATGGGTGAAGTCTAACTGTTAGTAGTGAACTATGGTTGAGTAATATTCAATGGTATGATATTTAAGTTGTGGTGTTATTCTTCTAGTGGTGTCATGTGAACGTCGACTACATGACACTTCACCTTTATGGGCCTAGGGGAATGCATCTTGTACTCGTTTGCCAATTGCGGGGTTGCCGGAGTGACAGAAACCTAAACCCCCGTTGGTATATCGATGCGGGGAGGGATAAACGAGGATCTCAGAGTTTAAGGCTGTGGTTAGATTTATTCTTAATTACTTTCTTGTAGTTGCGGATGCTTGCAAGGGGTATAATCACAAGTATGTATTAGTCCTAGGAAGGGCGGTACATTAGCATAGGTTCACCCACACAACACTTATCATAACAATGAAGATTATTTAGCCATATGTAGCGAAAGCACTAGACTAAAATCCCGTGTGTCCTCGAGAACGTTTGGTCATTATAAGTAAACAACCCGGCTTGTCCTTTGTGCTAAAAAGGATTGGGCCACTCGCTGCAATTGTTACTCTCGCACTTTACTTACTCGTACTTTATTCAACTGTTACATCAAAACCCCCTGAATACTTGTCTGTGAGCATTTACAGGGAATCCTTCATCGAAACTGCTTGTCAACACCTTCTGCTCCTCGTTGGGATCGACATTCTTACTTATCGAAAATACTACGATACACCCCCTATACTTGTGGGTCATCATCCATCTATATCTATATTTGTCCACCTATCCACTATATATAGAGAAAATCTCAGTTTTAGAAATCAGATAAGCCATCACCATGATGCACAAGCAATTATTGGCCGTTGGCACATCAGTTCTCCAACGCTTGATCCAACGGTCAAAGTTCCCTTTTTTAATAGAACGGTCAAAATTCATTTGATTCGCTCGAATCGCGCGCCAAAACGAGTCTAGGGTCACATCAAGTCATAATCAGAACCAAAGTCGGTTCCCATGTTCTCCAATTCAAAACGCGTACAAAATATTTCAGTGTGTGAAATAATTGTATTCGATAGGCAGGAGGTACTAAATGCTACAGTTTCGAGATTGTGAATTAGACGGTTGTTAAGCTATTGATTATATGCAGTCGAAATTTGGTACTGTAGCATACATAAGTATCTCTGTTCACAACTCGCCTCTACAGAAGCAGGAACAGTTGTTGAGTTGCAGCACAACACAAAGGAGAAGCCACTGTTCCGTTCATTGCACTCAATACAGCAATGAATGAACTAGACCAGTTGACAAGCTTCTAGACCTGGGCTATATGTAGAAAGCTGGAAATCAATGGATCACAGAAAATCATCAGTGTCAAGCTTTAATGCACTAGCCAACGCGACCAAATGTACGAACTGATGGAAAGGGCTAGGCAATCCACTTTATACATCTCAACATAGCCAACGCAACAAAAAGTCCAAACTGACAGAAAGGGCTAGACCGGGAGAAGAGAAGAGAAGGTTTGCGAAAGCGATGACTCGAACTTGAGACTATGGGCTCTGATACCATGTCAAAGCTTCATCCACAAGCCAACGGAACCACAAGTCAGAACTGATAGAAAGAGCTAGGTAATCCACTTATAATATTAACAATCAGCAGGGTTCCGGTTCAAAAAAAATCCACATCACAACAAGGAAACGACCACCAAGATCATAGCAATTGCAGATAAATGCACCTACGAAATATGCTCAGACTAAGGAACCATTTTACAAGACCAAGTACTGACCTGCCACGCTGTCCCCGTTCATCTCCAATTATCTAGCAGATACTCTTCTTACTACTTACTAGCATTCCTAACCTGCTCCAGTAGGGCCTCCTTCGTGCCGCTATCGTTCTAAAATTGTCGACTTCTAGTCTTAGCGCAGGTGATGCAGCTCGTTCTACTTGGAGTTGCTCCTCTAGAACTTGAGCATGCAAATACTTTGACTTGGACATGGACTTGCACTTCACCAGTCAAAGATTCCGTAAGAAAGTGTTTTTGGCAATGCCTTTCTTTTTTATTGCCATGGAAAATGCCTTCACACATTCTTCATCGGTTTTCCAGACCGTTTTACCGGGTTTTGCCATCTCTAATTTCATATCTTCCTGCAAAAAATTCAGTTCGTACACATGTGTAAACATGATAGTTACTACGTAGAAACTTCTTGATAGTAGATTTATCATGTGTATGACCTACTTTTATTCCTACGCTTTGGCATGTCCGATTCACATCACATGAATTTTAATAAACATCTATAATATCATATTGACATGTACTTTACTACTCCTACAAGTTGGGATGTGAGTCGTCACAAAATTTCAATCTTAGAGAAGACTTACAAGAACACTCGTGCGACTTCTCCAATCACTTCAAGTTTGTTCTTCTCGGCATGCTTCAAAAATCTCTCTCATAGTCATCTAATTGTTAGTATCCCTTTTACTTCCATAAAGTAACATCTGCATTTTAGTACTACCATTTATAAATCGAATAACGTGGTTGAAATGGAGGATCATAATATAAGCTGCACACTGGTGTATATACTCTGCATGATCTTTTACTAAAATATTTCTAAATAGCAGTATAAAATAACATGTCCTTACTTTTTGCCGAATGTGCACTATAAGGTTACGAGATCCCGTACGGCTAGGTAAAAGTAGTTTACCGCGGTTTTTCTGATTCTTTTTAGCCAAATTCTGCAAAAAGGATACTAGTGAGACACTGCTATAAATAAGAATCCAAGATGTGATCTGGTCTCAGTCTTACAAATCATACCATATTCTTTGGATCAGACCAGTGCTTCACAAGATCTCCCCACTGTTTGTCAGTCATTTGCTTAAGAGGAGATCTAGTTGGAACACTCCCGATAATCTTTCCAAAGTGAAGTATTTCTTCTTTAGCCTGCGATCTTGGCGTGCAGATCTGAGAATAGACTGTTGAGTACATGCTTTACTTCCTCTTGGTCCTCATCGAACTCGAACTTTAACTGTTCACAACAATATAAACCGTTGGTGCGATATACATAGAGCCAACAACAAGCTAGAAGGAACGGGACGTGCCAATGTGGTATACTAGTATGAGTAACATTACCAAGAGAAAGATGACTTACGTGTAACCTGTGCACTAATTTTTCAAAATGCGCAGAGGTGTCTACGTGCTCTTTCCATGTTGGGAAGATAGGAATTTCATTCACGACGAAAATTCCTACATCCGATGCTAATTTACAAGATTCTTAAGGTCCAAAGTGGCCTTACGCCACCTACGATAGATGAAACGCGAAATCTTGATTCCTTCCCAAAGAAGCTTAGCTACGAACATTTTCCCTACCGTTGGGCCCCTCGTTTTTCTTGATCGTGGTGCAACTACAAAGTTAAGCATTACATCAAGCTATCATAAAGTATAACTTTATAACGGAGAATGAAACTATAAGCATTGGAAAATGTACCTTCTTCGGTGTGGGGCTCATCCTCGGGGAGTTGTCTATGGCAGGACTAATATGGGTCGGTGGGAGATCATCAACGGTTTGTTGATGTGCTAGCGATGTTTGGCCGATTGTGGTTGTGTCACCGTGGGGCTGGTACGATGTGTCCTTGGGCAGATTTCCTACCACAGCCTCGCTGATCCCAATTGTGGCTGAGAAGTTGCCGTGGAAACTGGTTCTGCTGCCAATTGTGGTTGAGAAGTTGCTGTGGAAACTGGTTCTCCGCCAATTGTGGCTGAGAAGTTCTTGTGGAAACTGGTTCTGCCGCCAATTGTGGCTGAGAAGTTCTTTGTGGAAACTGGTTCCGCTGCCGATTGTCGCTGGTTGAATGGATTGGTAACAATTGGCTGATTCAACCGCTTGGGGTGTTCACCACGTTTTTTATTTCGGTACTCTTAGCATTTGCGTTATTTTCTTCAACTAGTGCCATGAATCGCTGAGACTGTCTAGTAGTAGCGAAGCAGATTTCTTTTTTGGTTGCAGCTGTTCTATCACCGATTCAGGTACCTATTGAAAGGTCTTCCTCTCATTGGTGGTTCCTGCGAAATTCTTACTTGAAGCTGCAGATTCCTAGCACACATAAACGATATTTCAGTCTACAGAAGTCCCATATATGATGATATGCAAATGGAATAGAATGAAGAACAGTAAAGGATGACGTGCTTGCTGAAACATATATATGATGCGTTAAGGATACCTAGAGGTGGCATGTGAACATGTTAGGTGGGATTCAGGATACAAGTATACAGCACATGGAAGTTGCAACAGATATCTCCAAGTAAAAAAACAGAAATCACCTGGTGGGGTTGAGGAGAATGGTCAGGCAAGGCATCTTCCTGAGTCGGCTCTCCAAGAGGCTCAGCGGGATCAAATTGTGAATCATAACATTGTTCTTTATCTTTGGGGAGGGGAAAGGGTTCTTCTCCGATTTTGTTCAGGTTTGCACTAGAGGCAATAGCGTTACAGATGTTTGTGCCCACACGGCTTGCAAATCTGCTACATATCTTCCGTCTCCGTTTCTCTTTTAATTCATTCTGTAGTGCAATAATATCTAGCATGCATTACAAAAAAAATGCTAATGAGATGGCGGTGCAAGTAAGCAAAAAAATACTTTTCGAAATCACCTGCATAAGGAAAGCGGCCATATCAACCTTCTTGGGAGTGTGCGCGTGTACGCTTTGTTTTCCTGCCGTGGACAATGGAGGCGCTTTGTGTACCCATCTCTCCAGTCCGGTGGACGGAAGGAGTCGGGGATTAAGATACGAGAACCCGGCGATGGTGAATGTCGCTGACAAGGCGGCGGTGGAAGTCGGCTACGGAGGAGCTCGTATGGTACAGTGGTCATCGGTGGGGGTGGGGGGAGGTGGAAGCTACTCCGGCTTGCTAAAAAGCAAGGGAGACGGTGGAACGTCGTCGGTCACTACGGTGGCCGATGAGAAGGCAGTAGTCCTGGTGTGGGAATGGGACAGTGGGCCGGCGCTGGCGCCGGCGTGTGAGATGATCCGGTGGGTCATGCAAGGTGGAAGCGTGAGGAGAGATGCGGGGTTCGGCGCCGCCGGTGATAGGTCTGAATTGAGTGGTCCGGGGGGATAAGATCGGCACTGTACTTATTTCACATCGCTTTGAATTTTCGAAGCGGGGGGGGGGGGGATTTCGGCGGGAATTTTGGGGCAGAGTTGAAATTATTACTGGTTGGTGGAAAACTGTGGAACCCTAGCCTACGAAATCCCAGGTCTGAAGCTGAGGGCCCTTTTGTTGTGGCTTTTTTTGGCTTTTTGGCTTTGGCAAAAGCCAAAAAAAAGCACCTATTTAGAAGCCAAAAGAATAGGATCTTTTTTTATGGCTTCCAAAATCCAAAAGCCAAAAAGCCAAAAAAAGCCACAACAAAAGGGCCCTGAGTAGGTTCGGGGGTCAAGGGGATATGCTTGTTGGTTCTTGGGTGCATATGATCTCTTTATTTCGAAATTCATCTTCTATACATTTTGAAATGTCAAGAAAGAATAAAACGAAAAATGCATGTGTACTTCTTCGCTTGCTATATACACATAAAATATTTCAATGGAAAATCGAATAGTAATTTGGGCTATGTAAAAAAGAGTTACTCCGTAAAAAAATTGTGCTAACCATAAGGCTTTTTATGATACATGTTTTCTCTCTTTTTTTACATCGACCATGAAAAAAACTTGTTTTTTACATCAACCATGAAAAATACTTTTTTTACATCGACCATGAAAAATACTAGGAATTTGCTAAAGTTATATTTTCCATCTTGTACAAAATTAAAAATATCTTTAAAACAAACAAATCTCTAATGTCTAGGTGTAACATCTCTACTAGTAGTAGTATATACTAGTAAATTGCACGTGCCTTGCACATGAGAGCTCTTTTTTTAGTGAAACAACTTCGATGCAATAAGAATTCGATCTTTTTTTAACAAAGGAGGGGGGCCCAAGGGCTTGGATACCATTAAGTGCAACAGAGGGGTACATATTACAGATTGCAGTCAACAGTCACTTGGGTTGAAAGCCAATGCAAGCCCGCCTACATGATAGCAGGATTTTGTGAAGCTTTTTAACTTAATTGGTCAAACATGCGAAGCATGTGCCATTTACTCGTACAACTTTATCGGAAAATAATTACTTGTACAAGCTAGTTCCCCTAAGTACTACCAGCACATAAGTAAACAAAGGAACCAGGGACATCATCAACTGAAACAACAATCTATTCATATAGCGGCTCTTGCATCACCCTTTGAAAATCATCTACCTGCAAAGATGAGTGCAGAGTTTCTGCTCGTGCTTTCACCTGTTCCAAGATCTTCCAGTTGATCTCATGGACATTTTCATCAGCCAAAGCGGTAACCAAGTTGCCAGCCACTAGCTTCTGCAGATCAGCAACAGCATGTAGGCCATCTTGAATTGTAGAATTCCATCCTCGGTTCATTTCTTTGTTCCGCCAAGTGGCCACATCCAAGTCCTTTTGAAGACGCCTAATCTTAGCTTCCCCAGTGCCACATCCTTATGTTTTGTTCCTACAAACGTTTGCATCACTGAAACTCTGGACATCTGTGCTACAATGCTGCTTGGCAGGGACATGAGCAGTCACTTGCTTCTGCGATTTGCCATGCATTAAATCAATCAGCAGATTAAAAGGAAATATGTTGGTTGATTCATGTCACCACTTTGAGCAACCCATGAGTTTCTAAACCTTAAATGGAGTCTAAAACATTGCAATAAAAGGGTGGGTGCATCATTTGGATGCAGAGGCCGGGGCGACCCTATTTTGAAGAAAAAATTAGGAAATCTGAAATCTGAAATCTATATCTATATCTCTACCATCTATACCACTCCACTCCTGTTGACAGTTTGATCTCTTTCAGTACATTAGATTATGTCATGTTTAAAACACTATTATAAAATTACCTCCTTAATGTTGAGCTCAGGAGGATCCAGATGTGCTGATCCTAGGTGGCCCCTCAAATGATTGCTTGCTAGAACAATAGGACCAAATCCCGCCTCCTTTCTACCAATGTCTCCATCATCATGCGCGCTCACCGTCTTTGTTAGGAACATGAGCAGTGGCTAGCTGCTGCAAATCAAAGTTCATCAAATCAATCAGCAAACAACACATATGAAATTTGAGCAGTGCGGCTAAATACCTTCTTCAGCAGCAGCCCCACGGGATCGTCCTTTTGGCGGCACATCACACGGGTGAAAAATCTCGGCAACGACTTGGGGTGCGGTGATTTTGTCCCATTCCACAGTATGCCGATCGAGGCTGCAATTATCTTATTCTGCAAGATATTTTGCCTCCGAGATTCTTCGTAGGCATTCTCGAGTGGAATATCTAGCAGGCATTACAAAAAAAAATAGATGCTAATAACAAGCAGTGGAAGCAAGCAATAAACTAGTCTGGGAAATCAAATACATAACAAAAGCTACCGGACAAAGTGTTCAACCTTGGTCGACTGGGGAGGTGGCGCGTTGGCCGTTCGGTTTGGTTCGGTGGATCATGGTGGCGCTTTGTGTACCGATCTCGCCGGCCGGTACGATGAACCAGTGAGTCGGGGAAGCAGATCCGACGAAGCGGACGGAGTGTGGTTGACGGCGTCGCTGAGCTGGCTCCGGCGCTGTGGATGTCGGCTACGGATGGAGGACTGAGAGGGAGCGAGACGGACTAGGAGCGAGGTAGGGAGAGAGGCCCTTGCTTGTCCGTGGGTGTGGCTGGATATAGGGGAAATGAAAGCCCTAGAAGATAGCATCCTGCTAATATCCTAGTACAAAACAATTGAACTAGAAAATCCCGCCAATATATGGTTCTGAATTGCGGGCGGCTCATAGCTTGTGCACAAATAAAATGGGAAAATCCAAAAAATGTAGTTCAACAAAAAAACTCTAGTAGGCAAAGTCGCTAGCTCGCCATGAGACGATGCACTCCGCCAAAAAAATGTGACAAGCTAGTTTGCTATGGATCTTGCATTAACCCTGCTCGATAAAATGGTGGGCACAAAAGACAAGCTAAATCAAAAATAATGGTGGTAGAAAGATGTAAACTCTTCAATGTAAACTCTACTAAACAGGGCCAACTCCAAAACATGCCTCATATTATTTGTACTTCCTCCGGTCCATATTAACTGCCACTACAATGGATGTATCTACAAATACATCCATTTGAGTGGCATGTATATGGATAGGAGTAGTAGATCAAAGGAGTTGCGAGACAGTGGAGGAAATGAGGTGGGGAGGAGGAGGGTGACGACCAGACCCCCACCTCCACGGCACCGCATAAATAGAAGCTAAAATATGTGAAACAGTGGAGGAAATGAGGTGGGGAGGAGGAGGGCGACGACCAGACCCGATAACAGTACTCCCCCCGGTCGAACTGCTCCTCATGTCGCGCAAGGTGAAAAAAGTGGTATTTTTTTCATTGACTTGATGGAGAAAAAAATCTTTTTTTTAGCCCCAGCGTCACCGCAGATCAGGTGGCATGCACCTATTGCATGTCACCGTGTGACATGCGGTTTAAATTCAAATTTAAACATTGCGAACAAATCTGGAAAAAATCATGCATGTTCACAGCACATATTAAAATAACCCCTAAAAATTTCAGATCAAAATTCGAAACATACATCGAGAAAAAAAAAGAAATCTGTCATGAATAGTTCCCGAATTCAAATCTGAGTTTCTATGTAGACTATTCACATCTGAGTTTCTCTTTTTTGTTTCTCGATGTATATTTCGAATTTTGATCTGAATTTTTTAGGGGTTATCTTAATATGTGCTGTGAACGTGCATGATTTATTTCAGATTTTTTCGCAATGTTTCAATTTGGATTTAGGCCGCATGTCACACGGGGTGCATGTCACCTCGCTACCGCTCGAGAAATGGAGGCCCTCTCCGCTGGGCTCCAATAAAAGCTTCATCGCTCGTGTCGGTGTTGAAGACAGTGGCAAGTGCATGTCAGGGGGACAGAGAATAAATTGCGTCCAAGCGTCGGCGCGTGCTGTCTACCCCAAACCCTAAACTCTGTCTTATGAAGTCAAGCATGCATGAAGAGAAGTGGTTTTTGGTTTCAAACATGGAAATTTCAAAAACCCTCCCAAGAGCTACATTTTGGAGTGACTAATTATTCATATTCATGATTTAAACTTGTTTACATGGGCATAAAAATGGGCATAAAATTCAAAATAAATCAAAATAAATCGAAATAAATGAAAAACCAAGGCACATAGTCTTCTTATGTCATATAGTAAGCATTCAATTAAGTTGATAAACAAGGTCTCGACATATTCAAACCAGAAAAATCTTGTATCTCCCGGTAACCCTGAACTCTGTCATATGAAGTCAAGCATGAAGAGATGTCGTTTTTGGTTTCAAACATGGAAATTTCGAAAACCCTCACAAGAGCTTCATTTTGGAGTGACTAAGAAGCATACATGCTTACTTTTTCATATTCATGTTTTAAACTTGTTCAAATCTTGGTCAACCCTAGGATTTGACCAAGATTCAAATGGGCATAAAAATTCAAAAAAAAAACAATGAAAAACCAAGGTCTTCTTATGTCATATAGTGCATTTAATTAAGTTGATAAACAAGGTCTAGACATATTAAACCTGAAAATTCATGTATCTACCCCCTAACCCTAAACTCTGTCTTATGAAGTCAAGCATGAATGGTGAAGAGAAGTGGTTTTTGGTTTCAAACATGGAAATTTCAAAAACCCTCCCAAGAGCTTCATTTTGGAGTGGCTAAGAAGGATACATGCTTACATTGTCATATTCATGTTTTAAACTTGTTTAAGTCATGGTCAAACCTAGGATTTGACCAAGATTCAAATGGGCATAAAAATTCAAAAAAAAAAAATCAAAAACCAAAGCACATAGTCTGTGTATGTCATATAGTAAGCATTCAAGTTGATAAACAAGGACTAGACATACTCAAACTAGAAAAATCATGGAAATTTCAAAAACCTCCTGCGAGCTTCATTTTGGAGTGACTAAGAAGGACCGATGCATGTTACTTTTCATATTCATGTTTTAAACTTGTTTAAATCTAGGATTTGACCAAGATTCAACAAATGGGATAAAATTCAAAAAAAGCAATAAAATGAAAAACCAATGCACATAGTCTTCTTATGTCATATAATAAGCATACAATTAAGTTGATAAACAAGGTCTAGACATATTCAAACCAGAAAAATCATGTATGTGGCTACCCCTAACCCTAAACTCTATCTTATGAAGTCAAGCATGAAGAGATGTGGTTTTTGGTTTCAAACATGGAAATTTCAAAAACCCTCCCAAGAGCTTCATTTTGGAGTGACTAAGAAGCATACATGCTTACCTTTTCATATTCATGTTTAAAACTTGTTCAAATCTTGGTCAAACCTAGGATTTGACCAAGATTCAAATGGGCATAAAAATTCAAAAAAAAATGAAAAACCAAGGTCATCTTATATATGTCATATAATAAGCATTCAATTAAATGGATAAACAAGGTCTAGACATATTAAACCTGAAAAATCATGTATCTACCTCTAACCCTAAACTCCGTCTTATGAAGTCAAGCATGCATGGTGAAGATAAGTGGTTTTTGGTTTCAAACATGGAAATTTCAAAAACCCTACTAATTAAGAGCTTCATTTTGGAGTGACTAAGAAGGATACATGCTTACTTTTTCATATTCATGTTTTAAACTTGTTTAAGTCATGGTCAAACCTAGGATTTGACCAAGATTTAAATGGGCATAAAAATTCAACAACAAAATCATAAACCAAAGCACATAGTCTTTGTATGTCATATAGTAAGCATTCAAGTTGATAAACAAGGTCTAGACATATTCAAACAAGAAAAATAATGGAAATTTCAAAAACCTCCCACGAGCTTCATTTTGGAGTGACTAAGAAGGATCGATACAGGCTTACTTTTTCATATTCATGTTTTAAACTTGTTTAAATCTTGGTCAAACCTAGGATTTGACCAAGATTCAACAAATGGGGATAAAAATTCAAAAAGTAATCGATAAAATGAAAAACCAGTGCACATATTATTCTTATGTCATATAGTAAGCATTCAATGAAGTTGATAAACAAGGTCTATACATTATCAAACCAAAAAAATCATGTATCTAGCTACCCCTAACCCAAAACTCTGTCTTATGAAGTCAAGCATGCATGAAGAGAAGTGGTTTTTGGTTTCAAACATGCAAATTTCAAAAACCCTCCCAAGAGTTACATTTTGGAGTGACTAATTAAGAAGGATAGATGCTTAATTTTTATATTCATGATTTAAATTTGTTAAAACCATGGTCAAACCTAGGATTTGCCCAAGATTCAAATGGGCATAAGAATTTAAAAAAATGAAAAAATGAAAAGGCAATGCACGCATAGTCTTCTTATGTCATATAGTAAGCATTCTCAATTAAGTTGATTTTAGAGTGACTAAGAAGGATGCAGGCTTCCCTTTTCATTTTCATGTTTTAAACTTGTTTAAATCTTGGTCAAACCTAGGATTTGACCAAAAGATTCAAATGGGCATAAAATTTCAGGAAAAAATCAAAAGAATGAAAAAACAAAGGACATATCATTCTTATGTCATATATATAGTAAGCATTCAAGTTGATAAACAAGGTCTAGACATATTCAAACTAGAAAATCATGTATGTATCTACCCCTAACCCTAAACTCTGTCTTATGAAGTCAAGCATGCATGAAGAGAAGTGGTTTTGGGTTCAAACATGCAAATTTCAAGAACCCTCCCAAGATTTACATTTTGGAGTGACTAATAAGAAGGATAGATGCTTAATTTTTATATTTGTGATTTAAATTTGTTTAAACCATGGTCAAACCTAGGATTTGGCCAAGATTCAAATGGGCATAAGAATTTAAAAAAATCAAAAAATGAAAAACCAAGGCACACATAGTCTTCTTATGTCATATAGTAAGCATTCTCAATTAAGTTAATTTTATAGTGACTAAGAAGGATGCAGGCTTCCCTTTTCATTTTCATGTTTTAAACTTGTTTAAATCTTGGTCAAACCTAGGATTTGAACAAAAGATTCAAATGGGCATAAAATTTCAGGAAAAAATCAAAAGAATGAAAAAACAAAGGACATAGCATTCTTATGTCATATATATAGTAAGCATTCAAGTTGATAAACAAGGTCTAGACATATTCAGACTAGAAAATCATGTATATATCTACCCCTAACCCTAAACTCTGTCTTATGAAGTCAAGCATGCATGAAGAGAAGTGGTTTTTGGTTTCAAACATGAAAATTTCAAAAACCCTCCCAAGAGTTACATTTTGGAGTGACTTAAGAAGGATAGATGCTTAATTTTCATATTCATGTTTTAAACTTGTTTAAATCATTGTCAAACCTAGGATTTGACCAAGATTCAAATGGGCATAAAAATTCATAAAAAATCAAAAGAATGAAAAACCAAAGCACATAGCATTCTTATGTCGATCATATAGTAAAGCACTAAAGTTGATAAACAAAATGTCTAGACATATTCAAACCAGAAAAAATCATGTATGTACGTATCTACCCCTAACCCTAAACTCTGTCTTATGAAGTCAATCATGAAGAGAAGTGGTTTTGGGTTTCAAATTAAACATGGAAATTTCAAAAACCTCTTAAAAAATTCATTTTAGAGTGACTAAGAAGGATGCAGGCTTCCCTTTTCATTTTCATGTCTTAAACTTGTTTAAATCTTGGTTAAACCTAGGATTTGACCTAGATTCAAATGGGCATAAAAATTCAAAAAAAATAAATGAAAAACCAAGGTATTCTTATGTCATATAGTAAGCATTCAATTAAGTTGATAAACAAGGTCTAGACATATCCAAACAAGAAAAATCTTGTATCTTCCCCCTAACCCTAAACTCTGTTTCACGAAGTCAAGCATGAAGATATGTGGTTTTTGGTTTCGAACATGGAAATTTCAAAAACCCTCCCAAGAGCTTCATTTTGGAGTGACTAAGAAGCATACATGCTTACATTTTCATATTCATGTTTTAAACTTATTAAAATCTTGGTGAAACCTAGGATTTGACCAAAATTCAAATGGGTATACAAATTTTAGAAAAAAATTCAAAAAAATGGAAAAACAAGGCACATAGTCTTCGTATGTCATATAGTAAGCATTCAATTAAGTTGATAAACAAGGTCTAGACATATTCAAACCAGGAAAATCATGTATATACCCCATACCCCTAGCTAAACTTTGTCTTATGAAGTCAAGCATGCATGAAGAGAAGTCGTTTTTGGTTTCAAACATGGAAATTTCAAAAACCTCCCAAAAGATTCATTTTGGAGTGACTAAGAAGGATCCATAGAAAACTATGTACTAATACAATATAATAATCACCCGAGTTATTGGAGCAACAAGTCTGTCACTTACGTGTGGTTCCCATGCGTGAGGTCCCACACTTCAGTGAGCACAAGTCACGTACGCTAGGTAGGCAAACTCCCAGCCATCTTCTTTGTCAAGAGAGAGGCATCAAGATTCTCTCTCCATCTCTCCAATTATCCACCTCCGTTGGCTGCCGGTTTTGGCAGGGCGTTTCTAGCTCAGCTCGGAGGCCATGGTGTGCAGGCTCAGTAGCCATGCCGATTTGGTCGTGCCAAGTTGTTCATGCCCGGCTCCGACGAGGATCAATCCGGACGGTGGCTGTTAAGGACCCGATCGCATTTCTTGCCTTCAGCCTGGGGTCTACCATGTAAATCTTAGGGATTTAGATGTAATTTCCTATTTATTTTGTGTCCTGTTGTAAACTGTGCTCTGATGCGTATTGGAAAATCTGGGTCCTTCAGGATCGTTCGGTTGTCCCTCTAAAAAAAATCTCTCTCTCATTCTCGGCCTCGCTCGCTCGCACCCCCTGCGCACTGACAACCCTGCACAACAGTCAGCATCACCCAAAAAAATCTAGACACCATAAATAAGTGGGGCCCCGTGACTGCTCTCCCTTCGTCTCCTCCCGTGTGATCCCTCTTCCTCCGACTCCCGACCTTGCGGAAAAGAAAAATGAAATGAAAGAGTTTCACTGGACGGGCAAACACATGTGCTGCCTAGTAATAATAATAATAACGTAAAAAAATTGACCTACGAATCTATTATTAAATAAGCTAAACTAGGGTTTTGCCCAGTACTACGGATCAATTTCTGAAAATCCAACTACGGGGTTCGATTTGGCCTGCTAATATAAAATTATATAATCCGAACTAGTATTCCTCTAAAAAATCATTTTGGTATGCATCGTTTGGTACTTTTGATAGAAAGAGTGCTTACTCCCTCCGTTAGCAAAAATCTTCATTTTCATGTTTATGAAGTCAAGCATGAAGAGAAGTGGTTTTGGGTTTCAAACATGGAAATTTCAAAAACCTCCCAAAACTTCATTTTAGAGTGACTAAGAAGGATACAAGCTTCCCTTTTCATTTTCATGTTTTAAACTTGTTTAAATTATCTTGGTCAAACCTAGGATTTGACAAGATTCAAATGGGCATAAAATTTCAGGAAAAAATCAAAAGAATGAAAAAACAAAGGACATAGCATTCTTATGTCATATATATAGTAAGCATTCAAGTTGATAAACAAGGTCTAGACATATTCAAACTAGAAAATCATGTATATATCTACCCCTAACCCTAAACTCTGTCTTATGAAGTCAAGCATGCATGAAGAGAAGTGGTTTTTGGTTTCAAACATGCAAATTTCAAGAACCCTCCCAAGATTTACATTTTGGAGTGACTAATAAGAAGGATAGATGCTTAATTTTTATATTCGTGATTTAAATTTGTTTAAACCATGGTCAAACCTAGGATTTGGCCAAGATTCAAATGGGCATAAGAATTTAAAAAAATCAAAAAATGAAAAACCAAGGCACACATAGTCTTCTTATGTCATATAGTAAGCATTCTCAATTAAGTTAATTTTAGAGTGACTAAGAAGGATGCAGGATTCCCTTTTCATTTTCATGTTTTAAACTTGTTTAAATCTTGGTCAAACCTAGGATTTGACCAAAAGATTCAAATGGGCATAAAATTTCAGGAAAAAATCAAAAGAATGAAAAAACAAAGGACATACCATTCTTATGTCATATATATAGTAAGCATTCAAGTTGATAAACAAGGTCTAGACATATTCAAACTAGAAAATCATGTGTATATCTACCCCTAACCCTAAACTCTGTCTTATGAAGTCAAGCATGCATGAAGAGAAGTGGTTTTTGGTTTCAAACATGCAAATTTCAATAACCCTCCCAAGATTTACATTTTGGAGTGACTAATAAGAAGGATAGATGCTTAATTTTTATATTCGTGATTTAAATTTGTTTAAACCATGGTCAAACCTAGGATTTGGCCAAGATTCAAATGGGCATAAGAATTTAAATAAAACAAAAAATGAAAAACCAAGGCACACATAGTCTTCTTATGTCATATAGTAAGCATTCTCAATTAAGTTAATTTTAGAGTGACTAAGAAGGATGCAGGCTTCCCTTTTCATTTTCATGTTTTAAACTTGTTTAAATCTTGGTCAAACCTAGGATTTGACCAAAAGATTCAAATGGGCATAAAATTTCAGGAAAAAATCAAAAGAATGAAAAAACAAAGGACATACCATTCTTATGTCATATATATAGTAAGCATTCCAGTTGATAAACAAGGTCTAGACATATTCAAACTAGAAAATCATGTGTATATCTACCCCTAACCCTAAACTCTGTCTTATGAAGTCAAGCATGCATGAAGAGAAGTGGTTTTTGGTTTCAAACATGCAAATTTCAAGAACCCTCCCAAGATTTAAATTTTGGAGTGACTAAGAAGGATAGATGCTTAATTTTTATATTCGTGATTTAAATTTGTTTAAACCATGGTCAAACCTAGGATTTGGCCAAGATTCAAATGGGCATAAGAATTAAAAAAAATCAAAAAATGAAAAACCAAGGCACATATAGTCTTCTTATGTCATATAGTAAGCATTCTCAATAAAGTTGATTTTAGAGTGACTAAGAAGGATGCAGGCTTCCCTTTTCATTTTCATGTTTTAAACTTGTTTAAATCTTGGTCAAACCTAGGATTTGACCAAAAGATTCAAATGGGCATAAAATTTCAGGAAAAAATCAAAAGAATGAAAAAACAAAGGACATAGCATTCTTATGTCATATATATAGTAAGCATTCAAGTTGATAAACAAGGTCTAGACATATTCAAACTAGAAAATCATGTGTATATCTACCCCTAACCTAAACTCTGTCTTATGAAGTCAAGCATGCATGAAGAGAAGTGGTTTTTGGTTTCAAACATGCAAATTTCAAGAACCCTCCCAAGATTTACATTTTGGAGTGACTAAGAAGGATAGATGCTTAATTTTTATATTCGTAATTTAAATTTGTTTAAACCATGGTCAAACCTAGGATTTGGCCAAGATTCAAATGGGCATAAGAATTAAAAAAAATCAAAAAATGAAAAACCAAGGCACATATAGTCTTCTTATGTCATATAGTAAGCATTCTCAATTAAGTTGATTTTAGAGTGACTAAGAAGGATGCAGGCTTCCCTTTTCATTTTCATGTTTTAAACTTGTTTAAATCTAGGTCAAACCAAGGATTTGACCAAAAGATTCAAATGGGCATAAAATTTCAGGAAAAAATCAAAAGAATGAAAAAACAAAGGACATAGCATTCTTATGTCATATATATAGTAAGCATTCAAGTTGATAAACAAGGTCTAGACATATTCAAACTAGAAAATCATGTATATATCTACCCCTAACCCTAAACTCTGTCTTATGAAGTCAAGCATGCATGAAGAGAAGTGGTTTTTGGTTTCAAACATGCAAATTTCAAGAACCCTCCCAAGATTTATATTTTGGAGTGACTAATAAGAAGGATAGATGCTTAATTTTTATATTCGTGATTTAAATTTGTTTAAACCATGGTCAAACCTAGGATTTGGCCAAGATTCAAATGGGCATAAGAATTTAAAAAAATCAAAAAATGAAAAACCAAGGCACTCATAGTCTTCTTATGTCATATAGTAAGCATTCTCAATTAAGTTCATTTTAGAGTGACTAAGAAGGATGCATGCTTCCCTTTTCATTTTCATGTTTTAAACTTGTTTAAATCTTGGTCAAACCTAGGATTTGACCAAAAGATTCAAATGGGCATAAAATTTCAGGAAACAATCAAAAGAATGAAAAAACAAAGGACATAGCATTCTTATGTCATATATATAGTAAGCATTCAAGTTGATAAACAAGGTCTAGACATATTCAAACTAGAAAATCATGTATATATCTACCCCTAACCCTAAACTCTGTCTTATGAAGTCAAGCATGCATGAAGAGAAGTGGTTTTTGGTTTCAAACATGCAAATTTCAAGAACCCTCCCAAGATTTACATTTTGGAGTGACTAATAAGAAGGATAGATGCTTAATTTTTATATTCGTGATTTAAATTTGTTTAAACCATGGTCAAACCTAGGATTTGGCCAAGATTCAAATGGGCATAAGAATTTAAAAAAAATCAAAAAATGAAAAACCAAGGCACACATAGTCTTCTTATGTCATATAGTAAGCATTCTCAATTAAGTTGATTTTAGAGTGACTAAGAAGGATGCAGGCTTACCTTTTCATTTTCATGTTTTAAACTTGTTTAAATCTTTGTCAAATCTAGGATTTGACCAAAAGATTCAAATGGGCATAAAATTTCAGGAAAAAATCAAAAGAATGAAAAAACAAAGGACATAGCATTCTTATGTCATATATATAGTAAGCATTCAAGTTGATAAACAAGGTCTAGACATATTCAGACTAGAAAATCATGTATATATCTACCCCTAACCCTAAACTCTGTCTTATGAAGTCAAGCATGCATGAAGAGAAGTGGTTTTTGGTTTCAAACATGGAAATTTCAAAAACCCTCCCAAGAGTTACATTTTGGAGTGACTTAAGAAGGATAGATGCTTAATTTTCATATTCATGTTTTAAACTTGTTTAAATCATTGTCAAACCTAGGATTTGACCAAGATTCAAATGGGCATAAAAATTCATAAAAAATCAAAAGAATGAAAAACCAAAGCACATAGCATTCTTATGTCGATCATATAGTAAAGCATTAAAGTTGATAAACAAAATGTCTAGACATATTCAAACCAGAAAAAATCATGTATGTACGTATCTACCCCTAACCCTAAACTCTGTCTTATGAAGTAAGTCATGAAGAGAAGTGGTTTTGGGTTTCAAATTAAACATGGAAATTTCAAAAACCTCTTAAAAAATTCATTTTAGAGTGACTAAGAAGGATGCAGGCTTCCCTTTTCATTTTCATGTCTTAAACTTGTTTAAATCTTGGTTAAACCTAGGATTTGACCAAAAGATTCAAATGGGCATAAAAATCAAAAAAAAAATGAAAAACCAAGGTCTTCTTATGTCATATAGTAAGCATTCAATTAAGTTAATAAACAAGGTCTAGACATATCCAAACAAGAAAAATCATGTATCTTCCCCCTAACCCTAAACTCTGTTTCACGAAGTCAAGCATGAAGATATGTGGTTTTTGGTTTCGAACATGGAAATTTCAAAAACCCTCCCAAGAGCTTCATTTTGGAGTGACTAAGAAGCATACATGCTTACATTTTCATATTCATGTTTTAAACTTATTCAAATCTTGGTGAAACCTAGGATTTGACCAAGATTCAAATGGGTATACAAATTTTAGAAAAAAATTAAAAAATGAAAAAACAAGGCACATAATCTTCGTATGTCATATAGTAAGCATTCAATTAAGTTGATAAACAAGGTCTAGACATATTCAAACCAGGAAAATCATGTATCTACCCCATACCCCTAGCTAAACTTTGTCTTATGAAGTCAAGCATGCATGAAGAGAAGTCGTTTTTGGTTTCAAACATGGAAATTTCAAAAACCTCCCAAAAGCTTCATTTTGGAGTGACTAAGAAGGATCCATAGGAAACTATGTACTAATACAATATAATAATCACCCGAGTTATTAGAGCAACAAGTCTGTCACTTACGTGTGGTTCCCATGCGTGAGGTCCCACACTTCAGTGAGCACAAGTCACGTACGCTAGGTAGGCAAACTCCCAGCCATCTTCTTTGTCAAGAGAGAGGCATCAAGACTCTCTCTCTCTCTCTCCATCTCTCCAATTATCCACCTCCGTTGGCTGCCGGTTTTGGCAGGGCGTTTCTAGCTCAGCTCGGAGGCCATGGTGTGCAGGCTCTGTAGCCATGCCGATTTGGTCGCGCCAAGTTGTTCGTGCCCGGCTCCGACGAGGATCAATCCGGACGGTGGCTGTTAAGGACCCGATCGCATTTCTTGCCTTCACTGGGTCTACCATGTAAATCTTAGGGATTTAGACGTAATTTTCTGTTTATTTTGTGTCCCGTCAGAACCGTGCTCGATGCGTATTGGAAAATCTGGGTCCTTCGGGATCGTTCGGTTGTCCCTCTAAAAAATCTCTCTCTCATTCTCGGCCTCGCTCGCTCGCACCCCTAGCACCGACAACCCACTGCTGATCGGCATCACCCGAAAAAATCTAGACACCATAAATAAGTGGGGCCCCGTGACTGCTCTCCATTCGTCTCCTCCCGTGTGATCCCTCTTCCTCCGAGTCCCGACCTTGCGGAAAAGAAAAATGAAATGAAAGAGTTTCACTGGACGGGCAAACACATGTGCTGCCTAGTAATAATAATAATAACGTAAAAAATCGACCTACGAATCTATTATTAAATAAGCTAAACTATGGTTTTGCCCAGTACTACGGATCAATTTCTGAAAATCCAACTACGGGGTTCGATTTGGCCTGCTAATATAAAATTATATAATCCGAACTAGTATTCCTCTAAAAGATCATTTTGGTATGCATCGTTTGGTACTTTTGATAGCAAGAGTGCTTACTCCCTCCGTTAGCAAAAGTATTCATTTTCATGTTTATGAAGTCAAGCATGAAGAGAAGTGGTTTTGGGTTTCAAACATGGAAATTTCAAAAACCTCCCAAAACTTCATTTTAGAGTGACTAAGAAGGATACAAGCTTCCCTTTTCATTTTCATGTTTTAAACTTGTTTAAATTATCTTGGTCAAATATAGGATTTGACAAGATTCAAATGGGCAAGCATATGATAAGTGATGCAAATATCATTTCTAAGTGCGGGCAAACCAGCCTTTAGCTTAACATATTACAAGATTTCAGAAAATTGAGTGGGGGCAGCTGCCCCCCTTGGCTATAGTCTGGATCCGCCCATGCTATAGTTTGAGGCCATTTGGATGACGTCGAAAAAAATCTTTGATTAGAAATGGGGTTGTTCGAACCCCGTAGTTGGATTTTTTTGAACCTTGATCTGTAGTACTGGGCAAAACCCTAGTTTAACCTATTTAATTATAGATTCGTAGGTCGATTTTTCTACCTTTTTATTATTACTATGCAGCACATATGTGTTTGCCCGTCGAGTGAAAGTCGGAGGAAGAGGGATCACTCGGAAGGAGAGAAGAAGGGAGAGCATTATGGTGTCTCCCCTTTTTCGGGTGATGATGTTGACTGTTGTGCAGGGTTTGTCAGTGAGCAGGAGGTGCGAGCGAGCGAGTCGAGCGAGGCCGAGAATGAGAGAGATTTGTTCTTTTTGTGAGAGGGACAACCGAAGGATCCCGAAGGACCCAGAGACTTCCAATACGCATCCTGATGCGTCTTTTCTTGATAAAGAAAATGGCTGGGAGTTTGCGGACCTATTGCACGTGACTTGTGGTCACTGAAGTGCGGGACCTCACGCATGGGCACCACACGTAAGTGACAGACCTGTTGCTGTAAAAACTCGGTTGATTATTATAGTGCATTAGAACAAAGTTTCCTATGGATTCAAGGGTAGGAAATCCAAGTTAACTCATTTACATGACATTAATTTTTCCATGAAGCAAAGTTAACACATCTATCAATTGGTACATTTTGGAGTGACTAAGAAGGATCCATGCTTACTTATTCGTTTTCACGTGTTAAACTTGTCAAAATCTTGGTCAAACCTACGATTTGACAGAGATTCGAATGGGCGGAAAATTAAAAAAAATCAGAAAAATGAAAAACCAAAGCACATATTCAAACCAGAAAATCATGTATATATCTACCCCTAACCCTAAACTCTGTCTTATGAAGTCAAGCATGCATGAAGAGAATTGGTTTTTGGTTTCAAACATGCAAATTTCAAGAACCCTCCCAAGATTTACATTTTGGAGTGACTAATAAGAAGGATAGATGCTTAATTTTTATATTCGTGATTTAAATTTGTTTAAACCATGGTCAAACCTAGGATTTGGCCAAGATTCAAATGGACATAAGAATTTAAAAAAAATGAAAAAATGAAAAACCAAGGCACATATAGTCTTCTTATGTCATATAGTAAGCATTCTCAATTACGTTGATTTTAGAGTGACTAAGAAGGATGCAGGCTTCCCTTTTCATTTTCATGTTTTAAACTTGTTTAACTCTTGGTCAAACCTAGGATTTGACCAAAAGATTCAAATGGGCATAAAATTTCAGGAAAAAATCAAAAGAATGAAAAAACAAAGGACATAGCATTCTTATGTCATATATATAGTAAGCATTCAAGTTGATAAACAAGGTCTAGACATATTCAGACTAGAAAATCATGTATATATCTACCCCTAACCCTAAACTCTGTCTTATGAAGTCAAGCATGCATGAAGAGAAGTGGTTTTTGGTTTCAAACATGCAAATTTCAAGAACCCTCCCAAGATTTACATTTTGGAGTGACTAATTAAGAAGGATAGATGCTTAATTTTTATATTCATGATTTAAATTTGTTAAAACCATGGTCAAACCTAGGTTTTGACCAAGATTCAAATGGGCATAAGAATTTAAAAAAATGAAAAAATGAAAAACCAAGGCACACATAGTCTTCTTATGTCATATAGTAAGCATTCTCAATTAAGTTGATTTTAGAGTGACTAAGAAGGATGCAGGCTTCCCTTTTCATTTTCATGTTTTAAACTTGTTTAAATCTTGGTCAAACCTAGGATTTGACCAAAAGATTCAAATGGGCATAAAATTTTAGGAAAAAATCAAAAGAATGAAAAAACAAAGGACATAGCATTCTTATGTCATATATATAGTAAGCATTCAAGTTGATAAACAAGGTCTAGACATATTCAAACTAGAAAATCATGTATATATCTACCCCTAACCCTAAACTCTGTCTTATGAAGTCAAGCATGCATGAAGAGAAGTGGTTTTTGGTTTCAAACATGCAAATTTCAAGAACCCTCCCAAGATTTACATTTTGGAATGACTAATAAGAAGGATAGATGCTTAATTTTCATATTCGTGATTTAAATTTGTTTAAACCATGGTCAAACCTAGGATTTGGCCAAGATTCAAATGGGCATAAGAATTAAAAAAATCAAAAAATGAAAAACCAAGGCACATATAGTCTTCTTATGTCATATAGTAAGCATTCTCAATTAAGTTAATTTTAGAGTGACTAAGAAGGATGCAGGCTTCCCTTTTCATTTTCATGTTTTAAACTTGTTTAAATCTTGGTCAAACCTAGGATTTGACCAAAAGATTCAAATGGGCATAAAATTTTAGGAAAAAATCAAAAGAATGAAAAAACAAAGGACATAGCATTCTTATGTCATATATATAGTAAGCATTCAAGTTGATAAACAAGGTCTAGACATATTCAGACTAGAAAATCATGTATATATCTACCCCTAACCCTAAACTCTGTCTTGTGAAGTCAAGCATGCATGAAGAGAAGTGGTTTTTGGTTTCAAACATGGAAATTTCAAAAACCCTCCCAAGAGTTACATTTTGGAGTGACTTAAGAAGGATAGATGCTTAATTTTCATATTCATGTTTTAAACTTGTTTAAATCATTGTCAAACCTAGGATTTGACCAAGATTCAAATGGGCATAAAAATTCATAAAAAATCAAAAGAATGAAAAACCAAAGCACATAGCATTCTTATGTCGATCATATAGTAAAGCATTAAAGTTGATAAACAAAATGTCTAGACATATTCAAACCAGAAAAAATCATGTATGTACGTATCTACCCCTAACCCTAAACTCTGTCTTATGAAGTCAATCATGAAGAGAAGTGGTTTTGGGTTTCAAATTAAACATGGAAATTTCAAAAACCTCTTAAAAATTCATTTTAGAGTGACTAAGAAGGATGCAGGCTTCCCTTTTCATTTTCATGTTTTAAACTTGTTTAAATCTTGGTCAAACCTAGGATTTGACCAAAAGATTCAAATGGGCATAAAATTTCAGGAAAAAATCAAAAGAATGAAAAAACAAAGGACATAGCATTCTTATGTCATATATATAGTAAGCATTCAAGTTGATAAACAAGGTCTAGACATATTCAAACTAGAAAATCATGTATATATCTACCCCTAACCCTAAACTCTGTCTTATGAAGTCAAGCATGCATGAAGAGAAGTGGTTTTTAGTTTCAAACATGGAAATTTCAAAAACCCTCCCAAGATTTACATTTTGGAGTGACTAATAAGAAGGATAGATGCTTAATTTTCATATTCGTGATTTAAATTTGTTTAAACCATGGTCAAACCTAGGATTTGGCCAAGATTCAAATGGGCATAAGAATTAAAAAAATCAAAAAATGAAAAACCAAGGCACATATAGTCTTCTTATGTCATATAGTAAGCATTCTCAATTAAGTTGATTTTAGAGTGACTAAGAAGGATGCAGGCTTCCCTTTTCATTTTCATGTTTTAAACTTGTTTAAATCTTGGTCAAACCTAGGATTTGACCAAAAGATTCAAATGGGCATAAAATTTCAGGAAAAAATCAAAAGAATGAAAAAACAAAGGACATAGCATTCTTATGTCATATATATAGTAAGCATTCAAGTTGATAAACAAGGTCTAGACATATTCAGACTAGAAAATCATGTATATATCTACCCCTAACCCTAAACTCTGTCTTATGAAGTCAAGCATGCATGAAGAGAAGTGGTTTTTGGTTTCAAACATGGAAATTTCAAAAACCCTCCCAAGAGTTACATTTTGGAGTGACTTAAGAAGGATAGATGCTTAATTTTCATATTCATGTTTTAAACTTGTTTAAATCATTGTCAAACCTAGGATTTGACCAAGATTCAAATGGGCATAAAAATTCATAAAAAATCAAAAGAATGAAAAACCAAAGCACATAGCATTCTTATGTCGATCATATAGTAAAGCATTAAAGTTGATAAACAAAATGTCTAGACATATTCAAACCAGAAAAAAACATGTATGTACGTATCTACCCCTAACCCTAAACTCTGTCTTATGAAGTCAATCATGAAGAGAAGTGGTTTTGGGTTTCAAATTAAACATGGAAATTTCAAAAACCTCTTAAAAATTCATTTTAGAGTGACTAAGAAGGATGCAGGCTTCCCTTTTCATTTTCATGTTTTAAACTTGTTTAAATCTTGGTCAAACGTAGGATTTGACCAAAAGATTCAAATGGGCATAAAATTTCAGGAAAAAATCAAAAGAATGAAAAAACAAAGGACATAGCATTCTTATGTCATATATATAGTAAGCATTCAAGTTGATAAACAAGGTCTAGACATATTCAAACTAGAAAATCATGTATATATCTACCCCTAACCCTAAACTCTGTCTTATGAAGTCAAGCATGCATGAAGAGAAGTGGTTTTTGGTTTCAAACATGGAAATTTCAAAAACCCTCCCAAGAGTTACATTTTGGAGTGACTTAAGAAGGATAGATGCTTAATTTTCATATTCATGTTTTAAACTTGTTTAAATCATTGTCAAACCTAGGATTTGACCAAGATTCAAATGGGCATAAAAATTCATAAAAAATCAAAAGAATGAAAAACCAAAGCACATAGCATTCTTATGTCGATCATATAGTAAAGCATTAAAGTTGATAAACAAAATGTCTAGACATATTCAAACCAGAAAAAATCATGTATGTACGTATCTACCCCTAACCCTAAACTCTGTCTTATGAAGTCAATCATGAAGAGAAGTGGTTTTGGGTTTCAAATTAAACATGGAAATTTCAAAAACCTCTTAAAAATTCATTTTAGAGTGACTAAGAAGGATGCAGGCTTCCCTTTTCATTTTCATGTTTTAAACTTGTTTAAATCTTGGTCAAACCTAGGATTTGACCAAAAGATTCAAATGGGCATAAAATTTCAGGCAAAAATCAAAAGAATGAAAAAACAAAGCACATAGCATTCTTATGTCATATATATAGTAAGCATTCAAGTTGATAAACAAGGTCTAGACATATTCAAACTAGAAAATCATGTATATATCTACCCCTAACCCTAAACTCTGTCTTATGAAGTCAAGCATGCATGAAGAGAAGTGGTTTTTAGTTTCAAACATGGAAATTTCAAAAACCCTCCCAAGAGTTACATTTTGGAGTGACTAAGAAGGATAGATGCTTAATTTTTATATTCGTGATTTAAATTTGTTTAAACCATGGTCAAACCTAGGATTTGGCCAAGATTCAAATGGGCATAAGAATTTAAAAAAAAATCAAAAAATGAAAAACCAAGGCACATATAGTCTTCTTATGTCATATAGTAAGCATTCTCAGTTAAGTTGGTTTTAGAGTGACTAAGAAGGATGCAGGCTTCCCTTTTCATTTTCATGTTTTAAACTTGTTTAAATCTTGGTCAAACCTAGGATTTAACCAAAAGATTCAAATGGGCATAAAATTTCAGGAAAAAATCAAAAGAATGAAAAAACAAACGACATAGCATTCTTATGTCATATATATAGTAAGCATTCAAGTTGATAAATAAGGTCTAGACATATTGAAACTAGAAAATCATGTATATATCTACCCCTAACCCTAAACTCTGTCTTATGAAGTCAAGCATGCATGAAGAGAAGTGGTTTTTGGTTTCAAACATGCAAATTTCAAGAACCCTCCCAAGATTTACATTTTGGAGTGACTAATAAGAAGGATAGATGCTTAATTTTTATATTCGTGATTTAAATTTGTTTAAACCATGGTCAAACCTAGGATTTGGCCAAGATTCAAATGGGCATAAGAATTTAAAAAAAATCAAAAAATGAAAAAACAAAGGACATAGCATTCTTATGTCATATATATAGTAAGCATTCAAGTTGATAAACAAGGTCTAGACATATTCAGACTAGAAAATCATGTATATATCTACCCCTAACCCTAAACTCTGTCTTATGAAGTCAAGCATGCATGAAGAGAAGTGGTTTTTGGTTTCAAACATGCAAATTTCAAGAACCCTCCCACGATTTACATTTTGGAGTGACTAAGAAGGATAGATGCTTAATTTTTATATTCGTGATTTAAATTTGTTTAAACCATGGTCAAACCTAGGATTTGGCCAAGATTCAAATGGGCATAAGAATTAAAAAAAATCAAAAAATGAAAAACCAAGGCACATATAGTCTTCTTATGTCATATAGTAAGTATTCTCAATTAAGTTGATTTTAAAGTGACTAAGAAGGATGCAGGCTTCCCTTTTCATTTTCATGTTTTAAACTTGTTTAAATCTTGGTCAAACGTAGGATTTGACCAAAAGATTCAAATGGGCATAAAATTTCAGGAAAAAATCAAAAGAATGAAAAAACAAAGGACATAGCATTCTTATGTCATATATATAGTAAGCATTCAAGTTGATAAACAAGATCTAGACATATTCAAACTAGAAAATCATGTATATATCTACCCCTAACCCTAAACTCTGTCTTATGAAGTCAAGCATGCATGAAGAGAAGTGGTTTTTGGTTTCAAACATGGAAATTTCAAAAACCCTCCCAAGAGTTACATTTTGGAGTGACTTAAGAAGGATAGATGCTTAATTTTCATATTCATGTTTTAAACTTGTTTAAATCATTGTCAAACCTAGGATTTGACCAAGATTCAAATGGGCATAAAAATTCATAAAAATCAAAAGAATGAAAAACCAAAGCACATAGCATTCTTATGTCGATCATATAGTAAAGCATTAAAGTTGATAAACAAAATGTCTAGACATATTCAAACCAGAAAAAATCATGTATGTACGTATCTACCCCTACCCCTAAACTCTGTCTTATGAAGTCAATCATGAAGAGAAGTGGTTTTGGGTTTCAAATTAAACATGGAAATTTCAAAAACCTCTTAAAAAATTCATTTTAGAGTGACTAAGAAGGATGCAGGCTTCCCTTTTCATTTTCATGTTTTAAACTTGTTTAAATCTTGGTCAAACCTAGGATTTGACCAAAAGATTCAAATGGGCATAAAATTTCAGGAAAAAATCAAAAGAATGAAAAAACAAAGGACATAGCATTCTTATGTCATATATATAGTAAGCATTCAAGTTGATAAACAAGGTCTAGACATATTCAGACTAGAAAATCATGTATATATCTACCCCTAATCCTAAACTCTGTCTTATGAAGTCAAGCATGCATGAAGAGAAGTGGTTTTTGGTTTCAAACATGGAAATTTCAAAAACCCTCCCAAGAGTTACATTTTGGAGTGACTTAAGAAGGATAGATGCTTAATTTTCATATTCATGTTTTAAACTTGTTTAAATCATTGTCAAACCTAGGATTTGACCAAGATTCAAATGGGCATAAAAATTCATAAAAAATCAAAAGAATGAAAAACCAAAGCACATAGCATTCTTATGTCGATCATATAGTAAAGCATTAAAGTTGATAAACAAAATGTCTAGACATATTCAAACCAGAAAAAATCATGTATGTACGTATCTATACCTAATAATAAAGGGAAAAGTGTTTCCGTCGTTTGGTTTGGTTTGGTGCGTCATGAAATCTAGAATCCTATCCGTCCGTCCAACAACAGGCCGACCCCCCGCACTTAGTACAGAAAGCTACCTAGCGATGTGCGACAAAACATTGTTATTGTTTGTTCCGTGCGGCTGTAGCGTTTCCTCCATCGCTAATTTTCATGTTTGTCGTCCGTGTTCGACTTTGGCCTTTTTCGCCAAACAGAACAACGGCCCATGTATCTTAGTCCCGATCGTCTTCCAATCCTACTCCTGATGGAATACCTACTTCACCTCCGAAAGTACGCACGTGATCTCCCTTAATTAATCTCCAACCCACGACTCTGTCTAAGCACGAAAGAGATTATTAGGCGGTTCGGCAAGCAATTGCACGACCGCACGATTCCATCAAAAACCGCTGAGAACACCGGCAATCCTCTTTCTCTGCTCCATCATGACGTGAATCGCGTCGTACGTGTTGAAGCTGCCAAGGCCAACGCGGCACGTCGTGGCTAGAATGAGCCGCAGGCCCGCAGCAGGGTGCCGCTGGACATCGTGTCGCAGCAAGCGGATTGGTGGCATCGCTTGAGGCGACCTCCGAGCGAAGCAGCTGCATGGTGTGTTGTGGCTGCGGAGGCCGACGAAAGACAACCCAGCAAAGTGCTGCGAGAGATTGTGTCGTAGTTGCAGAATGCAGACTACTGCAGTCGCTTGCGGCGCCTTGGGATATAGCTCGCACGCTAACGGTCGCGCGTACGGGAAGCCGGAAGCTTTTTCGTGAATATGCTCCGTTCTCTCTGAAGCCGCCGGAGGCTGCCTATTGTGTTCCCTCAGAAGCAATACGACTCGAGTTTGTTCGTCTCCACGACTGCATGGTGCCCAAATAGCGTCCTCACAAACAATTGAAAATATATGTGAATAGGATGGAAGGAAACACACTGCTGGGTGGATTAGTCTTGCTTTGAGGTTGTTGGTGTCATCAGGGACAAATAGGGGCCTGTACTTGCCGAGCTTGGTGGTGATTAGGACGAGTTCCTTCTTTCTGGCTGGGCCACCGCTGAGTTGCAGGGCAACCACGGTTAACTCTCGCTGGAAGCGGAGGTGGTAATGCCGGCGACGGCCAAGTGGCACCCAAATAGCGGTTCGGAAAAAAATGAGAATATAGAAGGTTCCTTCTTTCTGGCCGCGCCGATCTTTGCCGAACTCTATCGCTGCCATCTCACTGGTGATCTACATACCTCTCTAGAACTCCATCTTCTAGATTATTTTTAAATGATAATACAAATCATCACTTTGCTCTGGTTCCTTAGAAGTATGAAATTAGAATATCTTTGATTGCTACATTGATAACTGCTAGCTCTAATGACTATTTTCTATACTGAAAGTGCTATATAGTCTGTGTGCATAGTTGAACTATAAACAAAGTTAATGTCTTGGAAGGAACTAGATTCAGCATATTGTCACGCATATTGATCAAACTGAGGGGCTCCTGTAGAAGTTTCATCAGAGTTGCTCTTGCCGAGAGTAATTCGTAAGACCCTTTCTGGGTCTTCAGGATGTTCTGATGTATTAGCAGCAGATGGGGGAGGTAGGCAGCATTGAGGAGGCCATGGCTATGGCGGAGGAGGACAATAAGTAGGGACGTGGCCGTAAGTCGGTTAGGAGAGACTGAAAGAGGAGGTTGGTCATATTGAAATGAAAATATGAGGACAAGAGGGAGGAGAGAGAAATAGACCCGAGAGTGTTGTCCACCTTCATAACATGCCCGCTGAATTACAATGTGAGGATGGAGCATGCATTACGTTTATAAGGTTGAAGCATGCACTAAGTTTATAAGGGTTGGGGCCACCATCTTTACAAGTATGCAATATTACAAGTCGGGGCAGCTATGGTCTAGCAAGCCCATCTTATAATCATCATGAATAGGATAAAACGTGACCGCTATCGACGATTGTGGCACAAAGGATAAGTGGTGCAACATTTTGAGTTTTCATTTCTCCCAGTGCAACGCACGGGCATTTTTACTAGTCTACCCCTAACCCTAAACTCTGTCTGATGAAGTCAATCATGAAGAGAAGTGGTTTTGGGTTTCAAATTAAACATGGAAATTTCAAAAACCTCTTAAAAAATTCATTTTAGAGTGACTAAGAAGGATGCAGGCTTCCCTTTTCATTTTCATGTCTTAAACTTGTTTAAATCTTGGTTAAACCTAGGATTTGACCAAGATTCAAATGGGCATAAAAATTCAAAAAAAAAAATGAAAAACCAAGGTCTTCTTATGTCATATAGTAAGCATTCAATTAAGATGATAAACAAGGTCTAGACATATTCAAACAAGAAAAATCATGTATCTTCCGCCTAACCCTAAACTCTGTTTCACGAAGTCAAGCATGAAGATATGTGGTTTTTGGTTTCGAACATGGAAATTTCAAAAACCCTCCCAAGAGCTTCATTTTGGAGTGACTAAGAAGCATACATGCTTACATTTTCATATTCATGTTTGAAACTTATTCAAATCTTGGTGAAACCTAGAATTTGACCAAGATTCAAATGGGTATACAAATTTTAGAAAAAAATTAAAAAAATGAAAAAACAAGGCACATAGTCTTCTTATTTCATATAGTAAGCATTCAATTAAGTTGATAAACAAGGTCTAGACATATTCAAACCAGGAAAATCATGTATCTATCCCATACCCCTAGCTAAACTCTGTCTTATGAAGTCAAGCATGCATGAAGAGAAGTCGTTTTGGTTTCAAACATGGAAATTTCAAAAACCTCCCAAAAGCTTCATTTTGGAGTGACTAAGAAGGATCCATAGGAAACTATGTACTAATACAATATAATAATCACCCGAGTTATTAGAGCAACAAGTCTGTCACTTACGTGTGGTTCCCATGCGTGAGGTCCCACACTTCACTGAGCACAAGTCACGTACGCTAGGTAGGCAAACTCCCAGCCATCTTCTTTGTCAAGAGAGAGGCATCAAGACTCTCTCTCTCTCTCTCTCTCCATCTCTCCAATTATCCAACAATTGGATAATTGGGGCACCCCCTGCGCACTGACAACCCTGCACAACAGTCAGCATCACCCGAAAAAATGTAGACACCATAAATAAGTGGGGCCCCGTGACTGCTCTCCCTTCGTCTCCTCCCGTGTGATCCCTCTTCCTCCGACTCCCGACCTTGCGGAAAAGAAAAATGAAATGAAAGAGTTTCACTGGACGGGCAAACACATGTGCTGCCTAGTAATAATAATAAAAACGAAAAAAAATCGACCTACGAATACTCGTGCATTTTAGAAGTTGAGTGCCCAGCTTAGAATAAGTATTGCTTTGGTACTATTTAGAAATATCAACATATCTAGTTAGAATAGACATTTGCAATTTTGTTTCTTTTATTTCAAAATTGTAGTGTAGATAGTCGATATACTTGTATCTCTCTATGAACAAGTACATGATTTCCCTTCTAAGAATAGTGTATGCAATCATATCTCCCTTTCTCTCACTCTTTCTAAAAGAGTTCTCTTGTTGATGTAAATCTAAAGAATCATTTTTCAGGTAGGAGGAATTTAAACGCTTGAAAATGGTTCATGCCGGCATCTTAGCTCCTAAAAAAAATACACCAATTGATTTGATGAATTGATGATTTACTCTAGTCTGCTTCTAGACCATGCAGCTAGTGAGCATTCATATGTACTGGATGGAGCCCCCAACTTTTGACTTCCCATGTCGGAAAAGGCCTGTTTAATAATGTGGAGCAGTGAGGTACCCCGAAGTATCTAGAGGGTTCCAGTGTTTCAGGCTTTCTTTCAGCATCGCCAGTCCAAGGGGAAGCATGGGTGACGAATCCGTGCATTCACAGCCGTTAGATCTGAAGAGTCCTTGTATGATGAGCGGTAGATAGCACCTTTAAGCTACAAATGAGCATTGGCCGGGAAGGCTGACAGAGTGAAAAAATTCAAATTCAAAAACTCATGTATAGAATAGAAAAAAATTAAAAAACATGTAGATAGATAGAGGTATAGATAGATATTATAGATAAATAGATTATCCCAAAAAAGAAGAGGAGGCGCCAGTGGTGACTTCGTCAACCTCAAGATATGCCGGCTCAGTCCCTCGGAGGTGCTCACAGGGGTAGGGTGTGCGTGCGTGCGTGCGTTCATAGGGGTGTTTGTACGTGCGTGTTTGTGAGCGTCTGCATTGTACTGTGTTCTCAAAAGAAAAAAAGAAGAAGTAGAGGACGGGGAAATTTTCACCAGCAGACACCTCCCTCGCGCACCTAAACTTTCGAACGCGCGCCCAATATTTCGAACGCTCGCCTTTAACCCAGCACCCAGCCCACCTTGTTCTTCTCTAGACACCTCCTTCGGCACCCTGTTCTTCTCTAGACACACCCTCGGTGAACCAGGCCACGCACCAAAACTTCCCCACGCTGTCTATCAGCCGCGTCAGCCGGCGACTGCTAGTGGCACCGTTCTTCTCCAGCCGCACCGGCAGGCGCGGTCAGCTGGTAGATCCTCACGGTATGCATGCTATTTTCAGGCCTGGGCAAGTACGATTCATTATAGCTCAATCGAAGTCAGTCGCCGTCGCCCAGCCCTTATAAGTTCCTTAGTTCGTTCGAATCGATCGGTTGATATTGTTTTCCTCTCGATGTGTTTTTTTTCTTTTTTCTCGAAATGGGGATAATACCCCAGCCTCTGCATCAAAATGATGCATATGGTTGCTTTATTACCTTATTAAAAGAGACTCCAGCGTTTACAGTTTATTACATCTCACTCATCGACTAAAGTCGAGACTAAAATCAACCATCTAAATAAACAAAGAAGTTGTCTCCAAGAAAACATCAAAGATTTAATCTAAGCTGATGTCGCCAGCCACACTGGTTGTAAAAATCCCGTGCGACCATCTCCAGTCGGTTGCACCCAGACTCCATGGCAGCCCGATGATCCTCTGGTTGGAGATAAGACCACGTACGGATCCAATGAATAGCCAAAGGAATTACCTGCAAGAAAGGTTGAGGTTTTGGCTTGTTAAAAACCACTTCATTACGCACATTCCATATAGCCCAAATCAAAGCGCATACACCCACACGAATCTGCAGTGCATCTTTCTTTGCAATACCACTAAGCCAAGTACCAAAAAGATGAGTGATATTCACAGGTGGGGATAAACCGAAAGTCATATATACTATGCGCCAAACAACCTTAGCTAGAGGGCAGTCAATAAACAAATGTTGAATAGATTCATCCTTATCACAGAAAACACATTTCTTGCATCCTTGCCAATTTCTTTTTGCAAGGTTATCTTTGGTTAAAATAACTCTCCGATAGAGAAACCACATAAAGATCTTAATCTTCAGCGGTACCTTCATTTTCCAAATATATTTCCTTAAGAAGTTCCTTTTATCTTGTAACAAATCAAGATAGTATGACTTTACAGTAAAATTGCCTGAACTATTTAGAGCCCAAACAAAGGAATCATTTTCATTAGACAACCGAACATGCATAAGACGTTCCACTAATTCTAACCAGAGAACCCACTTGTTGGGTGTTAGAATCCTTCTAGATGAAATCTAAAGAGGGTTGTTCTCTAAAACATGCGCAACTGAGACATGTTTTCTTTTAGCAATGTTAAAAAGAGATGGGTATTGCTGTGACAAAGGTGCATTCCCCAACCACTTATCTTCCCAGAAACTAGTATTCTTTCCATCGCCAATTTTGAAAGATCCACGCTTAAGAAAATCATCTTTCACTTTCATCAAACCTTTCCAAAAAGGAGAATCAAGTGGCTTTGCTTTTACTTGAGATAATGTTTTAGATTGAATATATTTGTTACGAAGCAATTCCTGCCACACCCCGTCTCCATTCAAAAGTTCAAACAACCACTTACTAATTAGACTCTTATTCTTTAGTTCCAATACTTCAATTCCCAACCCTCCCTGGTCTTTAGGGCGACACAAGATATCCCACCTCGATAACCTATACTTACGCTTATGACCATCACTCTGCCAAAAGAAACGCGATCTATAATAGTCCAGCCTTTTTCTTAACCCCACCGGGATCTCAAAAAAAGATAACATAAACATAGGCAGACATTGTTTTCCGCTTTACCTATTTGCTCGAATTCATTCGTACTGTACACTGTACTGCTCACCATTGCCCAATGTCTGTAGTCGTTGCTTGGTGCCAGTCCTCTATGGACCTGTTTGTAATCTTATTACTTCTGGGTTCTTTGCACTGCTAATACATCGGTGGATTTACGGCCAAAAAGAAGAAGAAATTTGTTGGTATTATATTGCTTTCGATTGATCTGTTCCCCCCAAGCATTTACAGAAGACGCAAGAGATTCAAGGATGAAATGGCTCTCCTTGTTTGTAAGGCAAAGAGCAAATCATATCATGGCTTATCATCATGGGTAGAACTTTTTTAGCTAGATTTTGCTGTTTGGGATCTATGATCCTTTTAGTTGCTGCTCTCCAGTAACCTTTTCCCTCTTTTTTATTACAGTGAAAAATACACAGCGAGGAAACCACTGTCCAGCCTAAAAAAATAGACCTCAATTGGTTTGCTGAAATCGGCTCAAATAACGTGGCATTTTTTTCGATAAAGAATAACGTGGCATTTAGTTATATAGTTTTATATTCGACCTGTTTGCCCAGATATGTTGGTTTACATTCATATGCAACCTGTTGGGCAAGTATGGACACAGCTTCAGTGACTTTCAGGTCAAAATTCCAGCGGTTGAGTGATTTTTGGTTGGATCCATTCCTGTGCGTTCGATCGGCTTTTGATGGCTGTTATTGAGACAAAGTCATGGCTGGACTTTTGACGCAGCTCCAGTGACGTTCAGGTCAGAAGTCCAGCGTTGACTTTGGTTCAATTATAACCATCCAAAGCTAATCGAACGCACATGAATGTATCCAACCAAAAATCACTCTACAATAAGTCGTGTCCAGACTAAAACAATGTTTATTCCCAAACTATTTTTTGAATCCGACCAATCTTTCCCAGAATGCAGAAGAAATATAGTATAAGATTTACTGGAATGTTGTTCTTTTTTCTGGACAGTTTGAATTTTAAGTTTAAAGTTGGTTGTAAAACATAAAATGAGGTTTATTGATAAAAAAATATAGCTGAATCTGATGAAACTCCCCCAGAATGCATAACCCAACATATAAGATTTACTGGATTTTTGTTTCAAATACTTCTAGGCAGTACGAATTTTAAGTTTAAAATTTTCCTGTGAAACTAAAAATGGGTAAATTTTGGATCCATCCTCGTGCGTTCGATCGGCTTTTGATGGCTGTTATTGAAACAACGGTTAATTGGTTCTATGCCACTCCTCAATTCACAAGTTGTGTTTATGCCATTACAAAAACTGAAGTTGTGTTTATGCCACTCTCAATTCGCAATATCCCCTTAGATGCCATTTTCAATACTCCACTATAATAAACTAGTCAGCTTCATGTGCTTTGCACGTTAAAAATCAGTCATTACAATTTCAACTCAAAATAGCTTGCATAGCGTAAAATGTGGGAAAACTATGTATTACTAACATTGAATTGTATTTCTCATTCAGAATTGCAATTTTCTGCCATGTATGTGCTCTTGAATATACTATTGAATTTTGCACGTCTTAGGTTTTGTACTTATTTCTTTTTAGCTGTCAAAATTCAGATCTTTAATAATTTATCCTCCCATCCATGCCCAGTGCCACCTATAGGGAACGTACCAGCACTTATGCAACTGCATGTCCGTGCAGTGCTACCGACCTACTCGCCACACTTTCGGTTCTAACTGAAGTTTGAGCGTGACTACCATTCGCATGCATCGCATTCAACTCTGACTGATCTATGGAGAGCATAGGCGTCCGTGAGTTTTGTTGTTGGGCCGTGACCAGCAGCGTCGCGTATGGTGGGAGCGTGAATTGGCTAGAACAAATATATAGATGTTTCCAGAATGACGTAGAGAATGATGGGTGCTACTGTAGCTGCGAATCCCAACGTTTTAGACCGTCCGATGGTGCACAATCAACAGTAGAGATTGCATTATGATGCTTGGATTCAAACTATCAAAATTGCTACACTATATAGGAGTATAGATATAGCATACCTATTATAGTACTCCATGATACCACCCACTATGCACCCATGTTCCAAAACACCACTCCCACTGACTGTAACTTATTGTATCGAGCGATAAGCTTGATGAGCAACCCAAACAAACAAACAAAAGACTGTACCTTATTGTACTTGCTCTTACCCGTATCTTCTCTTTCTCTTTCATCGCGAGTGCAGCTAATTCAGTTAGTCTTCCAATGAATATAAATATTTTGTCTCAGTGATTTTTATGAAGTACTAATTGAAGATTCATTTTTGAAAGATGTCATGTTTCGACTAACAATTAGCACTTTTGAATTCTTAGATTGCTTTTTCACACGATGCACTTCTTTTAATTTATTTTACCACATTTCAATGTGAACCTTGACCAAATAAATAGGACAACAATATCACGATCATATAATACATAAGCAGCATTGTTAGTACCGTGATGGAAAATACTTTCTAATGATACCAGTTTTATATCAATTTTTTTATATACTTCATCCTGAAAAATATGTTTCAACTTCATCAAAACTTGCATGTATCTGCAAACTAAACTCATCTAAATACATGTATATCTACATAAAATTGAAACATCATTTTTAAATAGAGAGATATAGATTAATATTTTTTCGAAGATAAAAAACGAAAAACAAGGGTGCATTGTTTATTGAAATGGAGTGAGTAGTATATATAAAATCATTTTAGTTGCCAATGATCATGTTGAGGTCCTCTATTTCTTGTTTTGCTCAGGCCCTCCGTATTCTCAGGTACGGCCTTGGTGGTCTATGGACCTCGTTTGTAATCTTATTACTTTTGACTTCTTTGCACTGCTAATAGATCGGCGGAATTACGGTAAAAAAGAAGAAAGAATGTGTTGGTATTGTATTGCTTTCGATATATCTGTTCCCCCCCAAGCATTTACAGATGGCACAAGAGATTCAAGGATGAAATTGCTCTCCTTGTTCATAAGGCAAAGAGGAAATCATATCATGGGTAGAACATTTTATATATATTTTGCTGTTTGGGATCTATGATCCTTTTAGTTGCTGCTCTCCAAAGCAATTTTTGTACATATTTCCCTCTTTTTATTAATAAAAAGAAAAATATACATAGTGGGGAAACCCACTGGTCAGCCTAAAATAAAATCTGTTCGCTAGGTAGCCGTAGTTTTGCACTCGCCTCGTTTGCTGAAATCGGCTCAAATAATGTAGCATTTATAGTTTTATATTCGACCTGTTTGCTCAGGTATGTTTGCTTACATTCGTAGGTGACATGTTTGTTGAAATAGCTTATCGCTTCTTTGACCATCTATTCCCTCAACAGATGGACAAAACTTGGATATTATTTCACTCATTAAACACACCAACATATTTGAGTGGTATTGAAGACTTCATGAAGCAAGTTAGTGATTTTACTGACGGCGACACAACAAAGGAAGTGATTTGTCCATGCCGCGTATGTTTGAATATTGGGTCCAAGCCTCAACATGTAGTCTCAGATCATTTATTCATTTATGGGATGGACCAGACATATATCAGGTGGATTAACCATGGTGAACACTATGATCAGCCTGAGATTATTGATCCTCTTTATTCTGATGGTTATCAGCCTGAAGATCTCATCCAGGATGAGGCTACTGCTAATTTGTTACGGGATCTGTATCCATATGCAAGCCAACAGCCCCATGGTTATCACAAAAAGCCTCTTTTCCATGACCTAATAGAAGATGCTAAGCGCTTAGTGGCCCCTGGTTCTGTTGTGTCAAGATTCGAATTAATTGTGAAATTACTTCATGACAAGTCATACCAGGGGATAACCAATAAAGCCTTCAATGCAGTTGCGAAGACATACAGCAATGCACTCCCTGGGGCTGGACTGCCAAAATCCTTTTATGAGGTGAAGCAGTACATCAAGGTACTGGGACTTGGATATGAGAAGATTGATTTTTGCAAAAATAACTGTGCACTGTTTTGGATGGAGTATAATGACCTCGATGAATGTCCAGTATGTAAGGAATCAAGATGGAAACATGATGGAGCTGGTGGTAAGAAAAAGATTCCTTGGAAGGTTCTGAGATACTTTCCACTTGTACAAAGATTGCAGAGGTTGTTTGCTTCAGAACAAACATCTCGGAAAACAAGATGGCACAAAGAGATTCTCACGCCCGACCCTGATTTACTGAGGCATCCTGCTGATGGCGATGAATGGAAGCAATTCGACCTGGATCATCCAGATTTTGCTGCAGATCCAAGGAACCTGAGACTTGGCCTTGCTACAGATGGATTCAACCCATTTGGCAACATGAGCAACTCGTATAGCATGTGGCCGCACTAGTTACACCATACAACCAGGCTCCCCGGACATGCACCGATCGCCGAATCGTATGATGGCCTTACTCATCCCAGGTCCCAAATCTCCTGGGAAGGATTTTGATGTGTTCATGCAGCCTCTTATTAGAGACTTGCAAACATTATGGAAGGGTGTCCCTACACGGGATGTGTGTCAACCTAAAGAACAAAATTTTCTATTACGTGCTGTTGTACTGTATTGCACCCATGATTATCCAGCTTTGGGCACTATGTCAGGCAAAGTAACATCAGGTTATAATGCATGTGTTCACTGTGATACAGATCAGCTGGCCGTGAGGATAATAAACAAGATATGCTATATGGGCCATCGCCGTTTCCTTCCAATAGGTCACAGTTTCCGAAAAAATAATAAAAATTGCAATTTATTGGTGATCAGGCCTGTGCAAAGACTGAACCGCAGCACTTTACGAGCCCGAGTTGGAGGCGCACCTAGAAGCGGTCAGAAATGTTAAACCAGGAAAACCACCAGCCGCCACAGCAGGTACAGCAGAGAAGAATACGTAAGATGCAGCAAAGAGAGTAGCAGTAGAAAAAGGAAGAAGAGAGGAGATGAACTGAGTCTAGCAGCTACCAAAAGGAAGATGGGAGGTGAAATAGCAGCATGTACCAAGAGGAAGGAAATGGAAAATGATAGACCGAGAATATTTTATAAGCGCAGGGCCACTCTTTGGGACTTGCCGTATTGGGCTGGTAAGAAGCTTCGGCATAATATTGATATCATGCACATGGAGAAAAATATATGTGACAAAGATTGCTCGGCACATTACTCAACATTCCATCCAAGACAAAAGATAGCTCAAATGCTAGGATTGATTGTGCAACATTGAATGTTAACAGGCACTTGCAACTGGATCGTAATGACAAAGTGAACAAAGGCAAGGAAAAACATTATAAGTTTCGAGGCGCGGAATTCACATTGCCGATGCCTAAAAGGAGATTATTTTGTGAGTACCTCCGAGGTGTGATGTTCCCGTTTGGATTTGCTTCCAACATTGCAAATTGTCTCAATGCTGAAGGAAACAAGCTCCAAGGGTTGAAAACTCACGATTGTCACATCCTGCTGCAAAGGCTTTTAGCTATTGGCATTAAAGATTTAGTGAAGCCAAATATGTACAACGTGATTGCAGAGTTGGGAAGGTTCTTTAGGGAAATATGTAGTAAAACTCTAAGCAGAGCTGTTGTAAAATGTCTTAAGGTGGACATAGCAGTAATCGTGTGCAAGCTGGAGCTGATATATCCTCCAGCGTTCTTTGATGTGATGGTGCATTTGGCTGTTCATCTACCCGATGAGGCACTTTTAAGAGGTCCCAGACAAGTATGGATGGATGTACCCTATAGAACGTCGATCGTGCACTTTCAAGAATACGCTTAGGAACAAAGCTAGATCGGAGGCTTGCATTGCACTCGGGCGTATATTGCTGCTTGAAGCATATACATTTGCATCAAGATATATTCCTGATATTGAGACCAGATTCAACCGGGTCGCAGAATTTTGGAAGTTGGAGGATCTGTTTTTAATCATGGTGTTGAGCTAATAGGAAAGAGGACCGAAAAAATTAGAGCGATCTGAATTTGAACAATTGTCTTGGTATGTGCTGAATAATGCTGCAGAGGCTGATGAATATGTTAAGTGAGTACTATGCACACGAAATCCTCAGTTCCTCGCATATACTATGAACTTATATCAAAATGAAATATATTCAGCTGACTTGGCTATGTTTTGCAGGTTGTACATGGAAACGAATGGAAAGCTATCGGCACATGGGAGTGGGTTTCAGGACTGGTTTGAGAAACATGTAAGATGTTCAATTGCACTCTGACTTGTCTATGTGTTTTCACATGAGATGACCTCTTGTCTATTTTGTAATCGTAGATCTCGAAACTCCATGCGGAGAATCCAGCGCTGTTAGTGCCGATCTCCTTGTCCTATCACGTGGTCCAGATAAGAGGGTGTTGGTAGCTGCAGCTTGCAATGCCAATGGTGTCCATTACAGCTCCTATGAGCGTGAACAACATTTGAAGACACGAAATAGTGGCATCACAACCAGTGGAGATCACTTGACAACCAGAAAGAAGAGATCCGAGTCATTTGACCATTATGGTCACATAGAAGAGGTTATTCAGTTGTTCTATAGTGATAAGGTTACTGTCCGATCTGTGGTTCTATTTAAGTGTTACTGGTACAACCAAGATCCAAACAAGGGCAAAGGTGCCAGAAATGATGGGTATTTCATATCAGTCAATACTACTGCTCAGTGGTACAAGGATGATCCTTATATTTTGGTACCTCAAGCGGCCAAGGTACTTTTCTTGGAAGACAGATCTAGAAAAGGATGGCAGTATGTGCAAAAGTTTGTGGCAAGGAACATATATGATTTGGATGAGAATGCGGATCCAATAATTGGTGCCCAGAAAGATGATTTCGCTGGTTCTAGGCAAACTAAAGTTGCTTACATTGATGAAACCTCGTTGGATACAGGTATCCCTGCACATGATGGAGAAGTAGATTTCACTGTTGAGGTTAGTATAGTCGACAAAGAGATGGATAAACTGAAGCTACCTGGTGAATCTCAGGAGGAGCACGACGAGCAGGATGAGACCATGCACGAATATCAGAATGAAGACGGAGGTGATGATGATGATGATGATGATGATGATGATGATTAGACTCTTGTCTCTGTATCATGCTGTGAGATGAAGAACCATGATTTGTTTTGATTTTTCTATTTGGAAAATGTATGAGTCCTGAAGACAATTATCTGTTGGATTGTAATCCCATGATGACTAATTATTTATGTTTGTTGTCCTACTAAAAGTTGGTCAAACTTAATTGTGTGGAAGTAATCCCAGGCTGTTTGATTCATAGGGTCATATCCCATAGGAAAATAGAATGATAATAGATCAAACTAATGCAAAATATCTTATAACCACAATCAAATAGAATTTCTCTTGACATAGGATTCAAGTTGGCATGGCATCCCTATCATACAGGGTTTTTATTCATACTATGCTACAAATCGAAAATAAGATGGGTCAGCACTTTATCGCGGCAGATAGGGCAGCTGGCATTCGTTACAAACCAGGAGAAGATGCACTTCCTATGGAACGGGTGTTTGCATCCCCGGAGACGCACCGTTGTGCGCCGCGACAGCCCCTGCATGCATATGCTGCAGTGGCCGTCCTCCGGCGCAACTAGGACCCAACCGTCTTGCAGCGCCGGCAAGTTGACGATGAGCCGGTGGTCCACCCTAAGGGTGAGGTCGACGTGGAGGCCACCGACCCGACGACACGCCTGCCGCCACAGCATGTGCATAACATCGTAAGGCATGATGATGTCCCACTCCTCCTCCGTGAGGTTCAGGTTCTTGAGCAGCCATACACGGGCAAGAATCTCGCGCATAGTTCGCACGACATAGCCCCCACTACGCAGCTCCCTCGGAGGCAAGCCAAGATCCAGCACCACCTCTTCGCAGGGTGTAGTGGCGATATCGTCCTCATCCAGTGGGGCAGGGAGGGGGCCGGCCATCCTCCTGAGCTCGTACGTCCTCGAGAAGAAGATGTGCACTATCATAGTGTACAGGGACGCCTCGCCCTCGCCCACGGCCGGCGGCTCGCCGACAGAGAAGTCGGTCGTGCTTGCCGACACACGGCAGGCACGGAAGACATGTGGGCCAGACTCGATGATGCGCTCGCGTGAGGAGCGCTCTAGTAGGGGCGTCGCCGCCATTGGGGATTCTTCGGAGGGGTGTAGACTGGCGGCTAGTCGACGGTGAGGTGGTTGGTGTGAGATCTCTGGGATGAGGCCAGGGGAAGTGGGCGAAGTGCTCGGGACTAGGGACTCCCCTCAACTTTCCGCGGTAGTATATATAATATAATAATAATAATTGGTGGACGAGGGAGACTAGTCCAGAGACTACCCAAAGTTGAGTACAGTAGTAGTAGTACATCATGTTCGAGGGAAAATGCCCAAGATTTATTATTAAAATTCAAGCTAATTTCGCCTATTTTGTTCTGCCATTTTTTTCTTGAACACGCTTCGCTCGTTCATTAGACATCATCCAACGGCCTTGGTCTCTCGGGGATTCGCTGCTACGTTGTCATCTACTATTTTCTACCCAATTCCGTAAACATCCATAAAGCGATCGATAGCTTTCCAGCGTGTTGGCCCCACCCCATTTTTTAAATCTTTTCTTCCTTATCCCCATAGCAGCTACTTGCAGCCATTGCTACACCAGCGAGGTGATCTCTATGATAGGCACGGTTTTAGTAAGACAGCAAGTTGTAGATAGCTAACCATGAGACACATGCCTCTCTGGTTGAGACGACTGATCGAGCTCGCTCTTGTGATTGGGCTCCAATGGTTGAGGTGAGTCACAGCTGCAATGACAGAGGTTTGTGCTGGATGTAGGCACTGGGATAGAATTAATTAGCACAGAGGCGTAACTAGCACTAGATGGAGAAGGCATAGTACATGTACACATATCGGACACGAAGTCGCGTCTGGCGAGCAGCTCGCATTCACTTGCATCAGTGCGGTACAACAAAGATGATGAAGAAGGATTGGAGCTTTGAAGGTAGTCAGAAAAGTTAGTACAAAAAATAATACGTGCAAAACTTAACCTGTATAAACGCACATGCATGGATAATTTTAATTTCTGCATGAGAAAGACATGTCAATTTTCAGTAAGATATGGTTTGATTTGTCAAATTTGATGCTCCTTAATGCATTTTAAGTGAAGATTACAGGTTTATTCATTATAATTGCCGATATTTAACGTTACGTGCAGCTGACTAGCAAACTATAAGTGTGTGATTGCTTGTTTCCAAAATAAGGATATGTAATCATTTTGTATAAGGTAGTCCCAATTAGTCGTTATATTGCAGAACTTAAAGAGTTTTGAGAGATTCAACTCGTTGCTACTCCATAAAAATGGTCATGTTGACAAATTTGATCCAGTGTTGAACAGAGCCAGAAACATTTCTAAAACTTGAGCATGGAAGAGGCTAGGGGTAAATGCCCCAAGGCCAGCCGAGCCTATCGTAGGTGCCGTCGCGAGGCCGATGTGCTCGTCGCCGGTACGTATCTCCGCTTAATAGGTACCTTAATTTGGGGTGCGCGCGGACGCTGCGCTACCCCGAGCTCGAGACGCCGCCGTACCGCTAGCTCGACCATGGCGGCGGCGGCGGAAGGTAAAGCTCCTGCTGACAAACATATTGGGCACAAATGGGCAACCTTCAGTAACCCATGTTCCATTTTTTTTGTCAGGATAACCCCATGTACAACCTTCCCAATAGAAAAAGTACTGTTCAACCTTCCCCTGTTGGACCCAATATTTCACTTTTGGGTTGCCAACGAACATCTACATGGTAATTGTTATCAGTCTACTTGCTCCGGCTGTCGAAGCCCAATAACCACAAATGGGCCTTTCTGCTCATGCAATTTCGGCCCTTTTCTAATGAAACACAGATCCTATGATTGGCAAAAAAAAAACACGGAGATTCTACATAAAAGTTGTTTTTATTTATTTTGAATTATTGGGTTCCAATTTTTGAAACTGCTCATGCACAATATGAAAATCCTTGATCGCTCCATAACCACATGGATAACGGTATTTTTACAAATTCATAAAGTGGATTTGAAATTTAAAACATATCCTGATAATTCCATGATTTAATCTATCAACTTGCAAGATCTTGGATCGAAAGAGCTTGTATTAGTCTGCAAAAATAATACTGATAAACCTATCGTTAACAAAAAATGAAGGTTTATCGTTCAGAGAGGATGCCATGTGGAACCCATGAGACAGTAGCGTCCTCAATGTTTCAAAGAAAAAGGCAAGTAGCCCGAAAATAGGGGTAAAAAATAAATCCTAGAAAGGAAACATTTATAGTTCATAGAGGCTGACATGTGGGACCGATCTCGCAAAGATCCTCATCATTTCGAAGTCGGCGGGGATCGAAGAAAAAGGCTAATAGCCGTAAATTAGGGGTCAAAAATAAATCCAAAAAAGGAAACTTTTATTCTTCATAGAGGATGACATGTGGGACCGACTGCCAACAGCTGCTTCAAAGGGGCAGGGATCAAAAGAAAAAGGCAAATAGCCGTAAATTAGGGGTAAAAATAAATCCAACAAAGGAATGGTTTATTGTTCATAGATGCTGACATGTGGGACCCTTGAGCCACCTGCGACCTCAATTTCAAAGGCGGCATATGATCGAAAGAAAAAGGCAAGTGACCAAAAATCAGGGGGTAAAAAAAATCTAAGAAAAGAAACTTTATTGTACATAGAGGATGACATGCGGGTCCCATGAGCCAGCACCTTACTCAAATTTTCAGAGGCGGCATGGGATCAAAAGAAAAAGGAAAGTGACCAAATATCAGGAGCAAAAAATAATCCAAGAAAAGAAACTTTTATTGTACATAGAGGATGGCATATGGGTCCCACTTATACAAGCTCTTTCTCTCCAAGATCTTGCAAGTTGATTGTACATAGATGATGACATGCGGGCCCCTTGTGTCAGCAGCTTACTCAACGTTTCCAAGGCGGCAGGGGATCAAAAGAAAAAGGAAGTAGCCATAAATTAGCGGTCAAAAATAACTCCAAGAAAGGAAACTTTTATTGTTCATAGAGGATGACATGCGGGACCCATGCGCTAGCAGCTTCCTCGGCGTTTCAAAGGCGGAATGAGATCGAAAGAAAAAGACAAGAGGCCAAATATCAGGAGCCAAAAATAATCCAAGAAAAGAAACTTTATTGTACATAAAAGATGACATGCGGGTCCCATTTTGCAGCAGCGGTGTCGCTGCTTCAACTGCGGCATGAGATCAAAAGAAAAAGAGTTTAAATAAATTAGGGGGGAATAAAAACTCCAGAAATTAGGATGGCATGCGGGTCCCATGAGTCCGCAACTTACTCAACGTTTCAAACGTGGCATGAGATCGAAAGAAAAAGGCAAGTGACCAAATATCAGGATCCAAAAATAATTCAAGAAAAGAAAGTTGATTGTACATAGAGGATGACATGCGGGTCCCATGAGTCAGCAGCTTACTCAACGTTTCCAAGGCGGCAGGGGATCAAAAGGAAAAGGAAATAGCCAAAAATCAGAGGGTGAAAAAAAACCCAAGAAAATAAACTTTTATAGCACATAGAGGATGACATGCGGGTCCCATGAGCCAGGAGGGTCCTCAACGTGGCATGAGATCGAAAGAAAAAGGCAAGTGACCAAATACCAGGAGCCAAAAATAATTCAAGAAAAGAAACTTGATTGTACATAGAGGATGACATGCGGGTCCCAATTAGCAGCAGTGGTATCACCGTTTGAGAAGCGGCAGGGGATCGAAAGAAAAAGGCAAGTGACCAAATATGAGGTGCCAAAAAGAATCCAAGAAAAGAAAGTTTTATAGTACATAGAGGATGACATGCGGGTCCCATGAGCCTGCAGGGTCCTCAACGTGGCATGAGATCGAAAGAAAAATGCAAGTGACCAAATATCAGGAGCCAAAAATAATTCAAGAAAAGAAACTTGATTGTACATAGAGGATGACATGCGGGCCCCATTTAGCAGCAGCGGTATCACCGTTTGAGAGGCTGCACGGGATCGAAAGAAAAAGGCAAGTGACCAAATATCAGGAGCCAAAAATAATCCAAGAAAAGAAATTTTATTGTACATAGAGGATGACATGCGGGTCCCATGAGCCTGCAGGTTCCTCAACGTTTCAAACGTGGCATGAGATCGCAAGAAAAAGGCAAGTGACCAAATATCAGGAGCCAAAAATATTCAAGAAAAGAAACTTGATTGTACATAGAGGATGACATGCGGGTCCCATTTTGCAGCAGCGGTATCACCGTTTGAGAGGCTGCACGGGATCGAAAGAAAAGGCAAGTGACCAAATATCAGGAGCCAAAAATAATCCAAGAAAAGAAATTTTATTGTACATAGAGGATGACATGTGGGTCCCATTTTGCAGCAGCGGTCTCAACGTTTCCAAGGCGGCACATGACCAAAAGAAAAATGAAGTAGCCAGAAATCAGGGGGTGAAAAAAATCGAAGAAGAAAGATCTCAATTGGGCTGCATCTGGACATCTGGACCTTCGAACTATCCTGCTTGGCCTTTTGACTCGTACAATTTCAGCCCACTCCAAAACAGGAAAGTTCAGAATTTTCTAAAAAAACAGGAAAGACATATGCTTCGCAAAAACAAAAAAACAAGGAGATTCAACATATAAGTTTGTTTATGTAAAAAGAAAGATTTAATTTATCCGTTTGAAATAGCTCAGAGCGCAATACACTGTTTATTGTCTGCAAAATAATCAAGATATCACATGTTTCTTGTACGGGGAGACTGACATCGGGGACCCATGAGCCAGCAGCGTCGTCAACGTTTTAAAGGCGGCAGGGAATGGAAAGAAAAAATAAACCAAAAATATGTTGGTAAAAAATCCAAGAAAAGAAACATTTCGTTCAAAGAGGATGACATGCGGGACCCATGAGGCAAGAAAGATCCTCGCCGTTTATTGTTCATAGAGGCTGACATGTGGGACCCGTGAGCCAGCAGCGTCCTCAACGTTTTAAAGGCGGCAGGAGATCGAAATAAAATATAAGCCAAAAATCATTTGGTAAACAAAATCCAATAAAAGAAACATTTACCGTTCTGAGAGGATGACATGCGGGACACATGAGGCAGCAGCATCCTCAACGATTCCAAGGCGGCAGGGGATCAAAGGAAAAAAAGGAAATATCCAGAAATTAATTAGGGGTTCAAAATAAATCCATCAAAGGAAACTTTTATTGTTCACAGAGGATGACATGTGGGACCGACCTGCCAACAGCGTCCTCATCGTTTCAAAGGGGGCAGGAGATCAAAAGAAAAAAAGGCAAATAGCCAGAAATTACGGGTCAAAAATAACTCCAAGAAAGGAAACTTTTATTGTTCGTAGAGGATGACATGCGGGACCCATGAGCCAGCAGCTTACTCAACATTTCAAAGGCGGCATGAGATCGAAAGAAAAAGGCAAGTGGCAAAATATCAGGAGCCAAAGATAATCCAAGAAAAGAAACTTTATTGTACATAGAGGATGACATGCAAGTCCCAATTAGCAGCAGCGGTCTCAACGTTTCAAATGCGGCTTGAGATCAAAAGAAAAGAAAGTTGATTGTACATAGAGGATGACATGCGGGTTCCATGAGTCAGCAGCTTACTCAACATTTCCAAGGCGGCAGGGGATCAAAAGGAAAAGGAAATAGCCAAAAATCAGAGGGTGAAAAAAACCCAAGAAAATAAACTTTTATAGCACATAGAGGATGACATGCGGGTCCCATGAGCCTGCAGGTTCCTCAACGTTTCAAACGTGGCATGAGATCGCAAGAAAAAGGCAAGTGACCAAATATCAGGAGCCAAAAATAATTCAAGAAAAGAAACTTGAGTGTACATAGAGGATGACATGCGGGTCCCATTTAGCAGCAGCGGTATCACCGTTTGAGAGGCTGCACGGGATCGAAATAAAAAGGAAGTGATCAAATATTAGGAGCCAAAAATAATCCAAGAAAAGAAATTTTATTGTACATAGAGGATGACATGCGGGTCCCATTTTGCAGCAGCGGTCTCAATGTTTCCAAGGCGGCACAGGACCAAAAGAAAAATGAAGTAGCCAGAAATCAGGGGGTGAAAAAAATCGAAGAAGAAAGATCTCAATTGGGCTGCATCTGGACATCTGGGCCTTCGAACTATCCTGCTTGGCCTTTTGACTCGAACAATTTCAGCCCACTCCAAAACAGGAAAGTTCGGAATTTTCTAAAAAAACAGGAAAGACCTATGCTTCGCAAAAACAAAAAAAAACAAGGAGATTCAACATATAAGTTTGTTTATGTAAAAATAAAGATTTAATTTATCCATTTGAAATAGCTCAGAGCGCAATACACTGTTTATTGTCTGCAAAATAATCAAGATATCACATGTTTCTTGTACGGGGAGACTGACATCGGGGACCCATGAGCCAGCAGCGTCGTCAACGTTTTAAAGGCGGCAGGGGATGGAAAGAAAAAATAAACCAAAAATATGTTGGTAAAAAATCCAAGAAAAGAAACATTTCGTTCAAAGAGGATGACATGCGGGACCCATGAGGCGGTGATACGCGTACAACACGCGTCCGTTGGGAACCCCAAGAGGAAGGTGTGATGCGTACATCGGCAAGTTTTCCCTCAGTATGAAACCAAGGTTTATCGAACCAGTAGGAGCCAAGAAGCACGTTGAAGGTTGATGGCAGCAAGATGTAGTGCGGCGCAACACCAGGGATTCCGGCGCCAACGTGGAACCTGCACAACACAAACCAAGTACTTTGCCCCAACGAAACAGTGAGGTTGTCAATCTCACCGGCTTGCTGTAACAAAGGATTAGATGTATAGTGTGGATGATGATTGTTTGTAAAAACAAGAGAACAAGATTGCAAGAGATTGTATTTCAAGATAGAGAATTGGACCGGGGTCCACAGCTCACTAGAGGTGTCTCTCCCATAAGATAAACAAGCATGTTGGGTGAACAAATTACGCTTGGGCAATTGACAAATAGAGAGGGCATGACCATGCACATACATATTATGATGAGTATAGTGAGATTTAATTGGGCATTACGACAAAGTACATAGACCGCTATCCAAAGATGCATCTATGCCTAAAAAGTCCACCTTCAGGTTATCATCCGAACCCCTTCCAGTATTAAGTTGCTAACAACAGACAATTGCATTAAGTATTGCGCGTAATGTAATCAATAACTACATCCTCGGACATAGCATCAATGTTTTATCCCTAGTGGCAACAGCACATCCATAACCTTAGAGGTTCTTGTCACTCCTCCAGATTCACGGAGACATGAACCCACTATCGAGCATAAATACTCCCTCTTGGAGTTACTAGCATCAACTTGGCCAGAGCATCTACTAATAACGGAGAGCATGCAAGATCATAAACAACACATAGATATAAATTGATAATCAACATAACATGGTATTCTCTATTCATCGGATCCCAACAAACACAACATATAGAATTACAGATAGATGATCTTGATCATGTTCGGCAGCTCACAAGACCCGACAATTAAGCACAATGAGGAGAAGACAACCATCTAGCTACTGCTATGGTGACATAGGCATCCCAAATGGGCCTGCCGAAGATGGTACCCGGGGTTTATTGAAGGCCCACTACCCGAAGAATAAGAAGATTCGAGAGCCCAAGATGTATTTAAGGAAAAGATAGAGTTGTAATAGGAAGTGTTATTTGTAATCCGGCGGGATGAGTTAGAAACCGTCCCGGACTTTGTAAACTTGTATAGCACGAATCCCTCGGCTCCACCTCCTATATAAGGGGGGAGTCGAGGGATGAAGAATAAATCGAATCATTGTCTGCAAACCCTAGTTTTCATATTCGTCGAGTACTTTTCGGCTGAAACCTTCGAGATCTACTTGCCCTCTACTTCTAACTAAACCCTAGCCTACAATCCATAGGCATTGACAAGTTGATACCTTGTCAATTGGCGCCGTCTGTGGGAACTAGAGGCGTAAGGAGCTGATCTCGATGGCACGCTCAAGATCTTCGACATCGTCAACCGCAAGCAACACAATGGATCGAGGTAAACAGATCGCTGCTGGTCTTGTCGATTTTGTTCCTCACCCACCCCCCCGTTTGGATGCATATGCGTATCTGGCGGAGCCCATGGAGATGACGTTCGGAAGGTTTCACTTTCGCGTCGAGAAGGAAGGATCGTATCGTGTCGAGATTCCGATTTCGTCGGGATCGTCGGTGACCGATTCAGATTTTTCAAGCTATGCATCGTCAACCGAGTCAGGAGAAGAAACCTCGGTGACACGTTACGTCAGCACCAGAACAAGAGAGAAACTCGCCAAGATCTTCAACGACATGTCGTTTGAGTCACCTGCGGACTCATATATAAGCGATGGCTCAAGCGATGCCGACAGTTATGACTTTATCGACAAATCTATCACAGTGGGCAAGGTCTTCATCAATCTCAACGATGATGTCACCAAACCCAACGTAGATCTGAGTACAAAGTATCATCAGATTTACGCCATTGAAGATCAAGAGGAGACATCCGAGGCTTTCGACACCTGGGAAATCCATACGTCGATCCCTCTAATCATGCGGCAAGGCCTGGGCAACAAATACGTCGGGCCGTAGCCGCGAGATAGAGTTCAACTTTCACAAGCAGCGTGGGACGAGCCGCGAGAGCTATGAACGGCACGTAACCAATGGCTACCACGGCCACACCTGTAAGAACTGCAAGCATATCAATATAGGCTCGCACGAGCTGCCAGTGGAATTAGAAAAACAGATACCTGAGTTGAACAGAGAAAGGAGGCAGCTTCGCATCCAAAGCAGCAGAAGGGCAGATTTAAGTCGACAATCTAGAACTACGGGTGATAGCCATCGGGAGGCGCGAAACAGAGCAAGATCAAGGCTGCAACACATACCCGAAGCGTAAAGAGAGCACTTGGTCAGAACCTCGACATGTCCTTCATGTCGATAGATACAAGAGGAAACATCATCCCTAAGACACCGCAGAGGTGGGTATATGGCGACACATGCTTTATCCTTGCGTCTAAACCACCTCCAGTGATCCAAGGGAAACATTGTACAATATGGCGGTAGCAGGAGTTGGAGCTATGGGGACAGCGTTTGTATCAACGCCTCCCGAAGGAGCGGCAAGGCAAAATAGTCCACGACCCGCAGCAGAAGAATGGGGGCAAGACTCGAAGGGCCAAGTGGAGCAAGAGACACAAAGAGCACGTGCAAGAGTCGACAGCAGCGCGGCAAAGCAGAAGGGATCATCGGCAATCTCCGGAATTGACCGACGAAGATATGTGTGGCTTGCCATGCTTTACGAGGAGAGTCCTGAAAACTCGAGTCCCCTCAGATTCAAGTTACCCGATAATTTCAAGAAGTTCGACGGCCTTCAAGATCCAGAGGATTGGCTAGTCGACTATCCGGAGACGGTGAAGCTCACAGAGGAACTAGGGCAACAGCCATGCAAAGTATCCAGGTGCATTTGAGTGGAGCCGCACGATCTTGGATAAAGAAACTCGCTCCAGATCCATCGACACATTTGGGAAAGTTTCGAGGATGTGTTCGTCAAGAACTTTAGATCCACGTGCAAAAAACCCGCGTCGTTAGAGGAGTTGAGAGCGTGTCGACAAAAGCCGATGAGCCAATGAGGAAGTACATCCGTAGGTGGAATATCATTAAAAACTCCAGAAAATATATCCGACGAGAGAGCAATAGATGCGTTTGTCGCAGGAGTCAAAGCGTGGAGATTTCGTCGAAGACTTGGGAAGGACCAATCCAAAGACAAAGATCCGCGTTAATGGAGATAGCAAATAAATGGGCAGATGGAGAAGACGCTGTCCACAACAAACGACACAGTCGCGCAGGAGGACCGCGGTCGAAACTATCAACCGAGGCGAAGATTTCCTCGGACGTACCGGTAACTACGACGCTCCAGACAAATTTCGGCAGGTTTTCGGACAAATACAAGAGGAAGCAACAGAGATGATTACCAGAGAAGCAAGGAGCAGCGAGGTGATAACGTGGATGATTCACGCAACAGCAAAATAGCGGGCCTAGGTTCCCAAGACCTTTCGTGTCCCCCGAAGAGATGATGAATGGACCGTGCGTATGCATTTTTTTCTCGACAAAGAACGGAAAAAGACAGTCAGTGGCACTTGCGAAGGATTGTCGAAATTTTCAAGCAATGTTGCGGTATGCAGAGAACGCTAATGCGCGGGCAGCACGAGAGAAATCCTCGAGAACCCGTAAGCGAGATTCACTTGCCGCCTCCTCCCGCGATTACAGACGACAATCGGCATCAGCTCGTAATAGCGGCAGCACCTGCACCACCACCTTATGTTGATCCTAATTCCAATGGAGCAAAGGTTGATGATCCGTAAGGAAGACCGTCCAATAGAGCTCGTAAAGTAATCTCACGACAGGTGTTTATGGCAGAGAAAATGCCTCCACCAACAGCTTGAGTACCTTAATTGGTCGGGACAAGATATTGGCTTCAACATAGCAGATCATCCGCAGCAAGTTCCTCGACCAGGGCAGTCAAGCACTTATTCTCGCTGCCAGCTTATCGCGGGATTTGATGTCTCTCGAGTGTTCATAGACGGCGGCAGCAGCCTAAACCTTATGTATGCGAGATACATTGAGAAAGATGAACATATCCTTAGCAAACTTGAAACCAACAGACACAAGGTTCCACGGCATCACACCGGAGAAACCAAGTTATCCATTGGGAAAGATCAATCTCGACGTTCGCCTTTGGGACCCGAGAAAATTATAGAATCGAGAGGCTCGAGTTTGAAGTCGTGGATTTTCCGTCGCAATATCACGCTCTCGTTGGGACGACCAGCATATGCTAGATTTATGGCAGTGCCACACTATACATACTTGTTGTGGAGGTTGCCTGGACCAAAGGGACCAATCACGCTTAAAGGAAGCTTTACCTTAGCCGATAAGTGCGACAAGGATTTCCACCGGTTGTCGAAACCTTCGGGATGCAAGCTGAGTACTTGGCGTCAAAAAGCATGATTGATTACGACGTCTTGCCGCACGTTGGAAGGCCAAACAAAGAATCAACTTTCGCAGAGAAAAATTCAAAAGAGGTGCAGTTTCACCCGACAGACCCAAAAATGACGTCATCTATCGCAATCGACAGGGATATCGCATTGGAAAGCGCGCTCGTCGAGTTCCTCCGTGAGCTCTGGAAATTATTCGCATGGTGTCCAACCGACATGCCAGGAGTACCCGGGGAACTTGCCGAGCACCACCTAAACTTGGATCCACTAGCAAGACCAATCAAACGACCTTTGCGGCGTTTTTCGGAACCAAACCGCAAAGCCATGCTTTGTCGTAAATTAATCGACTACAAGAAGCTGGTTTTATCAAAGAGATATTCACGTAAGCCACATGGGTAGCAAATCCCGTGTCATGGTGCCGAAGAAAAACACTAAGGTCCTTCGCATGTGCGTCGACTTTACGTGTGTCAATAAACATTGTCCAAAGGATCACTTTCCTCCCGAGGATCGATCAAATTATCGACTCCACGGCTGGATGTGAACGTCTTTCCTTCCTGGATGCATATTCTGGTTATAACCAGATCAGATTGAAAGAAGAAGATGAAGTAAAGACCGCATTTATTACACCTTACGGCGTGTTTTGTTACAGAACAATGCCCTTTGGTCTAAAAAATGCGGGAGCAACATATCAAAGGATGATGCGAAGTGTTTGGCGACACGTATTGGGAAGAACGTGCAAGTATACATTGATGATGTCGTCATAACATCAAAAAAGGGGGCAACTCTGATCGAGGATCTCAAGGAAACCTTCGACAACCTTGATAAGTTCTGCCTCAAACCGAACCCGACGAAGTGTTCCTTTGGCGTCCCAAACAGGAGAACTTTTGGGGTTTCTAGTCTCGACAAGAGGGATTGAAGCAAATCCCGACAAAATACAAAGCATCGTAACAATGAGGAAGCCAATAAAGTTGAAGGAGATACAACAGCTAACAGGCGAGTCGCAGCCTACGAAGCATATTCGTCGCTAGGCTGTGAGAAATAGCACTGCATTTCTTCGCTTTGATAAAACAAGGAGATAAATTTCAGTGGAACGAAGAAGCCGACAGAGCTTTCGAAGATTTAAAGCGTACAATTTCGACACCGCCAATTCTGGTGGCACCAAAAGAAAGGGAACCCCTCCTGCTATATATCGCAGCCACACCCCAAGTGGTGAGCACGGTGCTAGTTGTCGAAAGGGAAGAAGAAGGAAAACTCCACGGCGTGCAGAGGCCAAGATACTTCGTCGCCGAAGTTTTATCGCCATCAAAACAAAGGTATCCGCAGTACCAAAAGATAGCATATGGAGTATTCCACGATGACACGAAAATTGCGCCACTATTTTTCGGCACATCCGATCATAGTGGTCAATGAAGCTCCCTTGTCAAATATACTTGAACAACCCGAAAGCTACGGGTCGTGTCTCCCTTTGGGGAATAGAACTTTCCCTCGGGACATCACGTATGAAAAAGAAAAGCAATAAAATCGCAAATACTGCCGGACTTCATCGCAGAGTGGATGGAGTTGCAAAATACAGGACCTCCAGATTTATCGAGAACTTGGACCATGAACTTCGACGGGTCCAAAAGATCGGAAGGAGCTGGCGCAGAGTAGTACTCATATCACCCGAAGGCGACAAGTTGAAGTACATCCTCCGGATGACGTTCCCTAACGCATCTAACAATGAAGCAGAATATGAGGCTCTCATACATGGAATGAAGATGGCGAAAGCACATGGAGCAACTCGACTAAAAATCTTTGGCGACTCACAGTGGTGGCACAGCAAGTTATGAACCAATGTGATGCAGTCAATGATAGCATGATGGCATACAAGGAGGTATACAACGAACTCGAGAAGTTGTTCGATGGATGCGAAGTAAACCATATTAGCAGATTGAGCAACGACGAAGCCGATGTTCTTGCAAACATCGGGTCGCAATGCCTTGCAGTCCCGCCAGTGTGTATTCTCGGGGAAGAAATAACAGAGAGATCCACTAAGTCGACAAAATCAAAAAGAAGGAGAAGAAACCTAGGGGGCTACCAAGGAAAAGCAAGAGGACGAAGAAGAAGATCGGGACCTGGTCATGGTGATACGAATACCGTGGATGCAGCCGTACATATCATACATCCCGAGGAAAGAAATACCCGACGATCCGGTTGAGGCAAGGCGAGTAATTCGACAGCTCCAAAGCTTTCACGGTGGTCAAGGGAGAATTGTATAAGCGAAGTATTTCAGGCGTCTTGCAAAGGTGCGTCACACCGTAAGAAGGAAGAATAATTCGAAGGATGTACACGAGGGAATATGTGGCCACCACGCAAGTAGTCGAGCTATCGCAGCCAAAGTTTTTCGGCAGGATTCTACCGGTTGACAGCAATCGAGGACGCCAAGGACATAGTAAGAACTTGCGACGCGTGTCAAAGGTTTGCCGCAAAACCTCACTCTCCAAAGCAGAGCTAGCACCAATACCATTGTCATGGCCCTTTGCTCAATGGGGACTTGATATGGTGGGTAAGTTACACAAATCCTGGCCAGGAGGAAAGGAGTACATGCTAGTAGCTGTCGATAAGTTTACAAAGTGGATAGAAGCGAAGCCGATAAATTCACCGTATGGAGCATCCGCGAGTAAAATTCGTAAAAGGCCTCGTCTTCAGATTTGGAGTGCCCCATAGCATCGTCACGTACAACGGCGTGAACTTCACATCCCATGAATTCAAAGATTATTGCGAAGAGGTGGGTATCAAGCTGAACTTTGCGTCGCAGCACATCCTCAAACCAATGGGCAAGTCGAGAAAGCCAATGGTATCATCTCGCAATGGCATCAAGAAGCGCTTGTTAGGACCACTGGAAAAAGCTCGACATACCTGGCCAGAAGAACTACCAAGCGTGTTGTGGAGCATCCGAACAACACCAAACACAGCAACGCAGGAAACTCCGTTTTTTCTGGTTCATGGAGCAGAAGCAGTACTACCAATCGAGATAGAGCACAACTCTCCACATATCGCTGAATATGATGAAGAAACATCGAGAAGAGCGCTAGAGGACGACGTCGACGCACTTGATGAAGCTCGAGATGAAGTATTATCTCGGGTAACCAAATATCAACAGGACTTAAAGAATTACCACAGTCGACGGTTGCGGCCAAGATCTTTTCAGGTGGGCGACCTAGTTCTTCGGCTCACGCAAAAAAGTCATGAAAAACTCGAGTCACCGTGGCTTGGCCCTTACATCGTCACGGAAGTAATCGGAGGAGGAGCATACAGGATAAAGGACAAGAAGACAGGGGTGGAGGAGCCAAACCCCTGGAACGTGGCGCAACTTAGGCGGTTCTACGCCTAGAGTCGAAATATAGTCCTTGTAAAACTTCAATGTACTGAAACGCCCGCGAGTTTTCAGACGCACTCTTTTCCTTTTTCGGGGCACCGAGTGGGGCCGGAGAAGGTTTTTAATGAGGCGGGCTCGCGGTGCTGCAATATAATAAAGATAGTGACAATATAACTTTTCTTCTTTATCGACATGACCAAAGTCTTTGCTCCGACGAATTTCAATATAGTTCATCGACAAAAGAAAAACCTTGCCTTGGTATTCAAATACCTCGTGAGTCAATAAAAATACAAAATAGTACTCAATAAAAAGCTCGGGGGCTCATATTCGCCTTAAATGTATAAATGCCTTGGTTCAAAACCTCGCAAATATACAAATATAGTAAAGAGTCACCGAAACACTCGGGGGCTAGACAAACAGAGAAATATAATGATTGCTTTACAATATAGTCATGGATTACAAAGAAGAAAAATATACAAGAAGAAAATAACTAGTCTTGATTCAGTATGTCATCAAGAGTAACTCTGTTTTCCTCAGGAGCAGCACCAAGAAAATCGGCATAATGGCCATCGGCAAAAAAGTCGGCATCCATCCGAAGCAGGTCCTCAATCATTTCTTCGGCTATGGGCGTAACCTTTGTGTTAATCCTGTCAACACCAACTCTCCGACGTTTTACCTTTTGGTGAACCTTCTCGACAACCTGGGTAAGGTCAAGCTTCGAGTGGCAGATCTGGAGCATGATAAGAGCAAATGCGCGCCAGCTACTAGTTGAGCTTTGACAAAATCATGGATACTGCGAGCATCCTTGAACCTTTCCATCAATTCAGGAAGAGTTTTTGGTTGGACGTTCCGAGGAAACATGGAGTTGTAAACCATGGACAAGGTCCTGGTACAGAAGTCAAGGAAATCGCGAGTTTGAGAGGCGCGATCTTGAAATCTGACAATTTGGCGGGTCCTCTCTGGGGTAGCCCAAAACAAAGAACCATGGTCCAGGGAAAGATTAACAAGGAGGCTTGTCCTGGCATTTACCCTCTCTTCCTCGACAGCAGCATCAGTAAAGGCGCCTATCAAAACAAAGAAGTGGAAACCTTTAAGAGACAATAGCATGAAGATGAAAGATATCAGAGGATGAAACAGGCATACCCGACATATCTGCACTGGCTTCATTCATTAATTCGAGCATGAAATTTTCTCGGGTAGTCGCCTTTTCAGCCTCGGAAGCAGCAATTTCCTTAGCAGCCACGGCCTCGCGAGCTTGCTGGAGAGCAACTTTTTCGGCTTCAGATGACTTGCGAGATTGTTCCATCATCATAAGTGTTTGCTTCTTCGCATACTGAAGCTGCTCTCGAAGTTCATCCAGTTCTTGCGACAAGGTATCGTTGACAGGTGCAGTATCAGCAAAAGCTCTCCTCGCGCGAGAAGAAGAAGGCGACACATTGGAAGGAGCGGAAGTTGGAGTATAGTTATCAAATATCAACTGAAATATAAACAGGATAAAATCAAACGACAAGCAAAGATAGAGTTTTTCATTAATCTCTTGGAATAATTACAAGGGCATTACAGTGGAGCTAAGGAAATACGTATCGCCAAACGACTACTTTGGCGACAAAAGCAAAAGAAACAAAGAAAAACAGAGGCATGCAACTAGACCTCCGGCCTTGACGAGCTAGGAGTCGACGCTGGCTTAATCCCGAGATAGGCCAAGATCTTCTTTGTATTAGGCTTGGCCGCCTTAATCAGTGACTTCCATCTCGACTGTTCTATTTGATCGGTATCGCCAACTTTCATCCAGTCGAGAGTCTGTTGGCTGTCAGCAACCAGAGCAACAGTATTTTCGACAGCCACCTTCATATTCTCATGACGTATCTTCAGTCCAAGGTCTTCCGATGAATTGAAAAGCTTGGCAAGGGCAAGGAAAGTCGAAGGTTCCTTTTTCTTCGGGAAGAAGTAGGGGAACAATGCCGACAAACCTGCACTGGCATTGGCCACGCCTTCACGAATTTCGCGCCCATGAAACTCCAGAAGAGAAAGTGCGTCAAGGAGAGGGTCATCGACGGGATTCTCCAAATCAAAATCTTGGTTTGTTTGGGCTGCCACACGAGACAAAACATTAGCCGAAAACCAAGAAACAGGAAGTACAATAAAATAGAAGGGAGTGATGATATTACTCAGCGTACGTCGACTTTGCGACTTCAAACGCTTGATGACCCCTTGCTCACGTGCAGCTTGCGCAGCTTTCTGCTCGTCTAAGGCAGATTCAGCATCTTTGAGCCTTTTCTGCAGTTCCTCGACACTAGCGGCCTTTGCTTTGGCATTATCAGCCTCAGCTCTAGCTTCGCTAGCGGCAAGTTCGGCTTTCTCGCGAGCCGCCTCACTGTGCTCTAGTTTGTGAGCAAGTGAGTCGGCACGTTTGTTGGCCTCTGCAAGTTTCTCTATCAAGAAAAAAAAGGGGGGAAAGAAAGATCAAAAAATTGCGACAAACAAAAAGGAGCAAAATTCAGGATGAAGAGTAAACATAGAAGTTAACACCTTCGGCCCTGCTGGCATACTCGCGGTACCCAATAAATTGGGACCCGATGCGGATAAGATCCTTGATCATAGGCTGTCAAAGAAGAAGAATGAAGGAGAAAACATCGGCATTCAAAAAGTAAGGGACTACAAAAGCAATATAGAAAAAATATAGACATCGACAAACTTACATCATCTAAGAGCTGTGACGAAGAGCTGCTCAACTGAGGAGGAGGTTCAATGATCATTTCAACCCTTGCCCTTTTTGGCGAAGGGACAAGGGGGCTCGAAGGAGGAGTAGATGTATCAACATTTTGTTGAGGAGGCGACGATTCCTCTCCCTCAGCGGGCTTCTCCGAAATAACTAAAGTGTGTGACGTGCTCGTCCGAGGAGCTACGTCACGAGTTGGTACTTCTTCCTCGTCATCACTGCGAGTAAGGATCAATAGCATAAAAAGCAAGACAAGAAAAGACTTCGATTACAGGGGTAAAGAGAGCCAAGGAACTTACGAGCTGACGAGGGATGCAACATAAGGATCATAAGTCGCCTTCGGATGAGAAGGAACAACTTCTTCGGCTTTGGAAGTGCCAGAATCTTCGACATCGTTCCTCTTCCTTTTCCTTTGTGGGGAAACAGCGGGAGGAGGAGATTGGACTGACGTAGTGTCCTCGGAAGATCCTGCAGATTTTCGAGAATCCACGGGGTCATTCACAAAGGATGGAACTTCTTGATTGTCGTCAGTAATAATGCCCATTTCTTCAACTTCTCCATCCTCAGGAAGAGGAGGAAGGGAAGACATAGTAGGATGATTCTGCAGAAAAATAGCGGCAAAGGAAAAATAGAGAAATATCAATACAATGAGATGCAGAGAAAAATTCAGAACAAAAAATTCGAGAAGGCAAAATACCTCGGGGAGTGGATTGGTGGAGCTGTATGGCTCCACGCGACTAGAGGAAGGAATAGGATCCTTCTTGCTCAGCGAGGTGATTCTTCGAATAAGCTTCTCCAAGTCCTTCACAGAAAGATCACTGGAGAGTCTGTTGGCGTCATTGGCACCAGAATACGTCCAAAGGGGATTTTTGCGAGCCTGAAGAGGCTGCACTCTAATCCTAAGGAAATAGGCAGTGATTTGGACACCAGATAATTCTTTGCCTCGAGTATTTTGGAGCTGATGAATACGAGACATAAGAGCTTCTGTCGCTTTCTTCTCTTCTTCTAAGCTTCAGCGTCCCAGAATAGCGGCGTTGAATTTTTGCGTTTCCGTCAAAAGGAACTATGTTGTGTTCCACGGAATTGGCACTTTCTTCGTGTATATAGAGCCACCTTTTGCGCCATCCTTGGACAGAGTCAGGAAATTTGACGTCGAAATAATCGACATCGGTTCGGACACAGATAACAACACCACCTATGTTGTAGGTGGCGTTGTGAGCGCCATTGCGGCGAAGGCAGAAAATGTGCTTCCAAAGAGCCCAATTAGGAGCGACTCCAAGGAAGCATTCGCAAAGAGTGATAAAAATAGAAATATGAAGGATCGAATTGGGAGTCAGCTGGTGCAACTGAATCCCATAAACAAAGAGAAGACCGCGGAGGAAATCATGGATTGGGGTCGAGAGGCCGCGGATGAGATGATCAACAAAACTAACCCGATACTCCATTGGAGGCTTGGGGTAGCTTTCTTCGCTGGGAAAGCGGATGGCGTCTTCCTTCTTCATAAGGCCAAGCCTTTTCATCAGGTTGACGTCCTGGTTGGAGATTTTAGATCTCTCCCACTCAAGATCTTCAGCAGCCATCGCGGATTCTGGAGTGCTATGGCGAGTAAGGCGCGTGCGTGGTGGCATCAAAGGCACTGGAGAGCAATGTATGCGAGTGCGGAAAATCAGAGACAAATTGGGCGCAGGAGAAATTTTTGTGAAGAGGAACAGGTGAGCGGCGCAAGCGAGGGGATGAACGGAGGTTGAAGAAAGGTTTATATAAGAATTGGGTGAAGCAGTGTGCCGTTGGATGGAGAAATCGTGTGGTGAGAATAGATCTTCTAGATACAAGGGTAAAAAGGTATTTTTACTGAGATAGGCGTTAACGTACGTGCGCCAGAAGAAGCGGAGGACGTGTGTCCCCCACTTGCACGACGTATCAACGTGGTGGGAATGATGGACCCACAAGGCAGCAAAATCTCGACCATTAATAGAGCTGAAGAGAATTTGACAAGGGAAGATATGTCGACAAGAAAAATAAAAGGAGAATGGCGACAGGATAAATTATTTGAGTACTTCGGGAGCCTTTGGTCAGAAACAAGTTTTTGCCCAAATGCTCGGGGGCTACTTCGATAAAAGTAAAATTTCGGCTATGGCAAATATAGAAATTGCTGAGCCTACAACCAAGCACAAGTTCTTGGCTGTAGCCTCGGGGACTACTCCCATCGGGAGCGCTGTTCGCGCACCCGATAGATAAAAAAAAGAAGAGAAAGAATATCGGGAGATAATGGCAATATAGCGACAAGGTGGACTAAAATGTTGAGCCTACAACCAAGCACAAGTTCTTGGCTGTAGCCTCGGGGGCTACTCCCATCGGGAACGCTGTTCGCGTGCCCGATGAAATATAAAAAGGAAATAAAAAGATAGAAAAGCAAGAGAGTATATTTCGAGTTATAATTAACTCTTCATATACTCCCATCGGGAAATTAGTATAAGTCATATTTGACTCGATAAAATGTGCCATTCCAACAGCCGGAAAAGCACTCGACAATATATTCTCAGAACGCCGAAGTTGCGATCAATTTCTGAATGCCGCAAATTTGCGAAGGTAAGACCCCAGATCCGTTCTGCTGGGCGTGGCATCGCCAAAGACTGCGCTCTGCTACCTTTATCCGTATCAACAGATACGAAGAAAAATCCTAACGGACGCGTTAGGTACCCGATAAATTTGACTCGGGACTCGACGTAATGGTAAGACCTTAAGCGGCACCTGTCGAAGTTTACACCAGTATCCCGAGATCATGTCCAGGGACGTGATTTTGAAGTAGGTTTTTGCGGATTGCCACTAGAGCAGTTAACTAGTACCTGATCCGTCAGATGAACTAGCCCCAACTACCAGTATCCCTGTACAATATAGAATTTTATGTGAAGAAATATAAAAAAGTTAAAGCTTTCGAGTAAACATAAACAGTGGAGATTTTCCCTGATTCTACGATTCAAGCAAAATCTCGGGGGCTACTGACATAGGCATCCCAAATGGGCCTGCCGAAGATGGTACCCGGGGTTTATTGAAGGCCCACTACCCGAAGAATAAGAAGATTCGAGAGCCCAAGATGTATTTAAGGAAAAGATAGAGTTGTAATAGGAAGTGTTATTTGTAATCCGGCGGGATGAGTTAGAAACCGTCCCGGACTCTGTAAACTTGTATAGCACGAATCCCTCGGCTCCACCTCCTATATAAGGGGGGAGTCGAGGGACGAAGAATAAATCGAATCATTGTCTGCAAACCCTAGTTTTCATATTCGTCGAGTACTTTTCGGCTGAAACCTTCGAGATCTACTTGCCCTCTACTTCTAACTAAACCCTAGCCTACAATCCATAGGCATTGACAAGTTGATACCTTGTCATATGGACCCATAGTCCAGGGGTAGACTACTCACTCATCACTCCGGAGGCGACCATGGTGGCGTAGAGTCCTCCGAGAGATGAATCCCCTCTCCGGCAGGGTGCCGGAGGCGATCTCCTGAATCCCCCGAGATGGGATTGGCGGCGGCGTCTCTGGAAGGTTTTCCGTATCGTGGCTCTCGGTACTGGGGGTTTCGCGACGAAGGCTATTTGTAGGCGGAAGGGTAGGTCAGGGGGCGTCGCGAGGGGCCCAGGAGACAGGTCGGCGCGGCCAAGGGTGGGGCCGCGCCGCCCTACCTCCTGGCCACCTCGTGGCCCCACTTCATTGACTCTTCGGTCTTCTGGAAGCTTCGTGGCAAAATAGGCCCCTGAGCGTTGATTTCGTCCAATTCCGAGAATATTTCCTTACTAGGATTTCTGAAACCAAAAACAGCAAAAACAAAGAATCGGCTCTTCGGCATCTCGTTAATAGGTTAGTTCCAGAAAATGCAAAAATATGATGTAAAGTATGCATAAAACATGTAGATATCATCAATAATGTGGCATGGAACATAAGAAATTATCGATACGTCGGAGACGTATCAGGATCCCCAAGCTTAGTTTCTGCTCGTCCCGAGCAGGTAAACGATAAACAAAGATAATTTCTGGAGTGACATGCCATCATAACCTTGATCATACTATTGTAAGCATATGTAATGAATGCAGCGATCCAAACAATGTAAATGACATGAGTAAACAAATGAATCATATAGAAAAGACTTTTCATGAATAGTACTTTCAAGACAAGCATCAATAAGTCTTGCATAAGAGTTAACTCATAAAGCAATAATTCAAAGTAGAGGTATTGAAGCAACACAAAGGAAGATGAAGTTTCAGCGGTTGCTTTCAACTTATAACATGTATATCTCATGGATATTGTCAATGTAAAGTAATATAACAAGTGCAATATGCAAATATGTAGGAATCAATGCACAGTTCACACAAGTGTTTGCTTCTTGAGGTGGAGAGAGATAGGTGAACCGACTCAACAATAAAAGTAAAAGAATGGTCCTTCAAAGAGGAAAGCATCGATTGCTATATTTGTGCTAGAGCTTTGGTTTTGAAAACAAGAAACAATTTTGTCAACGGTAGTAATAAAGCATATGTGTTATGTAAATTATATCTTACAAGTTGCAAGCCTCATGCATAGTATACTAATAGTGCCCGCACCTTGTCCTAATTAGCTTGGATTACCGGGATTATCGCAATGCACATGTTTTAACCAAGTGTCACAAAGGGGTACCTCTATGCCGCTTTGTACAAAGGTCTAAGGAGAAAGCTCGCATCGGATTTCTCGCTATTGATTATTCTCAACTTAGACATCCATACCGGGACAACATAGACAACAGATAATGGACTCCTCTTTAATGCATAAGCATGTAGCAACAATTAATTTTCTCATATGAGATTGAGGATATATGTCCAAAACTGAAACTTCCACCATGGATCATGGCTTTAGTTAGCGGCCCAATGTTCTTCTCTAACAACATGCATGCTCTAACCATTAGGTGGTAAATCGCCCTTACTTCAGACAAGACAAACATGCATAGCAACTCACATGATATTCAACAAAGAGTAGTTGATGGCGTCCCCAGGAACATGGTTATCGCACAACAAGCAACTTAATAAGAGATAAAGTGCATAAGTACATATTCAATACCACAATAGTTTTTAAGCTATTTGTCCCATGAGCTATATATTGTAAAGGTAGAGGATAGAAATTTAAAGGTAGCACTCAAGCAATTTACTTTGGAATGGCGGAGAAATACCATGTAGTAGGTAGGTATGGTGGACACAAATGGCATAGTGGTTGGCTCAAGTATTTGGATGCATGAGAAGTATTCCCTCTCGATACAAGGTTTAGGCTAGCAAGGCTATTTGAAACAAACACAAGGATGAAGCGGTGCAGCAAAACTCACATAAAAGACATATTGTAAACATTATAAGACTCTACACCGTCTTCCTTGTTGTTCAAACTCAATACTAGAAATTATCTAGACCTTAGAGAGACCAAATATGCAAACCAAATTTTAGCATGCTCTGTGTATTTCTTCATTAATAGGTGCAAAGTATATGATGCAAGAGCTTAAACATGAGCACAATAATTGCCAAGTATCACATTATCCAAGACATTATAGCAAATTACTACATGTATCATTTTCCAATTCCAACCATATAACAATTTAACGAAGAAGAAACTTCGCCATGAATATTATGAGTAAAGCCTAAGGACATACTTGTCCATATGCAACAGCGGAGTGTGTCTCTCTCCCACACAAATAATGCTAGGATCCATTTTATTCAAACAAAACAAAAACAAAAACAAACCGACGCTCCAAGCAAAGCACATAAGATGTGATGGAATAAAAATATAGTTTCAGGGGAGGAACCTGATAATGTTGTCGATGAAGAAGGGGATGCCTTGGGCATCCCCAAGCTTAGACGCTTGAGTCTTCTTGATATATGCAGGGGTGAACCACCGGGGCATACCCAAGCTTAGAGCTTTCACTCTCCTTGATCATGTTGTATCATCTCCCTCTCTTGATCCTTGAAAACTTCCTCCACACCAAACTCAAAACAACTCATTAGAGGGTTAGTGCACAATCAAAATATACATGTTCAGAGGTGACATAATCATTATTAACACTTCTGGACATTGCACAAAGCTACTGAAAGTCAATGGAATCGAAAAATCCATCGAACATATCAAAACAGGCAATGCGAAATAAAAAGGCAGAATCTGTCAAAATAGAACAGTTCGTAATGACGAATTTTATTGAGGCACCAGACTTGCTCAAATGAAAATGCTCAAATTGAATGAAATTTGCGTACATATCTGAGGATCACTCACGTAAATTGGCATAATTTTCTGAGTTACCTACAGAGAATTTAGCCCAGATTCGTGACAGCAAAGAAATCTGTTTCTGCGCAGTAATCCAAATCTAGTATGAACCTTACTATCAACGACTTTACTTGGCACAACAAAACACTAAACTAAGATAAGGAGAGGTTGCTACAGTAGTAAACAACTTCCAAGACTCAAAATAAAAAACAAAGTACTGTAGTAAAAACATGGGTTGTCTCCCATAAGCGCTTTTCTTTAACGCCTTTCAGCTAGGCGCAGAAAGTGTGCATCAAGTATTATCAAAAGATGGTGCATCTACAGCGGGGTTTGGAGTTTTATCAACCATGCATAGTATGTTGGATACATAAGTTTTAGCGGCTCCCTTTTCATTAGTCTTGGGCTTGCTACTCTCATCAAACAAATTTTCAGGAACAAGACAAGCATAGTTATTTTCTAGTGTGTCATTCATCGCTAGGAGCTTACATGGTATTGGTGCTTTGATCTCCCCACCATCATTAATGTTATTAGTGTACCTTATTCTCTCCATGTCCATCTTTTCAAGGAGACTAACAAAATTGGTATAAGAACCAAGCATCTTATATTTAATAAAGACCTTTCTAGCCTCTCTTGCTATACCACCAAATTCTCTAAGAAGGGTTTCTAAAACAAAATCTTTCTTTTCCCCTTCTTCCATATCACCGAGTGTAAGAAACATGTGTTGGATTATAGGATTGAGATTAACAAATTTAGTTTCCAACATGCGAACTAAAGCAGCAGCAGCAATTTCATAAGTAGGAGCAAGGTCTACCAAGTGTCTATCTTCAAAATCTTCAACGGTACTAACATGATTGAAAAATTCTTCTATATTATTTCTTCCAATTATAGACCCACGTCCTACCGGCATGTCTTTTACGGTAAAATTAAAAGGAAACATAATGAAATAAGTAAAGTAAATGCAAGTAACTACTTTTTTTGTGTTTTTAATATAGAGTGCAAACAAGATAGCAAGTAAAGTAAAACTAGCAACTAATTTTTTTGTGTTTTGATTTAGTGCAGCAAACAAAGTAGTAAATAAAATAAAGCAAGACAAAAACAAAGTAAAGAGATTGGGATGTGGAGACTCCCCTTGCAGCGTGTCTTGATCTCCCCGGCAACGGCGCCAGAAAAAGAGCTGTTGCCGTGGGAGTTAGCAATCTCTGTGGTGTAACTTTTTTTTTCTTCAGTTCCCCGGCAACGGCGCCAGAAAAAGAGCTTGATACGCGTACAACACGCGTTCGTTGGGAACCCCAAGAGGAAGGTGTGATGCGTACAGCAGCAAGTTTTCCCTCAGTATGAAACCAAGGTTTATCGAACCAGTAGGAGCCAAGAAGCACGTTGAAGGTTGATGGCGGTGAGATGTAGTGCGGCGCAACACCAGGGATTCCAGCGCCAACATGGAACCTGCACAACACAAACCAAGTACTTTGCCCCAACGAAACAGTGAGGTTGTCAATCTCACCGGCTTGCTGTAACAAAGGATTAGATGTATAGTGTGGATGATGATTGTTTGCAGAAACAAGAGAACAAAGATTGGCAAGAGATTGTATTTCAGTATAGAGAATTGGACCGGGGTCCACAGTTCACTAGAGGTGTCTCTCCCATAAGATAAACAGCATGTTGGGTGAACAAATTACAGTTGGGCAATTGACAAATAGAGAGGGCATGACCATGCACATACATATTATGATGAGTATAGTGAGATTTAATTGGGCATTACGACAAAGTACATAGACCGCTATCCAGCATGCATCTATGCCTAAAAAGTCCACCTTCAGGTTATCATCCGAACCCCTTCCAGTATTAAGTTGCTAACAACAGACAATTGCATTAAGTATTGCGCGTAATGTAATCAATAACTACATCCTCGGACATAGCATCAATGTTTTATCCCTAGTGGCAACAGCACATCCATAACCTTAGAGGTTCTTGTCACTCCTCCAGATTCACGGAGACATGAACCCACTATCGAGCATAAATACTCCCTCTTGGAGTTACTAGCATCAACTTGGCCAGAGCATCTACTAATAACGGAGAGCATGCAAGATCATAAACAACACATAGATATAAATTGACAATCAACATAACATGGTATTCTCTATTCATCGGATCCCAACAAACACAACATATAGAATTACAGATAGATGATCTTGATTATGTTCGGCAGCTCACAAGACCCGACAATTAAGCACAATGAGGAGAAGACAACCATCTAGCTACTGCTATGGACCCATAGTCCAGGGGTAGACTACTCACTCATCACTCCGGAGGCGACCATGGCGGCGTAGAGTCCTCCGGGAGATGAATCCCCTCTCCGGCAGGGTGCTGGAGGCGATCTCCTGAATCCCCCGAGATGGGATTGGCGGCGGCGGCGTCTCTGGAAGGTTTTCCGTATCGTGGCTCTCGGTACTGGGGGTTTCACGACGAAGGCTATTTGTAGGCGGAAGGGTAGGTCAGGGGGCGTCGCGAGGGGCCCAGGAGACAGGTCGGCGCGGCCAAGGGTGGGGCCGCGCCGCCCTACCTCCTGGCCACCTCGTGGCCCCACTTCGTTGACTCTTCGGTCTTCTGGAAGCTTCGTGGCAAAATAGGCCCCTGGGCGTTGATTTCGTCCAATTCCGAGAATATTTCCTTACTAGGATTTCTGAAACCAAAAACAGCAACTGGCTCTTCGGCATCTCGTTAATAGGTTAGTTCCAGAAAATGCATAAATATGATGTAAAGTATGCATAAAACATGTAGATATCATCAATAATGTGGCATGGAACATAAGAAATTATCGATACGTCGGAGACGTATCAGGCAGCAGCATCCTCAGCGTTTATTGTTCATAGAGGCTGACATGTGGGACCCGTGAGCCAGCAGCGCCCTGAACGTTTTAAAGGCTGCAGGAGATCGAAAGAAAAAATAAGCCAAAAATCGTTTGGTCAACAAAATCCAAGAAAAGAAACATTTACCGTTCTGAGAGGATGACATGCGGGACCCATGAGGCAGCAGCATCCTCAACGATTCCAAGGCGGCAGGGGATCAAAGGAAAAAAGGAAATATCCCGAAATTAATTAGGGGTTCAAAATAATTCCATCAAAGGAAACTTTTATTGTTCACAGAGGATGACATGTGGGACCGACCTGCCAGCTGCGTCGTCATCGTTTCAAAGGGGGCAGGAGATCAAAAGAAATAGGCAAATAGCCAGAAATTAGGGGTCAAAAATAACTCCAAGAAAGGAAACTTTTATTGTTCGTAGAGGATGACATGCGGGACCCATGAGCCAGCAGCTTACTCAACGGTTCAAAGGCGGCATGAGATCGAAAGAAAAAGGCAAGTGACAAAATATCAGGAGCCAAAGATAATCCAAGAAAAAAACTTTATTGTACATAGAGGATGACATGCGGGTCCCAATTAGCAGCAGCGGTCTCAACGTTTCAAATGCGGCTTGAGATCAAAAGAAAAAGAAAGTTGATTGTACATAGAGGATGACATACGGGTCCCATGAGTCAGCAGCTTACTCAACGTTTCCAAGGCGGCAGGGGATCAAAAGAAAAAGGAAATAGCCAAAAATCAGAGGGTGAAAAAAAACCCAAGAAAATAAACTTTTATAGCACATAGAGGATGACATGCGGGTCCCATGAGCTAGCAGGTTCCTCAACGTTTCAAACGTGGCATGAGATCGAAAGAAAAAGGCAAGTGACCAAATATCAGGAGCCAAAAATAATTCAAGAAAAGAAACTTGAGTGTACATAGAGGATGACATGCGGGTCCCATTTAGCAAAGAATATCACCGTTTGAGAGGCTGCACGGGATCGAAAGAAAAAGGCAAGTGACCAAATATCAGGAGCCAAAAAGAATCCAAGAAAAGAAATTTTATTGTACATAGAGGATGACATGCGGGTCCCATGAGCCTGCAGGGTCCTCAACGTGGCATGAGATCGAAAGAAAAATGCAAGTGATCAAATATCAGGAGCCAAAAATAATTCAAGAAAAGAAACTTGATTGTACATAGATGATGACATGCGGGTCCCATTTAGCAGCAGCGGTATCACCGTTTGAGAAGCTGCACGGGATCGAAAGAAAAAGGCAAGTGACCAAATATGAGGTTCCAAAAAAAATCCTAGAAAAGAAAGTTTTATAGTACATAGAGGATGACATGCGGGTCCCATTTAGCAGCAGCGGTCTCAACGTTTGAGAGGCGGCAGGGGATCGAAAGAAAAAGGAAATAGACAAAATATGAGGTGACAAAAAAAATCCAAGAAAAGAAAGAATTATAGTACATAGAGGATGACATGCGGGTCCCATTTAGCAGCAGCGGTATCACCGTTTGAGAGGCGGCAGGGGATCGAAAGAAAAAGGCAAGTGACCAAATATGAGGTGCCAAAAAAAATCCAAGAAAAGAAAGTTTTATAGTACATAGAGGATGACATGCGGGTCCCATTTAGCAGCAGCGGTATCACCGTTTGAGAGGCGGCAGTGGATCGAAAGAAAAAGGCAAGTGACCAAATTTGAGGTGCCAAAAAAAACTCCAAGAAAAGAAAGTTGATTGCTCATAGAGGATGACATGCGGGTCCCAATTAGCAGCAGCGGTGTCAACGTTTCCAAGGCGGCAAGGGATCAAAAGAAAAAGGAAGTAGCCGTAAATCGTGGGGTCAAAAAAATCCAAGAATAGAAAGAATTTTGGTTCATAGGGGATGACATGCGGGACCCATGATCCTGCATCGTAAACGGCTCGATCGGAGAGCGTTGAACGAGATGGCGCGATCGAGAAAAAAAAACAATGCCAGAGAGGCTGCCATCTGGGCCCTACATCCCTCGGCGGTGCGGATTTGCGTTGACTCGGCCGGCGAACCCGAGAATTCGAGATGCACCACGTCCCGGGCCACCATACGCAACATTTTGGCCGGTTTCGTCGGGCTAGGTGGCCTCAAAAACGAGAAAAAAAACGTTTTGACATGCACAACGGACAGACCCAAAATCATCGGCCATGGTACACCAGCAATCACGGCGCGACTTCAACTTCGTCGGCCATGGCAACTTTTCTTGTAGTGAATGATGTGGTTCAGTTTAATGCAAATATGTTTCATTTTTAAGTTGGTACCCTGCGTCTGAAGTATTTGGGAACGCTAGTCACCTGTGCTGCATTGAAGAATAGTAATTGGGATATCTCGGTTGGGAGAATGATAAAAAAGTGGGATGCCTAGATTGGAAAATCCTCCTCCTTGGCTGCTAGTCTGGTGCTACTAGACTCCTCTTTGTCTAGTATTCCCTACTTTCATATGGGTCTTTTCCTGTTAAACAAAACTTTTACGGGTTTCTACCCCCCCCCCCCCCCTTGGGTAGCAAGACTGGTATACTAGGTGTAGTGACCTCACCATTTAAGGTGCATATCCATGTGCATTCCAGTGCTAGTTCTGGATCCTAATTACTAACACATTATTCAAAATGTATTATCAAGTAGAAAAGGCCACTATTACGAAACATGATCCAACGATAAATAAAATAATTTCATTAAAACTTTCATACCATTCAGGTAGCACTTACTCATATCTCACAAACTGTAAAGTAAAACAATGAGCCATCTTTCTTCATGATGTCACATACACACATGTTGAGCCAAGACTCGTAATCCAACATCCTTATTCTTCATCATACTAACCCGCAACATAAGTTGTTGGAGCCACAGAGGGTCAATATTTTGATGTATTAGTAAGTGTCACTAGAAAAGATATCGAACTTATTTTCTATATGCTTATTGGGCTAAGTGGAAGTTAGGCATCTTTTACATAAAGCAATATGATTTTATCCTATCTTTTCAAAAATGGTTTTAATCATTCAAAAAGCGAGAATCTCTATGAACACATTGGCAAACTCCAAGTGCTCATATTCCCTTTTTCGACCCATGAAATTTTATTACAAAAAAAATTAGGATGAGGAGTTCTGGAACTACTTCAAAGTCTTGATGCTCAGAATTGTCCATAACCTGGAACACGACTAAGTACTTAGATTAAACTCGTCTGCAGAGGTCGTGGACTTTATCCACATGACAGCTCCGGAGTGGAGCTTCACGACACTCGTGAGGGGACTTAGATAGCTTGCCATCTCCGGAGTAGAGGAAAAGCAATTGTAAGGAAATGGCCCTTGTCTTCGTGAGGTGTCTTGGAGAAGAAGGTGAACCTTCATGGTGTCCCGGGGACATTCGTGGTAACCCACATCTCTCCAAAGTGACGTACCTTACTCCATGTAAGGGAACACATGAATATATTTTTGACTCCGCGTGCCTCGGTTATCTTTGTATCCGAGTTTCTTTGTGATAGTCATCGAGTTTGAAGTACTTATATCTTTCTTATCGCTTGTGCCTTATATATCTTGTGCTATCTTGCCTAGCTTAACTTGTTGTTGGTGCACTTACTTGAGCCTAACTTATTTAGGTTTTGGGATTGTAAAATAAACACTAGTTTAATTTTGGATTTTTAAAAGCCAAATCCTTAATTGTTTTTTAAAACACCTACTCACCCCCTCTAGATGATATCTTGTCCTTTCAGCGGGGTGCGGTTATTTGAGGATCGATCGGGTCCTTGTAACAGTCCTAATCCCCGAATCACCGTCTGCTGGTGTGCGGTTGAGGTCAATGGGAGGGGCCGTGATGCCGCCCTAATCGTACAGGACCTCATGCGACGATGATCGCGACCTGCCGAGGTGTGAGAGAGACGCCTGGACCTGCATGACTAGGCACGGCGTAGACGGCGGCAAATGTGATGGCCGCCATTGCAGAGGGTGGCGTGCGGCCTGGGAACTTACATAGCTCGCCGATGAGGCCTAGACATGGCCGTCGAGCGCCTCCCGCTTCAAGATGAGGACGGCTTCAATGACGGTAGGAGCAAGCACAATTTAGACGATGGCCTTGGCCTAGACCTCCATGGCTAATAAAGCGGCCGCCTTTGTTGTTGCATCGGCATTAAACTTGACATTTTTCACCCTCACGACGGGGCGTCCGTCAGCGTGATTCTTGGTCTGCACTACCCTCTCCTTCGTCATCATCTTTTTCTTTGCCACCTTGGCCTTCTGTTGGGGAGGAAGGCCCCGAATTGGGCGGCATGGTCGACGTCCATGGCAGTGACAACATCCATCGCAGGTAAGGGTTTGGTGTCGGCTAATTTCGAGTTTTTTTGGGTGGCGGGAGAGGAAGTGACTTCTCTGCCACTAGCGGGTGGGGCATGTAGGTTAGCAGGGGGATGCGTGGACCTATTGCTGTCCATGCAGATGCACTTGCTTTTCGCGCAAACTTATTTGAAGCCTAAGTTTAAGGGTGTCTCTAACGCTCAGTCGACTGAGACTTAACTTATATCCCAGTTAAATAACATCAGCTTGTTTTAATACGGGTCTAAACAAAGTACAACCAACATCAAACACCAACATCAAACAGGAATCTTCAAGCAGAAACAAAATTCAACGCTGGAGCAAGTTAGTGAAACATAAGGTATGTCTTAGCTGAAATTTAGCAATTCCGGAAGTTTAAACCATGAATAAATTTTATCTATTTTATATCCCAGTAATGCTAGAACTATGGACAGATTTTTACAAAATTCTGGTTACGGACTGACGTGGAGAAGCGTGAAGCCATTCTAGCCCTGAAATCACGGGAGCAAAACAAATTTCCACCAGCCAGCAACTTCCACGTACGTCCGTAAGCCAATTCCGTATGAAACATCCGTAGGTTTAGGATTATTGTTTATATCCACACGGATCAAAACCGGCAAATGTGATTTGTTTGGGTCGGGCCGGTGCATATTTGTTCCTCCTCCGTTGTGCAAGTGTGTGTGTGTGTGTGTTTTTTTTTTCCAAGTCTTCCGCTGTGCCGAGATCTGAAATTCCCGGCAGCTACTGAATCTCCCCGACCCCACTCCATCGCCTCCTCCTACCCGGCCACGACGCCGACAGGCCACCACTACCACAGCTAGTGGAATCGCCCGGCGGCGGCGGCGGCGGCGGCGGCATGGGCCTGGACTACTATAAGGTGCTGCAGGTGGAGCGGGGCGCATCCGACGACGAGCTCAAGAAGGCGTATCGGAAGTTGGCCATGAAGTGGCATCCGGACAAGAACCCCAACAGCAAGAAGGAGGCCGAGGCCAAGTTCAAGCAGATCTCTGAGGCGTACGAGGTTTGCGCAATGCCAGCTTCTCTCTCTCTCGAACTCCCATCATGCGCGTCTGATATGTGTCCACTCTTATCGTTACTTCGTTAGTCGACAAGGGCAGGTTTCTATGCACGAATCCTTCTCCGTTCCCCCGTGCTAGTTCTGGCGATAATGTTTCTAAGATCTGTTTTCGTTTCATGTGGACTTGGTGCTGCGGTCCTGTTTGGTCTGAAAATCAACCAGTCAAAATTGCATTTTTTGGCTACATTATAACATTTGAGGCTTACTTTGAGGAAAATATTTTTCTTCAAACCGAGGCAAAAAAGCGTCTTCCATTATTAAGAAGTGTAGAATTGCCTGGTTAATTGACGGAAAACTGGAGAAAAACCAATACATCGAGTACCAAGCAGCCCACACTTGCCAACGACGCAACAAACAAAACAAAAGAGCAAACACAAGCCAGCGGGAAGCTGCTCCACCAAGCTAGCAGATCTCCCACCACTGCCGGAGAGAGGAAGCCAAGACTGACACGGTCCCACCTATGCGAGGAAGAGTGGAAGAATAAGACTGCAAGCCACAAAAACCTTGCGCCATTTGCGATGCCTAGCATGCTGACGTCGCAGATTGAGAGCAACCTCATCATCCAAACAAAAAACCTCAATATTGCTGAACTATTAGAGCCCTCGCCCCGAGATTCATCGAACCACTCTGCGCCTGCGCAATCCATAATTCCACTTTCCGGGGTCGCCGTCTCAACATACCTCCGCTCACCCTCGAGTTGCTGCGGAGTCAAACCATCCTATCTAGAGTGTGTCGACTAAGCTGATAACCCCGCCGCACGAGCGATGAAAGATCGCCACCCAAGCCATGCAACCTACCGCCTTGCCGTCGCACAATGACCATCCCGGGCCCCAACCTTGACGCAAGAGGAGCTCCACACGACACCACAAACTGGTTCCAAGATATTTGTTAGCCACAAGAGGAGTTTCCAGTCAATCTTGAGCCATTCATGTGTTAGCATATAATCTTGTCATGGTGTGAAAGCACACATAGGTTGTGCAAGGTTTAGTGTGAATATGGTACATGAGTTGTGTGCTGTTTGTATGAACAGTGCAGATAAGTTGTGTGCTGAATAAATGAGGCATGCTGCTGCTTGTTTGCAACTGTTTTCAAGTTGGGCGGGTCAGGTTTGCAGGCTACTGTGAACTGACTGACAGTAGCACAAGTTAATTTAGTTGCTCTTGGATTCAGTGAACATGCTAAGTCAGTTTATGGCAAGCCGGTTCATGGAGCAAGCTAAACATGGGTATAAATAGGTCCTAGCATGGGTTCCTGAGGGTAAGCATTCGTTGCTAAGTTTGTATGCATTTGTAATTCATTGCTGAGTTGTGTAGCATTCAATTCTGCAAAAGGTAACAGGGAAAGAAGGCATTCGTTGCCTGAAACATAATTTGTGTGCTCCTTTGTAGTGCTCTGCTTTCTGCATTTGCTTAAACACACTGTGTGCATGAGAGAGAACAGAGAGGGATTTCTATCATCATGAGCCTTGAACTTTTTTTTTGCACCCCTTCTGCTGCGCTACCGTTGCCAACACTTGCGCGCCTGCGAGCAACTGCCATGGGCAACCTCCTTTGCTCACCGCACGAGCTCCGCTGGCATCCCTGTCCACCGCAAGATCCCCCTACGGGCTACCGTTTTCAGAGACGGGGGCCGCCAAGGGAGGGGGCGCTAGGTTTCCCCCAAGTCGGTTGGCAGGAGCGACGCGGGATCGCAATAGCTAATTTGGGGTTTGTATTCATGTGCAACAACATAATCTGTAACTATCCTTTGTTTTTCCTTTTGGCTTTCCTAAAGCACAACATAATATATTAACAGTTGGGTGCTCAACTACTGGTTTCCTTCAGAAAAAAAAAAGCATTTTTGCGGCACTTATGGAATCCAAAAGGAGCAATTTACTTTGGGGGCATGGCATCTAGTGCTTCTATTGTATTTGCTGGGGCATTTCTCCTTGCTAGTATTTTGTTGTAGGTGACTTGGATCTGACTATCTGTTTGGAATAAGCCAACTTTGTTTTCTTCTTGGTGCGTCCTTTGTAATAATTGAAAACTATATGGTATAATAATCATTTGGAAGAATATCTGTAGGCGTAGTGGTGGTACTAATGAGCTGATTCTGAGATGCAGTTTGTAGTGTGAACTGTGAGCCCTTTTCGCACTTGAATACTAACCAAAATGTGGTGTACTGGTGTTAACACGTGGTTCTTGCATTTTTACAGGTGTTAAGTGATTCCCAGAAGCGGGCAGTCTATGATCAGTATGGAGAAGAGGCACTCAAGGGGCAGGCGCCCCCTCCAGGAGCAGGTGGGCCCAGTGGGTCTTCCTACTATGGTGGTGATGGATCAACATTCCGGTTCAACCCTCGGAGTGCAGACGATATATTTGCCGAGTTCTTTGGATTCTCAAGCCCATTCTCAGGCATGGGCGGAATGGGTGGCATGGGAGGTGGTGCCGAGAGGGGCATGAGGGGATCAAGGTTTGGGATGTTCGGCGATGATATGTTTGGATCCTTCCCCCAGTTCCCTGGTGAGGCATCAGTGCATGCTCCCCAGCGGTCCCACAAGGCTGGACCAATTGAGAACCGACTGCCATGCAACCTTGCTGACTTGTACAAAGGTACTACCAAGAAGATGAAGATATCTCGGGAGATATTAGATTCCAGTGGGTGAGTATTAGCATATACTTTTAAACTGATCTATGAAGCTAAAACTTAATTTTCAGGACCTAAATGAAAAAACAACTTATAGGGTCACATGGTTTTTGTTGCTCAAGTAATTTATCGGATGCGCATAATTTGTTGCCCGATTCTATTGTTCTGACAACTGCTTTACTTGATTACAGTATGAATGATGTTTGTTTAGTGATGTGAAAAGTGGCGTATTGCCATTTCAAGCAAGCTCTAAGTATCAACCTGAATAACTTGACATGTATAAACTAGAGTTCTGAGTACACTTATCTTCAAAATTTGAACTTGAGCATGATTCGGTTACTTTAGCTGTTAAGTGCAGGTCTCGTGTATCATATATTTCATCCAGCGATCGGCAAACCTAGAAAACATCGTACTGCTTTTGAATCAGATTCTAAAAATATAAGTGTCATTTTAAATTCGATGCTCAGTGCAGAAGGATAAGATGATATGGTTTTACAAAGTTTTCTCAAGACTCTGTTCACCAGTGTAGTATTTTTTTCTGTTATTTGAATCACATTAAAATGATATGTTTCCTTTCAAATTGAATGCTAAGGGGCAGGAGGATAACATGAATACATGATATGATGTTACCACATTTTCTTATGATTTATGCTCACCTATGCCACAACTTTTATTTGTTTCTCTGGTCCATGATCCTAAACAATAATTAATAACTTCTAATATATCCATGTTTCTTTTGACAAATGTCTTTTTTTAGCACTGCCCTATCTTTCGTTGTGAAATTTCTTGCACGTCGTGAGGGTTGGTGTCACACCGAATGTTCTAAGGTCTACTTGGATGGAGGCTCGTGGCGATATGCAAAACCAGATTATTACAAGGTTTAACATTGTTAGCGCGACAATTACTCATGTAGCCAATTAGTGCTCTGTTGGATCCATACACCAGCTACCATAAAATGCTCTAAGCTTCATGCCACTTTGTCTTCTCTATTAATGCATCAAAACACAAAGCATTTTGCGTTTTCGCTTAAAATAACACAAGTGGCCATCCTAGAATCATCTCCAGCAGCAGCCAGTAGTAGAGTTGTTAGATGAGATGCAATATGACTACTAAAAGCAAACAAGATGATAATGAATTGATGATTGATAATGATGATTTGGTCGTTTAAAACTCTGTAGTACCACTGATTGTGTGATAGCAGTAGCTCTTTCTTATCATTTGATTTGGTTGCGGACTTTCTATATATAGAAGGTACTCCCTCTGTTTTTGTTTGTAGATCCAGAGGATAAAATCAGATATCCTAGGTTTATTAGTCCGGAGAATCTATTGCATGCATGCGCATGTCCCCACCCGGTTCGTCTCTTGGCAGTTAATGCATGAGAGCCAATCCCGGTTTTCCTGGGATTTTACTGGCCGTGGATGGGAGGGAGAGTACATGGCGTTGCGGGACCTCAGTTAACTGAGTTAATTTCAGGATTTTTACATTTAACTGGGCACTAAACAACCGATTTGATTGGAAATGGTTTCAGCCAGAGAGAAATCAGCTAGCCATCAATTTGTGCATTGGCCCCAGCGTATCGGTCCTCCTGACCTATAATCAAAAACAGAGGGAGTAGTTCATTAGGAAATGAAGCATTTATTGTTGAGACACTGACAGTATTTTTTCACAACTGTCACCAACTTGTGACTGCATTTAGTGACGACAAGAGATGGGTTACATGATATTTAAAATCCAAACTTCAAATAGAGAAACAGGCTACCTGAGACAAGGTGAGGTGAGCTAAGTGGGTACCACTTATATCCTCTCTATTCATGCTGTTTATGCCTGAGACAAGTAATTCATGTTACCAGTGCTCATCAATACTTTGTTAATCTCTTGTGTACATTTTATCACTAGCATATGTTAGAAGGTCTGTTTGTGATTCAAGTAGACTATTTTCATTGGTTTAGATGCATATATGTGATTTTCACATATAGACAAGATGATTTTGATATTAAACCATGCATTTGTTCTATCAGATAAGTTTGAAGTCTTGAGAGTGGATTTGTACAATGTACACGCAAGGGTTGATTCTTGAGTTTAGTGTTTAGGTACTTGTGCATCTTCAAAATTTCTCATAACATTCATAGATGTGCGTTTGTTAGAACCATGCACACTTCGAAAAATCATGCAAAAAGTATGATTAAATGTGCCCTGCAAAAGTATGACAATAGATACAACTTCTTATTTAACGATGCAGCTACAACCACTTGTCTTTCTTTGTACAAGATACATTTGTTCATATGCACGATGTTCCACAGATACACATTTAACATAATGCAGATCTATGGGTCTTTAGAATATTTTGAGATGCACAAGTATCTAACCCTGAACTCAAGAAGTCACCCTTGCATGTGCAACTTTATATTTGTGCCTTCCCATCACAATCTTCACTGTGATTTTGTTTTCATACTTTTCTCTCCTGTTTAAATGGTGCTGTATTCCACAGTTTGATGTCTTATAACACTAAAGATTCTGAGTAATCATTGTGTTTATGTTTACCACAGGTAGTCTTCACATTTGATGATACCTAGTCACTAGCGGCTAATCTAGGCATGATTTACACACGAAAAATATCACCTTGAGACATGTGTCTCGGGATTATATGGAGCATTTTGGCTGCTTTTCATTAAATTCCACCTTGAGACATGTTTCTCCCATATGGGAGGGAGAAATGTTAGGTGTGCATTAATAGTCTTAGAGAAACAGAATCGGCTTCCCTCCCTAGTATTTGGAATTAGATTGTCTAGGAAATATTGACAGAACAACTGGTCCAAATCTGTGTGCAAATTATATTTCTCATGAAACAGGGGGTAATAAGAAGTTGTATCTATTGTCAATAAGAACTGGTCCAAATCTGTGTGCAAATTCTTAAATGTGAAATTCAAATTGATAACTGAGGTTTGAATTTTTCTCCCACCCTCCAGGAAAGCCGGTAGGAGAATGAGATAATTTTCCCTATCAGCAGTAGGTTATATCATTTAAATTTTCCTTTCTGCTGCATGTGTTTCTTGAACTGACTTTTACACCTGTCATTTGCGTGTCAGTTTGTAATGATTATTAGTTTCATTCACTTGGTGCCTTACCAATCTTTCTTCATTGTTGTCAGGAGAACCATGGTTGTTGAGGAGATCCTAACAATTGAGATTAAACCTGGATGGAAGAAAGGGACAAAAATCACTTTTCCTGAGAAGGGTAATGAGGCCCCACATGTTATTCCTGCAGATATTGTGTTTGTTATTGATGAGAAGCCACATGATCAATTCATAAGAGACGGAAATGATCTGATCATGACCCAGAAGATTTCCTTGGCCGAAGCCTTGACTGGATGTACTGTTCTTGTAACAACATTAGATGGCCGGAACCTGACCATACCAATCAACAACGTCATCAACCCTGGCTACGAGGAAGTTGTTCCCCGAGAAGGCATGCCAATCCCGAAAGATCGATCCAAGAAGGGAAATCTTAAGATTAAATTCAGCATCAAGTTCCCCTCCAGGCTGACGACAGAGCAGAAATCGGAAATTAGGAGGCTACTAGAATCTTGAGGAACAGAAGCGAACTGACCTGATCATTAGGCCAGCTAGTTTTTGTTGGTGCAAGGCGATGCATTCAAATTCCAAGCTACAAATACCATTCAAAGTAATCAGTTTTGATTAAGCCGTGAGGGTTTTGGATGGTTTTTTGTCTGTAGCTCGCAATGTTGATTTTTGGCAGAATAATTTTCCCACAAATAGATATTATGTGTGACCTCATCTTCATCTCCAGTCGCGTCTCCAAAGAAATTTGGGGCACACCGTACAGACCGCACCTAGTCGCATCCTAAAGCCCCTTTCGGTCGGGCGTGCCCTAATAGTGTCTGATGCACCTTGCCTGTCAGTCGCTGCTACATAGGGTTGTTGTGGGCGTGTCAGGACAAAATTAAAAATGAAGCGGGTACACACTTGTCAGCGGGTACACACTTGTCAGCGACCAAAGTCGACGTCGTGCCCCCCGCATTTCTTCCGCACCGCACCTCCCCTCCCACCCCTCCCATTGCCACTCAATTCGTTGGCCATTTTGACGAAATATATCGCATGCGACAGTAACGATGCCTCACTGCCTAGCCGCCGGTTGTTCACTGACTTGGCCCTGAAAACGAAGGCTACTCTGCGTGTCCATCACGAACTGAAGGTGTTCATCCGTTTGTTTGGTAGGCGCCGCCAACCGTGGTTCTTGCCTCCCTTGCCGCCGCTGATTTTTAACTATTTCTTTTGCCTCGTAGACATGAATACGACGAGGCGGTGATCCAACAATTATGGAGGACAAGGACACCTTCATGGTCGACGTCCGGGAGCACATATCGATCATCAGTTGCCTTCAAAAAAATGCTTGATGACGTCGAGCCAAAGAAGAAGGTTCAAAGCCTGGAAGAAAGAAATCGAAGCCCCGACAGAGGTTGGAGGGTCATACCATGCTTTACACCGGCTACTTCGTCGACGGGGCAAAACACCGATAATTTTTGGAGGCGCTACAAGATGAGTAAGGACGTGTTCATGGATTTTTTTCATGGCGTGAGAGAGTACGACGACTACTTCAATCTGGAACACGATGCCGTTGGCACAAATAATTTCTGGTCGATCCAGATATGCACCGCTGCTACGAGATGCTTGCATATGAAGCCCCTGCCGATTCACAGGACAACTAACTTCGCATGGGTGACTCCACTCCTATCGAATGAATCTATAGCAAAGACTATTTGAGAGGGCCAAATGAAGCAGTCCAGGCAGGGTACCCCTTAGGACATATTATATGATGCCCGCAGATTAGACATAGACTAGATACAATCCACCTACGACGGCATCCTGTAAACACGTCTATGATCATATACTGGATTGCTAGCAAGATGTAGCGATCCTCCACCGCGGGACGTGAACCTATGTACGTCGTGTGCCATCTCGCTCCCGGAGTCTTCATGCGTCGCCTTTCCCTAAAACCTAGGTCCATAATCTTGGACATTTGCCGAGGTGAACCCTCGTCACTATCTGTTTTTCCCAAACCTTAGCCGCCCCCTCTTCCTCCATCTCTCTCCACTACTACGCTGGCTTAGGCGAAGCCCTGCACCACCACAACCGCCGTGTTGTGGATCCAATCTCATCTACTTCTCCACCTCCCTTGTTGTTCCAAGAAGGAGGAGACATCATCAAGTTGTACGTGTGCATATCTCAGAGGCGCCATTCTTTGCTGTGTAGATCGGATCGGACCGCGAAAAGGAATTATGACTACATCGACCATGTGTATGCTTCCGCTTAGCGGTCTACAAGGGTACTCTATCTCACCTCCCCCTCTCGCTACTTGTATCTTGTAGATTAGATCTTGGCTCTTGTAGATTGGATTTCTTTTGTTCGTATCCGTAGGATTTTTTTATTTTCTAGGCTACGAATCCCATCGGCCAAGAGCCCGCATTTCCATGTTTTGTAATACACACCGGTTGTGCTCCTTCCATGCCCCCCACATGGAGTAGATGATCAGCCACTGGCCGTCCATCGACTCCCCTAGGAAGGCCCGATATTGTACTGTCCCACCAAGCGTTTAGGTTGAGAACCGCCGGCCGGAGGCATGGCTTGCAGCCCCCCAGTCCAAGTGAGGACCTGCTCGCGCACCGTCCATGATGGATTCTTCAAAACTTGCAAATTGGGTCGTGTGGCCATTCGTCTCACACACATTTATAGAAACATATTGAATGAAAGAAATGAGTCTAGTAGTGAGTGACAAGAATTGGGTAGCACTTCTGATTGGAGCAGATGAACACCTATGCATCTCAAAATATCTTCTTCGGGTCTTCACCAATATCATCATCTTCAACCAGATTTGAAACCGCGACAAGCAACAATACCTTATTCTTGCTTTCTTCCTTCGGAAAACCTGCATGAGATCTCCATCTTAAACAATTTTGATGAAACCCCTTTGTCTTAAAGTGTCACCGCCATAAATGTGTCTGCTGATTAGAGCCCCAAGTTATCTTCTCCTTTAGCTTCTCAAAAATCTAATCAACAACTATATCCTGTTGGGACCAACCATGATTTCCATGTAAACAGACTCCACAACCATTTGTTGGCCATGGTCGAGTACTACAGTGTAAGGACTCACTTGCAAAACAAGAATATACATTGATTCATTATCAGCAGGTGCTAGTTCAAAATATTTACACCACTGAAAGCACCCTCTGGATTAGCACCACGGGAACCAACCTCTGCATCTGGGGAACCAACATCACCAACCATAGCAAAGAGTTCGAACCGACGATTAACTAAATACTACTCCCAAATTATGCAACAGCCGATGGGAGTGCCCAATCTGTTCGCACAACCGTTCTTGGTCATCCACACTAATTTAGCCTTTTATTTGGAGCCCCAGGAAATTATAGTATGAAGAATATAATCTAGCCGCAATACAGAGACAATCTCGTTGCTATTCACAACTAATTCCTCTCCGGGCCATAATCTAATTTAGCAGTGTGCGGATGAACTCAGATATTTGGAATCTGTTCGCTTGATGAATGCTAGTCCACAATTTTTGAAAAAATTGAGAAAAATTATTGCTTCTCCACAATTGTTTGGACAACAAACAATTATGTATTAGCAAAATATAAGAAATATCCACATCGGGTTGACATATATTCGCTTGAACAAACCCTAAAAGCAATTGGCTACTTAACATTTGTTGGCGTCCGAAACCCACCGGCGAGCAACGACGGGCAACACGAAGAGCCGGGAGGCTCCCAGAACTGCGGCTGGCCCTGGTCCCTCGAGCGACGGCCCGCAAAGCTCCGGCACGCACGTCCCGATGCTGGTGCAAGGGCGTGCCACCTGACCTATACCTGGTCAGGAAGGTGATGATCTGCTTCGCTTAGTTTCCTGCATGGCATACACGTAAACATTAAATACGAGCCTCGATCGGCTCTCAGGTTGTCCTGTGAATCGGCTCAAGGAGCCGATCCACCCATGGTTCGTATGAGGTCTACGATCACATGGTGGTCCTGCTTGATCAATATATAGCTAAAACGACCTACGACGATTTAGGGTTTTCACCGCATAATCGGAACATCCTACACGTGATTGAGCCTGGCAGCCACGTAAGATGATAATAAACCAGCCCTAGATAAGGCATAAAAACCAACATGGAGTTGATTCCCGGAACATCTTATCTAGGGCTAGCAAACTACACCCTACGTGCTATTGGATCCTTCAACCCGTTTGCAAGGCCTAACTATGCAGATATCAAACTAATCCTTGAAGAACAAGGAGCAATCATAACAGATCGGATCTACTAAACACGGATCAAGCAAGGTGCCGCCCTTACACCTAAGATAGGTGTAAAGGCGGCTAGATGTCTAGGGATAGCATGGACAAAAGCATGTATCGTGGTAAAACAATGCTAACCCTAACACATCTATGATAACTACGTTGCTCGCCATCAACAAGGCTTCAGCACGAGCAACGCATGAACGACGAATAAACGTATACTGCCTAGATCGCAAGATGCGATCTAGGCAGCATGATGCTTACCCGGAAGAAACCCTCGAAACAAGGGGTTGGCGATGCGCCTGGATTGGTTTGTTGTGAACGTGATTGTTGTTTTTCTCAATAACCCTAGATACATATTTATAGTCCGTAGACTTTCTAACGTGGGAATAATCCCAACCGTGTACGAGCCAAATTCTATCTAACCGACACGTATCCTACTATATTTACAGATACACGGGCAAACTAGCCCAAACTTCGTGCACAAGGCCGATTCACGTATATCTTCCGTGTATATTCTTCAAGCCCATCTTTAATCACGGCCCACCTCTGATTCGGTCAAATTCTGGTGATAACACATGCCCCCCTGGTTTTGGAAATGTTAATTCCAAAACCACTCTGCTTTTTCTTCGTTGGGTCATGTCATGGCAGGGCAAAACCGTCGCAGTATCCTTCATCATGATGCCTTGCCTTCTCAACTTCTCCGCGTGACCTGGCAGTTTTTTTTTTCTTTGGGCACCACTTCCTCGGAAACTGCTGTGGCATTGAATCTCCACTATATCCCTTTTTATTTAACCGCTCCGAACAGTTCGCCACTTCATCCCCTTGCTCTGTTCTGGCCATCGGCACCAAGAAACCCCAATCTCAGCAGCAATGTCTTCCTCCTCTTCCTCCTCCGCCTCGTCGGATCTCTCCTCCCAGTCCTTCTCCTCCTCCTCCTCCTCCTCCTCCCGCGAGCCCACGCCGGAGTGGGATCCGATGGCGACGCACGACGAGCGCGCCCCAGAGGAGTGGGACCAGGAGGACCACGCCTCCTCCGTCTGGTCCGAGGACGACAAGTCCTTGACCAGCGGAGATGAAGACCTCCAGTTCCTCGCCGATGAGGAACTGGAATCGGAGAGCGAGGACGATTCGTTCTCCTGGGACGACTACACCTCCTCCGAGGAAGAGGAGGAAGAAGACGACGACGACGACTCCCTCGAGGATTACCCGCCGGTGAAGCGTTTCCGCGCCGGGTCAGACGACGACGACGACGATGATGAAGATGAGGAGGCCCCCAATGAGGGCCACTGGAGCAGCGACGAGGAGCCCGCCGGCAGCAGCGCCGACGAGAGCTCCGATGGCGACGACGAGGGCAGCGACGGCCCGTAGAATAGGATCTACTAGTATAGGTCTAGTAGTAGTAGCAGATTGGCCAATAGGCCTTTCTTTTGTTCTTCTCCCCTCGAGCAATCGGCTCTTTCTTTGTAAGAAATCTTCCTTATTAATGAAGAAAATATTCCTCTATTGATTTTGTTTTCTCGTCCAATTTTGCCGATTGCCGAACGAAGTCAATGCACAAAGAGCCGATGGCAGGGCATCGGCTTGCACCATAAACACGATTTAAGGCCAAACCAGTTGCCTATTCGCATGGTCAAACAGAACTTATCCGCGTCCACGCCATCCTCCAATCCTGAACGCGCAGATCCAACTCCTCAGCAAATCCAATGGGAGAATCATCTCAAGTGCCATGGATTCTGGCCTGAAACCAATCTGTTAACCTGCTCCATTGATTTTATTCATCTAGAGTCGATGGCTATGCGTCGGCTTTTTATTCTTCTGAAGTCGATGTCCGTGCATCGGCTGTAAATTGTACATGAATTTTTTTTTTACTGGCCGATTTTATACATCGGCCCCCATGTTTCACTATCCATCGTCCCACATGCTTGGGAAATATTTCTTGAGGTGTTGACCATTGACGGCTACTGGGAATTTAACACCGTCCAGCTGCTCGAGCATGTACGCATTGCCCTTCAATACCTGATCGACTTTGTACGGACCGTGCCAATTAGGAGACCATTTGCCATATGCTTTATCCTTGGTTCCTAATGGCAACACGGCTTCCCATACTAGATCACCAACTTGAAACTCCTTTGGTCTCACCTTCTTATTGTATGCACAAGCTACCCTGGCTTTGTTCTCTTTAATCTTCTCCAAGGACCAAAGTCTAAGTTCCGTTGCATCCTCAATAGTATCACTCATTAGGGCTGCATATTCTTCAGCTGTTAGATCATTCTGAAACGTGACACGTCTCGATCCAGCCGTAATTTCCCAAGGTAATACGGCTTCCTGCCCATAGACAAGCTGGTATGGCGAAGTTTTTATAGCTCCATGGCATGACATGCGATAGGCCCACAAAGCTTCTGACAATGTTTCATGCCAAACCCTAGGGTTCTCGTCAATTTTCCTCTTGATCAGCTTGATCAGGCTCTGATTGGACGCTTCAGCTTGCCCATTGGCTTGAGCGTAATATGGAGATGATCGGATCAACTTAATTCCCATGTCATCGCAGAACTTTCTGAATTCCTTAGAAATGAAGACCGAACCTCCATCGGTCGTGATGGTTTGGGGAATCCCGAACCTATGAATGACGTGTTCTTTTACAAACTTGATCACATCTTCTGATTTTACCTTCTTCATAGGGACGGCCTCCACCCATTTGGTGAAGTAATCTGTAATGGCCAGAATCCACTCGTGGCCTTTGCTCGACGCAGGATGGATTTTGCCGATCATATCCATGCCCCAACCTCGAAATGGCCAAGGCTTGATGATGGGATTCATCGCTGATGCGGGTACCATCTGAATCTTCCCGAACATCTGACACGCTTGGCACCCTTTGTAGTAGTTGAAGCAGTCCTCAAGCATGGTGGGCCAGTAAAACCCTGATCGCCTAATCAGCCACTTCATCTTATGAGCCGATTGGTGAGTTCCACAGGCGCCTTCATGCACCTCATGTAAGAGCCGATTAGACTCAGTTGGTCCCAGGCACTTGAGCAGTAACCCTTCCAACATCCTGTAGAACATGTCATCTCCTATAAGGACATATTTCATGGCCTTGTACCTTATCCGTTTAGGTGCCCCCGAGCCGAATCCTTCAAGTAATTGAAGATATCGGCTCTCCAGTCATCCTGTTCCAGGAACTGCACCTGAACTTCTGACCCGTCTGGTATGTCCTTGTAGCCTGACGCCATCTGTGCGAGATCGTTGGCCTCGGTATTTTGAGATCTTGGGACCCAATTGAAGTTGATGTACCGAAAATATGTCATCAGCTCACGACATTCCATCCAATATGGGAAGAGTGACTCACTTTCGCACTTGTATTCGTCCGTGAGCTGGGAGATCACCAACTTCGAGTCTCCAAAAAGCTCCACGCCTCTGCCCCGGTGATACGTCTCCAACGTATCTATAATTTCTAATGTTCCATGCTTGTTTTATGACAATACCGACATGTTTTGTTCACACTTTATGTCATTATTATGCGTTTTCCGGAACTAACCTATTGACGAGATGCCGAAAGGCCAGTTGCTGTTTTCTGCTGTTTTTGGTTCCAGAAAGGCTGTTCGGGCAATATTCTCGGAATTGGACGAAATCAACGCCAAACCTCCTATTTTTCCCGGAAGGCTCCAGAACACCGAAGAAGAGTCGGAGAGGGGCCAGGGGGCCACCACACCATAAGGCGGCGCGGGCCGGACCCTGGCCGCGCCGGCCTAGGGTGAGGCCACCCCGTCAGCCCTCCCGCACCGCCTCTTCGCCTATATAACCCCTTTTCGACCTAAAAACGCAGTACCAATTGATGAAACTCCGTAAAGACCTGTGGGCGCCGCCACCGTCGCGAAACTCCAATTCGGGGGACAGAACTCTCTGTTCCGGCACCCTACCGGGACGGGGAATTGCCCCCGGAGTCATCTCCACCGCCGTCTCCACCGCCATCTTCACCGCCATCGCTGTCTCCATGGTGAGGAGGGAGTAATTCACCCCCGAGGCTGAGGGCTCCGCTGTAGCTATGTGGTTAATCTCTCTCCCATGTACCTCAATACAATAATCTCATGAGCTGCTTTACATGATTGAGATTCATATGAGTTTTGTATCACAATTCATCTATGTGCTACTCTAGTGATGTTATTAAAGTAGTCTATTCCTCCTCCATGATGTAATGTTGGCAGTGTGTGCATCATGAAGTACTTGGTTTATGCTATGATTGTGATCTCTTGTAGATTATGAAGTTAACTATTACTATGATGGTATTGATGCGATCTATTCCTCCTTTCATAGTGTGAAGGTTACGGTGTGCATGCTATGTTAGTACTTGGTTTGGTTGTGTTGATCTATCTTGCACTCTAAGGTTATTTAAATATGAACATTGAATTGTGGAGCTTGTTAACTCCGGCATTGAGGGTTCGTGTAATCCTACGCAATGGTGTTCATCATCCAACAAGAGTGTAGAGTATGCATTTATCTATTCTGTTATGTGATCAATGTCGAGAGTGTCCACTAGTGAAAGTATGATCCCTAGGCCTTGTTCCTAAATACTGCTATCGCTGCTTGTTTACTGTTTTACTGCGTTTCTACTGCCTGCTATATCACCATCCATCACTACGCGCCAGCAAGCACTTTTCTGGCACCGTTGCTACTGCTCATATATATTCATACCACCTGTATTTTACTATCTCTTCGCCGAACTAGTGCACCTATTGTATTAGGTGTGTTGGGGACACAAGAGACTTCTTGCTTTGTGGTTGCAGGGTTGCTTGAGAGGGATATCTTTGACCTCTTCCTCCCTGAGATCGATAAACCTTGGGTGATCCACTTAAGGGAAACTTCCTGCTGTTCTACAAACCTCTGCTCTTGGAGGCCCAACACTGTCTACAAGAATAGAAGCTCCCGTAGACATCAAGCACTTTTCTGGCGCCATTGCCGGGGAGGAAAGGTAAAAGGCACTCATACTCCGGTTCCAGGTAACTAAGTACTTTTCCGGCGCCATTGTGTGTGTGCTCGAAGCTATTTCCTTTAGATCCTGCAATTGCATCTTTTTGTTTCTTGTTTTACACTAGTTAGGCATAATGGAATATAACTATGAGCTTCTTAATTTATTTCCTAATCTAAGACATGAATTGTGTGATGCGAAAATTAAAGAACCTATGGAACCTCATTTGCATGCTAGTAGCAATATTATTGGTATGAACGCAATCACTGCTAATGCTATGAATAAGTCTAAGCTTGGGGAAGCTAGTTTCTGTGATCTTTTTGGCTTCCCATCTTTAGGGGAGAAAATTTGTTCTGATAATGCTTTATCTCCCATATGCGATAACTCTAATGATGCTTCTGATATTTTGAATCCACCTGCTGAAAGTATTCCGTATAAAATACCTATGAAAATTATTGAACGCGTTATGGATAACCGCTATAAAGGGGATGGAACTATCCATCCTGGAGATCATTCTTGTTTTGCATGAATTATGCGGGTTATTCAAGTGTGCAGGTATCTCTATGGATGAAGTGAAGAAGAAGCTATTCTCTATTTCGCTGTCTGGTAAAGCGGCGCATTGGTATAAATTGTTGGAGAATAGTCATTCTCTTGGTTGGGAGGAAATTGTACCTCTCTTTTATTCTAAATTTTATCCTCCTCATGAAGTGCATATTGATAGGAATTATATTTATAACTTTTATCCTCGTGATGGAGAAAGTATTTCTCAAGCGTGGGGTAGATTGAAGTCACTAATGCTCAAATGTCCCATTCATGAGCTCCCCCGTAATGCTATTGTTAATAATTTTTATGCGAGACTTTCAGGACAACACAAGGACTATCTGGATGCCTGTTCGGAGGGATCTTTCACAAGCAAGGAGGTTGAAGCTAGGTGGGATCTTCTTGATCGGATTGAGGAGAACGCTGAAGGATGGGAGAACGATAAAGGTAAAGAGTCAGGTATAAATTATGATTATGAATGCATTGAAGCTTTTATGGATACCGATAAATTTCGAAATATGAGTGCTACTTATGGTCTTGACTCTCAAGTTGCTGCAAATCTTTATAAAGCCTTTGCTTCTCATTTTGAATTGCCTAAAAATAATTTTGATACGTATCATGAACCTTTTAAAGAGGCTTGCATGAAGAATGAAATTGTTGTTAATTATTGCAATAAGCATGCTCAAACTCCTAAGAATGCTATTTCTTATAAGCATGTTAATTTTTGTGGAATACATAGACCTTGTGGAATTAATCAAATCAAAGATGAATATTGTATCCATCATGCTAATGAAAAAACTAGAAAGTGGTTTAGGGCTTTAGATGATCTTGGTAAAAAAGTTTGTGCCCTCTATCCTTTTATTTGTGAAGTTTGCCATGAAGTGGGTAATTTTAATTTTCAATGCTCCTCCAATGATAATTTGAACCCAATGAGTGCTGCAAATTTGTATTGTGATGATGAAATTACTCCTAATCAGCATGATGAACTTACTTTATTTTTGGGGTGTGAAGAACTGTCGCGAAAAATCTCTTTGTTACATATGAGTGATCTTGATATTGATGATGTCCTGCATGGGTGTTTTTCTTATTGCATTGATAATAGCCATACAAATACTTACATACAAAATATTTTAGAAGATGACACCTTGCCAAAATATGATAGGACCGCTGTGTGTTTTCAACTAATTAATGAAAAGAAGGGATCCTCCCAAGTTTCTTCTATTGTTTCTGAAAGTAAATCAGGTTATGCGGACAAGCCACCCTTCAAGCCTCTTCCTCCTAAAGAAGGGAATGAGTAGAAGGAAGAGAAGAAGAAGAAGAAGAAGAAGAAGAAGAAGAAGAAGGGAACGAAGAAGAAGAAGAAGAAGAAGAAGAAGAAGGAGAATAAAAAGAAAGAGGTAACGGCGTATCCTCGCGTGAATGAGATAACGCTAGGTAACCGTAAGTATGTTGCTCCTAATAATTATTGTGATAATGAATCTGAATACGATGATCTTCCTATGCCCTTTACATACATTAGCGATCATGATTTGAATGGGCACATTACTTTTGATATTGCAAATCTCTGGGAAACTAATTCTGAAAATGATGATGATAATAATTGCCATAGTGTCAGTGCTATCCATGCTTCCTCCCATAATGATATAGAAAGCTCTAAGCTTGGGGAAGAGGTGTTTGAAAATCCTTTAGCTACTGGTCATTATGTTCTTGATACATCTCCTTCTAATAACAATGATGGTGTGGACACAGATAAACCGACTATGAAAGATAACTATTCTATTTCTAATGATGACACTGTGCCTCCGACCTTTGATGATTATTATAAAGAATGCTATGATATAGGTTATAACTATCCTTATGAAACTTGTCATAGTCATGATTGGATTACCAAAAACAATTCTTTTAATATGCAACTTGTTTACCATGTTCAAATTCTTGATAATAATCTTGCTCCAATTATTATTAATGAGAATAACTCTTCTTATGCCAAAATTAATGATACTTCTATGCATATGAACCATGATAAGAATGTTTTAAGTGATGGGTATATTGTGGATTTCATCAATGATGCTACTGAAAGTTATTATGAGAGAGGGAAATATGGTTATATGCACCTTAATAATATTAAGTTTCCCCTCTTTATGTTGAGAATCTTGAAGTTACTCGTGTTTTATCCTCTTATGCTTGTCACTTTGTTCTTCATGAATTCATTTGTGTACAAGACTCCTCTTCATAGGAAGCATGTTAGACTTAAATGTGTTTTGGATTTGCTTCTTGATGCTCTCTTTTTGCTCCAAATACTATTTCCTGCGAGTGCAACATTAAATCACGAGCCCATCTTAATGGCTATAAAGAAAGAACTTCTTGGGAGATAACCCATGTGTTATTTTGCTACAGTACTTTGTTTTATATTTGTGTCTTGGAAGTTGTTTACTACTGTAGCAACCACTCCTTATCTTAGTTTTGTGTTTTGTTGTACCAAGTAAAGTCGTTGATAGTAAGGTTCATACTAGATTTGGATTACTGCGCAGAAACAGATTTCTTTGCTGTCACGAATCTGGGCAAAATTCTCTGTAGGTAACTCAGAAAATTATGCCAATTTACGTGAGTGATCCTCAGATATGTACGCAACTTTCATTCAATTTGAGAATTTTCATTTGAGCAATTCTGGTGCCTCAATAAACTTCGTCTTTACGGACTGTTCTGTTTTGACAGATTCTGCCTTTTATTTCGTATTGCTTCTTTTGCTATGTGGGATGGATTTCTTTGTTCCATTAACTTCCAGTAGCTTTGAGCAATGTCCAGAAGTGTTAAGAATGAATGTGTCACCTCTGAACATGTGAGTTTTTGATTATGCACTAACCCTCTAATGAGTTGCTTTGAGTTTGGTGTGGAGGAAGTTTTCAAGGGTCAAGAGAGGAGGATGATACAATGTGATCAAGAAGAGTGAAAAGTCTAAGCTTGGGGATGCCCCGGTGGTTCATCCCTGCATATTTCAAGAAGACTCAAGCATCTAAGCTTGGGGATGCCCAAGGCATCCCCTTCTTCATCGACAAATTATCAGGTTCCTTCTCTTGAAACTATATTTTTATTCGGTCACATCTTATGTACTTTACTTGGAGCGTCTGTATGTTTTTGTTTTTGTTTTTGTTTGAATAAATGCTTGTGTGGAAGAGAGACACGCTCCGCTGGTTCGTATGAACACATATGTTCTTAGCTTTTAATGTTCATGGCGAAGGTTGAAACTGCTTCATTAATTGTTATATGGTTGGAAACAGAAAATGCTACATGTAGTAATTGGTGTGATGTCTTAAATAACTTGATACTTGGCAATTTTTGTGCTCTTGTTTAAGCTCTTGCATCATATACTTTGCACCTATTAGTGAAGAAATACATAGAGCTTGTTAAAATTTGGATTGCATGAGTGGTTTCTCTAGAGTCTAGATATTTTCTAGTGAGGTGTTTGAACAACAAGGAAGACGATGTATAGTCTTATAATGCTTGTAATATGTCTTTTATGTAAGTTTTGATGTACTAGTTCATGCTTGTGTTTGCTTCAAACAACCTTGCTAGCCTAAGCCTTGTATCGAGAGGGAATACTTCTCATGCATCCAAAATACTTGAGCCAACCACTATGCCATTTGTGTCCACCATACCTACCTACTACATGGTATTTCTCCGCCATTCCAAAGTAAATTGCTTGAGTGCTACCTTTAAACAATTCAAAATTTATCACCTCTGATTTGTGTCAATGTTTTATAGCTCATGAGGAAGTATGTGGTGTTTATCTTTCAATCTTGTTGGGCAACTTTCACCAATGGACTAGTGGCTTCATCCGCTTATCCAATAATTTTGCAAAAAGAGCTGGCAATGGGATTCCCAGTCCCAAATTAATTAACAAAAATAGACACTCCTCCATGGTATGTGATTGTTGGACGGCACCCGAAGGATTCGGTTAGCCATGGCTTGTGTAAGCAAAGGTTGGGAGGAGTGTCATCATAATAAAACTAAAATAAAAAGGCACTCCTTCATGGTATGAGATTGTTGGCAGGCACCCGAGGATTCGGTTAGCCATGGTTTGTGAAAGAAAGGTTGGAAGGAGTGCCACCCAAAAATAAAATAAAATGGGAGCCGCTCTTTGAAGGTTTGTCTGGCAAGGGGGTTAGAGTACCCGCTACCATTCGTTGACAACAACATACACCTCTCAAAACTTTATTTTTATGCTCTCTTTATGTTTTCAAAATAAAAGCTCTAGCACAAATATAGCAATCGATGCTTTCCTCTTTGAAGGACCATTCTTTTACTTTTATTATTGAGTCAGTTCACCTATCTCTCTCCACCTCAAGAAGCAAACATTTGTGTGAACTGTGCATTGATTCTTACATACTTGCTTATTGCACTTATTATATTTCTTTGCATTGACAACTATCCATAAGATATACATGTTACAAGTTGAAAGCAACCGCTGAAACTTAATCTTCCATTGTGTTGCTTCAATGTCTCTACTATGAATTTATTGCTTTATGAGTTAACCCTTATGCAAGACTTATTGATGCTTGTCTTGAAAGTACTATTCATGAAAAGTCTTTGCTATATGATTCAATTGTTTACTCATTGCATTTACATTGTTTCGAATCGCTGCATTCATCTCATATGCTTTACAATAGTATGATTAAGATTATGTTGGTAGCATGTCACCTCAGAAATTATCTTTTATCGTTTACCTACTCGAGGACGAGTAGGAACTAAGCTTGGGGATGCTGATACGTCTCCAACGTATCTATAATTTCTGATGTTCCATGCTTGTTTTATGATAATACCGACATGTTTTGTTCACACTTTATGTCATTATTATGCGTTTTCCGGAACTAACCTATTGACGAGATGCCGAAAGGCCAGTTGCTGTTTTCTGCTGTTTTTGGTTCCAGAAAGGCTGTTCGGGCAATATTCTCGGAATTGGACGAAATCAACGCCAAACCTCCTATTTTTTCCGGAAGGCTCCAGAACACCGAAGAAGAGTCGGAGAGGGGCCAGGGGGCCACCACACCATAAGGTGGCGCGGGCCAGACCCTGGCCGCGCCGGCCTAGGGTGAGGCCACCCTGTCAGCCCTCCTGCGCCGCCTCTTCGCCTATATAACCCCTTTCGACCTAAAAACGCAGTACCAATTGACGAAACTCCAGAAAGACTCCAGGGGCGCCGCCACCGTCGCGAAACTCCAATTCGGGGGACAGAACTCTCTGTTCCGGCACCCTGCCGGGACGGGGAATTGCCCCCGGAGTCATCTCCACCGCCGTCTCCACCGCCATCTTCACCGCCATCGCTGTCTCCATGATGAGGAGGGAGTAATTCACCCCCGAGGCTGAGGGCTCCGCTGTAGCTATGTGGTTAATCTCTCTCCCATGTACCTCAATACAATAATCTCATGAGCTGCTTTACATGATTGAGATTCATATGAGTTTTGTATCACAATTCATCTATGTGCTACTCTAGTGATGTTATTAAAGTAGTCTATTCCTCCTCCATGATGTAATGTTGGCAGTGTGTGCATCATGAAGTACTTGGTTTATGCTATGATTGTGATCTCTTGTAGATTATGAAGTTAACTATTACTATGATGGTATTGATGCGATCTATTCCTCCTTTCATATTGTGAAGGTTACGGTGTGCATGCTATGTTAGTACTTGGTTTGGTTGTGTTGATCTATCTTGCACTCTAAGGTTATTTAAATATGAACATTGAATTGTGGAGCTTGTTAACTCCGGCATTGAGGGTTCGTGTAATCCTACGCAATGGTGTTCATCATCCAACAAGAGTGTAGAGTATGCATTTATCTATTCTGTTATGTGATCAATGTCGAGAGTGTCCACTAGTGAAAGTATGATCCCTAGGCCTTGTTCCTAAATACTGCTATCGCTGCTTGTTTACTGTTTTACTGCGTTTCTACTGCCTGCTATATCACCATCCATCACTACGCGCCAGCAAGCACTTTTCTGGCACCGTTGCTACTGCTCATATATATTCATACCACCTGTATTTCACTATCTCTTCGCCGAACTAGTGCACCTATTGTATTAGGTGTGTTGGGGACACAAGAGACTTCTTGCTTTGTGGTTGCAGGGTTGCTTGAGAGGGATATCTTTGACCTCTTCCTCCCTGAGATCGATAAACCTTGGGTGATCCACTTAAGGGAAACTTGCTGCTGTTCTACAAACCTCTGCTCTTGGAGGCTCAACACTGTCTACAAGAATAGAAGCTCCCGTAGACATCACCCGGCTTCCAAAAGCAACTCCATTCCCTTGCGCACTGCCTCATACTCAGCGACATTGTTGGTGCAAGGGGTAGATAGCCTGATGGAGAAGGAATATGTTGCCCCCCGAGGCGACACGAGCAGAATGCCGATGCCACAACCATCGTCACAAGCCGATCCATCGAAGAACATAGCCCATGCACGTACAGATAGTGCTGCTATATTAGTATTGATCCGTTCAGCTATGAGATTGGCCAACGCTTGTCCCTTGACTGCTTTCGCAGGCTGATACCGGAGATCGAACTCTGATAACGCAAACATCCACTTACCAAGTCGGCCTTTCAAAACAGGAACCGACAGCATGTGCTTGACAACGTCTGACTTGCATATGACGACGATCTCTGCCGTCAACAGGATATGATGAAGCTTGGTGCAGGTGAAGAATAGGCAGAGGCATAACTTCTCGACCTCAGGATACCTTGTCTCTGCATCCAACATCCTTCTGCTGAGGTAGAAAACGACCTTTTCAACACCCTCGTAGAGTTGCACCACCACTGAAGCGATGGACGTGTCAGCTACTGATAAGTAGATATAGAACGGCCTATCTTGCTGAGGTGGAACTAGCACAGGCGGCGTTGTTAGATGCCGCTTAATCTCGTCAAACGCCTGCTGCTGTTCTGCCCCCCAGTGAAACTCGTCATCAGATTTGATCTTTACCAACGCCATGAACGGCTCAATTCGTCCTGACAGATTAGAGATGAATCGTCGGACAAAGTTGATCTTGCCGATAAGACGTTGGAGCTCCTTCTTCGTGGTAGGCGGCTGCATGGTACGTACTGCCTCCTGACTTTTCAGGCCGATCTCAATTCCTCGTTCATGAACCAGAAAACCTAGGAACTGACCGGCCGTCACACCAAAGGCACACTTCTTTGGATTCATTCTCAGTCCGAATTTCCGAGTTCGGTCTAGGATGCGTCGCAAATCATCCAAGTGTCCTTCCATGGAGACAGACTTGACCACCACGTCGTCGATGTAAATTTCCACCAACTTGCCGATCAGATCATGAAAAATGTAATTCATGGCTCGTTGGTATGTTGCACCGGCATTCTTCACCCCAAAAGTCATGACCACATATTCAAACAAGCCCACCGATCCTGGTACTCTGAACGCAGTCTTGTGTATATCTTCTGGAGCCATGAAGATTTGGTTGTAGCCGGCATTGCCATCCATGAAGCTTAACACCTTGTGGCCAGCAGCTGCATTGATCAATGTTTCTGCCACAGGCATTGGATATTCATCCTTTGGAGTGGCTCTGTTGAGATCTCGGAAATCTATGGCCACCCGCCATCGGCCGTCCTTTTTCTCTACAGGTACGATACTGGAGATCCATTCAGCGTACCTGCATGGCCTGATGAACCCGGCGGCTAACATTTTCTCGATCTCCTTCTTGACTTCTTCGAGAATTTTGGCCTTCATCTGACGTGCTCGTTGTTGGAACGGCCGAAATCCTTTCTTGAGAGGGAGCCGATGCTCAATGATGCTCCTGTCTAACCCAGGCATCTCTGTGTAATCCCATGCAAAGCAATCTGGGTATTCTTTTAACAGAGCTATCATCTAGCTCCTGAGATGTGGATCTAACTTTTTGCTGATGAAAGTTGATCGTGGCTTATCCCCAGGACCAATGTCGACTTCTTCTAGCTCATCAGCCGATGTAAATCCATACCCTAGCTTTCCATCACCTGTTAGATCGACGCTGAACACAGGCAAAACGTATGGCGAGGATAATAATATGGTTCGATTGCTGGAATCGGCCCCCATTTTGATTGCATTGCTCAATGAAGGTTTACATCTTGTTCGTGCTTTACTCTGACTACGTGGCATGCTTGAGACAAGATCATCACTTTTTATTTTTTGGGGCCGATCACAAGGATCGGCCTTGCCACGTACGTCCATAGCCTTTGCTCTTGTTACACGGTCAGGCCGGTGGATAAGACCAGCCTCACCCCATTTTTTGTCACGTCGATGCGCTCACAGTCGTCCAAAGTGATGCCGGAGAGTGGCTCTTGGCCTGCCGTCTCCCAAACGTTCATGCCAGCCGTTGAGATCTCGGCTGAGTCATCTGCGTGGATGATTTCTACTTCATCTCCATCCCACTGTATTAAGCATTGATGCATCGTGGATGGAATGCAACAGTTGGCGTGGATCCAATCTCTCCCTAGCAGGACCGCGTAGGTGCTCTTGCTATCGACAATGAAGAATGTCGTAGGGATGGTTTTCCTTCCTACGGTCAGATCCACGTTCAGAACACCTTGTGCCTCTGATGCTTGGCCGTTGAAGTTGCTCAATGTGACGTTGGTCTTGATCAGATCCGAGCTAGAGCGTCCCAGACGACGTAGCATGGAGTATGGCATGATGTTGACTGCCGCTCCGGTGTCGACCAACATCTTGTTGACCGGCTGCCCATTGATATAACCTCGTAAGTACAGGGCCTTCAGGTGTCTGTAACTTCTTTCTCGTGGCTTCTCAAAGATAACCGGCCTTGGGCCGCAGTCAAGTTGTGCCACAGGTGCCTCTTCGGTTCCAGGAGCACAAAACTCCACCGGAAGAATGAACACCATGTTTGTGCCAGCCGATGTCTCATCATCGGCTTTCTTCTGTTTGGGGCGCCACTCTTTCTTCCGTGGTCGACCCTCCTCATCCAGAGTTCGCTGGATTTTCGTGGCTAGATCAGGCCGCGCCTTCCTCAACGTGTGCAGGTATAACCTTTTGGCTTCCTCCAAGCCACGTAACCGCTGAACTCTACGTTTTTGGGAATGGCTGAGTCCATCAGGGCACCACCTTGGCCGGTGGTACTTATCTTCTTCTTCTTCATCATCTTCTAATTCCTCGAGATCTTCCACCCGAGAGGACTCAGCTTGCTTGTTCCGAGATGGGAGAGGTCCTAGACGCTTGAACACTGACACGTCTCCTGTGCCCTTCTTCTTCTGTCTACATTCTGGGCAGTTGCCGATTGTGGGCAATCGGCTCATTCCTGAATCCCAGCAGTGTTTGAAGAAGGGACAGTCCCAGTGCCTGTCCGCGTCATCCTGCTCCCTTGACTTCTCCTTGGCATGGCGCTCATATCTTTCCTCGTCTCGATCATGCCGACAATGTCTTCTGGCGTCCCTGCTAGCCAGACGATCTCTTTCGTCATCGTCGTTGTATCGTCGGTGTTGGTCGTACTGACTCACATATTTGTTGAGGAGGTGATCAGAGAGAGGTCGTTGATATCGCACATTCTTCACTTCTCCCTCTGTGATGTAGCGCTTGCCATCGTTTCGGAGCCGATCGCGTGGAACGGCTTCCTCCTTGTCCTTGCCACGAGAGCGGGTGCCCTCGTCTCTGTCCTTACCAGGGTGGTGCACAGGTCCTACCATGTTAATGCTGAACGAGAAACCTGGCTGGCACCTCTCTGGGTAAACGAACTCCACCATGTTAACGGCGGGGAAGGGGTGCGTGTCGACTTTCATGGCGTACTGGCTGAAAATTAGACGCCCTTGTTCTATCGCCATTTGGATCTGCTGACGCCACACCCTGCAGTCGTTGGTGGTATGGGTTAACGTGTTGTGCCACTTGCAATATGGCTTGCCGTTGAGCTCTTGCACCGTAGGGAATTTGTGGCATTCGGGTAACTTTAGCTGCTTCTCCTTGAGCAAGAGGTCGAAAATCTGCTCAGCTTTGCTTACGTCGAAGTCAAACCCCCTTGGAGGACCTTGTGGCTTAACCCACTTGCAGGACACGGGGCTTGCCCCCCGAGTCCATTCAGCCACTGCTACCTCTTGATCCCCTGCAGAGCCTTCACCTTCCTCTGTCTCAACCAGGACTACCGCACGCTTGAACTTGTCCTGGTACAACTCTGGGTGGCGCTGTTCATATAATGACAGTTTCTGAACCATATGCGCCAGTGAAGGGTAGTCTGCTTGGGAAGCCATATCCTTGATCGGCGATGCGAGACCCACCACCGCCAACTCGACTGCTTCTTTTTCAGTCACACGAGCCGAATAGCATCGGTTCCTGATGGCCCTGAAGCGCTGGATGTATTCTGACACTGTTTCTCCGCGCTTCTGCCGTACTTGTGCTAGATCGGCAATGCCAGCCTCGGAAGCCTCTGAGTGATACTGCATGTGGCACTGCTCTTCCATCTGCTTCCAAGTCCGGATTGAATCTGGTGGTAGCGAGGTGTACCACCCGAAAGCCGATCCTGTGAGGGACTGTGCGAAGAACCTCACGCGTAGTGCATCTGATGCTGAGATCGTGCCCAGCTGCGCCAAATATCGGCTCACATGCTCGATTGAACTGGAGCCATCTGACCCACTAAACTTGGAGAATTCAGGGAGCCGATATTTGGGTGGTAGTGGGATCAAATCGTACTCGTTGGGGTACGGCTTGGAATAGCCGATTGCCCTCCTTTTCGGCACCATGCCGAACTGGTCTCTCAAGATGGTACTGATCTGATCCGCGGTGCTAGCTGCAGGAGGCGAACTCTGAAGATTCGCTGGAGTAGCATACTTAGCTAGCCACGTTTGCTTCTCAAGATCTGAGCTAGCTGCAGGAGTTGAGCTTTGGAGATTTGTTGGAGTGGCATACTTAGTTAGCCACGTCTGCTTCTCAAGATCTGATCCAGAAGCCCCTCCTGCTGTTCCAGAAACCCCTCATTGCGATCACAGTTCGTGAGTGCCCGATTCTGCGATCGGCACATAGGTGCACGTGTATCCGTGCGGGATCTCCTTAGGCGCCTCATACAAGAACTGGTAATCACTAGGATCACCACCGATCTTGTGGACGACGAATGCCGGTGAACTCGGCACCTCTGGTGCTGCCAGCGCGAATGGCAGCGGTGGTCGGGTCTGGAGTGGTATCTCTCCTTGGTGAGTCCCTAGAGCAGGTCCTGACGGAGAGTACTGGTGTCTCATGATTTCCTGGATCACCCGAAGCGCGACACGCTCCAAAGCGTTCACCAGGCTCTCAGAATGGCGGTGTAGCGAATGAGCTACCATGTGATTAACCTCCTGACGAAGAGACCTGGTGCGTTCTTCTGAAGGGGTAGACAGGTCCACTCCATCGAGCGCGCCTTCAGGTGAGAACCCTTTCCACCTGATGCCGTGTGAGCGGGTCCTCTGGAAAGAGCCGATGAGGTCGGCTTCGAAGATAGCTTTGACATCGTCATACTTCTTCTTGAGCTCCTCAGTCAGATCTTCGTACGTAACTGGAGGACCTTCCGCCATCTCAGATGCATATGGCGATGCCATTGATGCCGTTGATGTCGAAGACTGTCCCGCCGGGCGTGCCAGAATGTGTTGGCGTCCGAAACCCACCGGCGAACAACGATGGGCAACACGAAAAGCCGGGAGGCTCCCAGAACTGCGGCTGGCCCTGGTCCCTCGAGCGACGGCCCGCAAAGCTCCGGCACGCACGTCCCGATGCTGGCGCAAGGGCGTGCCACCTGACCTATACCTGGTCAGGAAGGTGATGATCTGCTTCGCTTAGTTTCCTGCATGGCATACACGTAAACATTAAATACGAGCCTCGATCGGCTCTCAGGTTGTCCTGTGAATCGGCTCAAGGAGCCGATCCACCCATGGTTCGTATGAGGTCTACGATCACATGGTGGTCATGCTTGATCAATATATAGCTAAAACGACCTACGACGATTTAGGGTTTTCACCGCATAATCGGAACATCCTACACGTGATTGAGCCTGGCAGCCACGTAAGATGATAATAAACCAGCCCTAGATAAGGCCTAAAAACCAACATGGAGTTGATTCCCGGAACATCTTATCTAGGGCTAGCAAACTACACCCTACGTGCTACTGGATCCTTCAACCCGTTTGCAAGGCCTAACTATGCAGATATCAAACTAATCCTTGAAGAATAAGGAGCAATCATAACAGATCGGATCTACTAAACACGGATCAAGCAAGGTGCCGCCCTTACACCTAAGATAGGTGTAAAGGCGGCTAGATGTCTAGGGATAGCATGGACAAAAGCATGTATCGTGGTAAAACAATGCTAACCCTAACACATCTATGATAACTACGTTGCTCGCCATCAACAAGGCTTCAGCACGAGCAACGCATGAACGACGAATAAACGTATACTGCCTAGATCGCAAGATGCGATCTAGGCAGCATGATGCTTACCCGGAAGAAACCCTCGAAACAAGGGGTTGGCGATGCGCCTGGATTGGTTTGTTGTGAACGTGATTGTTGTTTTTCTCAATAACTCTAGATACATATTTATAGTCCGTAGACTTTCTAACGTGGGAATAATCCCAACCGTGTACGAGCCAAATTCTATCTAACCGACACGTATCCTACTATATTTACAGATACACGGGCAAACTAGCCCAAACTTCGTGCAGAAGGCCGATTCACGTATATCTTCCGTGTATATTCTTCAAGCCCATCTTTAATCACGGCCCACCTCTGATTCGGTCAAATTCTGATGATAACAACATTTCAAACATCAAGTATTACAAGCAACTTGGCCCCTCTAAGCGCGTAGCAGGGAACACGGGTCCGCAAAGTAATTACCCCCATCTTAAGTTTCCCAATACAAGTAAGTAGATTTAAACTATACTTCGCACTATCGGGCACAAGTATCTTTTGAGCTGGATTGATCTTGTTCAAGGATAATTTTACTGCGTTTAATCCTCTGGCCGTTGATGATTATTAATAGGTTTGTGAAATTTCAGAAACAAAAGAAGAAGGGATAGTGAAAAATGGCGTGCCTCTGTTCTCCCTTTTCCCAGTCACCCAGTATAGCTGCTTCATCACGGATCTACATACACATATAGAAGTTTTCGTTTTGTTTAACTCTTTTTTTGCGGGGGAATTAATAATGGTGTAGAAGAAGTAGAACTTTTTTTTTTTGAACAAAGAAGAAGTAGAACTGTATGGGAAGAAAACGCGGTACAGCTCACGTGGTTATCCTGGACGAATCCTTGTTGCCGAAGGCAGAAGAAACCAATGGTAAATCTGTGGCAGGCAGTGGATCGGCGACGGATCGAGAGCCTCTTTTTTAGGTAGGAACTGCCCGATGGAGCAAAGCACCAGCTGGCGGCCATGAATACAGGACCCAGAAAACGCTGGGCTGCTTCCGTCACGAGCAGCAATTTCGGCAAGAGCCCAACTGGCACCCACCACGGGCCGAGCAGCGCTCAGTCAGCCAGTCAAAAAAGAGTTTCCCCGTTCCCGTCCGCGTCCACAGAAAGCGCGCCGCCCCAGGCGGGGAGCGCGCTACGCGCCACGCGCCGCGGGGCCCTATCTCTCTATCTAGCTACCTGATCGAGGCCGCCGGATGCGCGCTCCCGCGGCGGATCGGACGGTCCAAACGGCGCTGCCGCCCGCGCCGCGCAGCCACGTCCCGCTGCTCTGCCTCGTGGCTATATAAACCCACGTGGACGCGGCCGGGCGCTCCACCGCGCTGCTGCTCTCTACTCTGTTTCCCATTCCACTTGGCGGGCGGTTCCATCTCCGAGCACAGCAGAGTTTCTCTCGGTTTCTGTCGGTGGGGAGATCGATGGAGGAGGTGGCCATGGAGGACTGCGCCGGCGTACGCAAGCGGAAGCGGGACGCGGAGGAGGTCGCCGCCGTGCCCGGGGAGGGCGGCGGCTGCTTCTCGTGGAAGGAGCTGGGGCTCGGGGAGAAGGAGGGGGAGTACGAGGGCGTCGCGGAGGAGTCGGTGGAGGAGGTGATGCGGTGGCTGGAGACGGAGATCTCCTCCTCCTCCTCGCCGCCGGGGAAGGGCGACGACGACGGGTTCGTCACCATCAACGGCAACGAGGAGAGCTGCGGCCCGTCCTTCTCCGCCGCGGCCTCCACCGTCATGGCCTCCGTCGACACCCGCCTGGGCGCGCCGCCGCCCCCCACGCCCATCCCGTGGCCCTGGCCCGAACTCAACCCCGCCCGCTCCGACGACGGCGGCGACCAGGCCATGCCGACGGCCGCGGACGACCTCGTCGACGAAGAGCAGTGGCTGCTGGACCTGCTCACCGCCGCGGGCCCGGCGCTGGAGCTCTTCGGCCTAGACTAGACTAGACTAGACCAGATCGATCGCTAGACTAGAGTAGGCGCTGTTCAGACGCAACGCGAGCAAGCGTACGCGCGTTTCCTTTTTCGGACGGTTGTACAGTCGACATGGAAAAAAGAAGAGAGAGAGAACCGGCGAAGCGGCGGTGGCGACTGGCGTGGCCCCGGCCGGCCGGCCGGCCCCGTTTGTTCTCGGCATGGGCGGCTCTTCAATGCGGTTTCGGAGGTGATGTTGCGAGGAAATGGTAGCGCCTCTACGAAGAGGACGCCGGGCTGGGTCTTGTCGCCTTGCCTCTTTTTGTTTCCGGATTCTAGGTCTTGCTAGGTAGCTCGGGTTTCCTGCTTCCCGTGACCTTTTTTCCGGTTCCTGATTGACTGGCGGGTACCATGCATGCTCTGCGTTTGAATTCGATCGGCGCACCTGTTTCTTTCCTTCGCCAAACTACCACCAACATTCACTGACCTAGAGCATTCATGGTGACCAATCTAAAAGCATCAAGAACAAAAATAAGATCTCCATAGTCAACTAGACATATTAAGCTTGAGTAGATGATTCGTACATGCATCGCCGATGCGGAGCCTTTGCGATTCGCGCCCTCCCCCCTTTTGAATCTTGATTTTGCATTTCTCATTAGCACCACGCCAAACTCATCTGAGGTCAAAGAGTCGCCTTTGGCGACTACATTTAGGGCCTACGACAACATGTCTAGACTCGCGAGGGCCAGCATTGCTCACCGCATCATCTTTGCACAAGGCCAAAATCACTCGAGATGTGTGACAAAGCTTTGTCGTGGTGTTCCACCGCAACCGCAAGCAAGACATGTGTCGCGACCTCTCACCTGCCATCTATGGTGTGTGGTGTTAGTCCTCGTACGCTTCTGCCCTCGCGGTGTGGTTACATCACGCCATATTTGTGCAATGAACTCCCCCTTCCCCTTTGACTTCGACTGGCGGGTTGTTCAATGAACCTTCTTGTGGTGCCATCGGTTCACCGAGCAACCGGCAGTCAAGAAGACATGGCCCTCTCACATTCAACCACCTTGGCACATACTATCTTTGCCATTAATCCATAGTGCATAAGGTGCTTCTGATGTGTTCTAGAGGGCCAAAACGCCCACTGAAAAAGCGTGAAGCTCCATGTGTGATTCTGGTAATTAATAACAAATCATATGGACTAATATTTGCATTAAGTTATATTTGAAAGGGTTTCTGCATAGACAATGAAGTGATGGCCAAAATGATACTGAAGGTGTGATCCAAAGAATGGTCATGTGAGAGTTGAACCTATTGGAAGCATTCTTGAAGAATATTACCTCTATTTCAAGGAATAAGGCGCACACATATTTCAAGACGAACTTTGACAATAAGAAATAAGCAACAAAATCTTGATTATATTATATGTAATTAGTATCGTTGGATTCGTATTGAAAAATACTTAATTTCATACAAACAATATTTATTTATTTCAAGCAATTCTTGGTCAAATAAAAAGCACGAAAAACGAGGACGCTTTAATCTTTGAAATAGAGGTAATACGATTCTGTGAGCATTCATGGTTAACTTCAAGACATCATCATTCTGGAAAAAAGAAGAAGAAATGATTCGAGGTTAATCAAGTCGAAATAAAGATCACTATGAGCCATCTACAAGAGATCATATGCTTGAACCTTTTCATCCATTTGGGATTATGGACATATGAAGATGTGCCTAAGAATGTGCTCACCCATAGTGGAGTGTGTAGGAGAGTATTTCGAACACTTGGCCAAGTGATACGTTTTCACCATGAACTTTGGCCATTTTGATATGATATTTACATGAAATTTGAGGTTCCCTCGTCGTTTTAAATTGATTAGTGGGGATTTGCAAAAAAAAAAGTTCCTCTTTCATTGGTTTTTAATGATGTAGTCCAAGAAAACCCGGTTTTGCTTACTTTTGAGTTTCAAGGACCTAGAATTTTTGCCACATCAATACTTTGAGATTTATCAATATATGAGCGAAGGAGATGGACCAGGAGGCACCTCGGCTAGGATATAGGGCCCACAACACGGCCCACCCCTAGTCTTCTGGTGGCCCCATCTTGGCCACATGAACTCTTTTATTCTGATTTCAATGCCATCCAGTTAGTTTTGACCTAAAATGATTATATATGAGCCTCCCTTGAAGTTGCAGGTAGGCAACCGACAACAGAGAAATACATGAAACAAAAGTGTTCGTGTAAAGAGTGGGAGAGGAAATGCCGCCAGAGTTACCTCGGTTGCTCCTCCGCCTCCATCAACACCATCATCGCCACCACCATGATGAAGAGGGACTAGTCCACCTCTAGACTATGGGTTTGTGGAAGAAACTTGCATCAATCTCTCCCCATGATCTTCACTAATTAATTATTATCACATGAGCTGCCGACATGATTGTGATCACATATATAATATGTGAATGGTGGATATTTTGCTATAAGATGAGTAATGAGATGCAATGGATATGTTGTGTTTGATGTATTGATAGATGCATATGTTACACATTCATGTATGCTATGTTCTGATCAAATTTATATGCAAAAACCCGTGGGGGTGTTATGTGAAGTAACTTAAGATTGTGCATACATTTGGTACACGAGCATATAAACTGGAACTGCCAGAAGGCACACAACTCCATAATATGATCCATGTTAGCAATCTGAAGCACTATCTGGGTCCTAATAATGTACCAACCCCGAACATTCCACGCATAACACCCTCAAGTAAGGTGAAATTCAATCACACAGCTATCTTATAGAGACACCAAATAACTCGCAATGCAAAGACTGTTCAACATTGGCTCATCCACTGGGAAAATATGGCTCCTAAGGAAGGCAACCTCAGAAGACAAATAGTTCATTGATGACCCACAAGTATAGGGGGTGTATCGTAGTACTTTAGATAAATAAGAGTGTCGAACCCAACGAGAAGCAGAAGGTGTTGACAAGCAGTTTCGATGAAGGATTCACTGTAAATGCTCACAGACAAGTATTCAGGGGGTTTTGATATAGCGGATAAATAAAGTACGAGTAAGTAAAATGCGAGAGAAATAATTGCAGCGAGTGGCCCAATCATTTTTAGCACAAAGGACAAGCCGGTTTGTTTACTTATAATGACCAAACGTTCTTGAGGACACACGGGAATTTAGTCTAGTGCTTTCGCTTCTTATAGCTGATTAATCTGCATTGTTTTGATAAGTGTTGTGTGGGTAAACATATGCTAATGCACCGCCCTTCCTAGGACTAATACATACTTGTGATTATACCCCTTGCAAGCATCCGTAACTACAAGAAAGTAATTAAGATAAATCTAACCACAGCCTTAAACTCTGAGATCCTGATATCCCTCCTGCATCGATATGCCAACGGGGGTTCAGGTTTCTGTCACTCCGGCAACCCCGCAATTGGCAAACGAATACAATATGTATTCCCCTAGGCCCATAAAGGTGAAGTATCATGTAGTCGACGTTCACATGACACCACTAGAAGAATAACACCACAACTTAAATATCAAACCATTGAATATTACCCAACATAATTCACTACTAACATTTAGACTTCACCCATGTCCTCAAGAACTAAACGAACTACTCACGAGACATCATATGGAACATAATCAGAGGTGATATGATGATGAATAACAATCTGAACATAAACCTTGGTTCAATGGTTTCACTCAATAGCATCAATAACAAGTAGAAATCAATACCGGGAGAGTTTCCCCTATCAAACAATCAAGATTCAACCCTAGATGTTACGGCGGTGACGAGGTGCAGCGGTGGAGATGGCGGTGATGATGATGGAGATGATGGTGATGATGATCCCAATGATGTCCAGCTCGATGACGGTGACGATGGCTTCGATTTCCCCCTCCGGGAGGGAATTTCCCCGGCAGATTTTAGCCTGCCGGAGAGCTCTTTTCTCTCTGGTGTTTTCCGCCCCGCAGAGGCGGCTGTGACTCTTCGCGACTATGCTCTGGAGCTTAGGTTTCCGGGACGAAGAAGTACGCGGAGGAGAGGCGGCCAGAGGGGGCTGTGGGCCCCCTCCCCTCAAGGCGGCGCGGCCAGGCCTGGGCCCGCGCCGGCCTATGGGGGGGCCATGGCGGCCCTCCTCGGCTCCTCCTTTTGGCTAGCTCCGTCTTCTGGAAAAACAAGATTTTCCGTGTAATTTCCATCAATTGTTGGTCTTCCGAAATATTGCATTCTGATGGTGCTTTTTCCAGCAGAATCCTAACTCCGGTGCGCGATTCTCCAATAATCATGAAACATGCAAAATAGATGAAATAACATAAGTATCATCTCTAAATATGAAATATATCAATGAATAACAGTAAATTATGATATAAAATAGTGATGCAAAATGGACGTATCAACTCCCCCCAAGCTTAGACTTCGCTTGTCCCCAAGCGAAACTGAACTCGGTAAACAAGACCACATGTTTATGGAGTGAAGAGTCGATAAACCAAATACGGACAAGAAGCATCATATTAATTCACACAAGACATTCTAGTGAAAAACTTCCTCATATAATTCAACTTGAAACAAGTAGAAGGTAATCACAAATAAAGGTGCATAAGAAATCATAATTGGTGATGGCAAACTTCGTTCTTGGTCAGAGAACAATTAACAGGTTGTACTTATCTGTCGAGCAGCGCTCTTATGTTAAAGCTTATATGGGACAACTTGCATACTCAATCATAATAATCTCCTCATAATCATTGATAACTTTCAAAGCTATATTCATTCAGATAAAACTTGTACTAAACAAGGAAGAATAAAAGGCATGATTAAGCAGATCACAATATAAATGGTTTGATCACAACAACTCAATTGCTTGCTTAAGATGGAGGGAAATAGGTTTACTGACTCAACATAAAGTAAAAGATAGGCCCTTCGCAGAGGGAAGCAGGGATTAAATCATGTGCTAGAGCTTTTCAAGTTTTGAAATCATATAAAGAGCATAAAAGTAAAGTTTTGAGAGGTGTTTGTTGTTGTCAACGAATGGTAGTGGGTACTCTAACCCCCTTGCCAAACAGACTTCCAAAGAGCGGCTCCCATGAAGGACGTTATCTCTACCAGCAAGGTAGATCATCCCTCTTCTCTTTTGTTTACACATGTACTTTAGTTTTTTTTATTTATTGATGACACTCCTCCCAATCTTTTCTTTCTCAAGCCATGGCTAACTGAATCCTCGGGTGCCTTCCAACAATCTCATACCATGGAGGAGTGTCTATTTGCAAAATTAAGTTGCTTACTGATGAATCAGAGCAAAACATGTGAAGAGAATTATTAATGAAAGTTAATTAATTGGGGGCTGGGAACCCCGCTGCCAGCTCTTTTTGCAAAATTATTGGATAAGTGGATGAAGCCACTAGTCCATTGGTGAAAGTCCGCCCAACAAGATTGAAAGATAAAACACCACATACTTCCTCATGAGCTATAAAACATTGACACAAATAAGGGATGATAAATTTTGAATTGTTTAAAGGTAGCACATGAAGTATTTACTTGGAATGGAAGGAAATACCACATAGTAGGTAGTTATGGTGGACACCGATGGCATAGGTTTGGGTTAAGGTTTGGATGCACGAGAAGCATTCCCTCTCTGTACAGGTCTTTGGCTAGCAAGGTTGATTAGCAAGCATAAGAGTTGAGGGAAACAAACAAATACACATGTGATAGAAACAATCATGCATCTTCCTTGTAAGCACAAACAATTTTAACTTCAGAATAATAAGCTAAGAGCTAACAAGAAACAAAGATAATGAAACAACTTATCTACATGTATTTCTCTTTTTTACTTAACCCTCAAAGTTTTGTTGCTATTGACCAATGCTAAGTTTGCCAAAACCAAATAGATTTACTCAATGCTCTCAAAGTGATACCAATACTAACAACAAGATCAATCATATAATAGAGATTGCAAACTAAAATAAGGTGTGCAATATGTAAATGATAAAACTTCTCATTAATATTCCATAACGATAACTCACGCCAAGGGATACATAGATAACCAACTAAAGGAGAAATACTTCCACACTGCAACCATCTTATATGATAACTTCCCTACTCATGATATAACACTACTTGATAGTAAAAAGGTAAAAGATAGTGATGATGTGATACCGCGGCACTCCCCCCAAGCTTGGAACAAACCAAGGGGGTGCCAATACCAATGATGAATTACTCCTTCGGCGGTGGTGTTGATGAATTCTTCCCATCATCAGACTTCCAAGGAAGAGGCTCTCCATCAACAAACGACATCTTGGTCTCAGGAATCCTGAAACTAGCAGCATAGCTTATGTGTTTAAACCTGTTTTCATACTCACAGTTTTGATTCTGAACATCATAGAGTTGAGCTTGGAGTTTGTTGGTGGTGTCGTGAAGCGAGAGGATGTCGTCCCACAGCCTTGCAGTCTCCTTCTTGTGTCCATCAATAAGTTCAGACACAATCTTGTGGAAGATGTCCACTTCACGCTCAGCCATCTTCTTGTAGTTGAAGACCTCTTGCTCTAGTTTCTCCATCCTGTCTTCCAAGCTTACTTCTCCTTTAGGACCCTGGACATCTTTGATCTGCAACTCTCCATCTACGAGCAGCAATTCATTGGGGTGCATCTTCAGCTCGTTCATGTACGGGTTGACGACGTTGATGACGCGTCAAGCACACGTCCGTTGGGAACCCCAAGAGGAAGGTGTGATGCGTACAGCAGCAAGTTTTCCCTCAGTAAGAAACCAAGGTTATCGAACCAGTAGGAGCCAAGAAGCACGTTGAAGGTTGATGGCGGCGGAGTGTAGTGCGGCGCAACACCAGGGATTCCGGCGCCAACGTGGAACCTGCACAACACAACTAAAATACTTTGCCCCAACGTGACAGTGAGGTTGTCAATCTCACCGGCTTGCTGTAACAAAGGATTAGATGTATAGTGTGGATGATGATGTTTGCAGAAAACAGTAAGAACGAGTATTGCAGTAGATTGTATTCGATGTAAAGAATGGACCGGGGTCCACAGTTCACTAGTGGTGTCTCTCCGATAAGATATGGCATGTTGGGTGAACAAATTACAGTTGTGAAATTGACAAATAGAGATGGCATGACAATGCACATACATGTTATGATGAGTAGTGTGAAATTTAATTGGGCATTACGACAAAGTACATAGACCGCTATCCAGCATGCATCTATGCCTAAAAAGTCCACCTTCAGGTTAGCATCCGCACCCCTTCCAGTATTAAGTTGCAAACAACATACAATTGCATTAAGTATGGTGCGTAATGTAATCAACACAAATATCCTTAGACAAAGCATTGATGTTTTATCCCTAGTGGCAACAGCACATCCACAACCTTAGAACTTTCTGTCACTGTCCCAGATTTAATGGAGGCATGAACCCACTATCGAGCATAAATACTCCCTCTTGGAGTTGCAAGTAATGACTTGGCCAGAGCCTCTACTAATAACGGAGAGCATGCAAGATCATAAACAACACATAGATGATAGATTGATAATCAACATAACATAGTATTCCATATTCATCGGATCCCAACAAATGCAACATGTAGCATTACAAATAGATGATCTTAATCATGTTAGGCAGCTCACAAGATCCGACAATGATAGCACAATGAGGAGAAGACAACCATCTAGCTACTGCTATGGACCCATAGTCCAGGGGTGAACTACTCACACATCACTCCGGAGGCGATCATGGCGATGAAGAGTCCTCCGGGAGATGATTCCCCTCTCCGGCAGGGTGCCGGAGGCGATGTCCTGAATCCCCCGAGATGGGATTGGCGGCGGCGGCGTCTCTGGAAGGTTTTCCGTATCGTGGCTCTCGGTACTGGGGTTTTCTCGACGAAGGCTATATGTAGGCGGAAGGGTAGGTCAGGGGGCGCCACGAGGGGCCCACACGCTAGGGCCGCGCGGCCAGGGGGTAGGCCGCGCCGCCCTGTTGCGTGGCCACCTCGTCGCCCCACGTCGTTTCCCTTTCGGACTTCTGGAAGCTTCGTGGAAAAATAAGACCCTGGGCGTTGATTTCGTCCAATTCCGAGAATATTTCCTTACTAGGATTTCTGAAACCAAAAACAGCAGAAAACAGCAACTGGCTCTTTGGTATCTTGTTAATAGGTTAGTGCCGGAAAATGCATAAATATGACATAAAGTATGTATAAAACATGTGTGTATCATCATAAAACAAGCATGGAACATAAGAAATTATCGATATGTTGGAGACGTATCAGACGTCCTCAAAGAAGCTATCCTTCGGAGTTCCCGACGAAGACATGGTGGCTCTAGATCAAACAGATCCTGGCAGAAAACAGCTCGAAACAAAACACGACGAGAAAACGATATACGGACCTTCAGGGGTCCGGGGGATTATATAGAAGAAATTTTTACGACAGAAGGAAAGTACCAGGTCGAACCAGAGTCGGAGAGGGACAACGAGGGGCCCTCCTCATAGGGCGGCGTGGCCAGCCTGGGGCCCGCGCCGGCCTATGGGGGCACGCCCTCGTGCGTCTCCTCCACTCCGTTTCGATCTCGTAATTTTTCATATTTTCCAAAAACAGCAAAAACATTGTTCGGAAAGTTAAACGCGGACTTTTTATTACCAAGATCAAGTTACCTATTCAAAGTCGAACTCTGCAGAACTGTCAATTTGACCTTTGATGAAAGCTTCCGGGGTTACCACTCGAATAACATCAACATCTTCATTATAAGAATCTCCAGAGATATAATGCTTGAGTCTTTGTCCATTCACTACTTGTGTGGCATCGCCTTGCAGAGAACTAATTTTAATTGCCCCTGAGCGATACACCTCCACAATGACATATGGTCCTTCCCATTTTGAGAGCAATTTCCCTGCAAAAAATCTGAGACGAGACCGATACAATAGGACTTTATCCCCAACATTAAATTCTCTTTTGATAATTCTTCTATCATGCCATTTCTTAACTTTCTCTTTAAAGAGTTTAGCATTTTCATAAGCTTCACTTCTCCATTCATCTAGAGAACTCAATTGTAGCAATCTCTTCTTACCGGCAAGTTTAGGATCTTTATTTAGTTCTCTTACAGCCCAATAAGCTTTGTGCTCTAGTTCTAAAGGTAAATGACAAGCTTTCCCATAAACCATTTTATAAGGTGACATCCCCATAGGATTTTTATAAGCAGTTCTATAAGCCCATAGTGCTTCCTTCAATTTACTAGCCCAATTTTTCAAGATTTATTAACAGTCTTTTGCAAGATAGATTTAATCTCTCTATTTGTTAATTCTACCTGCCCACTAGTTTGAGGATGATAAGCGGAAGCAATCCTATGATTAATACCATATTTAGCAAGAGTTTTTCTAAAACCACCATGAATAAAATGAGAACCTCCATCAGTCATAAGATATCTAGGAACTCCAAATCTAGGAAAAATAATATCTAAAAGCATTCTTAAAGAGGTCTCACCATCAGCACTTTTTGTGGGTATGGCTTCCACCCATTTAGTAACATAATCAACAGCAACAAGTATATGAGTGTTACCTTCTGAAGAAGGAAAAGGTCCCATGAAGTCAAATCCCCAACAATCGAATGGTTCAATAACAAGAGTATAATTCATAGGAATTTCATTGCGTCTGGAGATATTACCAACCCTTTGACATTCATCACAAGATAAAATAAATTTCCTTGCATCTTTAAAGAGAGTTGGCCAATAAAAACCCGATTGTAGAACCTTTTGCGCGGTTCTATCTCCGGCGTGATGTCCTCCATAAGCACTACCATGGAATTTACTCAATATCTCTTGTTGTTCATATTCGGGAACACATCTTCGCATAATACCATCCACTCCTTCTTTATATAAGTGTGGGTCATCCCAAAAATAATGCCTCAAGTCATAAAAGAATTTCCTCCTTTGCTGAGCTGAAAAGGTTGGAGGCAAGTACTTGGAAACAATAAAGTTAGCATAATCGGCATACCAAGGACTATCTCGTGAGCTCACCTTTATTACAGCCAATTATTCATTTGGAAAACTATCATTAACAGGAACAGGATCATAAGCAAAATTTTCCAGTCTAGACAAATTATCAGCAATAGGATTATCAGCACCTTTCCTATCTATAATATGCAAATCGAATTCTTGCAAAAGAAGCACCCATCTAATAAGCCTTGGCTTAGCATCTTTCTTTTCCATAAGGTATCTAATTGCAGCATGATCAGTATGAATTGTAACTTTTGAATCAACAATATAAGGTCTAAACTTGTCACAAGCAAAGACTACAGCTAACAATTCTTTTTCTGTTGTAGCATAATTTCTTTGGGCAGCATCAAGAGTTTTACTAGCATAATGAATAACATTCAATTTTTTATCTATTCGCTGTCCAAGGACAACGCCTACAGCAAAATCACTAGCATCACACATAATTTCAAAAGGTAAATTCCAATCAGGAGGTTCAACTACAGGAGCAGTTGTTAAGTCTTTCTTTAGAGTTTCAAAAGCTTCCTTACAATCATCATCAAAAACAAAAGGTACATCTTTTTGAAGAAGATTAGTAAGAGGCTTTGAAATCTTAGAAATGTATTTAATAAATCTCCTATAAAACCCAGCATGACCAAGAACACTACGAATACCTTTAACATCCCTAGGATAGGGCATCTTCTCAATTGCTTCAACTTTAGCTCTATCAACTTCAATACCTCTCTCAGAAATTTTATGTCCCAATACAATTCCTTCATTAACCATAAAGTGACATTTCTCCCAATTAAGAACAAGGTTAGTTTCTTCACATCTCTGCAAAACTTTATCAAGGTTTCGCAAGCAATTGTCAAAAGAATTCCCATAGACAGAAAAATCATCCATGAATACCTCTACAATCTTCTCACAAAAGCCATGAAAAATAGCAGACATGCATCTTTGAAAAGTAGCAGGAGCATTACATAAACCAAAAGGCATACGCCTATAAGCATAAGTTCCATAGGGACAAGTGAAAGTGGTTTCCTCTTGATCCTTAGTTTTAACAGCAATTTGTGAAAACCCAGAATAACCATCAAGAAAGCAAAAATGAGTATTTTTAGACAACCTTTCTAACATTTGATCAATAAAAGGTAAAGGGTAATGATCTTTCTTAATAACTTTATTAACTTTTCGATAATCAATGCACATTCTATACCCTACAACTACTCTTTGAGGGATGAGCTCATCATTATCATTAGGCACAACAGTTATTCCTCCTTTCTTAGGAACACAATGCACAGGACTAACCCATCTACTATCAGCAATAGGATATATAATACCAGCTTCAAGAAGTTTTAATACCTCATTCCTTACCACATCCTTCATCTTAGGAATTAGACGACGCTGATGTTCAACAATAGGCTTTGCATCATCTTCCATATTAATGGCATGTTGGCAAATAGAAGGAGAAATCCCCTTCAAGTCATCAAGAGTGTAGCCAATATCTCCTCGGTGTTTCTTCAATATTTCCAATAACCTTTCTTCCCCGAACTCTGAAAGCTTAGAACTAATAATAACAGGATATATTTTCTTATCATCAATATGAGCATATTTAAGATTATCAGGCAATGGTTTTAAATCAAAAACAGGATCTTACTTTGGTGGTGGTGTTGTACCTAGATCTTCAACCGGCAAGCCATGTTTAAGAATAGGTTGACGAAGGAAAATTTCATCAAGCTCATTTCTTTCTTCCCTAAAGACTTCACTCTCACTATCCTCCAAATTTTACTGCAAAGGATTATTAGGAGCAAGAGCAATAGATGCACACTGTTCAACTCTAAAATCATTATTAGGCAAATCAGCTTTATAAGGAGTTTTGGCAAATTTAGAAAAATTAAACTCATAAGATTCACCAGCAAATTTAGTCACAATTTTCTCTTTCTTGCAATCTATAACAGCTCCACAAGTATTTAGAAAAGGTCTACCAAAAATAATAGGACAAGACTTACTAGCAGCAGAACCAAGTACCAAAAAGTCAGCAGGATATTTAATCTGACCACATAGAACTTCCACATCTCGAACAATACCGATTGGAGAGATAGTTTCTCTATTAGCTAGCCGAATAACCACATCAATATCTTCAAGTTCACAATAACCAATTTCATGCATGATCTCCATGTAAAGCTCATAAGGAATAGCACTAATACTTGCACCAATATCGCATAAACCGTAATAGCAATGATCACCAATTCTAACAGAGAGCATAGGAACACTAGTTTTCCTAGACTTATTAGGATGCGAAACAATATTAGAAGCATCTTCACAGAAAATAATATGACCATCTTCCACATTTTCAGTCACAAGATCTTTAACTATTGCAATAGCAGGTTCAACCTTTATTTGCTCTTCAAGTTCTATAGGTTTCTTTGCACTTTTATTAACCACACTATTTATAACAGAATACTCCTTCATTTTAGCAGGGAAAGGAGTTTTTTCAATATAAGCTTCAGGAAGAATATGATCAACAGTTTCAATTACAACACATTTATTTATAGATGAATCAATTTTATCTTTATATGGTTCATGATACTTATCAAAATTCTTCCTAGGCAATTCAAAATGAGAGGCAAAAGCTTTATAAAAATTTGCAACGACTTGAGAATCAAGACCATAAGTAGCACTCATATTACGAAATTTATCAGTATCCATTAAAGTTTCAATGCATTCATAATTATAATTTATACCTCACTCTCTATCTTTGTCGTTCTCCCATCCTTCAGTATTCTCCTGAATCCGATCAAGAAGGTCCCTTTTAAACTCTTCTTTGTTGCGTGTAAATGATCCAGAACAAGAAGTATCCAGCAAGGTTTTATCTTGAAAAGAAAGTCTTGCATAGAAATTATCAATGATGATATTACCAGGAAGCTCATGAATGGGGCATTTGAGCATTAAAGACTTCAATCTCCCCCATGCTTGGGCAATACTCTCGCCATCATGAGGCCAGAAATTATATATGCGGTTCCGGTCTTTGTGGATTTCACTTGGAGGATAGAATTTAGAATAAAATAGAGGCACAATATCCTTCCAATCAAGAGAATCCCCATTCTTCAGTAATTTATACCAATGCGCCGCTTTACCAGACATCGATATAGAGAATAGTTTCTTTGTGGTGACCCTGCATACCACTGCATGTTGTAGTATGCCAATCGTTGATATAACATTCACGAAGTACCATTCCGCAAATATTACATCCCTCAGAGTAGTACAACAGAACATAGCAGGTCCATAACTCATTCATTTATTATTACAAGCATAATGTACATATCATCTCGGAGCTCCTCTTGGGTCCTAAGAGGGATACTCCTGGGTTCGAGGCGAACCCAACTTAACTTATAATACATGAGTCTTACTAAGTTATACATTTATTCCCGCGAGCAGTAAAGTACTAAGAGTTCGTACTGCTCGGATACTACTACTACTTATCGGTCTAAGCTTGCTCTCCTCCGGAACCCTCCCCGGTTCCGTAGATAAGGTAGTCTACACCTTCGACACCTCCAGAGAGGTCTGGTTCTTCATAGCCGATGATGTCGGCTCCTCAGGGTTGTCGTTGTCCTCCTCTAGATGGTTCAGACAATCTAAGCAGGGGATTTAAGAGTGGTATGAGTACGAGCGTACTCAACAAGTTCATTATAGAAAAGAGGTGTTTAATGCACTAGCTACGATATTAGACCAGAAAGTCTAATACCAATGCAAGTTTTTATAAACATTTCTTCAAGAGGTTGCTTTTATTTCAAAGAACTATGTTCGTCAGCCTTCACCAGTTTACTAGAACTTCATGGAGCTCCTTTCCGGCCGCATTCGTAGTTCCATATCCCGGAACAGGGAGTGACAGGTAACGGTTCTTTACACTCTGCAGAGGTGTGTTGCTTTACCCATAAGAGATCTTAACCTTGGTGCCAACCGGGCAGCTTTCCCGTCCACACTTCCTTCGGTGTGAGGCCCGGTATAAGGTCATAGCCAATCATATTCCTCCGCCACCTCGCACACCCACCCTTTGTTGCAAACCCCGACCCTGGGTCCTTGTCGGTCCACTTACACCACTTAAGGACGGACCCCGACCACGACGATAGTCTGGGATCGAACCAAACTCCTTCGCCGGCAGCTGCAACCCATCATAGACCACATTACCGTGGGGAATTAGAAGGGGATCCCCACCCACCAATTGTTCCGCAAGCAGCAACCGCTACGGTAAGCAACAGCTATACCGTGGGGAATTACAAGGGGCTCCCCACCCACCAATTGCTCCGCAAGATACAACCGCTACGGTAAGCGCATCCGTTGATGTACAAGAGGTGGAAATACTATTGACTATTCCGTCCCACTCTAGATCTTATGGTTAACACGGTTATTACGGCACAAGAATCACTGGACGACATTTGTTGTTTAATCCTAGATGGATATAAACCCTTGCAATGGAACCTCCACCATATCAACACAATCCATGGTTCCATTGCCCACCACATAGTCTTATTCATAGTTATGAAAATAGTGGTTTTGCTTTTTATGCAATAGTGATAAACATAGTACTTTGCAAGTAATTTGGTAAAAATACTCAAATGACATGAGCAAGCGTTGAACTTGCCTGAACACTACAAAGTGTTGCAGTTGGATGGTGTGGACTGACCCTTGTCCTCTGTTGCTGAAAAATAGCATCATTGTCCGATAAGGGCAATGGTTAAAGAAGCATTGATGCATGATTCCAGTTTTAGGGTTTGTTCCCCCTTCCGATGTCTTTATTATTTCATGTGAGAGGTTAATACTAAGAATCACTTAGGGATACTCTTTTTAGGGCAAAATACAACCTTGAAATGTTGTCAAGGTGTTTTTTAAAGTCCAAAAGAATTTATGGACTTATTTTCATTATTGAAAATAAAATGTGTGATTTAAATGATTATTTAAATCATCAAGTTTGAACTTATTTTTGTTTAACTTCAAAAATTCCATTTCATATTTTATTATGATAGAGTTTTTTATACTGAGTGGTTTTCATATTTTTAATTATTTTTTAGAGCTGTTATGTATTTTCAAAGTTTCTGTATTATTAAAGAAATGTGAAATGGCAGTTTTGCCCCTGGGCCCACCTGTCGGTGTAACCCAGTGGGGTTAGGTCGAACCGACCCACCTGGTCCGGCTCGACCAGCCTCACTCCTCTCTCTCTCTCTCGCGCGTCCGAAACCCTAACCCTAATCCCCTCTCTGGCGACCTACGTCGCCCAAGCCGTCGCCGCTCGATTCCGGCGAGCTCCGTCGGACTTGGCCCTCGCCATGGGGCGCAATCGACGCGGCGCTTGACGGCGCGTCGATCTATCCGCGTCGATCTGGAGCAAGCGCTGCTCCCTCTCGTCCTCGACCCCCTTCGCGGCGGCTAGGGTTACGGGATCGTGGCGATCCCGCTGCTCCCAGGGTTCCAGGCGCGATGGCACCACCGTGGGCCTCACCGCGGTGGTGTGGGGCGCTGCGGCGCTTGTCGGATTATGGCCTGGCCTGGCCAGGTGCTACCGAGCACTCGGCACGCGCCGCCGTGGCCGCCATGGCCGCATCTGCTTGATTGCTCGCCCCAGGTACGTGCGCCACCCTTCTCTCTCACTCTCATGTGCTTGTTCTTCTTCCTCCTCCTCTAGTTCTGGCCACGGCTGCTCCACCTCGTGGAGAAGCTTGCCGTGCCCATGCTCGATGTGCAAGCGTTTGCTGCTGTGCTGTTGTTGTGCTAGTTGTTGTGCTGCTACTGCTATGTTGTTCATACTGTTGGGCTCCACTGGCCTTGGCCATTGTTGCCATGGCCATGCCAGTGCTCATGCTCCTGCTGTGTGCAACCCTGACATGCCTCTGTGCAAGAATTTCTAGTCTAAGTGCTTGTTATTCTTGCATTTCTTGTCTAATTCTATCTCTGTGCCTCTGTTCTTGTTAATAAGCTTGCCTGATACTCAAGTGTATTCATGTATATTGCCCTGGCTTGATTACAGTGTGTAGTTCTTGCAATTTTGCAAGTGCCAGAGCAATTGTGTGCTAATTCTTGTGCTCAATTCATGATTATGCTCAATTGAGCATTACTGTGGGCTTATCAGTGTTATTCAGTGATGAATTGATATGTGCTTTGCTTGTGTATTATGATCCAGTGGTTCATCAAGCATTTGATGTGCTACTGGATATATTCATAAGGTTATTATTTCAGTTATCTATTGATTCAGTAATGACATGGTTGGATTTATTCAGTGGCTGGTTGATTCCTGTTACTGTACTTGGTTGTGGCAATCTGTAGCAAGAGCTAGTGGTGCTCTGATGATCAATTGATCAATACTTGCTTGTGACTAATTGTGTGCTCCTCTCTGTGACTCACTGGTGCTCATCCAGTGCTGTGTGTGCTTCATACAGGCTTAGCCTGTGTGTGCTGGTGCTTGCACAAGCATCAGTGGATGCTTGCAATGATCCATTGGATCATCTGCAAGGCTCTGTGCATCAGTAGCTTATCTGTTTCATTTATCTGTTTATTTTTCCTTGATAAATGGATAAATGATGTGAACTGTGACACAGTGATGATCATATCAATTAAATTAGCTAGGGCTAGCTGGATGACAACCTCTGGTTGGTACCCTAGCCCTCTACTGAATCCAAATGGATAATGATGTGTGGTTTCTTGTGCTAGCTTAGGGTTGAGGTGGCCCTGGCAGCACTTGTGATGCTGTCATGGTTGCTCCCCTCTCTGTGACTTGCTTTGGTTGGTGATTGTTTGCTGGAATGGAACAGCTGTTCACTGGCTTGATCCAATATTGGACTTCCTGTGGCTTTTGATGTTGACAAAATATATAGACAAGGAATTGTCTATAGTCAGATGGCATAGTTAGCTGTAGGTGCTAAGTGTGTGGGCTAGGCTAGCTGTGACTTCATCCCTTGCTAGATTTCTTGAGTTATGCACTGATTTGCATAACTGATGTTCCCATAGGATGATTGCCTAGTGGTCTTACCCATATTTGCTTGCACCAAATGGCTTTACAGCCAGATGATGACACAAACAGGGTATTCTACCCTTCTGTGCTTCTGTGATGCATTGGATGCTTATTTATGAGCAAAACTTGGTTTTGCTCAGGTTGATTTGGTTTATACCTCACTCCAGCTCCTAGATGGTTTTGTTGTTGTAGAGGATTGCTTCTATGTTGATCTTATGCTTGCCCTGCTCCTCCTTGCAAGCCTGTGATGCTTGAGTTGGTCCTGTGGTGATTTTGGACAGGTTGAACAGCAGTGCTGTTCTTCCTGTTCTTGTGTTCTTGCTATCTGGTGACTTACCAAGCTGCTTGTTGATAAATTGCTGGTTCTGGCGGTGGAAAAGGTTTTATGTGAACCTTGCTTTGCTCTCCTGGTCGACAACAAGGCCTGGCACCCTTGGTGACTCACTACTGGTGTGTGTGTGTTGTGCTACATGCACACTGCCTGGTGAGCAGGCTGGCTGTGTGTGTGTACCAGATGCTTGGTATCCGGTTTGTACTTGGCTTTGAGCAGATCAGCTCGGCAGAGCTGTGAGCATATCCCTTCATTTGCCATTTTTCTTCTAACCTGCCAAGTGGCTTTGCCACTTGGCATAACTCTTGCTTTGTTGTGTTTGTGTGCAGGGATCCAAGGTGATGATCAAGTGAAGATGAAAATCTTCAGGCTCAAGCATCATATGAAGATTAGCTTGTAGTTTTAGGATAGATCAATACATTGTACTTTTCTTTTCTTTTCTTTTTCTATTTTGCCAATTCTTGTAATGTTTTGTAATATTCTTTTATTTCAATTGTGAATATCGTAAAGACAATGTATATTGTTTGTTAATCAATAAAGCTCAAGGTTTTCTCTAATGAGCTTTACTTATTATTTGTATTGTTTATATTGTGTGTTATTTATAATTCACTTAATGAATTTCCTCACAATTGAATTATGAGATATTTATTTAATGTTTGAATTTGAAATTCAAATTCAACTTAGGTTTGAATTCAATCATGCAACTTAAATTTGAATTCAATCATGCAACTTAAGTTTGTGATGCAATAACTCTTCTCTCTTCTCAAAACCCTAATTTAGTTGAATAAGGAACGAGTTTGTCGCACTCTCGAAACCCTAACCCTGTAAGATGTCGAGAGAGAAACTTGTCCCCCTTCGATGCAGTTTTGTTTTAAAAGCGCGAAATTTCCCCAGAATTTACGATGCAATGCACATCCCTTTCTAAAATCTACCCCTCGATCGTCTCTAAACCTGGGACATTACAGCCTTTCCCCCTTAAAGAAAACTTCGTCCCGAAGTTGTGGTTGTAATACCTGAAGAGTTCGGGGTATGTTTTCCTCAGGTCTTCCTCCTTTTCCCAGGTGGCTTCCCTCTCGGGGTGATGTTTCCATTGTATCTTGCAGTACTTAATAGCTCGATTCCTGAGTTGTTTCCAGTTCTCCTCGAGAATCTTCGCTGGCTTCTCGATGTATGTCAAATCTGGTTGTAACTCGAGCTCATCATGTGATACTGGCTCATCTGGGGTTTTTAAGCATTTCCTGAGTTGCGACACATGGAATATGTTGTGAACTTGTGCTAACCTTCCTGGTAGTTCCAATTCAAAGGCTAATACTCGGTTTTGGCTCAGTATCTTGAAAGGTCCGATGTATCTAGGGCTTAACTTCCCTTTTACTCCAAATCTCTGAAGACCTTTCATCGGGCTTACCTTAAGATATACCATGTCTCCAACTTGTGGCTCCCATGTCCTTCTCTTTTGGTCGGCATACCTCTTCTGTCGACTTTGAGCTATCTTAAGCCTATCTATTATAATGTCAATGATTTGTTGTTTTTCCTTGACATAATCAGGATTGAACTCCTTGCTTGATCCTGCCTCATACCAGCAGATTGGTGATCTACACTTCCGTCCATACAGAGCTTCGAATGGTGCCATCTTGATGCTGCTTTGATAGCTGTTATTGTATGGAAACTCTGCTAGTGGCAAGTTCTCCTCCCATGATCCTCCGAAGTCTAGGGCACGAGCCCTAAGCATATCCTCTAATATCTGGTTTGTTCTCTCTGTTTGTCCACCTGTCTGAGGATGATAGGCGGTACTATAGTCCAACTTGGATCCTAAAGCTTCATGTAGTTGCTTCCAAAATGCTGATGTGAACACGGATCCTCGATCTGACACTATCTTCTTGGGCACTCCATGTTTACTCACGATCTCTTTGATGTAAAGATCGATGAGTTTTTCTCCTTTATCCTGCTGATTTTCCGCTAAGAAGTGTGCGCTTTTCGTCAACCGGTCCACGATTACCCATATCATATCCTTCTTTTTATTGGTCATGGGTAGTTCGGTGATGAAATCCATTCCTATTTCTTCCCATTTCCATTCTGGGATTGGTAAAGGTTGTAATTTTCCTGCCGGACTTTGATGTTCAGCCTTCACTCTTTGGAAGGTATGGCATTTCGCCATGTATTGTGCTATCTCTCTCTTCATATTATTCCACCAGAATAACTCCTTGAGATCCATGTACATCTTTGTACTTCCCGGATGTATGGAATATGGTGTTTGATGGGCTTCCCGGATTATTACTTCCTTGATCTCAGCAATATCCGGAACGCAAATCCTCTTCTGAAACCATAGTGATCCTAATTCTCCGCGGTGGAATTCTGATGGTCTTCCTTCATCAATTCTTCTCATCTCCTCTACAATGAATGGATCGTCCAATTGACCCATCATTATCTCATTCTTTAAGTTAACATTTAGCTCATCGGCTACTTGTAAAGCCGATAGCCCTTCATGAGCCTCTTTCTCCCAAAGTTGTATTTGGGCTTGGCTTATTTCCTTCCTCAACTCTGGTGATAACTCTTATTCCACTCCTCCAGTGATCTTCCTACTCAAGGCATCTGCTACTACATTAGCCTTTCCTGGAGTATAATTGATGGTCAAATCATAATCCTTGATTAGTTCAAGCCATCTTTTCTGCCTCATATTGAGTTCCTTCTGAGTGAAGAAGTATTGAGACTCTTATGATTCGTGTAGAGTTCACACTTGGCTCCATAGAGAAAATGTCTCCAAGTTTTAAGTGCAAATACGACTGCTGCTAGTTCTAAATCATGTGTTGGATAGTTCACTTCATGAGGTCTGAGTAGCCTCGATCCATAAGATAATACTTTCCGATCTTGCATGAGTATGCAACCCAATCCATGTTTGGATGCGTCACAGTACACGGTGTAATCCTTGCCAACTTCCGGAACTGTTAACACCGGTGCCGTCGTGAGTTTCTCTTTCAGAGTTTGAAAACTCTTCTCACACTCATCAGTCCACACAAATGGTGTGTTCTTTCTCAACAGCTTCGTCATTGGTCCTGCTATCTTGGAGAATCCTTCAATGAATCTCCGATAGTATCCTGCCATTCCTAGGAATCCTCGGATTTCCTTGACAGTCTTGGGTGCTCCCCCAATCTAAAACTGCCGCTACCTTGCTCGGGTTAACAGCTATTCCATCCTTGCTAATGACATGACCAAGAAATTCCACTTGATCTAGCCAAAATTCACACTTGCTGAATGATACGTCTCCAACGTATCGATAATTTCTTATGTTCCATGCTTGTTTTATGACAATACCTACATGTTTTATACATACTTTATGTCATATTTATGCATTTTCCGGCACTAACCTATTAACGAGATGCCGAAGAGCCGATTCTTTGTTTTACTGCTGTTTTTGGTTTCAGAAATCCTAGTAAGGAAATATTCTCGGAATTGGACGAAATCAACGCCCAGGATCTTATTTTTCCACGAAGCTTCCAGAACACCGGGGGAGATACGAAGTGGGGCGACGAGGCGACGCCACACTAGGGCGGCGCGACCCAGGCCCTGGCCGCGCGGCCCTAGCGTGTGGGCCCCTCGTGGCGCCCCCTGACCTACCATTCCGCCTACATAAGCCTTCGTTGATAATAGTTCCAGTACCGAGAGCCACGATACGGAAAACATTCCAGAGACGCCGCCGCCGCCAATCCCATCTCGGGGGATTCAGGAGATCGCCTCCGGCACCCTGACGGAGAGGGGAATCATCTCCCGGAGGACTCTTCACCGCCATGGTCACCTCCGGAGTGATGTGTGAGTAGTTCACCCCTGGACTATGGGTCCATAGAAGTAGCTAGATGGTCGTCTTCTCCTAATTGTGCTATCATTGTTGGATCTTGTGAGCTGCCTAACATGATCAAGATCATCTATTTGTAATGCTACATGTTGCGTTTGTTGGGATCCGATGAATAATAAATGCTATGTTATGTTGATTATCAATCTATCATCTATGTGTTGTTTATGATCTTGCATGCTCTCCGTTATTAGTAGAGGCTCTAGCCAAGTCGTTACTTGTAACTCCAAGAGGGAGTATTTATGCTCGATAGTGGGTTCATGCCTCCATTAAATCGTGACGAGTGATGTAAAGTTCTAAGGTTGTGGATGTGCTGTTGCCACTAGGGATAAAACATCAATGCTATGTCTAAGGATGTATTTGTTGATTACATTACGCACCATACTTAATGCAATTGTCTGTTGTTTGCAACTTAATACTGGAGGGGGTTCGGATGATAACCTGAAGGTGGACTTTTTAGGCATAGATGCATGCTGGATAGCGGTCTATGTACTTTGTCGTAATGCCCAATTGAATTTCACACTACTCATCATAACATGTATGTGCATGGTCATGCCCTCTTTATTTGTCAATTGCCCAACTGTAATTTGTTCACCCAACATGCTATTTATCTTATGGGAGAGACACCACTAGTGGACTGTGGACCCCGGTCCATTCTTTTACATCGAATACAATCTACTTCAATACTCGTTCAACTGTTTTCTGCAAACATCATCATCCACACTATACATCTAATCCTTTGTTACAGCAAGCCAGTGAGATTGACAACCTCACTGTCACGTTGGGGCAAAGTAATTTGGTTGTGTTGTGCAGGTTCCACGTTGGCACCGGAATCCCTGGTGTTGCGCCGCACTACACACCGCCGCCATCAACCTTCAACGTGCTTCTTGGCTCCTACTGGTTCGATAAACCTTGGTTTCTTACTGAGGGAAAACTTGTCGCTGTACGCATCACACCTTCCTCTTGGGGTTCCCAACGGACGCGTGCTGGACGCGTATCAAGCTCTTTTTCTGGCGCCGTTGCCGGGGAGATCAAGACACGCTGCAAGGGGAGTCTCCACTTCCAATCTCTTTACTTTGTTTTTGTCTTGCTTTATTTTATTTACTACTTTGTTTGCTGCATTATATCAAAATACAAAAAAATTAGTTGCTAGCTTTACTTTATTTACTGTCTTGTTTGCAATCTCCATATTAAAAACACAAAAAATTAGTTACTTGCATTTACTTTACTTATTTCATCATGCTTCCTCCTAAGTTTACTCTTAAAGATATACCGGTAGGACAAGGGTCTATAATTGATAATATAGAAGAATTTTTCACCCATGTTAGTATGCATGAAGATCTTGAAGATATACCCCTGGCAAAAACTGTCCCTACCTATGAAAGTGCCTCTGCCTGTTTGGTACGCATGATAGAAACTAGATTTATTAATCTCAACCACATGATACAACACATGTTTCTTACACTTTCTGATATGGAGAGGGGATAAAAGAGAGATTTTGTTTTAAAAGTCCTTGTTCGAGAATTTGAAGATATAGCTAAAGAAGCTAGAAAAGTTTTTATTAAGCATAAGAGGCTTGGTATGTTCACCGATTTTAAAAGAACACTTGAAAAGATGGACATGGATAGAGTAAGGTACACTAATAATGTTAATGATGGTGGAGAGATTAAAGCACCAATACCTTGCAAGCTCCTAGGAATGCATGAAGCTCTAGAAGATAATTATGCTTGGCTTGTCCCTGAAAATTTGTTTGATGAGAATAGCAAGCCTAAGACTAATGAAAAGGGAGCCTCTGAAACTTACATAGATAAGATACAATGCATAGTTGAGAAAACTCCAAACCCCGCTGTTGATGCATCATCTCTTGACAACACTTGATACACACTTTCTGCGTAGCTGAAAGGCGTTAAAGAAAAGCGCTTATGGGAGACAACCCATGATTTTACTACAACACTTTTGTTTTATATTTGAGTCTTGGAAGTTGTTACTACTGTAGCAACCTCTCCTTATCTTAATTTTGTTGCATTGTTGTGCCAAGTAAAATCTTTGATAGTAAGGTTCATACTAGATTTGGATTACTGCGCAGAAACAGATTTCTTGCTGTCACGAATTTGAGCAGTAGGCTCTGTAGGTAACTCAGAAAATTCTGCCAATTTACGTGAGTGATCCTCAGATATGTATGCAACTTTCATTAAATTTGAGCATTTTCATTTGAGCAAGTCTGGTGCACCTAAAAAATTCGTCTTTACGGACTGTTCTGTTTTGACAGATTCTGCCTTTTATTTCGCATTGCCTGTTATGCTATGCTTGATGGATTTCTTTATTCCATTAACTTTCAGAAGCTTTGTGCAATGTCCAGAAGTGTTAAGAATGATTATGTCACCTCTGAACATGTGAATTTTGATTATGCACTAACCCTCTAATGAGTTGTTTTGAGTTTGGTGTGGAGGAAGTTTTCAAGGATCAAGAGAGGAGGATGATACAATATGATCAAGGAGAGTGAAAGCTCTAAGCTTGGGGATGCCCCGGTGGTTCATCCCTGCATATTTCAAGAAGACTCAAGCATCTAAGCTTGGGGATGCCCAAGGCATCCCCTTCTTCATCGACAACATTATCAGGTTCCTCTAGTGAAACTATATTTTTATTCCATCACATCTTATGTGCTTTACTTGGAGCGTCTGTTTGTTTTGTTTTTGTTTTGTTTGAATAAAGTTGGATCCTAGCATTCATTGTGTGGGAGAGAGACACACTCCGCTGTTGCATATGGGCAAATATGTCCTTAGGCTTTACTCATAATGTTCATGGCGAAGGTTAAAACTGCTTCGTTAATTGTTATATGGTTGGAAACGGGAAATGCTACATGTGGTAATTGGTAGAATGTCTTGAATAATTTGATACTTGGCAATTGTTGTGCTCATAAAGATCATGTTTAAGCTCTTGCATCATATACTTTGCACCCATTAATGAAGAAATACATAGAGCTTGCTAAAATTTGGTTTGCATGATTGGTCTCTCTAAAGTATAGATATTTTCTAGTAAGGGTTTGAGCAACAAGGATGACAGTGTAGAGTCTTATAATGCTTGCAATATTTTTTTATGTGAGTTTTGCTGTACCGGTTCATACTTGTGTTTGCTTCAAATAACCTTGCTAGCCTAAGCCTTGTATTGAGAGGGATTACTTCTCGTGCATCCAAATCCTTGAGCCAATAACTATGCCATTTGTGTCCACCATACCTACCTACTACATGGTATTTCTCTGCCATTCCAAAGTAAATTGCTTGAGTGCTACCTTTAAATTTCTATCCTTTGTCTTTGCAATATATATCTCATGGGACAAATAGCCTAAAAACTATTGTGGTATTGAATATGTACTTATGTATCTTATTTCTTATTAAGTTGCTTGTTGTGCGATAACCATGTTCCTGGGGACGCCATCAACTACCCTTTGTTGAATATCATGTGAGTTGCTATGCATGTTCGTCTTGTCTGAAGTAAGGGTGATTTATCATGAGTTGAATGGTTTGAGCATGCATATTGTTAGAGAAGAACATTGGGCCGCTAACTAAAGCCATGATCCATGGTGGAAGTTTCAGTTTTGGACAACAATCCTCAATCTCTTATGAGAATATTATTTGTTGTTGAATGCTTATGCATTAAAAGAGGAGTCCATTATCTGTTGTCTATGTTGTCCCGGTATGGATGTCTAAGTTGAGAAAATCAAAAGCGAGAAATCCAATGCGAGCTTTCTCCTTGGACCTTTGTACAGGCGGCATAGAGGTACCCCTTTGTGATACTTGGTTAAAACATATGTATTGAAGTGATAATCCATGTTAATCCGAGCTAATTAGGACAAGGTGCGGGCACTATTGGTAATCTATGCATGAGGCTTGCAACTTGTAAGATATAATTTACATAATACATATGCTTTATTACTACCGTTGACAAAATTGTTTCTTGTTTTTAAAATAAAAGCTCTAGCACAAATATAGCAATCCATGCTTCCCTCTGCGAAGGGCCTTTCTTCTACTTTTATGTTGAGTCAGTTTACCTATTTCCTTCCATCTCAAGAAGCAAACACTTGTGTTAACTTATGTTGACAACTATCCATGAGATATACATGTTACAAGTTGAAAGCAACCGCTGAAACTTAATCTTCCTTTGTGTTGCTTCAATGCCTTTACTTTGAATTTACTGCTTTATGAGTTAACTCTTATGCAAGACTTATTGATGCTTGTCTTGAAAGTACTATTCATGAAAAGTCTTTGCTATATGATTCAGTTGTAACCATTGTCTTTACCATTGCTTCGAATCGCTGCATTCATTACATGTGATTTACAATAGTATTGATCAAGATTATGATAGCATGTCACTTCAGAAATTATCTTTGTTATCGTTTACCTACTCGGGACGAGTAGGAACTAAGCTTGGGGATGCTGATACGTCTCCAACGTATCGATAATTTCTTATGTTCCATGCTTGTTTTATGAAAATACCTACATGTTTTATACATACTTTATGTCATATTTATGCATTTTCCAGCACTAACCTATTAACGAGATGACGAAGAGCCAGTTGTTGTTTTCTGCTGTTTTTGGTTTCAGAAATCCTAGTAAGGAAATATTCTCGGAATTGGACGAAATCAACGCCCAGGATCTTATTTTTTCACGAAGCTTCCAGAACACCGGGGGAGATACGAAGTGGGGCGACGAGGCGACGCCACACTAGGGCGGCGCGGCCCAGGCCCTGGCCGCGCGGCCCTAGCGTGTGGGCCCCTCGTGGTGCCCCCTGACCTACCATTCCGCCTACATAAGCCTTCGTCGATAATAGTTCCAGTACCGAGAGCCACGATACGGAAAACCTTCCAGAGACGCCGCCGCCGCCAATCCCATCTCGGGGGATTCAGGAGATCGCCTCCGGCACCCTGCCGGAGAGGGGAATCATCTCCCAGAGGGCTCTTCACCGCCATGGTCGCCTCCGGAGTGATGTGTGAGTAGTTCACCCCTGGACTATGGGTCCATAGCAGTAGCTAGATGGTCGTCTTCTCCTAATTGTGCTATCATTGTTGGATCTTGTGAGCTGCCTAACATGATCAAGATCATCTATTTGTAATGCTACATGTTGCGTTTGTTGGGATCCGATGAATAATGAATGCTATGTTATGTTGATTATCAATCTATCATCTATGTGTTGTTTATGATCTTGCATGCTCTCCGTTATTAGTAGAGGCTCTGGCCAAGTCGTTACTTGTAACTCCAAGAGGGAGTATTTATGCTCGATAGTGGGTTCATGCCTCCATTAAATCTGGGACAGTGACAGAAAGTTCTAAGGTTGTGGATGTGTTGTTGCCAGTAGGGATAAAACATCAATGCTATGTCTAAGGATGTATTTGTTGATTACATTACGCACCATACTTAATGCAATTGTCTGTTGTTTGCAACTTAATACTAGAGGGGGTTCGGATGATAACCTGAAGGTGGACTTTTTAGGCATAGATGCATGCTGGATAGCGGTCTATGTACTTTGTCGTAATGCCCAATTGAATTTCACACTACTCATCATAACATGTATGTGCATGGTCATGCCCTCTTTATTTGTCAATTGCCCAAATGTAATTTGTTCACCCAACATGCTATTTATCTTATGGGAGAGACACCACTAGTGAACTGTGGACCCCGGTACATTCTTTTACATCGAATACAATCTACTGCAATACTAGTTCTACTGTTTTCTGCAAACATCATCATCCACACTATACATCTAATCCTTTGTTACAGCAAGCCAGTGAGATTGACAACCTCACTGTCACGTTGGGGCAAAGTAATTTGGTTGTGTTGTGCAGGTTCCACGTTGGCACCGGAATCCCTGGTGTTGCGCCGCACTACACTCCGCCGCCATCAACCTTCAACGTGCTTCTTGGCTCCTACTGGTTCGATAAACCTTGGTTTCTTACTGAGGGAAAACTTGCCGCTGTACGCATCACACCTTCCTCTTGGGGTTCCCAACGGACGCGTGATGTACGCGTATCACTGAACTTGGCATAGAGTTGATGTTCTCTTAGTGTTTGCAGCACTAATCTCAGATGTTCAGCATGTTCAGTTTTATCTTTGGAGTATATCAAGATATCATCGATGAATACGATGACAAACTTGTCTAGATATGGCATGAAGATCTTATTCATAAGATTCATGAAAATTGCTGGGGCATTGGTTAAACCAAAAGGCACTACAAGGTATTCACGATGTCCATACCTTGAGACAAAGGCTGTTTTCGGAACGTCTTCCTTCTTGATCTTTATCTGATGATAACCGGACCTTAGATCAATCTTGGAAAAGACTCCCGCGCCTCTAACTTGATCAAATAGATCTTGTATTCTAGGAAGTGGATACTTGTTCTTGATAGTAACATTATTCAAATTCCTGTAGTCTCCGCACATCCTTCTACCTCCATCTCTTTTATCCACGAAGATCACAGGTGATCCCCATGGTGAAATACTCTCCTGTATGAATCCTTTCTGTTCCAAGTCATCCAATCGCTCCTTGAGCTCTTTCAACTCCTTAGGCCCCACCTTGTATGGTGCTTTAGCAATCGGAGCTGTTCCTGGAATTAGGTCGATAGTAAATTCTATCTCCCTATCTGGTGGCATTCCAGGTAATTCCTTAGGAAACACATCCTGGAATTCATTCACTACCGGTATATCCTCCAACTTCACCTCCTTCATGCTGTTCAGCTGTAGCTCGACTTTGATCTGTGTATGCTTGTCTCCTTGGTAGATCATTCTACTTCCATCGGAGCTTTTCAGGGACACAGTCTTATTCACACAGTCGATCAATGGTCCGTTGGCTTCTAACCAGTTCATACCAAGAATGACATCAATGTCCTTCATCGTTAAAATGAACAGGTCTGCGTCAAACGCGCATTTATTGATCATGATGACTTGTTTTTGTTTGGTATGGGTTACTACTATCGTTCCCCCCGCGGAAAGTATGGTTATGGGTGTATCTAACTTAGTGCAACTAATCCCATGTTTGATGATGAATTGTTGAGAAATGAATGATGTAGTTGCACCAGTATCAAAAAGTACTTTGCCAGGATGAGTAAGTATCTGGAGCGTACCTATCACTGCCTGATCAGAGTTAACCACCTTCTCCAAGCTGGTGCAGTTTAACTTGCCGAAGGGTTTCTTGTTCTTCCAATTCCCTCTGGTGTTTCCTCCACGGCTTCCTCCTCCTGACTGACCTCCTCCATTCTTATTTTTAGGGCAATCCTTCATCATGTGCCCCTCCTGGCGGCACCCAAAGCATATTATCTTGGGTTTCCTGCAATCTTGTGAAAGATGCCCTCTGAATCCACAAATGCGGCAAACGATCTGGTTTGCGGCTTGGGATCCTTGGTTCCTCCTATTATTGTTGTTGTTGTTGTTGTTGTTGTTGTTGTTGTTGTTGTTGTTGTTGTTGTTGTACCTTGGTTTGAAACTCAAGCCAGTATTAGGCTTGTTACTAACATACCTCTTAGGCTCAAACTTGGCCTTCTTCCTTTTCTCATCTTGCAGCTGCTTGAAGTCATCTTCAAGAGTGATGGTTGCATCCACCAACTATTGGAACTCGGTCGCTCTCATCATTCTAAGCTGAACCTTGAACTGGGGATTTAATCCCCGCATGAACCTCTTTTTCTTCTTGTCCTCGGTGTTGACCTCCTCAACAGCATACCGGGACAGCTTTGAAAACTCCCTGACATAAGTCAGGATGGCCTTATCCTTTTGCTCGAGACTTTCAAACTCTCGACACTTCAACTCCACAATGCTTTCAGGGACATTGGATTCCCTGAACTTCCTATTGAACTCCTCCCAGGTGAATACCTTCTCAGCCGGATAAACGGCTACTATATTGTCCCACCATGATGTGGCAGGTCCACACAACAAGTGTGTTGCATATCTGACCTTCTCCAGGTCATTGCATCCAACGGTGTTGAGCTTTCGCTCCGTGTCCATCAGCCAATCCTCCGCGTCCATAGGCTCGGGCGCGTATGCGAAGGATATTTGTTTTGTGTTCTGGAAGTCTGACAGAGTGACTCCCTGATTATCAGGTCTCTCCACCTTGTTCTGTTGAAGCAGCTCCTGGAAGAACATGTTCTGCTGCTCCAACGTTATACGTTGCCTTTCCTCCAACATTTGCATGTATTGGAGGAAGTTCTACTGCGTCATGGGTGGTGGTGGTGGAAATTGATTTCTGGCTGCTTCATCAGCTTCTTCCTTCTGCTTAGCCTCGCGCTCCATGCGCTGCGCTTCACTCTCCTCACCTACCGATCCCGACATATCCCCCTAGTTCTGCAACACAAAGTGATACTCATAATTACTCCATGCGCAAGTTTTCTGAGCTCAACTTTTTGCACAGAACTAGTCACGCAATGGAAATCAAGAAGCAAATCCAAATCATTCAAAACATATACCATGTATATACATACTTAAGTGGTTTTATTACAATACTCAGTGACGATGTGAGTATGCAAACTCACTTATTGAAGTATATGTACAAATTTCTACAAATATTACACACTACAATACATGTGGTACTATTGTATTGTAGTCTCGCCTCCCTTGGTGGTCTCTAGTCGTGCTTCACTCCCGGTACATCCCAGGCTTCCATCAGGTCGAACGTGTCGTCCTCCTGATAGAATCTGGAACGTAGGGTCTTCCCGTCGGCTGGTAGTCGGAATCAGAGGATGATCCGAGGGAGAAATCTGTGTTCATGAATTGATTATTCCAAACATCATAATCCACCCATCGGGTATACTCCCCTGTGACTCCGCCATAGGTATTACCTCCATCAGTATCTGACTCAATCAGTATAGGGTACTCTTCATAGTCACCCCTATTATACTGATCTCCCTGGAACTGGTTTGTGGCGTCCTCATTCATCTCCGCATTATTTCTGACTGAATTGCCAGAATTTCCCGTGTCTGACCCCCAACGCCAACCTGTTGAGTTCTCTATAGGAGTCTCGGAACGCTGATGGTTTCCGGATTCCTCTCCACCCTCATATTCTCCACGGGAACTACTAGGATAGTACCTAGGTGTAATGGGTGTGGTTTCTAGTTCGGGATGGTCAATACTAATGTAATCACCAGCTGAGTAAATTGGTGTGTGCACTTCATTCTCCATTGATTCCTTCCCCTTAGTCTCCTCCTTGGGTTCAGTGAACTCCTCTAGCATTGTATCAATTGCCCCCGACAGATGTCGGTTCAACTGAAAGAACAATGACAGTAAGTTGTGGCTATTGTCCATGTACTTAGCGGCTTCTGCTGGTTTGCGTTTTGCAAATTTGAAGTGGTTAAGCATAGGATCATCTTCCTCCTCCATACGAGGAATGCGTGAGAATTCGGAACCCATAAGCTATTTCGTCTTATGCTCCCGAATATCAGTGATAGCTCTCATAATGGCTATGTGGTAGGCTGTTTGGGTAGTTCTAGCCTCACCTGCTGGCATCACTATGCTCATTCCTAGGGATTCTGGAAGTCTTAGTCCTACCCTACACTTCGCCAATACAGTACCATCGTAGTACATGTATTTCTTTACTTGGATCTGGGGATCACACCCAAATTCAAGTAACATGGCACGAAGAATATCTGTGAGTCCTCCTTCATATTCACTCAGTGTTGAATCCATCACTTTCACGTTTCGTCCCGGACGTGAACTTGCCATAGTTGGCTGTAGAATAGAAAGAATATAAGATTAGTAATAATGCATCATAATAGAGATAATAAAGAATTATTGCACTAAAAGATATGATTGTTTTATTCTCAAGTGAATATACACCATATTTTTTAGAGAATTCTTTACTAATCCTATTTGACTCCTAACGTTCGGTCCCATTTACTAGGTTCGAACCTAAGGTCAAAGCTTTTGCTCTGATACCAACTGTGGTGACCCTGCATACCACTACATGTTGTAGTATGCCAGTCGTTGATATAACATTCACGAAGTACCATTCCGCAAATATTACATCCCTCAGAGTAGTACAACAGAACATAGCAGGTCCATAACTCATTCATTTATTATTACAAGCATAATGTACATATCATCTCGGAGCTCCTCTTGGGTCCTAAGAGGGATACTCCTAGGTTCGAGGTGAACCCAACTTAACTTATAATACATGAGTCTTACTAAGTGATGACCCACAAGTATAGGGGGTGTATCGTAGTATCTTCGATAAGTAAGAATGTCGATCCCAAAGAGGAGCAGAAGGTGTTGACAAGCAGTTTCGATGAAGGATTCACTGTAAATGCTCACAGACAAGTATTCAGGGGGTTTTGATGTAACAGTTGAATAAAGTACGAGTAAGTAAAGTGCGAGAGTAATAATTGCAGCGAGTGGCCCAATCCTTTTTAGCACAAAGGACAAGCCGGTTTGTTTACTTATGATGACCAAACGTTCTCGAGGACACACGGGATTTTAGTCTAGTGCTTTCGCTACATACGGCTAAATAATCTTCATTGTTATGATAAGTGTTGTGTGGGTGAACCTATGCTAATGTACCGCCCTTCCTAGGACTAATACATACTTGTGATTATACCCCTTGCAAGCATCCGCAACTACAAGAAAGTAATTAAGAATAAATCTAACCACAGCCTTAAACTCTGAGATCCTGCGATCCCTCCTGCATCGATATACCAACGGGGGTTTAGGTTTCTGTCACTCCGGCAACCCCGCAATTAGCAAACGAATACAAGATGCATTCCCCTAGGCCCATAAATGGTGAAGTGTCATGTAGTCGACGTTCACATGACACCACTAGAAGAATAACACCACAACTTAAATATCATACCATTGAATATTACTCAACCATAGTTCACTACTAACATTTAGACTTCACCCATGTCCTCAAGAACTAAACGAACTACTCACGAGACATCATATGGAACATGATCAGAGGTGATATGATGATGAATAACAATCTGAACATAAACTTGGTTCAACGGTTTCACTCAATAGCATCAACAACAAGTAGAGATCGATACCGGGAGAGTTTCCCCTATTAAACAATCAAGATCAAACCCAAATTGCTACGGCGGTGACGGTGTCCAGCGGTGATGACGGCGGTGATGATGGTGGAGATGATGATGATGGTGATGGCGATGATGTCCAGCTCGATGACGGTGACGATGGCGTCGATTTCCCCCTCCCGGAGGGAATTTCCCCGGCGGATTCCTGCCCGCCGGAGAGCTCTTTTCTCTCTGGTGTTCTCCGCCCCGCAGAGGCGGCTGTAACTCTTCGCGAGGTACCCTCTGTGGCTTAGGTTTTCGGGACGAAGGATTTCGCGAAGAAAAGGAGGCGAAAGGGGCCGTGGGCCCCCCAAACCACATGGCGGCGCGGCCAGGGCATGGGCCGCGCCGCCCTAGGGTGTGGGCCCACCCTGGGTCCTCCTGGCTCCTCCTTCTGGCTTCCTTCGTCATCTTGAAAAATAGGATTTTTGGTATAATTTCCTTCCACAGTTGATGTTCCGAAATATTGCGTTCTGACGGAGCTTTTTCCAGCAGAATCCTGGCTCCGGTGCTTGATCCTCCAATAATGATGAAACATGCAAAATAGATGAAATAACATAAGTATTGTGTCCCAATATGAAATATATCAATGAATAACAGCAAATTATGATATAAAATAGTGATGCAAATTGGATGTATCAACTCCCCCCAAGCTTAGACTTCGCTTGTCCCCAAGTGAAACTGAGCTCGATAAACAGGACCACATGTTTATGGAGTGAAGAGTCGATAAATAAAATACGGACAAGAAGCATCATATTCATTCGCACAAGACATTATAGTAAACAACCTCTTATAACTCATCTTGAAACAAGTATAAGGTAATCATAAGTAAAGGTGCATAAGAAATCATAATTGGTGATGGCAAACTTCGTTCTTGGTCAGAGATCAATTAACAGATTATATTTATCTCATTGAGCAGCGCTCTCATGTTAAAGTTTATAAGGCACAACTTGCATACTCAATCATAATGGTCTTCTCATGATCATTGATAACTTGCAAAGCTATATTCATTCAGATAAAACTTGTACTAAACAAGGAAGAATAAAAGACATGATGTAGCAAATCACAATATAATGGTTTGATCACAACTACTCAAATGCTTGCTTGAGATGGAGAGAAATAGGTTTACTGACTCAACATAAAGTAAAAGACAGCCCTTCGCAGAGGGAAGCAGGGATTAAATCATGTGCTAGAGCTTTTTCAGTTTTGCAATCATATAAAGAGAATAAAAGTAACATTTTGAGAGGTGTTTGTTGTTGTCAACGACTGGTAGCGGGTACTCTAACCCCCTTGCCAAACAACCTCCAAAGAGCGGCTCCCATATTATTTTCATTTTGTGTGGCACTCCTTCCAACCTTTTCTTTCACAAACCATGGCTAACCGAATCCTCGGGTGCCTGCCAACAATCTCATACCATGAAGGAGTGCCTTTTTATTTTAGCTTTATTATGATGATGACACTCCCCCCAACCTTTGCTTACACAAGCCATGGCTAACCGAATCCTCGGGTGCCTGCCAACAATCACATACCATGGAGGAGTGTCTATTTAGTTTAATTAATTTGGGACTGGGAATCCCATTGCCAGCTCTTTTTGCAAAATTATTGGATAAGCGGATGAAGCCACTAGTCCATTGGTGGAAGTTGCCCAACAAGATTGAAAGATAAAACACCACATACTTCCTCATGAGCTATGAAACATTGACACAAATAAGAGATACTAAGTTTTGAATTGTTTAAAGGTAGCACATGAAGTATTTACTTGGAATGGCAGAAAATACCATGTAGTAGGTAGGTATGGTGGACACAAATGGCATAGGTTTGGCTTAAGGTTTGGATGCACGAGAAGTATTCCCTCTCAGTACAGGTCTTTGGCTAGCAAGGTTAATTAGCAAGCATAAGAGTTGAGGGAAACAAACAAATATACATATGATAGAAACAATCATGCATCTTCCTTGTAAGCACAAACAATCTTAACTTCAGAATAATAAGCTATGAGCTAACAAGAAAGACAATGAAACATCTACATGTATTTCTCTTTTCTACTTATCCTCAAAGTGTTGTTGCTATTGACCAATGCTAAGTTTGCCAAAACCAAATAGATTTATTCAATGCTCCCAAAGTGATGCCAATACTAACAACAAGGTGAATCATATGATAGAAATTGCAAACTAGAATAAAATGTGCAATATGTAAATGATAAGACTTCTCATTAATATTCCATAACGATAACTCACACCAAGGGATACATAGACAACCAACTAAAGAGAGATACTTCCAACTGCAACCCATCTTATATGATAACTTCCCTACTCATGATATGACACTACTTGACAATAAAAGTAAAAGGTAGTGATAATGTGATACCGCGGCACTCCCCCAAGCTTGGAACAAACCAGGGGATGCCAATACCGATGATGAATTACTCCTGCGGAGATGGTGGTGATGAACTCCTCCCGCGCTTCTTAATAAGCTCCTTCATCTTCAGTTTCTCAGCTTGACAATTCTGCACTAAGATTCGGAGAGATTCATTGTTATCTGAAGTTGGCGATGACGACCTTGTGATGCGAATCGAGTGGTATTCAATCATTCTTCGGAGACGGCAATTCTCCTCCTGGAGTATCTCCACTTCTCTTCTTAGAGCCCGATATTGATCACAAAACTCATCGGTAATCCGTAGCACTTCTTCCATCATGGGGAAGGAGTCGAGGCTAAGAGCGGGTGGTAAAGGTCCCTGCAGGTTATGAGAAAAAGAACGTCGAGTGTCAACAGATCCCACCAAGATTTGCTTGCTCCCTCCGGCTTGCTGCTCTTGTCTTGATGGCACCTCCTTCACTTCTTCCTCCGAAAGCCCCTTGCCCTTGTTGTTGGAGGCCATGGTGCTTCTAGACCGAAAACAGATCCCGGCAAAATTTCGAAACAAAACACGTCGAGAAAACGATATACAGACCTCCAGGGGTCCGGGGGATTATATAGCAAAATTTTTCACGCCAAACGGAAAGTACCAGATCGAACCAGAGTCGGAAAGGGGCGAAGGGGCGGCCAAACCATAGGGCGGCGCGGGCCTAGGCTTGGCCGCGCCGGCCTATGGTGCCACGCCCTCGTGCGTCCTTTCCACTCCGTTTCGAACTCGTAATTTTTCATATTTTCCAAAAACAGCAAAAATATTGTTCGGAAAGTACTTTTCATTACCAGTACTGTTACCTATTCAAAGTCGAGTTCTGGCGGACTGTCAATTTGCCCTTTGATGAAAGCTTCCGGTGTTTCCACTTGAATAATATCAACATCAACATTATAGGAATCACCTGAGATATAATGCTTGAGTCTTTGTCCATTCACCACTTGCGTAGCATCGCCTTGGAGAGAGCTAATTTTAATTGCTCCTGAACGATACACCTCCTCGACAACATATGGTCCTTCCCATTTCGAGAGTAATTTCCCTACAAAGAATCTGAGACGAGACCGATACAATAGGACTTTATCCCCAATATTAAATTCTCTTTTGATAATCCTCCTATCATGCCATTTTTTAACTTTCTCTTTAAAGAGTTTAGCATTTTCATAAGCTTCACTTCTCCATTCATCTAGAGAACTCAATTGCAACAACCTCTTATCACCGGCAAGTTTAGGATCTTTATTTAATTCTCTAACAGCCCAATAAGCTTTGTGCTCTTGTTCTAAAGGTAAATGACAAGCTTTCCCATAAACCATTTTATAAGGTGACATTCCCATGGGGTTTTTGTAAGCAGTTCTATAAGCCCAAAGTGCATCCTTCAATTTACTAGCCCAATTCTTTCTAGTTTTATTAACGGTCTTTCCCAAAATAGATTTAATCTCTCTATTTGATAATTCTACTTGACCACTAGTTTGAGGATGATAAGCAGAAGCAATTCTATGATTAATACCATACTTAGCAAGAGTTTTTCTAAAACCTCCATGAATAAAATGAGAACCTCCATCAGTCATAATATATCTAGGTACTCCAAATCTAGGAAAAATAATATCTAAAAGCATTCTTAAAGAGGTCTCACCATCAGCACTTTTTGTAGGTATAGCTTCCACCCATTTAGTAACATAATCAACAGCAACAAGTATGTGAGTGTTACCTTCTGAAGACGGAAAAGGTCCCATGAAGTCAAATCCCCAACAATCAAACGGTTCAATAACAAGAGTATAATTCATAGGCATTTCATTGCGTCTGGAGATATTACCAACCCTTTGGCATTCATCACAAGATAAAATAAACTTTCTCGCATCCTTGAAGAGAGTTGGCCAATAAAAACCTGATTGTAGAACCTTTTGCGCGGTTCTTTCTCCGGCGTGATGTCCTCCATAAGCACTACCATGACATTTACTCAATATCTCCTGTTGTTCATATTCGGGAACACATCTTCGCATAATACCATCCACTCCTTCTTTATATAAGTGTGGGTCATCCCAGAAATAATGCCTCAAGTCATAAAAGAACTTCCTCCTTTGCTGAGCTGAAAAGGTTGGAGGCAAGTACTTGGAAACAATAAAGTTAGCATAATCAGCATACCAAGGACTGTCTCGCGAGTTCACCTTTATTATAGCCAATTGTTCATTTGGAAAACTATCATTAACAGGAACATGATCATAAGCAATATTTTCCAATCTAGACAAATTATCAAAGAATGGATTATCAGCACCTTTCCTATCTACAATATGTAAATCAAATTCTTGCAAAAGAAGTACCCATCTAATAAGCCTCGGCTTAGCATCTTTCTTTGTCATTAGGTATCTAATTGCAGCATGATCAGTATGAATAGTAACTTTTGAATCAACAATATAAGATCTAAATTTATCACAAGCAAAGACTACAGCTAATAATTCTTTTTCAGTTGTAGCATAATTTCTTTGAGCAGCATCAAGAGTTTTACTAGCATAATGAATAACATTCAGTTTTTTATCTACTCGCTGTCCAAGAACAGCGCCTACAAAGAAAATCACTAGCATCACACATAATCTCAAAGGGTAAGTTCCAATCAGGAGGTTCAACTATAGGAGCAGTTGTTAAGGCTTTCTTAAGAGTTTCAAAAGCTTCCTTACAATCATCATCAAAAACAAATGGTACATCTTTTTGAAGAAGATTAGTAAGAGGCTTTGAAATCTTGGAGAAATCTTTAATAAATCTCCTATAAAACCCAGCATGACCAAGAACACTACGAATACCTTTAACATCCCTCGGATAGGGCATCTTCTCAATTGCTTCAACTTTAGCTCTATCAACTTCAATACCTCTCTCAGAAATTTTATGTCCCAATACAATTCCTTCATTAACCATAAAGTGGCATTTCTCCCAATTAATAACAAGGTTAGTTTCTTCACATCTCTGCAAAACTTTATCAAGGTTTCGCAAGCAACTATCAAAAGAATTCCCATAGACGGAAAAATCATCCATGAATACCTCTACAATACTTTCACAAAAACCATGAAAAATAGCAGACATGCATCTTTGAAAAGTAGCAGGAGCATTACATAAACCAAAAGGCATACGTCTATAAGCATAAGTTCCATAAGGACAGGTAAAGGTGGTTTTCTCTTGATCTTTAGCTTTAACAGCAATTTGTGAAAACCCAGAATAACCATCAAGAAAGCAAAAATGAGTATTTTTAGACAATCTTTCTAGCATTTGATCAATAAATGGTAAAGGGTAATGATCTTTCTTAGTAACTTTATTAACTTTTCGAAAATCAATGCACATTCTATACCCTACAACTACTCTTTGAGGGATGAGCTCATCATTATCATTAGGCACAACAGTCATTCCTCCTTTCTTGGGAACGCAATGCACAGGACTAACCCATCTACTATCAGCAATAGGATATATAATACCAGCTTCAAGAAGTCGTAATACCTCATTCCTTACCACTTCCTTCATCTTCGGAATTAGACGACGCTGATGTTCAACAACAGGCTTTGCATCATCTTCCATATTAATAGCATGTTGGCAAATAGAAGGAGAAATCCCTTTCAAATCATCAAGAGTGTAGCCAATAGCTCCTCGGTGCTTCTTCAATATTTCCAATAACCTTTCTTCCTCAATCCCTGAAAGCTTAGAACTAATAATAACAGGATATATTTTCTTATCATCAATATGAGCATATTTAAGATTATCAGGCAAAGGCTTTAAATCAAAAACAGGATCTTCCTTAGGTGGCGGTGTTGTACCCAAATCTTCCACCGGTAAATCATGCTTCAGAATAGGTTGGCGGAGAAAAATTTCCTCAAGCTCATCTCTTTCTTTCCTAAAAACTTCACTCTCGCTATCCTCCAAATGTTGCTGCAAAGGATTGTTAGGAACAAGAACAATAGATGCACACTGCTCCATTTTAAAATCATTACTAGGCAAATCAGCTTTATAAGGAGTTTTGGTAAATTTAGAGAAGTTAAACTCATAAGATTCACCAGCAAATTTAGTCAAAAATTTTTCTTTCTTACAATCTATAATAGCTCCACAAGTATTTAGAAAAGGTCTACCAAAAATAATAGGACAATAATCACTAGCAGCAGAACCAAGTACCAAAAAGTCAGCAGGATATTTAATCTTACAGCATAAAACTTCCACATCTCGAACAATACCAATTGGAGAAATAGTTTCTCTATTAGCCAGCTGAATAACCACATCAATATCTTCAAGTTCACAAGAATCAATTTCGTGCATAATCTCCGTGTAAAGCTCATACGGAATAGCACTAACACTTGCACCAATATCACATAATCCATAATAGCAATGATCACCAATTCTAACAGATAGCATAGGAACACTAGCTTGTTTGGGTTTATTAGGATGTGAAACAATATTAGAAGCATCTTCACAGAAAATAATATGACCATCCTCCACATTTTCAGTCACAAGATCTTTAATTATTGCAACAGCAGGTTCAACTTTTATTTGTTCTTCAGGTTCTACAGGTTTCTTTTCACTTTTATGAACTGCACTATTTATAACAGAGTACTCCTTCATTTTAGCAGGGAAAGGAGTTTTTTCAATATAAACTTCAGGAATAACATGATCAGCAGTTTCAACTACAACGCATTTATTAATAGATGAATCAATTTTATCTTTATACGGTTCATGATACTTATCAAAATTCTTCTTTGGCAATTCATAATGAGAGGCAAAAGCTTTATAAAGATTTGCAGCAACTTGAGAATCAAGACCATATGTAGCACTCATATTACGTAATTTATCAAGATTCCATAAAAGCTTCAATGCATTTATAATCATAAATTATACCTGATTCTCTATCCTTGTCGTTCTCCCATCCTTCGGTATTTTCTTGGATCCGATCAAGAAGGTCCCTTTTAAACTCTTCTTTGTTGCGTGTAAATGATCCAGAACAAGAAGTATCCAGCAAAGTCTTGTCTTGAAAAGAAAGTCTTGCATAGAAATTATCAATAATAACATTACCAGGAAGCTCATGAATGGGGCATTTGAGCATTAAAGACTTCAATCTCCCCCAAGCTTGGGCAATACTCTCTCCATCATGAGGCCAAAAATTATATATGCAATTCCGATCCTTATGAATTTCACTTGGAGGATAGAACTTAGAATAAAACCGGGGCACAATATCATTCCATTCAAGAGAATCCCCATTATCCAGTAATTTATACCAATGCGCCGCTTTACCAGACAGCAATAAAGAGAATAGTTTCTTCCTCACTTCATCCATAGCAATACCTGCACATTTGAATAACCCGCATAATTCATGCAAAAACAGTAAATGATCACCGGGATGGACAGTTCCATCCCCTTCATAGCGGTTATCCATAACACGTTCAATAATTTTCATAGGTATTTTATATGGTATTACTTCCTCACCTGGCGCCTCATCCACTACCGTTGCAGTAGTAGTAGATTTCCCAAATAAAAATTGAAGAGAAGATCTCTCCATAATGACTTATAGCAGCAGGCAGAAATAAAATCAGCACAACAGTAAAGGTTTTCCTTACCAATTCCACTTACCAATAGCGCTTCACTCCCCGGCAACGGCGCCATAAAATAGTCTTGATGACCCACAAGTATAGGGGGTGTATCGTAGTATCTTCGATAAGTAAGAATGTCGATCCCAACGAGGAGCAGAAGGTGTTGACAAGCAGTTTCGATGAAGGATTCACTGTAAATGCTCACAGACAAGTATTCAGGGGGTTTTGATGTAACAGTTGAATAAAGTACGAGTAAGTAAAGTGCGAGAGTAATAATTGCAGCGAGTGGCCCAATCCTTTTTAGCACAAAGGACAAGCCAGTTTGTTTACTTATGATGACCAAACGTTCTCGAGGACACACGGGATTTTAGTCTAGTGCTTTCGCTACATACGGCTAAATAATCTTCATTGTTATGATAAGTGTTGTGTGGGTGAACCTATGCTAATGTACCGCCCTTCCTAGGACTAATACATACTTGTGATTATACCCCTTGCATGCATCCGCAACTACAAGAAAGTAATTAAGAATATCTAACCACAGCCTTAAACTCTGAGATCCTGCGATCCCTCCTGCATCGATATACCAACGGGGGTTTAGGTTTCTGTCACTCCGGCAACCCCGCAATTAGCAAACGAATACAAGATGCATTCCCCTAGGCCCATAAATGGTGAAGTGTCATGTAGTCGACGTTCACATGACACCACTAGAAGAATAACACCACAACTTAAATATCATACCATTGAATATTACTCAACCATAGTTCACTACTAACATTTAGACTTCACCCATGTCCTCAAGAACTAAACGAACTACTCACGAGACATCATATGGAACATGATCAGAGGTGATATGATGATGAATAACAATCTGAACATAAACTTGGTTCAACGGTTTCACTCAATAGCATCAACAACAAGTAGAGATCGATACCGAGAGAGTTTCCCCTATTAAACAATCAAGATCAAACCCAAATTGCTACGGCGGTGACGGTGTCCAGCGGTGATGACGGCGGTGATGATGGTGGAGATGATGATGATGGTGATGGCGATGATGTCCAGCTCGATGACGGTGACGATGGCGTCGATTTCCCCCTCCCGGAGGGAATTTCCCCGGCGGATTCCTGCCCGCCGGAGAGCTCTTTTCTCTCTGGTGTTCTCCGCCCCGCAGAGGCGGCTGTAACTCTTCGCGAGGTACCCTCTGTGGCTTAGGTTTTCGGGACGAAGGATTTCGCGAAGAAAAGGAGGCGAAAGGGGCCGTGGGGCCCCCAAACCACATGGCGGCGCGGCCAGGGCATGGGCCACGCCGCCCTAGGGTGTGGGCCCACCCTGGGTCCTCCTGGCTCCTCCTTCTGGCTTCCTTCGTCATCTTGAAAAATAGGATTTTTGGTATAATTTCCTTCCACAGTTGATCTTCCGAAATATTGCGTTCTGACGGTGCTTTTTCCAGCAGAATCCTGGCTCCGGTGCTTGATCCTCCAATAATGATGAAACATGCAAAATAGATGAAATAACATAAGTATTGTGTCCCAATATGAAATATATCAATGAATAACAGCAAATTATGATATAAAATAGTGATGCAAATTGGACGTATCACTAAGTTATACATTTATTCCCGCGAGCAGTACAGTACTAAGAGTTCGTACTGCTCGGATACTACTACTACTTATCGGTCTAAGCTTGCTCTCCTACGGAACCCTCCCCGGTTCCGTAGACTATAAGGTAGTCTATACCTTCGACACCTCCAGAGAGGTCTGGTTCTTCATAGCCGATGATGTCGGCTCCTTCAGGGTTGTCGTTGTCCTCCTCTAGATGGTTCAGACAATCTAAGCAGGGGATTTAAGAGTGGTATGAGTACGAGCGTACTCAATAAGTTCATTATAGAAAAGAGGTGTTTAATGCACTAGCTACGATATTAGACCAGAAAGTCTAATACCAATGCAAGTTTTTATAAACATTTCTTCAAGAGGTTGCTTTTATTTCAAAGAACTATGTCCGTCAGCCTTCACCGGTTTACTAGAACTTCATGGAGCTCCTTTCCGGCCGCGTTCGTAGTTCCATATCCCGGAAAAGGGAGTGATAGGTCACAGTTCTTTACACTCTGCAGAGGTGTGTTGCTTTACCCATAAGAGATCTTAACCTTGGTGCCAACCGGGCAGCTTTCCCGTCCACACTTCCTTCGGTGTGAGGCCCGGTATAAGGTCATAGCCAATCATATTCCTCCGCTACCTTGCACACCCACCCTTTGTTGCAAACCCTGACCCTGGGTCCTCGTCGGTCCACTTACACCACTTAAGGACGGACCCCGACCACGACGACAGTCTGGGATCGAACGAAACTCCTTCGCCGGCAGCTGCAACCCATCATAGACCACATTACCGTGGGGAATTAGAAGGGGATCCCCACCCACCAATTGTTCCGCAAGCAGCAACCACTACGGTAAGCAACAGCTATACCGTGGGGAATTAGAAGGGGCTCCCCACCCACCAATTGCTCTGCAAGATACAACCGCTACGGTAAGCGCATCCGTTGATGTACAACAGATGGAAATACGATTGACTATTCCGTCCCACTCCAGATCTTATGGTTAACACGGTTATTACGGCACAAGAATCACTGGACGATATTTGTTGTTTAATCCTAGATGGATATAAACCCTTGCAATGGAACCTCCACCATATCAACACAATCCATGGTTCCATTGCCCACCACATAGTCATATTCATAGTTATGAAAATAGTGATTTTGCTTTTTATGCAATACTGATAAACATAGTACTTTGCAAGTAATTTGGTAAAAATACTCAAATGACATGAGCAAGCGATGAACTTGCCTGAACACTGCAAAGTCCAGCTGTGCATAACCGAACTGAAACCGAAAACCGAACCGAAAAAAACCTAACCGAAACCAAATTTCAGTTTTTATGGTTTTATGGTTAGGTTTCAGTTAGTAAAATATCAAACCGAAAGAATTTCAGTTAATTCAGTTTTTAACCGAAAAACCGCGGTTAAACCGAAAGAAACCGAACGCACAGAGCAACATAAAATCTCGTCCAACCCTGCTCCAAACGTACCCTTAATATAGCTCCTAAACTGAAAAGTCTACACGTAAGGTGGTTTGGTGGTCTGGTCCATTTATTTGTTTAAGTGGTAACCACAGGTTGCTAGTTTGATACTTCACATGGTCGCATATGCTAGATGGCCTATTTTTATTTATTTTTACTTTCTCTCTTTGGCAAAACCTTTGTACGGACATACAAAATACATCCATATTTTAGTTTGTTCGAATTTTCTTTCTTTCTTTTTCGCTCTCTTGCAAAATCTTTAGTACGATCATAAAAAATACAGAAAATGAAATATATGGCCATAAAAGTTACTTTTCAATCCAAAATTCGCGTCAACTTTGGTTAGTTTGGTTATTACCGAAACCGAACCGAAGTTTAATGGTTATTACCGAAACCGAATCGTATTTTTATACGTAACCGTATTAACCAAAGTATTGAATCCGTATTTACCGTATAACCAAATAAACCGAACCGAATTAACCATATTAACCGAATGCGCAGCCGGACTGCAAAGTGTTGCAGTTGGATGGTGTGGACTGACCCTTGTCCTCTGTTGCTGAAAAATAGCATCATTGTCCGATAAGGGCAATGGTTAAAGAAGCATTGATGCATGATTCCAGTTTTAGGGTTTGTTCCCCCTTCCGATGTCTTTATTATTTCATGTGAGAGGTTAATCCTAAGAATCACTTAGGGATACTCTTTTTAGGGCAAAATACAACCTTGAAATGTTGTCAAGGTGTTTTTTAAAGTCCAAAAGAATTTATGGACTTATTTTCATTATTGAAAATAAAATGTGTGATTTAAATGATTATTTAAATCATCAAGTTGAACTTATTTTTGTTTAACTTCAAAAATTCCATTTCATATTTTATTATGATAGAGTTTTTTATACTGAGTGGTTTTCATATTTTTAATTATTTTTTTAGAGTTGTTAAACATTTGTTATGTATTTTTCAAAGTTTCTGTATTATTAAAGAAATATGAAATGGCAGTTTTGCCCCTGGGCCCACCTGTCGGTGTAACCCAGTGGGGTTAGGTCGAACCGACCCACCTGGTCTGGCTCGACCAGCCTCACTCCTCTCTCTCTCTCTCTCGCGCGCGTCCGAAACCCTAACCCTAATCCCCTCTCTGGCGACCTGCGTCGCCCAAGCCGTCGCCGCTCGATTCCGGCGAGCTCCGTCGGACTTGGCCCTCGCCATGGGGCGCAATCGACGCGGCGCTTGACGGCGCGTCGATCTATCCGTGTCGATCTAGAGCAAGCACTGCTCCCTCTCGTCCTCGAACCCCTTCGCGGCGGCTAGGGTTACGGGATCGTGGCGATCCCGCTGCTCCCAGGGATCCAGGCGCGATGGCGCCGCCGTGGGCCTCGCCGCGGTGGTGTGGGGCGCTGCGGCGCTTGTCGGAGCATGGCCTGGCCTGGCCAGGTGCTACCGAGCACTCGGCGCGCGCCGCCGTGGCCGCCATGGCCGCATCTGCTTGATTGCTCGCCCCAGGTACGTGCGCCACCCTTCTCTCTCACTCTCCTGTGCTTGTTCTTCTTCCTCCTCCTCTAGTTCTGGCCACGGCTGCTCCACCTCGTGGAGAAGCTTGCCGTGCCCATGCTCGATGTGCAAGCGTTTGCTCTTGTGTTCTTGCTGTGCTAGTTGCTGTGCTGCTACTGCTATGTTGTTCATACTGTTGGGCTCCACTGGCCTTGGCCATTGTTGCCATGGCCATGCCAGTGCTCATGCTCCTGCTGTGTGCAGCCCTGCCATGCCTCTGTGCAAGAATTTCTAGTCTAAGTGCTTGTTATGCTTGCATTTCTTGTCTAATTCTATCTCTGTGCCTCTGTTTTTGTTAAGAAGCTTGCCTGATACTCAAGTGTATTCATGTATATTGCCCTGGCTTGATTACAGTGTGTAGTTCTTGCAATTTTGCAAGTGCCAGAGCAATTGTGTGCCAATTCTTGTGCTCAATTCATGATTATGCTCAATTGAGCATTACTGTGGGCTTATCAATGTTATTCAGTGATGAATTGATATGTGCTTTTCTTGTGTATTATGATCCAGTGGTTCATCAAGCATTTGATGTGCTACTGGATATATTCATAAGGTTATTATTTCAGTTATCTATTGATTCAGTAATGACATGGTTGGATTTATTCAGTGGCTGGTTGATTCCTGTTACTGTACTTGGTTGTGGCAATCTGTAGCAAGAGCTAGTGGTGCTCTGATGATCAATTGATCAATACTTGCTTGTGAGTAATTGTGTGCTCCTCTCTGTGACTCACTGGTGCTCATCCAGTGATGTGTGTGCTTCATACAGGCTTAGCCTGTGTGTGCTGGTGCTTGCACAAGCATCAGTGGATGCTTGCAATGATCCATTGGATCATCTGCAAGGCTCTGTGCATCAGTAGCTTATCTGTTTCATTTATCTGTTTATTTTTCGTTGATAAATGGATAAATGATGTGAACTATGACACAGTGATGATCATATCAATTAAATTAGCTAGGGCTAGCTGGATGACAACCTCTGGTTGGTACCCTAGCCCTCTACTGAATCCAAATGGATAATGATGTGTGGTTTCTTGTGCTAGCTTAGGGTTGAGGTGGCCCTGGCAGCACTTGTGATGCTGTCATGGTTGCTCCCCTCTCTGTGACTTGCTTTGGTTGGTGATTGTTTGCTGGAATGGAACAGCTGTTCACTGGCTTGATCCAATATTGGACCTCCAGTGGCTTTTTGTCAACACCCGGATTTTTAGGTCCAGATGCCTGTTATGCCATACATCGCAATCCCAGGAATATTGTTGTTGCGAGACATAACAGTTGAATATCATAAGTCATCATTCATTACATACCATAGTCGTCTTAAAAATTCAGATCACATGATCCATATTACACAAATAGTTGATCTATTGATCAATGGGCACAAAGTTCATAGCGGAAGCGTAAAGTAGAAGGGGCTCTCTAGTCCACAGGCCAACGTCTGACGTCAGAAGATTCCCTAGTTGTCGTAGACATCTTGGTTGCCGTCATCTTGATAGTTCTGCTCCTCCTCATAGTCTGGCCATTTGAATAGCCAGGGACACAGCCGTGAGTACTTTAAAGTACTCGCAAACTAATACTAGTGTAAGTGCTAACAATTCTAGTAAAGGGGTGCTAAGCCCTAGTTTATTTTGCATAAAGCCAATTTTAGTTCACAAGTATTTGAGTAAAACCTTATTCATGTGCCAACTATCTCCAGTGGGAACATTAGTGTCATTCCCACCATTCAAGTGGTGATTTCAATTCAATTCACCACTTTACAAGTCATTTCACCACCATTTTCAAGACTTTGACATCGGAAACTGTATGGCCTTTCCAACCGTCTGTATCCGTGGACACGGCTATTCGAATAGATTGACACTCTGCAGAGGTTGCACACTTGTGCCACAACATTTGATTTCATCCGTCGGGATTACCCCGAATCATCGTAACACAGTACGCGGATCATCAACCATAACCTTTCACTTACAAATCCTAGTATGAGCACCTCTCCCCATGAGCTTGGCCTCCCAGTGAAGACCAACTGTCAACCTGGGAACTGCACAGGGCTTGGCCGTACAATTCACCTCAATTCACATCATTTCTCAACAACGGAGGCAGCCTCAAGCATAACCCCTATGATGTGTGTTCAGAGGGAACCCATACTAAGATGCATAAACTTCCACTTAAGCCCTACCCATATTCAGGTATTGTGGGGGTACTCAATATTGGAAAGGTATCGCATTCAAACCAATATCATTTTTATCAAAAATCACCATCTTCTCTTGGTCATATTCACCTTCAAAAATCATTCAATGGAATGCTTCCTCATTCCAAGGTTTCAAAAATTCAGTTCAAGTCACATTGTTCCCATCTAGAGTAGTCAAGTTTTAAATCATTAGCACTAGCTCTAATCATGAGGGGTGCTATCTTGCTTTGCTAGTTGGAGACTAACTTTGTTATTCTAGTAACCATCTTTATCTTAGACCAAAGTTAACTATAAAAGTAACTCTTTGAATAAACAAGTAAAAACTTGTAAGGTAGAAACTTGGGATAGGCTTATGGTAAGAAAGGTAAGACTATGGTGCCTTGCCCCAAAGGGCTTTGCACTTTGCAAGAATATTAGCTTGCAACACTATAACTTGCAATAGTCTAGCTTGCCTTGGTTGTTGAGGTGGTCAAAGTTCTCTTCTTCTTCTGGGTAGAATCCTTCTTCTTCCTGGTATTCTCCGGCACTAGCGTCTATACACGAATACGAGGATACAATCACCAAGCAATACTTAAGTATCCTTAATTAGCCTTAATGGCTCACTCCAATTGATCTAGCATCATCACTTAGCATTGCTACTTAAAATTAATCTAGGGTTTCTTACTTAGTGTTAGAGAAATAATTTCTCTCCTTACATATGTAAATGATAGTTTCCATATAGTTCTTAAGAAATAATTTCCTCTCCTTGAATCTTCTTAAGATTTAATTTCCTCAAACAATTATACATGAAATCATGTTGACATAAGTCAACCATTCATCATCATCATTTGAGGAATTGATTTAAATGAGGTAGAGTACCTCATACCATTTAATAATGCCTATTATGAGTTAAAATCACCAAGCATTTCATTTGAGAGTATTTGACCAGGGGTCAATACTTCATATGAAAGTATTTGGGACAAGATTTAAATGAAGTGAAGCACTTCATATAATTTGCATAATAGTTTTGGATAATATCACCTACATAAACTAGCCATATTGTCCATTAATTAAACTAGGACATGATCATACAAAGTGACCACACCATTTTATTGCAGAAACAATTAGTGTAAGTGAATTGTGAATTATAGCAATTGGAATTACTTCAAAATTCAAATTGGTTGATTTTTAAGATTTATTTGAAGTCACAAAAGTCCCTGCCTTGTTATTTATGTCACATTAATTCTACACAAGATTTTGAAGTGGGACCTGTGGCATGTTGTAGAACTTTTTCATAGCTTTTCAACAATATGAAATTTGCTAAATTTGGCCAAGCCAAACAGATTCTATGAATTTCCAAAGTTGGGTTCAGTAGTGTATTTGGATTGAATTGATTTAAACTAATTTCGAATTAATGGGCTGGCGGGAAAGAAACTGGGCCGAAAGATTTGAAAATGCCAGAAGGGCCAGCCCAGCTAGCGCTTCACACGCCACAGGTCGCCTGACAGAGGGGCCCGCACGTCAGCGAGTCAGAATCCCCGAAACGGTACGTTGCAATGCGCGCCGTTGGATCAGAAGCAAATCGTGCGGTGCAGGGGCGTCGTCTTCGTCGGGGGGAGGAGCGTGCTGGAGCGGCGGAGGTAGGGGGTCGACGGCGTGCTGGGGCTCCGGCGAGGGGTGGCGCAGGTGCTGGATGAGGTTGTCGACGAAGGGGAGTCGCCTGGTACCGGTGGCGTCGCCGATGGTGCTCGAATTTGTCGGCGGCAATCTCAGCTCCTCTGCGGGCTCCGGCGATCAATTGGGCGGCTCCGGTGAGTAATCGAGTGAGAGAGGTGGTCGAGGAGGATCAGAAGAGAGAGGGGAGCGATGTTGGTGTACAGAATGCGGTGCGGGAGCTCCTCCTTTTATAGGGTGAAGGGTGGCCGTGGCGGAGCTGGCAGATCGACAGCATAGCGGTGGCTCCGGCGAGGGAAGTGGGTCGGCGACGTCAGTAAGAGATAGGCGAGGTCCAGGCGGTGCCAGGGAGCTAGGGTATGAGGTGGGGGACGGCCTGGTACGCGCGCGAGAGGGCGAGGTTTGGGGTCTTCGTTCTCCTCGACAACTGGCGATGCTAGGTGGTGTAGGGAGTCGAGGTGGCACGCTGGGGCATGGTGGCCATGGTGGTGAGTGAAGGGGAGAAGAAGGAGAGGGACATGGCCGGCATGGTGGCGACATGGCCATGTCTTGGTCTCACTAGGGTTGCTCTTAGGGGTGCTGTGCTGCATTGAGTGTGAGGGGGAGCCAGGGGACCAAGTTGAGTGAAATGGGGCAGGTTAGGGTTGAGTATGACACTATTTGAAATAGTGTTGAATTGCTCCGTATTTGTAAATTGCAATTTTAGTTCAAATTCAATTGAGTTCCAAGGGTTGCAAGATTTTAAAAGTATGTGTTTGGTTGAGTTGTGAATAACCAGAGAGAATGAGGTGTGGTGGTGGAAATTCCAAATTCAAAGAATTGCAAAATTGCTAAGTGTGAGATTGTTCCCCATAATAAAAAGTTCCAACTTTACATGAGCATAGAATTTTATACAAAGTGAATTTGGCATGGTGGTCTTTACCAAAGTTGTTCACCTTGATGTTCTCTTGGATGAGGTGCAAAGATTTGAGAAAGTTTAGTTTGAAAAAATTGAATTGCAAGGGCTCAAAGTAGGGATCAGACTATAAATGGCAGATTTGACCGTTATCATATGTGAGCCTAATTTGAGTTTGAAATTGATTTGAATTGTGTTTCTTTGATTCCAAAAGTTGTAATAAGTGTTTATTAACCTAATACAACTAATGGTGAAGACCAAAATGGTCTAGGTCAAAGATTTAGAAAAATGGCATGAACCATATGTAAGGGTTTTGTGATTTTCTAACTTTTATTCTTTTATTTTTGTTTGCTTCACTTTGAGAAGAGTGAGGTTTATTTGGTATTAGATTGAGTTGGGTGAAAGGTTCAAACCATTTTGAGGCAATGGGAGTGCCTAGGTCAAGATTGGATATTTTGGCTAACTGCCACATATGCCTCTATGCATATGTTTGATTTTATTTTGTTTCTTACTTGAATTGGTTGGTAAGTACTTTGTTGAGTGTGTTGATGTATTTCAAAACATCTACCAAGGTCAACACTCAAGGTTGGAGCATTTGCAAAAAGTAGCCATAGGCTTGCATATGCCTTTTTCTTATTTAAGATCTTTTCTTTTTATTTTGTTTTTTTCAAAGATTGATGACAAGAGGGATGAGATTTAGGGTTTAGTAAGTTTTGCAAATGGTTCACCAACATTTATCAAAGTAAGAAAAGTAGAGTTCAAAATTTACACATTAGGGCTACATGCCCACATATGTCCTTTTTTTCTTTTTTTTAGGTTTCTCAAAATAGATCCAAATGATTTTTGAGAAGGTTAGGGTTTAGGGTTTTTCTTATTTGATTTCTTTCTCTTTTAATTTTATTTGGTTTGTGATCTTCACTTGATCACTTTAGGGTTTTAGGGTTTATCACCTAAGCAAAATAACACTCATCATGGCAAAACACAAATATTAGGTATGAGCACTATGCATAGCACACTATGTAAGAAAAGTTTTTGTTGGTTCTCATTTTTGGGAAAAGGAAATTCATTTTCTCTTTGTTTTGAAATTTGGGGTGTTACAAACCCTTCCCCCTTAAACAAATCTCGTCCCGAGATTTTAAGAAAAGTTAGGTTCCTAAGAGAGATTGGGCGATATGATTTAACAGGAAGACATACTTGGCATGGCCTGAGGAGCTTCCTGGGCTTCTGTGGCAGTCATGTTGTAGAAGCGACCGTTGTTGTTCTGGTTCTTTCTTGCGGCAAAGCGGCGTTGGTTCTGAGCAGGTGCAGCGGTGTTGGTGCCAATCTTGGCGAGTCTCTTGGGGCACTCATTGGAGTAATGCCCAACTACTCTGACATGGGCATTACCCTTCGGGTAACCAGTATTGCCCTATCCGGTATTAACAAATTGGAGGCCCATGAAGATACCTGAAGGCGAGATGGGCCACTAAGTCGGCGCACCAGAAGATTCCTTGATGGGCAAGACAAGGAAGCAAACAAACAAGGAAAGATTGGATCTAAACTACTGTAAATCTAGTCGTATTCGGTTAGACCTCTTGAGACCTGGCCTCCTATATAAAGGCCAGGAGAGGGGCTGCCGAGGGACACGAACAATCTTAGCAACCTTAGCCCGGAAAAGCTTAGAGCTAGGTAACCCTAACAATAGCAATCTCGACTAGATCTCAGCCGAAGTATTCGGCACCCCATTGTAACCCATTGTCATCATAATCAAAGAACAGACAGGCAGGACGTAAGGGTTTTACCTCATCGAGGGCCCCGAACCTGGGTAAATCGCTCTCCCCGCCTGTCTGTGAACCGATGTCTCGTGTCAGCCTACAGGATTCCATCAACCCTAAGCCCCTATCGGAGGGCATTGGCGAGGAGTACCCTCGACAATTGGCGCCGTCTGTGGGAAATCTGTCGGCACAGGGCAGGTCATCGGCAGCACCAGTAACATCCGCGGCGTTCTTACTCGAGTCGCCGACACCAGCAAAGCCAAGAGATCCGATCCGCTGCGGATCCTTCGAATTCGTGCCGCGCCGCGAAGAGCTTCACCCGAACTCTATGGCATCGTCTCGCAACACGGAAGCTGTTTTCGGTGGCGTCCACTTCGTCGTCGACTCCGAAGGTTTTCTTCGCCTCCCCGGGGCCGGCGCGTCCCACTCAAAGGCCGTGCCTCAGGAGGGTGTCCCTTCGGCAGCAACCCTAAAGGCTTCGCCCAGAAGCATACGAGAGAGCAACCGGGAAAATCTCGACGCCGCAGCTGGGCAAAGAAAGAGACGAAGGAGTTCACACCGTGAAGAGGAAGGCAGAACAGTAGTCCACTCTCGATGTTATGACATGTCATCAATCAGAGGACGCACCCGTTCTCCACACCTCTCAGCTACAGAGCAACTTGAGGCACCATGTTATCTCCACTCTTATTTCGATCCTAAGGATGGTCGGGAGAAGTCCAGCCATCTGTTAAGGAACTGCCGACACTTCCTAGAGATTCGGCAGTTCTGCGATGATCTTAGAGCTGAAGCCACATCAAGAGTTCGCATAATGGAAGAGAAAGCAAGGTCCTACGGTCATCAGCCAGAGCCATATGTACCAGAACCATACGAACCAATGGAAAAAGACGAATATGAACCAGTCGAGGCATTCCCAGCACTGCGTGGATAGATCAACATGATCCACAAAACCAGCTTTTCGAAAAGAGAAATAAAAAATTTCTCCCGAGAAGTAAAATACGCGGAAGTTGCCATGGTTGATACGCCGGATTTTATCGATTGGTCCAATCAGAGCATCACCTTCAGCAGGGCGGATCACCCGAAGGCCGTCCCAAGGCCCGGTCACGCGGCCCTTGTCCTGGAAGCACAGATTGGAGGATACAATATGGGCAAAGTATTTATGGACGGTGGAAGCGGCCTGAACCTGTTATTCGCCAGCACAATGAGGGCAATGGGTTTAACATTCGACATGCTAAAAGAATCCGACACGGGGTTCCACGGCATTATACCGACTCGACCCGCCTACTCGCTGGGTAAAACATCGTTGGACGTAGTCTTCGGCACGCCCAGCAATTTCAGGAAAGAAAGGGTTGAGTTCGAGGTAGTCGACTGGGAATCTCAGTACCACGCCATCCTCGGCAGACCTGCGTTTGCCAAATTCATGGCCGTGCCTCATTATGCATACCTGAAACTAAAGATGCCAGGCAACAACGGGACCCCAATAACCGTTCACGGCAGCTTCGCTCGGTCAGACAACTGCGACAGGGAATTTCAGAAGATCGCCTCGAAGTTTGGAGCCAAGGAAGAACTCAACACGATCGACGCCATTACGGATCACACACAGCCACCAGCCGACAATCGAAACGCAAGATCCGATGAGTTCGATACTGCAAAGGAAACCAAGAAACTGCAGGTGCACCCTACTGATCCGAAGAAAACGGTCAACACCTCGGCTGACCTAGCTGTCGCATAGGAAAGCGCACTCATCGAGTTCCTCCGTGAGCGCTGGGAGATATTTGCATGGGAGCCATCCGACATGCCAGGTATCCCCAGGGAACTCGCTGAGCACGCCCTAAATGTTGACCCGACGGCCAAGCCAGTACAGAAGTCGATGCGGCGATTCTCCGAACCTAAAAGAAGAGCAATCGGCGAAGAAGTTAATCGACTCCGCAAGGCGGGATTTATCCGAGAGCTTAAGGAATCTGAATGGGTGGCTAATCCAGTCATGGTGCCGAAGAAGGACACAACTGCCCTCCGCATGTGCATCGATTACACTAGCCTTAACAAGCACTGCCCGAAAGATCATTTCCCACTGCCTCGAATAGATCAGATAGTCGATTCTACAGCCAGGTGCGATCGTCTCTCTTTCCTCGATAAGTACTCCGGGTACAACCAGATCAAACTGAAGAAGGAGGACCAGGAGCTAACCGCATTCATCACTCCACACGACGTTTTCTGTTACAACGTCATGACCTTCGGGTTAAAAAAATGCAGGAGCTACCTACCAACGCTGCATGCAAGCCTGCCTCGCGGAGCAGATTGGAAGGAACATTGAAGTCTACATCGACGATATCGTGGTGAAAACAAAGCACGCAGCCACACTCATCGATGACTTGCGGGAGACCTTTGACAATCTGAACAGATACAAAATTAAGCTAAATCCCAAGAAGTGTTTCTTTGGAGTGCCAGGAGGGCAAGTACTCGGGTACTTCATATCAGCCAGAGGGATCGAGGCTAATCCCTTGAAGATCAAAGCTATTCTCGACATGGAGCCGCCAAAGAATCTGCACCAAGTGCAGCAGTTGGCAGGCCGATTAGCAGCGCTTAGCAGGTTCATCGCAAAGCTAGGGGAGAAAGCTTTGCCCTTCTACAACCTGATGAAAAAGTCAGAAAAGTTCGAGTGGACAAAGGAGGCACAAGATTCCTTCGACAACTTGAAGAAAATCCTATCGACCTCCCCGGTGCTCGTGACCCCGCGTGAAAAGGAGACACTGCTGATGTACATAGCCGCCACAGCTCAAGTCTTCAGCAGCGTTTTGGTTGTCGAGCGAGAAGAAGCAGGGAGAGTTCATGGCGTGCAGAGGCCCGTTTACTACCTCAGTGAAGTACTCACCCCCGCGAGGCAGAGGTATCCTCATCACCAGAAGTTGGCATATGCAGTGTGGAGGTCGGCTCGCAAGCTGAGGCACTACTTCATGGAGCACCCGATTAAAGTTGTGAGCGAAGCACCCCTGAAGAGCATAATGACCAATCCAGAAGCCACGGGTCGAGTGTCTCAATGGGCCATCGAGTTAGCACCACACGACATAACTTACGTCAACCGAACGGCAGTAAAATCCCAAATTCTCCCAGATTTTGTGGCGGATTGGATCCAGTCACAAACACCAGCAACACCCGACATGTCGGGGTCATGGGTGATGTACTTTGATGGGTCAAAACGGAGTACAGGCGCGGGGGCAGGAGTGGTACTAATATCACCACAGGGAGATAAGATGAGGTATATACTACGCATGAACTTCTCCCTACCGGCAAACAACGAAGCAGAATACGAAGCACTGCTACACGGAATGAAAATGGCAAAGGCGTGTGGTGCTACGCGCCTAGAAATCTACGGAGACTCAAACCTGGTGGTCCAGCAGTCGATGAACCTGTGCGATGCAGTCAGTGACAACATGGTTGCTTATCGGCAGCTGTATCAGAATATGGAGGCTAAATTCGAAGGATGTGAGCTTAAGCATATCGGCAGAGCCAGTAACGAGGAAGCCGACACTCTGGCGAACATCGGGTCCACATGCTCCCCTATTCCAGATGGAGTTTTTTACGAAGTGATCGCCCAAAGATCAATCAAAGAAAAGCCGTCTGCAAAATCATCGGCTGAAGAGAAAAGCTCATTGCAAAAGCCTTCGACTGAAGAACCTCCAGGCCTCCCAACCGAACAAGTTCTCCTCCTCGAGCCATTATGGACCAAACCATTACTAGCGTACATGTCAAAGCAAGAGCTGCCGGAAGACCCTGTGGAAGCTAAGCGAATCATCAGACGATCAAAGGCTTTCACGGTGATAAACGGCGAGCTTTACAAGCGTAGCATCTCAGGAATCTTCCAAAGGTGCATCGCCATTGACGATGGAAAAGTATTGTTGCGCGAGATACATGAAGGAACCTGTGGGCATCATGCAGGAAGCAGAGCCCTTGTGGCGAAAGCCTTTAGGGCAGGATTTTACTGGCCAACGGCAGCATCGGATGCCAGGGATCTAGTCATGAAGTGCGATGCGTGCCAACGTTTCTCGTCGAAACCACACGCTCCTGCAACGAATTTAATGACAATACCCTTGGCATGGCCGTGCGCTCAATGGGGACTCGATCAAGTTGGACCGTTGCCAAGATCGTCACCCGGAGGACACACGTACTTACTGGTTGCAGTCGACAAATTCACTAAGTGGATCGAGGTAGTACCGGTGCGCAACCAAAAAGCTGAAACGGCGGTTCAATTCTTCAAAGGAATAACCTGTCGATTCGGTATGCCCCACAGCATCGTCACAGACAACGGTTCCAATTTTGATTCCGAGGAGTTCAGGAAATTTTGTGATGATGGAGGAATCAAATTGAAATTCGCATCAGTCTCTCACCCCCAGACCAATGGCCAGGTGGAAAGGATCAATGGTTTAATAGGGGATGGTTTAAAGAAACGCCTTAAAGGTGCAGCCGGAGCCTGGGTTGAAGAGTTACCATCTGTGCTATGGAGTTTACGTACCACCCCCAACAGATCGACTCAATACACTCCATTCTTCTTGGTGTACGGAGCCGAAGCAGTTCTACCAGCCGACGTCCGATTTGAAGCACCTCGAGTAACGGCGTATACAGAGTCCTCCTCCAATATTGCGCTACAAGATGCTGTCGATCTCCTTGACGAAGCACGAGATATCGCCTTGGCAAGAACAACGGTCTACCAACTAGCACTGAGAAATTATCACAGTCGACGGATACGCAGTCGAAATTTTAGTGTTGGAGATATGGTACTTCGGTTGAAGCAAAAAAGACCTTTGAAGCTACAATCTCCATGGGAAGGACCATACATCATCACCGAAGTGATACCAGGAGGAGCTTATCGGCTCAAAAATCCAGCCTCAGGAAAAGACGTCGAGAATCCATGGAACATCGCGCAATTGCGATGGTTTTATACATAGGATACGATTGTTTTCATTTAACGGCCTACAAGGTTGCCTTACATTATGAATAAAGATCTAATCAGATTTCTGTTACCCTTTTTCTTGCTTCAGGCTTTGGCACCCGAACGTAACGTTCGGAACCTTTTTCCATCGGCTCTAACTCCCATCGAGCATCTGCCCACACGATGACATTAATCAAATACTCTCAGCGAGAGCTAAGATTAATGACACACAAAAACAACCAATCCAAGCCTCAAAAATACGCGAGTGTCGATGATGGTTACATTAAGATAAGGCTCAAACCGGTGCACCGTGTGACGAAGCCAAACTTTTGCATAAATTACATATCGACTTCGCAATAACATTGCATAAAATACAACGAAGTCGTCGAGTAAGCAGGTTGAACTGATCACTCAGCCGCACTCGACAACAAAATATCAATCAAAATAACATAAGCGTACAGCGTACGCAGTAAACAATCTTATGCGAATACAAGGTTATTCCATTTATAATCGGGATCCCCGGTCCCAATGGGCCTTCAGTTCCTTTTCAAGGCATGTTTCCATCCGAGAAACAATGGTGTGAGCAGGACCTCGAGCAACATCATAGTATTGGCCTAAATCCCTTTCAGTGTTTGCCACGGCTCTTAAATCCAAAGATGGATGACACGCCAATATTGAAGCAAAGGCAAGCTCAGCACCAGCTAGAAGCTCTTTCCGCACCAGCAGCCGAATCCTCTCGGGAGACTTGAATCGGGTGAACAAACCAGACAAAGTTTCGGGTGCCTGATCCAGAGGAAACAAGGTGTGCCAAACCATCGTAAGAAGGGCATAGTATTTATCAAAATAGTAATGCGCCTTCATCACCCGGTACTTAAACTTCGCCATGATGACGGCCTTCGGATGATGCAGCCATAAACCATGCGTTGGGTGCGCAACGTCGGTCATCGCCTCAACCTCTTCATGAATCTTCCTGTCCTCTTTAGCTGCATCTGAAGCTACAACTGGAAAAGGAACGAATGTTAGAACATTCAAGCTATACCCGGAATTAGAAGATAGACTAAACACTCACAGCCTAGGCTTTCGGAAGCAACATGAAGACCATCGAGAGCGTATTGTTCGACGGCAGTCGCTATTTCTCCCTTCTTCTTCACCAAGGCAGCCATTGCACGAAGGGAAGTAATGTCTTTATTCAGACTAGACACCTGGTCACGTAACTGACGAACAAGGCCTAATTCGTCATTTCCCGAAGAATTCGAAAAAAGCTCGGCACGGGAAGAAGATGAAGGAATCTGCAGTACGTCTTCAGTTCAGACCAAGCATTAATATAAAAAAAAGAACTCCCATCGGAGTATTGAGTGCACATCATACAGGCAAAAGGATGTTTGGCAACAGAGCTGAATTTGAAAGAGTGGCGATAATCTTATGTACAACAGATCAAATAACGGTTCAAGGATTCGCCGACGATGAACCAGGGGCTGACTCAGGGACGGGCTCGGCTTGTGCTTCATCCACCAACTTCAGAAGCCGGTTGGCGCAAGTTATTGCCGATCTCTTGAAAGGCTCCAGGTTGACTAGATGATTTTCATCATCAACAGGCAGCGCCTTAGAGAACTCTTCCAATTCCGATCCCATCCCGTGGCCCATAAGCAACTGGAAAGTAAGAACTGCACCCATCAAGCAGCTGCGACGTTTCAGTACCTCTACAGGCTCGGAAGGATCGACAAGGAAAGCTTCCGCCATCTCGTCGAGAGTTTTGTCCAGCTTCACCTTTGGGAAGATCATCGAGTATAACTTCGACAGAGCTCCCTTGGACTTCTGCAGTAACCTAAGAACCTGGACATTTGACTCAGCAGCAAGTGACAAAGCGTCGGCTGTGGAATCCTCCCGAAGCTGATGGCGTCGGCTGACAGTTAAGTTGGCGGCCTCTAAAAAAGAGATGTATCAGTAATCAATGGAAAAAAGCATTAAGAAAGGAGCGGAACACCATAAGGATTTTTACCCAGTAAATCCTTGATGGATTCGCGGAGGACACCCTCTTTCTCGTCAATTGCAGCCGCCGCTGCACGCCTGGCATCTTGATCATCCTTCATCTGACGCTTCAGCCTCTTTACCTCCTCCTTCAACAAGGCGTTCTCACTCTTGGCATCGGCAGCGATCCTGTTGGCTTCGACCGCTTGATCAGCCGAAGACTTGACGGCCTTCCGAAGTTGGGCGTTTTCGGCCTCTAGGCGAGTAAATTGTTCAGCAAAATCCGCTACAGCATCGACTGTAGCGTAAATTGGCTGCAGCCAGGAAAAATCAAGAGGAGTCAGGTGATGGAAATTCAGCAAAGCCAGATAGATTAAGTACTTACGTGATCGCGGCCAGCCGGCGGGGTGGGAGCATCATCAGGAGGAATAACCCTCGATAATGGGACCTTCTCTACACCCGTTCGGGATGGAGGTGTCGACTTGGCAGGAGAAGGGTTCGATTCCTTAGCCGATGCTGCTCTCTCAGAAGCTAGTTTAGCCCTCTTTGCGAGAGGAACATCGTCATCGTCATCGGCAGAGCTGTTTAAGTACAGCGTGCAGTTAGCATACAAGGTGACAAGAAATAAAAGTAACAAGAGTATAAATGCTCACAGGTCCACATCATCTTCGTCCACGAAGAAACTTGTTGAACCCTTCTTAGCAGGAGGAGGCGAAGCAGCTTCGTCGGCATCATTATCTCCTCCTTTAGGACTTGATTCAGCCGAAGTGATAAGATCATCATGTACCTGCTTGCGACGTCTGCTCTTGAGAAAGGCGTCATCTTCAGCAGTTTCCTCCTCTTGGACATCGCTGTCCTCAAGGGCGTGCTGAGCATCCTCGGTTCCCTCAGAATCGTCATCGTCATCCTCTAATACCACTCCGCTCTCGGGTGAGGGAGGATAACATTGGGCGACAGCGGGAACCTGCGGAAGGATAGAAAACGTGTAAGGCACAAACAGAAAGAAGAAGTAATGACAGTAAACGAAGAACAATAAGGTTACCTCGGACGGAAGATGCTTGAAATCATAAGGAGGGCGTGCCGATGTCAAGACAATGGTGTCCTTGGTGCTGAGGCATGTTAGGCGACGAACTTCGTTCTGGAGCTCATCTGCCGATAGGTCAGTAGAGTTGACCCTCGACTTGTCATTTTTGCCAGTGAAAAGCCAAAGCTGGTGAGGGCGAGACATCAGCGGCTGCACTCGACGTTGTAGGAACACTGAAACTACTTCAGTACCGCACATCGTCATGCCTCCTGAATTCTTCAAAGTGACAATTTGCTTGAATAGCTCATCGGCTGTCGCCTTTTCTTCGGGAGAAAGGGCGTTGTTCCAAGACTTCTTCTTGTGAGCCACCAAGACATCGTCAAAAAGAGGGAGATTTGAACGCCGCCCAGGAACAGCAGGGTCCCGAAGGTAGAACCACTTGTTGCGCCAGCCCTGGACGGATTCCTTCATCGGATAGTCGAAGTAGTCGACCTCCTTCCTGACAACGAAGCCAACGCCGCCGACAACGGGGGGGCCGTTGCTATCATTATGACGCTTCACATAGAAGATGTTCCTCCAAAGGCCCCAGTGGGGCTCAATGCCGAGGAAGGCTTCACAGACGGTGATAAAAATGGAGAGGTGGAGGATGGAATTTGGGGTCAGCTGCCAGAGCTGAATCCCGTAGAAGAAAAGGAGGGAACGAAGGAACTCGTGCGCCGGAAGAGAGAGGCCACGGAACAGAAAAGTGACAAACATGACGGTGAAGCCCTTTGGGGGACTTGGGCGAGAAACCGAACCTGGGAGACGAATGTCATCCTCAGATGCGGAGATGAAGCCGAGGGCGCGAAGTTTGTTGATGTCGCGGTTGGTAATGGCAGAGGCGTTCCAGTCATGGCTAACTTTGGCCGCCTCCGATGTGCTGCCACTCTTCTTTTTGCCCATGGTGAACGAAGCTTCTGATGGAGAGGAGGAAGAACAGGAGGCTTGAAGGAGAAGATGAGCAGTGAACGGGGTAAGAGGTAAAAAAGAAAGGGGGCCTCCTATTTATTCCATAAGAATTTGAGCCCCAACGTGGCCATAACTCCACAATACATCGTGGGGGGAGGAGCAGATCTGACTGTACACGTGGTGCTTGAAGGAGTGGAACCGGCGGCCCATTATTCCCACGTCGCGCGAAAATTGAGGAGACGCCTCGATCACCGCGCGTGCACTAGTCAAGACCTAAAAACTGCCTGCGCAGAGCTAGGGTGGGCCCGTCAGGTCAAGTCCTATCAATTGGCCCACGGCAGTTACACGTCAAGTCAAATCCTGTCAATCGGCCCACAACCATGACGTTATAAAAAAAAGAAACTAGAAGCACTCGAAGGAAACATGAAAAGTTGTTGGGTGAAAAACCTGAGTCTATGCACGGATTACAAGCATCCGTACCTAGACTCGGGGGCTACTCCCATCGGGAGCGCTGACGCGCACCCGATAAAAAGAAGACTCGAAGGAATAAGGTTTGAGTATGTACTCAGACTCGACAATTACTCCCATCGGGAGGACGTGGTGCACACCCGTTAAAAGTTTTTTGCACTCCAGGATCATGCCCGGGGACTTGATTCTGTGTAGGGTAACGTTGTTTTGCCATCGGCAGTTAACCAACAAAAGTTGGGCATGTTGCTCATTATCCTTTGCATAAAGAAAATGTATCGGATGACCTATGAAGACTTGCGAAAAAGACTCGGCAGAGGAAAGTATTCGAGTAGTACAACTTGAGTCTATGCACGGATTGCAAGCATCCGTACCTAGACTCGGGGGCTACTCCCATCGGGAGCGCTGACGCGCACCCGATAAAAGAAGATGAAGCATAATCAAGATGAACAAGAACAATGAAGGAGAAGAATGCCAGGAGAAGACATGCATTAGTCTCTACCCGAATTATCTTCGGCTAGACACTCGGGGGCTACTGACGTGGGCATTACCCTTCGGGTAACCAGTATTGCCCTATCCGGTATTAACAAATTGGAGGCCCATGAAGATACCTGAAGGCGAGATGGGCCACTAAGTCGGCGCACCAGAAGATTCCTTGACGGGCAAGACAAGGAAGCAAACAAACAAGGAAAGATTGGATCTAAACTACTGTAAATCTAGTCGTATTCGGTTAGACCTCTTGAGACCTGGCCTCCTATATAAAGGCCAGGAGAGGGGCTGCCGAGGGACACGAACAATCTTAGCAACCTTAGCCCGGAAAAGCTTAGAGCTAGGTAACCCTAACAATAGCAATCTCGACTAGATCTCAGCCGAAGTATTCGGCACCCCATTGTAACCCATTGTCATCATAATCAAAGAACAGACAGGCAGGACGTAAGGGTTTTACCTCATCGAGGGCCCCGAACCTGGGTAAATCGCTCTCCCCGCTTGTCTGTGAACCGATGTCTCGTGTCAGCCTACAGGATTCCATCAACCCTAAGCCCCTATCGGAGGGCATTGGCGAGGAGTACCCTCGACATACTCCACACTCATAACAAGTGATGGTGGCCTTATCCTTGTTGGCGACGGGGATGGTGTTACATCCAGTCCTAGGGCCAGTGTTGTTGTTGTTGTTGTTGTTGTTGTTGTTCCCGTTGTTGTTGTTGTTGTTGGGGTTGTTGTTGCTGGTGTGATTGTTGTTGTTGTTGCCTCCGGGCTTCGGGGGTCCTCCGTGGTTGTTGGTGTAGTTTGGGCGGTAATTCTGAGCAGGGGGCTTGTTGTATTTTGGAGTATATCCTCCAGAGGAGTTGTTGCGGTACTTCTGGGTATTGCTAGACCCATGCTGGTTCATCATCCGGCGTTTGCGATTTTCGTTGGCTTGGTGAAGCTTGCCCTCCATCTGGATGGCGGAGTCCACCAGGGCTTCTAGGTCAGCAAAGGGAATGTTGACCAGTACCGTCTGCATCTCGTCGTGTAATCCGTTCAGAAATCTTTCCTTCCTCTTCTCATTGGTGTCGGTCTCGTCCGGGGCGTACCTTGACAGAGTAAGAAATCTGTCGCGGTATTCTACCACGGACATTCTGCCTTGCTTGAGTTCGCGGAACTAGTCTCTCATCATCTTGATCAGTCCTTGGGGCACATGGTATTTGCTAAACTTCAGCTTGAAGTCTTCCCAAGTCATCATCTGTCCCGCATTCATTGCACGGGTGCTGGTCCACCAGGCTCATGCAGGTCCTGGCAGGTAGTGGGTGGCGAACAGTACTTTCTCTGTGGCTTCAACTCCTACCACCTCCAGGTTGTTCTCCATTGTCTGGAGCCATTCATCGGCATCGAGGGGCTCTTCGGTCTTGTTGAAGATAGGTGGGTTGGTGTTCTGAAAGTTCTTCAGTTTTGACCCAGGGTGGTCGTGGTTTCCATGGCCGTTGTTGTTCTGAGCGAGCTATTGCAGTGCAGCAATGTTGGCTTGGCGTTCAGCTCTCTCGGCTTCTCGGTCGGCCATCATCATCTCTAGCATCTGCAGCATGGCGTCTTGGGTGGCATTGCGGGTTGGTGGGGCCATCTGAACATCGGAGTGGATGATAAGATAAGAGGGAAATTTCTACGGTTTGTTTGAATTAAAGTTCACGAAGTTCAAAACTTGAAAACTTGAGTAGTGTTGAGGGGGTATAACCAACAACACTTTTTCATTCATACCAAACATCACACATTACAAATCTAACACTCCGTTGGTTTGAAGAACCATTCATTCGCTATACGATACAAGGGGATCCTGATACAACTCACACCTACTTAAGTGCTGGGGTGATACTACTCTCCGGGGTGGAGTCTTCGTCGTCACGGGTAATGTGCTTGGCGAGAGGCGAGGGCGTTGTCCAACTCCTTGCGGGTCTTGTACAGCATGAAGTCGAGGTGTGCTACATAGTGGTTCATCTCTGTGTGCGGGGGCATGGTCATTGGTCTTCCCATGGGGTCATGTCTTGGGTAGTAGATGAAGCGAGTGTTCTTGATCTTGTTCTCATTTTGTCCACATAGACGGGAAATTGCTTCTTGCATTGCTCTGACTAGTCCTTCCTTCCAAGTGTTTCCCGTTATAGAAAACCATATGGTTTCCCATACCGGGACTCCAAGCTTTCTTCGTAGATCAGCAGAAACTTCCCACCGAGGTGGTCCTCCGGGGTGATTGTTGAGGGGTGTTCTGAAGAACTCGGGATACGGGCGTCCTAGATAATCCACTAGTTGCTTCAAATCCTTCTCGAACATCAGGTTTCCTCCGTGACCAAGCTGATAGAACTCCCATTTGTACTCCATCTGTGAGCAATGAGGTTGAGTAAGTTAAAGAAGTGGTCAAGTGTGTAAAGTTTTATGTAGTTCTCAAAGGAAAAAGTAGAGCATGAAATTCTCATTTTGAAAAAGATCTCAAGGATAAGAGTGAGAATAAGTTTTCATAAATATTCACTTCATTTGTTTTGAAACTAAGTTCTTCAGACGTCCATTCTAACTAGGGTCTCCTAAGGTCAAACAATGGCTCTGATACCAACTTGTCAACACCCGGATTTTTAAGTCCAGATGCCTGTTATGCCATACATCGCAATCCCATGAATATTGTTGTTGCGAGACATAATAGTTGAATATCATAAGTCATCATTCATTACATACCATAGTCGTCTTACAAATTCAGATCACATGATCCATATTACACAAATAGTTGATCTATTGATCAATGGGCACAAAGTTCATAGCGGAAGCGTAAAGTAGAAGGGGCTCTCTAGTCCACAGGCCAACGTCTGACGTCAGAAGATTCCCTAGTTGTCGTAGACATCTTGGTTGCCGTCATCTTGATAGTTCTGCTCCTCCTCATAGTCTGGCCATTTGAATAGCCAGGGACACATCCGTGAGTACTTTAAAGTACTCGCAAACTAATACTAGTGTAAGTGCTAACAATTCTAGTAAAGGGGTGCTAAACCCTAGTTTATTTTGCATAAAGCCAATTTTAGTTCACAAGTATTTGAGTAAAACCTTATTCATGTGCCAACTATCTCCAGTGGGAACATTAGTGTCATTCCCACCATTCAAGTGGTGATTTCAATTCAATTCACCACTTTACAAGTCATTTCACCACCATTTTCAAGACTTTGACATCGGAAACTGTAGGGCCTTTCCAACCGTCCGTATCCGTGGACACGGCTATTCGAATAGATTGACACTCTGCAGAGGTTGCACACTTGTGCCACAACATTTGACTTCATCCGTCGGGATTACCCCGAATCATCGTAACACAGTACGCGGATCATCAACCATAACCTTTCACTTACAAATCCTAGTATGAGCACCTCTCCCCATGAGCTTGGCCTCCCAGTGAAGACCAACTGTCAACCTGGGAACTGCACAGGGCTTGGCCGTACAATTCACCTCAATTCACATCATTTCTCAACAACGAAGGCAGCCTCAAGCATAACCCCTATGATGTGTGTTCAGAGGGAACCCATACTAAGATGCATAAACTTCCAGTTAAGCCCTACCCATAATCAGGTATTGTGGGGGTACTCAATATTGGAAAGGTATCGCATTCAAACCAATATCATTTTTATCAAAAATCACCATCTTCTCTTGGTCATATTCACCTTCAAAAATCATTCAATCGAATGCTTCCTCATTCCAAGGTTTCAAAAATTCAGTTCAAGTCGCATTGTTCCCATCTAGAGTAGTCAAGTTTTAAATCATTAGCACTAGCTCTAATCATGAGGGGTGCTATCTTGCTTTGCTAGTTGGAGACTAACTTTGTTATTCTAGTAACCATCTTTATCTTAGACCAGAGTTAACTATAAAAGTAACTCTTTGAATAAACAAGTAAAAACTTGTAAGGTAGAAACTTGGGATAGGCTTATGGTAAGAAAGGTAAGACTATGGTGCCTTGCCCCAAAGGGCTTTGCACTTTGCAAGAATATTAGCTTGCAACACTATAACTTGCAATAGTCTAGCTTGCCTTGGTTGTTGAGGTGGTCAAAGTTCTCTTCTTCTTCTGGGTAGAATCCTTCTTCTTCCTGGTATTCTCCGGCACTAGCGTCTATACACGAATACGAGGATACAATCACCAAGCAATACTTAAGTATCCTTAATTAGCCTTAATGGCTCACTCCAATTGATCTAGCATCATCACTTAGCATTGCTACTTAAAATTAATCTAGGGTTTCTTACTTAGTGTTAGAGAAATAATTTCTCTCCTTACATATGTAAATGATAGTTTCCATATAGTTCTTAAGAAATATTTTCCTCTCCTTGAATCTTCTTAAGATTTAATTTCCTCAAACAATTATACATGAAATCATGTTGACATAAGTCAACCATTCATCATCATCATTTGAGGAATTGATTTAAATGAGGTAGAGTACCTCATACCATTTAATAATGCCTATTATGAGTTAAAATCACCAAGCATTTCATTTGAGAGTATTTGACCAGGGGTCAATACTTCATATGAAAGTATTTGGGACAAGATTTAAATGAAGTGAAGCACTTCATATAATTTGCATAATAGTTTTGGATAATATCACCTACATAAACTAGCCATATTGTCCATTAATTAAACTAGGACATGATCATACAAAGTGACCACACCATTTTATTGCAGAAACAATTAGTGTAAGTGAATTGTAAATTATAGCAATTGGAATTACTTCAAAATTCAAATTGGTTGATTTTTAAGATTTATTTGAAGTCACAAAAGTCCCTGCCTTGTTATTTATGTCACATTAATTCTACACAAGATTTTGAAGTGGGACCAGTGGCATGTTGTAGAACTTTTTCATAGCTTTCCAACAATATGAAATTTGCTAAATTTGGCCAAGCCAAACAGATTCTATGAATTTCCAAAGTTGGGTTCAGTATTGTATTTGGATTGAATTGATTTAAACTAATTTCGAATTAATGGGATGGCGGGAAAGAAACTGGGCCGAAAGATTTGAAAATGCCAGAAGGGCCAGCCCAGCTAGCGCTTCACATGCCACAGGCCGCCTGACAGAGGGGCCCGCACGTCAGCGAGTCAGACTCACCGAAACGGTACGTTGCAATGCGCGCCGTTGGATCAGAAGCAAATCGTGCGGTGCAGAGGCGTCGTCTTCGTCGGGGGGAGGAGCATGCTGGATCGGCGGAGGTAGGGGGTCGACGGCGTGCTGGGGCTCCGGCGAGGGGCGGCGCAGGTGCTGGATGAGGTTGTCGACGAAGGGGAGTCGCCTGGTACCGGTGGCGTCGCCGATGGTGCTCGAATTTGTCGGCAGTGATCTCAGCTCCTCTGCGGGCTCCGGCGATCAATTGGGCGGCTCCGGTGAGTAATCGAGTGAGAGAGGTGGCCGAGGAGGATCAGAAGAGAGAGGGGAGCGATGTTGGTGTACAGAATGCGGTGCGGGAGCTCCTCCTTTTATAGGGTGAAGGGTGGCCGTGGCGGAGCTGGCAGATCGATAGCATAGCGGTGGCTCCGGCGAGGGAAGTGGGTCGGCGACGTCAGCAAGAGATAGGCGAGGTCCAGGCGGTGCCAGGGAGCTAGGGTACGAGGTGGGGGACGGCCTGGTACGCGCGCGAGAGGGCGAGGTTCTGGCGGCAGGGTTGCGGGATATACGCGCGGTGGTCGTCGGCGACAGGGCTTGCGCGGGCAGGGGAGCGTGTCTGGCGGGTTGGCGCGGCGACGGTGATGCTCGACGTGCAGTTAGGGGGTCCAGGGGAGGTGGCGTTCATCGGCGTTGCGCGTGGCCAGGGTTCGTCGTGGCGTGCGCGCTGTGCGACGCGGGCGGCATGCTCTGGCAGACCTGGGCGCGCCAAAACCGGCGAGTGTCTTCGTTCTCCTCGACAACTGGCGATGCTAGGTGGTGTAGGGAGTCGAGGTGGCACGCTGGGGCATGGTGGCCATGGTGGTGAGTGAAGGGGAGAAGAAGGAGAGGGACATGGCCGGCATGGTGGCGACATGGACATGTTTGGTCTCCCTAGGGTTGCTCTTAGGGGTGCTATGCTGCATTGAGTGTGAGGGGGAGCCAGGGGACCAAGTTGAGTGAAATGGGGCAGGTTAGGGTTGAGTAGGACACTATTTGAAATAGTGTTGAATTGCTCCATATTTGTAAATTGCAATTTTAGTTCAAATTCAATTGAGTTCCAAGGGTTGCAAGATTTGAAAAGTATGTGTTTGGTTGAGTTGTGAATGACCAGAGAGAATGAGGTGTGGTGGTGGAATTTCCAAATTCAAAGAATTGCAAAATTGCTAAGTGTGAGATTGTTCCCCATAATAAAAAGTTCCAACTTTACATGAGCATAGAATTTTATACAAAGTGAATTTGGCATGGTGGTCTTTACCAAAGTTGTTCACCTTGATGTGCTCTTGGATGAGGTGCAAAGATTTGAGAAAGTTTAGTTTGGAAAAATTGAATTGCAAGGGCTCAAAGTAGGGATCAGACTATAAATGGCAGATTTGACCATTATCATATGTGAGCCTAATTTGAGTTTGAAATTGATTTGAATTGTGTTTCTTTGATTCCAAAAGTTGTAATAAGTGTTTATTAACCTAATACAACTAATGGTGAAGACCAAAATGGTCTAGGTCAAAGATTTAGAAAAATGGCATGAACCATATGTAAGGGTTTTGTGATTTTCTAACTTTTATTCTTTTATTTTTCTTTGCTTCACTTTGACAAGAGTGAGGTTTATTTGGTGTTAGATTGAGTTGGGTGAAAGGTTCAAATCATTTTGAGGCAATAGGAGTGCCTAGGTCAAGATTGGATATTTTGGCTAAGTGCCACATATACCTCTATGCATATGTTTGATTTTATTTTGTTTCTTACTTGAATTGGTTGGTAAGTACTTTGTTGAGTGTGTTGATGTATTTCAAAACATCTACCAAGGTCAACACTCAAGGTTGGAGCATTTGCAAAAAGTAGCCATAGGCTTGCATATGCCTTTTTCTTATTTAAGATATTTTCTTTTTATTTTGTTTTTTTCAAAGATTGATGACAAGAGGGATGAGATTTAGGGTTTAGTAAGTTTTGCAAATGGTTCACCAACATTTATCAAAGTAAGAAAAGTAGAGTTCAAAATTTACACATTAGGGCTACATGCCCACATATGTCCTTTTTTTTCTTTATTTTAGGTTTCTCAAAATAGATCCAAATGATTTTTGAGAAGGTTAGGGTTTAGGGTTTTTCTTATTTGATTTCTTTCTCTTTTAAGTTTATTTGGTTTGTGATCTTCACTTGATCACTTTAGGGTTTTAGGGTTTATCACCTAAGCAAAATAACACTCATCATGGCAAAACACAAATATTAGGTATGAGCACTATGCATAGCACTCTATGTAAGAAAAGTTTTTGTTGGTTCTCATTTTTGGGAAAAGGAAATTCATTTTCTCTTTGTTTTGAAATTTGGGGTGTTACACTTTTGATGTTGACAAAATATATAGACAAGGAATTGTCTATAGTCTGATGGCATAGTTAGTTGTAGGTGCTAAGTGTGTGGGCTAGGCTAGCTGTGACTTCATCCCTTGCTGGATTTCTTGAGTTATGCACTGATTTGCATAACTGATCTTCCCATAGGATGATTGCCTAGTGGTCTTACCCATATTTGCTTGCACCAAATGGCTTTACAGCCAGATGATGACACAAACAGGGTATTCTACCCTTCTGTGCTTCTGTGATGCATTGGATGCTTATTTATGAGCAAAACTTGGTTTTGCGCAGGTTGATTTGGTTTATACCTCACTCCAGCTCCTAGATGGTTTTGTTGTTGTAGAGGATTGCTTCTATGTTGATCTTATGCTTGCCCTGCTCCTCCTTGCAAGCCTGTGATGCTTGAGTTGGTCCTGTGGTGATTTTGGACAGGTTGAACAACAGTGATGTTCTTCCTGTTCTTGTGTTCTTGCTATCTGGTGACTTACCAAGCTGCTTGTCGATGGATTGCTGGTTCTGGCGGTGGAAAAGGTTTTATGTGAACCTTGCTTTGCTCTCCTGGTCGACAACAAGGCCTGGCACCCTTGGTGACTCACTGCTGGTGTGTGTGTGTTGTGCTACATGCACACTGCCTGGTGAGCAGGCTGGCTGTGTGTGTGTACCAGATGCTTGGTATCTGGTTTGTACTTGGCTTTGAGCAGATCAGCTCGGCAGAGCTGCGAGCATATCCCTTCATTTGCCATTTTTCTTCTAACCTACCAAGTGGCTTTGCCACTTGGCATAACTCTTGCTTTGTTGTGTTTGTGTGCAGGGATCCAAGGTGATGATCAAGTGAAGATGAAAATCTTCAGGCTCAAGCATCATATGAAGATTAGCTTGTAGTTTTAGGATAGATCAATACATTGTACTTTTCTTTTCTTTTCTTTTTCTATTTTGATAATTCTTGTAATGTTTTGTAATATTCTTTTATTTCAATTGTGAATATTTTAAAGACAATGTACATTGTGTGTTAATCAATAAAGCTCAAGGTTTTCTCTAATGAGCTTTACTTATTATTTGTATTGTCTATATTGTCTGTTATTTATAATTCACTTAATGAATTTCCTCACAATTGAATTATGAGATATTTATTTAATGTTTGAATTTGAAATTCAAATTCAACTTAGGTTTGAATTCAATCATGCAACTTAAATTTGAATTCAATCATGCAACTTAAGTTTGTGATGCAATAACTCTTCTCTCTTCTCAAAACCCTAATTTAGTTGAATAAGGAACGAGTTTGTCGCACTCTCGAAACCCTAACCCTGTAAGATGTCGAGAGAGAAACTTGTCCCCCTTCGATGCAGTTTTGTTTTAAAAGCGCGAAATTTCCCCAGAATTTACGATGCAATGCACATCCCTTTCTAAAATCTACCCCTCGATCGTCTCTAAACCTGGGACATTACAGCCTTTCCCCCTTAAAGAAAACTTCGTCCCGAAGTTGTGGTTGTAATACCTGAAGAGTTCGGGGTATGTTTTCCTCAGGTCTTCCTCCTTTTCCCAGGTGGCTTCCCTCTCGGGGTGATGTTTCCATTGTATCTTGCAGTACTTAATAGCTCGATTCCTGAGTTGTTTCCAGTTCTCCTCGAGAATCTTCGCTGGCTTCTCGATGTATGTCAAATCTGGTTGTAACTCGAGCTCATCATGTGATACTAGCTCATCTGGGGTTTTAAGCATTTCCTGAGTTGCGACACATGGAATACGTTGTGAACTTGTGCTAACCTTCCCGGTAGTTCCAATTCAAAGGCTAATCCTCGGTTTTGGCTCAGTATCTTGAAAGGTCCGATGTATCTAGGGCTTAACTTCCCTTTTACTCCAAATCTCTGAAGACCTTTCATCGGGCTTACCTTAAGATATACCATGTCTCCAACTTGTGGATCCCATGTCCTTCTCTTTTGGTCGGCATAGCTCTTCTGTCGACTTTGAGCTATCTTAAGCCTATCTCTTATAATGTCAATGATTTGTTGTTTTTCCTTGACATAATCAGGATTGAACTCCTTGCTTGATCCTGCCTCATACCAGCAGATTGGTGATCTACACTTCCGTCCATACAGAGCTTCGAATGGTGCCATCTTGATGCTGCTTTGATAGCTGTTATTGTATGAAAACTCTGTTAGTGGCAAGTGCTCCTCCCATGATCCTCCGAAGTCTAGGGCACAAGCCCTAAGCATATCCTCTAATATCTGGTTTGTTCTCTCTGTTTGTCCACCTGTCTGAGGATGATAGGCGGTACTATAGTCCAACTTGGATCCTAAAGCTTCATGTAGTTGCTTCCAAAATGCTGATGTGAACACGGATCCTCGATCTGACACTATCTTCTTGGGCACTCCATGTTTACTCACGATCTCTTTGATGTAAAGATCGATGAGTTTTTCTCCTTTATCCTGCTGATTTACCGCCAAGAAGTGTGCGCTTTTCGTCAACCGGTCCACGATTACCCATATCATATCCTTCTTTTTATTGGTCATGGGTAGTCCGGTGATGAAATCCATTCCTATTTCTTCCCATTTCCATTCTGGGATTGGTAAAGGTTGTAATTTTCCTGCCGGACTTTGATGTTCAGCCTTCACTCTTTGGCAGGTATGGCATTTCGCCACGTATTGTGCTATCTCTCTCTTCATATTATTCCACCAGAATAACTCCTTGAGATCCATGTACATCTTTGTACTTCCCGGATGTATGGAATATGGTGTTTGATGGGCTTCCCGGAGTATTACTTCCTTGATCTCAGCAATATCCGGAACGCAAATCCTCTTCTAAAACCATAGTGATCCTGATTCTCCTCGGTGGAATTCTGATGGTCTTCCTTCATCAATTCTTCTCATCTCCTCTACAATGAATGGATCGTCCAATTGACCCATCATTATCTCATTCTTTAAGTTAACATTTAGCTCATCGGCTACTTGTAAAGCCGATAGCCCTTCATGAGCCTCTTTCTCCCAAAGTTGTATTTGGGCTTGGCTTATTTCCTTCCTCAACTCCGGTGATAACTCTTGTTCCACTCCTCCAGTGCTCTTCCTACTCAAGGCATCTGCTACTACATTAGCCTTTCCTGGAGTATAATTGATGGTCAAATCATAATCCTTGATTAGTTCAAGCCATCTTTTCTGCCTCATATTGAGTTCCTTCTGAGTGAAGAAGTACTTGAGACTCTTATGATCCGTGTAGAGTTCACACTTGGCTCCATAGAGAAAATGTCTCCAAGTTTTAAGTGCAAATACGACTGCTTCTAGTTCTAAATCATGTGTTGGATAGTTCACTTCATGAGGTCTGAGTTGCCTCGATCCATAAGATATTACTTTCCGATCTTGCATGAGTACGCAACCCAATCCATGCTTGCACTTTCAATATAAAGGTGTGAGTGGGGTGGCAAGAGGATCAAGCTAATACAAACCCTATGCTTAATTCCTTGTACCTTTCCTTTATCGCCATAGTTCTTGTGTAGCTACTGAAATCCTGCTCATGTGTAGTTCTATATGTCAATTATGTATACTATTGTTGTAGTCTACACTAAATCTGGCTCAAGCAGAAGACCGCTTGCCGCCACCGTCCAACAACCGAGGTAGATGGCGCCACTTACCTGCTCGGTTAAGCTCCTCGCCGGGACAAAGAGCTCGGGGGGGGGGGGGGGGGGGGGGGCGGGTATCACATTTGGCGGTGAGCCGAACAGTTATATAAAGGGTTTGAGTCGGCAGGAGGTCAAAATTCTCATGTCATCTTTCATGGGATGTGCGCGAGCTCGAGCCATCTCCGAACTTACACAAGCGAGGCACAACTTTTCCACTTTTCGACAGCGGGAAGCTTGGCTCGCTGGAAACCGTAAAATTGAGACCAACTTTTAGGCTGCTTTAGAACTCGTGGGATGTGAAGAATCTGTGGGAGTAAGGCAACCAAATGCATGATTTTTGGACCAGTAGATGCAGGTAACGGGCTTGCAAGCAACCAAACTCATCCTGAGAGATTTGTAACTGGTTCAAATAGAATGTTCGTGCTTGCATACAAGACAGTACACTATTGTGTAGGAAGTAGGAACACCGCAAACTTGTAGAAACGTCGCTACTACGGGAACTCAAAAGCAACTCGAATGAATACCTTTAACGTTGATAGAAAGAAGATTGTGTTACCAGGAAGACTTTCCAAAATACAGGTATAGCACACTGCTTTGGCAATTACAGGGCGAAATTAGGCAGTTCAAAATTCCACAGATAATGTACACTTTGTTGTTACAAAATAACATAAGGAAAACAGATAATCAAAAGGCTATTTGCAGACACGTGGCCTGAACCGCATCAATGGATGGACTGGAACTAATGGATGATTCCCTGCTGACAAGAGATAGATAATAAGGATGTTGTTAGTAGACGAATTACTGCTAATTAAAAATTATAATCAAACAGCAATTCAGCAGATTCGATGCTGGTTCTTTGTCCTATCATCCACAATGCAGCAGCTGTTTTGCTTAACTAGATTGGATTTTATGTAACTACATCTACATGGTTCTGTTTTTTCAACGTCTATGAAACATATATGGTGGTGGGGGGTTTTTCTCAAAACATATATAGTGATGTTCTGAACTTATGATTTCAAGAAAAGAGTGTCATCAAACTTAAGAAAGGCGTACTTTAATGCCAACAGTGTAAGCTATAACCTACCAGAGTACAATAATATATGAAAAATGCAAATAATTAATTCTGGTAACTTTAATGGGCGTCATATTAGAAAAGGAATGCACTTCACCTAGACGAGCTCGATGTAAGCCATAGGTGCATTGTCTCCCCGCCTGGGAAACGTTGGGATGATCCTTGTGTAGCCCCCTGGTCTTTCCCCATACCTGTCCGGAACCTCAGCAAACAATGCATGGACTATATGTTTCTCATATATATACCCTAAGGCCTGTCTCCTCTTGTGAAGAGATCCATCCTTCGCCAGCGTGATCATCTTATCAACCCACTTCCTCATTGCCTTTGCCCTTGGCTTGGTAGTCTTTATCCTCCCATGCTTCAGCAGCTGTGTGGTCAGCCCACGCAGAAGTGCCTTCCGCTGATCTGCAGGTCTGCCGAGTCTAGGAATACGTTTCCCATGCCTCATAGCCAATATCCTTCCACGAACATCAATACCAAACAATCGGTGCTCAAAACTTGATTCAACTGCAATGTTTAGACAAATTCAATATTTAGTTTATTGCAACATTGGCCGGAATTTCATAAAAGTACATCTTAATTTTATCTTCAGTGCTGCTGGCTCGAGAACTTTGAGTGAGAAGGCTGATCTGACATATTTTGCATGTAACAAACAGGTTCTTTATTGGTTACAAGATATTTTTACACTGTTTGAGATTTGTCTGGTGTGATAGACCCTTTTCTTCATAATTATACCCCTTCGCTTAATCAGTAAGCCAAACGATTATGGATGTGCTGAAAAGTTAGCTATATTCTTTTTCATCCATAGCGTGTTTGCCCTTACGATTTCACAAGTTCGTGTTAGAATGTTCTTAAATGCAGATACACCAGCTTATATCCATTATTCTTACCCTCTTTATGCTCATGATAATCATCAATCTTAGCAGTTCAGATAAAAAAATCATAAGGGATGAAACCGCAGAACCACAATTTGAACTACCACAATGCAGTCAACCTTTATCAGCTTAAACAGAAGAAGAGAGTGAAAGGAGCAAGGATATCACGAAATGTTTTGCTGTCGCGTCAATGGGTGCAAATGCCGATGAATCTGTTAATGATAGAAATGACACATATGTGTTCAAACTAAGTGGCAACATTTGCCATCTGATTTTGCATCCTACCGGGGTAAACAAAAGAACATATGCCCAACTACATGTATAACATATAAAACGAGAAATTCAATCTATAATAGGATAAAGGAACTTGAAACCAAATGTGAGAAATTGTAAATTGCTTCATAAATTGTTCAGGGATTCATGAGTTGATCATGGTTGAACAACATAACCCACTTGTAAAAAAGCTATTTAGACATGAGCGGAATGTTTTGCACATTATATATTATGGGTGTATTATATATGGAATCCCAGGTGATCAGAGTACCCGAATTCTGTGTAGATAGGCAGAGCATCACAGGCACAATAGGATTCAAAGATATACAGTACTATTTTCAAGCATTTGTCACTGTATCAGTGTTTCTTGTTTACATCCAGCAATTATTACACGACATTATTGCAAGGAGGAGACGATATCTCACCGGAGAACGAGGAGGTGTACGAGAAGGCGAGCGACGCCGAGACCGCGGAGGAAATCGAGGCGGGAGATGCGGACGACGAAGCAGAAGACGTAGAGACGAAGGAACTCCTGAGAAAAGGGGAGGCGGAGGCGCCCAACCGGACCGCCTGCTTGCGCCGGCGGAGACCGGCGCCGATGGCCGCCGAAGCGGAGGGCCGGAGCGCAGGGAGTGCGGCGCGGAGTGATTCCATGCGCCAGGTCGAGGCAGAGATCGCCGTCGAGGGGGAGGTGGAGGCGAAGGCCGCCATGGAGGAGGGAGAGCGGGCGGAGGAGTGTGGGTTGGGTTGGGTGGCGAGGCCGCTCGGCTATGAAGCGGATAACGTTTGGATTCTGCAGCTGATTTGGCTTCGCCGTGTTGGGCAGCAATATATGGGCCTAATATATCGACATAGCCCATGGATTCGAATTTGGTTGTATCCAGATTTCGAAGTAGATACTCAAAAAATATGTATTCTAAAAAAAACTCAAAAAGTATGTCCATATTTTGACACTTTTATCATGTAATCCAATCAAAATGTATGAATATTCGAAGTAACTAATTTATGGGTTTTTTTGCGAGTAATTTATGATTGATTACAAACTTGTGCAAACAATAAAACTTGCACGGACCTCAAGTCGGATCAATGGTTTTGGCATCTATTGAGAACTTAAAATTACTTATGCTGTGTTTGGATGCATAGAAAGTTGGCATGGAATTGAATTGGACTAAGATTCCAAATCCGAGATGGAAATGAATTGGTTTCAAATTCGATTCCGTTGTTTGGTTGTGTTTAGAATTTACTGTTGGAATTGAAAGTTGTAACCAATTCTAAATCCCGTTTGGATGTACAAAGTATGGAATCTGATGTTTTGTTGAATCTGGACAATTTTAAACATAATAAAACATTAAACTAGGAAAATCACGGCTACTGGTGCATGAGCCGGAAAGCAAAGGCACTACCGCCCGCTGCTGAAGGAGCTGGCCGGCACGGCGCAGTGGTCATGCGGCGGCGGGAGCCCGAGCCGGTGTAGGGCACGGCCGGCGTGCCGTCGAAGGAGCCGGCCGGCGGCGGGGACGCGGCGGCCGGATCTCGCCGGGCGTGGACGTGGGCGACGGAGCCGCCGGAGCGGGATGGGCGCAGGGGCATGCGGCGGCGGGGGAGGGGACCTTGGCGGAGGGGAGGGGACTCGGGGCCTGGAGGCCACACGGCGGCGGGGGCTGCAGAGCTCGGAGGTCACGCGGCGGCGGGGGATGCAGAGCTCGGAGGCCACGCCGTGCGGCGGCGGGCCACGCGGCGTGGGAACGGCGGCGGGCCACGCGCGGCGTGGGAACGGCGGCGGGCGGCAGGGGAACGGCGGCGGGCGACGGGGGAACGGCGGCGGGCGACGGGGGAACGGCGGAGGGCCCGACAGGAGAGATTCGGGGAGGGTGACGAGCGAAACGTTTCGCTCTTTCCGAGCTTTTCCGAGCTCGCTCCCTCGGAATGTTTGGCTGGCTATTTGCACAGGAAGATTCGGAGCTCGGAATTTTGTTGGGTTTCCACGCGAAGATTCCGAACGCAAGCCAAACGGCGGAATTGGCCCATTTGGCCCAAATTCCAATTCCACGTCCCAATTCTACGCAACCAAACACAGCATTAGGCAACTCTATTAGTCATATCAAATCAATCAATTCACGTGTAATAAATGGTCGGTATCCAGCAGAACGGGTATCCAGCAGAACAGAAAGAATTTTCTTGTCTTCAATTTGCGAAATCTGGAGTACCATCTTTTTAGGGAGGGAAAGATACATCTTTTTCTTTCGTCTCTCTCGATCTTTCATGCCAACAATTATTCTGTTTTCTGTTGCTGAAGTATAAATTGTTCTCTCGATCTGTTGGATAAAACACAAGCGGTGTAGATCTCTGACATGGATTTCGTAGAAGGAAGGCTCGAGTAGAGTTTGACTTTAAATTCAACACACAAGACTCACAAACCGCAAAGTTTATAACAGAATTCAACACACAAGACCCACAGACAGGTTTTTATTAGAGACTAGCGATAGAAAGATAAACTGATGTATGGTTACAGGCAATGACAATGTTTTTTTAGTGTCGATTTTATCTTTTACTCTATAGTTATGTATTTGAGACACATATCATCCTATTTAGTGGAACTTTTTTCAAACATGTACAATCTAGGAGACTTCAAATACGTTTAGCATTTTGGTTGTGTATGTTGGATAGGACCGGCGTGTTTCAGCGATGTGGCCACATAAAATATGCAAAGATCAGAGGCATCCTCGGCGATAATGTCCAGACTTCTCTTGTCTAATTGTTTCATTCTTCATCCTCATACTGATAATTTTGCCGATCATCACCTCAGACCTTGCCCAATATATTCTAGCATAATATATTTGTCACTTAAGTAGTACGAAAAATTGAAATTCGGACGACACTGACAGGGTGACATCGAGGGGGAGAAGAAGGAGAAACCGATTTATGGCTACGTAGGAGCCTATGCATGGCTGCGCGAGAGACCACAGAAGTAGATGTGCAGGTTCAGGGCTTCACGCTGTCAGCTTCGGCTGCATACAAGCAGTGCAGGCTTTACTGAAGCTTCAGGCTCGACGGCGGACCGCAGCACAGAGTACAGGCACACAGCAAACTACGCATGCATGCAGCTACTCCTCGGTCTAGGCTCTGTTACCAAGCTATAGTCGTCCAGGGTACAGTGCTTCCGGCCGTTGGTTGGGTTCGTCTTCACAATGCAAGCCCATATATGTTTGCAGAAAGTTGTACGTTTAGATTTGTTTTTAGTGAAATTTATTAATTTCATTAATTTTTTAAGAAAAATGCAGGATTTATGATATTAAATTAATATCGCTTGATTCATTTTCATCTATAGTTTGATAATATGATAATTTAATATATCATAGGTCGTTATTTTTATGTAAAATATTAGCCAAATTTATAACTTCCTAAAAAGAAGATGTACATCTGTTCCGAGGGGCGAAGCTAGAAAATTTAGGCATTGGGTTCATGGACACGAATTTTTGTATGAGTCACGTACGGCCGTATTTTTTTTAAAAAAAATTTGCCTAGATAAGTATTGAGATGAGATGTACGTGAGGGAATTATTTCCAACTTTTTTTTTGGAAACGTTTAAATAACGTTTTTCGAATTTTTTGAAATTAGGTGCGCTAGTCCACCATATTTTCGTCCGGGGACACGAATTTTTGGCTCCTGGGTGCACCAGTACCCGATTTTAGCAATAAAATAAAAAAAATACAAAAATTGATTTTAAAAATACGGCATAAATCATATGTGTGGACTATGGAGTACATATGTTGGTATGTGCATGTCAAATTTCAACCTAAAATATGAAAGTATGTAGCCAACACAAAAATAACTATTGTTCATAGTATAATGATTAGATGTATACTACTCACTGTATAACAAGCTTCATTTTCACTCTTTTGTATGAGTCATGTAGGGCCGTATTTTTTTTGAAAATTTTCCCAGATAAGTATTGAGATGAGATGTACGTTAGGAATTATTTCCAACTTTTTTTGAAACGTTTAAATAACGTTTTTCGAATTTTTTGAAATCAGGTGCGTTGGTACCCAGATTCTCCACCATATTTTCAGGTACCGTTTTTCGAATTGAGGTCATGGCTATCAAACTACTCAGCCAAGGCAAGAGAAATGATGATGCAAAGCAATCAAATAGCACTCGATCAGGACAAATTTATTGGGTTCAGCTGAAACCAACGTCTGCACGCTGTTCATGCGTTTGTAGCTCCCGTGTGCCCTGCTGTCGGTAGGCCACCTACGGGCTACGGCAGCTAGGATACGATGAGTATCGTTTACTGTGCCTATCCGTTCGGTATACGCATTGATACGACTTCTTCGGTACTGCCATACTGGGATGAACAGTCCGGCCGATACTGTTTGTACAACTCTATAGTATTTTTTTTCCTTTGCTTCCTGTCAGCAACAACAGTGAAGCTACTCCTTGGCCCAAGAGTAAATAAGTACAAACGGAGCAACTCGAGCATCACGAGTCAGGTCAGACCAACACATCGAAAGACTACGAACCAAGCAACCTGGTCACGTGTGTGTTCGATCATCCGTGAGCGTGAGGGCATCTCCAGCGGCGCGACCGTTTTTGTCCGCCGTGATCGAAAATGTGTCTGGGGCCTGTTCCAGTGGGGCGACGCAAAGTGATCGGACTGGGCCAGGTTTGCGTCGCGGCGGACGCTCGGCGGTCGCTCCGAGCGTCCTCCATTTCTTACCCGGTCCCGCATGTCAGAGACAGCGAAATCGACCGCTTCGATTTGCTTCTTGTTCCCCCTTCTTTCCTGCCCTAGTGCGACGGCACCACCCCCACCCCTAGCGCTGCCGTACCGCCGTAGCGCCGCAGTAGTCGGCGTCGGCTCCGTTCTTGCCGCGCGGAGAGCAGGAGCGTGCTCCGCCGCGTACCGCCGGCTGTTTTCGGCGAACGCTCCCGGCTGCGCCGCCCTTCCGCGCCGCCCACGACTGCTCACCAATTGCGCCGGTGGGTTTCTACTCGTGTTTTCGCCGCTATTGTGCGCGGCCATTGATCCGCAGTTTGTACCCACGCAGATGGACATGTGGCAGATGTTGGACAAGTTCCGCGCGGAGGTCGTCGACTCCTCTTCCGATGAGGAGTCCGATGAGTCGACGCAGACATTGGCAACTACTGCGGCCTCCATGATCCACGAGTTCACCTCTAACCCGGGGCCGCAGCACCGGGGCTCTGTGAAGGGGAGCTCCAAAAACCTGCCGCGCAACAGAGTGGAAGGGCAGGCCCGCCTCCACAAGGAATACTTCCACCTCACCAATCCGATCTTCCCGGAAAAATATTTCCGGCGCCGATACAGGATGTCAAGGGACCTGTTCTTGGTCATTCTATCAAGGCGTCGAAACTACGACCCCTACTTTCAATGTAGGCGCGATGCAACAAAGTGCGTTAGGCTTCACCTCCTACCAAAAATGCTCCGCGGCTATTCGCATGCTCTCATATGGAATGCCTGCGGATATATTCGATGAGTATCTTCGAATGGGTGAGAGCACCTGTCTTGAGGCCATGTACAGGTTTTGCCGAGCCGTGATTGCCGTGTTCGGAGAGTATTACTGTAGGGAGCCAACTCTTGGGGATACAAGGCGCCTCCTGTCTATCAACGAGTCTAGAGGCTTCCCAGGAATGATTGGCAGCATAGATTGCATGCACTGGCAGTGGAAAAACTGTCCATTTGGATGGCAGGGTGCGTACAACGGGCATGAGGAAGGAAGAACTGTCATTCTTGAAGCTGTCATATGTCAAGATTTATGGATTTGGCATTCATTCTTTGGCATGGCCGGTTCCAACAATGACATCAATGTGTTGCACCGATCACCGGTTTTCAACCGGCTCATGCAAGGCAAATCTCCCCGGGTGAGCTATGAGATCAATGGAAATGCATATGACAAGCCATATTATCTTGCTGATGGCATCTACCCTGACTGGGCAACATTGGTGAAGACTGTCCGTAATCCAAACTCCGAGAAGACGAGAAGGTTTGCGAAGATGCAAGAGGCTTGCAGGAAAGATGTGGAGCGCGGGTTTGGTGTGCTCCAAGCTCGGTGGGCAATTGTCCGTCACCCGGCAAGAACATGGTCGCTGAAGACCATGCATGAGGTGATGACATGCTGCGTGATCATACACAACATGATCGTTGAGAACGAGCGTCCTGATGGCCGCAATGAGAACCAATGGGATTTCCAAGGTGAGCTGGTTGCGCCACTTCCTGGAGCTTCATCTTGGCAGGACTATCTACATAGGAATGTAGAAGTCACTGACGAGAACGTCTCCAAACAGCTGCAAACGGATCTGATTGAGCATCAATGGACATTGGCTGGCCATGCAGATCATGCCTAGAGGAGTACTATCTTATTTGCATGCAGACTTTTTAAAATTTAAATGTAATAACTATGACTTCGTTGAATATTATTTTGTTGTTTTGAAACTTCATATTTCATGCAAACGCGAAAATGCGTCGCGCCGCTGGAGCCACCCCAAGGTGCAAACGGACGCGCGGACAAAAACGGTCACTCTCACATCCGCCGCGCGACGCAAACGGACATGCGTCGCGCCGCTGGAGATGCCCTCAGTGTGTGACTGCGAGAGAAAGACGCAGCGGAAGGTATAGAGATAGAGAGATTTTGTGCATGGGCCGACATTATGGACTTCTGGTCCGCCTCCACCACCATAGCATTCCTCAGCACTTCACTTGGGCCGACATTACTTTGCATATCTTTGGCAGGCTTCGCTAGCTCCTGGTCATGCCGAGGCACATGGCCTCTTCATATATCCTCTGCTGTTTAACCTGCTCTGCAGAGCGTAGAAGGAAAAGGCGCAACAGCACAACTGAAGAAAGCCATCCCGTGAACCTGTCCTAATTTTGGATGTGCACCTCACTTAGGTTGCCGTGCCGCTGTCGAACAAAAGACACTAAAAACAACGAATGGTTAAGGTGGTTTCAGAGGCTTTCGGAATTAGTGCTTGGAAAAGGAGCAAAGGCAGAGAGGATAATATAGATAAGAAGGAGATGGATCTCTCATTCAGTTTGAGGAGAGTGGTGTTTTAGCACACATAACACATAGAGCATATCTCTCTTTATTTTGAAATACATGTTACACATATACGTCTTCACGTGCTACGTGCTCACAAAGTCGCTTCATCAAAAATTGACTTATCGTGTGGCGTGTGTAAAAAAGACAAAATTCAATTATGAACATAAGACTTTTCAAAAGATAATTTTTCTCTTTTTTACATACATCACAAAAAATATTGATTCCTCGCAAAACACGACGAACACACGTATATTATGGAGATGTACATGTAGAATATTTTATTAAAAACAATTGATATTTCGAAACATAATTTTTAGGTAGAGGGAGCATATATACGAACCCATAAGCTGAATTGAATTTCCGCAGGTTCAGGCCTTTTATCAAAGGAAAAGACCCCATCCAACTCATGTTTCTTAAAATAAGATTTATACACATTCTAAAATGCTACAAAAAATGACAAAAATGCCGCGTTTAGATATCAACATTTTATGTGCTTGCAAAGTTGTTTCAAAAAGAGTCAACACGTGTAGAGAAGCAAAGAGGCAGCGGCGGCGGCTTTGAGAAGAGGGGGGAGAAGAGATAATTTTTTAGAACAAATTGAGAAAGCTAGGATTTGAACTCGAGACCCTGGGCTCAAATACCATGTTAAGCTTCATGCACTAGCCACTTGAACCAAAAGTCCAAACTAATGGAAAAAGCTAGACAATCTACTTATACACTTGAACACTCTCAGACCTTTCACCAACGGCCTTGTCATAGATTTTTCTTCACTTCACCTTTTGCTTTCCTCTCTTGCGCTCTTTTGGTCTTTCCCCTTGCGAGTAGAAGCGGATGGAGAAAAAAGGAAGAGAGACTTGTTGCTCAAGCTCCTCGAGTTCAGGATCGGTGTCTCCTACTCACTCGCACTAGCTCGCCACCAGGTGGAGGATGCGAGGGAAAGGCATATGCATCATCGTGTCATGGTAGAAGAGTAAGATTGCGACGCAATGCAAGGCAGGATGAGAGGACGGACAAAAAGGAAAAAAGTTGCGCGCTGATTGCTCGAGACAAAGCGGCGTCGATGCCTCAGCTCACATGCCAGGACTAGCAATGCCCTGCGCTCAGCTGGACTCGATCGGACACTTTTCTCGTGGCGGGAAGACAGGCTGACCCGGTTCTTCCCAAATAGACATGGTTATGCCTTTTCGTGGGCGACCTGCGCTAACCGGCGTTAGGTCATCTACAGCGGCGCGATCTAAACAGATGTGCGATCGCGCGATCACAAAATACGTCTGTATCTCATCCCAACGGCGCGACACATAGTGTTCACGTCCTAAACGCGGTCCAAATATGCGATATGTTTGCATCTATGCGGACAGCGCGGACGTCCGTACGCTTCTCGCACTGGCCCTCCTGGCAGCGTTACATATGCTTCGTGTTCAGCGCGACTTAACTTGCGGGCGGCGCGTTGCAACTTTCCGCGCCGCGTTAATGGCGTGCCTTGTCTTCCGCGTGGGTGCGCTGGTGGGTGGCATCGCAATGGAAAGACATTGAAGGCGAAGTGGCGCCCGAGCCTTTTTAAGTTCCACTCAGCGGCACCTATCTTCTCAACCGTACCATTGCCAGAGCCCGCCGTATCCACACGAACCATGCCACGAGCAAGTCTTGGCCGGTCTGCAAGACAAAGAACAACCACGAGGCTAGCAGCTCGCGGTCCGGCAAAAAGCCGCAGGTAGGGCGGTACTTCCGCATCGAGTTTGCGCGCAAAACCTCTGGGAGGAAAACTGGCCAGTGCCATGGCCAGATGCGAGCCTGCCTAGAGGCTGGAGGAGGTTGGTACCTCAACTCCAGGCGCGTGCCGGTCTCTCCCGTGCCACGCGAGGGCGGAGAGCGCCTTGACGAGGTGCGCCGCTGCCAAGCCATCATGTCGGCCGATCTCCGAGAAAATCTGGGCGTACGCGCTCAATTCCTACAAGTGGATCTCCTTCGGGATGTGGGAGTTGGACTCGTGCCGCCGAGCGGGTACCTCGGCGACACCGACTACTTAGACCGCGAGCTCGCCGCGGACGATGACGCCAACGTGGACGAGGACGAGGGCATCGAGGACGACAACGCTACCGAGGCCGGGTACGAGGCCTCGTCGGACGACCATGTCCAAGGCGGAGACAACGGACACGATGCCAGCGGCCCGGCGTGGGATCCAAGGTGGAGACAATGGCCAATAGAGAGCTCGACCAGCTCGCTATTTGGGATGGCCTCGCCGTCCAGCTTCGTGAGTCCTCGCTGATGCAGGGGAGGTCAGCGACTCCTCCGGCCTCACCGATGCGTACGAACGCGTGCGCCGTCTGATGCTCTACAACATGGGATCCGTGGCCACCGTCACCGCAGACTGCCCTTCCTCCTCCACAGCCGGCGTACTAGCTCCCATGGCGGATGCCAAAGATCATCGACCACGTCAGCGACGATGAGCAGTAGTCCGTACATATACCTAGGTTTTAGCAGGCCTTGCTGGCCCTTATATTTTCTAGAGCATTTTAATGTATTTTTACAAATATGTAAATTATGGTGTTTAAATGGGAAAAAATTATGCGTCGGGCCGCTGGGACACCCCTAGACGCAAATGAGCGCGCGGTTAATTTTTAACCATTCGATCCGGCGCAAACGAACATTTCGCATCCGTTTTGACGTTCGATATTAGTCGGAGATGCCCGACACAAGCTGTGGCTCGAATTTGCACGTGCAGTGTTCCACTTTACAGCACCAAAGGTAACAGTGGTCGCCACACCAAGTCGTTCCACTAATCACCATGCTATTTTCCCTACTAATTTGCACTGCCTTTTTTACAAACCATGCACGCGCGTGTCGCCCCAATCATAACTTCTAAAGTTCTGATTGAACCATTGAGGTTGCGGAAATACCAATACACTCTATGACAGTTCACGAAAATACTGGAGTACTAGGCCGACTTACAGTACGCCGAGCCTGAGGGGAAAATGGCACGAGCTGGCAAAGAACAGCAGCAGCGGCTTGATACGATTATCATGAAACGTTGATGATAATGTAGACTGAATGACTGATACATCAATCAGGTCATAATGAAACTAAAACAGTGAAGCACCCTTATATTCTTGTTGGAGGAAAGGGGTCATGATTAGTATCCGATCGCGTACGGAATTAGCTACGATCGAGTATCGCATAATCATAAAGATCTAATAATCGATCGTACGAAATCGACAAACAAGGATAATGAGGTGACGACCGTATCTAGTTAAGCTGATCATACATGTAACTAACATCTGATAGCCGTTTGGCAACTGCTTTACACCGACCTGCTCGGCCCATCAGACAAGTACCTCTCTTTTTCTGTTTTGTTTTCTGTTTTTTCTGTTTTGTTTTTTAATCCCAAAAAATACTGGATCAGACTGGCCGGTCGGGGCTAGAGCAATATTTTTCCAAAATGTAAACATTTCTTATGTTTGAATAACCTTTTTCAAATTTGAACAATTTTAAAAATATTGCCAATCCTTTAAAATTCTTTTTCAACAATTTTGAAAATCGAATAATACACAAATTTTTAGAATTTTAATATTTTGAACAATTTTCCAAATTTCAATAAATTTCAGATCTGAACATTTGAAAAAAATTCGAATCTGAACATTTTTCAAATTTCAATAATTTGAATATAAATATTTTGAACAATTTCAATTTTTAACTAATTTGGAATCTAAACATTTTTTAAATTTGAACAATTTTTTAACCTAAATATTTTTCGAATTTGAACAATTTTGAAACTAAACATTTTTCAAATTTGAGAAATTTTACATTATGTTCATTTTTAAATTTAAACATTTTTTAATTCAAATATTTTTTGAATCATATTTTTTTTCAAATCTGAAACAGAAGAAATAAAGTAAAACGAAGAGAATAGAAAACGAAATAAGAAAAGTTCCCGAAAGATGTGAATTAGGCCCGGTCCATATGGGGGTGTGCGCGTCGGGTATATAGGTCGGTGTATAGGATCCACCCTTGGCAATTTGCACCACCCGCTACGGCTATCCATCGCCTAGCCAGGTTTCCCATATTGTTAGGCCAACCCATTTCATATACGAAATATGTCCGTTTTAGTTGGTTTAGGACAATTAGGGAAAGACCAGAGGCCCTAGTCATATCCTGTTCGTTTTTTGGGACAGGGGCTAGATCTGTTTGGTTCGTGCAAGCCATTTTACTTATTTATTTAATTTAACTATTTTAAATAAAAAATAATAAAATAGTTTACAACCAAACATACTAAAATAGTTTGCAAGCAAATAAACAACATAGTTTATAAACAAATAAAAATAAATGGAATTAGAGGAGATGACTACTCGTTTCCTATGTGGGAGCTCACATATATACTCAATCAAATTCGTACGGGAATTGTGCAAATAATGTTGCCCAAGGCTCCGGCTCAACCAGTTCACCATGAAACTGCCACCCTTGGTCATAGAAGCTATCATAACGCTCATCCTCAACTATTATCACCTCATAGAAGCTATCATAAAGCTCATCCTCAACTATCATCACCTCTCACATGGTCTCATTGCTCCATGTTCTAGCAGGGTGCCGAACAATAGCTCTCAAGTGATTGGAGCACACCAAATAACCTCTCCACATCTTTCAAACAAACTTCTTGTTCTTTCGCAAACCTCCATATTTCTCTTCTTCAGAGTTGTGGATTGTGTTTACAATTGTATCCCAGACATGATCGATCTTTATGCCATCAGCTAGCTAGATAATATCCCTTTTTGTAAGCATGATAATTGCTCTCATGGTGAACTTCTGGAGCATTGCCTTTGCAAGCCTAGATAATAGCCGAGAGCACTTGAGCACACCGATGTCGTTATGATGCAACAACCTTAATCACGATGGTGCTCCCATCCTATGCTATATTTCCCCTGCCAAACAAAAGGACGGTTCTTCTGGTGTCAATGCATGCAATCTATGCTTTCAATCATCCCAGAAAATCCCTTTGACTCGTCGATTGACAACAACCAGACAATATCGATAACATTTGTGTCTCTAAGGTAAAATTCGCCAAACACTCTGCTCTAGAGAACTTCAACATCGAGTCTAGGCCTGTGGTCTCACTCATACATATGTACTCATTAATAAGATCACCGACAACTTCATATGCAAGCATGCGGCTAGCTGCGGAATAGTTTTGGTAAGAAGTAAAGCAAGTCGTACCGGTGGCATCATTCTTTGCATTCAAAATACTATAGTGGTCCCTAACGCCATCGAGAAAGCTTTCTTGACATCCGAAAGCAGTGTCGGAATATGTGCTTGATACGTCTCCGACGTATCGATAATTTCTTATGTTCCATGCCACATTATTGATGATATCTACATGTTTTATGCATACTTTATGTCATATTTATGCATTTTCTGGAACTAACCTATTAAAAAAATGCCGAAGAGCCAGTTGCTGTTTTCTGCTGTTTTTGGTTTCAGAAATCCTAGTAAGGAAATATTCTCGGAATTGGACGAAATCAATGCCCAGGGGCCTATTTTGCCATGAAGCTTCCAGAAGACCGAAGAGTCAACGAAGTGGGGCCACGAGGTGGCCAGGAGGTAGGGCAGCGCGGCCCCACCCTTGGCCGCGCCGACCTGTCTCCTGGGCCCCTCGCGACGCCCCCTGACCTACCCTTCCGCCTACAAATAGCCTTCGTCGCGAAACCCCCAGTACCGAGAGCCACGATACGGAAAACCTTCCGCAGACGCCGCCGCCGCCACTCCCCTCGCGGGGGAGTCAGGAGATCGCCTCCGGCACCCTGCCGGAGAGGGGAATCATCTCCCGGAGGACTCTACGCCGCCATGGTCGCCTCCGGAGTGATGTGTGAGTAGTCTACCCCTGGACTATGGGTCCATAGCAGTAGCTAGATGGTTGTCTTCTCCTCATTGTGCTTAATTGTCGGGTCTTGTGAGCTGCCGAACATGATCAAGATCATCTATCTGTAATTCTATATGTTGTGTTTGTTGGGATCCGATGAATAGAGAATACTATGTTATGTTGATTATCAATTTATATCTATGTGTTGTTTATGCTCTTGCATGCTCTCCATTATTAGTAGATGCTCTGGCCAAGTTGATGCTAGTAACTCCAAGAGGGAGTATTTATGCTCGATAGTGGGTTCATGTCTCCGTGAATCTGGGGGAGTGAGAGAAACCTCTAAGGTTATGGATGTGCTGTTGCCACTAGGGATAAAACATTGATGCTATGTCCGAGGATGTAGTTATTGATTACATTACGCGCAATACTTAATGCAATTGTCTGTTGTTTTCAACTTAATACTGGAGGGGGTTCGGATGATAACCTGAAGGTGGACTTTTTAGGCATAGATGCATGCTGGATAGCGGTCTATGTACTTTGTCGTAATGCCCAATTAAATCTCACTATACTCATCATAATATGTATGTGCATGGTCATGCCCTCTCTATTTGTCAATTGCCCAACTGTAATTTGTTCACCCAACATGTTGTTTATCTTATGGGAGAGACACCTCTAGTGAACTGTGGACCCCGGTCCAATTCTCTATATTGAAATACAATCTACTGCACATCGTTTCTACTGTTTTCTGCAAACAATCATCATCCACACTATACATCTAATCCTTTGTTACAGCAAGCCGGTGAGATTGACAACCTCACTGTTTCGTTGGGGCAAAGTACTTGGTTTGTGTTGTGCAGGTTCCACGTTGGCGCCGGAATCCCTGGTGTTGCGCCGCACTACATCTCGCCGCCATCAACCTTCAACGTGCTTCTTGGCTCCTACTGGTTCGATAAACCTTGGTTTCATACTGAGGGAAAACTTGCCGCTGTACGCATCACACCTTCCTCTTGGGGTTTCCAACGGACGCGTGTTGTACGCGTATCAAACTCTTTTTCTGGCGCCGTTGCCGGGGAGATCAAGACACGCTGCAAGGGGAGTCTCCACATCGCAATCTCTTTACTTTGTTTTTGTCTTGCTTAGTTTTATCTACTACTTTGTTTGCTGCACTAAATCAAAATACAAAAAAATTAGTTGCTAGTTTTACTTTAATTGCTATCTTATTTGCTATATCAAAAACACAAAAAAATTAGTTACTAGCATTTACTTTATCTAGTTTGCTTTATTTACTATTGCTAAAATGGGTACTCCTGAAAATACTAAGTTGTGTGACTTCACAACCACAAATAATAATGATTTCTTATGCACACCTATTGCTCCACCTGCTACTACAGCAGAATTCTTTGAAATTAAACCTCGCTTTATCAATCTTGTTATGCAAGAGCAATTTTCTCGGTGTTAGTTCCGATGATGTCGCTGCCCATCTTAATAATTTTGTTGAACTATGTGAAATGCAAAAGTATAAAGATGTAGATGGTGACATTATAAAATTAAAATTGTTCCCTTTCTCATTAAGAGGAAGAGCTAAAGATTGGTTGCTATCTCTGCCTAAGAATAGTATTGATTCATGGACTAAATGCAAGGATGCTTTTATTGGTAGATATTATCCCCCTGCTAAAATTATATCTTTGAGGAGTAGCATAATGAATTTTAAACAATTGGATACTGAGCATGTTGCACAAGCATGGGAAAGAATGCAATCTTTGGTTAAAAATTGCCCAACCCATGGACTGACTACTTGGATGATCATCCAAACCTTTTTTGCAGGACTGAATTTTTCTTCGCGGAACCTATTGGATTCAGCTGCTGGAGGTACCTTTATGTCCATCACTCTTGGTGAAGCAACAAAGCTTCTTGATAATATGATGATTAATTACTCTGAATGGCACACGGAAAGAGCTCCACAAGGTAAGAAGGTAAATTCTGTCGAAGAAACCTCTTCCTTGAGTGATAAGATTGATGCTATTATGTCTATGCTTGTGAACGGTAGGCCTAATGTTGATCCTAATAATGTTCCGTTAGCGTCATGGAGTGCTCAAAAAGAATATGTTGATGTGAATTTCATTAAAAATAACAATTATAATAATTCTAGGCCATATCCTGCTAATGGTAACTCTTATGGTAGATACGCTTCACCTAATGAGGAAAAGATGTTAGAAATTGAAAGATCCACCAAGAACTTTATGCAATCACAATATGAGCAAAATAAATTGTTTACTAAAACTATGAATGAGCAATCTACCTTGTTAAAGAATATAGGAAATCAACTTGAAAATTTGAATATGGAGATCTCTGGGTTGCAAACTAAACTTGCGAATGCTGAAAACCGAATCTCATACATGTCTGCGTCACAATCTTCTTTAATTAATAAAATGGCTGCTAAACCTGAGGATATAGATAATAAAATTGTTACTACAGCAAATGCCATCCAAGTTAGAATTAATGAGAATATAAGATTGATGGCCGAATTGCGTGCTAGGTGGGAAAGAGAAGAAAATGAAAAAGAAGATAAGATAGCTAAAGTTTGGACTATTACCACCACTAGCAATGCTAATGCTACACATGTTGCTGCACCTCCTACTAATAATAATAAAAGAATTGGTGTTGGCAATGTTTTCACTTCTAATGCAAAGCGCGAAAAACTGCCTGAAACTGCTAAAACTGCTGAAACTGCCTGTGATAAAACTGCTGAATTTTTTTCCAACATTGGGGATGATGATCCCATTGCTTTAGATTATAATGGTTTGAATTTTGATGATTGCCACATCTCTGAAGTTATAAAGTTCTTACAAAAACTTGCTAAGAGTCTTAATGCTAGTGCTATAAATTTGGCTTTCACGAAACATATTACAAATGCTCTCATAAAAGCTAGAGAAGAGAAACTAGAACGCGAAGCTTCTATTCCTAGGAAGCTCGAGGATGGTTGGGAGCCCATCATTAAAATGAAGGTCAATGATTTTGATTGTAATGCTTTATGTGATCTTGGTGCAAGTATTTCTGTTATGCCTAAGAAAATTTATAATATGCTTGACTTGCCACCGCTGAAAAATTGTTATTTGGATGTTAATCTTGCTGATCATTCTACAAAGAAACCTTTGGGGAAAGTTGATAATGTTCGCATTACCGTTAACAATAACCTTGTCCCCGTTGATTTTGTTGTCTTGGATATTGAATGCAATGCATCTTGTCCCATTATATTGGGAAGACCTTTTCTTCGAACTGTTGGTGCTATCATTGATATGAAGGAAGGTAATATTAAATATCAATTTCCTCTCAAGAAAGGTATGGAACACTTCCCTAGAAAGAGAATGAAGTTACCTTTTGATTCTATTATTAGAATAAATTATGATGTTGACACTTCGTCTCTTGATAATACTTGATGCACACTTTCTGCGCCTAGTTGAAAGGCGTTAAAGAAAAGCGCTTATGGGAGACAACCCATGTTTTTACTACAGTAACTTTGTTTTTATTTTGTGTCTTGGAAGTTGTTTACTACTGTAGCAACCTCTTCTTATCTTAGTTTAGTGTTTTGTTGTGCCAAGTAAAGTCGTTGATAGTAAGGTTCATACTAGATTTGGATTACTGCGCAGAAACAGATTTCTTTGCTGTGACGAATCTGGGCAAAATTCTCTGTAGGTAACTCAGAAAATTATGCCAATTTACATGAGTGATCCTCAGATATGTACGCAACTTTCATTCAATTTGAGTATTTTCATTTGAGCAAGTCTGGTGCCTCAATAAAATTCGTCATTACGAACTGTTCTATTTTGACAGATTCTGCCTTTAATTTCGCATTGCCTGTTTTGATATGTTCGATGGATTTTTCGATTCCATTGACTTTCAGTAGCTTTGTGAAATGTCCAGAAGTGTTAAGAATGATTATGTCACCTCTGAACATGTATATTTTGATTGTGCACTAACCCTCTAATGAGTTGTTTCGAGTTTGGTGTGGAGGAAGTTTTCAAGGATCAAGAGAGGGAGATGATACAACATGATCAAGGAGAGTGAAAGCTCTAAGCTGGGGGATGCCCCGGTGGTTCACCCCTGTATATATCAAGAAGACTCAAGCGTCTAAGCTTGGGGATGCCCAAGGCATCCCCTTCTTCATCGACAACATTATCAGGTTCCTCCCCTGAAACTATATTTTTATTCCATCACATCTTATGTGCTTTGCTTGGAGCGTCTGTTTGTTTTTGTTTTTGTTTTTGTTTTGTTTGAATAAAATGGATCCTAGCATTCATTGTGTGGGAGAGAGACACGCTCCGCTGTTGCATATGGACAAGTATGTCCTTAGGCTTTACTCATAATATTCATGGTGAAGTTTCTTCTTCGTTAAATTGTTATATGGTTGGAATTGGAAAATGATACATGTAGTAATTGCTATAATGTCTTGGATAAATGTGATACTTGGCAATTGTTGTGCTCATGTTTAAGCTCTTGCATCATATACTTTGCACCTATTAATGAAGAAATACATAGAGCATGCTAAAATTTGGTTTGCATAATTGGTCTCTCTAAAGTCTAGATAATTTCTAGTATTGAGTTTGAACAACAAGGAAGACGGTGTAGAGTCTGATAATGTTTACAATATGTCTTTTATGTGAGTTTTGCTACACCGCTTCATCCTTGTGTTTGTTTCAAATAGCCTTGCTAGCCTAAGCCTTGTATCGAGAGGGAATACTTCTCATGCATCCAAATTCTTGAGCCAACCACTATGCCATTTGTGTCCACCATACCTACCTACTACATGGTATTTCTCCGCCATTCCAAAGTAAATTGCTTGAGTGCTACCTTTAAATTTCTATCCTCTACCTTTACAATATATAGCTCATGGGACAAATAGCCTAAAAACTATTGTGGTATTGAATATGTACTTATGCACTTTATCTCTTATTAAGTTGCTTGTTGTGCGATAACCATGTTCCTGGGGACGCCATCAACTACTCTTTGTTGAATATCATGTGAGTTGCTATGCATGTTCGTCTTGTCTGAAGTAAGGGAGATTTACCACTAAAATGGTTAGAGCATTGCATATTGTTAGAGAAGAACATTGGGCATCATTGTTTGCATTCAAAATACTATAGTGGTCCCTAACGCCATCGAGAAAGCTTTCTTGACATCCGAAAGCAGTGTCGGAATATGTGCTTGATACGTCTCCGACGTATCGATAATTTCTTATGTTCCATGCCACATTATTGATGATATCTACATGTTTTATGCATACTTTATGTCATATTTATGCATTTTCTGGAACTAACCTATTTAAAAAATGCCGAAGAGCCAGTTGCTGTTTTCTGCTGTTTTTGGTTTCAGAAATCCTAGTAAGGAAATATTCTCGGAATTGGACGAAATCAACGCCCAGGGGCCTATTTTGCCACGAAGCTTCCAGAAGACCGAAGAGTCAACGAAGTGGGGCCACGAGGTGGCCAGGAGGTAGGGCGGCGCGGCCCCACCCTTGGCCGCGCCGACCTGTCTCCTGGGCCCCTCGCGACGCCCCCTGACCTACCCTTCCGCCTACAAATAGCCTTCGTCGCGAAACCCCCGCATCGAGAGCCACGATACGGAAAACCTTCCAGAGACGCCGCCGCCAATCCCATCTCGGGGATTCAGAGATCGCCTCCGGCACCCTGCCGGAGAGGGGAATCATCTCCCGAGGACTCTACGCCGCCATGGTCGCCTCCGGAGTGATGTGTGAGTAGTCTACCCCTGGACTATGGGTCCATAGCAGTAGCTAGATGGTTGTCTTCTCCTCATTGTGCTTAATTGTCGGGTCTTGTGAGCTGCCGAACATGATCAAGATCATCTATCTGTAATTCTATATGTTGTGTTTGTTGGGATCCGATGAATAGAGAATACTATGTTATGTTGATTATCAATTTATATCTATGTGTTGTTTATGATCTTGCATGCTCTCCGTTATTAGTAGATGCTCTGGCCAAGTTGATGCTAGTAACTCCAAGAGGGAGTATTTATGCTCGATAGTGGGTTCATGTCTCCGTGAATCTGGGGGAGTGAGAGAAACCTCTAAGGTTATGGATGTGCTGTTGCCACTAGGGATAAAACATTGATGCTATGTCCGAGGATGTAGTTATTGATTACATTACGCGCAATACTTAATGCAATTGTCTGTTGTTTTCAACTTAATACTGGAGGGGGTTCGGATGATAACCTGAAGGTGGACTTTTTAGGCATAGATGCATGCTGGATAGCGGTCTATGTACTTTGTCGTAATGCCCAATTAAATCTCACTATACTCATCATAATATGTATGTGCATGGTCATGCCCTCTCTATTTGTCAATTGCCCAACTGTAATTTGTTCACCCAACATGCTGTTTATCTTATGGGAGAGACACCTCTAGTGAACTGTGGACCCCGGTCCAATTCTCTATATTGAAATACAATCTACTGCAATACTGTTCTACTGTTTTCTGCAAACAATCATCATCCACACTATACATCTAATCCTTTGTTACAGTAAGCCGGTGAGATTGACAACCTCACTGTTTCGTTGGGGCAAAGTACTTGGTTTGTGTTGTGCAGGTTCCACGTTGGCGCCGGAATCCCTGGTGTTGCGCCGCACTACATCTCGCCGCCATCAACCTTCAACGTGCTTCTTGGCTCCTACTGGTTCGATAAACCTTGGTTTCATACTGAGGGAAAACTTGCCACTGTACGCATCACACCTTCCTCTTGGGGTTCCCAACGGACGCGTGATGTACGCGTATCAGTGCTCCAGATAGAGTGGATTGGTAAGATGGAAATAGTCGTTGAAGATGGCCAACTTCTTGATTACGCTTCAAATTTCCCCCGCGGAACCTCGTTGACCCCTTGAATTTTGGTAGATGCATCTCGTTGTGCCCATGGATGAGGGTTACCATGTCCATCGGAAGTTTAGTATCACCGTCGGAGTCGTCGTCTGACAATGTATTGTTGCCATGATTGTAGAAAAACTCAATCGAGCTGCTGTCAATCTACATACATCATGAGCCAATGGTCACCATGTCAATATCTATGCCAAAAATATTCAGCCAGTACAAAATATAATAGGTTGATGCCGTACGGTCAAATTTGGCCGCACAAATGGCCAAACAGGTCTCGGGCGACACGGTTGCCATCCGATTTCGAGCCAACTGGTGACAAAGTAGACCTATCGTGGCCGGATCATGGAAGGTAGATGCAAAAGCCAACCAACACAGGTTGAGGTGGCAGTGGGGTCGGCTGCATTTCTCGAGCTCCTACAGCGGCATCAAGTGCGCACACTGATACGCGTACAGCACGCGTCCGTTGGGAACCCCAAGAGGAAGGTGTGATGCGTACAGCGGCAAGTTTTCCCTCAGTATGAAACCAAGGTTTATCGAACCAGTAGGAGCCAAGAAGCACGTTGAAGGTTGATGGCGGCGAGATGTAGTGCGGCGCAACACCAAGGATTCCGGCGCCAACGTGGAACCTGCACAACACAAACCAAGTACTTTGCCCCAACGAAACAGCGAGGTTGTCAATCTCACCGGCTTGCTGTAACAAAGGATTAGATGTATAGTGTCGATGATGATTGTTTGCAGAAAACAGTAGAACAAGTATTGCAGTAGATTGTATTTCAGTATAGAGAATTGGACCGGGTCCACAGTTCACTAGAGGTGTCTCTCCCATAAGATAAACAGCATGTTGGGTGAACAAATTACAGTTGGGCAATTGACAAATAAAGAGGGCATGACCATGCACATACATATTATGATGAGTATAGTGAGATTTAATTGGGCATTACGACAAAGTACATAGACCGCTATCCAGCATGCATCTATGCCTAAAAAGTCCACCTTCAGGTTATCATCCGAACCCCCTCCAGTATTAAGTTGCTAACAACAGACAATTGCATTAAGTATTGCGCGTAATGTAATCAGTAACTACATCCTCGAACATAGCACCAATGTTTTATCCCTAGTGGCAACAGCACATCCATAATCTTAGAGATTTCTATCACTTCCCCAGATTCACAGAGACATGAACCCACTATCGAGCATAAATACCCCCTCTTGGAGTTAATAGCAAAAACTTGGCCAGAGCCTCTACTAATAACGGAGGGCATGCAAGATCATAAACAACACATAGATATAAATTGATAATCAACATAACATGGTATTCTCTATTCATCGGATCCCAACAAACACAACATATAGAATTACAGATAGATGATCTTGATCATGTTCAGCAGCTCACAAGACCCGACAATTAAGCACAATGAGGAGAAGACAACCATCTAGCTACTGCTATGGACCCATAGTCTAGGGGTAGACTACTCACACATCACTCCGGAGGCGACCATGGCGGCGTAGAGTCCTCCCGGGAGATGATTCCCCTCCGGCAGGTGCCGGAGGCGATCTCCCGAATCCCCCGAGAGGGGATTGGCGGCGGCGCCGACGCTGGAAGGTTGGCCGTATCGTGGCTCTCGGTACTGGGGGTTTCGCGACGAAGGCTATTTGTAGGCGGAAGGGTAGGTCAGGGGGCGACGCGAGGGGCCCAGGAGACAGGCTGGCGCGGCCAGGGCTTGGGCCGCGCCGCCTGCCCTCCTGGCCACCTTGATACGTCTCCGACGTATCGATAATTTCTTATGTTCCATGCCACATTATTGATGTTATCTACATGTTTTATGCACACTTTATGTCATATTCGTGCATTTTCTGGAACTAACCTATTAACAAGATGCCGAAGTGCCGATTCTTTGTTTCTGCTGTTTTTGGTTTCAGAAATCCTAGTAACGAAATAGTCTCGGAATTGGACGAAATCAACGCCCAGGGTCCAATTGTGCCACGAAGCTTCCCGAAGACCGAAGAGGAGACGAAGTGGGGCCACGAGGTGCCCAGACCCTAGGGCGGCGCGGCCCCCCCCCTTGGCCACGCGGCCCCGTGGTGTGGGGCCCTCGTGCCGCCTCTCGACCTGCCCTTCCGCCTACTTAAAGCCTCCGTCGCGAAACCCCCGACCGAGAGCCACGATACGGAAAACCTTCCAGAGACGCCGCCGCCGCCGATCCCATCTCGGGGGATCCAGGAGATCGCCTCCGGCACCCTGCCGGAGAGGGGAATCATCTCCCGGAGGACTCTACGCCGCCATGGTCGCCTCCGGAGTGATGTGTGAGTAGTCTACCCCTGGACTATGGGTCCATAGCAGTAGCTAGATGGTTGTCTTCTCCCCATTGTGCTATCATTGTCGGATCTTGTGAGCTGCCTAACATGATCAAGATCATCTATTTGTAATTCTATATGTTGCGTTTGTTGTGATCCGATGAATAGAGAATACTTGTTATGTTGATTATCAAAGTTATGTCTATGTGTTGTTTATGATCTTGCATGCTCTCCGTTACTAGTAGATGCTCTGGCCAAGTAGATGCTTGTAACTCCAAGAGGGAGTATTTATGCTCGATAGTGGGTTCATGCCCGCATTGACACCGGGATAGTGACGTAAAGTTCTAAGGTTGTGTTGTGCTGTTGCCACTAGGGATAAAACATTGATGCTATGTCTAAGGATGTAGTTGTTGATTACATTACGCACCATACTTAATGCAATTGTCTGTTGCTTTGCAACTTAATACTGGAGGGGGTTCGGATGATAACCTGAAGGTGGACTTTTTAGGCATAGATGCATGCTGGATGGCGGTCTATGTACTTTGTCGTAATGCCCAATTAAATCTCACTATACTCATCATAATATGTATGTGCATGGTCATGCCCTCTTTATTTGTCAATTGCCCAACTGTAATTTGTTCACCCAACATGCTGTTTATTTTATGGGAGAGACACCTCTAGTGAACTGTGGACCCCGGTCCAATTCTCTATACTGAAATACAATCTACTGCAATACTTGTTCTACTGTTTTCTGCAAACAATCATCTTCCACACAATACGGTTAATCCTTTGTTACAGCAAGCCGGTGAGATTGACAACCTCACTGCTTCGTTGGGGCAAAGTACTTTGGTTGTGTTGTGCAGGTTCCACGTTGGCGCCGGAATCCCTGGTGTTGCGCCGCACTACATCCCGCCGCCATCAACCTTCAACGTGCTTCTTGGCTCCTCCTGGTTCGATAAACCTTGGTTTCTTTCTGAGGGAAAACTTGCTGCTGTGCGCATCATACCTTCCTCTTGGGGTTCCCAACGAACGTGTGAGTTACACGCCATCAAGCTCTTTTCTGGCGCTCGTTGTCGGGAGATCAAGACACGCTGCAAGGGGAGTCTCCACTTCTCAATCTCTTTACTTTGTTTTTGTCTTGCTTAGTTTTATTTACTACTTTGTTTGCTGCACTAAATCAAAATACAAAAAAAAATTAGTTGCTAGTTTTACTTTATTTGCTATCTTGTTTGCTATATCAAAAACACAAAAAAAATTAGTTACTTGCATTTACTTTATCTAGTTTGCTTTATTTACTGTTGCTAAAATGGCCAACCCTGAAAATACTAAGTTGTGTGACTTCACAACCACAAATAATAATGATTTCTTATGCACACCTATTGCTCCACCTGCTACTACAGCAGAATTCTTTGAAATTAAACCTGCTTTACTGAATCTTGTTATGCGAGAGCAATTTTCTGGTGTTAGTTCTGATGATGCTGCTGCCCATCTTAATAACTTTGTTGAACTATGCGAAATGCAAAAATATAAAGATGTAGATGGTGACATTATAAAATTAAAATTGTTCCCTTTCTCATTAAGAGGAAGAGCTAAAGATTGGTTGCTATCTCTGCCTAAAAATAGTATTGATTCATGGACTAAATGCAAGGATGCTTTTATTGGTAGATATTATCCCCCTGCTAAAATTATATCTTTGAGGAGTAGCATAATGAATTTTAAACAATTAGATACTGAACATGTTGCTCAAGCTTGGGAAAGAATGAAATCTCTGGTTAAAAATTGCCCAACCCATGGACTGACTACTTGGATGATCATCCAAACCTTCTATGCAGACTAAATTTTTCTTCGGAATTTATTGGATTCAGCTGCTGGAGGTACCTTTATGTCCATCACTCTTGGTGAAGCAACAAAGCTTCTTGATAATATGATGATCAACTACTCTGAATGGCACACGGAAAGGGCTCCACAAGGTAAGAAGGTAAATTCTGTCGAAGAAACCTCTTCCTTGAGTGATAAGATTGATGCTATTATGACTATGCTTGTGAATGATAGGACTAATATTGATCCTAATAATGTTCCGTTAGCTTCATTGGTTGCACAAGAAGAACACGTTGATGTAAACTTCATTAAAAATAATAATTTCAACAACAATGCTTACCGGAACAATTCTAGTAACAACTATAGGCCATATCCTTATAATAATGGCAACGGCTATGGTAATTCTTATGGGAATTCTTACAACAATAATAGGAGTTCACCCCCTGGACTTGAAGCCATGCTTAAAGAATTTATTGGTACACAAACTGCTTTTAACAAATCTGTTGAAGAAAAGCTTGGGAAAATTGATATACTTGCTTCTAAAGTCGATAGTCTTGCTGCTGATGTTGATCTTTTGAAATCGAAAGTTATGCCTAATGAAAATCATCATAATAAAATTGTTACTACAGCAAATGCCATCCAAGTTAGAATTAATGAGAATATAAGATTAATGGCTGAACTGCGTGCTAGGTGGGATAGAGAAGAAAATGAAAAACTAGCTAAAGAGAAGAATGTAGCTAAAGTTTGGACTATTACCACCACTAGTAATGCTAATGCTACACATGTTGCTGCACCTCCTACTAATAATAATAAAAGAATTGGTGTTAGCAATGTTTCCACTTCTAATGCAAAGCGAGAAACTGCCCGAAACTGCTAAAATCGCTGAAACTCGCTCGTGATAAACCGCTGAAATTTTTTCCAACATTGGGGATGATGATCCCATTGCTTTAGATTATAAGGGTTTGAATTTTGATGATTGCCACATCTCTGAAGTTATAAAGTTCTTGCAAAAACTTGCTAAAAGTCCTAATGCTAGTGCTATAAATTTGGCTTTCACGCAACATATTACAAATGCTCTCATAAAAGCTAGAGAAGAGAAACTAGAGCGCGAAGTCTCTATTCCTAGAAAGCTAGAGGATGGTTGGGAGCCCATCATTAAGATGAAGGTTAAAGATTTTGATTGTAATGCTTTATGTGATCTTGGTGCAAGTATTTCTGTTATGCCTAAGAAAATTTATAATATGCTTGACTTGCCACCGCTGAAAAATTGTTATTTGGATGTTAATCTTGCTGATCATTCTACAAAGAAACCTTTGGGGAAGGTTGATAATATTCGCATTACCGTTAACAATAACCTTGTCCCCGTTGATTTTGTTGTCTTGGATATTGAATGCAATGCATCTTGTCCCATTATATTGGGAAGACCTTTTCTTCGAACTGTTGGTGCTATCATTGATATGAAGGAAGGTAATATAAAATATCAATTTCCTCTCAAGAAAGGTATGGAACACTTCCCTAGAAAGAGAATGAAGTTACCTTTTGATTCTATTATGAGAACAAATTATGATGTTGACACTTCGTCTCTTGATAATACTTGATACACACTTTCTGCGCCTAGCTGAAAGGCGTTAAAGAAAAGCGCTTATGGGAGACAACCCATGTTTTTACCTACAGTACTTTGTTTTTATTTTGTGTCTTGGAAGTTGTTTACTACTGTAGCAACCTCTCCTTATCTTAGTTTAGTGTTTTGTTGTGCCAAGTAAAGCCGTTGATAGAAAAGTTCATACTAGATTTGGATTACTGCGCAGAAACAGATTTTTTTTGCTGTCACGAATCTGGGCTGTTTTCCCTGTAGGAAACTCAGAAAATTATGCCAATTTACGTGAGTGATCCTCAGATATGTACGCAACTTTCATTCAATTTGAGCATTTTCATTTGGGCAAGTCTGGTGGCCTAATAAAATTCGTCAATACGAACTGTTCTGTTTTGACAGATTCTGCCTTTTATTTCGCATTGCCTCTTTTGCTATGTTGGATGAATTTCTTTGATCCATTAATGTCCAGTAGCTTTATGCAATGTCCAGAAGTGTTAAGAATGATTGTGTCACCTCTGAATATGTTAATTTTTATTGTCGCTAACCCTCTAATGAGTTGTTCTAAGTTTGGTGTGGAGGAAGTTTTCAAGGATCAAGAGAGGAGTATGATGCAACATGATCAAGGAGAGTGAAAGCTCTAAGCTTGGGGATGCCCCGGTGGTTCACCCCTGCATATTTTAAGAAGACTCAAGCGTCTAAGCTTGGGGATGCCCAAGGCATCCCCTTCTTCATCGACAACATTATCAGGTTCCTCCCCTGAAACTATATTTTTATTCCATCACATCTTATGTGCTTTGCTTGGAGCGTCGGTTTGTTTTTGTTTTTGTTTTGTTTGAATAAAATGGATCCTAGCATTCACTTTACGGGAGAGAGACACGCTCCGCTGTAGCATATGGACAAGTATGTCCTTAGTTTCTACTCATAGTATTCATGGCGAAGTTTCTTCTTCGTTAACTTGTTATATGGTTGGAATTGGAAAATGATACATATAGTAATTGCTATAAATGTCTTGGGTAATGTGATACTTGGTAATTGTTGTGCTCATGTTTAAGCTCTTGCATCATATGCTTTGCACCCATTAATGAAGAAATACATAGACCATGCTAAAATTTGGTTTGCATATTTGGTTTCTCTAAGGTCTAGATAATTTCTAGTATTGAGTTTGAACAACAAGGAAGACGGTGTAGAGTCTTATAATGTTTTCAATATGTCTTTTATGTGAGTTTTGCTGCACCGGTTCATCCTTGTGTTTGTTTCAAATAAGCCTTGCTAGCCTAAACCTTGTATCGAGAGGGAATACTTCTCATGCATCCAAATACTTGTGCCAACTACTATGCCATTTGTGTCCACCATACCTACCTACTACATGGTATTTTCCGCCATTCCAAAGTAAATTGCTTGAGTGCTACCTTTAAAATTCCATTATTCACCTTTGCAATATATAGCTCATGGGACAAATAGCTTAAAAACTATTGTGGTATTGAATATGTACTTATGCACTTTATCTCTTATTAAGTTGCTTGTTGTGCGATAACCATGTTTACTGGGGACGCCATCAACTACTCTTTGTTGAATTTCATGTGAGTTGCTATGCATGTTCGTCTTGTCTGAAGTAAGAGAGATCTACCACCTTATGGTTAAGCATGCATATTGTTAGAGAAGAACATTGGGCCGCTAACTAAAGCCATGGTCCATGGTGGAAGTTTCAGTTTTGGACAAATATCCTCAATCTCATATGAGAAAATTATTAATTGTTGTTACATGCTTATGCATAAAAGAGGAGTCCATTATCTGTTGTCTATGTTGTCCCGGTATGGATGTCTAAGTTGAGAATAATCAATAGCGAGAAATCCAATGCGAGCTTTCTCCTTAGACCTTTGTACAGGCGGCATAGAGGTACCCCTTTGTGACACTTGGTTAAAACATGTGCATAGCAATGATCCGGTAGTCCAAGCTAATTAGGACAAGGTGCGGGCACTATTAGTACACTATGCATGAGGCTTGCAACTTGTAAGATATAATTTACATGATACATATGCTTTATTACTACCGTTGACAAAATTGTTTCTTGTTTTCAAAATCAAAGCTCTAGCACAAATATAGCAATCAATGCTTTCCTCTTTGAAGGACCATTCTTTTACTTTTATTGTTGAGTCAGTTCACCTATCTCTCTCCATCCCAAGAAGCAAACACTTGTGTGAACTGTGCATTGATTCCTACATACTTGCATATTGCACTTGTTATATTACTCTATGTTGACAAATATCTATGAGATATACATGTTACAAGTTGAAAGCAACCGCTGAAACTTAATCTTCCTTTGTGTTGCTTCAATGCCTTTACTTTGAATTATTGCTTTATGAGTTAACTCTTATGCAAGACTTATTGATGCTTGTCTTGAAGTGCTATTCATGAAAAGTCTTTGCTTTATGATTCACTTGTTTACTCATGTCATATACATTGTTTTGATCGCTGCATTCACTACATATGCTTTATAAATAGTATGATCAAGGTTATGATGGCATGTCACTCCAGAAATTATCTGTGTTATCGTTTTACCTGCTCGGGACGAGCAGAACTAATCTTGGGGATGCTGATACGTCTCCGACGTATCGATAATTTCTTATGTTCCATGCCACATTATTGATGTTATCTACATGTTTTATGCACACTTTATGTCATATTCGGGGAATTTCTAGGAACTAACCTATTAACAAGATGCCGAAGTGCCAGTTGCTGTTTTCTGCTGTTTTTGGTTTCAGAAATCCTAGTAACGAAATATTCTCGGAATTGGACGAAATCAACGCCCAGGGTCCTATTTTGCCACGAAGCTTCCAGAAGTCCAAAGAGGAGACGAAGTGGGGCCACGAGGTGCCCAGACCCTAGGGCGGCGCGGCCCCCCTTGGCCGCGCGGCCCTGTGGTGTGGGGCCCTCGTGCCGCCTCCTGACCTGCCCTTCCGCCTACTTAAAGCCTCCGTCGCGAAACCCCCAGTACCGAGAGCCACGATACGGAAAACCTTCCGCAGACGCCGCCGCCGCCGATCCCATCTCGGGGGATCCAGGAGATCGCCTCCGGCACCCTGCCGGAGAGGGGAATCATCTCCCGGAGGACTCTACGCCGCCATGGTCGCCTCCGGAGTGATGTGTGAGTAGTCTACCCCTGGACTATGGGTCCATAGCAGTAGCTAGATGGTTGTCTTCTCCCCATTGTGCTATCATTGTCGGATCTTGTGAGCTGCCTAACATGATCAAGATCATCTATTTGTAATTCTATATGTTGCGTTTGTTGGGATCCGATGAATAGAGAATACTTGTTATGTTGATTATCAAAGTTATGTCTATGTGTTGTTTATGATCTTGCATGCTCTCCGTTACTAGTAGATGCTCTGGCCAAGTAGATGCTTGTAACTCCAAGAGGGAGTATTTATGCTCGATAGTGGGTTCATGCCTGCATTGACACCTGGGATAGTGACAGAAAGTTCTAAGGTTGTGTTGTGCTGTTGCCACTAGGGATAAAACATTGATGCTATGTCTAAGGATGTAGTTGTTGATTACATTACGCACCATACTTAATGCAATTGTCTGTTTCTTTGCAACTTAATACTGGAGGGGGTTCGGATGATAACCTGAAGGTGGACTTTTTAGGCATAGATGCATGCTGGATGGCGGTCTATGTACTTTGTCGTAATGCCCAATTAAATCTCACTATACTCATCATAATATGTATGTGCATGGTCATGCCCTCTTTATTTGTCAATTGCCCAACTGTAATTTGTTCACCCAACATGCTGTTTATTTTATGGGAGAGACACCTCTAGTGAACTGTGGACCCCGGTCCAATTCTCTATACTGAAATACAATCTACTGCAATACTTGTTCTACTGTTTTCTGCAAACAATCATCTTCCACACAATACGGTTAATCCTTTGTTACAGCAAGCCGGTGAGATTGACAACCTCACTGTTTCGTTGGGGCAAAGTACTTTGGTTGTGTTGTGCAGGTTCCACGTTGGCGCCGGAATCCCTGGTGTTGCGCCGCACTACATCCCGCCGCCATCAACCTTCAACGTGCTTCTTGGCTCCTCCTGGTTCGATAAACCTTGGTTTCTTTCTGAGGGAAAACTTGCTGCTGTGCGCATCATACCTTCCTCTTGGGGTTCCCAACGAACGTGTGAGTTACACGCCATCACACCTCGTGGCCCCACTTCGTTTACTCTTCGGTCTTCTGGAAGCTTCGTGGCAAAATAGGACCCTGGGCGTTGATTTCGTCCAATTCCGAGAATATTTCCTTACTAGGATTTCTGAAACCAAAAACAGCAGAAAACAGCAACTGGCACTTCGGCATCTTGTTAATAGGTTAGTTCCAGAAAATGCACAGATATGACATAAAGTATGCATAAAACATGTAGATATCATCAATAATGTGGCATGGAACATAAGAAATTATCGATACGTCGGAGACGTATCAGCATCCCCAAGCTTAGTTTCTGCTCGTCCCGAGTAGGTAAACGATAAACAAAGATAATTTCTGGAGTGACATGCCATCATAACCTTGATCATACTATTTGTAAGCATATGTAGTGAATGCAGCGATCAAAATAATGTATATGACATGAGTAAACAAGTGAATCGTATAGCAAAGACTTTTCATGAATAGTACTTCAAGACAAGCATCAATAAGTCTTGCATAAGAGTTAACTCATAAAGCAATGATTCATAGTAAAGGCATTGAAGCAACACAAAGGAAGATTAAGTTTCAGCGGTTGCTTTCAACTTGTAACATGTATATCTCATAGATATTTGTCAACATAGAGTAATATAACAAGTGCAATATGCAAGTATGTAGGAATCAATGCACAGTTCACACAAGTGTTTGCTTCTTGGGATGGAGAGAGATAGGTGAACTGACTCAACAATAAAAGTAAAAGAAAGGTCCTTCAAAGAGGAAAGCATCGATTGCTATATTTGTGCTAGAGCTTTGATTTTGAAAACAAGAAACAATTTTGTCAACGGTAGTAATAAAGCATATGTATCATGTAAATTATATCTTACAAGTTGCAAGCCTCATGCATAGTATACTAATAGTGCCCGCACCTTGTCCTAATTAGCTCCGATTACCGGGATTATCACAATGCACATGTTTTAACCAAGTGTCACAAAGGGGTACCTCTATGCTGCCTGTACAAAGGTCTAAGGAGAAAGCTCGCATTGGATTTCTCGCTATTGATTATTCTCAACTTAGACATCCATACCGGGACAACATAGACAACAGATAATGGACTCCTCTTTTATGCATAAGCATGTAGCAACAATTAATTTTCTCATATGAGATTGAGGATATATGTCCAAAACTGAAACTTCCACCATGGATCATGGCTTTAGTTAGCGGCCCAATGTTCTTCTCTAACAATATGCATGCTCTAACCATAAGGTGGTAAATCTCCCTTACTTCAGACAAGACGAACATGCATAGAAACTCACATGATATTCAACAAAGAGTAGTTGATGGCGTCCCCAGGAACATGGTTATCGCACAACAAGCAACTTAATAAGAGATAAAGTGCATAAGTACATATTCAATACCACAATAGTTTTTAGGCTATTTGTCCCATGAGCTATATATTGCAAAGGTAGAGGAATAGAAATTTTAAAGGTAGCACTCAAGCAATTTACTTTGGAATGGCGGGGAAATACCATGTAGTAGGTAGGTATGGTTGATACGCGTACAGCACGCGTCCGTTGGGAACCCCAAGAGGAAGGTGTGATGCGTACAGCGGCAAGTTTTCCCTCAGTATGAAACCAAGGTTTATCGAACCAGTAGGAGCCAAGAAGCACGTTGAAGGTTGATGGCGGCGAGATGTAGTGCGGCGCAACACCAGGGATTCCGGCGCCAACGTGGAACCTGCACAACACAAACCAAGTACTTTGCCCCAACGAAACAGCGAGGTTGTCAATCTCACCGGCTTGCTGTAACAAAGGATTAGATGTATAGTGTGGAAGATGATTGTTTGCAGAAAACAGTAGAACAGTTGCAGTAGATTGTATTTCAGTATAGAGAATTGGACCGGGGTCCACAGTTCACTAGAGGTGTCTCTCCCATAAGATAAACAACATGTTGGGTGAACAAATTACAGTTGCGCAATTGACAAATAAAGAGGGCATGACCATGCACATACATATTATGATGAGTATAGTGAGATTTAATTGGGCATTACGACAAAGTACATAGACCGCTATCCAGCATGCATCTATGCCTAAAAAGTCCGCCTTCAGGTTATCATCCGAACCCCCTCCAGTATTAAGTTGCTAACAACAGACAATTGCATTAAGTATTGAGAGTAATGTAAACATTAACTACATCCTAGAACATAGCACCAATGTTTTATCCCTAGTGGCACCAACACATCCATAAACTTAGAGATTTGTCACTTCCCAGTTCACGGAGACATGAACCCACTATCGAGCATAAATACTCCCTCTTGGAGTTACAAGCATCTACTTGGCCAGAGCATCTACTAGTAACGGAGAGCATGCAAGATCATAAACAACACATAGATATAAATTTGATAATCAACATAACATGGTATTCTCTATTCATCGGATCCCAACAAACATAACATATAGAATTACAGATAGATGATCTTGATCATGTTCGGCAGCTCACAAGACCCGACAATTAAGCACAATGGGGAGAAGACAACCATCTAGCTACTGCTATGGACCCATAGTCCAGGGGTAGACTACTCACACATCACTCCGGAGGCGACCATGGCGGCGTAGAGTCTTCCGGGAGATGATTCCCCTCTCCGGCAGGGTGCCGGAGGCGATCTCCTGAATCCCCCGAGATGGGATTGGCGGCGGCGGCGTCTCTGGAAGGTTTTCCGTATCGTGGCTCTCGCATCGGGGGTTTCGCGACGAAGGCTATTTGTAGGCGGAAGGGCAGGTCAAGGGGCGTCACGAGGGGCCCACACCCTAGGTCGGCGCGGCCAGGGCTTGGGCCACGCCGCCCTATGGTTTGGCCACCTCGTGGCCCCACTTCGTTGACTCTTCGGTCTTCTGGAAGCTTCGTGGCAAAATAGGACCCTGGGCGTTGATTTCGTCCAATTCCGAGAATATTTCCTTACTAGGATTTCTGAAACCAAAAACAGCAGAAAACAACAACTGGCACTTCGGCATCTTGTTAATAGATTAGTTCCAGAAAATGCACGAATATGACATAAAGTGTGCATAAAACATGTAGATATCATCAATAATGTGGCATGGAACATAAGAAATTATCGATACGTCGGAGACGTATCAGCATCCCCAAGCTTAGTTCCTGCTCGTCCCGAGCAGGTAAACGATAAACAAAGATAATTTCTGGAGTGACATGCCATCGTAACCTTGATCATACTATTCGTAAGCATATGTAGTGAATGCAGCGATCAAAACAATGTAAATGACATGAGTAAACAAGTGAATCATATAGCAAAGACTTTTCATGAATAGTACTTCAAGACAAGCATCAATAAGTCTTGCATAAGAGTTAACTCATAAAGCAATAATTCATAGTAAAAGCATTGAAGCAACACAAAGGAAGATGAAGTTTCAGCGGTTGCTTTCAACTTATAACATGTATATCTCATGGATAATGTCAACATAGAGTAATATAACAAGTGCAATATGCAAGTATGTAGGAATCAATGCACAGTTCACACAAGTGTTTGCTTCTTGAGGTGGAGAGAAATAGGTGAACTGACTCAACAATAAAAGTAAAAGAATGGTCCTTCAAAGAGGAAAGCATCGATTGCTATATTTGTGCTAGAGCTTTGATTTTGAAAACATATAGAGAGCAATAAAATTAAATTTTGAGAGGTGTTTGTTGTTGTCAACGAATGGTAGTGGGCACTCTAACCCCCTTGCCAGACAAACCTTCAAAGAGCGGCTCCCATTTTATTTTATTTTTGTGTGGCACTCCTTCCAATCTTTCTTTCACAAACCATGGCTAACCGAATCCTTCGGGTGCCTGCCAACAATCTCATACCATGAAGGAGTGCCTTTGTATTTTAGTTTTATTATGATGACACTCCTCCCAACCTTTGCTTACACAAGCCATGGCTAACCGAATCCTTCGGGTGCCGTCCAATCAAGCACATACCATGGAGGAGTGTCTATTTTTATTAATTAATTTAGGACTGGGAATCCCATTGCCAGCTCTTTTTGCAAAATTATTGGATAAGCGGATGAAGCCACTAGTCCATTGGTGAAAGTTGCCCAACAAGATTGAAAGATAAACACCACATACTTCCTCATGAGCTATAAAACATTGACACAAATCAGAGGTGATAAATTTTGAATTGATTAAAGGTAGCACTCAAGCAATTTACTTTGGAATGGCGGAGAAATACCATGTAGTAGGTACGTATGGTGGACACAAATGGCATAGTGGTTGGCTCAAGTATTTGGATGCATGAGAAGTATTCCCTCTCGATACAAGGTTTAGGCTAGCAAGGTTTATTTGAAACAAACACAATGATGAAGCGGTGCAGCAAAACTCACATAAAAGACATATTGTAAACATTATAAGACTCTACACCGTCTTCCTTGTTGTTCAAACTCAATACTAGAAATTATCTAGACCTTAGAGAAACCAAATATGCAAACCAAATTTTAGCATGCTCTATGTATTTCTTCATTAATGGGTGCAAAGTATATGATGCAAGAGCTTAAACATGAGCACAACAATTGCCAAGTATCACATTATCCAAGACATTATAGCAATTACTACATGTATCATTTTCCAATACCAACCATATAATAATTTAACGAAGAAGAAACTTTCGCCATGAATATTATGAGTAGAGCCTAAGGACATACTTGTCCATATGCTACAGCGGAGCGTGTCTCTCCCCCACACAAAGAATGCTAGGATCCATTTTATTCAAACAAAACAAAAAACAAACCGACGCTCCAAGAAAAGCACATAAGATGTGATGGAATAAAAATATAGTTTCAGGGGAGGAACCTGATAATGTTGTCGATGAAGAAGGGGATGCCTTGGGCATCCCCAAGCTTAGACGCTTGAGTCTTCTTGATATATGCAGGGGTGAACCACCGGGGCATCCCCAAGCTTAGAGCTTTCACTCTCCTTGATCATGTTGTATCATCTCCCTCTCTTGATCCTTGAAAACTTCCTCCACACCAAACTTAGAACAACTCATTAGAGGGTTAGTGCACAATCAAAATATACATGTTCAGAGGTGACATAATCATTCTTAACACTTCTGGACATTGCACAAAGCTACTGAAAGTCAATGGAATCGAAAAATCCATCGAACATAACAAAACAGGCAATGCGAAATAAAAGGCAGAATCTGTCAAAACAGAACAGTTCGTATTGACGAATTTTATTGAGGCACCAGACTTGCTCAAATGAAAATTCTCAAATTGAATGAAAGTTGCGTACATATCTGAGGATCACTCACGTAAATTGGCATAATTTTCTGAGTTACCTACAGAGAATTTTGCCCAGATTCGTGACTGCAAAGAAATCTGTTTCTGCGCAGTAATCCAAATCTAGTATGAACTTTTCTATCAACGACTTTACTTGGCACAAAAAAACACTAAACTAAGATAAGGAGAGGTTGCTACAGTAGTAAACAACTTCCAAGACACAAAATAAAAATAAAGTACTGTAGTAAAAACATGGGTTGTCTCCCATAAGCGCTTTTCTTTAACGCCTTTCAGCTAGGCGCAGAAAGTGTGTATCAAGTATTATCAAGAGATGGAGCATTGTTATCATGAGCTCCCCCATCCGTAGTGGTACTAAGGGCTTTGTCAATTTTAGGCCTATAATAATACTTCTTTGGTTTAGGCACTTTAGAGACATACATAAACTTTTGCTCCTTACCCACATAAGCTTTCTCCTTATATTTAAGAGAAGAAAATGTTGAACCCAAGGTTCCCATAGCTTTTTCAAGTTCGTCAATCCTATTGGTTTGATCATCATGGACAACACAAGTTCCTAGGACACTAATTCTTTCATCAATTCCTCCTAAGGATTTATCAAGTTCATCAGTTTTATCAAGTAACATTTCTAATTTAGTTTCAATACTTGGAAAAAAATTCTCTATGGTTTCCAATTTTTTCATAACATCTTCAAGAGAGATTTCAGTTTTAACTTCATCAACAGGGGGTATTCCAAATAGACTCTCAATAATGCAGCTAGCTTCTAATGCAGGAGTACTTAGGAAGTTACCCCCCGCGAGACAATCAAGAACATACCTATTCCAGCTAGAGATACCAACATAAAAATTCCTGAGTAAAATAGTGGTGGAGTGTTTCTTAGTGCACCTATTATGGGCATTACTAATTCTATACCAAGCATCTCTTAAACATTCTCCACCTTGTTGCTTAAACGAACGAACTTCAACTTCAGGATTACTCATTTTAGCAATAGTAAATAAAGCAAACTAGATAAAGTAAATGCAAGTAACTAATTTTTTTGTGTTTTTGATATAGCAAACAAGATAGCAAATAAAGTAAAACTAGCAACTAATTTTTTTGTATTTTGATTTAGTGCAGCAAACAAAATAGTAAATAAAACTAAGCAAGACAAAAACAAAGTAAAGAGATTGGGATGTGGAGACTCCCCTTGCAGCGTGTCTTGATCTCCCCGGCAACGGCGCCAGAAAAAGATTGTTGGCGTGCAGTTGACGTGGGAGTTAGAGATCTCTGTGGTGCAACTTTTCTTTAGTTCCCCGGCAACGGCACCAGAAAAAGAGCTTGATACGCGTACAGCACGCGTCCGTTGGGAACCCCAAGAGGAAGGTGTGATGCGTACAGCGGCAAGTTTTCCCTCAGTATGAAACCAAGGTTTATCGAACCGAGGGAGCCAAGAAGCACGTTGAAGGTTGATGGCGGCGAGATGTAGTGCGGCGCAACACCAGGGATTCCGGCGCCAACGTGGAACCTGCACAACACAAACCAAGTACTTTGCCCCAACGAAACAGCGAGGTTGTCAATCTCACCGGCTTGCTGTAACAAAGGATTAGATGTATAGTGTGGAAGATGATTGTTTGCAGAAAACAGTAGAACAGTTGCAGTAGATTGTATTTCAGTATAGAGAATTGGACCGGGGTCCACAGTTCACTAGAGGTGTCTCTCCCATAAGATAAAAAGCATGTTGGGTGAACAAATTACAGTTGGGAAATTGACAAATAAAGAGGGCATGACCATGCACATACATATTATGATGAGTATAGTGAGATTTAATTGGGCATTACGACAAAGTACATAGACCGCTATCCAGCATGCATCTATGCCTAAAAAGTCCACCTTCAGGTTATCATCCGAACCCCCTCCAGTATTAAGTTGCTAACAACAGACAATTGCATTAAGTATTGCGCGTAATGTAATCAGTAACTACATCCTCGAACATAGCACCAATGTTTTATCCCTAGTGGCAACAACACATCCATAATCTTAGAGATTTCTGTCACTTCCCCAGATTCACGGAGACATGAACCCACTATCGAGCATAAATACTCCCTCTTGGAGTTACAAGCATCTACTTGGCCAGAGCATCTACTAGTAACGGAGAGCATGCAAGATCATAAACAACACATAGATATAAATTTGATAATCAACATAACATGGTATTCTCTATTCATCGGATCCCAACAAACACAACATATAGAATTACAGATAGATGATCTTGATCATGTTCGGTGATGACCCACAAGTATAGGGGGTGTATCGTAGTATTTTCGATAAGTAGGAATATCGATCCCAACGAGGAGCAGAAGGTGTTGACAAGCAGTTTCGATGAAGGATTCACTGTAAATGCTCACAGACAAGTATTCAGGGGTTTTTGATGTAACCGTTGAATAAAGTACGAGTAAGTAAAGTGCGAGAGTAACAATTGCAGCGAGTGGCCCAATCCTTTTTAGCACAAAGGACAAGCCGGTTTGTTTACTTATAATGACCAAACGTTCTCGAGGACACACGGGATTTTAGTCTAGTGCTTTCGCTACATACGGCTAAATAATCTTCATTGTTATGATAAGTGTTGTGTGGGTGAACCTATGCTAATGTACCGCCCTTCCTAGGACTAATACATACTTGTGATTATACCCCTTGCAAGCATCCGCAACTACAAGAAAGTAATTAAGATAAATCTAACCACAGCCTTAAACTCTGAGATCCTGCGATCCCTCCTGCATCGATATACCAACGAGGGTTTAGGTTTCTGTCACTCCGGCAACCCCGCAATTGGCAAACGAATACAAGATGCATTCCCCTAGGCCCATAAATGGTGAAGTGTCATGTAGTCGACGTTCACATGACACCACTAGAAGAATAACACCACAACTTAAATATCATACCATTGAATATTACTCAACCATAGTTCACTACTAACATTTAGACTTCACCCATGTCCTCAAGAACTAAACGAACTACTCACGAGACATCATATGGAACATGATCAGAGGTGATATGATGATAAATAACAATCTGAACATAAACTTGGTTCAATGGTTTCACTCAATAGCATCAACAACAAGTAGAGATCGATACCGGGAGAGTTTCCCCTATCAAACAATCAAGATCAAACCCAAATTGCTACGGCGGTGACGGTGTCCAGCGGTGGAGACGGCGGTGATGATGATGATGGTGATGGAGATGATGTCCAGCTCGATGACGGTGACGATGGCGTCGATTTCCCCCTCCCGGAGGGAATTTCCCCAGCGGATTCCTGCCCGCCGGAGAGCTCTTTTCTCTCTGGTGTTCTCCGCCCCGCAGAGGCGGCTGTAACTCTTCGCGAGGTACCCTCTGTGGCTTAGGTTTTCGGGACGAAGGATTTCGCGAAGAAAAGGAGGCGAAAGGGGCTGTGGGGCCCCCACACCACATGGTGGCGCGGCCAGGCCATGGGCCGCGCCGCCCTATGGTGTGGGCCCACCCTGGGTCCAGCTGGCTCCTCCTTCTGGCTTCCTTCGTCATCTTGAAAAATAGGATTTTTGGTATAATTTCCTTCCACGGTTGATCTTCCGAAATATTGCGTTCTGACGGTGCTTTTTCCAGCAGAATCCTGGCTCCGGTGCTTGATCCTCCAATAATGATGAAACATGCAAAATAGATGAAATAACATAAGTATTGTGTCCCAATATGAAATATATCAATGAATAACAGCAAATTATGATATAAAATAGTGATGCAAATTGGACGTATCATTCGGCAGCTCACAAGACCCGACAATTAAGCACAATGGGGAGAAGACAACCATCTAGCTACTGCTATGGACCCATAGTCCAGGGGTAGACTACTCACACATCACTCCGGAGGCGACCATGGCGGCGTAGAGTCCTCCGGGAGATGATTCCCCTCTCCGGCAGGGTGCCGGAGGCGATCTCCTGAATCCCCCGAGATGGGATTGGCGGCGGCGGCGTCTCTGGAAGGTTTTCCGTATCGTGGCTCTCGGTCGGGGTTTCGCGACGAAGGCTATTTGTAGGCGGAAGGGCAGGTCAAGGGGCGTCACGAGGGGCCCACACCCTAGGTCGGCGCGGCCAGGGCTTGGGCCGCGCCGCCCTATGGTTTGGCCACCTCGTGGCCCCACTTCGTCTCCTCTTCGGTCTTCTGGAAGCTTCGTGGCAAAATAGGACCCTGGGCGTTGATTTCGTCCAATTCCGAGAATATTTCCTTACTAGGATTTCTGAAACCAAAAACAGCAGAAAATAGCAACTGGCACTTCGACATCTTGTTAATAGGTTAGTTCCAGAAAATGCACGAATATGACATAAAGTGTGCATAAAACATGTAGATATCATCAATAATGTGGCATGGAACATAAGAAATTATCGATATGTCGGAGACGTATCAATGGTGGACACAAATGGCATAGTGGTTGGCTCAAGTATTTGGATGCATGAGAAGTATTCTCTCTCGATACAAGGTTTAGGCTAGCAAGGTTATTTGAAACAAACACAAGGATGAAGCGGTGCAGCAAAACTCACATAAAAGACATATTGTAAACATTATAAGACTCTACACCGTCTTCCTTGTTGTTCAAACTCAATACTAGAAATTATCTAGACCTTAGAGAGACCAAATATGCAAACCAAATTTTAGCATGCTCTATGTATTTCTTCATTAATAGGTGCAAAGCATATGATGCAAGAGCATAAATATGAGCACAACAATTGCCAAGTATCACATTATCCAAGACATTTTAGCAATTACTACATGTATCATTTTCCAATTCCAACCATATAACAATTTAACGAAGAAGAAACTTCGCCATGAATATTATGAGTAGAGCCTAAGGACATACTTGTCCATATGCAACAGCGGAGCGTGTCTCTCTCCCACACAAAGAATGCTAGGATCCATTTTATTCAAACAAAACAAAAAACAAAAACAAACCGACGCTCCAAGCAAAGCACATAAGATGTGATTGAATAAAAATATAGTTTCAGGGGAGGAACCTGATAATGTTGTCGATGAAGAAGGGGATGCCTTGGGCATCCCCAAGCTTAGACGCTTGAGTCTTCTTGATATATGCAGGGGTGAACCACGGGGGCATCCCCAAGCTTAGAGCTTTCACTCTCCTTGATCATGTTGTATCATCTCCCTCTCTTGATCCTTGAAAACTTCCTCCACACCAAACTCAAAACAACTCATTAGAGAGTTAGTGCACAATCAAAATATACATGTTCAGAGGTGACATAATCATTCTTAACACTTCTGGACATTGCACAAAGCTACTGAAAGTCAATGGAATCGAAATATCCATCGAACATATCAAAACAGGCAATGCGAAATAAAAGGCAGAATCTGTCAAAACAGAACAGTTCGTATTGACAAATTTTATTGAGGCACCAGACTTGCTCAAATGAAAATGCTCAAATTGAATGAAAGTTGCGTACATATCTGAGGATCATTCACGTAAATTGGCATAATTTTCTGAGTTAATTACCTACAGAGAATTTTGCCCAGATTCGTGACAGCAAAGAAATCTGTTTCTGCGCAGTAATCCAAATCTAGTATGAACCTTACTATCAACTACTTTACTTGGCACAATAAAACACTAAACTAAGATAAGGAGAGGTTGCTACAGTAGTAAACAACTTCCAAGACACAAATATAAAAACAAAGTACTGTAGTAAAAACATGGGTTGTCTCCCATAAGCGCTTTTCTTTAACGCCTTTCAGCTAGGCGCAGAAAGTGTGTATCAAGTATTATCAAGAGACGAAGTGTCAACATCATAATTTGTTCTAATAATAGAATCAAAAGGTAACTTCATTCTCTTTCTAGGGAAGTGTTCCATACCTTTCTTGAGAGGAAATTTATATTTAATATTACCTTCCTTCATATCAATGATAGCACCAACAGTTCGAAGAAAAGGTCTTCCCAATATAATGGGACAAGATGCATTGCATTCAATATCCAAGACAACAAAATCAACGGGGACAAGGTTATTGTTAACGGTAATGAGAACATTATCAACTTTCCCCAAAGGTTTCTTTGTAGAATGATCAGCAAGATTAACATCCAAATAACAATTTTTCAGCGGTGGCAAGTCAAGCATATTATAAATTTTCTTAGGCATAACAGAAATACTTGCACCAAGATCACATAAAGCATTACAATCAAAATCATTGACCTTCATCTTAATGATGGGCTCCCAACCATCCTCTAGCTTTCTAGGAATAGAAGCTTCGCGTTCTAATTTCTCTTCTCTAGCTTTTATGAGAGTATTTGTAATATGTTTCGTGAAAGCCAAATTTATAGCACTAGCATTAGGACTCTTAGCAAGTTTTTGTAAGAACTTTATAACTTCAGAGATGTGGCAATTATCAAAATTCAAACCATTATAATCTAAAGCAATGGGATCATCATCCCCAATGTTGGAAAAAATTTCAGCAGTTTTATCACAGACAGTTTCAGCAGTTTTAGCAGTTTCAGGCAATTTCTCGCGCTTTGCATTAGAAGTGGAAACATTGCTAACACCAATTCTTTTATTAGTAATAGTAGGAGGTGCAGCAACTTGTGTAGCATTAGCATTACTAGTGGTGGTTATAGTCCAAACTTTAGCTATATTCTCTTCTTTTTCATTTTCTTCTCTTTCCCACCTAGCACGCAATTCGGCCATCAATCTTATATTCTCATTAATTCTAACTTGGATGGCATTTGCTGTAGTAGTAATTTTATTATGATGATTTTCATTAGGCATAACTTTTGATTTCAAAAGATCAACATCAGCAGCAAGACTATCGACTTTAGAAGCAAGTATATCAATTTTCCCAAGCTTTTCTTCAACAGATTTGTTAAAAGCAGTTTGTGTACTAGTAAATTCTTTAAGCATGGCTTCAAGTCCAGGGGGTGTGTTCCTATTATTTTTGTAAGAATTCCCATAAGAATTACCATAGCCGTTGCCATTATTATAAGGATATGGCCTATAGTTGTTACTAGAATTGTTCCGGTAAGCATTGTTGTTGAAATTATTATTTTTAATGAAGTTTACATCAACATGTTCTTCTTGAGCAACCAATGAAGCTAACGGAACATTATTAGGATCAACATTAGTCCTATCATTCACAAGCATAGACATAATAGCATCAATCTTATCACTCAAGGAAGAGGTTTTTTCGACAGAATTTACCTTCTTACCTTGTGGAGCTCTTTCCGTGTGCCATTCAGAGTAATTGATCATCATATTATCAAGAAGCTTTGTTGCTTCACCAAGAGTGATGGACATAAAGGTACCTCCAGCAGCTGAATCCAATAGGTTCCGCGAAGAAAAATTCAGTCCTGCATAAAAGGTTTGGATGATCATCCAAGTAGTCAGTCCATGGGTTGGGCAATTTTTAACCAAAGATTTCATTCTTTCCCATGCTTGTGCAACATGCTCAGTATCTAATTGTTTAAAATTCATTATGCTACTCCTCAAAGATATAATTTTAGCAGGAGGATAATATCTACCAATAAAAGCATCCTTGCATTTAGTCCATGAATCAATACTATTCTTAGGCAGAGATAGCAACCAATCTTTAGCTCTTCCTCTTAATGAGAAAGGGAACAATTTCAATTTAATAATGTCACCATCTACATCTTTATACTTTTGCATTTCACATAGTTCAACAAAATTATTGAGATGGGCAACAGCATCATCAGAACTAACACCAGAAAATTGCTCTCGCATAACAAGATTTAGTAAAGCAGGTTTAATTTAAAAGAATTCTGCTGTAGTAGCAGGTGGAGCAATAGGTGTGCATAAGAAATCATTATTATTTGTGGTTGTGAAGTCACACAACTTAGTATTTTCAGGAGTACCCATTTTAGCAATAGTAAATAAAGCAAACTAGATAAAGTAAATGCAGGTAACTAATTTTTTTGTGTTTTTAATATAGAGTGCAAGACAGTAAATAAAGTAAAACTAGCAACTAATTTTTTTGTATTTTGATTTAGTGCAGCAAACAAAGTAATAAATAAAACTAAGCAAGACAAAAACAAAGTAAAGAGATTGGGATGTGGAGACTCCCCTTGCAGCGTGTCTTGATCTCCCCGGCAACGGCGCCAGAAAAAGAGCTTGATACGCGTACAGCACGCGTCCGTTGGGAACCCCAAGAGGAAGGTGTGATGCGTACAGCGGCAAGTTTTCCCTCAGTATGAAACCAAGGTTTATCGAACCAGTAGGAGCCAAGAAGCACATTGAAGGTTGATGGCGGCGAGATGTAGTGCGGCGCAACACCAGGGATTCCGGCGCCAACGTGGAACCTGCACAACACAAACCAAGTACTTTGCCCCAACGAAACAGCGAGGTTGTCAATCTCACCGGCTTGCTGTAACAAAGGATTAGATGTATAGTGTGGATGATGATTGTTTGCAGAAAACAGTAGAACAAGTATTGCAGTAGATTGTATTTCAGTATGGAGAATTGGACCGGGGTCCACAGTTCACTAGAGGTGTCTCTCCCATAAGATAAACAGCATATTAGGTGAACAAATTACAGTTGGGCAATTGACAAATAAAGAGGGCATGACCATGCACATACATATTATGATTAGTATAGTGAGATTTAATTGGGCATTACGACAAAGTACATAGACCGCTATCCAGCATGCATTTATGCCTAAAAAGTCCACCTTCAGGTTATCATCCGAACCCCCTCCAGTATTAAGTTGCTAACAACAGAAAATTGCATTAAGTATTGCGCGTAATGTAATCAGTAACTACATCCCCAAACATAGCACCAATGTTTTATCCCTAGTGGCAACAGCACATCCATAATCTTAGAGATTTCTGTCACTTCCTCAGATTCACGGAGACATGAACCCACTATCGAGCATAAATACCCCCTCTTGGAGTTAATAGCAAAAACTTGGCCAGAGCCTCTACTAATAACGGAGAGCATGCAAGATCATAAACAACACATAGATATAAATTGATAATCAACATAACATGGTATTCTCTATTCATCGGATTCCAACAAACACAACATATAGAATTACAGATAGATGATCTTGATCATGTTCGGCAGCTCACAAGACCCGACAATTAAGCACAATGAGGAGAAGACAACCATCTAGCTACTGCTATGGACCCATAGTCTAGGGGTAGACTACTCACACATCACTCCGGAGGCGACCATGGCGGCGTAGAGTCCTCCGGGAGATGATTCCCCTCTCCGGCAGGGTGCCGGAGGCGATCTCCTGAATTCCCCGAGATGGGATTGGCGGCGGCGGCGCCTCTGGAAGGTTTTCCGTATCGTGGCTCTCGGTACTGGGGGTTTCGCGATGAAGGCTATTTGTAGGCGGAAGGGTAGGTCAGGGGGCGACGCGAGGGGCCCAGGAGACAGGCTGGCGCGGCCAGGGCTTGGGCCGCGCCGCCTGCCCTCCTGGCCACCTCGTGGCCCCACTTCGTTGACTCTTCGGTCTTCTGGAAGCTTCGTGGCAAAATAGGACCCTGGGCGTTGATTTCGTCCAATTCCGAGAATATTTCCTTACTAGGATTTCTGAAACCAAAAACAGCAGAAAATAGCAACTGGCACTTCGGCATCTTGTTAATAGGTTAGTTCCAGAAAATGCACACATATGACATAAAGTGTGCATAAAACATGTAGATATCATCAATAATGTGGCATGGAACATAAGAAATTATCGATACGTCGGAGACGTATCACACACCAACGCGACAAGAGGCCCAGCCTCCGGCACACAGCTAGTGGGACCGACAACAGCGATGAACTGCGTAGGCGGTAGCGTTGCGATGGTGTTGCGGCGTAGATGCATGGGATATATTTGGGTGTGGACTGGTCCATGTGCCACTCGCGGACGGGCGCTGAAAGAACAAAGTAAGGACACGCGTAGATGCAGGCGTTGCCCCAGTGATGGTTTGAGCCCAAATTTTGGATGAAATGAGTTGACGCAGACTAGTACGCGCCGCTCGGTGCGTTTGGGTCCTACTGCTAAGCCTGGTCCCTTGTCCGTGTAGACACGTTCGGAGGGTCGTAATTTGTTTGGATCAGCTCGCTGGAGATGCCCTAACCTCCCACGATTCGTCAGCGGCTCTAATTGAGCAGCCACCGTGGCTATACTTTGCTACCCTATGATACAAAGGATAAATTTTAAATACAAATGACATAAAGGATGTGAAGAAAATTATTTCCATGTGACCACACGCGAGAGTAAATTCTGTTTTTTAAAGCTATTATTGAAAACGTTGAGACATGCAGAGTTGGTTATACGGTTGTGTTTTTTATTACTTCCACATCATCTAGTAAGACAAAACATATTATGCAATGGATTACTTCTTATTGTTATCTCTAACAATTAATGATGTACTACCTCCGTTCCTAGATATAAGCCATCTAGTTTCTGGCACAGAAATTAAAGAATGCATATTTAGGAAAAAAATACACCACGTTTAGCCAGGTTTAACCCTAGGAAATTGACTTGAGTTCATAGAGGACTTCGCATAAGTGATAACCCACAAGTATAGGGGATCGCAACAGTTTTCGAGGGAAGTAAAACCCAAATTTATTGATTCGACACAAGGGGAGGTAAAGAATACTTATAAGCCTTAACAACTGAGTTGTCAATTCAGCTGCACCTGGAAAAGCACTAGTAACAGGGGTGATGTGAAAGCAGCAGTAATATGAGAGCAATAGTAACAGTAACACAGCAGCAGTAGCAATAACACAGAGGCGATGGCACCAGAAAATAGTTGATACTACTTCCAATGACATATAGAACTAGTATATGATGATGAGAGATGGACCGGGGTTCCCAGCGGTCTACACTAGTGGCAACTCTCCAATAACAAGTGACAAGTGTTGGGTGAACAAATTACAGTAGGGCAATTGATAGGATTGAAAGCATTAAGACAGAACATCAAAATTATTAATCATGTAGGCATGTTTTCCATATATAGTCATACGTGCTCGCAATGAGAAACTTGTACAACATCTTTTGTCCAACCAGCCGGTGGCAGCCGGGCCTCAAGGGAATCTACTGGCTATTAAGGTACTCCTTTTAATAGAGCACCGGAGCAAAGCATTAACACTTGGTGAAAACATGTGATCCTCATATCACAACCTTCCCCTCCGGTTGTCCCAATTTCTGTCACTTTGGGCCTCGGGTTCCGGACAGCAATATGTGCAAACAACTTGTAGATACAATCTAAGCAATAATTATAGAGCTTAAATCTAAGATCATGCCACTCGGGCCCTAGTGACAAGCATTAAACATAACAAGATTGCAGCAACAATAACTTCACAAACTTTATAGATAGACTAATCATAATGTATCATCCATCGGATCCCAACAAACACAACACCGATTACATCAGATGAATCTCAATCATGTAAGGCAGCTCATGAGATCATTGTATTGAAGTACATGGGAGAGAGTACCAACTAGCTACAGCTAGAACCCGTAGTCCATGGGGGAACTACTCACGGAGCATGATGGAGGCGGTGGCGTTGATGGAGATGGCTTCCGGGGGCACTTCCCCGTCCGGCGGCGTACCGGAACAGAGATTCTGTCCCCCGAATTGGAGTTTTGCGATGGTGGTGGCGCCCCTGGAGTCTTTCTGGAGTTTCGTCAATTGGTATCGCGTTTTTAGGTCGAAAGGGGCCTTATAGGCGAAAAGGCGGTGCAGGAGGGGCACCAGGGCGCCCTCCCCATAGGCCGGCGCGGCCAGGGGCCTGCCCGCGCGGCCCTGTGGTGTGGGAGCCCTGGGCCTCCTCTCCGTCTCCCCTTCGGTGTTCTGGGGTCTTCCGGGAAAAATAAGATACTGGGTCTTTGTTTCGTCGAATTCCGAGAATATTGCCCGAACAGCCTTTTTGGAACCAAAAACAACAGAAAACAGGAACTGGCACTGTGGCATCTTGTTAATAGGTTAGTTACGGAAAACGCATAAAAACATTATAAAGTGTGAGCAAAACATGTAGGTATTGTCATAAAACAAGCATGGAACATCAGAAATTATAGATACGTTGGAGACGTATCAGCATCCCCAAGCTTAGTTCCTACTCGCCCTCGAGTAGGTAAACGATAAAAAGAATAATTTCTGTAGTGACATGCTACTTACATAACCTTGATCATACTATTGTAAAGCATATGAGATGAATGCAGTGACTCAAGGCAATGATCTATAGTTGCTAACAAATAGATAACATGTAGCAAAACTTTTCATGAATAGTACTTTCAAGACAAGCATCAAAAGTTTTGCACAGGAGTTAACTCATAAAGCAATAAATTCAAAGTAAAGGCATTGAAGCAACACAAAGGAAGATTTAAGTTTCAGCGGTTGCTTTCAACTTTCAACAAGCATATCTCATGGATAATTGTCAACACAAAGTAATATAATAAGTGCAAATAAGCAAGTATGTAAGAATCCATGCACAGTTGACACAAGTGTTTGCTTCTAAGATGGAAGGAAGTAGGTAAACTGACTCAACATAAAGTAAAAGAAAGGCCCTTCGCAGAGGGAAGCAGGGATTAAATCATGTGCTAGAGCTTTTCAAGTTTTGAAATCATATAGAGAGCATAAAAGTAAAGTTTTTAGAGGTGTTTATTGTTGTCAACGAATGGTAGTGGGCACTCTAACCCCCTTGCCAAACAGACTTTCGAAGAGCGGCTTATTTTTGGGTGACACTCCTTCCAACCTTTGCTTTCACAAGCCATGGCTAACCGAATCCTCAGGTGCCTCCCAACAATCACATACCATGAAGGAGTGTCTATTTATTTTAGTTTTATTTAGATGACGCTCCTCCCCACCTTTGCTTTCTCAAGCCATGGCTAACCGAATCCTCGGGTGCCTTCCAACATTTCACATACCATGGAGGAGTGTCTATTTGTGATTAATTGGGGCTGGGAACCCCGTTGCCAGCTCTTTTTGCAAAATTATTGGATAAGCGGATGAAGCCACTAGTCCACTGGTGAAAGCTGCCCAACAAGATTGAAAGACAAAACACCACATACTTCCTCATGAGCTATAAAACATTGACACAAGTAAGAGATGATAAATTTTGAATTGTTTAAAGGTAGCACATGAAGTATTTACTTGGAATGGCAGGAAATATCACATAGTAGGTAGGTATGGTGGACACACATGGCATAGGTTTTGGCTCAAGGTTTTGGATGCACGAGAAGCATTACCTCTCAGTACAAGGTTTTGGCTAGCAAGGTTATTTGAAGCAAACACAAGTATGAACCGGTACAGCAAAACTTACATAAGAACATATTGCAAGCATTATAAGACTCTACACTGTCTTCCTTGTTGCTCAAACACTTTTACCAGAAAATATCTAGACCTTAGAGAGACCAATCATGCAAACCAATTTCAACAAGCTCTACGGTAGTTCTCCACTAATAGGTTCAAACTACATGATGCAAGAGCTTACTCATGATCTACTTGAGAGCTCAAAACAATTGCCAAGTATCAAATTATCCAAGGCAATATGAGGCATTTTCTGTTTCCAACCAAATAACAATAAGTGAACCAGCTTCCAACTTTTACCATTGAACATTAGAAGTAAAACGAAGAACACAAGTGTTCATATGAAAAAGCGGAGCATGTATCTCTCCAAAACAAGGATTGCTTGGATCCGAATTTATTCAAACACAAACAAAAATAAAAGCATACAGACGCTCCAAGTAAAGTACATAAGATGTGACTGAATAAAAATATAGTTTTAATAGAAGAAACCTGATAAATTGTTGATGAAGAAGGGGATGCCTTGGGCATCCCCAAGCTTAGACGCTTGAGTCTTCTTGAAATATGCAGGGATGAACCATGGGGGCATCCCCAAGCTTAGACTTTTCACTCTTCTTGATCATATATCATCCTCCTCTCTTGACCCTTGAAAACTTCCTTCACACCAAACTTCTCATAAACTTCATTAGAGGGGTTAGTACTCAAAAACTTTAATCCACTTTAGTCCTGTAGTGACACATTGCAAGAACTCAATAAAACATTAGCTACAGCTCTCCACGTCTAGAAAGCCTTGGTTAAAGTCCACAAGAGACAATGCAAAAAACAGAGACAGAATCTGCCAAAACAGAACAACCAGTAAAGACGAATTTTTAAGAGGTACTTCCATTGCTCAAATCAGAAAACTCAAAACTAATGAAAGTTGCGTACATATCTGAGAAACACGCGTGTAAATTGGAAGATTTGTATGAGTTACCTACAGAGAACCCTGCCCAAATTCGTGACAGACAGAAATCTGTTTCTGCGCAGAAATCCAAATCTAGTATCAACCTTCTATTAGAGACTTCACTTGGCACAATATTGCAATAAAATAAAGATAAGGAGAGGTTGCTACAGTAGTAACAACTCAAGACACAACAAAACATTAGCAAAATAAAGACATAGGTTATCTCCCAAGAAGTGCTTTCTTTATAGCCATTAAGATGGGCTCAGCAGTTTTAATGATGCACTCGCAAGAAATAAGAGTTGAAGCAAAAGAGAGCATCAAAAAGAAAATTCAAAAAACATTTAAGTCTAACCCACTTCCTATGCATAGGAATCTTGTACACAAATAAATTCATGAAGAACAAAGTGACAAGCATAAGAAGATAAAACAAGAGTAACTTCAAAATTTTCAGCGTATAGAGAGGTGTTTTAGTACCATGCAAATTTCTACAACCATATTTTCCTCTCTCATAATAATTTTCAGTAGCTTCATGAACAAACTCAACAATATAACTATCACATAAAGCATGTTTTTCATGATCCATAAACACATAATTTTTATCAAGCTCAAAAATGGTGGGATCAAAACTTTCAAATCCAATTTTATCATTAATATAACATGATGATTGATCATTCTCAAGAGATATGGGACTCCTAGATAAAGTGAAGACTTCTCCAATCCCATTTTCATTAGTAGTACAATTAATATTATCAAGTAACATAGGACCATCATCTAGAGCTTTATCATAAACATTTGCTACACAAAACTCTTTAGTACCATGCATTTCGTCATCAGGCATAAACAAAGCATTATCATAGGATTTATCAAAGTAGCATGGATTATCATAGATAATAGTAGCATAATTATTCTCACAACTTTTACTCATAGGGAACATTTCAAGAGAATCCATAGGAACATAACATTCAACCTCCTTCGGTAAGCATGGAGGACAATCAAATAGTGTAAGAGATAAAGAGTTACTCTCATTAGAAGGTTGGCATGGGTAGCTAATCCATTCTTCCTCCTTCTGTTCATCATTCTCCTCTTCTTTTTCATCCAATGAGCTTTCAGGTTCATCAATTTCCTCCTCTTTTTCATCTAATGAGCTTTCAGGTTCATCAATTTCTTCTTCCACAGGTTCCTGCAAATTGTGAGTGCATTCTTGTGCATTAATGAGTCTCTCTTTATAATCAATGATATAAGGATTATCACTGTAACTTTCTACGCAAAAATTAAGGATAGAAGAGACATAATCTTTAAGGTCCTTACAAATAACACAAGTTTCATAATTTTTAACCATGAAGGATTCGATCTCAGAAGCTCCCATAAATAAGACAAATTGTTCTACCTCTTCGAACCCATAATGAATATAGTTATTCCAATTATAGTTCTTAATTAAAACTTCTTCACTAAAGCCACATTGAAATTTCAGATGTTTAGTATCCTCTTTAGAGCAACAATTTATATCATGGCGTTTAAGCAAGATTTTAGCAATTGTATTCAATTTTTCTATCACAGCACTCATCACTTCACCCGCTCTTGATTCTCTATAATTATTATATAATTCTATAAGCTCCAACATGGTTATGTGTTCTTCCATAACAACAGTTTTTAATTTTTCGATTTTTCAAATTTTTATGGATTTTTGGGTATATGAGAAAAGTAAAACAAAACAAAAAGAAACTAGACAAAAGTAAACTAAGAAAAATAACACTAGACAGAAATAAACTAAGCACAAATAAACTAGATAACGGCTCTAATTGAGCAGCCACCGTGGCTATACTTTGCTACCCTATGACACAAAGGATAAATTTTAAATACAAATGACATAAAGGATGTGAAGAAAATTATTTCCATGTGACCACACGCGAGAGTAAATTCTGTTTTTTAAAGCTATTATTGAAAACGTTGAGACATGCAGAGTTGGTTATACGGTTGTGTTTTTTATTACTTCCACATCATCTAGTAAGACAAAACATATTATGCAATGGATTACTTCTTATTGTTATCTCTAACAATTAATGATGTACTACCTCCGTTCCTAGATATAAGCCATCTAGTTTCTGGCACAGAAATTAAAGAATGCATATTTAGGAAAAAAATACACCACGTTTAGCCAGGTTTAACCCTAGGAAATTGACTTGAGTTCATAGAGGACTTCGCATAAGTGATAACCCACAAGTATAGGGGATCGCAACAGTCTTCGAGGGAAGTAAAACCCAAATTTATTGATTCGACACAAGGGGAGGTAAAGAATACTTATAAGCCTTAACAACTGAGTTGTCAATTCAATTTGCACTGAAAAGCACTAGTAACAGGGTGATGTGAAAGCAGCAATAATATGAGAGAAATAGTAACAAGAATACAAAGAAGAGCAATAACAATACGCAGGCGATGGCACCAGAAAATAGTTGATACTACTTCCAATGACATATAGAACTAGTATATGATGATGAGAGATGGACCGGGGTTCCCAGCGGTCTACACTAGTGGCAACTCTCCAATAACAAGTGACAAGTGTTGGGTGAACAAATTACAGTTGGGCAATTGATAGGATTGAAAGCATTAAGACAGAACATCAAAATTATTAATCATGTAGGCATGTTTTCCATATATAGTCATACGTGCTCGCAATGAGAAACTTGTACAACATCTTTTGTCCAACCAGCCGGTGGCAGCCGGGCCTCAAGGGAATCTACAGGCTATTAAGGTACTCCTTTTAATAGAGCACCGGAGCAAAGCATTAACACTTGGTGAAAACATGTGATCCTCATATCACAACCTTCCCCTCCGGTTGTCCCAATTTCTGTCACTTTGGGCCTCGGGTTCTGGACAGCAATATGTGCAAACAACTTGTAGATACAATCTAAGCAATAATTATAGAGCTTAAATCTAAGATCATGCCACTCAGGCCCTAGTGACAAGCATTAAACATAACAAGATTGCAGCAACAATAACTTCACAAACTTTATAGATAGACTAATCATAATGTATCATCCATCGGATCCCAACAAACACAACACCGATTACATCAGATGAATCTCAATCATGTAAGGCAGCTCATGAGATCATTGTATTGAAGTACATGGGAGAGAGTACCAACTAGCTACAGCTAGAACCCGTAGTCCATGGGGGAACTACTCACGGAGCATGATGGAGGCGGTGGCGTTGATGGAGATGGCTTCCGGGGGCACTTCCCCGTCCGGCGGCGTACCGGAACAGAGATTCTGTCCCCCGAATTGGAGTTTTGCGATGGTGGTGGCGCCCCTGGAGTCTTTCTGGAGTTTCGTCAATTGGTATCGCGTTTTTAGGTCGAAAGGGGCCTTATAGGCGAAAAGGCGGTGCAGGAGGGGCACCAGGGCGCCCTCCCCATAGGCCGGCGCGGCCAGGGGCCTGCCCGCGCGGCCCTGTGGTGTGGGAGCCCTGGGCCTCCTCTCCATCTCCCCTTCGGTGTTCTGGGGTCTTCCGGGAAAAATAAGATACTGGGTCTTTGTTTCGTCGAAATCCGAGAATATTGCCCGAACAGCCTTTTTGGAACCAAAAACAACAGAAAACAGGAACTGGCACTGTGGCATCTTGTTAATAGGTTAGTTACGGAAAACGCATAAAAACATTATAAAGTGTGAGCAAAACATGTAGGTATTGTCATAAAACAAGCATGGAACATCAGAAATTATAGATACGTTGGAGACGTATCAGCATCCCCAAGCTTAGTTCCTACTCGCCCTCGAGTAGGTAAACGATAAAAAGAATAATTTCTGTAGTGACATGCTACTTACATAACCTTGATCATACTATTGTAAAGCATATGAGATGAATGCAGTGACTCAAGGCAATGATCTATAGTTGCTAACAAATAGATAACATGTAGCAAAACTTTTCATGAATAGTACTTTCAAGACAAGCATCAAAAGTTTTGCACATGAGTTAACTCATAAAGCAATAAATTCAAAGTAAAGGCATTGAAGCAACACAAAGGAAGATTTAAGTTTCAGCGGTTGCTTTCAACTTTCAACATGCATATCTCATGGATAATTGTCAACACAAAGTAATATAATAAGTGCAAATAAGCAAGTATGTAAGAATCCATGCACAGTTGACACAAGTGTTTGCTTCTAAGATGGAAGGAAGTAGGTAAACTGACTCAACATAAAGTAAAAGAAAGGCCCTTCGCAGAGGGAAGCAGGGATTAAATCATGTGCTAGAGCTTTTCAAGTTTTGAAATCATATAGAGAGCATAAAAGTAAAGTTTTTAGAGGTGTTTGTTGTTGTCAACGAATGGTAGTGGGCACTCTAACCCCCTTGCCAAACAGACTTTCGAAGAGCGGCTTATTTTTGGGTGACACTCCTTCCAACCTTTGCTTTCACAAGCCATGGCTAACCGAATCCTCAGGTGCCTCCCAACAATCACATACCATGAAGGAGTGTCTATTTATTTTAGTTTTATTTAGATGACACTCCTCCCCACCTTTGCTTTCTCAAGCCATGGCTAACCGAATCCTCGGGTGCCTTCCAACATTTCACATACCATGGAGGAGTGTCTATTTGTGATTAATTGGGGCTGGGAACCCCGTTGCCAGCTCTTTTTGCAAAATTATTGGATAAGCGGATGAAGCCACTAGTCCACTGGTGAAAGCTGCCCAACAAGATTGAAAGACAAAACACCACATACTTCCTCATGAGCTATAAAACATTGACACAAGTAAGAGATGATAAATTTTGAATTGTTTAAAGGTAGCACATGAAGTATTTACTTGGAATGGCAGGAAATATCACATAGTAGGTAGGTATGGTGGACACACATGGCATAGGTTTTGGCTCAAGGTTTTGGATGCACGAGAAGCATTACCTCTCAGTACAAGGTTTTGGCTAGCAAGGTTATTTGAAGCAAACACAAGTATGAACCGGTACAGCAAAACTTACATAAGAACATATTGCAAGCATTATAAGACTCTACACTGTCTTCCTTGTTGCTCAAACACTTTTACCAGAAAATATCTAGACCTTAGAGAGACCAATCATGCAAACCAATTTCAACAAGCTCTACGGTAGTTCTCCACTAATAGGTTCAAACTACATGATGCAAGAGCTTACTCATGATCTACTTGAGAGCTCAAAACAATTGCCAAGTATCAAATTATCCAAGGCAATATGAGGCATTTTCTGTTTCCAACCAAATAACAATAAGTGAACCAGCTTCCAACTTTTACCATTGAACATTAGAAGTAAAACGAAGAACACAAGTGTTCATATGAAAAAGCGGAGCATGTATCTCTCCAAAACAAGGATTGCTTGGATCCGAATTTATTCAAACACAAACAAAAATAAAAGCATACAGACGCTCCAAGTAAAGTACATAAGATGTGACTGAATAAAAATATAGTTTTAATAGAAGAAACCTGATAAATTGTTGATGAAGAAGGGGATGCCTTGGGCATCCCCAAGCTTAGACGCTTGAGTCTTCTTGAAATATGCAGGGATGAACCATGGGGGCATCCCCAAGCTTAGACTTTTCACTCTTCTTGATCATATATCATCCTCCTCTCTTGACCCTTGAAAACTTCCTTCACACCAAACTTCTCATAAACTTCATTAGAGGGGTTAGTACTCAAAAACTTTAATCCACTTTAGTCCTGTAGTGACACATTGCAAGAACTCAATAAAACATTAGCTACAGCTCTCCACGTCTAGAAAGCCTTGGTTAAAGTCCACAAGAGACAATGCAAAAAACAGAGACAGAATCTGCCAAAACAGAACAGCCAGTAAAGACGAATTTTTAAGAGGTACTTCCGTTGCTCAAATCAGAAAACTCAAAACTAATGAAAGTTGCGTACATATCTGAGAAACACGCGTGTAAATTGGAAGATTTGTATGAGTTACCTACAGAGAACCCTGCCCAAATTCGTGACAGACAGAAATCTGTTTCTGCGCAGAAATCCAAATCTAGTATCAACCTTCTATTAGAGACTTCACTTGGCACAATATTGCAATAAAATAAAGATAAGGAGAGGTTGCTACAGTAGTAACAACTCAAGACACAACAAAACATTAGCAAAATAAAGACATAGGTTATCTCCCAAGAAGTGCTTTCTTTATAGCCATTAAGATGGGCTCAGCAGTTTTAATGATGCACTCGCAAGAAATAAGAGTTGAAGCAAAAGAGAGCATCAAAAAGAAAATTCAAAAAACATTTAAGTCTAACCCACTTCCTATGCATAGGAATCTTGTACACAAATAAATTCATGAAGAACAAAGTGACAAGCATAAGAAGATAAAACAAGAGTAACTTCAAAATTTTCAGCGTATAGAGAGGTGTTTTAGTACCATGCAAATTTCTACAACCATATTTTCCTCTCTCATAATAATTTTCAGTAGCTTCATGAACAAACTCAACAATATAACTATCACATAAAGCATGTTTTTCATGATCCATAAACACATAATTTTTATCAAGCTCAAAAATGGTGGGATCAAAACTTTCAAATCCAATTTTATCATTAATATAACATGATGATTGATCATTCTCAAGAGATATGGGACTCCTAGATAAAGTGAAGACTTCTCCAATCCCATTTTCATTAGTAGTACAATTAATATTATCAAGTAACATAGGACCATCATCTAGAGCTTTATCATAAACATTTGCTACACAAAACTCTTTAGTACCATGCATTTCGTCATCAGGCATAAACAAAGCATTATCATAGGATTTATCAAAGTAGCATGGATTATCATAGATAATAGTAGCATAATTATTCTCACAACTTTTACTCATAGGGAACATTTCAAGAGAATCCATAGGAACATAACATTCAACCTCCTTCGGTAAGCATGGAGGACAATCAAATAGTGTAAGAGATAAAGAGTTACTCTCATTAGAAGGTTGGCATGGGTAGCTAATCCATTCTTCCTCCTTCTGTTCATCATTCTCCTCTTCTTTTTCATCCAATGAGCTTTCAGGTTCATCAATTTCCTCCTCTTTTTCATCTAATGAGCTTTCAGGTTCATCAATTTCTTCTTCCACAGGTTCCTGCAAATTGTGAGTGCATTCTTGTGCATTAATGAGTCTCTCTTTATAATCAATGATATAAGGATTATCACTGTAACTTTCTACGCAAAAATTAAGGATAGAAGAGACATAATCTTTAAGGTCCTTACAAATAACACAAGTTTCATAATTTTTAACCATGAAGGATTCGATCTCAGAAGCTCCCATAAATAAGACAAATTGTTCTACCTCTTCGAACCCATAATGAATATAGTTATTCCAATTATAGTTCTTAATTAAAACTTCTTCACTAAAGCCACATTGAAATTTCAGATGTTTAGTATCCTCTTTAGAGCAACAATTTATATCATGGCGTTTAAGCAAGATTTTAGCAATTGTATTCAATTTTTCTATCACAACACTCATCACTTCACCCGCTCTTGATTCTCTATAATTATTATATAATTCTATAAGCTCCAACATGGTTATGTGTTCTTCCATAACAACAGTTTTTAATTTTTCGATTTTTCAAATTTTTATGGATTTTTGGGTATATGAGAAAAGTAAAACAAAACAAAAAGAAACTAGACAAAAGTAAACTAAGAAAAATAACACTAGACAGAAATAAACTAAGCACAAATAAACTAGATAACGGCTCTAATTGAGCAGCCACCGTGGCTATACTTTGCTACCCTATGACACAAAGGATAAATTTTAAATACAAATGACATAAAGGATGTGAAGAAAATTATTTCCATGTGACCACACGCGAGAGTAAATTCTGTTTTTTAAAGCTATTATTGAAAACGTTGAGACATGCAGAGTTGGTTATACGGTTGTGTTTTTTATTACTTCCACATCATCTAGTAAGACAAAACATATTATGCAATGGATTACTTCTTATTGTTATCTCTAACAATTAATGATGTACTACCTCCGTTCCTAGATATAAGCCATCTAGTTTCTGGCACAGAAATTAAAGAATGCATATTTAGGAAAAAAATACACCACGTTTAGCCAGGTTTAACCCTAGGAAATTGACTTGAGTTCATAGAGGACTTCGCATAAGTGATAACCCACAAGTATAGGGGATCGCAACAGTCTTCGAGGGAAGTAAAACCCAAATTTATTGATTCGACACAAGGGGAGGTAAAGAATACTTATAAGCCTTAACAACTGAGTTGTCAATTCAGCTGCACCTGGAAAAGCACTAGTAACAGGGGTGATGTGAAAGCAGCAGTAATATGAGAGAAATAGTAACAAAGAATACAAAGAAGCAAAGTAGCAATAACACAGAGGCGATGGCACCAGAAAATAGTTGATACTACTTCCAATGACATATAGAACTAGTATATGATGATGAGAGATGGACCGGGGTTCCCAGCGGTCTACACTAGTGGCAACTCTCCAATAACAAGTGACAAGTGATGGGTGAACAAATTACAGTAGGGCAATTGATAGGATTGAAAGCATTAAGACAGAACATCAAAATTATTAATCATGTAGGCATGTTTTCCATATATAGTCATACGTGCTCGCAATGAGAAACTTGTACAACATCTTTTGTCCAACCAGCCGGTGGCAGCCGGGCCTCAAGGGAATCTACTGGCTATTAAGGTACTCCTTTTAATAGAGCACCGGAGCAAAGCATTAACACTTGGTGAAAACATGTGATCCTCATATCACAACCTTCCCCTCCGGTTGTCCCAATTTCTGTCACTTTGGGCCTCGGGTTCCGGACAGCAATATGTGCAAACAACTTGTAGATACAATCTAAGCAATAATTATAGAGCTTAAATCTAAGATCATGCCACTCGGGCCCTAGTGACAAGCATTAAACATAACAAGATTGCAGCAACAATAACTTCACAAACTTTATAGATAGACTAATCATAATGTATCATCCATCGGATCCCAACAAACACAACACCGATTACATCAGATGAATCTCAATCATGTAAGGCAGCTCATGAGATCATTGTATTGAAGTACATGGGAGAGAGTACCAACTAGCTACAGCTAGAACCCGTAGTCCATGGGGGAACTACTCACGGAGCATGATGGAGGCGGTGGCGTTGATGGAGATGGCTTCCGGGGGCACTTCCCCGTCCGGCGGCGTACCGGAACAGAGATTCTGTCCCCCGAATTGGAGTTTTGCGATGGTGGTGGCGCCCCTGGAGTCTTTCTGGAGTTTCGTCAATTGGTATCACGTTTTTAGGTCGAAAGGGGCCTTATAGGCGAAAAGGCGGTGCAGGAGGGGCACCAGGGCGCCCTCCCCATAGGCCGGCGCGGCCAGGGGCCTGCCCGCGCGGCCCTGTGGTGTGGGAGCCCTGGGCCTCCTCTCCGTCTCCCCTTCGGTGTTCTGGGGTCTTCCGGGAAAAATAAGATACTGGGTCTTTGTTTCGTCGAATTCCGAGAATATTGCCCGAACAGCCTTTTTGGAACCAAAAACAACGAAAAACAGAACTGCACTTTGTGGCATCTTGTTAATAGGTTAGTTACGGAAAACGCATAAAAACATTATAAAGTGTGAGCAAAACATGTAGGTATTGTCATAAAACAAGCATGGAACATCAGAAATTATAGATACGTTGGAGACGTATCAGCATCCCCATGCTTAGTTCCTACTCGCCCTCGAGTAGGTAAACGATAAAAAGAATAATTTCTGTAGTGACATGCTACTTACATAACCTTGATCATACTATTGTAAAGCATATGAGATGAATGCAGTGACTCAAGGCAATGATCTATAGTTGCTAACAAATAGATAACATGTAGCAAAACTTTTCATGAATAGTACTTTCAAGACAAGCATCAAAAGTTTTGCACAGGAGTTAACTCATAAAGCAATAAATTCAAAGTAAAGGCATTGAAGCAACACAAAGGAAGATTTAAGTTTCAGCGGTTGCTTTCAACTTTCAACAAGCATATCTCATGGATAATTGTCAACACAAAGTAATATAATAAGTGCAAATAAGCAAGTATGTAAGAATCCATGCACAGTTGACACAAGTGTTTGCTTCTAAGATGGAAGGAAGTAGGTAAACTGACTCAACATAAAGTAAAAGAAAGGCCCTTCGCAGAGGGAAGCAGGGATTAAATCATGTGCTAGAGCTTTTCAAGTTTTGAAATCATATAGAGAGCATAAAAGTAAAGTTTTTAGAGGTGTTTGTTGTTGTCAACGAATGGTAGTGGGCACTCTAACCCCCTTGCCAAACAGACTTTCGAAGAGCGGCTTATTTTTGGGTGACACTCCTTCCAACCTTTGCTTTCACAAGCCATGGCTAACCGAATCCTCAGGTGCCTCCCAACAATCACATACCATGAAGGAGTGTCTATTTATTTTAGTTTTATTTAGATGACACTCCTCCCCACCTTTGCTTTCTCAAGCCATGGCTAACCGAATCCTCGGGTGCCTTCCAACATTTCACATACCATGGAGGAGTGTCTATTTGTGATTAATTGGGGCTGGGAACCCCGTTGCCAGCTCTTTTTGCAAAATTATTGGATAAGCGGATGAAGCCACTAGTCCACTGGTGAAAGCTGCCCAACAAGATTGAAAGACAAAACACCACATACTTCCTCATGAGCTATAAAACATTGACACAAGTAAGAGATGATAAATTTTGAATTGTTTAAAGGTAGCACATGAAGTATTTACTTGGAATGGCAGGAAATATCACATAGTAGGTAGGTATGGTGGACACACATGGCATAGGTTTTGGCTCAAGGTTTTGGATGCACGAGAAGCATTACCTCTCAGTACAAGGTTTTGGCTAGCAAGGTTATTTGAAGCAAACACAAGTATGAACCGAGTACAAAGCAAAACTTACATAAGAACATATTGCAAGCATTATAAGACTCTACACTGTCTTCCTTGTTGCTCAAACACTTTTACCAGAAAATATCTAGACCTTAGAGAGACCAATCATGCAAACCAATTTCAACAAGCTCTACGGTAGTTCTCCACTAATAGGTTCAAACTACATGATGCAAGAGCTTACTCATGATCTACTTGAGAGCTCAAAACAATTGCCAAGTATAAAATTATCCAAGGCAATATGAGGCATTTTCTGTTTCCAACCAAATAACAATAAGTGAACCAGCTTCCAACTTTTACCATTGAACATTAGAAGTAAAACGAAGAACACAAGTGTTCATATGAAAAAGCGGAGCATGTATCTCTCCAAAACAAGGATTGCTAGGATCCGAATTTATTCAAACACAAACAAAAATAAAAGCATACAGACGCTCCAAGTAAAGTACATAAGATGTGACTGAATAAAAATATAGTTTTAATAGAAGAAACCTGATAAATTGTTGATGAAGAAGGGGATGCCTTGGGCATCCCCAAGCTTAGACGCTTGAGTCTTCTTGAAATATGCAGGGATGAACCATGGGGGCATCCCCAAGCTTAGACTTTTCACTCTTCTTGATCATATATCATCCTCCTCTCTTGACCCTTGAAAACTTCCTTCACACCAAACTTCTCATAAACTTCATTAGAGGGGTTAATACTCAAAAACTTTAATCCACTTTAGTCCTGTAGTGACACATTGCAAGAACTCAATAAAACATTAGCTACAGCTCTCCACGTCTAGAAAGCCTTGGTTAAAGTCCACAAGAGACAATGCAAAAAACAGAGACAGAATCTGCCAAAACAGAACAGCCAGTAAAGACGAATTTTTAAGAGGTAATTCCGTTGCTCAAATCAGAAAACTCAAAACTAATGAAAGTTGCGTACATATCTGAGAAACACGCGTGTAAATTGGAAGATTTGTATGAGTTACCTACAGAGAACCCTGCCCAAATTCATGACAGACAGAAATCTGTTTCTGCGCAGAAATCCAAATCTAGTATCAACCTTCTATTAGAGACTTCACTTGGCACAATATTGCAATAAAATAAAGATAAGGAGAGGTTGCTACAGTAGTAACAACTCAAGACACAACATAACATTAGAAAAATAAAGACATAGGTTATCTCCCAAGAAGTGCTTTCTTTATAGCCATTAAGATGGGCTCAGCAGTTTTAATGATGCACTCGCAAGAAATAAGAGTTGAAGCAAAAGAGAGCATCAAAAAGAAAATTCAAAAAACATTTAAGTCTAACCCACTTCCTATGCATAGGAATCTTGTACACAAATAAATTCATGAAGAACAAAGTGACAAGCATAAGAAGATAAAACAAGAGTAACTTCAAAATTTTCAGCGTATAGAGAGGTGTTTTAGTACCATGCAAATTTCTACAACCATATTTTCCTCTCTCATAATAATTTTCAGTAGCTTCATGAACAAACTCAACAATATAACTATCACATAAAGCATGTTTTTCATGATCCATAAACACATAATTTTTATCAAGCTCAAAAATGGTGGGATCAAAACTTTCAAATCCAATTTTATCATTAATATAACATGATGATTGATCATTCTCAAGAGATATGGGACTCCTAGATAAAGTGAAGACTTCTCCAATCCCATTTTCATTAGTAGTACAATTAATATTATCAAGTAACATAGGACCATCATCTAGAGCTTTATCATAAACATTTGCTACACAAAACTCTTTAGTACCATGCATTTCGTCATCAGGCATAAACAAAGCATTATCATAGGATTTATCAAAGTAGCATGGATTATCATAGATAATAGTAGCATAATTATTCTCACAACTTTTACTCATAGGGAACATTTCAAGAGAATCCATAGGAACATAACCTTCAACCTCCTTCGGTAAGCATGGAGGACAATCAAATAGTGTAAGAGATAAAGAGTTACTCTCATTAGAAGGTTGGCATGGGTAGCTAATCCATTCTTCCTCCTTCTGTTCATCATTCTCCTCTTCTTTTTCATCCAATGAGCTTTCAGGTTCATCAATTTCCTCCTCTTTTTCATCTAATGAGCTTTCAAGTTCATCAATTTCTTCTTCCACAGGTTCCTGCAAATTGTGAGTGCATTCTTGTGCATTAATGAGTCTCTCTTTATAATCAATGATATAAGGATTATCACTGTAACTTTCTACGCAAAAATTAAGGATAGAAGAGACATAATCTTTAAGGTTCTTACAAATAACACAAGTTTCATAATTTTTAACCATGAAGGATTCGATCTCAGAAGCTCCCATAAATAAGACAAATTGTTCTACCTCTTCGAACCCATAATGAATATAGTTATTCCAATTATAGTTCTTAATTAAAACTTCTTCACTAAAGCCACATTGAAATTTCAGATGTTTAGTATCCTCTTTAGAGCAACAATTTATATCATGGCGTTTAAGCAAGATTTTAGCAATTGTATTCAATTTTTCTATCACAGCACTCATCACTTCACCCGCTCTTGATTCTCTATAATTATTATATAATTCTATAAGCTCCAACATGGTTATGTGTTCTTCCATAACAACAGTTTTTAATTTTTTGATTTTTCAATTTTTTATGGATTTTTGGGTATATGAGAAAAGTAAAACAAAACAAAAAGAAACTAGACAAAAGTAAACTAAGAAAAATAACACTAGACAGAAATAAACTAAGCACAAATAAACTAGATAAAAGTAAACTAAGCAAAACAAAATAAAACAAAATAAAAACAGAGAGAGAGGTAGAGTGTACTCCCCAGGTGAACTTATGAGTAGAGCTATGCCTCCCCGGCAACGGCGCCAGAAAATAGTCTTGATAACCCACAAGTATAGGGGATCGCAACAGTCTTCGAGGGAAGTAAAACCCAAATTTATTGATTCGACACAAGGGGAGGTAAAGAATACTTATAAGCCTTAACAACTGAGTTGTCAATTCAGCTGCACCTGGAAAAGCACTAGTAACAGGGGTGATGTGAAAGCAGCAGTAATATGAGAGCAATAGTAACAGTAACACAGCAGCAGTAGCAATAACACAGAGGCGATGGCACCAGAAAATAGTTGATACTACTTCCAATGACATATAGAACGAGTATATGATGATGAGAGATGGACCGGGGTTCCCAGCGATCTACACTAGTGGTAACTCTCCAATAACAAGTGACAAGTGTTGGATGAACAAATTACAGTTGGGCAATTGATAGGATTGAAAGCATTAAGACAGAACATCAAGATTATTAATCATGTAGGCATGTTTTCCATATATAGTCATACGTGCTCGCAATGAGAAACTTGTACAACATCTTTTGTCCAACCAGCCGGTCGCAGCCGGGCCTCAAGGGAATCTACTGGCTATTAAGGTACTCTTTTTAATAGAGCACCGGAGCAAAGCATTAACACTTGGTGAAAACATGTGATCCTTGATACGTCTCCAACGTATCGATAATTTCTTATGTTCCATGCTTGTTTTATGACAATACCTACATGTTTTATACATACTTTATGTCGTATTTATGCATTTTTCGGCACTAACCTATTAACAAGATGCCGAAGAGCGATTCTTGTTCTGCTGTTTTTGGTTTCAGAAATCCTAGTAAGGAAATATTCTCGGAATTGGACGAAATCAACGCCCAGGATCTTATTTTTCCACGAAGCTTCCAGAATTCCGAAAGGGAAACGAAGTGGGGCGACGAGGCGACGCCACAGTAGGACGGCGCGGCCAAGGCTTGGGCCGCGCGGCCCTAGCGTGTGGGCCCCTCGTGGTGCCCCCTGACCTACCCTTCCGTCTACATAAGCCTTCGTCGATAATAACTCCAGTACCGAGAGCCACGATACGGAAAACCTTCCAGAGACGCCGCCGTCGCCAATCCCATCTCGGGGGATTCAGGAGATCACCTCCGGCACCCTGCCGGAGAGGGGAATCATCTCCCGGAGGACTCTTCACCGCCAGGATCGCCTCCGGAGTGATGTGTGAGTAGTTCACCCCTGGACTATGGGTCCATAGCAGTAGCTAGATGGTCGTCTTCTCCTAATTGTGCTATCATTGTCACATCTTGTGAGCTGCCTAACATGATCAAGATCATCTATCTGTAATGCTACATGTTGCGTTTGTTGGGATCTGATGAATATTGAATGCTATGTTATGTTGATTATCAATCTATCATCTATGTGTTGTTTATGATCTTGCAAGCTCTCCGTTATTAGTAGAGGCTCTGGCCAAGGCGTTACTTGTAACTCCAAGAGGGAGTATTTATGCTCGATAGTGGGTTCATGCCTCCATTAAATCTGGGACAGTGACATAAAGTTCTAAGGTTGTGGATGTGTTGTTGCCACTAGGGATAAAACATCAATGCTATGTCTAAGGATGTATTTGTTGATTACATTACGCACCATACTTAATGCAATTGTCTGTTGTTTGCAACTTAATACTGGAAGGGGTTCGGATGATAACCTGAAGGTGGACGTTTTAGGCATAGATGCATGCTGGATAGCGGTCTATGTACTTTGTCGTAATGCCCAATTAAATCTCACACTACTCATCATAACATGTATGAGCATTGTCATGCCATCTTTATTTGTCAATTGCCCAACTGTAATTTGTTCACCCAACATGCTATTTCTTATCGGAGAGACACCACTAGTGAACTGTGAACCCCGGTCCATTCTTTACATCGAATACAATCTACTGCAATACTCGTTCTACTATTTTCTGCAAACATCATCATCCATACTATACATCTAACCCTTTGTTACAGCAAGCCGGTGAGATTGACAACCTCACTGTCACCTTGGCGCAAAGTAATTTGGTTGTGTTGTGCAGGTTCCACGTTGGCGCCGGAATCCCTGGTGTTGCGCCGCACTACACTTCGTCGCCATCAACCTTCAACGTGCTTCTTGGCTCCTACTGGTTCGATAAACCTTGGTTTCTTACTGAGGGAAAACTTTCTGCTGTACGCATCACACCTTCCTCTTGGGGTTCCCAACGGATGCGTGCTGTACGCGTATCAAGCTCTTTTTCTGGCACCGTTGCCAGGGAGATCAAGACACGCTGCAAGGGGAGTCTCTCACTTCCAATCTCTTTACTTTGTTTTTGTCTTGCTTTATTTTATTTACTTCTTTGTTTGCTGCATTATATCAAAATACAAAAAAATTAGTTGCTAGGTTTACTCTATTTGCTATCTTGTTTGCGTTCTCCATATTAAAAACACAAAAAATTAGTTACTTGCATTTATTTTATCTAGTTTGCTTTATTTACTATTGCTAAAATGGGTACTCCTGAAAATACTAAGTTGTGTGACTTCATAAACACAAATAATAATGATTTCTTATGCACACCTATTGCTCCACCCGCTACTACAGCAGAATTCTTTGAAATTAAACCTGCTTTACTGAATCTTGTTATGAGAGAGCAATTTTCTGGTGTTAGTTCTGATGATGCTGCTGCCCATCTCAATAATTTTGTTGAATTATGTGAAATGCAAAAGTATAAAGATGTAGATGGTGACATTATAAAATTAAAATTGTTTCCTTTCTCATTAAGAGGAAGAGCTAACGATTGGTTGCTATCTTTGCCTAAGAATAGTATTGATTCATGGACTAAATGTAAGGATGCTTTCATTGGTAGATATTATCCTCCTGCTAAAATTATATCTTTGAGAAGTAGCATAATGAATTTTAAACAATTGGATAATGAGCATGTTGCCCAAGCATGGGAAAGAATGAAATCTTTGGTTAAAAATTGTCCAACCAATGGACTGACTACTTGGATGATCATCCAAACCTTCTATGCAGGATTGAATTTTTCTTCACGGAACTTATTGGATTCAGCTGCTGGAGGTACTTTTATGTCCATCACTCTAGGCGCTGCAACAAAGCTTCTTGATAATATGATGATTAATTACTCTGAATGGCACACGGAAAGAGCTCCACAAGGTAAGAAGGTAAATTCTGTTGAAGAAACCTCCTCCTTGAATGATAAGATTGATGCTATTATGTCTATGCTTGTGAATGGTAGGACTAATGTTGATCCTAATAATGTTCCGTTAGCTTCATTGATTGCCCAAGAAGAACATGTTGATGTGAACTTCATTAAAAATAATAATTTCAACAACAATGCTTATCGGAATAATTCTAGTAACAACTATAGGCCAAATCCTTATAATAATAGTAATGGTTATGGTAATTCTTATGGGAATTCTTACAATAATAATAGGAACATGCCCCCTGGTCTTGAAGCCATGCTTAAAGAATTTATTAGTACACAAACTGCTTTTAACAAATCTGTTGAAGAAAAGCTTGGGAAAATTGATAGGTAAACAACATTTCTTTCTTGAAGCCATAAAAACATATTTCTGAAACTTATATCTTTCTTTGTGTTGCTTCAATGCCTTTACTATGAATTTACTGCTTTATGAGTTAACTCTTATGCAAGAATTATTGATGCTTGTCTTGAAAGTACTATTCATGAAAAGTCTTTGCTATATGATTCAATTGTTTAACCATTGTCTTTACCATTGCTTCGAATCACTGCATTCATTACATGTGCTTACAATAGTATTGATCAAGATTATGATAGCATGTCACTTCAGAAATTATCTTTGTTATCGTTTACCTACTCGGGACGAGTAGGAACTAAGCTTGGGGATGCTGATACGTCTCCAATGTATCGATAATTTCTTATGTTCCATGCTTGTTTTATGACAATACCTACATGTTTTATACATACTTTATGTCGTATTTATGCATTTTCCGGCACTAACCTATTAACAAGATGCCGAAGAGCCAGTTGTTGTTTTCTGCTGTTTTTGGTTTCAGAAATCCTAGTAAGGAAATATTCTCGGAATTGGACGAAATCAACGCCCAGGATCTTATTTTTCCACGAAGCTTCCAGAAGTACGAAAGGGAAACGAAGTGGGGCGACGAGGCGACACCACAGTAGGGCGGCGCAGCCAAGGCTTGGGCCGCGCGGCCCTAGCGTGTGGGCCCCTCGTGGCGCCCCCTGACCTACCATTCCGCCTACATAAGCCTCGTCGATAATAACTCCAATACCGAGAGCCACGATACGGAAAACCTTCCAGAGACGCCGCCACCACCAATCCCATCTTGGGGGATTCAGGAGATCACCTCCGGCACCCTGCCGGAGACGGGAATCATCTCCCGGAGGACTCTTCACCGCCATGATCGCCTCCGGAGTGATGTGTGAGTAGTTCACCCCTGGACTATGGGTCCATAGCAGTAGCTAGATGGTCATCTTCTCCTAATTGTGCTATCATTGTCGGATCTTGTGAGCTGCCTAACATGATCAAGATCATCTATCTGTAATGCTACATGTTGCGTTTGTTGGGATCCGATGAATATTGAATGCTATGTTATGTTGATTATCAATCTATCATCTATGTGTTGTTTATGATCTTGCATGCTCTCCGTTATTAGTAGAGGCTCTGGCCAAGTCGTTACTTGTAACTCCAAGAGGGAGTATTTATGCTCGATAGTGGGTTCATGCCTCCATTAAATGCAGGACGTGTGAGAAAGTTCTAAGGTTGTGGATGTGCTGTTGCCACTAGGGATAAAACATCAATGCTATGTCTAAGGATGTATTTGTTGATTACATTACGCACCATACTTAATGCAATTGTCTGTTGTTTGCAACTTAATACTGGAAGGGGTTCGGATGATAACCTGAAGGTGGACTTTTTAGGCATAGATGCATGCTGGATAGCGGTCTATGTACTTTGTCGTAATGCCCAATTAAATCTCACACTACTCACCATAACATGTATGAGCATTGTCATGCCATCTTTATTTGTCAATTGCCCAACTGTAATTTGTTCACCCAACATGCTATTTCTTATCGGAGAGACGCCACTAGTGAACTGTGGACCCCGGTCCATTCTTTACATCGAATACAATCTACTGCAATACTCGTTCTACTGTTTTCTGCAAACATCATCATCCACACTATACATCTAACCCTTTGTTACAGAAAGCCGGTGAGATTGACAACCTTACTGTCACGTTGGGGCAAAATAATTTGGTTGTGTTGTGCAGGTTCCACGTTGGCGTCGGAATCCCTGGTGTTGCGCCGCACTACACTTCGCCGCCATCAACCTTCAACGTGCTTCTTGGCTCCTACTGGTTCGATAAACCTTGGTTTCTTACTGAGGGAAAACTTGCTGTTGTACGCATCACACCTTCCTCTTGGGGTTCCCAACGGACGGCGTGCTGTACGCGTATCAATCCTCATATCACAGCCTTCCCCTCCGGTTGTCCCAATTTCTGTCACTTTGGGCCTCGGGTTCCGGACAACAATATGTGCAAACAACTTGTAGATACAATCTAAGCAATAATTATAGAGCTTAAATCTAAGATCATGCCACTCAGGCCCTAGTGACAAGCATTAAACATAACAAGATTGCAGCAACAATAACTTCACAAACTTTATAGATAGACTAATCATAATGTATCATCCATCGGATCCCAACAAACACAACACCGATTACATCAGATGAATCTCAATCATGTAAGGCGGCTCATCAGATCATTGTATTGAAGTACATGGGAGAGAGAGTACCAACTAGCTACAGCTAGAACCCGTAGTCCATGGGGAAACTACTCACGGAGCATGATGGAGTCGGTGGCGTTGATGGAGATGGCTTCCGGGGGCACTTCCCCGTCCCGGCGGCGTGCCGGAACAGAGATTCTGTCCCCCGAATTGGAGTTTCGCGATGGCGGCGGCGCCCCTGGAGTCTTTCTGGAGTTTCGTCAATTGGCATCGCGTTTTTAGATCGAAAGGGGTCTTATAGGCGAAGAGGCGGCGCAGGAGGGGCACCAGGGCGCCCTCCCCATAGGCCGGCGCGGCCAGGGGCCTGCCCGCGCGGCCCTGTGGTGTGGGGGCCCTGGGCCTCCTCTCCGTCTCTCCTTCGGTGTTCTGGGGTCTTCCGGGAAAAATAAGATACTGGGTCTTTGTTTCGTCGAATTCCGAGAATATTGCCCGAACAGCCTTTCTGGAATAAAAAACAACAGAAAACAAGAACTGGCACTATGGCATCTTGTTAATAGGTTAGTTCCGTAATACGCATAAAAACATTATAAATTGTGAGCAAAACATGTAGGTATTGTCATAAAACAAGCATGAAACATCAGAAATTATAGATACGTTGGAGACGTATCAATAAGATAAGAAAACCTAATCAAATTCCTAAAAATATTGTCCATACAAGTGGGAAAACGCAGTACACCTTATAATTTGAAAATTTCTCAAAAAACTATATGGCTTATATCTAGGGAGTATGATTTTAAAATTATATGATAATTAAATTACAATACATGTGAATACATCTTATACAATGGGGAAAAAACCTTATCATTCTTACGAAGGTATCAACTCCTAGTTAAGAGAAGATAAATTTATGTTTTATTTAGTTTCCATCTATCCAAACTCAGCAATCACTATACGTGTCATCGTTAAGATGGTGCCGTTGTACGTGCCCTTGGGGCATGGAGTATGCATGGATACATTGTTACATACACATCATGCAATGATGCATTGTACACAAAAGCTCAAACCATCGAACTTATCCATGCGGATCGTGCATGCTAGCTTGAATAAGGGGAAAGTGCCACGTACATAAGTTATTTTTGAGGGCAAGCAACACCAGACAAGTAGGTTTCTTCTCGACTACAACTAGGTTGGTTTTGGCTTCAAGGGCCGGTAGAACGTCTTTGAGGTGATGTACAAAGGTTCCTTCCTCCTTTCTTTGCACGCTACCTATTGCCAAGATCGATGGATTTACTAGGCACTAGTGTTCTAGGCTTCTAGCTTGCTCATGCTGATTTTGATGGATGAATCACGCAATTTATTTATTTTTTCAAGAAAAAAAGGAAACCCACAGGGATCTCCAGTTTCATTAGAAACTGAGAGTCACTCATATCATTACACGATTCAGGAACTAAGTCAAAAAAGAAACCAGGACAAACCTGTTATCTATCAACTTGAAACTAAAGAGAGGCCAGAAGGAAGCCTAACCATCCAAGCAACAAACCAGAGACTATGTAATTGAACCAAAATTACAGGTTTTCCGGCTACAAGCCACTAGAGAGAAAGATGGCTAAGATAAAGATGATGGTTTTGCAGATTTGTTGACAGGAAGTTTTGCAAAAACTAAACTAGGTGGTAATCCTCCTCCTCTTCTTCTTAGGATATGCTCTCTTGTGTTGGAGTTCTAGTTTCAGTGGTGGCTGTCTTCGGACTAGCATGGGGTGGAGTTCGTACCGCGCTCGTTGTTTGCAGCGAGTTACAGTCGTCTTGTATTCAAATTTTGTCTTCTATAAAGTTAAGGTACGCCTTCGACGTACTCTCGAAAAAGGTAATCCTCCTCCTCGCAGGATTTCATCCCTGATTCTGCCCGAAGATCTCATGCGCCACATGCGCCATCTTTCTAACCCCATTGTAGCGCAGTAATTTTCGCAGCCCGTTTTTCTGCAAATTTGCACAAGTGTTAATGAAATGACAAGCAAGAGGAATAACATTTGTGGGGTCTCCAGGCCAAAAGTTTTGAAAACAAGATATGTTTCTTGTTTTCCAAATAGCTTATACAACTGCCACAGCCCACAGAACCTACAATTACAACATTCCAGTCTCGACCCAAATGTGTGTTGAACCAATCTCTATTTTTTTTCCCAAATGGAACCAATCTCTATAATACAGTACTAAGTATTCGGGTAACTTGCTAATCCCTGAAGAAACAAAACCATCGACTTCTATCAAAAGTGTGCGTTTGAACTTACAATAAAAAGTTCCTGCAAACAAACAAAATATACATAAAAGCCGTGTCCACGTAGGTAGGATGATCGCCATGTGGATGCATGACGACTTGGCAAGCAAAGGTGTCCGTCCAGGTCCAGCCGGTAACTTTCAGCTTTGCATGTCACGCAATCTATGTATGTGCGCACCGATTGAAAAGCGAAAGTGGTCGTAGTAGGTCAAGCGACCACGACAAGTGGGCACGTGCGCACACATTGTTTCCTTTTTTTGAGTTTCTGTTGCTTCATTTGTTGGTTGATACTTGATACTGTTACAACACACCGTGCGTATACATCCAAACATTATCAACGACTCGGGCAGCGTATTCTATTCCAGATAGATATTGTAGGTAGCACTGCTGTTGTTGTCTACTATTGAGGCAAATTAAGGTGTGTGTTTGCTTGCTGCTAGCTGTTCGAGCTTAATTAACCGGAGAATCTTTTCTCTGCATTAACTGGTTATTGTACGTTGCCAGCTAATTCATTCTGTGATTCACTAGCAAGTAGCGACAGTCTATCAGTGTCTGGTTTTTTTGGTCCTAGTCTTCCGCCACCACGGTGGTACCCTCCGTCCTCTAAAAGATATCGTAGATTTATTTAAATTTGAATATTATACGTAATAACATAAAAATTTAGATTAATATGTGATATTTTTTTAGAAGCTAGGGGTATTGGATTGCATATAGGACTTGTGAATCTATGGTTTATTCGGACCTGAACACGATACCATATCGTGGACAACAAATGTGTAGAGAAGTATTGGAGATCACAACACCAATAGGGCCGGCTGCTCATGTATATATAAGCGGACACATGTACAATTACAGGTACAACCCTGACAAAACACGGGAACCTATACCCAGTACAATATGTTACTCAACAAAATGCATTCGCCGTCTCTTTTTATTTGCATGATTATTTTCGTTCTCTGTTGAGTTTACTCAAATCTTCATGGACAGTACAACTTATGTTAATTTGTATGCATAACTCATATCGATTGTACACAGTACTATGTTTTCTTATAACGCTATCCGCACCAACATTCCAATTTTATAAGAATATGAAGATGGACTATAAGCCTCTTTTTACTCTATTCGGTAATATGTATTATTTTGTTCGGTTTTGCTATTTCTTGGTCAACGGAGAATTAAGTAGAGCTAGATCGACTCTAGGCTCATTGGATTTGCATCATGATTCGTGCACCTCAAAATTACATATGAGGTTGCAATTAGCTCCAAATTGTTTTTCAATAAAGGATGTTTTATTACTTAAAGAATTTTAAGCATTACACTCAGCCTCTGCATAACTAAGATGCATAGAGCCATGGCTCCAAAATTTCTTAGTTTCATCTAAATTTAGAATTGGATGATGCGAACTAACCACGAATTAACTTAATTCTGGATTGATCAAGAAGTAGGTGTGTCCATGTTTGTATGATCCACCATTTCACAGATTCTCTCTTTTCAAAAAAAATTAAAGATCGTTCTGCACATTGTGTTCCTAATAAGATTTAAAAAGGGTTATGTTCACTTCTACTATCCAATAAAAACCTACTTTATTCGTTCCAATGAATAAGGCTTATAAATTTAATCAAAAGTCAACATCTTCTAAGTTTGACCAATTTTATAGGTAAAAATATGAATATTTAAAGTACGAAGTCAATATTTGTACTTCAGTAGATCCACGGTATAATATATTTTTGTAATCTATTTGGTTCGTGTTGTAGATGTTTATACTTTTGGTGGAGCACACCAAAAACGCACTCCCCACACGCCTCCTGGCATTGAGAAAAATAAGCTCTCTTATATGTAGTAGGGTAGGGAATTGTCTTCACAAATGTAGTGTATGGTGTGTAGATACCATCGGCTAGATAGTACCCCTTGTCGTATGTGTGGCCATTAACCTCATTGTTCACGGTCTGAACATGTCCCTCAGCTAGTCTTGCAAACATAAGAGAGAGTTGCAACATGTTGATATCATTGTGAGTCAATGTCATGCCAAAGAAAGAAAGCTTACCAAATCCAGAGATCCTAACCTGCCACAGCTTCAAGTATCACACTGCACTCTCCACTATGACCCTTCTACGGCCCTTGCCAAGTAAATGAGAAATTCTTCCAACCTCGGTGCATGCACTCGATGCTCCTTAGCATCCTAGAAAATCCTCTCGCTGCAATTTGTGTTAAGTTTTGAGTTGTATCTTCTGCATTTGGTGCTTTCAAATAGTTTGGCCCAAATACTGCCACAACTGCATGATAGAACATGTAGACACTCTCGAAGCGTGTGGACTCCGACATGCGCATATAGTTGACTTGTGCGTTTGGAGGAGCTCCATATGCAAGACACCGCAGAGAAAGTGCACACTTATGAACTGATGAGAACCCCCACAGGCTAGTGCATTTTTTCTTGCACATGAAGTATGTGCCATACTTCCTGACACCGAACAGAATATGCATGCATGAACAGCTCCTTGTTCATCCTGAATCACCACCAAAAATCCTTGGCAGTATGTGTTGCGTTGTCTTTGAAGTAGTTAGAGTCAAGCAAAATAGCGCCGGCAAGCCGATGCCGGTCCTTGTTCTTCGCTTTCCCAACCCTCAATCCACCACGCCGAGGGTCAGCGACTATCTGCTGTCGAGGCGGAGGAGGTTGGCCAAGATCAGCAACTGATGTTTTTTTTTCAACGGTGGCATCAGCCTCCTCTTTCAAATACATCTGCATCATCATCTCATCGTCGTTGTCCATTCGGGCAAACCATCGAACACCTTGTGTGCGGGGTGAAGAAACGACACTGCCATCCTCTGCGTTGTGCCGGCGAGTCGGGGAGGCCGATGAGGGGTGCCGCAGAAGGGCCCACCGACGGCAGGAGAAGCCGTACCATCAGACTGCTCCATTCAGACGATGGCGGAACCGATTGCACCCTCGGCTTTCGATTGAACCACAGCATGAGATGGCCAGACGTGGCGTTGGTAGTGGTGGGGATTCTAGGTGGGCAGGTGGGAGGCAAGTGTGCGGAGATGACTGCGACAAAGGTCATGGCGAACCCAAGGGTGGGATGCAAATCGGGAGGGGTGGGGAACGGACGCGTGCGGCTGCCACGACTGGAATGCCGGTGCTCCGAACCCGGCCCTTGCGCGTAGGGATCGTGTGGGGTTACCGGTTATTCTATTGGGCTCTAAAATGTGCCGGGCAATTTTGGAGGACGCTGATGGGAACCTATTTTGTGTGCGGCTCGTAAGACTATTGTTGTCACTATCAGGGCCGTCGGTGGATATGCTCTAATCCTCATTCAGCCTGAAAAATAAGTTTTGCTAATCTCAAACAAGTCTAAGAAGGGCCTACCGACGGCGTGTGGTAGCGACGATGGGACAAGCCGTACCATCAGCATGCTCCCTTCGGACGATGGCGCAACCGGCGTCACTGTCGGCTTTCGCCCTAAACACGACGTGAGATGGCCAGACGTGGCGCTGTGGTCGATGGCGATGGGGATTGTAGGTGGGTGGGTGGGATGGAAGAACGGGGAGGCGGATCGGGAGGGGGTGGGCAATGGACACATTCGGTTGCTAGGAGGGTCTCGCTGGCGACATCCTACATGAACTAGAGTGCCCACGCTCCTGAATGGGATTGTCGGCTATTCTATTGGACTTGAAAATATGTCAGCCACTTAGGGGACGTTGGTGGGAGCTCATTTTGTGACACACACCCTCATAAGACAATTGGGGTCACTATTAAGACCACCGGTGAAGATACTCTAATCTTATTCAGCCAAAAAGATGCAACAAGAATAATAGATATGGTACCACAATAACACATTCTGCCCGCACCCCACCTCCCTCCCGCACCCCACCTCTCCTCCCTCATGCACCCCACCTCCCAACCCTAACCGCCGCCGCCGGTAGCGCCGCCGGGGCGAAGACCCACGGGGCGTGGCGGCGGCGGGGGCCCTTCCTCGTCGCTGCATGATGAACGGTGGCCGGATCCCACCTCCTCGACGCATGGCGAAGCAGGCGCAGATCGGATGGGATGGGCGACGGTGGGCGCTGCGACCCCTCTTCCCGGCGGCTGTCCCCTGGCGGATCGGCCGGCGCGGGAGGGTTGGGCGGTGGCGGCCTGTCTCCCTCCTTCCACCGGCTCTCCCCCGCAGCACTCCGGCAGGGGTTGGTGGTGGGCGGCGGCCAGGACCTCGGTCTGCGCCATGCCCTCCCCCCGCCTCTCGTCGGTGCGTGGAGACGTTCTCGGGATTCTTCCGCGACACGAGGGCGCCAGGGGCAGCAACCTTGGGTTCGACGGAGGAGGTGGCCATCTTCTTTGCTGGAGAGGGTCGGCCTACGGTTGGTGGTGGTGGATCCTTGATCTATCACCGCGATCCGGCGGCGAGATGGAGGAGCATGGAAGCCGGCGATGGTGTCGCCGGTAGAGGGTTGGATTGGCCAGCCCGGGATGGTCTTCGACGTGGGGTCCGACCTGAATAAAGGCGGCGGTCCTAGGGTCTCTCTTGCGTGAAGAGGAGGACCTACCGGAGGCCTGGACTCATGATCTGGCCGGGGGGTTGAGTTCCGGAAGGCTCCGCCGACGAATGTAACAGTGATTTGCCTGGAGTTTGTTGGATCGGAGGTATTCGGTCGTGCACACCCATGCTTTTATTCCGACCGATTGGTTCTGGAGGGAGCGGCGCGAAGCTCTTTTTCTGTGTTGACATCAAGTGACTATGGATCCATGATGAAAGTCGGAAGAAGAGAACATGAAGGCCGGAGGGGAGGACTAGCTAAGGGAGGTTCAAGTCTCCGTGCTGTTGAGGGGTTTGCTTGGTGTTCCGGGCTTCACAGCAACGGTATGAAAGTGGGGCGACAACACAGGTGAAGTGCAGAGTCTTACCTTTCAGGGTAAAAACCCAAGGTCTGGCCTTAACTGGTTGTGCCCGGCAATGACCTTGGTGGAGGCATTATTTTGAGAGCGGGGATTATCTTCAGGATGAAAACCCAAGATCTTTGATCGGACGACGACGGTGTTTGAGCACTGTTCCCTTCTTGGAGGCGTCGTTTTTTGAAGAGTCTGTAATTCAGGTGTTGTCATGGAGGTGAATGTATTGTTGTTGTTAGGCCCGAGATACTGTAGCGGGATTTTTGTTTTAGTTTTTTTTTTCTTTTTTTGGCTGTGTGCATCCGTGGTGCTATTAGGGTGGTGCGTTGTTGTAGAGGCTGGGTGTAATTGGTATCTCTTGATATTAATATATTCCTTTTATCGGAAAAAAATTCAGCCAAAAAAAATACGTTTTGCTAATAATCTTGAACAAGTCTAAGAAGAGTAAAACTTACTGCATAGTAGTAAAAGTTTGAACAAATCTCATGGACGAACGAATCTTAGGGTGTGTTTGGTAGCCTGTACCACCTCAGAATAACTATCTCCCCTCATACATGGTGACCTCATACAAGCCCTCTTAAGATTTTGTTGTTTGTTTGGTAGGCTGTATCACTTGAGAGAAGATGAGTTCAGATGTTGTTTGGTAGGGCTTGTATAGGGTGAGATGTGCTGGGTCCAAAATTTTACAGAAAGGTCCTTAAGCAAAAAAATTAAAAAGCAATCGGGTCCTTTTCATCAACACAGGAGGTTGGCCGTAGCTGCGCCTGGTGGCGCGTCGAGCCGGCGCGTCGACGCAGAGCTCCCTGGCGGTGCAGCGAGGCGGGACGTGGAGGCGGCGAGCCCTGGTGGATGCGGCGCGTCTGCCGGCGCGTCGAGCCTGCGCTTCCGGCGGCGTGCTGCGCTTCCCGGCGCGTCGAGCTGCGCTTCCGGCGACGTGTCCTGTTCGTCCTGGCGGCGCGGCGAGGCCCGGTGTGGAGGCGCCGTGCCCTGGTGGATGCGGGGAGTCCTGGCCGTGCGTCGAGCCTGCGCTTCCCGGCGGCGAGGCCCGGTGTGGAGGCGCCGTGCCCTGGTGGATGCGGGAGTCCTGGTCGAGGCGGGGCGTCGTGGCGGACGGGAGAGGAAGATGGGGGGGAAATGAGGGACAGAAAGAGGTGGGGGTGGGGGTTTTGGGGGGCTGTGAGGCTCTGCTACAATGTTCTGCGGGTATGAGGTCAGCCTGGCCGGGTTGTGAAGCTCGATTTGAGCTTCTCACCTGGGCCTGGCTGAGAGGCGTTTTTAGTATGAGGTGGACAGTGCTGAGTTCAACCGACCCGAGCTAACAAACAAGAAATAGTGGGTTGAGCCAAGTTGAGATGAGAATATCCGAGGTGAGCCACTCTACCAAACACACCCTTAGCAAACCTATAGCAGCCGTCCATGGCCAGCTAGCTATCCCGACACGCGAGATCGGCGCTAGTTTAGCGGTCAGTCTCGTCGACGGCGACTCCACACCCCCTCGACCACTCCAAGCCAACGGATGCATCCCAACGCAGGCAGAGCAAACAGACGCAAATCTCCATGTCAGGCGATCAAACCTCGCGTGCTGCATCTACAGAAAACCGCAAAGGGGGGCACTGGCCGAGTCTCCCGCCGGCGCCATGCAGGGATCCGATGGCGCCCGACCGCCGTGTCTGTGCACATTCAGGCAGGTAGCGGCGGCGGTGATCCCGTGATCGACCGACACAGTGGCCGTGGCACGCACGGGGAGAACGAATCCAAACGCCGGCATTACGACGCTCCCCCACGGTAAAGCGACAACGAGATGCAGTTCAGTAATCCCAAACCAGGCTGGCGGCAGGACAGGGATAACAAGAGCCCCACAGTGAGAGGGACAGACCGAAACCGCATTGCTAACTCGCCTTGGCGTCATGTTATGGCCGGATTAAGTGCATTTGCATCTCGTGATCCAGCTAGTTCAGTACCACGAGTACCTGGTTAAACCCAGCCAAGATCGCGAGATTCTTCCAACCTCCTGGTGGTCGTGGCGTGGACGACGAGGGAGGAGGGCACGGGCAGGAAGCAAGGAATGTTTTGTTCACCGTGCTGGTTTCTTGCGACCTGGATCACCATGGCTTTCTGCTCCTTTAGTTTACCTCCAGTGTTATCTTCCACCTTTGTTGTGTAATTTACTTGTAGCTGCTACTACCACACTTTTCCCCCTTGAGTACTGGTACCATACTGTACTAGTACTAGACTACTAGTGGTGTTTGGTGCCTTGGCCTCCTGGGCACTCCCCCTCTTCCTCCATCACACTGCTCCTCCATCCCTCCCTCCGCACATGGTCCTCTGCCTGCTCATGGCGTGTTGCCCAAATGGCGGTCAGGCTCCCTCATTTTCCGGCGCTCTAGGGGCTTCTTGCGGGTGCCGGAGGAGCGCGTGCGCCGCCGCGCCACAGCCAACGCGGCTGTGATCCCTTGCTGCCGCGCCTGTTCTTGCCACGAGCTTGTCTGTGTGTCCGTGTGTGCGTGTGGCTCGGCCGAGATGCGGCCTCTCGCTTGCGTGCTGCTGGTGCTCCTCGCCTCGGTTCTTGGATCCACAGGTGAGCAAAGTTCAGCATTGCTGCAGTTCCAGTTTTTTTTCTCCCCTTTCGTTCAGTTTGGGTAATTGGGGATCAACCGATATACTGTAGATGCTGTATAATGCCAATGCTTGCTTGTTTCAATGTTTCTCCATGATTTCCCCCCTTTGCCTTAGTTTGCTTGGGGAAAACCTGTGGATTCAAGAATTTCCCCTTCCGCAATGCACACGCTAGTTTGGCTGATCTGCTGCTGGGAAACCGCAATTCAATGTTGTTGATTCAGGATTTGAGCAGACAGCGGGATAGTTTTGCGAAGTCTGTTAGGACCAACAGCATGTGCTCCTCACTTCTGAATCCTCATTAAGAGGGAGGGCGCGATGTCGGTGGCTTGGCATTTCGCGCTTCCTGTCTCTAGCTGTCGCTGCAGCTTTAATTGCATCACATGTGCTTTGTTTTCCATCTACTTATCTGTTTACTACTTTTACCCTTTTGTCACTCTTGCCGATCTTTCTGCCCATAATCTTGTAACAAAAACGTGCTAATTTGGCGCCACTGGGTTTTACGATTTGGCTGGCACAGGCCTCTATAGCCCCCAGTTAACATTAATATGCTGCATTATCATGTTGGATGCATACTTTTTTTTTCGATAAAGGGAATATATCATGTTGCATGCATACTTGGAATCGTTCCTCTTGATTTGCAATTTATGTGGTGGAATAACACTCACAATTTGCCTCTAATAGCAATCTGTAGATTGTCTGTTAGACTGTTACTGAACTCCGAGCTTAGTTACTGCAGTGTAGTGTACATACTTGTTCCATGAACCTGTGTAATTCACTCCACTTTTAGGTACTGATCTGGCTCCTGCTCCCGGGGTTGGTAATTCTCCTGATGATCAAGGACAAGCTTCTAGTCCTCCTCAACCTACGTTCGTTCCCGGTCCAATAACTCTTCCAACAGGTACCTCTGAATTTGTAAGAAACCATCATCATCAGCATTCATGTGTAGGCTCTTACATTGCTCTGTTGCAGCACCACTTCTAACTCCTTCAGCAAGTCCTCCACTCCAGAAGGGAGCTGCTAGCCCTGTAGTTCCCACTGAACCGCAAACTTCACCAGCTCCAGTAGTTCCCCCTAAAGGTAGTTCATGTTCACTGACATATGGCATTTCGATCCTGATGCATTACTAACTGAATCTTATGTAGAATATAATGCACCTCCTCCAGTCGAGTCTGCGCCTCCAGTTGAGACCGCACCTCCCGCTGTCACTGACGACGTGCCCCCGCCAGCAGCTCCTCCGCAAGCTGCCGAAAAACCCACTGAACCGCATTCTGCTCCGGCTCCCGTTGTTCCTCCTAAAGGTTGCTCATATTCTTTTAGATATGGCATTCCAATCCTGACGCGTGCATGACTAACTGAATATTTCGCAGAAGATAATGCGCCTCCTCCAGTTGAGTCTACGCCTCCACCAGTTGAGACCGCACCTCCCGCGGTCACTGACAACGTACCCCCGCCAGCAGCTTCTCCTCAAGCTGCTGAAAAACTCACACCAATACTTCCTGGGTCACCTGCAGTGCTACCTTCAGTTCAGGCTCCTACTCCCTCTGTGGCCGTGAAGCCTAATCTGCCACTAGCACCACCTCCTTCGGTGAACAATCAACCAAGTAGCCCAATTGGATCAGGTATATATTCCGATAGTAACAATTCATAACCCTTTGGTTCCTGAATTCTATATGTGCCAAAAGTTAATCAGAATTGTGCAAAATATGCCTATTCCCTCATTATTCACCCTTCCATTCTCCCTCTCTAGGTAATGATGCCCCTCCATATCCACCACCTAAAAGCAGTTTCCCCGCAGTTCCTCCTTCGGCTTCAGGTAAATTGGTTCCTTTGGGTACACCAAATTGTACAACTTGCATATCTCTTACCATTTTCCATTTCTTCTTGGAAGTTCCGCCAGAACTTGTGAAACCTCCGACTGCACCACCTATTATTGTACAAGCACCTCAGCAACAAGCACTGCCTCCAAATAATGGTGAGTACAAAAAATGTGTTGCTATTGATCTGATATTGTTCCTCCATGTCATTTGTCCTTAGATATTGAACTTCATGTTTATTTGCAGGAAATACAGTGCCCCCAGCAAATGCTTCCCCTCCTGCAAGTGGTAAGAACCATGGCATTGAGCGTGCACCCCCACCAAAGAAACCTAGTACTGCCCCGGTTCACAAATCACCGACTAGAGGTAATCTCAGTTTTTTTTTGTCAGCTAGCTTGCAGAAGACAATGTAGCTTCACTACTAACATTCCTGATTTCAGGGCCTGCACCTGCATCTAGTCCGCTGCCCCACGATACAAATATGCCGGCAATCCCAAAGAATGCTCCAACAGTGCCACGTGCTCAGCCCCCGTCACTAGGAGTAGCTCCTAAACCAGCACCCACTAGCAGATCTCATCCTCCGGTACCAACGAAAGGAGAGCGTCCATCATTTGCTCCATCTTACCCACCACCCCATGCTCAAGGTTCAGCATAATACCTCTCTCCGCTAGTTACATAGCTATTGTCAATTGTCGATTCTTGTTTCAGAGACTTACGAGGCTTGCCACTTGGTAGCTATTGTCAAATGTGAACATTAAGATTCTCAAAATTACTGCATTATAGGTCCTGACATCTCACGAGCTCGACCTCCACAGAAGATTGGGGCTAAAAGGCAAAACCATCATGCACCTCCACCGATGTTTCAAGGTAATGGTTCTTCCTTTTAAAACACACTGATTTCATTTCATAGTACTAACACTTTCGTCTATTGTCCTATCCAGGTCATCCAAACTTCCCTGTGCACCCTCCATCTCCTTCACCAGTGTCACCAAGGGCCCCCTCTAATGGCAGAAAAAGTACGTTAAAGCCTTCTTGCTTTTCCACATGTGGTATTTGTCTTCCTCGTTTCAGTACAGATGTTTGAAACTTCAGTTATTTTCAGGACCTCGTGTTTCTCCTACCCTTCCGCCAATTCCTCCTAAAACAGAACCTAAAGCACCATCAGCTCATCCTATTTGGGCACTTCCCCCACCGCCACCTAATTTAGGTACATTTTTCTTATGTGTTCTCATATCTTTGTTCTTTCACAATTTAAATAATGGGTCTGTGAAAGTGTATAATGTTGAAGATTGCTTACCTAGTAAACGGTTAATATGCAGATTGCAACTTGTTATCATGCCCAGAGCCTCTAACTGATCCACCTGCGGGAGCTCCGTGTGCTTGTGTTCTACCGATTAAAGTTGGAATCCGTTTAAGTGTGGACCTTTATTCATTCTTTCCATTAGTTTCGAATTTTGCTGAAGAAGTTGGATCTGGGGTAAACATGGCTCGGAGGCAGGTTCGTGTTATGGGTGCAAATGTAGCTGGTGACCAACCTGACAAGACAGTGGTTCTTGTGCATCTGGTACCAATGCATTTGAATTTTGACAATGCGACTGCCTTCTCGGCATTTCAAAGATTGTGGAGCAAAAGAATTCCTCTAAAGCCATCAGTTTTCGGGGACTATGAGATTCTCTATGTTGTATATCCAGGTATGCATTATTGCTTGTGCTCCTGACCTGTCTTATTTGATTATTTGTGTCTGGTCAATGCTACCAGCTATTTTACATATATTATATTGTAGTCATTTGGTTGATCTCATAAATATCAGTGGATTCAGTGTGTTATGCTCACTATATCTCACTGTTAGGTATTTTGCACCTCTGCGCCAAGAGTTTCACCAAAAGTTTGGATTTTGTTCAGGGCTTCCTCCTTCCCCCCCTTCGGCACCAGACGGTGTTGGTAATGGTGCATTTGGGAACAGCAGAAATGCAAGGGCAATGAAGCCACTGGGGGTCGACGTCGGAAGACCCAAAAGAAAAGTGAATGGGAGCCTAATTGCTATTGCTGTTTTATCCACTGTTATAGCGCTGATTATTTGCATTGCGGCTGCATGGTTTCTTATACTCAAGTTCAGGGATTCAGATGACATAGCTCAAAGATATCCACATAGTGCAATTCCAAAAATTTCGAGGTCTTCTGGTATGTGTACTTAATTCTAATATCTAAAAATACACCATTGTGTGATGTCGTATCTCTTGGCTGTTCAACTGACAGCAGAAACAATAATTGCATATTTTCAGTTAAGGGATGTCAACTGTCTAGTGAAATTCAGTGTTATCTGTAGAGAAATATTTTCTGGTGATGTTCTTTGGGAATACCATATACCTAATTGCTGCCATAATTCATTGTGCCACATTGAGAGATACAGCCATGACCTCCCAAGCAACATATGTTTCTGAACAACCCATACAAAAAACTTGCAACTGATATTACTCCGATGTATAGAGCTCTTAAAGAATGGATCAGCTCCTAGCGAAAAAGTCGAAGGTCTGAATACCAAGAGTGGTCAAACACAGTGATCGGTCCTGGTCAATGGGTAGAAAAGCCCGCTCTATAATCTTAAGTAGTCTTCGACTAGGTATATAAAATGGATAAAAAGAAAGAAGGGGAGGAGAGGAGATAGATGCATTTCACTAGGCGTATATGATATTGGAAAGAATAGAATCAAGTAAGCTTAGGCCAACCTACATAAACAAGTCATATTTGCACAGCTTTGTCCTGGTTATATATACATTAAAACCACCAATAATAGAGACATGCAAAGCTCTTATATTATCCCTCAATGAAAATCTACTTTACTGAACTAGAAATTGTCAATCTGTGAGGATTAAAGTAACCACCTGTCTTTGCATACTAGCTCTACTCTCAAGTGCTTATGGGATCATTTCTAAATTTGTATAAGGCAAACACATTTAGATAATAATAGGTCAGCCATATTTTTTTAGATAGTAATAGGTCAAGTCTATGGCTGGAAAAACCTTTTTTTTTCTCGAATAAACAAGCTTGATTTGCTTACTTCAAATGCTAACCCACAGTGCTAATAGTATCCATTTTCTAAAACAAAAAAGTGCTTATAGTAGCATTTCAGATAAGGACTGGTCAGCTCTGAACATTCTGTACCATTCCTTGTTACAGTAATATTTGTCCATTTTTGCCCGCAAAAGTTTCCTTCCTGAAACATCTCATGATTGCAGGGACATGTAACACACTGTTGCCTGGTCGCCATAGTTCACATTCAGGTCCATCCGGTTCACTCGGCTCAAGCATGGCAACATACACAGGGCAGGCAAAAACATTCAAATTTGTTGAGATTGAAAAGGCTACAAATGGCTTTGATGATTCGGCAGTACTTGGAGAAGGTGGCTTCGGATGTGTCTACCAGGGCACACTTGATGATGGAACCACTGTTGCGGTAAAGGTTCTGAAAAGATTTGATGGCCAAGGTGAACGGGAGTTCTTGGCAGAGGTTGAGATGCTGGGACGGTTGCATCACCGAAATTTGGTCAAGCTGTTAGGCATATGCGTAGAGGAGAATGCACGGTGTCTGGTATATGAACTTATTCCAAATGGCAGCGTTGAATCCCATTTGCACGGTAAGTAAGTTATTTCAAATTTAATTCCAGCAGCATATAGAGGTGTCAGTGGTTGACTAAAAGAAACTACTTCATGTGTTGGGTGAATATAGGAGCGGATCGCGATATAGCTCCACTTGATTGGAATGCACGTATGAAGATAGCCCTTGGGGCAGGGCGGGCACTTGCATATCTACATGAAGATTCAAGCCCTTGTGTGATTCATCGTGATTTCAAGTCAAGCAATATACTGCTAGAGCACAATTTCACACCGAAAGTTTCTGACTTTGGACTGGCCAGGACCGCGAGGGGGGAGGGTAACCAGCACATTTCCACTCGTGTGATGGGAACATTCGGGTATGGACTATATCCTTCTCACCATCTTGATATAGTTTAAACAAAAATATAATATCCTATCTCTCTTCTCAGATATGTTGCACCAGAGTACGCCATGACGGGGCATCTTCTTGTCAAGAGTGATGTATACAGTTATGGCGTCGTATTACTTGAGCTCCTCACAGGTAGGAAGCCTGTGGACATGTCTCAGCCTGCGGGGCAAGAAAGCCTAGTTGCATGGGCTCGCCCATATCTGACAAATGTGGTGAGCTTACGTCGAGCTGTTGATCCGCTTCTCGGCCCTAATGTACCACTAGACAACGTGGCAAAAGCAGCAGCTATCGCATCAATGTGCGTACAACCTGAGGTTGCACACCGACCGAGCATGAGCGAAGTCGTGCAGGCCTTGAAACTTGTCTGCAGTGAGGGTGATGAGGTTCTTGGATCGGGAAGTTTCAGCCAGGAGTTGGCGGCTCATGCTACAGCGGTTTACGATGTTACGGGCATGGAAGCGGAGAGGGTGCTATTATCTGAGATGTTTGGCTCCACACCTGTCTTCACTCCAGCTCCTGATTCAGGTTCTTTCCGCAAGCAGTCCAGCTCAGGCCCTCTGATGACTGGCAAGAATATGAAGTTCTGGCAGAGATTGCGAAACTTGTCAAGAGGTAGTATGAGTGAGCATGGTGCCTCACCAGATTTTGAGACGCGTTCAGAGTGTAGCAATAGGTGAGTTTTTTACCCTGCTCGGATTCCCGTCTCTGACAAGATGAAAGAGTTCGAGTACTAGTTTGTGTACATTACGCGTGTGGAGGTAAAGGCTGTATATAGTTCCGGATCATCAGAATAGCAGAGTTACGGATCGCCAGAGGCTGTACTAAGATCTGCTCAGATTTGTGGTTCGGTTTGACGGGTACTGCTGTACTGCTATGTGGCCATACACAGATACGCCTGCCTTTCGATTTCTACTGTTTCTCGTTTTCAGCGTGTCAGTTTGAGTTAGTTTGTTTTCCCATTTTGTTCGGTTAGCTGTTTGGTAGGAATTGTTGATGTATAGATCCAGATTACATTTGGACATTGGGATGTCAACTCCTTCTACACTAGTGTTTGCTGCAATGAAGATGGTTGCTTCTTGGTGCTCTGATTATTTGCTGCTTTGCATCTTCTTGATTCAACTTCTTTTCTGAAGAAAAACTCTGGCAGGTTTGCTTATGCTGATTGTTAATGTGCAACTTGTTGAGAACTGGTATCTTATGAGCAGGAGTCTGCAGCTCTGCATCTAAAAATTGTGAACACTCTCTAGCTGATATCCTACTGACTCTTTTGTTCAGAATAGATGAGATGGCTCTAGGGCCACTTTCTTTACCTGAAAAAGCTCATTTGATTTTAACAGCTGGGATTCAAAAGTTTCAGCTGACGTTGCACCTAACCCCTTTTATTTTTTCCAGTCACAGTCACACGCTTAATTCATCTCCTTTTTGTTGCTTGCTAAGGTGTGAATTTGCTGTCATCGCATCATTTTTATTGAAGTTTTTTTCGATAAAGGATGCTTTATTACTTTAAGAAGCAATTACATCCAGCCTCTGCATAACCAGGATGCACAAAGCCGTTTTGTTGTCTCAAGTCCAAAAGGATAAATAATAAAAACTAGGCGAGATGCATATCGGAACGATGAATCATATAACGCCTAAGGTGTAGGTGGGGCATCTATCCGTAGATTATGCTACCACCCATGTAGGGAAAAAGTATCCCTCGCCGTAGCCTCCAACCGTGTACAGATCTTCGTAAATAGGTCTCGTTTCTCCACTCTCTGGAGAGGTAACCATGAACGGAGAATACCTGTACATCTGTAGATGACCTGCAACAAAGAGCAATTTTTGTCATTAAAGATCTTGTTATTTCTACATAGCCAAAGCGCCCAGATAACTGCTAGCGCCCCCACCCTAAGAAGCATCTTAAGCCTTGAATCTATACCATGAAGCCAACTGTCAAAGACATTGGCGACACTAGTCGGAGGATACAGGGTAGACGCTACTTGGATGACTGACCATATAGATCTCGCGAACTCGCACTGGAAGAATAAGTGTTTGATTGTTTCGTCCTGATGACAAAAAACACACCGTGTACTTCCATGCCAATTTCGCTTAACAAGATTGTCTTTGGTGAGAATAACCCCACGACGAAGATACCATCCAAATATTTTAATTTTTAATGGTATCTTCATCTTCCAAATCTTCTTATTGCTATCAACTGGTAAATCAGAAAGAAGGATTGCATTGTAGAAAGATTTTACGGAAAAAGTACCATCTACATGAAGGTTCCATCTAAATTGCCCGGTTCAAAGCGATAAATGAATATCTCCGAGCCGTTGAATTAGGGTATTCCATGCCACAAGTCTTTGTCTAAGTAAAACCCGTCTGAACGTCACATTCGGAGGTGAGGTAGCCATTACAGTAGCAATGGTATCACCTTGTCGACGAGCAATCCTATACAGAGCATGATACTGTTCACTTAAGGGTGCATTGTCTAGCCAAGCATCTTCCCAGAACCGTATTTGTGCTCCATTCCTGATTGAGAAAGTACCATGGCGAAAGAATACATTTTTTGTCGCCATAAGACCAGCCCAGAAGTGAGATTCCCCAGGTTTCCAAACCACTTGGGATAGTGTCTTCGAACCGATATACTTTCTCCGAAGAATAGTTTGCCAAGTCCCATCCTCAGTAAGTAGCTTAAACAGCCATTTACCCAGTAGAGCTGAATTCTTGACCTCCAGGTCATGAACTCCAAGCCCTCCTTGATCTTTGGGACTACAAACTATACTCCACTTAACCAGTCGATATTTCTTTTTCTCGCTGTCCCCTTGCCAAAAGAATCTGGATCGATAGTAATCGAGTTTATGCAGAATTCCTTTCGGTAGGATGAAGAATGATAACATATACAGTACCATATTTGTGAGTACCGAATTAATGAGTACCAATCTTCCTCCCAGGGACAACAATTTACCTTTCCAACTACTAAGTCGTTTTTGTAATCTTTCTTCAACTAATTTCCATTCCGCGATTGTAAGTCTCCGATAATGAATCGGAATACCCAAATAACGAATAGGAAATTGGCCTTGCCCGCACCCAAACAACTCTGTATACAGAGCTGTATCGTTTTGGGCATCACCGAAACAGAACAATTCGCTTTTATGGAAATTAATTTTCAATCCTGACAACTGCTCAAAAGCCGCCAAAATTAATTTCAGATTTTGGGCTTTTTGAAGATCATGATCCATAAACAGAATTGTATCGTCGGCATATTGAAGTATAGATAAACCACCATCAACCAGATGTGGAATCACTCCTTCAATCTGGCCATCAGCCTTGGCCCGCTCTATGAGTATAGCCAGCATATCCGCTACAATGTTAAACAACATCGGTGATAACGGATCCCCTTGGCGTAACCCTTTTCGATGGATATGTGTCAGCATATCCGCTACAATGTTAAACAACATCATTTTTATTGAAGTACCTAACCACATAGTTTATTTAGTCCTTAACTAAACAAAGTACGGAGTAACAAACTGCTAGAAGTGGCAAAAACTTAAGCCATTGGAGAACCAAAACCTGAATCTATCTACGAAAAGGAGGCATCATGAGGACAGGAAAAGTTAATCAGGAAATAACAATGATAATAATGCAGTTTTGACTTTTGGGTGGTGACAGGCTCCCTGGACATACGAGGCTAGGGCAAACTGAGAGTGACAAAGGAGAAAAGGACGGGCACTAGATGACCAGCCATTAGCTAGGCTCCAATCTGATATCACACGCTGTTAGGAGTTGTTAATCACACATGGAGTACATCTATTAGGAAAAGGATCTGTCTTGTGAGGGATTCCAGATTTTCTTTCTTGCAGCTGTCAAGAATGCAAGATGACATCAGTGCTCACCTACTCTTGTGCTCTGTGCTTGAACTCGGTGGTTTCGCTCTTCGATGGATATGTGTCAGTGTAAGATGTAATCGAGATCGAGTAGAAGGAAGAAATCCGGAGAGGAAGAGACTTGCTGCACTGAAGCGCCTTTTCCGCCATGGGCTATCTGTTAATTTGTGATCCGCATCCACGGGCCGTTGCAACGAACGCTAAAGGAACGGCCTGGTGTTTGCATAGAATAATTCTATGTACACTGCACCCACTTTCTCAAACATAGTAAAAGAAAAGGTACGTATAAATATGAAAAGTTAGACAGGATACTAGATAGCGTATTTTGGGAACAAGAATTCCGCTGGTGAGCGCTTACCAGATCGGAGTTAAATCATACCCCTTTGCTTCCTTTTTTTTTGAAACTTAAACCATTATATTACGCAAACAGCAGGCCGCCTCATTAAAAACCTTCCAGCCCCCTTAGGTACCCTGGAAGGAAAAGAGTGCGTCTGGAACCTGCTGCCGCCAATCAAATAATAGTTACATCGTTTATGAGCATAGGAATAATAAAGCTAGGAGGCTCTACTAGCCAATTACAAGAATTCCTATCTGCATAAGAAGCTCTGGCTAGTTCATGAGCCACCTCATTTGCTTCTCTATGACAATGACCATACTCAACTCTACCAATATGAGATGCCAGGTCAACACAGTCTGCAAAGATTGCAGATTCTTCACCCCACCAGGCTTCATCACCGTTACATGCATTTATAGTCTCCATCGAATCAGATTCCATGATTACATGTGTACCTCCATAATGATTCACCAACGCAAGCCCTTCTCTCATAGCCAATGCTTCAGCCGTAGCAGACGATGATAGATTTGGGACATAAGTACACGATGCCGCCAAGAATTTACCTTGTACATCCCGTATAACGGCAGCAACTGCACCAGCTCGATCATCACGGTAGAAGGAAGCATCAACATTAACTTTGATCTTCCCAACCTCAGGCATCTTCCATCGATGAGTCCCTCTTGGTACTTTAGAAAGGGCTTTTGCAGCATTAGATACAATGGACAGGATGGACATCTTGCACTGAAAAATTGGGGGAACCTCCTCGCCATGCGTTCGTCGGCGTCGGATCCACCATAGATACCAACAGGTAACACATACAAGTTCCTTAAACCCCACCTCTGTGAACCCTGGCACATTGGCATTCAGACCTCTAACAAGATATTCCAGAATAGCCGAGCCAGATCGATCAGACAGAAGAGCCTCGTCAATACAGTCAGTCATCCCCAAGGAAGTCCAAAGTCCTCGCGCTGTATGACACTGAAACAGGAGGTGAGCCATGTCTTCAGGTCCTTGCATACAAATGGGACATTGTCCAGAGGTACCAATATGGCGATTTACCAGGATAGATTTAAGCGGAATAATGCCATGGAGGGCTCGCCATACAAAGATCTTAATTTTGGCCGGGAGTTTTAGAGACCATAGCGTTTTCCAAACGGGGTTTAGGGCAGAATGTCCAGGGAGGGCCAACTGATTAGCCCTCGCTCCAAACGCATGCCGCCATTGAAGATAGTAACCAGATCTGACGGAATAGCGTCCATTCCTATTGTAGTTCCAGGCAATGAAGTCATCGAACCCATGATGATTCAGGGGGATTTCCAGAATGCGTTTCACATCAATATCAAAGAAGAGAGAATTTAACAGCTCAATGTCCTAGTAGCCCGTCGTCGGATCAATGAGATCTGCGACTTTAGTGTAGATGCCCGTCCCCCGTGGGGTAATGATTTTGCGGGTAGCGCTGGATGGAATCCACGGATCTGAATATATGTGGACATTTTCGCCTGTACCAATTCTCCATATATAACCCCTTTTAAACGTAGCAATCCCCGCCACAATACTTTGCCAAGTAAAAGAAGACCCAGCTTTAGGCCCAGCCTTGAGAATATCACAGTGAGGGAAGTATTTTGCCTTCAAAACTTTAGCACATAAAGAATTAGGCTCAGTAGCAAGTCTCCAAACCTGCTTTGCTAGCATGGCCAGGTTAAAAGAGTGAAAGTCCCTGAAGCCTAATCCACCCTCTCTCTTAGGATAGCATAGTTTCCACCATGCCAACCAGTGCATCTTGTTACTATTGTCATCATCGCCCCACCAAAAGCTAGAAATAGCATCCATCATTTTTTTGCAAATTCCCACAGGAATAAGAAACACTGACATTGCATAAACTGGAATGGCTTGGGCCACCGCTTTCAGCAAAATCTCCTTGCCCCCAATGGACAGATGTTTCTCCTTCCACCCATTAATCCTCTGGATGATTCTCTCAACAAAATGCTCAAAACAGTCACTTCTGTCAGCCCCTACCAAAGCAGGCAGGCCCAGATATTTGTCAGAGATAGCTTCTGTATCAATGTGTAAGGCCGCACATATCTCAGCTTTAACCAGGACATTCGTATTTGGAGAGAAGAAGATACTTGACTTTGCTAGACTCACCAATTGCCCTGAATTAGCACAGTAAGTATCCAGAACATGTTGTAGGGAAGTTGCATTATTCGTATCCGCTTTCATGAGGATCAGGGAATCATCAGCAAATAGTAAATGTGAGACTGATGGTGCATTTCTGCACACCCTTACCCCCAGCAATGCCACCAACTTCTTCTTCATACAACAATAGACTGGATAAACCTTCCGCGCAGATGAGGAACAAATAAGGGGAGAGGGGATCCCCCTGGCGAAGACCTCTAGTCGGAGAGAACATATCTGTTTCATCAGAATTGAATCTAACTTTATATCGAACTGAGCTAACACATGCCATCATCAGTGAGATCCACCTTTCCGCAAATCCCAATCTTCTCATCATATTTTCAAGGAAAATCCATTCAACTCTGTCATAAGCCTTATGCATATCCAGTTTTACTGCACAGGCCCCATTAGTGCCATTTCTCCTATTCTTTATAGAGTGGATACTCTCATATGCCAACAACACATTATCAGTTATAAGACGCCCAGGGACAAAGGCACTCTGCATAGGGGAGATAATCTCAGGTAAGATTCTCTTCAGTCTAAAGGAGAGCATTTTGGAGATGATCTTATATATTACATTACACAGGCTAATTGGTCGGAATTGAGTTATAGACTCCGGGTTGTCAACTTTGGGGATAAGCACCACATTAGTATCATTCCAGCCATTAGGAATTATCCCTGTGTTCAGAGCTTGCAAGACTTTAGAAGTAATCTCAGGGCCACAAATATTCCAGAACCTTTTATAGAATATGGCATGGAGACCATCGGGCCCCGGTGCTTTGAGATCACCTATGCTAAAAGCTGCCTTTTTGACATCCTCCGCAGTAAAAGGTGCAACAAGAGATTCATTCATATTATCAGAAACCTTGGGTTGAATCTTCTCTAGGAGCTCGGGATCCACTTCCTGCACTTCAGAAGTAAAGAGGTTAAAAAAGTAATCTTGAATAAAGGGTTTCATAGCATTACCCTCTACCCAATTATTATCGTGTTTCAGTTTCTTGATCATATTCTTTTTCAGCCGAGCCGTCGCAAATTGGTGGAAGAAGCTTGTATTACGATCGCCATTTTTGAGCCAATTTGCCCTAGAACGTTGCATCCAATGAACCTCATCTTGTTCAAGGAGGAGCTCAATTAGCGCTGCTTGTTCTTTGGCTATAATCTCATTTTCTTCAGACATTGGCCCTGCAAGAGCACGATCTAACTTGCGCTGGGCAGACCTGAGACGACGTTTCGGCTTCTGGAGAATGTCCGTATCCCATGCATGCAACGAGGCGTGCATATGGGCCAGTTTAGCCAGCACGTCGGCCTCCCCAACAGCCTCACCAGCAGAAACCCATGCAGATTCCACAATCTCGCGGAAGGAGTCTTCCTTAAACCACTTGGCCTTAAATTTCAAAGATGAACCATTGTTAGGCACAGCAGATTGAGGCTCAGTATCAAGGAGAATAGGCCGATGATCAGATTTGATACTCTCCAGGTGTGTGAGAGAAGCTTCTGGGTGCATTGTCAGCCAATCCGAGCTTGCCGTGGCTCTGTCCTGGCGCTCCCTGACACCTCCACGACGCCAAGTAAAGGGATCCCCACTGTATCCTACATCGTGTAGATCACATGCAATCAAAGAGTCCCTAAACGCTTGCATAAAATTCTGAGGCCGAGGATTGCCTCCCTCCTTTTCATGTGAGAATAAAATTTCATTAAAATCCCCAATAACAACCCACGGCAGATTACTCTTGCTCTTCAATTCTCGAAGCTTGTCCCAAGTTTTATACTTATCCTCCCACTTCGGTTCCCCATAAATACCAGTAAGCCTCCAAACTTTCCCATTACTCTCATGAACAGAAACATCAATGTAGTTGGGAGCCGAGAACAATTGTTGAATATTGATGCCTTGCTTCCATAATAAAAGAACACCACCACTGCGAGTAGTTGTTGGATTCACAATCATAGAATTCATTTTCAAGTTCCTTCGTAAACAGTCAGCAGGATAAGAGTCAAGATGAGTCTCAGACAAGAACATCACATCAGGATCAATACGCTTCTGGGCAGCCAGAAGAGAACGAACTGTCGGGCGATTGATCGCACCCTGACAGTTCGCAGCGAATATTTTCATTGCGACCGGACGGTCTCCTCGAGGGAGGCCGCCGATCCTAGTGAAGAGGAGTTTGCTCCGTCTTTCTTTGTTCTCTTTTTACGATCCTTTCCATCAGCTAGTTCAGTATGTCCAAGATTGGAATTCTCAGGTGTATCCATTTCCACAGGTAATTCATTCCCTGCATGCTCCGTGTCTTCCGTTTCCATATCTTGCTTGCCATCCAAAACCAGCCTTCTTTTTGCCACAGATTCGTTCGGAGGTACTTTATCCAAGACCATATCCTTAGAGGGGCTTGCCGCCGTATCATCTAATTCTCCTTCGGCTGCAACACCTTCTAAGGCAACCAAGGCCTTATCTCGCCAGTTCTGAATATCACCTACACCCCTTCCCAGAGGGGTTCTGTTTGCCCCAGAAATTGGAGGATCCATGCCCCGTCCACGACCAGGGTTGCGGCCTCCTTCCCAGTCAGAGCGACCAGACCCACGGCCACTTCCACGTCCAAAACCGAGACTTCGTCCCGCCCAAGTATCTCTGTCTGCTTTTAAGAAATCTCCCCATCTCAATTTGTCCTCATCGTGTTCTCCTGTACCACACTCGAGATGACTGTGACCAAAGAAGCCACATGCACCACAGAATCGAGGGATCTTCTCATACTACACTTGGTAGTATTCTCGTTCGCGATTTCTCGAGATTGTAACCACCCTAGCAATATTTTTCCTCACATCAAGTCTCACCCTAACACGGACAAAATTCCCCAAACCTTGGACATTAGTCTCCACCTTAATGACCTTGCCTACTTTCTTCTCTGTTAGATTCTTGATCAGCGGAACATTGCGATATCTTATTGGAAGTTTATGAATCTGGATCCATGTATCAAAATAATTCAGATCAATTGACTCGGGATCTACCAATCCATCATACTCCTCTATACAGACAATGTTCTGTCTAAATAACCAAGGGCCACCATCCTTCACCTTCAACCAATCTCCAAGACATGAACATTGTATAGTAAATAAATTACCTTCGACATGATTAAACTCAATGCGCTGAGCAGGAGACCAGGCGTTTCTCATATTCTGTTCAAAAGCCAAAGGACTAAAACCTGTAGATGTATGAACTTTGGCGAGAGCCATCCACTTAAGACCCTGCTTAGGTGCCGATTCCTCCTCCTCGAAAACGAGATCGTCCAGCTCGTCGTCCTCGATCCCCAGACGTTGAAGAAGGTCTCCGATGGCTTCAGTTTTCTTACTTCCCGATCCACTGGTCTGGTTCGACGAGCCTGCAGGACTCGCCATGCCGAGAAAACAGAACCGCTTCCAAAACCCTAGGCGCGCCCCAGCAGAGAGAAGAGCTTCTGAGCGAGAGAGAAACCGAAGAGCTGAAAGAGGGCAGGAAGCCTGAGCACCCGCCCTAGACGGATAGAAGCAGAAGAACCCCCGAGCAGATCGAAGTCCGGCAGCGGGGTCGAAAGACCCTAGATCGCCAGGCGGCGGCTAGGTCTAACCGAAGAGCTGGACGTGGGTTTCATTCGTTGGTTACGCGGTCCTCAGGTTATCTCTTTTATACCCCTTTGCTTCTTGATTTAGAACATCATGCTTTTAAGAGGAACAAATTCATTTCTCTTTCGAGTTGACTTGGTTACAACAAGAGGGGTTCTCTCAAACGGTAACCAAAGAGTGGGCGTCTATTCTTTAGGTAATAATCCGATGGAGATTTGGCAAAACAAAATTCAACATCTTCGACAATTTTTTAAGGGGTTGGGCGAAACATCTTAGTGGTACATATAAAATGGAAAGACAACATATCCTTAGCATTATTGATTTCTTGATTGTAAGGCCGAGTCCACTCCTTTAGATGAGGATGAGCGTGGGTCTTTGCGTCAGGCTCATGATGCCATTGCCAAACTTCGTCAGGATGAGGAATCGAAATGGGCGCAACGTGCTAATGTTAGGTATATGCAAGAAGGAAGGGATAACACAAAATATTTTCATCTAATTGGAAATGGCAAACATAGAAGGAAAAAGATTTTCCAACTTAAGGAGGAAAAATTTAAAAAACTAGTATTTCTGAATACTATAAATATAAAACGTTGTTCGAACCTCCTGTTGTGCACACTTGTGTTATGGATGAGTCTATGACGCATGATATTTTCCAGATTTCCATGGAAGAAAATGTTATTTTAACTATAGACTTCGCGGGAAAAGAAGTTTTTGAGGCAATCTCGCCAATAGAAAATAATAAGGCCCAGGTCCTGATGGATTTCCAGCTCAGGGAGGCTATAAAAACTGACTTAATGGCGATGCTTTTTAGCTTTCAAAAAGGAGAGTTACCTCTTTTTCATTTAAACTTTGGAACTATCATTTTATTGCCCAAAAAAGTTAATGCAACTCAAATTCAGCAATGCCGCCCCATATGTCTGCTTAATGTTAGCTTTAAGGTGTTCACGAAGGTTGGAACTAATCGTATCACGAGTATCACGAAGAATGTTGTACAGCCAACACAAACAACGTTCATGCCACGTAGACACATTTTAGAGGGTGTGGTAATTCTTGATTGTTTTTTTGATAAGGGAGCATCGTTCAGCCTCTGCATCAATTGATGCACACGACTTTTTATTATATTAACCAAAAGTACAAGTTCAACAAAATTCAGCCATTACAATCAATCAAAGGGTAGAGTCAATACTAAGATCAACCAAGAGAAAACACGGCCTGTAGAAGAGCTATCCATTGGCTATTCTATATTTCTATTAAGATGCCGCCACCCAGTAGCCTGGAAAAAGCAGTCCTGAGCAACCACTAGCATCCGGTTGTACCCAGTAATCATATCCTCCCGCAACTCCAACGGCAGAAGAAAATCCCATTGTTGAATCCAATGAGCAGCCCATCGGATAACCTACAAAAAATTAGTACCAGCATTCCTGTTAAAAATGATATCATTGCGGCTTGTCCATATCGACCAACAAATCGCGGAAACGCCAATGCGAATCTTTTGCTTATCGGTCTTTGGTACTCCATTCAACCAATTACCAAACATATTAGTAACATTGGATGGTGGAGGAATATTATAGGAGAGATATATCATACGCCAAATCAATTTTACAAATGGACAAGAAATGAACAAATGATTAACGGTCTCTGTAGAATCACAAAAACAACATTTTTGACACCCATTCCACTTCTGTTTAGCTAAATTGTCCTTAGTAAGAAGCACATTATTACTAAGAAACCACATGAAAATCTTAATTTTTAGGGGAATCTTTAATTTCCATAGATATTTCCTGAGATAAACAGTATGCCCATTCATTAAATCAAGATACATAGACTTAACTGAAAAAATTCCAGAATCATTAAGTCTCCAAATAAACTTATATGATTCTGATGTTAAGGTAATTGTCATTAACTATTGACAAAGATGTAACCATTGCAACCATTTTTGATCATTGAAACCTCTTCTAAAAGAAATATTTATAGGTACTGTGGCAAATACTGTTGATACCAGGACATTCTTATGTTGTACAATATTATATAGCGCAGAATATTGTTGAGAAAGAGGCAAGTTTCCCAACCAAACGTCCTGCCAGAACCTCACACTTGTCCCATACCCTATTTTAAAGTATCCTCTTTGGAAAAAGTCATTCTTAACATGCATGAGCCCTTTTCAAAAGGATGAATCCGTTGGTTTCGCTTCAACTTGAGCCAATGTTATGTTTTTTAAGTATTTGTTAAGTATCAGTTGCTGCCACATAGCCTCCTCAGAAAGGAGTTTAAACAACCATTTGCTAAGTAAACACTTATTCTTTAATTCAAGTACCTCAATACCCAACCCCCCTTGATCCTTAGGCCTAAAAATAATGTTCCATTTCGATAATCTATATTTCTTCTTGTTTTATCAGATTGCTAAAAGAAATTAGATCGATAATAATCTAGTCGCTTCCGAACTCCAACTGGGATTTCCAAAAAGGAAAGCATAAACATAGGTAAACTCGTGAGTACAGAATTAATCAACACGAGCCTATCACCGTAAGAAAGCATTTTTCTACGCCAACAGCCTAACTTAGAAGCAAATCGACACTCAATGGGATTCCACTCGGCATTCCTTAGTGTTCTATAATGTATAGGAATGCCCAGATATTTAAACGGTAAGGATCCAGACTCACACCCAAAAAAAATTCTATATTGGTGTTCCATATCTCTAGCCTTTCCAAAGCAGAATATTTCACTCTTATGGAAATTGATTTTTAAACCCGATAACTGTTCAAAGATACATAAAATCAACTTCATATTGATCGCCTTTTCAATATCATGTTCTAAGAACAAAATTGTATCGTCAGCGTATTGGAGAATGGAGATGCCACCATCAATCAAATGTGGTATCAATCCCCCAACTTTTCCATCCTCCTTAGCTCTCGAAATAAGAATAGCTAACACATCCGCAACAATATTAAAAAGAATTGGAGACAAAGGATCACCTTGCCTCAAACCTTTCTTCGTTTGAAAATTATGCCCAATATCATCATTGACCCTAATTTCCACACTCCCGCCTTGCACATATTGTTTTATCCTATCACACCAAACCGGATCAAAACCTTTCATGCGTAATACCTGTTGCAGAAATGGCCATTTAACTTTATCATACGCCTTTTCGAATTCAATTTTGAAAATCACCCCATCCTGTTTCTTCCTATGTAATTCATGTATAGTCTCATGAAGGACCACCACCCCTTCTAATATGTGTCTCCCTAGAATGAATGCCGTCTGTGTCGGTCTAATGACTTTCTGAGCCACATCAGAAACCCTATTTGTCGCCACTTTAGTGAAAATTTTGAAATTAACATTCAACAGACAAATCGGCCTATATTGTTGGATTTGTGTCACATTTTCCTTTTTGGGGAGGAGAGTTATAACTCCAAAGTTGAGTTTATACAAAGGCAACTTCCCTTTTTGGAAGCACTCAAATAAAGCCATCAGATCAAATTTGATCACTTCCCAACACTGTTGGTAAAATTCTGCGGGGAAGCCATCGGGACCCGGAGATTTATTATGTTCCATCTGAAAAACGGCCTTACGGACCTCCTCCACTGAGAAGTCTGCAATCAAAAGGCTATTTTCATCCGCGGACAATTGCGGTATATCATCTATTCTATCTTCATTCAAAGTAACCGAGTTGGGGTTCGGTTCTCCAAATAATTTTTTATAGTATTCTGTGATGTAAACTTTTAAATTCTCTTCTCCCACAATAGTACCTTCTTCTTGCTCCAATTGATAGATTTTCTTTTTCCTATGTTTACCTTTAGCAATAAGGTGGAAGTATTTAGTATTATCCCCTCCCTCTTGAATATATTTGACTTTTGCTCTTTGCGCCCATTTCATTTCTTCTTCTCGGCGTAGTTTATTCAAATTCTCATTAGCCAATTTTAGCTCATTTCGCTCATCCGCTGACAGCGGTATAGTTTCTGCTTTAATGTCCAGAGCATCAATGATAAACAAAAGTCTTTCTTTTTCTTTCTTATATCTCCCGCTTAAATTTTTTGCCCAACCCCTTAAAAATCGCCGCAAATGTCTAATCTTATTTTGCCAAGTTTGGATAGGAGTTTTTCCAACAGGTCCTGCAGCCCATTCATATGCAATCAAATCATGAAAACCCTCCTGTTCAAACCAAGATAATTCAAACTAGAAACATGTCTTATTTCCAATGTGAGCCCGACGACCAGTGTCAATCAGCAACGGTGTATGATCCGATCCAGATCGAGTCAAAGCCCGGACCGATACCAAAGGAAATTTCTGTTCCCATTCTACACTAGCTAGTACTCTATCCAATTTTTTATAAGTAGGTGTTGATCTTCTCCTAGCCGATGTATATTGTCTCCCGACAACACAATCTCTCGCAAATTTAAATTTCCGATGATTGCATTGAAAATAAACGAGGATTAAAATTGTCATTACTTTTATCCTTCGGTCGCCTTAGAATATTAAAATCCCCCGCCAAGAGCATTGGCAAAGTTTCTCGGATGGGGCGGCACACGATAAACATAAACATGAGACCATAGGAAGAATGGTTGCTTGGTGCCGGTATATGGGGCGGCACAAGATAAACATAAACATGAGTTCTTATCTGAGCTGGTTAGGATGTGTAATTCTTGATGAGACCACAGGAAGAAATTGGATGGGGTACTTTCTAAGATGGTTTTGAAAAGGCATATGATAAAGTTAATTGGGCTTTTTTGCAACAAACAATGCACATGAAGGGTTTTGATCCGACTTGGTGTGATTGGGTGTAGCGCTATATTCAGAAGGGGAGTGTTGGTATTCGAGTAAACGATGACATAGGTCATTATTTTCAGACTAAGAAAGGGTTGAATCCACTATCTCATGTTCTTTCTTTAACATAGTAACTGATATGTTAGCGATTATGATTGAAAGAGCTAAAAATGATGGTCTGGTCAGCCGGCTTATCCCCATTTAGTTGACGGTGGCATATCAATTTTACGGTATGCAGATGATACCATCATGCTTATGGAGCATGATTTAGAGAAAGCCCTTAACATGAATGTATTTTTTAACAGTTGTCCGGGCAAAATAAATTCCACATGAGTGATTTTTTTTTTTGCTTTTGGGAAATCTAAAGAGAAGGAGGCAGAGTATAAGACTCTCTTTGGGTGTGACATAGGCTCACTACCCTTGGGATTTCGTTAGCTGAAAAATGAAGAGCGAAAACCCGTTGAAGATCGGTTTGAGAAATAAACTTTGTTGCTGGGCTGGCAAGATGCTATCCTGTGGCGATCATGATCCCGACAATATAGGATAGCCAGGTAATCGACATTTGAAGCCAGAAAACCCAGGACAGTACAAACATGATCCACGCACGTGGACGTGGCCAAACAGTCAACATTAGTCTACACTCGACGACACAATACACAAAGCATGAATACATTCAGACACATGTAGGGAGCTAAACGGGGACATGCACCACGCTGGCTCTTCTTTTCATAGTTTCACGCGGGAAGCATCCGAGGCCGCCGGACGGGCCATGTCAACGGCTACAAAAGTTTCGGCTTTGCGCGTCGTTTGACCTCCCAACTGTTTCACCGCGGACGGCCTGGTGTTTGCATAGAATAATTCTACGTACACTGCACCCACTTTCTCAAACATAGTAAAAGAAAAGGTACGTATAACGGTTAAAAGAATCAAGATGAGAATAAGCCCGAGTTTCTGGCTGAATTAGTTGGAATATGTGAGGAAGAGTCTTTACCGATTCTAGTAGGAGGGAATTTTAATATTATTAGGCGTAAGGAGGAGAAAAAGAATGATAACTTTAATGCCCGCTGGCCTTTTATTTTTAATAATATTATTGAGAATCTTAACTTGAGAAAGATAGCTTTTTCAGGAAGAGAAGTTACTTGGACCAACCATCGTGAAATACCAACATATAAAAAGTTAGACAGGATACTAGATAGCGTCTCTTGGGAACAAAAATTTCCGCTGGTGAGCGCTTACCAGATCGGAGTCAAGTCATACCCCTTTGCTTCTTGATTTAGGACATCATGCTTTTAAGAGGAACAAATTTCATTTCTCTTTTGAGTTGGCTTGGTTACAACAATAGGGGTTCTCTCAAATGGTAATCAAAGAGTGGGCGACTATTCTTTAGGTAATAATCCGATGGAGATTTGGCAAAACAAAATTTGACATCCTCGACAATTTTTAAGGGGTTGGGGGAAACATCTTAGTGGTAAATATAAAGTGGAAAGACAACATATCCTTAGCATTATTGATTTTCTTGATTGTAAGGCCGAGTCCACTCCTTTAGATGAGGAGGAGCGCGGATCTTTGCGTCAGGCTCATGATGCCATTGCCAAACTTCATCGAGATGAGGAATCGAAATGGGCGCAGCGTGCTAAGTTTAGGTATGTGCAAGAAGGAGGGGATACCACAAAATATTTTCATCTAATTGCAAATAGCAAACATAGAAGGAAAAAAGATTTTCCAACTTAAGCAGGAAAATTTTAAAACCCAGTATTTCTGAATACTATAAATATAAAAAGTTGTTCGGACCTCCTGTTGTGCACACTTGTGTTATGGATGAGTCTATGACGCATGATATTCCCAGATTTCCGTGAAAAAAAATATTATTTTAACTATAGACTTTGTGGGAAAAGAAGTTTTTGAGCCAATCTCGCAAATAGAAAATAATAAGGCCCCAAGTCCTGATGGATTTTCAGCTCGGAGGTTATAAAAACTGACTTAATGGCGATGCTTTTTAGCTTTCAAAAAGAAGAGTTACCTCTTTTTCATTTAAACTTTGGAACTATCATTTTATTGCCGAAAAAATATAATGCAAATCAAATTCAGTAATGCCGCCCCATATATCTGCTTAATGTTAGCTTTAAGGTGTTCACGAAGGTTGGAACTAATCATGTCACGAGTATCACAAAGATTGTTGTACAACCAACAAAAACTACGTTCATGCCACGTAGACACATTTTAGAGGGTGTGGTAATTCTTAACGAGACTATAAATGAACTTCATAGAAAGAAATTGGATGGGGTATTTTTTAAGATGGATTTTGAAAAGGCATATGATAAAGTTAATTGGGCTTTTTTGTAACAAACAATGCGCATGAAGGGGTTTGATCCAACTTGGTGTGATTGGGTGTAGAGTGCTATATTCAGAAGGGGAGCGTTGGTATTCGAGTAAACGATGACGTATATCATTATTTTCAGACTAAGAAAGGGTTGAATCCACTATCTCCTGTTCTTGTTTTAACATAGTAACTGATATGCTAGCGACTATGATTGAAAGAGCTAAAAATGATGGTCAGGTCAGCCGGCTTATCCCTCATTTAGTTGATGGTGGCATATCAATTTTACGGTATGCCGATGATACTATCATGCTTATGGTGCATGATTTAGAAAAAGCCCTTAACATGAAATTAGTCTTATGTATTTTTTAACAGTTGTCTGGTCAAAATAAATTTTCACATGAGTGAATTATTTTGCTTTGGAAAATCTAAAGAGAAGGAGGCAGAGTATAAGACTCTCTTTGGGTGTGACATTGGCTCGCTACCCTTTAGATACCTTGGGATTTCGTTAGCTGAAAAATGAAGAGCGAAAACCCGTTGAGGATCGGTTTGAGAAATAAACTTTGTTGCTGGGCTGGCAAGATGATATTCTGTGGCGATCATGATCCCGACAACCATAGGATAGCCAGGTAATCGACATTTGAAGCCAGAAAACCCAGGACAGTACAATCATGATCCACGCACGTGGACGTGGCCAAACAGTCAACATTAGTCTACACTCGACGACACAATACACAAAGCATGAATACATTCACACACATATGTAGTAGGAAGCTAAACGGGGGACATGCACCACGCAGGCTCTTCTTTTCAGAGTTTCACGCGGGAAGCATCCGAGGTCGCCGGACAGGCCATGTCAACGGCTACAAAGTTTCGGCTTTGCGCGTCGTTTGACCTCTCAACTGTTTCACCGCGGACGCGGTCCCTTTCTTTCTTGACATGCATGCAGATCGGTCGGTGTGCACGGCCGTCTACAAAGAGCGGGCGGGCTTTGCATCCAGATGCAGATCGTGGTGTGGTGCGGTGCTGATGTATCGGGGAAGACATAAGATGGCTCCATTAGGTGAGATTATAATTTATAAGATCAACTTATCAAATTCATTTGTAAAAAATGGAAAAAATCTGAAACTTGTATACAACATACATACGTGCTGTATCTACAACATAAAAAAAATCAGCTCAAAAGTCCATATATAGGTAGAGAAACAAAAAATACAAACTGTATTATGAATAGTGTTAGTGTAGGTGAACATGATTTCACAATTCACACTATTCACACCCAAGATTTGTCTTTTTTTGTTCTCTAAGTGTAGGCCGAATTTGTAGTTGCGATTTTTATGGGTTGCATATGTAGCATAGATGTATGTTGTAAAAAAATTAAAATATTTGAACAAAATTTTGTCTGTTAAAAAAATTGATCTCACTAATCCTATACAGCGGGTGATCCTACCCAAATTACCCCCGTAGCCTGATGTAGCCTGTAGCTCGTGGTGTGGTTTAGTGGTGGGGATCACGAGAAAATGCCTCGTGTGATGTCCGCGCTTGCACAAGCCCCTTTCTCATATTTAGCGGGTTAAAATTTTCATGCATTTGATTGTGTTTTGTTTATGAATTTTGGCCCGCTTCTTAAAGCGGCCTTTCGGTTAAATTTTCGTGCATTTGATTGTGTTTTGTTTCTAAATCTTGACCCGCACGCTTCTTAAAGCATCATTTCGGTTGCACGCGGATAATCTATGGATGCATGTTGATAGTGATTGATGTGCATGACATACCTACCATATCGAAATAAATATTGCAGTTGTAAGTTAGTTGGTAGCACTAGTTCTTCTAAAGGTGTTCAAATCTTGCTCAATCTAGTACACTCTATGTCGATGGTGTATGCCAGTGTTGTAGATCTACACTATGTGTAGTTTTTACCGCAATATGTCCATTATAATGTTGTGGTTCTAACTAATCTCTGTGTAGGTGTATACCCTCGATGAGTTTGACTAGGCCCTCATGGACACCTAGGAGATGCCCTCCTTTGTTCTTGAGACCTAGGAGAACCCACTGCTGCTGCTCGCATACCTGCGGGAAGCAGAGATATTGTCGTCGCAGAACATTTGTTCACTAGTAGTGGACCAGGATGACAAGGTTGATGATGCCATGATTGCTAATAAGATGGCGATCAAGGAAGGTAAAGCCCACAACATTGGTGGCTTGAACATGGTGAAGTCCACTATGAAGTGGCCTCTATTCATGTCCACCTTTGTCCTCAATAGCAATTGTGAGATCATCAAGAGTGGTATGAGGACACAAAAGGGGTTAAGGAGATGCACTTGAACAATGTTGCCAAGAAGATGTTTGAGTACCGCGAGGACACTCATACCATTATCCTAGAGGAGGACCACTAAAAAGTTCATGTCTCGGTAATAACCTAATTTATTTCATAACTAACATGTCACAGCTACCTTATCTTCTAACCTGCCACAACTAACCTACTCTATATCCCATGTCTTAGGTTCACCCCAAGAACGCATAGTACCTGAACAAGCCAATTACCAACTACACCCACATACAGAAGATCGTCTCCTTTGTTCTTGCCACTACCATGTATTCCATGGGCTCCAGTGAGCCTCTAGGTACACCTTGCCTTGATTACATTGACACACAGGAGTCTGACACGGCCGTCGTAAATAATGACTACCAAGAGATTCCTTCTCTAGGTGATGGTACTAGTGATGCTCCAGGTATTGGCATTAGATTTGTTGATCCTCCTACTTTTGCTAATGCTGCTAGGAATAGGAAGACGTCAGTCTTGGGAGAGGAGGACGTGGTCCACGTGACCTACATGATCGAGGCCGTGAAGGCGGTGGCGGTAGCCATCACCAATGATTCCCCTCCCGATGTGTACCCAACCCTCTACTCTATTGTCATGGATGCCCGTGTGGGTTCAGCCCCGAGGCTCTAATGGTGGCTTTGAGCCACCTCTTCGAAAACATGGCCCATGGAAATGGGTTTGTTTAGATAGCAGAGGACCATAGGGCGTTGTGGCTTAGGACCTTCCTTTACCGGCACTACTACGTGTAGCGCTCCCTAGTGATGGGGTGCTTGTGATTATACCTAGCCATGGGCAGCCCGGCCCGAGGCCCAACCCGAAAAACTCGGGCCTAGGCCTAGAAATGTTGGCCCAACAGTCGGGTCGGGCCTAGGTAGCCCGAAAATGCCATTTTACACTACGGCCTGGCCCGATGGCCCGACGGGCTTGATGTGTATTTGGTCGTGCCGGGCTTGGGCCTGAATTTCCAGCATCGGGTTTTCCTTAGCCCGGCCCAGCCCGACACATGGCCAGGTATACTTGTGATGCATGCATGATTATGATGATGTTGCTATTTCTTACACATTTTGAAGTAGCTAAGACTTGGCGAACACTTCTGCCAAGGCATGTAAATTACGTGAGGTGATATATACTAACCCCTCACATGATGATGAACTTGTGGTGGTAGGATTACACTCTCTTTTTATGTGGTGGTAGGATGGCACCATAGAATTAGCTGGTGCGATCGTTAATACGATCACACTAGTTGGTGGATTAATCTTGTGATTGTAAGGGTACATTTTCCCTAAGTGTGTTTTTGGTGATCAATGACAATCCACTATGGACTAATGTTTTCATTTTGTTTATATGAAGGAATATTCCATAGGTATTTCTTGAAGTCCATATGTTGGATTCAAGTGTAGATGCTATGAATATAATGAAGGGATTCGAAGCATAGAAAACAAAAAATTTCCTACCGCGAGAATGCAATCCAAGCCAAGATGCAATCTAGAAGACGGTAGCAACGAGGGGATGAACGAGACTAACCCTTGAAGATTTCCAAAGCCTACGAGATTAGATCTCGTTGTTGCAGAAGATGATCACTTGCCGCTTTCAAAAGCGCGTAGAAGATCTTGACGGTGCCATAATCGGGCAGCACCTCCGTACTCGGTCACACGTACGGTGTTGATGAAGACGACGTCCTCCTCCCCGTTCCAGTGGGCAGCGGAAGTAGTAGATCCTCCTCGGAATCCCGGCAGCACGACGGCGTGGTGGCGGTGGTGATGGAGAACTCCAGCAGTGCTTCGCCTAAGCGTATGCGGGAGTTGTATGTGGAGGAGAGGTAGCTAGGGTTTGGGGAGAGGGGGCTTGGGCGCCGGCCCTCAAAGGGGTGCGGCCAAGGTGGAGGCTAGAGTGGCCGGCCACCCTCCCCTTATCCCTCTTTTTATAGGTGGAACCCCCAAGAGTTAGACTCCAAGTCTTCGAAAAGACCCCAATTCAAGAACTTGCCATAAGGTGGGAAACCTACCCAAGGTGGGACTCCTACTCAAGGTGGGACTCCCACCCCTTCCTTGGGGGGTGGCCGGCCACCATGGGGTGGAGTCCACCTGGGACTCCTCCTCCTTCAGCTGGCCGGCCAAACTATGTGGAGTCCCTCCGGGACTCCACTTTCCATGGTGATTTCTTCCGGACTTTTCTAGAACCTTCCATAAATGCACCGGATCATTTCCAAACATGGAAAGTGACTTCCTATACATGAATCTTATTCTCCGGACCATTCCGGAACTCCTCGTGATGTCCTGGATCCCATCCGAGACTCCGAACAAAACTTCGAACTCCATTCCATATTTCCATATCTACTTAAACGACATCAAACCTTAAGTGTGTCACCCTACGGTTCGTGAACTATGTAGACATGGTTGAGACTTCTCTCTGACCAATAACCAGTAGCGGGATCTGGAGATCCATAATGGCTCCCACATATTCAACGATGACTTTAGTGATCGACTGAACCATTTACATACGATACCGATTCCCTTTGTCACGCGATATTTTACTTGTCCGAGGTTTGATCATCGGTATCTCTATACCTTGTTCAACCTCGTCTCCTGACAAGTACTCTTTACTCGTACCGTGGTATGTGGTATCTTATGAACCATTCATATGCTTGCAAGCTAATTAGACGACATTCCACCGAGAGGGCCCAGAGTATATCTATCTGTCATCGGGATGGACAAATCCCACTTTTGATCCATATGCCTCAACTCATACTTTCCGGATACTTAATCCCACCTTTATAACCACCCATTTAAGCAGTGGCATTTGATGTAATTGATGGCGTGTATTTCACACGTTCGTTGGGCAACCCCAAGAGGAAGGTATGATGCGCACAGCAGCAAGTTTTCCCTCAGAAAGAAACCAAGGTTTATCGAACCAGGAGGAGCCAAGAAGCACGTTGAAGGTTGATGGCGGCGAGATGTAGTGCGGCGCAACACCAGGGATTCCGGCGCCAACGTGGAACCTGCACAACACAACCAAAGTACTTTGCCCCAACGAAACAGTGAGGTTGTCAATCTCACCGGCTTGCTGTAACAAAGAGTTAACCGTATTGTGTGGAAGATGATTGTTTGCAGAAAACAAGAGAACAAAGATACAAGAGATTGTATTTCAGTAAAGAGAATTGGACCGGGGTCCACAGTTCACTAGAGGTGTCTCTCCCATAAGACGAACAGCATGTTGGGTGAACAAATTACAGTTGGGCAATTGACAAATAAAGAGAGCATGACCATGCACATACATATCATGATGAGTATAGTGAGATTTAATTGGGCATTACGACAAAGTACATAGACCGTCATCCAACTGCATCTATGCCTAAAAAGTCCACCTTCAAAGTTATCATCCGAACCCTCCGTATTAAGTTGCTAACAACGAGACAATTGCATTAAGTATGGTGCGTAATGTAACTAGTGACTACATCCTTGAACATAGCACTAATGTTTTATCCCTAGTGGCAACAAGACAACACAACCTTAGAACTTTCATCCTTTGTCCCCAGGTGTCAATGCAGGCATGAACCCACTATCGAGCATAAGTACTCCCTCTTGGAGTTACAAGCATCTACTTGGCTAGAGCATCTACTAGTAACGGAGAGCATGCAAGATCATAAACAACACATAGCATAACTTTGATAATCAACATAACAAGTATTCTCTATTCATCGGATCCCAACAAACGCAACATATAGAATTACAGATAGATGATCTTGATCATGTTAGGCAGCTCACAAGATCCGACAATGATAGCACATTGGGGAGAAGACAACCATCTAGCTACTGCTATGGACCCATAGTCCAGGGGTAGACTACTCACACATCACACCGGAGGCGACCATGGCGGCGTAGAGTCCTCCGGGAGATGATTCCCCTCTCCGGCAGGGTGCCGGAGGCGATCTCCTGGATCCCCCGAGATGGGATCGGCGGCGGCAGCGTCTCTGGAAGGTTTTCCGTATCGTGGCTCTCGGTACTAGGGGTTTCGTCACGGAGACTTTTTATAGGCGGAAGGGCAGGTCAAGAGGCGGCACGGGGGCCCCACACTACAGGCCGGCGCGGCCAAGGGGGGGTGGGCCGCGCCGCCCTATGGTGTGGCCCCTCCGTGGCCCCTCTTCGTCTCTCCTTCGGACTTCTGGAAGCTTCGTGAGAAAATAGGCCCCTGGGCTTTGATTTCGTCCAATTCCGAGAATATTTCCTTACTAGGATTTCTGAAACCAAAAACAGCAGAAAACAAGAATCGGCACTTCGGCATCTTGTTAATAGGTTAGTTCCAGAAAATGCACGAATATGACATAAAGTGTGCATAAAACATGTAGATAACATCAATAATGTGGCATGGAACATAAGAAATTATCGATACGTCGGAGACGTATCAGCATCCCCAAGCTTAGTTCTGCTCGTCCCGAGCAGGTAAAACGATAACACGTATAATTTACGGAGTGACATGCCATCATAATCTTGATCATACTATTTGTAAAGCATATGTAGTGAATGCAGCGATCGAAACAATGTATATGACATGAGTAAACAAGTGAATCATATAGCAAAGACTTTTCATGAATAGCACTTCAAGACAAGCATCAATAAGTCTTGCATAAGAGTTAACTCATAAAGCAACAATTCAAAGTAGAGATATTGAAGCAACACAAAAGAAGATTAAGTTTCAGCGGTTGCTTTCAACTTGTAACATGTATATCTCATGGATATTGTCAACATAGAGTAATATAATAAGTGCAATAAGCAAGTATGTAGGAATCAATGCACAGTTCACACAAGTGTTCGCTTCTTGAGGTGGAGAGAGATAGGTGAACTGACTCAACATTGAAAGTAAAAGAATGGTCCTCCATAGAGGAAAAGCATCGATTGCTATATTTGTGCTAGAGCTTTGATTTTGAAAACATGAAACAATTTTGTCAACGGTAGTAATAAAGCATATGCATCATGTAAATTATATCTTATAAGTTGCAAGCCTCATGCATAGTGTACTAATAGTGCCCGCACCTTGTCCTAATTAGCTTGGACTACCGGGTCATCACAATGCATTGTTTTTACCAAGTGTCACAAAGGGGTACCTCTATGCCGCACTTTGTACAAAGGTCTAAGGAGAAAGCTCGCATTGGATTTCTCGCTATTGATTATTCTTCAACTTAGACATCCATACCGGGACAACATAGACAACAGATAATGGACTCCTCTTTTATGCATAAGCATATACCAACAATTAATAATTTTCTCATTTGAGATTTGAGGATTGTTGTCCAAAACTGAAACTTCCACCATGGAGCATGGCTTTAGTTAGCGGCCCAATGTTCTTCTCTAACATATGCATGCTTAACCATATGGTGGTAGATCTCTCTTACTTCAGACAAGACGGACATGCATAGCAACTCACATGAAATTCAACAATGAATAGTTGATGGCGTCCCCGATGAACATGGTTATCGCACAACAAGCAACTTAATAAGAGATAAAGTGCATAATTACATATTCAATACCACAATAGTTTTTAAGCTATTTGTCCCATGAGCTATATATTGCAAAGGTGAATGATGGAATTTTAAAGGTAGCACTCAAGCAATTTACTTTGGAATGGCGGAAAAATACCATGTAGTATAGGTAGGTATGGTGGACACAAATGGCATAGTGGTTGGCTCAAGTATTTTGGATGCATGAGAAGTATTCCCTCTCGATACAAGGTTTAGGCTAGAAAGGCTTATTTGAAACAAACACAAGGATGAACCGGTGCAGCAAAACTCACATAAAAGACATATTGAAAACATTATAAGACTCTACACCGTCTTCCTTGTTGTTCAAACTCAAAACTAGAAATTATCTAGACCTTAGAGAAACCAAATATGCAAACCAAATTTTAGCATGCTCTATGTATTTCTTCATTAATGGGTGCAAAGCATATGATGCAAGAGCTTAATCATGAGCACAACAATTGCCAAGTATCACATTACCCAAGACATTTATAGCAATTACTACATGTATCATTTTCCAATTCCAACCATATAACAATTTAACGAAGGAGAAACTTCGCCATGAATACTATGAGTAGAAACCAAGGACATACTTGTCCATATGCTACAGCGGATCGTGTCTCTCTCCCATAAAGTGAATGCTAGGATCCATTTTATTCAAACAAAACAAAAAACAAAAACAAACCGACGCTCCAAGAAAAAGCACATAAGATGTGATGGAATAAAAATATAGTTTCAGGGGAGGAACCTGATAATGTTGTCGATGAAGAAGGGGATGCCTTGGGCATCCCCAAGCTTAGACGCTTGAGTCTTCTTGATATATGCAGGGGTGAACCACCGGGTGCATCCCCAAGCTTAGAGCTTTCACTCTCCTTGATCATGTTGCATCATACTCCTCTCTTGATCCTTGAAAACTTGCTCCACACCAAACTCGAAACAACTCATTAGAGGGTTAGTGCACAATATAAATTGACATATTCAGAGGTGACACAATCATTCTTAACACTTCTGGACATTGCATAATGCTACTGGACATTAGTGGATCAAAAACTTCATCCAACATAGCGAAAGAGGCAATGCGAAATAAAAGGCAGAATCTGTCAAAACAGAACAGTTCGTATTGACGAATTTTAAAATGGCACCAGACTTGCTCAAATGAAAATGCTCAAATTGAATGAAAGTTGCGTACATATCTGAGGATCATGCACGTAAATTGGCTTAATTTTCTGAGCTACCTACAGGGAGGTGGACCCAGATTCGTGACAGCAAAGAAATCTGGAACTGTGCAGTAATCCAAATCTAGTACTTACTTTTCTATCAACGGCTTAACTTGGCACAACAAAACACAAAACTAAGATAAGGAGAGGTTGCTACAGTAGTAAACAACTTCCAAGACACAAAATAAAAACAAAGTACTGTAGGTAAAAACATGGGTTGTCTCCCATAAGCGCTTTTCTTTAACGCCTTTCAGCTAGGCGCAGAAAGTGTGTATCAAGTATTATCAAGAGACGAAGTGTCAACATCATAATTTGTTCTCATAATAGAGTCAAAAGGTACCTTCATTCTCTTTCTAGGGAAGTGTTCCATACCTTTCTTGAGAGGAAATTGATATTTTATATTACCTTCCTTCATATCAATAACAGCACCAACAGTTCGAAGAAAGGGTCTTCCCAATATAATGGGACAAGATGCATTGCATTCAATATCCAAGACAACAAAATCAACGGGAACAAGGTTATTGTTAACGGTAATGCGAACATTATCAACTTTCCCCAAAGGTTTCTTTGTAGAATGATCAGCAAGATTATCATCCAAATAACAATTTTTCAGCGGTGGCAAGTCAAGCATATTATAAATTTTCTTAGGCATAACAGAAATACTTGCACCAAGATCACATAAAGCATTACAATCAAAATCTTTAATCTTCATCTTAATGATGGGCTCCCAACCATCCTCTAACTTTTTAGGAATAGAGGCTTCACGCTCTAGTTTCTCTTCTCTAGCTTTTATAAGAGCATTTGTAATATGATGTGTAAAAGCCAAATTTATAGCACTAGCATTAGGACTTTTAGCAAGTTTTTGCAAGAACTTTATAACTTCAGAGATGTGGCAATCATCAAAATTCAAACCATTATAATCTAAAGCAATGGGATCATCATCCCCAATGTTGGAAAAAATTTCAGCAGCTTTATCACAGGCAGTTTCAGCAGTTTTAGCAGTTTTAGGCAGTTTTTCGCGCTTTGCATTAGAAGTGGAAACATTGCTAACACCAATTCTTTTATTAGTATTAGTAGGAGGTGCAGCAACATGTATAGCATTAGCATTACTAGTGGTGGTAATAGTCCAAACTTTAGCTATATTCTTTTCTTTAGCTAGTTTTTCATTTTCTTCTCTATCCCACCTAGCACGCAGTTCAGCCATTAATCTTATATTCTCATTAATTCTAACTTGAATGGCATTTGCTGTAGTAGTAATTTTATTATGATGATTCTCATTAGGCAAAACTTTTGATTTCAAAAGATCAACATCAGCAGCAAGACTATCGACTTTAGAAGCAAGTATATCAATTTTCCCAAGCTTTTCTTCAACAGATTTGTTAAAAGCAGTTTGTGTACTAATAAATTCTTTAAGCATGGCTTCAAGTCCAGGGGGTGAATTCCTATTATTTTTGTAAGAATTACCATAAGAATTACCATAGCCGTTGCCATTATTATAAGGATATGGCCTATAGTTGTTACTAGAATTGTTCCGGTAAGCATTGTTGTTGAAATTATTATTTTTAATGAAGTTTACATCAACATGTTCTTCTTGTGCAACCAATGACGCTAGCGGAACATTATTAGAATTAACATTAGGCCTACCATTCACAAGCATAGACATAATAGCATCAATCTTATCACTCAAGGAAGAGGTTTCTTCGACAGAATTTACCTTCTTACCTTGTGGAGCCCTTTCCGTGTGCCATTCAGAGTAGTTGATCATCATATTATCAAGAAGCTTTGTTGCTTCACCAAGAGTGATGGACATAAAGGTACCTCCAGCAGCTGAATCCAATAAATTCCGCGAAGAAAAATTTAGTCCTGCATAGAAGGTTTGGATGATCATCCAAGTAGTCAGTCCATGGGTTGGGCAATTTTTAACCAGAGATTTCATTCTTTCCCAAGCTTGAGCAACATGTTCAGTATCTAATTGTTTAAAATTCATTATGCTACTCCTCAAAGATATAATTTTAGCAGGGGGATAATATCTACCAATAAAAGCATCCTTGCATTTAGTCCATGAATCAATACTATTCTTAGGCAGAGATAGCAACCAATCTTTAGCTCTTCCTCTTAATGAGAAAGGGAACAATTTTAGTTTAATAATATCACCATCTACATCTTTATATTTTTGCATTTCACATAGTTCAACAAAATTATTAAGATGGGCAGCAGCATCATCAGAACTAACACCAGAAAATTGCTCTCGCATAACAAGATTTAGTAAAGCAGGTTTAATTTCAAAGAATTCTGCTGTAGTAGCAGGTGGAGCAATAGGTGTGCATAAGAAATCATTATTATTTGTGGTTGTGAAGTCACACAACTTAGTATTTTCAGCGTTGGCCATTTTAGCAACAGTAAATAAAACAAACTAGATAAAGTAAATGCAAGTAAACTAATTTTTTTGTGTTTTAGATATAGCAAACAAGATAGCAAATAAAGTAAAACTAGCAACTAATTTTTTTGTATTTTGATTTAGTGCAGCAAACAAAGTAGTAAATAAAACTAAGCAAGACAAAAACAAAGTAAAGAGATTGAGAAGTGGAGACTCCCCTTGCAGCGTGTCTTGATCTCCCGACAACGGCGCCAGAAATTTAGCTTGATGGCGTGTATTTCACACGTTCGTTGGGCAACCCCAAGAGGAAGGTATGATGCGCACAGCAGCAAGTTTTCCTCGAGAAAGAAACCAAGGTTTATCGAACCAGGAGGAGCCAAGAAGCACGTTGAAGGTTGATGGCGGCGAGATGTAGTGCGGCGCAACACCAGGGATTCCGGCGCCAACGTGGAACCTGCACAACACAACCAAAGTACTTTGCCCCAACGAAACAGTGAGGTTGTCAATCTCACCGGCTTGCTGTAACAAAGAGTTAACCGTATTGTGTGGAAGATGATTGTTTGCGTAGAAAACAGTAGAACATTATTGCGGTAGATTGTATTTCAAGTAAAGAGAATTGGACCGGGGTCCACAGTTCACTAGAGGTGTCTCTCCCATAAGACGAACAAAGCATGTTGGGTGAACAAATTACAGTTGGGCAATTGACAAATAAAGAGAGCATGACCATGCACATACATATCATGATGAGTATAGTGAGATTTAATTGGGCATTACGACAAAGTACATAGACCGTCATCCAACCGCATCTATGCCTAAAAAGTCCACCTTGAGGTTATCATCCGAACCCCTCCGGTATTAAGTTGCTAACAACAGATAATTGCATTAAGTATGGTGCGTAATGTAACTAGTGACTACATCCTTGAACATAGCACTAATGTTTTATCCCTAGTGGCAACAAGCACAACACAACCTTAGAACTTTCTCACTTGTCCCGGTGTCAATGCGAGGCATGAACCCACTATCGAGCATAAGTACTCCCTCTTGGAGTTACAAGCATCTACTTGGCCAGAGCATCTACTAGTAACGGAGAGCATGCAAGATCATAAACAACACATAGCATAACTTTGATAATCAACATAACAAGTATTCTCTATTCATCGGATCCCAACAAACGCAACATATAGAATTACAGATAGATGATCTTGATCATGTTAGGCAGCTCACAAGATCCGACAATGATAGCACATTGGGGAGAAGACAACCATCTAGCTACTGCTATGGACCCATAGTCCAGGGGTAGACTACTCACACATCACACCGGAGGCGACCATGGCGGCGTAGAGTCCTCCGGGAGATGATTCCCCTCTCCGGCAGGGTGCCGGAGGCGATCTCCTGGATCCCCCGAGATGGGATCGGCGGCGGCGGCGTCTCTGGAAGGTTTTCCGTATCGTGGCTCTCGGTACTGGGGGTTTCGTCACGGAGACTTTTTATAGGCGGAAGGGCAGGTCAAGAGGCGGCACGGAGGCCCCACACTACAGGCCGGCGCGGCCAAGGGGGGGGCCGCGCCGCCCTATGGTGTGGCCCCTCCGTGGCCCCTCTTCGTCTCTCCTTCGGACTTCTGGAAGCTTCGTGAGAAAATAGGCCCCGGGCTTTGATTTCGTCCAATTCCGAGAATATTTCCTTACTAGGATTTCTGAAACCAAAAACAGCAGAAAACAGAATCGGCACTTCGGCATCTTGTTAATAGGTTAGTTCCAGAAAATGCACGAATATGACATAAAGTGTGCATAAAACATGTAGATAACATCAATAATGTGGCATGGAACATAAGAAATTATCGATACGTCGGAGACGTATCAGTAATCAAAGTACCCTTCCGGTATAAGTGATTTACATGATCTCATGGTCGAAAGGACTAGGTAACTATGTATCGAAAGCTTATAGAAAATAACTTAATGACGTGATCTTATGGTACGCTTAATTGGGTGTGTCCATTACATCATTCACATAATGATATAACCTTGTTATTAATAACATCCAATGTTCATGATCATGAAACTATGATCATCTATTAATCAACAAGCTAGTTATACAAGAGACTTACTAGGGACTCCTTGTTGTTTACATAACACACATGTATCAATATTTCTGTTAATACAATTATAGCATGGTATGTAAACATTATCATAAACACAAAGATATATTATAATAACCATTTATTATTGCCTCTTGGGCATATCTCCAACAGTCTCCCACTTGCACTAGAGTCAATAATCTAGTTTACATTTGTAAAGATATAACACCTTGAACTTCCGGTGCTTTATCATGTTTTGCTCACGGGAGAGGTTTTAGTCAACGGATCTGACACGCTCAGAAACGTATGTATTTTGCAATTCAGTTGCGTCTTCACGCATTACTCATTTTCCAAATGAATTGGCATTAAATATGTTTGGTCTTCTGGTGGAACCTTAATTCCACAGTCTGAAATATGTCACCAATATTGTCATACACAATATAGCTTCAAAGTTCTGACACTGTCGGAACTACACCAAGTTCTCAAAGAACTTCTCAACTTAAACATCCTCAGTCATTGTCAAAACAATGACATACTCTGCCTTCGTTTGTAGAATCCGTCACAATATTTAGAATTCATCTAAATCTAGCATAGAAAATTTCTAGCTCATTGTGCTACCTTTTAAACAACACTTTAGCCTAATTAGAGATTGAATTTTTATTTTTATATGTGATAAAACTAATATCGGTGCAACACCTTACAGCGATTTGTTTGTCATTACCCCATATAAAAATATATATATATATCATTGGTTCTTCTAAAGTACTCAAGGATATTCTTACTGTTGTCCAATAATCATCACATGAATCATTCTGGTATATGCTCTTAACCTTTTAGAGCACAGGATATCTGATTTTGTACATATTATTCGTGATTTAAAATCACTCATGTGTTTTTACTCATCGAGTGTCAGATACACTCAAGTCTTGTTAAACCTTCACATGACAAGAACATTTTCTTAATATTTCTATATTGAACTACTTCAATATCCATTCTATGTCCTTTGACTTAAACTTATTATGTGTTTCAATCTATCTTCATAGATCTTGACATTAAATATGTTTCAGTCCATATCCTTTCATTGAAGTTAATTTTCAATGAAACCTTTTAATCAAGTATATAATTACATCATTTATAACCAACTATATGTCATCTACATAAAGTATTATAAATATGTCTCAGTGCTCCCACTTAATTTCTTGCAAATGCAAGTATCTTTATCGTTTCTGATGAAATCATAAACTCTTTGACTATTTCATCTGGTGAAGATTTGATACATCTCAAACGTATCTATAATTTCTTATGTTCCATGCTACTTTATTGATGATACTCACATGTTTTATACACACTTTATGTCATATTTATGCATTTTCCGGCACTAACCTATTGACAAGATGCCGAAGAGCCAGTTGTTGTTTTCTGCTGTTTTTGGTTTCAGAAATCCTACAAAGGAAATATTCTCGGAATTGGACGAAATCAACGCCCAGGGTCTTATTTTTCCACGAAGCTTCCAGAAGACCGAGGGGGATACAAAGTGGGGCGATGAGGCGCCGCCACACTAGGGCCGCACGGCCAAGAGTGGGGCCGCGCCGCCCTGGCATGTGGGGCCCTCGTGTCGCCCCTAAACCTACCCTTCCGCCTACTTAAAGCCTTCATCGAGAAAACCCCAGTACCGAGAGCCACGATACGGAAAACCTTCTAGAGACGCCGCCGCCACCAATCCCATCTCGGGGGATTCAGGAGATCGCCTCCAGCACCCTGCCGGAGAGGGGAATCATCTCCCGGAGGACTCTTCATCGCCATGATCGCCTCCGGAGTGATGTGTGAGTAGTTCACCCCTGGACTATGGGTCCATAGCAGTAGCTAGATGGTCGTCTTCTCCTCATGTGCTATCATTGTTAGATCTTGTGAGCTGCCTATCATGATCAAGATCATCTATTTGTAATGCTACATATTGCGTTTGTTGGGATCTGATGAATATGGAATACTATGTTATGTTGATTATCAATCTATCATGTATGTGTTGTTTATGATCTTGCATGCTCTCCGTTTCTAGTAGAGGCTCTGGCCAAGTTGATACTTGTAACTCCAAGAGGGAGTATTTATGCTCGATAGTGGGTTCATGCCTCCATTTAATCTGGACAGTGACAGAAAGTTCTAAGGTTGTGGATGTGCTGTTGCCAATAGGGATAAAACATCAATGCTATGTCTAAGGATATTTGTGTTGATTACATTACGCACCATACTTAATGCAATTGTCTGTTGTTTGCAACTTAATACTGGAAGGGGTGCGGATGCTAACCCGAAGGTGGACTTTTTAGGCATAGATGCATGCTGGATAGCGGTCTATGTACTTTGTCGTAATGCCCAATTGAATTTCACACTACTCATCATAATATGTATGTGCATTGTCATGCCATCTTTATTTGTCAATTGCCCAACTGTAATTTATTCACCCAACATGCTATTTCTTATTGGAGAGACACCACTAGTGAACTGTGGACCCCGGTCCATTCTTTTACATCGAATACAATCTACTGCAATAACTTGAACTTACTGTTCTTCGCAAACATCATCTTCCACACTATACATCTAATCCTTTGTTTTCAGCAAGCCGGTGAGATTGACAACCTCACTGTTACGTTGGGGCAAAGTATCTTGATTGTGTTGTGCAGGTTCCACGTTGGCGCCGGAATCCCTGGTGTTGCGCCGCACTACACTCTGCCACCATCAACCTTCACGTGCTCCTTGACTCCTACTGGTTCGATAACCTTGGTTTCTTACTGAGGGAAAACTTGCTGTTGTACGCATCACACCTTCCTCTTGGGGTTCCCAACGGACGCGTGTTGTACGCGTATCAAGCTCTTTTTCTGGCGCCGTTGCCGGGGAGATCAAGACACGCTGCAAGGGGAGTCTCCCACTTCCAATCTCTTTACTTTGTTTTTGTCTTGCTTTATTTTATTTACTGCTTTGTTTGATTTATATCAAAAATACAAAAAAAAAATAGTTACTTGCTTTACTTTATTTACTATCTTGTTTGCGTTCTCCATATTAAAAACACAAAAAAAATAGTTACTTGCATTTACTTTATCTAGTTTGCTTTATTTACTATTGCTAAAATGGGTACTCCTGAAAATACTAAGTTGTGTGACTTCACAAGCACAAATAATAATGATTTCTTATGCACACCTATTGCTCCACCTGCTACTACAGCAGAATTCTTTGAAATTAAACCTGCTTTACTCAATCTTGTTATGAGAGAGCAATTTTCTGGTGTTAGTTCTGATGATGCTGCTGCCCATCTTAATAATTTTGTTGAACTATGTGAAATGCAAAAGTATAAGGATGTATATGGTGACATTATAAAATTAAAATTGTTTCCTTTCTCATTAAGAGGAAGAGCTAAAGATTGGTTGCTATCTTTGCCTAAGAATAGTATTGATTCATGGACTAAATGTAAGGATGCTTTCATTGGTAGATATTATCCTCCTGCTAAAATTATATCTTTGAGAAATAGCATAATGAATTTTAAGCAGTTGGATAATGAGCATGTTGCCCAAGCATGGGAAAGAATGAAATCTTTGGTTAAAAATTGCCCTACCCATGGACTGACTACTTGGATGATCATCCAAACCTTTTATGCAGGATTGAATTTTTCTTCGTGGAACTTATTGGATTCAGCTGCTTGAGGTACTTTTATGTCCATCACTCTAGGCGTCGCAACAAAGCTTCTTGATGATATGACGATTAATTACTCTGAATGGCACACGGAAAGAACTCCACAAGGTAAGAAGGTAAATTCTGTTGAAGAAACCTCCTCCTTGAGTGATAAGATTGATGTTATTATGTCTATGCTTGTGAATGGTAGGACTAATGTTGATCCTAATAACGTTCCTTTAGCTTCATTGGTTGCTCAAGAAGAGCATGTTGATGTGAACTTCATTAAAAATAATAATTTCAACAAGAATGCTTATAGGAATAATTCTGGTAACAACTATAGGCCATATCCTTCTAATAATGGTAATGGTTATGGTAATTCTTATGGTAATTCTTACAACAATAATAGAAGTGTACCCTCTGGTTTTGAAGCAATGCTTAAAGAATTTATTAGTACACTAACTGCTTTTAATAAATCTGTTGAAGAAAAGCTTGGTAAAATTGATATTCTTGCTTCTAAAGTTGATAGTCTTGCTGCTGATGTAGATCTTTTAAAATTGAAAGTTATGCCTAATGAAAATAAATATATTAATTCATTTGCTACAGCAAACTACATCCAAGTTCGAATTAATGAGAATATTAGATTGATGGCCGAATTGCGTGCTAGGTGGGAAAGAGAAGAAAATGCTAAAGAGAATAATATAGCTAAAGTTTGGACTATTACCACCACTAGTAATGATAATGCTTCACATGTTGCTACACCTCCTACTATCAATGGTAAAATAATTGGTGTTGGCAATGTTTCTACTCCTAATGCAAAGTATGCAAAACTGCCTGAAACTGCTGAAACTGCCTGTGATAAAACTGCTGAAATTTTTCAAAATATTGGGGATAATGATCCCATTGCTTTAGATCATAATGGTTTAGATTTTGATGATTATCACATCTCTGAAGTTATAAAGTTCTTACAAAAACTTGCTAGAAGTCCTAATGCTAGTGCTATAAATTTGGCCTTTACAAAACATATTACAAATGCTCTCATAAAAGCTAGAGAAGATAAACTAAAACTTGAGACTTCTATTCCTAGGAAGTTAGAAGATGGTTGGGAGCCCATCATTAAGATGAAGGTCAATGATTTTGATTGTAATGCTTTATGTGATCTTGGTGCAAGTATTTCTGTTATGCCTAAGAAAATCTATAATATGCTTGACTTGCCACCATTGAAAAATTGTTATTTGGATGTTAATCTTGTTGATAATTCTACAAAGAAACCTTTGGGGAGGATTGATAATATTCGCATTACGGTTAACAATAACCTTGTCCCCGTTGATTTTGTTGTCTTGGATATTGAATGCAATACATCTTGTCCCATTATTTTGGGAAGACCTTTTCTTCGAACTGTTGGTGCTATTATTGATATGAAGGAAGGTAATATTAAATATCAATTCTCTCTCAAGAAAGGTATGGAACACTTCCCTAGAAATAGAATGAAGTTAACTTTTGATTCTATCATTAGAACAAATTATGATGTTGATGCTTCATCTCTTGATGTTACTTGATTCACACTTTCTGCGCCTAGCTGAAAGGCGTTAAAGAAAATCGCTTATGGGAGACAACCCATGATTTTACTTCTGCACTTTTGTTTTATATTTGAGTCTTGGAAGTTATTACTACTGTAGCAACCTCTCCTTATCTTTATTTTATTGCATTGTTGTGCCAAGTAAAGTGTTTGATAGTAAGGTTCATACTAGATTTGGATTACTGCGCAGAAACAGATTTCTTGCTGTCACAAATTTGAGTAGTATTCTCTGTAGGTAACTCAGAAAAATCTGCCAATTTACGTGAGTAATACTCAGATATGTACGCAACTTTCATTCAATTTGAGCATTTTCATCTGAGCAAGTTTAGTGCCCCAGAAAAATTCGTCTTTACGGACTGTTCTGTTTTGACAGATTCTGCCTTTTATTTCGCATTGCCTGTTTTGCTATGTTTGATGGACTTCTTTGTTCCATTAACTTTCAGTACCTTTGTGCAATGTCCAGAAGTGTTAAGAATGATTATGTCACCTCTGAACATGTAAATTTTTGATTATGCACTAACCCTCTAATGAGTTTGTTTTGAGTTTGGTGTGGAGGAAGTTTTCAAGGATCAAGAGAGGAGGATGATACAATATGATCAAGGAGAGTGAAAAATCTAAGCTTGGGGATGCCCCCGTGGTTCATCCCTGCATATTTCAAGAAGACTCAAGCATCTAAGCTTGGGGATGCCCAAGGCATCCCCTTCTTCATCGACAAATTATCAGGTCACCTCTAGTGAAACTATATTTTTATTCCGTCATATCTTATGTGCTTTACTTGGAGCGTCTTTATGTTCTTGTTTTTGTTTTTTTTTGAATAAAATTGGATCCTAGCATTCATTGTGTGGGAGAGAGACACGCTCCGCTGTTGCATATGAACACATATGTTCTTATGTTTATTCTTTATGTTCATGGCGAAGGTTGAAACTGCTTCGTTAATTATATATGGTTGGAAACAGAAAATGCTACATGTGGTAATTGGTATAATATCTTGAATAATTTGATACTTGGCAATTGTTGTGCTCAAATAGATCATGTTTAAGCTCTTGCATCATGTACTTTGCACCTATTAATGAAGAAATACTGTAGAGCTTGTTGACATTTGGTTTGCATGATTGGTCTCTCTAAAGTCTAGATATTTTCTGGTGAGGGTTTGAACAACAAGGAAGACAGTGTAGAGTCTTATAATGCTTGCAATATGTTATTATGTAAGTTTTGTTGTACCGGTTCATACTTGTGTTTGCTTCAAACAACCTTGCTAGCCTAAGCCTTGTATTGAGAGGGATTACTTCTCGTGCATCCAAATCCTTGAGCAAAAAACTATGCCATTTGTGTCCACCATACCTACCTACTACATGGTATTTTTCTGCCATTCCAAAGTAAGTTGCTTGAGTGCTACCTTTAAAATTTCATTCCTTTGTCTTTGCAATATATAGCTCATGGGAAAAATAGCTTAAAAACTATTGTGGTATTGAATATGTACTTATGTATCTTATTTCTTAATAAGTTGCTTGTTGAGCGGTAACCATGTTCCTGGGGACGCCATCAACTATTACACTTTGTTGAATATCATGTGAGTTGCTATGCATGTTCGTCTTGTCTGAAGTAAGGGTGATTTATCATGAGTTGAATGGTTTGAGTATGCATATTGTTAGAGAAGAACATTGGGCCGCTAACTAAAGCCATGATCCATGGTGGAAGTTTCAGTTTGGACAACAATCCTCAATCTCTTATGAGAATATTATCTGTTGTTGAATGCTTATGCATTAAAGAGGAGTCCATTATCTGTTTTCTATGTTGTCCCGGTATGGATGTCTAAGTTGAGAATAATCAAATGCGAGAAATCCAATGCGAGCTTTCTCCTTAGACCTTTGTACAAGCGGCATAGAGGTACCCCTTTGTGACACTTGGTTAAAACATATGTTATGCAATGATAATCCATGTAAATCCAAGCTAATTAGGACAAGGTGCGGGCACTATTGGTAATCTATGCATGAGGCTTGCAACTTATAGGATATCTTATACATAACACATATTCTTTATTACTACCGTTGACAAAATTGATTCTATGTTTTCAAAATAAGAGCTCTAGCACAAATATAGCAATCCATGCTTCCCTTTGCTAAGGGCCATTCTTCTACTTTTATGTTGAGTCAGTTTACCTACTTCTTTCCATCTGAGAAGCAAACACTTGTGTTAACTGTGCATTGATTCTTACATACTTGCTTATTTGCATTCATCATATTACTTTGTGTTGACAATTATCCATGAGATAAACATGTTGAAGTTGAAAGCAACCGCTGAAACTTATGTCTTCCTTTGTGTTGCTTCAAAACTTTCTACTATGAATCTATTGCTTTATGAGTTAACTCTTATGCAAGTCTTATTGATGCTTGTATTGAAAGTACTATTCATGAAAAGTCTTTGCTATATGATGCAGTTGTTTAATCATTGTCTTTACCATTGCTTCGAATCACTTCATTCATTACATATGCTTACAATAGTATTGATCAAGATTATGATAGCATGTCACTTCAGAAATTATCTTTGTTATCGTTTACCTACTCGAGGACGAGTAGGAACTAAGCTTGGGGATGCTTGATACGTCTCAAACGTATCTATAATTTCTTATGTTCCATGCTACTTTATTGATGATACTCACATGTTTTATACACACTTTATGTCATATTTATGCATTTTCCGGCACTAACCTATTGACAAGATGCCAAAGAGCCGATTCTTTGTTTTCTGCTGTTTTTGGTTTCAGAAATCCTACAAAGGAAATATTCTCGGAATTGGACGAAATCAACGCCCAGGGTCTTATTTTTCCACGAAGCTTCCAGAAGACCGAGGGGGATACGAAGTGGGGCGACGAAGCGCCGCCACACTAGGGCCGCGCGGCCAAGAGTGGGGCCGCGCCGCCCTGGCGTTTGTGGCCCTCGTGTTGCCCCTAAACCTACCCTTCCGCCTACTTAAAGCCTTCGTCGAGAAAACCCCAGTACCGAGAGCCACGATACGGAAAACCTTCCAGAGACGCCGCCGCCGCCAATCCCATCTCGGGGGATTCAGGAGATCGCTTCCGGCACCCTGCCGGAGAGGGGAATCATCTCCCAGAGGACTCTTCATCGCCATGATCGCCTCCGGAGTGATGTGTGAGTAGTTCACCCCTGGACTATGGGTCCATAGCAGTAGCTAGATGGTCGTTTTCTCCTCATGTGCTATCATTGTTAGATCTTGTGAGCTGCCTATCATGATCAAGATCATCTATTTGTAATGCTACATGTTGCGTTTGTTGGGATCCGATGAATATGGAATACTATGTTATGTTGATTATCAATCTATCATCTATGTGTTGTTTATGATCTTGCATGCTCTCCGTTGCTAGTAGAGGCTCTGGCCAAGTTGATACTTGTAACTCCAAGAGGGAGTATTTATGCTCGATAGTGGGTTCATGCCTCCATTTAATGCAGGACGATGTGACAGAAAGTTCTAAGGTTGTGGATGTGCTGTTGCCACTAGGGATAAAACATCAATGCTATGTCTAAGGATATTTGTGTTGATTACATTACGCACCATACTTAATGCAATTGTCTGTTGTTTGCAACTTAATACTGGAAGGGGTGCGGATGCTAACCCGAAGGTGGACTTTTTAGGCATAGATGCATGCTGGATAGCGGTCTATGTACTTTGTCGTAATGCCCAATTGAATTTCACACTACTCATCATAATATGTATGTGCATTGTCATGCCATCTTTATTTGTCAATTTCCCAACTATAATTTGTTCACCCAACATGCTATTTCTTATTGGAGAGACACCACTAGTGAACTGTGGACCCCGGTCCATTCTTTTACATCGAATACAATCTACTGCAATAACTTGTTCTTACTATTCTTCGCAAACATCATCTTCCACACTATACATCTAATCCTTTGTTTTCAGCAAGCCGGTGAGATTGACAACCTCACTGTTACGTTGGGGCAAAGTATCTTGATTGTGTTGTGCAGGTTCCACGTTGGCGCCGGAATCCCTGGTGTTGCGCCGCACTACACTCCGCCACCATCAACCTTCACGTGCTCCTTGACTCCTACTGGTTCGATAACCTTTGTTTCTTACTGAGGGAAAACTTGCTGCTGTACGCATCACACCTTCCTCTTGGGGTTCCCAACGGACGCGTGATGTACGCGTATCAAGATTCCAACTCCACGATACTTACTTCATCCAATTGAAGTTCGTATACCTATGTAGTGTTTTATGGACTAGCAAAACTCTTGGTTGTATCTTGTATACACCTTTAATACACACTTTTGTTAAGTAATGTATTTTGCTATCCTACTATCATATCTCATAAAAGAAATATGTAGCGATTACTAGAATAATCCACATAGACTATAAGCATTGCTACGGAAGATCTAATCTTATCGTAGTCAACTCTTTGATCTTTGTCGTAAACAACTTTTGACAAGTCAAGCTTCTTCAAGGATATTTTATCCAAGTCCATCAATTTTATAGATCCATTCACTTTCAAAAAGTATTCATCTATCTTGGATTTCATGGCGTATAGCCATTTTAACGGAGTCAGGGCCCATCATAACTTCTTTGTTTTGTAGTTGGTTTATCATTGTTCAAAATCAATCATTTGTCCACAAATCATTTATTTGATCACAAAGTAAACCATACCTACAAGGTTCAATATGTACTTCGATCTCCATGGCTAAAACACTTTGTAGTCATGGAAGCCATGATCGTCGTGGCTGCTTCCGGAACCATTTCCGATGCTGCGCTACTCTGATCATTTTGCTCAGGTTCATAAAACTTATCAAGTTCTATTGTCCTCCCGCTCAAATACTTCGCTAGAAAACAATTTCTTGGAAATAAGAAAGTAACATTAACAAACACTTTTTTTTACTTCATAGTGGAAAGAATTCCCAATCAATTCTTTTGGATAACCAACAAAGACATTCATCCGATTTTGGTTGTAAACTCTTAGACAAAAATTTAAAGAAAGGACTATTAGGGTTTATACCCATGCCATAACTCGTATGGTGTCATTTCAATGGATCATGATGATGCTCTATTTAGTGTAAAAGCGGTAGTCACTAAAGCATAATCCACAAAAATATAATGGCATCATTTTATTTTTATCTCATCATTGACCCAACAAGGTTTGGATATATCTCTCGGATACTATATCATCACTATGATACTCCAAGAAATGTGAGTTTTAGAACAATTTCATAACTCTCTTAGATGTTTGCTAAAACTCGTAATTCAAATATTTTCCCAATGATCCAATCATAGATATTTTACTTTTCTATTACGATGATTTCCACTTCATGCTGAAATTTATTTGAATCCATTCAAATGTTTCAAACTTCTTCCTTATCGAATATATCCACATATATATACTTAATTCATTGTTGGAAGTTTTCATGAAGTAGAAGAATCTCCACTTTTACAACTATGCCCAGTGAACCACATATATCATCATGTATGTTTTCACTAAGTTAGTTGCCCGTTCAACTCTTGGCCTATGAACGGTATTTTAGTCATTCTCTTTTAGAAAAGATTTGCAAGCGCCAAACGATTCAATAATCAAATGACTCCAAAAATCCATTTGCATGGAGTTCCTTCTTGCGTTCCTTTCTAACATGACCTAAATGGCGGTTCCACAAATAAGTGGAATTCAAATCATTTGCCTTATGGCATTTTAGCGTTAGTATTATGTGTGTGTGTTTCACCATTAAGATTTATAATAACTTATCCATCGTACATGGAGTAATGTCATAATTTGAACAACTCATTGTTTTCATTTGACCAGAGCAAAATAACAATTATTAAGTTCTTTATTATAAATTCTAAGGGCTAGGTAGAATGCCAACGACAAACATGATAACACTTTATTATGTTCCAGACGTGCATTATTACCATATTCCTTATTAGTCACTTAGGCCATCGTATTCTTGTATTGCGTTGTATTGTATGACATCTCATACCAACCAACCTGGTATAAATACCCAAGAATTTCATTATGTGACCAAACAAGGAATACATCCATAACATGTAAATCATTTATATACACCTAAGCTAGATTTTCTAGTCTTTTCTTTCTTTCTGCCAAAATATCTTTTGTAGTTTCTCTTTTAGCTTTCCTCATTCTCAGAAAAACACTTCACCTTCAATAACTTCTAGGTTTGTTGGTCAAATACCAATAACCTTGAGGTTCTTATTTTGAAGTTGATCATCATATGACAAGTGTTCCAGATTTCACTATTAGTAATTTTTAAATATGATGAACAATTTCAATCATAATTTTATCCATCATGACGAATTTCCGAGACCATGTCTGTACATGCTAGGCTCGTAAAGTTTAACCTTAGTATTCGCATGTGCAAAACTGGCTTGCATCCGTTGTATGCACACGTAGAATCTATAACACCCGATCATCACGTGATGCTACGAAACTACGAGTCTTAACAACGGTGCATATTAAGGACGATCACTTCATGGATATGCGAATATCGTTAGTGCCCCAATAGTTGGAGGATTGGGACGCCTGACGTCTTCAACCTTCATACATTCCCATAAAACTTATGAGTTTATGTAGTCTCACCAAATTATATTCTAACATCTTGCAACAAGGTCTTAGATATCACATATATCTCATACCTCGCTTATTTCTGAAAACAAAATTTTCATCTCCTTACTTTTCAAACAGATTTGAACTTCAAGTTTCACAGAGACAAGATGACTTTAGGTACTAATTGAAACCATAGCTCTTTGAATCAACAATGTGAGGTTTACTAAAATTTTGCAATAGAACTTAATCATTTCTTGAATCTTTAACAATACGGTACCAGTCCGTAAAGTTTCTTGTCAGATTTTAACAGTATATCTATCTCAATTACAAGACTAGCGCATGGTAGAAAAACGGATGCCAATACTACAAAATTAATTCAAAAATACTACTGAGACTATGTTTATGATAATTAGCTCATGTTTTAATCTAATTACTAATGAACTCCCACTTAATACAACATCCCTCATAGTTGTTAAGTGGTACACGATCCAAATCCACTACACCAAAACCGATCATCACGTGAGATGATGTAGCTTCAATGGTGAACATCAACATGTTGATCATATCATCCATATGACTCGTGTTCAACCTTTCGGTTTCCGTTGTCCCGAGGCCATGTCTGTACATGCTAGGCTCGTCAAGCAAACCCAAGTATTCCGCGTGTGCAACATGGCTTACACCCGTTGTATGTGAATCGTTGAATCTATCACATCCGATCATCACGAGATGCTTTGAAACGACGAACTATAACAACGGTGCATACAAGGGGAGAACACTTTATTATCTTGATATTAATGTGAGGGATCATCTTATAATGCTACCGTCGCGTTCTAAGCAAAATAAGATGCATAAAGGATTAACATCACATGCAATTCATATGTGATATGATATGGCCCTTTAGTCTTTGCGCCTTCGATCTTCATCTCCAAAGCACGGACATGATCTCCATCATCAACGGGCATGATCTCCATCATCGTCGGCGTAGCGTCAAGGTCCATGGCGCCGTCTTCATGGTTGTTCACCTCATGTAGCAACTATTACAACTACTTTGAAATACTACTCAACATGAAATTTAAAGACAACCATAAGGCTCCTGCCGGTTGCCACAATACAATAATGATCATCTCATACATATTCATCATCACATCATGGCCATATCACATCACCAAACCCTACAAAAACAAGTTAGACATCTCTAATTTGGTTTGCATATTTTACGTGGTTTAGGGTTTTCGAGTAAGATCCAATCTACCTACGAACATGAACCACAAAGGTGATACTGGTGTTGTCAATAGAAAGAGTAAATTGAATCTTCACTATGGAGGGAGAGACAGACACCCGCAAAGCCACTTATGCAATACAAGTTGCATGTCGAACGTGGAGCAAGTCTCATGAACGCGGTCATGTAAAGTTAGCCCGAGCCGCTTCATCCCACCATGCCACAAAGATGCAAAGTACACGAACTGAAGACAACAAAGCATCAACGCCCACAAAACAATTGTGTTCTACTTGTGCAACCAATCTATGCATAGACACGGCTCTGATACCACTGAAGGGATTCGAAGCATAGAAAACAAAAAAATTCCTACCGCGAGAACGCAATCCAAGCCAAGATGCAATCTAGAAGACGGTAGCAACGAGGGGATGAACGAGACTAACCCTTGAAGATTTCCAAAGCCTACGAGATTAGATCTCGTTGTTGCAGAAGATGATCACTTGCCGCTTTCAAAAGCGCGTAGAAGATCTTGACGGTGCCATAATCGGGCAGCACCTCCGTACTCGGTCACACGTACGGTGTTGATGAAGACGATGTCCTCCTCCCCGTTCCAGCGGGCAGTGTAAGTAGTAGATCCTCCTCGGAATCCCGGCAGCACGACGGCGTGGTGGCGGTGGTGATGGAGAACTCCAGCAGGGCTTCGCCTAAGCGTATGCGGGAGTTGTATGTGGAGGAGAGGTAGCTAGGGTTTGGGGAGAGGGGGCTTGGGCGCCGGCCCTCAAAGGGGTGCGGCCAAGGTGGAGGCTAGAGTGGCCGGCCACCCTCCCCTTGTCCCTCTTTTTATAGGTGGAACCCCCAAGAGTTAGACTCCAAGTCTTCGAATAAGACCCCAACTCAAGAACTTGCCATAAGGTGGGAAACCTACCCAAGGTGGGACTCCTACTCAAGGTGGGACTCCCACCCCTTCCTTGGGGGGGGGGGGGGGTGGCCGGCCACCATGGGGTGGAGTACACCTGGGACTCCTCCTCCTTAGGCTGGCCGGCCAAGCTATGTGGAGTCCCTCCGGGACTCCACTTTCCATGGTGATTTCTTTCGGACTTTTCTAGAACCTTCCATAAATGCACCGGATCATTTCCAAACTTGGAAAGTGACTTCCTATACATGAATCTTATTCTCCGGACCATTCCGGAACTCCTCGTGATGTCCCGGATCCCATCCGAGACTCCGAACAAAACTTTGAACTCCATTCCATATTTCCATATATACTTAAACGACATCAAACCTTAAGTCTGTCACCCTACGGTTCGTGAACTATGCAGACATGGTTGAGACTTCTCTCCGACCAATAACCAATAGCGGGATGTGGAGATCCATAATGGCTCCCACATATTCAACAATGACTTTAGTGATCGACTGAACCATTTACATACGATACTGATTCCCTTTGTCACGCGATATTTTACTTGTCCGAGGTTTGATCATCGGTATCTCTATACCTTGTTCAACCTCGTCTCCTGACAAGTACTCTTTACTCGTACCGTGGTATGTGGTTGATGCGTGTGGTTGGCACGTCCGTTGGGAACCCCAAGAGGAAGGTGTGATGCGCACAGCGGCAAGTTTCCCTCAGTAAGAAACCAAGGTTTAATCGGACCAGTAGGAGTCAAGAAGCACGTTGAAGGTTGATGGCGGCGGGATGTAGTGCGGCGCAACACCAGTGATTCCGGCGCCAACGTGGAACCTGCACAACACAACCAAAGTACTTTGCCCCAACAAAATAGTGAGGTTGTCAATCTCACCGGCTTGCTGTAACAAAGGATTAACCGTATTGTGTGGAAGATGATTGTTTGCAGAAAACAGTAGAACAAGTATTGCAGTAGATTGTATTTCAGTAAAGAGAATTGGACCGGGGTCCACAGTTCACTAGAGGTGTCTCTCCCATAAGACGAACAGCATGTTGGGTGAACAAATTACAGTTGGGCAATTGACAAATAAAGAGAGCATGACCATGCACATACATATCATGATGAGTATAGTGAGATTTAATTGGGCATTACGACAAAGTACATAGACCGTCATCCAACTGCATCTATGCCTAAAAAGTCCACCTTCAGGTTATCATCCGAACCCCCTCCAGTATTAAGTTGCTAACAACAGACAATTGCATTAAGTATGGTGCGTAATGTAACTAGTGACTACATCCTTGAACATAGCACTAATGTTTTATCCCTAGTGGCAACAGCACAACACAACCTTAGAACTTTCATCCTTGTCCCGGTGTCAATGCAGGCATGAACCCACTATCGAGCATAAGTACTCCCTCTTGGAGTTACAAGCATCTACTTGGCCAGAGCATCTACTAGTAACGGAGAGCATGCAAGATCATAAATAACACATAGCATAACTTTGATAATCAACATAACAAGTATTCTCTATTCATCGGATCCCAACAAACGCAACATATAGAATTACAGATAGATGATCTTGATCATGTTAGGCAGCTCACAAGATCCGACAATGATAGCACAATGGGGAGAAGACAACCATCTAGCTACTGCTATGGACCCATAGTCCAGGGGTAGACTACTCACACATCACACCGGAGGCGACCATGGCGGCATAGAGTCCTCCGGGAGATGATTCCCCTCTCCGGCAGGGTGCCGGAGGCGATCTCCTGGATCCCCCGAGATGGGATCGGCGGCGGCGGCGTCTCTGGAAGGTTTTCCGTATCGTGGCTCTCGGTCGCGGGGGTTTCATCACGGAGACTTTTTATGGGCGGTAGGGCAGGTCAAGAGGCGGCACGGGGCCCCACACCACGGGGCGGGGGGGCAAGGGGGGGGGCCGCGCCGCCCTAGGGTGTGGCCCCTCCGTGGCCCCTCTTCGTCTCTCCTTCGGACTTCTGGAAGCTTCGTGAGAAAATAGGCCCCTGGGCTTTGATTTCGTCCAATTCCGAGAATATTTCCTTACTAGGATTTCTGAAACCAAAAACAATGACGGCAAGCGGCACTTCGGCATCTTGTTAATAGGTTAGTTCCGAGAAAATGCACGAATATGACATAAAGTGTGCATAAAACATGTAGATAACATCAATAATGTGGCATGGAACATAAGAAATTATCGATACGTCGGAGACGTATCAGCATCCCCAAGCTTAGTTCTGCTCGTCCGAGCGGGTAAAACGATAACACGAGATAATTTACGGAGTGACATGCCATCATAATCTTGATCATACTATTTGTAAAGCATATGTAGTGAATGCAGCGATCAAAACAATGTATATGACATGAGTAAACAAGTGAATCATATAGCAAAGACTTTTCATGAATAGCACTTCAAGACAAGCATCAATAAGTCTTGCATAAGAGTTAACTCATAAAGCAATAATTCAAAGTAAAGGCATTGAAGCAACACAAAAGAAGATTAAGTTTCAGCGGTTGCTTTCAACTTGTAACATGTATATCTCATGGATATTGTCAACATAGAGTAATATAATAGATGCAATAAGCAAATATGTAGGAATCAATGCACAGTTCACACAAGTGTTTGCTTCTTTAGGTGGAGAGAGATAGGTGAACTGACTCAACATTGAAAGTAAAAGAATAGTCCTCCATAGAGGAAAAGCATCGATTGCTATATTTGTGCTAGAGCTTTGATTTTGAAAACATGAAACAATTTTGTCAACGGTAGTAATAAAGCATATGCATCATGTAAATTATATCTTATAAGTTGCAAGCCTCATGCATAGTGTACTAATAGTGCCCGCACCTTGTCCTAATTAGCTTGGACTACCGGATCATCACAATGCATTGTTTTTACCAAGTGTCACAAAGGGGTACCTCTATGCCGCTGTACAAAGGTCTAAGGAGAAAGCTCGCATTGGATTTCTCGCTATTGATTATTCTTCAACTTAGACATCCATACCGGGACAACATAGACAACGAGATAATGGACTCCTCTTTTATGCATAAGCATATACCAACAATTAATAATTTTCTCATTTGAGATTTGAGGATTGTTGTCCAAAACTGAAACTTCCACCATGGAGCATGGCTTTAGTTAGCGGCCCAATGTTCTTCTCTAACATATGCATGCTTAACCATATGGTGGTAGATCTCTCTTACTTCAGACAAGACGGACATGCATAGCAACTCACATAAAATTCAACAATGAAAAGTTGATGGCGTCCCCAGTGAACATGGTTATCGCACAACAAGCAACTTAATAAGAGATAAAGTGCATAATTACATATTCAATACCACAATAGTTTTTAAGCTATTTGTCCCATGAGCTATATATTGCAAAGGTGAATGATGGAATTTTAAAGGTAGCACTCAAGCAATTTACTTTGGAATGGCGGAAAATACCATGTAGTAGGTAGGTATGGTGGACACAAATGGCATAGTGGTTGGCTCAAGTATTTGGATGCATGAGAAGTATTCCCTCTCGATACAAGGTTTAGGCTAGCAAGGCTTATTTGAAACAAACACAAGGATGAACCGGTGCAGCAAAACTCACATAAAAGACATATTGAAAACATTATAAGACTCTACACCGTCTTCCTTGTTGTTCAAACTCAAAACTAGAAATTATCTAGACCTTAGAGAAACCAAATATGCAAACCAAATTTTAGCATGCTCTATGTATTTCTTCATTAATGGGTGCAAAGCATATGATGCAAGAGCTTAATCATGAGCACAACAATTGCCAAGTATCACATTACCCAAGACATTAATAGCAATTACTACATGTATCATTTTCCAATTCCAACCATATAACAATTTAACGAAGGAGAAACTTCGCCATGAATACTATGAGTAGAAACCAAGGACATACTTGTCCATATGCTACAGCGGAGCGTGTCTCTCTCCCATAAAGTGAATGCTAGGATCCATTTTATTCAAACAACACAAAAAACAAAAACAAACCGACGCTCCAAGAAAAAGCACATAAGATGTGATGAAATAAAAATATAGTTTCAGGGGAGGAACCTGATAATGTTGTCGATGAAGAAGGGGATGCCTTGGGCATCCCCAAGCTTAGACGCTTGAGTCTTCTTGATATATGCAGGGGTGAACCACCGGGTGCATCCCCAAGCTTAGAGCTTTCACTCTCCTTGATCATGTTGCATCATACTCCTCTCTTGATCCTTGAAAACTTCCTCCACACCAAACTCGAAACAACTCATTAGAGGGTTAGTGCACAATATAAATTGACATATTCAGAGGTGACACAATCATTCTTAACACTTCTGGACATTGCATAATGCTACTGGACATTAATGGATCAAAGAAATTCATCCAACATAGCGAAAAAGGCAATGCGAAATAAAAGGCAGAATCTGTCAAAACAGAACAGTTCGTATTGACGAATTTTAAAATGGCACCAGACTTGCTCAAATGAAAATGCTCAAATTGAATGAAAGTTGCGTACATATCTGAGGATCATGCACGTAAATTGGCTTAATTTTCTGAGCTACCTACAGGGAGGTGGACTCAGATTCGTGACAGCAAAGAAATCTGGAACTGTGCAGTAATCCAAATCTAGTACTTACTTTTCTATCAACGGCTTAACTTGGCACAACAAAACACAAAACTAAGATAAGGAGAGGTTGCTACAGTAGTAAACAACTTCCAAGACACAAAATAAAAACAAAGTACTGTAGGTAAAAACATGGGTTGTCTCCCATAAGCGCTTTTCTTTAACGCCTTTCAGCTAGGCGCAGAAAGTGTGTATCAAGTATTATCAAGAGACGAAGTGTCAACATCATAATTTGTTCTCATAATGGAATCAAAAGGTACCTTCATTCTCTTTCTAGGGAAGTGTTCCATACCTTTCTTGAGAGGAAATTGATATTTTATATTACCTTCCTTCATATCAATAACAGCACCAACAGTTCGAAGAAAAGGTCTTCCCAATATAATGGGACAAGATGCATTGCATTCAATATCCAAGACAACAAAATCAACGGGAACAAGGTTATTGTTAACGGTAATGCGAACATTATCAACTTTACCCAAAGGTTTCTTTGTAGAATGATCAGCAAGATTAACATCCAAATAACAATTTTTCAGCGGTGGCAAGTCAAGCATATTATAAATTTTCTTAGGCATAACGAAATACTTGCACCAAGATCACATAAAGCATTACAATCAAAATCTTTAACATTCATCTTAATGATGGGCTCACAACAATCCTCTAGCTTTTTAGGAATAGAGGCTTCTAGCTATAGTTTCTCTTCTCTAGCTTTTATAAGAGCATTTGTAATATGATGTGTAAAAGCCAAATTTATAGCACTAGCATTAGGACTTTTAGCAAGTTTTTGCAAGAATTTTATAACTTCAGAGATGTGGCAATCATCAAAATTCAAACCATTATAATCTAAAGCAATGGGATCATCATCCCCAATGTTGGAAAAAATTTCAGCAGCTTTATCAAAGGCAGTTTCAGCAGTTTTAGCAGTTTCGAGCAGTTTTTTCGCTTTGCATTAGAAGTGGAAACATTGCTAACACCAATTCTTTTATTAGTATGAGTAGGAGGTGCAGCAACATGTGTAGCATTAGCATTACTAGTGGTGGTAATAGTCCAAACTTTAGCTATATTCTTTTCTTTAGCTAGTTTTTCATTTTCTTCTCTATCCCACCTAGCACGCAGTTCAGCCATTAATCTTATATTCTCATTAATTCTAACTTGAATGGCATTTGCTGTAGTAGTAATTTTATTATGATGATTCTCATTAGGCAAAACTTTTGATTTTAAAAGATCAACATCAGCAGCAAGACTATCGACTTTAGAAGCAAGTATATCAATTTTCCCAAGCTTTTCTTCAACAGATTTGTTAAAAGCAGTTTGTGTACTAATAAATTCTTTAAGCATGGCTTCAAGTCCAGGGGGTGAACTCCTATTATTGTTGTAAGAATTCCCATAAGAATTACCATAGCTGTTGCCATTATTATAAGGATATGGTCTATAGTTGTTACTAGAATTGTTAGGTAAGCGTTGTTGTTGAAATTATTATTTTTAATGAAGTTTACATCAACATGTTCTTCTTGTGCAACCAATGAAGCTAACGGAACATTATTAGGATCAATATTAGTCCTATCATTCACAAGCATAGACATAATAGCATCAATCTTATCACTCAAGGAAGAGGTTTCTTCGACAGAATTTACCTTCTTACCTTGTGGAGCTCTTTCCGTGTGCCATTCAGAGTAGTTGATCATCATATTATCAAGAAGCTTTGTTGCTTCACCAAGAGTGATGGACATAAAGGTACCTCCAGCAGCTGAATCCAATAAATTCCGCGAAGAAAAATTTAGTCCTGCATAGAAGGTTTGGATGATCATCCAAGTAGTCACCCATGGGTTGGGCAATTTTTAACCAAAGATTTCATTCTTTCCCAAGCTTGAGCAACATGTTCAGTATCTAATTGTTTAAAATTCATTATGCTACTCCTCAAAGATATAATTTTAGCAGGGGGATAATATCTACCAATAAAAGCATCCTTGCATTTAGTCCATGAATCAATACTATTCTTAGGCAGAGATAGCAACCAATCTTTAGCTCTTCCTCTTAATGAGAATGGGAACAATTTTAGTTTAATAATATCACCATCTACATCTTTATATTTTTGCATTTCACATAATTCAACAAAATTATTAAGATGGGCAGCAGCATCATCAGAACTAACACCAGAAAATTGCTCTCGCATAACAAGATTCAGTAAAGCAGGTTTAATTTCAAAGAATTCTGCTGTAGTAGCAGGTGGAGCAATAGGTGTGCATAAGAAATCATTATTATTTGTGGTTGTGAAGTCACACAACTTAGTGTTTTCAGCGTTGGCCATTTTAGCAACAGTAAATAAAGCAAACTAGATAAAGTAAATGCAAGTAAACTAATTTTTTTGTGTTTTAGATATAGCAAACAAGATAGCAAATAAAGTAAAACTAGCAACTAATTTTTTTGTATTTTGATTTAGTGCAGCAAACAAAGTAGTAAATAAAACTAAGCAAGACAAAAACAAAGTAAAGAGATTGAGAAGTGGAGACTCCCCTTGCAGCGTGTCTTGATCTCCCGAGCAACGGCGCCGAGAAATTTGCTTGATGCGTGTGGTTGGCACGTCCGTTGGGAACCCCAAGAGGAAGGTGTGATGCGCACAGCGGCAAGTTTCCCTCAGTAAGAAACCAAGGTTTAATCGGACCAGTAGGAGTCAAGAAGCACGTTGAAGGTTGATGGCGGCGGGATGTAGTGCGGCGCAACACCAGTGATTCCGGCGCCAACGTGGAACCTGCACAACACAACCAAAGTACTTTGCCCCAACGAAACAGTGAGGTTGTCAATCTCACCGGCTTGCTGTAACAAAGGATTAACCGTATTGTGTGGAAGATGATTGTTTGCAGAAAACAGTAGAACAAGTATTGCAAGATTGTATTTCGGTAAAGAGAATTGGACCGGGGTCCACAGTTCACTAGAGGTGTCTCTCCCATAAGACGAACAACATGTTGGGTGAACAAATTACAGTTGGGCAATTGACAAATAAAGAGAGCATGACCATGCACATACATATCATGATGAGTATAGTGAGATTTAATTGGGCATTACGACAAAGTACATAGACCGTCATCCAACTGCATCTATGCCTAAAAAGTCCACCTTCAGGTTATCATCCGAACCCCCTCCAGTATTAAGTTGCTAACAACAGACAATTGCATTTAGTATGGTGCGTAATGTAACTAGTGACTACATCCTTGAACATAGCACTAATGTTTTATCCCTAGTGGCAACAGCACAACACAACCTTAGAACTTTTCATCCTTTGTCCCGGTGTCAATGCGAGCATGAACCCACTATCGAGCATAAGTACTCCCTCTTGGAGTTACAAGCATCTACTTGGCCAGAGCATCTACTAGTAACGGAGAGCATGCAAGATCATAAACAACACATAGCATAACTTTGATAATCAACATAACAAGTATTCTCTATTCATCGGATCCCAACAAACGCAACATATAGAATTACAGATAGATGATCTTGATCATGTTAGGCAGCTCACAAGATCCGACAATGATAGCACAATGGGGAGAAGACAACCATCTAGCTACTGCTATGGACCCATAGTCCAGGGGTAGACTACTCACACATCACACCGGAGGCGACCATGGCGGCGTAGAGTCCTCCGGGAGATGATTCCCCTCTCCGGCAGGGTGCCGGAGGCGATCTCCTGGATCCCCCGAGATGGGATCGGCGGCGTCTCTGGAAGGTTTTCCGTATCGTGGCTCTCGGTACTGGGGGTTTCATCACGGAGACTTTTTATAGGCGGAAGGGCAGGTCAAGAGGCGGCACGGGGGCCCCACACCACAGGGCCGCGCGGCCAAGGGGGGGGGGCGCCGCCCTAGGGTGTGGCCCCTCCGTGGCCCCTCTTCGTCTCTCCTTCGGACTTCTGGAAGCTTCGTGAGAAAATAGGCCCCTGGGCTTTGATTTCGTCCAATTCCGAGAATATTTCCTTACTAGGATTTCTGAAACCAAAAACAGCAAAATGACAAGCGGCACTTCGGCATCTTGTTAATAGGTTAGTTCCAGAAAATGCACGAATATGACATAAAGTGTGCATAAAACATGTAGATAACATCAATAATGTGGCATGGAACATAAGAAATTATCGATACGTCGGAGACGTATCAGTGGTCTCTTATGAACCATTCATATGCGTGCAAGCTAATTAGACGACATTCCACCGAGAGGGCCCAGAGTATATTTATCCGTCATCGGGATGGACAAATCCCACTATTGATCCATATGCCTCAACTCATACTTTCCGGATACTTAATCCCACCTTTATAACCACCCATTTACGCAGTGGCGTTTGATGTAATCAAAGTACCCTTCCGGTATAAGTGATTTACATGATCTCATGGTCGAAAGGACTAGGTAACTATGTATCGAAAGCTTATAGCAAATAACTTAATGACGTGATCTTATGCTACGCTTAATTGGGTGTGTCCATTACATCATTCACATAATGACATAACCTTGTTATTAATAACATCCAATGTTCATGATCATGAAACTATGATCATCTATTAATCAACAAGCTAGTTATACAAGAGGCTTACTAGGGACTCTTGTTGTTTACATAACACACATGTATCAATGTTTCTGTTAATACAATTATAGCATGGTATGTAAACATTATCATAAACACAAAGATATATTATAATAACCATTTATTATTGCCTCTTGGGCATATCTCCAACATATAATGTTATACCTTTGGTATTGGCATCAAGATCGTCGATTTGAAGAGAAGAATATTATATGATCAAGATCTTGAGAGTGTGATTTCAAGAGAATAATTCAAGATATGGCTATAAGACGGTGTCATGATAGTATCATGAGTTGAGCTATGGTTAACTAAGCTTTAGAGCATTCAATCAAATGAAGAGTGCCTTATGTACCTTGAGATATTATGATAGAGCATGAAGAGATACAAGGTTGACCAAGACTAAGAGCGGAGATAGAATTCAAGATTGGTAAACACATGAAGCATAAAGAATGGACCACATTGGATCATGTGATCTTGTGGTATGGTAAGCCTTGTCAATTATGGTTGATGAGCTAACCCACTATATATGTGCATTTGTGTTGTCTATGTGTGTTAGGTATGTTGGCATGGGCATGCATCAAGGGTATGATCTCATATAGCCCATGAGAGGATGGCATCAAGCTTGGATGTCATCAAGGTTGAGAAGGGCAAGTTCAAGATGATCATATTGAAGAAATCATGCTTGAATCTTGCTGTCCATTTGGTGATAATGGACATGTGAATATATGCTTCAATGGAGCTATCCCATAATGGTGTATGGGGAAGCAATTGCGTGTCTTCACAAAGAACCAACGATCAAGTGAGGCACTCTGGCTTGAGTGGAGATTGAAGCGCCATCGTCAAGATCAAGCGCGATGCACGAGGCAAAGGTATGGCCTTGCTAGGTTTTCCTTCATCTCAAGGTGGTTGTTGGGAGACTGGGTTTTAGGATAGATAACCGCACTATCAAGAGGAGCTTTCGGTTGAGTAACTTGATCGCATGATCTTAAGGAGCTCAATCCTTTGCATACTTTGCATCCCTATTCTTGTTTCTTCATGGTGTTTCTTTGTGTGAGGTCCTTGAGCTTGTTGCTAGCTTTTCAACAAGCCCAAGTTCATCGAAAACGAAATCCGTATTTTGTTATCGAGTGTGTACGTCTTTACCATTTCTTGACATTGGGAGGCTCCCTCTCTAAAATCATCTAAAAAAATCTGTGAGGAGTCTCAATATCCGTTGTTATCTTTCCAACAAAACTGGTTTCATCTCAAACGGAGTTCGGAGAAAAGTGATCATTTGAGCGTAGTCGGGCAACTCGACATAGAGCCCGGTAGGACCGGACGCTGCTGTCGGATAACCTGGAACATAGCCCGACATACCGTGTACTGCTTCCAGGTGGCCCGGTCTCCAGCTCAGCCCTACCGAGTCCTATGACGGGTGGCCCAATTATGTTCTCAAACGAATAGTTTTCTCCTTAGTCTATATATATATGCCTTCTTCCACCTTGAGGAGATAAGATCAACCATTCTATTTGACCTGTCTCTCCTGCTTCACTGTTGAACCTCAAAAGCTTGCTACCTCTCCATCCCTCTCATGATTCTTGCATATTCTTGAGAGATTTGAAAGAGGAGATCTAGATCTACAACTCCACCAATCCATTCTCCTCTTTGTGAGGGGAACTCTTGGGATCTAGATCTTGGAGTCATTTGTTGATTTCCACCATTGTTCTCCCTCTCTAGTTTTTCCATAGCATTTGTTGCTTTGGTAGAATTGGAGTGTGAAGGATTTGACCACCTTTGGTGTTCTTGCTTTTGCATCCTTGCATAAGTGTTGAGCTCTCCATTACGATTAGTTCGAGTGAGAGACCATGAGCTTGTTACTATTGGAGGGGTTACCTCCTAGTTGGCTTGGCGGTTGGTGCTTCGGTTACCTCTTCGTGGAAGTTTGTGAAGAGGCCCGGGCTTCTCCTTTGTGGAGCTTGTGAAGTGGTTTTGGAGTTTGCCATCTCCGGAGTGAAGAAAAAGCTACCCATCAGGGAAAGGCCTTTATCCTTCGTCGTATTGCCTTGGAGAAGAAGGTGAGCCTTCGTGTCGTTCGGGAGACCTTCGTGGTAGCCCGCATCTCTCCAGCGTGATGTACCTCATCTTGTGTGGGGGAACACGGGAATACATCTTCGTCTCCGCGTGCCTAGGTTATCTCTATACCCGAGCTTACTTTTCTTGTGATATCCATCGTTGTAGAAGTACATATATTTTGCTATCACTTATGTTCTTATATCTCGTGCCTATCTTGCTTAATTAGCTTGAGTTGTTGTTGTTGCACTTAGTTGAGCCTAGCATATTTAGGTTTTCTGCTTGTAAACTAAACGTTAGTTTAATTCCGCATTCTTACAAGCCAAATCCGTAATAGTTTTTAGAATGCCTATTCACCTCCCTCTAGGCGACATCTCGTCCTTTCAGTGATGCTTTTGCCTATACAATCATGCATGCTTATGTTGCTTAGCTTGTGTTTTTGAAATTTATTTGCCATTTTTTGTTCCTTAGGTTTCATATGTCCTGTATGTGTACAAATACAAGTGGTACATGGTGTACCACCGTAAATTTCTAGGAGTCTACCGTACATGGAAGGAACCCTCAAGTGACCGGTTACGGGAACAGCCTCCACAAAGGGTATAAGACTAGAGAAGTGGCAAAACAAGATTACTCCCAATTCTCACCTCAACAATTTGGCTACTATGTTCCTCCCAATATCGCTTTTCACGGAGCTTCCAAGATCATAGGTTATGGCGAAGACAGTAGCCTCAAGGACTTCATCAGCATATGCCTGGTGATCTGGATTTTGTATTTATTGTGGTCACCAAGTAAACGTGCAAGGTGACCATATCAAGCTTTATGCGTGCTACCAAGTGCAGTGCGTTGCATCAACCTAGCCCAAATGTCTGAATTGTGGCCAACCAAGAAAAATGGGCTATAATGGTGCCCGCATGTTGCATATGACATTGTTGGGAACCAAACGAAGTGCATAAACAAGTCCAAACCATGTTTTACCTCATGCAACATCTACAGGGCCAAATGCCAAAACATGCAAAAATCCATGCGAGCAATCAATCACGCCCTTTCTCTCCTTTTGCTTGGTCCTCGTCGCGTGAGAATTGGCAAACCAAAAACACATACATGGCGTTTTTCTGGACAACTCTGACCTCTGGCTTGCAAAACTATTTAAATATTTGACTATGAGTTTGGTGCTAACCAGGATGGAGGTAACATTTTGCAGGTCAAGGCCAATAAAACTTAGCATGGAAGCACTCCTAGGATTTTGGCGCCATTTCACTTTGGCATCGACTGGCTATGGTGTTGCCTGTCCTTGACGCTGGACTGCTTCAATGTTGCTTTTCCTTGATTCTGACATTGCAAACAACATGAACCACACCATATCTAGCCGCTAGGCCCCGTTGGCAAGAAAACATACCAACAAAACATGAGGTCTGGTCCTCGATCATCTTAGCATCTGTAAAACTTTTGGTTTGACACTCTTCCTTCGACATGACATGTTTTAACAATAACATTAATGTGCTACGATGTTATGTGGTCTTTTTCTAGGTTTGCGGAAAGAAATGTTGTAGAGGTTCACTATGAGATCAATAGCCATGCATACAACAAGGGGTACTATCTAGCGGATGGTACCTATGTTGCATGGTCTGCATTTACGAAGACAATCTGCAACCCTCAAGAAGAGAAATATCAGAGGTTTGCGAAAGAACAACGACTTGTAGGAAGATGTGGAGCGGGCATTTGGTGTACTCTAATCTCAGTGGGCTATTTTTAGGCACCCTGCTAGAACATGGATCCATGAGACCTTGTTGGGGGTTAAGACTACTTCTGGGATCATGGATAACATGATCCTTGATGGACCTGTTGATCGCCAAAACCCACCGGCGGGCAGCGGCCTGTCAACACGGTAGAGCCGGGAAGAGCCTAGAGCTGCGGCTGGCTGAGACCCCTCCGAGCGACGGCCCGCAATGCTCTTCTGGTCACACGCGGCGATGCGAAGTGCAAGGGCGTGCCACCTGACCTATACCTGGTCAGGAAGGTGATGGGGATGCCTCGCTTAGTTCCTGCATGGCATACACGTAAACATTAAATCAGAGCCTCGATCGGCTCTCAGGCTATCCTGTGAATCGGCTCAAAGAGCCGATCCACCCATGATCCGTACGGGGTGCACGAATACTTGGTGAGCCTGCTTGATCAAGATAAAGCTAATGAGATCTACGACGATTTAGGGTTTTCACCGCATAATCGGATCATCCTACTCCAGGTTGGGCCTCGCGGCCACGCACGGTGCTCGTAAGCCGATCCTAAACAAGGCCACACAACCAACGTGACGTTGATCATCGGAACATCCTGTTTAGGACTTGCGAACGCCACCCTACGTGCCGCTGGATCCTCCCCCCCTTCGTAAGGCCTAACTATTGCAGATATTAAACTAATCCTTGCGGAGCAAGGAGCAATCGTAACGGATCAGATCTACTAGATGATGAACAAGCAGGGTGCCGCCCCCACGCCTGAGATAGGCGTGAGGGCGGCTAGACATGCGAGGGTTGCACTACGTAAGCATGTTTATACGAAGAGCTATGCTAACCCTAACACATCTACGATAACTACGTTGCCCGCCATCAAAGACGCTTCAGTACGGGCAACGCATGAACAACGTGGGGCTTGTGCTGCCTAGATCGCAAGATGCGATCTAGGCAGCATGTCGCTTACCTGATTGAAACCCTCGAGACGAAGGAGTTGGCGATGCACCGAGATTGGTTTGTTTTGGGGTGAACGTTGTGTTGTTGTTTATTCCATAAACCCTAGATACATATTTATAGTCCAGCGGACTTTCTAACGTGGGAATATCCCACCGTGCGCGATACAAATTCTAAACCTTGATCTAAGATATGACCTACTATAATTAAAGATACACGGGCAAACTAGCCCAAATTCTCCGTGCAAGGCCGCTTCAGAGATCTTCCACGTGTAGTCCTCTAAGCCCATCTCTCTTATGGCCCACCTCTGGATTTGTCCAAAATCTGGTGATAACACATGCCCCCCTGGTTTTGGAAATAATTTTTCCAAAATCATTATATTTTCCTTTCGAAGGGTCATGTCGTGGCAGGACAGAGCCATTTGCAGCTTCCGTCATCATTATACCCTGTCCTTTCAGCTTCTCTGCAAAATTTGACAGCTCTGACATTACCCCTTCGGAAACTGTGATGGCAGTAATTCCCACCAGGTTTCTCATTATTTAACCGTGCCGACTAAATAGTCATCTTTATCCTCTTCCTCTGTTCCAGCCATCGGCACTCCAAAAACAACCCTTCTGCGCACCATGTCCTCTTCTTCCTCTGCCTCGTCGGGACTTTCCTTCGAGTCTTCTTCTCCCGAGCCGATGCCAGCACCGAGCCCACAAGAAGTTTGTGCGGCCAACATCCGTCGCGCCATTGAGGCCGGGGAGGAGTCAGACCATGACTTCTCCATCTGGTCCGAGGACGACCAATCCTCGACGGACGGGGAGAGCGACCTCCGCTTCCTCACCAACGGGGAATCGGAAGAGGAGAGCGATGACGATCGCTTCTCCTGGGATGACTTTACCTCCCCCGAGGTGAAGGAGGAGGGAGAGGAAGAGGAGGACGACGACGACAGCCTCTCCGTCGCGCCGCCAGCCAAGCGCCATTGCCCCTGGCCAGGGAATCTCAGTGATTATGATAGCGACGGCGATGACGACGACGTGGAGGACGAGGACAACGAAGGTCCTGCCGGCGGCCGCTACAGCAGCGGCGACGAGCTCGCCGGGAGCAGCGCTGACAGCGGCCCGGCAGCGCTGACGACGAGGGCAGTGACGGCCCGTAGAATAGGACCTCTAGAATAGGATCAGCAACAGTAGACGGGGCAATGTATCCCCTTAGTACTCCCTTTTGAGAGCAATCAGCTCTTCTATGTAAGAAATCTGGTTTATCGTTGAAGAACTCTTCCCCAATCTTAATTCTGCCGATTTCTTCTGAGTTTGATTGAGCCGATTCTCTCTTCTGCTGACCCCACCGATCATCACTTAGCCAATGGCCAACAAGCCGATGACAACGCACCGGTAACTTAATGCCCCATCCCTTTGAGTTCTGGCGGACAACTAGGCAAATCGATGTTCTCACGAGGGAACCAGAATTACTGCCGAAAACGACTTGATCCCGAAGTCGATACCATTGTGTTTTCAGCCTGATGAAATCTCAATCGGCTTCTTAAGAACGGCAAATTCTGCGCCATCAGTTGCCCCCCGAGCCTTTATCAAGGCGAGCATATCAGTGGACTAACCAAATGTGTCGCCATCGGTTTCCAAGTCATGACGCGGAACCAGCCGATTTCAGCAAAATCGGCTCTCCAGAGCAGAGAACCTTCAGGGTGAGCTGCCCCCCGAGCTTCTTCAGTCCACTTTCGCGCTTTGCAAGTCAGATCGGCTCCTCCCCTGTGGTGGATCTGATGCAACCCATCCTTAACCTGATCTGCACATTGCTCGCAAAGAGGAAACCAGAGGTTCTTGAAGAGAAAATCGAAGTTATCAAGTCACTCAATTGAGGAGCTCTTCCATTAGAGTCTCTTTTCGTGACTCACTTCCTGCTCCGTTGACCCTTCCTGCTCATAACAGCTGTAGCTGTACCTCTTGAGTCGATGGCCACGTATCTGCATCGGCTAAACTTTGGTGTTATTTTTTTTTGTTTGGCCGATTTTTCTTAATCGGCCCCCAATGTTCCACCGCACGCATGTCTGCACATGTTTATCCGCACATGTTCATCTGACTATATGCCCCCCGAGCCGAATCTGCCAAATGATTGCAGATATCGGCTTTCTTGGTAAGCCAGGGCACTGCACTTGCACGTCGTCTTCGCAAAGATTCATGCTGACTTCCATCTGCCGACGTGGCCGCTGCCCAGTAGATCGTTGCTGGCCATAAACAGAATATGTGCAGAAGATAATTTTGGCCGATTGCGGGAATCGGCCTCCACATTGCTTGCTCGATGAAGGTTTTGTAATGTTCCTCCATAAAATTTTTGGGGCCGATCACAAGGATCAGCCTCGCACGGTTTGCTCATTGGTTTAATCTTGCTACTCGGTTAGGCTGGATAAAACCAACCCAACCTCTGACTTGATGCGCCTGCTGTCATCCACCTTGAGTGCATCGTATAATCGTGGAGCACTAAGCTCTGTCGGCAAGACGAGCACCATGTTTGTGCCAGCCGATGCTTCATCATCGGCTTTCTTTTGCTTGGGACGCCACTCCATTCTCCGTGGACGACCCTCTTCATTCAGGGCTCGCTGAACCTTTGCAGCCAGATCAGGCCGTGCCTTCCTTAGCGTATGCAAGTATAACCTTTCGGCTTCCTCCAGGCCGCGCAACCGCTGAACCCTGCGTTTACGTGAACGGCTGAGTCCGTCAGTGGCACCACCTTGGACGGTGGTACTGTCTTCTTCTTCTTCTAGTCCCTCGTCTTCGAATCCTCAAGATCTGCCCAACGAGGTGACTCAGCGCGTTTGCTTGGTGGTGGGAGAGGCCCTAAGCGCTCAAACACGGACACGTTGGCTGCCTCCTTCTTCTTCTTGTTGCATTACGGGCAATTGCCGATTGTGGGCAATCGGCTCATTCCTGAATCCCAGCGATTGTACGAAGAAAGGGCAATCCCGGTGTCGGCGTTGTCATCTTGCTCCCTTGGCCTGTCCGCGGCACGGCGCTCGTGCTCCTCCTCATCGCGATCCTGCCGACGATGTCTTCGGCTTCTCTAGCCGGACGATCTCCTTCATCATCATAGTTGGACCGTCGGCGTTGGTCATGCGACTCACATATTTGTTGAGGAGGTGATCGAGAGAGGTCGCTGATATCTTATGTTCTTCACTTCTCCCTCGTGACGTAGCGCTTGCCATCATGATGGAGCCGATCGCGTGGAGCGGCCTCTTCAGTGTCCTTGCTATGAGAGCAGCTGCCCTCATCTCCATCTTTGCCGAGTGGTTCCCGTGCCCCACCATGTTGATGCTTGAACGTGGGACCTGGCTGGCAGCCCTCGGGGTAGATGACTTCTACCATATTAACGGCGGGGAAGGGCTGGGTGTCTACCTTCATGGCGTATTGGTTGAAAATTAAACGCCCCTTCTCTATCGCCGCTTGGATGTGCCGACGCCACACCTGCGGTCGTTGGTGGCATGGGAAAGCGAGTTGTGGAATTTGCGATGCGGCTTTCCGTTTAGCTCTTGCGCCGTAGGGAACTTGAGACCTTCGGGAATCGTCAACTGTTTCTCCTTAAGCAGGAGGTCGAAGATTTGTTCGATCTTGGTCACGTCAAAATCAAATCCCCTGGCGGCCCTGGTGGCTTTACCCATTTGCGGGATACGGGAGTTCCTCCCCGAGTCCACTCAGCCACTGCTATTTCTTGGTCTCCCGCAGGCACTTCACCTTCCTCTGTATCGACCATGACTACTGCACGCTTGAACTTGTCTTGGTACAGGTCTGGGTGGCGCTGTTCATATGCTGATAGTTTCTGAACCATGTGCGCCAGCGAGGATAATCTGCTTGGGAGGCCATGTCCTTGAGCTGTGTTGCAAGGCCAACTACGCCAATTCGGCTGCTTCCTTTTCGGTTATGCGAACCGAATAACATCGGTTCCTAAGATTCTGAAGCGCTGGATGTACTCTGTCACCGTTTCTCCGCGCTTCTGACGTAGTTGTGCTAGATCGGCAATGCTAGACTCGGAAGCTTCTGAATGGTATTGCGTATGGAACTGTTCTTCCAATTGCTTCCAAGACTGGATGGAGTTTGCTGGCAAAGAGGTATACCATCCAAAAGCCGATCCTGTGAGGGACTGTGAAAAGAGCCTCACGCGTAGCTGATCCGACACCGAAGCCGGTCCTAGTTGCGCCAAATATCGGCCGATGTGCTCGATGGAGCTGGAGCCATCCGATCCACTGAATTTGGAGAAGTCAGGGAGCCGATATTTAGGTGGCAGCGGGATCATCTCGTACTCGTCGGGGTACGGCTTGGAATAGCCGATTGCCCTCCTTTTCGGCATAATGCCGAACTGGTCTCTCAGTATGGTACTGATCTGATCCACCGTGCTGGCTGCAGGAGATGCATTCTGAAGATTCGCCGGGGTGGCGTACTTAGCCAGCCATGTTTGCTTTTCCAGCTACGAGCCAAGCTGCAGGAGCTGGGCTCGGAGTTTCGTCGGGGTGGCGCACTTAGTTAGCCACGTACGCTTCTCAAGCTACGTTGCGACATTCCTCTGTTTGCGCCGGAGTCCCCGATGTTGTGGCCTGGTTTGAGAGTGGCCAGTTGCCACAATCTGGCACATACGTGCACGCGTATCCTTGAGGGATCTCCTTGGGCGCCTCAGCCAAGAACTGGTAGTCACTAGGGTCACCACCGATCTTGTAGACGACGAATGCCGGTGTAGCCGGCACTTCAGCTGGTGCTACCAACGCATATGGTAGCGGTGGACGGGACTGGAGTGGCAACTCTCCTTGGTGCGTCCCGAGAGCTGGTCCTGACGGCGAGTACTGGTGGCTCATGATCTCCTGGATCACGCGCAGAGCGAGACGCTCCAACACGTTGACCAAGTTTTCAGAGTGGCGGTGTAGCGAGTGAGCCACCAAGTAGTTGATCTCCTGCCGAAGGGCCACAGTGCGTTCCTCCGACGGGCAGAGATCTATCCCATCGACTGCACCTTGTGGTGAGAACCCCTTCCATCTGATGCCATGGGTACGGGTTCTCTGAAAAGAGCCGATGAGGTCGGCTTCGAGGGTGGCCTTGATCTCGTCATGTTTCTTCTTGAGCTCAGCAGGCAGCTCCTCGTAGGTGACTGGCGTGCCGTCCGCCGCCATCTCAGATGTAGATGGCGATGTGGATGATGTAGATGATTGTCCCACCGGCGTGCCGTAATGTGTTGATCGCCAAAACCCACCGGCGGGCAGCGGCCTGTCAACACGGTAGAGCCGGAAGAGCCTAGAGCTGCGGCTGGCCGAGACCCCTCGAGCGACGGCCCGCAATGCTCTTCTGGTCACACGCGGCGATGCGAAGTGCAAGGGCGTGCCACCTGACCTATACCTGGTCGGGAAGGTGATGGGGATGCCTCGCTTAGTTCCCGCATGGCATACACGTAAACATTAAATCGAGCCTCGATCGGCTCTCGGGCTATCTCTGTGAATCGGCTCAAAGAGCCGATCCACCCATGATCCGTACGGGGTGCACGAATACTTGGTGAGCCTGCTTGATCAAGATAAAGCTAATGAGATCTACGACGATTTAGGGTTTTCACCGCATAATCGGATCATCCTACTCCAGGTTGGGCCTCGCGGCCACGCACGGTGCTCGTAAGCCGATCCTAAACAAGGCCACACAACCAACGTGACGTTGATCATCGGAACATCCTGTTTAGGACTTGCGAACGCCACCCTACGTGCCGCTGGATCCTCCCCCCCTTCGTAAGGCCTAACTATTGCAGATATTAAACTAATCCTTGCGGAGCAAGGAGCAATCGTAACGGATCAGATCTACTAGATGATGAACAAGCAGGGTGCCGCCCCCACGCCTGAGATAGGCGTGAGGGCGGCTAGACATGCGAGGGTTGCACTACGTAAGCATGTTTATACGAAGAGCTATGCTAACCCTAACACATCTACGATAACTACGTTGCCCGCCATCAAAGACGCTTCAGTACGGGCAACGCATGAACAACGTGGGGCTTGTGCTGCCTAGATCGCAAGATGCGATCTAGGCAGCATGTCGCTTACCTGATTGAAACCCTCGAGACGAAGGAGTTGGCGATGCGCCGAGATTGGTTTGTTTTGGGGTGAACGTTGTGTTGTTGTTTATTCCATAAACCCTAGATACATATTTATAGTCCAGCGGACTTTCTAACGTGGGAATATCCCACCGTGCGCGATACAAATTCTAAACCTTGATCTAAGATATGACCTACTATAATTAAAGATACACGGGCAAACTAGCCCAAATTCTCCGTGCAAGGCCGCTTCAGAGATCTTCCACGTGTAGTCCTCTAAGCCCATCTCTCTTATGGCCCACCTCTGGATTTGTCCAAAATCTGGTGATAACAGGACCTCATGATAGCTTATTTGACCAAGCATGGTAATTTTAAGTTGAATTATTTGAATGATTCCTCCATGTGCATCGTAATCAAATTTAAGTGGATTTGGTTGAACATATCCAGGTCACGCGGGAAACAACTATTCATCTCCTCTCATTTTATTTGATTTTATTTGCTTGTGAACTATCTTGTTTCATTTAGTGTGAACTATTTAAATTTATTTGATTTTAACTGTATTATTGTATTATGCTTAGAATGGTCAAAACAGATGAACCATGGCAATATGCAGTGGTGAAAAAATGAGGTGCTATGTTGGGTGCAGCATGCCCTACATGGACCAGAGGAGGACACAAGCATTTGCTATCTCCACACACGCGCACGTGCCACACCCTAGTGGTTTAGGGCATATCCAGCTGCCCGACCCATTTCAAGCACCAAAGATATCATTTTTAATCCGTTGGGTTGGACGCGGACAAAATTATTGGCCACATATTCTCCCTTGTTCGTTTGTGTCGGGGGCAGACCAAGCAGGCTGACGCATTTTGGTCTTCGCTAGCCATTTTGATTTATTTTTTCCCATTTCACCAAATATACCAATATATGAACGAAATAGGCCACAAAAACTTAATTTAGTGCTAATAAATTGCCACTAATTAGGAAATCACTTGGTTTTACACACAATAGTACCAAATGAAAGTGCAAAAGGGCACAATATTCATTGGGACTAGACAATTTAAAGATAGAGCTGTGTACTCACACATTGCATTAGTGGATGATGGTTGCTTCTTGTCGAACTAAGCATGATTTACTGGGTCCATGAGGCTCAAGTTGACGAATATGATCCGGTTCTCCTCGCCGAGCAATTAGGCCTTGGCCTCGACGGCTTGGATTTCAAGAGCTCTCTTTGTGGGGTCCATGAAGCTAGCGCATGTGGCCTCTTTCTCCCGACGCCGCTTCTCATCCATGTTGTGATTTGCCTCCTCCCTCTCCGCCATCAACCCCTTCAAGGTCTCACTCAATGCAAGTGCAGAAGCATCTCCCTTCAAATCGTCCTTGGTGGCCTTTGGCCAAGATGGAACGTCACCATTGTTTGGATCTTCTTCTTCGAGATCAATGACCGCAAATTTTGAATGGAGCTAGCTGTGTACACTCATGGAAATCTTGGGTAACCTTCCTCTAATATTATTTTCCTTTGCGCTTGGCATCACAAATTGCATCTTAGCTAATTTCCACACAATCCTTGGCCGTGTTGGCATTTCTTTTTTATTAAGTGCCAATGCCGGTGTTAGCATAATCCATGGTTGCATCACTTTCATCGCCAACATCATCTAACATGTCGGTGACATCATCGATGTGGTTTTCATCTTGCCCAAACAATGGTTCCCCATCAATATCGAAACCCTTGCCTTGTGTCTGGTCCCAAGGCCATCCTACATATGGTCGCTTGCATTGATCAGCTCGTACATGCATGGCTCATTGTCCTCGGCATAGTATGCCTACGCATAATTGGCATCAAGACATCCTCAAATGGAAATGAACGAAGGACATAGTGGTTTCGAGCATACCTAGTCGGCCAACATCGGGAGTGGCACTGCCTCAAACAGCTCGCGAATAGGTGGTGATGGTGTCCTCCATGATGGTGGCGGCAACGGTAGGTTAATTAGGGCTTTGAAATAAGCGACCATAAAAGTTGAAGCGTGAGTGGCGCAAGAGAGAGTGGCTTTGTGTACCATTGACCGACGTGGTTTGGAAATAAAAGAGGGGGCGGGCGGGAATGAGTTAGTGCAGACACCTTGGTATGTTTGCGTGAGGCTCATCTTCCCTCTCTTGTGTCCGCACGCGGAAGCTCTCAGTGGTGGGTATCAACTAAGAGCTTCTCCACTTTCCATCCCCATACGACGTCTGGTGCAGCCCATACAGGGACCGTATGGGGGGCGCCGACGAAAAATTAGAAATGAGGACATGCCGGTGCCCAGCCGTGCACCCACACGACGCCCCCAATACAGTTTCATATATATTTTAAATTTAAATGTTAAATAAACTGTGATAATTTATTACAACTTAAAATCTTAAATAAATGTTGGAGATAATTCAACAAGTTCAACATAGCACACAAATAATTCAACTAGTTGCCGCCTTTGATAGTCCACAAATGCTCCACCAGATCATCTTGCTGTTGGTGATGAGTGTTGGAGTCTCGGACTTCTTGATGTCTGGCGAGAAAAGCAGCAAATGCGGGAGGCAAACTGTGATCAACATATCCAAGAGGACCCATCCGTTCATATGGTTCAGTGTCAAACACTGGAAATTCCCCCTCGCTCTCGATGATCATGTTGTGTCATGAACTCCCACATCTGCTCCTTGGACCATGTAAGAGCAGGATATCGGAAAATGGCAAAGCGAGCTTGTAGCACACCAAATGCCCTCTCCACATCCTTTCTGGCAGCCTCCTGCATTTGAGCAAATAAAGCTTTCTTCCCTCTAGGTACATGGTTCGAGATTGTCTTCATAAATATTGACCATCTTGGATAGATGCCATCTGCAAGATAGTAGCCCCTGTTAGACTAGTGGCCATCGATCTCAAACTGCACCGGAGGGGCATTGCCTTCGACAAGCTTCTAGAACACATCAGAGCACTGCAACACATTGATATCATTGTGTGATCCTGCCATGCCGAAGAACGCGTGCCAAATCCACAGGTCCTGGTCAGCCACTGCCTCAAGCACCACACTACAAGCACCCTTGTGTCCCTTATACATGCCCTGGTGTGCAAATGGACATTTCTTCCATGCTCAGTGCATACAGTCGATGTTGCCAAGCATCCCAGGAAAACCTCTCTCTGCATTTTATGCCAATATCCGAGCTGTGTCTGTCGGATTGGTTGTCCGCAGATAGGTCTCTCCAAACACCGCCACAATTGCCCTGCAGAATCTGTACATCGAATCAATGGTCGTGGACTCTGCCATGCGCAGATAGTCATCCAGTGTATCATCTGCAATTTCATAGGCAAGCATCCGAAGAGCCATTGTGCATTTCTAAATAGTCAAGAAACCAAGCTCACCGACGACGTCTCTCTTCAACTTCAAGTAGTCGTTCTCCCTCGAATTCTCGACTATCTTCAGAAAGAGTTTCCTACTCATCCGGAAACGATAGCGAAATACGGTGTCGCCGTGCAATGGATTGTCGGCGAAGTAGTCGGCGTAGAGCATACAATATCATTCCATCCTCTGCCTAGGCTTTCTCTTGCGGCGGCCCGGCACGGAACCATCAATGACCGGCATGTCCTTCTCGGCGATCATGTCCAAGAGGAAGACGAGGATCGCCAGATGCTCGTCGTCTCCACCGGCGTCCCTGGTCGCACTTGTCGAGCTCCTCGTCCATGAACGCGAGCATGATGTCCTCGTCGTCCGAGTCCATCGCCTTGGCAAATGGCCGAACACCTCACGTGCAGGATGGGAGCGTGGTGGAGACGGAGGTAGCGGCGGTGGCGGGAGCTGGTGAACGGTTACGGTGGGAAGGGTCGGCGAGGTGGTGTTGGTTTGCGGCGGAGCGTACGCGGTGGAGGAGTGGGTACTACCGGCGGCAATGTTCGGTCGCGGCGAGGGGTGGTTGCGGGCGAGAAGGGGGAAAACGCTTGGGTGTTTTTGGCTCTGGTCGCTGACAGGGCTGGTCCGCGACGTTTTCTCGCCCCGCTGGCGCTCCCGCTAGCCCTCCTTAGATTGGGTTCAGCCTGGGGCGTTGGGTGAAGAGTTGGGCCGCGTCGGAGGAAAAACAAATTTGGAGACCCGCGGTTGGATGCATATTTTTGTGCTGGCGCCTCCAAAATGGCTATTGGGAGACTTTGAGCGCTAGTGGATATGCTCTAATCTACCCTTTCCCGGGAGACAAGGCCCTGTGATAGTCGCAAACACTTTCTCCCTTACACGTCCAAACCTTGCGAGGGAACGATGCACATGGCTTTGTGGTGTTTGGAAAACCGGCAGCACGGATCTAGGTCATATGGTTTGATAAAAATGGGAAAATGGCTATGTTTTTTTTTATAATGGGCGATTTATTACTTATAAAAAGTAATTACACCCGATCTCTAGATAGCTAAGATGCACACAGCTGTTTAAAAAGTCTCAAAAGTCTGGAGTGCTAAAAAATGCGAATTACATATCAGACATGAGCAAATGTAAAACGTCTAAGACGAACGCGGAGGTCCAATCCGTAGATTATGCTGCCACCCATGTAGGGAATAAGTATCCCTCGCCGTGTCCTCCAACCGTGTATAGACCTCCATAAACAGGTCGCGGTTCTCTACCTTTTGCAGCGCAGTCCACGAACGGAGAGTAGCGGTACATCTGTAGATAACCTGCAAGAGAGAACGATTCTTGTCATTAATTTTTTTTCATTTCTACACAGCCGTAGCGACCATAAAATGGTAAGCGCGCCCACCCAAATAAATGTTCTAAATCTTTGATCGATCCCATGAAGCCAATTACCAAAGTTGTTTGCCACACTAGTTGGGGGATACAGATCAGAAGCTATTTGGATGCATGACCATATAGATCTGGCAAACCGACATTGGAAGAACAGGTGTTTAATTGTCTCATTGTGTTGACAAAAAAAACACTGCGTACTCCCATGCCAATTGCGTTTCACAAGATTATCTTTGATTAGGATTACTCCTCGGCACAAATACCAGCCAAATTTTTTAATTTTGAGAGGTATATTCATCTTCCAAATCTTCTTGTTTTTATCAACTGGTATTTCCGGTTGGATAATAGCATTGTACAATGAACTTACAGAGAATTTTCCATTGAATTGTAAGTTCCAACAAAATTCATCTTGCCCTTCAGACAACTGGATGAATTCCAAACACAACAGTAAGACATTCCATGCAAGAAGTCTCGGATCGATTAAATCTCGTCTAAATGTCACTGTCAGAGGTGAGGTTGCTATTACTAATGCAATGGTATCACTTTTGCGACAAACAATGTTGTATAACGTTGGATATTGTTCAGAGAGAGGCCTATTTCCTAGCCATGTATCCTCCTAGAACCGTATCTGCGATCCATCTTTAATAATGAAAGTACCATATCTGAAGAAAAATTTCTTCATTGCCATTAGGCCAGGCAAAAAATGTGAGTCTCCCGATTTCTAAAGGATCTGGGATAACACTTTGTCACCGATGTACTTTCTTCTAACCATGGTCTGCCATACGCCTTCTTTGGTTAGTAGCTTAAAAAACCACTTACCTAATCAGGCTGGGTACTTGACCTCAAGGCCGTGAACTCCTAGCCCACCCATATCTTCAGGTCGGCATACGACAGATCACTTGACCAGATGATATTTCTTTTTTTCACTATCCCCTTGCCAAAAAAAAATCTCGATCTATAATAATCGAGCTTGTGTAATACACCCTTTGGCAAAATGAAGAAGGATATCATATACAACACCATATTTGTGAGTACTGAATTAATGAGAACCAATCTTCCTCCAAGGGATAGTATTTTATCTTTCTAACTACTAAGTATCTTCTGAACTCTTTCATCGACTAATTTCCACTCAGCCATCGTTAATCTCCGATAATGAATCGGGATGCCCAGATAGTTGATAGGAAACTGGCCTTGCCCACAGCCAAACAGTTCCGAATATTCGGCGACTGAGCCCTAGCGTCGCCAAAACAGAACAATTCACTTTTATGAAAGTTTATTTTGAGTCCCGATAAATGCTCAAAAGCAGCCAGAATCAGCTTTAAATTTCGAGCTTTATCGAGATCATGTTCCATAAATAAAATTGTATCATCGACGTATTGAAGGATTGATAAACCACCATCTACAAGATGTGGGCTCACTCCTTCAATTTGACCATCAGATTTAGCTCGTTCGATCAATATGGTGAGCATATCCGCCACAATGTTAAATAAAAGTGGTGATAAAGGGTCGCCTTGGCGTAAACCTTTTCGTGTCTGGAAGAAGCGTCCTGTATCATCATTGACACAAATCGCTACACTTTCTCCATACAAAAAATTATCGATCAACGCTCTCCACTCTGGTGAAAAACCTTTCATCCTGAATGTCTGATGGAGAAAAGACCAGTTGACTTTATCGTAAGCTTTCTCGAAATCAAGTTTTAAGATTACCCATTTATCTTTTTGTATGCAGTTCATGAATCGTCTCAGGTAGAACCACAACCCTATCTAGGATATTGCGTTTTTGCATGAAAGCGGTTTGCGACAACCTTACCACATGATCAGCCACTGTATTCAGTCTAATGGTGATCACTTTCGTAAATATCTTAAAATTTACATACGTAAAAAAGGATTGTACGTCTACGTGTAACCTGTGTACGTATGTCATGCACATGTCCTTCATAGGCAGCAGCGTACACGCACACCTCATCCTATGCATATCCCGTGTGGAGCCGTTGACAAGAAGGCAAAGCAACAACAAGACGCGAGGCCCCGTCCATCGTGGATCATCATCTCAGCTCATCACCTGCGACCCTGCAAGCTCTCTCTCGATCCCCTCGAAATAATTGAAATCTTTCGCAAGCAACGTACTCGATGGATCGATCGATCGTCCAGCTGGTTCTTTTTTGCAAGACTGCGCAGGAGAAACAGTGCGTGCACGTAGCTCGCTGCTAGCAGCAGGCCAGCCCAAGATGTCTTCTCTCTTTCTCGTGGACGCACGCACCGGGGAAAGGGACACGTGACGACGCGCGCGTTTGTCCGGTAGCTCTTGGAAGCACATCCCAAGCTTTGATGCGTCGAATATTTGATGTGGAAAGGCTCGGGGTCGTTGCCTATGAACGATTCCAAAACTTGCAAACCCGGACCCACATCTACATTTTTTTTCTCTCATTTTGTTTTTCTCTTGTGAAGCACAGTTATCATTCACGCTCACATGCGAGCAGTGCCGATATCTCATATCCTGTGACCTGCACAGACAGCCAGCCGCAGCCGCTATAGCTAATTCGGACAAGCCAACAGAAACCACTAGCTTCAATTAATACTTCGCCCTGTTTGCCACCGTCTGCCTGCGCGCGCGTTGGGTGGGCACGCACAATCGCATTCTCAGCTTGACCACTGAATTAATGGAGCTGGAATTTTGTGGCTGGCGACGTCGGCTACTACATCCTCATCTACTCCAAAAATGATGTTGCATTTTTGAATGAAATTCAGGCCGGGGAGTCTTGTTGCTTTCCGGCTGGACTCAATGAAAGCTGCCATGCATGAAATCATGAGGATTCCTTAGAACAAGACAAGAGGAAGATACAACCATTTACGGCCGCCGAGGCATGCATGCCCAAGGGGAAAGAGAGGCTTTGCATATAGGTGTCGTCTCCGTGGCAATCATGGTAACCACAGAAAGGAAAACAAGTTATCGCTGCTTCACTGTGGAGGAGACCAATGAGGCGATCTCCCGTGGATTGATCAATGAGACAACTAGCAGAAAACAAAAAAAACTCTAGCCAGAAAGGAACTACAGAAACCAGCAGATGTAAAAAAGAATTTCGACCTCTAGCCAGCTGCTTTCTTTTCGTGTACTGATCTGTGTGTGATGACAGGTGAATACTCAGGCGATCTCTCCTCGATCGATCAATGGAACGAGACAAATAGCAGCAAACAAAATAAAAACCTTTCTGCCCAAAGCATTGCAGCATATATGTACAAGGTTTCACTGCTTTTCGATGCCGTTTCTACCATCCATTCTGCTGCCATGGATGGAGATCTCATCACCACAAATTTAACTTCAGCTATTGGATGGGAAGATACTTTTATGGAACATATTTCCATTCTTTAGTAGTACTAAGAAAAGTAGCAAGCTAAGCTAATAGAAAACACATATGCCCATTCCTTGCACCTATAGATATGAAGTATATTTGTAAACAATTGCTTCCACAAAAAGAATGTATATTTATCTTGTACGCACGAACCCATGTCTCGCATGCATGGAGCTGAATTAAGGACACAGAAACACCGGCATGTTTTTTCATTACTACGATTTCTGGAGGAGTGCCTAATGGGGAATGCAATGGTTCATTAAGAAGGTGACAATACATAAAATGAACGAGAAAACAGTTAGGGTGTCTTTTTTACACGAAAAGGAGGTTGAAACCCACGGTCTCTCCATCGAAAGGATGCATACAAACTTTATTTATATACTTAGGATATTTTGGTTAAGTTAATTAATCTAGGTGTATCTGAAATAATTCCTCCTTTACAAATAGCAAAACTATATTTTCAGTTGTGCAAACAATTTAAAACAAGTTGTCCTAACAAAAATATGAATATGCTATGCTCAGTTGAAATGCAGTAATCTGGAGTTCTGCACTAACCTAGTTTAAATGTCTACGCAGACACCCCTGCTTGAAATATTTATTTTTTCTCAATCGACATTCATACTTGTGTAAAGAAGATCTGCTCTCCTTTGTATTTGTATAGATTACACTGTTTAGATTGGACGGTTATTTCTGAGCCTGATGAGAAATAGCAACACCAATATGTCTACCAAAGTGGTAAAAGAGTTAGGGTAATGTTGAGCATTTTTTGGTCCTATAAGATGGGACACGACGCTAGTCTACCAAATGTGAGTAGTATGATTTTTTTCTCCAAATACTACACTACTATTACTGTTTTGTTTGACCAGACTCTATTGCGAGACCATAGACTGGCAATGGGTTACTGTTACTGGTTACTGGTTACCGATACTGAATGAGCAATAACATAGCAGACTGGGAATAGTACAATAGTGACATGAACTGATTATACACACCATCAATTTGCAAGTCCCGTATATGTAGCATGAAAAGAATTTATTTGCAAGTTCGATATATAGAGCACCTTCATCTCTAGCATATACATGAATTTGAACAGTTCATTATTTCCTCCGAAAAGAAGATCAAACTGAGTGGCATGCAACAAAAACGAACTGGATATCGACCACTTACCCAATGAGAAACTTGACATATACGATCGAGGGCAATGCTGGGCATCCAGAGACGATGAAGATTAGGCCATGGCATGGTGCATCGAATTGACACGGTTCAGCTCATCGATGGCGAGCTAGCCAGCTGGTAGCGATGTTCATCACTAGCACTGTACCTTGCTAGCCGTGCCATGGCTCGCTGCTCTGGTGCCCTTGCTGATCGTACGCTGCGGCGGACGCAGAGGCCGACGTGGGCATGCAGGGATCGAACCCTGCCATGCTGAGTATGTCGCCGTGGGAGAATGCCCGCAGCCCCAGGAAGTCCCTCGTTTGGCCGTCGTTGCCGCCCCCGGCATTGCCACTACCTCCGGCCCCGGTGGCGCCATTGCCGGCATTGCGACTGCTGGAATTGGATCTCTGGTGCACCCCGAAGTGCGCAGGCGCCTCGAACGTGTGCGCGAATCCAGCGCCGATGGCAGTGCTTGTCGTCGCGCTGTTAGTGGTAGTAGCGGCAGCCGGTGCATTATTGTTGGCGGTGCCGCCAACGCTGCTGCTGCTGAGGGTGCTCGGCGCCATCTGGCCTTGGCCCGACGGGCGGCTGAGCGTCGCGCCCATCTGCGCCGCCTTCTGGAGCAGCGCGGTGGCTGACATGTGCGTGGACCCGGAGGCGGACGGCCCCGCCGCGGGCGACGAGAAGGACGCGAAGCCCATGCCCGCCGGCTGCGTGCTGCTCTCGGGCGTGGTGCTCCCGTTGAACTCCTGGTCCATCCTCGCCGTGCCAAACATCCCCGGGGCGCCGCCCTCGCCGGCCATCTCCATCTGCTGCTGCTCCGATAGCCACGGCTGCGCGAACTGTTGTTGTTGCTGCTGCTGCTGCTGCTCCCTCTTGAGGCACAGTTCCTGGATGAGCCCGTGGCCGGCACCCAGCGGGTGCGACGCGTCCATGACGGCCGGCATCTGAAACCCCGCGGCGCCGCCGTGCTGGTAGAGCATCCCCGGATCCACCGCGACGGCCCTGGCGCTCTCCTCCGCCAGCGCGTCGCAGAAGGCCCTGTGCGTGATGAAGCTGTCCCGCCTGCAATCAACAAACGCATGCACACATGAGCACGTCATGCATGGCCGTGGAACGCGCCGTGAAGACGAAGAGGACGTGCCTGGAGAAGAGGGTGCCGCAGTCGCAGCGGTACTCCCTGGTGCCGCAGACCTTGGAGTGCGCCTTCCAGTCGGACTGCACGGCGTAGCGCTTGGCGCACTTGTCGCACTTCCACTTCTTCTCGCCGTGCTTGCGGCTGAAGTGCTTCTTGATCCCCGTGAGGTCGCCGAGCGCGCGGGCGCGGTCGTGGTGCACGCAGCCGGGCTCCGGGCAGACGTAGACCTTCTTGCGCACCACCTCGTTGGGGTTGCGCTGCTTGAGCTTCCAGGGCAGGTTGTGGCCGCGCCGGTGCAGCTGCAGGTTCTGGTCCCGCTGGAAGCCCTTGCCGCAGATCTCGCACACGTAGCGGTTCGTGGCCATGAGCGACCGCGGCGACAGCGCGATCACCTCCGCGTCGGGGTCTGGGAATCAGTCGGCCGATAGCAGCGGATCCATCCGTCGTCAGTCGCAAGAACTCAAGTGATAGAGCTAGATTATCGATCGGTCGGAAGGAGAATTCACCGTGTGCGTACCTGGATTTCCCGGGAGGCTGCGCTTCCTCTTGGAAGGAGGCGGGAGAGGGTGGGAGGAGACGCTGGTCTGGTCGCCGGACGCGGAGGTGAGGTTGGACATGTTCTCGTCCGCCGCCGCGGCCAGGGCCAGCTGCTGCTGCTGCTGCTGCTGCTGAATTGCCGCCAGATCCTTGAGCATCATCTCGATCGACGCAAGCTAGCTACAAAAATCCACCATCTCGCTGCTGAAATTTCCACGGAATCCTCAGCTAGCCGCTGCAAAATCGATCAGATCTCGCGGCCGTGCGGGGCGATGGTGCATGTGCACGGCCTGCATGCGGTGGTGGTACTTGCAGATTTGCGGCAGTCGGTTGCACTAGCCGCGCCCAGCTGCGTCGTGCCGCTGTGGGGACAACAGCCAGCCAGCCAGCGGCTCTCTCTCCTAGTCTCGTTGATGAATCGAATCGCCCTGAGCTGATGTGGAGGCGAGGAGATGACTATTGTGAGCAAGAACCGAGGTCTCCTCCCGATGGAGTGATCGCCGAGCTAGCTGCGCTGGTGTAGAGTGGGGTTGAAGGATGGAGCTAGCTTGCTAGATAGGCCAGGTAGTCAGCTCAGCTAAGCTAAGAAGACTAGGGTTGATTGCTAGAGAGAGAGGAGAGAGGAGAGAGATGGCGATGGTGATGCGGATGAGGGAGGCAAGCGCAAGTGTCCACCCATTTCGTTGCCCGCCATCACACTGTACTGTACGAGTACAATACTCGCTCTCTGGAGCCGGCCCGCACGGAGCGCTGGGGCTTCCTGTCTTTTCCTTTGGTCTCACTCTCCACCTCTCTCTCTCTTCTGAATTCTGCTGCACTGGACTCCAGAAATCCGCTGCGTGTACTGATCGCTGAACCCCATTCCTATTCCGTGCTCGTCCCAGGGGATTACCAGTAATGGCCTGCCTCCATGCCACGGTGGTGGGTTCTCCAGTGCCATGCGGCCACAGTGCCGCAGCCCTAAAATTGTGGATCTTGAACCCTTTCCCGCGAGGCTTTTCTCTCCATCGAGTATATGCCACCTCTCTGTTTTGCACCTACACCATTTTGAGGCAAACACAATTTTGAACTTTGAAGAATCAATGAAGGGTAAAAAAAATTAAACATAAGGTCATAGATCCGGCTTTAAATATAAACCTTCCGGCAATCAAGACCTGAGTACAACAAGTTCTTGAACCATCCACACACAAACATACAACGAGCACAAAAAGGTCATGGCCGGTCAAGAATACAACATCGACCTAAGAGGGGTAAGACCTCCTAACTCCTAAGTAGTCCGTCTATCAACGTCGTCGTCATACTCCGGTCCGAATCCTCGACTAAAGTCTACTAAGCTCATCCACCGCCGCGTCCAAGAGAGGCCGGTCCTTTGGTCTAACCAAAATCCTTCATCTCAGCATATACATAAGACATATGGAATAAGCTTACCATCAATTTCTAACTTGTTTCGGATATTCCAAAGCCCCCAGGACTGAGCCGTAAAGGTAAACCAAGCTAGCCTACGAAGGAACCCCAAAAGACCCGGAACGAGATAGCATGGAAATCCCCGGTCCCTGCTAGGTTCCAATCACACTGAAGGAGTTCCCTGACACCTGCCCACACCAACTTAGCAAGGTGAAGCTGAAGAAGATATGGTTGCAGTCCTCTATCTCCCTGCACATAGCACAATCCCTATTAGAAGGCCCACTACTAGGGAAACCCTTATCCCCGGCGCACCATTTTTCTCGGCGCGCCAGCGTACGCGATGGGAATAGGCCACTGGTAACTACTTACCGTCGGCGCACCAGCTGGTGCTCCGACGGTAACACGATTTTTCACTGGAGCACAATCACCATTAGAAGGCATGTTTCGCTTAGCCACCTGAACCCCTGAGCGCAAGCGACTTCTAATGAGTTGCCAGAGAAATATTTAAAGTTTAGGACGCACCCTTGCTCTCCAAACATCCTTGATATGAGTAACTGTCGCCCCTTGTGAAAGTCTCAAGTAAATTGATCTCATCGAGTATTCACCCAAAGCTTCAAGGGCCCAAGTAACCTCATCACGCCCCTTCCCGAAAGGGTGGAGATAAAAAATCCTAAAGATATTGTTCCACTCCACTCCTTCCGCCTGGAAAAAGTTCTCCTAAACCTAATCCACAATCCCTTGGCTTTTCTAACCCTTGCAACCGTTGTGGAAGGGTTACCAAAGCAAACAAAGAGGCGTGGGAAATGCTCGCACAGGGGAACTATCCCGGTCCACCAGTCCAGCCACAAATAAGTACCTTCCATCATGGACCCGATGCTTAGCTCCCAATTTGAAATACCATTTCATTTTTTATATGGCATTCTGCGACCCCATCATCAGCACCATTGGTGAGAACAAATCATTCTCCCCCAGGTATTTAGCTCTGACGAGTCTGCCCACAAACCCTCAGCGTTCTGGTAGATCCTCCAGATCCACTTGAGAATTGATGCATGTAAAAATGCATACATTAACTTTATACTTTATTAACACATATTTGTAACATATATGATGGTATTTACATGTTTTATATTGATTTATGGGGATTTACCAATGATCCTCTTTATTTGGGTTATAACACTATAGGACAGGAAAACCCTATTTTGTGTATTTTTACTTTCAGGGACCTATACGGAGTCAAATTGAGCTAGGATTTCGAGGACGTAAATATTTCATCATAAGCAGCAGCTGGACCTCATCTGGAAGGGCTAGAGGCCCAAAAGAGCATAGGTGGCATGCCCATTAGGAGGGGCGCCATCCTGCCTCTTTTCATCGTCGATCGTCTGATTCGCTTCAATATCGTGCCCACAGACTTCTTTTGACCTAAAAACCCCTATATATATGACAACCCAGGGTTCCCTCGCGGGGAGAGCCACAAAAACATCGAAACACGAAAACGGAATCTCTGGCAGGAAAGATTGGAGGGGAAACTCCGCTAGAGCCGCCGCCGGAGGGATCTCCACCTTCTCCAACGTCTTCCTCATCAACACCATGATTAAGTGGGAGTAGTCCACCTCTGGACTATGGGTTTGTTGCAGTAGCTTGATCTATTTCTCTCTTGTTCTTCTTAGATATTAGTACCATATGAGTTGTCCAACATAATTATGGTCATATATGTAATGCAAATGTGGTGGATCTTTATTCTATGATATTGTGATATGAGACTGGAACCTATTATGTGTAAGATGTATTGATAGATGCATATTATGTACCATGTTCTTAAGTATTGGTTTTGATCCAACTTGTATGCAAAAACATGTGTGGAGAGATATGTGTGTTAGATGGAGTAGCATGGTTGTAGTGATTGTACAGTGACAACAAATTCATGATCTATTGTGGTTTTGCCTTTTCCTTTGCTACCTCACTAGGGACAAAGTGAATGCATGTTCTATGTTCGTCACGTGAAAAAAGTGATGATCTTATTTGTTCAAGGTAGCATATTTGATATTCAAACCTCATGTCAAAGTACTTATGGCTATGCCTTGTTAATTTTGCATGTATTTTTTCCTTTCTTATGGAGTATAAGTGAGATGTGTTGCATCATCTCTATGTTAGAACGTGATGCCCATATGAATGCTTATCAAACACATATTGAAGTTCCACCAATATTATCTCATTGATGAATTACTATTATCAACTACAACTTTATAAATAGAATAGACAAGTGAACCCATGAACCCCGGTCCAATTTTAATCAAAGAAACACCTTTCTATTGCATTTATTTTAATTTTTATATGCAGAAATATTTAATAAGAAAATAGAAAAATATTTAATTTACTTACTCACACACAAAACCCAAAAACAACTATCTCTTTTTACCTCTTTCACATAGTTTGCTTTACTTATTTAGTTTACTTTACTTATGTTGCTTCTTTTATTTACTATTACTAATACGGAACCTTGTGCTTGGCAACGACACGGTGGAGTTGGGGACACAAGGCATTACTTTACTTTACAGGATTGCTAGAAGAAGAGGAAAGGAGACAACTCTTTTTCTAATTCCCCGAGAGTTCGATATATCCCCTCCAGTCACCTTTGTGGGAAAAATTCTTCGCTGACCACAACAATCTGCACTTGGAGTCCCAACATCATCAAGCATCAACACGATGTTCACGAACTTCATGTTGAGGATTCCCAATCCTCCAAACTCTCAAGGTTTGCAAACTGTGGCCCAGTCCACCATGTTATATTGTCTTTTGTTAGCCACCCCTTCCCAAAAGAAGCGGGAACTAGCCTTATTCATCCCCATGAGTCGTGTCGTGGAGAAGGTAAATCCCCATAGAGAACATCTGGGGGCTCAAGAGGCAGGAGTTTGTCAATTCCAGCCTCCCAGCAGAGGCAAGAAAAAGGCCCTGCCACGGGTCAACCCTATGACCCACCTTCTCGGTTAGGAAATATTAGTCCGCCACCAACATGGATTTGTCGAAGACCGGTGTGGTGGCCCTGCATACCACTACATGTTGTAGTATGATAGTCGTTGATATAACAACTGGGAAGTACTAATCCACGAATATTGCATCCCTTAGAGTGGTACAACAAAAACATAGTTGGTCCTTTATTTACTCACTTAATATTACAAGCCATATATACCACTGTGGAGATGCTCCTGGGTCCATAGAGGATAACTCGGTAGTTCTAGTTGAACTCTACTTAACTTATGAACTAATGGTAGAAGTAGATTAAGTACCATGACTACTCGAGCAGCTTTATTCTATAAGGTTCGGTGCTGCTCAACTACTACTAAGATGATGAATACTCTTATGCCTCCTCGTTGATCTCCTCCGTTTCGTACTTGAGCAGGTAGTCCATCCCTTCGACGCCTCCCGATAGATCTGGCTCTTCGTAGTAGACATCCTCCGCGGCCTCATCTCCTTCGTTGGTCTCCTCCGTGTTGTTCAGGTAATCTAAGCAGGGGATTCAAAGAGGGATGAGTACGAGCGTACTCAACAAGTTAATTATAGGGAAAGAGGTGTTTGATGCAGTAACTATAGCCATGGACCAGAAATTCATAGGCAATGCATGTTTTTGTAAAAATTTCTTCAAACATTGCTTTTATTCTGAAAAGCTATATCCGTCAGCCTTCATCGGGTGTCTAGAACTTCATGGAGTTCCTTTCCGGCTGCGTTCACAGTTCCAAACCCGGAACTGGGAGTGACAAGCCACAATTTGATACACACTGCAGAGGTGTGTTATTGTAGCCATAAGAGATCTTATCCTTGTTACCAACCGGGCTCAAAATTTCGCCTACACTTCCTTGGTGTGAGGCCAGGTGTAAGTTCCTAGCCAATCACTATACCTTCCCGCGACCTCGCATACCCACCCGTATGTTATAGCCATGCTGAGTTTAGGTACCGACTTCACCTTGGTCGCTTACCCCTCGGCGTGAGACCCACAGACATACCCTACAAACCCTCATAGATACACCAGACCGTGGGAACAATACGGGGATCCCCTACCAGTCACAACCAGCCTCCGATAAGGTGTACCCGTTGATATGTGAGAGGGAAAAGAATAGCTGACTACTCCGTCCCACTCCAGATCTTATGGTTAACACGAGTATTATGACGCAAGAATCACTAGACAACATTTGTTGTTATGCCCTAGATGAGTAACCCAATGCAATGGAACCTCCACCAAACTCATACCATGGTTCCATTTCCCACCACATAGTCATATTCATAATTGTATAATACTTTGCTTTTAAATGTAGGAGAGATAAGTATAATACTTTGCAAGTAATTTGATAAAAAATAATCAAGGTGACATGAGCAAGTGATGAACTTGCTTGAGGACTGCAAGTATTGTAGTTCGATGGTGTGGACTGACCTCTAGGTCTTCGGTTTCTAAAAATTAGCATCATTGTCTGATAAGTGCAATGGTTAAAGATCCAAATGATGCATGCTTTAGGGTTTTAATTGCAATTACCCCCATGTGGTTGTTTAGGTTTTACTTTTGAATTTCAGAGTTATGGTATTAGAAAGGTTTAAGTTTAAATCTTATTGATCCTCCTTAAGAGTTGTAAAAATATCTTCTGATGTTTTAGAAGGAGTTATGTTCAAAGATGATATTTATTTTTCTTTGATTAGTTGTTAAGAAAATAGGGAATGGTCTAATAATTCCTTTCTGGTTTTAAAGAGTTGAATTTTTCTTATACAAGATTCCTTTATGTTTTTCTTTAACAATTATTTTAAATTTTGTTTAAAATTTCATAGAAGTATTTGTTATGAATGGAGAATAATTTTTTAAGTATTATTCCTATTTTTCTTTATCTATTTAGAGTTTTTCTATGGCTTTTAAATTGTTTTCTGAATTTCCTCAAAAATCCCTTGGTCAAAAGACCAAAATACCACCCGGCCCACTGGTCAGGCCAACCCACGGGTTAGACCGGACCAGGTCGGCCTAGCTCGGCCCATCTGCCCCATTCATCGCTCCCTCTCCACATAACCCTAACCCTGAATTCCCCTCAGCTCCCGCGATCCCCAAATCGTCTCCATCGTTGCCAGCTTGCTCTGGTCAACTTCGGCGGTCTTAGCCCTCGCCATTGGTTGCTTTCAAAGCGTTGCACGACGTCGTTTTTTTCTGTCTGCGTCGATCTGGAAGAAGCGGCCTCCTCTGCTCACGCTCGACCCTCAGTGCATGTAGGGTTTCCGGTGCCTGTGGCGGTTCTCGTCGAGCTGGCATCCCTGGACGCGCTAGTGATGCTCGACGACATGCTGGTGGTGCTGGCGCTTGGTACGTGACATAGGTATCAATATAGGAAAGGCCCAACACGGCTCAAATAGTCTGTAACTTGTACGACACGGAAAGCCTCGGCTTCGCCTTCTATATAAAGGAGAAGTCGAGGGAGAAAGAAAGGATCGAAATCATTGTGACCCTAACCACCATAATCTTGAGTCGAGCGCCTTTGTTCGGCTGAACCTTCGAGATCTACTTGCCCGCTACTTCTCACAAAACCCTAAGTCTACAATCTATACGCATTGACAAGTTAATCCCTCGTCAGTACGACATCGACTTGGTCGCGGTTCGGCGCCGCCGTGACTGGCCCGTGCCACCGTGCCGCCCTGGACGTCTACAGGTGTTCCACCAGGTACTCGGTTCTCCCCTTCTCTGCTCGCCTATATCCTCCTTCTCCCCTTGGCTCTAGATACTGCTATGGTCCATCTATTGCACTTCTACTGGCCACTGACCATGCTATGATATTCCTAGGGTTCGTAGGTCTACTGCTGTTGCTCCTGATGCCCTGCTATGATTAGCTACTAGTTGTTGCTGCTGATTCTAGCTTGCCGGTGCCCCTGTAGTTTTATCAAGTGTTCATCTGGACACCTGCTGCTAGCAGTAGCTTGTTGTGCTAGTACTTGTGGTTTGCTACTATGTGCTCATGCGATATTCATCTGCTCCAAATGATCTAGCTTGCTGGTAGGTGAACTATGTGTTGTTGTTGATTGTTCTATGCTACTGTAACTATGTAAGCCTCTCTGTAGTTGCTTACCATGTGCTGGTGAGCTGTTGATGCTTATCAAAGAATGATGACCCTTGAGTAGGGACTGTGGTGCCTCTGGTACACTTCTGGTTGCATTACTATGTTGTTGCTGCCTAATTGAGCTATGTATTTGGAAGGATTCCTGCACTGGCTACTTATGGCTTGATGAACTGCTTATGCAGTGATGATTCTATTGAAAGAATTCTAATCTGTATTATCTCCATGATCCATTTGGGAGATTAAAAATAGTCTTAATTCTTTTTGGGTAATGATGACTTGTTTTTATTGTTGTTAAATGTGTTTGTGGTTGATGTGACCACAACAGTCATTCACTGTTGTTTCTAGTTGCTCTCACAACTCATAAAAATGTAGCTTTGGTATAAATTAATAGATTCACAGTAGGTGATCATAAACATGAGTGTCACTGTGAATTGTCTATGAAGACAAATCCTATTTTATGATGGTTCTAAGTGGCTAGTGTTGCTAGGTGATTTAGGTAGGCTTCCATTGATGGATACTCTTCTGGTTACCTATTGGTTGTGCTACTATTTGGCCTGTGTTAGCATATCCATGGTCACTGGCTGGGTTTTGATCTCTAGCAGGTGCCTTTTTTGTCAGCATAAATTGGTCTATGACCAGATGATGATTAATCAGGTTATTACTACCCTTTGTGTGTTTCCTGTTGGACATGCATGTGCATATAAGAACAGAGCCTTAGACATGTTCTTGATATTGGTATACCTCACTCCAGCTCCTAGAATTTGTTGATGTAGTGGTTTAGCTGATGTTCTTGATTTTGTGGTTGAACTTGACCTTCTCCTCCTCGTTGTTGATGCTTGCACTTTCCCTAACTCCCCATCTCTCTGGTTCTATGGTTGGTGTTCTTGATGAAAAACAGCTTGAACAATCTCTGATGTTCCTGGTGTTTTTTCTGGTGTGTGTGTGTAGATGGATGAGTCTCTGGTTTGTTGGGGAGTTTCTATTTATTGTACTAGCGAGGTTTTCCTTTGGTCGACACCAAGGCTAGTGATTCACCTGATGTGTGTGTCGGAGGGCATGCACTTAAGACTTGTGAGCTGTGTGTGTGTGTGCTTCAATTGGAACTTGAACCCCTAGGGATTAGCTAGGCTAAGGTTGAGTTTATCCTCCTCGTTGGTATTTTTCTTGACAACCAAGTGGCATTGCCACTTCTTCCATTTGTTGCTATTATGTTGTGTTATGCATGAATTTAAGAAGATCCAGGGAACAAGAAGATCAATGCAGGAATTGTAGTCTAGGGTTTAGACTAAGATTGATAATTGTAATCTTTATTTTTTATTTTTTCCTTGTTCATTCAAATTTTATATATTGTAATATGATTACCGATGACTTCCCGATTAAAATAGGACTACACCAAAGTTCAGCTTTGAGCCCTTATCTATTTGATTTGGCGACGGATGAGGTCACAAGGGATATACTAGGAGATATCCCATGGTGTATGCTCTTTGCGGATGATGTGGTCCTAATCGATGATAGTCGAACGGGGGTCAATATGAAGTTAGAATATGGAGACAAACCTTGGAATCGGAAGGTTTTAGACTTAGTAGAACTAAAACTGAGTACATGATGTGTGGTTTTAGTACTACTAGGCACGAGGAGGATGAGGTTAGCCTGGATGGGCAGGTGGTGCCTGCTGCGCGTAGTTGACGTATGTCTTTCCGTTCAGCACGCGTCCGTTGGGAACCCCAAGAGGAAGGTGTGATGCGTACAGCAGTAAGTTTCCCTCAGTAAGAAACCAAGGTTTATCGAACCAGTAGGAGCCAAGAAGCACGTTGAAGGTTGATGGCGGCGAGATGTAGTGCGGCGCAACACCAGGGATTTCGGCGCCAACGTGGAACCTGCACAACACAACCAAAGTACTTTGCCCCAACGAAACAGTGAGGTTGTCAATCTCACCGGCTTGCTGTAACAAAGGATTAGATGTATAATGTGGATGATGATTGTTTACAGAGAACAGTAGAACAAGTATTGCAGTAGATTGTATTCAATGTAAAAGAATGGACCGGGGTCCACAGTTCACTAGAGGTGTCTCTCCCATAAGATAAATAGCATGTTGGGTGAACAAATTACAGTTGGGCAATTGACAAATAGAGAGGGCATGACAATGCACATACATGATATGATGAATATTGTGAGATTTAATTTGGCATTACGACAAAGTACATAGACCGCTATCCAGCATGCATCTATGCCTAAAAAGTCCACCTTCAGGTTATCATCCGAACCCCTTCCAGTATTAAGTTGCAAACAACAGACAATTGCATTAAGTATGGTGCGTAATGTAATCAATAACTACATCCTCGGACATAGCATCAATGTTTTATCCCTAGTGGCAACAGCACATCCACAACCTTAGAACTTTCTCGTCATCCTTGTCCCATTTAATGGAGGCATGAACCCACTATCGAGCATAAATACTCCCTCTTGGAGTTAAGAGTAAAAACTTGGCCAGAGCCTCTACTAATAATGGAGAGCATGCAAGATCATAAACAACACATAGGTAATAGATTGATAATCAACATAACATAGTATTCTCTATCCATCGGATCCCAACAAACACAACATATAGCATTACAGATAGATGATCTTGATCATGTTAGGCAGCTCACAAGACCCGACAATGAAGCACATAAGGAGAAGACGACCATCTAGCTACTGCTATGGACCCATAGTCCAGGGGTGAACTACTCACTCATCACTCCGGAGGCGACCATGGGGGTGAAGAGTCCTCTGGGAGATGATTCCCCTCTCTGGCAGGGTGCCGGAGGCGATCTCCTGAATCCCCCGAGATGGGATTGGCGGCGGCGGCGTCTGATGTCTACGGGAGCTTCTATTCTTGTAGACAGTGTTGGGCCTCCAAGAGCAGAGGTTTGTAGAACAGCAGCAAGTTTCCCTTAAGTGGATCACCCAAGGTTTATCGATCTCAGGAAGGAAGAGGTCAAAGATATCCCTCTCATGCAACCCTGCAACCACAAAGCAAGAAGTCTCTTGTGTCCCCAACACACCAAATAGGTGCACTAGTTCGGCGAAGAGATAGTGAAATACAGGTGGTATGAATAAGTATGAGCAGTAGTAACGGTGCCAGAAAAGTGCTTGCTGGCGTGTAGTTGATGGTGGTAATATTGCGGACAGTACAGATGCAGTAGAACAGTAAACAAGCAGCGATAGCAGTATTTAGGAACAAGGCCTAGGGATCATACTTTCACTAGTGGACACTCTCAACTTTGATCACATAACAGAATAAATAGATAAATGCTAGACTCTACACTCTCTTGTTGGATGATGAACACCACTAACTGTGTAGGATTACACGAACCCTCAATGCCGGAGTTAACAAGCTCCACAATATTCGATGTTCATATTTAAATAACCTTAGAGTGCATGATAGATCAACATAACCAAACCAAGTACTAACATAGCATGCACACTGTCACCTTCACGCTACGAAAGGAGGCATAGATCACATCAATACCATCATAGCAATAGTTAACTTCATAATCTACAAGAGATCACAATCATAGCCTACGCCAAGTACTAACACGATGCACACACTGTCACCATTACACCGTGCAGGAGGAATAAACTACTTTAATAACATCACTAGAGTAGCACACAGATAAATTGTGATACAAAACACATTGCAATCATAAAGAGATATAAATAAGCACCTCACTATGCCATTCATAACAGTGAATAAGTATTCTATGAAATATAGCCTAAGAGACCCACACGGTGCACACACTGTCACCTTTACACACGTGGGACAAGGAGTCTCCGGAGATCACATAAGTAAAACCCACTTGACTAGCATAATGACATCTAGATTACAAGCATCATCATATGAATCTCAATCATGTAAGGCAGCTCATGAGATTATTGTATTGAAGTACATAGGAGAGAGAGATTAACCACATAGCTACCGGTACAGCCCCGAGCCTCGATGGAGAACTACTCCCTCCTCATGGGAGACAGCAGCGGTGATGAAGATGGCGGTGGTGATGGCAGCGGTGTCGATGGAGAAGCCTTCCGGGGGCACTTCCCCGTCCCGGCGGCGTGCCGGAACAGAGACTCCTGTCCCCCAGATCTTGGCTTCGCGATGGCGGCGGCTCTGGAAGGTTTCTCGTACCGTGGCTTTTCCGTATCGAAGATTTAGGTCAGGGAGCTTTAAATAGGCGAAGAGGCGGCGTCAGAAGGTCAACGAGGCGGTGACACCATAGGGCCGCGCGGCCAGGGGGTGGGCCGCGCCGGCCTATCATCTGGGGCCCCTGTGGCCCCCCTCTGGCGGCTCTCGGGTGTTCTGGATGCTTCCAGGGATTCTAAGATGCTGGGCGTTGATTTCGTCCGATTCCGAGAATATTTCCTTACTAGGATTTCTGAAACCAAAACAGCAATGACAAGAACTGGCCCTTCGGCATCTCGTCAATAGGTTAGTTCCGGAAAACGCATAAATATGACATAAAGTATGCATAAAACATGTAGATATCATCAATAATGTGGCATGGAACATAAGAAATTATCGATACGTCGGAGACGTATCAGCGTCTCTGGAAGGTTTTCCGTATCGTGGCTCTCGGTACTGGGGATTTCGCGACGAAGACTATATTTAGGCGGAAGGGCAGGTCAGGAGGCGTCACGGGGGCCCCACACGCTAGGGCCGCGCGGGCCCCCCCTTGGGCCGCGCCGCCCTAGTGTGGCGGCGCCCCGTGGCCCCACTTCGTCTTCCCTTCGGTCTTCTGGAAGCTTCGTGGCAAAATAGGCCCCTGGGCGTTGATTTCGTCTAATTCCGAGAATATTTCCTTACTAGGATTTCTGAAACCAAAAACAGCAGTAAAACAAGAATCGGCTCTTTGGCATCTCGTTAATAGGTTAGTGCCGGAAAATGCATAAATATGACATAAAGTATGCATAAAACATGTAGGTATCATCAATAATGTGGCATGGAACATAAGAAATTATCGATACGTCGGAGACGTATCAACATCCCCAAGCTTAGTTTCTGCTCGTCCCGAGCAGGTAAACGATAACAAAGATAATTTCTGGAGTGACATGCCATCATAACCTTGATCATACTATTGTAAGCATATGTAATGAATGCAGCGATCAAAACAATGGTAAATGACATGAGTAAACAAATGAATCATAAAGCAAAGACTTTTCATGAATACTACTTCAAGACAAGCATCAATAAGTCTTGCATAAGAGTTAACTCATAAAGCAATAATTCAAAGTAAAGGTATTGAAGCAACACAAAGGAAGATGAAGTTTCAGCGGTTGCTTTCAACTTGTAACATGTATATCTCATGGATATTGTCAATGTAGAGTAATATAATAAGTGTAATATGCAAGTATGTAGGAATCAATGCACAGTTCACACAAGTGTTTGCTTCTTGAGATGGAGAGAAATAGGTGAACTGACTCAACATAAAAGTAAAAGAAAGGCCCTTCGCAGAGGGAAGCATTGATTGCTATATTTGTGCTAGAGCTTTGGTTTTGAAAACAAGAAACAATTTTGTCAACGGTAGTAATAAAGCATATGTGTTATGTAAATTATATCCTACAAGTTGCAAGCCTCATGCATAGTATACTAATAGTGCCCGCACCTTGTCCTAATTAGCTCGGATTACCGGGATTATCATCGCAATACATATGTTTTAACCAAGTGTCACAAAGGGGTACCTCTATGCCGCCTGTACAAAGGTCTAAGGAGAAAGCTCGCATTGGATTTCTCGCTATTGATTATTCTCAACTTAGACATCCATACCGGGACAACATAGACAACAGATAATGGACTCCTCTTTTATGCATAAGCATTCAACAACAATTAATTTTCTCATATGAGATTGAGTATATTTGTCCAAAACTGAAACTTCCACCATGGATCATGGCTTTAGTTAGCGGCCCAATGTTCTTCTCTAACATTATGCATGCTCTAACCATTAAATGAGTGTTAAATCTCCCTTACTTCAGACAAGACGGACATGCATAGCAACTCACATGATATTGAACAAAGAGTAGTTGATGGCGTCCCCATGAACATGGTTATCGCACAACAAGCAACTTAATAAGAGATAAAGTGCATAAGTACATATTCAATACCACAATAGTTTTTAGGCTATTTGTCCCATGAGCTATATATTGCAAAGGTAGAGGATAGAAATTTAAAGGTAGCACTCAAGCAATTTACTTTGGAATGGCGGAGAAATACCATGTAGTAGGTAGGTATGGTGGACACAAATGCCATAGTGGTTGGCTCAAGGATTTTGGATGCATGAGAAGTATTCCCTCTCGATACAAAGTTTAGGCTAGCAAGGTTATTTGAAACAAACACAAGGATGAACCGGTGCAGCAAAACTCACATAAAAGACATATTGTAAACATTATAAGACTCTACACCGTCTTCCTTGTTGTTCAAACTCTTTACTAGAAATTATCTAGACCTTAGAGAGACCAGTTATAAAAACCAAATTTTAGCAAGCTCTATGTATTTCTTCATTAATAGGTGCAAAGTATATGATGCAAGAGCTTAAACATGAGCACAACAATTGCCAAGTATCACATTATCCAAGACATTTTAGCAATTACTACATGTATCATTTTCCGATTCCAACCATATAACAATTTAACGAAGAAGAAACTTTCGCCATGAATATTATGAGTAAAGCCTAAGGACATATTTGTCCATATGCAACAGCGGAGCGTGTCTCTCTCCCACACAATGAATGCTAGGATCCATTTTATTCAAACAAAACAAAAACAAAAACAAACCGACGCTCCAAGCAAAGTACATAAGATGTGATGGAATAAAAATATAGTTTCACTAGAGGAACCTGATAATGTTGTCGATGAAGAAGGGGATACCTTGGGCATCCCCAAGCTTAGACGCTTGAGTCTTCTTGAAATATGCAGGGGTGAACCACCGTGGCATCCCCAAGCTTAGAGCTTTCACTCTCCTTGATCATATTGTATCATCCTCCTCTCTTGATCCTTGAAAACTTCCTCCACACCAAACTCAAAACAACTCATTAGAGGGTTAGTGCACAATAAAAATTTACATGTTCAGAGGTGACACAATCATTCTTAACACTTCTGGACATTGCACAAAGCTACTGAAAGTCAATGGAATCAAAAAATCCATCAAGCATAGCAAAACAGGCAATGCGAAATAAAAGGCAGAATCTGTCAAAACAGAACAGTTCGTAAAGACGAATTTCTAAGAGGCACCAGACTTGCTCAAATGAAAATGCTTAAATTGAATGAAAGTTGCGTACATATCTGAGGATCACTCACGTAAATTGGCATAATTTTATGAGTTACCTACAGAGAATTAGACCCAGATTCGTGACAGCAAAGAAATCTGTTTCTGCGCAGTAATCCAAATCTAGTATGAACCTTACTATCAACGACTTTACTTGGCACAACAATGCACAAAACTAAGATAAGAAGAGGTTGCTACAGTAGTAACAATTTCCAAGACTCAAATATAAAATAAAAGTACTATAGTAAAAACATGGGTTGTCTCCCATAAGCGCTTTTCTTTAACGCCTTTCAGCTAGGCGCAGAAAGTGTATATCAAGTATTATCAAGAGACGAAGCATCAACATCATAATTTGTTCTAATGATAGAATCAAAAGGTAACTTCATTCTCTTTCTAGGGAAGTGTTCCATACCTTTCTTGAGAGGAAATTGATATCTAATATTACCTTCCTTCATATCAATAATAGCACCAACAGTTCGAAGAAAAGGTCTTCCCAATATAATGGGACAAGATGCATTGCATTCAATATCCAAGACAACAAAATCAACGGGGACAAGATTATTGTTTATCGTAATGCGAACATTATCAACTCTCCCCAAAGGCTTCTTTGTAGAGTTATCAGCAAGATTAACATCCAAATAACAATTTTTCAATGGTGGCAAGTCAAGCATATTATAGATTTTCTTAGGCATAACGGAAATACTTGCACCAAGATCACATAAAGCATTACAATCAAAGTCATTTACCTTCATCTTAATGATGGGCTCCCAACCATCCTCTAACTTCCTAGGAATAGAAGCTTCGCGATTTAATTTCTCTTCTCTAGCTTTTATGAGAGCATTTGTAATATGTTTCGTGAAAGCCAAATTTATAGCACTAGCATTAGGACTCTTAGCAAGTTTTTGTAAGAACTTTATAACTTCAGAGATGTGGCAATCATCAAAATCCAAACCATTATAATCTAAAGCAATGGGATCATCCTCCCCAATGTTGGAAAAAATTTCAGCAGTGTTATCACAGTGACGATTTCAGCTTTAGCGATTTGAGCAGTTTTTCACGCTTTGCATTAGAAGTGGAAACATTGCCAACACCAATTATTTTACCATTAATAGTAGGAGGTGCAGCAACATGTGGAGCATTAGCATTACTAGTGGTGGTAATAGTCCAAACTTTAGCTATATTATCTTCTTTTTCATTTTCTTCTCTTTCCCACCTAGCACGCAATTCGGCCATCAATATTATATTCTAATTAATTCTAATTTGGATGGAATTTGCTGTAGTAACAATTTTATTATTATGATTTTCATTAGGCATAACTTTCGATTTCAAAATATCAACATCAGCAGCAAGACTATCGACTTTAGAAGCAAGTATATCAATTTTCCCAAGCTTTTCTTCAACAGATTTATTAAAAGCAGTTTGTGTACTAATAAATTCTTTAAGCATAGCTTCAAGTCCAGGGGGTGTATTCCTATTATTGTTGTAAGAATTCCCATAAGAATTACCATAGCCGTTGCCATTATTATAAGGATATGGCCTATAGTTGTTACTAGAATTGTTCCGATAAGCATTGTTGTTGAAATTATTATTTTTAATGAAGTTCACATCAACATGTTCTTCTTGAGCAACCAATGAAGCTAACGGAACATTATTAGGATCAACATTAGTCCTACCATTCACAAGCATAGACATAATAGCATCAATCTTATCACTCAAGGAGGAGGTTTCTTCGACAGAATTTACCTTCTTACCTTGTGGAGCTCTTTCCGTGTGCCATTCAGAGTAATTAATCATCATATTATCAAGGAGATTTGTTGCTTCACCAAGAGTGATGGACATAAAGGTACCTCCAGCAGCTGAATCCAATAGGTTCCGCGAAGAAAAATTCAGTCCTGCATAAAAGGTTTGGATGATCATCCAAGTAGTCAGTCCATGGGTTGGGCAATTTTTAACCAAAGATTTCATTCTTTCCGAAGCTTGTGCAACATGCTCATTATCCAATTGTTTAAAATTCATTATGCTACTTCTCAAAGATATAATTTTAGCAGGAGGATAATATCTACCAATAAAAGCATCCTTGCATTTAGTCCATGAATCAATACTATTCTTAGGCAGAGATAGCAACCAATCTTTAGCTCTTCCTCTTAATGAGAAAGGAAACAGTTTTAATTTTATTATGTCACCATCTACATCCTTATACTTTTGCATTTCATATAGTTCAACAAAATTATTGAGATGGGCAGCAGCATCATCAGAACTCTGCTGTAGTAAAGCAGGTAAAATTATGTCACCATCTACATCCTTATAGTTCAACAAAATTGCTCTCGCATAACAAGATTTAGTAAAGCAGGTTTAATTTCAAAGAATTCTGCTGTAGGAGCAGGTGGAGCAATAGGTGTGCATAAGAAATCATTATTATTTGTGGTTGTGAAGTCACACAACTTAGTATTTTCAGGAGTACCCATTTTAGCAACAGTAAATAAAGTAAAATAGATAAAGTAAATGCAAGTAACTAATTTTTTTGTGTTTTTAATATAGCAAACAAGATAGCAAGTAAAGTAAAACTAGCAACTAATTTTTTTGTATTTTGTTTTAGTGCAGCAAACAAAGTAGTAAATAAAATAAAGCAAGACAAAAACAAAGTAAAGAGATTGGAGGTGGAGACTCCCCTTGCAGCGTGTCTTGATCTCCCCGGCAACGGCGCCAGAAAATCTACTTGCTGCGCGTAGTTGACGTATGTCTTTCCGTTCAGCACGCGTCCGTTGGGACCCCAAGAGGAAGGTGTGATGTGTACAGCAGTAAGTTTCCCTCAGTAAGAAACCAAGGTTTATCGAACCAGTAGGAGCCAAGAAGCACGTTGAAGGTTGATGGCGGCGAGATGTAGTGCGGCGCAACACCAGGGATTCCGGCGCCAACGTGGAACCTGCACAACACAACCAAAGTACTTTGCCCCAACGAAACAGTGAGGTTGTCAATCTCACCGGCTTGCTGTAACAAAGGATTAGATGTATAGTGTGGATGATGATTGTTTGCAGAGAACAGTAGAACAAGTATTGCAGTAGATTGTATTCAATGTAAAAGAATGGACCGGGGTCCACAGTTCACTAGAGGTGTCTCTCCCATAAGATAAATAGCATGTTGGGTGAACAAATTACAGTTGGGCAATTGACAAATAGAGAGGGCATGACAATGCACATACATGATATGATGAATATTGTGAGATTTAATTGGGCATTACGACAAAGTACATAGACCGCTATCCAGCATGCATCTATGCCTAAAAAGTCCACCTTCAGGTTATCATCCGAACCCCTTCCAGTATTAAGTTGCAAACAACTGACAATTGCATTAAGTATGGTGCGTAATGTAATCAATAACTACATCCTCGGACATAGCATCAATGTTTTATCCCTAGTGGCAACAGCACATCCACAACCTTAGAACTTTCTGTCACTGTCCCAGATTTAATGGAGGCATGAACCCACTATCGAGCATAAATACTCCCTCTTGGAGTTAAGAGTAAAAACTTGGCCAGAGCCTCTACTAATAACGGAGAGCATGCAAGATCATAAACAACACATAGGTAATAGATTGATAATCAACATAACATAGTATTCTCTATCCATCGGATCCCAACAAACACAACATATAGCATTACAGATAGATGATCTTGATCATGTTAGGCAGCTCACAAGACCCGACAATGAAGCACATAAGGAGAAGACGACCATCTAGCTACTGCTATGGACCCATAGTCCAGGGGTGAACTACTCACTCATCACTCCGGAGGCGACCATGGCGGTGAAGAGTCCTCCGGGAGATGATTCCCCTCTCCGGTAGGGTGCCGGAGGCGATCTCCTGAATCCCCCGAGATGGGATTGGCGGCGGCGGCGTCTCTGGAAGGTTTTCCGTATCGTGGCTCTCGGTACTGGGGTTTCGCGACGAAGACTATATGTAGGCGGAAGGGCAGGTCAGGAGGCGTCACTAGGGCCCCACACGCTAGGGCCGCGCGGGCCCCCCTTGGGCCGCGCCGCCCTAGTGTGGCGGCGCCCCGTGGCCTCACTTCGTCTTCCCTTCGGTCTTCTGGAAGCTTCGTGGCAAAATAGGCCCCTGGGCGTTGATTTCGTCCAATTCCGAGAATATTTCCTTACTAGGATTTCTGAAACCAAAAACAGCAGAAAACAACAACTAGCTCTTCGGCATCTCGTTAATAGGTTAGTGCCGGAAAATGCATAAATATGACATAAAGTATGCATAAAACATGTAGGTATCATCAATAATGTGGCATGGAACATAAGAAATTATCGATACGTCGGAGACGTATCAGTGCCTCAGAAGGACACCTTTCGATACTTGGGGTCAATCCTGCACAAGGCTGGGGATATTAATGAAGATGTGAACCACCGGATCAAAGCCAAATGGATGAAGTGGCGCCAAGCTTCTGGCATTCTTTGTGATAAGAGAGTGCTACAAAAGCTAAAAGGCAAGTTCTATAGGACGGTGGTTCAACACGCAATGTTGTATGGCGCTGAGTGTTGGTCGACTAAAAGGCGACATGTTCAACAGTTAGGTGTGGCGGAGATGCACATGTTGAGATGGATGTGGGGCCACACGAGGAAGGACCGAGTCCGGAATGATGATATACGAGATAGAGTTGGGGTAGCACTGATTGCAGAGAAGCTTGTCCAACATTGTCTAAGATGGTTTGGGCATATTCAGCGTAGGCCTCCAGAAGCTCCAGTGCATAGTGGATGGCTAAAGCGTGTTGATAATGGGAGGAGTATGTAAAGAGAGATCTGAAGGACTTGTTGTTGTTGTTAATTCATATTCTTTTATTATTTGAGATCCAATTATATTTCTATTTCAATAATGTTTTAAATATTCATTGTCTTATTCCATTGCAAATATTCAAATATCAATATCAATTTAAATTCAATCCCCTTTCAAAACCCTAAGTCAAAAGAGGTCATGTCAAAATTTATCGCACTCTCGAAACCCTAAACCCTAATGGCATCGAGAGAGAAACTTGATCCCCTTAGGTTTTTATGCAATAAAGCGCGAAATTTTTCCCAGTTTTGCGATGCAATGCACATCCCTTTTCTAATTCTACCCCGTAACTGTCTGGAAACCTGGGATGTTACAACCGGTAACACTAAGTAAGACATATAAAGGTTGCCTAGCATACAATTAAGATTGTTATCTACCCTAAGATTTTTCGCCTCGGTAACCCCTATCACTATAGCTTAACTCTTAGTGAAGTTCATCTTGAGCCCCGACATGTTCTCAAAACATAAGAGGAGAAGTTTGAGATTCCGCCAGCCTAGCACCATCGGCTCAAACGGGATTATGGTGTCAATTGCATGCAGATGGGTGACACCCCTAGTATCAAGTGTGACATCACCCCTTCAATGTGACCGTCCTCATTGGGCCTGGTAAGAATGTTCACTAGGGTATCAACCGTAAAGTTGAAAAGAATGGTGGAGAGTGGGTCCCATCGCCGCACCCTCAGACATTCCGAAAGTATGGGTCAGTCTCAACATTAAAGTTAATAGTTGTTTGTCCGCCACCCCCCCCCCCCCCTCAGAAACAAGCTGCATCAAATGATGAACAATGGCCGAAGAGAAACCCTTCCTTAGGAGAACCCCAAACAAGAGGAGTACTCCTTTCAACTTCTTAACACGTATCTCATGAGCAATTTCATGCAGTGCCAACATTCCCTCATGTAGACACCGGCCCTTGATGAAAGTCGTCTGACTACGGTCTACTGTCCTATGTGCAATCGAGGATAATCACATAGCGTAAGCCTCAGCGATAAATTTCAAAATCACGATAATAAGGGAAATAGTCCTAAAGTGCCATAGTTCAAATGCGCAATCTCAACCCTCCCTAGGGAGAAGTCATTCAGAATCGCAGCGATAGTCTTTGAAGAATTTAACAAAATATTTTAAAGAAAACCACCCGCAGGCCATTCCGCCCGGAGCAGAATCCGGTTTCATGCTTGCTAGCACCTCATCCAGCTCCTTCGGGGTGAAGGTTAATTCTAGCCAGCCATTCTCCTCTGGAGAAACCCTTTGCTCGGTCGGCCATAGGTTAGATGCCAACGAGAAAACCATATTTCCCCCCACCGAACCCATAGGCCAATGGTAGAACTCGTAGATATTCTCCACCAACTCTTGATGTTCTGAGACCTCCCCGTGTCCGTTACCAGCCGCAGGATCATACATTTCCGCCATCTCTCATTGGAAAACGCATATAAATAGGAAGTACATGCATCCCCTTTGAGCGTCCACTGCAATCTACCGTGTTACCTCCAATATTCCTCCTTCCAGTTGTCCAGATGGATAATTTGGTTCTCCATGAGGTACCAAAGGACCCATCCCTCCTCATCAAGACTTGTTGATTCTGCAATCCCATCTAGGCTCGCCACCTATTTGATAAGATCCTCCCCGAAGGCACATTTCTCTTTGCCCAGGTTTGCACCCCATCCCTTGAGGAACTGCCTTAGGCTTCTGGCAATTCATTGCCATAGGTCGATGATGCATCTGTGCAGCCTGGAGACATCAAAAGCCAGGAGAATCGTCTCACGTAACAACTCCCCAAAGCCTAGTACACCAAACCGCCAGCTTTGGAAGAAGAACCTCGGAGACTTCTTGAACCCTTTCTTACCATTATCCAAGATGAGTGGACAATGGTCCGAGCCGATCCTTATGACCGTCGACAATGTAGACAAGGGGAAAAGGGTTTCCTATGTCTGCGAAACAAACACCCAATCCAGCACCGAGCGAATCAGAGAGGCTTGGTTGTTGGTCCAAGTGGAGTGAGCCCCCGCTCGAATAATTTCCTTTAGCAAAGCCCACTAGGACGACATTAAATCGTCGCACCTTAGGCCAATTTGTCGTTGCTAGTGCTTTTATCCTCCGCCCAATGGACAAGGTTGAAGTCGCCCCCAACCACAAGGATTTTTTACGGCTTATTGTGTGCATCTACCATTACTGGATGCTTTTTTTCTTGCATTATCCTTTTTTCTTTATGTTTGGCTTTGTGAATCCTGCCATTGAAAAGTGTTGTCTTTCCTTATCATTTATATTTTTTTATGTCAATGGTTTAACCTAGGGCACTCATGATCAAATCCCAGGTTTGATACCTTAAGTATGGAATATTCACTCGGTAAAAGGCAATACATATGTCGATATTACGCTTATGTGGCAATTTTGCCAAGTCTCATTATGTTATCTCTCGTTGTGTGAGTATTGTGTTGATGTACGTGCATTTTTTTGTTTAGCTACATGTTTTTGTTTATGTTTGGCAGTACGAGTCTTACAATAGAGAAGTATTATGTTTCATTATCAACTTCTATGTATTTTTTTATTAGATGTTTCATCATTGCCACCAACAATCTAGTCGTAGGTTTGATATATAGTATGTTTCATAAATAGGGAATGTTTTTTAAGTGAGATGCGAAGTTCATGTCGATAGCTAGTCATGGGCATGGGTAGATTAGCCCGAGGCTAGAAGCCCGGCAACCGAGCCAAGTTTGGCCCCTCATTTGTCCAGAAGCCCACATCAGCAGCCCAAAAAATTCCTTATATATTTAAATCTAGTATTTTGTTGTGAAGACAAGCTTAATCCTATATGTATATATTTCCCAAAAACAATTTAACATGAAAAGGCTTATATTAACACAGGCAGACTCGGGCTTGGTACTTTTATATTGGGCATTTTAAACCCGAACCCAAAAGCTATGCCCATGAAATACCCATGTCTATGAGTAGTTATATGCATGTGGTGGTGTTATGCTTGGATGTTTGTGGCTATGTTGTAGTTAACGGTGTGCGCAACAATGTTCTTCCTCGCTTAACTAATGTTAACATATTATTAGAGTGAGTTGAATATCATAAAAATTGCACCAGAATAGATATATATCTTGGTCAAATATATTCTCTTTGGCCTTGTGTGCAGCGATGTATCTATCATGCACATACATCTCTGAAAATCGAAGCTTCCTTGAAATATAAGTTTCTCTGTTGGCATTTGAGCATAAGGTGTAACCATAGATAAAAATTTGCATTTTAAACAAAACTTGTAAGGTAGCGCAAAATGTATCTTTAATCATCATGATTGGTACTTTTTTTTTTCTATTTTCGGCTGCTTGCTCTATGTTGTCCATCATATATGTGGTTTCCAATTTATCTACCTCATGTGGTTTCTAAAATTTTAGTAATTGGTTGTTGTTTTGATGCATGCTTGAGAATAATATTATCCGTTTGTAAGTTATACACATGTTGGCCCTGAATTTGGTCAGTGCTTAGACGGTTGGAGATTCAAGAGATGATATAGGTAACATGTATTGGACAACGGGTGATCGGTGACGTAGAATGTTGTCTAATAAATGGATTGACACTCCATCTAGTTTGTGTTGTTCCGCTTAACTTGCTCATACTACTTTGTTTCCACTATCCATAAACATCATGTTTTCAGCTCGTATGTAGAGGTTTGAAATTGTGCAGTTGTGTCGTCTTGGTGCAATGATAGGAACGAATAGTTTTTATTATAAAAAATATTTACTATTTTGTATGGTTAAATGTGATCAAATATACTTACAGAGTCATTTCTTTCAAGAGTTTTTTAGCAAATATATTTCACCCAATTTTTCTATAGAAAAGGTTTTATAGGATTTTTAAGACATGTGAATAGAAAACCACAATATTGTGATGGCACGACCAGACACTGAGTTTGCACCAAAGAAAAAACAAACAATTCAGTCCAAGCCAATCCATAGGTGAACTTCTATGGGATCCAATTCAAACAACTTATGTAGAATCTTAGTAAGGATTGCAACTCTGCAATATTCCTAGTACGAGAATCATTAAAACCAGATGTCCTTAGAATTGTCACCCAAAAGCACACGTCGCGGACTAGATTCAGTTCAGTAACACGAGGAAGATGAGACATAAAGACCGCATAAAAAGATCCCTTTGTTCTGAACTTGCGATAGGTAGCCAGTGTGCATGCATGTGTATCTTTCACCATCTCTTCCAGCTTTGGGTTTGGTATATCTGACAAACGTAGTAGTGAGCACCATCTTTCAGCCAGCAGGCAGCGCAAAAAAATTAGGGCGCACACCAACTTTGTCGCAAAAGTGGAAAAAGGGCCGGATGGAAAGGCAGGTATGATTTCCGGGAGAATGATGGGCTCTCGGCTCATTTAAATGGTTAAGGAAGGGAAAAGGGTTGGAGCGATTGAGTGGTAAAGCGGGGCTAAGCAAAAGGGGCAGCTTTCTGCCATTTACACACGCATCATTGGTCCATTGATTGAATTCACGGCCTGATATGCCCATCAAGATCAAACCCCACGCCCTGGATGGATATAGACCGTGTATAGTATTGCTCTTCCATGTCATTTTATATATAGTACTCCTACTACTAGTAGATTAATTATGTCCTAGTAGCTTCCAGTTAAGCAATGGTTCTTGAAATTGACAGGGGAGTGAAAAGAGCACCGTTCCGATTAGTGTGAATGTGAGTACATCCACTAATTAAACATGATGTCTCTATCCTTATTCATTGGTCTTCGAATTAATTACTGTCAGTATGATAATAAGACTAGCCACAATAAGAGTATTATAAGTAGTATATCATGCATGTCATGTTGGCAAAAATCTAATGTGTCACATCAATTAATGAGGAGAGAAGTGAGAGTAGTATCATATGTAGATACCGTATCATATCACGTAAAACTATAAAATTTAGAGATAAACACATCATGAACATTAATTTCCATTAAGATTCTACAAAATATTAAATATGATGATGGTATGATATTACCTCATGATATTATGCATTGTAGAGGTGGTAACATAAACTAGTATCATATGCATGATACTAGTGTATGATATTTTCCTTTGTGACTAGTCTAAGATGTACTCCCTCCGTCCACAAATAAATGTACACGCGGATTTTTCAAGACAAATTATGAAGTGCAGTGAAAAATGCATTGGGAAGATACATCTCTCATTTGTAATTCTTTCACCCCAATGAGCTAAGTGCATGTAGAAAACAAGGAGAACATATGCTCAATATTATTGGGTTTGATTTTCATACGATGAGAAAGAAGCAATTATAATGCATTGGAAAGATAGGAGTACACTCTTTTGTGGATAAAGTTTAGACCTAGATGCCACTTATTTGAGAACAGAGGGAGTACTCTACCGCGACTAGTTTGGTACTAGTACTAGTAAATCACATTGATGAATTAGCTTTACTCAAGGCCAAAAACTAAGGCTTTAGCTAGCCTTATCTCCAAAAATCAGGCTTAACTAGCCTCCTCATGGGCATAGACACCGCAGTAAAGCCAAGCTAGCTTGAGATGTCAATGGATGCCAGTGTGAGTGTGGTAGCACTCCAGTACACGAGGCTAATCGGTGTGACAGGATTGTACTAGGAACTATATATACTCCTATCAGCTTAGGGTCAGCGAAACAACAGCAGGAGGTGCAACACATTTTGATGCAAAGTGGTCACTCCCCAATTAAAGGCTTTGGGGCCGCCTGGAAAGCAAGAAAACTGATCCCTGCCCTCGTCCTGACTGCAATATGCGGCTTTCTACCACACCATGCATTGTCATGGATCACCCTTGGTCGAAAACATCTCCTTTTACGAGACTCATGTACGTACGTTACGTTCCATCGAATGATGGAATGACGGGCCGTGACCAAACAAGAGAGACACACGTACATCTCAAAAAAAAAAAAAAAGACACACATATCGCCAAAAGCCTCTCAAATCTCAATCTTCAAAAAGCATGCACTACGATGGATAATATTGTATCATGCATTCAATAAGTGGGTATGTTATTATCTCTATAATGCATTGTATCCCATAGTAGTATCATGGTTTTATTATATTTATTGATTTACATAATCTCATTGCAAAATTATGTACAAGATCAATTTGACATTATTTTTTCTTGCATTGTGCACTATGAGACAGTATGCACCTATGTTACTCTAATCCTCCCATCGATCTCTTTTCCTTTCTCATATCATTGTTTTTGTGGGGTGGGGTGCATGATTTCGACTAACATACTAGCACAGTAGCACTATGGCTAGCCTAAAACGTATAATCTAAAGTGTTACTAGTCCTTAAAAAATCTGGAGGGTTATTTTCTTGGGATCTAGATAATTAAATTGATTAAGGAGGACATATTATGTGCAAAACTAAAAGAGTTGAGGACATGATAATCTGTCTGAATGAGTTGAAGGGGTACTCCCTCCGTTCACGATTAGTTTTCTTTTTAGGTTTAGTTAAAGTCAAACTTTTTCAAGTGTAATAAAATATTACAAAAAATTAACAACATATACAATATAAAACTTCTATTAGTGAAAATGTCATTAAGTATATTTTCATATTATATGTATTTGGGGTTATGAATGTTGATATTTTCATATTTTCAATGAAGCTTGATAAAGTTTAACTTTAGCTAAACCAAGAACGCAAAGTGAATAAAAACTGAGGGAGTAGCATAGAAGTAGGTTGGAGGGGTAGTGGGGTTTATGTGGTAAACTGTTTGTGAAGTTTTTTTTTTTGTAAGAGGAGTTCCAAAAGAGTTTGTAGTAGTTTTATGATCAGGAATTTAAATAAAAAATCCCCAAAACACACCCTTAGTAATAATGACAGGCTTGTCCAAAAACTCTTTGCGATCCTTCCGTTTCAGATCTCACATGAGATATACATTAAGGCTATTTTGTGATCAATTTTATTTTGAATTGCATACATCCATCGAGTTTTGACGCTCCCGGTTACCACTCCTCGAACTCGTGGGCTGAAGCTTCGTAGCGGCGTGCAAATCCGGTTTCAAAGTTTAGCCGGTTTGGGCTAGTTAATTTTCTAAAAAAAAACTAGTTGAAGGAAAGGATTCAAACTGTGAAAGAAAATGAACTTGCCGGCATCTAAATGCAGTGGAGATCCGACAAAAAGGAATAGGAATGAGGCCGGCTCCGGGCAAGTGGGCAACCATAGTTTGTGAAGGTGTTAGATTAGAATAGATTCTTAAATGTATGTATATAATCAAGCTGCCTAAATTTCATACAGCTGTCTTGGGTAAAAAGCTGATAGCGTACTTATTATAGACATTTGGATCACATTATCAGTTCAGTAAACACTGCATGCACGAAATCTGGAAAAAAAAATCGAGGTAGACGGGAAAAAAAAACCTCACCCTTTGTTATTTCATTCTCAAAAGCGGCTAAGAAGCCAGTCCATGTACACAAGAGAAATCTGGAATTTGAAACAGAAAGTCGGTGTTTTAAATGGTGGTTTCAGCTTTCATGTGCACGTGAACTCGATCTTGGGTGTCACTTGTCGATGTTTTAAATGGTAGTTTCAGCTTTCATGTGCACGTGAACTCGATCTTGGCTTGGGTATCACTTGTCGATGGAGTACTGTACTGATGTACTACGTCCGTGCCGTGCCGTCAGCCGAACGGCCTAGCGCGCGATTCAGAGTTCGTACTCACTGCTAGGGTCAGGTCACCCGAACGCATGCGTGTGTGCAGTGTGTGGTACATGGACGTCAGCATGTGCGCTTCCGGCCGGCAAAACTGAAGGAGAGAAAAACACGCATATAGACCGATAACTCAACTTCACTACATTTATCTAGATACATTAACGTTTATAAAAATCTATGACATCTTTTGTAGATGGAGGTGTAGTCGTTTGTGTATATGTTTGTGCACCAACCATGTATAAGTATAAATCAAAACAACAAAACTACTCACTCCAAAAAGGATATGGTTAGTGGCAGGCCGGGTTCTAGACAAAGTGAGGGAAAGAGTTCCATATGATCAACACACATTATATGATAAATTCATTTTTTTTTTCAAACGACTCATTTTTCCTCAATTATACCTCCAATCAAATATACCGAAACACTTAGAATAAACGGGAGTATATTTTGTAAAACCAGAAGATATATATCATAACGTTTTAAACTTACTGCCTGTATCTTTTGCAATCCGATTTCTCTTGTGAAAAAACAACACCAGTATTCGCGTATTCGCCTTAAAGGAAAGAGATAAGATTGAGGCAGCAGATACATCAACCTCCTAGAGTTTATTTGCCAATATTTGAAGGGGCCAGGTCTTGGAACTTTTTTGTCAGCGCGGGTGTCTGGTAGATGCAGATTTCACCTCTTTAACTTCCTTAGAGCAATCTTCCCCAAGATCCCCAACTTCAACAGATCACCCCGTGCAAAGCAGTCTTCCCTCTTTCATAAGGCTCTAACTTGCGTAAGGAATCAAGGAGCTACAGGAGTATACCACCGAGTACTTACATTCCCTTATGATCTAATTCCGAGCGGTAGTAAATACCAGGAGATTCTTGTGGTTCCGGGGAATCCAGCTACAGGAGAATCAGGAACGGGAAGTCCAAATCCACACGAGCATGACTAACTCCATTCATTTCGAAAAGCTGATTGAGCCATATATGAGAACCTACGATTAATGAATGCATTACAGTCAAGATGCACTTATTGTAATACATGATACCCTAGCTATGCTTTCGTTGCCATACTATCGAGGAAGAAGACCCTGATTACAAAAAAATGATAATTGAGTAAACTTTATTATTTTAGGTTGAAACCGTGGGAAAAATCCCACTGCAATTTTTAATAATCAAATGAGTACAAACGATTACAGCGAACTGAAAAAAAGCAAAATGAAGCAAACCACTGAAAGTCTAAACTTGTGATTGTAGCCACTCCTTGAAACTTTCTACGGAGTACATGTTTTTTCTTCATTCTATGAGCCACCATTCTCAGTTATATTGCTTTCCAGCTTTGAAAAGTAGGCCTCTGATTCCTGAAAGATTTTATTATTTCTCATTATCCATATACTCTAGGCAGCTAAAATTATAATTTCCATTGAGAATTTCAGCTTAAGTTTGTCTCTAATATCATGGAATGATTCCAGTACAGATAGATTTCCTGTTCTTTGAGAGCAAACGAAATCCCAACACTGCTCAGCAAAAGGGCAAGACCATAATAGATGCACAAGAGTTTCTTCCTGATTGCACCGAAGAGTGGCACATCAATAAGATGGTAAATCAAAGTTCATTCTGCCCAACCAATTTCTTGTTAGCCGGGCTTTTAGTTGGTTGATCCATGTATCGACCCTTCGTTTCCATGACTGTAATAAGTGATTTTGGATCTTTTTCGACTTGATACGTTTATTTTAATAAAGAAAGTCGTGTACATCTATTGATGCAGAGGCTGGATCTAGGCTCCTTTATCGAAGAAAAAACCCAATTTCTTGTGTTTAGTCTATCATGCATAAAAAGCCAGAAGAAGAATTTATGCTTAGCCTCGCAAGCAGATTCCCATGGGCAAGAAAACATTTGAGGTGCAGTCTAATGTCCAATCATCACATCAAACTTGAAGTCACTTGCGAACAAGTCCATCATAACAAACCAAAGTGATGGACGAAAACCCATCGTATCTAGATCCAATGACTTGGGGGACAAAAACATACATGACCTCTGATATGCACAATGTCGTCCATGATAGTACCGTTGGGCTAGAAATATGTAGGGTGTGTGATGTCTTCATCGTTGAGAAATTGTCATCATGCACAAGTAAACCTGACATTAAGCAAATGTAGCTCCCTCCCATTGACATGTGGCTCCCCGGCCTTCCCGAGGGAGCTAGAAAATATGCAGGTGGTTGAAGGTTTTCTTTACCGGGAATAAATAACATAGCTTAGCAACAATGAAGCCTTTTTGTTTTTTGGTAATGGCCCAAGTTTTTGGATCTTAATTTCTTCTATCTTTAGTAGGTGGGTATTTTCTTGGTTTATATCGTCCAATTGCCTAAACATTCGGAAGACTTCTTATCCAAAGAGCTCGACTTCATCTAAGGTCATATCCAACAGAGCAACGCATTTCGGACGTCCGTTGGTCGAAATAGTCGAAATCCTACGCGCGTCCATTTGCGGCGGGGGTGGCTCCAACGGAACGACGCATAATTTTTTCTTCCCATTCATAAGTCATAGTTTACATTAATAAAAAACATAAAAAAGCCATAAAAAACCTAGGTACTGTCTACTGGTCGTCGTCGCTGACGAGGTCGATGAACTTCAGCGTCAGCCATGGAAGCTGGTACGCCGGCGGTGGAGGAGGTAGGGCAGGCTGCGGCAACTGCGGCCAGGCCATCGCCTGCGCAGGAGGATGTGGTGAAGGTGGCCAGGGATCCCAGGCCGGAGCAGCAGCCGGAGCGCGGTCGCTCGAACACGTCGGCGTGGCCGGAGGAGTCGCCGGCCTACCCTGCAGCAGCGCGGACTCGCGGAGCTGGATTGCGAGCCCGTCCCACAAAGCGAGCTCGTTGAGCTCATCGCGCTCGCTGTTGGCCAGTGCCATGGCAATGTCCTCCTCCTCGGTAATGTCCGGCGGCTGGATCTCCGGATCCCACGCCGGCCCGCCGTCGTCGTGGTCGTACTCTGCGCGCTCCTCCTACTCGTCCTCGTCCTCGTCCTCGTTCGTGTCCTCCTAGTCGTTCTCCTCTTCTTCCGCGGTGATCTCGCAGTCGAAGTACTCGATGTCCCCGAGGTAGCCAGCGCGGTGGCGCGCGTCGAACTCCCACGTTTCGAAGGAGATCCAGTTGTAGGAGTTGAGCGCGTACGCCGAATCTTCTTGGAGATCCGGCGGCAAGATGGCTCGGCGGCGGCGCACCTCGTCCCGGCGCTCTCGGCCCTCGCGCGGCACTGGGGTTACCGGCACACGCCCGGAGTTGAGGTACCAACCTCCTCCAGGCAGGTTTGCGTCCGGTCATGGCACCGACCGGTTTTTCTCCGAAAGCCGGCGCGTGAAGTCGATGCAGACGTACCGCCCGATCCGTGGCTTCTTGCCGGACCGCGAGCCGCTAGCCTCGTGGTTATTCTTGGTCTTGCGGAACGGCCAACATTTCTTCCCCGTGGCATCGGTGGGGTGGATTGTATTGGCTCTGACAAAGGTGTGATCGGGGAAATGGGCGCCAACAACGTCCCTTTAAGAGGCTCGGAAGCCATATCGCCTTCAATATCCTGCAATATCCTGCCACTGCGACGCTGCCCAGCTGCGCACGCTCGTGGAAGCCGAGGCGCGCCATTAACGCGGCCCTGGAAAGGCTGCAGCGCGCCGCCCGTAAGTAATATCGTGGAAGATGAAGCAGCTGTGCTCCTGCCAGCGGGCCCGTGCGAGGGCCGGGCGGACGACCGCTGCGTCCGCGCATACGCAAACCTAGCGCATATTTGGGCCACTTTTGTGTCGTCACGGACGGCTTGGTCACTATGTGTATATGGTGGTGTGGTGTACGGAGAACGAAGAACTATACAGTTCTGATTATTTTTTTCCAGCTTAATTAAGTCGGCTGATGTATCTGCTCTACCCATGGATCGAGTCATGCATGATTCATCTGTGCGTCCTGTAGCGGATGGACGGAGCCATGCTGGTCGTTTGGCAAGCTCTATCTGAGCCAATGTCGTTATCATCTTCTCGCGTGTTGCGGCATTCCTGTCAAGTAGCCCATGGCAATATCGATTGGGCAGTTAGAATATATCGTACTTCACTAGCTACTACCACTACCATCAATAAAAATCTCTATGAATCTATGATCCAACCTGTCGGCGAAGTACACGATCGGAAGCACTGCATATAACTAGTTCACTCTGGGAATAGTGTTCGAGAGAGACTTGATTAAGTTGCAGCGATCGAATCGAGTTGAATCGAGCGAGTACTGTTGGGTTGCCGTCCCAACTTGGCGAATTGAATCGGGTGTTTTGCAGAAGAAAGCGAGTAGGGGACGCTGCATGAATCAGAGTCCAAAGAATGCCCGACCGTGCGACAAAGAGGGAGGCAACGGCACGAGATGAATAGCATTTTCGTGCCTAATGGTCGTTAGCATCCATGATGTCACTTTGACTTCTCTGCAGTTTGTTGTCTGTGGCCAAATTCATTGCAAATAGTAATGATCTTTGATGGGCTAGGCTTAGTTGGTCTTTATAGATGACTAGCAAATGTGCGTCTACGTTGTATTTGGGGAGAAAAAATCTGACGTCAAGGCACACAAAGTATACTAAAATTGGCATAGGAGCGGCGCCGGGTTAGACTAACACTGGACGCAACGATAAAGTGCAAATTTATCAGCGAAAGCTATTGTTCTAAAAATAAGCAAATATAACTGTAATTGAATTTCTTTCACTTCACTGAAGCTTCTGCGAGGATTTGATTTTGCTATGCAGGTATTTGTGTCCTCGCAAGAAAGAGGTGTCAGGTGTTTGGATAATGGATTTTTGTAGCTCGGTATATGAACACCATTTTTTGAACCTCAGAAAATTCGAATTTAAACATTTTAAAAACATCAAAAAAATACCAAGGTGTAGACAATATTGTGGTATGCCAGCGTGTAATTTTTTAGAACAAAATATGTTGTATTTTGGGCTCAACAAAAATGTCAAATCTAGGTTTTATCGTAAGATTTTTTCGTTATACTTAGAGCCAAATGCCATATATGTCGTTCTGAAAATTTACACACTGATAGAATACAATATTTTCTATTCCAGATATTTTTTCAGAATTGTTCGAAAATTTATATCAAATATTTTAATGTTTCAGAAAAACCGTGTACACTTGGGTATTCGCAGGTGTTTGTGGGTGGATATGCCATAAGTGTCCCGTGGGTATTCTGGCCTCTACAGGGTTAGGGAGCAAAGGCCTTAAACTGAACTACAGAGATGGGCCGAATTCAAGCCCGTACCAGAACCTCAGCTAAGCCCGTCGTCGCGAAGTTTCCACCTACTTGCAAATTGAGAGCCTATACAAAAATAACAAACTGGGCCTTCTCGTGCTATCTTGCCTAATAACAGGCAATTACTATACACCGACCAGGTCGGCCGTTACCACGCGCCGCACAACCCCCGCGGGTGGTATGGACCGACCTGGTCGGCCCATTTTAGCGTTTGTTTTTCTGTTTTCTGTTTCTTTTTCGTTGTTTTCTTTTCCTTTTTCTTTTCTGTTTCTTTTCTGTTTTTCATTTTTGTTTTTTTTTCTGTTTATTTTTTTATTTTTGTTCAAATTTAAAAAGTTCAAATGTAAAATTGTTTCAAATTCGGAAAATGTTTGAATCTGGAAATTGTTCAAATTCAAAAAATGTTCAAATCTGAATATCATTCAAATTTGAAATTTTGATCATATTCAAAAAACGTTAAAATTTGAAATTTGTTCATATTAAAAAATGGTTCAATTTCGAAAATGGTTTGACCTAAAAAATTGTCCATATTCGAAAAAAATAAAAAATCAGGAATTGTTCAAATTTCAAAATTGTTCAGATTTAAAAACTGTTCAAATTTTAAAACAGTTCGAATTTGAAACTGTTTAGTTAAAAAATGTTCAAATTTTAAAACTGTCCAGTTTCAGAAAACTGTTCAAATTTTGCGAAATAATTCCTCCGTATAGACGGAATCTAAGATTCAGATTTTCTATTGCATGAAGAAAAGGTCTAGACGGAATTTAAGATAAGAACCTAACAGAAGTTTTGCGACTCCTTCTAGGTGAAGAAAGGCGGGTCCCTGGCCCATCCTAAGTCAGTCCCAATCTAACAAGTCGTCTTACTCGTGCGGTCGTGCCTATTTTTTTCACGGAGACTCTGATCAAAGAGCAGAAAGGCAGAAATCTGGTGTTTACAGATGAGAAGTGGGCTATATCTCCAGGAGACTGAACACTTCTCAAAAAATTCTTTAAAAGTTTTAGATTATAAAAAATAAAAATATATACACAAAAGAAAAAAAATAGAAAAGAAGAAAGGAAAAAAAGAAACTCACCTGATGAGATGGGTCGCAGCCCACTGAGCCACCCGGGTCGTGGGGGGGGGGGGGGTGCGGTGTCTTGCCCCCACCGATCAGGTCGGTGTATAAGATGCCTCATGCGTGGCTGAAATGGGTGTGACTAGTTTGTTGTAACTGGGCCCAGCTGAAACTTACCCTACGTCCCTACCCAAAAGAGAGAAATTAAAAGCTGAGGCGTCGGAACCGTGGCCGCCGGCAAGGACATCGACGTTGAATCCATCGGTTGCTCGTAGGGTTACTGACAAGCGTGGCGCGGAACGCTTATTGCTAGGCAAGGTTGTTTGGTGCTCATCAAGCAGGGACGGAGGTCCCTTAGGTCATCTCCAACGCGGAGACCCAAACTCAAAAATGGAGACCACTCTTGTCTGTTTGGGTAAAAATACGTCCCAACGCGCATCGGCGGACGCAGCGGGGGGGGGGGGGGCCCAAGGCCCACCCAGAAATTCGCTGGCCCATCCGGCCATCCTGGAGGAGTCGAGCCCCACGCCACGCGCACGCCCCAGACTTCGATTCCCCGCTCCACGCGCACCCGTCCTTCGACCGCAGCCGCCGTTCTCCGACCGCAACCGCCACCCGCCGCCCCGGCCCCGGCTCCGCCGCCGCCCGCCGCCCAGCCCCGCCGCTGCTGCCCATCAGCCCCGCCCAGTCCGGCGCTCGCCGCGGCCCGCCCATGCTGCTGCTGACCGCCGGCCGCCCTCGCTGCTGCGTTGCCGACCAAGTGGGTGATGCAGTCATTTGCATGTGAGCTGTGATGACCCCTACAGAACCAAAGAGGTGATGCAATCAACTTGTACCGTTGCAGATTGCATACATAGGTGATACATAGGCAGGGGGTGTTGAATAATGTATGGACCCACCCCGTCCTGGAGATGAATAAGTTTGAGGATTAAGTTTTTTAGGCATGGTGATAATGTGGAGCGCAGATCATCTGAGATTCTGAAGAGGTTCATACCTATATACCTATCTCGTTCGAGTTTCTTGTAGTAACCATATGTAAATCTGTTGCTCCATTTGAAAAAGCTTCTTTCTTTTTGTAAGCCCTCAGAGAAAAAGGATAACTTTCTTGAATTGTGCCAGTACTTATGTTCACCTAAACTATGTTCAAGTCAATATTTTCATGCTCTGCCTACAGAATGCATGATTGTGCCATCTTCACTACACCTATAGTACCAATGTAGTGCAGGCTGCAAATACAAAACTACTGCAGTGATACTACTACGTAGGAGCAACTGAAACCATGGGCAGTCGACCATTGTTCTCTGGTCAAGATAGTCAAGCGAGATACTACTATGTTTGTTCTTCGTTATGCAAAGGTTTTTCATAATTTGGGGGGTGCGCAAAAAAAAATTGAGGTGTGCCCCCCTCCAATTCTTTCCTGCGTCCGCCACTGCCAACGCGCAGACCCAAATGCAAAACGGACGGTCATTAAAATCCGGGGAAACCCAAACCTGACCTAAATCTGGGCGGACTTTGCGTCTGTCCGATGGCTCGGGACAGCTCGGGACGCCCGTTTTATTCACATGGCCCCACATGTTCTCTCTCCTATGTCCTCTTTTTCCCATGGAGATGACCGGAATAGCCACCGGATTTTGGCTGGCCTGGCCAACTTGCCGCCATCGCCCACGCCGGCCGCACCCCGTCGCCGACTCCTCACTTTTTTTCATCCATGCCGGAAGTTGTTGCTTCAAAAAAAGCTCCGGCGGCAAAGCTCGTCGACGGCGACGTGCAGGGTGGCGGCCACTCGCCACGCCGGCGCAAGCACGATCGCCTGACGCGCGAGCCACGGCCACGGTCGCCGGCAACTCACCACGCCGGCCGCGCGCTGCTGCTCCGCCGGCGCCGCGCGCTGCAGCATCTCCCGCGCGCTGCTTCTCCGCCGGCGCTGCGCGCTGCGCAAAGATCTCTCCCGCGTGCTCCCCAGACGAGCCCCGCCCCGCTTTCATCCGCCGCGGGCGAGCCCCGCGCCGCCCGCCACGGCCTCGCCTTCCACGGCTGCGCCCCGCGCCACCCTCGCCCAGGCCGCGCCGCCCGCCCAGGCCGCTCGCACAGGCCGCGCCCCGCGCCGCCCTCGCACGCCACGGCCGCGCCCCGCGCCGCCCGCCCAGGCCGTTCCCCGCGCTGCCCGCCACGCAGGGGCTCACAAGCCGCGCCGTCCTGGCCTGCGGAGTGCCGCGCGGGGAGCCGTCGCAGGGGCTCGCCGCCCACCACGGCCGTGCTCGCATGATCGCGCCCACCATGGCCGCGCAGGGCTCGCCGGCCTCGCCACGCCCGCCATGGCCGTGCAGCGCGCGAGGGGCTCCTCACCAAGCTCGTCTCTGCTTGCCCCGCGTGCGTGTTCGCGCGGAGGTCGCCGGGGCATCGACGGAGGCCGCCAGGGCGGGGCCGGAGCTGGCTGGGTCTGGTAGTACTAGTAGTTGGTGAAGATGAATAGTAATTTGGGTATCTCTGTGCGTTGGGAAATAAAAGCAGCCACGGACGTCCTCATATATCCCCGTCTCCGGAGGCCGACCCAAACAACCAAAATCGGACAACCGAATACGTCCGTTTGGGTTGTAGCAGGGCATCTCCAACCGCGTGACCCAAACGGACGCGCTGGACCGTCCGTTTTGGGCAGTTTGGGTGGCCGAGCGGACACCCGGACAACGGCCCGCGTCCGCGTGTCCGTTTGGGTCGCACGCTGCGCCCAACGCATATGTAATAAAAAAACAAAAATCAAAATGAAAAAGGAAAACAACAAAAAATAAATTTAAACTAGGGGTTAGTTAAACTTAGACCTATTTTAGCTCTATATGGGCTTAAACTAAAAAAAAGCAAACCCTAGCCAGGGTTTGCGAGCACGGTGGCCGCCGGCAGTACTACCCCCAGTAGTACTCGTCGTCCTTGGCGTCGATGACTACGACGCCCCCCGGCGGCGATGCGCTGTTCCGGCTCGAAATGCCGGAGGGCGCCGGGGACTCCGGCCAGGGCGACCACTGCGCCTTTCCCAGGCGGAGTGCGGGTTAGGCGGGCTTGCCGGCCTGCGCAGCCGAGCCCTCCGCGCGGACTCCTGCCAGAGCTGCTCCTCCACTGCGGCCTGCAGCTCCGCCTCTAGCCGGAGCGCGGCCCGGCGGTCCTCCTCCGCCAAGCGCGCGGCCCGGCGCTCCTCCTCCTCCCGGAGCGCCGCCTGGCGCGTGGCCTCCTCCCCGCCGCCGCGCCGGCTCGAGGAAGGCCCACGCCTCCACATGGGCGTCCTCGTGGGCCTTCCTAGCCGCCTCCTCCAGCGCGGAGGCGCGCAGCGTCTCGGCGAGGTGCGGCCATTTGGCCTGCTCGTCGAAGTCGCTCTGCTCGCGGGACATCGCGAGCGCCGCCTGCAGCTCCGGGCCGTCCTCCTCCTGGGGCTGGGGCTGGTGCGGGGGCTGGGGCTCGCCGATGTAGAGGCCGCCGTGGCGGCGGCCAGCCCGCCTTGCAGGTGTGCGCGGCTGCGCGCGCGGCCACGCCGTCCCGGAGGTGAAGCACGTGTGACGGCACACATCGTGCTCCACCTCGAACCACAAGTCCCAGTTGGGACTTGCGTCACTGTAAGCGGGGTCCTCCTGGAGGTCCGCCGGCAGTTGCGCGCCTCCGGATCTCCGCGACGCGGGCGCGGCCGGAGGCCGTGATGGGCGGCACCGGAACCCGATCTGGGCTCAGGTGCCAGCCGTGGGGGAGGTGCACGCCCCCCCACGGCATTGGGACGCCGGCGTCCCAGAACATCTGCGCCACCGCTATGGTGACGTAGATCCGGTCGCGTCTGGGCGTCACCGGCGGCCCCATGGCGAACGCCGCCGGTGCGACTGGCCGGCTGCTGCCGGCCTCGTGTCGTTGGCGGAGGGCTCAAACTCACGCTTCGGGACCATGGCGGCGCGGAAGCTTCGAGCTCGCGCGTGCGGCCGGAGTGGAGAGTGGGGACTGGATAGGGACAGTCCCCCTCCCCAGTCCACATTTAATAGGACTGGGGCACCGACAGGTGGGCCAGCCACGCGGACTAGGCGGACACGCGAGGACGCCGCGTGCCATCCGCGGCCACGCAAACCCGGCCCAGATTTGGGCCAGGTTTGCGTCGTTCCGGACGCCATGGCCATCCGCTTTTGCGGTGCGTCCCCACGTTGGGCCGCATTTTTATACGGCTGGACCCATCCGGACGCGCGGGCGCAGGATGGGTCACTCGGTTGGAGATGCCCTTATATCTAGTGATGTCTGCTGATACCTATGGATCGTAGCAAAACCTTTTGTTAAATTGTATTAGTTTATAGAACATGATCCCAGTAAAAAAGAGAGCAAATATAGATGACCTCAGTGCCAACAAATCCTAGCTTCGTCCCTGTCATCAAGAGTGTGATCTAAGCAAAACCTATACATCAACTTCCAGTATATAGCTGAAGCCCCAAATATGGTGTGATCGACGGACTTTTAGCCTGCAAGGAGCATGCCAATGCTGGACAATGTCTCGTGGCATGGTCTACAATCTGCAAGCCGCACTGTTTTGGGGCTTGGGAGTTAAAAACCTTAGGATTCAGCCTTCAGGGAGTGGCATTTCGGGTGCAATGGGAATAGCTAGTTTTGATGAAAATTCAGGCCAAGGTCTGCACTGTGCAGGCTATCGAACATGATATGGCGAGTGCCGGCAGGGTGGACAAAGTGTTGTTTTGGAGAGATCGATAGAACGGTGGTGTTTCAGTTCAATATATTGCACCAAAGGTGTTGCAGAGAGTTACTTCCAGGCGCCGAAACAAGAGAAGAGTTCAGGAGGCATTGATCAACAACAGCTGAGCTGGACTGCAGACATCGAAGCTGATCTATCACCGGAGGGATATGTGCAGTGTGTACTCCTGTGCGTGGCTATTATGAGTCTGAAGTCTGAACCGAGACCAGATCATTTCTCATTGATTTGTGATCCTTCACGTCAGTTCTCGGCCAAATCTACGCAGTACAAGAGACGTTGTCAGCGAGGAATTCGCTTTGCACCTGCTGACTATATTTCGAAAGTCTGGACAGGGCTAAAATTCTCTACCTCCTCGTGCTCTAATACTTGTCGCTGGTTCATTAAAACTAATCATAATTTTAGCATACACTTTACCTAAATCCGTGATAAGGATTAAGAGCCGGGGGAGAGATTTTTCAGTGGCTTGCCATCCAGTACCGAGTCCAGAAATCGGACGAGAGAGCGAGACACTGGTTGCAGGTTCATCGAGTACTCGTTTCACTTGCCTGCAGGATTCAGATACAGCTGATCATATCCTACTTCAGTGTGTCTGCTCAACAGAAGTCTTGTGTGAGCAAAATGTTTGATCGTGTACAGTGTTTTTACTAGGGTTTGATTGCTACGGTGTTTAACCCTGGAGTAAATTGTTGGTTTAAGTTACTTGCATAGGGGCTCACGAGATTATGTCTGAAGCAAACAGGGCGGCGGAGTGCGTTGGAGGTTCTTCACATACCGGTGGGCGGTCTGCTCCGCTCACATCACCATCGCCAGGTTTAAGTATCGATCAGCACCAGATCTGATGACGCGAATTATAGTATAGCAAGTACTGTTACGCAGGGGAGCTGCACCACCTAAAATAAGTTGCTGTACTTTGCAAGAACCTCGCTGGAAGAAGCCGCACTGGCCATGCGCGCAGTAATAAAATCGGCGCCGCTGCAGGCGCAGGTAGATGCCAAACGAGTTGCACGCTGGCACGGTGACGTGTCCGCCCAGAGGCCCGCAGAAGACGACAACGCAGGCGTTAGTGAAACGAAATTGAACACCGGGGCCTTGCCAGCATATCTCTGGCTACAGCTTGATTATACGCCCAGCAACATGTCCGATGCTGATTTTTTTTTTCACTAGAAAATGGCCGCTGATATATTAATAATCGTGTTAAAACCTAAGGGACCAATGCAACGCCGTCATTGATGAGAATCAAGATCGAAGAGCCAAATCTATACCCACACACACGGACACGGAGATGGCGCATGACATCCGCTGGACACATAACTCTATGCGCCTACTAGGTGCATCAGACTGCTCATAGTGGGAGTAACATAGCTAGTAACATCACACATCTCAAGACATTTTGGTAACATGGCATGTGAATAAATGAAGAAAGAGAGTGAGGTGGTAACTAACTATGTTACCATAACATCACACACCCCAAGACAAAATAAGTCTACAACATAATAAATGACACATTACATGACACCATATATAAGTTACTATCCACTATGAATGTAGTAACCTAAACTAGTAACATGACATATGTTACTAGTCTAAGTTACTCCCCACTATGAGCAGCCTCACCGAAGGAAGGATATAATGGGAGGACTTTATTCTGCTTTTAGTATGTAGCCACGCCTCATTATCACATAGAAAACATAAAATAACAAATGTAAACAGCAAAAGAAAACCTCTCGCTGACGAGGGACCGTGATCCGCTACACCTCTAAGACCCCAAGGCCACCAGAGACGGAGCAGGCCGACAGTGTTGCTGGTGAGGGGATGGAACCCTATATGGGTTTTACCCTATCGCCGCCTCTCTCATTTGGAGATGTAGTACCGGCTCGGTTTCTTGCGTGATCCATACTTACTTCTAAGATTATTGTTTGGTGGTTGAATGTGGCTTGAGATGGCAGGGTGTGGGTGGCGGCGTCCGGGACTTGGACGGATAAAGGGAGAATGAGAATATGCCACTGATAGGAGAGCCCGAGAAGGATAAAGGGACGCGCGGATCTTACATTTAGACTATAAACAGGTCCTCATGAACCGATCCATGTAGCTCACACCGTTTAAGTCATATCTTATGATCGTGGAACCTATTCACGCATACATGTTTGGATATGTACCGATTAGGTAAGAGGCTTAGAGGGGGGAAACCACTAGTAGAAAAAGAGGCTTCCATCCACCCCCATTAGTCCCCAAAATATTCAAACCGGGATTAATGGCAGTTGCGAACCGGGATTAATGGCCCTTTTTCTACCACTTAACGTTTCGCTCGGGCCGCTCCCATGAGCGATGACCAGGCGAAACCTAAGCCCCCGCGCCCCCACCCGTTCTCCTCACCTCCTTCTCCTCCGCCTCCAGCGAGGGCTGTTGGGTAAAGCACGCGCTCGTGCCGGCCGCGGCGGGACTTTCCTTTGTCGGTCACATTCGGATCTGTGCGGGGAAGTACCGGATGGAGCCGGTGTTACTCGGGACTTCTCGAGCTCGGTTCGGTGGCAGCGGTGAGATTTGACGACGACTGTTCCTGGCGGAGGGGTGGGCTGGCACAGCATGCGACAGAGGGCGACTGCGGAGGACAGCTGCAGTTGGTGCCAGGCGGGCCTCGTCCTAGGCTAGGAGGGCCTCGGTGGGGCCAATACCGGTGGGCTCCTCCTAGGTTGAACCACAGTTGGTACCAGATCTGGGCCAGGTGGCCCCAGATCAGGCAGCCTTGGCAACACGGTTGTGTTGTTCCTCCCCCATCCATGAGGATCGAGGTAATTCTCTTGCTACGTGTGGTGGCGAGTTCTTTGATGCCGACAAATTGAGCGGCTTGACCAGCGACATGGTGGCATCAGTTTTGGCGTGGCTATGTCCGGGGGTGTCGCGGTGGGAGTCTTTCTTTGTGGCGGTGTGTTGTCTCAACCGGGGCCATTTTACGAGGAGTGAGGTTGCGGCGACGCCGTTCATGGCATATGGCTAGCACATGGCATCATGGATAGGTATAGCAAGGAGCTGCGGGTGGATGGCAGCAGTGGGCTGGGCACAGCAGCACCGCGTCACGGCTAATGGGGCTTGATCGAGGCCTAGCAGGCGGTGGGCCTGTTCTAGGCGTACTCGGTTGTCCTAATGCATCCAAACGGCCTATACCTCATGTGGCGGGGGCGGATCCCCTCCCCTCGGTTGACGTGTACTCTGATGGCTGCTGGCTATGGTGACGTCTTACCCTTTCCAATTCGTGTTGCGGTGTGCTGATCATGTCATGGGCTCGAGTTCGTGGGAATGCCGGGGCAGGCCTCGGAAGGTGGAGTACGCGGATGGCTCTACGGTGGGAAATGTGGGTGTACGGTGGTGGTCTCATTCATTCGGCCATGGGGATGGCGAGGAGGAGACGATGGAGGATTCTGGTGTTGTCGGCGCTTCGGCTTTGGCAACTCCCAGATCGTGTTTTGGAAGCTAATTTGGGGACAACGAGCGGCTGAGTTCTCAGCGTGGTGTGCGGATGGTTCCGGATCAATGCTCAACGTCTCGGCGCCAACGACGATGATGCCTGCGGGTGTCGTAACCCTATTGGGGGCGTCATTGTGGGTATCCACCCTGGGGGGGGTAACCCTAGACTCCGCGGTCTCGATGGTGGCGGAACAATGCATTGTTACCGTCTTGGGGGCATCGTGTGGAGTCCCGACTCGACTCGGTCTCGTGTCAATGTCCTCGGTGGCAAGTTTGGGTCTATGTGTTCCTTTTTATTTTTATTCGATTTTCTTTGTAAGATGTTCTCCTCTCCACGTCGTATCGATTTGGTTATTGCGGCTTTATTTATCCAGTTGAGAGAAAACCTATTTCAAAAGGAACACTTTCCGTTATATTGGATCCGTTTTGCGCCGGTATTTAAACGAAATGGAACACCCTTGCCTGGGAGTGCCGACATTTCTCTGGCTACAGTTTGATTATCACTATTACGCCCAACTATATGTTAGACACTCGGAAATTCAATTCGGCTCCCGGGTGCATATGCTCCCTCTATCAAAAAATTATATTTCGAAATGTCGAAAAATTTTGACAAAAAATTCTACATGTACATCTCCACAATATACGTACGTTTGTCAAGTTTCGCCAGGAACCAATATGTTTTGTGGTATGTGTAAAAAAGAGAAAATTTATCTCCTAAAAAGCCTTATTTTCAGCATTAAATTTTGTCTTTTTTACACACGTCACATGACAAGTCAGATTTTTATGAAACGAGTTTGTGAGCGTGTAGCACATGAAGATGTACGTTCGAATTTTTCGTTTCAATTTTTTGAAATTTCAAAATATATGTAACATGCATTTCAAAATAAAGGGAGCATATGCTCCCATGTGCCAAAACACCATTCCCATTTTTTTGGCGTGGCCTGACACGACCACGTAAGCTGAAATTGTCTGCTGCCCGTCTCGGGACTAGTATCTTTCAGAGGCGGCCCATGGCTAGTTAATACCTGACCATGGCCTGCACTGCAGGAGTAGTAGTAAAACTGTGTGCACGGGTGAACAGTGTGGGATCGTGTGCAGCTTGTCTCGTTCGCTGCGTACACCACAGTCTGAAATTTGGCATACTACGTCAGCTCCCTCCGTCCGTATTCTATTTCCCGCCGGGAATTAAGCCGCTGGCACGTGCCCCTGCCGCCATACACGGATCGACGCAATTGGCTTGGAGTGTTAGCAACCGCACGTCTTTACTCTACGTTTCTCCCCTCGTTTCTTCTCCTAAACGCAACGTACGTACGATCAACTATGATACGTGGCTTCATGTACGTGGCTTACTTACAATCCGACCCGCCATGTTTCGTAGCAAAAATTAGTATGGTTACTTATGACATAGTGTGTGCAAAATCCTAGCCCATCGACCCGACGTATATAGAGAAGTATGTCCGCAGCGATCCATTTGCGGCTTAATTTTAGGTTAACAATGCGTCGTTGTGGACACGGTGGCGAAGATGGGGATAAGGAGGAAGACGAAGGTCTCTTCGACAACAATGGCAATGCTGATGGGCATGTCCATGGTGCCGTGGACCTTCAACGAACTCGACGACGAGGACTAGGTGGCCATGGCGCACATCCTACCTACCAAGGGGTTTAATTTAGTCTACTTAATTTATGTTTTCCCCATTTTGTCCCTATTTCAAATAACCATACTATCAATAAAAAATGTTTTTTTTTGCCTGAGGCTGTTGGGGCAGCCTCGACTGAAACGGACAAGCGCTTGTTATATTGTAATCCAAATTCATACTAAAGGGAGGCTAACTTCTGAAGATCGGAGCGAGGCCCGTCACCGGGTAGGCTTGGGCCAAATCGGTACGGATCGATGCCACCGCCTATCTATATACCACTTGTAAGTTGCCAGCTAGGGTTTATCAGATTATAAGATAACTCACGACGTTTGTAAACGCTCCTCGATATAGTGAAGTATTTGCTGGCTGGCGGCCGTGGTTTTCCCCCTCTGTGTTGGAAGAGTTTTTTACGTTAAATCTTGTATCTCCGCTGCGATTTCTTTTTGGTTCTTCGTTATTTGCTTGTCGCGTTTATAACAACGGTTGTGTTTGACTCCTTTAGTGTCCACGACTCGATGTAACGGATACATTTGGTATCCAAAATGTATCAGACCGGTGGAGATGCTCTTACAACGGGGAAGAAAAGACAGCTGAGGTCAGCTCTATTGCCTACAGTATCATCTTCCACTAATGGAATATGGAGTACATATTTCTATTTCTGCAAAGGCTTTGACAAATTCCATCGCTTCCATCTGACCTCATGCATGGGTGTATACCAGTTGCGTTGCGTTTTTGCGTACCAAGTGAGACTGATGCCATTTCGATCATTGCCCGCAAAGCGGCCATTAGGGTTGCAAGTTAGTGGTGACGTCCCCCTCCATTACCCACCCCCCACCTCGGCACTTGAATATGTTATCTTGCTGCCATAGAATAATCGGCTTCCGAGCATGATTATACGTCAATCATGTGCGTGCGCGGTGATCACTAATTAATTTTCGCACCAAAGAGGAACATCACATCAGGACAAAATAGAAGCAGGATTTTAAACAAGTGAGCTCAGCAAATTAAGATCGTGGCTGCTGCTAGTAGGAGTACTGGAGGAGTAGAGAGTCCAGTAAAGTAATAATCACATTTAGGTCCAGCCCTTTAATTTGTCTTGAAATGAAACCCACCTATATAGTTCATGCTTGACTCCTCTAAAGCTTGGCAGAAACTGCAGTACACAACTTATATATCGTGTAGTTTCTTACTCCATGGCCCCTCTAAAGTTTGCAAATTACAGAACTCGACAGTGGTTTTCATCATATGTACATACAGAAAAGATCGATGAAGCGTGCGCGCGCACGTGCGCACGAGAGAGATGCGCGGGAGGGAGGGGAGATCGAGGCTTAGCGAGATGGAGCTTGTGCTAGACGTAGAGTGCGCCGACCTCCCTGAGGCGCGGGACGAGGCGGCCGCTGAGGTGGAGCCCCATGAGGCCCTCGAGTCCGCCGACGGGCGCGCCGCCGACGAAGAGCGCCGGCACGGCCGCGTTCTGGCCCCCGGCCTCCGCCGCCGCGAGCTCCTCCGCGGCGCCCTCCAGCTCGATGACGGTGGCGTGGGCGCCCACGGCGGCCAGCAGGCTCTTCATGACGTGGGCCATGTAGCAGCCGCGCCGTGCGAAGATGACGACGGGGCTCTCCCGGACCAGCCGCCCGAACCGCTCCGCGGGGGCCTCCTCCTCCCCGGCCGGGTCGATGGTCAGCCCCCGCCGGATGGTCGCCACCGCCTGCATGCTCGACCCACCGACGCTGCCGTGAAGATGGATGGGATTAGTTAAGGACGGCCGGCGATCCCAAAGGGAACGGTGTGTGAGACAGGGCGGCCCCGCCGTGAATATGGGTGGATCCGGAGGAGGTGGAGGGAGACGGGAGAGGCGAGCTTGGCTCGGCGGGTTTATATATAGAGGAGGTAGAGGAGTGGCACATGGGCCGGGGTGGGGAGGTGACGTCAGGCGAGCGCGCGGTGACAGGGAGCGGCGGGGCCTGAGAGGTTGCGTCACCACGTGGCTGGAGGGGCGCGCCGGCTGGAGGCGGACAGTGAGCGGGCATTAAATTCTAGCTAGCCGGAGTACGAAAGAATCCGAGCTAGCTGACGACGCGCGCGCGGTACCACGGGCAACGGTGGTGGTGAAAGGAAATTGCTCCTATTCTTCTCCGGCTCCGACCTCCGAGATAGCAGCAGCAGTACGAATTCCAAGTGGCATTTTCTTCGGTTTTGTAACTTGCGATGGAATCCGTTTTGCACAGGTTCGACGTGCGATATTTTTTTGGGGGTGGGGCTGGGTTTGGTGAGTGGGATATCCGGGGCAACGCGAACCACCCGTCGGTAGCTACGAGCTAGGAAGATTCTGCGCCAAGGCTGCCCGGACCCGGAGATGCCGGCATCGGAACTCTCCACGGTACGATCCATCCTCCTCCGTCGATGCCGGCTTCGTCAAACAAGAACACAGTGGCACGGCGTGACGTGGTGTCGAGTGTGAAAAACGGCTCCATAATTGCGACGACGACGACGACGAAGACGGGGAGAGTTTCTGACGCCGGAGCTGGCGTCACCAGCCATCGCGCGGCCGACGCACGCGACAGTGTCGCGCGTAGGAGCACGGCATCTCCAGCCACCGCTTTTAGTTTGCAAATTTTTCTTAGAGTTTTTGCTCGCAAGATAGATATATTTACATAAATGTTGGTATACAATTAGAAACATTATAAAATGAGGAAACCTAGAATTTCTGTTGTCCGCGCTTTTATGTGATGAAAGAATATCCAGAAACCTACACTAGTGGCTGTAACTCGCACTTCTCATCTTTGCTACAAATAAAGAACATCCTGAAATCTGTTGTCTTCGCCGTAATCGTCGCTGCCTTCACCGGAGTCGTGGTTGTGGTAGTGCCTGCGTCACAATGAGTCGTCGAGCACACTAACGCGCATGTCGCCATCCACTTCGTACCGGCAGATCAGCATGCATCCGACCTCTAGGCTGTGGGCGCGGACAAACTTCTCAAAGCCAGCGTCGAGGTACATATTGCCTTGCCCGTCGAACAAGACATCAACGGGCCACCGGCACTGGCCGCAGCTGCCTTTCAGCAGGTTCACGACGGCCAGCTCCCAGTCGGCGAGAAACTTCGCGAACTTGTTCGGGGGTATCTTTCTATCGAGAGGGTCCTCATTGATGTGGACGACGAACTCGAAGTACATGGCGTACGGGCTCTCCCAGTTCGCAGGTGAGGACGAACGTGAAGGCAACATCGAGCTTGCAGGTGCGGCAAATCTAGCACGATGCTCTGGCCCTACCCCGTCCGCGGCCTCGACCCTAGGACCTGCCATGTATGTAGAGAAGGTGGATAGCGGCGCTAGGGTTGGGTATTGGGGAGGTAGCTAGGGTTGTGTGAGGGAACGAATGCGCCAACACCCCATTTTATACGCCGGGGGCGGTGGCGCACATCAAGACATGCACCTATTGCTAGGCCTAGGAAACATGCATCGCTGTGTGACCATTAGTTCAGTTGGCAGGATGCGAACGACATCCACCAGTACTGCTGCGCTGCGCACAAGACAAAATAGACGTGATCACCACGAGACAGGCCCTTGGAAGAGAGGAGTGGTCACATGCTGTCATAGGCGGACCTAGCATCTCTCTTGCCCGGGTAGCCGCCCGGGCTTCTGGCCGGCCGATAGGTTTATTTTTCAATCGCACGGATATAAACAATCATAGTATCTCCAATGGGGCGACGCATTTTGGACGCCCAAATTGTCCCCGTGCGTTCGTTTGGGTTGACCCACAGACACCGAAATGGTCGCTAGGCGTAGATTATCCGTTTGCGTCGGGGGGCAACCCTTGCGGGCGACGAAGGTTCGCAATCTGAAATTAATTTTGGATCTTTATACTTCGCATGGCATGATCTTTATACTTCGCATGCGTAAATACGATTTATGGATCACGATCTCGAAAAGGCTCGCAATCCGAAATTAATTTTGGCGGCTTTCGAGCAGTTGTCGGGATTGAAAATCAATTTCCATAGAAGTGAATTGTTCTATTTCGGCGATGCCCAAAATGATATGACTCTATATGCAGAGTTGTTTGGTTGTGGGCAAGGCCAATTTCCTATTCGCTATTTGGGTATTCCGATTCATTATCGGAGACTTACAATTGCTGAATGGAAATTGTGGAAGAAAGACTACAAAAATGCCTTAGTTGTTGGAAGGGTAAATTGTTGTCCATGGGGGGAAGATTGGTACTCATTAATTCGGTACTGACAAATATGGTACTGTATATGTTATCATTCTTTCTGCTACCGAAAGGAATTCTGCATAAACTCGATTATTATCGATCCAGATTCTTTTGGCAAGGGGACAGCGAGAAAAAGAAATACCGACTAGTTAAATGGAGTATAGTTTGTAGTCCCAAAGATCAAGGCGGACTTGGAGTTCACGACCTGGAGGTCAAGAATTCAGCTCTGATGGGTAAATGGCTTTTTAAGCTTCTTACCGAGGATGGGATTTGACAAACTATTCTTCGGAGAAAGTATATTGGCTCGAAGATGCTATCCCAAGTGGTTTGGAAACCTGGGGATTCTCACTTCTGGGCTAGTCTCATGGCAACAAAAAATGTCTTTTTTCGCCATGGTACTTTCTCGATTAAGAATGGAGCACAAATACGGTTCTGGGAAGATGTTTGGTTAGACAATGCTCCCTTAAGTGAATAATATCCTGCTTTGTATAGTATTGTTCGTTGCAAAGGTGATACCATTGCCACAGTAATGGCTACCTCACCCCCGAATGTGACGTTCAGACGGGTTTTGCTTGGACAAAGGCTACTGACATGGAATGCTCTAATTCACCGACTGGGAGATATTTACCTATCGCCTGAACCAGACGAATTTAGATGGAATCTTCATGTAGATGACACTTTCTCAGTCAAATCTTTATACAATGTGATCCTTCATTCTGATATACCAGTTGATAATAATAAGAAAATTTCGAAGATGAAGATACCATTAAAAATTAAAAAAATTGGATGGTACCTTCGTCGAGGAGTTATTCTTACCAAAGATAATCTTGTTAAACGGAATTGGCACGGAAGTTCGCGGTGTGTTTTCTGTCATCATGATGAAACCATTAAACACTTTTTTTCCAGATTCATTTTGCGAGATTTATATGGTCAGTCATCCAAGTAGTGTCTACCCTGTATCCACCGACTAGTGTGGCCAATGTCTTTGGCAATTGGCTTCACGGTATCGATTCAAGGTTTAAGTTGCTTCTTAGTGTGGTGACCCAGCGTACCACTGCATGGTGTAGTACACAAGTCGTTGACATAACACAAGTGAAATACCGTTCCACTCATATTACATCTCTCAGAGTGGTACAACAGAAACATATGCGAGTCCAAGGTATGTCTATAGAAGTACACATGAGCTGTTTACATAAGATCCACACAACCTCCTACTTTAAAGTGAGGTAAAACTTCAAATAAAGCTCCAGAAGAACGACTCGTAGTCTATCTTATTGCTAACTCAAGTTTAAGAGCTAATTGGCTTGCTATAGAAATCTAGCTACTTAGGTGCTATGATTAGGGAAAGGTTCCCTTCTATTACTAGTCTAGGTTTTCATTATAGTTGATGCAGAAGTTGACTCCATTGACTTCTTTGATTGGATTCTTCATCTTGTTGCAGTTGACTCCTTTGTCTTCGAGTTCCACGGTAGTTTCTCCTTCGGTGACTTGATCTAAGAAGGGGGTTCAAATGGGATAGAATGAGTACGAGCGTACTCAGCAAGTTCATATTAGGAAATAGGTGTATCATGCACTAGCTACAGCCATAGACCAGAAAGTCATAGGCCAATGCAAGTTTTTGTAATCATTTCTTCAAAAGGTTTATTTTATTCTGAAAACTCTGCCCGTCTTTCACAGTTGACTAGAACTTCGTGGAGTTCCTTTCTGCCGCGTTCATAGCTCCCTTCCCGAACAGGGAGTGACAATACAATTCTTGATACCCTCTGCAGAGGTGCGTTACTTTACCCCACAAGAGATCTTAACTTTGTTGCCGGCCGAGAGTATGTCCTCGTCCACACTTCCTTTGGTGTGAGGCCCAGTATAAGATCCAAGCCAATCACTGCCTTCTCCGCGACCCTGCAAACCCACCCTTTTGTCCGACCCTACACCCCCAGTAGACTTCTCCCGATAATACGGCTTTACTCACGGTGTACTCCGGACAATCCATCATAGATCGTAGAGCTTATCATCACTAATGGATGGGGATTTAAAAGGCTATCCCAACCTACGGCAGTGCCTCCAACACCCCGCCAGCTCTACCAATCCGTTGGCGTGCAGAAGGGAAAAAATACAGCTGACTTCCCCAGAGTCATTATAGATCTTATGGATAACGCGATATGTACGGCGCTAGAATCACTGGACGGCATTGGTACTTAGTCCTAGATGAGTAGTACCCATGCAATGGAACCTCCACTATATCAACACATACCATGGTTCCATTGCCCACCACATAGTCATATTCATAATTGTAAAATAATACTTTGCTTTTCAATGCATGAGTGATAAGTATAGTACTTTGCATATAGTTTGATACAAATAATCAAATGACATGAGCAAGCGATGAACTTGCCTTTCTTGATTGCAAGATTATGCAGGCAAAAGCTTCGATACGTGAGAACTCCAAATGCTGAAATACCATCATCGTCCGGTAAGGACAATGTTTAAAGAACTGGCAAAGATGCTATAATGCATAGTATGAGATGCAATCGTCCCGAGCGTAACCTAACCTTAATGATTTAGAATGTATGAGTGGTAAATATTTCTTTAGGGTTTGTTGCACTTTTAGAATGGTTCTCAAACAAGGTTCTTATTAGGGTTTGATTATATTATCATCATAACCAAGTGATATAAGACATCATAACAATCATACACATAAAGAATAGTGGTGGAATAATAAATAAAGAACAGTTGTCAATTTTAGGTTCTACAGAACATGGTTGATGATTACTTATACTATACTTCAAAAGAATAACTTTTGAAGAACATGTTAATTAAGAATATGAACTACTATACATAGGAGCTATGGCTTTCTAGGGTTTACTATTGGATTCATTTAGTTCACGAATAGGAACTAGTTGGTTCTTATCTTGGAATGGGTTTCTATATAGCAAGTATTGATAGGTTTATTGCTATGGTTTCTTCTAAGCATCATATCAAAGGATGGTTATTAAGATGGTTCTATAATTAGCTATTAGGGTTTACTATGGTTTAGGTTTACCATAACTTCTTATCTGTTTCACTAAGAAATCACCAATGGTTTCCAAGCTAAGTGGTTTATGATCCTTAAGTAGGGTTTAGTGGAATAGGAACATGTGTTGTGAATTGTTACATAAGGTTATACTAGGGTTCATCATTATGGTTCTACTAGGGTTTGATGGTTGAGGTTGATTCTAATGGTATGGTATATAGAAATAGTGATCAATGGTACTAATTCCATTAACAAGTTAGGGTTTATACCTAGGTGACATTAGTGGATCATATAGGTTTTAATTAAGAATAGGAACATGAAATGATAATCTCATGTTACTTGGTTTATGCTAGTGGACCATAAGCATGCATTCATTGGTTTCTTATTAGGGTTCTATAGGTATAGATGAATCTCACATGATCACATGTGACACATAACTAGGGTTTTAGAGTTGGTTCTAAGGTGGAATGATCACATGAAATAATGGGATCAAGGTCTTACTCAAATTGAAACTAGGGTTTCTAAATCATGGTACAATTCCTAAAATGATGATTGTTAATAGAGTTGTGGTTACTAATTACTTTGAAGCATAATTAGTAATGGTTTGACATTTTATTAACTTTCACAAGAATTAATAATTAGAGTAACTCCTATTTAGGTTTAATTAAGAATCAGAGTTTAATAATTGTTATTAGGTTTAAAATATTTAAATTGTTGATTTAAGATGTTTAAGTAAACAATTGTTGGTCTATCAAAATAATATTGGCTTTTGATATTTTCTTGAGTTAGTACTATTTAAAGAAAATGGTAAATGGTAATTTGCAAATTAGAGTTTATGAATTACCACTAATAATTAAGTTAATGCAAATATGATAAATAAAATTAATCTTAACATTTTACTTAGTTACTGAATAGTTAAATTTAATTTTTGGAACTTAATTATTTATTGAATTCCATTTGCATTTTAAACAATTAGAAAGACATATTTAATAAAGATAAAAATAAGTGAATTTTTATTTTGACACACATTTTTGTTTTATATTTTATTTGAATAGAGTTTATTTTTGTGAGCATTTTAATATATTATTCATAATTTTTTGAGTTGATATGAATTTTATATGATTTTGCAAAGTTGCAGCTATTTACTGGTTTTTAAATTAAACAGAAAATGCTAAACATACCGATTCGTAACCTAGCTACGGTCACTGACCAGTGGGACCTATGGCCACGTCAACTGCCACGCAAGCAAGGACCGGTCAAATTTGACTGAGGCTGTTGACCTCACCGACGTTTAAACGCCGGCGGTCAGCTGAAGGCAGCGCCGCCGATTTACTGCCTCCCGGGACGCGCGACTAGGTGCATTCGAACGAGTACTGCAAGGCGAGACGAATGGTGGTGGTGGTTTCCGCGGGGACTCATCGGAACTACGCCGACGATGAGCTCTGCGGCGGTGCTATTCCGGCGAGAATCAAATCAGAGGCTACAAGCGATTCTAGGAAGCGAGAGTATGTGCTATAGACGCGTATGCTCACCCTGAATACGATGGTATGATCAGCTCCGACGATGGTCGACGTAGACGACGGCGATTGGCGATCTCCTGGCGAACCTGACGGAAAGGGAACGCCAGAATTCTTCCTTGACTTGGCTTCCCCCGATGCTCTACTCCTCCAGGATGATCTTCGTGGTCAGGCGCACCTCCTCGACCCAACGGTGGACTCCGGGGTGGCTCCAGTCGACGGTGCCATGATGGTCACCGGCGACCAGTAGAGGAAGAAATCGAAAGCTAGAGTGGTTCCGAGGAGAAATGGATGAGCGGCGAAGGATTAGGGTTTCAACGTGGAGCTCCAGGTGGTTTTATAGCTCGCGAGGTGGTCTGGTTCGTCGGCTTGCCGGCGACAGAGGTGGAGATGCAACGGCGACATTGAACTGAGTGTGGGCGTGAATCTAGACGCGAACGGATAGACTCGGATACGAGAAGAGTTGGGCGTGGCTCTGAGATGGTCTGCGACGTCCAGGGCCATCCTTATCGCCGCCGAGGTCGTGGCCTACTGGCGTCGCAGTGCTGTCGACGCCGGGGAAGAAGAAGGACGAAGCTTTTCTCCTCGCACGATTTTTAAAGACTCCGAAACGGTATTTGGTTCGGGCAGGGCTTGTCCTGGGCTAGCACCTGGGCTGCTACTGGGCTGCTGAGGCCTGCTTCGGTGGAAAGGTAAGCCAGGTAAGGCCTCTCTCTCTCTTTTCTGTTTTCTTTTCAATTTTCTGTTTTTATTATTCTGGTTTGTATTTGATGTTTGAATTCAAATTTGATTTCTGTTTTGTTTTGCAGGTTCTAAAATATTTTAATATCAAAACAATTTGATAATGCTACCTGCTGTATTGTTTTGTTTATAAACAACCATTTTATAAATGATTAATTTGGGGTTCTTATGAGGCACAAGTTAAAAATTTCAATTGTTATAATTTTAGGGTTCATCTCAATTTTCTAATTAATTTAGGAATCAAATCTGTTTAAATGATTTGGAATGTAGAACATGTGCATGGTGAACATATTCTATTTTTCTAGTGCTTAACCATAGTGATTCCTCACATATTATTTAATTATGGCTAAAGTTTAACAAATGGTAAAGGAAATGGGATTGGTTCATGATTTTATGTGAATGATGGTTCTTAGAGTTTAAGAAGAGTGGTGATATAACCTCTATAATCATCAATCCAGCTTTGACTTAAATTATTTAGGATGAACCCTATATTCCTCATGGTTAATTCAATTGCTCTTGTGGTGATTCTATTTTATAAACTACTATTTCATTTGGTTCCCAAAGCAAGTACTTGGGAAGTGATATACACCATATAAATACTCATTTCTACCCATTTGCTGTGTCATTTCTGGATATTTTCCCCATGTTTTCCACTTTATTTACAACATAAATGGACAAGAGAAGGGTTTGACTAGCCTATGAATATGCTTTGCAGGAATGGGCGAAAAAGGCCCTAAACTCTCTCTGTGTCAAGCAATACATACTGAGAAGGATCATCTTGTGGAGGAAGAATAGAAGATGAGGGGTGGAGCTGCAAATTTCCTGATCAGACCAAGTGAAAGGGGAGCCACGGGTGTCGGGGCTGCATCTCGCAGCCCCATCTTCTTCTTCCTCTCACACTCTCAATCTCTCTTGTGTCTCTCAAGAACACTCACGGTGGAAAACTCCACACGCATGCACCAAGGAGGAATCCAGCTAGCTTTGCAAAGAGACATTCTCTCCCTGGTGTACCACATGGACTACATTGTTTCAGTCTGCCCGCAGGCCTTCCTTTCTCATTCATTTTCTCAACTTAAATAGCCAGTACATGATAACTCATACCTCGTGCAGCTACTCCACTAACGCACTAACCCCACCTCCTTGAAACTCTCTAAATACATGTGACTCGGCCAACATGCAAAGCATCGGCAGAGAGCCACAACTCTACTAACCATACGTGACCTATTCAGACTCCTAAAATTACTCTAGGCCATTCAGCTAACTAACTTGACTTGACCGCTAGATGCATGTCTACTCATGCAATCTCTGACTTGGCCGAAACACTCAGCCCATACAAACTAGGTACATGCAATAAATCTAATTAACTAGATACATCGTCAAGATTAGAGCTAACAATTTCCCCCCTAATCTTGACATACCAACTTGTCTTCCATGCAGATCACCTGCTACTTCTTGCTGCTCTCATCAAGCTCATCTTTCAGCGAAATGGCGTCATCGCAGCGCTGAACTTCACAACATCTTGCCGCACACATGGACTTGAACTTGACGTGGACGACGCCGTCATGCCGCCGATCACGTCGCCATCATGCCGCAGCTTCACACTGCAACTTTTGTTGGCTTCACACCAACTCTCCATGATGACGATGATATCACGTCACCGCTGCCGGCATCGCGCCGACTCTCCTCGAGATGATGGCATCACACCGTCATCATGGCGCAACGGCATCGCACCGTCGCTGCCGGCACCCAGTGGCATCGCGCCACCGCTGCGTCGTGACGGCATCACACCGTCGTCTCCTCGTAGCAGCATCACACCGCCATCTCCTCCTAGCGGCATCGCACCGCAACCGGCAGCTAGCGGCATCACACCACCAACAGCCTCCGCTTCGCGCCGTCGACCTCCACCTCACATGGAGTCTGCCGACAACACCATTGTCGGCTTCAGCAGCCTCGCACCGCCGTCGATGAAGGTCACCAAGATCTTCTCGCTCTGATACCAAATGTCGGGGCTGCATCTCGCAGCCCCATCTTCTTCTTCCTCTCACACTCTCAATCTCTCTTGTGTCTCTCAAGAACACTCACGGTGGAAAACTCCACACGCATGCACCAAGGAGGAATCCAGCTAGCTTTGCAAAGAGACATTCTCTCCCTGGTGTACCACATGGACTACATTGTTTCAGTCTGCCCGCAGGCCTTCCTTTCTCATTCATTTTCTCAACTTAAATAGCCAGTACATGATAACTCATACCTCGTGCAGCTACTCCACTAACGCACTAACCCCACCTCCTTGAAACTCTCTAAATACATGTGACTCGGCCAACATGCAAAGCATCGGCAGAGAGCCACAACTCTACTAACCATACGTGACCTATTCAGACTCCTAAAATTACTCTAGGCCATTCAGCTAACTAACTTGACTTGACCGCTAGATGCATGTCTACTCATGCAATCTCTGACTTGGCCGAAACACTCAGCCCATACAAACTAGGTACATGCAATAAATCTAATTAACTAGATACATCGTCAAGATTAGAGCTAACAATTTCCCCCCTAATCTTGACATACCAACTTGTCTTCCATGCAGATCACCTGCTACTTCTTGCTGCTCTCATCAAGCTCATCTTTCAGCGAAATGGCGTCATCGCAGCGCTGAACTTCACAACATCTTGCCGCACACATGGACTTGAACTTGACGTGGACGACGCCGTCATGCCGCCGATCACGTCGCCATCATGCCGCAGCTTCACACTGCAACTTTTGTTGGCTTCACACCAACTCTCCATGATGACGATGATATCACGTCACCGCTGCCGGCATCGCGCCGACTCTCCTCGAGATGATGGCATCACACCGTCATCATGGCGCAACGGCATCGCACCGTCGCTGCCGGCACCCAGTGGCATCGCGCCACCGCTGCGTCGTGACGGCATCACACCGTCGTCTCCTCGTAGCAGCATCACACCGCCATCTCCTCCTAGCGGCATCGCACCGCAACCGGCAGCTAGCGGCATCACACCACCAACAGCCTCCGCTTCGCGCCGTCGACCTCCACCTCACATGGAGTCTGCCGACAACACCATTGTCGGCTTCAGCAGCCTCGCACCGCCGTCGATGAAGGTCACCAAGATCTTCTCGCTCTGATACCAAATGTCGGGGCTGCATCTCGCAGCCCCATCTTCTTCTTCCTCTCACACTCTCAATCTCTCTTGTGTCTCTCAAGAACACTCACGGTGGAAAACTCCACACGCATGCACCAAGGAGGAATCCAGCTAGCTTTGCAAAGAGACATTCTCTCCCTGGTGTACCACATGGACTACATTGTTTCAGTCTGCCCGCAGGCCTTCCTTTCTCATTCATTTTCTCAACTTAAATAGCCAGTACATGATAACTCATACCTCGTGCAGCTACTCCACTAACGCACTAACCCCACCTCCTTGAAACTCTCTAAATACATGTGACTCGGCCAACATGCAAAGCATCGGCAGAGAGCCACAACTCTACTAACCATACGTGACCTATTCAGACTCCTAAAATTACTCTAGGCCATTCAGCTAACTAACTTGACTTGACCGCTAGATGCATGTCTACTCATGCAATCTCTGACTTGGCCGAAACACTCAGCCCATACAAACTAGGTACATGCAATAAATCTAATTAACTAGATACATCGTCAAGATTAGAGCTAACAACGGGCTCCATTCCCAAGTGTGCCTGGCTTCAATCCCTAATCCCCCCCAAAAGGCTCCTGCTCCACCTCTAGCCTTCGCCGCGGCCAGGCCAGCGCGGTGACGCGCCACCGAACCATCGATCCGCCACAACGACGTCCCCTGCATCACCGAGCCCGCTGCTCGTCACCAACCGGGGGATCGACGATGAAGACGGCCGCGACCAGATAGGCTCCTTTTCCAGCGTCCCCTGCTGCTCTGCTAACTCTACTCTCCGGCTGTTGATCAAGAGCGACCAGAAGAACTCCATCCTCTACTGCCCTGCTGATCCTCGTCACCAACAACCTGAAGCCCACCCTTGGTTGACTCCGTCGATTCTTTCCCCCCCTTTATTTTCTGCAATTCCCTTGAGCTAGTGATGTACTGTGAATCAATCTGTGGCTAGTCCTGTGTAGTGACCATATTTGTTCAGATTAGTTACTCGTGTGTCAGTCCGTGAGACCTCCGAGACTGTACTTTGTTTTCGTTCATGTGTGTTTTGTTAGCCCGTTACTAGTCTCTGTCATCTGAATTTTGTGGTTGTGCTCGCGAAGGTGCAGATCAGAGGCGCTTGCTGTTTCCTTGGATCTTACCTTGGCTTGTGTCTTGTTATTTGTGTATACGTACTGGTTATTTCTTTCATCTCTGCATCCCGCACAAGTGCAGGAACGTGTTTAGTTCCATTCCGTGTTGCATGTCCTCCTGATATATTCCCTCTCCTAATCTTTGCTTCCTCACCTGCTTTAAGTGTTTGCTAGTACATCTGTTTCTTTAAACAACAGTTCAGTTCAGTGTTAATTGGTAAAACGAAAATACAAAAAGAAGCTATTCAGTTCCAGTGAGTAAATTCTCTCCCTTTCTTGAATCTTTGTTTGTTTGTCTTGCCCAGATTAGTTAGTCTAGGTTTATTTTCCCGTAAATCAACATGTTTCATGTGACCTAGCTTTTGAAGGAGATATGCCCTAGAGGCAATAATAAAGTGGTTATTATTTATATCTTTATGTTTATGATAAATGTTTATATATCATGCTAGAATTGTATTAACCGAAACATTAGTACATGTGTGATATGTAGACAAACAAGAAGTCCCTAGTATGCCTCTTAAACTAGCTTGTTGATTAATGGATGATTAGTTTCATAATCATGAACATTGGATGTTATTAATAACAAGGTTATGTCATTGCATGAATGATATAATGGATACACCTAATTAAGCATAGCATAAGATCTCGTCATTAAGTTATTTGCTATAAGCTTTCGATACATAGTTACCTAGTCCTTATGACCATGAGATCATGTAAATCACTTATACCGGAAAGGTACTTTGATTACACCAAACACCACTGCGTAAATGGGTGGCTATAAAGGTGGGATTAAGTATCCGGAAAGTATGAGTTGAGGCATATGGATCAACAGTGGGATTTGTCCATCCCGATGACGGATAGATATACTCTGGGCCCTCTCGGTGGAATGTCGTCTAATGTCTTGCAAGCATATAAAAGAGTTCATAAGAGACCACATACCACGGTACGAGTAAAGAGTACTTGTCAGGAGACGAGGTTGAACAAGGTATAGAGTGATACCGAAGATCAAACCTCGGACAAGTAAAATATCGTGAGACAAAGGGAGTTGGTAATTTATGTGAATGGTTCATTCGATCACTAAAGTCATCGTTGAATATGTGGGAGCCATTATGGATCTCCAGATCCCGCTATTGGTTATTGGTCGGAGTGAGTACTCAACCATGTCCGCATAGTTCTCGAACCGTAGGGTGACACACTTAAAGTTGGATGTTGAAATGGTAGTTCTTGAATTATGGAATGGAGTTCGAATATTTGTTCGGAGTCCCGGATGAGATCCCGGACATCACGAGGAGTTCCGGAATGGTCCGGAGAATAAGATTCATATATAGGATGTCATTTTATGTGAAATAAAATGTCGCGGAAGGTTCTATGGAAGGTTCTAGAAGGTTCTAGAAAAGTCCGGAAGAAACCACCAAGGAAGGTGGAGTCCACAAGGGACTCCACCTCCATGGCCGGCCAGCCCTAGTGGGGGTGGAGTCCCAAGTGGACTCCACCATAGGGGGCCACCACCCCCACATGGGAGGTGGGAATCCCACCTTTGGGTGGGAGTCCTAGTTGGGCTAGGTTTGCCCCTCCTATGGAAGGTTTTGGTTTCCGGTCTAATTCGTAGACTTGTACACCACCACTTTGGATCCACCTATATAATGAGGGGCCAAGGGAGGGGGCCGGCCACCCCAAGACCACAAGCTGGCCGCCCCCCATAGAGTGGCCGGCCACCCCCTCCCAAACCCTAGCTTTGCTCCTCCACTCCATATTGCCCGCATTGCTTAGCGAAGCTCCGCCGGACTTCTACACCGCCACCGACACCACGCCGTCGTGCTGTCGGATTCAAGAGGAGCTACTACTTCCGCTGCCCGCTGGAACGGGGAGGTGGACGTCGTCTTCATCAACAACCGAACGTGTGACCGAGTACGGAGGTGCTGCCCGTTCGTGGCGCCGGAACCGATCGTGATCAAGCTCTTCTACGCGCTTGGGCAAGCGGCAAGTGATCGTCTACCGCAGCAACAAGAGCCTCCTCTTGTAGGCTTTGGAATCTCTTCAAGGGTGAGACTCGATACCCCCTCGTTGCTACCGTCTTCTAGATTGCATCTTGGCTTGGATTGCGTGTTCGCGGTAGGAAAATTTTTGTTTTCTATGCAACGTTATCCTACAAAGGGTATCGCAGCCGTGTCTATGCATAGATGGTTGCACGAGTAGAACACAATGGTTTGTGGGCATTGATGCTCTTGTTATCTTTAGTTTGAGTACTTTGCATCTTTATGGCATAGTGGGATGAAGCGGCTCGGACTAACTTTACATGACCGCGTTCATGAGACTTGTTCCTCGTTCGACATGCAACTTGTATTGCATAAGAGGCTTTGCGGGTGTCTGTCTCTCCTACTATAGTAAAGATTCAATTTACTCTTCTATTGACAACATTAGTATCAATGTTGTGGTTCATGTTCGTAGGTAGATTAGATCTATATCGAAAACCCTAAACCACGTAAAATATGCAAACCAAATTAGAGAGCGTCTAACTTGTTTTTGCAGGGTTTGGTGATGTGATATGGCCATAATGTGATGATGAATATGTATGAGATGATCATTATTGTATTGTGGCAACCGGCAGGAGCCTTATGGTTGTCTTTAAATTTCATGTTGAGTAGTATTTCAAAGTAGTTGTAATAGTTGCTACATGGAGGACAATCATGAAGACGGTGCCATTGACCTTGGTGCTTCGCCGACGATGATGGAGATCATGCCCGAAGATGATGGAGATCATGTCCGTGCTTTGGAGATGAAGATCAAAGGCGCAAAGACAAAAGGGCCATATCATATCACATATGAACTGCATGTGATGTTAATCCTTTTATGCATCTTATTTTGCTTAGATCGCGACGGTAGCATTATAAGATGATCCCTCACTAAAATCTCAAGATAATAAAGTGTTCATCCTTAGTAGCACCGTTATCAAGTCTTATCGTTTCAAGCATCTCGTGATGATCGGATGTGATAGATTCGATAAGTACATACAACGGGTGCAAGACAGCTTTGCACATGCGGATACTAATGTGGCCTTGAAGAGCCTAGCTTGTACATACATGGTCTCGGAACACGTGATACCGAAAGGTAGAGCATGAATCATATGGTTGATATGATGAACACTTTGAGTGTTCGCCATTGAAATCACACCTTTTCTCGTGATGATCGGGTTTAGGTGCGGTGGATTTGGTTCGTGTGATCACTAAGACAATGCGAGGGATATTGTTTTGAGTGGGAGTTCACTTAGGTTTTTAATTATGTTGAATTAAAATTTGAACTCAATATGTCATAAACTTAGTCTAAACTATTGCAAATATATGTTGTAGAGATGGCGTCCCCAATCAATTTTAATCGGTTCCTAGAGAAAGAGAAACTTAAGAGCAACGGTAGCAACTTCACCGATCGGTTCCGTCATGTGAGGATCTTCCTCTCGGCGGAAATCTGCAATTTGTGCTTGATGCACCGCTAGGTGACCCTCCCGCAGAAGATGAATCCGATGAAGTAAAAGCTGTTTACGCGACTCGGAAAACTCGGTACTCTCAAGTTCGGTGTGCCATCCCGTGCGCTCTGGAATCCGATCTTCAAAAACGTTTTGAGCACCATGATCCTCATGAGTTGATGAATGAGCTGAAAGCTATATTCGAGACTCATGCGGCAGTGGAATGCTATGAAGCATCGAAACATTTCTTCACCGTATGATGGAAGAAGGCAGCTCCGTTAGTGAGCACATGCTCGCCATGACCGGGCATGCGAAGAAACTCGGTGACTTGGGAATAGTGATTCCTAACAGATCGGGGATTAATCGTGTCCTTCAATCACCGCCACCAAGTTACAAGAACTTTGTGATGAACTACAATATGCGTAACATGAACAAGGAGTTACTCGAACTCTTTGGCATGCTAAAAGCTGCCGAGATTGAGATCAAGAAAGAGCACCAAGTGTTGATGGTCAACAAGACCACCAGATTTCAAGAAACAGGGCAAGTCTAAGGGAAAATTCAAGAAGGGTGGCAAGAAAGCTGCCACGCCTCCTATGAAACCTAAGAACGGCCCTAAGCCCGATGTCGGGTGCTATTATCGCAAGGAGAAGGGACACCGGAAGCGTAATTGCTCCAAGTATTTGGCAGATCCGAAGAGCGGCCTTGTCAAGAAGAAGAAAGAAGGTATATCTGATATACATGTTATAGATGTTTATCTCACTAGTTCTCGTTCTAGTACCTGGTATTTGATACCGGTTCGGTTGCTCATATTTGTAACTCGAAACAGAACTAAAGAATAAACGACAACCGCTGAAAGATGAAGTGACGATGCGCGTTGGAAATGGATCCAAGGTCAATGTGATCGCAATCGGCACACTTCCTCTACATCTACCTTCGGGATTAGTTTTAAGCCTAAATAATTGCTATTTTGTACTGCGTTGAGCATGAACATTATATCTGGATCTTGTTTAATGCAAGACGGTTATTCATTCAAGTCTGAGAATAATGGTTGTTCTATTTTTATGAATAATATCTTTTATGGTCGAGCACCACAAAAGAATGGCTTATTTCGTTAGATCTCGATAGTAGTGATACGCACATACATAACATTGATGCTAAGCGAATTAAACTTAATGATAATTCTACTTATATGTGGCACTGTCGTCTTGGTCATATTGGAGTGAAACGCATGAAGAAACTCCATACAGATGGATTACTTGAATCACTTGACTTTGAGTCACTTGATAGATGCGAAGCATGTCTAATGGGAAAAATGACAAAGACTCCATTTTCTGGTATGATGGAGCGAGCTACCGACTTATTAGAAATCATACATACCGATGTATGTGGACCAATGAGCGTAGCATCGCGCGGTGGTTATCGTTATGTTCTAACCTTCACAGATGATCTGAGTAGATATGGGTATATCTATTTCATGAAACATAAATCCGAAACTTTCGAGAAGTTTAAGGAATTTCAAAGTGAAGTAGAAAATCAACGTAACAAGAAGATCAAATTTCTACGATCTGATCGTGGAGGTGAATATCTGAGTTATGAGTTTGGCATGCATTTAAAGAAATGCGGAATACTTTCACAATTGACACCGCCGGAACACCTCAACGAAACGGTGTGTCCGAACGTCGTAATCGAACTCTCTTAGATATGGTTCGTAGTATGATGTCTCTTATCGATTTGCCGTTATCATTTTGGAGTTATGCATTAGAGACAGCCGCATTCACTTTAAATAGAGCACCATCAAAATCCGTAGAAACGACACCGTATGAATTATGGTTTAATAAGAAACCTAAGTCATCGTTCCTGAAAGTTTGGGGTTGCGAAGCCTATGTAAAGAAGTTACAACCGGACAAGCTAGAACCCAAAGCGGAGAAATGCGTCTTCATAGGATACCCTAAGGAAACTATAGGGTACACTTTCTATCACAGACCCGAAGGCAAAATCTTTGTTGCTAAGAACGGAACCTTTCTTGAGAAAGAATTTCTCACTAAAGAAGTGACTGGAAGAAAAGTAGAACTCGATGAGATTGATGAATCTATACTCGTTGATCGTAGTAGCGCAAAGACGAAGTTGTACTGCATCGCCTACACCGGCAACGAGAGGAAGCTAATGATAATGATCATGAAACTTCGAACGAGGAAACCATCGAACCTCGCAGATCGACAAGGGAACGTGCCACTCCCGATTGGTATGATCCTTGTCTAAATGTCATGATTGTAGATAACAATGATGAGGACCCCGCGACATATGAAGAAGCGATGATGAGCCCGTATTCTAACAAATGGCAATAAGACATGAAATACTAAATTTGATCCATTTATTATAACTAAGTATTGAATTTAGTATATTTACCTGATAGCCTAATGTCTGTAGATAATAAATGGATCTTCAAGAGAAAAACAGATGCTGATGGTAATATTATCGTCTATAAAGCTCGACTTGTCGCAAAGGGTTTCCGACAAATTCAAGGAGTTGACTACGATGAGACTTTCTCACCTGTAGCGAAGCTAAAATCTGTGAGGATTTTGTTAGCAATAGCTGCATTTTTCGATTATGAGATTTGGCGAGATGGATGTCAAAACGGCGTTCCTTAATGGAGACATTGAGGAAGAGTTGTATATGGTACAACCCAAAGGTTTTGTCGATCCTAAAAATGCTGACAAAGTATGCAAACTTCAGCGTTCAATCTATGGACTGAAGCAAGCATCAAGAAGTTGGAACCGACGCTTTGATAAGGTGATCAAAGACTTCGGGTTTATACAAGGTCATGGAGAGGCCTGTATTTACAAGAAAGTGAGTGGGAGCTCTGTAGCATTCCCGATATTATATGTAGATGACATATTATTGATTGGGAATGATATAGAACTATTAAGCAAGTGTTAAAGGTTATTTGAATAATAGTTTTTCAATGAAAGACCTTGGTGAAGCATCATATATATTAGGCATCAAGATTTATAGAGATAGATCAAGACGCCTAATAGGGCTATCACAGAGTACATATCTGGACAAGATTCTAAAGAAGTTTAGAATGGACGAAAGTAAGAAAGGGTTCTTACCTATGTTACCAGGCAAGGTATTGAGTAAAACTCAAGGACCGGCTACGGCAGAAGAAAGAGAAAGGATGAGTAACATCCCCTATGCCTCGGCAGTAGGATCTATCATGTATGCCATGCTATGTACTAGACCAGATATAGCACATGCTGTTAGTTTGACTAGCAGATATCAAAGTGATCCAGGAATGGAACACTGGACAGCGGTCAAGAATATCCTGAAGTACTTGAAAAGAACTAAGGATATGTTTCTTTGTTATGGAGGTGACCAAGAGCTTGTTGTAAACGGTTACACCGATGCAAGTTGGAACACTGATCCTGATGACTCTAAGTCACAATCTGGGTACGTGTTTATATTGAATGGTGCTGCAGTAAGCTGGGCAAGCTCGAAGCAGTGCACGGTGGCGAAGTCTTCAACAGAATCGGAGTACATAGCGGCTTCAGAGGCTTCATCAGAAGCGGTATGGATGAAGAGGTTCATTGTAGAGCTCGGTGTGGTTCCTAGTGCATTGGACCCATTAATCATTTACTGTGATAACATGGGTGCCATCGCCAATGCACAAGAGCCAAGGTCACACAAGAGGCTGAAGCATATCAAGCTGCGTTATCACTCGATTCGCGAGTACATCGAAGATGGAGAAGTAAAGATTTGCAAAGTACACACTGATCTGAATGTAGCAGATCCGTTGACTAAAGCTCTCCCTAGGGCAAAGCATGACCAACACCATATTGCCATGGGTTTTTGGTATATTACAATGTAATCTAGATTATTGACTCTAGTGCAAGTGGGAGATCAAGGAGATATGCCCTAGAGGCAATAATAAAGTGGTTATTATTTATATCTTTATGTTTATGATAAATGTTTATATATCATGCTAGAATTGTATTAACCGAAACATTAGTACATGTGTGATATGTAGACAAACAAGAAGTCCCTAGTATGCCTCTTAAACTAGCTTGTTGATTAATGGATGATTAGTTTCATAATCATGAACATTGGATGTTATTAATAACAAGGTTATGTCATTGTATGAATGATATAATGGATACACCTAATTAAGCGTAGCATAAGATCTCGTCATTAAGTTATTTGCTATAAGCTTTCGATACATAGTTACCTAGTCCTTATGACCATGAGATCATGTAAATCACTTATACCGGAAAGGTACTTTGATTACACCAAACACCACTGCGTAAATGGGTGGCTATAAAGGTGGGATTAAGTATCCGGAAAGTATGAGTTGAGGCATATGGATCAACAAAGTGGGATTTGTCCATCCCGATGACGGATAGATATACTGGGGCCCTCTCGGTGGAATGTCGTCTAATGTCTTGCAAGCATATAAAAGAGTTCATAAGAGACCACATACCACGGTACGAGTAAAGAGTACTTGTCAGGAGACGAGGTTGAACAAGGTATAGAGTGATACCGAAGATCAAACCTCGGACAAGTAAAATATCGTGAGACAAAGGGAGTTGGTAATTTATGTGAATGGTTCATTCGATCACTAAAGTCATCGTTGAATATGTGGGAGCCATTATGGATCTCCAGATCCCGCTATTGGTTATTGGTCGGAGTGAGTACTCAACCATGTCCGCATAGTTCTCGAACCGTAGGGTGACACACTTAAAGTTGGATGTTGAAATGGTAGTTCTTGAATTATGGAATGGAGTTCGAATATTTGTTCGGAGTCCCGGATGAGATCCCGGACATCACGAGGAGTTCCGGAATGGTCCGGAGAATAAGATTCATATATAGGATGTCATTTTATGTGAAATAAAATGTCGCGGAAGGTTCTATGGAAGGTTCTAGAAGGTTCTAGAAAAGTCCAGAAGAAACCACCAAGGAAGGTGGAGTCCACAAGGGACTCCACCTCCATGGCCGGCCAGCCCTAGTGGGGGTGGAGTCCCAAGTGGACTCCACCATAGGGGGCCGGCCACCCCCCACATGGGAGGTGGGAATCCCACCTTTGGGTGGGAGTCCTAGTTGGGCTAGGTTTGCCCCCTCCTATGGAAGGTTTTGGTTTCGGGTCTTATTCGAAGACTTGGACACCAACACTTGGGATCCACCTATATAATGAGGGGCCAAGGGAGGGGGCCGGCCACCCCAAGACCACAAGCTGGCCGCCCCCCATAGAGTGGCCGGCCACCCCCTCCCAAACCCTAGCTTTGCTCCTCCACTCCATATTGCCCGCATTGCTTAGCGAAGCTCCGCCGGACTTCTACACCGCCACCGACACCACGCCGTCGTGCTGTCGGATTCAAGAGGAGCTACTACTTCCGCTGCCCGCTGGAACGGGGAGGTGGACGTCGTCTTCATCAACAACCGAACGTGTGACCGAGTACGGAGGTGCTGCCCGTTCGTGGCGCCGGAACCGATCGTGATCAAGATCTTCTACGCGCTTTTGCAAGCGGCAAGTGATCGTCTACCGCAGTAACAAGAGCCTCCTCTTGTAGGCTTTGGAATCTCTTCAAGGGTGAGACTCGATACCCCCTCGTTGCTACCGTCTTCTAGATTGCATCTTGGCTTGGATTGCGTGTTCGCGGTAGGAAATTTTTTGTTTTCTATGCAACGTTATCCTACAGCTTTAGCCAAAACTCTATTGTGGATGGACTAGTCCCTGCGGAGAACATGACAACCTGCAGATTGGGCGTAATACCCACTGCTATATTTTGCATAGATCATTTTGGCGCCGTTGCCGGGGACTAGTGTCGAGCTATCGTGTGAGGTTAGAGACTAGGTTTAGTGTAGCTTGTTTAATTTTTCAGTAACATTTGTTTCTGTGTTTCTCTTATCTCTTTGATTTTTGTTGCTTCGGCTTATTAGAGTACTAACCCTCTTACCATTGTTAGCTATTTGTGAGTGCGTGCAGCAAACTAAATACAGTAGATCCAAGTGGAATGTTATATGCAACCAGAAGATTCAGACGGTCTAGCCCCTTTTGACCCAGAAATTGAGAGGACCTTCCGCGAGAGAAGAAAAGCATTGAAGTTACAGAACAAGGCCTTGAAGATGGGAGACAAGATTTTGTGTGATCTATGGATTCCTCATGACCTATGCCCAGAAGGAGATCAACCTGGCATTCCAGCCAACAATTTCGAGCTTAAGCCTGCTTTGATTTCTATGATTCAGCATAACCAGTTTGGTGGCTCAGGGCTGGAGAGCCCTCACACCCATATCAGGAATTTCTTGGAGTACTGTAATACTCTGAAATACAATGGAGTGCCTCACGACTACATCAAGATGCAGTTGTTCCCCTTTTCATTGAGAGATGGCGCCAAACATTGGTTCCATGCTATGCCTCCTCATCAGAAGGACACTTGGGCACATCTCTTACATGCGTTCTATGGAAGATATTTTCCACCCACCAAAGCAGCTGAGTACCACGACAAGATAAATAGATTTATCCAGTTTGATGGTGAAAGCCTATATGATGCATGGCAAAGGTATCAAGGTTTGATCAAGATGTGTCCTAATCACGGACAAGAACCATGGTTACTATTGCAGACCTTTTACAAGGGCCTTACGTCCCAAACCAGAGCCCATGTAGATTCGGCTGCAGGCGGAGGCATAATGAACAAAACTCTAGTTGAAGCAACTGAATTCATTGAAAGGATGGCATCTCATGATTTCTCCTGGACAAACGATAGAGCACTGCACAACCCTCTGCCCGGAATTCACAAGATTTCCCAACCTAACTCAGTTGCAGCCCAATTGGAAGCTATCACTAAACAGTTGTCTAGCATCGTGTCTGATTCATCGTCCGTAGTCTCGGTAGTTCAGTCCATTGGAAACTGTCAAGCTTGTGGAAATGCAGGGCACCAGACTCATGAATGTATGTCATTTGCTTCTGGGGATCCAGTAGTGTCAGAAGTGGCTTATGCACAAGGACAGAGCCCCTTTTCTCAAAGCTATAATCCCAATTGGAAGAACCATCCAAATTTGTCGTATAAGAATCCTTCACCATTCAACTCTGGACAGAATCAAGCTCTGAGCTACAAGCAGCCAAGCAATGGCAGTATGGCATCATATCCATCCTCTGCTGCAGGATACAATAACCAAAACAGTCAATATGTTCAGAATTCAGAGATGAAGGAATTTATGATACAGCAGCAGGCTATGATGAATGGATTACATGAAACCATCAAGAAACAGTCAGAAACCTTCCTTAGCACCATACAACAGCTAGCTGCTAGATTGCCACCGGCCCCAATACAGGATGCCCGACTACCTTCACAAACAGAAGCCAATCCTAAGGGATAGTGTGGTTCTATTTCTGTTGTTGATGCGGTGACTACAAGGAGTGGTTTAACTACAAGTCCTATCCTCGCAAACCCCCCTGTGCTACTATATGTTACACCCGCACTGAGAACAGCCCTTGTACATGACTCTGTTTCACCACAACCAATGCAAGAAAAGGAAAAGGGGAAGGAACCTCAACATGATAAGGAGAAGCCACCAATGCAATTGGAGACAAGTATTCCAGTAAAAATTCCTTTTCCAGAGCATCAAGAGAAAAACAAAGATGACAAACAATTTGCTAGGTTCCTAGAAAAGATGAAGGAAGTGCAAGTCACTATCCCCATCTTGGATGCTGTTCTCCATGTGCCTATGTATGCAAAGTTCTTCAAGGAATTAATTTCCAAGAAAAGAAATTTGGAGGAGGCAGATGTGGTAACCATGACGAGACAATGCAGTGTTGTCCTACAACGTGCCTTACCTGAAAAATTGGAAGACCCGGGCAGCTTTACCATTCCATGCAACATTGGCACCAAACATTTAAGGGCCTTATGTGATTTGGGTTCTAGTGTTAGTGTTTTGCCCCTATCTGTGAGTAGCCAAATGGGACTTGGAGAACTGAGACCAACAGCCATGACACTTCAGTTAGCCGACAGATCTCTCAAGAAGCCCTCTGGAATTCTACGTGATGTGCCGGTTGTCATTGATAAATTCGCTTACCCTGTGGATTTTGTAGTACTGGAAATGGAAGATCCATCAGAGGTGGTTATACTGGGCAGAGCATTCTTGCCACTGCAGGAGCAATAATTGATGTTAAGGGCTCGACCATTAAACTTCGGTTTGGGAATGAGGACATCTTGTTTGACATGAAACACGCTTCCCACCTGCCTGCTATTAACAGTGACTGCTACTCAATTGATGTGGTGGACAGTTGCGTAAAACAATCTCACAAGGAATGCGGCAACCAGGTGGAGTTTGATGAGATCCTGCTACAACAACTAGAAAAGGAATTCATTGAAGAAACATTCTTGTTTGAGCAAGTGGACGAGGTGGAGATTCTAGAACCCAAAGCCAAGAAGGTCGAACTCAAACCCTTGCCTGACCATGTCAAGTATCAGTTTCTAGACAGTGATGAAAGAAGCCCAGTCATTGTTAGTTCACTACTAAATGCTGAGCAAAATGAAGGACTGCTACACCTACTCAGAAGGCACAAGAAAATAATTGGTTATGCAATTGAAGATATGATAGGTATTGATCCTTCGATTTGCACCCATAGGATATACTTGGAGGAAGGAAGCATTCCAGTCAAAGAGCATCAACGTAGATTAAATCCCCAAATGCATGAAGTTTCGAAGAAGGAAGTACTGAAACTACTAGGGGCAGATATAATATATCCTATCTCGGATAGTGAATGGGTTAGCCCGGTACATGTTGTACCGAAGAAGAGTGGCATCACCCTAGAAGAAATAGCTCCTGAACAAGATACTCCAGCTAAAAAGATTGCTAAATGGAGATTAGTCACTGATTATAGGAAATTGAATAAAGCAACCAGGAAGGACCACTTTCCCTTACCTTTCATTGATCAGATGTTGGAGAGACTAGCAGGCCATAAATACTTCTGCTACCTTGATGGGTACTCAGGGTTCTTGCAAATTCCTATCCACCCCAAAGACCAAGAAAAAACCACCTTCACCTGTCCCTATGGAACCTTTGCATACAAGAGACTACCTTTCGGGTTATGTAATGCCCCTGGCACATTTCAGAGATGCATGCTCTCCATCTTCTCGGACTTAATTGAAAGCAAAATGGAAGTGTTCATGGACGACTTCACCGTCTATGGCCATAGCTTCGAAGAATGCTTGAATAACTTGGAATTGGTACTAGAAAGGTGCTCTCAGCATAATCTGGTGCTAAACTGGGAAAAATGCCACTTCCTTGTTAATGAAGGTATTGTCCTAGGTCACTTGATATCTGGAAAAGGGATTGAGGTAGATAAGGCAAAAGTGGAAGTTATTGCTAGACTTCCCCCGCCAACCAATGTCAAGGGAATAAGAAGCTTCCTAGGCCACGCTGGCTTCTATAGGAGATTCATCAAGGATTTCTCCAAAATCGCTAAACCATTGACAAATCTGCTCAACAATGATGTCACCTTCCTCTTTGATGAGAATTGTATGCAAGCCTTTGAAAGGCTGAAGAGGGCCCTGATATCAGCTCCAGTGGTACAACCACCTGATTGGACTATTCCCTTTGAAATCATGTGCGATGCCAGCGACTTCTCAGTCGGAGCAGTCCTAGGATAGAGGAAGGGCAAGGAAACTCATGTAATATATTATGCCAGCAAGACACTGAATGATGCTCAAGTCAAATACACTACAACAGAAAAGGAGCTATTGGCGATCATCTATGCTTTTGACAAGTTCAGACCATATTTGGTGGGCAACAAGTGCACAGTGTATACTGACCATGCAGCCATCAGACACTTGATGAGCAAAAAGGATGCCAAGCCTAGGCTCATTCGGTGGATCCTTATGCTTCAAGAATTTGATATCGAAATTAAGGACAAAAGTGGTGCAGAGAACCTCGTGGCCGATCACTTGTCCAGACTACCTGACATAATGCCGGAGCAGTCGGAAATTCACGACTATCTGCCAGGGGAACAGTTGCTGCAAATCTCTGAATCTTCAAGGAAATCCCCTTGGTATGCAGACCTAGTGAACTACCTTGTCTGTGGTATCTATCCCCCTGATGCCACTCACCAACAGAAAAAGAAATTCCTACATGAAGCCAAGTATTTCTATTGGGATGAACCATATATCTACAAACATTGTGCTGATGGGATAATAAGGAAATGTGTCCCAGAAGAGGAGGTCAAGCAAGTTATAGAACACTGTCATTCCTCACCCTATGGTGGACATGCGAGCACCTCAAAAACTCAAGCCAAGGTCTTACAGGCAGGATTCTATTGGCCCAACATGTTCAAGGACATTCACCAACGAATCAAAATGTGTGATCCTTGTCAGAGAAGAGGAAAAATAGGAAGACGGCATGAAATGCCACAGAAAGGGATTTTGGAGGTTGAGCTGTTCGATGTATGGGGAATCGACTATGTTGGCCCTCTTCCTTCTTCTAAGGGTTACAAGTTTATACTAGTAGCAGTTGATTATGTATCAAAATGGGTGGAGGCAGTTCCAACTGTTAATGCTGATGCCAAGTCTGTTTGCAAATTGTTCAAGCAAGTTATTTTTCCAAGATTTGGAGTCCCTCGCATTGTCATAAGCGATGGTGGCACTCACTTCAACAACAATCAATTTGAGGCTCTGCTCGCTAAATATGGTGTTCATAACCACAGAGTCACCACACCATACCACCCGCAAGCTAATGGACAAGTGGAGTTGTCAAACAGGGAAATAAAACAAATCCTAGAGAAGACAGTCTCTACCTCCAGAATAGATTGGTCATCCAAGCTACATGATGCTTTATGGGCATATAGGACTGCATATAAAACTCCTATTGGCATGTCACCCTTTAGATTAGTCTATGGAAAGGCCTGTCACTTACCAGTCGAGCTCGAGCATAAAGCAGATTGGGCCATTAGGAAACTGAACATGGATATGAAGAAATCTGGAGAACAGAGAAAACTTCAGATTTGTGAACTAGATGAACTAAGGCTGGATGCCTATGAGAGTTCAAGAATTTACAAGGAGAAGCAAAAGAAAGTTCATGATAGGCATATCTTGAGAAGGAAATTCCAACAAGGAGAGTTGGTCTTGGTCTATGATTCAAAGTTCCACCTCTTCCCTGGTAAATTCAAATCAAGATGGTATGGGCCTTGCACAGTCAGGAGAGTAATGGAAAATGGAGCCATCGAAGTTCAAAGCCCATCCCAAGGAAGATTCTTGGTCAATGGACAAAGACTCAAGCACTATCTACCAGGTGACAGTATGCTGATGGATAAGGAAGAACCTGAAGATGAAAATAAAGGAGAAACTTGGAATGAGAACCCAGGGACTCCACCACCTTCTCCTACATGACGAGCTGCGCCATAGGTCCAGCTTAAGACCATAAAGAAGCACTGCACAGGAGGCAACCTGTGATATAGTTATATATCCTTTTTCAATTCCTTACTATATAATTTATATCCTTCTTTCAGTTTTTATTACTTATTCACATAATCCATTTCCTGCTTCCACTTTGTGGCCGTATGCCCTTTCAGATAGGTTAAATTAGGCATCAGGCACAACAAGGACAAAGGACGAGGAGTCATTAATTGTGGAAATTCTAGGCAAATGCCCGGTGAGCTGTTTCATACCCAAGTCGCCTAGTATTATCACTTACTGAGTTGGGGGAGGTTTTGTGTTTAATCGCTTTACTAAAAGCTCTGCGTCCTAAACCGTTGTTGGTCAAAAACCTTGTCCCATTTCATTGTTCCAGTATTACACTATCCAAGCCTAGTTGACAAATCTTCTTGGTTCGATGTTGAATGGTTCTTTACTATGCATCCTAAGCTGTTACTGCAAGTGACTTTTCTCCAATTACCTAATGAAAATCACCTGAACATTGGTGAACGGATTGTTTAAGAGATGCACTGGAATTTCATTTGTTTTGCCTTAGAGTCAGCTGAAACTGAACCCAGCTGAGTGTTGCGGCCCTGGTCGGAGCACTGGGGACTGTGGAGATGTTTTAGTGGCAATCTTGGTTGTTCCAAGCTAACACAAAACTAGTCTTGAACCCAGCTGGGTGTTGCGGCTCTGGTCGGAACACTTGAACTGAGGGGAATGGACGCTAACACATTACACTAACAGTTCAAAAAAAATGTGATTTTTCATCTAACACTCCTGTGCTCAGCTGGGTGTTGCGGCTTGGGTCGGAGCACTTGGACCGAGAGACGGAGACTAAGAAATTACCCCTGTGTTCAGCTGGGTGTTGCGGCTTGGGTCGGAACACTTGGACTGGGAGATGGGGGCTAACTATTTCTTGCTGAAGAATTTTGGCTGGCCAACTCTAAAAAGAAATTTGTGTGAACTGTTTGGAATATCTAAATAGAGAAAGAAGCCAATTGACCAAGTTACAAGTATATACTGTGTGAAGCGAAAAAATGAAAATGGTTGTTGTGCTCAGTTTCTTTTTCATTCAGTTACTTCTCTCACTGCTAATTCCAGTTTTTACAGCTCAGTTTGTTAGATTCTTTTGCAAAATGGTAGTTCCAAAATCTTTGTGAACGGTTGCATTCACCTTTATTCTTGTTGCTTACTTTGGGTGATTGCATTAAACTTACTAGCAGTACACAGCTTAGCATGAGTAGTACATTCTCATTCTACATTTGCAACTAGAGTTTTGTCAATTATAGTCTTGGATTTTGTAATTCTACTTGGGCATTGCTAGTTTGTTGATTTGCTTGGGACAAGCAAAGGTTTAAGTGTGGGGGTATGATATACATCATATAAATACTCATTTCTACCCATTTGCTGTGTCATTTCTGGATATTTTCCCCATGTTTTCCACTTTATTTACAACATAAATGGACAAGAGAAGGGTTTGACTAGCCTATGAATATGCTTTGCAGGAATGGGCGAAAAAGGCCCTAAACTCTCTCTGTGTCAAGCAATACATACTGAGAAGGATCATCTTGTGGAGGAAGAATAGAAGATGAGGGGTGGAGCTGCAAATTTCCTGATCAGACCAAGTGAAAGGGGAGCCACGGGTTCCATTCCCAAGTGTGCCTGGCTTCAATCCCTAATCCCCCCCCCAAAAGGCTCCTGCTCCACCTCCAGCCTTCGCCGCGGCCAGGCCAGCGCGGCGACGCGCCACCGAACCATCGATCCGCCACAACGACGTCCCCTGCATCACCGACCCCGCTGCTCGTCACCAACCGGGGGATCGACGATGAAGACGGCCGCGACCAGAACGGCTCCTTTTCCAGCGTCCCCTGCTGCTCTGCTAACTCTACTCTCCGGCTGTTGATCAAGAGCGACCAGAAGAACTCCATCCTCTACTCCCCTGCTGATCCTCGTCACCAACAACCTGAAGCCCACCCTTGGTTGACTCCGTCGATTCTTTCCCCCACTTTATTTTCTGCAATTCCCTTGAGCTAGTGATGTACTGTGAATCAATCTGTGGCTAGTCCTGTGTAGTGACCATATTTGTTCAGATTAGTTACTCGTGTGTCAGTCCGTGAGACCTCCGAGACTGTACATTGTTTTCGTTCATGTGTGTTTTGTTAGCCCGTTACTAGTCTCTGTCATCTGAATTTTGTGGTTGTGTGATACGTCTCCGACGTATCGATAATTTCTTATGTTCCATGCCACATTATTGATGTTATCTACATGTTTTATGCACACTTTATGTCATATTCGTGCACTTTCTGGAACTAACCTATTAACAAGATGCCGAAGTGCCGATTCTTTGTTTCTGCTGTTTTTGGTTTCAGAAATCCTAGTAAGGAAATATTCTCGGAATTGGACGAAATCAACGCCCGGGGGCCTATTTTTCCACGAAGCTTCCGTAAGTCCGAAGACGAAACGAAGTGGGGCCACGGGGTGCCCAAACCCTAGGGCGGCGCGGCCCACCCCCTGGCCGCGCCGGCCCGTGGTCCGGGGCCCCTGTGCCCTCCCCGACTTGCCCTTCCGCCTACTTAAAGCCTCCGTGACGAAACCCCCGCATCGAGAGCCACGATACGGAAAACCTTCCAGAGACGCCGCCAACGCCGATCCCATCTCGGGGGATCCAGGAGATCGCCTCCGGCACCCTGCCGGAGAGGGGAATCATCTCCCGGAGGACTCTACACCGCCATGGTCGCCTCCGGTGTGATGTGTGAGTAGTCTACCCCTGTACTATGGGTCCATAGCAGTAGCTAGATGGTTGTCTTCTCCCCATTGTGCTATCATTGTCGGATCTTGTGAGCTGCCTAACATGATCAAGATCATCTATCTGTAATTCTATATGTTGCGTTTGTTGGGATCCGATGAATAGAGAATACTTGTTATGTTGATTATCAAAGTTATATCTATGTGTTGTTTATGATCTTGCATGCTTTCCGTTACTAGTAGATGCTCTGGCCAAGTAGATGCTTGTAACTCCAAGAGGGAGTACTTATGCTCGATAGTGGGTTCATGCCTGCATTGACACCGGGACAAGGATGTAAAGTTCTAAGGTTGTGTTGTGCTGTTGCCACTAGGGATAAAACATTGATGCTATGTCTAAGGATGTAGTTGTTGATTACATTACGCACCATACTTAATGCAATTGTCTGTTGCTTTGCAACTTAATACTGGAGGGGGTTCGGATGATAACCTGAAGGTGGAATTTTTAGGCATAGATGCAGTTGGATGGCGGTCTATGTACTTTGTCGTAATGCCCAATTAAATCTCACTATACTCATTATGATATGTATGTGCATGGTCATGCCCTCTTTATTTGTCAATTGCCCAACTGTAATTTGTTCACCCAACATGCTGTTCATCTTATGGGAGAGACACCTCTAGTGAACTGTGGACCCCGGTCCAATTCTCTTTACTGAAATACAATCTACTGCAATACTTGTTCTACTGTTTTCTGCAAACAATCATCTTCCACACAATACGGTTAACTCTTTGTTACAGCAAGCCGGTGAGATTGACAACCTCACTGTTTCGTTGGGGCAAAGTACTTTGGTTGTGTTGTGCAGGTTCCACGTTGGCGCCGGAATCCCTGGTGTTGCGCCGCACTACATCTCGCCGCCATCAACCTTCAACGTGCTTCTTGACTCCTACTGGTCCGATTAAACCTTGGTTTCTTATCGAGGAAACTTGCCGCTGTGCGCATCACACCTTCCTCTTGGGGTTCCCAACGGACGTGCCAACCACACGCATCAAGCAAATTTCTGGCGCCGTTGCCGGGGAGATCAAGACACGCTGCAAGGGGAGTCTCCACTTCTCAATCTCTTTACTTTGTTTTTGTCTTGCTTAGTTTTATTTACTACTTTGTTTGCTGCACTAAATCAAAATACAAAAAAAATTAGTTGCTAGTTTTACTTTATTTGCTATCTTGTTTGCTATATCGAAAACACACAAAAAAAATTTAGTTACTTGCATTTACCTTATCTAGTTTGCTTTATTTATTTGTCTTGCACTCTATATTAAAAATACAAAAAAAAAATTTAGTTACTTTTGTTACCATGTCTAGCTCTGAACCTGTTACTTCTTCGCCTGAAGAATTAGTCTTCACTTTTAAACAAGGGGATGAGGAGAGTTTTAAGGATGCTTGGTCTAGAATTTTTACTTCTTATCGTAAAACTGAACCTCAAATGACTCTAAGTTTGCTCCTTAGTAATTTTTATTTTGGTCTTATGGTTCGCTATAGATATGCTTTGGATACTTTAGTGGGAGGAGATTTCCTTCATTGCAATGGGGATCAAGCTTTTAATGCCATAAAGAAGTTGGTTGCATCACATGATTCAGCTAATAACTTTGATTCAGCCCTCACTAGCATATATAGTAGATTAAATAATCTCGAGATAAGTACATCTCGCTTGAATGATAACTATTGCCACGTTCGTAATCGTCTTGAACAAGTTTTAGTGAACTCTAAACTCTCATTGTGGGATCCCACGTTAAAATTGTTATCGGTGATCGAACTCTCCATGCCTACTGTGATATTATGTATGAATTTTGCCTTATGCCTGAAAGTATTTATAAATCTTTGAAACTTTGGGGAGTTGATGAAGGAGGAGAAGAAATAACTCTCATTGATAACTCTACTATAGTTCCTAAAGGAATAGCCGCAGGTGTGCATACAACCATTCTTGGAAGGACAATATCCATTGATTATCTTGTTATTGAAACAGGAAAACTCACACTTGGAAGATCCCTGCTGAAACTATTGGGAGCAGTCATTGATGTTGGAGAAGGCACTCTGAAATTCACCTCTATACCGGGGGGAAATCATATATTTCCTAAACCCAAAGGAAAGAAAAACAATAAGAAAGGTAAGGGTAAAGCCCAAGGTAAGGTTGACACAACATCTCTTGATAATACTTGATACACACTTTCTGCGCCTAGCTGAAAGGCGTTAAAGAAAAGCGCTTATGGGAGACAACCCATGTTTTTACCTACAGTACTTTGTTTTTATTTTGTGTCTTGGAAGTTGTTTACTACTGTAGCAACCTCTCCTTATCTTAGTTTTGTGTTTTGTTGTGCCAAGTTAAGCCGTTGATAGAAAAGTAAGTACTAGATTTGGATTACTGCACAGTTCCAGATATCTTTGCTGTCACGAATCTGGGTCCACCTCCCTGTAGGTAGCTCAGAAAATTAATCCAATTTACGTGCATGATCCTCAGATATGTACGCAACTTTCATTCAATTTGAGCATTTTCATTTGAGCAAGTCTGGTACCATTTTAAAATTCATCAATACGAACTGTTCTGTTTTGACAGATTCTGCCTTTTATTTCGCATTGCCTCTTTTGCTATGTTGGATGAATTTCTTTGATCCACTAATGTCCAGTAGCATTATGCAATGTCCAGAAGTGTTAAGAATGATTGTGTCACCTCTGAATATGTCAATTTATATTGTGCACTAACCCTCTAATGAGTTGTTTCGAGTTTGGTGTGGAGGAAGTTTTCAAGGATCAAGAGAGGAGTATGATGCAACATGATCAAGGAGAGTGAAAGCTCTAAGCTTGGGGATGCCCCGGTGGTGCACCCCTGTATATATTAAGAAGACTCAAGCGTCTAAGCTTGGGGATGCCTTGCATCCCCTTCTTCATCGACAACATTATCAGGTTCCTCCCCTGAAACTATATTTTTATTCCATCACATCTTATGTGCTTTTTCTTGGAGCGTCGGTTTGTTTTTGTTTTTGTTTTGTTTGAATAAAATGGATCCTAGCATTCACTTTATGGGAGAGAGACACGCTCCGCTGTAGCATATGGACAAGTATGTCCTTGGTTTCTACTCATAGTATTCATGGCGAAGTTTCTCCTTCGTTAAATTGTTATATGGTTGGAATTGGAAAATGATACATATAGTAATTGCTATTAATGTCTTGGCTAATGTGATACTTGGCAATTGTTGTGCTCATGATTAAGCTCTTGCATCATATGCTTTGCACCCATTAATGAAGAAATACATCGAGCATGCTAAAATTTGGTTTGCATATTTGGTTTCTCTAAGGTCTAGATAATTTCTAGTATTGAGTTTGAACAACAAGGAAGACGGTGTAGAGTCTTATAATGTTTTCAATATGTCTTTTATGTGAGTTTTGCTGCACCGGTTCATCCTTGTGTTTGTTTCAAATAAGCCTTGCTAGCCTAAACCTTGTATCGAGAGGGAATACTTCTCATGCATCCAAAATACTTGAGCCAACCACTATGCCATTTGTGTCCACCATACCTACCTACTACATGGTATTTTCCGCCATTCCAAAGTAAATTGCTTGAGTGCTACCTTTAAAATTCCATCATTCACCTTTGCAATATATAGCTCATGGGACAAATAGCTTAAAAACTATTGTGGTATTGAATATGTAATTATGCACTTTATCTCTTATTAAGTTGCTTGTTGTGCGATAACCATGTTCACTGGGGACGCCATCAACTATTCATTGTTGAATTTCATGTGAGTTGCTATGCATGTCCGTCTTGTCTGAAGTAAGAGAGATCTACCACCCTATGGTTAAGCATGCATAATGTTAGAGAAGAACATTGGGCCGCTAACTAAAGCCATGATCCATGGTGGAAGTTTCAATTTTGGACATATATCCTCAATCTCAAATGAGAAAATTATTAATTGTTGTTACATGCTTATGCATAAAAGAGGAGTCCATTATCTGTTGTCTATGTTGTCCCGGTATGGATGTCTAAGTTGAAGAATAATCAATAGCGAGAAATCCAATGCGAGCTTTCTCCTTAGACCTTTGTACAGGCGGCATAGAGGTACCCCTTTGTGACACTTGGTAAAAACATGTGCATTGTGATGATCCGGTAGTCCAAGCTAATTAGGACAAGGTGCGGGCACTATTAGTACACTATGCATGAGGCTTGCAACTTATAAGATATAATTTACATGATGCATATGCTTTATTACTACCATTGACAAAATTGTTTCATGTTTTCAAAATCAAAGCTCTAGCACAAATATAGCAATCGATGCTTTTCCTCTATGGAGGACCATTCTTTTACTTTCAATGTTGAGTCAGTTCACCTATTTCTCTCCACCTCAAGAAGCAAACACTTGTGTGAACTGTGCATTGATTCCTACATATTTGCTTATTGCACTTATTATATTACTCTATATTGACAATATCCATGAGATATACATGTTACAAGTTGAAAGCAACCGCTGAAACTTAATCTTCTTTTATGTTGCTTCAATACCTTTACTTTGAATTATTGCTTTATGAGTTAACTCTTATGCAAGACTTATTGATGCTTGTCTTGAAGTGCTATTCATGAAAAGTCTTTGCTTTATGATTCACTTGTTTACTCATGTCATATACATTGTTTTGATCGCTGCATTCACTACATATGCTTTACAAATAGTATGATCAAGGTTATGATGGCATGTCACTCCGTAAATTATCGTGTTATCGTTTTACTCGCTGGACGAGCAGAACTAAGCTTGGGGATGCTGATACGTCTCCGACGTATCGATAATTTCTTATGTTCCATGCCACATTATTGATGTTATCTACATGTTTTATGCACACTTTATGTCATATTCGTGCACTTTCTGGAACTAACCTATTAACAAGATGCCGAAGTGCCGATTCTTTGTCTTTGTTTTTGGTTTCAGAAATCCTAGTAAGGAAATATTCTCGGAATTGGACGAAATCAACGCCCAGGGGCCTATTTTTCCACGAAGCTTCCAGAAGTCCGAAGACGAAACGAAGTGGGGCCACAGGGTGCCCAAACCCTAGGGCGGCGCGGCCCACCCCCTGGCCGCGCCGGCCTGTGGTCTGGGGCCCCTGTGCCCCCTCCTGACTTGCCCTTCCGCCTACTTAAAGCCTCCGTGACGAAACCCCCAGTACCGAGAGCCACGATACGGAAAACCTTCGAGAGACGCCGCCAACGCCGATCCCATCTCGGGGATCCAGAGATCGCCTCCGGCACCCTGCCGGAGAGGGGAATCATCTCCCGGAGGACTCTACACCGCCATGGTCGCCTCCGGTGTGATGTGTGAGTAGTCTACCCCTGGACGATGGGTCCATAGCAATCGCTAGATGGTTGTCTTCGCCCCATTGTGCTATCATTGTCGGATCTTGTGAGCTGCCTAACATGATCAAGATCATCTATCTGTAATTCTATATGTTGCGTTTGTTGGGATCCGATGAATAGAGAATACTTGTTATGTTGATTATCAAAGTTATATCTACGTGTTGTTTATGATCTTGCATGCTTTCCGTTACTAGTAGATGCTCTGGCCAAGTAGATGCTTGTAACTCCAAGAGGGAGTACTTATGCTCGATAGTGGGTTCATGCCTGCATTGACACCGGGACGATGAGAAAGTTCTAAGGTTGTGTTGTGCTGTTGCCACTAGGGATAAAACATTGATGCTATGTCTAAGGATGTAGTTGTTGATTACATTACGCACCATACTTAATGCAATTGTCTGTTGCTTTGCAACTTAATACTGGAGGGGGTTCGGATGATAACCTGAAGGTGGACTTTTTAGGCATAGATGCAGTTGGATGGCGGTCTATGTACTTTGTCGTAATGCCCAATTAAATCTCACTATACTCATCATGATATGTATGTGCATGGTCATGCCCTCTTTATTTGTCAATTGCCCAACTGTAATTTGTTCACCCAACATGCTGTTCGTCTTATGGGAGAGACACCTCTAGTGAACTGTGGACCCCGGTCCAATTCTCTTTACTGAAATACAATCTACTGCAATACTTGTTCTACTGTTTTCTGCAAACAATCATCTTCCACACAATACGGTTAACTCTTTGTTACAGCAAGCCGGTGAGATTGACAACCTCACTGTTTCGTTGGGGCAAAGTACTTTGGTTGTGTTGTGCAAGTTCCACGTTGGCGCCGGAATCCCTGGTGTTGCGCCGCACTACATCTCGCCGCCATCAACCTTCAACGTGCTTCTTGACTCCTACTGGTCCGATTAAACCTTGGTTTCTTACTGAGGGAAACTTGCCGCTGTGCGCATCACACCTTCCTCTTGGGGTTCTCAACGGACGTGCCAACCACACGCATCATTGTGCTCGCGAAGGTGCAGATCAGAGGCACTTGCTGTTTCCTTGGATCTTACCTTGGCTTGTGTCTTGTTATTTGTGTATACGTAATGGTTATTTCTTTCATCTCTGCATCCTGCACAAGTGCAGGAACGTGTTTAGTTCCATTCCGTGTTGCATGTCCTCCTGATATATTCCCTCTCCTAATCTTTGCTTCCTCACCTGCTTTAAGTGTTTGCTAGTACATCTGTTTCTTTAAACAACAGTTCAGTTCAGTGTTAATTGGTAAAACGAAAATACAAAAAGAAGCTATTCAGTTCCAGTGAGTAAATTCTCTCCCTTTCTTGAATCTTTGCTTGTTTGTCTTGCCCAGATTAGTTAGTCTAGGTTTATTTTCCCGTAAATCAACATGTTTCATGTGACCTAGCTTTAGCCAAAACTCTATTGTGGATGGACTAGTCCCCGCGGAGAACACGACAACCTGCAGATTGGGCGTAATACCCACTGCTATATTTTGCATAGATCAGGAAGCAAAATAGAATTGAATATTGGTTCACTCTACTCACCAAAGACATTTAGTCCTAAGTATATATGGCTTGGGTTATTACTTGTGATCCATAATACACAAGTTAGGACATAATGTTTTATGTAAATTGGATCCTATGTGAAAGGGTGTAGGGTTTTGGTGATGCTTCATTAATTGAAGTTTAAATAGGCATGAGGCATGGCAGGGTTATAATTATAATCCAAAGTAATCCATGGGTTGGAATTCACATGTAGTTTAGGGTTTAAGTAATGATCACCAATATGATACACAACTAGAATTAGGATATGGGCATAAGCTTGGGTTATGTTTCACTAATGGAACATGGCTCTCACCTCCAAGATTAATGGTTGGTTTGAACAAGTAGAATTTAATACTACTCTAATATTCTCTAGGATAGATATGGATATGGTTAGCATCTATAACCTCACTCACTTTCAATGTCTTTTAATAATCTAAGGTTCTACTCAGGAGATGATGATATGATCCTCTAAATATATGGTTTGCCTAGGAATTCTACCTTGGTATCTTCTGAAGCTTGTTCTTCAGGAAATCTGATAAACCTACATCTTGTGGTATGCCTACACCTCCTAGCTTCTTCATCTTGATCCAAACTAATTCACATGGAAGGTCTCAAGTGTTTGGTTTCCTTGTATCATGCTACAAGGTGATGAAATAGATGAAGGGTGTGGCTCTATTTATAGGCTTGGGCAAGCTCTAGCATCATGACACATAGGTGGTGACTCTTGTGTTGGTTTGATGAGTAAGGTGCTTGGTTGTCATGCCCTCATCCATAGCAATCCTTTGAGCATGAGGTGGCATAGCTTGGAAAGCAAGTCATGTGGATATTTTCATCCTATGTGGCAAGATCATTATCCTCTCATATGATTTTATTTTGGATAGCCAAGTGGCATTTGTTACTAAATATCTTGTGGATGGTTTTATTATTGTGGATGAGTCACTATATCATATTGAATTGGATTTCATTATAATATTGATCAAAAGATCAAGGTTGAAGATTATTCCTCAAATTTGGATAGTTGGTGTTTGATTTCACCAAGGCATGATCATATGAGTTTCAAAATACCCATAGTTAGTTTTATTCAAATAGTTTGAACTATAATTTGTAATGTAAATGGATTTAGTTTTATGATATTCCATATATTTAATAAGTTATGATTTAAATAAGAATATGTGGCTTTTATGCACTTTAGACCCTGTGGTTTACCTTATTTGGTAATAAGTTTAGAAGTGAATTAATTTACACACAAAGGTAGTTGCTAACTTTTAAGTGTTTAATAAGTTAGGATTTGATTCTTAAAGAATGTATTGTTGTAAATATAATTCCATTTGATCTAATCCATAGATCAAATCATCTCTACCCAAAACAAGGTTTTAACAAAGATCACAGTGAAGTTTATAGCGCTTGACTTGATGATCTACTTCAATTCCAGCAAGTCAAGTGAAACTTCAGTTACTGTGGTAAGTTTTATTTGAAAGCGCGAAAATTCCCCGGATTTTCTATGCATGGATGAAATGCACACTTTGGTGTTCTCTCATTTTATAGCCTCTAAACCTGGGATATTACACTTAGGTTGGGAGCGCTAGCAGTTATCTGGGCGCTTTGGCTAAGTAGAAATGACAAGATTTTTAACAATAAAAATTGTTCTTTGTTACAGGTTATCTTCAGATGTACATGTATTCTCCGTTCGTGATTACCTCTTCAGCGGGTGTTCAGCGGGTGGAGAACCGAGACCTATTTACGGAGGTCTGTACACGGTTGGAGGCTACGGCGAGAGATACTTTTTCCCTACATGGGTGGCAACATAGTCTACGGATTGCAGCCCCACCCTCACCCTAAGCGTTATATGATTCATCGTTTCGATATGTATTTCGCCTAGTTTTTATATACTTTGACTCCAGACACTTCCTGGTTATGCAGAGGCTGGATGTAATTGCTTCTCAAAAGTAATAAAGCATCCTTTATCGAAAAAATGCGAAGTATAAATCGTCGTCATCACATTTCTAAGTAGAATCGATATTTTGAAATTAGTGCAACAAGTTTAAACAAATTAAACATATAAACTGCGAGAACAAACAAATTTTAAAGTAGGTACTTCTTGTTAGAAGGCCCCGCCTCATCATCCTCACGGACATGTTTCCTGCTCGTCACCTACTTCGAAGAGGTACTGTCAGTCGACGCGTCCGACGAGCTTGAGTTCCCCTCCAAAGAGTGGTCATTGGGGTCTTCCTCGTCGTCGGCGAACGGGTGACGAGCCTCCGCCTCCGCCTGCGCCCTCGCTCGTGCCCTTGCTTCCTTCCTTGACGCCGCCGCCTCCTCGGCCGCCTCCTCCGCCTCCAGCCGTGTCCACCTTGCGTATGAATCCTCCTCCTTTTCCTCCTCCTCGTCCTGGCCGTCGTGGCTAACGACATCCTCCTCCTCCTCGCCCTCTGTCGGCGGGGAGCTATAGTTGCTTGGCGGGGAGCTATAGTTGCTTGGCGGGGCAGCTCTATCCCACCAATGCCGCCATCCTGACGGCTTCCCCTCGCTGTTGGTGTCCGATGGTAACGACATGTTGCTTATGGTGGCACGCCGGTGTTGGAGATGAAGATGAATGGCATCCGGTTAGAGATGAATAAGCGCAGGCGCACGGGTCTTATTGAGAGGGGATTAATGGCGACGCGTATAACGAAGAGATCTGTGGTTGCTCTTCCGCGGCGGTTTGGCGCTCCATTTCGACGACGATGATCGGCGCGGTTGCCACTCCGATAGTTGCCCTCCCCGGCAGTTGTTCTGTTTTAATTCGCGTTGGCTCGAGCCAGGGTCGCTGCCAGGCGGACCCGTGGGAGAAGCGAACGAACGTTCGGCTCTACTGCGCAGTGTCCGCGGAGACGCAAACATGCCGCGAATATTTGCGCTGCGTTTGCGTCTCCGCAAGCGGCCCGAACACTATGTGCCATCCCGCTGGAGGAAGCAGAGGTACAAACGTATTTCCGGTCCGCACCAACGTAAACGGTGGCATTGCGCCGTTGGAGAATGGAGATGCCCTCACCCCGGTCCGCCCCGTCAGACGATCGTGCGTTGTCCAAGGGCGATGGAGCCGGCGCGCCTCACCTCGGGTGGGTGGGACGCGTGGCGCGCCCGGCGGCCGGTGACGTCGCTGTACCCCCCGCCGCTCCCGGCGCCTAGTGCGCCGGCCAACGTCAGGTCGATCGAAGCAAACCGCGCACCGCTCGATCGGAGAGGCGACGGCACGGGCCAGATCTTCTGTTTGCGCTGTCGCCCGCGCTTCGATCGATTCTGTGGCTGACGACTCACCGCCCCCCGATCGACGACGGAGCTGGATCGTGCGTCCGTCGGCTACAGAGCTCTGTGTTCGGTGTTAGGCCGGCCGATCCAACTGCTTGAGCTTTTCGCGGCGTGAGGTCAGGGTATACGCACGCACGCCGTCCGTACAGTGATCGGCCGGTGGAAAGCGGTGTGAAGAGACGACGCAGGTTTTACCTTGCCAGGCGTACATACGTCAGCCCGCAAAAAAAAAAAAGTCCATCGATCGATCGTCTACGCGATTTGGCAAGGAAATCGTGAAAAGAGTGCATGCTCTAACTTTGTTCGGTGATTCTTCATTAGATTAGAGTTTGCTATATGCCAACTTCTCTTATCACCGAGAACCAATATGAGATTAGATGGTTAGAATGATGGTTGTACCTTTAGTTCACCAGAGTTTAAACCCCAGGTTTGACACCTATGTGTCTTATAAGGGTACGGTGTGCGTGTGTACGTTTATAGAGGTGAGTGTATGTGCATGTATGTGAGCGTCTGCGTTTGTATCCATGGTTCTGCACTTGTACAAAATTTAAGAGTATCCCCGCCACATTCCTTATAGGATTGTTAGGAATAACACAGAAAATCAGGCAAAGCCGCGCGTCCAAAAATCAACACATTTTCTGTTTGCCGCGGTTTAATAGCGTGTGTGGTGTTTTCACAACGTCTCCGACGAGAGGAGGACATTACGGGTGCTACCAAAACCATGTAGGATCGCCCCCTCTTGCTTGAGGCCTTTCCCACCCCACGAAATCGTCACCGGCCATCTCGATGCCGGTCGCACACCAACCACGCGATGCCTATGCCGATGGCACCTCCCCTCATGTCTCTCCTCCTATTTCGGAGTTCATCGACTCCTCACATAACCTACGGTGACCTCGCGTGACTGGCTTGAGTGAAGGGTGTTCACAGCTTTTGCCTACGCAAGCTTTATTTTCTAGTTTTTGCCTCTCTCGTTGTCGTTCCATTGTTGATAGCAACGACGAGATGACGATCCATCATCTCGTGGAATAGGGATCCAATGCTAACAATGATGATGGCGAGTAACTTGATGATTCTCGTCTGTCTTCTGCAATTGCAAGTGGATGAGTTGAAGAACACCGCTCCTAGGTGTGGAGGTTTTAAGTTTGGGACAAAAAAAATCAAGCCAAGACACATCTATACGATGAAGCAACATATAACCCAATGGATTTTCACCGATGAACAAGGTGTTGTTCATTACGCTGTTGGATGGTGTAAGAGAGTACGATGACTACTTCGTGATGAAGAAACACTGCACCAAAATATTAGATTTCTCGTGTATTCAGAAATGCACCGATGCAATGATGATGCTTGCATATGATGCTTGTGCAGATGCAAAAGATGTATACCTACATATGGCTGGATCCACTATCATTGAAGATATGTACTATTTGAGAGCGCCAAATAAAAAAGACAACTCTTATGGTGGCACAAAACGAAGCGACAAGATTCATGAGATGTGTACCTGACATGCACTAGCCATAGAAGAATTGACCACTTTGCTTGGCAAGGTTAGTATCGAGCGTGATGTGTAGTGCTTGAATGTGTGGAAGATTATGACTTTTGAATTTTACATGATTTCCTTTTTTTTGCATGGCGGATTCTCACAATGACAGCAACGAGTTGCAACGCTCACCCGTGTGTGCGGGACTTATTGAATGACATGTTCCACCTTGCAACTATGAACTGAATTACCACAAGTATGTCAAAGGGTACTACCTAACTGATGGCATCTATCAAAATGGTTGATATTTATGAAGACAATCACTGTGTGGCTCGGTAAGAAGAAGTCTCACTTTTCTTCGCGGCAGACAAGTTGTATGAAGGATGCCAAGTGGCATTTGGTGTGCTACAATCTCGATTAGCTATTGTGAGGTACCGTGGTCTTTCTTGGTTTCAATTCAAGATGATATGTTGGGGGTGATGAATGCTTGCTTGATCATGCATAACATGATAATTGAGAGTGAGCGCTTATTTCCATCATTTGACCATCATTTGTATGATCAACATGCTCTTCTTCCCGCTGTTTATCAACATGTGTTATTGGATTTTGCTAATTTCTTGTCGTGCATGCGGAAATCCTTGACGTATATGCTTATGCGTAACTGTAAAATAATACCGTAGAGTGTATTTGGAGACTCAAAGGAGAGGGAGTGCTTGGTAAATTTTATCATTATTTTATTTAAATTTTATTAAGTATTTTGAATTATTGTAAACTATGTATTTATGTGCTACAACTTTACTAGATTACGCAGAAACATTGTTGAATTTGCAACAACAAAAAACTAACTTTTTTTTTCCAAACGATCCACCAAGGATCGAATTTTCATTATCAGGGGGAGATAACGAAAATACAACAGTGTTCACGAACAGCAAAACAAAAGCGGAGGATCGCCGCCTAATGCTAGCGTTTTTAGGGGGAATATTACAGAACCAACATACAGTTTTGAAAGCTAACAGCATGAGCACCCCCTGCCTACAGCCAAAGGGAAGATTTTGCTCAAAAAAAAACAACTACAAGCATATAACCAAGAGCAGTCAAGCAGCAGCATCATCATTTGCATCTTCTCCAGTTCTATTATCCTCCAAACGCAGAAGATCGCCACGACCATCGTCTCCAGAAGATCTTACTCCAGCCACCTCAGCCAGGCGCAAGAGCCCGTCTGCACCAGCACGAAGATCTGAAGCATCTTGTTCTCCATGTAAACCTGCCCAGTAATTCATAAACACCGCAGCGTAGCTGGTTAGATCAAAGGGAGAACTAATCATCTTTTGCTCAAAGCAAACTTTATTTCTAATTTTCCAGATGGCCCAGCAAATAGCTGCTAAACCAGCTATCTGGGTGTTGCGGCTGACTGAAGCAAATTGGGGAAACCACCAAAAGAATTGTGAAAAACTCCCAGGACGTGTGGGAGATTTAACAGCAGTAGCCACTGCACTCCATACAAATTTGGCTGCAGAACAACCAAAAAAGAGATGTGAGATGGTTTCTTGCTCATTGCAAAACTGGCAGTTGGGATTCCCAGACCAATTGCGTTTGAGGAGGTTGTCCTTAGTGGCTATTGCATTATGCCAAATTAACCAGAGCCAAATTTTGATTTTGAGAGGAATTTTGCTCTTCCACAGATGCTTAAAGGATCTGTCTCTACCATTCCCACAAATCTGTTTGTACACAGATTTCACAGTAAAGCAGCCATTTTTTGACCATTTCCATCTAGGATAATCATTTTCCTGAGTCAAATTTGTTTGATTCATCAGCTGAAGCAACCCAGCCTCCTGAATGATGAGATCAGGAGTCAACCATCTTCTAAAAGAGAATCTCCATCCCCTAGCAGCAGCTCCAGCCACAGTAATATTCTGTTCATTACAAATATCAAACAACACAGGGAACATATCCTTGAGAGGCCTTGTGCTGCACCAAGAATCTCCCCAAAAGCTGGTTAGCAATCCATTCCCAACATTCATTCTTCTGCCACAGAGATAAAGCTCCCTGACTTTCAGCATATCAGACCAAAGTGGAGAATCTCCAGGCCTGCTTTTTGCAAAGTAAATGCCTTTTCCTCTTAAATATTTCAATCTCATAAAATCCTGCCAAGGCCCTGTGTCATGCTCCAGCTTCCACCACCACTTACACATCAGACTAATGTTAATTTTGGCCAAATCTTTAACACCCAAACCACCTTTTTGTTTTGGTTTACAAATCCATCTCCATTTCACAAAGTGATATTTTCTTTTATCAGCACTACCAGCCCAAAAGAAGGATCTAATAGGCTTATCAATCTGCTCAATATTTGTTTTGTGCAAAAGCCTCAGGGACATCTGATACACTGCAGTGCTAGCCAAACAAGCATCTATTTTAACCAGTCTTCCTCCAATGGACATAGAGTTACCAATCCAGCCACACATTTTCTTCTTGGTTTTTTCCTCCAAGAATCTCATGTCAGACACTGAGGCCCTTCTAGCACAAACAGGAGTTCCCAAATACTTGATGGGCCAACTACCCATCTGGCATTTGAACAACTCAGCATAAAAGCTCTGCTTTATACTGTCATCTAAAATCATCATTGCTTCACTTTTATCAAAGTTAATTTTCAATCCAGACATGGATTCAAAAATGTAAAGCAAGAGTTTCAAATTGATTGCTTGCTGAACATCATCTTGCAGCAATAAAATGGTGTAGTCAGCATATTGTAAGATTGCAACCCCATTCTGTACCAGATTATCTGACAGTCCTGTGATTAGCCCATTGTCTTGAGCCAGATGAATCGTTTTAGCCAAACTGTTAGCAGCCATGTTAAATAGGAAGGGGGCAAAAGGATCACCTTGCCTCACTCCCTTATGGCTAGTAAAATATGGGCCCACTTTGTCATTAACCTTGACACTGAGGGTCCCACCAGCAACTGATTTTTTAATCCACTGCATCCAATTATCACTGAATCCTTTCTGCTTACAACAGTCAAACAGAAATCCCCAATTTACTTTGTCATATGCTTTTTCAAAATCAATTTTTAGGACTACACCCTGTTTCTTCCTGACTTTATCCTCTCTCAAAATTTCCTGAAGTAACATCACACCATCTGAGATGTACCTCCCTTTAATAAAAGCTGTCTGGCAGGGAAGTAAGAGCTTACTCATCACAGGAGATACTCTAACAGTCAAAGTTTTTGTCACAATCTTGAAAAAGACTTGCAACAAACAAATTGGCCTATACTTTTGAATGACATCAGCATCAGCAGATTTTGGAATAAGGGTAATAACCCCATAATTAATTCTGTCCAAGCCAATTTTATGATCAAATAAATCATTGAAAACATGCAGGATATCAAATTTGACAATATCCCAGCAATGTTGATAAAATTCAATGGGAAAACCATCAGGACCAGCTGCCTTGTTTTTCTCCATGTGATCAACAACATCTTTGATCTCTTCCAAAGTAAAACGTTTATCCAACTCAACACAGTCAAGAATATTAAGTTTTTCTCTTTCTGTCCAGACATCATCTCTTAATCTAATCCCAGAGTCAGTTACTGGACCAAACAAATCCTTGTAAAAGGCAGTAGCATGCTCCAACAGAGCAGCATCACCTTGGATAATTGTATCTCTGTTTTTCAAAGAGAAAATAGTTCTCTTCCTTTTACAACCATTGGCAGCTCTGTGAAAGAAAGCAGAATTGCTATCACCATGGAGGAGCCAATTCTCTCTAGATCTTTGTCTCCAGAAGGATTCTTCATTGTCCAAGACTGACAGCAATTCCTGCTGCAGAACACTTCTCCTTACCCTTTGTGATGGAGATAGTGGAACATTCTCTTCCAGCTCCTCTAATTCCCTCAATTCATTGGAAATATCTTTCTTCTTTTTAATATCTGCACCTCTCAGATTAGCTCCCCAACCTTTCAGAGCTTTCTTGACATTTTTTAGTTTCTTCATTAATCTGTCCAGACTGTCCTTGGCAAGTACTGGTTGCTCCCAACATCTTTTGACTCTATCCAGGAAATTATCCTCTTTGAGCCATCTTTTTTCAAATCTGAAATCTCTTTTCTTTACCATGATATCCAGTGTATCCAAAATCAAAGGATTATGATCAGATATATCTCTCAACAACTTGTGAACTGTTACAAGAGGAAAAAGTTCCTCCCAAGAACTACTCATCAGAAATCTATCTAACTTTTCCAGGGTGGGATCACAATGATTATTAGACCAAGTATACTGACCACCAGCCATATGAATCTCTCTTAAGGCACATGTATTAATGATGGAGTTGAAAATATCTGACCATTTGTTATGAGGCATGGGCTTATTTTTTTCATTGGAAAATCTCATGATATTGAAATCACCTCCAACCAGAATTGGTAGAGTTTGATTACTACAAATGTTACCAAGCTCCACCAGAAATTCCTCTTTGTCAGAGGCCTGAGCAGCTCCATAAATGATAATGAAGCACCATTTAACATTTAATTTGAGATCAAGCAGGGTAACTTTGATATGAAATTTTCCAACAGAAGTATCACAAATGGTAAACCTAGATAGCCTAAAACCACCCAGGATACCCCCACTCTTGCCAACAGAGCTGATCCATTTCCAATCAAAATCACCACCAGGGTCAATTCTTCTGAGAAAAGCAGAAGAATAATCTTTTTTAATTGTTTCCTGAAGACCAATAAAATCCAACTGTTGATCTTTTATCAAATCTGCCAGGAAGGCACTCATTCCTTTTTGACCTGGGCAACACTTGATTTTGATTGTGCTCCCAAAGTGACATCACCTGATGTCAACTGTGATCCACTTCTCCCAATCTTACAAGCAGACTTTTTATTTCTCCTTTTTCTTCTGGATAAAACAGGAGTGAAAGCCTCCTCTTCTACATCTCTGTCACTTTCACTCTGTTCCTCACCCAGTCCCAGTAACAGGATTGGATTTGAATCAATATCATTGGAATTCTCAGCAGATTTTTGTACGGCAGCCATGTTATGTCTAGCAATTTCCAAATCTTTCAAATAACTAACATTTTCAAGAGAAAAGGAAGTAGGACTAACTCCCATTTCGAGAGCTCTAGCTAAAATTTCCTCATCATCTAACAAAGCAAAGGAGTTGTGAGTATTTAAATTTGTACCTGGGATATTGCTGGCTTCAGTATTCTCCATGGCTCTAGACCCAATCCTTGAGCTATGAGTGCCTCTGGCTTCAACTCTGGAGCTCATCCTGGGAGCAGGTTGTTGTTGATTTCCACCAGAAGAAGAAGGGTTGCCAGCACCTGGAATATCATTGTCAATGGTTGGGTTATCAACCTGTGAAAGAGGTTCTTCTTGTGAATCAGGCTCAGGCTGTGGACCATCAACAGGAATAACAACAGCAGTCCTCTCAGATATAAGAGAAGGAGCAGCCAAGGCAAGAATCCCCTGTCCCTGTGTCAGATATGGAGTATCAGAGTCCTGTGAATTATCACTACTGTCATAGTCAATCAATTCATCAGCAGGATCATTTTCTTCATTGACATTTTCAGCAATTGGGTCAAGAAGATTCTTGTATTCCTTCTGAATTGTGAAGGCTTTGTCACTGTTGGATCTTGCCAGAGAAGTAAGAAATTGCTTGTAGGAATCAGCAGCTCTCTGTGAGGAGGAGCTCTCAGAAGATTGAGATGGAAGGGATGCAAGTGCCCCAACCACCTCCTTGTGAACTTCTGAAAGAGGAGAAGAACTGACAGGAGCACAGGGTGTGGAAACCAAAGTCTTCTCAGGGACACATGGAAGCTCCAACTCAAACAGCTTCCTTTTGCCAGTATCCTTCCTTGGCATAGAGGATTCATGCATAGCAGCTTGTCTGTGTGATACCTTGTAATTTCCAGAGAGATTGAGAACCTGCATCAGAATCTTGCATGCCCATTCTCTGCCTTTTTGGGGTTCCCTGATCACCTTCATCACCTTGAGCATCAGTAGGGACAGCAGTCTTGTTGCCAGTATTGGAGGAAGGGTCAAACAATTCCCTGGAGTATTGAAACTCATAAAAACCTTTCTTTATTTCACCAATTCTAGAGTTGGGCACCAAGGCCAAATCCTGACTGCCAATCTTTACCCTCACATAGGCAAAGTGCCTGAGATAATTTTTGTCAAGAGCAAGAGGCTTGCCTACAAGGCTGGCAGCATAATACACTGTAGATTTGTTCCTGAATTTCATAGGAATGCCTTTAATCCTGAACCAGGCCTCCTGCATGATGGAAATTGGCTCAATGTCACCAGCCCATTTTTCCAAACTGATGATTGCACCAGGTACTGTCCTCATAAACAATTTCCCAAAGTGGGCCAGCTCTTCAATAGTCTTGGCAGATGGAAATCTTGTTCTAAACTCAGTAGCAGAAACTTCTTTTGCAAAGAAACGCCAGTTGATTTTCATAGATTCAGCCCAGACATTGAACTCATGCTCAATATTTCTGCAGTTTACTTCACCTTTTTCAACAGTGATATGAGCATAATTGAGGTGTTCTACTGGATAATTATCTTCTTCAGGAACCGGGATAGAATAAAAACCAGACCCAAATTCCTCACTACCAAAGAAAGGAGCGTTGTAATCCCACTGATCTCTTTCTTGACAAACAGAAATATGATGATCACCATTGCAGTAAAAACAAGAGAGATTTCTGATAGGAATCTCGACCCTTCTATTCGCAGCAGTGGTGGAGGCAGGAACTGGTGGTGGTACAGAGGACCCCACCGGTTCCGGCAGAGAGACTAGCGACTGAGAACTATCGGTGACAACGGCAGATCTATGCTGATTTTGCAACTGCGAGCTATGAACATCTGCAGCAGCAGTATTAGATGATGGCAAGGATGGTGCAACAGGACTTACTTCGGCAGATCGAGCAGAATTGAGGTTGGAGGTGTCACCAGGAACCATCTCCGGGCGATGTGCCCATCGATCTCGAGCACGCAGTTCATCATCTTTGCGAGATCTCTCGGCAAGGGCTCGCTCACGCGCAACCCTCTCCGAAATACGGGTTGCTTCGCGTTGACGCTCATCATCCAGGCGCCTGCGTTCATCCAGCCTTCTGCGCTCCTCAAATCGGAGACGCTCTTGATCTGCATGTCGTCGCTCCTCTTCACGGCGCCGATTCTCATCTTCGCGGCGCCAATCTTCATCACGGCGGCGCTCATCTTCCCAGCGGCGCTGCTCATCTCTTCGATCTGCATCGGATCCAGCCCTTGGCCGATAACCGAAGTAATTGCTTCTCCTTGGAGGAGATCTGCGCGGGCCTCCAAATCTCCGATCCATCTGCGGCAAGGCAGCGATCTGAGCAAACGATCTGCTATCACCGGTGGTAGTCCCAGACCAGCGACGGGGAGGAGATGGTTGAAGGAGAGCAGATCTGGTGGAAGTAGGCGATGTGACGAAAACCACCGATCCAGTACCAAAAGAATTAGGGTTTACCCTGATCCTATCTGCTGCGGAGGCTAAAGGCGTGGCTCGATGAACAGTATTGGGCTGTGGCCCAACAGAAGACGCCATTGGGGAATTTGGGGAAGCTCCAGATCCATGACGCAACAAAATCCATTCACAACTGCGACCGATGGGCGGATGAGAACGTTGGGCTCGACCCAAAAAAATTCGGTCCAACCCACATCCAATAATCGGGCCGAACAGGATTTGAAACCCTCCAATCTCCCGCGCTGTTCCAACCGGAAGAGCAGAGACATTGTGATCAACTTCGGCGATAAAATTACGATTCAGATCGTAGAAGCGCGAAATCGAGGATTCCCAAATCGCAATCCCAGGAGTACGGACGATGAATCCATCTCGAACAAATCGGAGAATAACCGCGCGCTCAAATAGCGGCGTCGATTCTCTGAGAACGGGAGAGGGTTGATGCTGAGGGTGAAGATCAGAGGGGGTGGACGCCGACGGCGCTAGGTTGTAAGGCGGCGGAACGAGGTTGCTAACGGCCGGCGCTAGGTTGCAGGGCGGCGGCGCGAGATTGCTAGCGGGCGGCGCTAAGTTGCTTGGTGGCGACGTCATTCAACAAAAAAAAAAGGGACGGGGCTATCCCTAAACGTGATAACATGCGCCGACCCTCCATTCGGCTGATCCGGCGCGTTTGTGAGACGCAGGTTAGGGACGAGGATGGAGGTGCTTTAATTAACAGGTTATTCTTAGTACCCACTACCCAGTAAAAGATCTCTGAGAAGTCTGGTTACGAGAGGGGGGAGGGGGGGGGGGGGGGGGGGTGTGCGCTAGGAAACTAAACTTGAGCTCAGATTTTGGGTCCTCGACTCAAGCAAGATGTCGGCAGTAGAAGCAAAGGTCATATATGGTTGCCGCTATACGTTAGGTAAAGCAAGCAGACGTGCATTGGGATGCATGCTGGCCACGTCAATCAAGAGCTTGGAGTATGCGCAATGTTCTAAACAGCAATCACATGCCAATGATGCTAGCTCGCCAAAATATTTTTGTTATTAGGGGAGAGGACACATTCATGAATCATGATGCTGACTTGACAGGGTTTTTATAAGTCTGCTGGCCGGCCCGCCCTATATATGATGCTTATATATGTGTGGCAGCGCAGCTGCTGACGCGCGCATCCGGCCTTTTGGAGCTTTTTTTTTTTCTTGTTAACAAATCGGACGGCCAGTTTTGGTTCGCTGGTCAATCCACAGGAAGCAAAGTTCATGAGGCGGTCTACCCTTGATTGGTGAAGAAATTAACAGGAAATTAAGCAGCGAGCGAGCAGCGTGGCCGTCGCTCTCCAAGACTCCAGCCGTAGATGGTGGCGTGCGTGCACTGGCCCATGGTTACGCATCGCCTCTCTGAAACTAATGGCAGTAGTTTTCTTATCCCGTGGGAGGGGGATCCATACATCTATCTTTTTTGTTGGGTGGAATTGAGTGACGATGCGTCTTTTTTTTGTTTTGCTCGCAGTCGTCGCAGCACTAGCCTGATTAGATAGCTTAAGATTGCGCTAATGGACAGCAGGAAGAAGATAGGTGGTGCCAGGCGCACGTTTCACGCTCCACACGCCTCAGCCAGGCGCGCTGGCTGGATCCATGGGTTGGTGCCTTTGTCGCCACTACCAGCGACTTGACACGAATATCTGACTCGGAATCTTTCCCTGGTGACCCATGAATCTTCAATTCGTTTTCAGGGAATACTGACCTCATGAAATTAAAGTGAGCAAAGGTTTGCATATTCTCCGGTGACAGTTCACCATTAAAAGATTTCTTTTTGAAATGAGGGAAAAGAATATGCCATCTTCATCAATTAAGCAGAGGAGAGTTGTCCGGGTTAATTAGTAGGAAACTGGCCGAAGACAGTTAAAGCAACACAACCACCTTGGTTACTAAACAGAAACATCATACACACTACCAAAGACGATGGCCATCGTCGAGGTTGATCACTAGCATCATCGCCATCACACCTTCATGAGCCAGCGAATCCGACTTAACCAAAGAAACGACTACCTAGGAACACCTCGTCATAGCAGCCTCGTGAAGCCCAAGCTAGTTCATGCCAAACATATGGATGTCCGCGCCGAATACTAGCAGCTCCAATTGTGAATACAAGCTCTAAAGAGGAGATGGGCAAGGCCCGTACCTCGCCAAACCCGCACCGGCCGACCACGACCCTTGGGTTGGGGGCTCGTTATATCATTGTTAAGCCCCAATAAAGGAAATACGACTGCATGTTCTCTAGGGAGCGCGTCAACGCATGCAGGAGGAGGTGGTGGGCCAGACCCACCCATCGATGTGTGTTCTCCTCATCTTCTTCCGGCCGGCTGCCACCACCACCACCCCTCTCTCTCTCGCATTCCTCTCCGGCTCCGATGTCGCCCACCGCTATGGCCGAACCACCTGCCGCCGCCACCCACGAACGGCGGCGCTAGCGCGCCACCTCACCGCCCCGGCCAGTCCGAGCCACCACTCCTGCCGGGCCGTCGTTCCAGGGACCCCTTAAACCTCCTTTCTTCTCCACCTCCGGTGAAATCCCAGCACCACCACACGGAACCCTAAGTCGTCGAACCCGCACCCTAAACCCTAAGATTTTGGTTCATCTCCTCGAACAACGTCGCGACAAGCCATGTCCTCCCTGTCTCCTGTGAGGTGGGTCCTTGGTCGCCCACATCTTCTTCCTCCTCGACACAACTTCTTCCTCCCATACCTACGACCACCAAACTGGGCTGCCCCACCTATTGTTTGATGAAGAACACATTGTGTGCATCGCGGCGCCAACGTGCGCTACGAGCGTCAAATAGGAAATGTCTGGATGATAAATCAGACCAGGTGGGGACATTTTTTTTCATACTATATATATCATGGGCTATGTGGGAGCCCTTATGCGTGATGTTGATAGCTGTGAGCATGCGGCCTCTATGTCTAATTGCCTATGATCAGGTGTTCAGCCGTCCAGTACCGTTAGAGCAATGTGCCAAATTTGGAATAGATTTTATATTCTTTCTCTTACTTCTGTTATCTTAGACTTATCTCACTCAGTTAGTTTTTTTTTATTTCCATTAGTGTTTTGTCAAAACAAGCCTACAGTGCACCTCTCGTCCTATCAATAAAGACTTGGATCGATGAGTGAATGGGCCATTGCATTATTGCGTTTCTAGAGGTCGCCTTTCGTCACCATGCACCAGGCCATAACCATATCATCACTCGTCATCTTCCTTTGCTTTATTTTCGTCTGCAGTCTGCTTGATTTGCAACATTCCAAAGACATAATACCGATAAACAATGAATTCACCCGGAAAAAATAAATATTTTATTTTATTTTTGAGAGAAGAAACACTGAAATTTAATGCCATGAGCATCTTGTCTGTGCCTGAATCAGGAACAGGCCACGTGAAATTGTCGCTCGTCTTTTTGCTAGCGGAGTCTTAGTGCTTTTTGCGCAGGCCTCAAGTCGCGTCAGTTCGGGCCCACTGGGCTAGCCGCCCAATGGATCCATTCCCTGGCCACATGTGAAAATGGGCTTAGCTTTCCCTTTTTGACGTGGACAATGGGCTCACACGAGAATTTGGGCAGAACAACGACGCCAAACGGACCGACTGGAAATGGTTGCGTTTGGAAAAACCTATTTCCCGCTCATTAGCGGGTGTTACCACGCGCCGCCCGCGCGCGGGTGCGTATTGGGCCAGCCCATTTCGGCGTTCGTTCGTTCGTTTTTCCTCGTTCGTTGCTTCATCCTCGCGGTTTTCCGGTTTTGGGTCGGATTTTTTTCGGATTTTCGTCTGGTTTCTCGGTTCTTGTTCGTTCTGGGTTTCTTTTTTTTTTTTGTTTTTCGGTTTCTTTTATTGTTTGAACACTTTTAACTTGAATAATTTTTGAATATGAACAGTTTTTCAGATCTGAGAAGTTTTAAAATCTGAACATTTTTTTTAACGTTGAGAAGATTTCAAATTTGAGAAAATTTCAAATTTGTGCAAATTTCAAGTTTAAGCAATTCAACAAATTTCGGATTTCATCAAATTTCGAATTTTGAGAAAATTTTGGATTTGTACAATTACTTCAAATATGAACATTTTTTATAATCTATTTTTTTTTGCAAATCTAAATTTTTCGGAAAAAACAATAGAAAAAACGGAGAAGACCTTTCTTGGGCGGCTGGGCCGGCCCAACACGGAGGCGCGTGGGGGGGGGGGGGGACCCTGCGTGCGTGCTCTACTCCCGCACGCACGCAGGCGGGGTATAGGGAAGCCTTTGGCAAAATAATCCATTTTTCATCATTGGGTTGACAGGCCGAAGGACTTCCGAGGAGCATCTGGGCCGAAGTTGCGAATGCCATGAAGTGCGATCAAAGTCCTAGTTAAGTCTTTTTCCCTAGTGAATTCCTCTTCTTCTTTTTCGTGTGAATTCCTTATCTTATCGACATCCGTAGACATAAAGTAGTGCATCCGTAGAGGATGACATGGAATCGGAGCTACAATGGGGTCTCCTATTTTGGATAGAGCTAGTACTGCTCTGCTCCAGTTTATATGTGCGCTATGTATTTTCTCCGTTTCATAAATCATGTTATGGTTTTATTTTAAATTTAAGCTACCACCATAACAAGAATTATGGAAAAGAGTGAGTACCTATTAAAATAATGCATGTGGTGTTCTCAGTACACTATATATAACTAGCACTGGCACTTCTACCGTTGAACTTTGTACTTAGTAACATGATGGACATGCCACGTCATCACATAGTGTGCGTACGGTTATTTCCGTTGAACTTTGCGCTTGCAAACGGGACGGACTATTCATGTCATCACATATGGGTGCAGATATTATTCAAGTTGAACTTTGTACTTGGAGACATGGGGCCGATAGCAACGGCTTCCCTGCGTGCCTACGTGCAACGTGCTCAGATATATGAATTAACTCTTGAACGCAATCCAATCCACGTAGGACTTCATTAATCAACTCTTATGTTGGACACAAGTTGCTCACCAAAGGCGCTTTGATTCGTCGGATCATAAACCAGCTCTAATAAACGAGGCTGGTCGTGATGCGAGCGCTGAGCGAAGCAAGAGCGTTGGGCCGATCTGCGGCCGCCGTCCGATCGTCCTGGAAAGTCTCTCGCGTGTTGACGTAGCCGATCCTTTTACGACCGTCCAGCGAGGTTGCCGGCGCTTTTGTGTTGCCAATGGTCGCCGTGCCCACGTGAATGCTTACGTGGCTGGCTGTAAGGGTATATTCCCCCTACGTGTGGTTTTGATAATTAATGATAAGCCTTATGGACTAATGTTTTTATTGAGTTTATATGAAGGAATATTCCATAGGTTCTACTTGTATTCCATGTGTTGGATTCAAGTATGGATGACATGTAAATAAAGATACACCTTGTGTATTGCCATCAAGATCATCGATTTGAAGATATATATGTGATATGATCAAGAAAAAGAAATAAAGATGGAGTTCTTATGTAGAACTCAATATTCGCCATACTCTATCTTATGTGATAAGCAATGGATGATCAAGATCTTGAGAGCTTGATTCCAAGTGAAGAATTCTTTATATACACATCAAGATATTATGATAGAGTATGAGAAGATACAAGGTTGAGTTGGGCAAGTTCAAGATGAGCATCTCAAGTGGATCACATGCTTGAAGCTTTCCGTCCATTTGGTGATAATGGACATGTGAAGATGTGCATCAATGGAGCTTTCCCATCATAGTGTATGGGGGAGCATTTGTGAGTCTTCACGAAACAACATTGATCAAGTGAGGCATTCCGGTTTGAGTGGAGCTTGAAGAGTTATCATCAAGATCAAGCGGGATGCGCAAGGCAAAGGTATGGCCTTGCTAGGTTTTCATTTTAGCGGTCTCAAGGTGGTTGATGGGAGACCGGATTATAGGATAGATAGCCGCACTATTAAGAGGGGCTTTCGGTTGGGTAACTTCATCACAATCGTCTTAGGGAGCTCAATCATTTGCATACTTTGCATATCCCTATTGCTTCTTGGTGTTTCTCTGTGTGAGGTTCTTGAGCTTGTTGCTAACTTTACAACAAGCCCAAGTTCATCGAAAACGGAGTTCGTATGACTCTTCTATGGCATTTTCAAGGTTGGGTGATTTAACCGAATTCATGATATAAGGTTCTACCTTTTATATTCATGATAAAATCCCCTCCTACAGATTCTCGTGTTTTCACTTTCCATAGGATAGCATTTGTTCTTATCTCTCAAACAAAATTGGTTTCATTCAATTCGGAGTTCGGGAGCATTTGTTATTAAAGAAAAAAAGGGAAAAGGATAAAAAGAAAAAGAAAAGGGAAGGGGCGACCAGCCGACCGACCGGCAAGCCGGCCCACCCGGTCCAGGCCGGCCCTGGCGCTGATGCCAGCCGGGCCTCCTACTGAGCAGCATCCGGCCCAGTACGGCCCAGGTGCCGGCTGGCGCCGGCCTGCCCAGCGCGCCGCTCGGCCCCGACCGGGCGCACCGCCGGCCCAGGCCCCTCTCCCCGGCGCGCGGCCCGCTCACCCGGCGCGGCCTGCTCCCGCCCCATCCGGCCTGTGCCCCGGTCCGGCCGGGCTGGTGACCGGCCTGTCCGTCTCCTGCCCCGGTCGGCCGGCGGGTTGGCCGGCTGGGCCGATTTTTCCTCTGCAGTTTTGCTTGACTTTTCCCCCAACGGTTATTTTCCCCCTTTAGCTATAAATAGCCTTCTTCCACCTTGAGCTGAGTTAGTTCTTCCCCTTCTTCACCTCCATTGTTGCTATTTGAAGAACTTGCTTCCCCTCTTGATTCCTCCCATGATTCTTGCCCATTCTTGAGAATTTGAGAGAGGAGATCTAGATCTACATTCCCACCAATCAATTTCTCCTCTAAGTGACGGGAACCCTTTGGATCTAGATCTTGGAGTATTTTGTTGACTTTCCCCATTGTTCTTCCTCTCCAATCTCATCCTAGCATTTGTTGCTTGGGTGGGATTTGAGTGTGAAGGACTTGAACACCTCTAGGGTTCTTGCTTTGCATCATTGCATAGTGTTGAGCTCTCCACCACGATTAGTTCGAGTGAGAGACCGTGAGCTTGTTACTCTTGGAGGGAGACCTCCTAGTTGGCTTGGTTGGTGTCCCGGTGATCTCTTCGTGGAAGATTGTGAAGGGGCCCGGGCTTCTCCTTCGTGGAGCTTGTGAAGTGGTTCTGGAGCTTGCCATCTCCGGAGTGGAGGAAAAGCTAACCATAAGGAAAGGGCCATTATCCTTCGTGGGTGTGGCTCGGAGAATAGGGTGAGCCTTCGTGGCGTTGGGGAATCCTTCGTGGGACCTCCACTCCTCCAAACATGACGTACCATCTTGCAAAGGAAGGGAACACGGGAATACATCCTCGTCTCCGCGTGCCTCGGTTATTTCTATACCCGAGCTCTCTTTCCTTGTGATAGCCATCGTGCTTGAAGTACATATATCTTGCTATCACTTGTGCTACATATATCTTGTGCCTATCTTGCCTAGATCTAGTTGTTATTGTTACACTTAGTTGAGCTTAGCATATTTAGGGTTTGTGCTTGTAATCCAAACGTTAGTTTAATTCCGCATTCTTACAAGACAAATCCGTAAGAGTTTTTAATTGCCTATTCACCCCCCTCTAGGCGACATCTCGATCTTTCAATTGGTATCAGAGCAAGGTCTCTCCTTGTTTAAGCCTTCACCGCCTTGAGAGTAAAGATGTCGGCTAGTAATATAGTGCACAATGACACAATTATCTTTAATGGCACAAATTATCTTTTGTGGAGAAATTGCTTGCTTTGTAATCTTTGGACCTTGTGTCCAAATATAAAGCGATTTCTAGATGTAGGTTTTTCTCCTCCGATGGATCCTCAAAATCTATCTTTAGAGGATGAGAAAAACTTACATCTTGAAGCTCATGTATCTAATGAGCTTTTATTCTCCTTGAGACCAGATTTTCGTAGGTTTCTTGATATATATAAAGCGAAAGTCGTATCATGAGATGTGGATCAAGCTTAAAGAAATGTTTGGTGGATCCATTTCTCATTTGGTCGGTGGTGTCTCCGAAGAGCTCCCTTCCCCTTCAAATCATGAAGAGCTCCAAGTTGCTTCCACCTCCGGCCGTGATGAGTTCTCATCTTCTTCCACTTCACCAACGTGTTGCAAGACACAAGGTAATGATATGGTGAATGGTGAGGAAAATTGCAATATTGATATTGTGCTCAATAGTGATGATTCTTCATCTCTATCCCATTGCAATGTTTCCTCTTTGGACTTGAACACATATAGCACTAAAAATAATCTACATGCTTATGTTGATAGTCCTTGCATATCATGTGTAAATTGCTTACATAGATCTCATGATGATATGCTTACCTTGTCTTGCTCCCATTATCAAAATGCTTCTATTTCCTCTAGTTGTTTGTTGAATAACAATGTAGAGGAAACCGAACAATCTATGGATCAAGACATGATTTCAAATGGGGATTCAAGAATATCTTCATCTTCATCCTCCGGTATGCACATGTGCCTTATGGCAAATGGATCAAAGGTATCTCCTACTTTGACTCCTAACACTTCCTCTAATGATGAGAGTGATGATGATGATAATGATGAAGAATATAATACTTTGTTGCATGATATGGGCATGGTATATGCTTCTCTTCATGTTAATAAAGAAGCTCGTGCTTATCTCGAACACTCTATGGAAACCTTGAATAAATACAAGGAAACCATAGTGGAGTTGGAGTCCCATGTTGAAAATGGGAGAATGAGATTCAATCTCCTCAAGCAAGAGCTAAAAGATGAGAAGCATACTAATTTTATGCTCACACAAAAAATTGAATCCTATGAGCTTGAAAATGAAAAATCTATTGATGATGCTTGTTCTACTAACTCTAATTCTTGTGAAGCATATACCTTAGAGGAGAATGTTGAGCCAAGGGCTCAACTTGAGTTGATAACTAGCAATTATAGGGAATTGGAAGAAAGTCATAAAAAGCTCTCAAGCTCTCATGATGATCTTCTAATTTGCTATGATGGGCTAAAGTTAGCTCATGAGGAAGGTATCACTAAAGTAATATCTTCTGAGCCTCATTTGGACATTAGCACAACCTCAACTCAAAATGCTATATTGACATGTGCTAGTACTTGTAATCCATCTAGTCAAATTAGTGATACACCTTGTGTTGGATTACTTGCTTTGCCTTGTTGCTCTAACAATGAATCTTCTACTTCCTCTAGTACTTGTATTTCTACTAACCATGTAGAGGAAATAAAAGAGCTCTAGGCCCAAGTCCTTTCTTTGAATAAAGACTTGGAAACACGTCATGAAGGGAAATCCGCACTTGACAAGATGCTAAGTGTGCAACAATCCCTCAATGACAAGAGTGGACTTTGATTCAACTCCAATAACAAGAACAAGTCCAAGAGCAAGAACAACAAGAAGAAGGGCCAAGACAAAGTCAAGGATACGACCAAGATTGTTGGCTTCAAGTGCAAAGTTGAAGGGCACCAAGTTAGATCATGCCCATTGAAGAAGAAGAAGAAGCACTTAAGTGAGAAACAACAAGGGAAACGGCCACAAGGTCAAGGTCAAGCTCAAGCTCGACCTCAAGTGGAAGATAGGCCACTTCCCAAGAAGAATCAAGATATTGTTCCCCAAGAGAAGAAATCAATAAAGAAGAAAAAGGGGAACACTTGCTACTTATGCCGTGAGAAGGGGCATCTTGCTTCTTCATGCTTAGGTGGTACCTTATCTAACCCTATAATTGTTGATGATGATTATTCTCTAGGGAAGGATAAGGATGGCAATGTGTTTGCCAAGTTTGTTGGAACTCAAAGTGGTTTCAAGAAAAGAACCTTTTGGGTTGCCAAACCTATTGTGACTAACCTCTTAGGACCCAACTTGCTTGGGGACCAACAAGCTCAAACTTGATCAATATGTGTATGTGGAGGGCATTGGAGACTTGGCTACTTCATGAAGAAACAAGGGATCTTCATATATTATATTTTACCAAGACAAGTCATAAGGATTATCATATATATCTTATATCCAATGTTCCTCTTTGCGGTAACTTATACTCCAACTCTTCATATTTATTGTAAGTTACTTGCCCCTTTTGCATGTTTGGTTTTGTACCAAATATGTGTGTGTATGTGTTGTGTCTTACTTTCCTATCTTGTGTATTCAAGTATGTTTGTTTGACTCATCATATACTTGTGTATTGTTTTGAGCCCAATGAATCTTGATGATATCTTATTTGGCTCTCTTTGAGTGATTAATTGAACATCCCAATTTGGGGGAGTGATATGCCTTGTGCATCTCTCTTCCTTTAAAATGTGTATACATGGGTACCACCACTTAGTATTGATATTGCAAGATTGTCTAGTTCCTATGTGGTGTGTCATACTCATGAGAAATTCAAATTCTACATGTCCATTAAACATCTCTAGTCGATTTTAATTGCCTCTTGATTAGAAGAAATACTTTATCACATTATGGGGGAGTAATATGTTTTGTACATATCACAAACCTAGAAAATGTGAACATATGAGGTTATGCCAGTTAGAGTTGATACTCTCAATTATCTTGTTCCTAAGTGGCATGGTTGCTCAAACAAGCTTACACTCTTATTAAAAATCTTTTATTGCTCATCTTATGGATTCTTGTTTGAGTAAGAAATTCTTGGTACGGTTTTCCTCAAATACATATCTCTATATCTTATTTGGGATACCGTTTGCTTCAAGCTATTCTAACCATTGCCGTGCGTGATTGTTTGACTAGTTGAAGCTATCAAAAAACTTCACTTGTGCATAGTGCTTAATCCTACATATATTAATCCTATGCCTTTTATTGTGAAGATGATCCTTACTATCATTGTCAATACACCGCCGGAAATTATTTCCAATATACTCATTGTCTTTGACAATTGATAACCTTGTAAGTGGTTGATTCTAGGATCAACTTCACCTTGGATTGCTTCTTATTTCCTTATTTTATTTCCAAGAAATCTTTGTTCCTCCCATGTGTCTTCCTTGTCCCTTTAAAAAATCTTTTGATAAATTATCTTGATCTATATCAAGTGTTTGTTTTGGAATACAAACCTTTTTCTTTACGGTACATTGTGCCATTGTGAAAAGTGTAGAGGGTTTGGTTTATTTGTTGGAACCTTGCTCTTTTGGGAGTGTGCTATCTCATTCCTTCTTATATACTTTATTTGTTCAATGAGATAAATCTTTGAGCATGTTTGCTTTATTTCATCCTTTATGCTCAATGGTTTCTTCTTAGTTCATTTGTTGAACTTTGTTGAACAAATATTTGTGGTTTGCTTCTTTGATATAATTCGGACAACAAATTTGTTTGGTCACACCTCTATGCCTTTTTGAATACATTTGGTGTTTTGTCCAAAGTGTATCTTTCTTGGATCTTTAAAGTCTTTGTGTATGCTTATATGTAATTTGTTTATACTTGTAGCATGCTTGCTTTCCTTGATCCATTATATAGGGTATACTCCATCAAATCCTAAATGGCTAAGATGTGCATGAAATTCCAACTTCATCTATAAATATGCACATATTGATATGGAGTGTATCCTATGTATTGTGGTTAGTCTAACCATTTTGGACCCAATAAGTTTGGGGACCAAGATGTACTTGAATGTTGTTCTAGGTACATTGGAGACACAATGGAGGCTTGTCTCATCTATAAGGAAGGTTTTGTCACCATATGAGAATTGGAGCCAATCTAGGATGATCGATGAACTCTTATCTACTACATCATGCCATTGCTATCCCGGTAACAAGTATCTTATTCATGCATACTCATATAGCATCCAACCTCTTGGAGGTTGCATCTTGGCATGAAATTCTTTATTTCAAAAATATTGCGGTTCTTGAAAAATCCTTTTAAGGAAAAACTTCTTATTGTATATTTGAGTAATTTGAGAAGGTTCATATGATAGGAATATATATATAAATCATGTTTATGATTCACCTATCCCAAATATGCCCTCTAGCAATTTATTGCATATCAATTCCCCAAAGAACTCTTATGTGCAATATTGATGAAATTACGAAATAAATCCCTATTTGTGATACTTGTTGCCTTTCTCAAAACATTCTAACTAGCTTTACTTCCCTTATTGTTAGTTGTGATGTTTTTGAGATTTTCTTGGTTGAAACTCATTCATATACCATAAGTGAAAACTGGAGCCATAGGCTATATATGCTTTTTAAGCAAACATCCTTTGGTATATTTTATGACCTCATCTTAGATATCTTGTCTTATTTATTTTATTAACCTCTTGCGTGTGCATGTTTCTTTATGGATCACATTGTCCACTTTAGAAACTTATATACATGAGAGCGTTAATCCATCACCTTGATATTCTTGTTCTTTGTCGACCATCTTTTATCCTTTTGTTTTTAGTGGTGTTGGTAAAGAAGATTTATGAGTGCTTGGTTTATTTGTGTTTCTTCATGCACTCGTATCTCGTAATTGTTGGACTCAAGTTGTTCTTGATAAGCATATTATATTTATCTTGGTTGTGTTCTAAATGATATAGAGGGAGTGAGGATTCCATGTTTGTGCATATTGTATTCAAATGCAAACATTATAAATTATGCACGAACCTTGGGGAGCTTCCTTATTTTATTTAGAGCACTATATCTCTCTTATCATGATATCTTTGTTTTTCCAATTGGATCCTTGATTACTTGCTTTATTTGTTGAAGCTTACTTCATCATGTTATCTTTATGCAATCTTTGATCCTCAATATAGTTTGACTTCCTTCAAGTATTCGTTGGGGATATGTGCATTTGATTCCACTCAAATTATGAGAAGTGCACACCTTGGGGAGGAACTCATATTATATTGGCTTTCTAAATTTTTCTCCCATTTTGGCCCTTGATGCCAATGGGGGAGAAGTTTAGAGGGTTTAAGGGAATGGTTTTATACTTAAGTTTGGTTTGTGCTTAAGTGTTTTGACTCTCATGCATTTCATATTTATATGTCTTGCATGGTTGTATATATATAATGGAAACTGTCCCGAAGGTTAATCTTGACAATGTACGCAATGAATTCATGTTCATCACACGTGCATACATTGTGGGGGAGTTTGCTCTATATATATTGGTTCTACTCACATCCCTTGGATTAGTTGTAGTTGTGTGAGTAGAGGTAGTTTTGATATGGGCTAGTAGCTTTGTGTTACTTGACCATATCAAATACAACCTCTTGTATACAACTTATTCTCGGATAAGTTGCGTACTGATGTCTACGCGCGCTCCTTTTCCTGTAGACAGTGTTGGGCCTCCAAGAGCAGAGGTTTGTAGAACAGCAGCAAGTTTCCCTTAAGTGGATCACCCAAGGTTTATCGAACTCAGGGAGGAAGAGGTCAAAGATATCCCTCTCAAGCAACCCTGCAACCACAATACTAGAAGTCTCTTGTGTCCCCAACACACCTAATACACTTGTCAGATGTATAGGTGCACTAGTTCGGCGAAGAGATAGTGAAATACATGTGGTATGAATGAATATGAGCAGTAGTAACGGCGCCAGAAAAGTGCTTGCTGGCGTGTAGTAAGTAAAGATGCAGCAGAACAGTAAATAAGCGATGATTGCAGTATTTGGAAACAAGGCCTAGGGATCATACTTTCACTAGTGTACACTCTCAACATTGATCACATAATAAAACCACTCTACACTCTCTTGTTGGATGATGAACACCACTAGCTGTGTAGGGCTACAAGAGCACCTCAATGCCGGAGTTAACAAGCTCCACAACATTCGATATTCATATTTAAATAACCTTAGAGTGCATGATAGATCAACACAATTATACCAAGTACTAACATAGCATGCACACTGTCACCTTCATACTATGAAAGTAGGAATAGATCACATTAATACCATCATAGTAATAGTTAACTTCATAATCTACAAGAGATCATAATCATAAACTACGCCAAGTACTACATGATGCACACACTATCACCATTACATCATGGAGGAGGAATAGAGTACTTTAATAACATCACTAGAGTAGCACATAGATTAATAGTGATACAAAGCTCATCATATGAATCTCAATCATGTAAGGCAGCTCATGAGATCATTGTATTGAAGTACATAGGAGAGAGATTAACCACATAGCTACCGGTACAGCCCTTAGCCTCGATGGAGAACTACTCCCTCCTCATGGGAGACAGCAGCGTTGATGGAGATGGCGGTGGAGTCGATGGAGATGCCTTCCGGGGGCACTTCCCCGTCCCGGCGGCGTGCCGGAACAGAGACTCCTGTCCCCCAGATCTTGGCTTCGTGATGGCGGCGGCTCTGGAAGGTTTCTCGTACCGTGGCTTATTCGTATCGAAGATTTAGGTCAGTGACCTTTAAATAGGCGAAGAGGCGGAGTCGGAAGGCTGACGGGGCGATGACACAATAGGGGGGCGCGGCCCACCCCTTGGCCGCGCCGCCTACATGTGTGGGCCCCCTGTGGCCCCCCTCTGGTGACTCTCGGGTGTTCTGGAAGCTTCGTGGAATTCTAAGATGCTGGGCGTTGATTTCGTCCAATTCCGAGAATATTTCCTTACTAGGATTTCTGAAACCAAAAATAGCAGAAAACAGGAACTGGCACTTCGGCATCTTGTCAATAGGTTAGTTCCGGAAAATGCATAATAATGACATAAAGTGTGAACAAAACATGTAGGTATTGTCATAAAACAAGCATGGAACATAAGAAATTATCGATACGTTGGAGATGTATCAGCATCCCCAAGCTTAGTTCCTACTCGTCCCGAGTAGGTAAACGATAACAAGGATAATTTCTGAAGTGACATGCTACCAACATAATCTTAATCATACTATTGCAAAGTATATGAGATGAATGCAGCGATTCAAAGCAATGGTAAAGACAATGATTAAACAACTGAATCATATAGCAAAGACTTTTCATGAATAGTACTTTCAAGACAAGCATCAATAAGTCTTGCATAAGAGTTAAGTCATAAAGCAATATTTTCAAAGTAGAGTATTGGAGCAACACAAAGGAAGATTAAGTTTCAGCGGTTGCTTTCAACTTGTAACATGTATATCTCATGGATAGTTGTCAATGCAAAGTAATATAATAAGTGCAATAGGTAAACATGTAAGAATCAATGCACAGTTAACACAAGTGTTTGCTTCTAAGATAGGAGAAAGTAGGTAAACTGACTCAACATAAAAGTAAAAGAATGGCCCTTCGCAGATGGAAGCAGGGATAAATCATGTGCTAGAGCTTTTCAAGTTTTAAAATCATATAGAGAGCATAAAAGTAAAATTTTGAGAGGTGTTTGTTGTTGTCAACGAATGGTAGTGGGTACTCTAACCCCCTTGCCAGGCAGACTTTCAAAGAGCGGCTCCCATGAAGGACGTTATCTCTACCAGCAAGGTAGATCATCCCTCTTCTCTTTTGTTTACACATGTACTTTAGTTTTTATTTATGGGTGACACTCCTCCCAACCTTTGCTTACACAAGCCATGGCTAACCGAATCCTCGGGTGCCTTCCAACAATCTCATACCATGGAGGAGTGTCTATTTGCAAAATTAAGTTGCTTACTGATGAAACAGAGCAAAACATATGAAGAGAATTATTAATGAAGTTAATTAATTGGGGGCTGGGAACCCCGCGCCAGCTCTTTTTGCAAAATTATTGGATAAGCGGATGAAGCCACTAGTCCATTGGTGAAAGCTGCCCAACAAGATTGAAAGATAAAACACCACATACTTCCTCATGAGCTATAAAACATTGACACAAATAAGGAGTGATAAAATTTTGAATTGTTTAAAGGTAGCACATGAATTATTTACTTGGAATGGCAGGAAATACCACATAGTAGGTAGGTATGGTGGACACAAATGGCATAGTTATTGGCTCAAGGATTTTGGATGCATGAGAAGTAATCCCTCTCAATACAAGGCTTAGGATAGCAAGGTTGTTTGAAGCAAACTCAAGTATGAACCGGTACAGCAAAACTTATATAAGAACATATTGCAAGCATTATAAGACTCTACACTGTCTTCCTTGTTGTTCAAACACCTCACCAGAAAATATCTAGACTCTAGAGAGACCAATCATGCAAACCAAATTTTAGCAAGCTCTATGTATTTTTCACTAATAGGTGCAAAGTATATGATGCAAGAGCTTAAACATGAGCTATATGAGCACAACAATTGCCAAGTATCAAGTTATTCAAGACATCATACCAATTACCACATGTAGCATTTTCTGTTTCCAACCATATAACAATGAACGAAGCAGTTTCAACCTTCGCCATGAACATTAAAAACTAAGAACACATGTGTTCATATGAACCAGCGGAGCGTGTTTCTCTCCCACACAAGGATTTATTCAGCGAATGAAAATAACAAAAATGAAAATAAAACACACAGACGCTCCAAGTAAAGTACATAAGATGTGACCGAATAAAAATATAGTTTCAAGAGAAGTGACCTGATAACTTGTCGATGAAGAAGGGGATGCCTTGGGCATCCCCAAGCTTAGACGCTTGAGTCTTCTTGAAATATGCAGGGATGAACCACCGGGGCATCCCCAAGCTTAGAGTTTTCACTCTTCTTGATCACATTGTATCATCCTCCTCTCTTGACCCTTGAAAACTTCCTCCACACCAAACTCGAAACAAACTCATTAGAGGGTTAGTGCATAATTAAAAATTCACATGTTCAGAGGTGACACAATCATTCTTAACACTTCTGGACATTGCACAAAGCTACTGGAAGTTAATGGAACAAAGAAATCCATCCAACACAGCAAAAGAGGCAATGCGAAATAAAAGGCAGAATCTGTCAAAACAGAACAGTCCGTAAAGACGAATTTTTCAGGGGCACTAAACTTGCTCAGATGAAAATGCTCAAATTGAATGAAAGTTGCGTACATATCCGAGGATCACGAACGTAAATTGGCATAATTTTATGAGTTACCTACAGACGGGGCGACTCAAATTCGTGACAGACAGAAATCTGTTTCTGCGCAGTAATCCAAATCTAGTATCAACTCTACTATCAAAGACTTTACTTGGCACAACAATACAATAAAATAAAGATAAGGAGAGGTTGCTACAGTAGTAACAACTTCCAAGACTCAAATATAAAATAAAAGTGCTGTAGTAAAATAAACACATGGGTTATCTCCCAAGAAGTTCTTTCTTTATAGCCATTAAGATGGGCTCAGCAGTTTTGAATGGATCGTAGCGAACAAGAGGGGGGGAGTGAATGGCGCTACGACAAGTTTTAACCTTTTTCAATTTTAGCGCAACGGAAGGTAAAGGTGATAACTTTAGCAATAGCGGTGTTCCTACAAAGATGCTAGGACATGTGCAACAAGTAAAGGAAACAACAAGATAGTAAGAGTAAGGAGCGAGACAACCGGAGGGCGCGGAGGCGAGGCGAGGTTTGTTTACCGCAGTTCCTTCCACAACAGGAAGTACGTCTGCATTGAGGAGGTGCTAGTCTCACACAAGAGACTAGACGGCCACACCACGAAGGAAGGCCTCACCTTCTTCCTCGAGAGAGCTCCACGGAGGTGCTCTCCCTCTTCCACTAAGGCACCGGTCGAGGCGGTGATTCCTTCACAAGGTTGGGGCGAGCTCCACACACAAGGATGCTCCCAACACCCTATGGAGCTAGTACATCACCAAGCTAGGCTCCATAGCTGCACATCTCCAATGCTCCACCATAGGAACCCATCTCCAATGCTCCACCAAAGGAACCCTTCCAATACTCCACCAAGAAGCTCTTCCAGTGCTCCATGCTAGCGTGTAGTTGACGTGGGCGTAGTAGCTTCCTTGTGACGGTAAAGCACTCGTCTGTTGGGAACCCCAAGAGGAAGGTATGATGTGTACAGCAGCAAGTTTTCCCTCAGTAAGAAACCAAGGTTTATCGAACCAGTAGGAGCCAAGAAGCACGTTGAAGGTTGATGGCGGCGAGATGTAGTGCGGCGCAACACCAGGGATTCCGGCGCCAACGTGGAACCTGCACAACACAACCAAGGTACTTTGCCCCAACGAAACAGTGAGGTTGTCAATCTCACCGGCTTGCTGTAACAAAGGATTAGATGTATAGTGTGGATGATGATTGTTTGCAGAAAACAGTAAAACAAGTATTGCGATGGGTGTATTCGATTAAAAGAATGGACCGGGGTCCACAGTTCACTAGAGGTGTCTCTCCCATAAGATAAATAGCATGTTGGGTGAACAAATTACAGTTGGGCAATTGACAAATAGAGAGGGCATGGCAATGCACATACATGACATGATGAGTATTGTGAGATTCAATTGGGCATTACGACAAAGTACATAGACCGCTATCCAGCATGCATCTATGCCTAAAAAGTCCACTTTCAGGTTATCATCCGAACCCCTTCCAGTATTAAGTTGCAAACAACAGACAATTGCATTAAGTATGGTGCGTAATGTAATCAATAACTACATCCTCGGACATAGCATCAATGTTTTATCCCTAGTGGCAACAGCACATCCACAACCTTAGAACTTTCTGTCCTTTGTCCCGATTTAATGGAGGCATGAACCCACTATCGAGCATAAATACTCCCTCTTGGAGTTAAGAGTAAAAACTTGGCCAGAGCCTCTACTAATAACGGAGAGCATGCAAGATCATAAACAACACATAGGTAATAGATTGATAATCAACATAACATAGTATTCTCTATCCATCGGATCCCAACAAACACAACATATAGCATTACAGATAGATGATCTTGATCATGTTAGGCAGCTCACAAGATCCGACAATGAAGCACATGAGGAGAAGACAACCATCTAGCTACTGCTATGGACCCATAGTCCAGGGGTGAACTACTCACTCATCAATCCGGAGGCGACCATGGCGGTGTAGAGTCCTCAGGAGATGATTCCCCTCTCGGCAGGTGCCGAGGCGATCTCTGAATCCCCGGGATGGGATTGGCGGCGGCGGTGTCTCTGGAAGGTTTTCCGTATCGTGGCTCTCGGTACTGGGGGTTTCGCGACGAAGGCTTTAAGTAGGCGGAAGGGCAGGTCAGGGGCGTCGCGAGGGGCCCAGGAGACAGGTCGGCGCGGCCAAGGGTGGGGCCGCGCCGCCTACCCTCCTGGCCACCTCGTGGCCCCACTTTGTTGACTCTTCGGTCTTCTGGAAGCTTCGTGGCAAAATAGGACCCTGGGCGTTGATTTCGTCCAATTCCGAGAATATTTCCTTACTAGGATTTCTGAAACCAAAAACAGCAGAAAATAGCAACTGGCTCTTCGGCATCTCGTTAATAGGTTAGTGCCGGAAAATGCATAATAATGACATATAATGTGTATAAAACATGTGAGTATCATCATAAAAGTAGCATGGAACATAAGAAATTATAGATACGTTTGAGACGTATCAAGCATCCCCAAGCTTAGTTCCTACTCGTCCCGAGTAGGTAAACGATAACAAAGATAATTTCTTAAGTGACAATGCTACCAACATAATCTTGATCAATACTATTGTAAGCACATGTAATGAATGCAGCGATTTGAAACAATGGTAAATGACATGAGTAAACAATTGAATCATAAAGCAAAGACTTTTCATGAATAGTACTTCAAGACAAGCATCAATAAGTCTTGCATAAGAGTTAACTCATAAAGCAATAATTCAAAGTAAAGGTATTGAAGCAACACAAAGGAAGAAGAAGTTTCAGCGGTTGCTTTCAACTTGTAACATGTACATCTCATGGATATTGTCAATGTAAAGTAATATAACAAATGCAATATGCAAGTATGTAGGAATCAATGCACAGTTCACACAAGTGTTTGCTTCTTGAGGTAGAGAGAAATAGGTGAACTGACTCACCATAAAAGTAAAAGAATGGCCCTTCGCAGAGGGAAGCATTGATTGCTATATTTGTGCTAGAGCTTTAGTTTTGAAAACAAGAAACAATTTTGTCTACAGTAGTAATAAAGCATATGGGTTATGTAAATTATATCCTACAAGTTGCAAGCCTCATGCATAGTATACTAATAGTGCCCGCACCTTGTCCTAATTAGCTTGGATTACCGGGATTATCATCGCAATACACATGTTTTAACCAAGTGTCACAAAGGGGTACCTCTATGCCGCCTGTACAAAGGTCTAAGGAGAAAGTTCGCATTGGATTTCTCGCTTTTGATTATTCTCAACTTAGACATCCATACCGGGACAACATAGATAACAGATAATGGACTCCTCTTTTATGCATAAGCATGTAGCAACAATTAATGTTCTCATATGAGATTGAGGATATATGTCCAAAACTGAAACTTCCACCATGATTCATGGCTTTAGTTAGCGGCCCAATGTTCTTCTCTAACAGTATGCATGCTCTAACCATTAAATAAGTGGTAAATCGCCCTTACTTCAGACAAGACGGACATGCATAGCAACTCACATGATATTCAACAAAGAGTAGTTGATGGCGTCCCCAGGAACATGGTTATCGCACAACAAGCAACTTAATAAGAGATAAAGTGCATAAGTACATATTCAATACCACAATAGTTTTTAAGCTATTTGTCCCATGAGCTATATATTGTAAAGGTGAAGAATGGAAATTTTAAAGGTAGCACTCAAGCAATTTACTTTGGAATGGCGGAGAAATACCATGTAGTAGGTAGGTATGGTGGACACAAATGGCATAGTGGTTGGCTCAAGGATTTTGGATGCATGAGAAGTATTCCCTCTCGATACAAGGTTTAGGCTAGCAAAGTTATTTGAAACAAACACAAGGATGAAGCGGTGCAGCAAAACTCACATAAAAGACATATTGTAAACATTATAAGACTCTACACCGTCTTCCTTGTTGTTCAAACGCAATACTAGAAATTATCTAGACCTTAGAGAAACCAAACATGCAAATCAGATTTTAGCATGCTCTATGTATTTCTTCATTAATAAGTGCAAAGTATATGATGCAAGAGCTTAAACATGAGCACAACAATTGCCAAGTATCACCTTATTCAAGATATTATACCAATTACCACATATATCATTTTCCAATTCCAACCATATAACAATTTAACGAAGAAGAAACTTTCGCCATGAATACTATGAGTAAAGCCTAAGGACATACTTGTCCATATGCAACAGCGGAGCGTGTCTCTCTCCCACACAATGAATGCTAGGATCCATTTTATTCAAACAAAACAAAAACAAAAATAAACCGACGCTCCAAGCAAAGTACATAAGATGTGATGGAATAAAAATATAGTTTCAGGGGAGGAACCTGATAATGTTGTCGATGAAGAAGGGGATGCCTTGGGCATCCCCAAGCTTAGACGCTTGAGTCTTCTTGATATATGCAGGGGTGAACCACCGGGGCATCCCCAAGCTTAGAGCTTTCACTCTCCTTGATCATAGTGTATATCATCCTCCTCTCTTGATCCTTGAAAACTTCCTCCACACCAAACTCAAAACAAACTCATTAGAGGGTTAGTGCATAATCAAAATTCACATATTCAGAGGTGACACAATCATTCTTTATAGTTCTGGACATTGCACAAAGCTACTGAAAGACAATGAAATCGAAAAATCCATCAAGCATGGCAAAACAGGCAATGCGAAATAAAAGGCAGAATCTGTCAAAACAGAACAGTTCGTAAAGACGTATTTTTAACAGGCACCAGACTTGCTCAGATGAGAAAACTTAAAACTAATGAAAGTTGCATACATATCTGAGGATCACTCACGTAAATTGGCATAATTTTATGAGTTACCTACAGAGAATTAGACCCAGATTCGTGACAGCAAAGAAAACTGTTTCTGCACAGTAATCCAAATCTAGTATCATCCTTCTATTAGAGACTTTACTTGGCACAACAATGCAATAAAACTAAGATAAGAAGAGGTTGCTACAGTAGTAAACAACTTCCAAGACTCAAATATAAAACAAAAGTACTGTAGTAAAAACATGGGTTGTCTCCCATAAGCGCTTTTCTTTAACGCCTTTCAGCTAGGCGCAGAAAGTGTGTATCAAGTATTATCAAGAGACGAAGTATCAACATCATAATTTGTTCTAATGATAGAATCAAAAGGTAACTTCATTCTCTTTCTAGGGAAGTGTTCCATACCTTTCTTGAGAGGAAATTGATATTTAATATTACCTTCCTTCATATCCATGATAGCACCAACAGTTCGAAGAAAAGGTATTCCCAATATAATGGGGCAAGATGCATTGCATTCAATATCCAAGACAACAAAATCAACGGGGACAAGGTTATTGTTAACGGTAATGCGAACATTATCAACTCTCCCCAAAGGTTTCTTTATAGCATTATCAGCAAGATTAACATCCAAATAACAATTTTTCAATGGTGGCAAGTCAAGCATATTATAGATTTTCTTAGGCATAACGGAAATAGTTGCACCAAGATCACATAAAGCATTACAATCAAAGTCATTGACCTTCATCTTAATGATGGGCTCCCAACCATCCTCTAGCTTCCTAGGAATAGAAGTTTCGCGTTCTAGTTTCTCTTATCTAGCTTTTATGAGAGCATTTGTAATATGTTTCGTGAAAGCCAAATTTATAGCACTAGCATTAGGACTTTTAGCAAGTTTTTGTAAGAACTTTATAACTTCAGAGATGTGGCAATCATCAAAATCTAAACCATTATGATCTAAAGCAATGGGATCATTATCCCCAATGTTGGAAAAAATTTCAGCAGTTTTATCACAGGCAGTTTCAGCAGTTTTAGCAATTTCAGGCAGTTTTTCGCGCTTTGCATTAGAAGTGGAAACATTGCCAACACCAATTCTTTTAACATTATTAGTAAGAGGTGCAGCAACATGTGTAACATTAGCTTTGCTAGTGGTAGTAATAGTCCAAACTTTAGCTATATTATTCTCTTTAGCTAGTTTTTCATTTTCTTCTCTTTCCCACCTAGCATGCAGTTCAGCCATTAATCTTATATTCTCATTAATTCTAACTTGGATGGCATTTGCTGTAGTAACAATTTTATTTTCATTATCCCTATTAGGCATAAATTTCAATTTCAAAAGATCAACATCAGCAGCAAGACTATCAACTTTAGAAGCAAGTATATCAATTTTCCCAAGCTTTTCTTCAACAGATTTGTTAAAAGCAGTTTTGTACTAATAAATTCTTTAAGCATAGCTTCAAGTCCAGGGGGTGTATTCCTATTATTGTTGTAAGAATTCCCATAAGAATTACCATAACCGTTACCATTATTATAAGGATATGGCCTATAGTTGTTACTAGAATTGTTCCGATAAGCATTGTTGTTGAAATTATTATTTTTAATGAAGTTTACATCAACATGTTCTTCTTGTGCAACCAATGAAGCTAACAGAACATTATTAGGATCAATATTTGTCCTATCATTCACAAGCATAGACATAATAGCATCAATCTTATCACTCAAGGAAGAGCTTTCTTCGACAGAATTTACCTTCTTACCTTGTGGAGCTCTTTCCGTGTGCCATTCAGAGTAATTAATCATCATATTATCAAGAAGCTTTGTTGCTTCACCAAGAGTGATGGACATAAAGGTACCTCCAGCAGCTGAATCTAATAGGTTCCGCGAAGAAAAATTCAGTCCTGCATAAAAGGTTTGGATGATCATCCAAGTAGTCAGTCCATGGGTTGGGCAATTTTTAACCAAAGATTTCATTTTTTCCCATGCTTGTGCAACATGCTCAGTATCCAATTGTTTAAAATTCATTATGCTACTCCTCAAAGATATAATTTTAGCAGGGGGATAATATCTACCAATAAAAGCATCCTTGCATTTAGTCCATGAATCAATACTATTCTTAGGCAGAGATAGCAACCAATTTTTAGCTCTTCCTCTTAGTGAGAAAGGGAACAATTTTAATTTTATTATGTCACCATCTACATCTTTATACTTTTGCATTTCACAAAGTTCAACAAAATTATTGAGATGGGCAGCAGCATCATCAGAACTAACACCAGAAAATTGCTCTCGCATAACAAGATTCAGTAAAGCAGGTTTAATTTCAAAGAATTCTGCTGTAGTAGCAGGTGGAGCAATAGGTGTGCATAAGAAATCATTATTATTTGTGGTTGTGAAGTCACACAACTTAGTATTTTCAGGAGTATTCATTTTAGCAATAGTAAATAAAGTAAACTAGATAAAGTAAATGCAAGTAACTAATTTTTTTGTGTTTTTAATATGGCAAACAAGATAGCAAGTAAAGTAAAACTAGCAACTAATTTTTTTGTGTTTTGTTTTAGTGCAGCAAACAAAGTAGTAAATAAAATAAAGCAAGACAAAAACAAAGTAAAGAGATTGGATTGTGAAGACTCCCCTTGCAGCGTGTCTTGATCTCCCCGGCAACGGCGCCTGAAAATATGCTGCTAGCATGTAGTTGACGTGGGCGTAGTAGCTTCCTTGTGACGGTAAAGCACTCGTCTGTTGGGAACCCCAAGAGGAAGGTATGATGTGTACAGCAGCAAGTTTTCCCTCAGTAAGAAACCAAGGTTTATCGAACCAGTAGGAGCCAAGAAGCACGTTGAAGGTTGATGGCGGCGAGATGTAGTGCGGCGCAACACCAGGGATTCCGGCGCCAACGTGGAACCTGCACAACACAACCAAAGTACTTTGCCCCAACGAAACAGTGAGGTTGTCAATCTCACCGGCTTGCTGTAACAAAGGATTAGATGTATAGTGTGGATGATGATTGTTTGCAGAAAACAGTAAAAGAAGTATTGCAGTAGATTGTATTCGATTAAAAGAATGGACCGGGGTCCACAGTTCACTAGAGGTGTCTCTCCCATAAGATAAATAGCATGTTGGGTGAACAAATTACAGTTAGGCAATTGACAAATAGAGAGGGCATGGCAATGCACATACATGACATGATGAGTATTGTGAGATTCAATTGGGCATTACGACAAAGTACATAGACCGCTATCCAGCATGCATCTATGCCTAAAAAGTCCACTTTCAGGTTATCATCCGAACCCCTTCTAGTATTAAGTTGCAAACAACAGACAATTGCATTAAGTATGGTGCGTAATGTAATCAATAACTACATCCTCGGACATAGCATCAATGTTTTATCCCTAGTGGCAACAGCACATCCACAACCTTAGAACTTTCTGTCACTGTCCCAGATTTAATGGAGGCATGAACCCACTATCGAGCATAAATACTCCCTCTTGGAGTTAAGAGTAAAAACTTGGCCAGAGCCTCTACTAATAACGGAGAGCATGCAAGATCATAAACAACACATAGGTAATAGATTGATAATCAACATAACATAGTATTCTCTATCCATCGGATCCCAACAAACACAACATATAGCATTACAGATAGATGATCTTGATCATGTTAGGCAGCTCACAAGATCCGACAATGAAGCACATGAGGAGAAGACAACCATCTAGCTACTGCTATGGACCCATAGTCCAGGGGTGAACTACTCACTCATCAATCCGGAGGCGACCATGGCGGTGTAGAGTCCTCCGGGAGATGATTCCCCTCTCCGGCAGGGTGCCGGAGGCGATCTCCTGAATCCCCCGGGATGGGATTGGCGGCGGCGGTGTCTCTGGAAGGTTTTCCGTATCGTGGCTCTCGGTACTGGGGGTTTCGCGACGAAGGCTTTAAGTAGGCGGAAGGGCAGGTCAGGGGGCGTCGCGAGGGGCCCAGGAGACAGGTCGGCGCGGCCAAGGGTGGGGCCGCGCCGCCTACCCTCCTGGCCACCTCGTGGCCCCACTTCGTTGACTCTTCGGTCTTCTGGAAGCTTCGTGGCAAAATAGGACCCTGGGCGTTGATTTCGTCCAATTCCGAGAATATTTCCTTACTAGGATTTCTGAAACCAAAAACAGCAGAAAACAGCAACTGGCTCTTCGGCATCTCGTTAATAGGTTAGTGCCGGAAAATGCATAATAATGACATATAATGTGTATAAAACATGTGAGTATCATCATAAAAGTAGCATGGAACGTAAGAAATTATAGATACGTTTGAGACGTATCACTCCACCAAGAAGCTCTACCAGTGCTCCACCAAGAAGCTCTCCAGTGCTCCACCAAGAAGCTCTTCCACCAAGGATCCCTAACAACAAGATCCACTAAGGACTACCACGAATTGGTGAACTTTCTCTCGGTAGAATGATAGATCGGGGTCTCCTCCACCACCTCTCAAAGTATGAGCAAGATTGGTTGGGTGGATGAGGAGATCCCCTCAATTTTGAGCTCAGCAAGAATGGAGGAGAGAGAGAGAGAGAAGAGCTGAGACTGGCTGGAGAAGAAGGGGCCTTTATATAGGTCCCTCCAAATCCAACCGTTACATGCTGTTTTTGCCTAAGCGGTACTACCGCTTCTGGAAGCGGTACTACCGCTCTGAGTTCGAATCCCCACTGGACTTGTCCACGTGGACACATTGCGGTACGACCGTAACGCGTTACGGTACTTGAGCGGTACCGTGGGTGGTACTACCGCTCTCAAGCGGTACTACCGCTTATGGTACCGTAACGGGTTCTGTGGGGCATTTCCATGTGCAATCCTCAGAGCGGTATCTCGGGTGGTACCAGCAGGGGTAGCGGTACTACCGCTCCTGGTACCGGTAGTACCGCAAGGACTAAAACATCTTTTTTCTCTTTTCCTCTCCTACCATGTTACCTCACGACACACACACAAAACCAGAAAACCTAAGATCTACGCTTCAGTCTTCCGATCATGGTGTGTTCAGCGAGGGCACCGTACACCTACAAATCCATCAAAGATAATCTTTGTGCACGGTTAGAATTGTTCGAGTGTTGTTATCAAACACACAAAACAAGGGTCATAGATCTTGCTCTTACAATCTCCCCCTTTTTGGTGTTTGATGACAACACACGAATTTGCAATAATTCATAGGATATTATGATAAGGTATATGATTTGTAAGTGTAGACGAAGCTCCCCCTAGATGTGTGCATATTTTAGAATATGCATTTGTATACAAATGCACACATCCTAGAGAGAAACTCCCCCTAGATTCTACAAACCAAGCATAAGTGCTAAGAAGAACATATGTCAAGATCATATAGCACAAGCACACTATGGAGGCAAGTATAAGTGCATATAGGAGATTTTTGGTGAAACTTTTCATACCTTCGCCTTGAGAGAAAACCAAAACTCACAATAATAAAGGCCTCCATAGGATTGATGTAGCCAATCAAAGATAAATAGTGAAGACCATTAGGCTACGAATGATTAAGTCTTAATACAAACGGAGGGGGGATCGGGAGATCCACGAATAGAGTAGCAAACACACATACTAATTAAGTTCCGAATAACTAGGGGAAAGTTTTGATGCCAAGGCCGAAAGAACCAAAACGAAGCCACCAAGCCCTTGGCATCCCCTTGCAAATTCCCGTCCTAATAGATCAACTTCTCCCCCTTTGGCATCGAGACACCAAAAAGGGAGAAGAAGCATACTAGCGTCCCAAGGGAATCACTCGTCGTCGTCATCCTCCTCGTCATGATCATCCTCGTTGTCATCACCTTCATCCTCGACATCCTCCTCCTCTTCATCATCGTCCTCTTCATCTTGGGCAAGCCCCTTGCCATGAGGTGGCTCGGGGATGGATTCCTCGGAGGTAGACCAAACGAGCTTTGACTTCCACTCACCGGGAGGAGTGATGTTGTCCTCGGAGCCCTCGGAGACCGGGAGTTGCATGTGCCTCATCATCGCCTTTTGGCGTTGGCGGATCTTCTTGTTGTCATGATGAGCTTGATACATCCTATCTTCGAGATCCCTCTTGAAGCAAAAGGACTTCTTGAGGCGAGCGGTGAGCTTGGCGAAGAGGCCCTTTTGCTTGATGGAGTTGGGCACATAGTCGGAGTCGTCGCTATCGGCTTCATCCTCATCCTTGTCCTTGGGAGCTCCTTTGCCAAACCTTGGAAGGTCATGGTCCTTGACAAGAGGACTCTTCTCCTTGTGAATGGTGACATTGGGGCGGCATTGTTCCAGAAGATCTCCGCGGCCTTCTTGATCCCACTTGATACAAATGAGCCTCATGAGGTAAGGAGCGTACTGAGGGAGCTTGCGAAGGAAAGCACAATCACGCATCTCATGCCAAATGTAATCCATGATATCTAGTTGCTTGCCGCGACCCCTCATCTCATGTGTGCGCACAAGGAGATTCACAAGGAATCCATGCACCTCATCGTGGTTGGTATGCTTGGGGTTGATGGTGCTGCGGTAGATGCGGTTCATGATGTCGTAGACGGGTAGAAGTCCCTTGGTGCTTCCACACAACATTCTCCCTCGAATGTAGAGATCAACCATTTTCTCCTTGGCCATGGGCTTGGCTTGGAGATGAATGCGGAAGGTGTTGGAGTCGTCTTCGGGGAGCTCATAACCAATGCCTCTAGCAAAGTCTTGCCATGAGGCCTCCATCACATGCTCCTTTGTCATCCACTTCAAGGTGCGATAGCCTCCTTCATCCTCAAGAAAGACCACGGTGGCATAGAATTGGCAAATCACCTCCTGGGAGAAATCATGAGAAAAGGTCATTATAGGAATAAGACCTTGTTCCTCACATATCTCAAGTGCTTCTCCAAAGTAGTCGAGGTCGGAGTTGAGCTTGTCCATGCTTATTGAGTATTGGGGGCAACACTTGAACTCTTTGGCCCCATAGACCTCAGTGTAGATCCTCTCTTGATTGATATGATGAAAATAAGCATTGGGGCATTGGCGAGCATTTCTTGGGAGCAAATAAGGATTGGCCCCCCGCACCTCCAAGAACTGGCCTTTCTTTACATTAAGCATTGATCTTTGAGGTCCCCTTGCCCCTGCTGCTGCTTCTCTCTGTCGCTTGGTGGTCCTTGTTGGCATGATCTCCTCTTGCTCTTCATCTCGATGATGACGAGAGGATGGCTTGACCTTGCCACCACGGGTCTTAGGTGCTCCTGTGAAAAGCAAAGGTTTGGGAGGGAATAGGGGATAAGTGTACAAGCCGAGAAATTAAGGATCAAAGAGGACACTAACAAGCAACATTGGTGATTCTAGACAAGGCGGTAGTACCGCAATTTCAATCCGGTAGTGCCGCTTTGACCGGTAGTACCGCCCGAGGATGATCGGTACTACCGCTTAAGCTCGCACAGCCAAATCGAGATTGGTTTGCATGGTAGAATCGATCTAGAGTCACACATTGTTGCTAGCTAGTATCCCTGCACATGAATAGCTTCCAAGAGTGCTTCTCCACCACAAAACTCCAACAAACCCTAGCATATGCATCTAGGGAGTTCAACACACCCTAGAGAGAGAATTTAGGGTTCATACCGGAGTACATGGTGGAGAAGAGGTTGGGGAAGCTTCTCCATGGAGGAGATTTGGCCGGCGGCGGCTGGAAAAGGAGATCAGGGCCGATCTCCTCGTGTTCTTGAGCTTGGAGGAGCTTTTGACTTGAGGTGGAAGAGGATTTGTGGTGATTTGGGGTAAACCCGACCCCAACCGGTACCTCTTGTCAAAAGATGCAAGCGGTAGTACCGCTCCTAAAAGCGGTAGTACCGCTTACCGGTACTGGCCCGGTACTTAGAGCGGTAGTACCGTTCTGGGGATAATTGTTCAGTTTCGTCAGAGAACTGCCCTAGAGCGGTAGTACCGCCCCATGAAGCGGTAGTACCGTCCTCCAAATTCAAAAACATCAGATTGTAGTGTAGACTTGTGCTTTTAGACTGAGTTGGCTCAAGAGATAGATGATGGCTTAGGAGTAGATTACGGAACTGTTAAGGTACTACCCAACCAAGCTTGCAAGAATCAATGCAAGAAAAGCCAAGCTTGGGTGAATCTCCCGTGAAGAAACAAAGAGAAAAAGAAGAAACGACAAACAAAAACCAAGGAGAGAAAAGAAAAAGAACACAAAGAGAACAAAAACTCCTCGAGGAGGAGGTTTGGTGGCTGAAGCCACCGTGTAAGAGTTTGGTAGTGTGAGGTCGCATAGAGACCTAGGACTCACGACTACAACTCAACATGAAGCTCATAGTCACTAGATTGACGAATGGCATATGCTTTTGGGGTTCTTTGTGCATCATGGGGGGAGGGATAGCCCAATAATTTAAACCGCACTCCCCCTATGTTCATGCGTGCTTTGCATCTAGACATATGGCACAAGAGTGGTATAGGTATCCACTTATGACACAATGTCCGGATGAGAAGCACAAAGGTAGAGAGGCAAACCTTGACGATAATTGAGAGGGAGTGAGTCCATTGACTTGTTGGGCACATTCGGGAAGAATTGATACTTGGGATTGCTATACCGTTGAATCCCATCATATCTTGCTCTTGAGTATGTCTTGTTCTTTGCTTGCATTATGAGAGAGTCTTGATGCTTTAGCACCCCGGCGAGAATCGATCAAGAGGATAGGTTCTTGTGAAGTTCCTTGATCTTCATCATGATTTGGGTCCTCGCCTTGACCTCATTATTGTTGATGCCGAACTTTAGGTTGTGGAATAGGTGACTTAGCACTTGGTTGTCACAAGAAGCACTTCGCCTTCTCCAAAGAACAATTATCTCCATCGAAATGTCTCATCACTCAATACCACAAACTTCACAATAGACTCATACTCTATCATCATGCTTGAGTGTCTTCTTAGGTTTGTCTCTCACTTCCGGCAACCCCCGTTCCATTGTTGCTTCTTCTTGCACGGATTATGTCATAGAACTTGTATCGAAGTTGTTTGATAAGCTTCATCATGATTCAATTCCTTTCAACACAAATCCTACAAAACACAATCTCTACACAAAGAAGCAAATTCCATTAGTCCTAGACCGTGGCCTCTTGAAGAGACTAGCTCCACAAGAGGACCACTACATGTTCATAATAGTAGGTACAAAGACCCAAGAGTGTAGAGCAATGAACAACGAGTATATATATGTAAGAGTCTTGACAAGGTAGGACTTGATCACCACCTTGTCAAGGCTCCAATACCTTTAAGCTTGCTTGTGTCGTCGTCATGTGAAAGATAGATATACGGACTTGATGACGACAACAAATTCCTTGCTTCCGGACAGAAGACTTGTGGCTTCAAGATAACCACCCAATAAGCACCTCCGAAAGCAAGGCCCTTCATGGATCAAGAGTTGGAAATAGGAGCCCACTTTTCAATGGGCCCTACCTTCATATTCTTCGCTTCATTGATCCTTCCTTCTCTCTCAATCTTCTTTGGCATAATTGCCACTTCTCCTTCATTGCATAAGTCCTCGTGGGCTTCAATGACTCCTTCCAAGAATTGGACTTGAATTTGGATACTCTCAATCTCGGACCTCAAGTCATTAGCTTCATCTTCTCGGTCCACTAGAGCTTCCTCAAGAAGAGAATTCCTTCTCAAGAGTGAATGCTTGTGTCTCTCCAAGGTGGCAATGTCGTCCTCATGATTACGGCAAATGTAATCCTTGCTTGAGCGTTTGTATTCTTCTATGGCTTCGTCTTGCATAAGCTTGATCACCATAAGTTTGTCCTTGCTTCTCTTAAGATAAGCAATTTCATCCTCATGGTTACAACAAGTGACCTTTTCTTTGCTCAAACGGATCCACTCCAACAAGGACTCATTTTGCCTCTCATTCACTTCGACTAGCTTGGCCTTGTGTTTCTTTAGGATGGCAATCTCTTCTTCATGATCACAACATTGAACCTTCTCTTTACTCAAGCGATAGTATTCATCTAGAGCCTCCTCTTGAGTTGAGATAACATCCAAGAACTTTGCATTGTGTTTTCTCAAGAAGCATACTTCGTCAAGGAGCTTGTCACAACATGAATTTGGACCTTCATCTTCTTTCTTCTTGGCAAAGGTTGCAACATCCTCAATTGACCATTCATGATCTTCTTCAAGATAATCCTTCTTTGTCTTGAGCTTGTCCAACCAACCAAGAGCATAATCTCGGTCCTTGAGTTGGGAGATGAGAGAGTTGTTGTAGTCTTTAAGAATAAGAGCACTAGTTTCAAGAGTCATACGCATGCACACTTCTTCCTCATAAGCTTGGGTGAGAGAGATAAGCTCCAATTTCTTCTTCTTTTCAAGTCCTTCATTTTCCACCATATGGTCTTCATTTCCAAGCATGTTAGTTCTAGGCTTCTCGGTGGAGGAAATCTTGGTGACATGATTGTCGCGGAGTAGCTTGGATAGGCGTTTGGGAAGGGGTCTAAACTTGCTCTTACGAATGAGGTATCCACCATATAAATCCCTTGGCTTGTAGAGACAATCTGCAACGAAGTGACTTTTGTTGCGACAATTGAAGCAAGAGTCCCTTGATTTTGAGTTTGGTTTCTTGTTTCTACTCCAAGGGAGTAGAGCATTGTAGAACTTTTTCTCGATCCAACGGTCATCCACAAAAGTCGCTCCAAGGTCTTGCATTTGGATGGCGAAGGCAAGAAGGAGTTGATACATCTCTTCGGGCGATTCTCCCTCTATCATGACAAAGTCGTTGGCCATCGCTTCACTAAAATGAGAGCATTGGATACTTCCATTTCCAAGGAAGTAGAGCTTGTCAAGTTCGTTTCAAGCTTCCTTGGCGGTCTTGAGCGAGCGGATAAGAGCGCGGTCCTTGGGAGCAATGGCCAAGTGAATCATATCGATGGCGATGGCGTTGAGTTGGTGGTCCACCACTTCCCTTCTTGTCAAGTTCATTGGGTCTTGTGGTGAATATCCTTCTTCGATGATACGCCAAAGCTCGGTAGAGGTGCTGCGCACATAAGAGCGCATTAAGAGTTTCCAATCACCAAAGCTATTAGATTCAAGTAATGTTGGAGGACCATGAGTTGAGATGCAAGGCAAGGGCATTGGAACATCTAAGTCATAATCACTTGATGGAGATACATCCTTCCCCTTTGATGAGGTGTCAACATCCTCAAGATCATTTTCCCGATGTGAATTTGTTGATTGCTCAACATCTCAACACAAGGAAAAGTGTCGACTTGTGATGGTGAGACATTGACACCTCTATTGGTATCCATGATGGGGTTAGATTTTGGAGTAATCAACTCCATCATCATCGCCTTCAATTGAGATACAATGGATGACTCCAATTTCTTGAGGTCATGCAAAGTAGCCGGAGTATTATTGGCATTTGATGATGGAGATGATTGCTCACGGGGAAGGACTCCATTCACAACCACCTCTTGTACGGCCATTTCTTAGGCGGTTAAGCCCGAGCAAGAAAACCTTGCTCTGATACCACTTGAATGGATCGTAGCGAACAAGAGGGGGGGGGGGGGGGGGGTGAATGGCGCTACGACAAGTTTTAACCTTTTTCAATTTTAGCGCAACGGAAGGTAAAGGTGATAACTTTAGCAATAGCGGTGTTCCTACAAAGATGCTAGGACATGTGCAACAAGTAAAGGAAACAACAAGATAGTAAGAGTAAGGAGCGAGACAACCGGAGGGCGCGGAGGCGAGGCGAGGTTTGTTTACCGCAGTTCCTTCCACAACAGGAAGTACGTCTGCGTTGAGGAGGTGCTAGTCTCACACAAGAGACTAGACGGCCACACCACGAAGGAAGGCCTCACCTTCTTCCTCGAGAGAGCTCCACGGAGGTGCTCTCCCTCTTCCACTAAGGCACCGGTCGAGGCGGTGATTCCTTCACAAGGTTGGGGCGAGCTCCACACACAAGGATGCTCCCAACACCCTATGGAGCTAGTACATCACCAAGCTAGGCTCCATAGCTGCACATCTCCAATGCTCCACCATAGGAACCCATCTCCAATGCTCCACCAAAGGAACCCTTCCAATACTCCACCCAGAAGCTCTTCCAGTGCTCCACCAAGAAGCTCTACCAGTGCTCCACCAAGAAGCTCTCCAGTGCTCCACCAAGAAGCTCTTCCACCAAGGATCCCTAACAACAAGATCCACTAAGGACTACCACGAATTGGTGAACTTTCTCTCGGTAGAATGATAGATCGGGGTCTCCTCCACCACCTCTCAAAGTATGAGCAAGATTGGTTGGGTGGATGAGGAGATCCCCTCAATTTTGAGCTCAGCAACAATGGAGGAGAGAGAGAGAGAGAAGAGCTGAGACTGGCTGGATAAGAAGGGGCCTTTATATAGGTCCCTCCAAATCCAACCGTTACATGCTGTTTTTGCCTAAGCGGTACTACCGCTTCTGGAAGCGGTACTACCACTCTGAGTTCGAATCCCCACTGGACTTGTCCACGTGGACACATTGCGGTACGACCGTAACGCGTTACGGTACTTGAGCGGTACCGTGGGCGGTACTACCGCTCTCAAGCGGTACTACCGCTTATGGTACCGTAAAGGTACCGTAACAGGTTCTGTGGGGCATTTCCATGTGCAATCCTCAGAGCGGTATCTCGGGCGGTACCAGCAGGGGTAGCGGTACTACCGCTCTTGGTACCGGTAGTACCGCAAGGACTAAAACAGCTTTTTCCTCTTTTCCTCTCCTACCATGTTACCTCACGACACACACACAAAACCAGAAAACCTAAGATCTACGCTTCAGTCTTCCGATCATGGTGTGTTCAGCGAAGGCACCGTACACCTACAAATCCATCAAAGATAATCTTTGTGCACGGTTAGAATTGTTCGAGTGTTGTTATCAAACACACAAAACAAGGGTCATAGATCTTGCTCTCACAAGTTTTAATGATGCACTCGCAAGAAATAGTATTTGAAGCAAAAGAGAGCATCAAGAGGCAAATTCAAAACAAATTTAATCCTAACATGCTTCCTATGAAAGGGAATCTTGTAAATAAACAAGTTCATGAAGCATAATGCAACAAGCATAGAAAGATAAAACAAGTGTAACTTCAAAAATTTCAGCATATAGAGAGGAAACTTAATATTATTAAGATGCATATAACCATATTTCCCTCTCTCATAATAACTTTCAGTAGTATCATGAGCAAACTCAACAATATAACTATCACATAAAGCATTCTTATCATGAGTCTCATGCATAAAATAATTAATCTCCACATAAGCATAATCAATTTTATTAGTTGTAGTGGGAGCAAATTCAACAAAGTAGCTATCATTATTATTCTCATCATCAAATATAGGAGGCATAGTATAATCATAATAAACATTATCCTCCATAACAGGCGGCACCAAAAGACTACTATCATTATAATCATCATAAATAGGAGGCAAAGTATCATCAAAGTAAATTTTCTCCTCAATGCTTGGGGGACTAAAAATATCATGCTCATCAAAACCAGCTTCCCCAAGCTTAGAATTTTCCATATCATTAGCAACAATGGTGTTCAAAGCGTTCATACTAATATCATTACTACTAGCATGCAAATAAGGTTCCATAGGTTTTTTAATTTCCGCATCAAACCATCCATGTCTTAAATCAGGAAATAGAATAAAAAGCTCATTGTTGTCCATTATGCCTAACTAGTGTAAACAAGAAACAAAAAGATGCAATTGCGGGATCTAAAGGAAATAGCTTTGAGCACTCACAACGATACCAGAAAAGTGTTTGGTTACCTGGGACCGGAGTGTGAGTACCTTTTACCTTTCCTCCCCGGCAACGGCGCCAGAAAAGTGCTTGATGTCTACGCGCGCACCTTTTCCTGTAGACAGTGTTGGGCCTCCAAGAGCAGAGGTTTGTAGAACAGCAGCAAGTTTCCCTTAAGTGGATCACCCAAGGTTTATCGAACTCAGGGAGGAAGAGGTCAAAGATATCCCTCTCAAGCAACCCTGCAACCACAATACTAGAAGTCTCTTGTGTCCCCAACACACCTAATACACTTGTCAGATGTATAGGTGCACTAGTTCGGCGAAGAGATAGTGAAATACAGGTGGTATGAATGAATATGAGCAGTAGTAACGGCGCCAGAAAAGTGCTTGCTGGCGTGTAGTAAGTAAAGATGCAGCAGAACATTAAATAAGCGATGATTGCAGTATTTGGAAACAAGGCCTAGGGATCATACTTTCACTAGTGTACACTCTCAACATTGATCACATAATAAAACCACTCTACACTCTCTTGTTGGATGATGAACACCACTAGCTGTGTAGGGCTACAAGAGCACCTCAATGCCGGAGTTAACAAGCTCCACAACATTCGATATTCATATTTAAATAACCTTAGAGTACATGATAGATCAACACAATTATACCAAGTACTAACATAGCATGCACACTGTCACCTTCATACTATGAAAGGAGGAATAGATCACATTAATACCATCCTAGTAATAGTTAACTTCATAATCTACAAGAGATCATAATCATAAACTACGCCAAGTACTACATGATGCACACACTGTCACCATTACATCATGGAGGAGGAATAGCGTACTTTAATAACATCACTAGAGTAGCACATAGATTAATAGTGATACAAAGCTCATCATATGAATCTCAATCATGTAAGGCAGCTCATGAGATCATTGTATTGAAGTACATAGGAGAGAGATTAACCACATAGCTACCGGTACAGCCCTTAGCCTCGATGGAGAACTACTCCCTCCTCATGGGAGACAGCAGCGTTGATGGAGATGGCGGTGGTGTCGATGGAGATGCCTTCCGTGGGCACTTCCCCGTCCCGGTGGCGTGCCGGAACAGAGACTCCTGTCCCCCAGATCTTGGCTTCGCGATGGCGGCGGCTCTGGAAGGTTTCTCGTACCGTGGCTTATTCGTATCGAAGATTTAGGTCAGGGACCTTTAAATAGGCGAAGAGGAGGAGTCGGAAGGCTGACGGGGCGATGACACAATAGGGGGGCGCGGCCCACCCCTTGGCCGCGCCGCCTACATGTGTGGGCCCCCTGTGGCCCCCCTCTGGTGACTCTCGGGTGTTCTGGAAGCTTCGTGGAATTCTAAGATGTTGGGCGTTGATTTCGTCCAATTCCGAGAATATTTCCTTACTAGGATTTCTGAAACCAAAAACAGCAGAAAACAGGAACTGGCACTTCGGCATCTTGTCAATAGGTTAGTTCCGGAAAATGCATAATAATGACATAAAGTGTGAACAAAACATGTAGGTATTGTCATAAAACAAGCATGGAACATAATAAATTATCGATACGTTGGAGATTATCACGTACTTGTTTATAATATTCATTATATAAACCCTCTTATTGTGGTTGTCATCAATTACCAAAATGGGGGAGATTGTAAGGGTATATTGCCCCTATGTGTGGTTTTGGTAATTAATGACAACCCCTATGAACTAATGTTTTCATTGAGTTATATGAAGGAATATTCCATAGGTTCTACTTGTATTCCATGTGTTGGATTCAAGTATGGATGCCATGTAAATAAAGATACACCTTGTGTGTTGGCATCAAGATCATCGATTTGAAGGTATATATGTGATATGATCAAGAAGAAGAAATGAAGATGGAGTTCTTATGTGGAACTCAATATTAGCCATGCTCTATCTTATGTGCTAAGCAATGGATGATCAAGATCTTGAGAGCTTGATTCCAAGTGAAGAATTCTTTATATACACCTCAAGATATTATGATAGAGTATGAGAAGATACAAGGTTGAGTTGGGCAAGTTCAAGATGAGCATCTCAAGTGGATCACATGCTTGAAGCTTTCCGTCCATTTGATGATAATGGACATGTGAAGATGTGCATCAATGGAGCTTTCCCATCATAGTGTATGGGGGAGCATTTGTGAGTCTTCACGAAGCACCATTGATCAAGTGAGGCATTCCGGCTTGAGTGGAGCTTGAAGAGTTATCATCAAGATCAAGCGGGATGCGCAAGGCAAAGGTATGGCCTTGCTAGGTTTTCCTTTTACCGGTCTCAAGGTGGTTGATGGGAGACCGGATTATAGGATAGATAGCCGCACTATTAAGAGGGGCTTTCGGTTGGGTAACTTCATCACAATCGTCTTAGGGAGCTCAATCCTTTGCATACTTTGCATATCCCTATTGCTTATTGGTGTTTCTCTGTGTGAGGTTCTTGAGCTTGTTGCTAACTTTACAACAAGCCCAAGTTCATCGAAAACGGAGTTCGTATGACTCTTCTATGGCATTTTCAAGGTTGGGTGATTTTACCGAATTTATGATATAAGGTTATACCTTTTATATTCATGATAAAATCCCCTCCTACAGATTCGTGTGTTTTCACTTTCCTAGGATAGCATTTGTTCTTATCTCTCAAACAAAATTGGTTTCATTCAATTCAGAGTTCAAGAGCATTTGTTATTAAACAAAAAAGGGAAAACGATAAAAAGAAAAAGAAAAGGGAAGGGGCGGCCAGCCGGCCGACCGGCCTGCCGGCCCACACGCCGGCCCACCCGGTCCAGGCCGGCCCTAGCGCTGATGCCAGACGGGCCTCCTACTGAGTCGCATCCGGCCCAGTCCGGCCCAGGTGCCGGCTGGCGCCGGCCTGCCCAGCGTGCCGCTCGGCCGACCGGGCGCACCGCCGACCAGGCCCCTCTCACCCTGGCGCGCGGCCCGCTCGCCCGGCGTGGCCTGCTCCCGCCCCATCCGGCCTGTGCCCCGGTCCGGCAGGGCTGGTGACCGGCCTGTCCGTCTCCTGCCCCGGTCGGCCGGCCGGTTGGCCGGGTGGGCCGATTTTTCCTGTGCAGTTTTGCTTGACTTTTCCCCCAACGGTTATTTTCCCCTTTAGCTATAAATAGCCTTCTTCCACCTTGAGCTGAGTTAGTTCTTCCCTTTCTTCACCTCCATTGTTGCTATTTGAAGAACTTGCTTCCCCTCTTGATTCCTCCCATGATTCTTGCCCATTCTTGAGGATTTGAGAGAGGAGATCTAGATCTACATTCCCACCAATCAATTTCTCCTCGAAGTGACGGGAACCCTTTGGATCTAGATCTTGGAGTCTTTTGTTGACTTTCCCCATTGTTCTTCCTCTCCAATCTCATCCTAGCATTTGTTGCTTGGGTGGGATTTGAGTGTGAAGGACTTGAACACCTCCAGGGTTCTTGCTTTGCATCATTGCATAGTGTTAAGCTCTCCACCACGATTAGTTCGAGTGAGAGACCGTGAGCTTGTTACTCTTGGAGGGAGACCTCCTAGTTGGCTTGGTTGGTGTCCCGGTGATCTCTTCGTGGAAGATTGTGAAGGGGCCCGGGCTTCTCCTTCGTGGAGCTTGTGAAGTGGTTCTGGAGCTTGCCATCTCCGGAGTGGAGGAAAAGCTAACCATAAGGAAAGGGCCATTATCCTTCGTGGGTGTGGCTCGGAGAATAGGGTGAGCCTTCGTGGCGTTGGGGAATTCTTCGTGGGACCTCCACTCCTCCAAACGTGACGTACCTTCTTGCAAAGGAAGGGACCACGGGAATACATCCTCGTCTCCGCGTGCCTCAGTTATTTCTATACCCGATCTCTCTTTCCTTGTGATAGCCATCATGCTTGAAGTACATATATCTTGCTATCACTTGTGCTACATATATCTTGTGCCTATCTTGCCTAGCTCTAGTTGTTATTGTTACACTTAGTTGAGCTTAGCATATTTAGGGTTTGTGCTTGTAATCCAAACGTAAGTTTAATTCCGCATTCTTACAAGACAAATCCGTAAGAGTTTTTAATTGCCTATTCACCCCCATCTAGGCGACATCTCGATCTTTCACTGGCATGAAAGGACAAATGAGAGAACTGCTCTCAGAGAGATCAGAGCTATTAGAGCATCTCCACCGGTGGCCCCGATAGCGGCCCCGACAACATTTTGGGGGTCGGGAGCAAAAATGAGCTCGCACCGCGCCCCATACGGCGCCGGTCAATTTTGGAGCCCAATAGAATTGCCGGTAACCCCGTGTCGGCCCCTTCGCCAAGGGCGCGAATCGGGCGCGCCGGTGCCTCGCGGGGCTGAAAATTCTGGGCGTGGGAGCCGCATGTCAGCCACACAACCCAAAAGTCGACGCCAGCGGGGAGTGGCAGGGCAGACACGTCAGCGGCTCATTCAATTTTAACCTAACCGTCGCCTACCTCGTGACGGGAGTTATTGGGGCGCAACGGCGGTGCAGTTTCCGCAGACGCGCAGCGAACCGTCCCGTCGCGCGCGCCTTGCTCTTCGTGTCGCCGTTAATGAGCGCCACCGCTCCCCCGCCTCCCTCCGGCCTATAAAAAGGGCCGCATCTCATCGTCCCTCTCACACACAAACCCTAGCGCCTCTCTCCCCAACCCTAGCCGCCACCATCTGAAAAGACGACGCCATGTCTGGTCGAGGCCGAGGCCGCGGCAGAGGTGCGCGCACGCCGTCGCCTGCCACGCCAGAGTCTTCATCGTCGGAGATGGACGAGGAGGGCCCCGTGCTGTTCGAGTTCGTCCTCGTCCTCAAGGGTGACCCACGCGGCATCCTGAGGCTGCCGGACACCTTCGCCGACTTCGTCGCCGGCGACGACCGCCCGGGCACGCTGCATCTCCGGGAGCATTCGTGCGGCTACTACCGGTGGATCATCGACGTGATCTACGACGCGCGCGGCAAGATGTACCTCCACATCGGCTGGGAGAAGTTCGCGCACCACCATAGCCTCCAAGCCGGCTTCGTGCTCGTGTTCTCCTACTTCGGCGACAGGGACATGAGCGTCAAGGTGTTCGACGACACGCGTTGCCACCGGAACTACCACGTCGACAGCGCCGATGAGGACGACTGACAAGTGTTGTTTCTTTGCAGTGAATATCGGCTCGCATGTTTTTGGATGTTCTTCATCGAAAGAACCAACAGGGGCACCCTCGCCAGCTGAATTTTCCAGTTTGGGTGACTGGGTGTTCCCTCGAGTGTTCTTTCTTGACAGCGAACACACAAAACCTGCGATAACCGGCCTAGTTAGGTTTAGTTTTTTTGCAATGTTTTATATTTTTGTCCACCATGGTTCAAACTATGTATTAGTTTGTGGAAAACCATGTTCCAAACAATATCTTCATGTAAACCACGCCCCAATTATGTATTAGTTTGTGGAATAAAATATTTCTTGTTGAATTTTCTATGCATTTACTAATAATTTTAATCCAAAAAATCTATCGGGGCCGCTATTTTGGGGGTGCCGGTGTGGAAACGGCTTCCCCAAATAGAGGATGCAGTGCTGGCGCCCCCCAAACGGAGGTGCCGGCGCCCCTGCCGGCGCATATTTGGGGGCTACCGGTGGAGATGCTCAGCGGCGCGACGCAAACGGACACTGAGCGACCGTTTTCGTCCACCGTGACTGGAAATGCGTCTGGGCCCTGCTCCAGCGGGGCGACGCATAGTGACCGGGCCGTCCGCGGAGACGCAAACCTGGTCCAAATATGCGCCAGGTTTGCATCTCCGCGGACGCGGAAACTGTCCGCGTTGGGTGCATCCGGGCCCGGTCGGCAGTGAGTAGGTAAGCAAAAGATTTTTTCATTACTATTGATTGACCAAAAGGACCATCTTTACAGAGATGGTTAGTCGAGTTAACCTAAAACTACAATGGCCGTACCTACTCGCCGTCGCGCGGCCTACACCGGCCTCGGGTACTCGCAGTCGCGTGGCCTACTACTGGCCGCCGGAAGGGCCGGCGCCGTCGTCGAAGCGGGAGCGCTTCACGCCCTGCGCACGCCGCGCACGCCGCACATGGGACACCTCGTCCTGCCGTCTGCGGCGTTCGAGGGCCTCGGCCAGGGAGGTGTCCCACAGGGCCGCCTCCTCCATCGCCGCCTGGGCTGCCGCCGCATCCTCCTTCACCTGGGCCGCTGCCTGCAACCCCGCCAGCTGGGCGACGAAGCAGGCCCTGTACCTAGCCGCCACCGCTTCGTCCCTGGCGGCGATGGCGACCGCCAGCTCCCGGTTCTCCTGGTCGACCCGCGCGGGAGAAGGGCCCCTCCGCTGGAGCGAGTCCAGGTCGGAGTACAGTACCTCCCCAGCCATGGCGATCGCATAGATGTTGGCTTCCTCCTCCGCCAACCGCGCCTGGCGGCACTGGGCGTCCCCAGCGAGGGTCTCGAAGGACGCGACCAGAACGAGCTGGTCGCCGGCGCAGTCGAAGCGGCCGGGGACGGGGGTGTCGTCGTCCGCGATGTCGTGGATGACGACGTCCGCTGGTGGGGCCGCCCGTGCCTCCGCGAGGTCCGCCCTGGCGTCGGCGAGCTCGGCCATGGCATTGGCGATATCCGCCCTGGTCGCCGCGAGGCGCCCTTCGGCGCGCTCTGTCGCCTCCGCAACCTCCGCCTCCGCCGCCTCCAGGTCCAGCTGCTGGGCCTCAACGCCGGTGGCGACTACCTCCTCCTCCTCCGGGTGGAGGTGGCGGCACATCTGAACAACGTGCTCCCAACTAATGTTCTGCCCGGCCATGGATGGATGGTAGGGTTTAGCTTGAGGTGTGCCTGTCGCCCCGCCGGTGTCCACCATATATAGCCACGGCGGGGCGGGAAACGGCGTTGGCGCGCAGGTCTTTTCCCGCGCGCAACGCCGGTGAAACTTGCCAATGTATTGGACACGCGCGGGAACGATCGTCGTCGCGCAGGAACAGTTAATCGCCGGCGGCAGTCCTCGACGGGACGTAAAACGCCATTAGCGAGCTTGACGCTATCTCCGCTAAAAAAATGTGTCTGCACCGCTGGAGGTACCCAGATGCAAAGAGTCGCCCCGTGCCACATGGCATCCGCGGACCGACGCAAACGGACATTTCGGACTCCGAAATACATCGGCCCGCTGGAGATACCCTTACCAGACAAGGCATGAATCGTTTTGATATCCAACGTGCACCAAATGTGACCGGGTCTTGTCCAGGTACAGGGCTGCGGAATTTGTTCAAGAATCCAAGTCATTTGGGGCTCGAAAAAGGAGCACAAATCACGGCACACACACACCACTGACGGCACATACGCACTGATGAGGACACGTGGGCCCTCTCAGCTCACCAGTGAAATATGTGAGATCGACGTTGGCATTCTATTTGGACTTTGACCTGACTTTGATCCCTTCGACGATCCCTTCGACCAAAGTTCCCAGCAATCCATTTCTCTCCCTTTCCGTCTAGAAACTGGAAAGGATTTGGTTACCCAATCAAATACTGCGGTATCAAGAATTCATAGCCTTCTTCAATAAACAAGCTTATCGTGCAAAAATCCTAGTCGGTTGAATTTAGGTTGTTTGGTTCCAACATAAACCGTACATGTTTACTCCTAAAGTTTAGTATTAGAGTATTTGTAGGGATTAGTACAGATGATACCCTATAGCATTTGGTGAAACCCCTACCTTCACCCAATTCTCACAAAATTCCATCCCAAATCCACTAGGTAACGGTCGAGTATTGAGGATTTAAAAACATACACTAAAATTTGAATAAAAGTGGAGATAAGCGGCCATTAAAACCGCTCAATACTCTAGTACCAAACATGCTTTTAGAAATAACTGGAAATTTGGGATTTGGTGGAGATTATCTCAACTAATCCCCACAAATACTCTAGTGCCAAACAAGGCCTAATCCGTGTCGTGCTCTCCCTCCGCTATAACCCGTTTTCCCAAGTCATTTGACCCAAAATTTCACTTCCTCCTCCTTTAAACTTTCATAAATATGATCAACTTTGCATTAAAATATAGGAGAGAAATCTGTTTACACTTTTATACTTTTACATAAATTACTCCATTTAGCATATGTTCATCCGGATTACCCTATTTGGTCGAAGCTTTTTATTCCTGTTAAGATGCTGGGAGCATTCTGTCACGCGTATGTCGTGGTCCCTCATGTACACGTATGTGTTCCTCGTCACATTTTGTCTTATTCTTTTTCCCGCACCAGAGCTGGCTCATTTACCCTGACGTTTTTTCAAGTTTTCCGACGATTTTGACAATCGTCACCACGCCATGTCGATGTTCACGTGGTTGGGATAAAAAGGACAAATCAGAAACTACTCCAAAAGAAACCCATTCTAGTATTCGACTACCCACACCATTTTCTAAACATAGACAGGTAATCTCTCCATCTTAAATTAGTTTAACGTAGATCTGACCTGGACATGCATTTGTCTAGATGTGTTTCAGTGGGTAGGTTCGCATGTTTTGAAAGAAAGAAAAACATTGTTATAGCTAATTTGTGACGAGGGAGTATTTCCCAAGTCGAGCTTCCATTATTATGATCAAGTCTGTATTAAAATGTTATTGAGAAATTTGTCTACACTTTCATACTTTTACATAAATTGCTCCATTTAGCATATTTTCATCTAGATTACCCCATTTAATTGGTGGAAGTTCTTATTTACTCCTTTTACTAGCTAAGATGATGTTGGGAGCATTCTGTCACGCATACGTCGTGGCCCCTCGTGTACATGTACACGTTCCCAATCACACATTGTCTGCTTCTTTTTCCTCGCCAGAGCCTGTTCACTTTTTTGTTTATTCAAGTTTTCCAATGATATTGCCAATAGTCACCACGCCATGTCGACGTTCACGTGGCTAGGACCAAAAAAGACAAATCAGAAACTACTCCAAAGAAGACCAGAGCTCGTACCAGACAATGCAAGAATCGTCTGATATCCAACGTGCACCACTGATGTGTCCTGTCGAGTGTCCAGGTGCAGGGCCAGGTGCGAAAAATTATCAAGAATCCAAGTCACTGGAGCTCGAAAGAGATCACATATGCGCTGACGGGGACACGTGGGTCCTCCAGCTCGGCCGGCCAGTGTGATCGACGTCGGCGTTTTTCGTTGACTTTGACCCGACTTTCTGCGATGCCTCTCCCTTTCGGCCTAGAACTGGAAGGAGCCTGTGTGCTCGCATATTGGCCAAGCAACTCTTTCTTTAACCGGGCCAAGACGTGATGGATTTTGCCCTTTGGGTGATTGGATGAGTCGTCTCTTTCGGCTGTGAAACAGTGGAATAATATACGTAGTACTATGTTCTAGTAGTGCAGCTCGGACTGGGAGCAGAACTTGCTTGTTTCGGGCTTGTGATTGGCCACTTGTTGTGGGTTGTGGCTTATCACCTTTGTTTCTTTTATGCTCCTCCTACTTGTACTTGTCTAAAAGAACTCCTAGTTGTTTGTTGGGACCTAGGCAAAGTATACTTTTCTAATCTTTGACTACTTCTCATTTCTCAATTCAATTTTTATTTATGCTTAGGGTGTTTTTGTACTTTCTGTTAACTTCTATACTAGTACATATACTATAATAGGAAGACATGAAGTACTAAACCAAAATCATTAGATCCATCATAAGACATATTTCAACAAAAATATCATTCTCGCTTTGACATCTTTCAACAAAATCAATTGTCGGCTTCCTAAAAAAAAATCATTCTCGCTTTTGACATCTTTCAACAAAATATGTTCAGTTCTTCACTCTTTTTCTTATACAGGATGAGAGAACCCCTTGGCTTCTTTCCATAAATCATTATACTCACTCCAATTCATATTACTTGATGCTAATATAGATATATGTAGACACATTTTAGTTGTAGGTATATTCATTTTAGCATCAAGTAATATAAATCGGAGGGAGTACTAAAAATATCACATTTTTGGCGAGTGCGGTGATATGGAGGTTGAGCTCCGGGGTAGCCTTCTTTTAAAAAATGAATTTTGTATTTAAATATTTATATTTTTAAAATATTTTTCACATAAACATACATATATTTTCTATGAAACTGTTTTTTTTTTTTTGTAGAATGTGATGTTGTATTCTTTTCCTTAGAAAAAACAAAACATGTGGTTCTAAATAGGAAGAAACTCGAATTGCGTCTTCAAGTTTGTCTTTTTTGTGTATGTTGCATGACTTGCATCTCAAATGATAATCGATGAAACTTCAAATTACACACTCCCTCTGATCTATAAAAAGTATTAGGGCTTCAGTTAAAATTTGGACGAAAATGAACTAAAGCTCTAACGGTTATTTATGGATTGGAGGGAGTAGTATGCATCTATATGCACTTTATTCTTACAGTTCTTTGAAGTGGAAAAATATATGTTTGATTTTCCAAAAACTTTCTGAAAGAAGGGCGCCCAGTAGCCAGAGCACTACTAGAAGGTTTTGCATTTTGGCTCATGTTGGGACATTCTACAAAGTATAAATGACGGATGAAACAAACATGAAATGCCATGCTCACTTGAATCTTATATGATTGAGTTTTGCACAACATTTGTATCACCATGTATGCAACATAAAAGATATCTTCGAGAGGTTTTGCTCGATGAATTTATTTCATAAATGTAGCGCATCGTGATCCTTATTCCTTAATGTTAAAATCATTTGGGATACCACCCAGCAACGACCCAACTGAAACAATTCTTACATATTCCAATTTTTCAAAATCCTTATGAAAATCTTTGGATCGACGCGTCCTCAAAACGTTCACTTTCGTCCTTAATGGTCGGATTTCTTGTGGTAGCATAAACATGTGCTGCGTCCGAAGATAGGCTGAAACAAAATTAGCAACGAAAGAGTTCACGATGTCGAGCTGCCTAACTCCAACGGAATCCTCGAATTCATGTCCATGTCATGTCACAATCTCGATATCTAAGCTCAAGGTTTGGTATGAGCATCATGGGCACGGCAGTTGCCTGAGTTGCTTCGGCCACGAGGCTATGAGGCGTGAGCTCCTTAATATGTGGAGCCCCCTGATATCAACAGACGGCGACCGTGCGGAGTACCTATGGAGAAGGGTCAAACTCAAACGTCGGACCTATGGAGCGTACGTGCCGGAGAGGGTACACTGTCGCACGCAAGACCGGGTGGACGCCTCGCAGCCAAGTGAAAATTCTTACCTGTCTTTGTATCTGTCCAGGGAAGATGACGACCCATCCCTGCGGTCAACCATGCTTATGGTGTATAGTACGTACAACGCAAAGACGTCTTCCTGTCTTCCGAGTGATACCATTGCAGTGATCCAACTAATCAAGAGCCTAAAAGAACTGCTCTGATGATAAGAAAGATAGGTTCCACCCTACTCCATTTTTTCCATGTAACTTTTACGCCGTTGTGCCTCCCAAAGATCTGGGCTCGTCTGCATATATATGCTGCGATAACTTTTTCTTCTCTTGGTATATCAAGCAATTTATATTCCACCAGACGTGCATTGCACACACACAACAACTAGAAGAAAAAATGAGACAAACAAACACAAATATTAAACTGCAAATTGTGTTGGAATAATACTTCTGATTTCAGGCATACGACACCTTTGATCTAATTCCAGAATTATTCAAGACCGCAGCAGAAAAATATGGTACATCTAATTTTATTTTGTATGCATAGGATTTATTGTTTTTAGTACTTGCATAACTTGATGTTTACGTTATATTTCGCGCATGACACATTTTCTTCATGTCTCTCCTCTCGAGATGTTCATGCTATAGCAGGCATAATTTTGAACAATGTTTCAAATTTAATGAATGCCACATTTTACGTCTTAATATGCACTTTGCGACACATTTTACCACATTTAGGACAACACCATCTAAGATGCCAATCTAAGAAAATCCAGGGACGGACCTAGCATTAAAATTGAGAGGGGGCAAGAATGTGATTATTAAGGAAAAAACACTTTATTAAGGGGGCAAACCACTGTCTAAGCTTGATATTACAAAGGGCCTTGCCAATGCACTGGATCCGCCCATGAGCAAATCTGATCTAGTTTTCACCTATTTTAAGTGTTGGCGTGTTTTATCAAGCGAGTCGCGCTATCAATGTCATGTTGCGAGTTAAATTCTCATCCAAAGCGACCTGGTTAAGCTGGACTGGCTTCCACAAGTCGGTTGAACCACGCCCAAGGCAAATGCACTTTCTCCTTGGACCTGAGCTGGGGATTGAGCGATGAGCTAGGATCAGATGAGTGCATCTCCAATCAGGACGTTGATCGTCTCAGATCAATATGTGTAGGACGGTAGCTTGACTGACGGCAGTACGCACCTAAGTGAAAGATGCAGAACTTAAAATGGATAAGAACTAGTACGTACAAGGTTATTGGAATGGGGTCTTTCGGAGAATTTTCTGCCAAGTGTGGTAAAACATATTTTAGGGGGTAATTTTTTTAATTCAATCATATTTATTTAACAAGATATCCTACATTGACATACATGTGCTCAAAATTCCGTTGCTTGTAGTATGCTTGATTTATGATCTAATTTACGCTAAACATTCTTGAAATTCATGTACACCTAAATGGTTCTATATTTCCTTATACATGAATAGTGTCCAATGTAAAAGTGGTGTTTTGGCACATGGGAGCATATGCTCCCTCTATTTTGAAATGCATGGTACACATATTTTGAAAAAAAATAAAAATTGAAAGGAAAAAAACCGCACGTATATCTTCACGTGCTACGCGCTCACAAAGTCGTTTCATGATAAATTGACTTGTCGTGTGGCGTGTGTAAAAAGACAAAATTGAGTGTAAAAAATAACGTTTTCAGAATATAAATTTTCTATTTCTTACATAGACCATACAAAATATTGGTTACTCGCGAAACTTGACGAACACAAATATATTGTGGTGATGTTCTTATAGAAATTTTCTTATTTTTTTTTTGACATTTCGAGATATATTTCTTTGGTTGAGGGAGCATATGCATCCAAGATCCGAATTAAATTTCTCAATGTAATAATGCATGTAAGATTATAAGAAAGTACGCTCGTACTATAGATGTATGTGAATGTACACAAGTCCGTGATACTTATTTCCGAACGGAGGAAGTAGACGTCAGTACGGCTGTTTTTTTTTATGTTGTGTGGTTACTAGTTCCAGTTTCAGTGGATAGTGCTAGAATGCTTAATCTCTTTTTATTGGGACAATTTAACTTCTATTCATTGTCTAAGTATAATCCATATCTAAATTCGTTTCACATGCATGATGTCCGAGGCATCGCCAGATAAACGATGCATGTGCCCGTATCACGGATATATATCCCCACGGTACAATGGTCCATACCTGCCCCAAAATGCTTGCACAATTCTGCTCTTTTTCTTTCCCTGAAAACACAACCAAAACCTCTCCAGACACGAAATGAAGGCACTGTCTCGATGGGTGCCAAAGGGCCGTACCAAACCCCACATTTCTGCCCGTCCTTCTGATTTGGCATCTTTCTGCGCGCGGTACGTGGACCAGCAGCTAGTTGCCCTATAAACTAACCAAACACAGCTCAGTTTACCATCTTTGTTTAGAGAGGCTCAGTTTATCATTGGCCAGTGCTCGAAAAATCTATGCTAGCTCAGAGGAATCTACGCATCTAGCCAATGCTGGAAGAAGGCAGGTTAGCCTGTAGCTTTAGTTAATTGCGGCTGAACATACCGAAACAATGGGCCGACACGGTCTCGCCGACTGCATCTCCTAGCGGCTTTGCGTTTGTTTGTTTAGGGAAAACGACGTGGCTAAGCTTGGGCGATGTGCGCTAGTGTCGATTGTTTAAGACCAGCACACGCAAACGCCACGCCGGTGCACGCATCCACGATCCAACGTTGGGAACTCAACGGAGCAACAACTTGTCTTTTCTCTTTCTCTTCCCATCCGGTGTCCATATCTTCAGCGGCTCCATCGTCTGAAGATACCGGTTTGATATTTCCGAGAAGTAACTACTCCGTATTTCTATATAGCATCTACATTTCTCTAATCATGCTTCCATAATAAGTGCATGGATTTAGTTTGAATTAGCTTAAATTGAATCTAAATTGCAACACTTACTATGGATGTGGGGGGGGGGGGGGGGGTACATAATTTTCCTTGACATAGAAACAATGGATCTAAAATAGTATACCAGGTCATATGATAAATTAAGAGAAAACGATAATTGTTATATGAAGTTTTATTTTGACCTCTAAAGTTGATGGCGGTTCAAATTAGTATATATGAGAAAGTAATTGAAAACAGAAATTATCTACGGACACAACGGTGGAAGAAAATATTCTAGTATGCATGGACAAGAAGGCGATATTCTCTCTGAGCCGCCGGCCCTTGCAAAGTCAACGTCTCTTAAGCCCGAGGCCATCCGGTTTTACTAGTCCAACAATGTCGTGTGCCATCTCGTCGCTCCTATCAACCCGACCAAGATTTCTCTCTCTCCATCGAGGCATTAAAAGTTCGCCCGAGAAGACACAATGTGAACTTTGTCTTGGTGGATTTCTCTTGTTATCCATTTCAAGGGCTGTTAGAGTACGTCTAGAGCAATGCCCGTTTGATGAAATTTGGGGCATGTGTAAGACATGTTTGAACACAATTTGAGAAACGAAACACAAACATTTTCATAAAACCATGACGAGCATTAAACATGGACTGTCAGCTCTTCAAGAATTTGTCTTGCGAGGTACCGGATTCATGAGCGACACTTGTTATCTTTTTGTCATCCCTATTTTTCTAACTACAGTAGCAACCGTTCCTAACGAACTCGGATGATTTGATAGAAGAAAAAAACCAATTTCTATAAAACCAACATGAACATTCTACTAAATGTTTATGTTGGTTTCTATAAAACTCCGTTTTCATCTTTTGTCATTTCTGGTTTGTACCAAATAATACAGTAACAACCGTACCAAACTAACTTTAGATACAGAATGTGTGGAACACTGGGGTCGGTCAACCCTGTGATTGTGTTTGCATAAACCCAGAAATGTCGGGCCTGAACTGCAAGATCGCACGGAATCCCCACGACCGTTTACTATTGATTTGATTTGGCTACTACTTGTTGAGTTCAAGTATTAAACCATCCCTTTCTCCAAGCCCTGCCTCGCTTCGACTTCCTCGCGCCTTCCACCAACTGGCCGGGCTCCCTCTCCCTCCACCGGCCGCCGCACCGGCAGCGCCAATGGAGCCTCCTCCGACCAGCCACGTCACCACCGCCTTCTCCGACTCCGACAGCGTCTCCATGGAGGTCTCCGGCGACGCGGCGGACCCGGACCTGGAGGCGCTCCGCCGCCTCTCCGACAACCTCGCCGCCGCCTTCCGCTCGCCCCAAGACTTCGCCTTCCTCGCCGACGCCAGCGTCGCCGTGCCGGGCGCGCCCGACCTGCGCGTCCACCGCTGCGTGCTCGCCGCCCGGAGCCCCTTCCTGCGCGACGTCTTTGCGCGCCGCGCCGGCGCACCGCCCGGCGCGGAGGGCGTCCGGCTGGACCTCCGGGAGCTCCTCGGCGACGAGGTGGAGGTCGGGTACGAGGCGCTGCAGCTCGTGCTAGACTACCTCTACAGCGGCCGCGTCGTCCGCGACCTCCCCAAGTCGGCCTGCGCCTGCGTCGACGACGACGGCTGCCGCCACGTCGGCTGCCACCCCGCCGTCTCATTCATGGCGCAGGTCCTCTTCGCCGCCTGCACCTTCCAGGTCGTCGAGCTCACCAGCCTCTTCCAGGTCCGCTTCCCCCCCCCCCCTCCCCTGCTCCCTACGTCGCCATGATTTCTTCATCTCAGACGTTTATTGTGCCTTGCTCCTGGGATGCGCATCTGCTCACGCCTTCCGTGCGCCCGAACAGCAAGTTCTAATGCTCTCTTTTTTTGCTGCGCGCCAGGACGGTTGCTGTATGCGGCAAAATGGCCTTAAATCGCTTACTGCTCTGTTGTTTTTCTTTAATTTCAGTATACTTCTACAAAATAGCGTTCAGCATTGATTGCACGTTTCGGTGCTACAAGTTTATATTTCAGCCAAATGGGATAGATCCATTTCATGTTTTCCCAGCTAAAAATTATCAATTTCAATGATTTCACAAAGTAGCTATCAGCATTACGTTTGAGCTGCATATATGTTGACCATGAAATTGGTGAAGTTATTCGATGGGTGCTAGCCTGCTATGTTGAGTTGTTTCGAGATCAGTACTAGCGCCGTAGCGCGCAAAAGCCAATCAAGACTTTTTGCTTGATGATTCCTTCTTCATTTCAATTTTGTTTTCCACGTTTATTATGCTTGCTGGGAGATGCGTACTGCTCAGACGTTCCATGTTCTGAAGCGGTGAGTTTTAACGCTGCCTTTTCTTGAAGGCGTTCCAGATGTGCGGCAAAATGGGCTTGAGGTCCCTACCATTACTGCTAAATTTCTGTAGCTTTAGTGCTTCTTCAGAATAGCGTTAAACACTAGAAATACAATATGCTAAATGGGGAGCTTTTTCTGATCATACGGTGATCGTGAAATTTGGTGCTATGACATGTGCAGCTGTTTGGTGATCTCTACTAGGCTCCATCACTCACCTAGGTTCAACAATCAAGACTCACTCCCATCTCAGTTTTAATCGAGTGGAAAATAAGTCTTATCCTTGTGTTTGGTGGTGTGAATGGGATGTCTCTTTCCATTCCAGAACTGTCCGGTTGAATGTGTTCAACGTGCAAATATTACAACTGGTAGTTCGAGGTGGTGTGTCACTTCGGTGCTATTTCAATGATTGTTATGTTGATAATGTTTCTGTAGTGAAAAGGAAAGTTACCTATCAAATCATGAGTTGTGTTGAATGGTACATGTGCCAACAAGAGACAGTTCTTCCCTCACCCAAAAAAAAGACAACAAAAGGCAGTTCTTCCTCATGACATAGATGCTTGGATTCATACTTCTAGGTTCCATTAATGCAGATATTTGATATATGTTCACAAACATTAGCATATAAATGCAGCACCCTCCCCAAACAATTTTCAAGTACAACACTAGGATATCGTGACAATAAATATCTTTGAGTTGTTCCACTTAATGAAGTTTTGGATATCAGTGTGTGTAAACTGAAATATCGGAACAGACAAATATTTGAAGCACATAAGATTCTTTATAATTATGCACATATTAGTTCCAAAATTCTCATTTTCCATTAGGATCATTAAACTTTCTTTTAAGCAGGAGTATTGCGTGCCCTTCTTTAGGTAAACTAGTCATCAACTTGTTCATCTGCAGAGGCAAGAAAATTTTCATTGTAAAAGTGTTTATAACATTTATTGTATGTGACAACTAACTTGTAAGACGCAGTACTTTTTAGTTTTGATTGGTTACTTAAAAATAATTATTGATGCAGCTGTAATTACTATTGGATTAAATGGTTGTTATGTGTATATATTCTTAAACTAGTGTCAGATTAGACCGTTTATCTGTATATATTTTATCCAACCATGTTGCAGTGGTGAGACTTCAGATTTGCCATTTTTTAACCAATGATGCGTTTTTCCTTCTTATTTTCCTTTTGAGGTTCTTATCTGGGATTTGTATGTTAATGGCTCTTATTTGACTGCAGTTGAATTGTATATATATCGTGTGATGATAGTTCTTGTCGACTTGCAACTTGTAGCAGTTAATGCTTTATGTTTTTTGCGTTTGTAAGAAGCCAGTACTAAGCCATGTTATTTACCTTTATTATGCAGCGGCGTCTCCTTGATGTACTTGATATGGTTGAAGTGGATAACCTTCCTTTGATCTTATGTGTTGCAAACTTGTGCAATAAATCTTGCACGAAACTGCTCGAAAGATGCCTTGATATGGTGGTCCGGTCAAATCTTGACATGGTTACTCTTGAGAAAGCGTTGCCTTCAGATGTTATCAAGCAAATTACTGATTCACGGCTAAGTCTCGGATTAGTTTCACCTGAAGACAATGGTTTTCCTAACAAACATGTAAGAAGGATACTCAGAGCTCTTGATTCTGATGATGTGGAGCTTGTCAGGATGCTGCTCAAGGAAGGGCTGACTAATCTTGATGATGCATTTGCATTGCACTATGCTGTAGAACACTGTGATTCAAAAATCACAAAAGAACTTCTGGACATCACACTTGCAGATGTTAATCTAAGGAACCCAAGAGGTTATACCGTTCTTCATATTGCTGCCAGGCGAAGAGATCCTACAATTGTTGTCTCTCTTTTAACAAAAGGTGCTCGGCCTTCTGATCTTACAATTGATGGAAGAAAAGCAGTTCAAATTTCTAGGAGACTCACAAAATATGGGAATCACTTTCGTATTACTGAAGAAGGAAAACCGTCTCCTAAAGACTGGTTATGCATTGAGATACTGGAGCAAGCAGAAAGAAGGGATCCACAACTTGGAGAAGCATCGGTTTCTCTTGCAATGGCTGGTGAATGTCAACGTGGAAGGTTGTTGTACCTTGAAAACCGAGGTAATATATTGATCTACAAACCGTGCACTGTTCAAAATTATCTGTTTGCTATGGTTTGCACTTGTTGGTGTTTTGCCTGTGGAGTGAAGTTCTCCATGGGCCACTAGCCAATGTGTTACTTTTTTATTCTCTCAGAAGTTGTGTTTTCAGTTTTCACACAACTATTTTCATGCTATGTAGTTGCTTTGGCGAAGATAATGTTTCCAATTGAGGCAAGAGTAGCAATGGACATTGCTCAAGTGGATGGTACTTTGGAATTTAACCTTGCTTCTGGTGCAAATCCACGTCCTGAGATACAAGGGGGAACTGTTGATCTAAATGAAACTCCTTTCATAATGAAGGACGAACACTTAGCTCGGATCAGAGCCCTCTCAAAAACAGGTGAGGCACAGCTTGCTTTTGTATAACCACGGTTCTTCTATATATCTGTATTTCCAATCTAATAATATTCACCTCTTTAGTTTATGTGCTGTAACGATCTGAGTATGAGAGCTGGTATAGCTGGAGTTGAAATCCCAGATTTGATTCCCCCTCCTCTTAATAGGTCTAGTATCGAGCTCCTTGACAGGTTTAAATAATAATGCACATCAATGAAAGAGTGTAATTCTTGGCTTAACATCAATGTGTGAATGACGGGCATTTGACTCTTTGATCTCTAGTAATGATAATCTATATGATATAAAGAACCAAAGAGTGAAAACTTTTTTTTTCTTTTTTCGAAATGGGGATTCCCCAGCCTCTGCATCAATTGATGCATACGGCTTCCTTTATTAAAAAAATAGTCATAACAACCAGAATTCAATATGAAAACTTATTACATCTCATGGATCACTCAAAGTTTCTACAAAAATGAGCCATCTAAACACCACTAGCATGAAGCGCCTACCATAATAAGTGTCTCTGATTTAGTACAAAGTTGTACTAAATCAGCGACACTTAATATGGATTGGAGGGAGTAGATGTTTAGACCAAAGGTACACTTGGCATTAGTCTTTCTTGTGTGACATAGGTGTGCATAAACTTTTCCGTCATACAGTTATAAGGACAATTTTACCAACTTTATGAATCTGGACTAACTGCAAGATGAATGTTTCTACCAGTTGAACTCGGTAAACGCTTCTTCCCACGCTGTTCCAATGTGCTGGACAAGATCATGGATGATGAAGCTGAGCTGGCTGCCCTTGGAAGAGATACATCCACATCCACCGATAAGAAGCGGAGGTTCCATGATCTGCAGAACTTGCTTCTGAAGGCATTCGACGAGGACAAGGAGGAGAATGACAGGTCGGCCCTTTCATCTTCCTCATCGTCGACGACGACATCCATTGGAGCAGGGAGATTGACAGTTCGGCCTAGGAGATGAGCACCTTGGCCCCATTCTTGCCATATTTGTAGCTGATTTTCTGTCTGAAGATGCTTGTCAGATTTTCTTATTCTTCTGTCCCCTCTTTTGTGTGGAAAAGATGCTTCTTTTCCATTTAACGTACTCAAAATAGTACTACCAGTCTAGCATCATGGTCAGATAGGGTTAGAGATGATGCTGTTGGCTTGGCCCTGTAGATCTCCTAGTTATGCTCCACTTTTTGCCTGTACAGTAACAGTAGGTCAGACAGCTTACGCTGTGGATGTGTAATATGGACCGCTGAAACTCCCTGAGTTCTGAATTACGGTGTACAGTATTTTGTTGATCGAACAAATGGACTCCATGCAGTAGCAGCAGATCTTGGCCTCTGACTTTGATGATTGGTGAGAAAGAGTAAAATGTTTCTGCTTTGTCTGATAATTCTGCAGGACTCGAAAAGTAACTTGCCCCTTTCATAAATAAAAAGGACTGAATAAGTAGTGCTGCCTCTGTAGTTAATGCCTGAATTGGACGCCCCCAGACGAAGAACAGCCTCCCAGCCTACCAGCCCTAACCGCCGCCGCCGTCGCCGCCGCCGCCGGAAGCGCCTCCGGGGCAAAGACCCACGGGGCGTGGCGGCGGCGGGGGCCCTTCCTCGTCGACCCATGGTCGACGGCGGCCGGATCTCCCCTCCTCGAGCATGGCGGACGCGCAGATGGGATGGGTGGCGGCGGCCTGCGCTGCGCCGCCTTCTCCCGTCGGCTCTCCCATGGTGGATCGGCCGGCGCGGTTGGGATGGGCGGCGGCGGCCTGCGCTGCGCTCCCTCCTCCCGTCGGCTCTCCGCAGCACTCCGGTAGGGGCTGGTGGTGGGCGGCGGCCAGGCCCATGGCCTGCGCCAATTTCCCCCCGCCTCTCGCCGGTGAGTGGAGGCGATCTTGGGCTTCACCCGCGACACGAGGTCGCCCGGGGCAGCAGCCTTGGGTACGACGGTGGAGGTGGCCCTCTTCTTCGCCGGAGAGGGTCGGCCTGCGGTTGGTGGTGGTGGATCTATCGATCTATCACCGCGTTCCGGCGGCGAGATGGAGATGCTTGGAAGCCGGCGACGGAGTCGCCGGTGGAGGGTTGGAGTGGCCATCCCGGGATGGTCGCCGACGTGGGGGTCCGACCTGAATAAAGGATGTGGTCCTAGGGTCTCTCTTGCATGAAGAGGAAGACCTACCGGAGGCCTGGACTCGTGATCTAGCCGGAGTGTTGAGTTCCGGAAGGCTCCGCCGGCGAATGTAACAGTGCTTTGTGCCTGGAGTTTGTTGGATCGGTGGTATTCGGTCGTGCGCACCCATGCTTTTATTCCGACCGATTGGTTCTGGAGGGAGCGGCGCGAAGCTCTTTTTCTGTGTTGACATCAAGTGACTATGGATCCATGATGAAAGTCGGAAGAAGAGAAGTTCATGAAGGCCAGAGGGGAGGACTAGCTAAGGGAGGTTCCAGTCTCCGCGCTGTTGAGGGACTTGCTTGGTGTTCCGGGCTTCACAACAGCGGTATGATAGTGGGGGCGACAACACAGGTGAAGTTCAGAGTCCTACCTTTCAGGGTGAAAACCCAAGGTCTGGCCTTAACTGGTTGTGCCTGGCAATGACCTTGTTGGAGGCATTGTTTTGAGAGTGGGGACTATCTTCAGGGTGAAAACCTAAGATCGTTGATCGAGCGACGACGGTGTTAGAGCACTGTTCCCTTCTTGGAGGCGTCGTTTTTGGAGAGTCTGTATTTCAGGTGTTGTCTTGGCGGTGGATGTATTGTTGTTGTTAGGCCCGAGATACTGTAGCGGGACTTTTGTTTCTTAGTTTTCTTTTCCTTTTTTTTGGCTGTGTGCATCCGTAGTGCCATTAGGGTGCTGCGTTGTTGCAGAGGCTGGGTGTAATTGGTATCTTTTTGATATTAATATATTCCCTTTATCGAAAAAGTTAATGCCTGAAGCATCTACCACTATGTGAAAAGCACCCTGTTTTTACCCCGTTACCCGGCACAGTAGAACAGCCTCTCGTTGGGCTGAACTACCGACGCAGAGCAAAGTCACCTCCAAAAACAAACAAACCATATACGCTTAGGGCATCTCCAGCGGGCGCGACGCAAATGGTCGTTTTCGTCCGCCGTGACCGGAAATGCGTCTGGCACCCTCTCCAGCGGGGCGACGCAAAGTGACTGGGCCGTCCGCGGAGACGCAAACCTGGCCCAAATATGCGCCTTGGATGCGTCTCCGCGGACACTGCGCGGACGCCGAAAGTGTCCGGTCGTATCCGGCGGACGTTTCGTCGGGCCCGCCTGGCAGCGACCTGGCGTCGATGCGTCTTCTCAAACGCGCCTGCGACTGGCGCCGCTGCGTCGCTTCGGCAGTCTGCACCACGTTAATGGCAATGCCTCGGCTGCCGAGCGGCCGCAGCCCACCTCCGCCAACCACGTTAATAGCGTCGCCACGCGTCCCGCGGCCACCGCACGCGTCCGGCCTATATAACGGGGCCGCGCCTTCTTCTTCCTCATCCACTCCCTCCATAGAAACCCTAGCCGCCACAAAGCTCCAGCGTTCCGCCGCCTAGGTGTTCCTGCAACGCAGCCAGCCCCGCGAGGAAGACCATGGTGGGTCCTGGTGGCCGGCGAGGCGGTCGAGGCCGCGGCCCTGGACGGCCCTGGGGACGGGGCAGGGGCCGCCATGGTGGATCAGCTACGACCCCACGCTCGCCGTCGCCTGCGCCCTCTTCGTCTTCCTCCGACGTGGAGGGACGCTGCTTCGAGTTCCTCCTCCGCATCGACGACGACCCGCTCGGCATCAAGCGTCTCCCGGACAAGTTCGCCGAGTTCGTCGACGGCGTCGAGCCGGCGCATTTGCAGCTACGGGAGGCCAGCTGCAGCACGCGGCTGGGCCGTGGAGGTCCTGTTCGACGGGCAGGGCAAGATGTACTTGCACACCGGGTGGGGCAAGTTCGCCCGTGACCTGGCGCTCGAGCCCGGCTGCCAGCTCACCTTCTTCTACGAGGGAGACGGTGAGATGGTCGTCAAGGTCTTCGACGACACGGCCTGCCGCAGGCACTACCACACCGGCGAATCCGAGTCAGACTCCGATAGTTAGAACGTAGAGTGTTCTTTCTTTGCAGCGAATCTGGCTACGGCCAGACGAAGCCAGTAGTGGAAGGTTTCTGTCTGTTCGCCTCATCGGTAGAACCAACAAGGGCACCGTCAATCCTCCCGCTGGATTTTCCAGTTTGGGTGACTGGGTGTGCCCTCGAATGTTCTTTCTTGGCAGCGAACATACGGAAATCAACACAACGGTTTCTATTTTTAAAATATTTATATTTGTGTCCACCATGGTACAAACTATGTATTAGTTTGTGTAAACCATGTTCCAAACTATGTATTAGTTTGTGTAAAATAATCTTACAATTTGTAATATTTGGAAGTATGTTGAAATGAAAAAGAGAAAAAAAATGCGTCGGGCCGCTGGAGCCAACCCCAGACGCAAACGGACACGCGGACGAAAACGGTCATTTCAGCGTCCGCTGCGCGACGCAAACGGACGCGCGCGGACACTAAAATGCGTCGCGCCGCTGGAGATGCTCTTAATGCGATGGATGGTGGGCTAGCGGTTACTCGCTCAGCAGGGATCAGGTCCAGCGCATAGTGATCGAGCTATCCGTGAAGACCCAAACGCATGTTGCATGCGCCTGTGCGGACGCTGCACGGTCGCGCTGTATGATCGCTCTCTTCTCCTGCAGGCCTGCTTGGCAGTGACCTATGCCGATACGTCTTCTCAAGTGCGCTACGCCATGTTAATGGCGATGCTTCGCCTGTTGAGCGGTCACCGCCCACCTCTGCCGATATAATTTAATGTCATGCCACACCCCTCGGCTGCCTCCGGCGTATATAAAGAGGAGCACACACTCGGCTGCCTCATCATTTCCTCCACACAAACCCTAGCCGCCGCACAACCTTTACCTACCCCCCCCCCCCCCCACACACACACTAACCCGCGAGGGAATCCATGGCTGGTCAAGGTGGCTGGCGAGGCGGTCAAGGCCACGGGCGTGGTCGCCGTGATGGAGCAGCATCACCCCCGCGCGCAGTCGCCTGCACCGTCGCCATCCTCGCAAGAGGCGGGGTGCTTCGAGTTCATTCTCCGCATCGACGAGGACCCCCTCAGCATCAAGCAGCTGCCGGAAAAGTTCGCCGAGTTCGTCGACAGTGCCGAGCCGGCCGAGTTGCAGCTGCGGGAGGCCAGATGCGGCTTATGTCAGTGGCCTATCGAGGTCTTGTTCGACGGGCAGGGAAAGATTTACATGCACACCGGGTGGACAAGTTCGCCCTCGACTACAACCTCGAGGCCGACTGCCTGCTCACCTTCCTCTACGAAGGGAAGAGCGAGATGATCATCAAGGTGTTCAATAAGACATCGAGGACACTGACATCTGGTGTTGTTAGAGTGTTCTTTCTTGCAGCGAAGATGACTACTGATCAATCAATTGAAGCCACTAGTGTATGTATTTGTATGTTCTATCTGCACATCGAAGAACAACGTGGCACTCAGAGCCATTTGGATTTTCCAGTTTGGGTGACTAAGTGTCTGTTTCTTCACAGTGAAAACACAAAACATGCGAGGCCAACACTAGTTAAGTTTTTTTTTTACTTTGCAATGTTTTAACCATGTTTCAAACAACGTAGTAGTTTGTGTACTGTTTCTATCCATGTTTAAATGAAAAAGGAAAAATAGGTAAAAAATGCGTGCCACTGGGAACACCCCAGGCGTAAACAGACGCACGGTCAAAAATGACTATTTTTATGTCCGCGGGTGGATGCAAACGAACGCGTGTGGCCACTGTAAACGTTTGATTACCATCGCCCCGTTAAAGATACCCTTAGAGCATCTCCAGAGGCGCCAAATCACCGCGCGCTAAGCTAGCTTTGCAGCGCGCTGTATCCTCATTTAGCTCTCTACGGACATTTCTCCTCCATCGGAAGCGCTAGATAGGCGCGACAAAAACAAATTTTTTTGCCCCCAACAAATGCGCTAAAATTAAGCGTGTGATAGGATTAACAAGATCAAGCAAACCTAAGTAATACAACAAATATTACAATTATTCACCAACAAATACAAAAAAAATCACCATCAATACAACAAATGTTTTGCAATAAATGAACAAACAAACAAATAAAATGTGCAATATTGTTGGCCATTCGATTTTCACCACTCCTCAATGAGATCTTTTTGAAGCTTAAGATGTGCTTTCTCTGGCAGCATTTCTCCGTTGCTCAAAAAACCTCTTTGGCCATGCGCTTGAACAAGGCAATGCTCATGCCAAAACACCGCCGGAAGTAGCTCTCTGGAAATATTGGATATTCATTGAAATACATCCGCATCAATTTATTGTGTCCTTCGATCTTTCCCTGCACAATTTCCGCCTACCAAAAACAGAGCCGGGCGCAAAGCCAATAACACCATCATGTCCACTTCTTCTTAAATATCAAATTCATCATGGGGTGAATCATATCTCTATAGATATACAAATTTAAGTCATTTTATCTATCCATCTAAATCCAAATTTCTCAAGAAAAATAGCCGGCGTGGAGGCGGAAAGATACCTTGCGGCGATTTCGCCGAGTGCGTTGCGCACTACTGTGCTACCGTGCGACGAGGCTTGTCGAGGACATGATGGCCCTGGGGCGGCGTAGCAGCGGTGACACCGAAGAAAAGGGAGCGGCGGCGGCGACACCGAACAAAAGGGCGCGGCGAGCTCGGGGCCGCTTTGTGGAGGCGCTGTAATGTCCCAGGTTTAGAGACGATCGAGGGGTAGATTTTAGAAAGGGATGTGCATTGCATTGTAAATTACGGGGAAATTTCGCGCTTTTAAAACAAAACTGCATCGAAGGGGGACAGGTTTCTCTCTCGACACCTTACAGGGTTAGGGTTTCGAGAGTGCGATGAACTTGTTCCTACTTATCTAAATTAGGGTTTTGAGAAGAGAGGAGTGATATTACATTGAAATCTTAAGTTGCATGATTGAATTATAAGTTAAGCTGTTTGAATGAATTCAAACCAAATTTGAATTTGAATTTCAAATTCAAACATTAAATAATCATCACATAATTCAAATTCAAGATAATTTCACAAACGATTATCATTAAGCAAGAATATGAGTTATACAACAATTAAATTAAGCTCATTGAGAGAAACTTGAGCTTTATTGATCAACACACACATAATACATTGTCTTTACAATATTCAGATTTGAATTATGGAATTACAAAACATTACAAGAATTGAATAATTAGAAAAAGGAAAAGGAAAAAATTACAAGATTTCTAAATGACCTAAACTACATTGTGATCTTCATGAATTCCTTGATCTGGATGATCTTGAGTTCATCCTGATCAGCACTTGATACCTGCACACATACACAACAACCAGATCATTAAGCCAAGTGGCTTCCACTTGGCAGGTTAGCAAACAAATGAAATGAAGGGGATATGATCAAGCTGCCGAGCTAATCTCTCCACAGCACAAGTCCCAAGATGGACATGCACACACATACAACCAGGCAGCACACAAGGCTGTGTGCATGTGTAACAACACACACACCAGAGTGAGTTACCACAAGCTGCAAGTGGTGCTGTCGACCAACAAGAGCAAGCCAGCAGCATATAAAAGCTTTTCACAGCCAAACCCTAGCCACTTGAATCATCCATCGACAGGATTGCTCTGGTAAGCCACAAAGAACACCAAGAACACCAAGAACACCAAGAACAGCTAGAACAGATAGAACAGCCTCACTGTTCAATCTGCTCCAGCACACCACTTAATTAAATCAAGCTTCATCAAGTCACCAGGAGGAGCAGGGCAAGCAAATCAACCATAAGATCAAAACAGAGGCAAACCTCTACACCAACATCACATTCTAGGAGCTGGAGTGAGGTATGCCAAGCATCATGGACAAACCAGATGGTTTTGTTCATATATAAGCATATGCATCAATCACACATAATCAAAAGGGTGTGATACCCAAGTTGTGTCATCATCTGGCTATTAAGCCATATGGTGCAAGCAAGAGCAGAAGGCCACTGGTCAATCATCAAAAGGAAACAACAGATATGACAATCATTGCATAACTAAAGAAATCCAACAAGAGATGAGAGCACAAGTTAGCCTAGTTACACACACTTAGCACCTACAGCTAGTTGATCATCAGACCTAGACAAAATATTGTCTATTTGATTTCAACATCAAGAGCCACTGGCAATCCAATAAATGGATCACCCAGAAAGCATTTGGTGAGCAACAGCAAGCCAACAAATAGGGGAGCTACCCTAGGGCAGCATATGACTACTGCCAGGGTCACCTCAAACCCTAGAACAGCCAAACCACCAAGCCAAATACAAATATCATCACCCTGGTTGGGTTCAAAGAATTGCTAGGGTTCCCAACCACTGTTGGCATCCATCTAGCCAAGCCAATCAATTGTGATGATCTTCACTGTATCATAGTTCACATCAATTATCCACTCAATCAATATAGGCAACACAGATAATTGATATTAACAAGTAAATCATGAAACAGACATTTGCTAATGATCCAGAGGATCACTGCAAGCATCAGCTGATGCTTGAGCAAGCACCAGCACTGATCTGTGCCACACACATACACATAGATAGGTAACAACAATGCACAGGCAACAGATAAGCAAACCAATTACCAGCTGTTGATGATCACATGATCATCAGAGCTTGCTATAGCATGCTAGAGCATGCTAGAGCATCACTAAGCAACAGAGCATGGACCAGATAATTAATTGGCCACAGGTAATCAACAATTGCTTCACAGATAACAAATGGATGAACTGTAATTGTATCCAGAAGCACATCAAATACATGGTGTACCACTGGATCAAGCTGGATATGAATAGTACACACATATAATTAAACCATCACCACAACCAGAGCCACTAAGCAATCAAATGGATTTAATTGTAGCAAGACAGTAACCATTAAGCAGTCCCTGAGCATTAAAAGATGCTCATGAGCAAGCCCATAGGAACACAATTGAGCATCTGGCAAGCTTAGTAACAATAACAGAGCCATAGAAGGGAATTTAAGCAAGAAATGGATAGCACAGCAGGAAGGCAAGCTCTGGCATGGCCATGGCGACCATGATCAAGGCTAGTGAGGCAGAGCCGCATGAACAGCACAGCAGCACAAGCATCAGCGCAGCAGCAAAGCAGCATACGCACACACAGCGAGTTAGGCGCAGCAGAGCTACTGGAGGAAGAAGAAGAGCAGGCCAGAGTGAGAGAGAGAGGAGGGGATCGGAAGTGGCGTACCTGGGGCGAGCAGACGACTGCCGCAGCCATGGCGGCCACGGCGGCGCGCGTCGAAAGCACGACGGCACCTGGCCAGGCCAGGCCAGGCCAGGCTCCGCCTAGCGCCGCAGCGCCTGATGGCGTGTAACTCACACGTTCGTTGGGAACCCCAAGAGGAAGGTATGATGCGCACAGCAGCAAGTTTTCCCTCAGAAAAAACCAAGGTTTATCGAACCAGGAGGAGCCAAGAAGCACGTTGAAGGTTGATGGCGGCGGGATGTAGTGCGGCGCAACACCAGGGATTCCGGCGCCAACGTGGAACCTGCACAACACAACCAAAGTACTTTGCCCCAACGAAACAGTGAGGTTGTCAATCTCACCGGCTTGCTGTAACAAAGGATTAACCGTATTGTGTGGAAGATGATTGTTTGCGAGAAAACGGTAGAACAAAGATTGCAGAGATTGTATTTCAGTATAGAGAATTGGACCGGGGTCCACAGTTCACTAGAGGTGTCTCTCCCATAAGATAAACAGCATGTTGGGTGAACAAATTACAGTTGGGCAATTGACAAATAAAGAGGGCATGACCATGCACATACATATTATGATGAGTATAGTGAGATTTAATTGGGCATTACGACAAAGTACATAGACCACCATCCAGCATGCATCTATGCCTAAAAAGTCCACCTTCAGGTTATCATCCGAACCCCCTCCAGTATTAAGTTGCTAACAACAGACAATTGCATTAAGTATTGCGCGTAATTTAATCAGTAACTACATCCTTGAACATAGCACTAATGTTTTATCCCTAGTGGCAACAACACATCCACAACCTTAGAACTTTTACATCCTTTGTCCCAGATATCAATGGAGGCATGAACCCACTATCGAGCATAAATACCCCCTCTTGGAGTTACAAGCATCTACTTGGCCAGAGCATCTACTAGTACCGGAGAGCATGCAAGATCATAAACAACACATAGACATAACTTTGATAATCAACATAACAAGTATTCTTTATTCATCGGATCCCAACAAACGCAACATATAGAATTACAGATAGATGATCTTGATCATGTTAGGCAGCTCACAAGATCCGACAATGATAGCACAATGGGGAGAAGACAACCATCTAGCTACTGCTATGGACCCATAGTCCAGGGGTAGACTACTCACTCATCACTCCGGAGGCGACCATGGCGGCGTAGAGTCCTCCGGGAGATGATTCCCCTCTCCGGCAGGGTGCCGGAGGCGATCTCCTGGATCCCCCGAGATGGGATCGGCGGCGGCGGCGTCTCTGGAAGGTTTTCCGTATCGTGGCTCCCGGTACTGGGGTTTTCGCGACGGAGGCTTTAAGTAGGCGGAAGGGCAGGTCAGGAGGCGGCACGAGGGGCCCACACCATAGGGCCGCGCGGCCAAGGGGTGGGCCGCGCCGCCCTAGGGTGTGGCCACCTCGTGGCCCCACTTCGTCTCCTCTTCGGTCTTCTGGAAGCTTCGTGGCAAAATAGGACCCTGGGCGTTGATTTCGTCCAATTCCGAGAATATTTCCTTACTAGGATTTCTGAAACCAAAAACAGCAGAAAACAGCAACTCGCACTTCGGCATCTTGTTAATAGGTTAGTTCCAGAAAATGCACGAATATGACATAAAGTGTGCATAAAACATGTAGATAACATCAATAATGTGGCATGGAACATAAGAAATCATCGATACGTTGGAGACGTATCAGCGCCCCGCACCACGGCGGCGAAGGCCTCGACGGCGCCATCACACCAGAGGCGCCGAAGAGCACCGCAGCATAGAGAGGCGACCGCGATGGGGATCGGCGAAGGGAGCGGCTAGGACCAGATCGATGCCGATGATCTGGTGCGCCATCAAGTGGCGGTGCTGATGCGCCCCATCTCGCCGGCGACGATGGCCGGGAGCGGCCGGGAAATCTCGGAGAAGATGGCGGCGACCACGGCGTCGCCAGAGCCCTAGGGTTAGGGTTCGGACACGAGCGCGAGAGAGAGAGAGAGAGTGAGCGGGTTGGGCCGGACCGGAGTGGGTCGGCCACACCTAACCCGTTGGGCCACCTGACAGGTGGGGCCCAAGGGTAATATAGTCTTTTCACAAATCAATAAAAACCTGAAACTTTGAAATTCAATAAGAAATTGATAAGAGCTCTAGAAAAATAATTAAAAATATGTAAATGGATCAACATAAAATTCTCCATTTAAATAAAATACCAAACAGAATTTTTGAAGACAATTAAGAATAAGTCTTATTTAGATGATTTAAATAATAATTTAAATCACTCATATTATTTTCAATAATGAAAATAAGTCCATAAATGCAATTGGACTTTAAAAACACCTTGACAATATTTCAAGGTTGTATTTACCCTAAATCAAGTATCTACAAGTTGTTCTTAGTAATAACCTCTCATAAAATAACAACGACATCGGAAGGGGGGGGGAACAAACCCTAAAACTGGAATCATGCATAATTGCTTCTTTAACCATTGCCCTTATCGGACAATGATGCTATTTTTCAGAGACAGAGGACAAGGGTCAGTCCACACCTTCCAACTGCAAAACTTTGCAGTGTTCAGGCAAGTTCATCACTTGCTCATGTCATTTGAGTATTTCTATCAAATTACTTGCAAAGTACTATGGTTATCACTATTGCATAAGAAGCAAAACCACTATTTTCATAACTATGAATATGACTATGTGGTTGGCAATGGAACCATGGATTGTGTTGATATGGTGGAGGTTCCATTGCAAGGGTTTATATCCATCTAGGATTAAACAACAAATGTCGCCAGTGATTCTTGTGCCGTAATACCCGTGTTAACCATAAGATCCGGAGTGGGACGGAGTAGTCAAAAGTGTTTCCACCTCTCGTTCATCAACGGATGCGCTTTACCGTAGACACTTGTATCTGTCAGGGCAAGCGGTTGGCTGGGGAAGCCTTAAGTCCCCACGGCATAGTCCGTAGACACTTGTCGCTCGAAGTGCAAGCGGTTGGCTAGGGAAGCCTTAAGTCCCCACGATATTGCAGTCTATGATGGGTTGCAGCTACCGGCGAAGGAGTTTGGTTAACGAGTCCCAAACTGTTGTCGTGGTCGGGGTCCACCCGTGAGTGGGAATAATGGGACCGGCGAGGACCCAGGGTCGGGGCATGCAACAAAGGGTGGGTGTTCGAGGTAGCGGAGAAACATGATTGGCTAGACCTTATACCGGGCCTCACACCGAAGGAAGTGTGGACGGGAAAGCTGCCCGGTTGGCACCAAGGTTAAGATCTCTTATGGGTAAAGCAACACACCTCTGCAGAGTGTAAAGAACTGTGACCTGTCACTCCCTGTTCCGGGATGAGGAACTGCGAACGCGGCCGGAAAGGAGCTCCATGAAGTTCTAGTAAACCGGTGAAGGCTGACGGACATAGCTCTTTGGAATAAAATCAATCTCTTGAAGAAATGTTTATCAAAACCTGCATTGGTATTAGACTTTCTGGTCTAATATCGTAGTTAGAGCGTTAAACACCTCTTATCTATAATGAACTTGTTGAGTACGCTCGTACTCATACCACTCTTAAATCCCATGCTTAGATTGTCTGAATCGTCTGGAGGAGGACTACGACAACAATGAAGGAGCCGAGATCATCGGCTATGAAGAACCAGACCTCTCTGGAGGTATCAAAGGCGTAGACTACCTCATCGTCTACGGATCATGGGAGGCTTCCGGAGGAGATCAAGCCTAGTAACATCCAGTAGTAGTAGTAACCGAGCAGCCCGAACTCTAGTATTTAGCTGCTCGAGGAAATAAATGTATAACTTAATGAGACTCTTATATTGTGAGCTAAGTTGGGTTCGCCTCGAACCCAGGAGTATTCCTCTTAGGGCCCAAGAGGAGCTCCGAGACACATGTGTATGATATTTGTAATAATAAATGAATGAGTTATGGACCTGCTATGTTCTGTTGTACTACTCTGAGGGATGTAATATTTGCGGAATGGTACTTCGTGAATGTTATATCAACGACTGGCATAATACAACATGCAGTGGTATGCAGGATCACCACAGTTGGTATCAGAGCAAAAGCTTTGACCTTAGGTTGGAACCTAGTAAATGGGACCAAACGTTAGGAGTCAAATAGGACTGGTAAAGAATTCTCTAAAAATATGGTGTATATTCAATTGAGAATACAACAATCATATCTTTTAGTGCGATAATTCTTTATTATCTCTATTATGATGCATTATTACTAATCTTATAATCTTTCTATTTCTACAGCCAACATGGCAAGTTCACGTCCCGGACGAAACGTGAAAGTGATGGATTCCACACTGAGTGAATACGAAGGAGGACTTGCAGATATTCTACGTGCCATGTTACTTGAATTTGGGTGTGATCCCCAGATCCAAGTAAAGAAATACATGTACTATGATGGTACTGTATTGGCCAAGTGTAGGGTAGGACTGCGACTTCCCAAATCATTGGGAATGAGCGTAGTAATGCCAGCAGGGGAAGCCAGAACTATCAACACAGCCTACCATATAGCCGTTATGAGAGCCATAACCGACATTCGGGAGCATAAGACGAAAGAGCTTATGGGTTCCGAATTCACCCACATTCCTCATAATCAGGAGGAAGAGGATCCCATGCTTAACCACTACAAATATGCAAAACGCAAACCTATAGCAGCTGCAAAATACATGGATAATAGCCGCAACTTTATATCATTGCTCTTTCAGTTGAACCATCATCTGACGGGAGCAATTGATACGATGCTAGAGGAGTTTACTGAACCCAAGGAGGAGATTAGGGGGAAAGAACCAATGGAGAATGTGGTGCACACACCAGTTTACTCAGCTGGTGACTACATTAGTATTGATCCTCTTGAGCGTGAACCTACACCCGTTACACCTGGGAACTACTTGGGTAGTTCCTATGGGGGATATGAGGGCGGAGAGGAATCCGGAAACAATCAGCGTTCCGAGACTCCTATAGAAAATTCCAAGGGTTGGCGTTGGGGATCTGATACTGGAACTCATAGTACTTCAGTGTATTATGATGGAGAGATGAATGATGACGCCACAACCCAGAACCAGAGTTATCCTAGTAATGAAGGAGTTGATGGAGGGTATCCGACACAGGTTGAGTCGGGTACGAGTGTTGGAAACACCTATGGTGGAGCTACAGGGGAGTACACCCGATGGGTGGACTATGATGCACTTAACGATCAGTTTGTGAACACTGACTTCTCCCTAGGATCATCATCTGATTCGGATTACCAGCCGATGGGGAGACCTTATGTTCCAGGGTCTATCAGGAGGACGACACGTTCGACCGGATGGAAGCCTGGGATGTACCGGGAGTGAAGATCGACTAGAGTCCACCAAGGGAGGCGAGGCTATAATACACAAGTACCACGTGTATTATAGTATGTAATATTTGTAGAAAATTGTACATATGCTTTAATAAGTGAGTTTGCATACTCACATCGACTTCAGTATTGTAATAAGACCACTTAAGTATGTATATACATGGTATATGTTTTGTATGAGTTGGATTTGCTTCTTGATTTCCATTGCGTGACTAGTTCTGTGCACAAAGTTGAGCTCAGAAAACTTGCGCATGGAGTAATTATGAGTATCATCTTGTGTTGCAGAACTAGGGGGTTATGTCGGGAGCGATAGGTGAGGAGACCGAAGCGCAGCGCATGGAGCGCGAAGCAAAACAAAAGGAAGAGGCTGAGGAAGCAGCCAGAAATCAATTTCCACCCCCACCACCACCCATGACGCAGCAGAACTTCGTCCAGTATATGCAGCTGGTGGAGGAAAGACAACGTGTAACGTTGGAGCAGCAGAACAAATTCTTCCAAGAATTGCTGCAACAGAACCGGGTAGAGAGACCCGAGAATCCGGGAGTCACCCTAGCGGACTTCCAGAACACCAAGCCTATATCTTTCGCATACGCGCCCGAGCCAATGGACGCGGAAGATTGGCTTATGGACACTGAGCGAAAGCTCAATACTGTTGGTTGCAACAACCAGGAGAAGGTCCGTTATGCTACCCATCTGTTGTGTGGACCCGCCGCATCATGGTGGGATAACATAGTAGCCGTTTACCCGGCCAGAAAAGTATTCACATGGGAGGAGTTTGCAAGGAAGTTCAGGGAATCCAATGTCCCTGAAAGTATTGTGGGCCCAAGCGTCGAGAGTTTGAAAGTCTCGAGCAGAAGGACAAGGCCATCTTGACCTATGTCAGGGAATTCTCAAAACTGTCCCGGTACGCTGTTGAAGAAGTCAACACCGAGGACAAGAAAAAGAAGAGGTTCTTGAGGGGGTTAAGTCCCCAGTACAAGGTACAGCTCCGTATGATGAGAGCGACGGAGTTTCAAGAGTTGGTGGATGCTGCCATCACTCTGGAAGATGATTTCAAACAACTGCAGGAGGAAAAGAGGAAGAAGGCCAAGTTTGAGCCTAAGAGGTTTGTTAGTAACAAGCCCAATACCAGCTTGAGTTTCAAGCCTAGGTACAGCAACAACAACAACAACAACAACAACAACAACAGCAACTACTACAATAGTAGGAGGAATCAAGCTTTTCAGACTGCCAATCCAATGGTTTGTCGAAGCTGTTGACTTCCAGGGCATTTTTCTAAGGATTGCAAGAAGCCAAAGATTATATGCTTTGGTTGTCGCCAGGAGGGGCACATGCTGAAGGACTGCCCCAAGAAAAATAATGGAGGAGGTCAGTCAGGAGGAGGAGGAAATCGTGGAGGAAACACCGGAGGGAACTGGAGGAATAAGAAGCCCTTCGGCAAGCTGAACTGCACTAGTCTGGAGGAGGTGGTCAACTCCGATCAGGCGGTGATAGGTACGCTCCAGATACTCACTCATCCTGGCAAAGTACTGTATGCGACGGGTGCAACTACAGCCTTCAGTTCTCAACAATTCATCATCCAACATGGGATTAGTTGCACTAAGTTAGATACACCCATAACCATACTTTGCGGGGGAACGATAGTAGTAACCCATACCAAACAAAAACAAGTCATCATGATCAATAAGTGCGCGTTTGACGCGGACCTGTTCATTTTACCGATGAAGGACATTGATGTCATTCTTGGTATGAACTGGTTAGAAGCTAATGGAGCATTGATCGACTGTGTGAACAAGACGGTGTCTTTGAAAAGCCCCGATGGAAGTAGAATGATCTACCAAGGCGACAAACATACACAGATTGAAGTGGACAGCATGAAGGAGGTGAAGTTAGAGGATATACCTGTAGTGAATGAATTCCAGGATGTGTTTCCTGCGGAATTACCTGGTATGCCACCAGATAGGGAGATAGAATTCACTATCGACCTAATTCCAGGAACAGCTCCGATTGCTAAAGCACCATATAAAATGGGGCCTAAGGAGTTAAAAGAACTTAAGGAACAATTGGATGACTTGGAACAGAAAGGATTTATACAAGAAAGTGTTTCACCATGGGGATCACCTGTGATCTTCGTGGATAAAAGAGATGGAGGAAGAAGGATGTGCGGAGACTACAGGAATCTGAACAACGTCACAATCAAGAACAAGTATCCACTTCCAAGAATACAAGATCTATTCGATCAAGTTAGAGGCGCGGGAGTCTTTTCCAAAATTGATCTAAGATCCGGTTATCATCAGATAAAGATCAAGAAGGAAGACGTTAGAAAAGCGCCTTTGTTTCAAGGTATGGACATCATGAATACCTTGTAGTACCTTTTGGATTAACCAATGCCCCAGCAATTTTCATGAATCTCATGAATAAGATTTTCATGCCATATCTAGACAAGTTTGTCATCGTATTCATCGATGATATCTTGATCTATTCCAAGAACAAGGCCGAACATGCTGAACATTTGAGGTTAGTGTTGCAAACACTAAGAGAACATCAACTCTATGCCAAATTCAGCAAGTGTGAATTTTGGCTAGATCAAGTGGAATTTCTTGGTCATGTGATTAGTAAAGATGGAATAGCTGTTAACCCGAGCAAGGTAGCAGCAGTTCTAGAATGGGAAGCACCCAAGACTGTCAAGGAAATCCGAGGATTCCTAGGAATGGCAGGTTATTACCGGAGATTCATTGAAGGATTCTCCAAGATAGCAGGACCTATGATGAAACTGTTAAGGAAGAACACACCATTCGTGTGGTCAGAGGAGTGTGAGAAGAGTTTTCAAACTCTAAAAGAGAAACTCACCACAGCACTGGTGTTAGCAGTTCCAGAAGTTGGCAAGGATTATACCGTGTACTGTGACGCATCCAAGCACGGATTGGGTTGCGTACTCATGCAAGATCGGAAAGTGATATCTTATGGATCGAGGCAACTCAGACCTCATGAAGTAAACTATCCAACACATGATTTAGAATTAGCAGCAGTTGTATTTGCACTCAAAACTTGGAGACATTTTCTCTATGGAGCCAAGTGTGAGCTCTATACAGATCATAAGAGTCTCAAATATTTCTTCACTCAGAAGGAACTCAACATGAGGCAGAAAAGATGGCTTGAACTGATCAAGGATTATGATTTGACAATCAATTATACTCCAGGAAAGGCCAATGTTGTAGCAGACGCCTTGAGTAGAAAGAGCACCGGAGGAGTGGAACAAGAAATATCACCGGAGTTGAGGAAGGAAATAAGTCAAGCCCAAATACAACTTTGGGAGAAGGAAGCTCATGAAGGACTATCGGCTTTGCAAGTAGCCGATGAGCTAAATGTCAACCTAAAGAATGAGATAATGATGGGTCAGCTGGACGATCCATTCATCATGGAGGAGATGAGAAGAATAGATGAAGGAAGACCATCAGAATTTCACCGCGGAGAATCCGGATCATTATGGTTCCAGAAGAGAATTTGTGTTCCGGATGTTGCTGAAATCAAGGAAGTAATACTCCGGGAAGCCCATCAAACACCATACTCCATTCATCCGGGTAGTACAAAGATGTACATGGATCTAAAGGAGTTATTCTGGTGGAATAATATGAAGAGAGAGATAGCACAATATGTGGCGGAATGCCATACCTGCCAGAGAGTGAAGGGTGAACACCAGAGTCCGGCAGGAAAGTTACAACCTTTACCTATTCCAGAGTGGAAATGGGAGGAAATAGGGATGGATTTCATCACCGGACTACCCATGACTAATAAAAAGAAGGACATGATATGGGTAATCGTGGACCGGTTGACGAAGAGTGCACACTTCTTAGCGGTAAATCAGTAGGATAAAGGAGAGAAACTCATCGATCTTTACATCAAAGAGATCGTAAGTAAGCATGGACTGCCCAAGAAGATCGTGCCGGATCGAGGATCCGTGTTCACGTCAGCATTCTGGAAGCAACTACACGAAGCTTTAGGATCCATGTTGGACTATAGTACCGCTTATCATCCCCAGACAGGTGGACAAACCGAGAGAACTAACCAGATCTTAGAGGATATGCTTAGGGCTTGTGCCCTAGATTTCGGAGGATCATGGGAGGAGCACTTACCACTAGCAGAGTTTTCATACAATAATAGTTACCAAAGCAGCATCAAGATGGCACCATTTGAAGCTCTGTATGGAAGAAAGTGTAGATCACCAATATGCTGGTATGAAGCCGGAGCAAGCAAAGAGTTCAACCCTGATTATGTCAAGGAAAAGCAACAAATAATTGACATTATCAGAGATCGGCTCAAGATAGCCCAGAGCCGACAGAAGAGTTATGCCGATCAAAAGAGGAGAACATGGGAGCCACGAGTTGGAGACATGGTATACCTTAAGGTGAGCCCGATGAAAGGACTTCAGAGGTTTGGAGTGAAAGGAAAGCTAAGCCCGAGGTACATCGGACCTTTCAAGATTTTGAGTCAAAACCGAGGGTTAGCCTTCGAATTGGAACTACCGGGAAGGTTATCTCAGGTTCACAACGTATTTCATGTGTCGCAACTCAGAAAATGCTTGAAGACCCCAGATGAACCAGTATCACATGAAGAGCTTGAGTTACAACCAGATTTTACATACATCGAAAAGCCAGCAAAGATTCTCGAGGAAAACTGGAAACAACTCAGGAATCGAGCGATAAAGTACTGCAAGATACAATGGAAGCACCATCCCGAGAGGGAAGCCACCTGGGAAAAGGAGGAAGACCTGAGGAAAACATACCCCGAACTTTTCAGGTATTACAACCACAACTTCGGGACGAAGTTTTCTTTAAGGGGGAAAGGCTGTAATGTCCCAGGTTTAGAGACGATCGAGGGGTAGATCTTAGAAAGGGATGTGCATTGCATTGTAAATTACGGGGAAATTTCGCGCTTTTAAAACAAAACTGCATCGAAGGGGGACAGGTTTCTCTCTCGATACCTTACAGGGTTAGGGTTTCGAGAGTGCGATGAACTTGTTCCTACTTATCTAAATTAGGGTTTTGAGAAGAGAGGAGTGATATTACATTGAAATCTTAAGTTGCATGATTGAAGTATAAGTTAAGCTGTTTGAATGAATTCAAACCAAATTTGAATTTGAATTTCAAATTCAAACATTAAATAATCATCACATAATTCAAATTCAAGATAATTTCACAAACGATTATCATTAAGCAAGAATATGAGTTATACAACAATTAAATTAAGCTCATTGAGAGAAACTTGAGCTTTATTGATCAACACACACATAATACATTGTCTTTACAATATTCAGATTTGAATTATGGAATTACAAAACATTACAAGAATTGAATAATTAGAAAAAGGAAAAGGAAAAAATTACAAGATTTCTAAATGACCTAAACTACATTGTGATCTTCATGAATTCCTTGATCTGGATGATCTTGAGTTCATCCTGATCAGCACTTGATACCTGCACACATACACAACAACCAGATCATTAAGCCAAGTGGCTTCCACTTGGCAGGTTAGCAAACAAATGAAATGAAGGGGATATGATCAAGCTGCCGAGCTGATCTCTCCACAGCACAAGTCCCAAGCTGGACTTGCACACACATACAACCAGGCAGCACACAAGGCTGTGTGCATGTGTAACAACACACACACCAGAGTGAGTCACCACAAGCTGCAAGTGGTGCTGTCGACCAACAAGAGTAAGCCAGCAGCATATAAAAGCTTTTCACAGCCAAACCCTAGCCACTTGGATCATCCATCGACAGGATTGCTCTGGTAAGCCACAAAGAACACCAAGAACACCAAGAACACCAAGAACAGCTAGAACAGATAGAACAGCCTCACTGTTCAATCTGCTCCAGCACACCACTTAATTAAATCAAGCTTCATCAAGTCACCAGGAGGAGCAGGGCAAGCAAATCAACCATAAGATCAACACAGAGGCAAACCTCTACACCAACATCACATTCTAGGAGCTGGAGTGAGGTATACCAAGCATCATGGACAAACCAGATGGTTTTGTTCATATATAAGCATATGCATCAATCACACATAATCAAAAGGGTGTGATACCCAAGTTGTGTCATCATCTGGCTATTAAGCCATATGGTGCAAGCAAGAGCAGAAGGCCACTGGTCAATCATCAAAAGGAAACAACAGATATGGCAATCATTGCATAACTGAAGAAATCCAGCAAGAGATGAGAGCACAAGTTAGCCTAGTTACACACACTTAGCACCTACAGCTAGTTGACCATCAGATCTAGACAAAATATTGTCTATTTGATTTCAACATCAAGAGCCAATGGCAATCCAATAAATGGATCACCCAGAAAGCATTTGGTGAGCAACAGCAAGCCAACAAATAGGGGAGCTACCCTAGGGCAGCATATGACTACTGCCAGGGTCACCTCAAACCCTAGAACAGCCAAACCACCAAGCCAAATACAAATATCATCACCCTGGTTGGGTTCAAAGAATTGCTAGGGTTCCCAACCACTGTTGGCATCCATCTAGCCAAGCCAATCAATTGTGATGATCATCACTGTATCATAGTTCACATCAATTATCCACTCAATCAATATAGGCAACACAGATAATTGATATTAACAAGTAAATCATGAAACAGACATTTGCTAATGATCCAGAGGATCACTGCAAGCATCAGCTGATGCTTGAGCAAGCACCAGCACTGATATGTGCCACACACATACACATAGATAGGTAACAGCAATGCACAGGCAACAGATAAGCAAACCAATTACCAGCTGTTGATGATCACATGATCATCAGAGCTTGCTATAGCATGCTAGAGCATGCTAGAGCATCACTAAGCAACAGAGCATGGACCAGATAATTAATTGGCCACATGTAATCAACAACTGCTTCACAGATAACAAATGGATGAACTGTAATTGTATCCAAAAGCACATCAAATACATGGTGTACCACTGGATCAAGCTGGATATGAATAGTACACACATATAATTAAACCATCACCACAACCAGAGCCACTAAGCAATCAAATGGATTTAATTGTAGCAAGACAGTAACCATTAAGCAGTCCCTGAGCATTACAAGATGCTCATGAGCAAGCCCATAGGAACACAATTGAGCATCTGGCAAGCTTAGTAACAATAACAGAGCCATAGAAGGGAATTTAAGCAAGAAATGGATAGCACAGCAGGAAGGCAAGCTCTGGCATGGCCATGGCGACCATGATCAAGGCTAGTGAGGCAGAGCCGCATGAACAACACAGCAGCACAAGCATCAGCGCAGCAGCAAAGCAGCATACGCACACACAGCGAGTTAGGCGCAGCAGAGCTACTGGAGGAAGAAGAAGAGCAGGCCAGAGTGAGAGAGAGGAGGGGATCGGAAGTGGCGTGCACAGGGCGAGCAGACGACTGCCGCAGCCATGGCGGCCACGGCGGCGCGCGTCGAAAGCACGACGGCACCTGGCCAGGCCAGGCCAGGCTCCGCCTAGCGCCGCAGCGCCCCGCACCACGACGGCGAAGGCCTCGACGGCGCCATCACACCAGAGGCGCCGAAGAGCACCGCAGCACAGAGAGGCGACCGCGATGGGGATCGGCGAAGGGAGCGGCTAGGACCAGATCGATGCCGATGATCTGGTGCGCCGTCAAGTGGCGGTGCTGATGCACCCCATCTCGCCGGCGGCGATGGCCGGGAGCAGCCGGGAAATCTCGGAGAAGACGGCGGCGACCACGGCGTCGCCAGAGCTCTAGGGTTAGGGTTCGGACACGAGCGCGAGAGAGAGAGAGAGTGAGCGGGTTGGGCCAGACCGGAGTGGGTCGGCCACACCTAACCCGTTGGGCCACCTGACAGGTGGGGCCCAAGGGTAATATAGTCTTTTCACAAATCAATAAAAACCTGAAACTTTGAAATTCCATAAGAAATTGATAAGAGCTCTAGAAAAATAATTAAAAATATGTAAATGGATCAGCATAAAATTCTCTATTTAAATAAAATACCAAACAGAATTTTTGAAGACAATTAAGAATAAGTCTTATTTAGATGATTTAAATAATAATTTAAACCACTCATATTATTTTCAATAATGAAAATAAGTCCATAAATGCAATTCGACTTTAAAAACACCTTGACAATATTTCAAGGTTGTATTTACCCTAAATCAAGTATCTACAAGTTGTTCTTAGTAATAACCTCTCATAAAATAACAACGACATCGGAAGGGGGGAACAAACCCTAAAACTGGAATCATGCATAATTGCTTCTTTAACCATTGCCCTTATCGGACAATGATGCTATTTTTCAGAGACAGAGGACAAGGGTCAGTCCACACCTTCCAACTGCAAAACTTTGCAGTGTTCAGGCAAGTTCATCACTTGCTCATGTCATTTGAGTATTTCTATCAAATTACTTGCAAAGTACTATGGTTATCACTATTGCATAAGAAGCAAAACCACTATTTTCATAACTATGAATATGACTATGTGGTTGGCAATGGAACCATGGATTGTGTTGATATGGTGGAGGTTCCATTGCAAGGGTTTATATCCATCTAGGATTAAACAACAAATGTCGCCAGTGATTCTTGTGCCGTAATACCCGTGTTAACCATAAGATCCGGAGTGGGACGGAGTAGTCAAAAGTGTTTCCACCTCTCGTTCATCAACGGATGCGCTTTACCGTAGACACTTGTATCTGTCAGGGCAAGCGGTTGGCTGGGGAAGCCTTAAGTCCCCACGGCATAGTCCGTAGACACTTGTCGCTCGAAGTGCAAGCGGTTGGCTAGGGAAGCCTTAAGTTCCCACGGTATTGCGGTCTATGATGGGTTGCAGCTACCGGCGAAGGAGTTTGGTTAACGAGTCCCAAACTGTTGTCGTGGTCGGGGTCCACCCGTGAGTGGGAATAATGGGACCGGCGAGGACCCAGGGTCGGGGCATGCAACAAAGGGTGGGTGTTCGAGGTAGCGGAGGAACATGATTGGCTAGACCTTATAGCGGGCCTCACACCGAAGGAAGTGTGGACGGGAAAGCTGCCCGGTTGGCATCAAGGTTAAGATCTCTTATGGGTAAAGCAACACACCTCTGCAGAGTGTAAAGAACTGTGACCTGTCACTCCCTGTTCCGGGATGAGGAACTGCGAACGCTGCCGGAAAGGAGCTCCATGAAGTTCTAGTAAACCGGTGAAGGCTGACAGACATAGCTCTTTGGAATAAAAGCAATCTCTTGAAGAAATGTTTATCAAAACCTGCATTGGTATTAGACTTTCTGGTCTAATATCGTAGTTAGAGCATTAAACACCTCTTATCTATAATGAACTTGTTGAGTACGCTCGTACTCATACCACTCTTAAATCCCATGCTTAGATTGTCTGAATAGTCTAGAGGAGGACTACGACAACAATGAAGGAGCCGAGATCATCGGCTATGAAGAACCAGACCTCTCTGGAGGTATCGAAGGCGTAGACTACCACATCGTCTACGGATCCGGGGAGGCTTCCGGAGGAGATCAAGCCTAGTAACATCCAGTAGTAGTAGTAACCGAGCAGCCCGAACTCTAGTATTTAGCTGCTCGAGGAAATAAATGTATAACTTAATGAGACTCTTATATTGTGAGCTAAGTTGGGTTCGCCTCGAACCCAGGAGTATTCCTCTTAGGGCCCAAGAGGAGCTCCGAGACACATGTGTATGATATTTGTAATAATAAAAGAATGAGTTATGGACCTGCTATGTTCTGTTGTTCTACTCTGAGGGATGTAATATTTGCGGAATGGTACTTCATGAATGTTATATCAACGACTGGCATACTACAACATGCAGTGGTATGCAGGGTCACCACAGGCGCGGAGGCCACGGATCTACACCAGGAGCGCCGAGGGAAGCGGGGGCGGAATGGTGAAAGTGAAAATGGGGAAGAAGAGGGTGCGGGTGCGGGCGCGGGGGAATATTCAGGGCGACAGATGGGTCTTCGCGCGAGAGCGAGGGAGATAGCGCGCGCTCGAATGGGAGCGGCAATTTTGGGGCGCAGAAGGGAGCAATATGCCGCGCACGTGAAAAGTTTTAGGACGCACGCGATTTTACCGCGTCTGCTAGAGAAGAAAAAATGGTCACGCGCTCTATATTAGTAGTTATATTAACGCCCATTATAGCGTCTCTACTCGAGATGCTCTTAGGGAATCTCCAACTGGGTGACGCATTTCGGACTTTCAAAATTGTCCGCGTGCGTTCGTTTGCGTCGCCCCGTGAACGCGAAAATGATCGTTTTTGTCCGCGCGTCCGTTTGCGTATGGGGTGCCTCCAGCGGCCCGATGCATCTGCACGTCAGCATAAATTGGGATGTTTTAAAACAACAAAATAAACATTTAACATAGTCACAGTTATTGTTGGAGATATGCCCAAGAGGCAATAATAAAATGGTTATTATAATATATCTTTGTGTTTATGATAATGTTTGCATACCATGCTAAAATTGTATTAACCGAAACATTGATACATGTGTGTTATGTAAACAACAAGGAGTCTTGTATAACTAGCTTGTTGATCAATAAATGATCATGGTTTCGTGATCATGAACATTGGATGTTATTAATAACAAGGTTATGTCATTATATGAATGATGTAATGGACACACCCAATTAAGCGTAGCATATGATCACGTCATTAAGTTCTATTTGCTATAAGTTTTCGATGCATAGTTACCTAGTCCTTTCGACCATGAGATCATGTAAATCACTTATGCCGGAAGGGTACTTTGATTACGTCAAACGCCACTGCGTAAATGGGTGGTTATAAAGATGGGATTAGGTATTCAGAAAGTATGAGTTGAGGCATATGGATCAACAGTGGGATTTGTCCATCCCGATGATGGATAGATATACTCTGGGCCCTCTCGGTGGAATGTCGTCTGATTAGCTTGCAAGCATATGAATTGTTCATAAGAGACCACATACCACAGTATGAGTAAAGAGTACTTGTCAGGAGACGAGGTTGAACGAGGTATAGAGATACCGATGATCAAACCTCGGACAAGTAAAATATCGCGTGACAAAGGGAATCGATATCGTATGTAAATGGTTCAGTCGATCACTAAAGTCATCGTTGAATATGTGGGAGCCATTATGGATCTCCAGATCCTGCTATTGGTTATTGGTCGGAGAGAAGTCTCAACCATGTCTGCATAGTTCGCAAACCGTAGGGTGACACACTTAAGGTTTGATGTCGTTTAAGTAGATATGAAATATGGAATGGAGTTCGAAGTTTTGTTCGGAGTCTCGGATGGGATCCAGGACATCACGAGGAGTTCCGGAATGGTCCAGTGAATAAGATTCGTAGATAGGAAGTCATTTTATAAGTTTGAAAATGATCCGGTGCATTTATGGAAGGTTCTAGAAAAATCCGGAAGAAATCACTATGGAAGGTGGAGTCCCGGGACTCCACTAGCATGGCCGGACAACCCTAAGGGGGAGGAGTCCCAGGTGGACTCCACCCATGGTGGCCGGCCACCCCCCTCAAGGAAGGGGTGGGACTCCCACCTTGAGTAGGAGTCCCACCTTGGGTAGGTTTCCCACCTTATGCCAAGTTTGTGTGTTGGGGTCTTATTCGAAGACTTGGACTACAACTCTTGGGGGTTCCACCTATATAATGAGGAACAAGGGGAGGGGGCCGGCCACTCTAGCCTCCAACCTTGGCCGTCCCCCTAGTGGCCAGCGCCCAAGCCTCCCTCTCCCCAAACCCTAGCGCCCCTCCTCCACATACTACTCCCGCAGCGCATAGGCGAAGCCCTACCGGAGTTGTACACCACCACCGCCACCACGCCGTCGTGCTGCCGGGATTCCGAGGAGGATCTACTACTTTCGCTGCCCGCTGGAACGGGGAGGAGGACGTCGTCTTCATCAACACCGTACGTGTGACCGAGTACGGAGGTGCTGCCCGATTGTGGCACCGTCAAGATCTTCTATGCGCTTTTGAAAGCGGCAAGTGATCATCTTCTGCAACAACGAGATCTAATCTCGTAGGCTTTGGAAATCTTCAAGGGTTAGTCTCGTGATCCCCTCGTTGTTACCGTCTTCTAGATTAGATCTTGGCTTGTGTTTTCGTTCTTGTGGTGGGAAATTTTTTGTTTTCTATGCTACGAATCCCTTCAGTTATTACATCCAAATTTTTAAAAGTCTACATGAAAATAAGCAATGTCTTCATAGCCCAATGTCCACTTATGCTCAATCAGATCCGTCAGCAGGCGTTTGCACACGGCCTCGTCAGTGACTTCTACATTCATATGCAGATAGTCCTCCCAAGATAATACCCTAGGGATTGGCGCAACAAGCTCACCTTGGAAATCGCAGTGGTGCTCATTGTGGCCATCAGGACGCTCGTTCTCAACGATCATGTTGTGCATGATCACGCAGCATGTCATCACCTCATGCATGATCTTGGTCATCCACCTCATGCATGATCTAAAGCGGCAATGTTCTTGCCGGGTGACGGGCAATTACCCACTGAGCTTGGAGCACACCAAATCCTCGCCCCATATCTTTCCTGCAAGCCTCTTGCATCTTGGCAAACCTCCTTGTCTTCTCCAAGTTTGGATTACGGATAGTTGATGTCTACTTCCCCTTCCTTTTCCTGTAGACAGTGTTGGGCCTCCAAGAGCAGAGGTTTGTAGAACAGCAGCAAGTTTTCCCTTAAGTGGATCACCCAAGGTTTATCGAACTCAGGGAGGAAGAGGTCAAAGATATCCCTCTCATGCAACCCTGCAACCACAAAGCAAGAAGTCTCTTGTGTCCCCAACACACCTAATAGGTGCACTAGTTCGGCGAAGAGATAGTGAAATACAGGTGGTATGAATATATATGAGCAGTAGCAACGGTGCCAGAAAATAGCTTGCTGGCGTGTAGTTGATGGTGGTAGTATTGCAGCAGTAGTAACACAGTGAAACAGTAAACAAGCAGTAGTAACGCAGCAGTATTTAGGAACAAGGCCTAGGGATTAGACTTTCACTAGTGGACACTCTCAACATTGATCACATAACAGAATAGATAAATGCATACTCTACACTCTTGTTGGATGATGAACACATTGCGTAGGATTACACGAACCCTCAATGCCGGAGTTAACAAGCTCCACAATTCAATGTTCATATTTAAGTAACCTTAGAGTGTAAGATAGATCAATACGACTAAACCAAGTACTAACGTAGCATGCACACTGTCACCTTCATGCTAAGAAAGGAGGCATAGAACACATCGATACCATCATAGAAATAGTTAACTTCATAATCTACAAGAGATCATAATCATAGCATAAACCAAGTACTAACACGGATGCACACACTGTCACCTTTACACCGTGCAGGAGGAATAAAACTACTTTAATAACATTGCTAGAGTAGCACATAGATAAATTGTGATACAAAATACATTGCAATCATAAAGAGATATAAATAAGCACTTCACTATGCCATTCATAACAGTGAATAAGTATTCTGTGAAATATAGCCTAAGAGACCCACACGGTGCACACACTGTCACCTTTACACACGTGGGACAAGGAGTCTCCGGAGATCACATAAGTAAAACTCACTTGACTAGCATAACGACATCTAGATTACAAGCATCATCATATGAATCTCAATCATGTAAGGCAGCTCATGAGATTATTGTATTGAAGCACATAGGAGAGAGATGAACCACATAGCTACCGGTACAGCCCCGAGCCTCGATGGAGAACTACTCCCTCCTCATGGGAGCAGCAGCGGTGATGAAGATGGCGGTGGAGATGGCAGCGGTGTCGATGGAGAAGCCTTCCGGGGGCACTTCCCCGTTCCGGCGGCGTGCCGGAACAGAGACTCCTGTCCCCCAGATCTTGGCTTCGCGATGGCGGCGGCTCTGGAAGGTTTCTGTGGGTTTCGTCGAACGTATCAGGGTTTTCGCGACGGAGGCTTTAAATAGGCGAAGAGGCGGCACCAGAGGGTCAAAGGGGTGCCCACACCATAGGGTGGCGCGGGCCCCCCTGGCCGCGCCGGCCTAGGGGTTGGTGGGCCTGTGCCCCCTCTCTGGCGGCTCTCGGGTGTTCTGGATGCTTCCGGGCAAAATAGGAACCTGGGCGTTGATTTCGTCCAATTCCGAGAATATTTCTTTACTAGGATTTCTGAAACCAAAAACAGCAGAAAACAGGAACTGGCACTTCGGCATCTTGTTAATAGGTTAGTTCCAGAAAATGCACGAATATGACATAAAGTGTGCATAAAACATGTAGATATCATCAATAATGTGGCATGGAACACAAGAAATTATCGATACGTCGGAGACGTATCAGCATCCCCAAGCTTAGTTCTGCTCGTCCCGAGCAGGTAAAACGATAACACAGATAATTTCTGGAGTGACATGCCATCATAACCTTGATCATACTATTTGTAAAGCATATGTAGTGAATGCAGCGATCAAAACAATGTATATGACATGAGTAAACAAGTGAATCATAAAGCAAAGACTTTTCATGAATAGTACTTCAAGACAAGCATCAATAAGTCTTGCATAAGAGTTAACTCATAAAGCAATAATTCAAAGTAAAGGTATTGAAGCAACACAAAGGAAGATTAAGTTTCAGCGGTTGCTTTAAACTTGTAACATGTATATCTCATGGATATTGTCAACATAGAGTAATATAATAAGTGCAATAAGCAAGTATGTAGGAATCAATGCACAGTTCACACAAGTGTTTGCTTCTTGAGGTGGAGAGAAATAGGTGAACTGACTCAACATTGAAAGTAAAAGAATGGTCCTCCATAGAGGAAAAGCATCGATTGCTATATTTGTGCTAGAGCTTTGATTTTGAAAACATGAAACAATTTTGTCAACGGTAGTAATAAAGCATATGTATCATGTAAATTATATCTTACAAGTTGCAAGCCTCATGCATAGTGTACTAATAGTGCCCGCACCTTGTCCTAATTAGCTTGGACTACCGGATCATCACAATGCACATGTTTTAACCAAGTGTCACAAAGGGGTACCTCTATGCCGCCTGTACAAAGGTCTTTAAGGAGAAAGCTCGCATTTGGATTTCTCGCTATTGATTATTCTCAACTTAGACATCCATACCGGGACAACATAGACAACAGATAATGGACTCCTCTTTTATGCATAAGCATGTAACAACAATTAATAATTTTCTCATATGAGATTGAGGATATTTGTCCAAAACTGAAACTTCCACCATGGATCATGGCTTTAGTTAGCGGCCCAATGTTCTTCTCTAACAATATGCATGCTTAACCATAAGGTGGTAGATCTCTCTTACTTCAGACAAGACGAACATGCATAGCAACTCACATGAAATTCAACAAAGAGTAGTTGATGGCGTCCCCAGTGAACATGGTTATCGCACAACAAGCAACTTAATAAGAGATAAAGTGCATAATTACATATTCAATACCACAATAGTTTTTAAGCTATTTGTCCCATGAGCTATATATTGCAAAGGTGAATGATGGAATTTTAAAGGTAGCACTCAAGCAATTTACTTTGGAATGGCGGGAAATACCATGTAGTAGGTAGGTATGGTGGACACAAATGGCATAGTGGTTGGCTCAAGTATTTTGGATGCATGAGAAGTAATCCCTCTCGATACAAGGTTTAGGCTAGCAAGGCTTATTTGAAACAAACACAAGGATGAACCGGTGCAGCAAAACTCACATAAAAGACATATTGAAAACATTATAAGACTCTACACCGTCTTCCTTGTTGTTCAAACTCAATACTAGAAATTATCTAGACCTTAGAGAGACCAAATATGCAAACCAAATTTTAGCATGCTCTATGTATTTCTTCATTAATGGGTGCAAAGTATATGATGCAAGAGCTTAAACATGAGCACAACAATTGCCAAGTATCACATTATCCAAGACATTTTAGCAAATTACTACATGTATCATTTTCCAATTCCAACCATATAACAATTTAACGAAGAAGAAACTTCGCCATGAATACTATGAGTAGAAACTAAGGACATACTTGTCCATATGCAACAGCGGAGCGTGTCTCTCTCCCACACAATCATTTATTCAAACAAAAACAAAAACAAAAACAAACCGACGCTCCAAGCAAAGCACATAAGATGTGATGGAATAAAAATATAGTTTCAGGGGAGGAACCTGATAATGTTGTCGATGAAGAAGGGGATGCCTTGGGCATCCCCAAGCTTAGACGCTTGAGTCTTCTTGATATATGCAGGGGTGAACCACCGGGGCATCCCCAAGCTTAGAGCTTTCACTCTTCTTGATCATAGTATATCATCCTCCTCTCTTGACCCTTGAAAACTTCCTTCACACCAAACTTCTCATAAACTTCATTAGAGGGGTTAGTACATAATCAAAAACTCACATGTTCAGAGGTGACACAATCATTCTTAACACTTCTGGACATTGCTCAAAGCTACTGGAAGGTAATGGAACAAAGAAATCCACCCAACACAGCGAAAGAAGCAATGCGAAATAAAAGGCAGAATCTGTCAAAACAGAACAGTCCGTAAAAACGAATTTTTAATAAATACTTCCGTTGCTCAAATCAGAAAACTCAAAACTAATGAAAGTTGCGTACATATCTGAGGAACACGCACGTAAATTGGCATATTTTTCTGATTTTTCTACAGAGAAAACAGCCCAGATTCGTGATAGATAGAAATTTGTTTCTGTGCAGAAATCCAAATCTAGTATCAACCTTCGATTAGAGGCTTCACTTGGCACAACAAAACACAAAACTAAGATAAGGAGAGGTTGCTACAGTAGTAAACAACTTCCAAGACACAAATATAAAATAAAGTACTGTAACAAAATAACACATGGGTTATCTCGCAAGAAGTTCTTTCTTTATAGCCATTAAGATGGGCTCAGCAGTTTTAATGATGCACTCGCAAGAAATAGTATTTGAAGCGAAAGAGAACATCAAGAGGCAAATTCAAAACACATTTAAGCCTAACATGCTTCCTATGCAAAGGAATCTTGTAAATAAACAAGTTCAAGAAGCATAATGCAACGAGCATATAAAGATAAAACAAGTGCAGGTTCAAAAATTTCAGCACATAGAGAGGCATTTTAGTAACATGAAAATTTCTACAACCATATTTTCCTCTCTCATAATAATATCCAGTAGCATCATGAGCAAACTCAATAATATAACTATCACATAAAGCATTCTTATCATGAGTCTCATGCATAAAATTATTACTCTCCACATAAGCATAATCAATTTTATTAGTAATTGCGGGAGCAAATTCAACAAAGTAGCTATCATTATTATTCTCATCATCAAATATAGGAGGCATATTGTAATCATAATCAAATTTATCCTCCATAACAGGCGGTACCAAAAGACCACTATCATTATAATCATCATAAATAGGAGGCAAAGTATCATCAAAGAAAATTTTCTCCTCAATGCTTGGGGGACTAAAAAGATCATGAAAACCAGCTTCCCCAAGCTTAGAACTTTCTATATCATTATCAACAATGGTGTTCAAAGCGTTCATACTAATATTACTACCAGCATGCAAATAAGATTCCATAGGTTTTTTAATTTTCGCATCAAACAATCCATGTTTTAAATCAGGAAATAGCATAAGAAGCTCATTTTTGTCCATTATACCAAACTAGTGTAAACAAGAAACAAAAAGATGCAATTGCAGGATCTAAAGGAAATAGCTTTGAGTACTTACGGCGCCAGAAAATAGCTTGGTAGCCGAGGTCCGGAGTGTGAGTACCTTTTACTTTTCCTCCCCGGCAACGGCGCCAGAAAATAGCTTGATATCTACTTCCCCCTCCTTTTCCTGTAGACAGTGTTGGGCCTCCAAGAGCAGAGGTTTGTAGAACAGCAGCAAGTTTTCCCTTAAGTGGATCACCCAAGGTTTATCGAACTCAGGGAGGAAGAGGTCAAAGATATCCCTCTCATGCAACCCTGCAACCACAAAGCAAGAAGTCTCTTGTGTCCCCAACACACCTAATAGGTGCACTAGTTCGGCGAAGAGATAGTGAAATACAGGTGGTATGAATATATATGAGCAGTAGCAACAGTGCCAGAAAATAGCTTGCTGGCGTGTAGTTGATGGTGGTAGTATTGCAGCAGTAGTAACACAGTGAAACAGTAAACAAACAGTAGTAACGCAGCAGTATTTAGGAACAAGGCCTAGGGATTAGACTTTCACTAGTGGACACTCTCAACATTGATCATATAACAGAATAGATAAATGCATACTCTACACTCTTGTTGGATGATGAACACATTGCGTAGGATTACACGAACCCTCAATGCCGGAGTTAACAAGCTCCACAATTCAATGTTCATATTTAAGTAACCTTAGAGTGTAAGATAGATCAATACGACTAAACCAAGTACTAACGTAGCATGCACACTGTCACCTTCATGCTAAGAAAAGAGGCATAGAACACATCGATACCATCATAGCAATAGTTAACTTCATAATCTACAAGAGATCATAATCATAGCATAAACCAAGTACTAACACGGATGCACACACTGTCACCTTTACACCGTGCAGGAGGAATAAAACTACTTTAATAACATTGCTAGAGTAGCACATAGATAAATTGTGATACAAAATACATTGCAATCATAAAGAGATATAAATAAGCACTTCACTATGCCATTCATAACAGTGAATAAGTATTCTGTGAAATATAGCCTAAGAGACCCACACGGTGCACACACTGTCACCTTTACACACGTGGGACAAGGAGTCTCCGGAGATCACATAAGTAAAACTCACTTGACTAGCATAACGACATCTAGATTACAAGCATCATCATATGAATCTCAATCATGTAAGGCAGCTCATGAGATTATTGTATTGAAGCACATAGGAGAGAGATGAACCACATAGCTACCGGTACAGCCCCGAGCCTCGATGGAGAACTACTCCCTCCTCATGGGAGCAGCAGCGGTGATGAAGATGGCGGTGGAGATGGCAGCGGTGTCGATGGAGAAGCCTTCCGGGGGCACTTCCCCGTTCCGGCGGCGTGCCGGAACAGAGACTCCTGTCCCCAGATCTTGGCTTCGCGATGGCGGCGGCTCTGGAAGGTTTCTGTGGGTTTCATCGAACGTATCAGGGTTTTCGCGACGGAGGCTTTAAATAGGCGAAGAGGCGGCGCCAGAGGGTCGAAGGGGTGCCCACACCATAGGGTGGCGCGGGCCCCCCCCTGGCCGCGCCGGCCTAGGGTTTGGTGGGCCTGTGCCCCCTCTCTGGCGGCTCTCGGGTGTTCTGGATGCTTCCGGGCAAAATAGGAACCTGGGCGTTGATTTCGTCCAATTCCGAGAATATTTCTTTACTAGGATTTCTGAAACCAAAAACAGCAGAAAACAGGAACTGACACTTCGGCATCTTGTTAATAGGTTAGTTCTAGAAAATGCACGAATATGACATAAAGTGTGCATAAAACATGTAGATATCATCAATAATGTGGCATGGAACACAAGAAATTATCGATACGTCGGAGACGTATCAATAGTCTTCACCAGTATGTCCCAGTCAGGGTAGATGCTATCAGCAAGATAATATGGCTTTTCATATGCATCCTCGTGCTCACCCCGGGAGATTTTCCTTGCATAAGCCTGTTAAAAACCGGTGATCGGTGTAACATATTGACGTCGTTGTTGGAACCGGCCATACCAAAAAATGAATGCCAAATCCATAAGTCTTGAGATATGACAGCTTCAAGAATGACAGTCCCTCCCTCCGCATGCCCGCTGTACTGACCTGTCATTCAAATGGACAGTTCTTCCACTTCCAGTGCATGCAATCTATGCTGTCAATCATTCTTGGAAACCCTCTAGACTCATTGATAGACAACAACCGCCTTATATATCCTCAACAGTTGGCTTCCTACAGTACTGCTGTCCGAACACGGCAATCACGGCTCGGCAAAACCTGTACATGGACTCAAGGCAGGTGCTCTCACCCATTCGAAGATACTCATCGAATATATCAGCAGTCATTCCGATAGCATATGAATAGCTGCGGAGCATTTTTGGTAGGAGGTGAACCCTCAGTTGCATCGGGCCTACATTAAAAGTAGGGGTCGTAGTCTCTGACGCCACGTATAATGACCATGAACAGGTCCTTTGACTTCCTGTACTGGTGTCGGAACAGTTTTCGCTGTCCCTGACGTGCGGGACCGGGTAAGAAAAGGTGGACCCTTGGCGCATATTTGAGTCAGATTTGCGTCAGCGCGGACGGCCCGATCACTTTGCGTCGCCCCGCTAAATCAGGACCCAGACGCATTTTCAGGCCGCACGGCGTCTGTTTGCGTCGCCCCATTAGAGGTGCCCCCTCAAGAATCCGACCATGGTTCAAAGTCAAGTCATCTTGTGGCTGTCGTGGTTTTCCTCAGAAGACCTTGCCTTTACCTGCAGGGAAGCCGTGTCCTGCATTTTCCTACTTTCGCTTCCCACTCCCCAGCCGCAAGATTCCAGCACACCACGACCCAAGAAGCGACTCCGCGGGCGGTGTTGTGGCAGCGTGAGTCACCGGCGACGGCAGGTGACGACGGCGACCTCCCTCGTGGACCGTGGTGCGCTTTCTTCTCCGTTAATTCTCTTGATTTTCTTGCGGCTGTTCTTCAATCGTGACTCGTGAGAATCCTCATGCAAACTGTAGATGCTAAATCGCGTTTAAACCTGGAAGCAGATGGAAATCCGGGTCGTGGTTCGATGCAGTTGTGGTGAATACAGCAATGAAATTGCTCTGTTTAAAACCTCCGTTTTTTCGAAGCCAAAGTATATCCATACCACAGTATTTCAGTGTCCGGTGAAGCAATACTTCAGTTTTTTTTATTTATCTTTACTGAGTTTTAGAAAAAAGAGGGTCAGACCATTCTTTTCCAATACTTAAAAAAGACAGCAGTTCTGAGGATACTACCGCTTCCAAAATCTGCAATATTTGTTAGAGCCAAACACCACAAAGTATGTAAACCAGTTCTTCCTCTACTAATGTAAGATCTTTTAGATATTTGAAAATAGACTAGGTACGAACCAAAATGAGTGAACAACTGAACATACACACTAAAACACATCTAGATATATGTATTTACAAAAAAAAGTGAAAAGGTCTTACATTAGTGAACGGAGGGAGTAGTATTTTATAATTATAAACCAGAGTATTAAGGGAAAATTTTATAAGACATGGTAAATGATTATTTTTTCAAGTCTAGAATTATTTCTTACATTCTTATATTACTATTTTGTTTTGGGTTCTCTTCTGCAGCTCTCTCGTTTTGGTTCCACGATTCATTGAGAGCACTATATATGCCACTCCGCGGAAGGAAAAGTTACGTTTGCTAGCTTCTGGAAGTGTGTGTATTTCGAGCATCAAACAATGTACGGCGAGTCTAGCAAATATGATAGCCTGGAGAGCGTACTGCATGATCAATGTTCAAAACCACGCGCTCTACCATTACAGTTTTTGAAAGACATCACAGACAACTTCTCGTATGAGCGACTACTTGGTGAAGGTGGTACTGGCACGGTATACAAGGTAAGATTAAAGTGTTGATATGTATAAGTGGATTGACTAGTCTTTTTCATTAGTTCGGACTTTAGGTTGCGTTGGCTAGTGCATTAAGCTTAACATAAAGCATGTCCATTTAATCTTTTAGACATATGTAACCCATCTATATTAACAATAGATTTTAAACAGGGTGTACTACAAAGTGGGAAAATAATAGCTGTGAAGAGGCTAGAACCATCAATGGTGTGCGCTCAGAGCTTATTTGAGAATGAGGTTCATCATCTTATGAGGCTTAATCACCAAAATATTGTTCAATTTATGGGTTACTGCTATGAAACAAAGAAGTTATATGAAAATTACGAAGGGAAGATGGTTTTTGCTGAGAGCTCAGAAATGTTGCTCTGCTTGGAGTATCTTCCTAAAGGAAGCCTTGATGGGTATCTTTCAGGTATGACAATTCAATGTGGGACATGTATTGTTTCTAAGTTTTTTATCTTCTTATGAGATTGTAATTTGCGTGGTTTGAGTAGAGCTCCTTAAAACTGAATTTTGTTCACATATGCTACGAATGTTACAACTGATTAACATTTGGTGCTCATATCTGTCCATGTCCATGAATGATACAGTAGAAATATATAGCCCTTTCATATTTTATTTGGAGCAGAACAACTGTTGTAAAGTAAACAACAGCGGGACAATTGCCATGTTGAAGATAGACACACGCCATGGCTGCAAGGGATTAGATAGACATATGCTTACCCGCAAAAAAAAAGGATAGACATATGCTAATAATTGGGGAGGATAGATTGATATTTCTTGCTTGACTCAAAAGTAGATGCATGCCATCACTTAGTATGGTTACTTTTAAGATCTTCCCTAAAACAATTGGACTCTTTAATAATCCTACACTTTCCTAATAGTCTCTTACAGTCTTACTATTCTTATCTCTCATGGACTCCTCCCCCGCCGCTGCCCTTGCCTTGATACAGGGGACCCACGTCCACAACAAAAATAACTACAATGTGTAAAATGCTCCCTTTTGGCAACAGATGCAGATGGATCCACTGAACTTGATTGGCACACGCGGTACAGAATAATTCAGGGGATTTGCAATGGTTTGCACTACCTTCATGAGAAAATTGATAAGTCTATTCTTCACTTGGACCTAAAGCCTGGGAATGTATTACTTGATCACAATTTGGCACCGAAAATTTCTGATTTTGGGCTTTCCAGACTGCTTGATCAGCATCAAACTATTTCTAGTCCAAATCGTGTTGGTACATTGTAAGTTTAGTACCTCTCTGTTATCTTTTTTTTTTTTGTTAAGGCATCAGAGAAAATGCTTCCTCTAGTCTCTTTACCACTACAAAGTTCACTCATGCTGTAATGCAGTGGCTACATGGCACCGGAATACGTCCATGAAGGTACAATCACACCTAAGTCAGACATATTCAGCCTGGGTGTGATAATCATGGAGCTAATAATGGGAAACAGGAACTACCCAAGTGTTACTGGAACATCTTCAGAGGGCTTTATTGATCTTGTATGGGATTGGTTCCTTCTTACTTGGCCATGTTATGTTTTATGTTTGCACAGTGACATTCTAGATTCTCGTTCTGATTTTGCAGGAACTTAAAAAATGGAGTAAGACGCTGGAGAAAGCACAGGGTTACACAAAGCTAGAAGTAGATTGCCAACAAATAAAAAGATGCATTCAGATAGGTCTAATATGCGTGAATCCTGACTGGACGAAAAGACCTACAACAACAAAAATTATCGAGATGTTTGAAGGATTGGAAAGTTCGGATTGTAGAAAAAGCAGTAAGGCAATCTCATCAGCAGATCAGGTACGCTCTATCAAGAGTAATGCATTATTTGTGGAAGATGTGCTATTTTCACTCTTTCTTGTTCTTTTAGAAAATAATATCATCATAACCCTAACATCTTAAATACAAGTAGGTAATTAAGCATGTATAGCATCACATAAGCAAGTATGTCGACACAAAAAAAATCGGTGGCGACATTATGTCTAATATTAGATTGTATTACGCGCATAGTTTTAAATAGCCGGCTATAGCCCCGCTATAGCCCGGCTATAGCCTTTCAAGCAAGGTGCGGCTAAAGGCATTCACGTGCTAAAAGCTGGCTATAGCCTTTTTCACAGGCCGCGGCTATATCCTATAGCCCGCTATTTAAAACTATGATTACGCGTACACAGTTGATCCTCATTACTGCAACTGATATTGCCTCCTCCAGTTTCCTAGAGGTTGTCGCGTAAACAATTAAAAATTGGTCTATATTTTTAAACTTAATGCCTATATCACTATTTGAGAGATTACATAATTTAAAGTCACATGCAAAAAAATTGTACTTTCACCGTATATATTTTTGTTGGTTTTATAATAGTATATTTCAAGTTTTCGATATAAATTAGTAGTCAGACTTGTCCTTTTTAGACTGTCGAGGTCAAAGTTATATTTATCTTCTCCATATGAACTGTCAGATCTCAAAGGGACTCAAAAAGCACAGGGATAACTTTGGGGTTACTAAAGAAGGAAATCTACCTCCTAAAAATACATTATGTATCGAGATTTTTGGGCAAGCAGAAAGAAGGAATCCAGAAGTTGGAGAAGCATCAGTTTTTCTTGCAATGGTTGTTGACTGTCAACGCGGAAAGTTACAGTACCTTGAAAACCGAGGTAATGTTCATCTACAAGTTGTAAACTGATCAAGATTATTTGTTTGCTATGGTTTGCAGTTGGTGGTGTTTTCCATGTGGAGTGAAGTTCTCCATGGGCAACCAGTCAACGTGTTACTTTTTGTTCTCTTCGAAATTGTGTTGTGACGCAATTATTTTCATTTTTACTTTTATTTTCATTGTTACTTTCAACGTGACACAATGTAGTTGCTTTGGCGAGGATAATGTTTCCGAGGGAGGCCAGAGTAGCAATGGACTTTGCTCAAGTGGATAGTACTTTGGAATTTACCCTTGAGTCTAGTGTAAATCTGCCTCGGAGGACACAACGGCCAACTATTGATCTAAATAAAACTCCTTTCCAAATGAAGGATGAGCACTTAGCTCGGATCAGAGATCTCTCCAAAACAGGTTAGGCACAGTTTCGCTTTGTATAACCATGGCGCTTTTATATTATCTATATCTTGACTCTAGTGATATTCACTTCTCTAGCTTATCTGCTTATAACATTCTGAATAAGAAAGCTGGTGTGGTTGAAGTTGAAATCCCACATTTTCCCTCGTAAATCTTATATAGTATTGCACGTCGAATGGAATATTATTTTCCCACAGCTTGTGAATGATGGATAATTTGGCTCTTTGTGCTCTTTATTTAAGATTGATAATCCATATAATGTGATGAAATGAAGAGTAAAGATTAGATGTTTAAAACCGTGTATGTACACTTGACTATAATAGTACAAAAGGTTGATCGGGGTTGAATTGCTAATGATTAGTACTGCTGTGTGGGTGATGGCGACCTATGGTTGCACTTGTGCATAATTTTTTCGGGATACAATTTAAAAAATGTGATTTTACAAGCTGAATGTTCATACCAGTTGAACTCGGCAAACGCTTCTTCCCACGCTGTTCCAGTTTGCTGGACAAGGTGATGGATGAAACTGAACCAGCTTCCCTTGGAATTGGAAGAGATACCCCCAGCGTGAAGAGGAAGTTTCAGGATCTGCGGTACTTTCTTCTGAAGGCCTTTAAGGATGACAAGGAGGAATTTGACAGGTCGGTCCTTTTAACTTCTTGTCGATGTCCATTGGACCAAGGAGTTTGACAGTTCGGCCTAAGAGATGTTCACCTTGGCTTCATTGTTGCCATATTGATAACTGATTTTCAGTCTGGAACTGATTTTTTCTGTTTAACGTACTTCAACATCGTACTACAGTTGCATTCTAGCATCATCATCAGGTAGTATGAAGCTATTGGCCTGGCCTTGTATAGATCATACAGTTATACCCATCTTTGCTTGTATAGTAGTAGTACTGCTGTGGCACTAGGTGCCGAAATCCTTCGTGTGTTCCAATTATGGTCTACTAGAGTAGTTTGATCATCGAATTAATGGACTTTGCGTAGCAGCTCTCTCGGCTTGTGGCTTTGATGATTGGTGACAAGGAGATAGATAGTTTCTGCTTTGCTTGATCACTCTGCAAGACTGAATAAATTCTACTAGTGCCTCTGTAGTTAACCTCTGAAGCGTCATCTCTAGCAGATAGATGCATTGAACAGGTGTACGCGGTTTTTACCTAGTTTCCTGCATCCAGCACAGAAGAACGGCCCTGGCTTTACCCTCGCAACCTCGCTTCTGGCCGAAGTAAAAAAGAATGTCTTGAGCAAGCTGCAACACCAAAAAAACATGTGTTTACAGCCATACAGGTTAACAGTGCACTGCGCAAGGACCTGTTTGTAAGAGAAAACAATAACCAGGGGCGGAGAAAAGAAAGCCCAAGGCATATTTGTAAGATGCTAGGGACCAGCGCACAAAATCTCAAAAAAATTTGGACCATTTCTCGATTTGTGCGTGTCATCCTTGCGCAGGGGCCATGCTGGGGCCATGCTAATCTTCTCTGTATCGTTCCAATTTTATCGGATGTCCCCGAAGGGACGATGCCTCTACAACGGGGCAGCTTATAAACCGATCTAAACTTCAGTCGCTGCCCAAGGTGGGACTAAACAAAGGGTCACCCCGCAGCCACAAACAGTATCGGGGATCCCGCCAGCAGAGAGTGTGGGCCGTATCAGGGTGCGGGGTAGATGTTGCTCAGTCGGCCCAGCTAAGGAAGCGAGCTGGAAACATACGTATGGCCTGCTTCCAGACAATCAGTGCTTCCTTGTGATGAGCATGTCGTGCACGAGTGTGCGTCAGCTCGATACACCTCCTGAAATCACGGAGAAACCAATCGAAATCCATCCGGAGACACTCGTTACCATCGACGATGATAAATAACAGTGCACAGCCATCGTGGAACAAGCATCTGTATTCCAAGTGCAGCTGTGTGTAACATGGATCTGTCGAAGTAGTTTCAGCAATGAAGTATGGTGGACTGAATGAACACCAGTACACTGTTTTTACTGCCCCTTCTGGACGAAGTAAAACACGTCTTGTTGGCTTGGACTGAACCACGCAGACACAGGGGTATGAGCAAGCTCAAGAGCAAAAACCATGTGTCGTTAATGCGAGGTAAAGTCCTTGCGATGCGGGCTGCAGGCTGCACCCAGCCTAGGCAGTCTCAGGCAAAAAGCCTGCGCACTTTTAAGGGTATCTCGAGCAGGCTGACCCAAATCGGACGGCACAAACGGTTTGTTTCTATCGTTGGTCAGCCCACGAATATGCACTATCCGGCCTGCCCGACAGAGCGTTCAGGGCATCTCCAACCGGGCGACCCAAACGGACGCGCTGGGCCGACCGTTTTGGGCCGTTTGCGTACCCGAGCGGACGCGCGGACGGAGCCCCGCGTCCGCGCGTCCGTTTGGGTCGCGCGCTGCGCCCAACGCGCCAGATTTGGGTCGCGGCGCCCCATGGTATGTTTTTCTTGTAAATTCACTAGAAAAACGCAAAATAAATTATAAAAAAAATATATAAAGTAGTTCAAATGCTCAAAATGTATTACACATTATATAGTCCATGTAATCAAGGATAAAGTATTATTCAAATAAAATGAAAAAACGATACAAAATGCTCTTGGCTTAAGGATCTCCTTCATCATTGTTGTTTGCAGCATTGTTGCCTACATGCTGCCACATGTGCTCGACCAAATCAGCCTGAAGCTGGTTGTGTACAGCTAGATCTCGAATTTCATGGTGCGCATGAAGAATGTCCTGGAATGATGCCGGAGCACCTTGAGGAGTAACCAACTCTCCTTGGCCTTCCCAGTCATTATCAAAGAGTGAATCATCCCGCTCTACCTCAACAATCATGTTATGCATGATTACACAAGCGGTCATCACCTCCCACAGAGTTTGCACATCCCAGGCTCTGGCAGGGTGTCTGACGATAGCCCAACGAGCTTGGAGGATGCCAAACGCCCGCTCGACATCTTTCCGGGCTGCCTCCTGCTCTTTGGCAAACCTTGCCTCCTGCTCTGAGTTGGGGTTTCGGATTGTCTTCACGAGTGTAGCCCAAGGTGGATAGATACCATCAGCAAGGTAGTACCCCTTGGTGTAGTGGTGGCCATTGATCTCAAAATCCACATCAGGGGACTGACCGTACGCTAGCCTATCAAACACCGGAGAGCGCCGCAAAGACATTGATGTCATTGTGCGAGCCAGCCATTCCGAAGAATGAGTGCCAAATCCATGTGTCATGGGAAGCAACAGCTTCAAGAATGACTGTGCACCCCTCAGAATGGCCGCTGTATGCCCCCTGCCAACCAAAGGGGCAGTTCTTCCACTCCCAGTGCATGCAGTCTATGCTGCCAAGCATCCCAGGAAAACCCCTGGAAGTGTTGATCGACAACAGACGAGCTGTGTCCTCTGCATTAGGTTGACGGAGGTACTGTTCTCCGAACGAACCGATCACTGCTCTGCAGAACCTGTACATCGATTCCAAGCCGGTTGACTCACTCATGACCGGCAACACCATATGCGAGCATCCTAATCGCTGCCGTGCATTTCTGGTACGAAGAGAGGCCTACCTTGCCAATTGCATCCACTTTCGCACAGAAGTAGTCGTCGTAGATCTTGACGCCATCCATTATCCGGCGGAACAGCGGCCTGGTCATCCGAAAACGACGGCGAAACAAGGACGGCACGAACAATGGAGTGGGTTGGAAGTAGTCGTTGTAGAGCTGGTCGTGGCCGCGTTCTCTTTTGCGGTCCAAGGCGGCCGCGCGCCCCGGCAACGACCCCCGGAACACGGGGATTTGCGAGACAGTGTGCTCGTGGATGAGCAGCGCAGCATCCGTGAAAAAATCGTCGTCGGACTCCTCTTCTGACGACGTGTCGATGAAGTTCTTGAAGTAGTATTCGTCGTCGCTGTCCACCATGATCTGAAAAGGACACATTTTAGTTCGAGCATTTGAACGAACACCTCGCAGGCGGAGGCGATCCAAATGCTTCTCTAGGGACCTGCAGCCATGGCCGTCTCAGCCGACTTGCGGTCTGGAAAGACGGTGCAGGAGAGCTCACCTACGGCGGAAACGGCGCAGCTGCGAACGGCGGGAGGTGTCGCGACGGTGAGAGGACAACAGCGCCGGCGGCGGCGTCCTCCGACTCTGCTACAACTCGGCGATAGCAGCGCGGGACCTCGACCTATGCTTCCGCCCCGCTTGCCGGCGTCTCGACGACGATGGCCGGCGTCGACGCGCTCCCAAATCGCCGGTCCGTGGGTGGCGGCGGAGCGGTGGGGAGATGTGTGCGACGGCCTTGTGTTTTGGGTGGCAGACAGGCGGGCCAGGGCGGACAAGGGGAGGACGCGAGCGACCAGCCTTTCGCGTCCGCGGCCACGCAAACTCGTCCAAGATTTGGGCCGGGTTTGGGTCGTCCCGGACGCCGCGGCCATCCGTTTTAGGGATGGGTCCGCGCGCTGGGCCGCGTTTTTGTCCGTTTCGACCCATCCGGACGCGCGGGCGCGGGATGGGTCGCCCGGTTGGAGATGCCCTCAGCGGCGTGATTCATTTGGTCCGTGCTGGCTAGTTGGTCCGCACGCAGTAGAAAAAAACGCGCGAAAATTTTGATAGAAATTTCATTAATTCAACATAATTTACATAGATAAAAAAAATCTAAACTACTTCACGCGCCGCCATCTTCCTCGTTGTCGGAGGCGAGGTTGATGAAGGGCGGGGGCGCGCCCAAGCAGGCACCTCCGCCGGTTACGTGTACTGCGGAGGAGGCGGCGCGTACTGCGGAGGCGGCGGCGCGTACTGCGGAGGAGGCTCGAAGTGCGGTGGTGGCGGTGGCGGAGGCGGTGGAACCTCCTGGCCATCCCACGCCGCCTTTGGTGTGGCGTGCGGCGGCAGCGGTGGTGGCGGTGGCAGCGATGCTACGTGCGCCGCCACCATGGTTGAGAGCTAGACGATGTCATCCAGCCCTGGCCAGGACCACTTGGCCTCCTCGTCGGACAATGAAGCGGCGAGGGCGGCAACTGTGGCCGCGTTCTCATCGTAGTTGTTGGGGACAACGTCCTCCAGCTTCACAGTAGCGGGAGGCACGTCGTCCATCTTCTCATCGTCCTCGTCCTCGTTGTCGTCGTCCTTGTCGTCGTCATTATCGTAGAAGACCTAATCCTCCCTGTCCGGCGCGTCGTCGTCGGGCATGAAGTCGCGGTGGTCGCTGAGGACACGGTGCGCCTTGTGCTCCTAGGAGAGGAATTCACTCCAGAAGTCCTCCCGCCGGTACACCTCCTGCTGCTGCATCGCTGGCGAGAGGCGGTCGATCCAGCGGCGCATCTCCTACCAGGCTCGCCAGTCTGTTAGAGGTGGCGGAACAGGGAACCTCCCCTGTTCAGATGCCACCCGTGCGGGAGGGAGACGTCCCGGTGGTGGCAGTGTTCGCCCTCCGCCCCACCGCCGTTGCGCCTCCAGCACATGCACGTACAACCTGTTGCGTCCTGGTTGGTGCTAAGGAGGAGGCTGCGTCACCTGCTCCTGCGGACCGGAGAACATGTGCGCCTGCGGTAGCGGAGGGACCACGCGGGGCCGTGCAGGGTTGCATCGAGGCAGAGAATCCCGGCGCCATCGTCGGCCGGATGAGGAGCCGACCTCGTGGTCGTTGGTGGACTTCTTCAACCACTTTGGTATCTTCACCATGGGTGCGTGCGCGTAGATATGGCAACATCGGCGGCGGTTGGAGTGGGAAGCAGATGCGGCCGCGGCCCTGGTTATATACTGCTAGCCATCAATGCCGAGCGCGCCCCACGTGGCTTTCAGCGCCATCAGCTTCAATGCCGACGCAGGAGTCCAGGCGACGGGCGCAGACTTCAGCGGCGGCCTTAATGGCAAACACTGCCGCCGGTCAGCCTTCTGCTTTCAGGGCACTTCCAAGTGGGTCCGTGGAACGTGTGGGCGAACACGCTCGCTGTCCGCGTAGCGTAGTGTCTGGTCCGACGCATCAGTTTCCTAAATTTGGGACGCGAATGCATCGAGGCCGACGGATTGATCTGTTTGCATCGGCCCGCTAGAGCCTGTGCGGGCTATCCGTCCGTCCATAATAAGGGTCTCTGATTTAGTATAAAGTTATATTAAATCAGAAACACTTAATATGGATTCGGAAGGAGTAGATGTTTAGAGCAAATGTACACTTGACATTAGTCTTTCTTGTGTGACGCAGGGACGGATCTCCAGTTGGTCCAGGGTGTGCAGATGAACACCCAAAAATTCCTGCAAAAAAATCATATATATAATATATGGTTGACATATGTATCAGTTTGCCGTATTTCTTAACATGTATACGCCACACTTGTTGTCCAAATGATGCTCAAATCTCAAATTTATACTTCCATTGGTGTGAAGGCACAGACAATTTCCAGCTTTTTACCTTTAGTTGAAATTTGAACACCTAAAGTAAAATTTCTGGATCCGTTCATGATGTGACATAGTTGTGCAAAACCTTTTTCGTTATATATTTATAAGAATGAGAATTTTACCACGTTTATGGATCTGGACTAATTTCAAGATGAATGTTTATACTAGTTGAACTCGGTAAGCGCTCCCTGATCTGCAGAACTTACTTCTGAAGGTATTCGACGAGGACCAGGAGGATTTTGGCAGGTGGGCCCTTTCATCTTCATCATCGTCAACGACGACGTGCATTGGAGCAGGGTGATTTGACAGTTCGGCCAAGGAGATGAGCACCTTGGCCCATTCTTTCCATATTGATAGCTGATTTTTTGGCTGAAAATGCTCGTCAGATTTTCTTATTCTTATGTTCCTCTTTTGTATGGAAAAGATGCTTCTTTTCCATTTAACCCACTCAAAATAGTACTAGCAGTCTAGCATCATGGTCAGATAGGGGTAGGGATGATGCTGTTGGCTTAGCCCTGTAGATCTCCTAGTTATGCTCATTTTTGCATGATCAGTATTGCCGTGGATGTGTAATATGGACCGCTGAAAATCCCTGAGTTCTGAATTATGTTCTACAGTATTTTGTTGATCGAACAAATGGACTCCATGCAGTAGCAGGTCTTGGCCTCTGACTTTGATGATTGATGAGAAAGAGTAGTAGATTGTTTCTGCTTTATCTGATAATTCTGCCGGACTGGATAAGTACTTATCCCTTTCATAAATAAGGACTGAATAAGTAGTACTCTTTAGTTAATGCCTGAAGCATTTTTACCACTAAAAAGTGAAAAGAACCCTGTTTTTTACCTAGAAATTCGCTTTGGAGCTCGGGTATCATGGAGGCCTTTATTTACCCAGAAATTTGAAATCATAATTTCAAAGTTTCAAAAATTCAAAAAAAATCTGGACATGGATAATGTTCTACTCTACCAACGTGAAAAATCTCAACCCGTAGTACTTAATATGAGCTGTCGGATTTTGTCATTTTTCTGCAGCCCCAAATACTGAATATTTCTAGGTGAGATATTTTCCAGTTGGTAGATTACATCATTTTCTATATCTAGAATTTTTTACCCGAATATTCTGAAACTTCAAATTGCCATTATTGAACCGTTCAAAAAAGAGCTCCATGTCGCTCCTGACCCAAACATCCGCACTCGTTTTACCCCATTACCGCGCTGGCACAGTAGAACAGCCTTCATTTAATTGTTCCTTGCCGAAGTGAAGAATGTCTTGTTGGACTGAACTACCGACGCAGAGCAAACTCACCTCCAAAAACAAACAAACCATGTACCGATAACGCAATGCAGCAGCTCTGCAGGGCCCCTGGGTAGTACAATCACCTGCCTAACATGTAACCATGGTTCCGAAATTTCACCTGCCTAAACTTGCTTAGCTCAAGAATCCGACCATGGGTTCAAAGTCTAGTCATCTTGTGGCTGTCGTGGCTTTCGGCAAAGTTTTCCTCACAAGACCTTGCCTTTACCTGCAGAGAAGCCGTGTCCTGCATTTTTCTACATTCCCTTCCCACTCCCAGCCGCAAGATTCCGGCAACCCCCGACCCAAGAAGCGACTCCGCGGGCGGTGTTGTGGCAGCGCGAGTCATCGGCGACGGCAGGTGACGACGGCGACCTCCCTCGTGGACCGTGGTGTGCTTTCTTCTCCGTTAATTCTCTTGATTTCCTTGCGGCTGTTCTTCAATCGTCAGAATCCTCATGCGAGCTGTAGATTCTAGATCGCGTTTAAACCTGGAACCAGATGGAAATCAAGATCGTGCTTCGATGCAGCTGTCGAGAATACATCTCTGAAATTGCTCTGTTTAAAACCTCCGTTTTTTCAAAGCCAGTATATCAATACCACAGTATTTCAGTGTCCGGCCAAGCAACACTTCTGCTTTTTATATCCTCAGTTTTGGTAAAAAAGAGGGGCAAGCCATTTTTTTCCAACAATACTTCAAAAAGAAAGCAGTTTCGAGGATACTACGGCTTCCAAATCTGCAATATTTGTTATTGTTAGAGCCAAACACCACAAAGCATGTTAGAACAGTACTTCCTTTGTTCACTGATGTAAGGTCTTTGAGATACTTGAAAATAGGCTAGATATGATCAAAATGAGTGAACATACACACTAAAACATGTCTACATACATGTATCTACAAAAAAGTTAAAAGGTATTACATTAGTGAATGGAGGGAGTAGTATTTTTATAATTATAAACCTTAGTATTGAGGGGAAATTTTATAAGACATGGTAAAAGATCATTTTTTCAAGTCTGAAATTATTTCTTACATTCTTATATTTTGTTTTGGACTCTCTTCTGCAGCTCTCTCGTTTTGGCTCCACGATTCATTGAGGGCACTATATATGCCACTCTGCGGAAGGAAAAGATACGTTTGCTAGCTTCTGAAAGTGTTTGTGTATTTCGAGCATTAATAAATGTACGGCGAGTCTAGCAAATATGGTAGCCTGGAGAGCATGCTGCATGATCAATGTTCAAAACCACGCGCTCTACCATTACAATTTTTGAAAGAGATCACAGACAACTTCTCATATGAGCGACTACTTGGTGAAGGTGGTACTGGCATGGTATACAAGGTAAGATTAAAACATGTCCATTTAGTCTTCCAGACATATGTAACCCATCCATATTAACAATAGATTATAAACAGGGTTTGTTACAAAGTGGGGAGATAATGGCTGTGAAGAGGCTAGAACCATCAATGGTGCGCGCTCAGAGTTTATTTGAGAATGAGGTTCACCATCTTATGAGGCTTAATCACCCGAACGTTGTCCGATTTATGGGCTACTGCTATGAAACAAAGAAGTTCTTTGAAAATTACGAAGGGAAGATGGTTTTTGCGGAGAGTTCAGAAATGTTGCTCTGCTTGGAGTATCTCCCCAAAGGAAGCCTTGATGGGTATCTTTCAGGTATGACAATTCAATGTGGAACATGTACTCTTTCTAAGTTTTTTGTCTTCTTCTAAGATTGTAATTTGCGTGGTTGAGCATAGCTCCTAAAAACTGAATTTTATTCTGATATGCTACGAATGTTACAACATATCGATATGTGGTGCTGATATCTGTTTGAATAAGAAAGGACTGGCGTGAAGATAGACAAGAACAGGACAATTACCATGTTGAAGATAGCTGTGACGTCATGCCTGTAAGGGATTTGATAGACATAGGCTAGACGAGAGAATGACTGGGGAGAATAGATTGACGGTTCTTGCTTTACTCAAATGTAGAGGCATGACATCTTTTTAATATGGCTGGACTTCTTAGATCTTCGCTAGTATAACTAGACTCTTCAATAATCATGTACTGTCCTAATGCCCTCTCGCCGTTTTACTGTTCTTCTCTCTCATGGACTCCTCCCCGGCCGCTGCCCTTGCCTTGATACAATAGACCACCTTCACAGCATCTGTAACAACAGGTTTTATGTGATATGCTCTCCTTTTGGTAACAAATGCAGATGGATCCTCTGAACTTGATTGGCACAGGCGTTACAAAATAATCAAGGGGATTTGCAATGGTTTGCACTACCTTCACGAGCAAATTGATAATCCTATTATTCACTTGGACCTAAAGCCCGCAAACGTATTGCTTGATGACAAGTTAGCACCAAAAATTACAGATTTTGGGCTGTCAAGACTGCTTGATCAGCATCAAACTATTTCTAGTCCAAATCGTGTTGGTACATTGTAAGTTTAGTGCTTATTTGTAATCCTGTTTATTCAAGTCATCATCTGGAATATTTGTTTTCTCTAGTCTCTTCACCACTACAAATTTCACTCATGCTGTAATGCAGTGGCTACATGGCACCAGAATACATCCATGAAGGTACAATCACACCTAAGTCAGACATATTCAGTCTAGGCGTGATAATCATGGAGCTAATAATTGGAGACAGGAACTACCCAAGTGTTGCTGAAGCATCTTTAGAGGGCTTTATAGAGCTTGTATGGGAATTGCATTTCATTTTTCACGATTGATTCCTTTTTAGTCGACCATCTTATGTACTTATGTTTTATCTTTGCACAGTGACATTCTAGATTCTCGTTCTGATTTTGCAGGAACTTAAAAAATGGAGAAAGACGCTGAAAAAAGCACAGGGTTACACAAAGATAGAAGTAGATTGCGAACAAATAAAAAGATGCATTCAGATAGGTCTAATATGCGTGAGTCCTGACTGGACCAAGAGACCTACAACAACAAAAATTATCGAGATGCTTCAGGGATTGGAAAGTTCAGATTGTAGCACTAGCAGTGAGGCAATGCCATCAGCAGACCAGGTACGCTCTATTGAGAGTAATGCATTTGTGAAACATGCACTATTTGTCAAAAAAAACATGCACTATTTGTCACTCTTAAAGTGCACAAATTGCTCGAAAATATCATCATAATTCATAACCTCTTAAAGTTCACAAAATATTGTATTTTGATATGTATATCTACAATATTAGAAACGCTAATGAACACTACTACCAGAACCAATTTATTATTGAGAATAGCATCCTAGCTGTTAGCCATCAAGTATCTTGGCTGCTGAAACTTTTCGACCATTTTAAGTCTCCTTAAGAGTTGAGGCTCTACAAAGCTTTTGGCTGGCTGAGGTCATATTTAATTCAATATTTGCTATGCTAGGATGGTGTATTTTTTCTAAGAAAAGTTCGAAGCCAAATTTTCCTTTTGATACCTGTCAACAACATCAAAGCCTTTTTCTCAAGTAAGTTCAAGTAGGCACAACATCGATAAGGTTCATATGCAGAAATTTGCTCACTTCCTAAATAATTACTCCCCTAATGTACAACTAGAACAAGTGATGTATTGCTAAAGAACATTGTGATACCTACAGTAAATTTACTTGAAATGGTGGCCTAAATAGATATTGCATGTTCATCTAGTAAAATCAAACCTTAGATAGGTAATTAATCATGTGCAGTCTCACATAAGCATGTTTGACACAAAAAGAATTCTGTGGCGACATTATGTCTTTATATTTCCAGAGGTTGTATTAAATGTAAGGTTGATCCTTAGGGCTGAAATTGATGTTGCTTCGTCCAGTTTCTTACAAGTTGCTGCGTAAACTACTAAAATTTTGGCTATATCATTATTGGATAGAATACATACTTGAAACTCACATGCACATTTTTTTGATACTTTCAGCGTGTGTATTTTTTTGTTTGGTTTATAAATATATTTCAAGTTTTCAATATAAACTAGTAGTGTGACTTGTCCGTTTTAGACCGTCGATGTCAAATTTATATTTATCTTCTCCCCAAGATCTCAAAGGGACTCAGAAGGCACAAGGATTACTTTGGAGTTCCTGAAGAAGGAAAATTGTCTCCTAAAAATACATTATGTATCGAGTTTTTTGGGGAAGCTAAAAGAAGGGATCCACTAGTTGAAGAAGCATCAGTTTTTCTTGCAATGGTTGTTGACTGTCAACGTGGAAAGTTACTATACCTCGAAAACCGAGGTAATGTTCATCTACAAATCGTGGACTGATCAAGATTATTTGTTTGGTTTGCAGATGGTAGTGTTTTGCATGTTGAGTGAAGTTCTCTGTCCGCACCCCGTCAATGTGTCAATGTGTTAATTTTTGTTCTCTTGGAACTTGTTTTTTGACACAATTACTTTTATGATATGTAGTTGCTTTGGCGAGGATGTTTTTTCCACCTGAGGCAAAAACGGCAATGCAAATTGCTCAAGCGGATTGTACTTTGGAATTTCCACTTGCTTCTGGTGCAAATCCACGTCCGGAGATACAATGGGGAACTGTTAATCTAAATAAAACTCCTTTCCAAATGAAGGATGCACACTTAGGTCGGATCAGAGCCCTCTCCCGTGCTGGTTAGTCACAGCTTCGCTTTGTATATAATGCGCTTTTATATTATCTGTATTTTAAATCTAGTGATAGTCACTTCTTTAGCTTACCTGCTTGTAACATTCTGGACAAGAAAGTTGAGGGTTCTAGTTGAAATCCCATATTTCCCCTTGAAAAGCAGTCTTGCACATCAAATGGAATATTGTACTATTGTCGACACAACATTAGTTCATGAATGATGGAAAATTTTGCTCTTTTATGCTCTTTATTTAAGTGTGATAATCCATATGATATGATGAACTGAAGAGCGAAAATTGGATGTTTTTTTAACACAAGGCCATAGCCCTGCGTTAAATTAACAATGGCAACATCGGCGAAAGATACAAGATGTTGAAACCAGCTTACAAATAACCGCGCCCACACACACAAGCTCAGGGCACAAATGAAGCTAAGAAGCTCAAACAAGCCGGCCTACTAAAAAAAAACCTAGTGGGTTCACAGCTAAAAGGCTCTCCCTAGAGCCTAGAGCTCATACCCGTGCATCGATAGGTGAATCAGCCAAACCATAAAAAATACCTCATGGCCGCCAACTCTCCTCGACAAGAATCTTACCGCAAACTCCGTCACACAACTTCGATGAACCCAAACTCTGATGAACCGCACAACGCGGGCTCCAAGATGACGTCTTCAAGAAAGGACACGTCGCCAAAGCGCCACCACCGCCCGATCAGAAAGGTCATGGATTTTCACACGGAGCACCAAAGGAAACAGAGAGAGAGAGAGCGCCTGGCCCTAGACCGGACAAGGGTTTCCCCTCAGCATTAACGACTCTGCTTCCAGAACAACGGACAACATGTCGCCTAAACAGCTACCACACCACCGCCCCAACATGCTGCTCTTCCGACACTGCACCGCCCTCACGGCCATGGACACTTGTCAGCACCTAAGCAACATGGTGGATCTCTTGCACACTAAGGCTGGTCATAGTGATAAGTATCATGTAGTACTATCATGCATATGATACTTGTGTATGATACTATCTCTATAGTGGTTAGTATCATGAAGTAGTATCATATTCATGCTATATTTATTGCTTTTTAGAATCTCAATGCAAATTTGTGCACAAGATTGTTTGCCATTAACTTTTCTCGTGACATGCGCTATGATACAGTATCTACCTATGTTACTCTAATCTCCTCTCTCCTCGTTAATTAGCACTATGGCTAGCCTAAAGTGTAGCTTCCACCATTCCAAGGCTACCGCCCCGGCATCTAGACCCCCTCATCAGATCTGGGCACCCGACCCCGGCCCATGGACTTGACGAGACCTGGGAACACCATCTGTGGCCGCGTGTCTCGTCCTACCTTGTCCAGGCCTCTCCCCGCCGGAAGGGACTTCAGGGAGTTGCGCCGTCACCATCTAGCAGCGCCACCATGGCCTCGTCGGCCCGCTTGCGCACAGGGTGTTCCCCGCCTCCACCAGACCAAGCGCGCGGATGGGTGGATGCCTCGTCGCTGCCGTGAACACCCCGGACCACCGGCGGTGCCGAGGGAGGGGATGTAGGGAAGGGAGCTTGTAGGCTAGTGTTTCTTCCGCCTACGGAGTACAAAAGGTTGAATATCTGTTGATTAGCCTTGTTGTTAGGGGCGGCGCATAGTGGAGGCCATACCGGACCTTGGCCCAGCCTTCTCTCTCAAATTTCTTCAGGATTTATTAAAAAATGGTCCACTACCACTAATTGGCCCAGTCTTTAGATGTGTTGGCCCATCCTTAGTATTGCCCCACGCCCTGTTGTTGTGTGTGTGTTGCCGGTTGACCCAGTGTTGCACTTGTGCATAATTTTTCGGGATTCAACTATAAAACGACATTTTATCAAGTCTATGGATCTCGGCTAACTCCAAGCTGAATGTTTATATACCAGTTGAGTTGGGCAAACGCTACTTCCCGCGCTGTTCGAGTGCGCTGGACAAGGTGATGGATGGTGAAACTGAACCAGCTTTGCTTGGAAGAGATAAACGCAGTTTGAAGAGGAAGTTTCATGATCTGCAGGACTTGGTTTTGAAGGCATTCAAGGAGGACACGAGGTTTGACATATCGGTCATTTCATCTTCTCTTCGACGTCCATTGGATTGGAGCTAGAAGTTTGACAGGTCGGCCTACGAGATAAAAAACCTCGACCTCATTGTTGGCTTGTTGCCATATTGATACACGATTTTCCTTTGAAACTGCTCGTCAGATATTTCTGTTAAATGTACTCAGAATAGTATACTGTTCTTGCCACAGCAGTCTAGCGTCATCACTCATCAGATATGATGAAGCTGGTGGTCTAGCCTTTGTGTAGATTGTATAGTTTTATGCCCATTTGTTCATGTATAATAAAACTGCAGTACGGCTGTGGCACTAGGCATGTAATATGGATCGCCCGAAATACTTTGAGTTTTGAATTACGGTCTACAGTGATCAGACGATCGAACAAAATGGACTCCATGTTAGTAGCAACTCTCTTGGCTTGTGACGGTTGATGATTGGTGAGAAAGAGTTAGATAGTTTCTGCTTTGCTTGATCACTCTGCATGACTGAATAATTCTAATAGTGCCTCTGGAGTTAATCTCTGAAGCATCATCTCTGCAGATACATGCATTGATGCATAGAAAAGGTGTACGCTGTTTTTACCTAGCTACGTGCATCCAGCACAGAAGAACGGCCCTGGCATTACTCTCGCTTCTGGCCGAAGTAAAAAAGAAAATGTCTTGTTGGACACTTGGACTGAACCACCAGAGAGGCAGAGCAAAATGCACTATCAAAAAACCATGTGTAAAAGCTTTCCTCACGGGAACTTCTCTTTCGGCAATGTCTAGGACTTGTTAGAAGAGAAAAGTAACAGCGAGAGGGCCTATTTTTAGGTGTTAAGGACCAACCTGGGGCGAAGAAAGAAGGAGCAGGGCATATCTGTAAGATGCCAGGGACCAGGGCGCAAAAACTCGAAAAAATTTGGACCATTTCTCGATTTGTGCGTGTCATCCTTGCGCAGGGGCCATGCTAATCTTCTCTGTATCGTTCCAATTTTATCAGATGTCCCCGAAGGGACAATGCCTCTGCAACGGCGCAGCTTATAAACTGGTCAAAACTTCCGTGGCTTGCCGAGGTGGGACTAAACAAAGGGTCGCCCCGCAGCCCCAGGAGCGAAGGGATCCCGCCAGCAGATATTGGGCCATATCTGTGTGCCGGATGGATCCTGCTCAGTCGGCCCATCTAAGGAAGCGAGGTGGGACAAGGCCTGCTTCAAGACGGTGAATTATGGTTCCGCGCGAGTGTGCCTCAGCCCTCAGCTCGATACACGCTATTGAAATCACGGACGGAGAAGCCTATCGAAATCCATCCGGAGACCATCGAGGAGGATAAACCCGTGCGTAGCGTAGCCATCCTGGAAAAAACATCTGTATCCCAAGTGCAGCTCGGCACAGTTGTGTAACATGGACCTGCCGAAATATTTTGAGCAAAATGGAGTATGGCGTACACTGTTTTGCTGATAGAACTGAATGGACTTTATGTAAGAGCAGCCATTGATGATTGACTAGGAAGTATTGCACGGCGACCCGCCGTGCCCGTAGGGTTATTATCATGAGGAAATTAATAAAGAGTAATAATATTTGTTACTTGAATAAAAGAGATGATGGATAATTTAGTTTTTTTGTGTGTCGAAATAGCTGTGGAAGACGGTAGTAGTATTCTCGTACTGCGATCGTGAGGCGATTAACATAAGGTATTAACATTATTTTTGAATAGCAGAGGCAGCAAATGCTGCAATATTTTATTTCTCGCGGTTACCGTAGCACAACCATGAAGGTTCTATTGAAGAAGGCAACTATAGATGGAGAATTACCATCGACAAATTATTGCTGAAGATTGCAGATTGCTGCGAGTGCATATTTGAAAAATACCGATGATTTGCTGCTTCTGCATACTTGAAAATTACCGGTAAGAAAATGCCACCGTAGAGAAATTACTATTTGGGAGTGATGATTTATGTTAAATAACTACCGACACCCTGATAACGGATTCATTTTGAAGCTACCAATAACATGGCGGAGTACGAGGCTCTACTACATGGACTGCGCATCGCAAAGGAGATTGAGATCAAGCACATCATATGTTGCGGAGATTCCGACCTAGTGGCACAGCAAGTAGCCGGAACCTGGAATGACAGGAATTCCGTCATGGCAGCTTACAGAGACGAAGTTGATGAGATCACAAAATGATTCCTCGGATAAGAAGTCAAATACGTCAGAAGAGACGACAACACAACTGCAGACATGCTATCCAAGCTCGGATTCGGCCGAAAACTTATTCCACCCTGAATTTTCCTGAAGCACCTACGAGTACCCTCTGTAAAGGGCGCTAACCCAAAAAACCCAGATGTGGCTATGTCTCCGGCTAATGAGGTGATGGTAATCACTCTGTCTTGGACCAGATCTTTCCTGGAGTACCTGGTGGATCACAAGTTGCCGATGGACGAGGTCCTCGCGCGACAGATTGTCAGGCGAGCAAAGTTCTACACAGTAATTAGTGGATAGCTCTACAAAAGAAGCGCAGACGGAGTTTTCCAAAAATGTGTGTCAAATGCGGATGGCATTGAAATACTGAGAGCGATTCATTCTGGCGACTGCGGGCATCACGCCGCTCCTAGATCTCTCGTTGCACAAGTTTATCGACAAGGATTTTTCTGGCTAACAGCGAAAGCTGATGCGGAGAAAGTAGTGAAAACTTGTTGGGGTTGCCAGTACTACGCCACTCAACCAACCGCACCTGCTCAAGAGTTGAAGACCATCCCTATCACTTGGCCGTTCGCGGTGTAGGGGCTCGATATGGTCGGTAAACTGAAAAAAATCGTCTCCTGGTAGTTTTGAATACCTCCTGGTCGCGATTGATAAGTTCAGAAAGTGGATCGAGGCAAACCCAGTGAGAAAAGCCGATGGTGCTACGGCACTAAAATTTGTCATCAGCCTCGTGGTAAGATACGACGTTCCACACAACATCATTACAGATAATGGCATTAACCTTGCGTAGGGAGAACATAAGAAGTATTGTCACGACGTTGGGATCCGGCTTGACCTAGCATATGTGTCTCATCCACAGTCTAATGGACAGGTTGAGCGGGCCAATGGCCTCATACTAGCCGGAATCAAACCACGCCTTGAAGAACCGCTGCAACGCGTAGCCGGATCTTAGGCGCAAGAGTTAGATTATGTTTTGTGGAGTTTACGAACAACCCCGAACATATCAATTGGTTTCACAGCTTTCTTCCTAGTATACATATCCGAAGCAGTGCTACCCTCCGATATCATCCATGATTCTCCGCGAGTTTCCGCCTACAACGAAGAAAATGCTGACGAGGCCCGACAGCTATCTGTGGACTTGCTCGAAGATGATCAGAAATTAGCTGACCAACGCTCTACCATCTACCAGCATACACTTTGATGCTATCATAGTCGTCGAGTTCGGAATCATTCGTTTAAGGAAGGGGATGTGGTTCTCCGCCTTCGGCAAGTAAAGGATCACAAGCTGCAAACTCCGTGGGAAGGACCGTTCATCGCTAGCAAAGTACTGCACAACGGATCCTACTATCTCGTGGAGGCTCGTGAGTTCAAAAATAGACCAGCAAACTGGTCCAAGAAACGAAAAAGGATGGATCCGGGTGACGTATACGATGAAATAGATCACCCTTGGAATATAGAACAACTACGTCATTTCTACTCTTAGCAGGTTATACATGATCAATGAAACAAATCATATGGTTCACTCTTTGAGCCCTTTACCTCCTTTTACTGTTCATTTTTGGATCGTGTATGTTTTCCGACTAAAACCGCAGAGCTGGAAGTTTCCGCCTAGGCGTGTAGAAAAGTTGTGATTTTCAAAATCGTCTATTAGGACGTGAGCTTAAGTTTTCTAGTGAATGAGTTTTCGTTGTGAACTTATGGATTCCTAGTAGTGACTTACGGCACCTCGGTTGGGGGCTTGTTTCCGCGGTTATTGACGGATCGCCACTAGGCTTCGTTGCCGTCCGCGACTGTTTCTGGCTAAATGTCTTCCGGCTCGTGGAAGTTCAAATAAGCATAGTCGGAAAACTTAGAAACTAGCACTCAACGAAACATGTATTATATAAAACGGATAACAGGATAAGTTTTTTCCGCCCAATACTTGCATTGTTTCGTCCTAACTACTTCAAAATAAGTTTATATTACAGACCCTCGACGGGGCCGAATGATGCAGTGTTCATGTTTTTTTTTCGTAGGAACAGGTTTTTACTTCTCTGCTTCCTTAGTCGGAGAAGGGGTTACTCAGATCCCTTAGTCGGAGAATAAGTACCCTCCGCATCCTTCGCCAGAGAAGAAGGCTCCCCGTCGCCGCCCTTAGCCCTGCTCTTTTCTTCATCTTTCGAACTGGTCCATGTAAACCAGCTACCACCTTTGGATTCGGTAGGTCTTGCTTCCGCTTGACGCTTCTTTTCGAGCTCCGCCTCAAGGGCCTCATCAGCAAGAAGCACGACCTCATCATAAAATTTATCGTGGCGTATCCGTCGCGCGATTCGAGTATTGTAGCCGGCGCATGCATCGAGAAGTTTATTCGCATTGGCATCCTTCGAAATTCCCATGGTACCTTTGTCAATATCGAGAGTCGGGGCATGGGCCAAGCACATGGAAAGAGACATCTGCGCAGCGCCGCGGGCGGAGGAGGCTTGAAGGTCGACGACCAGTTCCGGCAGCACATCAATTTTCTTGATCAGCTCGCAGACATCGCAGGTTCTACTGTCCTTGATCCCCAAATTATGGCAGATCTTCCGGGATACGAAGATCCCTGACGTCATCTCCGGCAAGCTTGATCAAATCATCGCGCGGAAATAGTTCGCGATGAGCCTCGTCGTAGCCAAGCGGTCCTAACAAAGAAAAATACTCAGAAAACAAGTACAGTTTGCCTATGCGGAGAAAGGTACAGCTTGAGGGTCTGGAATCTTACCCATGATATCATCGTTGAGCAGGTCCCATGCCTGCTCCGCTGTATCCATATAGTTCCGAAGATGTTTCACACTAGTCTAAAGGTCCTTTATCACAGTGCCATCTTTCTGATGCCTCGCAACCAAGTCAGCCTTTTCTCTAATAAAATCCGAGTTCTTCTCGGCCAGTTGGGTTTCAGCGCGCTTCTGCTTTTCCTCCGCCACCTTCAGTTTTGCCTCTAAGTCCTTGTAGGCGGAGCGCAAGCTTTCGAGCTCTGAAGAGGCATTGGCTAGGGAGGTAGAGGCACCTGACCAACGGAATAATGTCATAAGCAGCACAAGGCGAAAGATTGAAAAACATAGGGGTGGTCAGAGACATACCTTGGGCTTCCTCAAGTTTCTTCTCCAGCTCCTTAATCCTCTCGTTCGCATCATGAATACGATCCGCCTGCTTCATAGTTACGCGGCGTTGGAGAGCGATATTCCTGTGCAGCTCAAAGTGCAAAGCTCGTTGCTCCTAAAAATAACAAGAATAAGTTCCGATAAAAACAAAGTGTAGTTCTTTTTGAAGCATCACAGCCGGAAATATTTCCGACATGATGCTTGGGGGCTACTACGACACTTTAAAAATTTCAGGATAGTTCACTCAAAAGTATCAAGGTGCAAACTAAAAAGATTATTTTCCGCCTAGATACTTGGGGTCTACTGGGAGTTTGGTTTACCTTGCGCTTGCAGAGAAGCTGGTCGAGAAACTCGCCGGAATCTTTTTTGAACTGCTCCATCTCGGAAGATTGAGCATCAGCTTTGCCCCATGCTTTCTGAAGCATGGCGTTCAGCAGGTCCTGCTCGAGAGTCCATTTTCCGCCTCTGTGAGCTTATGGAAGAACTTGGTGGCATACGCCCTAGGCGTGGAAGTGAGGTCAGTCGGATCACCAAATTTTTTCTGAAATACAATGGCATCATGAGCCGTAGCTTCAGCCTTATCAGCAGAAGTGACTTCTGCCTCCTCCTTGTCCTTGGCCTCCTCAGGCGCAGCCCGCTTGGTAGCGGAGCAGCTTCCGCCTTTTTGCCCACTGCTCACCGGAATTATTTCCGTTTGAGCTTGGTTTCCGGCAGCGGGGCTGGGAGGCAGCTGAGGTTCAGGCGGAGATGGGGGAGGAGCAGCGGTAGAGACACTTGGTGGTACAAGAGTGTTGGGGCCAACGGCCGGAGATGTCTTCATGAAGCGCGTGATCGGTTTCTGGGTCGTGACCCTTGAAGTGACAACTTTTGGCTCCTGCACCAAGAGATAGAGTAAGTATCAAGTCCAAACCTGACAAAATTAAGAGGCTATGGTCCAAAAATCACGAGGCTCCGGGAAGAATGGGGCGCGTTGCTTTTCCGACGTTGGCGAGCATCTTGATGCGCTCACGGTCCGCCTTCCTGGAGTCGCAGTGCTTGGCGCTCGAGGGAGCAGTCCTGGCCTTCTTGGTGGAGGCTTCTCCAATCGCCCTTGTTTCGGTTCCGGAGGCCTTGCCGCGAGGGCGCTTGGAGGGGCGGGAGCAGCTTTCCTTTTGGGAGCACTTTCTTCTTCCCCTTCCTCATCATCCTCCGGGTTCTCCTCCACCTTCTCCGTGTCAGGGGTCCGGAAAATAACCCTTAGATCTTCCTCCGCCGAAGAGTTGAGCTGGAAATGAGAGAAGCATATAAATATGGAAAGCAAAATTGACTAAGTACAAGACGTAACGGAGGGAATGTGTTGTTGACGTAGATATCCTTGATAATCTCCGGGACTACTTGGCCGCAGGGGATCTTCACGAGTGTCCGAATCCTCTTATTCAGAGAATACGTAGGCAAGTTATACTTGGTCGCCCGCAGCGAATCATCCACCCCAGAGTACTCACAGATTAGCCGCTCATTGTGCTTGAGTGGCTAGATCCGGCGGGTAAACCAGCTCAGCGTGTGGTCCATTCCGGTCAAATCATTATGGACTAGCCATGAAATTCTCTGGGCCATTCTGTCCAACTCCGGATGCTGGGAGAGGTTTGGAATATGGCTCTAGCTGGGAAGCTCCTCCCGAGGTTTGTTGGTGAAGGTGGGGAGGTCGTCGTGGCAGTTCGGAACATATAGGTTTTTTAGATAGAACCATCCGGCATTCCAATACCGGATGGATTCATGCGACGATAGAGGCGGAAACACCCTCTGTGCACGGAGCACGAAGGTCATGCTTCCGCAGTTGACCATCTTCTTGTCCTTCTCTCCTTCTTCACCATGTAGAAGAATTGGAGGAGCCGGACATCCGGGCGAACTCCGAGAAAGCATTCGTAGAGCGTGGCAAAGTTGGAGAGTAGGAGGTACGAGTTGGGGCAGATATTATGTGGTTGGAGTCCGTAAGTGCTAAGCACTGATAAGAAGAACTCTGAGGGCGGAAGGGAGAGGCCTCGCTCCACCCATGCTTTGGTGAAGACCCGCTCGTCAGGTTCCGGAGCCGGGGTGCTGGAGTCTTTGGAGAACTTCTAGGAACCCGGAGCCACGAAGCCTTCCATCTCGAAGGCCTCGAGCTCTGAATAGGTGACGTCGCAGGGCCTCCATTGGCCCTTTTCCCCATCGCGGCTCCGAGCCTTTGAAGCTTTGCTTGCTTCCACTTCTTGAACTTTCCCGGCCATGCGAGCTTGCCCTTCTAATTCCGCCTCGATCTCTTGCGCTGTCGGGATCCGACCGAGGAAATTGCTGGAAGAGGTGGAATAGGGTTGAGCTAAGCGCGTGTCGGAAATGTTCGGAGGCAGGAATGCAATTGGTTCGATGAAAACTGGTTCCGCTTGATTTGGTGGAGGGCTACTCGGAGAACTATCTGTGCACTTAGTAGTATTTTCGGACATGTTTCCGGCTGCATGCATAGTAATGAATACTTAAGTTACCGGATCCTACTAATCATCATCGTCTACGAGTCCGGTGGGTTTACCAGCAATGGCGTGGCGGTTGCCCGTGATGCCGACGGTGGATTAGCTCGCTAGTTTGGCGCGCAGAGCTCCGGCGAGACCACGGATCGGCGGCGGAGACGATTTCCCGTTCAACACGTGCAGCTCACGACGAGGAGAGCCTAGGAGCGGCAACGCTTGAAGCTTTTTGAGGAGGAGTTCATCGGCGTCAGATCTGGTGGGCGGCGCGAGCGGGAGGTAGAAGATGATGAGGTGAGGAGAGATGAAAAGTGAAGAATGACCGCGCAATCGGGGTATATATAGGCCTCGCGTGGAGATTCGTGAGCCGGATCCTACGGTGGGAAAGCAAGGGTCGCACCATTACATTTCCGCCACGTGTCCTACTCAGAATCGGTGAATCTGAAGTGACGGTGACCTGACTACATGGATCCGATTCTCGAGGCAAAGATTCGCACTTAAGAAAATTTTGCGCGGGAAAAAAGGAGATTAGCGAAATGTTGGGTGAATATTCTGCTAAGTTACCGTTACAGAAGAACGAATGATTTCCGGTTGAATGAGGTCGGAAACGATTAAGTTTGGAAGCTCTTCGAGATTCTCTTCGGATCAAGAGGAGTTAGGCGGAGGAATGACGAATCTTGAAGAACTTCGGGGGCTACTGTTGTGGGTATACTTTATAGGTATGCCAATGACATGGTCCAGATCCGGCAAGCCCGGGTGGCCCACAGATGGTGGTGAGGCATATGGCCCACCGGGCGGCCCAATTGTTGTTGATAGAAGATGGATGAAGTCTAGCCCAAGAACGGGAGACGGGTCCCAATCGACCTACGACCATGAAGGCCCATGAAGCATCCGGATCCATGGCGGTTAGCTAGATTTAGGTGGATCCTTGACGGGCACGACAATGTAATATTTCGTAGTTACATCTCTTGTATTCCGGCTAGGACTCTCCGTAGAAACCCTAGATCCGGGCGCCTTTATAAGCCGGATCCTGGGAGCCCTAGAGGCACAACCACAACTCATTGTAACAACGCGAAAGCGCCCAGATAATTCCAGACAAGCAGCAGTAGGCCCTGTCCTCGCGCAGGTGTTTTGAAGCTGGGTAAATCGCGTACCACCGTCCCGAGTGCTCTCCGTACTATGGCCCCTACTTCTTCCCCCTATAAGGGTACATTGCCCCTATGTGTGGTTTTGGTAATTAATGATAACCCCTATGGACTAATGTTTTCGTTGAGTTTATATGAAGGAATATTCCATAGGTACTACTTGTACTCCATGTGTTGGATTCAAGTATGGATGCCATGAAGATAAAGGTATACCTTGTGTATTGGCATCAAGATCATCGGTATGAAGATATATATATATATATGTGATATGATCAAGAAGAAGAAATGAAGATGGAGTTCTTATGTGGAACTCAATATTAGCCATGCTCTATCTTAAGTGAGTATGAGAAGATACAAGGTTGATTTGGGCAAGTTCAAGTTGAGCATCTTGAGTGGATCACATGCTTGAAGCTTGCCGTCCATTTGGTGATAATGGACATGTGAAGATGTGCATCAATGGAGCTTTCCCATCATAGTGCATGGGGGAGCATTTGTGAGTCTTCACTAAGCAACATTGATCAAGTGAGGCATTCCGGCTTGTGTAGAGCTTGAAATGTTATCATCAAGATCAAGCGGGATGCGCAAGGCAAAGGTATGACCTTGATAGGTTTTCCTTTTACCGGTCTCGAGGTGGTTGATGGGAGGCCGGATTATAGGATTGATAGCCGCACTATTAAGAGGGGCTTTCGGTTGAGTAACTTGATCACATCGTCTTAGGGAGCTCAATCCTTTGCATATTTTGCATATCCTTATTGCTTCTTGGTGTTTCTCTGTGTGAGGTTCTTGAGCTTGTTGCTAGCTTTACAACAAGCCCAAGTTCATCGAAAACGGAATCCGCATGCATCTTCTATTGCGTTTTCGAGTTTGGACGTCTTCACCGTTTCTTGACGGTGGGAGACTCCCTCTCTAAAATCATCTAAAATGTTCTGTGAGGAGTCTCCATATTTCCAACAAAATTGGTTCCATGTCAATCGGGGTCCGGACACAAAAGTTATCACAGTTTTTGTATAACATGTTTTCCTGCTCACCCGGTGTGGTGACCCGGCATACCACTGCATGGTGTAGTATGCAAGTCTGATATAACACCAATGAAACACCGTTCCACTAGTATTATATCGCTCAGAGTGGTACAACAGAAACATATGCGGGTCCAAGGCATGTCTATAGAATTACAACACTGACTCTTTACAAAAGATCCACACTGCCTCTTACTTCACTACAAGAAAAGTTCTGATAGACAACGTCTCAAAATCGTCCGCTAAGGGGTATTTTTCGTCGCCTATGGGCCTAACCCGACGATATGGGTTCTGTTGTGGAAACTGCGTCAGGCAAAGTCCTACGACGATTTTTTCGGTCCGTCGCGCTTGGGCGCCCTTCCGCCACGGAAAATCGGACCGTTGCCCAAGTGTTTCCGGGAGCCCGTTGATCGCCGACGTCATGCAACCGACATGTGGCGTACGCCGTTAATCGCGCGATTAACGGCGTTAACCGGCTGAAACCCCGTGGTAGATGGTAGGCCCACACGAGGCCTGCCACGTCTTAAGCGGGCCGGCCCATTAAGTTTGCGGGTCGGGCCAGCTGACTTAGTTTGACCGGTCAACTATATAGCTGGGCTGGTCCATTAGTTACGTGGGCCGGGCCTGACCTCTAAAGTTGACTGGTCAAAACTTTAATGGGCCGGCCCACTAGGCATGTGGGCTGGGCCGAATGCACTCGTTTGACCGGTCAACAGGCAAAAGGGCCGGCCCACAAGACATGTGGGACCCACTTTCCTGGTATCGGGCAGGCCCATTTACAAAGTGGGGTCCACATTAAGGCAACTGGGCCGGCCCAAGAAGTTATTGGGCCGGCCCAATTAGCATGTGGGTCCCACTTTCCTGCTATCGGGCCGGCCCATTTAGTACGTGGGGTCCACATTTGATCAAATGGGCTGGCCCAACAAGCCAGTGGGCCGGGCCAAAAGCACCGGTGGGTCCCACTTTCCTGTTAAAGGGCCAGCCCATTTAGTATGTGGGGTCCACCATATAGCAAGTGGGCCAGCCCAACAAGATAGTGGGCCGGGCCAAAAACACAGGTGGGTCCCACTTTCCTGTTAAAGGGCTGGCCCATTTAGTATGTGGGGTCCACCATATAGCAAGTGGGCCAGCCCAAGAAGATAGTGGGCCGGGCCAAAACACTGGTGGGTCCCACTTTCCTGTTAAAGGGCCGGCCCATTTAGTATGTGGGGTCCACCATATAGCAAGTGGGCCGGCCCAACAAGATAGTGGGCCGTGCCAAAAACACAGGTGGGTCCCACTTTCCTGTTAAAGGGCCGGCCCATTTAGTATGTGGGGTCCACCATATAGCAAGTGGGCCGGCCCAACACGCTAGTGGGCCGGCCCAACACGCTAGTGGGCCGTGCCAAAAACACAAGTGGGTCCCACTTTCCTCTTAAAAGGCCGGCCCGTTTAGTATGTGGGGTCCACCATATAGCAAGTGGGCCGGCCCAACAAGAGAGTGGGCCGGGCCAAAAACCCTGGTGGGTCCCACTTTGGTCTTAAAGGGCCGGCCCATTTAGTATGTGGGGTCCACCACAAAAGCAATTGGGCTGGCCCAACTAGTTAGTGGGCCGGCCCAGTTGTGGGTGGGGTCCACCTTAAAGCAAGTGGGCCGGCCCACTTAGAGTGTGGGGTCCACAGTAAATCAAGTGGGCTGGCCCAATAAGTAAGTGGGCCAGCCCGTTTAGTTGCTGTTTATATGCCGGCGTAATAGGCGCTTTAGGATTTTGCGAGCCGGCACATATGTGATTTCGCTTAATTGGGCCGTTTAAGGGATGGGAATTCGTGATTTAGATACTGAGAATATTTACGCAAAGATTGATTTCGTCGGATAGCCTCACTTACCACAAGCACCAAAGAAAAATGCGCGAAAGAACTATAAAAACTAACTAAATATTACATCAGCTGCAAGGCTTTGAAAAATATTACAGAACCCGAGAGAAATTGAATGGTAATTAAACCTATAATACAATGAAGCGATCCAAAGAATCTTTTAAGTTGTCCATGCAAGACCTATATACGAAACAAAGACATTACAAGTTAAGACAGCAACAATGGAAACGCAAAGACACTGCAATATTGTTTGCCAAAGAATTTGGAACTCATCATTTCGTCGTTATAACAAGATCATTGTAATGCGCACAATAAGCAAACAAAGAGTGCATGCCGCATACCAACAGCCAATATAACAGAGCATGTTAGAATGAAACAGCAGACTTACTACTGTCGAGTCCCATGCAAACCAACATGTTCAGGGAGTACAAAATTGGCATGAACAACATAGTAGCAGGCTATAAATTTTGTAACAACGACTGAGCAAGATGAAGTTATGATGGCTACATCTACAGCAGGAATGTAAACCAAAAATAGAAGTTACGATGGCAAAAGCTAAAGAGGAGGGAATGTGAACCAACATGTGCCAAGTGCAATTACTTCATTTTGGCCGTGAACTAAATAATACTCCTGAACTTATAGTGAAGGGGATGCAAATCAAGATGTTTCGGGATATAAACTTGTAATGAGCAACACATAGAGGATAGTTAATGCTGGAGCTTAGGATGGACCAGATACAGAATATAGTGGGATCACCTGTGAACTTGTATAAGAGGGAATGCAAACCAATATGTTCAGCTTTCCATATGTGAGCGTCATGCCAAGTCAGAGAAACAAGTCAATAATGCAGCTTTTGAAGAACAAGATGGCACGCAAAATTATTATCTAGTAGTATGACAAGTTTATTTGTACTACAGGCTAGATAGCAGAGTGATAGCATGCCAAACTAAGTCCTTACTTTGTTAGCTTACAATGAACTAGATACAAAACAATGGCATCACCTGTAGTACAGGGAATGCAAGCCAACATGTTCATGGAGTAAAAAATTGGCACAAACAACATAGTAGCAGGCCATAATTTTTGTAACAACGACTGAGCAAGATAAAGTTATGATGGCTAGATCTACAGAGCAGGGAATGTAAACCAAATATAGAAGTTACGATGCCAAAAGCTATAGAGCAGGGAATGCGAACCAACATGTGCAATTACTTAAAATTGGCCGTGAACTAAATAATAGCAGGATGTTACTATAATACCTATAATTTTTGTAACAACGACTGAGCAAGATAGAAGTTATGATGGCTACATCTACAGAGCAGGGAATGCAAACCAAAATGTTCAATCGCTTAAAGTTAGCAATGAAGTAGAAAATAGCAACGTGTTACGGTCATAGCTAGGAATGAACTAAAAGAGCTTCAGACAAACAAGCATCTGAACCCAGAACATGGCGCTAAAACAAGGGACTTACATTAGGAGAAGCACTGTGGGAGTCACGAGATCTTCCTGGGGTTGATAGATCCGGTGATGAAGTACGCTACATGTGCTACTTGGGGTTGGAGAGACGGCCATTACACTTCATGATTACTCATCTCATCTGCAAAAACGTAACGGCGCGTCGTTAGCAAAAACAGGTTCCCCCAAGATTAAACAAGAACTTGCAGGCAAGCAATAGAAAAGCGACAGTAGAAGAGTTTAGATCATGCACGGCGCGGGTGAAGCAGATCCGGTTCATGCACAGCGGTGTCGGTGAGCAAGATCCGATGCGGTGGACGACGGATCCGGCGAAGCGGCTCCGGTGGGGTGGACGATACCGCAGCTGAAGCGACTGCGGTAGAAGCCGGATGAGCATATGGTTTTGAGGTTCGGCGGGGATGATCCGGTCCGGTTGATGACGGCGTCGATGAAGCGGCTCCGGCAGGCAGCCGGATGACGAGGATCGCGAGGGCTCGGGTAGGCCAGGGAAGTCCGGCGGGGATGTTCCGGTGCGGTGGTCGTGGAGGTGGTAGAGAGAGGGACTTGAGAAGTTCCGGTGGGTGGTCTCAGATGAGAGACTGAGGGAAATGAATTTTTTTGGGAGGGTATCCGGGGCTAGGGAGGTGGTGATCCAAAAAATGATGGCCAGACCCCCCACCAACCGACTTTGCTGTCATCTCCACAGGGGTAGAATCGGAATTTGGAAGCGTGTGAAATTTTTGTATTTTGTGGGCGGGAAGTTTTGCCGCTATGAAATTTTGAATTTCGCTAAGGTCCAAGTATAATGATAAAAAATTGTGAGACCGTACTAGTACCTCTGTTCAAGGCCGACTGTAAAATGAAATCATCATCAAGTTGAACATCGGTTACTACCATGATCATCATCGGACACAGATCTGGTGACATGCACCTGAAATTGGTGCATCCGTTGCAAAGTATAATGCTAAAATTTTGAGTGACCGTACTAGTACTTATGTTCAAGCCCGAGTGCAACATCAAATCATCATCACGTTGAAAATTTGTTACCATGATCATGATCTATCTCTAAATTTGGCGAATCCGCTAAATGCTGCAAAGTATAATGATAAAGAAATTGTGAGACAGTAGTAGTACTTGTTCAAGGTCGAGTGCAACATCAAATCATCATCACGTTTAAAATTTGTTACCATGATCATGATCTACCTTCGAAAATGGGCGCATCCGCTAAAACTTGCAAAGTATAATGATAAAAAAATTGTGAGACCGTACTAGGACTTATGTTCAAGGTCGAGTGCAACATCAAATCATCATTACATTGAAAAGTGTGTTACCATGATCATGATCTATCTCTCGAATTTGGCGCATCCGCTAAATCTCGCAAAGTATAATGATAAAAAAATTGTGAGAATGTACTAGTACTTATGTTCAAGGCCGAGTGCAGGATCAAATCATCATCACGTTGAAATTCGTTACAACGATCATGACATATCTCTAAAATTGGCGCATCCGCTAAATCTCGCAAAGTATAATGATAAAAAAAATTGTGAGACTGTACTAGTACTTGTGTTCAAGGCCGAGTGCAGGATCAAATCATCATCACGGTGAAATTTGTTACAACGATCATGACATATCTCTGAAATTGGCGCATCCGCTAAATCTTGCATGTGGCGCATCTCAGTGCGGAGAAACAGGCCGGTGCTATCAAGGTTGAGGCGTCAGTAGCGTCATCGGGCTCTCCTCTTTTGATAGATCTTCTACATGGCGCGGCGCACCGCCCGTCGAGAAGCAGTCACATGTGATACCGAGGTGGAGACGTCGCCGGCATCCTCGAGGCGCGGCCGCCCTTCTACGAGCCAGCGTCGACTCAAGGTATGAATCCATGCGTTGTCGCGCCCCTTCTTCCGATGAAGTGGGGTGCCTTAGATTTATTGTTCTTCTCTTACGATTATTTCGAGCCGATCATGTGTGCTCTTTCTCTGAATATATTGCTTGAAAAGCTAACCAAGTTAATTAAATTCACTTCGTTCTTAATCTTGCGTGCTAATTTTGTTATTTTTGCTGACAGTGGTGCGCGCAAGGAGATTTATTTGTGGGTGTGCTGAGCTGTTAGGCCTAAGTCGAAATCCTCAGCTAAACGAGGCCTCAGCTTAACACATAAAAAAGGTGTTCAATCTCGCCCACAATGTCCTTTTCTTTCCTCTTCCTTTATTGGAACTTGTTTTGCAGACAAGGAAAGTGGCACGTGTAATGTGAGTAAAACCCTCTTAGCCAAAATCAGCTACAAGCAAGATTTTCTGTATTGTAGATGCCCCAATTGACTCTAATCCCCAATGTAGTCTTTTTTTTTTATGTCAGTATAGACTTCTTTACATGGCATGCATTTGCCTAATGAGCAGCATTGTATTGCCATTCTAGCCAACCTGGTCGATATGTCAAGCTTCATGCACGAGATGCCATGTTTAATTTACTCCCTCACTCCGATCCATATTTCTTGGTGTAAAATGAATGTGAATCGAAGGGAGTACTTTTCTTAGATAGTACTATACCATTTCAAAAAATACTAGTACTTCGTACTACTACATCACAAATGCATCAAAAGAGTACTACCATCACAAGACCACCACGGTTGTACTAGTAGAATTTAATACCGAACTTCCAAAGGGAATAATATTACACATATGAACTTTAAACAGACCAGGAGCATGAGGGCCAAGAAATAGCGGGGCGTTGGCGGGAACAAGCCAGGCAAGACGTAATTCTGGAGGAAGAGGCCATATGCTGCGTGCTTGGCCTTGGTTGCAGGCGGTGCTTCCCCGATGTACTTAGGCCTACACCCGTCGCATGTCGGGATCAGGCTGCGGATGTCCTTCTCGGGAGGATTTTGCCACGTAATGGGCAAAATAGCTCCTCGCGCATGCGGAAACGAATTTCACCACCCTTCACCCGCTTCGAATGTAGCGGCTCTTCCGGTCCCTGCGCTCCTTGTTGTCGTCCATGTCATCGAATATTCCTGTGAATTATAAAGTACATAATAATCAGGTGCTTAATGAAAGATCGAATAAATACTGCACTATCATAAGCAAACCTTAGAAACCCTAAAATTAAATGTGTAGAACAAGTAAATGGCAGAAGAAATCATACTAAATCACGAGAAAACCCTATGAACAGCAATGAACATAAGCCACAACAATTGCAAGTCCACTAAGTATGAACACATAAATTAATTATATGACAAATCAAGCCAACTACATGGCAGATTAGTCGAAATTAAACTAGAATCTGACCGTACGAACCGTAGAATCAAGTACGTCTACAAGACAAGGTAGGGGATCAAATCAATCAAGAACCAGGTTCGTGCAAACCACGCGAACAGTAATATGACACAAAAAGGATCGGGACAGTTTCGGTAAAAGAGCAGTACCTCCTCGTCGTCACCCTCGACATCCTCCTGGAACTGAACGTTTGGGCCGAAATCGTCGAAGGGGTCGAGGTCCGCGTCCAGCACCGGGTCTAGGAAGACCTCGCCGTGGTGGCCTGCAACGCCTTGCGGATCTTCGGCGGGAGCAACGGCGTTGCTATCCACCTTCTCCTCGACGGCCAGGACGCCCGTTTCGACCGAGGTCGAAGAATCAGACAAGCAGAGGAGACGAGCGGCCTGGGTGCCCGGTGAAGCCTCACCCGCCGCGACGGCCACTACCGCAGAGGCATCCTCTGCGCGAGCGGCCGCCGATTGCTCCGCCTCGTACGCAAGACCTGTCTTCATGCTGCTGCGGTTGGAAACGAGGAAGTCGATGCCTCGGAGGTGCGGTGAGTTGATGGGAGGGGAGAGGACGAGCTCGCGAGAGACGATGAGACCGATTATTTTATAGCCTCTGACTCTCTGTATCAGAATGGCATTAGTTGTGGACGCGACAGACGATGAGGCCGATTAGTTGTGGACGCGTGAAGTCATGCATGTACTCGATTCTCACGTATACCAATACTTCCAAACGTCATAAGTAATTCACAATCATTCAGAATAATATGAGACCTTAACATTTTATTGTTTGTGTCAGATATTGTCCATGAAAAATAACATCCTTCAAAAAATAAATCCCCTATGCCAATCCGGTCATGCCCGTCTACTCCAACTAGCTTACTCGAGTAATTTGTCACCTTACATTCTTAAAATGAACCAAAATTTGGCACAGGGGCATCACATGGAAAATGATGTTACCATTCTCTCTTACCATTTTTGTTTGAATTTTTCAAAATTGTCATGCCCTAACGGAAAAAATGTATGTTCCTTCTATGAAGCATGTATCAGAATGGCATTACCAAAACCTGGGGGTGGCGGGGCACATGGTGGTGTGATGATACATCACATTTGGACCACACAACACAATTTGGACCAACCAAAAAAATTCAACCACCCTACACAAACCCTGGTCAAAACTAGTTTGACCAATATTACAAAAGTTGTACATAATTCAGAAACCGTCAGAAATATACGAATCATTCAGGAGTCAATACTGAAGACAAAGCAATTATGCCAAAAGACGAAGGCAGGGGAGGAACATGTCTTGCTATATTGCACAACAAAGCCAAATTCAACTTTTCATCGATTCCAAAATTCTGGCTGCAATTAGCACACCCTGGTCTCCTGATGTCGCAATAGTTGGCTGCTGGGAGCGGAGACACTCGACTTCCTTCTTCAACTTATCGCACTCTGTGCGAACTTTCAAGTACTTCGTCTCGAAATATTGCGCATGTTCAGCATGCAACTCCACTTCTGTTGAAAACTTTCACAAATACAGCTTGCAATCACCCGGACCAGCCTTGTCAGTGACCACACTCATCGGTGGCTGGGCGCGTAGTTCCTCGACTTCCTTCTTCAACTTCTTACACTCCGCGAGAACATCTGAGTACCGTTTATCAAAAGAAGATTGCTCGGAACGGGCATTCTCCGCCGATATGGCACGATTTAAAATGCCCCTGCCCACGAGGTGGCGGATTTTCTTATGAAGGATGGTGTTGTGGCCCTTGATCTGGTCCAGTTTCGCGGAGAATCGTGTTATCACATCCTGCATTGCAAATTCAACAGCAATGAAGTATGCAGAGTGCAGATGAGGGGGGAGAAATAAACAAATGGAGTGCCAACCTCTTCAATATGCCTGAGAGCTGCAAAGTCCTTGTCCATAGGAACCTCTTCAACTATGGAACCGCCATCCCTGGAAGAAAGATAGTTAAGTAGTTGGATCCGGCAGCCAGCAAGGAGGCGATGAAACTGCGGCACGGCAATGGAAACATACACGGCCGAAGATGCACACACGTGCACTGGCTGCTCCTCTCCCGGAGACTGAGCATTCGTCTCTGATTCTGCATTCAGGATACCAAACCTATGCAAGAGTTTGAGGTTTCTGTTCTGAAGGGTGGTGTTGTGGCCCTTTAATCTCATAATCCCTTCCTGCATGGAAAAATTCACCAGTAACGAATCAGGGATCCTTTTTCATTCACAGGATATGAAAATCATAAGATTAGGAAAAGCATAGGATTTTGTATACATTAGAGAGGGTGTATGCGCTATTTTATGGGCTATTTTGGAATGTACAAAATGAAGTCGTGTTTAATAAACCCAAATCTCATCCCTTCTTGCAGGTTATCCCTATGATTATTCACTAGATCCGTATGTTTCTTATCTCCAGCCCGAGGATCAGCAGATATCGTGAGTGCAGGTGCAACCGACTAGAGACAACGCACGGGATTTTTACAGCCTGTGGCTGGCGTTTCCTCATAGAATTACTTACCGATGTGTTTTTGCCTTTTTGGCACTGCTGTTTTCTATGTTTCGTTGGTGGATCTTTGTGTCGACTCTAGCTGATCCGTGAGAAGTTGTCATAATTTGTGTATGAACTGAAGAAAGCAATAAAGCAGCCATATACATCATTTTGATGCAGAGGCTGTGATATGTCCCCCATTTCGAAAAAAGGAACAAACATAGGATATATTTCTATAAATCAAACAACTAATGTAGGGAAGAACCCATAGGATCTAAATGCTACACAATTCTTATAGAAGTCCTACGAATTAAAGAAGCCCTCATGCAGTACGGAGATGAAGAGGAAGAAAAAAAAAGCAATGGATATACTTCGTATATTATAGTGCATACATTATTAATGCTCTTGAGAGCTAACAAGTGCTCATCAAACAACGGGTCCTCGATAGCTAAGTACGAAGTGGATCCTGCGGTAGAAAGCACGAGCCTGGAACCGTCGGCCCTGGAAGATGATAGCCGGTTTAGTTGGCACCGCCTGCCAGCAAGGACTCAACGAAAATCCGGCATGGCGATGGAAACATACCCAGGAGCTTCGTACCCACCAGGTTGGCGAGAAACGAGCGATTTCTCAACTTGGGTAGGAATGGCGCTGAAACCAGCCGCCATGGAAGAAAGACGGTTAAATTGTTTGATCCGCTAGCCAGCCAGAAGGCAGAGAAACTTCGGCATGGAAACATACCGGGGAGCTACGTACCCACCATCTTGGCGAAACACGGTCGATTTCTCGGCATCGGTAGGAAGGGCGACACTTGAACGGGCGGCCCTGGAAGAAAGACGGTCAAATAGCTGGTTCTCCCGGGTAAAAAAAATAGTTGGATCTGTTTGCCTTGCTGTAATCTGCGTTCATGGGGGCAAAGAAAGCACATGGTGATAAAAACCTACCAGGACTCTTCTTTGGATTACTCGCCTGACCCAACAAGCCCGAAGCGGGTGAGCTTGCGATGGAAGCGCAGACTGAGCTTGCGATGGAAGCGCAGACTAAGCTTGCGATGGAAGCGCAGACATGCCTGTCCGCCGGCGCTGCTGGTACACTTTCAAAGTCGGAGTTTGCAGGACTTTCAGCGGGATGGATTTCACCGCGGATTTAGTCTCAGACAACAACGCCTCCTTCCTCTTCTTACACTTCTTCATGTTCTTCTTAGACAACTTGTTGAACGATGGATGAATCGCTGGAGGAAGAAGGAAGGGACAAGCAGGTGGGGATAGAAGGGGTCGGTGTAGAGCTCTCCGGGGAGGGTTCCCCGGGGAGGAGGATGAAAACTGGAACGAACAGGACAGGGATGGGACTGGGCAATCTTGTTCGTCCATCCAAAATCAAAGGGCGGGAGCACATAAGACTTTGGGCCATTGACAGGCTGGTCCTGCCACAGGCGGACCCCAAGTTTCAGCGATTCAATGTCAGTGAAAAGATGGGCAATGTAACAGAATCTTGTTCGGGGTCGGCCGCGGAAGCCAAATCTCTGTGTCCCAAAGTCTACTAGTAGTCTACTCCTATATAGGTATAGCTGCATAGCCATCATACCATTGCATTGATCGAGCTGTACGCCTTTACCACTCTGATTCAGGTCCAAAATATTAGTGTTCTCTTGTCAAATCAAAGGCCTTGTCGGTTGACGAAATGGACGTTCTTTAACTCACAAACTACTCCAAGGACATCATTTACGGACTACTCGGTTCGGCAAAAGATTCTTGAAGCCATGTACATATTTTCTCGGATCGATTTAGTAATTTGCTACAACTGTAATATTATTTCCAATTTTCAGCAATTTATTTGAATTTTAGGATTTTACTTATAAATTTCGCTAATTGACATGTGTAGGAAAGATAGAAAACAACTAGTGTATGCATGACCAATTAATCGACTAAATAAATCTTATAGTGGCCACTTTGCATCACTCAAACTGAGAGTGCATGTTAGATTCATATGATAGAATAATGGAGAATCGCTATGACATATGCCTCCTTGAATCCTACGGGAAAGAAATCTACGGGAATTGGTAGAGCTAGGTGCGTGATGGTATCATAGGAAAGACAAAGGAAATTTCTATATAGATTGAGAGTGCATAGCATAGTTGTCACAGATGCATATGAATTTTTCCAAGAGGTCTAACCTCTTATTAGAAATCCCATAGGGTTGTACTAGTATAAGAAAACAATACATAGAAATTTTGGAGGATTCAATTCTTCAAATCAAACAAGCTATATAGGGGGAAAATCATATCCTTTGATTCGTACAATTTGTATAGGAGTTATGTAGGATTTGACTATAGGAGTTATGTAGGATTTGACTATAGGATTTGAATATTTGTACGGTTGTGTAATATTTCTACCTGTATCAATTCACATACCACCGGTTATGTATTTTTTTGGGCTATAAAAATAGGAGGTGTGGTATATTTGATGTGTGTAGAGATAATCTCACCATCTTATAGCCACCCCTAACATTTCGAGCAAAAAAAAAATCTATACCACTACCCACCTCTCGTCCTACACTCAATTCCTACACAACCAAACAACAAAAATTGGCTATCCCTAGCCAGGTGGTTGGGGATACTCTCACCCCATAAACCTATCTCCTAAACCAAACAACCCCTAATATGGAGGGAAGGAAAACCTAGTATCTGATACTGTACAAAAACACATAAAGCAATCTGGAACCGTCCACATAGAATCAACGGGCCGGAAGCGGATGCCTTCTTTGGGAAGGGTCTTGCGCGGAAGCCAAGGAATCCTCTGCGTCGACAATCTGGTGTAGCAGTAAAATACACCATCATAGCGGAACATTGATGGAGTCACTACAATGCGTCCGAATCCGGGTATAGTCTTGTCATATCAATGGCCATGTCAGTTTCTCCGAGATATAATCTATCCGTTAGCTAGTACTACTACTCTAGAGGCCGACGCCACATGCGAAGTTGTACAGTACTACGACTACTATCGAGTATCGACTAGTCCGATCACGTCCAGGTCCCAACTACTCAAAAATGGCCGTAAAGAAAATGCAGAAGTAGGATGGGGCCACGACAAAAGACATACATCTAATTATGGACAGAGGTAGTATCATATCAGCATGCATTAGCATCTCATTTGCAACTAGTTGCACTCGCATCCTATTATCGGATATCACACTTCGCACTTTTAAAAAATATGAAGAAAAACAAAGCGGGACACATATTATGTTGTGTATTGCTCCACAGGTCACAGATGAGTATGTAAAAAAAATCTAGCTTGCACAAAAAAGACAAATGATATGTGAATAGTTAAGGAATATTATTCACTTTGGTCTCTTCTTTTTTCCACAGCTCACATATGGTCACTTTTTGAAACAAATGTTTAGATGTGCGCAAGATACAACATAACCCGTGACTATGATTTGAATTTACATTTTTTTACAAACTTGAAATGTGACATCCGACAATAAGATGAGGGATCAACTAGTTGCGAAATGTTTGCACTCCTGACCATGCATCTGAATCTATCTACTAGACTACTACAACAACATACAAAATGCACCAGTTTTGAACTAGACATGTAACAGAGTACTAACCGTTGGTTTCCAAAATCTAACGCTTGTGATTAGAGGGATTCGCGTCAAGAGATACCACAACAGCATACACTTCTTTCTAGAACCATCATGTAGCCATTATGTAGAAGAAGAAAAAAGCAGGGTCACACCAATATCACACGTCCCACTCGATAGTAAGAAAGGTTCCAAGTTATTGTTCCCATTTCTCAACTGGTCATACCTTTTTCGATGGTGTAACCTACGTAGTATAAGTTATATATTAGTTGTATGGAAAGTTTGAGCAACATTTAGAACATAATTTTGTACTCCTAATTGGTCCAACATGCATGCTAAGATTGGGGTCTTCACCTTGAAACGGCGAGCGCCGAAAAGCGGGTCAAAATCGCCCAGATCCTCGAAGATATCTACAGGCGCAGCCGCTGTATGAGAGACGGAGTGGGAAACGAGTGGGGCGATGTATGAGAGACGGAGTGGGGGTGTAGTATGTACTATAGTAAGACGGCGAGACGGCGAGGTCAGAGTGATTAAGACTAGTCACAATGGGAAGTACGTAGTACGTAGTATCATACACTACTAGTTTGTGATACTACCTCCACAATGCATAGTATCATAATATGGTTCATACTTATGTCATATTTAAAGTTTTGTAGAATCTCAATGCAAATGTGTGTACATGATGTATTTGTCATGAAGTTTTCTAAGTTTTCTAGGTTTATGTGTTATAATACTACTCTCATCTCTCACCTGATAATTGATGTGACACATTAGATTTTTGCCAACATGGCATGTATGATACTACTTACGAGCCTTAAAAGCACTTTTTTGTGATGTTGATCAAATTGTACTCTAAAATTGTCACTGGACAACAGGTCGGCCTATTGCAAACTTGTTTGAATGAGCTAAAATAGTTAGAAATCTAGAAAATTTGTCACTTCAATGAATTTTCATCCTATAACGTTTACTTAATTTGAAAAATGAATGGGGACGTTTGCCATAATGGGACAATCATTTCTACAAAAAAGAATAAGATGGAAAGTCTCGCAATGTTATTTATCATGACAACATTGACAATATCACAACCGTGGGGTGATTAGGGAATCCACTCCGCTAGAAAAAACAAACTTATATAAGGCATGTGTGGCAATGCAGTTTGTCTACCTTATACACATATCTCGATGTGTAGCTATATATGGATTTTATTTTTCAACTTTAGATGATCAGTTTATAGTTCACCATTTAATTAGATTCATAATTTTTGGGAATAAAATACTTGGAGGTACCCTGCAAGTGTGGTACCACAAACAAAGCCCAAACATGGGTCCCAATAGTACAATATTGCGCGCATATATAGGAAGTTTGAGCAAATTTGAAACCGACCAAATGAGGTAGAAACAAATCAAAAAAATAGTTGTGAAACATGTGCATGGAGCCATCACATGACATGTACTTACTACTAACAAGTAAAAAATATAAAACCCTATCATACATAGAGGTTTGGGGTGAAGAGTTATTATTCACACACATATAGAATAAATATGGACTACTTTTGGCTTTCTACCCATTAATTTGAGCAAGCTTCATGCAGTGTCCACTTCAAACTTGACAACATTGGAACCATAGCTGCTTGAGTTCGCCTCGCTAGCCTCTTCCCATATGTAAGCTTAATTAATTGGTTACACTACGAAAACCACAGTCAACTTCTGAATAATGCATGCATTGCCCCCCTTTTGCACATATGCAACTTTGCAAAGTAGGGATTTTGGTTTACCACACATTAGTGTGTTGTTTTCTTTTTATTAGGACCCATGTTTGGTAGCCATATTTTTCCAAAGCCAAAGTGTGGTTAGCAACAAAAAAAAAGCTAGTATGGCTAGCCACCAAATTGTGGCTTAAAATATTAAAGCCAAACTTTGTCAAAACTTTGTAAAAAAAAGTTGAGTCTATGACAAATGGACCATATATACATGCAATGAAGTGTGATAAGCCAAATTGTGGCAAAAACCAAACACATGCCAAATAAACTATATGCATGGCTGCCAAATTTTGGCTTCTTGACAAATTGTGGCTAGGAACCAAACATGCCCTTGCTGGCCAAAGGGGTCCAAATATGTGTTTTGTTTATTCGCTATCATGTGCAGTGTGTGCACAATACCACAAATCAAAATTTCACGGGTAGGCCAAACATGCATGCATGGTAGGCGAATCGCCATTTCGAAGGCTAATTTGTCAAACTAGCTTACCATGAAACCATCATTTGTACTCCAATTAATTAAGTTCGGATATGAATGGTGGTCATCAACCAAACTAATAAGAATTCAAAATTTGGGATGATATAGGGATGTGCCCTATTGTTGTGGAATCAGAAAACATTAATTAGCCAACGAAAATGTGGGTTGCATCCAAGTATAGTAACTCACAAAGTCGATTGCCAAGAAGTTTTTGCCTAAATTTGAAAAAAGCCAAAAATGAGGTTCAAACTTATTGAAATCAGCAAGCAAGGCAATCACGAAGTCACCAATTACTACTTTTATCTAGGAAAAATAACAAACATGATGGCATGCAAATATTCTTGAGAAGCAGAATCATTCTGTAAATATATTTTTTTGGAACCATGCATGTTGGACATTGATTCTCTTCTTGCCACATGGGTGAGCTAGCTTGGTTACCGCAAGAACCATGCATGGCGAACTTTCGAATCATGACCCCTTTTTTAAGAGATCAATGAAAAACTTCTTATTTTCGACTATACTTTGCCAAATACAGTTTTTTTGGTTTTCCACATAAAGTCTTTTCATTTTTATTGGCCGAATTAAGGGGGGCAAAATTAAAAGGATGTATTTGTGAAGTGGCTACCGCGTGTATTGCGCACACTACCACCTATACAATTTTCACAAGTGGGTGACATGGTTGGATGGCCATGCATTTCCATGGTTTGTTGGATTATCTCATCATGTAGTATATAATAAATTTATTTTGTAAATATTTTTCAATTCAAGTATTAACGATGGTTATATTACAACTCAAATAAATTGGGAAAATACTGGGATTCGCCTCCCTATAATCAATCTTGCCCGTCCATTTCCTATCACCTGACTATAGGGAGTACTAGATTTAAATGGCGGTTGGAGTTAATTCCTCAACCTCATCGCAGTATTATTCCCATCTGTCCCCACTAAACAACCCCTGGCGGTTCGTTCTCCCTGCATTTCGGCAAGTTCCAAAAAACCCCATTGTTTGCAGTTGCTCTCCCTCCCTCCCCCTCAATCCCTCCGATCAGTTCGACGTGCTTCAGCGCTGCCATGGCCGACGGCGGCCTGTTTACGGTGAAGAGGAGCGTCGTTCCCCATGGGACGACCAAGGTGAACGTGGTCTACACGAATGACCCTTCCGTTCTCGAGCACACCCTCAAGATGTACGAACAAAAGCTACTAGAGGACAGGCCCAGGTTCGTCGGCCTCGACCTAGAATACACTGCGAACCAAGTAAGTACCGCCGTCGTTCAGTTGGCCATGGACGACCACGTCACGGTGTACCATTTCTGCAGGTATGTTCTTCACATGCCTTCCTTTATCCTTTTGTTTTTTAATATAGAAACTCTTCCTTTATCTTGGATCTGCTTTTTTATTTCGAAATAGACTAGGTTCTAACTTGTATGAAAACACGAACAAACTAACTTGTATGAAAAATGTGGTCTGGAACGTAATATCCAACATACTTGTATAATTTTTTTGGATTGACCACGATATCTAGTTTCATGATTTTGGTACTCAAAATTTGCACAAATTTCATGTACTCATACTCACCGATAATCGGCATGGATGTCAAGATATTAACATATAGTAACTGAATCTTAACTTGACACTTAAATAATTAGATCATATAGTCGCAACAATAATTCATGTTATTTTGATGTGTATCAACGATGCAAAATCATTGTTTCAACGCAACAAGTATACGATTCTTGGAAGAAAAATATGTGTACACTATTTCAGCATATACGATCTTACAAGATTGATTTGTGTTAACATGCAGAGTCCTGATAATGCACTGCAAGAATTCCTTCAACATAAAGGAATTTGTTTCACAACAGTTGACATCGAGGGTGACTCTAGCAGGTTTGCTAGAGATGGCATTAAAATTCCTAAACATAATTGGATTGACATTCAGGATATGATCAATTTCAATGGTCCTGGCAATAGGACTGGCATGGGTGATTTGGCAGCCGCCATCATTGACCCATCTTACAAAGACATGAAGACCAAGTTCCCTACTAGCAGCCACTATCAATGGGAGTGCATGCCATTGCACTGAAGTAAACTTGAGGTATGCTGCGATTGATGGGTATGTCGGTTTGAGTTGTACGGGCGACTCAAAAAAATCAATGATGGGCAGCGTCAAGCACAACCAAGTCCAACGGCAGTGGATTGCCCGGAGGGCAAGGAAGCGGCTAGGTAGGCCCCTCTTCCCCCTGCACAGCGCGACGAGAAGAAGCGGTGTGTCGGGACAACCTGCGGGAATTTGTATCTTATTGCTTTAGGCACAACATACCATTTGATCCGAAGAATATGCCACCATGGATAAAGGACCCGTGCGAGCCTACTTCGGGGTCTCCGTGGGATGGCGGTTCACATGGTGAGCAAGCTAGGGCAACGGCTGGATGTGGTGAGCTAGCAAGGGCAGGGCCTGTATCTGGTTGGGAAGCTCCAACAAGGATTCCCGACACACGAAGTGCGAACGAGTGCAGAACTTGGACTGCCAACCCATGGGAGGCAGGTACAAGCGGCACCGGCAAGCGCATCAAGAGGGATGATGATAATTGGTGAACTAGGCTGGCGTTATATGTTTCCAAGATTGTACATAAGTTTAGAATTATGAACTGGTAGTATTGTTTAGGTGATGTAATTACTTTTGCAACAATGTGTATGAGGTTTCAGAACCACGCATCCTTATTTAAACATGTTTAAAACATGAAAATGAAAAGGTAAGCCTGCATCCTTCTTAGTCACTCCAAAATGAAGCTTTTCGGAAGGTATTTGAAATTTCCATGTTTGAAACCCAAAACGACTTCTCTTCGTGATTGACTTCATAAGACAAAGTTCAGGCTTAGGGGTAGATACATGATTTTTCTGGTTTGAATATGACTAGACCTTGTTTATCAACTTGAGTGCTTACTATATGACATAAGAAGGCTATGTGCTTTGGTTTTTTTTTTGAAATTTTATGCCCATTTGAATCTTGGTCAAATCCTAGGTACGGTTTGACCAAGATTTGAACAAGTTTAAAATATGAAAATAAAATGTAAGCCCGGTCTGGATCCTTCTTAGTCACTCTGAAATGAAGCTTTTGGGAGGTTTTTGAAATTTCCATATTTGAAACCCAAAACCACTTCTCTTCATGCTTGACTTCGTAAGATAGAGTTTAGGGTTAGGGGTAGATACGTACATGATTTTTCTAACTATTTTTATGCCCATTTGAATCTTGGTCAAATCATAGGTTTGACCAAGATTTAAACATGTTTAAAATATGAAAATGAAAAGGTAAGCCTGCATCCTTCTTAGTCACTCCAAAATGAAGTTTTTGGGAAGGTTTTTGAAATTTCCATGTTTGAAACCCAAAAACGACTTCTCTTCGTGCTTGACTTCATAAGACAAAGTTTAGGGTTAGGGGTAGATACATGATTTTTCTGGTTTGAATATGTCTAGACCTTGTTTATCAACTTGAGTGCTTATTATATGACATAAAAAGGCTATGTGCTTTGGTTTTTCATTTTTTTATACCCATTTGAATCTTGGTCAAATCCTAGGTTTGACCAAGATTTGAACAAGTTTAAAACATAAAAATAAAAGGTAAGCATGGATCCTTCTTAGTAACTCTAAAATGAAGCTTTTGGGAGGTTTTTGAAATTTCCATGTTTGAAACCCAAAACCACGTCTCTTCATGCTTGACTTCATAAGACAGAGTTTAGGGTTAGGGTAGATACATGATTTGTCTGGTTTGAATATGTCTTGACCTTGTTTATCAACTTGAATGCTTAATATATGACATAAGAATACTATGTGCTTTGGTTTTCATTTTTTGATTTTTTCTGAATTTTTATGCCCATTTGATCTTGGTCAAATCCTAGGTTTAACCAAGGTTTAAACAAGTTTAAAACATGAAAATGAAAAGGTAAGCCTGCATCCTTCTTAGTCACTCCAAAATGAGGCTTTTGGGAAGGTTTTTGTAATTTCCATGTTTGAAACCCAAAACGACTTCTCTTCGTGCTTGACTTCATAAGACAAAGTTTAGGGTTAGGGGTAGATACAAGATTTTTCTGGTTTGAATATCTCTAGACCTTGTTTACCAACTTGAGTGCTTACTATATATGACATAAGAAGGCTATGTGCTTTGGTTTTTCAGTTTTTTTGAATTTTTATACCCATTTGAATCTTGGTCAAATCCTAGGTACGGTTTGACCAAGATTTGAACATGTTTAAAACATGAAAATAAAAGGTAAGCATGGATCCTTCTTAGTAACTCTAAAATGAAGCTTTTGGGAGGTTTTTGAAATTTCCATGTTTGAAACCCAAAACCACTTCTCTTCATGCTTGATCGACTTCATAAGACAGAATTTAGGGTTAGTGGGTAGATACATGATTTGTCTGGTTTGAATATGTTTAGACCTTGTTTATCAAATTGAATGCTTACTATATGACATAAGAATACTATGTGCTTTAGTTTTCATTTTTTTGATTTTTTCTGATTTTTTTGCCCATTTGATCTTGGTCAAATCCTAGGTTTAACCAAGATTTAAACAAGTTTAAGACATGAAAATGAAAAGGTAAGCCTGCATCCTTCTTAGTCACTCCAAAATGAAGCTTTTCGGAAGGTTTTTGAAATTTCCATGTTTGAAACCCAAAACCACTTCTCTTCATGCTTTACTTCACAAGACAGAGTTTAGGGTTAGGGGTAATATACGTGATTTGTCTAGTTTGAATATGTCTAGACCTTGTTTTATCAACTTGAATTCTTACTATATGACATAAAAAAAACTATGTGGTTTGGTTTGATAGTTCATTGTTCATAATTCATAGTTGATCATACATACGGATCATACATACAGAATTGCGCGATCCTTATCGCGACTTCTAACCTATCTAGTCATCGAGGAAGATGATGGTCGCGTTCTCCTCCGCATCCCGCGCCTCCTTCTCCTTCACGGCGGCGATGGCCGCCGCCTTGTCTTCTTCCTCCGCCCTCTTCTTGTCGGCATCGTCCTTGAGGGACGCGGCCAGTGCCTTCAAGAAGAGGGGGTCTTCCCCTTCCTCCGCCTCCTCCGCCTCCTCGCCGGCTGGCGGCGCGAATCCACCGCTGGTGCTCGCCTCCCACGCCGCCTTCGACCGGCGGTTCCTCTCCCGGTCGGCGCACCATTTGTTGAAGACGGGGCCGCTCATCGGTTTGAGCGGCGGATCCGCCTTGTACCAGAGCCGCCCGGGGCGAACTCGCGGAGCGACGATGGCATGTACAGGGAGCCTCTCAGACCGCACGCCGCGCGCGCCGACTCCCGGCGGCGGACTGCTTGCACTGGAGCCGCCACGCCTCCTCGAGCGTGTCCGGCGCGCGGGATCGCTTCGATCCGCTCGCGGGCGACGCGGAACTGGTACGGCGTGAATACATGGCGAGCGGCGAAGAATCACCACCCTGCAATCAAGGCCAAGCACGCAGCATATGGCCTCTTCCTTACGTCTTTTGACTGGTTTGTTGCCGGTCAACGCCCTGCTTCTTGCCCCGATGCTCCTGGTCCTGTTTAAAGTTCAGCATTAAACTCTACTATACAACCGTCGTGGTCTTGTGATGTACAAGTACTAGTACTCTTTTGTAGCATTTGTGATGTAGTAGTACTATACTTTTTTTTGAACCGATATAGTACTATCTAAGAAAAGTACTCCCTCCGATTCACATTCTTTTTAGCACCAAGAAATATGGATCGGAGCGAGGGAGTAAATTGGCATCTCGTGCATGAAGCTTGACAGATTGATCGGGTTGGCTAGAACGGCTAAACAATGCTGCTCATTAGGCAAATGCATGCCATGTACGATAGTATACATCTAGTAAAGAAGTCTATACTGACATAAAAAAAGACTACATTGGGGATGAGAGTCAATTGGGGCATCTACAATACATAAAATCTTGCTCGTAGTTGATTTTGGCTAAGAGGGTTTTGTGCCCATACTTATCTTGGTCAAATCCTAGGTTTGACAATGATTTAAACAAGTTTAAAATATGAAAATGAAAAGGTAAGCATGGATACTTCTTAGTCACTCTAAAATGAAGCTTTTGGGAGGTTTTTGATATTTCCATGTTTGAAACCAAGAACCACTTCTCTTCATGCTTGGCTTCATAAGATAAAGTTTAGGGGTTAGGGGGTAGATACATGATTTGTTTGGTTTGAATATGTCTAGACCTTGTTTATCAGCTTGAATGCTTACTATATGACATAAGAAGACTATGTACTTTGGTTTTTCATTTTTTTGTTTTTTTAATTTTATGCCCATTTGAATCTTGGTCAAATACACTAGCTATGACCAAGATGTAAACAAGTTTAAAACATGAAAATGAAAAGGTAAGCATGGATCCTTCTTAGTCACTCTAAAATGAAGCTTTTGGGGGTTCTTGAAATTTCCAAGTTTGAAACCCAAAACCACTTCTCTTCATGCTTGACTACATAAGACAGAGTTTAGGGTTAGGGGTAGATACATGATTTTTCTTGTTTGAATATATCTAGACCTTGTTTGTCAACTTTAATGCTAACTATATGACATAAGAAAACTATGTGCTTTGGTTTTTAATTTTTCTGATTTTTTTATTTTGATGCACATTTGAATCTTTGTCAAATCCTAGGTTTGACCAAGATTTAAACAAGTATAAAACATGAAAATGAAAAGGGGAAGCCTGTATCCTTCTTAGTCACTCTAAAATGAAGTTTTTGGGATGTTCTTGAAATTTTCATGTTTGAAACCCAAAACCACTTCTCTTCATGCTTGACTTCATAAGATATAGTTTAGGGGCTAGGGGATAGATACATGATTTGCCTAGGTTTGAATATGCATGTCCAAACCTTGTTTATCAACTTGAATGCTTAGTATATGACACAAGAAGACTATATGCTTTTGTTTTTCATTTTTCTGGTTATTTTTAAATTTTATGCCCATTTGAATCTTTTGGTCAAATCCTTGGTTTAATTTGACACAGATTTAAACAAGTTTAAAATATGAAAATGAAAAGGTGGTAAGCAGGCATGGATCCTTCTTATATATATTAGTCACTCTAAAATGAAGCTTTTGGGAGGTTTTTGAAATTTCCATGTTTGAAACCCAAAACCACTTCTCTTCATGTTGTTGACTTCATAAGATAGAGTTTAGGGGTTAGGGGTATAGATACATGATTTGTCTTGTTTGAATATGTGTCTAGACCTTGTTTATCAACTTTAATGCTTACTATATGACATAAGAACACTATGTGCTTTAATTTGGTTTTTAATTTTTTTAATTTTTTTTGAATTTTGATGCACATTTTGAATCTTGGTCAAATCCTAGGTTTGACCGAGATTTGAACAAGTTTAAAACAAGAAAATAAAAGGTAAGCCCGCCGACCGGATCCTTCTTAGTCACTCTATAATGAAGCTTTTAGGGGGGTTGTTGAAAATGTAAGCATGTATCCTTCTTAGTACGTCACACCACAATGAAGCTTTTGGGAGGGTTTTTGAAATGTCCATGTTTGAAACCCAAAACGACTTCTCTTCGTGCTTGACTTCATAATTAAGACAAAGTTTAGGGTTAGGGGTAGATACATGATTTTTCTGGTTTGAATATGTCTAGACTTTGTTTATCAACTTGAGTGCTTACTATATGGCATATATAAGAAGCTAGGCTATGTGCTTTGGTTTTTCATTTTTTTTGAATTTTTATGCCCATTTGAATCTTGGTCAAATCCTAGGTACGTACGGTTTGACCAAGATTTGAACATGTTTAAAACATGAAAATAAAAGGTAAGCATGGATCCTTCTTAGTCACTCTAAAATGAAGCTTTTGGGAGGTTTTTGAAATTTCCATGTTTGAAACCCAAAACCACTTCTCTTCATGCTTGGCTTCGTAAGATAGAGTTTAGGGTTTGGGGTAGATACGTACATGATTTTTCTAAGTATTTTTACGCCCATTTGAATCTTCGTCAAATCCTAAGTTTGACCAAGATTTGAACAGGTTTAAAACATGAAAATGAAAAGGGTAAGCCTGGATCCTTGTTTAGGGTTAGGGGGTAGATACATGATTTTTGTGGTTTGAATATGCCAGACCTTGTTTATCACCTTGAATGCTTACTATATGACATAGGAAGACGGCGTGCTTTTGTTTTTTGTTTTTTTTTGAATTTTTTTTGAATTTTTATGCCCATTTGAATCTTGGTCAAGTCATAGGTTTGACCAAGATTTAAACATGTTTAAAACATGAAAATGAAAAAGTAAGCATGGATCCTTCTTAGTCACTCCAAAATGTACCAATTGATAAATGAGTTAACTTGGCTTCATGGAAAAAATAATGTCATGTAAATGATTTAACTTGGCTTTCGTACCCTTGAATCCATAGGAAACTTTGTATAAATGTAGTAGTATAATAATCAACCGAGTTTTTACATCAACAGGTCTGTCACTTACGTGTGGTGCCCATGCGTGAGGTCCCACACTTCAGTGAGCACAAGTCACGTGCAATAGGTACGCAAACTCCCAGCCATTTTCTTTGTCAAGAGAAGACGCATCAGGATGCGTATCGGAAGTATGTGGGTCCTTCTGAATCCTTCGGTTGTCCCTCTCACAAAAAAAAACAAATCTCTCTCATTCTCGGCCTCGCTCGACTCGCTCGCTCGCTCGCTCGCTCCTGCTCACTGACAAACCCTGCACAAAAGTCAACATCATCACACGAAAAAGGGGAGACACCATAATTCTCTCCCTTCTTCTCTCCTTCCGAGTGATCCCTCTTCCTCCGAGTTTCACTCGACGGGCAAACACACATGTGCTGCATAGTAATAATAAAAAAGTAGAAAAATCGACCTACGAATCTATGATTAAATATGTTAAACTAGGGTTTTGCCCACTACTACAGATCAAGTTCAAAAATATCCAACTACTACTTCGATTTTGGGCTACTAATATAAAAATAAAATAAGTTGAACCAGTATTCCTCTAAAAAATCATTTTGGTATGCATTGTTTGATACTTTTCATAGCTATAGTGCATCACAAATTTATGATTTCATGCTTTGCTTTGCCAATTTCGATTTTTTCTAACCACCTTCTCTTTGATTTCAAATTTAGGTCAAACTATCGATGCCTACTATGTGTTCTACTTGAATTGGATGCAGCGTGCGCACATGTTTTGCCATTGTTTTGGGCTTCCACACATCTTTGGGGCATCCAAGTATTTAAGTTACCTTGTTTTTTTGAATTGTAATTCATACCCTTCCTCCCAATTTTTATGCCCATTTGAATCTTGGTCAAATCCTAAGTTTGACCAAGATTTGAACAAGTTTAAAACATGAAAATGAAAAGGTAAGCCTGAATCCTTCTTAGTCACTCTAAAATGAGAAGCTTTTGGGAGTTTTTTGAAATTTCCATGTTTGAAACCCAAAACCACTTCTCTTCATGCTTGACTTCATAAGACAGAGTTAATTTAGGGTTAGGGGGTAGATACATGATTTGTCTAGTTTGTTGTTTAGACCTTGTTTATCAACTTGAATGCTTACTATATGACATAATAATACTATGTGCTTTGGTTTTCATTTTTTTTTATTTTTTCTGAATTTTTATGCCCATTTGATCTTGGTGAAATCCTAGGCTTAACCAATATTTAAACAAGTTTAAAATATGAAAATGAAAAGGTAAGCCTGTATCCTTCTTAATTAGTCACTCCAAAATGAAGCTTTTGGGAAGGTTTTTGAAATTTTCATGTTTGAAATCCAAAACGACTTCTCTTCGTGCTTGACTTCATAAGACAAAGTTTGGGGCTAGGGGTAGAAACATGATTTTTCTGGTTTGAATATGTCTAGACCTTGTTTATGAACTTGAGTGCTTACGTACTATATGACATAAGAAGGCTATATGCTTTGGTTTTTCATTTTTTTTGAAATTTTATGCCCATTTTTGAATCTTGATCAAATCCTAGGTACGGTTTGACCAAGATTTGAACAATTTTAAAACATGAAAATAAAAGGTAAGCCCGACCTGGATCCTTTAGTCACTCTAAAATGAAGCTTTTGGGGGGTTCTTGAAATTTCCAAGTTTGAAACCCAAAACCACTTCTCTTCATACTTGACTACATAAGACAGAGTTTAGGGTTAGGGGTAGATACATGATTTTTCTTGTTTGAATATATCTAGACCTTGTTTATATCAACTTTAATGCTAACTATATGACATAAGAAAACTATGTGCTTTGGTTTTTAATTTTTCTGATTTTTTATTTTGATGCACATTTGAATCTTTGTCAAATCCTAGGTTTGACCAAGATTTGAACATGTTTAAAACATGAAAATAAAAGGTAAGCATGGATCCTTCTTAGTCACTCTAAAATGAAGCTTTTGGGAGGTTTTTGAAATTTCCATGTTTGAAACCCAAAACCACTTCTCTTCATGCTTGGCTTCGTAAGATAGAGTTTAGGGTTTGGGGTAGATACGTACATGATTTTTCTAAGTATTTTTACGCCCATTTGAATCTTCGTCAAATTCTAAGTTTGACCAAGATTTGAACAAGTTTAAAACATGAAAATGAAAAGGGTAAGCCTGGATCCTTGTTTAGGGTTAGGGGGTAGATACATGATTTTTGTGGTTTGAATATGCCAGACCTTGTTTATCACCTTGAATGCTTACTATATGACATAGGAAGACGGCGTGCTTTTGTTTTTTGTTTTTTTTTCTTTTTTTTTGATTTTTTTTGAATTTTTATGCCCATTTGAATCTTGGTCAAGTCATAGGTTTGACCAAGATTTAAACATGTTTAAAACATGAAAATGAAAAAGTAACCCTGGATCCTTCTTAGTCACTCCAAAATGTACCAATTGATAAATGAGTTAACTTGGCTTCATGGAAAAAATAATGTCAGGTAAATGATTTAACATGGCTTTCGTACCCTTGAATCCATAGGAAACTTTGTATAAATGTAGTAGTATAATAATCAACCGAGTTTTTACATCAACAGGTCTGTCACTTATGTGTGGTGTCCATGCGTGAGGTCCCACACTTCAGTGAGCACAAGTCACGTGCAATAGGTACGCAAACTCCCAGCCATTTTCTTTGTCAAGAGAAGACGCATCAGGATGCGTATCGGAAGTATGTGGGTCCTTCTGGATCCTTCGGTTATCCCTCTCACAAAAAAAAAACAAATCTCTCTCATTCCCGGCCTCGCTCGACTCGCTCGCTCGCTCGCTCGCTCGCTCCTGCTCACTGACAAACCCTGCACAAAAGTCAACATCATCACACGAAAAAGGGGAGACACCATAATTCTCTCCCTTCTTCTCTCCTTCCGAGTGATCCCTCTTCCTCCGAGTTTCACTCGACGGGCAAACACACATGTGCTGCATAGTAATAATAAAAAAGTAGAAAAATCGACCTACGAATCTATGATTAAATATGTTAAACTAGGGTTTTGCCCACTACTACAGATCAAGTTCAAAAATATCCAACTACTACTTCGATTTTGGGCTACTAATATAAAACTAAAATAAGTTGAACTAGTATTCCTCTAAAAAATCATTTTGGTATGCATTGTTTGATACTTTTCATAGCTATAGTGCATCACAAATTTATGATTTCATGCTTTGCTTTGCCAATTTCGATTTTTTCTAACCACCTTCTCTTTGATTTCAAATTTAGGTCAAACTATCGATGCCTACTATGTGTTCTACTTGAATTGGATGCAGCGTGCGCACATGTTTTGCCATTGTTTTGGGCTTCCACACATCTTTGGGGCATCCAAGTATTTAAGTTACCTTGTTTTTTTGAATTGTAATTCATACCCTTCCTCCCAATTTTTATGCCCATTTGAATCTTGGTCAAATCCTAAGTTTGACCAAGATTTGAACAAGTTTAAAACATGAAAATGAAAAGGTAAGCCTGAATCCTTCTTAGTCACTCTAAAATGAGAAGCTTTTGGGAGTTTTTTGAAATTTCCATGTTTGAAACCCAAAACCACTTCTCTTCATGCTTGACTTCATAAGACAGAGTTAATTTAGGGTTAGGGGTAGATACATGATTTGTCTAGTTTGTTGTTTAGACCTTGTTTATCAACTTGAATGCTTACTATATGACATAATAATACTATGTGCTTTGGTTTTCATTTTTTTGATTTTTCTGAATTTTTATGCCCATTTGATCTTGGTCAAATCCTAGGCTTAACCAATATTTAAACAAGTTTAAAACATGAAAATGAAAAGGTAAGCCTGTATCCTTCTTAATTAGTCACTCCAAAATGAAGCTTTTGGGAAGGTTTTTGAAATTTCCATGTTTGAAATCCAAAACGACTTCTCTTCGTGCTTGACTTCATAAGACAAAGTTTAGGGCTAGGGGTAGAAACATGATTTTTCTGGTTTGAATATGTCTAGACCTTGTTTATGAACTTGAGTGCTTACGTACTATATGACATAAGAAGGCTATATGCTTTGGTTTTTCATTTTTTTTGAAATTTTATGCCCATTTTTGAATCTTGATCAAATCCTAGGTACGGTTTGACCAAGATTTGAACAATTTTAAAACATGAAAATAAAAGGTAAGCCCGACCTGGATCCTTTAGTCACTCTAAAATGAAGCTTTTGGGGGGTTCTTGAAATTTCCAAGTTTGAAACCCAAAACCACTTCTCTTCATGTTTGACTACATAAGACAGAGTTTAGGGTTAGGGGTAGATACATGATTTTTCTTGTTTGAATATATCTAGACCTTGTTTATATCAACTTTAATGCTAACTATATGACATAAGAAAACTATGTGCTTTGGTTTTTAATTTTTCTGATTTTTTATTTTGATGCACATTTGAATCTTTGTCAAATCCTAGGTTTGACCAAGATTTAAACAAGTATAAAACATGAAAATAAAAAGGGGAAGCCTGTATCCTTCTTAGTCACTCTAAAATGAAGTTTTTGGGATGTTCTTGAAATTTTCATGTTTGAAACCCAAAACCACTTCTCTTCATGCTTGACTTCATAAGATATAGTTTAGGGGCTAGGGGATAGATACATGATTTGCCTAGGTTTGAATATGCATGTCCAAACCTTGTTTATCAACTTGAATGCTTAGTATTTGACATAAGAAGACTATATGCTTTTGTTTTTCATTTTTCTGGTTTTTTTTAAATTTTATGCCCATTTGAATCTTTTGGTCAAATCCTTGGTTTCATTTGACACGGATTTAAACAAGTTTAAAATATGAAAATGAAAAGGTGGTAAGCAGGCATGGATCCTTCTTATATATATTAGTCACTCTAAAATGAAGCTTTTGGGAGGTTTTTGAAATTTCCATGTTTGAAACCCAAAACCACTTCTCTTCATGTTGTTGACTTCATAAGATAGAGTTTAGGGGTTAGGGGTATAGATACATGATTTGTCTTGTTTGAATATGTGTCTAGACCTTGTTTATCAACTTTAATGCTTACTATATGACATAAGAACACTATGTGCTTTAATTTGGTTTTTAATTTTTATAATTTTTTTTGAATTTTGATGCACATTTTGAATCTTGGTCAAATCCTAGGTTTGACCGAGATTTGAACAAGTTTAAAACAAGAAAATAAAAGGTAAGCCCACCAGACTGGATCCTTCTTAGTCACTCTATAATGAAGCTTTTAGGGGGGTTGTTGAAAATGTAAGCATGTATCCTTCTTAGTACGTCACACCACAATGAAGCTTTTGGGAGGGTTTTTTAAATGTCCATGTTTGAAACCCAAAACGACTTCTCTTCGTGCTTGACTTCATAATTAAGACAAAGTTTAGGGTTAGGGGTAGATACATGATTTTTCTGGTTTGAATATGTCTAGAGTTTGTTTATCAACTTGAGTGCTTACTATATGGCATATATAAGAAGCTAGGCTATGTGCTTTGGTTTTTCATTTTTTTTGAATTTTTATGCCCATTTGAATCTTGGTCAAATCCTAGGTACGTACGGTTTGACCAAGATTTGAACATGTTTAAAACATGAAAATAAAAGGTAAGCATGGATCCTTCTTAGTCACTCTAAAATGAAGCTTTTGGGAGGTTTTTGAAATTTCCATGTTTGAAACCCAAAACCACTTCTCTTCATGCTTGGCTTCGTAAGATAGAGTTTAGGGTTTGGGGTAGATACGTACATGATTTTTCTAAGTATTTTTACGCCCATTTGATTCTTCGTCAAATCCTAAGTTTGACCAAGATTTGAACAGGTTTAAAACATGAAAATGAAAAGGGTAAGCCTGGATCCTTGTTTAGGGTTAGGGGGTAGATACATGATTTTTGTGGTTTGAATATGCCAGACCTTGTTTATCACCTTGAATGCTTACTATATGACATAGGAAGACGGCGTGCTTTTGTTTTTTCTTTTTTTTTGATTTTTTTTTGAATTTTTATGCCCATTTGAATCTTGGTCAAATCATAGGTTTGACCAAGATTTAAACATGTTTAAAACATGAAAATGAAAAAGTAAGCCTGGATCCTTCTTAGTCACTCCAAAATGTACCAATTGATAAATGAGTTAACTTGGCTTCATGGAAAAAATAATGTCATGTAAATGATTTAACTTGGCTTTCGTACCCTTGAATCCATAGGAAACTTTGTATAAATGTAGTAGTATAATAATCAACCGAGTTTTTACATCAACAGTCTGTCACTTACGTGTGGTGCCCATGCGTGAGGTCCCACACTTCGGTGAGCACAAGTCACGTGCAATAGGTACGCAAACTCCCAGCCATTTTCTTTGTCAAGAGAAGACGCATCAGGATGCGTATCGGAAGTATGTGGGTCCTTCTGGATCCTTCGGTTGTCCCTCTCACAAAAAAAAACAAATCTCTCTCATTCTCGTCCTCGCTCGACTCGCTCGCTCGCTCCTGCTCACTGACAAACCCTGCACAAAAGTCAACATCATCACACGAAAAAGGGGAGACACCATAATTCTCTCCCTTCTTCTCTCCTTCCGAGTGATCCCTCTTCCTCCGAGTTTCACTCGACGGGCAAACACACATGTGCTGCATAGTAATAATAAAAAAGTAGAAAAATCGACCTACGAATCTATGATTAAATATGTTAAACTAGGGTTTTGCCCACTACTACAGATCAAGTTCAAAAATATCCAACTACTACTTCGATTTTGGGCTACTAATATAAAACTAAAATAAGTTGAACTAGTATTCCTCTAAAAAATCATTTTGGTATGCATTGTTTGATACTTTTCATAGCTATAGTGCATCACAAATTTATGATTTCATGCTTTGCTTTGCCAATTTCGATTTTTTCTAACCACCTTCTCTTTGATTTCAAATTTAGGTCAAACTATCGATGCCTACTATGTGTTCTACTTGAATTGGATGCAGCGTGCGCACATGTTTTGCCATTGTTTTGGGCTTCCACACATCTTTGGGGCATCCAAGTATTTAAGTTACCTTGTTTTTTTTGAATTGTAATTCATACCCTTCCTCCCAATTTTTATGCCCATTTGAATCTTGGTCAAATCCTAAGTTTGACCAAGATTTGAACAAGTTTAAAACATGAAAATGAAAAGGTTAGCCTGAATCCTTCTTAGTCACTCTAAAATGAGAAGCTTTTGGGAGTTTTTTGAAATTTCCATGTTTGAAACCCAAAACCACTTCTCTTCATGCTTGACTTCATAAGACAGAGTTAATTTAGGGTTAGGGGGTAGATACATGATTTGTCTAGTTTGTTGTTTAGACCTTGTTTATCAACTTGAATGCTTACTATATGACATAATAATACTATGTGCTTTGGTTTTCATTTTTTTTTTGATTTTTTCTGAATTTTTATGCCCATTTGATCTTGGTGAAATCCTAGGCTTAACCAATATTTAAACAAGTTTAAAACATGAAAATGAAAAGGTAAGCCTGTATCCTTCTTAATTAGTCACTCCAAAATGAAGCTTTTGGGAAGGTTTTTGAAATTTTCATGTTTGAAATCCAAAACGACTTCTCTTCGTGCTTGACTTCATAAGACAAAGTTTGGGGCTAGGGGTAGAAACATGATTTTTCTGGTTTGAATATGTCTAGACCTTGTTTATGAACTTGAGTGCTTACGTACTATATGACATAAGAAGGCTATATGCTTTGGTTTTTCATTTTTTTTGAAATTTTATGCCCATTTTTGAATCTTGATCAAATCCTAGGTACGGTTTGACCAAGATTTGAACAATTTTAAAACATGAAAATAAAAGGTAAGCCCGACCTGGATCCTTTAGTCACTCTAAAATGAAGCTTTTGGGGGGTTCTTGAAATTTCCAAGTTTGAAACCCAAAACCACTTCTCTTCATGCTTGACTACATAAGACAGAGTTTAGGGTTAGGGGTAGATACATGATTTTTCTTGTTTGAATATATCTAGACCTTGTTTATATCAACTTTAATGCTAACTATATGACATAAGAAAACTATGTGCTTTGGTTTTTAATTTTTCTGATTTTTTATTTTGATGCACATTTGAATCTTTGTCAAATCCTAGGTTTGACGAAGATTTAAAGAAGTATAAAACATGAAAATGAAAAGGGGAAGCCTGTATCCTTCTTAGTCACTCTAAAATGAAGTTTTTGGGATGTTCTTGAAATTTTCATGTTTGAAACCCAAAACCACTTCTCTTCATGCTTGACTTCATAAGATATAGTTTAGGGGCTAGGGGATAGATACATGATTTGCCTAGGTTTGAATATGCATGTCCAAACCTTGTTTATCAACTTGAATGCTTAGTATATGACATAAGAAGACTATATGCTTTTGTTTTTCATTTTTCTGGTTTTTTAAATTTTATGCCCATTTGAATCTTTTGGTCAAATCCTTGGTTTAATTTGACACGGATTTAAACAAGTTTAAAATATGAAAATGAAAAGGTGGTAAGCAGGCATGGATCCTTCTTATATATATTAGTCACTCTAAAATGAAGCTTTTGGGAGGTTTTTGAAATTTCCATGTTTGAAACCCAAAACCACTTCTCTTCATGTTGTTGACTTCATAAGATAGAGTTTAGGGGTTAGGGGTATAGATACATGATTTGTCTTGTTTGAATATGTGTCTAGACCTTGTTTATCAACTTTAATGCTTACTATATGACATAAGAACACTATGTGCTTTAATTTGGTTTTTAATTTTTATAATTTTTTTTGAATTTTGATGCACATTTTGAATCTTGGTCAAATCCTAGGTTTGACCGAGATTTGAACAAGTTTAAAACAAGAAAATAAAAGGTAAGCCCGCCATTTGGATCCTTCTTAGTCACTCTATAATGAAGCTTTTAGGGGGGTTGTTGAAAATGTAAGCATGTATCCTTCTTAGTACGTCACACCACAATGAAGCTTATGGGAGGGTTTTTTAAATGTCCATGTTTGAAACCCAAAACGACTTCTCTTCGTGCTTGACTTCATAATTAAGACAAAGTTTAGGGTTAGGGGTAGATACATGATTTTTCTGGTTTGAATTTGTCTAGAGTTTGTTTATCAACTTGAGTGCTTACTATATGGCATATATAAGAAGCTAGGCTATGTGCTTTGGTTTTTCATTTTTTTTTTGAATTTTTATGCCCATTTGAATCTTGGTCAAATCCTAGGTACGTACGGTTTGACCAAGATTTGAACATGTTTAAAACATGAAAATAAAAGGTAAGCATGGATCCTTCTTAGTCACTCTAAAATGAAGCTTTTGGGAGGTTTTTGAAATTTCCATGTTTGAAACCCAAAACCACTTCTCTTCATGCTTGGCTTCGTAAGATAGAGTTTAGGGTTTGGGGTAGATACGTACATGATTTTTCTAAGTATTTTTACGCCCATTTGAATCTTCGTCAAATCCTAAGTTTGACCAAGATTTGAACAGGTTTAAAACATGAAAATGAAAAGGGTAAGCCTGGATCCTTGTTTAGGGTTAGGGGGTAGATACATGATTTTTGTTGTTTGAATATGCCAGACCTTGTTTATCACCTTGAATGCTTACTATATGACATAGGAAGACGACGTGCTTTTGTTTTTTGTTTTTTTTTGATTTTTTTTTGAATTTTTATGCCCATTTGAATCTTGGTCAAGTCATAGGTTTGACCAAGATTTAAACATGTTTAAAACATGAAAATGAAAAGTAAGCCTGGATCCTTCTTAGTCACTCCAAAATGTACCAATTGATAAATGAGTTAACTTGGCTTCATGGAAAAAATAATGTCATGTAAATGATTTAACTTGGCTTTCGTACCCTTGAATCCATAGGAAACTTTGTATAAATGTAGTAGTATAATAATCAACCGAGTTTTTACATCAACAGGTCTGTCACTTACGTGTGGTGCCCATGCGTGAGGTCCCACACTTCAGTGAGCACAAGTCACGTGCAATAGGTACGCAAACTCCCAGCCATTTTCTTTGTCAAGAGAAGACGCATCAGGATGCGTATCGGAAGTATGTGGGTCCTTCTGGATCCTTCGGTTGTCCCTCTCACAAAAAAAACAAATCTCTCTCATTCTCGGCCTCGCTCGACTCGCTCGCTCGCTCGCTCGCTCCTGCTCACTGACAAACCCTGCACAAAAGTCAACATCATCACACGAAAAAGGGGAGACACCATAATTCTCTCCCTTCTTCTCTCCTTCCGAGTGATCCCTCTTCCTCCGAGTTTCACTCGACGGGCAAACACACATGTGCTGCATAGTAATAATAAAAAAGTAGAAAAATCGACCTACGAATCTATGATTAAATATGTTAAACTAGGGTTTTGCCCACTACTACAGATCAAGTTCAAAAATATCCAACTACTACTTCGATTTTGGGCTACTAATATAAAACTAAAATAAGTTGAACTAGTATTCCTCTAAAAAATCATTTTGGTATGCATTGTTTGATACTTTTCATAGCTATAGTGCATCAAAAATTTATGATTTCATGCTTTGCTTTGCCAATTTCGATTTTTTCTAACCACCTTCTCTTTGATTTCAAATTTAGGTCAAACTATCGATGCCTACTATGTGTTCTACTTGAATTGGATGCAGCGTGCGCACATGTTTTGCCATTGTTTTGGGCTTCCACACATCTTTGGGGCATCCAAGTATTTAAGTTACCTTGTTTTTTTTGAATTGTAATTCATACCCTTCCTCCCAATTTTTATGCCCATTTGAATCTTGGTCAAATCCTAAGTTTGACCAAGATTTGAACAAGTTTAAAACATGAAAATGAAAAGGTAAGCCTGAATCCTTCTTAGTCACTCTAAAATGAGAAGCTTTTGGGAGTTTTTTGAAATTTCCATGTTTGAAACCCAAAACCACTTCTCTTCATGCTTGACTTCATAAGACAGAGTTAATTTAGGGTTAGGGGGTAGATACATGATTTGTCTAGTTTGTTGTTTAGACCTTGTTTATCAACTTGAATGCTTACTATATGACATAATAATACTATGTGCTTTGGTTTTCATTTTTTTTTGATTTTTTCTGAATTTTTATGCCCATTTGATCTTGGTCAAATCCTAGGCTTAACCAATATTTAAACAAGTTTAAAACATGAAAATGAAAAGGTAAGCCTGTATCCTTCTTAATTAGTCACTCCAAAATGAAGCTTTTGGGAAGGTTTTTGAAATTTCCATGTTTGAAATCCAAAACGACTTCTCTTCGTGCTTGACTTCATAAGACAAAGTTTAGGGCTAGGGGTAGAAACATGATTTTTCTGGTTTGAATATGTCTAGACCTTGTTTATGAACTTGAGTGCTTATGTACTATATGACATAAGAAGGCTATATGCTTTGGTTTTTCATTTTTTTTGAAATTTTATGCCCATTTTTGAATCTTGATCAAATCCTAGGTACGGTTTGACCAAGATTTGAACAATTTTAAAACATGAAAATAAAAGGTAAGCCCGACCTGGATCCTTTAGTCACTCTAAAATGAAGCTTTTGGGGGTTCTTGAAATTTCCAAGTTTGAAACCCAAAACCACTTCTCTTCATGCTTGACTACATAAGACAGAGTTTAGGGTTAGGGGTAGATACATGATTTTTCTTGTTTGAATATATCTAGACCTTGTTTATATCAACTTTAATGCTAACTATATGACATAACAAAACTATGTGCTTTGGTTTTTAATTTTTCTGATTTTTTATTTTGATGCACATTTGAATCTTTGCCAAATCCTAGGTTTGACCAAGATTTAAACAAGTATAAAACATGAAAATGAAAAGGGGAAGCCTGTATCCTTCTTAGTCACTCTAAAATGAAGTTTTTGGGATGTTCTTGAAATTTTCATGTTTGAAACCCAAAACCACTTCTCTTCATGCTTGACTTCATAAGATATAGTTTAGGGGCTAGGGGATAGATACATGATTTGCCTAGGTTTGAATATGCATGTCCAAACCTTGTTTAATTATCAACTTGAATGCTTAGTATATGACATAAGAAGACTATATGCTTTTGTTTTTCATTTTTCTGATTTTTTTAAATTTTATGCCCATTTGAATCTTTTGGTCAAATCCTTGGTTTAATTTGACACGGATTTAAACAAGTTTAAAATATGAAAATGAAAAGGTGGTAAGCAGGCATGGATCCTTCTTATATATATTAGTCACTCTAAAATGAAGCTTTTGGGAGGTTTTTGAAATTTCCATGTTTGAAACCCAAAACCACTTCTCTTCATGTTGTTGACTTCATAAGATAGAGTTTAGGGGTTAGGGGTATAGATACATGATTTGTCTTGTTTGAATATGTGTCTAGACCTTGTTTATCAACTTTAATGCTTACTATATGACATAAGAACACTATGTGCTTTAATTTGGTTTTTAATTTTTATAATTTTTTTGAATTTTGATGCACATTTTGAATCTTGGTCAAATCCTAGGTTTGACCGAGATTTGAACAAGTTTAAAACAAGAAAATAAAAGGTAAGCCAGCCTGTATCCTTCTTAGTCACTCTATAATGAAGCTTTTAGGGGGGTTGTTGAAAATGTAAGCATGTATCCTTCTTAGTACGTCACACCACAATGAAGCTTTTGGGAGGGTTTTTGAAATGTCCATGTTTGAAACCCAAAACGACTTCTCTTCGTGCTTGACTTCATAATTAAGACAAAGTTTAGGGTTAGGGGTAGATACATGATTTTCCTGGTTTGAATATGTCTAGACTTTGTTTATCAACTTGAGTGCTTACTATATGGCATATATAAGAAGCTAGGCTATGTGCTTTGGTTTTTCATTTTTTTTTGAATTTTTATGCCCATTTGAATCTTGGTCAAATCCTAGGTACGTACGGTTTGACCAAGATTTGAACATGTTTAAAACATGAAAATAAAAGGTAAGCATGGATCCTTCTTAGTCACTCTAAAATGAAGCTTTTGGGAGGTTTTTGAAATTTCCATGTTTGAAACCCAAAACCACTTCTCTTCATGCTTGGCTTCGTAAGATAGAGTTTAGGGTTTGGGGTAGATACGTACATGATTTTTCTAAGTATTTTTACGCCCATTTGAATCTTCGTCAAATCCTAAGTTTGACCAAGATTTGAACAAGTTTAAAACATGAAAATGAAAAGGGTAAGCCTGGATCCTTGTTTAGGGTTAGGGGGTAGATACATGATTTTTGTGGTTTGTATATGCCAGACCTTGTTTATCACCTTGAATGCTTACTATATGACATAGGAAGACGGCGTGCTTTTGTTTTTTGTTTTTTTTGATTTTTTTTGAATTTTTATGCCCATTTGAATCTTGGTCAAGTCATAGGTTTGACCAAGATTTAAACATGTTTAAAACATGAAAATGAAAAAGTAACCCTGGATCCTTCTTAGTCACTCCAAAATGTACCAATTGATAAATGAGTTAACTTGGCTTCATGGAAAAAATAATGTCATGTAAATGATTTAACTTGGCTTTCGTACCCTTGAATCCATAGGAAACTTTGTATAAATGTAGTAGTATAATAATCAACCGAGTTTTTACATCAACAGGTCTGTCACTTACGTGTGGTGCCCATGCGTGAGGTCCCACACTTCAGTGAGCACAAGTCACGTGCAATAGGTACGCAAACTCCCAGCCATTTTCTTTGTCAAGAGAAGACGCATCAGGATGCGTATCGGAAGTATGTGGGTCCTTCTGGATCCTTCGGTTGTCCCTCTCACAAAAAAAACAAATCTCTCTCATTCTCGGCCTCGCTCGACTCGCTCGCTCGCTCGCTCGCTCGCTCCTGCTCACTGACAAACCCTGCACAAAAGTCAACATCATCACACGAAAAAGGGGAGACACCATAATTCTCTCCCTTCTTCTCTCCTTCCGAGTGATCCCTCTTCCTCCGAGTTTCACTCGACGGGCAAACACACATGTGCTGCATAGTAATAATAAAAAAGTAGAAAAATCGACCTACGAATCTATGATTAAATATGTTAAACTAGGGTTTTGCCCACTACTACAGATCAAGTTCAAAAATATCCAACTACTACTTCGATTTTGGGCTACTAATATAAAACTAAAATAAGTTGAACTAGTATTCCTCTAAAAAATCATTTTGGTATGCATTGTTTGATACTTTTCATAGCTATAGTGCATCACAAATTTATGATTTCATGCTTTGCTTTGCCAATTTCGATTTTTTCTAACCACCTTCTCTTTGATTTCAAATTTAGGTCAAACTATCGATGCTTACTATATGACATAATAATACTATGTGCTTTGGTTTTCATTTTTTTGATTTTTTCTGAATTTTTATGCCCATTTGATCTTGGTCAAATCCTAGGCTTAACCAATATTTAAACAAGTTTAAAACATGAAAATAAAAGGTAAGCCCGACCTGGATCCTTTAGTCACTCTAAAATGAAGCTTTTGGGGGGTTCTTGAAATTCCAAGTTTGAAACCCAAAACCACGTACTTCTCTTCATGCTTGACTACATAAGACATACAAAGTTTAGGGTTAGGGGTAGATACATGATTTTTCTTGTTTGAATATATCTAGACCTTGTTTATATCAACTTTAATGCTAACTATATGACATAAGAAAACTATGTGCTTTGGTTTTTAATTTTTCTGATTTTTTATTTTGATGCACATTTGAATCTTTGTCAAATCCTAGGTTTGACCAAGATTTAAACAAGTATAAAACATGAAAATGAAAAGGGGAAGCCTGTATCCTTCTTAGTCACTCTAAAGTGAAGTTTTTGGGATGTTCTTGAAATTTTCATGTTTGAAACCCAAAACCACTTCTCTTCATGCTTGACTTCATAAGATAGAGTTTAGGGGCTAGGGGATAGATACATGATTTGCCTAGGTTTGAATATGCATGTCCAAACCTTGTTTATCAACTTGAATGCTTACTATATGACATAAGAAGACTATATGCTTTTTTTCATTTTTCTGATTTTTTTTTAAAATTTTTATGCCCATTTGAATCTTTTGGTCAAATCCTTGGTTTAACTTGACACGGATTAATTTAAACAAGTTTAAAATATGAAAATGAAAAGGTGGTAAGCAGGCATGGATCCTTCTTATATATATTAGTCACTCTAAAATGAAGCTTTTGGGAGGTTTTTGAAATTTCCATGTTTGAAACCCAAAACCACTTCTCTTCATGCATGTTGTTGACTTCATAAGATAGAGTTTAGGGGTTAGGGGTATAGATACATGATTTGTCTTGTTTGAATATGTGTCAAGACCTTGTTTATCAACTTTAATGCTTACTATATGACATAAGAACACTATGTGCTTTAATTTGGTTTTTAATTTTTATATTTTTTTTGAATTTTGATGCACATTTTGAATCTTGGTCAAATCCTAGGTTTGAACGAGATTTGAACAAGTTTAAAACAATAAAATAAAAGGTAAGCCCGCCAGACTGGATCCTTCTTAGTCACTCTATAATGAAGCTTTTAGGGGGGTTGTTGAAAATGTAAGCATGTATCCTTCTTAGTACGTCACACCACAATGCAGCTTTTGGGAGGGTTTTTGAAATGTCCATGTTTGAAACCCAAAACGACTTCTCTTCGTGCTTGACTTCATAATTAAGACAAAGTTTAGGGTTAGGGGTAGAGATACATGATTTTTCTGGTTTGAATATGTCTAGACTATGTTTATCAACTTGAGTGCTTACTATATCAAGTTGTGTCTGAGTCGAGTCAATGTTGAGTCGTTGAGTCACCTAGTATTATTATTATGGTGGTGTACTTGTGTTCATGTACTTGTTTCAGACGGTATTGTTGTTTTGGTGAAGGAGACATGCATCATCCATTTTTGGTGGGGTTAATTGGTTCTAGGGTTAATTGGTTCTATGCCACTCCTCAATTCACAAGTTGTGTTTATGCCATTCCAAAAACTGAAGTTGTGTTTATGCCACTCTCAATTCTCAATACCCCCTTCTATGCCATTTTCAACAATACAACATGAAAACAGTTCAATAAATAGTCGTATTTCAGTTTATACTTTCGTATTGACCAAAATAAACCTGTGTTCAGATTTGGAGCGACTTTTGGGTGTTTCGGGCACACAAGAAATCCAAAATTTTCAAATTCTGGCGAAAATTAGAACTTCTCAGAAAAATCTAATTTTTTTATAGGAAATCAAAAACACTGAAACGAGTATACTATTTTAATTTGAGCCATTTATGTGCAGATTTGCATAAAAAGGCTGACATTTTCTGCTGTCTAGAAATTGGTAAAATTTTGTCCAAAAAATCAAACTTCTTCGAAAAATCTGATAATTTTACAGAATGTCAAGAACACTAATATGAGTCATCCAAGTATTTAAGTTACCTTGTTTTTTTTGAATTGTAATTCATACCCTTCCTCCCAATTTTTATGCCCATTTGAATCTTGGTCAAATCCTAAGTTTGACCAAGATTTGAACAAGTTTAAAACATGAAAATGAAAAGGTGAGCATGAATCCTTCTTAGTCACTCTAAAATGAGAAGCTTTTGGGAGTTTTTTGAAATTTCCATGTTTGAAACCCAAAACCACTTCTCTTCATGCTTGACTTCATAAGACAGAGTTTAGGGTTGGGGGTAGATACATGATTTGTCTGGTTTGTTGTTTAGACCTTGTTTATCAACTTGAATGCTTACTATATGACATAATAATACTATGTGCTTTGATTTTCATTTTTTTGATTTTTTTCTGAATTTTTATGCCCATTTGATCTTGGTCAAATCATAGGTTTAACCAATATTTAAACAAGTTTATAACAAGAAAATGAAAAGGTAAGCATGCATCCTTCTTAGTCACTCCAAAATGAAAGCTTACATATACTCTTGGAATACTGTTTTGGGTGATTTGTCATTCAAAAATTTGGTATCATTCGGATCGGAGGAAGTATAGTTGGAGATGAATGGCCCACCAAGTCTCTGCCTCGAAGTTTGCTCTTTGACCGAGATAAGTATTACTACTCGCGAGGTGCCGAGGAGACGGGAGGCCAAATTTAAGGACTAACCTTTGCTCTTGCCGTCTTCCTCGGTTCACCACTTTGTTTACCTCTTGGAATACTACTTCGCCACCATGACCGGGAGCAAGTCTCGCCACGTAAGGGCTCGTGCGGCTGCGGCGAAGCTGAGGGAATCCCAGCAATGCCGTCCCCGTGTCTTTGTCGAGGTGCCTTCTGCGCAAGAGTCTTCAAGGGCGTCGCAGCCCGCGACTGCCACCTTCAGGCGATCCTCCGTTCTTCCGCATCTTTCTATGTCTTTCACAACTTATCATCCCCTCCTTTTCTTACCTTCTCTCAATCGTATATTCAGGTCGGGCGGCCTTAGTTTTCCCGCAGCCCTCCTGCCTGCGGAAACATCTTCCACGGAGCCAAGTTCTCAAAGCAGCGAGGTATAGACATTCGTGCAAATTGGGATTCCCATTTTCTCTTTCTTGGTACTTCTCTAGGTACACTTCTGATTTTGTGCTCCATCCCCATCTGATAGAAGCCCCGCTACGAGATCGGGCCCATTTTAGAAATGGTTATGGGCGATTTCTGCGTCGAGACGGCGGACAGAAGCGCCCTCGCCGATGAGTGCATGAGACTTTATTCGAGCTCGCCACCGAGAAGATCCGGATTCGCATTCTCGACGATATCGCCATGAAATCGTTCACTTTGCGAGTAATGAGATCCAGCGGCGGAGCCTCGGCCAGTGCGGAGACCATGGACAAACTCGCCGGACTGATCCCGAACCTCACGGTTAGGACGGACAAACTAGAGGCCGAGCTGTCACAGGTTAAGGCTCTCAACTCCGAGCTGAAGCGTCAAGCGAGGCTCAAGGTAGATCTTGACCAGGTCACCATGTACCACTAGCTGCAATCCTTGATGACTGGCACATGTGTCACACAGCTTCCGAGTTTCTCAAGGTTAATTTTCGAAATTTTGTTCGTAAAATTGGCCTCGTGGAAATGTAAACAAACTAGTACTCTTACTTTATTATATTAGTACTTGTGTCAATGTAGTAGTTGTGTCTGGAGTCGAGTCAATGTTTAGTCGTTGAGTCACCTAGTATTATTATTATGGTGGTGTACTTGTGTTCATGTACTTGTTTCAGACAGGTATTGCTGTTTTGGTGAAGGAGACATGCATCACCCATTTTTGGTGGGGTTAATTGGTTCTAGGATTAATTGGTTCTATGCCACTCCTCAGTTCACAAGTTGTGTTTATGCCATTCCAAAAACTGAAGTTGTGTTTATGCCACTCTCAATTCTCAATACCCCCTTCTATGCCATTTTCAACAATACAACATGAAAACGGTTCAATAAATAGTCGTATTTCAGTTTATACTTTCGTATTGACCAAAATAATCCTGTGTTCAGATTTGGAGCGACTTTTGGGTGTTTCGGGCACACAAGAAATCCAAAATTTTCAAATTCTGGCAAAAATTAGAACTTCTCAGGAAAATCTATTTTTTATAGGAAATCAAAAACACTGAAACGAGTATACTGTTTTAATTTGAGCCACTTATGTGCAGATTTGCATAAAAAGACTGACATTTTTTGTTCTGTCTAGAAATTGGTAAAATTTTGTCCAAAAAAACAAACTTCGAAAAATCTGATAATTTTACAGAATGTCAAGAACACTAATATGAGTCTACTATTCTAATATGAGCCATTTCTGGGCACATATGATCCATTAAACATAGGTGCAAAGTACGGTCCAGATTATCCGAGAGTATGTACAAAGCGTAGTACAGAGAAGTCGTTTTGGGTTTCAAACATGGAAATTTCAAGAACATCCCAAAAAGCTTCATTTTAGAGTGAGTAAGAAGGATCCAGGCTTACCTTTTCATTTTCATGTTTTAAACTTGTTTAAATCTTGGTCAAACCTAGGATTTGACCAAGATTCAAATGGGCAGAAAATTAAAAAAATCATAAAAATGAAAAACCAAAGTACATAGTCTTCTTATGTCATATAGTAAGCATTCAAGTTGATAAACAAGGTCTAGACATATTCAAACCATACAAATCATGTATCTACCCCTAACCCTAAACTCTGTCTTATGAAGTCAAGCATGAAGAGAAGTGGTTTTGGGTTTCAAACATGAAAATTTCAAAACCTCTTAAAAATTCATTTTAGAGTGTCTAAGAAGGATATGATGCAGGCTTCCCTTTTCATTTTCTTGTCTTAAACTTGTTTAAATCTTGGTCAAACCTAAGATTTGACCAAAAGATTCAAACGGGCATAAAATTCAAAAAAAATCAGAAAAATGAAAACAAAAGCATATAGTCTTCTTATGTCATATAGTAAGCATTCAAGTTGATAAACAAGGTCTAGACATATTCAAACCAGAAAAATCATGTATATATCTACCCCTAACCCTAAACTCTGTCTTATGAAGAGAAGTGGTTTTGGGTTTCAAACATGGAAATTTCAAGAACCTCCCAAAAGCTTCATTTTAGAGTGTGACTAAGAAGGATCCAGGCTTACCTTTTCACTTTCATGTTCTAAACTTGTTTAAATCCTAGTCAAACCTAGGATTTCACAAAGATTCAAATATATGGGTATAAAATACAAAAAAATAGAAAAATGAAAAACGAAAGCACATAGTCTTCTTATGTCATATAGTAAGCATTAAAGTTGATAAACAAGGTCTAGACATATTCAAACTAGACAAATCATGTATCTCCCCCTTAACCCCTAAACTCTGTATTATGAAGTCAAGCATGAAGAGAAGTGGTTTTGGGTTTCCAACATGGAAATTTCAAAAACCTCTTAAAAATTTATTTTAGAGTGACTAAGAAGGATGCAAGCTTCCCTTTTCATTTTCATGTCTTAAACTTGTTTAAATCTTGGTCAAACCTAAGATTTGACCAAAAGATTCAAACGGGCATAAAATTCAAAAAAAAAATCAGAAAAATGAAAAACAAAAGCATATAGTCTTCTTGTGTCATATAGTAAGCATTCAAGTTGATAAACATGGTCTAGACATATTCAAACCAGAAAATCATGTATATATCTACCCATAACCCTAAACTCTGTCTTATGAAGTCAATCATGATGAGAAGTGGTTTTGGGTTTCAAACATGGATATTTCAAGAACCTCCCAAAAGCTTCATTTTAGAGTGTGACTAAGAAGGATCCAAGCTTACCTTTTTCATTTTCATGTACTAAACTTGTTTAAATCCTGGTCAAACCCAGGATTTCACAAAGATTCAAATATATGTGTATAAAATATAAAAAATAGAAAAATGAAAACCAAAGCACATAGTCTACTTATATCACATAGTAAGCATTCAAGTTGATAAACAAGGTCTAGACATATTCAAACCAGAAAAATCATGTATATATCTACCCCTAACCCTAAACTCTGTCTTATGAAGTTAATCATGAAGAGAAGTGGTTTTGGGTTTCAAACATTGGAATTCCAAGAACCTCCCAAAAGCTTCATTTTAGAGTGTGACTAAGAAGGATGATTCAGGCTTACCTTTTCATTTTCATGTTCTAAACTTGTTTAAATCCTGGTCAAAACTAGGATTTCACAAAGATTCAAATATATGGGTATAAAATTCAAAAAAATAGAAAAATGAAAAACCAAAGCACATAGTCTTCTTATGTCATATAGCAAGCATTAAAGTTGATAAACAAGGTCTAGACATATTCAACCTAGACAAATCATGTATCTACCCCCTAACCCCTAAACTCTGTCTTATGAAGTCTAGCATGAAGAGAAGTGGTTTTGGGTTTCAAACATGGAAATTTCAAAAACCTCTTACAAAATTCATTTTAGAGTGACTAATTAAGAAGGATGCATGCTCCCCTTTTCATTTTCATGTCTTAAACTTGTTTAATTCTTGGTCAAACCTAAGATTTGACCAAAAGATTCAAACGGGCATAAAAAAATCAGAAAAATGAAAACCAAAGCACATAGTTTTCTTATGTCATATAGTAAGCATTCAAGTTGATAAACAAGGTCTAGACATATTCAAACCAGAAAATCATGTATATATCTACCCCTAACCCTAAACTCTGTCTTATGAAGTCAATCATGAAGAGAAGTGGTTTTGGGTTTCAAACATGGAAATTTCAAGAACCTCCCAAAAGCTTCATTTTAGAGTGACTAAGAAGGATACAGGCTTACCTTTTCATTTTCATGTTTTAAACTTGTTTAAATCCTGGTCAAACCTAGGATTTGACAAAGATTCAAATATATGGGCATAAAATTCAAAAAAATAGAAAAATGAAAAACCAAAGCACATAGTCTTCTTATGTCATATAGTAAGCATTAAAGTTGATAAACAAGGTCTAGACATAAGTAAACTAGACAAATCATGTATCTACCCCCTAACCCCTAAACTCTGTCTTATGAAGTCAAGCATGAAGAGAAGTCGTTTTGGGTTTCAAACATGGAAATTTCAAGAACATCCCAAAAGCTTCATTTTAGAGTGACTAAGAAGGATCCATGATTACCTTTTCATTTTCATGTTTTAAACTTGTTTAATCTTGGTCAAACCTAGGATTTGACCAAGATTCAAATGGGCACAAAATTTAAAAAATCGAGAAAAATGAAAAACCAAAGTACATAGTCTTCTTATGTCATGTAGTAAGCATTCAAGTTGATAAAATGGTTCATGCCGGCGTCTTAGCTCCTAAAAAATTATACACCAATTGATGTGACGAATTGATGATTTACTCTAGTCTGCTTCTAGACCATGCAGCTAGCGAGTATTCATATGTCTTGCATGGAGCCCCCAACTTTTGACTTCCCGTGTCGGAAAAGGCCTGTTTAATAATGTGGGGCGGTGAGGTATCCCGAAGTATCTAGAGGGTTTCGGTGTTTCGAGCTTTCAGCATCGCCAGTCCAAGGGAAGGATGGGTGACGAATCCGTGCATTCACAGCCGTTAGATCTGAAGAGTCCTTGTATGATGAGCGGTAGATAGCACCTCTAAGCTGCAAATCAACAGCTTCAATTACTTCAAATGAGCATTGGCCGGAAGGCTGACAGAGTGAAAAAATTCAAATTCAAAAACTCATGTATAGAATAGAAAAAAATAAAAAACATGTAGATAGAATAGAGGTATAGATAGATTAGCCCAAAAAGAAGAGGACGGGGAAATTTCGAACGCTCGCCTTTAACTCACAGACACCTCCCTCGCGCACCTAAATTTTCGAACGCGCGCCCAATATTTCGAACGCTCGCCTTTAACTCAGCACCCAGCCCACCTTGTTCTTCTCTAGACACCTCCTTCGGCGCCCTGTTCTTCTCTAGACACACCCTCGGTGAACCAGGCCGCGCACCAAAACTTCCCCACGCTTTCTATCGGCGCGTCGGCCCGGCGGCTGCGGGTGGCGCCGTTCTTCTCCGGCCCGCACCGGCGGCGTGGTCACTGGTAGATCCTCACGGTATGCATGCTATCTTCGAGGCCTGGGCAAGTACGATTCATTATAGCTCAATCGAAGTCGATCGCGTCGCCCGACCCTTATAAGTTCGTTAGTTCGTTCGAATCGATCGGTTGATATTGTTTTCCTCTCGATGTGTTTGTTTGACATTGTTTTCTGCTTTACCTATTTGCTCGAATTCGTTAAATGTGTACCTTGTTTGTTTGTAAGGCAAAGAGGAAATCATATCATGGCTTATCATCATGGGTATAACCTTTTTAGCTAGATTTTGCTGTTTGGGATCTATGATCCTTTTAGTTGCTTGCTCTCCGGTAACATTTTCCCTCTTTTATTACGGTGAAAAATACACAATGAGGAAACCACCGTCCAGCCTAAAAAAATAGACCTCGGTTGGTTTGCTGAAATCGGCTCAAATAACGTGGCATTTAGTTATATAGTTTTATATTCGACCTGTTTGCTCAGATATGTTGGTTTACATTCATACGCAACTTTGTTGGGCAAGTATGGACACAGCTTGATGACTTTCGGGTCAAAATTCCAGCGGTTGAGTGATTTTTGGTTGGATCCATTCCTGTGCGTTCGATCGGCTTTTGATGGCTGTTATTGAGACGAAGTCATGGCTGGACTTTTGACGCAGCTCCGGTGACGTTCAGGTCAAAAGCCCGGCGTTGACTTTGGTTCAATATCAGCCATCCAAAGCCAATCGAACACACATGAATGTATCCAACCAAAAATCACTCTACAATAAGTCGTTTCGAGACTAAAACAATGTTTATTCCCAAACTATTTTTTGAATCCGACCAATCTTTCCCGGAATGCGAAGAAATATATAAGATTTCTTTGGAATGTTGTTCTTTTTCTTGGACAGTTTGAATTTTAAGTTTAAAGTTGGTTGTAAAACATAAAATGAGGTTTATTGATAAACAATATGGCTGAATCTGATGAAACTCCCCCAGAATGCATAACCCGAGCATATAAGATTTACTGGATTTTTGTTTCAAAAACTTCTAGGCGATGCGAATTTTAAGTTTAAAATTTTCTCGTGAAACTTAAAATGGTAAATTTTGGATCCATTCTCGTGCGTTCGATTGGCTTTTGATGGCTGTTATTGAAACAAGTGTTAATTGGTTCTATGCCACTCCTCAATTCACAAGTTGTGTTTATGCCATTACAAAAACTGAAGTTGTGTTTATGCCATTACAAAAACTGAAGTTGTGTTTATGCCACTCTCAATTCTCAATATCCCCTTCTATATATGCCATTTTCAATACTCCACTATAATAAATATAGCATATCTATGATAGTACTCTATGATACCACCCACTATGCACCCATGTTCCAAACACCACTCCCATTGTTGTACCTTATTGTATCGAAGCGATAAGCTTGATGAGCAACCCAAACAAACAAAAAAAGACTGTACCTTATTGTACTTGCTCTTACCCAGATCGTCTCTTTCTCTTTCATCGCGAGTGCGGCTAATTCAGTTAGTCTTCCAATGAATATTAATATTTTGTCTCAATGATGTCATGTTTCGACTAACAATTAGCACTTTTGAATTCTTAGATTGCTTTTTCACACGATGCACTTCTTTTAATTTATTTTACCACATTTGAATGTGAACCTTGACCAAATAAATAGGACAACAATATCACGATCATATAATACATAAGCAGCATTGTTAGAATCGTGTTGGAAAATACTTTCTAATGATACCAGTTTTATATCAATTTTTTATATACTTCATCCTGAAAAATATGTTTAAACTTCATCAAAACTTGCATGTATCTGCAAACTAAACTCATCTAAATACATGTATATCTACATAAAATTGAAACATCATTTTTAAATAGAGAGATATAGATTAATATTTTTCGAAGATAAAATACGAAAAACAAGGGTGCATTGTTTATTGAAATGGAGTGAGTAGTATATATAAAATCATTTTAGTTGCCAATGATCATGTTGAGGGCCTCTATTTCTTGTTTTGCTCGGGCCCTCCGTATTCTCGAATGCGGCCCTGGTGGTCTATGAACACAGTATGTAATCTTATTACTTTTGGCTTCTTTGCCTTTGCTAATAGATCGGCGGAATTACGGCAAAAAGAAGAAAGAATGTGTTGGTATTGTATTGCTTTCGATAGATATGTTCGCCCCTCCCCCAAGCATTTACGAGATGGCACAAGAGATTCAAGGATGAAATTGCTCTCCTTGTTCATAAGGCAAAGAGGAAATCATATCATGGGTAGAACATTTTATATATATTTTGCTGTTTGGGATCTATGATCCTTTTAGTTCTTTGCTCTCCGGCAACTTTTGTACATATTTCCCTCTTTTTATTAATAAAAAAATACAAAGTGGGAAACCCGATGGTCAGCCTAAAAAAATCTGTTCGCTAGGTAGCCGTAGTTTTGCATTCGGTTCGTTTGCTGAAATCGGCTCAAATAATGTAGCATTTATAGTTTTATATTTGACCTGTTTGCTCGGGTATGTTTGCTTACATTCGTAGGTGACCTGTTTGTTGAAATAGCTTATCGCTTCTCGACCATCTATCTCCTCAACGGATGGACAGAACTTGGATATTATTTCACTCATTAAACACACCAACATATTTGAGTGGTATTGAAGACTTCATGAAGCACGTTAGTGATTTTCTTGTGACGGCGACAAGACAAAGGAAGTGATTTGTCCATGCCGCGTATGTTTGAATATTGGGTCCAAGCCTCAACATGTAGTCTCGGATCATTTATTCGTTTATGGGATGGACCGGACATATATCGGTGGATTAACCATGGTGAACACTATGATCAGCCTGACATTATTGATCCTCTTTATTCGATGGTTATCGGCACGAAGATCTCGTCCGGGATGAGGCTACTTGCTAATTTGTTACGGGATCTGTATCCATATGCAAGCCAACAGCCCCATGGTTATCACAAAAAGCCTCTTTTCCATGACACGATAGAAGATGCTAAGCGCTTAGTGGCCCCTGGTTCTGTTGTGTCAAGATTCGAATTAATTGTGAAATTACTTCATGACAAGTCATACCGAGGGGATTACCAATAAAGCGTTCAATGCGATTGCGAAGACATACGACGATGCACTCCCTGGGGCTGGACTGCCAAAATCCTTTTATGAGGTGAAGCGGTACATCAAGGTGCGGGACTTGGATATGAGAAGATTGATTTTTGCAAAAATAAGCGTGCCTTTGTTTTGGATGGAGTATAATGACCTCGATGAATGTCCAGTATGTAAGGAATCAAGATGGAAACATGATGGAGCTGGTGGTAAGAAAAAGATTCCTTGGAAGGTTCGAGATACTTTCCACTTGTACAAAGATTGCGAGAGGTTGTTTGCTTGAGAACAAACATCTCGGGAAACAAGATGGCACAAAGAGATTCTCACGCCCGACCACGATTTGCGAGGCATCCTGGCGATGGCGATGAATGGAAGCAATTCGACCTGGATCATCCAGATTTTGCTGCGAGATCCAAGGAACTGAGACTTGGCCTTGCTACGAGATGGATTCAACCCATTTGGCAACATGAGCAACTCGTATAGCATGTGGCCGGTACTAGTTACACCTTACAACCGGGCTCCCTGGACATGCACCGATCGGTCGAAGCGTATGATGGCCTTACTCATCCCAGGTCCCAAATCTCCTGGGAAGGATTTTGATGTGTTCATGCAGCCTCTTATTAGAGACTTGCAAACATTATGGGAGGGTGTCCCTACACGGGATGTGTGTCAACCTAAAGAACAAAATTTTCTATTACGTCTTTGTGTCTTGTATTGCACCCATGATTATCCAGCTTTGGGCACTATGTCGAGCGAGTAACATCGGGTTATAATGCATGTGTTCAACTGTGATGCGATCAGGTGGCGGTGAGGATAATAAACAAGATATGCTATATGGGCCATCGCCGTTTCCTTCCATTAGATCACGAGTTTCCGAAAAAATAGAAAAAAATTGCAATTTATTGGTGATCGGGCACAGCAAAAGACTAAACCGCAGCACTTTAAGAGTCACGAGTTGGAGCGCACCTAGAAGCGGTCAGAAATGTTAAACCAGGAAAACCACCAGCCGCCACAGCAGGTACAGCGAGAGAAGGATACGAGAAGATGCGGCGACGATAGTAGCGAGATAGAAAAAGGAAGAAGAGAGGAGATGAGCGAGTCTAGCAGCTACCAAAAGGAAGATGGGAGGTGAAATAGCAGCATGTACCAAGAGGAAGGAAATGGAAAATGATAGACCGAGAATATTTTATAAGCGCGGGACCACTCTTTGGGACTTGCCGTATTGGGCTGGTAAGAAGCTTCGGCATAATATTGATATCATGCACATGGAGAAGAATATATGTGACAGCATTGTCGGCACATTACTCAACATTCCATCCAAGACAAAAGATAGCTCAAATGCTAGGATTGATTGTGCAACATTGAATGTTAACGAGGCACTTGCAAGCTGGATCGTAATGACAAAGTGAACAAAGGCAAGGAAAAACATTATAAATTTCGAGGCGCGGAATTCACATTGCCGATGCCTAAAAGGAGATTATTTTGTGAGTACCTCAGGGTGTGATGTTCCCGTTCGGATTTGCTTCCAACATTGCAAATTGTCTCAATCTTTGAAGGAAACAAGCTCCAAGGGTTGAAAACTCACGATTGTCATATCCTGCTTGCAAAGGCTTTTAGCTATTGGCATTAAAGATTTAGTGAAGCCAAATATGTACAACGTGATTGCGAGTTGGGAAGGTTCTTTAGGGAAATATGTAGTAAAACTCTAAGCGAGCTGTTGTAGAACGTCTTAAGGTGGACATAGCGGTAATCCTGTGCAAGCTGGAGCTGATATATCCTCCGACCTTCTTTGATGTGATGGTGCATTTGGCTGTTCATCTACGATGAGGCACTTTTAAGAGGTCGATGCAGTATGGATGGATGTACCCTATAGAACGTCATTGTGCACTTTCAAGAATACGATTAGGAACAAAGCTAGACCGGAGGCTTGCATTGCGGTGGCGTATATTGCTGCTGAAGCATATACATTTGCCTCAAGATATATTCACGATATTGAGACCAGATTCAACCGGGGAATTCGCAGAATTTTGGAAGTTGGAGGATCTGTTTTTAATCATGGTGTTGAGCTAATAGGAAAGAGGACCGAAAAAACATTAGAGCGATCTGAATTTGAGCAATTTGTCTTGGTATGTCTTGAATAATGCTACGAGAGGCTGATGAATATGTTAAGTGAGTACTATGCACACGAAATACTCAGTTCCTCGCATATACTATGAACTTGTATCAAAATGAAATATATTCAGCTGACTTGGCTATGTTTTGCGGGTTGTACATGGAAACGAATGGAAAGCTATCGGCACGTGGGAGTGGGTTTCGGGACTGGTTTGAGAAATATGTAAGATGTTCAATTGCACTCGACTTGTCTATGTGTTTTCACATGAGATGACCTCTTGTCTATTTTGTAATTGTAGATCTCGAAACTCCATGCGGAGAATCCGAGTAGTTAGTGCTGATCTCCTTGTCCTATCACGTGGTCCGAGATAAGAGGGTGTTGGTAGGCTGCAGCTTGCAATGCCAATGGTGTCCATTACAGCTCCTATGAGCGTGAACAACATTTGAAGACACGAAATAGTGGCATCACAACCGGTGGAGATCACTTGACAACCGAGAAAGAAGAGATCGAGTCATTTGACCATTATGGTCACATAGAAGAGGTTATTCGGTTGTTCTATAGTGATAAGGTTACTTGTCCAATCTGTGGTTCTATTTAAGTGTTATTGGTACAACCAAGATCCAAACAAGGGCAAAGGTGCCGAAATGATGGGTATTTCATATCGGTTAATACTACTGCTCGGTGGTACAAGGATGATCCTTATATTTTGGTACCTCAAGCGGCCAAGGTACTTTTCTTGGAAGACAGATCTAGAAAAGGATGGCGGTATGTGCAAAAGTTTGTGGCAAGGAACATATATGATTTGGATGAGAATGCGGATCCAATAATTGGTGCCCAGCAAGATGATTTCGCTGGTTGTATGCAAACTAAAGTTGCGACATTGATGAAACCTCGTTGGATACGGGTATCCCTGCACATGATGGAGAAGTAGATTTCACTTGTTGAGGTTAGCATAGTCGACAAAGAGATGGATAAAGCTGAAGCTACAGTGAATCTCGGGAGGAGAATGGACACGACGAGCGGGATGAGACCATGCACGAATATCGAGAATGAAGACGGAGGTGATGATGATGATGATGATGATGATGATGATGATGATGATGATGATTAGACTCTTGTCTCTGTATCATCTTTGTGAGATGAAGAACCATGATTTGTTTTGATTTTTCTATTTGGAAAATGTATGAGTCCTGAAGACAATTATCTGTTGGATTGTAATCCCATGATGACTAATTATTTATTTTTGTTGTCCTACTAAAAGTTGGTCAAACTTAATTTTGTGGTAGTAATCCCATGCTTTGTTTGATTCATAGGGTCATATCCCATAGGAAAATAGAATGATAATACTTGATCAAACTAATGCAGAATATCTTATAACCACAATCAAATAGAATTTCTCTTGACATAGGATTCAAGTTGGCATGGCATCCCTATCATACGGGGTTTTATTCATACTATGCTACAAATCGAAAATAAGATGGGTCAGCACTTTATCGTGGCGAGATAGGGCAGGTGGCGTTCGTTACAAACCAGGAGAAGATGCACTTCCTATGGAACGGGTGTTTGCATCCCCGGAGACGCACCGTTGTGCGCTGCGACAGCCCGGCATGCATATGCTGCGGTGGCCGTCCTCGGCGCAACTAGGACCCAAGCGTCTGCGGCGCCGGCAAGTTGACGATGAGCCGGTGGTCCACCCTAAGGGTGAGGTCGAAGTGGAGGCCACCGAGCCGACGACACGCCTGCTGCCACATCGGGTGCATAACATCGTAAGGCATGATGATGTCCCACTCCTCCTCCGTGAGGTTCGGGTTCTTGAGCAGCCATACACGGGCAAGAATCTCGCGCATAGTTCGCACGACATTGCCCCCACTACGCAGCTCCCTCGGAGGCAAGCCAAGATCCAGCACCACCTCTTCGCGGGGTGTAGTGGTGATATCGTCCTCATCCGGTGGGGCAGGGAGGGGGCCGGCCATCCTCCCGAGCTCGTACGTCCTCGAGAAGAAGATGTGCCTTTGTCATAGTGTACGGGGACGCCTCGCCCTCGCCCACGGCCGGCGGCTCACCGACGGAGAAGTCGGTCGTGCTTGCCGACACACGGCGAGCACGGAAGACATGTGGGCCGGACTCGATGATGCGCTCGCGTGAGGAGCGCTCTAGTAGGGCGTCGCCGCCATTGGGGATTCTTCGGAGGGCTGTGGGCGGCGGCTAGTCGACGGTGAGGTGGTTGGTGTGAGATCTACGGGATGAGGCCGGGGAAGTGGGCGAAGTGCTCGGGACTAGGGACTGCCCTCAACTTTCCGCGATAGTATGATAATAATTGGTGGACGAGGAGACTAGTTCAGAGACTACCCAAAGTTGATAAATCATGTTCGAGGGAAAATGCCCAAGATTTATTATCAAAATTCAAGCTAATTTCGCCGATTTTGTTCTGCCGTTCATTAGACATCATCCAACGGCCTTGGTCTACGGGATTCGCTGCTACGGTGTCATCTACTATTTTCTACCCAATTCCAGAAACATCCATAAAGCTAGTAGATAGCTTTCACCTTGTTGGCCCCAACCCATTTTTTTAATCTTTTCTTCCTTATCCCCTTCGCTCATGCTAGCAGCTACTTGCAGCCATTGCTACACCAGCGAGGTGATCTCTATGATAGGCACGGTTTTAGTAAGACAACAAGTTGTAGATAGCTAACCATGAGACACATGCCTCTCTGGTTGAGGCCGAGCTCGCTCTTGTGATTGGGCTCCAATGGTCGAGGTGAGTCATAGCTGCAATGACAGAGGTTTGTGCTGAATTAATTAGCACGAGAGGCGTAACTAGCACTAGATGGAGAAGGCATAGTACACATATCGGACACGAAGTCGCGTACGCGAGCAGCTCGCATTCACTTGCATCGGTGCGGTACAACAAAGATGATGAAGAAGGATTGGAGCTTTGAAGGTAGTCGAGAAAAGTTACAAAAAATAATACGTGCAAAACTTAACACGTATAAACGCACATGCATGGATAATTTTACATTTACGCATGAGAAAGACATGTCAATTTTCAGTACGACATGGTTTGATTTGTCAAATTTGATGCTCCTTAATGCATTTTAAGTGAAAATTATAGGTTTATTCATTATAATTGCCGATTTTTAACGTTACGTGCAGCTGACTAGCAAACTATAAGTGTGTGATTGCTTGCTTCCAAAATAAGGATATGTAATCATTTTGTATAAGGTAGTACCAATTAGTCGTTATATTGCAGAACTTAAAGAGTTTTGAGAGATTCAACTCGTTGCTACTCCATAAGAATGGTCATGTTGACAAATTTGATCCGGTGTTGAACGAGGCAGAAACATTTCAAAAACTTGAGCATGGAAGAGGCTAGGGGTAAATGCCCCAAGGCCAGCCGAGCCTATCGTAGGTGCCGTCCCGAGGAGGAAGTACCTTAATTTGGGGCGCGCGCGGACGCTGCGGTACCCCGAGCTCGAGACGCCGCCGTCTGGTAGCTCGACCCGCGACGAGGCATGGCGGCGCGGCGGAAACGGAGCGGCGGCGGCGGAAGGTAAAGCTCCTGGCGACAAACATATTAGGCACAAATGGGCAACCTTCGATAACCCATGTTCCATTTTTTTTGTCGGGATAACCCCATGTACCACCTTCCCAATAGAAAAATCTTGTTCAACCTTCCCCGTTGGGCCCAATATTTCACTTTTGGGTTGCCAAGGAACATCTACATGGTAATTGTTATCGGTCTACTTGATCCGGTGTCGAAGCCCAATAACTACAAATAGGCCTTTACGCTCATGCAATTTCGGCCCTTTTCTAATGAAACACGAATCCTATGATTGGCAAATAAAAATACACGGAGATTCTACATAAAAGTTGTTTTTATTTATTTTGAATTATAGGGTTCCAATTTTTGAAACTGCTCATGCCCAATATGAAAATCCTTGATCGCTCCATACCCACATGGATAACGGTATTTTTAAAAATTCATAAAGTGGATTTGAAATTTAAAACATATCCTAATAATTCCTTGATTTAATCTATCAACTTGCAAGATCTTGGAGCCAAAGAGCTTGTATTAGTCTGTGAAAATAATGCGATAAACTTTGTCGTTAACAAGAAATGAAGGTTTATCGTTCGAAAACGATGCCATGTGGGACCCATGAGGCAGTGGCGTCCACAACGTTTCAAAGAAAAAGGCAAGTAGCCCGAAAATAGGGGTAAAAAATAAATCCTACAAAGGAAACATTTATAGTTCATAGAGGTGACATGTGGGACCGATCTGCCAGTTGCATCCTCATCATTTCGAAGTCGGCGGGGATCGGAAGAAAAAGGCAAATAGCCGAGAAATTAGGGGTCAAAAATAAATCCAAAAAGGAAACTTTTATTCTTAATAGAGGATGACATGTGGGACCGACCTGCCAGCGACGTCCTCATCGTTTCAAAGGCCGCGAGGATCAAAAGAAAAAGGCAAATAGCCAGAAATTAGGGGTAAAAAATAAATCCAACAAAGGAAAGGTTTATTGTTCATAGAGGCTGACATGTGGGACCCATGAGCCAGCGGCAACCTCAATTTCAAAGGCGGCATATGATCGAAAAGAAAAAGGCAAGTTAGCAAAAATCAGTGGGTAAAAAATCTAAGAAATGAAACTTTATTGTACGAGTCCATGAGCCAGCACCTTACTCAACGTTTCAGTGGCGGCATGAGATAGAAAGAAAAAGGAAAGTGACCAAATATCAGGAGCAAAAAATAATCCAAGAAAAGAAACTTTTATTGTACATAGAGGATGACATATGGGTCCCACTTATACAAGCTCTTTCGCTCCATGATCTTGCAAGTTGATTGTACATAGAGGATGACATGCGAGCTCCTTGTGTCAGCAGCTTACTCAACGTTTCCAAGGCGGCAGGGGATCAAAAGAAAAAGGAAGTAGCCAGAAATTAGCGGTCAAAATAACTCCAAGGAAGGAAACTTTTATTGTTCATAGAGTATGACATGCGGGACCCATGCGCTAGCAACTTCCTCAACGTTTCAAAGGGGGCATGAGATCGAAAGAAAAAGACAAGTGACCAAATATCGGGAGCCAAAAATAATCCAAGAAAAGAAACTTTATTGTACATAAAAGATGACATGCGGGTCCCATTTTGCGGCCAGCGGTGTCAACGTTTCAAATGCGGCTTGAGATCAAAAGAAAAAGAGTAGCCGAGAAATTAGGGGTAAAAAACTCTCGGAAAAGAAAGTTGATTGTACATAGAGGATGGCATGCGGGTCCCATGACCCGACACCTTACTCAACGTTTCGAGGCGGCATGAGATCGAAAGAAAAAGGAAAGAGACCAAATACAAGGATCAAAAAATTATCCAACAAAAATAAACTTTTATTGTACATAGAGGATGACATATGGGTCCCACTTATACAAGCTCTTCCGCCCCAAGATCTTGCAAGTTGATTGTACATAGAGGATGACATGCGGGCCCCTTGTGTTAGCGGCTTAATCAACGTTTCCAAGGCGGCGGGGGATCAAAAGAAAAAGGAAACAGCCAAAAATAAGAGGGTGAAAAAAATCCAAGAAAAGAAACTTTTATAGTATCGAGGATGACATGTGGGTCCCATGAGCCAGCAGCTTCCTCAACATTTCAGAGGCTGCATGAGATCGAAAGAAAAAGGCAAGTGACAAAAATAAGGGGGTCAAAAAAATCCAAGAAAAGATACTTGATTGTACATAGAGGATGTCATGCGGGTCCCACCGATCGGCAGACTTACTAACGTTTCCAAGGCGGCGGGGGATGAAAAGAAAAAGGAAATAGCCAAAGATCGGAGGGTGAAAAAAATCCAAGAAAAGAAACTTTTGTAGTACATAGAGGATGACATGCGGGTCCCATTGTCCAGCAGCTTCCTCAACGTTTACAAGGGCGGCATGAGATCGAAAGAAAAAGGCAAGTGACCAAAAATCGAGAGGGTGAAAAATAATCCAAGAAAAGAAACTTTTATTGTACATAGAGGATGACATGCTTTGTCCCAACGTTTCAAATGCGGCTTGAGATCAAAAGAAAAAGAAAGTAGCCAGAAATTAGGGGGTAAAAAAAACTCCAAGAAAAGAAAATTGATTGTACATAGAGGATGACATGCGGGTCCCATGAGTCAGCAGATTCCTCAACGTTTCAAACGTGGCATGAGATCGAAAGAAAAAGGCAAGTGACCAAATATCAGGAGCCAAAAATAATCCAAGAAAAGAAACTTTATTGTACATAGAGGATGACATGCGGGTCCCATTTTGCAGTAGCGGTCTCAACGTTTCCAAGGCGGCACAGGACCAAAAGAAAAATGAAGTTGCTAGAAATCAGGGGGTGAAAAAAATCCAAGAAAAGAAAGATTTCAATTGGGCTGCATCTGGACATCTGGGCCTTCGAACTATCCTTCTGGGCCTTTTGACTCGTACAATTTCAGCCCACTCCAGAACATGAAAGTTCGGATTTTTCTCAAAAAAAAACAGGAAAGTCGTATGATTCGCCAAAACAAAAAACAAGGAGATTCAAGATATAAGTTGTAAAAATAAAGATTTAATTTATCCGTTTGCAATAGCTCAGAGCGAAATACACTGTTTATTGTCTGCAAAATAATCAAGATATCACATGTTTCTTGTACGGGAGGCTGACATCGGGGACCCATGAGCCAAGCGTCGTCAACGTTTCAAAGGCGGCGGGGGATCGAAAATAAAAAAAACCAAATATCGGTTGGTAAAAAAATCCAAGAAAAGAAAACATTTATCGTTACGAGAGGATGACATGCGGGACCGATGAGGCAGCAGCATCCTCAACGTTTCCAAGGTGGCAGGGGATCAAAGAAAAAAAGGAAATAGCCAGAAATTAATTAGGGGTTCAAAATAAATCCATCAAAGGAAAGTTTTATTGTTCATAGAGGATGACATGTGGGACCGACCTGCCAACAGCGTCCTCATCGTTTCAAAGGGGGCAGGAGATCAAAAGAAAAAGGCAAATAGCCAGAAATTAGGGGTAAAAAATAACTCTAAGAAAGGAAACTTTTATTGTTCGTAGAGGATGACATGCGGGACCCATGAGCCGGCCAGCCTTACTTAACGTTTCAAAGGCGGCATGAGATCGAAAGAAAAAGGCAAGTGACAAAATATCAGAGCCCAAGATAATCCAAGAAAAGAAACTTTATTTACATAGAGGATGACATGCGGGTCCCATTTTGCGACGGCGGTCCCAACGTTTCAAATGCGGCTTGAGATCAAAAGAAAAAGAAAGTAGCCGAGAAATTAGGGGTCAAAAAAATCCAAGAAAATAAAGTTGATGGACATAGAGGATGACATGCGGGTCCCATGAGCTAGCAGCTTACTCAACGTTTCCAAGGCGGCGAGGGGATCAAAAGAAAAAGGAAATAGCCAAAAATCGAGAGGGTGAAAAAACAAAGAAAATGAACTTTTATAGTACATAGAGGATGACATGCGGGTCCCATGAGCCGGCGGGTTCCTCAACGTTTCAAACGTGGCATGAGATCGAAAGAAAAAGGCAAGTGACCAAATATCAGGAGCCAAAAATAATTCAAGAAAAGAAACTTGATTGTACATAGAGGATGACATGCGGGTCCTAATTAGCAGCAGCGGTATCACCGTTTGAGAGGCTGCACGGGATCGAAAGAAAAAGGCAAGTGACCAAATATCAGGAGCCAAAAATAATCCAAGAAAAGAAATTTTATTGTACGTAGAGGATGACATGCGGGTCCCATTTTGCAGCAGCGGTCTCAACGTTTCCAAGGCGGCACAGAACCAAAAGAAAAATGAAGTAGCCGAGAAATCAGGGGTGAAAAAATCCAAGAAGAAAGATTTCAATTGGGCTGCATCTGGACATCTGGGCCTTCGAACTATCCTGCTTGGCCTTTTGACTCGTACAATTTCAGCCCACTCCAAAACAGGAAAGTTCCGAATTTTCTAAAAAAACAGGAAAGTCCTATGCTTCGCAAAGACAAAAAAATAAGGAGATTCAACATATAAGTTTGTTTATGTAAAAATAAAGATTTAATTATCCGTTTGAAATAGCTCAGAGCGCAATACATTGTTTATTGTCTGCAAAATAATCAAGATATCATATGTTTCTTGTACGGGGAGGCTGACATCGGGGACCCATGAGCCAACGGCGTCGTCCAACGTTTTAAAGGCGGCGGGGGATGGAAAGAAAAATAAACCATAAATCTGTTGGTAAAAAATCCAAGAAAAGAAACATTTTCGTTACGAGAGGATGACATGCGGGACCCATGAGGCGGCAGCATCCTCGGCGTTTATTGTTCATAGAGGTTGACATGTGGGACCCGTGAGCCGGCGGCGTCCTCAACGTTTTAAAGGCTGCACGTGATCGAAAGAAAAAATAAGCCAAAAATCGTTTGGTCAACAAAATCCAAGAAAATAAACATTTACCGTTACGAGAGGATGACATGCGGGACCCATGAGGCAGCGACATCCTCAACGATTCCAAGGCGGCGGGGAAATATCCGAGAAATTAATTAGGGGTTCAAAATAAATCCATCAAAGGAAACTTTTATTGTTCATAGAGGATGACATGTGGGACCGACCTGCCAACAGCGTCCTCATCGTTTCGAGAGGGCGGAGATCAAAAGAAAAAGGCAAATAGCCAGAAATTAGGGGTAAAAAATAACTCCAAGAAAGGAAACTTTTATTGTTCGTAGAGGATGACATGCGGGACCCATGAGCCAGCAGCTTACTCAACGTTTCAAAGGCGGCATGAGATCGAAAGAAAAAGGCAAGTGACAAAATATCAGGAGCCAAAGATAATCCAAGAAAAGAAACTTTATTGTACGTAGAGGATGACATGCAGGTCCCATTTAGCGACGGCGGTCTCAACGTTTCAAATGCGGCTTGAGATCAAAAGAAAAAGAAAGTTGATTGTACATAGAGGATGACATGCGGGTCCCATGAGTCAGCTGACTTACCCAACGTTTCCAAGTCGGCAGGGATCAAAAGAAAAAGGAAATAGCCAAAAATCGAGAGGGTGAAAAAAATAAAGAAAATAAACTTTTATAGCACATAGAGGATGACATGCGGGTCCCATGAGCCGACAGGTTCCTCAACGTTTCAAACGTGGCATGAGATCGAAAGAAAAAGGCAAGTGACCAAATATGAGGAGCCAAAAATAATTCAAGAAAAGAAAGTTTTATAGTACATAGAGGATGACATGCGGGTCCCATTTAGCGACAGCGGTATCACCGTTTGAGAGGCGGCGGGGGATCAAAAGAAAAAAGAAATTGCCAAAAATCAGAGGGTGAAAAAAACCAAGAAAATGAACTTTTATAGTACATAGAGGATGACATGCGGGTCCCATGAGGCTGCAGCTTACTCAACGTTTCAGACGAGGCATGTGATCGAAAGAAAAAGGCAAGTGAAAAAATATGAGGAGCCAAAAATAATTCAAGAAAAGAAAGTTTTATAGTACATAGAGGATGACATGCGGGTCCCATTTAGCAGCAGCGGTATCACCGTTTGAGAGGCGGCAGGGGATCGAAAGAAAAAGGTAAGTGACCAAATATGAGGTGCCAAAAATAATTCAAGAAAAGAAAGTTTTATAGTACATAGAGGATGACATGCGGGTCCCAGTTAGCAGCAGCGGTATCACCGTTTGAGAGGCGGCAGGGGATCGAAAGAAAAAGGCAAGTGACCAAATATGAGGTGCCAAAAAAATCCAAGAAAAGAAAGTTTTATAGTACATAGAGGATGACATGCGGGTCCCATTTAGCAGCAGCGGTATCACCGTTTGAGAGGCGGCAGGGGATCGAAAGAAAAAGGCAAGTGACCAAATATGAGGTGCCAAAAAAAATCCAAGAAAAGAAAGTTTTATAGTACATAGAGGATGACATGCGGGTCCCATTTAGCAACAGCGGTATCACCGTTTGAGAGGCGGCAGGGGATCGAAAAAAAAGGCAAGTGACCAAATATGAGGTGCCAAAAAAAAACTCCAAGAAAAGAAAGTTGATTGCACATAGAGGATGACATGCGGGTCCCATTTAGCAGCAGCGGTCTCAACGTTTCCAAGGCGGCAAGGGATCAAAAGAAAAAAGAAGTAGCCAGAAATCAGGGAGTCAAAAAAAATCCAAGAATAGAAAGAATTTTGGTTCATAGAGGATGACATGCGGGACCCATGATCCTGCATCGTAAACGGCTCGATCGGAGAACGTTGAACGAGATGGCGCGATCGAGAAAAAAAACAATGCCAGAGAGGCTGCCATCTGGGCCCTACATCCCTCGGCGGTGCGGATTTGCGTTGACTCGGCCGGCGAACCCGAGATTTCGAGATGCACCACGTCCCGGGCCACCATACGCGACGTTTTGGCCGCTTTCGTCGGGCTAGGTGGCCTCAAAAACGAGAAAAAAAAAGTTTTGACATGCACCACGGAGGGACCCAAAATCGTCGGCCATGGTACACCAGCAACCACGGCGCGACTTCAACTTCGTCGGCCATGACAACTTTTCTTGTAGTGCTTTACAATAAGGTAAAACTGCAACTAAACTCCAGAAGAACGACTCGTGGTCTAATCTTATCACGGTCTCTATTTATAGAGCATTTGACCAGCTATAGAGGCTATGACTAGATTCTAGCTAAATAGGAGCTAGGTTTAGGGAGCTAGTCCCCTTCTACTGCTAATCTAGGTTTTCTCCTTGTTGGATGTGGTATCTGACTCTTCTGACATGGTCATGTCTCTTGAAGTAGTTGTTGACTCCTTGGCCTTTGAGTTGCACGGTAGATCCTCCTTCGATGCCTCCATATCTAAGCAGGGGATTTAAGAGTGGGATGAGTACGAGCGTACTCAACAAGTTCATTATAGGAAAGAGGTGTTTAATGCACTAGCTACAGCATTAGACCAGAAAGTCTAATACCAATGCAGGTTTTCATAACCATTTCTTCAAAAGGTTGCTTTTATTCAGAAGAACTATGTCCGTCAGCCTTCACCGGTTTACTAGAACTTCATGGAGTTCCTTTCCGGCAGCGTTCGCAGTTCCATATCCCGGAACAGGGAGTGACAGGTCACGGTTCATTACACTCTGCAGAGGTGTGTTGCTTTACCCATAAGAGATCTTAACCTTGGTGCCAACCGGGCGTACTTTCCCGTCCACACTTCCTTTGGTGTGAGGCCCGGTATAAGGTCATAGCCAATCATATTCCTCCGCTACCTCATACACCCACCCTTTGATGCAAACTCCGACCCTGGGTCCTCGCCGGTGCTCTTATACCAATTAAGGACGGCCCCCGACCACGACAACAGTTCAGGTCTCTACCATGAACTCCTTCGCCGGGAGATGCAACCCATCATAGACCGCAATAACCGTGGGGACTTTAGGCTTCCCCAGCCCACCGCTTGCTCCTCGGGCGACAAGTGTCTACGGTCTCTACCGTGGGGACTTAAGGCTTCCCCAGCCCACCGCTTGCCCCCTTGGAATACAAGTGTCTATGGTAAAGCGCGTCCGTTGATGTACAAGAGGAGAAAATACAATTGACTATTCCATCCCACTCCAGATCTTATGGTTAACACGGGTATTACGGCACAAGAATCACTGGACGACATTTGTTGTTTAATCCTAGATGGATATAAACCCTCGCAATGGAACCTCCACCATATCAAAACAATCCATGGTTCCATTGCCCACCACATAGTCATATTCATAGTTATGAAGATAGTGGTTTTGCTTTTTATGCAATAGTGATAAACATAGTACTTTGCAAGTAATTTGGTAAAAATACTCAAATGACATGAGCAAGCGATGAACTTGCCTTTCTTGACTGCAAGATTATGCAATCAAGGACTTCGATACGGGATAACTCCAAATTCTGAAATAGCATCATCGTCCGATAAGGACAATGTTTAAAAGATTGGCAAATATGCTATAATGCATAATTATGAGATGCATTCGCTCTAAGCGTGACCCAACCCCGATAATTTAGGATTAGTGAGTTGGGATGATTGGTTTAGGGTGTGTTGAACTTTTAGAGTGATTTCACAAACAAGGTTCTTATTAGGGTTTGGTTGTCTTAGTATCATAAACAATTGATATAATGTATCATAACAATCATACACACCAGGGAATAGTAGTTGCATAATGAATAAAGAGCAGTTGTCAATTTTAAGTCTTATGGTGCATGGTTGATGATTATTTATTATATACTTCAAAAGAATAACTTTTGAAGAACATGTTAATTAGGAAATAATAAGTATTTCAAGTAGAAACTACTTGCTTCTATGGTTTACTATGGTTATCATTGAGTTTCCTAATTAAGTAATATATGGATCACAACAAAGTTGGATTGAGTTCCTAGTCATGTATTGGTTGCATGGTTTGGTTAAGCATGAACATATTAAGCATTTGATTAAACATGGTTGCTATAATGGTTGGTTATATCTTACTGGTGATAGATAGCTATGGTCTACAGGTCCTATTAGGCAGAGTTGTTGACTATTCTTTAATTTCTTCAAAATAATAACTTTTGAAGAACATATTACTTAAGTAATAAGAAATATTTCAGTTAAGGCTTATGGTTTCTAGGGTTTGCTATTGGATTCACTAAGTTGCTTTTCAAACAATAGGGTTCACAATTCTTTAGTACATATAGGATTTAGTTAATCATGAACTTATAAAGTAAATTATTACATAGAGTTGTTATTATAGTTGATCACAATGGCTATATCAAAGAATAGTGGTTAGGGTTGATGACATGTAATGAAGAATTTGGGGTTTACTATTATTTCATTATATAAGGTTACTAAAAAAAATGGATACATGAGATGACAACTCTAGTAGTAATAGGCGTGTACCATTTTAAGAGAATATGGGCATTTGTTTAGTTGTTAAATATGGATCTGTGAGTGAAAGAAAAGTAACATGATCACATTTTATAATTCCTAGGTTTTAGATATATATATCTTTTTAACTGGATGCACACTAGGGTTTACATATAGAATTAGGGTTTTAGGGTTCTCACATGAAATTATGAGGTTGTAGTTTTATTCATAATGGACTAGGTATATGGTATATGGGTACTAGGTATAAAGTATATGAAACTTATCATTTTAAAAAATATATATATATATATTGAGTGGTAATATCTTAAGCTAGGTTGGATTAGTAGTGCTGTTAAGGATTAAGGTATGATGTTATGCTCCTAATGGTACACCATTGGGAATGATCACATACTAACAAAACTATGGTTATATTAGTAGAGGAGTTAACTATATAAATTAGAATGATTGTCTACGAGAAACACATGATTTAGGTATTATCTCCTATCTAAGGTTTAATTCATAAAGTTTTTTACATGTAATCACACATGGTTATGTATAGCTAGTCAAGCAATTGGATATAGATGAAGGATGTACAATTGTATTTACTAAATCATGTTTAAATAATTATGAAAATATTTATAGCATGTGTAAGGTTAAATTAATATTGTAAACATTTTAGAGATTCAATTTCAGCACAAAATATATTTTTAGGTTCCAAGCTGCAATTTATATTTCTAAAATGTTTGTTTGATACCTTAGAGTAATTTTATTTATGTAAAATTAAATTAGTGAATAATTGTATTTAACATGTAAATATTAAATCTACACAAGCCTAAATATTGGTACTACTCCGTCGTACGTCTTAGCTAGGCATGTGTAAGCCAACTAGGACGCACTACATACACATAGTCGGATCGCACACTTGCATTGCATATACTGTACGAGTCCAACACGGCCCAACCCCTCACGTTTCTCTCATCGCGCACACACGCACGCTCGAACACGACCTCGCCCTCGCTCATTCCCCTCCTGTGATCGAGCCGCCACCTGCTGCCGCCCTGGCCGCTGCCGGCCGAATCCGCCGTCGCTACTCGCCGGATCCGCTCCATCTCTCTCTACCCTCGTGAATCCTCTAATTCGATTCGTTTTTCTTGCCCTCTCGTGTCCTTCGCGGACGGCTTCGATCTTGCTGCTATCCCGCCGCTGTTACTGCTCCGGCCGACTCGGGCCGCCATCGGTGCCGCCATGCTGCGCTACTCCTTCGAATCGTCCCTCACCATTGGATCCTCACGGCCACAACGCCGTCGTGCAACTGCCCGCAACCCCCACGGCTAACCCTAGCCTGGGCTCGCCGGCATGGTTTCCCCGGCTTCCGCACCTCCGATTGCTTCCCCGATGACCACGACTTCCTCGTCGCCGCCTACGACTTCTACAACGACCTCCCGACTCCTGCTTCGAGGACCTCACAGTATCCCTTGACCACGGGCTTGGCTGCGGGGTAAGCTCTGGTTCTCCCCTGCCCTTGCTTGTTCAGTAATGTTGCTAGATAATCTAACACCCATGGTGATGCTGGTTTGGACCTAGGTGGGTGTCGTTGTGCTGTTGAGAATGGTGCTGTGGTGGTGTACGAGTAGTGTTAATGTTGCTGCTGCGGCGATGGTGCGGCAACCTCGACGCCGGCAGGATGGTGCCATAGACGCAACCCCGACATCGACTACATCGCGTACTCCATAGATATTGCACGGTGAGCTATTACATCTCCACTACTCTACCTATGGTTCTGATGTCATGAGCTGTATAATTTACTGCTTGATAATTCAGAGCCTCACATGGTGATGAAATGGGGTTAGCTGACTTGTTGCTATTTGTGGTATCTAACTTTGGATTATTTAATCATCCCAGAAATGTATGGTTTATTTCTATGAATTAACTGTGATGAAACTGAACATTTAGTTTCAGTTTAATCCAGTTTTGAGCCTTTGTAATTTCTCAGATATGTATTCAAGGTTGGGGCTTAAATTGATTGTTGCTCTTCCTGGACCCCAAGTAACTCTAAAACTTATTAACTTTTAATCTAGTGACCCCAAGTAAATTGATGTGATACTTATACTGTCGAAACTGAATATTAACAGTTTAGATTGTAGTAGATATTTATTTGTAGTCATCTAAATGTGTCCAAATTCTTACTTTAGCTTGCCGTGGTGGTTTGATGCTCTAGTTCACTCCTAGTTGGGTTTAAACAACAAGATACAAATTAGTGTTGCCTATATATTGATGATTTACTTGATATGGCTTTCTTTGTGAGCTTGTGTAGTTGTTTATGGTGGCTTTGCTGCTAGATCAAAATAATCCACTGATCACTATTATGTCCTGTAACAGATATATGTATGTGCTATGCAAAGTGGGTGCTTGACCATTTCCAGGACATGGCTTACTTGTGGGCTTGATGTATTTGGATGGTATTGCAGTAGGTCATCTCTCTGATTGCCACTGTAGTGCTATCAAAACATGTAAAAGATGTAGAAAAATCTTATGGGCTAAAATATGATGCCTTTGTCTTAACCCAAGTCTGATGGTGTTTTAAACTGGGTTAAACTTGGTAGCTTTTGTAGTTGTGAAATAATTTGGTGCTAGTCACTTTTGCTCCTTGCTGTGTGTTCATTCTTTGTAACTATGCATACGGATGGGTGCTGAGCTGGCTTGGTATCTTTTTATTCTGCTCTGTTTAAGTTTGTCAGTTTTATTTAGTTCAGTACCAAGTGATGATAAAAACATTCAAACATTGTTGTTTGATGCTTTCCCCCGATTTACTTGTCTATCTATATCACTATATGCTTTGCTTGAAAGAGTTCATGTATGATCTGTTTCAAGTGTGTGATTTATACCTCACTCCAGCTCCTATGGAAAGTGTGTTTTGATCTTGTTAGCTTCTGATCTTGATGAGCTTCTCCTTCTCGAACTTGTCCTTCTCCTCCTAGATCCAGCTATGCCACCATGATCTTCTTGCTTCAGCTTCTGGTTTATGATTTGATTTGGCTGTTGGAATTCTCTGGTTTGAATTCTAGGATGTTTCAGTGTTTTGGACAAAAGATCTGAGACATGTTCTTGGTTCTTAGTGTAGAACGTCGGCCGTGAAAAATGGTACACTCCTAGAGTGTTTTGCACAACACGACATGGCTTTAATACCCTGCCCAAGGAGTGTCCTGGGTCGACAGCACACATATGCAAATGGTGACTGTGCTGTTAGCCTGCATGGCTGCTTGACGTGACTGAGTGCATCTCCTTGTGGATCAGATCGGCCAAGAAAGATCTTCATTTTCCATTTCTTTTTATTTTTAATCTAGCCACTTGGCTTTACTTTTCATTTGTGTTATCTTTGTTTGTTTTGCAGGTGATCAAGTTAAACAAGATGGCCTAGGAACGTGGACGAAGGTTATGAGCTTCAAGATTTAATTGTAGAATTATTTCCCCTTTTCTTGTGTTTTGGATTTGTAATTTATATTACTTTTTTCTCCTATGTTATTATTTAAGACTTGTGAATATTTATACCTTATATATAATCAAGAATTCCATTCTTTTATTTGCAATTGTATTTAATATTTAAAATTCAGTTTCCATTTTAGTGATTCAATAATCATGAATTACTTATATTTATTTATGATTTCAAATCCAAGGTGAATTTCAAATGTGGAAGTCAAATATTCCTATTTGAATTGTTTCTTCCCCATGCAAAGCAAAGCGTCAAAGGTCATGCCGAAGTTTATCGCGCTCATGTCGATGACCTTAGTCAATTCCCATCAACACAAGCGAAACCTCGATCTCTTTGTGTTTTCAATAAAAGCGCGAAATTTTCCGGATTTTCTATGCATGAATGCAATGCACACATCTATTTTCTCTATTTTTGTAACCCCAAATACTGGGATGTTACACCCGGTGAGGGACCCGGTCGGACCGGCCCATGCGCCGGCCGGTTCCGGTCTGCCGCCCGGTCAGCCGGCCTCCCAACCGGATGGCCCGGCGTCTTGGCCGATCAACCGGCGCCATCCGGCGCCAACCGGGTGACCTCCTGGGACGACACAAAGTGACCCCGGTCAGAGTCCGCCTGCTGACAGTTTGGACCAGTGGCAGTCTGTGGGTCTTGGCTCGACCTGGGGCCAGACCGGACGGCCCGGCCCCAGGCCCGGTTGACCGGCCTCCTCGACGGTTGACTCAGGCCAACTTTTTCCCAACGGTTATATTTGCTCTTGGGCTATAAATAGCCCTTCTTCCACCTTGGGCTGAGTTAGTTCTTCCATTCTCTCACCTCCATTGTTGCCTTTGAAGAACTTTCTCTCTCTTGTCTCCCCCCATGATTCTTGCTCATTCTTGAGGGATCTAAGAGAGGAGATCTAGATCTATACTTCCACCAATCCATTTCTTCTCTAAGTGAGGGGAACTCTTGGGATCTAGATCTTGGAGTCTTTTGTTGACTTTCCCCATTGTTCTTCCTCTCCAATCTCATCCTAGCATTTGTTGCTTTGGTGGGATTTGAGTGTGAAGGACTTGAACACCTCTAGTGTTCTTGCTTTGCATCATTGCATAGTGTTGAGCTCTCCACCACGATTAGTTCGAGTGAGAGACCGTGAGCTTGTTACTCTTGTAGGGAAACCTCCTAGTTGGCTTGGCGGTTGGTGCTCCGGTGATCTCTTCAAGAAGATTGTGAAGAGGCCCGGGCTTCTCCTTCGTGGAGCTTGTGAAGTGGTTGTGGAGCTTGCCATCTCCGGAGCGGAGGAAAAGCTAACCATAAGGAAAGGGCCATTATCCTTCGTGGGTGTGGTTCGGAGAATAGGGTGAGCCTTCGTGGCGCGGGGAATCCTTCGTGGGACCTCCACTCCTCCAAACGTGACGTACCTTCTTGCAAAGGAAGGGAACACGGGAATACATCCTCGTCTCCGCGTGCCTCAGTTATTTCTATACCCGAGCTCTCTTTCCTTGTGATAGCCATCGTGCTTGAAGTACATATATCTTGCTATCACTTGTGCTACATATATCTTGTGCCTATCTTGCTTAGCTCTAGTTGCTATTGTTACACTTAGTTGAGCATAGCATATTTAGGGTTTGTGCTTGTAGACTAAACGTTAGTTTAATTCCACATTCTTACAAGACAAATCCGTAAGAGTTTTTAATTGCCTATTCACCCCCCACCCTCTAGGCGACATCTCGATCTTTCACCCCCCACCGTGAGGATCCCTCCTCCGGGGTATTGTCGAGTAGGCAACGACACGTGTGCAGGCAACTCATGATCAACCTCCACAGGAGGGCCCTGACACTCATAGGGATCAACATGTCTTCTGACCTGATTCTTGCAGTCATCCTCGATGATCATGTTGTGCATGATCACACAAGCCTGCATCACCTCCCACATTTGGTCGTGAGACCAGCTTAGAGCAGTGTACCGGACAATTCCAAATTGAGCTTGAAGCACACCAAATGCCCGCTCGACATCCTTCATGCAAGCCTCCTGTCGCGAAGCAAAGTGGCAATTCTTCTGATCTGATGGAGCCGAGATTATTTTGACAAAAGTGGCCGATTTTGGATATATACCATTGGCTAGGTAATAGCCTTTGGTATATTGGTGGCCATTGATCTCATAGTTGCATGGTGGAGCATGATCTTCCACTAGTTTGCTGAACACCGGACACTACTGCAACATGTTGATGTTATTGTGTGATTCCACCATGCCAAAGAAAGAATGGCAAATCCACAGATCATAATCTGCCACAGCTTCAAGCACCACACTTCAATATCCATGACGCCCTTTGTATATACCTTGCCAGGCAAACGGGCAGTTCTTCCATGACCAGTGCATGCAATCGATGCTTCCAAGCATTCCAGGGAATCCTATGGTAGCATTTTGTGCCATGATCCTTGCAGTCTCTTCTTCGGTTGGCCCTCTCAAGTAGTATTTGCCAAACTTTCCCACCACAACTCGGCAAAAGTTGTACATGCACTCAATGGCAGTAGACTCACTCATGCGAAGGTAGTCGTCATGTGTATCAGCAGGTGCTCCGTATGCAAGCATCCTCATGGCGGCGGCGCACTTCTGAATCGACGAGAACCCGGCAACGCCTACATCATCGTGCTTCCGCTTGAACTAGGTGTCAAACTCTCGAACGTCGTGGAGGATATTCATGAACAAACCCTTGCTAATCCTATGCCGGCGCCGAAAATTGTCGGCATGTGTTGCGTCATCTACGAAGTAGTCGTTGTGCAGCATGGTATGCCCCTCCATCCTTTGTCGGGGCTTCGACTTCTTTCTCCCCGGCTTTGATCCTCCACGGCGCGAACTCTTCCGCTTATCTGCCTCGGCGTGAACCATGTCCTGGAAGGACGCGATGATCAGCAAATGCTCCTGGATGTCGTCATCGAAGGCTTGCTCGTCCCCCAGCAGTCGGACAAGCATCTGGTCGTTGCTATCCATGTCTGAAGAAAAATTAATGGTTAAAATTCAGCAACGGCAGACGCGGCAACGAACAGCAGCCTATATCGCGCCTCCCTGGCAAGTCGTCGAACACCTTATGTGCGTGGAGGTGGGGTGGATTTGACGCCGCGTTCTGGGACGCTCTAGCGAAGCGGTGGCGGCGAAAAGGCCGGCGAGAGAGCCAGCCGCGACGATGGTCCCGACTCATAAGAGATGAGCCGTCGAAACGGCCGGCAAATCGAACGGCCACGGAGGGGTGGGAGGCGCGGGAGGAAAGGCGCGACGAGAAATAAAAGGCGTGAACCAACGGTTATGGAAATAGTCGCCGACAGGTGAGAGCCCGCCACGCTTTTTCTTGCGTCCGGCGTGCCCGGAGCGTTCCCTGTGTAGCGATAATCCATATGATTTAGAGAACTGAAGAGTGAAGATTGGATGTTTAAAACCAAATATGTACACTGTACACCTGACTATGACTATACTCAAGGATTGATCCGGTGTTGCACTTGTATTATTTTTTTCCGAGATTCAATTATAAAATGACATTTTACAAAGTCTATCGATCTGGACTAATTACAAGCTGACTGTTTATACCAGTTGAACTTGCCAAACGCTTCTTCCCACGCTGTTCCAATGTGCTGGACAAGGTGATGGATGATGAAACAGAACCAGCTTCCCTTAGAAATGGAAGAGATGCACCCAGCGTGAAGAGGAAGTTCCATGACCTTCAGGACTTACTTCTGAACGCATTCAACGACGAGGACAAGGAGTTTGACAGGTTGGTCCTTTCATCTTCTCGTCGACGTCCATTGGAGCTAGAAGTTTGACAGGTCGGCCGAGGAGATAAACACCTTAACCTTATTGTTGAAATGTAGTCATACCGATACACGATTTTCGGTCTGAAACTGCTCGTCAGATATTTCCGTTTAACACAGTCCTAATAGTATACTGTTCTTGCCAGTTGCCACAACAGTCTAGCACCATCAGATATGATGAAGCCGGTGGCCTAGCCTTTGTATAGATCGCATAGTTATGCCCCATATGCTCTTGTATACTAAAACAATAGTACTAGGCATGTAATATGGATCGCCCGAAATACTTTGAATTACGGTGTGTTCTGACGAGCGAACAGAATGGACCCATGTAGTAGCAGCTCGCTTTGCTTGTGACTTTGATGATTGGTGAGAAAGAGTTAGTCGTTTCTGCTTCTCGTCGACGTCCATTGGAGCAAGAAGTTTGTTAGACAGAGAAAAGTAACAGCGGAAGGACATACTTTTACGTGTAAAGGACCAACCTGGGGCGAAGAAAGAAGGCGCAGGGCATATCTGTAAGATGCTAGGGACCAGCGCGCAAAATCTCAAAAAAATTTGGACCATTTCTCGATTTGTGCGTGTCATCCTTGCGCAGGGGCCATGCTAATCTTCTCTGTATCGTTCCAATTTTATCGGATGTCCCCGAAGGGACGATGATTCTGCAACGGCGAAGCTTATAAACAGGTCTAAACTTTCGTCGCTGCCCGAGGTGGGATTAAACCCCGCAGCCGCAAGCAGTGACAAGAGCGAGGGATCCTCCCAGCAGAGAGTGGGCCGTATCTGCGTGCGGGGTGGATCCTGCTCAGTAGGCCCAGCTAAGGAAGGGGGTGGAAACATACATACGGCCTGCTTTCAGATGGTGCATCATTCAGTGCCTCCTTGTGATGAGCGTGTCGTGCGCGAGTGTGCGTCAGCTCGATACACCTCTTCAAATCACGGAGAAGCCAATCGAAATCCATCCGGAGACACTCGTTTTAACCATCGAGGAGATTAAACCCGTGCGTAGCCATCCTGGAAAAATTATCTGTATTCCAAGTGCAGCTCTGGCACAAGTGTGTAACATGGATCTGTCGAAATACTTTCAGCAATGAAGTATGGTTGTGGTGTACAATGTTTGTGTACTCCACTAAGAACATCTCCACCGGCAATATTAATAGCAACCTTAGAGCATCTCCAGTCGCGTCCCCCAAAGACTCCCCAAAGGGATTTGGGGCGCGCCGGACAAAAAAACCGTTCCAGCCGCGTCCCCCAAAGCCCATTTTTGTCCGGCGCGCCCCCATACGGTGTCCGGCGCCCCGAGCCCGTCCCCGTCCCACAGGGGAAGCACCGGGGACGCCGGACACAACGAAAAGCGAGACGGGGAGTGGCGGGGCCGACCCGTCAGCGGCACAGGGAAAATTCGTCTCACACTCCCGCCAAATCCCGCCGCTCCCGCCAAATCGCGCCTATACCGCCACGCATTTCAGGCCTCCCAAAACATATCCCGCCGCCGATTCATTTCTCCTATCCCGCCGTCCACCCGCCGTCCACCCGCTAGCGCTACCCTCTCCACATGGCGCCGCCGACAGCCCCCAAAAAGATGGCGAAGAAAGCGGCCAAGAAGCCGCCGGGCAATGGGACGAAAGGGGCGACAGCGCCGTTCGCGAGGCCGCGGAAGGCGCTGGCTTTGAAGAAGAAGTCTGAAGGATGGACCGACGATCAATGGCAGCAAGATTGCCTGCGCCGGAAGCTATCGACGGCGGAGCGGAAAGGACGGAGGGCGGCGGAGCTGGAGAAGAAGGCTCTGGCGGCACGCCAGAACCAGCACATACTGGCCGGGTGCCTCGCCGCCACCAACGCGAGCCCATATAGTACGAACGTGCCGGTGTACGTTCCGGGAGTCTTCTCTCCGTCGTCATCCGCCTTCTACAACGACGGCCCCTCCGGCACTCCCGGGTGCGTGACGCCTAACTTGTCGCCGCACTACCAGGATGCGCTGCCGCACGGTGGCTTCAACCCCAACAACCTCTACTCCCCGGCGTACGAGCAGCACGAGCCAGGACCCGGTCCGGACGGCAGCCCTTTCACCGGCCGCAGGGGTCCGCTCGAATACGATGGCGCCGGTGCTGAGGAGGACAACGGGGTTGAGGAGGAGGACGACGAGGAAGAGGACGGGGTGGAGGACGACAAGGAGGACGACGATGAGGACAAAGAGAGCGGCGAGGAAGAGGACGACGAGGGTGCCGGTGACGATGATCTCGTGGAGGTAGACGCGGACGGCGTGAGGACGAAGAAGAAGAAGAAGAAGAAGAAGAAGAAGAAGAAGGCGTCGGGCACATGAGGCCCGAAGTGGACGCCTCTGGAAGATCTTTGTCTGTGCGAGTCGTGGGCGACGGTGAGCCATGACTCCATCATCGGCGCCAACCAAAAAAGCGGGAAGTATTGGGCGAGGATCAAGGCCGAGTTCGATGAGCGCAAGCTCATCAACAGCGAGTACAAGAAAGTGCCAATGAAGAGGAGCCAGAAGGCAATGTCGACGCGATGGGCCATCATCCAGGCGTCGGTGAACTCCTTCCATGGGTACCATCAGGACTTAGAGACCAGAGGCGACAGCGGCGCCGACGTCGCCCAACTGGTACGACTCTTGCTTCCATAATCCGTAGCGCCTACATTGTGTTCGATGAAATGATTCCGCTTCCCGTGGCTAGTTTGATAGGGCCATGGAGGTTTACGCGAGGAACTCGTATGGGCATAAGTCGTTCGCGCTGATGCATTGCTATAGCAAGCTCAAAGGGAACGAGAAATGGCGTTTGACGCGCGATCGGCGGCCAAGGAAGGACGGCATTGACACAGACGCGCCGCCGGCAACGTCGGCGGGCGTCCTATCGGCAACAAGGCTGCCAAGGCCGCCTTGGCCGACGCTGCGTCGTGCGAGAAGACGCAGCGTCGATCACGAAATGCCTCGCCGACGTCTCCTCGACCTTTATCTCCCGCGACAAGAAGGCCGACCAAAGGTGGGCCGAGCTGCTCAAGAGGCAAGAGGAGAAGCGGAGCTCAAGAAACGCAGGGACGACATGTCCCACTGCTGAGAAGCAGTCGACAGAGGGAATGTCTCCCCGGACGCGAGCGGTGCACAACTTCTTCAAAGGCCGGATCCTCGACGACATCGAAACCAAAATGGCGGCGGCGGACGCGGCGACCTGGCAGCGGCGGCATCGACGGCGGCGCAGCAAGAAGAAGAGCAGCCGACGCGTCTTCATCGCTACACCTACGTCGGCCTCTGCGTCAGCGACGGAGCAGACGCACCATGCACAGCAACAGGCAGATCGCGACGAGGTCATCGTGCTCGACGGGCATGCGTCGACTCAGGATACGACGCCGTCGCCCAACCCCTTCCCCTTCTTCTAATTTGCATGCACCACCGGTCTGTAATATGATCGCGCGCCCAGTACTTTGATCGATCGCCGCTACTCTGATCGCGACGAATCGGCGGGAACGATCTCTTTTGAATGCATCTATTTGAATTTCTGATTGGGGGCGGCGTTTGGGGGACGCGGCTGGGGAGCGACGTCCCCCAAAGGCGGCACGAACAAAACACGTCCCCCAAACGCTCGATCCGGCGCGGTTTGGGGGACGGTTTGGGGGACGCGACTGGAGATGCTCTTAATATTTTTTTTGGGGTGGCTATGTTCTTAGGCTCTTACCAGTGCTAGCCGGCGTGTTTCCGAGCCTAATAAAATGCCGGAAGCCCCATGCTAGCCCCTTCGGACGAGGCGTTAATTGGGCGCGATGACGCTTTGTGACACGGCGGATTTCGTCCACGATCGAACCCCGCCTACAGTCACTAGCTCCAAAAACCCTAATTCTATTCTCCAATTTCCTTTCCCTCTCGCCAGTAGCTTCATTTCCCCGTCCCTCCTATCCAGCTCTCGTCCATCGCTTCATTTCTCCGACCCTCCTATGCAGCTCTCGCCCGCCACGCCAGACCTCCTCTCCAGCGCCAGCTACCGCACAGCCGGATGCCATGGAGGTGCCCCGCCGCTCACGCCGTTCCTTTGATCAATTTGGCCATGAAGCCCAAGTTGTTTTTTGGTAGTCGGACGATGAGATGACGGCGAGTTGGTGGCCGGATGTTGACCAACATTGGAATTGCTATTTGCATAACTTAAATTGAACTTCTATCTCTATTTGGGAGATTTTTTTGTCAAAAGTTCCTATTGAGGGTGCCGGTTTGGGGTATCTGGTGCGGGGTAACCCTCCCCAAGTGGAGGGAGCAGCTGCCGGGGCGCTTCATAGCGCACTGTTTGCGATAATTTAGAGGACACCGGTGGAGATGCCCTAATGAACTTCATGTCAGAGCAGCTCTTGACTTTTGACTTTGATGATTGATGAAGTAGAGATACTATACTCTACGCTGTTCATTTCTTTTGTGCTCTTCTAGAGTATTCTCAATGACTGAATATGAAACGCTGTTTTTACTGCCCCTTCCGGACGAAGTAAATCATGGATGCTTGGACTGAACCACGCAGAAAGAGAGGCAGAGCAAACTCAGCAGCAAAAACCATGTGCCGTTAATGCGAGGCAAAGTCCTTGCGATGCAGCAGCAGCAGCCAGCCTAGGTAGCCTCAGGCAGAAAAGCCTGGGCACATTTCCTAAATCCGCTCTACTCCATCGCGGTAGCCTTTTGATGCTACGACGGCACGGCCCAACTCTCTGAAACAGCAGGCAACCCCCATGACCCGTGCATGCACAGCCAGCAACGGACTGAATGAATCGGTGAGCTGCTGCAGCCTGCAGCTAGCCATGGCACCGCGCTGCTGGCCGTGACCTGACAATGGCATCTCCATTACATGCACGCGTCTAGCTACTCCTCCTCCTAGCTAGGCTGCGAAAGCCGGCCTTATCCCAGAAACTGAGGAGGAAAAGGACCGCAGAAGTAGAAGAGCACCAGCTCCAGGATCTCTGAGGAGCGCAGAGAAGAGCAGAGGTCGGAGACGCTCTGATAAACCACCAGCACACCAGAGGAAGAGCTCTCAAGAACCGCGGCCATTTTACTGCCGGCTTCGTGTCGCGTCGCGTGATCGATCGATGTGTGCAGCTCGGCGGCGGGGCAAGCTGTGGAGCGTCGCGGCTTGGCTCTTCTTCCTCTCGCTCCTGCTCGTGCTTGCCATGTCCCAAGGTGAAGTTCTGTACTTGTAAAGATCAAGAGCTCGCCATTTGCTTCTTCCTTTCGCTTCACTGCTTCCTGCTGCTCCCTGAAACCGTGCCGAGTTTTGATCGATCGATCTCTGCATGCACGCCTGCAGGCGACCACGCCTACGAGCGGCTGGTGCGTGTCGACGACGCTTCGCGCCCGTCGCCGGTAGGTGCGTCGACGGGAGGAGGAGGAGGGGAGGAGCAGCGGCTGAGCAGGGTGGGGTCTCTAAAAATTTTAGGCCGCTGTGTCTCTAAAAATTATGGTGTTAAATATATAGATAGATATGTACAGTATGGGTGTATGCAAAAAAGTCCCGTTAAAAAATACGTTGTGTTTTGGGAAATATGAAAAAGACAAATTTGTGACAGTAAATGGTAGTACAATAGTATTAAAATAGTATATCTTTTTGTCAGAAATTTGTTTATTTTCTATTTCTCAAATTTAAAGTATTTTTTATCGGGACTTTTTGCGTAGACTCCTCATGTGCATATATATCTACATATTTAATGCCATAATTCTTGGAGAAATAGAAGTGCGAGATTTTAATGTGCACCAAATCCCTATTCGAAGACTCATCTCTATATGCTCGTAATATGCATGTGTTGTTCATTTGAAATGATTGCTCCGTAGGACTGTAGTTGAGAGCAAGTACAATAAGTCCTAGTCAGCTGGCTACAAGGATTAAAATTGTATATTTGTGTCTAGTTGGAGGAGAGAGAAGAGGAGAGAGAATGTAAGTGGGCTCTTATGCAAGAGCTAGCTCTAGCACGTGCTCCTAGGCAAGTTGTGTGAATGAAAGGTGGATCCTCCATTGAAAAAGTAGTACATCTTTATAGCCAACTATTGTACTTGTTGGCTATGTGTTGGCTATAGATGACATGGCATCTTGCTTATAGCCAACAACCGACTATACTATTGGAGTTGCTCTGAGCAACATTGTTCTGCATGCTCATCAATGCCGGCCATTGTCGATAAGGTGGGAAATGTGCGCTCCATCCCGAATATTTTATTTCAAAAACTTTAGGCCGTTTTTTTTCCATTGAGTGCGCGTTGTATGATGAAGAACAACAGGGGAGCCAACTCAATAACCTAGCGGAGCAACCGTCCAAACTTGAAACAACGGATGCAATCCTTACATTTTGTTTTTAAGCAAAAAATAGTTATTCATATAAAAAATATTCATATTTGAAAAATGTTCAAAACTATAAATTTTTCAAACTAAATACTATTCAAATTAAAAAAAAAATGTTCAACTGGTTCGTCGGTTCCCTCTCGTTCTTTCTCGGTTTTTTGGTTGTCTATTTTTATTTTGTTTTTCTGTTTATTTCTTTTCTGATTGAACTATTTTGGATTTTTAAAAATTTGAACATTTTTATTTCTATACAAAAAAATTCTGAACAATTTTTTTCTTTACCAATTTTTAGTTTGACACTTTTTATTTCTAAACAAAAAAAAATTTAAAAAATATTTTTTGAACAAACTTTGTAAAGCAATATTTAGTTTTAACATTTTTCAAATCTGAATAATTTTTTTGCTAAAAATCAGAAGCTTTAAAATTTTGATCTTTTTCAAAAATAAAAAATAAAAATAAAAAAGATAAATCTGGAGAAGAGGCTTTAGCTGGGCCGGCCCACCAAGGAGCGGGCGCGGGGAAGCCTGCATTCGGTGGATTGTCCCGCATGCGCGATCCCTATTTTCCGCTCAACGCGGGAGTTATCAGGCGCTCCGCATACCCCGCGCTGTATGGGCCTGGCCCATTTCTTGTACATGTTCGATGTTTCTATTCCTCGTGTGTGATGTTTCGTCAGCTTTTTACTGAACACATTAACGTGAGCTAGAATTCCAGGACCAACACAGACCGAGATTTCTTTCTTAAGAAATGCTGGCCGGCTGGTTCGTGACACAAAATTTATATTTCCTCTTTCCTTTTTCATTTCATTTTATTCTTTACTTATTTCTTCTGCTCGGTTTTTTCTTATTCATGGCTTCTTATTTTGTACTTTTCAATAATTTTTATTTAACAATTTATTAATATTATTTTTATTTTTATTTTAACGAGTTTCACCTTTATTGGCTTTTCTATTTTTTGACCAACACATGATGTTTTTAAATTACGCGAACTTATTTTCTACATGTACAAATACTTTTTCTTTTCATATACAAAAAAATATAAAAAAAATATGTAAACATTTCTTTTCATTTTTTGGTTCCCTGATTTTTTTTTCCATGGAGCTTAAAGACTGTTCACTGTGAAAGAGCAAAGTCTAAACACCGTGTTTTATGTGTTTGATGACAACACTTGAGTTATCTCACCATGTACCTTGAGTATCATTGCTAGATTTGCAAGTGCACGGTGACCTCGCTGGACACGTCAAGATCGGAGGACTGAAGCGTAGTTATGGGTAGCTGTAGGTTTTCTGGTTTTGTGTGTGTTTCGCGAGGTGACATGGTTGGAGAGAAAAAGGGAAGAAAACCAGTTTTAGCCAGGCCGGTACTACCGGTACCTGTAGCGGTAGTACCGCTACCCCTATAGGTACCGCCTCACGGTACCGCTCAGAGTTCTGCGCTGAATTTGTCCCACAGAACAAGTTACGGTACCTTTACGGTACCTTGAGCGGTAGTACCGCTTACAAGCGGTAGTACCGCCCACGGTACCGCTCAAGTACCGTAACATGTTACGGCAGTACCGCTCTGGTACCGCTTCGGTACCGCTTTGGATCCAGTAAGGTCTGGACCCTATTGCGGTACCTCAAGCGGTACCGCGAGCGGTAGTACCGCAATGTGTCCACGTGGACAAGATCTGTGGGGATTCGAACTCAGAGCGGTAGTACCGCTTTCCAAAAGCGGTAGTACCGCTTAGGCAAAAACTGGACATAACGGTTGGATTTGGAGGAGCCTATTTAAGGGCCCCTTCTTCCCCAATTCGTTTTTATCTCTTCCCTCTCTCTCTCCTCCATTGTTGCTGAGCTTAATCCTTGAGGATCTCCCCAACCATCCAACCAATCTTGCTCAAATTTTGAGGAGTGGTGGAGGAGACCTCGATCTATAGTTCTACCAAGAGAGATTTCACCAATACTTGCTACTCCTTAGTGGATCTTGGTGTTAGGGTTCCTATTGCGGGACTTTGGAGAAAGTGCATCCATGGAGGCTAGCTTGGTGTTGTACTAGCTCCATGGATTGTTGGGAGCCTCCTTGTGGTGTGGAGCTCGCCCCAACCTTGTGAAGGAATCACCGCCTCGACCGGTGCCTTAGTGGAGAAGGGGGAGCACCTTTGTGGAGCTCTCTCGAGGAAGAAGGTGAGGCCTTCCTTCGTGGTGTGGCCGTCTAGTCTCTTGTGTGAGGCTAGCACCTCCTCAACGCAGACGTACTCCCTTTTGTGGGAGGAACTGCGGGAAACAAACCTCGCCTCGTCTCCGCGCCCTCCGGTTGTCCCGCTCCTTACTCTTACTATCTTGTGATTGTTCCTTTGCTTGTTGCACTTGTTCTAGGATCATTGTAGGATCACCAACACCACTAAAGCAATCACCTTTATCTTCCGTTGCACTAAAATTGAAAAAGACTAAAACTTGACGTAGCAACCATTCACCCCCCCCCTCTTGTTCGCTACGATCCATTCAATTGGTATCAGAGCAAGGTTTTCTTGCTCGGGCTTTACCGTCTAAGAAATGGCCGAACAAGATGCGGGTGTGGCGAATGGGTCACCTTCCCTTGTGCCACCCGCTCCATCATCTCTCGTCGATACCACAACGGCTACGTTGGATGACCTCAAGAAATTGGAGTCATCCATCGTTAACCAAATGAAGGCGATGATGATGGAGTTGGTTGCTCAAAAACCAAACCCTAGTGTTGATCCTCAAGCAAGTGCCGAAAACCCCCCACCAAAAGCTACCTCCTTTCCTCTTGTTGATTTTGTCGCGCAAGCGATAAAAGATCCACAAAAGGAAGGGCTTGGGGAGACCGACACTTCAACAAAGGGGAAGGATGAGACACCAATTGCGGAACATCTAGGGGGTTATCATGAGGTGCCACCACCAAGTGATTACACCATAAATGTTCCAATACCTATGCCACATATCTTGTCGCATGGTTCACCACCGTTACTTGAGTCAAATAACTTTGAAAATTGGCAATTCTTGATGAAATCTCATGTGCGCAGCGCATCTACCGAGCTTTGGCGCATCATTGAGGAAGGCTACTCACCACGAGATCCAAAGAAATTGACAAGAAGAGATGTGGTGGATGACCAACTCAACGCCACCGCCATCAACATGATTCACATGGCCGTCACGCCAAAGGACCGCGCTCATATCCGCTCGCTCAAGACCGCCAAGGAAGCATGGGATAAACTCGACAAGCTCTTCCTCGGAAATGCGAGCATCCAAAGCTCTCGTTTCGATGAAGTGAACAATATGGCCGACAATTTCGTCATGATTGAAGGAGAGACCCCCGAAGAAATGTACCGGCGCCTCATCGCTCTCGCCGTACAAATGCAAGATCTTGGAGCAACGTTCATGGATGACCATTGGATCAAGCGCAAGTTCTACAACGCTCTCCTCCCTTATGAGGAAGTGAAGTTGACGGCCATCCGCCAAAACGCCTCCTTCCGTGCTATGACCTCCGATGAAGTTCTTAGCGAAGTCATCGCTTTGGACATCTCCAAGAAGAGTGCGGAGGATCTTGTTGCTCGCGCCCACAACACACGCAAGCCCAACCTTGCATTGAAGATGAAGGTACATGAGGCTAGTGATAGTGATGAGGATCCTATTGAGTGGGGACCGGATGACCTCAAGATCAATTATCATGAGCACATGGCTCTAGCCGCCAAGAAATTTTGGGATGGAAACAAGTCCCGAAACACAAGACCAAGAAGATCACGTGACTCTCCAAGAAGTTTCTCCAATAGCCCAAGGGAGGGGCAAAAGGGAAGAACTTGCTACAATTGCGGCGACAAGAGTCATTTTGTCGCAAATTGTATGTTTGAGAGAAGAGAAGATCATGGTGGAAGACTTATCCGCAAGGAAAAGTTCAAGTCGCTCTCAAAAGGATTCTCCAAGTTCTCCCCCAAGTCCGATGACGACAAGGTCTCCTTCACCAAGAAGCCTAGAGCCTTCATTATTCGAGAAGAATACTCCTCCGATGAGGATGAAGAACGTGGGGACAAGAGCTCCAACAAGGAAGGAGAGGGAGTGGCCGCCATTGCCATTACCCACTCCCTCTATCTCCCTCTTCGACTCTCCAAATGAGAACCTCGCCACCAACAATGCTCGTTGCCTTATGGCAAAGGCATCCTCGGAGGTAAAATCCCCCTCCAAACCATCATCCTTGACTAATGCTCTATATATTGATGATGCCACTAGTCTCACCGGTAAACGTGAGATTATGGGTTTGGATACTTTTCTCACTAACATGCAAGGGGATACCAAGACTCATGTTGGGGCTCTCTTGAGCCAACTTGGTGCGGCACAAGACCTCATAGAGGAGAAGGAAAGGTTGGAAAGGGAAGCGGCAAATGAGATTGCCTCACTCAAAGAGGAGCTTGAAGATGAACTAAATTTGCGCATGTCTCTTGAAGCTAGTGTGATTGTCCTCGAAGACACCAACAAGGCTATTGTCTCCCAACTCATCAAAGACCGAGATCACACCCTTGGTTTGATGGGTGAGCTCAAAAAGAAGATGCTCTCTCTCGAGGAAGCTAACAAAGAGAAAGATGATGAAGACCCCAACTCTTGCCATGACGAGCTTGTTGATCAAGTTGCTTCTTTGAGAAACCACAATGCTCTTCTCTTGGAAGTCAATGCTCTTCAAGAGGAAGCCTTGGATGAATATTACCACTTGTGTAAAGAGAAGACCTCATGTTGCAACCATGAAGAAGAAATTGCCGCTCTTGAGACCACCAAGGCCAAGCTATCGAGTTTGAGTAGCATGCAAGAAGAGTCTTTGAAGGAATGTCTCCGTATGAGCAAGGAGAAGGCCACTTGTTGTGATCATGAGGAGGAAATAGCCGCCTTGAAGAGGACGGAAGCCAAGCTCATGGAGGTCAATACCATGCAAGAGGAAGCTTTGAAGGAGTACTTTCCTTTAAGCAAGGACCGTGTGTGTTGCACTCATGAAAGTGACGTTGCCAAGATGGAAAGTGACAAGCGCTTACTCATAAAGATGAATGCTCTCCAAGAAGAAGCCTTGATGGAACATTTTCGGGTGAACAAGGCAAAGGAAGTCCAAGTGTTTGATATTTGCCACCCTCATCCGGAGCATGAAGGGGAAGTCAATCGTTTGAAGGCCAAAGTTGATAGGCTCCAAGTTCAAGCCAAGTACTTAGAAGGAGTCATTGAAGCTAAAGATGGAGCCAAAGAGGGCTCTTACAATGAAGGAGGAGTGGCTACCAAGCCAAAGAGGAAGAGGAATAAGAGGACCAAGAAGAAGAAGAACATGGAGATCAACCTTGAGGAGAGCAATGCTAGCTCAAGAAGGGATGGAGTACCAAACTCCACCTCGAAGGGTTTCGCCGGCTCTAACAACCCTTCTCACATTCTTTTTGTTGATTACTATGGACATAATTGTGCTCGCTTTATTGGTCCTCAAAAGGACAATGTTGATTGGACTATTTGGGTTCCCAAACCCCTTGTTACTAACATGCTAGGACCCATTGAAAAATGGGTACCTAAATCCAAGACTTGATTCCTTGTAGTACTATGCTTCCGGTGGTGCTAAATGGGTGGTTGATAGTGGAGCCACAAGTCATATGACCGAAAGCAAGAATATTGTTGTCGACCTCGAGCCTTCCTACTCTACCGTATCATATGGCGACAACACGTGCTCTAAGGTATTGGGTCTTGGCAAGGTGGTGGTAACACCCGACATCTCACTTGTGAATGTCCTCCTTATCGAGACCCTTGGTTACAACTTACTCTCCGTTCATCAAATTGCTCGCATGGGTCTATGTACTTTCTTTGATGAACATATGGTGGTCCTCTTGTGGAGCAAGACACTCCATGTAGCTTTTGTTGGATATGTAGAGAACGGATTATATGTTGTTGACTTCTCCGGAAAGACAACATCCTCCGCTCTTTGCCTATTCGCCAAAGGTGACAAGGGTTGGTTATGGCATCGCCGACTAGCCCATGTCAACATGAGGACTTTGCAAAGTCTCCACAAGGGTGGCCACATTCTCGGACTAAAAGAAGATGTCTCTTTTTGCAAGGACCGTGTTTGTAGGGCTTGCGTACAAAGAAAAATTCATGGAGCTCCTCACAAGGCCAAGACTATCATCTCTACCACAAGATGCTTGGAGCTCTTACATGTTGATCTCTTCGGTCCACCGTCTCATGAAAGTCTTGGAGGAAAGAAGTATTGCCTCGTCATTGTCGATGACTATTCACGCTATTGTTGGGTATTCTTCTTCAAGTACAAGAGTGAGACTCAACAGACCATGATGGAGTTTGCCAATCAAGTTCAACGCAAGTACGACAACAAGATCCTCGCAATAAGGAGTGACAATGGAACGGAGTTCAAGAACTATACTTTGGATGACTTCCTCGGCGAAGAAGGAATCCAACACCAATACTCCACGCCATATACTCCCCAACAAAATGGGGTCGCCGAAAGGAAGAATCGAACCTTGATCGAAGCCGCTCGAACCATGATGATGGAATACAAGTCCAACTACAATTTTTGGGCGGAAGCTATCTCTACCGCATGCCATGCTACTAATCGTCTCTACTTCCGCAAAGGCCTAGAGAAGACACCATATGAGATTCTCACCGGAAACAAGCCCAATGTGTCATACTTCAAGGTCTTCGGATGCAAATGCTATGTGCTTGTCAAAGACACCCGTCTATCCAAGTTTGATTCAAGAGCTCAAGAAGGAATTTTCGTTGGCTATGCTACGGATTCTCACGCCTATAGAGTCTTCAACAAGTCAAATGGGCGGGTTGTAGAATCTTGTGACGTGACATTCGATGAAGATGATAGATCTTTGGAGGAGCGAAGTGCTTCTTGTGAGAAAGAAGATGCAATTCACCCGGAGGCCATAGGAAGGATGGGTGTTGGCATTCGCCGACCCCAAGAGCTACCTTCTATGAGTACCGGGGAAGGACCAAGTTCCACCCAAGTGGAGCCATCTACACCACAAGGCCAAGCTTCTTCCATTGATCTTACAAATGCAAGCCAACCTCTACCACAACCTCAAGTTCAACCTCAACATCTACAACAACAATCAAGTACGAGCTCACTTCAACAAGCTCAAGAACAACATCTACCACAAGCTCAAGAACAACATCTACCACAAGCTCAAGAACAACACTCACCACAAGCTCATCTACAACAACAACCGACATCAAGTGACCAAGGCCAAGCTTCAAGTTCTTCTCCGAATGGTTCGGGGATGATCTATATGGACAATACCACTCCTAGTATCCCCGAGTCATCCGAATCTCATGATGATGATGTCCACTTCAACAACAATGAAGGTCAAGGCGAGGACCTAAACCATGATGAAAGCCAAGAGGACCCACATGAATCTACTCCTTTAGCCGTCACTCGCCGTGAAGATCCTATTGCAAGACACTTGCGCCTCAAGTCCCATTCTTTGAGTAACATCATTGGTGATATAAAGGGCAAAGTAACTACCAGAAGACAACTAGCAAGCTTTTGTGAGCACCACGCCTTTGTCTCTATGGTGGAACCACTCAAAGTTGATGAAGCTCTTAAAGATCCGGATTGGTTGAATGCGATGCAAGAGGAACTCAACAACTTCAAGAGAAATGATGTGTGGACTCTCATGAAGCGACCCGATCATTGCCGCAATGTTATCGGCACAAAATGGATCTTCAAGAACAAGCAAGATGAACGTGGCATGGTCACCTGCAACAAAGCAAGATTGGTGGCACAAGGCTATTCTCAAGTCGAAGGCGTGGACTTTGGTGAAACCTTTGCACCCGTTGCAAGGCTTGAGTCCATCCGTATCCTTTTGGCCTTTGCCTCTCATCATGGCTTCAAGTTGCAACAAATGGATGTTAAGAGTGCTTTTCTTAATGGTCCTCTACACGAGGAGGTGTATGTGAAGCAACCCCCGGGTTTCGAGGATCCCCATTTCCCGGACCATGTCTTCAAGCTCAAAAAGGCCCTATATGGACTCAAACAAGCTCCTAGAGCTTGGTATGAGCACCTAAAGGAGTTGCTTGAAGACCGTGGTTTCGAAGTGGGGAAAATTGATCCCACTCTTTTTACTAAGAAAGTCAATGGGGAGCTTTTCATATGCCAACTCTATGTAGATGACATCATATTTTGCTCGACTAACACAAAATTCAATGATGAGTTTGCTATGTTAATGACAAATAGGTTTGAGATGTCAATGATGGGTGAACTCAAGTACTTCCTCGGGTTTGAGATCAAGCAAATGGAACAAGGCACCTTCATCAATCAAGCAAAATATCTCCAAGACATGCTCAACCGCTTCGACATGAAGGGCGCCAAGGGAATTGGAAATCCAATGCATCTCAAGTGTCAACTCTCCCTTGACGAGGCCGGCAAAGCGGTGGATCCCAAGCTCTACCGTTCGATGATAGGTTCGCTTCTTTACCTTTGTGCCTCTCGCCCGGATATAATGTTAAGCGTTGGTATGTGTGCACGGTTTCAAGCAAGTCCGAAGGAAAGCCACGTTGTGGCGGTCAAGAGGATCTTTCGATATTTAGTTGATACCCCACACTTCGGACTATGGTACCCAAGGGACACGGACTTTGCTTTGGTGGGCTTCACCGACTCCGATTGGGCGGGAGACAAGGTTGATAGGAAGTCTACATCCAGAGCGTGTCACTTTCTTGGAAGATCTTTGGTGTGTTGGTCCTCGAAGAAGAAAAATTGTGTCTCTGTCTCCACCGCGGAAGCCGAATATGTCGCCGCGGCAAGTAGTTGTGCACAAAACTTATGGATGAGGCAAACCTTGCGGGACTACGGCCTCGAGTATAGCAAGGTTCCTCTATTATGCGATAATGAGAGCGCCATCAAGATCGCCTACAACCCGGTTCTTCATGGAAAGACGAAGCATATTGAGATAAGGAACCACTTCATTCGAGATCACATTGCACGTGGAGACATTGTTCTATCCTTCATTGGCACCAAGGAGCAATTGGCGGACATCTTCACAAAGCCCTTGGACGAGAAGCGTTTCATTGAGTTGAGGCATGAGCTAAATATCATTGATCCGTCGAACTTTGCTTGACCGTCGTGCACACATACCACTCTCAAACTATATATCTAGATGAAAGGCACGCATGAACATAGGGGGAGTGCGGTTTAAATATATTGAGCTATCCCTCCCCCCATAATGCATAAAGAAATCCAAAACATATGCTATTTGTCAATTGAGTGACTTATGAGCTTCATGTTGAGTTGTAGTCTGTGAGTCCTAGATACATCTACGAGACCTCACACTATTACACTCTTACACGGTGGCTTCGGCCACCAACATCCTCCGTGAGGAGTCTTTCGGTTCTTTGTGTTTCTTTGTGACCTTCTTTTTGTCCTTCTTCTTTTCTATCTTTTTCTTTATGCTTTTGGAACATCTCAATCACACTTGTTTTCCTTTTCGGTTTTTGCAAGCTTGGTTGTATGTTCTTGGTTCTCCATTCTCCTAGTTTCTCCTTTTTGGTGTTCCGATGCCAAAGGGGGAGAAGTTCCTATGTGGGTGGGGACCTTTGTTGTTTGTAGCTTTGTGATCCTAGTTGCTTATCTTGTCTTATGGCTACATCAACAACTCTATGGAGGTATCTTATGGTGAGTTTGGGTATTCTCAAGGCTATGGTATGATAACTTCACCCAAATCTTCCTACATGATCTTATGTTACCTCCATATTGCGCATATGTTATTTGAGTATGATCTTGTATCCTTGTTACATATGTGCTTGGCTTGTAAAATCAAGGGGGAGTTATGCCTCTAAGACGTGTGTATTTGTATTCAAATACATATTCAAAGTATGCACACGTTTAGGGGGAGCTTCGTCGAGATTTTACAAATCTAAGAATCTCATCATAATATCATATGCTTTTGAAAAGTCTTGTGTTGTCATCAAACACCAAAAAGGGGGAGATTGAAAGAGCAAAGTCTAAACCCCGTGTTTTGTGTGTTTGATGACAACACTTGAGTTATCTCACCATGTACCTTGAGTATCATTGCTAGATTTGCAAGTGCACGGTGACCTCGCTGGACACGTCAAGATCAGAGGACTGAAGCGTAGTTATGGGTAGCTATAGGTTTTCTGGTTTTGTGTGTGTTTCGCGAGGTGACATGGTTGGAGAGAAAAAGGGAAGAAAACCAGTTTTAGCCAGGCCGGTACTACCGGTACCTGTAGCGGTAGTACTGCTACCCCTATAGGTACCGCCTCACGGTACCGCTTAGAGTTCTGCGCTGAATTTGTCCCACGGAACAAGTTACGGTACCTTTACGGTACTGATACGTCTCCGACGTATCGATAATTTCTTATGTTCCATGCCACATTATTGATGATATCTACATGTTTTATGCATACTTTATGTCATATTTATGCGTTTTCCGGAACTAACCTATTGACGAGATGCCGAAGGGCCAGTTCCTGTTTTCTGCTGTTTTTGGTTTCAGAAATCCTAGTAAGGAAATATTCTCGGAATTGGACGAAATCAACGCACAGGTTCCTATTTTTCCCGGAAGCATCCAGAACACCCGAGAGAGGCCAGAGGGGGGCCACAGGCCCACCAGATGACACCCTGGCGCGGCCAGAGGGGGGCCGCGCCGCCCTATGGTGTGGTGGCCCCAGGTCCCCTCCGAGGCTGCCCTTCCGCCTATTTAAAGCCTCCGTTGCGAAAACCCTATCACGTTCGACGAAACCCACAGAAACCTTCCAGAGCCGCCGCCATCGCGAAGCCAAGATCTGGGGGACAGGAGTCTCTGTTCCGGCACGTCGCCGGGACAGGGAAGTGCCTCCGGAAGGCTTCTCCATCGACACCGCTGCCATCTCCACCGCCATCTTCATCACCGCTGCTGCTCCCATGAGGAGGGAGTAGTTCTCCATCGAGGCTCGGGGCTGTACCGGTAGCTATGTGGTTCATCTCTCTCCTATGTACTTCAATACAATAATCTCATGAGCTGCCTTATATGATTGAGATTCATATGATGATGCTTGTAATCTAGATGTCGTTATGCTAGTCAAGTGAATTTTACTTATGTGATCTCCGGAGACTCCTTGTCCCACGTGTGTAAAGGTGACAGTGTGTGCACCGTGTGGGTCTCTTAGGCTATATTTCACAGAATACTTATTCACTGTTATGAATGGCATAGTGAAGTGCTTATTTATATCTCTTTATGATTGCAATGTGCTTTGTATCACAATTTATCTATGTGCTACTCTAGTGATGTTATTAAAGTAGCTTTATTCCTCCTACACGGTGTAATGGTGACAGTGTGTGCATCCGTGTTAGTACTTGGTTTATGCTATGATTGTGATCTCCTGTAGATTACAAAGTTAACTATTGCTATGATAGTATTGATATGATCTATTCCTCCTTTCTTAGCATGAAGGTGACAGTGTGCATGCTATGTTAGTACTTGGTTTAGTTGTTGATCTATCGTGCACTCTAAGGTTATTTAAATATGAACATTGAATTGTGGAGCTTGTTAACTCCGGCATTGAGGGTTCGTGTAATCCTACGCAATGTGTTCATCATCCAACAAGAGTGTAGAGTATGCATTTATCTATTCTGTTATGTGATCAATGTTGAGAGTGTCCACTAGTGAAAGTCTAATCCCTAGGCCTTGTTCCTAAATACTGCTATCGCTGCTTGTTTACTGTTTTACTGCGTTACTACTGCTGCGTTACTACTGCTTGTTTACTGTCCTGGGCAAAGCACTTTTCTGGTGCCGTTGCCACTGCTCATATATATTCATACCACCTGTATTTCACTATCTCTTCGCCGAACTAGTACACCTATTAGGTGTGTTGGGGACACAAGAGACTTCTTGCTTTGTGGTTGCAGGGTTGCATGAGAGGGATATCTTTGACCTCTTCCTCCCTGAGTTCGATAAACCTTGGGTGATCCACTTAAGGGAAACTTGCTGCTGTCCTACAAACCTCTGCTCTTGGAGGCCCAACACTGTCTACAGGAAAAGGAGGGGGGCGTAGACATCAAGCTATTTTCTAGCACCGTTGCCGGGGAGGAAAGGTAAAAGGTACTCACACTCCGGATCTCAGCTACTAAGCTATTTTCCGGCGCCGTAAGTACTCAAAGCTATTTCCTTTAGATCCCGCAATTGCAACTTTTTGTTTCTTGTTTACACTAGTAAGGCATAATGGAAAACATCTGTGAGCTTTTTTTTCTATTTCCCGAGTCAAGACATGAATGGTTTAATGCGAAAATTAAAAAACCTATGGAATCTTATTTGCATGCTAGTAGCAATGATATTAGTATGAACGCTTTGAACACCATTGTTGCTAATGATATGGAAAATTCTAAGCTTGGGGAAGCTGGCTTTGATGAGCATGATATTTTTAGTCCCCCAAGCATTGAGGAGAAATTTTTCTTTGATGATACTATACCTCCTATATTTGACGATGAGAATAATAATGATAGCTACTTTGTTGAATTTGCTCCCACTACAACTACTAATAAAATTGATTATGCTTATGTGGAGAGTAATAATTTTATGCATGAGACTCATGATAAGAATGCTTTATGTGATAGTTATATTGTTGAGTTTGCTCATGATGCTACTGAAAGTTATTATGAGAGAGGAAAATATGGTTGTAGAAATTTTCATGTTACTAAAACACCTCTCTATGTGCTGAAATTTTTGAAGCTACACTTGTTCTATCTTCCTATGCTTGTTACTTTGCTCTTCATGAACTTGTTTATTTACAAGATTCCTATGCATAGGAAGCATGTTAGGCTTAAATGTGTTTTGAATTTGCCTCTTGATGCTCTCTTTTGCTTCAAATATTATTTCTTGCGAGTGCATCATTAGAACTGCTGAGCCCATCTTAATGGCTATAAAGAAAGAACTTCTTGGGAGATAACCCATGTGTTATTTTGCTACAGTACTTTGTTTTTATTTTGTGTCTTGGAAGTTGTTTACTACTGTAGCAACCTCTCCTTATCTTAGTTTTGTGTTTTGTTGTGCCAAGTAAAGTCTTTGATAGTAAAGTTCATACTAGATTTGGATTACTGCGCAGTTTCAGATTTCTTTGCTGTCACGAATCTGGGCAAAATTCTCTGTAGGTAACTCAGAAAATTATGCCAATTTACGTGAGTGATCCTCAGATATGTACGCAACTTTCATTCAATTTTAGCATTTTCATTTGAGCAAGTCTGGTGCCCTTTTAAAATTCGTCTTTACGGACTGTTCTGTTTTGACAGATTCTGCCTTTTATTTCGCATTGCCTCTTTTGCTATGTGGGATGGATTTCTTTGTTCCATTAACTTCCAGTAGCTTTGAGCAATGTCCAGAAGTGTTAAGAATGATTGTGTCACCTCTGAACATGTGAGTTTTTGATTATGCACTAACCCTCTAATGAGTTTGTTTCGAGTTTGGTGTGGAGGAAGTTTTCAAGGGTCAAGAGAGGAGGATGATATACTATGATCAAGAAGAGTGAAAAGTCTAAGCTTGGGGATGCCCCGGTGGTTCACCCCTGCATATATCAAGAAGACTCAAGCGTCTAAGCTTGGGGATGCCCAAGGCATCCCCTTCTTCATCGACAAATTTATCAGGTTCCTCCCTTGAAACTATATTTTTATTCGGTCACATCTTATGTACTTTACTTGGAGCGTCTGTTTGTTTTTGTTTATGTTTGAATAAGTTCATCCTTGTGTGGGAGAGAGACACGCTCCGCTGGTTCGTATGAACACATGTGTTCTTAGATTTACTTTTAATGTTCATGGCAAAGGTTGAAAACTGCTTCGTTCATTGCTATTTGGTTGGAAACGGAAAATGATACATGTAGTAATTGCTATAATGTCTTGGATAATGTGATACTTGGCAATTGTTGTGCTCATGTTTAAGCTCTTGCATCATATACTTTGCACCCATTAATGAAGAAATACATAGAGCATGCTAAAATTTGGTTTGCATATTTGGTCTCTCTAAAGTCTAGATAATATCTAGTATTGAGTTTTGAACAACAAGGAAGACGGTGTAGAGTCTTATAATGTTTACAATATGTCTTTTATGTGAGTTTTGCTGCACCGTTCATCCTTGTGTTTGTTTCAAATAACCTTGCTAGCCTAAACCTTGTATCGAGAGGGAATACTTCTCATGCATCCAAAATCCTTGAGCCAACCACTATGTCATTTGTGTCCACCATACCTACCTACTACATGGTATTTCTCCGCCATTCCAAAGTAAATTGCTTGAGTGCTACCTTTAAAATTCCATCATTCACCCTTACAATATATAGCTCATGGGACAAATAGCTTAAAAACTATTGTGGTATTGAATATGTACTTATGCACTTTATCTCTTATTAAGTTGCTTGTTGTGCGATAACCATGTTTCTGGGGACGCCATCAACTATTCTTTGTTGAATATCATGTGAGTTGCTATGCATGTCCGTCTTGTCTGAAGTAAGAGAGATCTACCACCTTATGGTTAAGTATGCATATTGTTAGAGAAGAACATTGGGCCGCTAACTAAAGCCATGATCCATGGTGGAAGTTTCAGTTTTGGACAATATCCTCAATCTCAAATGAGATAATTAATTGTTGTTACATGCTTATGCATAAAAGAGGAGTCCATTATCTGTTGTCTATGTTGTCCCGGTATGGATGTCTAAGTTGAGAATAATCAATAGCGAGAAATCCAATGCGAGCTTTCTCCTTAGACCTTTGTACAGGCGGCATAGAGGTACCCCATTGCGACACTTGGTTAAAACATGTGCATTGCAATGATCCCGGTAGTCCAAGCTAATTAGGACAAGGTGCGGGCACTATTAGTATACTATGCATGAGGCTTGCAACTTGTAAGATGTAATTTACATGATACATATGCTTTATTACTACCGTTGACAAAAATTGTTTCTTGTTTTCAAAATCAAAGCTCTAGCACAAATATAGCAATCGATGCTTTCCTCTTTGAAGGACCTTTCTTTTACTTTTATGTTGAGTCAGTTCACCTATTTCTCTCCATCTCAAGAAGCGAACACTTGTGTTAACTGTGCATTGATTCTTACATACTTGCTTATTGCACTTGTTATATTTCTTTGCATTGACAACTATCCATAAGATATACATGTTACAAGTTGAAAGCAACCGCTGAAACTTAATCTTCCATTGTGTTGCTTCAATGTCTCTACTTTGAATTATTGCTTTATGAGTTAACTCTTATGCAAGACTTATTGATGCTTGTCTTGAAAGTACTATTCATGAAAAGTCTTTGCTTTATGATTCATTTGTTTACTCATGTCATTACCATTGTTTTGATCGCTGCATTCATTACATATGTTTACAATAGTATGATCAAGGTTATGATGGCATGTCACTTCAGAAATTATCTGTGTTATCGTTTACCGCTGGACGACGAGAAACTAAGCTTGGGGATGCTGATACGTCTCCGACGTATCGATAATTTCTTATGTTCCATGCCACATTATTGATGATATCTACATGTTTTATGCATACTTTATGTCATATTTATGCGTTTTCCGGAACTAACCTATTGACGAGATGCCGAAGGGCCGATTTCTGTTTTCATTGTTTTTGGTTTCAGAAATCCTAGTAAGGAAATATTCTCGGAATTGGACGAAATCAACGCACAGGTTCCTATTTTTCCCGGAAGCATCCAGAACACCCGAGAGAGGCCAGAGGGGGGCCACAGGCCCACCAGATGACACCCTGGCGCGGCCAGAGGGGGGCCGCGCCGCCCTATGGTGTGGTGGCCCCAGGTCCCCTCCGAGGCTGCCCTTCCGCCTATTTAAAGCCTCCGTCGCGAAAACCCTATCACGTTCGACGAAACCCACAGAAACCTTCCAGAGCCGCCGTCATCGCGAAGCCAAGATCTGGGGGACAGGAGTCTCTGTTCCGGCACGCCGCCGGGACAGGGAAGTGCCCCCGGAAGGCTTCTCCATCGACACCGCTGCCATCTCCACCGCCATCTTCATCACCGCTGCTGCTCCCATGAGGAGGGAGTAGTTCTCCATCGAGGCTCGGGGCTGTACCGATAGCTATGTGGTTCATCTCTCTCCTATGTACTTCAATACAATAATCTCATGAGCTGCCTTACATGATTGAGATTCATATGATGATGCTTGTAATCTAGATGTCGTTATGCTAGTCAAGTGAATTTTACTTATGTGATCTCCGGAGACTCCTTGTCCCACGTGTGTAAAGGTGACAGTGTGTGCACCGTGTGGGTCTCTTAGGCTATATTTCACAGAATACTTATTCACTGTTATGAATGGCATAGTGAAGTGCTTATTTATATCTCTTTATGATTGCAATGTGCTTTGTATCACAATTTATCTATGTGCTACTCTAGTGATGTTATTAAAGTAGCTTTATTCCTCCTACACGGTGTAATGGTGACAGTGTGTGCATCCGTGTTAGTACTTGGTTTATGCTATGATTGTGATCTCCTGTAGATTACAAAGTTAACTATTGCTATGATAGTATTGATATGATCTATTCCTCCTTTCTTAGCATGAAGGTGACAGTGTGCATGCTATGTTAGTACTTGGTTTAGTTGTTGATCTATCGTGCACTCTAAGGTTATTTAAATATGAACATTGAATTGTGGAGCTTGTTAACTCCGGCATTGAGGGTTCGTGTAATCCTACGCAATGTGTTCATCATCCAACAAGAGTGTAGAGTATGCATTTATCTATTCTGTTATGTGATCAATGTTGAGAGTGTCCACTAGTGAAAGTCTAATCCCTAGGCCTTGTTCCTAAATACTGCTATCGCTGCTTGTTTACTTGTTTATCGTTACTACTGCTGCGTTACTCACGCTTGTTTACCGTCCTGGGCAAAGCACTTTTAAGTGCCGTTGCCACTGCTCATATATATTCATACCACCTGTATTTCACTATCTCTTCGCCGAACTAGTACACCTATTAGGTGTGTTGGGGACACAAGAGACTTCTTGCTTTGTGGTTGCAGGGTTGCATGAGAGGGATATCTTTGACCTCTTCCTCCCTGAGTTCGATAAACCTTGGGTGATCCACTTAAGGGAAACTTGCTGCTGTCCTACAAACCTCTGCTCTTGGAGGCCCAACACTGTCTACAGGAAAAGGAGGGGGGCGTAGACATCAGGTACCTTGAGCGATAGTACCGCTTACAAGCGGTAGTACCGCCCACGGTACCGCTCAAGTACCGTAACATGTTACGGCAGTACCGCTCTGGTACCGCTTCGGTACCGCTTTGGATCCAGTAAGGTCTGGACCCTATTGCGGTACCTCAAGCGGTACCGCGAGCGGTAGTACCGCAATGTGTCCACGTGGACAAGATCTGTGGGGATTCGAACTCAGAGCGGTAGTACCGCTTTCCAAAAGCGGTAGTACCGCTTAGGCAAAAACTGGACATAACGGTTGGATTTGGGGAGCCTATTTAAGGGCCCCTTCTTCCCCAATTCGTTTTTATCTCTTCCCTCTCTCTCTCCTCCATTGTTGCTGAGCTTAATCCTTGAGGATCTCCCCAACCATCCAACCAATCTTGCTCAAATTTTGAGGAGTGGTGGAGGAGACCTCGATCTATAGTTCTACCAAGAGAGATTTCACCAATACTTGCTACTCCTTAGTGGATCTTGGTGTTAGGGTTCCTATTGTGGGACTTTGGAGAAAGTGCATCCATGGAGGCTAGCTTGGTGTTGTACTAGCTCCATGGATTGTTGGGAGCCTCCTTGTGGTGTGGAGCTCGCCCCAACCTTGTGAAGGAATCACCGCCTCGACCGGTGCCTTAGTGGAGAAGGGGGAGCACCTTTGTGGAGCTCTCTCGAGGAAGAAGGTGAGGCCTTCCTTCGTGGTGTGGCCGTCTAGTCTCTTGTGTGAGGCTAGCACCTCCTCAACGCAGACGTACTCCCTTTTGTGGGAGGAACTGCGGGAAACAAACCTCGCCTCGTCTCCGCGCCCTCCGGTTGTCCCGCTCCTTACTCTTACTATCTTGTGATTGTTCCTTTGCTTGTTGCACTTGTTCTAGGATCATTGTAGGATCACCAACACCACTAAAGCAATCACCTTTATCTTCCGTTGCACTAAAATTGAAAAAGACTAAAACTTGACGTAGCAACCATTCACCCCCCCCCCCCCCTCTTGTTCGCTACGATCCATTCACACTGGTCTGATCAATATACGTCCATGGATTGAAAACGGGGTTGTAGGGGTTAAAAGCGTACATTCACAGAAAAAATGTTAAAGAGATGGACCAAATGGGGTTGTTCGAGTAGGAAACCGTTCTTTGTTTTTCATAAAATGTTCAAGGTGAAAACCGTTCTAGGTAGTTTTTTTTTATTACTGTTCAACATGCAAAACCGTTCAAGTAAATAAAATGTTCAAGACGCAAACCCGTTCACAAATTGAACCGTTCGAATTTTCAATAATGTTCAACTTGGAAAACTGATTGGAATTCATTAATGTTTGAGCTTTCAAAACTGAAATTTCCATAATTGTTCAAGATCCAAATATGATTTGCAAAATGTAACTGTTCAGTTTTCATAAATGTTCAACATGAAAAATCGTTCTATTTTTTCATAAATGTTTATGCTTAGAAAGTCGTTCAATTTCCATATATGTTCAAGTTAGGAATTCGTTCAAGATTGAATTTCCGTTCAAGTATCATATTTGTTACTTGGTAGGAACCGTTCATGTTTTTCCACAAATATTCAAGGTGAAAACCGTTCAAGTAGAAAAAAAATCATAATTGTTGAAGGTGCAAATCTTTTGAAATAAGAAAAATGTTCAACATGAAAAATTGTTCAATTTTCATAAATGTTTATGTTTGGAGAAACATTCAATTTACAGATATGTTCAAGGTAGAGATTCGTTCAAAATGAAATTTCCGTTCAAGTAACAAATTTGTTCGAGGTGAAAACCGTTCATGTTTTCAAAAATCTTCAAGGTGAAAACCACTTCAATGAGAACTTTTTTCATAATTGCTCTAGGTGCAAATCAGTTGAAATAAGAAAAATGTTCAACATGCAAAACAGTTCACACAGTGAACTATTCGAAATTCATTTATGTTTCAAGGTGGAAAACTGTTCGTAACTCATAAATTTGTAAGGTGTGATACTATAATTTTCAAAAGAAAAATTCAATTCCCATATATGTATAAGGTAGAAATTCATTCAAGATGGAATTTCCGTTCAAGTAACAAATTTGTTCGACGTGGAAACCGTTCATGCTTTTTCAAAAGTAATAAAGGTGAAAACCGTTCAAGTATGAAAAGATCATAATTGTTCAGCGTGCAAATTCGTTCAAGTAAGGGAAATGTTCAAGATGCAAACCTTTCAAAAACTAATCATTCGAATTTCAGTAATGTTTCAAAGTGGAAATTTGTTCAAATTCCATAACTGTTCAAGATTCAAATATGATTTGCAAAATGTTTAAGGTGGAGAACTGTTCATAAATGTTTTATGGTTGGAGAACTGTTCAATTTCCATATATGTTTAAGGTAGATATTCGTTCAAAATGAAATTCCGTTCAAGTAACAATTTTGTTCGAGGTGAAAATTGTTCATGTTTTCGAAAATGTTCAAGGTGAAAACCGTTCAAGGAGAATTTTTTCATCATTGTTCTAGGTGCAAATCCGTTGAAATAAGAAAAATGTTCAAGATGCAAAACAGTTCACATAGTGAACCGTTCGAAATTCATTTAACCGTTCATTCCTGTTCATAAATATTCAAGGAGAAAAATGTTTAAGGAGATTTTTTTCATAATTGTTGAAGGTGCAAATTCGTTCACGTAAGAAAATGTTGAAGATGTAAAACCGTTCAAAAATTTTGACTGATCGAATTTCAATAATGTTTCAAAGTGGAAAACCATTCAAAAAGTATTCAACATAGTTTTCTATGTGCAAGGCTGCCAAGGCAGCAGATGAATTAAATGGATAACTTTTGGCACTAGTACGTACTCTGATTTTCAAAGTGTTCATTTTCGCCTATTTCACTTTGGAAAGTTGCTGAACGAAACACTGTTTCTTCAAGACCGTTCCCACAACTATGTTTCATACGACAATGTCTAATGAAGCTTTATGAAAGTTTTATCCCTCTATATTGTTTTTAAGCCTTAAAACTACTGTGACTTTCGTACTGCTACTTAGTACTGAGAATTTCGCACTGTTTTTATACTGTTCTCAAAATTACACTATGCATAGCAGAATACATACAGGAATCGAAGCACTAAGAACTTGAACGTGCTTCCGGCCTTTTCACGGTTCAGCAATGCGCTAAATCAAACTAGAAACGATGAAACCGTACGGTACATGCAAATGCTTAAACGGGCCAAGCCCATTTATGCCGATTGTTCGAAGTAGAGGTATGCGGAGCCAAGCGTATGCTCCGCTTAAAGCGGTCAATAGGCGCTCCCTCCCGCATGCGGGGGAGCTCCGCATTCGGTGTATTGTTTGACCTTCAACAAAAGGCTCCATGGGCCATGTCCCCTGCCTGCCCATGCCCAAGGTACGTGCGTGAATTTTTTTGAAGAAAGAGACTGACATGCTACAGTAGCCTGTTAAAAAAACGTGGAGAGAATGTCCGCGCGCTTGTGACATCGACCACAGAATCTTTTATCCTGGCTAATCACATACTTTTCCTAGCTTAATCAGCGTATACCCAGTTTCGTAAAAACAAAAAATAGTCATTGTATGTTCACTCTTAAAAGAAGAGGCTAAGCACGTAAGTGAGGCCAAAACATGAGCTCGTGTCATGTTCGAACATCGCGTCAATCCTCCATTAATAAGTTCGAAGCGATGTAGTATTTCAAACGCCTGGAGCCCACCACTAAACCAAGATCCCATGCTCCTCATCCCCGTACCCTGATGAACATGCTCCCTGCAAAACATCACCGGCCATAAATTCAGCAACTTGGTCTAGCACAAAGTGCTTACCCTCCCTGAAAAAGGTATTTATCCATAAATGTCAGATTTGATGAGACTGGGAGACACACAAGCTGAAAAGCTTCCGTTGTTTATTATCTTAACTGACCACGCATCTTGTTAATTTGTCAGTGAGCACCAATTGGGTTAAAGCTGATGGTGAAGCCATGTTCAAATCTGAATGCTCTCATCTGCGCAAGCTAACACTGCAAGAAGATGCTCTTTGTTTCAACTTTTTTTTTTTGCATCATGTCCTCTCTTTTGAGTGAAAGCACTTAGCTTTTAAACTTTTTAAGGCACCAAATCCATTGTCGCTGATGGCCTGCTTCCGTTTGAAAGCTGTGTGTGATCATTTGAAAATAGGTGTGAATGAACCGATCAAGTGCATATGCAAGTAGGGAGCAAACATGCCATAGGCATGTGGGTAATGCATTAACATAAGCGCTTGTCAAAGTTGTCAATGCAGGAACTATATTCCAAACGGAGAGTTTGAAATATTAATTAGGATAAGCTTGACAGGACGGCCCCATCATGCTCAGATGATGCCAACAAAGTATAGCACAGCAGATGGGAGGATACCAGGCTACCAGCCAGGGCGATCAAGTGGTATATAATGAGGACTTTTTAGTGCATTTTGTTGGAAGTATATGCTTTTAGCCCTGCACAAGCCAGGTTTTGGTGAAGGATAGATCATTACATAGAGTAGGATCAAAGTCTTATCTGATTGTGTGCTTGTCTTTTTGGAATATTCCCTTTGGTAAGGGACTGGCAGAAGAAACGTACTAAGGTTCATAGGCACTAGTATCTAGCTTCTACCGGTTCTGTGCTGATGGACACTTTTTAAGTGTTGAAAATCATGTAGATTAAGCTATGCTTGAAACACATTATGCAGTCGATTTGTCACTATGAAGATAGTTCAAAGTTTTAAATTTGTTTGGCATGTATTAAAAAATACCTTGAACTTTTGGAATAGATTCTAAATTCAATCAAATTGTCACTCGTCAAAATCTGTCTAGGTTCAGTGGAACTTGTTTGAAAGAATTCAGTTTTTCAGAATTTATGAGGTCCGAAATATTTTACTGAAATTTAAACCATGTCTACACCATCCAATGTGTACCTAACAATCAAATTTTCTATCCTAAAAAAGAGAATGTAAAAGTTGTTGTTTACTTAGTGTAACTTGAAAGGGCCATGTGTGGATGACATGTTTTAAACCTAAATATTATTGATTGGTTTCTTCACATGATTGGAACACTCTAGCACCTTGTGTGGCTCCCATGAATTGAGAAAAATACACACACCACATTGAGAAATATGGGTTGTCAAAACAATTGAACTCATCAACTTCCCCCTAACATACACAAGTGCTATTTCATATTCACATGATCATTGGCTCCCACTGAAAGAACTAATCTGCCTCATGAGACACATAAGGTAACACATGAGGCTCATTCTTAATCTAACTCCAATTTTGGTCGAAACCATTGCTTAGTCAACAATTTTAAACATGTTTGTGACATGCCTAAACATACATGTCCTTTGCACTCATTGGAACAATGGCATGTGTCGTCGTTGAGAGACAACCTCAAAGTAGGGGGTATTTTTTTAAAACATAAGGCACAAGTGCCTAGCTTTAATTTAATAAAACCCTTAACGGCCAAGATTGTTACAAGGTGCAACCCGCTTACAACACAACGAACACCAACTACACAAGATAAACAAGAAAAAAACTAGTCTATGTCGAAGCCTCGTCGCGAAGTCACCAGGGAAGACGCATCCCAAGTCCGAGGTGAAAGGATCGTATGCCGCACCTAGAGGGGGGTGATTAGGTGCTACCCAATTTTTAGTTCTTTTTCAATTTAGGCTCGACACAAAGGTAAATTCTCTAGATATGCAACTATGTGAATTTACCTAGATGACAAGGTATACAACTAAGCAAGATATAGCTAGACAAAATATAAAGGCGCAATCAAGCATAGAGGTAACCGAGAGTGGAGCACACGGAGACACCGAGATGATTTCCGTAGTTCCTTCCTTTTGAGGGGGAGTACGTCTATGTTTGGAGGGGTGCAGTCGCCACAAAGGCCTAACTGAAAGGATCGTATTCCGCACCTAGAGGGGGGTGAATAGGTGCTAACCAATTTTTAGTTCTTTTTCAATTTAGGCTTGACACGAAGGTAAATTCTCTAGATATGCAACTATGTGAATTTACCTATATGACAAGATCAACGACTAAGCAAGATATGGCTACGCAATATATAGAGGAGATAAAGGATAGAGGTAACCGAGAGTGGAGCACACGGAGACACGGAGTTGATTCCCGTAGTTCCCTTCCTTTGCAAGAAGGTACGTCTACGTTCAGAGGAGTATGGTCGCTACGGAAGCCAGACCAACAGCCACGAAGGCTTCACTCAGGACTCCTGTGAGCAACGCCACAAAGGCCTAGCCCACTTCCACTAAGGGATTTCCTCGAGGCGGAAACCGGGTCTTTACAAGGTTCTTGGGGCACACATCCACAACCAAATTGGAGGCTCCCAAATCTGTAACAACACAATAATCAACAACAATACATCAACAACAAACAACTAGGGATCCAAAGAGGAACACTAGCAAGAGGGCCCTCAAGCATATGAGGGTGAAATGTAAATCGCTTCGGTGAGGATGTAGATCGGTATCTTCTCCTTCGAATCTCCAAAGATCAAGAGCTTTGGTTGGGTGAGGGAGGAGATCTTGCAAATCTTGTGTTCTTGAGGTGGCTCTAATGGTGGTGAGGCTTGGCAGAATTTTGTGCAATGATTGAGCAAGGAGGAAGGTAGAAGAAGGGGGTATAAATACCCCCCCCTCAAAATCCAGCTGTTGGTGACTTTCGAGGGCCGGATAATCCGGCCTAAGTTAGGGCCGGATAATCCGCCCCCCCCCCCCCCCCCAAAAGTTCGGCCTTGGGGAAAATCCGGCCAAATGTTCGGCCAAAAAACGGCCCATGTCCAGGGAAGTACTGAGCCACATCGCCTCGAGTCCTTAGACAAAATTTGGGGGCCGGATATTTTGCAAATATCCGGCCTGGATTATCCGGCCTGGTGAAACTATTTTTGCTTCGTTTTGATTTTTTTTTCCACACAAGACACTCATATACATGTACCTATATAATCCCTGCACCACTTCATCAAACATTAGTGTGTCACATACATTGACATCAAACACACAAAACATATTGTGAGAGATGTTCTTTCAATCTCCCCCTTTTTGGTGTTTGATGACAATATACGGATTTGCAAAAAAACACTATAGAGAGCAAGCATGTTGGCAAAACATAGAGGCACTCCCCCTACATGTGTGCATACAAGTAATTTGCTTTTGAATACAAATACACAACATATAGGTGCGAGGTGCCTCAACACAAGAGGTATCCAACATGAGCTCAAACAAGAGACATAGACATATATGAAGTTGAGACAAGGTGATAAAAATCATACCCATATGGAGATATATAATACCGGATATATAACATCACATACCATATAATAAACCTTGGTCTCAACATATAGAAATCCGAAATCCTTAACATAATGTCTCACATCCACACATAACACATAGTTTTGAACAAACAAACCAAGCCAAATAGTTCAAATAAATGATATAAAGAGGACACAAGCTATAAAAGAATGGTAAACGCATGTGCTTGTGCCCTACCCTAGCAAATCCCGTAGATACCTAGTAGAACACTTCTCCCCCTTTTTCATCAAGACGCCAAAAAGGGGAAAAGCGCGATGCTACTCGCCCCATGAAGATCACTCGGATTCCTCTTCGGTTTGGTACTCATCTTCAGTGTCAGCGGCAGGAGGAGAGTCGCGAGTGTAGACGGCCCGCTGAATGCACTGCTCAAGATCAGTCCAAGGAACCTGAGAAGAGTGCCACCCACTGTAACCTGGGTGAACTAGAGGCTGAGGCGGAGGTCCTTGCTCACCACTGAGCTTGTGAAGAATGACCGCCTGAGTATGCTGAATCTCAGAACGCTGACGGCTGGCCTCAAAGTTTTCCTTGTGAATCTCAATGTTCATGCACAGAATTGTTGCGCTGAAACCAACTAAGCTTCTTCACATGCTTCTGCATCACAGAAATATCAACATGGAGAGCGGGGGCAAAGCCACTAGAGCGGGCATCTCCCATAAAGGAGTCAGTAGGTGCAGCATGGGGAACTGGCTTCTTCTTGTAAGCCTTCTTGACAGTGTGCTTCTCCTTTGGGAAACGACTCTCAAGTCTTCATTAAGATTAGCAGTGTTGCTGATGAGGAGCTGGATATATGGAGCATAGGGCATGGTGGTCCGGGAGACCATGGCATCATGAATCTCATTAAAGATGAAGTCCATAACATCAAGGGTGAAGTCTAATTCCTCATTACCATCACGAGCACACTGAAAGCCGAGGTGCATAAGATCCACAAGAGCTCCACGGATTGCATCATTGTTTCCACCACTTGGAGCAATGGTGGCTTGAAAGAGATGGAGCAACTGGCTGTAAATAGGAAGAATCCCCTTGGTAGAACCAACAGCTCCAGATGAGTCATAGAGATCAAAAAGCACCATCTTATCCGTCTTCTGAGGACCATGGAGACGGTGACCACCTCCTGCTGAAACACCAAGAATAGATGCAAACCGGCGCAAGGTTGCCTCACATGGGGTGGAGCCAGTCATCCACTGCATAGTGCGCTCAGTATCTTTCTTGAAGGCAAGTGTAGCAAATAATTGCTTAATCAAGTCAGGACTATAGTCACACTGAATTTTCATCAGATCCTGCAAACCCATCCTATCGGTGACCCAGATGGCATCCTCAAACTGATTATTGACAGCAAGAAGATCCACATTGATTGCTTGCATGGGTCTCACTTTCCTCATGGGTTCATATATATCCTTGAAAATGAACTCCTGCTCCATGCACCAGAAGCGCTTGTCCTCAATCTCATCATCCCTCTCAATGTCTTCATACCAGTTCTTCTGACGGATAGCTGCATAAGAGACACTGTCCATTGACTTGTAGTTTTCCCTAGATGACTTGCCCTTTCGCCTTAGAGTGGCGGACTTGCGAGGAGCATTCTGAGCAAATTCATCACTCGACCGGGTATGCCTTGAGCGCCTCCGAGTACCACTACCTGTGAGAGGCAAAGACGGATAGCAAAGAGAAGATAATGCTCATAAGTCATGCATTGATACAGTAATGTACTCTAGAAACATACTATGAGTCGATAAAAGTTTAGACATGAAAGATTGAATCAAAACTGCAGCAGCAACATAGCTCCAGGCCGGATAATCCGGGGTCCCCGAGGGGCGGATAATCCGGCCGGGTCGGATAATCCGGCTGGCGCGGGGGGCGGATAATCCGGCCCTACGAATTGATGACGCGTAAAGCACACGCCCGTTGGGAACCCCAAGTGGAAGGTGTGATGGGTACAGCAGCAAGTTTCCCTCAGTAAGAAACCAAAGTTTATCGAACCAGTAGGAGTCAAGGGCCACGTGAAGGTCGTTGGTGACGGAGTGTAGTGCGGCGCAACACCAGGGATTCCGGCGCCAACGTGGAACCTGCACAACACAATCAAAATAATTTGCCCCAACGTAACAGTGAGGTTGTCAATCTCACCGGCTTGCTGTAAACAAAGGATTAAATGTATAGTGTGGAAGATGATGTTTGTTTGCGAAAAACAGTAGAGAACAATGATTGCAGAAGATTGTATTCAGATGTAAAAGAATGGACCGGGGTCCACAGTTCACTAGTGGTGTCTCTCCCATAAGATAAATAGCATGTTGGGTGAACAAATTACAGTTGGGCAATTGACAAATAGAGATGCATACATATCATGATGATTACTATGAGATTTAATCAGGGCATTACGACAAAGTACATAGACCGCTATCCAGCATGCATCTATGCCTAAAAAGTCCACATTCGGGTTAGCATCCGCACCCCTTCCAGTATTAAGTTGCAAACAACAGACAATTGCATTAAGTATGGTGCGTAATGTAATCAACACAAATATCCTTAAACAAAGCATTGATGTTTTATCCCTAGTGGCAACAGCACATCCACAACCTTAGAACTTTCTGTCACTGTCCCAGATTCAATGGAGGCATGAACCCACTGTCGAGCATAAATACTCCCTCTTGGAGTCACAAGTATCAACTTGGCCAGAGCCTCTACTAGCAACGGAGAGCATGCAAGAACATAAACAACACATATATGATAGATTGATAATCAACTTGACATAGTATTCAATATTCATCGGATCCCAACAAACACAACATGTAGCATTACAAATAGATGATCTTGATCATGATAGGCAGCTCACAAGATCTAACATGATAGCACAATGAGGAGAAGACAACCATCTAGCTACTGCTATGGGCCCATAGTCCAAGGATGAACTACTCACACATCAATCCGGAGGCGGGCATGATGATGTAGAGCCCTCCGGTGATGATTCCCCTCTCCGGCAGGGTGCCGGAGGCAATCTCCTGAATCCCTCGAGATGGGATTGGCGGCGGCGGCGTCTCTGGAACTTTTTCCGTATCGTGGCTCTCGGTAGTAGGGTTTTCGCGACGGAGAGTTTAAGTAGGCGGAAGGGCAGAGTTGGAGGCGGCGCAGGGGCCCCACACCATAGGCCGGCGCGGGCCCCATGCTGGCCGCGCCGCCCTGTGGTTACAGCCCCTCGTGGCCCCACCTCGTATGCTCTTCGGTCTTCTGGAAGCTCCGTGGAAAAATAAGACCCTGGGCGTTGATTTCGTCTAATTCCGAGAATATTTCCTTTCTAGGATTTCTGAAACCAAAAACAGCAGAAAACAGCAACTGGCGCTTCGGCATCTCATCAATAGGTTAGTGCTGGAAAATGCATAATAATGATGTAAAGTGTGTATAAAACATGTGAGTATTGTCATAAAACTAGCATGAAACATAAGAAATTATGGATACGTTTGAGACGTATCAAGCATCCCCAAGCTTAGTTCCTACTCGCCCTCGAGTAGGTAAACGATAACAAGGATAATTTCTGAAGTGACATGCTATCATAATCTTGATCAATACTATTGTAAAGCATATGAAGTGAATGAAGTGATTCGAAGCAATGGTAAAGACAATGATTAAACAAGTGAATCATATAACAAAGACTTTTCATGAATAGTACTTTCAAGACAAGCATCAATAAGACTTGCATAGGAGTTAACTCACAAAGCAATAAATTCTTAGTAGAAAGTTTTGAAGCAACACAAAGGAAGATATAAGTTTCAGCAGTTCCTTTCAACTTCAACATGTATATCTCATGGATAATTGTCAACACAAAGTAATATGATGAATGCAAATAGGCAAGTATGTAGGAATCAATGCACACAGTTGACACAAGTGTTTGCTTCTAAGATAGAAAGAAGTACGTAAACTGACTCAACATAAAGTAAAAGAATGGGCCCTTCGCAGAGGGAAACATGGATCACTATTTTTGTGCTAGAGCTTTTATTTTGAAAACATAGAAACAATTTTGTCAACGGTAGTAATAATTCATATGTGTTATGCATAAGACATCTTATAAGTTGCAAGCCTCATGCATAGAATACCAATAGTGCTCGCACCTTGTCCTAATTAGCTTGGATTTACATGGATTATCATTGCATAACATATGTTTCAACCAAGTGTGACAAAGGGGTACCTCTGTGCCGCCTGTACAAAGGTCCAAGGAGATAGATCGCATTTGATTTCTCGTTTTTGATAAATCTCAACCAAGGACATCCATACCGGGTGACAAGGTATCAACTTGTCAATGCCTACGGATTGTAGACTAGGGTTTAGTTAGATGTAGAGGGCAAGTAGATCTCGAAGGTTTCAGCCGAAAAGTACTCGACGAATATAAAACTAGGGTTGTGTTGACAGTAGATTCGATGCTTTCTTTGTCCCTCGACTCTCCCTTATATAGGAGGTGGAGCCGAGGGATTCGTATTGTACAAGTTACAGAGTCCGGGAAGGTTTCTAACTCATCCCGCAAGATTACAAATATCCTCTCCTAATACAACTCTAGCTTTCCTTAATAACAACTTGGACTTCCGATTCTTCTTATTCTTCGAGTCATGGGCCTTCAGTAAACCCCGGGTACTATCTTCGGCAGGCCCATTGGGGATGCCTATGTCAGTAGCCCCCGAGATTTTGCTTGAATCGCAGAATCAAGGAAAATCTCCACTGTTTAGTTTTACTCTATAGCTTTAAACTTCTCTATATTTCTTCATACGAATTTCTATATTTACAGGGATAATGGTGATTGGGGCTAGTTCATCTGACGGATCAGGTACTAGTTAACTGCTCTAGTGGCAATCCGCAAAAACCTACTTCAAGATCACGTCCCTGGACATGATCTCGGGATACTGGTGTAAACTTCGACAGGTGCCGCTTAAGATCTTACCATTCTGTCGAGTCCCAGCCATATTTTATCGGGTACCTAACGCGTCCGTTAGGATTTTTCTTCATATTTGTTGATACGGATAAAAGTAGCAAACCGACGTCAGAGACGGCGCCACGCCACTCAGAACGGATATGGGGTCTTACCTTCGCAAAGTTTTGCGGCATTCAGAAATTGTTCGCAACTTTGGCGTTCTGAGAATATATTGTCGAGTGCTTATTCGGCTGTTGGAATGGCACATTTTATTGAGTCAACTGATGACTTATATTGCTTTCCCGATGGGAGTATATGTAGAGTTACTATAACTCGAAATATACTCTCTTGTTCTTCTATCTTTCTTTTTATTTATAATTTCATCGGGCACGCGAACAGCGTTCCCGATGGGAGTAGCCCCCGAGGCTACAGCCAAGGACTTGTGCTTGGGTGTAGGCTCCACATTTTATGCCGCTATATTTTCTTTCTCTTCCGAAATTTTCAAATCTCTCGGGTGCGCGAACAGCGCTCCCGATGGGAGTAGCCCCCGAGGCTATGAGCAAATAATTTGTATTTGATCATAGGCTCACACCATATCTATTTTGTCTTTCTCAAACTTTTCATTTGTTTCAAAGTAGCCCCCGAGCATTTGGGCAAAAACTTGTATTTGATCAAAGGCTCCCGAAATAATCAATAATCTTTTGCTGTCGAAATTTTTTGTCATGCGTCTTTGTCGAAAATTTCTCTTGTCAAGGTGACATCATTGCTTACGATAGCCACGATTACTGTATCGGGAATATGCGAGAACCGCTTCTCTCTCTGCCTTGTGGGTCCAATTTTCCTATCCAATTGACACGTCGTGCACGTGGGGGACACACGTCGTCCGTTTTTTCCGGCACACGCATTGTGCCGCCTGTCTCTTCATTTCTCAGTAAAAGTCCGCTTTTACCCTTTGTCCACATGTAGTCCATCTACCCCGCAATTTCCTTCATCCAACGGTTGCGCCGATTCGCTGCACCTCTACTTAGGTCCATCATCTTCTTCCACTGGCACTTTCGCTCGCGCCGCACCTCTGTTCTTTCTTTACGAAAATTCTCCGCTGCGCCCAGAGCTCTTTGTGCTCCTTCGCCCTTGCGCTCTTCTACTCCACGCTTGTTGATGCCGCCACGCAAACTCACCAGGCACAGTACTCCAGAATCACAGATGGCTACTGAAGATCTGGGGAACTTGGAGTGGGAGAGATCCAAAATCTCTCAACGGGATATCAATATGCTGAAGAAGCTTGACATCAGCGGGAAACAAGATGCGCTGCGCTTCCCCAAGGAAGAAAGCTACCCAGCTCCACCAATGCAATATCGGGTTAGTTTTGTCGACCACCTTATCCGTGGTCTTTCCACCCCCATCCATGATTTCCTTCGTGGGTTGCTTTTCATGTATGGACTGCAACTTCACCATCTTACTCCCAACTCCATTCTCCACATTTCTATCTTTATCACATTGTGTGAATCTTTCCTTGGGATCCAGCCTAACTGGTCCCTATGGAAACGTATCTTTCTTTGTCGTCGTAATGGCTCTCCGAGCGTCGCCTATAACATAGGCGGCGTTGTGATCTGCGTCCACCCTGACGTTGAATACTTCGACGTTAAATTCTCTGATTCAGTTCAAGGGTGGTGCAAAAAATGGCTGTACATCCACGAGGAGAATCATGGCTCTGTTGAAGACAACATCCCTCCTTTTGATGGTGCCGAAAAAATCTGTCGTCGCCGATCCTGGGATGCCGAGGCTACCGACGAAGAAAAGACGGCGACAGAGGCATTGATGACCTGTATCCACGATCTGCAAAACACCAGTGGCAAAGAACTGTCGGGTATCCAGATCACAGCGTATTTCCTTAGAATCAGAGTGCAGCCTCTTCAGGCTCGCAAAAATCCCCTCTGGAAGTATACTGGCGACGATGATGTGGATCGTTTGTCGGTGGATTTATCGGTTAAAGATTTAGAAAACTTGTCCGAAAAATCTCTTCCCTCAGCAAGAAAGATCATGTCCCTTCTTCTTGTCGCGTAAAACCTTACAGCGCCACCAATGCGCTACCCAAGGTAACCTTTGCCGACTTTCTCATATTTGTTTGACGACCTTTTCATAACTCTTTTATTGACATCTCATTTTTTTTATAGAATCATCCAAGCCTTGTCTCTCTTCCTCCCCTTCCTGAGGGTGGAGAAGTCGAAGAACGAGCCGTTGTTACTGATGACAACCAAGATGCTCCTTCCTTTGAGAATGAACCCACAGGTTCTCGAAAATCTGCGGGATTCTCTGAAAAAGAGGCTGCCTCTGAAGCTACCGCATCGGCACAATCTCCTCCTCCTGCTGTTTCTCCAAAGAACAAAAGGAAAAGGGCAGACGTCGAAGAAAAAGCAGACGTCGAAAATTCCGGCACTTCCAAAGCCGAAGAACCTGCTCCTTCACGTCAGAAGGCAGCTTTCGATCCATACCTTGACGCCCTCGTCAGTTCGTAAGTTACTCCGTGGCTCTCGTTGTTTTAATTCTTGAAAGTTTTCGTCTATATACCTTCTTATACTTCCGCAATGTAATTGTAGTGGTGATGAAGAAGAAGTGCCAGCTATTGATGCGCCTACTCGAACGAGTACGTCGCATACTCTAGTTATTTCTGAAGTGCCAGTTGAAGGAGAAGAGTCTTTGCCTCCTCAACAAAACATCGACGCACCTATTCCTCCTGCAGGCCCTCTCGTCCCTTCTCCAAAAAGGGCAAGGGTTGAAACAATCATGGATCCTACCTTACAATTGGGTAGCTCTTCGACTCCTCTTTTGGATGATGTAAGTCCTCAACTGCTTTCTGACGTTGTCGATGATTTCTCTAGTTGCTTCTTTTTGATTTTGTGCTATCGCACTTTTTCCCTTACCAACACTTTCTTTCTCTATCTTTCTTTGAACAGCCTTTGATTAAGGAATTCATCCGCTTCAATGCCCAATTCGTTGGGTACCGTGATTATGCTAGCAAAGCTGAAGGTAATGTCTTTTCTGCTTCTCTTTACCGTTGCCTTCTCATTCCTTTCTTGTCATGATTTTAACTAGATTTAACTATCTTGGCAGAAAAACTGGCAGAGGCCAACGAGCGTGCCAACACCCTTGCTCAAAAACTAGAGCAAAGTGAAGAGGCTCGTAAGAAGGCCGAATCAGATGCTAGTAAGGCTAAGGCAGAGGCTGATAAGGCCAAAGCTGATGCTGCTGGTGTCGAAGAACTTAGGAAGAGGCTTCACGACGCCGAGACTTCACTGAGCGAGCATATAACCGCACAATTTGCTCGCGAAGACGCGATTATTAAGCGCCTGAAGTCGCAAAACCGTCGCTTTGTCAGTGAGTACCTGAACCATTTTGTATTCTTTGGACTTGCTTTTCTTTATTTGTTTGTTGACCAATAAATTTCTGTTTCAACAGATACGACATCTCAGGAATTTGAACTTGAAGATCCCGACAATGATCCTCTTCTTGATGCACTTGCGTTCCTTGAGTTTCATGGGACAGAAACACGTGACGGCATTAATCAGGCCAAGGAAGGACTGTCGCGGCTCTTCCCGTATTTCTTCCCGAAGAAAGAGGAACCCGCGAATTTTCTTGCTCTTGCCAAGTGCTTTAATCCACCAGAGGATCTTGGACTGAAGCTGCGCCAAGAAAATATGAAGGTCGCCGTTGAAAGCACTGTCGCCCTGGTCGCTGACAACCAGCAAGATATCGACTGGACCAAAGTTGGCGACACACAGGAGATGGAGACCACGAAGTGGCGATCGCTGATCAAGGCTGCGAAGCCCAACACAAAGAAGATCCTTGCTTATCTTGGATTCACGCCTACAGCTGCCCCTAGCTCATCAAAGCCGGAGGTCTAGTAGAATGCCTTATCTTTTTCTATTTTTTATTTTCTTGTTTCTTCTGAAATTGTCGCCATAGTAACTTTGGCTACAACTGTCGTAGTAGTTCTTTTGAAGACTCCTCTTGTAAGATCTGTGTGAATGTCTCGAGAATCAATGGAATTCTTTTTTGCGTGATCATTGATACTGAAATTTTGCTTTTCAAGTTGATATTTGATAACTACTCCGCGAATCCTCATCCTGCCGACGTTTTTCCTGCTTCCTCCTTTTCGAAGAAAACGCTTTTTGCTGATGACCTTGTCGAAGATTCTTCGATTAAACACTCCCCACAAGATTTGCAAGAACTTTGCCATCAACTGCAGTCCATGAAAAAGCAGACTCTTGCGGTGATGGAACAATCTCGCAAAGCATCCGAGAGGGAAAGGATTGCCCTTCAACAAGTTAAAGAAGCCATGACTTCCAAGGAAGCTGCTATTTCGGAGGCTGAAAAAGCAACTACTCGAGAAAATTCGATGCTTGATTTGATGATTGAAGCCAGTGCGGACATGTCAGGTATACTTTTGCAAACCCAGACTCCTTCGTTATTTCTTTTTCGAGATTCTTATGCTGTCGCCGAATAGGTTCCTTTATCGACATCACATGTAAGACGAAAGGGTAAATGCGAGGACAAATCTCCTTGTTAACCTTTCTCTTGAACACGGTTCTCTTTTCTGGGCCACTCCAGAACGTACCCGACAGATTGTCAGGTTCCAAGACCGCTCGTGCCAAGTTCGGGGATTTCTCGAGTTTTGTTCCAGCATTTTATCCAAGATTTTCAATGCTATGTTTCCTCGGAATGTTCAACCAAAATCTCTTCTCGAACTGATGGAGAAATTTAAGGATGTGCAAAAGATCCATGGCTTTGTAAGGGCTCAACTGATAGTTGGTGCCAAGGTTACCCTTATTATGCTTCAAATCTACCACCCCAAACTTGATATGACAAAGGTGGTGGAGACTGTGCATACTAAGCTGAGGCAACGGCGAAGAGGTGTTGATAAAATCAATGCACGGATCACCCCAGTAGCTGAAGAAATAATTGATGATCTTCTTCGGATGGACGCCGACTTTTTTTCAGACGGCCATTATGCCGATTTTTTGGGTGCTGCTCCCGAAGAAGCCAAAGTAAATATTGACGACTTGTTGGGTCGCAACTGAGTTTGTATTTTATCGATAAGAACTATATCTTCGCTGTGTGTACATTGTAAGTTGTACATACTTTTCTTCATTCAAGCCCCCGAGTGTTTCGGTGTTGAATCCTTGTGGTGTGTATGCGAGGTTTTAAACCAAAGCAACCAAGTACTATATTTACGGGTATTAGCCCCCGAGTGTTTTGCTCTGTTTTGACTGCTATTTTGTATCTTTGCTTTATCTGGCGAGGTATTTGGTACCAAGGCGAAATAACTTTGTCAGCTCAACTCATCTATATTGTATATATATTGTAACTTCAAGGCGTAAATCCTTGAGCATGTTGACGGAGAAAGATATGTCGTCACTATCTTTATTATATTGCAGCACCGCGAGCCCGCCTCATTAAAACCTTTCCCGGCCCCACTCGGTGCCCCGAAAAAGGAAAAGAGTGCGTCTGAAAAATCGCGGGCGTTTCAGTACATTGCATTTTTACAAGGAGGACTATATTTTGACATTAAGCGTAAAAACGCCTTAGCTGTGCCACGTTCCAGGGGTTTTTCTCGGGAGTCTCTGTCTTCTTGTCCTTAATCCTGTATGCTCCTCCTTCGATGACTTCTGTAACGACGTAAGGGCCAAGCCATGGCGACTCGAGTTTTTCTGTGCGATCTTGATTGAGTCGCAGAACTAGGTCTCCAACCTGAAAGGACCTTGGTCGCAATCGTCGACTGTGGTAATTTTTGAGGTCTTGCTGATATTTAGTGACCCTTGACAGTACTTCGTCTCGAGCTTCGTCGAGTGCGTCAACGTCGTCTTCCAATGCTCTTCTGGAAGTTTCTTCGTTGTATTCCGTGACTCTCGGAGAGTCGTGCTCTATTTCTATCGGCAGCACTGCCTCTGCCCCATGGACCAGAAAAAACGGAGTCTCCTGTGTCGTTGTATTTGGCGTTGTTCGGATGCTCCATAACACGCTCGGCAGCTCTTCTGGCCAAGTGTGTCGAGCTTTTTCCAGTGGCCCTAACAAACGCTTCTTGATGCCATTGCAGATGATGCCGTTGGCTTTCTCGACTTGACCATTGGTTTGAGGATGTGCAACTAACGTGAAGTGCAATTTGATGCCTACCTCTGCACAGTACGCTTTGAATTCCTTGGATGTGAAGTTACTGCCGTTGTCCGTGACGATGCTATGAGGTACTCCAAACCGAAAAACGATGCCCTTCACGAATTTTATTGCTGACGCTGCATCCGGTGAATTTATCGGCTTTGCTTCTATCCACTTGGTAAATTTGTCTACCGCGACGAGCATATACTCGTATCCTCCTGGCGAGGCTTTGTGTAACTTTCCCACCATGTCGAGACCCCACTGAGCAAAGGGCCAAGATAAGGGTATGGGCATCAATTCCGCCGCCGGAGAGTGGGGTTTTGCGGCAAATCTTTGGCACGCGTCGCAAGTTCGCACTATTTCCTTTGCGTCTTCAATTGCTGTCAACCAGTAAAATCCAGCTCGAAAAACCTTGGCCGCGATAGCTCGACTACTTGCGTGATGGCCACACACTCCTTCGTGTACGTCCTTTAGGATTATCCTTCCTTCTTCGGGTGTGACGCACATTTGTAACACACCCGAAATACTTCGTTTGTACAACTCCCCTTTAACCACTGTGAAAGTTTTGGATCGTCTGATAACTCGCCTTGCTTCAACTGGATCGTCGGGTATTGTTTTCCTTAGGATATATGATATGTACGCCTGCATCCATGGGATTTGCACCATCAGTACTAGATCCTGTTCCTCTTCTTCTTCCAATGCTTCTTTCGCAGCCCCCGAGGGTTTCTCGTTCTTCTCCTTCTTTGTTGGTTTCTTCGGCTTTGTGGATCTGTCTGTTATCTCCTCCCAGAATACGCCTGGCGGGATTGCGAGGCACTGTGACCCGATGTTTGCAAGAACGTCGGTTTCATCATTGCTCAACCTACTGATGTGGTTTACTTCGCATCCATCAAACAGCTTCTCCAGCTCATTATACATCTCTTTGTACGCCACCATGCTATCATTGACTGCATCGCATTGGTTCATGACTTGCTGAGCCACCAATTGTGAGTCGCCAAATATTTTTAATCGAGTTGCGCCGCAGGCTTTCGCCATCGTCATCCCATGTATAAGGGCTTCATATTCTGCCTCATTATTAGATGCGTTTGGGAACGTCATCCGCAAGACATATTTCAATTTTGTCGCCTTCAGGTGATATGAGTATCACCCCTGCTCCAGCTCCTTCTAACCTTTTGGACCCATCGAAGTTCATAGTCCAGGTTCTCGATAAATCCGGAGGTCCTGTGTTTTGCAACTCCATCCACTCTGCGATGAAGTCTGGTAAAATTTGCGACTTTATTGTCTTTCTTTTTTCATACGTGATGTCCCGAGGAGAAAGTTCTATTCCCAAAGGGAGACACGGCCTATAGCTTCTGGATTGTTGAGTATATTGGATAAAGGTGCCTCATTGACCACTATTATCGGATGCGCCGAGAAATAGTGCCGCAATTTTCTTGCGGTTGTAAACACTCCGTATGCTAGCTGCTGGTACTGCGGGTACCGCTGTTTTGAAGGCGATAAAACTTCGCTGATGAAGTATACCGGTCTTTGCACTCCATGGAGTTTTCCTTCTTCTTCTCTTTCGACAACTAGTGCCGTGCTGACCACCTGAGGTGTAGCCGCAATGTATAACAGGAGTGGTTCCTTCTCTTTTGGCGCCACTAAGATTGGTGGTGTCGAAATTTTCCGTTTGAGATCCTCGAAGGCCCTATCTGCTTCTTCGTTCCACTGGAACTTCTCTCCTTGTTTGATTAAAGCGTAGAACGGTAACGCCTTTTCTCCCAGCCTGGCGACGAATCTGCTTAAAGTTGCGACTCGCCCAGTTAGCTGTTGTATTTCTTTCAACTTTGTTGGCTTCCTCATTGTTACGATAGCTTGGATTTTTTCGGGATTAGCTTCGATCCCTCTTGCTGATACTAGGAACCCGAGAAGTTCTCCTGCAGGGACGCCGAAAGAACACTTCGTCGGATTCAACTTGAGACAAAATTTGTCGAGGTTGTCGAAGGTTTCCTTCAAGTCCTCGATTAATGTTGCCCCCTTTTTTGATGTGATGACGACGTCGTCGATGTACACTTGTACATTTTTCCCAATCTGTGTTGCTAAGCACTTCTGCATCATCCATTGATATGTCGCTCCCGCGTTTTTCAACCCGAAAGGCATTGTCCTGTAACAAAATACGCCATACGGTGTGATGAACGCTGTCTTGGCTTCGTCATCTTCTTTTAATCTGATCTGGTTGTAACCAGAATATGCATCCAAAAAGGAAAGACGTTTACATCCTGCCATGGAGTCGATAATTTGATCGATCCTTGGGAGGGGAAAGTGATCCTTTGGACAATGTTTATTGAGGCACGTAAAGTCGACACACATGCGAAGGACTTTCGTATCTTTCTATGGCACCATCACTGGGTAAGCTACCCAGGTGGCCTCTGTAGATATCTCTTTAATGAAACCAGCTTCTCTGAGTCGATCAATTTCTGACAGCATGGCTTTGCGGTTTGGTTCCGAAAAACACCGCAAAGGTTGTTTGATTGGTCGCGCTATTGGATCCAAGTTTAGGTGGTGCTCGGCAAGTTCCCTGGGTACTCCTGGCATGTCAGCTGGACACCATGCGAAGATTTTCCAGTGCTCACGGAGGAACTCGACGAGCGCGCTTTCCTATGCGAGGTCCATGTTTGTTGCGATAGACGTCGTTTTCTTCGGATCTGTCGGGTGGATCTGCACTTCCTTAGAATCTTTTGCGGTATTGAAAGTTGACTCCTTGTTGGGTCTCCCTACATCTGATAGCACATCATAATCAGTCATGAGCCTTGACGCTGCATACTCCGCTTGTATCCCGAAAGTTTCTGATATTCGATGAAAATCCTTGTCACATTTATCGGCTAACGCGAAGCTTCCTTTGACTGTGATTGGCCCCTTGGGCCCAGGCAACCTCCAAAGCATGTATGTGTAGTGTGGCACCGCCATAAACCTGGCATACGCTGGGCGTCCCAGCAAAGCGTGATACTGCGACGGGAAATCGACAACTTCGAATTCCAACCTTTCTATCCTGTAATTTTCTCGGGTCCCAAACTGAACGTCGAGATTGATCCTCCCCAATGGGTAACTTGGCTTCTCTGGTGTGATGTCGTGGAAACGTGTGTCGGTTGGTTTCAAATTTGCTAAGGAGATGTTCATCTTCCTTAGCGTATCTGCGTACATGAGGTTTAGGCTACTGCCTCCATCTATAAATACTCGAGATACGTCGAATCCTGCAATTACTGATGGTAAGATAAGTGCTGATTGCCCTGGTCGAGGAACTTGCTGCGGGTGATCCGCTATTGTGAAGCCAATGTCTTGCCCTGACCAATTTAGGTACTCAACCGTTGGTGGAGGCATCTTTTCTGCCATAAACACTTGCCGCGAGATTACCTTCTGAGCCCTATTAGATGGCCTAGCTTTTTGAATCATCGAGACCATACCATTATTGTTCGGATCAACATATGGAGGTGGTTGCGGTGCTGCCGCTATTCTGAGCTGATGTCGATTTTCGTCCGTGATCGCGGGAGGAGGTGGCAAGTGGATTTCACTCCTGGGCCCTTGGGGGTTTCTATTTGCTGCGTGAGCATTAGCCATCCCTGCGGCCCGCAACATTGCTTGGAAATTGCGGCAATCTTTCTGCAGATGTCCTGATTGTCTTTTCCCATTGTCGTTGAGATAAAAATGCATCTGGCACGGCCCGTTCATCATATCTTCGGGAGTTACGAAAGATCTCTGGAACCTTGATCCGCTATTTTGACTGTTATCTCTATTATCGCCTTGCTGAACATTACTTCTTTGGTAATCATCTCTATTGTTTCCTCCATTGTTTCCTCGAAAACCAGCCGATATTTGGCCGGGTGCGTCGTAATTTGAGAATTGTCGAGGAAATCGGCGTCTATTTTGAAAATTTCGACTGCGGTCCTCCTCTGGGGACCTATGTCGTTTGTTATGTACTGCATCTTCACCATCTGCCCATCTGTTTGCTATTTCCATTAATGCTGATACTGTCCTTGGGTTTGTCCTTCCCAAGTCCTCTACGAAATCTCCTCGTCGAACTCCTGCTACAAACGCATCTATCGCTCTCTCGTCGGATATATTTTCTGCCGAGTTTTTGATGATGTTCCACCTTTGGATGTATTTCCTCATTGATTCATCATGCTTTTGTCGACATGACCTCAGTTCCTCTAGTGTCGCAGGTTTCTTGCAGGTTGACCGGAAATTCTTGATGAACACATCCTCAAAACTTTCCCAGCTGTCGATGGAGCCTGGGGGAAGCTTCTTTATCCACGATCTGGCGGCTCCGCTCAGATGTATTTGAATGCTCTGCATGGCTGTTGCTCTTGTTCCGCCTATCAATTTCACTGTCTCAAGGTAATCGACTAGCCAATCCTCGGGATCTTGCAGGCCATCGAATTTCTTGAAACTATCGGGTAGCTTGAATCCTGATGGAACTCGAGTTTTTTGGACCCGTCGTGTGAAACACGGGAGTCCACACATATCTTCTTCAGCAAGTTCTGGTGAATGCCGACGTTCCCTTCTTTCTTGTCGTGCTCTATACACTCTGGCCTGAGTCGTTGTATCTCTGGTTCCACTTGCTCTTGGTGGATCTTGTACTGCTGCGGTAGGTCTCGGACTATTTTGCCTTGCAGTTCCTTTGGGAGGTGTAGCTGCAAACGCTGCTCCCATGGCGCCACATCCTTCCATGGCCATATTATACAACACTTCTCTTGGATCTCCGGGAGGTGGTCTGGACGCCAGGATGTAAGCTTGTGTCGCCATGTACCCTGCTTCTGGTGTTTTTGGGATAAAATGTTCCCCCTCGTGTCGATTGACATAAAGGACATGTCGAGGTTTTGGATTAAAGTTTCTCTTTCAGCCTCCGGTATATTTTGCAGTCGAGATCTTGCTCTCCTCCGAGCTTCTCTGTGACTATCTCCCGAAGTTCCTGACTGTCGACTTAACTCCGCTCTTCGCCTGCTTGACGCGGAAGCTGCTTCCTTTCTTCTATTAAGAGCAGCTGTCTGTTTTTCCAATTCCCTTCTTTCTCTGGCAAGCCTATATTGATATGCTTGCAGTTCTTCTACCGTGGCAGTTGTTTCCATTGGTTCAGAGCCATCCAAAGCTTTCGCAGCTCTATCCCATGCTGCTTGTGGAAGTTGAACTCTGACACGTGGTGTGGGCCCGACATATTTAGTGCCCAAACCTCTCCTTAGATCTGAGGGATCGACATAGGGGTTTCCCAAATCGTCGAAAGCCTCTGATGTTTCCTCTTGATCGCGACTTGCTTCTCCAATGGCATAAACTTGGTGATATTTTGGAGTTTTCACTTTGCTTGGTTTGGTGACACCATCATAGAGATTGGTGAAGACCTTCCCAATAGAGATGGATTTGTCGATGAAGTCGAAGCTGTCGGTGTCGCTCGAATCATCGCTTATATAGGAGTCCGCAGATGACTCGAAGGACATGTCGCTGAAGATCTTGGCGAGTTTTTCGCTTGCCCTGCTGCCGATGAAGCGTGGCGACGAAATCTCCTCGTCGCTTGACTCGATGGATGATACTGAGTTTGAGAAGTCAGGACCGACCGCCGATAATCCCGACGAGATCGGAACTTCGAGACGATATGCTCCTTCTTTCTCGACGCGGAAGTGGAATTTTCCAAACGTCATCTTCATGGGCTCCTCCAGATACGCATATGCATCCAAACGGGAGGGCGGGTGAGGTATAAAATCAACTAGACCAGTTTCGATCTGTTTACCTCTATCCATGATGTTGCTTGCCACCGATGAAGTCGACGATTTTGAACGTGCCATCGAGATCAGCTCCTTGTCGCCTCTAAATCCGCCTCTAAATCCCACAGACGGTGCCAATTGACAAGGTATCAACTTGTCAATGCCTACATATTGTAGACTAGGATTTAGTTAGATGTAGAGGGCAAGTAGATCTCGAAGGTTTCAGCCGAAAAGTACTCGACGAATATAAAACTAGGGTTGTGTTGACAGTAGATTCGATGCTTTCTTTGTCCCTCGACTCCCCCTTATATAGGAGGTGGAGCCGAGGGATTCGTATTGTACAAGTTACAGAGTCCGGGAAGGTTTCTAACTCATCCCGCAAGATTACAAATATCCTCTCCTAATACAACTCTAGCTTTCCTTAATAACAACTTGGACTTCCGATTCTTCTTATTCTTCGAGTCATGGGCCTTCAGTAAACCCCGGGTACTATCTTCGGCAGGCCCATTGGGGATGCCTATGTCACCGAGACAACATAGAAAACAGATAATGGACTCCTCTTTAATGCATAAGCATTCAACAATAGATAATATTCTTATAAGAGATTGAGGATTAGTGTCCAAACTGAAACTTCCACCATGATTCATGGCTTTAGTTAGCGGCCCAATGTTCTTCTCTAACAATATGCATACTCAAACCATTTGATCATGATAAATCGCCCTTACTTCAGATAAGACGAACATGCATAGCAACTCACATGATATTCAACAAAGGTGTAAAAGTTGATGGCGTCCCCAGAAACATGGTTACCGCTCAACAAGCAACTTATAAGAAATAAGATACATAGCAACATATTCAATACCACAATAGTTTTTAAGGCTATTTTCCCATGAGCTATGTATTGCAAAGACAAGGAATGAAATTTTGAAGGTAGCACACAAGTAATTTACTTTGGAATGGCAGAGAAATAGCACATAGTAGGTAGGTATGGTGGACACAAATGGCATAGTTTTTGGCTCAAGGATTTGGATGCACGAGAAGTATTCCCTCTCAATACAAGGCTTTGGCTAGCAAGGTTGTTTGAAGCAAACACAAGTATGAACCGGTACAACAAAACTTACATAAGAACATATTGCAAGCATTATAAGACTCTACACTGTCTTCCTTGTTGTTCAAACACTTCCCCAGAAAATATCTAGACTTTAGAGAGACCAATCATGCAAACCAAACTTCAACAAGCTCTATGGTAGTTCTTCATTAGTAGGTGCAAAGTACATGATGCAAGAGCTTAAACATGATCTATTTGAGCACAACAATTGCCAAGTATCAAATTATTCAAGACAATGTACCAATTACCACATGAAGCATTTTCTGTTTCCAACCATATAACAATGAACGAAGCAGTTTCAACCTTCGCCATGAACATTAAAAGTAAAGCTAAGAACACCAGTGTTCATTTAAAACAGCGGAGCGTGTCTTTCTCCCATACAAAGAATGCTAGGATCCGAGTTTATTCAAACAAAAATAAAAACAAAAGCAAACAGACGCTCCAAGTAAAGCACATAAGATGTGACTGAATAAAAATATAGTTTCACTAGAGGTGACCTGATAAGTTGTCGATGAAGAAGGGGATGCTTTGGGCATCCCAAGCTTAGATGCTTGAGTCTTCTTGAAATATGCAGCGATGAACCACGGGGGCATCCCCAAGCTTAGACTTTTCACTCTTCTTGATCATATTGTATCATCCTCCTCTCTTGATCCTTGAAAACTTCCTCCACACCAAACTCGAAACAAACTCATTAGAGGGTTAGTGCATAATAAAAAATTCACATGTTCAGAGGTGACATAATCATTCTTAACACTTCTGGACATTGCACAAAGCTACTGAAAGTTAACGGAGCAAAGAAATCCATTAAACATAGCAAAAGAGGCAATGTGAAATAAAAGGCAGAATCTGTCAAAACAGAACAGTCCGTAAAGACGAATTTTTCTGGGGCACTTAACTGGCTCAGATGAAAAAGCTCAAATTGAATGAAAGTTGCGTACATATCTGAGGATCACGCACGTAAATTGGCAGATTTTTCTGAGTTACCTACAGACGGGGCTGCTCAATTTCGTGACAGTAAGAAATCTGTTTCTGCGCAGTAATCCAAATCCAGTATCAACCCTACTATCAAAGACTTTACTTGGCACAACAATACAATAAAATAAAGATAAGGAGAGGTTGCTACAGTAGTAACAACTTCCAAGACTCAAATATAAAACAAAAGTGCAGAAGTAAAAGAATGGGTTGTCTCCCATAAGCGCTTTTCTTTAACGCCTTTCAGCAAGGCGCAGAAAGTGTGAATCAAGTATTATCGAGAGATGAAGCATCAACATCATAATTTGTTCTAATAATAGAACCAAAAGGTAAATTCATTCTCTTTCTAGGGAAGTGTTCCATACCTTTCTTGAGAGGAAATTGATACTTAATATTCCCTTCCTTCATATCAATAATAGCACCAACAGTTCGAAAAAAGGTCTTCCCAAAATAATGGGACAAGATGCATTGCATTCAATATCCAAGACAACAAAATCAACGGGGGCAAGGTTATTGTTAACCGTAATGTGAACATTATCAATCCTCCCCAAAGTTTTCTTTGTAGAATTATCAGCAAGATTAACATCTAAATAACAATTTTTCAATGGTGGCAAGTCAAGCATATTATAGATTTTCTTAGGCATAACAGAAATACTTGCACCAAGATCACATAAAGCATTACAATCAAAATCATTGACCTTCATCTTAATGATGGGCTCCCAACCATCTTCCAACTTCCTAGGAATAGAAGTTTCAAGTTTTAATTTCTCTTCTCTAGCTTTAATGAGAGCATTTGTAATATGTTTTGTAAAGGCCAAATTTATAGCACTAGCATTAGGACTTCTAGCAAGTTTTTGTAAGAACTTAATAACTTCAGAGATATGACAATCATCAAAATCTAAACCATTATGATCTACAACAATGGGATCATTGTCCCCAGTATTTTGAAAAATTTCAGCAGTTTTATCACAAACAGTTTCAGCAGTTTTAGCAGTTTTGCACGCTTTGCATTAGGAGTAGAAACATGTGAAGCATCATCATTACTAGTGGTGGTAATAGTCCAAACTTTAGCTACATTTTTCTCTTTAGCTAGTTCTTCTTCTATTTCCCACCTAGCATGCAATTCAGCCATCAATCTAATATTTTCATTAATTCGAACTTGGATGGCGTTTGCTGTAGCAAATGACTTAATATCTTTATCTTCATTAGGCATAACTTTCAATTTTAAAAGATCAACATCAGCAGCAAGACTATCAACCTTAGAAGCAAGAATATCAATTTTACCAAGCTTTCCTCAACAGATTTGTTAAAAGCAGTTTGTGTACTAATAAATTCTTTAAGCATGACCTCAAGACCAGAGGGTACACTTCTACTATTGTTGTAAGAATTACCATAAGAATTACCATAACCATTACTATTATTAGAAGGATATGGCCTATAGTTGTTACCAGAATTATTCCTATAAGCATTGTTGTTGAAATTATTATTTTTAATGAAGTTCACATCAACATGTTCTTCTTGGGCAACCAATGAAGCTAAAGGAACATTATTTGGATCAACATTAGATCTACCATTCACAAGCATAGACATAATAGCATCAATCTTATCACTCAAGGAGGAGGTTTCTTCAACAGAATTTACCTTCTTACCTTGTGGAGTCCTTTCCGTGTGCCATTCAGAGTAATTAATCATCATATTATCAAGAAGCTTTGTTGCCGCCCCCAAAGTAATGGACATAAAAGTACCTCCAGCAGCTGAATCCAATAGGTTCCGTGAAGAAAAATTCAGTCCTGCATAAAAGGTTTGGATGATCATCCAAGTAGTTAGTCCATGGGTAGGGCAATTCTTCACCAAAGATTTCATTCTTTCCCATGCTTGAGAAACATGTTCATTATCCAATTGCTTAAAATTCATTATGCTACTTCTCAAAGATATAATTTTAGCAGGAGGATAATATCTACCAATGAAAGCATCTTTACATTTAGTCCATGAATCAATACTATTCTTAGGCAAAGATAGCAACCAATCTTTAGCTCTTCCTCTTAAGGAGAAAGGAAACAATTTCAGTTTTATAATGTCACCATCTATATCCTTATACTTTTGCATTTCACAAAGTTCAACAAAATTATTAAGATGGGCAACAACATCATCAGAACTAACACCAGAAAATTGCTCTCTCATAACAAGATTTAGTAAAGCAGGTTTAATTTCATAGAATTCTGCTGTACTAGCAGGTGGAGCAATAGGAGTGCATATAAAATCATTATTATTGGTGCTAGTGAAGTCACACAACTTAGTATTCTCAGGAGTACCCATTTTAGCAGCAATAAATAAAGCAAACTAAATAAAGTAGAGTAAATGCAAGTAACTATTTTTTTTGTGTTTTTAATATAGAGAAAGCAAACAAGACAAATGAAATAAAGTAAAGCAACTAATTTTTTTGTGTTTTTGATATAAAGAAAGCAAACAAAGCTGTAAATAAAATAAAGTAAAGCAAGGCAATAACAAAGTAAAGAGATTGGATGTGAGAGACTCCCCTTGCAGCGTGTCTTGATCTCCCCGGCAACGGCGCCAGAAATTTAGCTTGATGACCCGTAAAGCACACGCCCGTTGGGAATCCCAAGTGGAAGGTGTGATGCGTACACCAGCAAGTTTACCTCAGTAAGAAACCAAGGTTTATCGAACCAGTAGGAGTCAAGGGCCACGTGAAGGTCGTTGGTGACGGAGTGTAGTGCGGCGCAACACCAGGGATTCCGGCGCCAACGTGGAACCTGCACAACACAATCAAAATACTTTGCCCCAACGTAACAGTGAGGTTGTCAATCTCACCGGCTTGCTGTAAACAAAGGATTAAATGTATAGTGTGGAAGATGATGTTTGTTTGCGAAGAACAGTAGAGAACAATGATTGCAGTAGATTGTATTCAGATGTAAAAGAATGGACCGGGGTCCACAGTTCACTAGTGGTGTCTCTCCCATAAGATAAATAGCATGTTGGGTGAACAAATTACAGTTGGGCAATTGACAAATAGAGATGCATACATATCATGATGATTACTATGAGATTTAATCAGGGCATTACGACAAAGTACATAGACCGCTATCCAGCATGCATCTATGCCTAAAAAGTCCACATTCGGGTTAGCATCCGCACCCCTTCCAGTATTAAGTTGCAAACAACAAACAATTGCATTTAGTATGGTGCGTAATGTAATCAACACAAATATCCTTAGACAAAGCATTGATGTTTTATCCCTAGTGGCAACAGCACATCCACAACCTTAGAACTTTCTGTCACTGTCCCAGATTCAATGGAGGCATGAACCCACTATCGAGCATAAATACTCCCTCTTGGAGTCACAAGTATCAACTTGGCCAGAGCCTCTACTAGCAACGGAGAGCATGCAAGAACATAAACAATACATATATGATAGATTGATAATCAACTTGACATAGTATTCAATATTCATTGGATCCCAACAAACACAACATGTAGCATTACAAATAGATGATCTTGATCATGATAGGCAGCTCACAAGATCTAACATGATAGCACAATGAGGAGAAGACAACCATCTAGCTACTGCTATGGACCCATAGTCCAAGGATGAACTACTCACACATCAATCCGGAGGCGGGCATGATGATGTAGAGCCCTTCGGTGATGATTCCCCTCTCCGGCAGGGTGCCGGAGGTGATCTCCTGAATCCCCCGAGATGGGATTGGTGGCGGCGGCGTCTCTGGAACTTTTTCCGTATCGTGGCTCTCGGTAATAGGGTTTTCGCGATGGAGAGTTTAAGTAGGCGGAAGGGAAGAGTTGGAGGCGGCGCAGGGGCCCCACACCATAGGCCGGCGCGGGCCCCATGCTGGCTGCGCCGCCCTATGGTTACGGCCCCTCGTGGCCCCACCTCGTATGCTCTTCGGTCTTCTGGAAGCTCCGTGGAAAATAAGACCCTGGGCGTTGATTTCGTCCAATTCCGAGAATATTTCCTTTGTAGGATTTCTGAAACCAAAAACAGCAGAAAACAGCAACTGGCGCTTCGGCATCTCGTCAATAGGTTAGTGCCGGAAAATGCATAATAATGATGTAAAGTGTGTATAAAACATGTGAGTATTGTCATAAAACTAGCATGGAACATAAGAAATTATGGATACGTTTGAGACGTATCACGAATTTGCAGAAATCTCAAACAAAAACTTGTCTAGAACCAGATCGGCCTCATAGCATGCAAATGGAGTATACTACACATGATTTGGAACAACTAGACACCATCTCCACCAAGAAAATAGCACATATAAATCACAACACCTAGGGTTAGGGATTGTGAGCCATACCCTCATCCATTGGAGGAGCCGCTTGGAGGAGATGAGAGCTAGGGAGGAGGGGCACCCGATCCACTGAAGAACTCCGGGAGGGAGCGGACGGGGCGGCTTCGGCGAGGAGGAGGAGTTCCGGCGACCTTGAGGGAAGAGAGAGGAGAGAGGCGCGTGGGGGTCTGGTTGTGAACCGTTCACCCCCGCGGCCTCCCCCTCAAGACCTTCAAGATCTGCCCAGGCCGGATAATCCGGCCCTACGTAAGGGTGGATAATCCGGCCGGGCCGGATTTTCCGGGTCACCAACAAGCCGGATTATCCGGTTTTCTGGAGAATTCCAGAACCCCGGAAATCCTGCCTATCTTTTGTTGGTTATTTGCATAATCCCATATGTGGTGCAATGGCGTATCACGTCACATATAAGATGCATATTGACCAATAAGATGGGGAAACCTAGATCATCCGACCGAAATTCCTCAAACTCCAAGTTTTTACCAAAACATGACATATGAGCAAGATGGAAATGGCTTATAGATGAGAGTAGGCTTGGGTTTAGAAAGCTCAAACTGTTAATGGTACATGATCACTCAAGTTTGCAAGATACGAGCAAATAAGGCCAAACTAGAGTGATTTTCCATAAGAACAAGGAGATGTCAAATAAAATCATTAAGATCCAAATAACTCCAACTCTTCACAAAGAAGAGTGTGGTGGCCTAGGCCACCATATATGAGTGTTATGGCATGGCACCGCGAAGATATATCTTGGGCCCAAACCACTACTCATCATTGAAGCTCACATATCAACATATGATATAAAGAGAATGATTTCTTAATGCTGGCATCATGGGGGGAGGGATAGCTCAATAATTTAAACCGCACTTCCCCTATTTCCATGCCCACATCTATACCAAATAAAGTTTTGAGATAAAGGTGTGTTTGCAAGATGGTCAAGCTATACTCCTTGAATCAATGATATTTAGCTCATTCCTCAAATAGCAAAACCTTGCTTCATCAAGAGGTTTCGTGAATATATCGGCAAGTTGATCTTTGGTAGGAACATAGATAAGCTCAATATCACCACGGGCAACATGATCCCTAATGAAATTATTCCGGATCTCAATATGCTTCGTTCTTGAATGTTGCACCGGATTATAGGCAATCTTGAACTTTCATTGGCACATAATAGAGGCACTTTGTCACAAATGACACTGTATTCCTTTAAAGTTTGCCTCATCCATAACAATTGAGTGCATCCACTTGCGGCGGCAACATATTCGGCTCTTGAACCCACTTGCTTTGTTTCTCTTGATCTTGGGCCCGAGCTCTTGAACCCACTTGCTTTGTTTCTCTTGATGTTTTCTTACTTTGCTTTGGATGGATCAACCCAAAAGGTTCTTGCATGGAATGCCATATGGTCATGGTAGTGGTATTCCAAATCCTCCGTATAGGACATGCTCCAAGAGGTTATATATGGTTCTTTAGTGTGCACCTCTTCCACCGTACTGACATTCAAAGCAAGATTTGTACCTCTTGCCACCCCTATAGCACGATTCCGAGAATCTTGAGAATTTTGTTCGGCCCCTTGAGAGCTTGCATCTCGTGCACCACTTGATAGGAGGTTAGCTTAGGATAGCTTTCTCTTCCAAGGAGACTCTTGGCATCAATGGGTTCATAAGGCATCAAGAAATCAATATTCTTGTCCTTGATCCAAAAGTCATCAATATGTTGGGCACCCACATTCCGAAAGGCATCAACAATGGAGATAAGCCTTCCATACATCTCATGATGGTCTTCATCTCGCAACCTCATGAACCATTCGGCTTGGTTCCGAAGAGCACTATACTTGTTTTTCTTCATGCTTTCACTTCCCACAAAGATTTCGGACAAACCATCCCAAGCTTCCCTGGCGGTGGTGAAGTTCCGAATATAAGCCAAGTCCTTTGACCCCACAGCTTGCTGAATCATGTTCAAGGCGACAAAGTTGAGTTGGGGATCAACCTCTTCTCTTCTATTCAATTTTTCGGGGTTGAAAGGCTTGATTCAACAATAATTCTCCAAAGCTCATTGAAGGCACTGCATACATGAGAGCGAAACTCAAATTGCCACTTATTAAAATCTTCAGCATTAAACTTAGGTGGACCACCCCTATTGTTTATATGAGGGTGGGGAACCGGGATATCGGGAGAGTGAAAAGGAGGAGGAACGGCATTGTAGCTCTCACAATCACCCGCTTTAGGAGAAGTAATAGGGGTTTTAATTTTGTCTAAGTGTTCACCATCCAAGGGCTTTGTAGTAGAGTGTGAGCCCGAAGCATCTCCCTCTACTAAAGAGTCCTTGTCCTTTTCCTCAGTGGCGGGAATGATGGGAGGGATCGATTTTAGAAGCCCCTAAAATATATCTACATATTTTCCATATTAGATTCCATGTTGGATCTCGAGGATGTTTCCATCAACTTGAGATCTTCCATGGAGGTTGTCTTTGCGGCCCCTTCCAGATTCCCATCGTCCGGCATACTCTTAGGCGGTTAAGCCCGAAATAAGAGCCGATGCTCTGATACCAATTGAAAGGATCGTATGCCGCACCTAGAGGGGGGTGATTAGGTGCTACCCAATTTTTAATTCTTTTTAAATTTAGGCTTTACACAAAGGTAAATTCTCTACATATGCAACTATGTGAATTTACCCATATGACAAGGTATACAACTAAGCAAGATATAGCTAGACAAGGTATAAAGGCGCTATCAAGGATAGAGGTAACCGAGAGTGGAGCACGTGGAGACACCGAGATGATTCCCGTAGTTCCTTCCATTTGAGGGGAAGTACATCTATGTTTGGAGGGGTGTGGTCGCCACAAAGGCCTAACTAACGCCACGAAGGCGTCACCCAGGTCTCCTGTGAGAAACGCCACAAAGGCCTAACCCACTTCCACTAAGGGATTTCCTAGAGGCGGAAATCGAGCCTTTACAAGGTTCTTGGGGCACACATCCACAACTGAATCGGAGGCTCACAACAACAACAACAACAAATCAACCACAAGCAACTAGGGGTTCCAAATGGAACACTAGCAAAGGGGCCCTCAAGCAAATGAGGGGGACATGTAAAATCGCTTCGGTGAAGATGTAGATCGGGATCTTCTCCTTCGATTCTCCAAAGATCAAGAGCTTTGGATGGTTGTAGGAGGAGATCAAGTGAATCTTGTGCTTTCAAGTGGCTCAACAATGGTGGATAAACGTGTGAGAGAGTGAGCAGCTGAGTTTGAGGAAGAAGGGGATATTTATAACCCCCCCCCCCCCACCAAATCGAGCCGTTGAAGGAATCCTGAGGCCAGATATAATTCCCCCCCCCCCCCGAATTATCCGGGGTAAATGGAAATATCTGACGAACATCCAGTGGCCTCGGACTTAAGTCCTTGCCGTTTTTCCGGGGCCAGATATTGTGCAAATATCCGGCCCCAGGTTATCCGGCCTGGAGCTTTTTCCTGTTTTTTTCCTTTTCTTGTTTCCCAGCACAAATTCGATCACTACTAAGATCTGCACCATATCAACGCACATTAATGTGTCACACATGTTGTCATCAAACACACAGAACTATAATTAGAGAGATGTTCTTTCAGTCTCCCCCTTTTTGGTGTTTGATGACAACATACGAATTTGCAATAATATCAACGAGTATGAACCATCATGTTGACAAAGGATAGAAGCACTCCCCTTATATGTGTGCATATAAGTAATTTGCATTTGAATACAAATGCACCACACATAGGTGCGAGAGGCCTCGAAACATAAGATATGTAACATGAACAATGACATGAGACATAATCACATATGGTTGAGACAATGAGATAGTGATCATACCAATATGGTGATATAGAATACTGTATCCCATAAGTCACACATCATATAATAATACATAGTTTCAACATATAGAATATAGAATACCGAAATCCATAGTCTCAATCATAATAAAATACCGAAATCCATGTCTAACAAACCAAACCACAAGCCCATAACATAGTTCAACATAACCAACATAAATGAAACACATTGTCTCGACATAAAATGAATAAACCGAAGCACAAGCTCTCAAAGAATGGTAAACGCTGCTTGTGCCCTCCCATGCAAATCCCGGAGAATCCCTAAATAGAACTACTTCTCCCCCTTTGGCAACACCATCCACCAATTCCAATGCCGAAGAGGGGTCCCTTCCCTATCGTCTTGGCTCGGAGGACGCCGTACCGTCGGACATCGGATGTGCTCCCCTGAGAAATGGAGGATGCAGACCATCGGCCAAACCTGGGCAGAAACTAGACATGCCTCGCTGGCGCTGACGAGACCACCGAGAATGAAACTGCCACCGACCGAGGTAGCCACCACGAATAACGCAAACAGGGGCACAAATCGCTGATGATGAAGGAGAAGGTCACCGAGCATGCTTCGGAGACACCACTGCTAGTCACCTCGCACCTTGATAGCCCTCAACTTTCAACCATTCCCCAAACGACGCCCCCAATGAGGAATTGTCGCTCATGGCGCCGACGTCACAAAGTAGGGGGTATCGTGGGCTAGTGAGTCAGAAGACAATGTTAGGGGGTATACAGGGGCCTTATATGAAGGTTGTTGCACACCAAAAGTACATCTAGGGTCTCTAAAAAGGTTGTGCATGATTTATGACGAGGCGATTGAGGAACTAACATATTTACAAGACGTGTAACGGTAGCTCCGACCCAATGAGATTGAGATGAGATAGTTTTTCTAGCTGTTTGTCATCCTCGGCACTATGACGCTTGGTATGTCGTAGCAACCATGAACCCTTCACAAACTTTTTCCAGGAAGTCCATCTTTAGAGGCCCGACACTTCAGAGGGAAAACTTTTTGGAACCTCCATTAGTGACTTAGTAGTTTTCTGTTCAGCACATTCTATAAGGGTGCATTTTTAGTTCCAAAACTTCTGAGTTTTATTTCGATCCGAACTACCAGACATGCACACTTCTACGATCCTCGTCAACTTAAAGTAGAGGAGAATTCAAGATACTCCACGTTCCTCGCGATAGATTCCCATAGTTTTATAATGAGGAGTGGGGGTGGGACCAGTCAAGGCATATCCTCAACACCCCACAACACCAATTTTTTCACAAATCTAACCCCTCAGCAAAACTAATTCCTTGTCTGACCCCTTGGGGATACTATTTCGGAATTTGACCCATGCGTTCGGTGCCATCGAGAATGGAGCCGAAGTTGTGCAAGTCGACACCAATGAAAGACGGCGCCGAAGCAGGTCAGCGTCAAGCCAAAATTAAGGCGTCAAAGTGAGGTCAGCGCAAATGCCAATGGCGACGAGGTACCAAGGTTGATTATGTGTTGTTCTCTATTGGTACCAGCCTACACAACTTTGGTTCCATTCGGGTTGGTACCAAACGCAGGGATCAGATTCCGAAATAGTTCCGCCAAGGGGTTGGACAATGAATTAGTTTCGCCTAGGGGTAAAATTTGTCAAAAAATACCACAACACCCTTAGAAGCCTTAGTCTTGTACATTTGTCATACACTACCGACCATAGCAACCTCGAGACCCCCTCTTGATCTCGCAATCGCGCATAAGGAATACAACTAGCCACAAATGTGAGTAGGATCTTTACCGAATGGATGTTCCTGAGGGCCCGAACATGTATAAATTCTTTGTCCATGAGTTGCCCGAACATTGTTGTGTCTTTCTCTTGTTGTGCATGATCATACAAGCGTTCATCACCCCTCACATCTGAGACCCTAACTAGGTGAGAGCAGGGTAACGATCAATGGAGAAACGTTGCTGGAGCTTGCCAAATTCCCACTCTACATCCTTGCGACATGCTTCCTGGCATGTCGCAAAATAAGATTCCTTCTCCGAAGCAGGATCTAGAATTGTCTTCACAAATGTAGCATATTGCGAATAGATAACATCGTCTAGATAGTACCCATTATTGTAGAGGCCGTTGATCTCGAAGTTGACCGGCGGAGCATGTCCCTCATCTAGCCTTGCAAACACTAGAGAGTGATGCAACATGTTGATGTTGTTGTGAGTTCCTCTCATGCCAAAATAAATCATGCCAAATCAAGAAGTCACAACCAGCCGTGCCTCAAGTTGGACACTGCACTCTTCGGTGTGGCACTTATACATCCCTTTTCAAGCAAATGGGCAATCCTTCCAAGCCAGTGCAAGCAGTCGTTACTCCCCAGCATCACAGGGAAACCTCTCGCTGCATATTATGCCTGTATCTTATGCATTCGGTGTCCTCAAATAGTCTGGCCTGAACACTGCAACCACTGCCTTACAAAACCTCTAGACAGTCTCAAAGCATGTCGACTCAGACATGCGTAGTTAGTCATCTGCTACATCTGGGGGAGCTATGTATGCAAGACAACGCATATCAGCCGTGCACTTCTGAACTGATGAGAACCCCCACAAGCCGATGCAGTCTTTCTTGCACATGAAGTACTCCCTCCGTCCACAAATAAGTGTACTTCTATCTTTTGTACTAAGTCAAACATTTTAAGTTTTGACCAACCGTGGAAAAAAAGTAGCAACATATATGATGAGATTTTGGTATAATTTGAAACTACAATTCAAAATGAATCTCGGGATACTAAATTAGTGTCATAAATGCTGCTACTTTTTCCTATATATTTGGTCAAAGTTTAAAGAGTTTGACTAAACATAAAACCTAGATGTCGGACGGAGGGAGTACACAATCTTCATGAACAACTCCTTGTTCATCCTAAATCGGCGCCAAAACTCATTTGGCGTGTGGGTTGTGTTGTCGACGAAGTAGTCGGAGTCAAGCAACAACACACTAACTTGCCGATGCCGATCCTTGTTCCCCGCCTTCCCAACCCTTGAACCGCCACGCTGAGGCGCGCTAACGGGCGTAGGTGGTTGCAAAGGCGGAGAAGGTTGGCCATCATCAGCAGTTGTTCTTGCCGCTCGACGGTGCATTGGCTTCCTCCTGCAGGTACAACTACGCCATCATCTCGCCGTCGCTCTCGATCGCAGCAATCTGCCGAACACTTTGTGGGCGGTTGGTGTCGGGGGAGGCCGATGCCGATGGTAGGTTCAGCAACCCGACAGTGCGAGATGGTGGAGGTGTTGGCGTTGGCTACGGTGGCGGTTTCTGTGCGGGCAAAGGCTAGACACGTGGGAGGAGGCAGCGATGGCGATTCGGAGGGGTGGGAGGTCGAGCGGGTGGAAAATTGACGAGTTTAGCTGCCAAGAGGGTCCCGCGGGGCGAAATCCTAGGTTGATGGAAGTGCCGACGACTCCAACTCGGTCCTTCCGCTTAGGGGTTGGCACAGGGTTGCCGACGATTGTATTGAGCTCCAAAGATAGTTGGCGACCTTTGAGGCGCGTCTCGCGTCGGTGTAGCCCAAAAAAACACGTCGAACCCCAAATCACTATTAAGGTCGTTATGGTGCATGTCGGTGGAGATGCTCTAAAGAAAAAAAGAGAATTGAGATGGGGACCCTCTATCCCGATGACCATTCAAAAAACAGCGAAACCAACTGAATACTCCAAAATCTCCAAATCCACGCCCAAAGGCCCACAAGATCACAAGACTAGCAAGAACAAACTGGAAAGGAGAAAAAACCCAATTGACCCACTGGTCCATCTCATCTCCCTCCAGTGACTCTGCAAACCCCAGGAGGCGCAAGCGCCAAATCGTGACTCGCTGCTACAAGACCACTGTATCCGCATCCCGCAACGAAACGCAAGCCCCGGAAAAGTTTGCCGGAGCCGGCCAGTCGTCAGTCACCCAGTCAGTCCACTGACCAATAAACACACCGGCTCCAGCTTTTCTTTCTTGCACTCACTCAACTCGCCGTCTCTCTCTCTCTCTCTCACGCGCGGCTCGGCTTTCGCAAGAACCAAAAAAAAGGTTAAAAGGTTTGCGTGCCTCGCTGCTGCGTCGCTCTGTTTCCGACGCCACAGAAAAATTTGGAACGAGGGAAGAGAAATACTGTAATCCTATGGATGTGGCACAGATGTCATAGCGCCACAGACCCACAGTGAAGTGAAGGGAGAATCCAATGCGATGAGACTGATGGGAGGGTGAAAAACCTACTCGCAGAATTCACATAGGATCCTTCTTGTGCTTCCAAGCCCCCCAACCTCATTTGCCACTGCCACCGCCTCTTGGAAGCATACATTTATTTCCATTTTTTTTACTTACACTTTTGTCCCGTACTACTCTTGGAGTATTTATCTTTGCGCGTGATTAGCGAGTAATTAAACGATCATTAGTGGTGGTCGTGGTCGCTGACTAGTACTACTACAATCTGTCACTCACTGCTGAGCTCTCTGTGGCTGTGGCTTTTGCTAGCTGCATGCGTGCGTTGCTTTGGCTGGCTTCTTCCCTCCATTTCGAATTTCAAACTCCCAGCGCTTTCCGTTCCGTTACCCAACGCTCTCCTCCTCTCCCAGGCTCCCACTGCAAAGCCACACCGGGCGGCGCTCTCGCACGCGCAACGCACACACCAGTCTGTCTCTTGGCACTTCCTCTCTTCTCTTCTCTTCAATCCGCTACCACCGCGCGTGCACCCCCTGGTCTTGGTCTCCTTCTTGTTCTCTGTTCTTGGCGCACAGCTCCTTCGCTCTGCTCGCTGTGGCGTCCCATTTCTCTCCGGCTGCTGCTGCTGCCCGTGGTATTGGCGGAAGCAGGGAGGAGGACATGGGAGGGTCCGGGAAGTGGGTCAAGTCCCTCATAGGGCTCAAGAAGCCGGATAGGGAGGATTGCAAGGTGAGGCCACTCGCATCGCCGTGTTCTTGATTTCTAGAGATTCGATTCTAATCCGAGTTTTTTTTTTTGTTCCTGGACAAAGATTTGGGTTTATCTGAGCTCCGCTGGATGTGTAGAAACATTCGGCAGGTTGCACGGGATTCTTATTTAATTTCCCGCTATTGGTTTAGCAGCATCTTGCATTTGTGCACGGGCTTTTGAGGTCATGTTTTTTCCCATAAAAGATACACAAAGAACATCAAGATTGTTCCCTTTTCTTCCTGGAATGGCAAAAAATCCGGTGCCGAAATCTTTTCCCACTAATGGCCACACAAATGTCTCTTTCATTGCTGCGTCACATGCCTGAAGATCCAAACAACACTGCTTTATTTCCTTGACTGTACTTTGCTGAATCAGAAGTAGGGTTATGCACTGCTATGATTGGCTCATAATAAGTACTATAGCATTCTTTCTTTGTAATCTCCTGGGCTCATCTCAATTTTTTCTCTTCCTACAGAACAAGCTGCAACTCCCATCTATCCATGGAGCAGCGGGCAAGGGCCGGAAGTGGAAGCTGTGGAGGAGCTCCTCCGGCGACCACGGCTCCCTGTGGCGCGGCTCCAAGGGCGGCAGCCACCGGTCCGCCGCGGCGTCCGAGGCCTCCGACGACGCCTCCTCGCTGGCCGCCGCCGCCGCCGACATGTTCTCCGCCGCACTAGCCACCGTCGCCCGCGCGCCGGCCAAGGACTTCATGGCCGTCCGCCAGGAGTGGGCCTGCATCCGCATCCAGACCGCCTTCCGCGGATTCCTGGTACCCCTACTCTTCTTCACGCCTCACCGATGGTCTCTTCTCGGATTGCATCTGCAGGGTGAACTGAACGCTCTGCACCTGTTTGTGTTTGCGCAGGCGAGGAGAGCTCTCCGGGCGCTCAAGGGGCTGGTGCGGCTGCAGGCCATCGTGCGCGGCCGCCAGGTGCGGAAGCAGGCGGCCGTGACGCTCCGGTGCATGCAGGCGCTCGTCCGAGTGCAGGCGCGCATCCGGGCGCGCCGCGTGCGCATGTCCACCGAGGGACAGGCCGTGCAGAAGCTCATCCAGGCACGCCGCACCAAGCTCGACATCCTCAGGGAAGCAGAGGTTACCTCTCCTCCATTTGACATTGTCTACTGATTGAACTCCTGAAGAATCTCCAGTCCTGTTTCATGTGTTTGACTGTTTTGTGTGGACAAATTTTGAACTTTCAGGAAGGATGGTGTGACAGCCAGGGCACACTGGAGGAAGTGAGGGTGAAGCTGCAGAAGCGCCAGGAAGGAGCAATCAAGCGCGAGCGGGCTATCGCCTACGTGTACTCGCATCACATCGAGGGCGTCCCCAAGTGCAATGTACGAACCAATTCCTCTGCAGAATTCTACAACAGTGGTATTATTGATCTGAATGAGCTAACAATATTTCTGTTCTGCAGCAACCGAAGAACAGCAATGGTCGGTCCAACCAGTCGGGTCTCCTGCTCAAGCACCAGCACTGCGACAAGAACAACGGCAGCTGGAGCTGGCTGGAGAGGTGGATGGCGGCGAGGCCGTGGGAGAACAGATTGATGGAGGAGCACAACCAGACCAACACCACCAGCTCGCCGGACCTTGTGCCCTCCAAGAAATGCGAGGATTCCTTCGGTGCTCTAGGGGACTTCTCTGAACCAAATTCAGTGAAGGTGAGGAAGAACAATGTGAGCAAAAGGATCAGCGCGAAACCGCCTGGAGCAACACACCATCAGCGGCTCAAGGCTCAGTCCATATCGTCTCTGAGCACAGACTTGCACAACGATGAGAGCTCTGCGTCGTCATCGTCATGCTTTGCATCCACTCCGGTGTCGTTCTCCACCTTGCTCACTCCGGAGAAGACCGATGGCAGTACCAGGGCAAGGCCAAACTACATGAGCTTGACGGAGTCCATCAAGGCGAAGCAAAAGCCTTTCGGAGCCCAGAGAACAACGGTATCGAAAGCCTTAGATGATAGGAAGGCCTTGAGTGTCGACTTGAAGGTTGCGAAGGCGTAAACCTGACATGTTCGTCGATCTCCAAGAAGAGATGAGCCAATTTTCTAGCTCTCTCTAGGTTGTTTTTGGGTGGGCTGCTGCTCCATCCTTCGGTGTCTCGGTGCTGCATTCTTGAGCAGTTTGTGTGTTGCTGGTTTCATGTTCAACATCTTGTTGTCATAGTGCCCCATCTCAGGGCAGTCCTCATTGTCATTGGCAGTGTCTTTGTAAGATAGTTCTTTGACTGAAAAAAATGCGTCGATTTGTTTTTCCGGGTTGTGAAATATTACCAGTGTTCTTGGCTTATCATGGTTCTTTGCAATATAATGTGATCTTAAACAAGGCTCTCAACTCTCAAGTCAGTGCTATATACATATTTAGGGTTTAGACTCCAAAAGGATGAATTTGGGTCTGCTACTTTTTGTTACCCAGATGAAAACTATACTGGGCAAGTAGGCAAATTAGGGTTTGAAAGACTACCATGATATTCTTGTGTACCCACAGAACCATATGGTCCTACTCCGACAGCTCGTGGTAAGCATGGCAACATACGAAATCCACTTATTATAGAGAAATAGCGGCCAGATGTCGTTTCATCACACGATGGCAATTGCCAACACCAGGAACATTGACCTAGATTATTCCTGTTTACCTATAGAAACATATGGTCCTACTGGAACAGCTCATGGCAAAATAGGAAAAAAAATTCTATCTTCAGAAATTGGCAAGACCAAGAACACTGCAGCAGATGCTCTGCTTAGTAGTGTGCACCACTTAGCATGCTTTGTGAAATAGGTTATGCCTCCCAGATGACATTTTTAACAAGTAAACCACCGGTTGGGCCTTAAATGACCGGAATAGATTCTGTCAAGAAACTGACATGGTTTTAACCTTGTTTGACCTCCTTGGAGAATGAACATTGCTGTCGGAAAGGACAGACAAGCTAGGTCAAAGAACGTTGTTGTCCCAGAAAACAAAGCCCCTAGTGATCTAGCATCATATGCTAATACTAGTAGGCAAGTAACACTTGAGTTAACCTAATCAAACACCAAGAATGAGGGCACACTGTTCCTTAAGCAGCTCCTTGTCAGAGTGAAAAAGAAAAAGAAAACAAAAGAAACACAATGTGGCCATGGAAGGCAAGAAAATGATAGTGAAGCACAGCTCCTTGTAAGAGTGAAAAAGAAATGCTCAGAGGCACACTATGCATCATACCACTTTGCAAATAGTAGCAATGTTTTTTGAAATGCTGGGGCTATCATTTGCAATGCTCATGCTGCTTGGGAATGCAAAGTGGTGGCCCTTTCGATACTGCGTCCACGCTGGCCCTGCCTGAAGCTGAAGCCCTGAACTAGTGCCAATTGCCACAATCATGCTGACTAGATGGGCACAGGAAAATTCACTAAGCTGGGTACCTCTTGGGCACACCGAGGAAAGTGCATTGATTGTGCTCGCGGACGGATGCAGGATCTCTCTGTGGGTTTCAGGACCACGGCATTGGTGTCCTGTTGGGTTCAGTCAATGAATGAGTGCATCTGATGTGGTGCAGACATGCTGCCTGGATTGAAGCAGAGGGGCAAAAGCTTTGCTTGCGCAATGGCGAGTGGACAAAGCAAGATGACATGAGATCTCAAGATGAGACATGCATGGTCAACAATCTTACGAAATGTGATTGTGCGGTGGTAGAAGTAAATAGTACTTGGAGCATAAAATTACCGAGGAAACTCGTTATCAAAATTCTTTTTTCTTCTTATGATATGTCGATTAATTACAGAGAAAGCTCTGTCCAGGCCTTGCAGCTTCCTCTTTCCTCTGTTCCAGCATAAAACACACGGCTACACCTTGCTGTCTCGGTAAGTTTTTTCAAATTTGTTCCTATGCCAAGGTGGCATGGCAATGGCAGCAACGTCTCTCTTTGCCGTCAGGATGGTTGCAGATGCAGTAAACACAGCAGCGAAGGAGGCAATGCTGTCGCTGTAGCTGCTCCAGGCCGGAGGCTCCTCCCCATAACTCATCATCCAGCTTTCAAAAACACAACCTTTGTGGGCCAGAACACTGGAGTCTTGCCTGCGCCTAGATCGAACTTACAGTAGGAAGAGATTTCTGAAAAGAGGAGACGTACTCTTCGGAGTACTTGCCGCTTGATTAAACAGAACAATGCTAAACGGTACTAGTGCTACGAAGGAGTAGTACAATGGATAAAGCTAGAGCCGGCCGACGAATCATCAACTTCTCATGGCTAACGGTGTCAACTCTAAGGATATTTTACGGTCATCTTATATGTTGTGTCAAACTGTTTTTGCTTATAAACTGGATCACTCTATTCTATCTAATCGAATGGCGGATACGGCGTCGCATCCGGTGGTGAAACCGAAGCCCGTGCCATAGCAAGAAGCCTTTCATCTTCGGCATCAATGTAATCGCTGAGCAATTGAATTTGTTCCTTCCTAGCTCTTTCTCCCCCAAGCGCCCTTGCGATATCGAGTTCTTCTCTGATGGAGTTCAGGCGCCCTTGCATTAATTCAATTTTAAGCTCCTCTATCAGTACAGAAACTAGATAGACAGGATTGTCGGCCATAGCCATCAGGCTTATCAAGAATTTCGACAGCTGCAAAGTAAAACAGAAATCAGGACAACGTGACTATTAGAACTGAATATCGTACTGCGCTTGTGTGGAGAAAGATCGGGACTGGTCATTTACTACAAATTTACTGAATAGTCAAAGCGAAGAGCAAGTTACAAAGGCAGCGAAAAGCGAGTTAGAAAAGCAGGGAGGAGTTTCACTAACAGTAACCAGATTTCCTCCCATTTCACAGGTTAGATATAAAATTTATCAAACTATTACAGTGGTTTTGGAATAAGCACCAATACACACATATAGCCATTCGTTTCACAGTAATATATTAATGAAATTTCATACGATTGCAAATCTTTTCTCCTATATGGTCAAAATATAAAATTAAGGTTCATTGAAATCGGAGGCGGTACACTGAAATGCATATGCCTGATCAATCAAGATAAACATAAGATCATTTCATATTTTCATGTTGGACATGATCAAAGAGAACCACATCATAGACCCCTAGCAGAACTAATTCAAGAGATCGAACCTTATACGTACATAACTTAAGAAGTCTATGTCATTACATCAACACATGCTTCACTGGACCCAAACAGACAAAACATCTGTGATTTGTTTGCACAGCAATTATTTCTTAATTTTCTCGAAATATCAAATAAAGATGCCATCAATTGTCTACATATGGTTCTAGGGGCGAACAATCCTCATCGTGTCAACACTCTCTAGGCTCCAAGAAATAACTTCTTTACCCATGTATAGCAGCAGATCTACAACCAAAGACTCGGAACATATAGCTTACGTCATTGCGCGGGAGGATCAAAGCAACAACTCCCGCAACATAAATCTAGCCATATGTGTTAGACAACGACTTAGTCCAGCTCTGTTTACTTTCTCAGTCAATACTTATCTGTACGCACACCACTATCACCGTGCGTTTAGCTACGATGTGTAACCACCGTGGCTCTCTTGCTGTACGGGCCTATATATTGTAATCTCATTGAGATCAATAAAGTTTATTGCACAGTTAATTCTATTCCATGTTTACATGGTATCAGACTCTCCCTAACCTCTCCGATCCTACTATGACGCGCACCGCCCCAGCCGCCGGCGCGGCCACCTCTGGCGCCACCAGCGCGGGTTCCCTCTCACCACCATTAACCCAACCTTCCGCGCCCCCACCCCTCGCAATTCTTTCTTCACCCTATCCACCATATCCCTCCGCGGCCAGCCTGAAGACGTTCAGGACCTGCAACGCGGTTCCTACGCACTATGGAGAGACCGCGTGGAGATGAAGTTCGCCATCTACCAAGTCCTCGACCACGTCGTCAACGACATCGCCAACCCTGCCGATCCGGAGTGGCTCTCTCTCGACTTCATCGTCAAGGGATGGATCTGCGACCTCATCACGCCGTAGCTCCACACCGCTGTCTCCTCCCCGGGCGCCACCACCCCCACCATCTGGGTGGCCATAGAGACCCTCTTCCACAACAACGGTCTGGCCCGCGCCATGATGCTCTCCGAACGACGAGTTCCGCAACACCAAGTAGCTCGAGAACCCTCTCAGCGTCTACATCGGTAAGCTCAAGGCCATCTTCGACGAACTCCGTGACCTACGGTATCCTCTGGAGACCCATGCACTTCTTCAACTCGTCCGTGGCCTCCACGAACACCACGAGACCGTCGGGAAGTACATCCAGACCGAGGCCGCCACCCTCTCCTTCGCCGCCGCGGTGGACAAGCTCTCCATGGATGAGAAGATGCAGGGCAAGGCCCCTAGTGCGGCCTCCTCTTCCACGGCCTTCATCACGTACCCACGTCCTCCTGCTCCGTCTGGTAACCATGGCGGCCATGGCTCCTTTGGTGCGCAGAACTCTCCTTCACCAAATCAAGGCCACCAGAAGTGCAAGAGGTTCAACAACCACGACGGCTACCCCAACACCTCCGCCCCCAACTCGGCGCGCCCCTAGACAGGCATGTTCCAGGCGCGCTGGAGCGGTGAAGGTGACAGGCCAGGCCTGGACCATGCCTGTCTAGGGGCGCGCCGAGTTGGGCGCGGAGGTGTTGGGGTAGCCGCCGTGGTTGCTGAACCTCTTGCGCTTTTTGGTGGCCTTGGTTCGGTGAAGGAGAGTTTTGCACGTCGAAAGAGCCATGGTTGCCGGATGGAGCGGGCGGACGCTGGTACGTGATGAAGGCCGTGGAGGAGGAGGCCGCACCAGGGGCCTTGCCCTGCATCTTCTCATCCATGGAGAGCTCGTCCACCGCGGCAGTGAAGGTGAGGGTGGCGGCCTCGGTCTGGATGTACTTCCCGACAGTCTTGTGGCGTTTGTGGAGGCCACGGACGAGCTGAAGAAGTGCATGGGTCTCCAGAGGATACCCTAGGTCACGGAGTTCATCGGAGATGGCCTTGAGCTTACCGATGTAGACGTTGAGAGGGTTCTCGAGCTGCTTGGTGTTGCGGAACTCGTCGGAGAGCATCATGGCGCGGGCCAGACCGTTGTTGTGGAAGAGGGTATCTATGGCCACCCAGATGGTGCGGGCGGTGGCGCCCGGGGAGGAGACGGCGGTGCGGAGCTCCGACGTGATGAGGTCGTAGATCCATCCCTTGATGATGAAGTCGAGGTAAAGCCACTCCGGATCGGCAGGGTTGGCGACGTCGCTGACGACGTGGTCGAGGACTTGGTAGATGGCGAGCTTCATCTCCACATGGTCTCTCCATAGCGTGTAGGAACCGCACTGCAGGTCCAGGACGCCTTTAGGCTGGCCGCGAAGGGATATGGTGGATAGGGTGAAGGAATAATGGCGAGGGGTGGGGGCGCGGAAGGTTGGGTTAATGGTGGTGGAGAGGGAAGAGCTGGTGGCGGTGGAGGTTCCCGCGTTGGTGGCGCCGGAGGTGGCCACGCCGGCGGCTGGGGCGGTGCCCGTCATAGTAGGATCGAAGAGGTTAGGGAGAATCTAATACCATGTAAACAGGGAATAGAATTAACTGTGCAACACACTTTATTGATCTCAATCAGATTACAATATATAGGCCTGTACAGGAGGAGATAGCGAGAGGGCCATGGTTACAGGACCGTGGTGTGGTTGTCTAAACGCACGGTGATAGTGGTGTGCGTACATATAAGTATTGACTGAGAAAGTAAACACCACAGATCTGTAACCACCACGGCCCCCTCGCTATCTCTTGTGCGGACGTATATATTGTAATCTAATTGAGATCAATAAAGTGTGTTACACAGTTAATTCTATTCCCTATTTACAATATGTTCCGAGCTTATCAACGTTTTGTGCCCTACGTTGATTGTGCGGGAGGATCAATATAAATCTAGCCAACATCCTGATTCGAGGATCAATATAAATCCTATCAACGTTTTTTGCCTTACGTTTGTCATATTTAAACAAGGAATTTGCGTACTCGAGAACCACCTGATTCGAGAGCACGATAATAAGAGAAAAAATTATCTTAGACAACCACGCCATATACTGTACAAGAGATTCACCGGAATTAAAAACCATCTACACTACAATGGAGCAATTCTGGGCGACCAACCGTGTTCTTTTTTTTCAAGAGCACGCGCAAAGCGTGCCTTATCTTTATAGAAGAGAGCAACATCATTTACAAGACTCGGTGACCAGATGCGAACATCATGCCCGAGAACCCACACATGCCCTAACTCCGCCTAAGCCTACTCTCTCGCGACATCCAAACTCTTCCCTCTCTTCGCTCTCTCCCAAAGCTGAAACTCGTCTCTGATCTCCTGCAACATTTGATCAACATTCTTCTGCCTCCTGGTGTTCCCGAAAGCCCTCGCGTTGCGTTGCTTCCAGAGCGTTCATGTCGTGTAGATCACCATGGAGTCGAAGCGTCTCATGTCGATCCTCCTCACTGTAAGGGTACATTGCCCCTATGTGTGGTTTTGGTAATTAATGACAACCCTTACGGACTAATGTTTTCATTGAGTTTATATGAAGGAATATTCCATAGATACTACTTGTATTCCATGTGTTGGATTCTAGTATGGATGCCATGAAGATAAAGATACACCTTGTGTATTGGCTTCAAGATCATCGATTTGAAGATATGTATGTGGTATGATCAAGAAGAAGAAATGAAAATGGAGTTCCTATGTGGAACTCAATATTAGCCATGCTCTATCTTATGTGATAAGTAATGAATGATCAAGATCTTGAGAGCTTGATTCCAAGTGAAGAATTCTTTATACACCTCAAGATAGTATGGTAGAGCATGAGAAGATACAAGGTTGACCAATACAAAGAGTGAAGAATAGATTCAAGCTTGATCAACACATGAAGCATGAAGAATGTGTCACGTGAAGTCACATGGTATCTTTCCATGGACATGCATCAAAAAGGGAGATCTCATATAGCCCATGAGAGGATGACATCAAGTTGTGATCGTCATCAAGGTTGAGTTGGGCAAGTTCAAGTTTAGTATCTCGAGGGGATCATATGCTTGAAGCTTGCCATCCATTTGATGATAATGGACATGTGAAGATGTACATCAATGGAGCTTTCCCATCATAGTGTATGGGGAGCATTTGTGAGTCTTCACGAAGTAACGATGATCAAGTAAGGCATTCCGGCTTGAGTGGAGCTTGAAGAGCTATCATCAAGATCAAGCGGGATGCGCAAGACAAAGGTATGGCCTTGATAGGTTTTCCTTTTACCGGTCTCAAGGTGGTTGTTGGGAGACCGGATTATAGGATAGATAGCCGCACTATCAAGAGGGGCTTTCGGTTGGGTAACTTGATCGCATCGTCTTAGGGAGCTCAATCCTTTGCATACTTTGCATATCCCTATTGTTTCTTAGTGTTTCTCTGTGAGAGGTTCTTGAGCTTGTTGCTAGCTTTACAACAAGCCCAAGTTCATCGAAAATGGAATCCGCATGCATCTTCTATTGTGTTTTCGAGTTTGGACATCTTCACCGTTCCTTGACGGTGGGAGACTCCCTCTCTAAAATCATCTAAAATATTATGTGAGGAGTCTCCATATTTTTTTGGGGTTCTATTCGTCGTTATCTTTCCAACAAAATTGGTTTCATGTCAATCGGGATTCGGATACAAAAGTTATCACAGTTTTTGTATAAACATGTTTTTCCCCGCTGGCCCGGTCAACCGGTCCTGGCACCGGCGCCGATCCGGTCACTGGCCCGGTCGACCGGGTGGTGGACCGGGTGCCCCGGCGCCCAACCGGACCCCACGCCGGTGCCAGCCGGGAGGAGTCCAGAATGCCAAAACGCCCGCCCGGTCAGGATCCGGTCACCGTCCCGGTTTGGACCGGCCGGTCCGGTCCCTGGTCCGTTTGACCGGATTTCTCGAAGCCTTACCTTCCCCAACGGTTATTTTCTCCCTTGGGCTATAAATAGCCCTTCTTCCACCTTGGGCTGTTAAGTTCTTCCACTCTCTCTCCTCCATTGTTGACTTTGAAGAACTTGGCCTCTCTCTTGATTCCCCCCATGATTCTTGCTCATTCTTGAGGGATCTAAGAGAGGAGATCTAGATCTACAATCCCCACCAATTCATCTCTCCTCTAAGTGAGGGGAACCCTTTGGATCTAGATCTTAGAGTCATTTGTTGATTTCCTCTTTGTTCTTCCTCTCCAATCTCATCCTAGCATTTGTTACTTTGGTGGGATTGTAGTGTGAATGATTTGAACACCTCTAGTGTTCTTGCTTTGCATCATTGCATAGTGTTGAGCTCTCCACCACGATTAGTTCGAGTGAGAGACCGTGAGCTTGTTACTCTTGGAGGGAGACCTCCTAGTTGGCTTGGCGGTTGGTGCTCTGGTGATCTCTTCAAGGAAGATTGCGAAGAGGCCTGGGCTTCTCCTTCGTGGAGCTTGTGAAGTGGTTGTGGAGCTTGCCATCTCCGGAGTGGAGAAAAAGCTAACCATAAGGAAAAGGCCAGTATCCTTCGTGGGTTTGGCTCGGAGAATAGGGTGAGCCTTCGTGGCGTTGGGGAATCCTTCGTGGGACCTCCACTCCTCCAACGTGACGTACCTTCTTGCAAGGAAGGGAACACGGGAATACATCCTCGTCTCCGCGTGCCTCGGTTATTTATATACTCGAGCTTACTTTCCTTGTGATAGCCATCGTGCTTGAAGTACATATATCTTGCTATCACTTGTGCTTCATATATATTGTGTCTATCTTGCTTAGCTCTAGTTGTTGTTGTTGTACTTAGTTGAGCCTAGCATATTTAGGGTTTGTGCTTGTAAACTAAACGTTAGTTTAATTCCGCATTCTTACAAGCCAAATCCGTAAGAGTTTTTAAACGTCTATTCACCCCCCCCCCTCTAGGCGACATCTCATCCTTTCACTCACTCGCTTGCGGGCCTCTGTCCACCATCTCTGCAAGTTGCCTATGGAGCCTGGGTCCGTCAGCTGTAGGCTCGCACTGTGTAATACTCTGCACCACACCTGTCTCGCATAAGTGAAAAGGGTTAGAATATGATCCACATTGTCCTCCTCCTGCAGGCATGTGTAGCAAGCGTCTGGGTGCTCCTGGAGCCCATGCTTCGCCCTCCTGTCCGAGGTCCAAAGCCTATATCTCAGGGCCAACCATGCAAACATGTTGCATTTCATGGGGGAGAAGGAGCCCCACACTGGCCTACTCATGGTCCATCTCATGCTCCCCTGGCACAACATGTCGTAGGTGTCTTTTGCCGTGTATCTTCCGGATTCCACCCCTTTCTAGGAGATGTGATCCGGGCTAGCTGCCTCCCTGTGCACAGATTCCACTGCCTCCCAAAGTGTCAGACATTCCCTCCAGAGCTCCTCTTTCATCTCTCCCGTCATGTCGTCTATCCATCTATCATCAGGCAGTGCCTCACCTACGAGCCACTCATTTTTTCTCCTTGTTGGGACCCTAGCCACCACTTCCGGTGCCAAATCCACCGCGGTAAATCTGCTGATCCATCATCAGGCAAGCAACCATGTTCAAAGGAAAAGAAAAGGATACCGCTAATGTCGGCTGGTGGCAAGAGATGTCACCTGATGGGCAGGATCTGATCGGCCTTCAGGTGGCGAGGCGCCGCCAACAAAATTGTTCTGCCAGAGATAGAGGATCGGAGTCGGAGGAGAGGGGGCAAAAGGGAGAACGATGAAGAAGGCTCCACGCTCTGGTGGGCTAGGCCAGTCTAGGCTACGAAAACGGATGCGAGAAATCGACGGTCGTGGAGACCTACCATCTCTTTGTTTACTACTTCCTCATTTAACAATCAAGAAAGTCCGGTCCATCAACTTCATGAAAAGTCCATGTTTCATCCTCTTCTTTAAGAGCACCTCCAGCCATTGGCGCTCCCCACGACCAAATCCGGTGATAAATAGCGTTGGATTGGATGAAACTTTAGCGTAGGGAGCATCGAAATTCCAGCCGTCTCCCCAGGTAGACGCCCGGAGATCGGCGTTTTTGGCTTTACTTTTACAAATATACTCACAGTTTGGCGAATTTGACAAATTTTACCAATATTTGGCTTATTTTTACAAATAAACGTTATAGTTCAACAAAGCAAGCAAATAATTTGACAAGTTTTGAAACAATTCAAATGGAAACTAGTTGGTGTTGCCTCGAAGCGTCCATATGTGCTCCACCAGATCATCCTGCAGCTGTTGATGCATTGTGGAGTCTCGAATCTCCTGACACATAGCTATGAATGCAACCCACGATGTCGGCACCTGGTGATTAGGAAGTGAAAGAGGACCCTCTCTGTCATATGGTGCAGCTTGTTCGCTCAGAAAAACCGGATACTTTCGCTCATTCTCGATAATCATGTTGTGTAAGCACACACAACAGTTCATCACCTCCCACATCTGATCTTTAGACCAAGTCAAAACGGGGAACCAGACTATAACAAATCTCTACTGGAGGACACCAAATGCACGCTTGACGTCCTTTCGGCAACCTTCTTGTTTCTTGACAAACTCCACCTTTTTCGGGAGGACGGGGCTTGAGATAGTCTTCACAAATGTTGTCCACTTTGGATAGATACCGTCTGCAAGATAGTATCCCTTGTTGTACTGTCGGCCATTGATCACAAAGTTAACCGGGGGAGCATGATCATCAACAAGCCCGAAAAAAATCGACGAGCACTGCAAGACATTGATGTCGTTGTTGGATCATGAGTAGCCACTGCCTCAAGTATCATAGTGCAGCCTTTTTGTGACCCTTGTACATTCCCTGCCAGGCAAACTGGCAGTTCTTTCATTTCCAATGCATGCAGTCAATGCTTCCAAGCATCCCTGGAAATCCTCGAGCTTCATTGACATCGAGGATCTGAGCAGTGTCTTCGACAGTGGGTGATCTCAAGTAGATGTCCCCGAACACTGCTATCACTGCCCTGTAGAACCAGTAGAAACAATCATGGGCGGTGGAGATATGCCCTAGAGGCAATAATAAAGTGGTTATTATTTATATCTTTATGTTTATGATAAATGTTTATATATCATGCTATAATTGTATTAACCGAAACATTAGTACATGTGTGATATGTAGACAACAAGAAGTCCCTAGTATGCCTCTTAAACTAGCTTGTTGATTAATGGATGATTAGTTTCATAATCATAAACATTGGATGTTATTAATAACAAGGTTATGTCATTGTATGAATGATGTAATGGACACACCCAATTAAGCGTAGCATAAGATCTCGTCATTAAGTTATTTGCTATAAGCTTTCGATACATAGTTACCTAGTCCTTATGACCATGAGATCATGTAAATCACTTATACCGGAAAGGTACTTTGATTACACCAAACACCACTGCGTAAATGGGTGGCTATAAAGGTGGGATTAAGTATCCGGAAAGTATGAGTTGAGGCATATGGATCAACAGTGGGATTTGTCCATCCCGATGACGGATAGATATACTCTGGGCCCTCTCGGTGGAATGTCGTCTAATGTCTTGCAAGCATATGAATGAGTTCATAGGAGACCACATACCACGGTACGAGTAAAGAGTACTTGTCAGGAGACGAGGTTGAACAAGGTATAGAGTGATACCGAAGATCAAACCTCGGACAAGTAAAATATCGCGTGACAAAGGGAATTGGTATTGTATGTAAATGGTTCATTCGATCACTAAAGTCATCGTTGAATATGTGGGAGCCATTATGGATCTCCAGATCCCGCTATTGGTTATTGGTCGGAGTGAGTACTCAACCATGTCCGCATAGTTCACGAACCGTAGGGTGACACACTTAAAGTTGGATGTTGAAATGGTAGTACTTGAATATGGAATGGAGTTCGAATATTTGTTCGGAATCCCGGATGAGATCCCGGACATCACGAGGAGTTCCGGAATGGTCCGGAGAATAAGATTCATATATAGGATGTCATTTTATGTGAATTAAAATGTCGCGGAAGGTTCTATGGAAGGTTCTAGAAGGTTCTAGAAAAGTCCGGAAGAAACCACCAAGGAAGGTGGAGTCCACATGGGACTCCACCTCCATGGCCGGCCAACCCTAGTGGGGGAGGAGTCCCAAGTGGACTCCCCCTTAGGGGGCTGGCCACCCCCCCCCCCCCCCCCATATGGGAGGTGGAACTCCCACCTTTGGTGGGAGTCCTAGCTTGGCTAGGTTTCCCCCTCATATGGAAGGTTTTTGGTTCGGGTCTTATTCGAAGACTTGGAGACCAACTCTTGGGAATCCACCTATATAATGAGGGGCCAAGGGAGGGGGCCGGCCACCCCAAGACCACAAGCTGGCCGCCCCATTGAAGTGGCCGGCCACCCCCTCCCAAACCCTAGCCGCCCCCTCTCCTCCATAACTCCCGCGTAGCTTTAGCGAAGCTCCGCCGGACTTCTCCACCACCACCGACACCATGGCATCGTGCTGTCGGATTCAAGAGGAGCTACTACTTCCGCTGCCCGCTGGAACGGGAGGTGGACGTCGTCTTCATCAACAACCGAACGTGTGACCGAGTACGGAGGTGCTGCCCGTTCGTGGCGCCGGAACCGATCGTGATCAAGATCTTCTACGCGCTTTTGCAAGCGGCAAGTGAACGTCTACCGCAGCAACAAGAGCCTCCTCTTGTAGGCTTTGGAATCTCTTCAAGGGTGAGACTCGATACCCCCTCGTTGCTACCGTCTTCTAGATTGCATCTTGGCTTGGATTGCGTGTTTGCGGTAGGAAATTTTTTGTTTTCTATGCAACGTTATCCTACAGTGGTATCAGAGCCGTGTCTATGCATAGATGGTTGCACGAGTAGAACACAATGGTTTGTGGGCGTTGATGCTCTTGTTATCTTTAGTTTGAGTACTTTGCATCTTTGTGGCATAGTGGGATGAAGCGGCTCGGACTAACTTTACATGACCGCGTTCATGAGACTTGTTCCTCGTTCGACATGCAACTTGTATTGCATAAGAGGCTTTGCGGGTGTCTGTCTCTCCTACTATAGTGAAGATTCAATTTACTCTTCTATTGAAAACATTAGTATCAATGTTGTGGTTCATGTTCGTAGGTAGATTAGATCTCTCTCGAAAACCCTAAACCACGTAAAATATGCAAACCAAATTAGAGACGTCTAACTTGTTTTTCAGGGTTTGGTGATGTGATATGGCCATAATGTGATGATGAATATGTATGAGATGATCATTATTGTAGTGTGGCAACCGGCAGGAGCCTTATGGTTGTCTTTAAATTTCATGTTGAGTAGTATTTCAAAGTAGTTGTAATAGTTGCTACATGGAGGACAATCATGAAGACGGCGCCATTGACCTTGACGCTACGCCGACGATGATGGAGATCATGCCCGAAGATGATGGAGATCATGTCCGTGCTTTGGAGATGAAGATCAAAGGCGCAAAGACAAAAGGGCCATATCATATCACATATGAACTGCATGTGATGTTAATCCTTTTATGCATCTTATTTTGCTTAGATCGCGACGGTAGCATTATAAGATGATCCCTCACTAAAATCTCAAGATAATAAAGTGTTCATCCTTAGTAGCACCGTTACCAAGTCTTGTCGTTTCGAAGCATCTCGTGATGATCGGGTGTGATAGATTCAATAAGTACATACAACGGGTGCAAGACAGTTTTGCACATGCGGATACTAAGGTGGCCTTGACGAGCCTAGCATGTACAGACATGGTCTCGGAACACGTGATAACGAAAGGTAGAGCATGAATCATATGGTTGATATGATGAACACTTTGAGTGTTCGCCATTGAAATCACACCTTTTCTCGTGATGATCGGGTTTAGGTGCGGTGGATTTGGTTCGTGTGATCACTAAGACAATGCGAGGGATATTGTTTTGAGTGGGAGTTCACTTAGATTTTTAATTATGTTGAATTAAAATTTGAACTCAATTTGTCATAAACTTAGTCTAAACTATTGCAAATATATGTTGTAGAGATGGCGTCCCCAATCAATTTCAATCAGTTCCTAGAGAAAGAGAAACTTAAGAGCAACGGTAGCAACTTCACCGACTGGTTCCGTCATGTGAGGATCTTCCTCTCTGGCGAAAATCTGCAATATGTGCTTGATGCACCGCTAGGTGACCCTCCTGCAGAAACTGAAACCGATGAAGTAAAAGCTGTTTACGCGACTCGGAAAACTCGGTACTCTCAAGTTCAGTGTGCCATCCTGTGCAGTCTGGAATCCGATCTTCAAAAATGTTTTGAGCACCACGATCCTCATGAGTTGATGAATGAGCTGAAAGCTATATTCGAGACTCATGCGGCCGTGGAATGCTATGAAGCATCGAAACATTTCTTCAGCTGTATGATGGAAGAAGGCAGCTCCGTTAGTGAGCACATGCTCGCCATGACCGGGCATGCGAAGAAACTCAGTGACTTGGGAATAGTGATTCCTAATAGGCAGGGATTAATCGTGTCCTTCAATCACCGCCACCAAGTTACAAGAACTTTGTGATGAACTACAATATGCAGAACATGAACAAGGAGTTACCTGAACTCTTTGGCATGCTAAAAGCTGCTGAGATTGAGATCAAGAAAGAGCACCAAGTGTTGATGGTCAACAAGACCACCAGTTTCAAGAAACAGGGCAAGTCTAAGGGAAAATTCAAGAAGGGTGGCAAGAAAGCTGCCACGCCTCCTATGAAACCTAAGAACGGCCCTAAGCCTGATGCTGAGTGCTATTACTGCAAGGAGAAGGGACACTAGAAGCGTAATTGCTCCAAGTATCTGGCTGATCTGAAGAGCGGCCTTGTCAAGAAGAAGAAAGAAGGTATATCTGATATACATGTTATAGATGTTCATTTCACTGGTTCTCGTTCTAGTACCTGGGTATTTGATACTGGTTCGGTTGCTCATATTTGTAAATCGAAACAGGAACTAAAGAATAAACGACAACTGCTGAAAGATGAAGTGACGATGCGCGTTGGAAACAGATCCAAGGTCAATGTGATCGCAGTCGGCACACTTCCTCTACATCTACCTTCGGGATTAGTTTTAAGCCTAAATAATTGCTATTATGTACCTGCGTTGAGCATGAACATTATATCTGGATCTTGTTTAATGCAAGACGGTTATTCATTTAAGTCTGAGAATAATGGTTGCTCTATTTTTATGAATAATATCTTTTATGGTCGAGCACCACAAAAGAATGGCTTATTTCTGTTAGATCTCGATAGTAGTGATACGCATATACATAACATTGATGCTAAGCGAATTAAATTGAATGATAATTCTACTTATATGTGGCACTGTCGTCTTGGTCATATTGGAGTGAAACGCATGAAGAAACTCCATACTGATGGATTACTTGAATCACTTGACTTTGAGTCACTTGATAGATGCGAAGCATGTCTAATGGGAAAAATGACAAAGACTCCATTTTCTGGTATGATGGAGCGAGCTACTGACTTATTGGAAATCATACATACCGATGTATGTGGACCAATGAGCGTAGCATCGCGCGGTGGTTATCGTTATGTTCTAACCTTCACAGATGATCTGAGTAGATATGGGTATATCTATTTCATGAAACATAAATCCGAAACTTTCGAGAAGTTTAAGGAATTTCAAAGTGAAGTAGAAAATCAACGTAACAAGAAGATTAAATTTCTACGATCTGATCGTGGAGGTGAATATCTGAGTTATGAGTTTGGCATGCATTTAAAGAAATGCGAAATACTTTCACAATTGACACCGCCGGGAACACCTCAACGTAACGGTGTGTCCGAACGTCGTAATCGAACTCTCTTAGATATGGTTCATTCTATGATGTCTCTTACTGATTTGCCGTTATCATTTTGGAGTTATGCATTAGAGACAGCCGCATTCACTTTAAATAGAGCACCATCAAAATCCGTAGAAACGACACCGTATGAATTATGGTTTAATAAGAAACCTAAGCTGTCGTTCCTGAAAGTTTGGGGTTGCGAAGCCTATGTAAAGAAGTTACAACCGGACAAGCTAGAACCCAAAGCGGAGAAATGCGTCTTCATAGGATACCCTAAGGAAACTATAGGGTACACTTTCTATCACAGATCCGAAGGAAAAAATCTTTGTTGCTAAGAACGGAACCTTTCTTGAGAAAGAATTTCTCACTAAAGAAGTGACTGGAAGAAAAGTAGAACTTGATGAGATTGATGAATCTATACTCGTTGATCAGAGTAGCGCAGTACCGGAAGTTGTACCTGTACCGCCTACACCGGCAACAGAGGAAGCTAATGATAATTGTCGTCGTGGTGAACAGACAGATGCCATAGGATGGCTTAGATTGGGGCCGAATGGACGCTAGAGGATTCGGGGGAGGGTTTGTGATCAGGTGGGATGAACTTCCGGATGGTTTCCTCAAGAACTTGGCCAAGGCCAGAGGTTGAAGAAGAAAGACACAAGGAAGAACTCGCTCTAGATCACTAAGTTCATTGATTCTCACAAGTTACAGGTTTTTCTCTCCCTCTGTGTTCCGCGCCCGTGAAGGAGGGCTGCCCCCTCTCCTTATATAGGGGAGAGGGTGGCTTACAGTGCAAGAAACCCTAATGGCATCTTTGACTGGACAAGCTACTTTACAAGGCTACTTTACAAAGCTACTTTAATCATAGATGACACCGGGGTCTTCTTTAATCAGGGAGGCTGACGTCCTCCGGCTTCTTTCTTTGTCATCTTCTTCTTTATCGTCAGCCCTTCGTTTAAAGCTACTTTGCTTAGCTCATCTTTGTCTTCTAGCTCTGGAGAGGATCTTTGACCAGCCTTGCCGACAAGCTCTTCCTTCCGGTGGCCCGGTACCTTTTCTATCCGGTTCCGGTATCCCTCCTCTGAGGATACCGGCTTAGCCTGTTCAGCCAAACGCCTATCTTAGACTCCGGCGTGAACATCTAACCGGTATCCTGATGGCTCAAACCATCCGGTTTGGCATGCCTTTGGCATACCGGGGGTCATCCCCCCAACATTAGTCCCCGAAGCTGGTATAGTCTGGCGGATTCTATCCAACAGACCATGCCAGATTCTCATGTCTTTGGATACCGGTTTAATCCATCCGGCTTAGGGCTTGGATCCGGCATCTTTGCCCGGATTTTCATTATCTTTCTTTTCAAGTCATTCTCCGGTATCTTTTCTTCCGATATCTTAGTCATTTAATGCCTCCTCGGCGAAGTCGAGAATATCTCGGGCCCCGCGTGCGACAGAGACATGCGCACTGTGACTGACGCGCCAGTGTCAGTTGTCACTTCGCTTCGACTCCCGCGCGCCCATTTAATGCACTGCTGCGGATCCCACTAGCCGTTTTGGATCCCGTGTGTGCCTGCGTGTGGCCTCCTATTATCTCGTGTGTAGCTCTCCACCACGTGGCGGCCCATGGTGCGAACCGCCGCGGGCCAGCGGTTTTCAGCCCACCTCCCTTCTTCTTTATAAGGACAACCGCCGCTCCTTCTTCCTTTTCTCGCATTCTCCACTTCCTCGCGCACAGTGCTCCTCGCCTCTGCGCCTTCGCCGTTCTCCGTCCGCCGTCGCTCGCTCGAGCTCCGTCGCCTGGCGAACTCACGCCGTACTTCCGCCGGACTTCGTCGTGCGGGAACCTTCTGCAGCGCGCTCACCACGTTCGCTGCATTCGTGCTTCCTCAAGAACTTCCTCACCTCGCCGTCGACGGACTTCCTCGCCGGCCGCAGGCTCACCGTATCCCCGGCGAACCTTTTCTTCCGCGACTCCGCCGCCTCAGGTTAGTCCCGATGCGCCTTTACCCCTTTTCTTCTTGCATTTCAGATCTTGGGGGCGGTAGAGTATTTATCCCTTCTTTATTTTGCTTTTCCTCTTACTCGTAGATCTTCGCGCGAGGGTCTCTTTGGGGAAAACTGTTTTTCGATAGATTCCGGTGTCGCCTAGATTCATATGTCTAGCGAAGGGTCTCTCCCCGCTGCCACCTCTAGCAATCAAGGCAGTAGCACCTCCGACGGGCTAACTGAAGATCTGGCCCGGATGGATCTGGCGTCTAGCCGGGGTCAAGAGGCCGGCACATCTAGCCGGGCCTCCGGAAAAGATAAGACACGCGGAGCCTGGAGGGGTTCCGACGTGACTCAGTTTGAGATCGACTGGCTCTACCGGTCTAGGAGGATTCCGGAAGGAGTCATCTGCCGGCTTCCAGGTGACGAGATCGAACCGGTGCTCGAACCCGGTGAGTGACATAGGCATCCCAAATGGGCCTGCCGAAGATGGTACCCGGGGTTTATTGGAAGCCCAATACCCGAAGAATAAGAAGATTCGGGAGCCCAAGATTTACTAAGGAAAGATAGAGTTGTAATAGGAAGTGTTGTTTGTAATCTGGCGGGATGAGTTAGAAACCGTCCCGGACTCTGTAAACTTGTATAGCACGAATCCCTCGGCTTCACCTCATATATAAGGGGGAGTCGAGGGACAAAGAATCAATCGAATCATTGTCTGCAAACCCTAGTTTTCACAATCGTCGAGTACTTTTCGGCTGAAACCTTCGAGATCTACTTACCCTCTACTTCTAACTAAACCCTAGCCTACAATCCATAGGCATTGACAAGTTAATCCCTTGTCAATTGGCGCCGTCTGTGGGAATTAGAGGCGTAAGGAGCTGATCTCGATGGCACGCTCAAGATCTTCGACATCGTCAACCGCAAGCAACACAATGGATCGAGGTAAACAGATCGCTACTGTTCGCGCACCCGAGAGATAAAAAAAAGAGAGAAGAAGAAAGAGATCATATTGGGAAGTAATGAAAATATAGCGACAAGGTGGACTAAAATGTCGAGCCTACAACCAAGCACAAGTTCTTGGTTGTAGCCTCGGGGGCTACTCCCATCGGGAACGCTGTTCGCGTGCCCGATGAAATTAACAAAAATAGAAAAACAAGAGAGTATATTTCGAGTTATAATTAACTCTACATATACTCCCATCGGGAGAACAATATAAGTCATATATGACTCGATAAAATGTGCCATTCCAACAGCCGGAAAAGCACTCGACAATATATTCTCAGAACGCCGAAGTTGCGATCAATTTCTGAATGCCGCAAATTTGCGAAGGTAAGACCCCAGATCCGTTCTGCTGGGCGTGGCATCGCCAAAGACTGCGCTACACATTTTTATCCGTATCGTGATACGAAGAAAAATCCTAACGGACGCGTTAGGTACCCGATAAATTTGACTGGGACTCGACAGAATGGTAAGACCTTAAGCGGCACCTGTCGACGTTTACACCAGTATCCCGAGATCATGTCCGGGGACGTGATTTTGAAGTAGGTTTTTGCGGATTGCCACTAGAGCAGTTAACTAGTACCTGATCCGTCAGATGAACTAGCCCCAATTACCAGTATCCCTGTACAATATAGAATTTTATGTGAAGAAATATAAAAGGTTAAAGCTTTCGAGTAAAAATAAACAATGGAGATTTTCCCTGACTCTACGATTCAAGCAAAATCTCGGGGGCTACTGACATAGGCATCCCAAATGGGCCTGCCGAAGATGGTACCCGGGGTTTATTGGAAGCCCAATACCCGAAGAATAAGAAGATTCGGGAGCCCAAGATTTACTAAGGAAAGATAGAGTTGTAATAGGAAGTGTTGTTTGTAATCTGGCGGGATGAGTTAGAAACCGTCCCGGACTCTGTAAACTTGTATAGCACGAATCCCTCGGCTTCACCTCATATATAAGGGGGAGTCGAGGGACAAAGAATCAATCGAATCATTGTCTGCAAACCCTAGTTTTCACAATCGTCGAGTACTTTTCGGCTGAAACCTTCGAGATCTACTTACCCTCTACTTCTAACTAAACCCTAGCCTACAATCCATAGGCATTGACAAGTTAATCCCTTGTCAGTGAGGTCGTTGTTTTCCTTGCTCATTTTGAGCGTGGCTTCGGCCTTCCTGCCTCTGATTTCTTTCGCCAATTCCTTAACTTCTATCGACTCCAACCTCACCACCTTCCCGGCAACGCCGTTTTTTACCTTTCTTGTTTTGTGGCCTTCATGGAGGGCTACATTGGCATCCGTCCCGCTCGCGAGACGTTTGCCCGCTTTTTCTCCCTCCGGATCAACTCGGTCCAGGGCAAGGACATTCCCAAGCCCAAACCCCCCGTTCAATGCGGGTCTTGTATCATCGGCTCCCGCCAAGGGAGCCCCTTTTTTAAGTTCAACAGCCTCGAGTCTTGCCGGTTGTGGCAAACGACGTTCTTCTACGTGAAGAACGAGGGCGCCGTCGACCTCATCAACTTGCCGGCGTTCAACCCGGCGCCGCCCGCCAAGACCAACTGGCAGTACAACCCCGGTACGGATCACACCGAGACGAACCGGGTGGTGCGCTTCATGCTGAAGTTGATGAAGGACACCAACATCTGCTCTGACGATATCATCCGCGCCTTCATCTGCCGCCGGGTGCTTCCCCTTCAGCAGCGCGCTCACAAGATTAGTGAGATGTACGGCCCCGGTGATCCCACCAAGATCACCGGCCTGCCCTTGAGCAAAGAGGATGTGGTCCTAAAGGCTAGCCAAATCTGCCAAATGGACATGCCGGATGACTGGGAGTGGGGCCTTTGCCCTCTCAGCGCCAGAAATCCTCCGTCCAAAGAAGTAAGAAAATATGCGGCTCGGGTCGTATTACCGGTAACTTTCGTACTTGCGACTAATCTCCCTTTTTTCCTTTGTTTTCAGGCTAAGGCCCGCTTCCCCCGGATTGACTCAGACCGACGAGGCCCTTGCCGGAAGAGGCCTCTGGACAAGTACGATCCGGATCCCGTCATTCATTGGCTGGATCTGAGGATGGGCCGGACTCCAGCTTCTCGCCTCGGCAAGTCTCCGCCGGAACCAGCTGGTTCGTCTGATGACTTGACCTTGCTTGAGGTAGCCTTTCTGTTCGTTTTCTTATATTCTTTTTGTTACTGCCATTCTGTAGACATTCCCTCAGCCAGCATCAACCCACAGGTCCATGAGCATGAGCCCCCCCTGCAGGCCGAGGTTGGGGATGAGTTTCTGGACAAACTCATGGCCGAAGGCCAGAAGAGTGATCCTCCAGCTGCTGGCGCCGGCCCTAGCCATGCTCCCCCTGCCAAAAGCCCTCGAACAGAAGTCATTGGAGGGAAGCAGGTTAGCACCAAGCGCTACAAGCAGAAGCGGATGCCGGTTTCTTCCGGGTAAGTTCTTCTTTTCTTTTTTGTGTTTTCCGTATTTTCACCAAGTCCTTTTCCGGTTGCTTTTTTCCAATCCGCTTTCTTTTTCTCTCTTTCAGCCCTGCGCTTGAGCTTGGCTCCAAGCCGGAGGGCTCTGCCGGCTCCGCAAGGACCTCAACTTCTCCTCCTCACTCAAGTCCGGTACCATCTGGTGCCGGCAACACCTCTGCCTCCCCTTCGGGAGGCACTACAAGTTCGGGGTGCGCGGCCCCAACACCTCCTGATCACCGCGCGGAGGAGGACTTCACCTCCCCTCCAGAAGCCCAAGACACCGGCGCCAGCAACATCGGCGCCGGCCAGACAGATGCCGGGCAGGCGGAACCTCTGGTTCCTCCTCCCCCGAAGAAAAAGAAGAAGCAGTCAAGCTCTTCCCCCACCGCGCCGGATACTTCCGCGCCGGTATCTTCTCCTCCTCCTGGGGCCACGCTGACACCGCCGCCAAGCCAAGGACCTTCCGTGGCCAAGCGAATGGCGCCGGCAGAGACCCCCAAGATCACCAAGTTCCTCAAGCCCGGGGCCTCCCGTGGCAAGGCTGTGGAGGGCGACGCCTCAGGCAGCTCGCGGGACGTGGTGCTGCACGTCGGGCCTGCTGCTGCTGCTGTCCAGGACAAGCCTACCGGCCTCCTAGGCCGGATCGTTGAGCTGAACCGCGCGGGCAAAGACCTGGGGCACCTTCTCCCCTACGCCCAGAAGTGGAATGAGGCGGATATCTCGGCATCTACCCGCGGCCTGGGGAAGGACCGCCTTCCGGCACCGGACCCTGCTGGGCCTCGGTCCACTGAAGAACACTTCACGTGGCTTAAACGCGCCGTGAAAGAGTTTGACAGTGCATGGTACAATGCTACCAACAACGTGGTGGTAAGTTTTACCAACTCTCTTGTAATCTTTGTTGATGCCGGTTTCTTTTCTTTCCGGATCTTGACTATCCTCCCAGTCCCCGAGTTTCGTGTTGAGAGCGTAGCTCTTAGCGCGAAACTTCAACTAGAAACGCGCGAAACTAGCATAGCCAGTCCCCGAGTTTCGGGTTAAGATCTCTTGTTTCTTTCTTTCTCATAACCATCTTCCTTTGAACAGAGCACCGCAGACGCCCGGAAGCAACTCTTTGAGGAGCTTCTGTGGGAGCATCGCGACCTTGCCGAGGCCCACAGCCACTGCCAAGGTTTGTTTTGTTTCTTTTCCCTCCGGCATCTTTTTACCGGAATGTTTCCTTCTTTGATATTTACGCATCCTTTTGTTTAACAGTTGTTCCGGAAGCTACCATCGAGGGCCTGAAGGCCCAGGTTACCAAGCTTCAAGGTACCATCCTTTCTTTTTCGGCTAACCCATTCCTTTTTTCATTTCATCTGTTGTCGCTTACTAAAACCTTTCTTTCCGGTACTTAGGCGAGAAAGAGCAGCTTCTCAAGGAGCACAACGAGGCACTGGACGCCCAGAAGACCGCCTTGAGGGAGCTGAAGGAACAGGCTATGCAAGCCGTGCTCCAGCACGATCAAGCTCTGAAGGACGCCCGGGTTGCAGCCGAGGCCAGGTTGGCGGAGGTCGTGGAGGATTCCACGAACTCCAACACCGTACTGACGGCAGAGCTGGAGGAGGAGAGGAAAGCGCGGAAAGCAGCGGAGCGCCTCATTGATACCATGACCACTGATCACCGGGAATACAATCGGTTGGTTATGAAGATTGACGCGCTGGCTCTCCGTAAGTCCCTTCCTTGCCCCTTCTTTCGCTTATAAGCTTTCTCCTTTTGAAAATGTACCTTCGTTCCTTGTTCTTCCGACATGCTTTTTTCCGGTGTCTTGTGTTTATGCTTTTTCCTTCTTCCTGTAGAGCATTTCCCGGAATCCCAGGTCTACGCCGTGAAGAAGGTGAGGGAGGATCAGGTGGCGCGGGAATTTCCCAATCTGGACGCGCACTGGGATGGGTATGACTATCTTGTCGCCCTCTCCGCGCGAGTCCAACACATGCGCTCCGTCGACCGGCTCCTTGCCGACCTGCCAGCCGCCGCCATCCAAGTCTTCAAGGTGCTGTGGCCTGAGGAGGAGCTGCCGGGAAACATCACACTTACTGCCAACCGGCTCAAGGATGCCGGGCACCGGATTCGCGAGTGGCAATGCTCCGCGGCTCGTGCCGGAGCTGACACGGCGCTGCGCTCCGCATGCTCTTGGTACCCTGATCTGAATCTGGATGCCCTTCAAGGCGTACGCCAAGACGCTCCCACGGACACGGATCCGGCGCTCACCGCGAAGCGGCAGGACCGGGCCTACCGGCTCGCTGAGTATGCCGAGGTCCGCACCTTCATCCCTCCCCCTCCTGGTGTCAAGGACTACCTCAGCGATGAGGAAGAAGAAGATGAGGGAGATGAAGATGAGGCTGCTGAGGACGTGCCGCCGGAAGCTCCCGAGGCTAGCACTGCTCCCCCTGAAGACACCGAGACCGGTGCTGCTCCGCCTGATGCCCCTGCTGCCTGATTACCTGCCTTAAGATTTGCCTTGTCATGGTGCTTAGTCCTGCGTGTCTTTAAAACAATGCCCTGTTAAATTCTGCCCCGGTATGCCGGGGCTTATGATGTAAAACCTTAAGTCTGCTTGTGGTTTGCCGTACAACATTTTATGCCGGTAAGTTATACCGGTAACTAATTATCTTAAGTTTGCTTAGCATATTTGCCTCTGGTTTTGCTTTTATCTTGCACCGCAAAGATTTCCAAATCGTTTCCGCATCCAATTCGATGCATACTTGGTTCTTTTGCCCTGGCTCTGCCTGCCTTCTCTGGGCGTTCTTTGGCGTATGAGCACAAGGTTCTTTCACCAAACAAGCATTTTCTTGAACTTAGAAATAACTTCGAAATTTTGCAAAAAACCGGTTAAACCGGGGTTAGTTAAATTTTCCGGATTGTTCTTTCCTGCTGTTCCTCTCCGCAGTTCATGTGCTTATCTCCTACCGGTTTATCTTGCTTGCCATGATGCCGGTTTGCGGACAGCAGCAGAGTCGAAGACTCCGGTAGGATTTAGCACATTACTAAACCGGAAAGAAAAAACATTCAATAAGCAACCGGTAAACTGAAAAAATAAACAAGTTACATGCAACCTTATTGGGGTAGTCCCCGAGATTCATTCAAGGTTCCGGCATCTTTTATTCATAGCACATAAGGTACAAAAAGGAACTTCTTACACCACAACTTCAAGAGTAGAAAGGGCGCAACAGAGCTACGTTCCATGGACGCTTGCTCTCCTCTCCGGACCTGTCCGCCTTTCCTTTTTTCCACTCCTGTGCATCGATCAAGTAATATGCATCATTGTGAAGCACCTTGCTTACAATGAAGGGACCTTCCCATGGTGGCAAAAGCTTATGCCGGCCTTCAGTGCGCTGCACTAGGCGAAGTACAAGATCTCCTTCCCGGAAAACTCTCGGGCTAACCTTCCGGTTATGATAGCGTCTCAGGTTTTGCTGGTAAATGGCTGTTCTTGCCAAAGCCAGCTCTCTTGCTTCTTCTAGCAAGTCCACATCATCTTCTCTGGCCTCTTTGACCTCTTGCTCAGTATAGAGCTGTACCCTTGGTGAATCATGAATGATGTCAGTCGGTATGATCGCTTCTGCTCCATAAACCATGAAGAAAGGAGTGTATCCGGTAGACCGGTTTGGAGTTGTTCTTATACTCCACAGTACTGATGGTAGCTCATCGAGCCAACATCCCGGTGACTTTTCCACTGCATCAATGAGTCTAGGTTTGATACCGGAAAGTACCAAAGCATTCATTCTTTCCACTTGGCCATTGCCTTGTGGGTGTGCCACTGAGCACAAATCCAACCGGATGTTGTTGTCCTCACAGAACCTTTTGAACTCACCTTGAGCAAAGTTGGTTCCATTGTCAGTGATGATGCTGTGCGGGTATCCATACCGCAAAATGACATCTTTTAAGAATTTCACCGCTGTGTGCCCATCACATTTTGCAATAGGTTTCACTTCTAGCCACTTGGTGAATTTATCCACCATAACCAAGATGTGAGTCATGCTGCTTCTTGCAGTTTTGAATGGGCCAACCATATCAAGGCACCAAACTGCAAACGGCCATGTTAATGGTATTGTCTTTAAACCGGATGCTGGGGTATGATTTTGCTTGGCGTACCTCTGGCACCCGTTGCATTTTCTTACCAAATCCTCAGCGTTCTCCAAAGCAGTGGGTGACAAGGTATCAACTTGTCAATGCCTATGGATTGTAGGCTAGGGTTTAGTTGGAAGTAGAGGGTAAGTAGATCTCGAAGGTTTCAGCCGAAAAGTACTCGACGATTATGAAAACTAGGGTTTGTAGACAATGATTCGATTGATTCTTTGTCCCTCGACTCCCCCTTTATATAGGAGGTGGAGCCGAGGGATTCGTGCTATACAAGTTTACAGAGTCCGGGACGGTTTCTAACTCATCCCGCCAGATTACAAACAACACTTCCTATTACAACTCTATCTTTCCTTAGTAAATCTTGGGCTCCCGAATCTTCTTATTCTTTGGGTATTGGGCCTCCAGTAAACCCCGGGTACCATCTTCGGCAGGCCCATTTGGGATGCCTATGTCAGTAGCCCCCGAGATTTTGCTTGAATCGTAGAGTCAGGGAAAATCTCCACTGTTTATTTTTATTCGGAAGCTTTAACTTTTTTATACTTCTTCACATAAAATTCTATATTGTACAGGGATAATGGTAGTTGGGGCTAGTTCATCTGACGGATCAGGTACTAGTTAACTGCTCTAGTGGCAATCCGCAAAAACCTACTTCAAAATCACGTCCCTGGACATGATCTCGGGATACTGGTGTAAACTTCGACAGGTGCCGCTTAAGGTCTTACCATTCTGTCGAGTCCCAGTCGAATTTATCGGGTACCTAACGCGTCCGTTAGGATTTTTCTTCGTATCTGTTGATACGGATAAAAGTAGCAGAGCGCAGTCTTTGGCGATGCCACGCCCAGCAGAACGGATCTGGGGTCTTACCTTCGCAAATTTGCGGCATTCAGAAATTGATCGCAACTTCGGCGTTCTGAGAATATATTGTCGAGTGCTTTTCCGGCTGTTGGAATGGCACATTTTATCGAGTCAAATATGACTTATATTGCTCTCCCGATGGGAGTATATGTATAGTTAATTATAACTCGAAATATACTCTCTTGCTTTTCTATTTTTCCTTTGGTAATTTCATCGGGCACGCGAACAGCGTTCCCAATGGGAGTAGCCCCCGAGGCTACAACCAAGAACTTGTGCTTGGTTGTAGGCTCAACATTTTAGTCCACCTTGTCGCTATATTTTCATTACTTCCCAATATGATCTCTTTCTTCTTCTTTATCTCTCGGGTGCGCGAACAGCGCTCCCGATGGGAGTAGCCCCCGAGGCTACAGCCAAGGACTTGTGCTTGGTTGTAGGCTCCCGCAATTTCTATATTTGTCATACTCGAAAATTTACTTTTTTCCGAAGTAGCCCCCGAGCATTTGGGCAAAAACTTGTATTTGATCAAAGGCTCCCGAAGTACTGAATAATTCTCTGTCGCCACTCTTCTTTTATTTTTCTTGTCGACATACTTCCCTTAATCAAATTTACTTCATCCTTCTCGAATAGTCGTGATTTTTCTTCTCTGTGGGTCCATTGCTTCTACCACGTTGACACGTCGTGCAAGTGGGGGACACACGTCCTCCGCTTTTCCTGGCGCACGTATGGTAACGCCTATCTCAGTAAAAATACTGTTTTGCCCTTGTATCTAGAAGATCCATTCTCACCACACGATTTCTTCATCCAACGGCACACTGCCTCACCTGATTCTTATATAAACCTTTCTTCAACCTCCGTTCATCCCCTCGCTTGCGCCGCTCACCTGTTCCTCTTCGCAAAACTTCCCCTGCGCCCAACTCTCTCCGATCTTCCGCACGCACATACATTGCTCTGCCCATTGCCATTGATGCCACCGCGCGCGCGTCTGACTCGCCACAGCACTCCGGAATCCAGGATGGCCGCCGAGGATCTTGAGTGGGAGAGATCCAAAATCTCCAACCAAGACGCCAACACGCTGAAGAGGCTTGGCCTCATGAAGAAGGAGGGCGCCGTCCGCTTTCCTAGCGAAGAAAGCTACCCCAATCCTCCAATGGAGTACCGGGTTAGTTTTGTTGATCATCTAATCCGCGGCCTTTCGACCCCAATCCACGATTTCCTCCGCGGCCTCCTCTTTGTCTATGGGATTCAACTGCACCAGTTGACCCCCAACTCAATCCTTCATATTTCTATTTTCATCACGCTTTGCGAATGTTTCCTCGGAATCCCTCCCAACTGGGCTCTGTGGAAACGCATTTTCTGCCTCCGCCGCAATGGCTCCCACAACGCCACTTATAACATAGGTGGCGTTGTTATCTGTGTTCGTACTGATGTCGACTATTTTGACGTCAAGTTTCCCGATTCTGTCCAAGGATGGCGCAAAAAGTGGCTCTACATTCACGAAGAAAGTGCCAACTCTGTTGAGCACAACATAATTCCTTTCGACGGAAGTGCCAAAATCCAGCGCCGCCGCTCCTGGGATGCCGAAGCTTCTGAGGAAGAGAAAAAGGCGACAGAGGCACTCATGTCTCGTATTCATCAGCTTCAAAACACTCGAGGCAAGGAGCTGTCTGGTGTTCAAATCACTGCCTACTTCCTTAAGATTAGAGTGCAGCCTCTTCAGGCTCGCAAAAATCCCCTTTGGACGTACTCTGGTAAAAATGACGCCAACAGAATCTCCGATGATCTTTCCACCAAGGACTTCGAGAAGTTGCTTCGAAGACTTTCTCGTCTGGGCAAAGACCCAATTCCTTCCTCAAGTCGCGTGGAACCGTACAGCTCCACCAATCCACTCCCCGAGGTATTTTGTCTTCCCGAGTTTTTATCTTGTTCTGCATCTCATTGTATTGTCTTCTCTTCAATTTCCCTTTTGTCACTATTTTTTACAGAACCATCCTACTATGACTTCCCTTCCTCCTCTTCCTGAGGGTGGAGAAGTCGAAGAAATGGCCATCGTTGCCGAAGATACTCAAGGCTCTTCTATTCCTGAAAGTGAAGTCGCGGGTTCTCACAAATCTGCGGCTTCTCATGAAAAAGAAGAGTCTGAAGCCAGTGAGTCGACGCAGTCCCTTCCTCCTGCTGTTTCTCCAAGGAACAAGAGGAAAAGAACTGATGCCGAGGATTCTGGCACCTCTAAGGCTGAGGAAGTTGTTCCTTCCCATCCGAAGGCAGCTTACGATCCTTATGTTGAATCCCTCGTCAGCTCGTAAGTCGTCTTTATCTCTCCCTATTCTTGTACTCGAAATATTTATCTTGTCTTGCTTTTTATACTGCCGATTTTTTGATCAACAGTGATGAGGAGGAAGAAGTACCAGTTACTGACGTGGCTCCTCGGACAAGCACGTCACGTACTGTACTTGCCTCAGACACGCTAGTTGAAGGAGAAGAAACGTCGCCTCCTCAACAAAACGTTGTCACCACTACTCCGCCATCAAGCCCCCGTGCCCCTTCACCAAAAAGGGCAAGGGTTGAAAAGATTGTTGATCCTGCCCCTCAGTTGGGCAGTTCGTCGACTCTGCTCTTAGATGATGTAAGTTTGTCGACATCTATATTTTCCTTATTTTGTTTTTTCACACCTTTTCTCTTTTTCATGCCGATGTTTCTCTTACTGCGTTCACGTTGAACAGCCTATGATCAAGGATCTTCTCCGCATCGGTTCCCAATTTATTGGGTACCGTGAATATGCTAATAGAGCCGAAGGTAACGACTTTCATACTTGCTGTTTTTCCTTGATTTGTCACTCCTGTTGCTTGCCGTTATTTTTGATCTTTTTTCTCTCTCTTTTCCATATCTCGACAGAGAAACTTGCAGAGGCCAACGAACGCGCCGACGCACTTGCTCAAAAACTTGAGCAAAGTGAGGCGGCTCGCAAGAAAGCCGAACTCGCTGCTAGCAAAGCCAAGGTCGAAGCTGATGAAGCTAAGGCGAAAGCTGCTGGTGTCGAGGAACTGCAGAAGAAACTTGAGGATGCGACAGCTGCCTTAGATGAGCACAAAGCCGCACAAGCTTCTCGTGAAGAAGGAATCCTCAAGCGTCTGAAGTCGCAAAGTCGACGTACTCTGAGTAATATTATCAATCCCTTTTATTTTATTGCACTTCCTGTTTCTTGGTTGTTTACTGATGTCTTGTCTCGTGTGGCAGCCCAAACAAACCAGGATTTTGATCTGGATAATCCCGTCAACGATCCTCTCCTTGACGCACTTTCTCTTCTGGAGTTTCATGGGCGCGAAATTCGTGAAGGCGCGGCAAATGCTAATGCAGGATTGTCAGCGTTGTTCCCTTACTTCTTCCCGAAGAAAGAAGAACCCGCGACTTTCCTTAACCTCGCCAAGATGTTCAATGCGTCGGAAGACCTTGGACTGAAGGTGCGCCAAGAGAATATGAAGGTTGCCGTTGAGAACACTGTCGCATTGGTTGCCGACAGTCGACAGGCTATTGACTGGATGAAAGTTGGCGACACCGAGCAGATAGAACAATCAAGGTGGAAGTCGCTGATTAAGGCAGCCAAACCCAACACAAAGAAGATCTTGGCCTATCTCGGGATTAAGCCAACGTCGACTCCTAGCTCGTCAAGGCCGGAGGTCTAGTTGCATGCCTCTGTTTTTCTTTCTGTTTCTTTTGATCTTGTCGCCAAAGTAGTCATTTTGGCGACACGTATTTCTTTTAGCTCCACTGTAATGCCCTTGTAATTATTCCAAGAGATTAATGAAAACTTCTATCTTTGCCTGTTGTTTGATGTTGTCTTGTTTAAATTTCAGTTGATATTTGATAACTATACTCCATCTTCCGCTCCTTCCAATGTTTCGCCTTCTTCTTCTCGCGCGAGGAAGTCTTTTGCTGATACTGCTCCTGTCGACGATACCTTGTCGCAAGAACTGGATGAACTTCGACAGCAACTTCAGTATGCGAAGAAGCAAACACTTGTAATGATGGAGCAATCTCGTAAGTCATCTGAAGCCGAAAAAGTTGCGCTTCAGCAAGCTCGCGAGGCCGTGGCTGCTAAAGAAATTGCTGCTTCCGAAGCTGAAAAGGCGACCACTCGAGAAAATTTCATGCTCGAATTAATGAATGAAGCCAGTGCAGATATGTCGGGTATGCCTGTTTCATCCTCTGATATCTTCCATCTTCATGCTGCTGTCTTTTAAAGGTTTCCACTTCTTTGTTTTTGATAGGTGCCTTTACTGATGCTGCTGCCGAGGAAGAGAGGGTAAATGCTAGGACAACCCTCCTTGTTAATCTTTCCCTGGACCATGGTTCTTTGTTTTGGGCTACCCCAGAAAGGACCCGCCAAATTGTCAGATTTCAAGATCGCGCCTCTCAAACTCGCGATTTCCTTGACTTCTGTACCAAGACCTTGTCCATGGTTTACAACTCCATGTTTCCTCGGAACGTCCAACCAAAAACTCTTCCTGAATTGATGGAAAGGTTCAAGGATGCTCGCAGTATCCATGATTTTGTCAAAGCTCAACTAGTAGCTGGCGCCAGATTTGCTCTTATCATGCTCCAGATCTGCCACTCGAAGCTTGACCTTACCCAGGTTGTCGAGAAGGTTCACCAAAAGGTAAAACGTCGGAGAGTTGGTATTGACAGGATTAACACGAAGGTTACGCCTATAGCCGAAGAAATGATTGAGGACCTGCTTCGGATGGATGCCGACTTTTTTGCCGATGGCCATTATGCCGATTTTCTTGGTGCTGCTCCTGAGGAAAACAGAGTTACTCTTGATGACATATTGAATCAAGACTAGTTTTTTTTTTTTTTTTTCTTGTAGATATTGCTTCTTTGTAATCCAGGACCATATTGTAAAGCAATCATTATATTTCTCTGTTTGTCTAGCCCCCGAGTGTTTCGGTGGCTCTTTACTATATTTGTATATTTGCGAGGTTTTGAACCAAAGCATTTATATATTTAAGGCGAATATGAGCCCCCGAGCTTTTTATTGAGTACTATTTTGTATTTTTATTGACTCACGAGGTATTTGAATACCAAGGCAAGGTTTTTCTTTTGTCGATGAACTATATTGAAATTCGTCGGAGCAAAGACTTTGGTCATGTCGATAAAGAAGAAAAGTTATATTGTCACTATCTTTATTATATTGCAGCACCGCGAGCCCGCCTCATTAAAAACCTTCTCCGGCCCCACTCGGTGCCCCGAAAAAGGAAAAGAGTGCGTCTGAAAACTCGCGGGCGTTTCAGTACATTGAAGTTTTACAAAGACTATATTTTGACTCTAGGCGTAGAAACGCCTAAGTTGCGCCACGTTCCAGGGGTTTGGCTCCTCCACCCCTGTCTTCTTGTCCTTTATTCTGTATGCTCCTCCTCCGATTACTTCCGTGACAATGTAAGGGCCAAGCCATGGTGACTCGAGTTTTTCATGACTTTTTTGCGTGAGCCGAAGAACTAGGTCTCCCACCTGGAAAGATCTTGGCCGCAAACGTCGACTGTGGTAATTCTTCAAGTCCTGTTGATATTTGGTTACCCGAGATAATACTTCATCTCGAGCTTCATCAAGTGCATCGACGTCGTCTTCTAACGCTCTTCTCGACGTTTCTTCATCATATTCAGCGACACGTGGAGAGTTGTGCTCTATCTCTATTGGTAGTACTGCTTCTGCTCCATGAACCAGGAAAAACGGAGTTTCCTGCGTTGCTGTGTTTGGTGTTGTTCGGATGCTCCACAACACGCTTGGTAGTTCTTCTGGCCAGGTATGTCGAGCTTTTTCCAGTGGTCCTAATAAGCGCTTCTTAATGCCATTGCAGATGATGCCATTGGCTTTCTCGACTTGCCCATTGGTTTGAGGATGTGCAACTGACGCAAAGTTCAGCTTGATACCCACCTCTTCGCAATAATCTTTGAATTCATGGGATGTGAAGTTACTGCCGTTGTCTGTGACGATGCTGTGGGGTACTCCAAATCTGAAGACGAGGCCTTTGACGAATTTTACTGCGGATGCTCCGTCTGGTGAATTTATCGGCTTCGCTTCTATCCACTTTGTAAACTTATCGACAGCTACTAGCATGTACTCCTTTCCTCCTGGCCAGGATTTGTGTAACTTACCCACCATATCAAGTCCCCATTGAGCAAAGGGCCATGATAATGGTATTGGTGCTAGCTCTGCTGCTGGAGAGTGAGGTTTTGCGGCAAACCTTTGACATGCGTCGCAAGTTCTTACTATGTCCTTGGCGTCCTCAATTGCTGTCAACCAGTAGAATCCTGCCCGAAAAACCTTGGCTGCGATAGCTCGACTACTTGCGTGGTGGCCACATATTCCTTCGTGTACATCCTTCAGAATTATTCTTCCTTCTTCGGGTGTGACGCACCTTTGCAAGACGCCTGAAATACTTCGCTTATACAATTCTCCCTTGACCACCGTAAAAGCTTTGGAGCGTCGAATTACTCGCCTTGCCTCAACTGGATCGTCGGGTATTTCTTTCCTCAAGATGTATGATATGTACGGCTGCATCCACGGTATCTGTATCATCATGACCAGGTCCTGATCTTCTTCTTCGTCCTCTTGCTTTTCCTTGGTAGCCCCCGAGGGTTTCTTCTCCTTCTTTTTTGATTTTGTCGACTTAGTGGATCTCTCTGTTATTTCCTCCCAGAATACACCTGGCGGGACCGCAAGGCATTGCGACCCGATGTTTGCAAGAACATCGGCTTCGTCGTTGCTCAATCTGCTAATATGGTTTACTTCGCATCCATCGAACAACTTCTTGAGCTCGTTGTATACCTCCTTGTATGCCATCATGCTATCATTGATTGCGTCACATTGGTTCATAACTTGCTGTGCCACCAACTGTGAATCGCCAAAGATTTTCAGTCGAGTTGCACCGCAGGCTTTCGCCATCTTCATCCCGTGTACAAGAGCCTCATATTCTGCTTCATTGTTAGATGCGTTAGGGAACGTCATCCGGAGGATATACTTCAATTTGTCGCCTTCAGGTGATATGAGTACTACTCCTGCGCCAGCTCCTTCTAGTCTTTTGGACCCGTCAAAATTCATGGTCCAAGTTCTCGACAAATCTGGAGGTCCTGTATTTTGCAACTCCATCCACTCTGCGATGAAGTCCGGCAGAACTTGCGACTTGATTGCTTTTCTTTTTTCATACGTGATGTCCCGAGGGGAAAGTTCTATTCCCCAAAGGGAGACACGACCCGTAGCTTCTGGGTTGTTCAATATATTTGACAAAGGAGCTTCATTGACCACTATGATCGGATGTGCCGAAAAATAGTGACGCAATTTCCGTGCTGTCGTGAACACTCCGTATGCTATCTTTTGGTACTGCGGATACCTTTGTTTTGAGGGTGATAAAACTTCGCTAACGAAGTATACTGGCCTCTGCACGCCGTGGAGCTTTCCTTCTTCTTCCCTTTCGACAACTAGCGCCGTGCTCACCACTTGGGGCGTGGCTGCGATATACAACAGGAGAGGTTCCCTTTCTTTTGGCGCCACCAAGATTGGTGGTGTCGAGATTGTACGCTTCAAATCCTCGAAAGCTCTGTCGGCTTCTTCGTTCCACTGAAATTTATCTCCTTGTTTTATCAAAGCGTAGAACGGCAGCGCTTTTTCTCCCAACCTTGCGACGAATCTGCTCAAAGCTGCGACTCGCCCAGTTAGCTGTTGTATTTCTTTCAGTTTTGTTGGCTTCCTCATTGTTACGATAGCTTGTATTTTATCGGGATTTGCTTCAATCCCTCTTGCTGAGACTAGGAACCCCAGAAGTTCTCCTGCTGGGACGCCGAAAGAACACTTCGTTGGGTTCAGTTTGAGGCAGAACTTATCAAGGTTGTCGAAGGTTTCCTTGAGATCCTCAATCAGCGTTGCCCCCTTTTTTGATGTTATGACGACATCATCGATGTATACTTGCACGTTCTTCCCAATCTGTGTCGCCAAACACTTCTGCATCATCCTCTGATATGTTGCTCCCGCATTTTTTAGACCAAAGGGCATTGTTCTGTAGCAAAACACGCCATAAGGTGTAATAAACGCGGTCTTTACTTCATCTTCTTCTTTCAATCTAATCTGGTTATAACCAGAGTATGCATCCAGGAAGGAAAGACGTTCACATCCAGCCGTGGAGTCGATAATTTGATCGATCCTCGGGAGGGGAAAGTGATCCTTTGGACAATGTTTATTGAGACACGTAAAGTCGACGCACATGCGAAGGACCTTAGTGTTTTTCTTCGGCACCAGCACGGGATTTGCTACCCATGTGGCTTCTGTGAATATCTCTTTGATAAATCCAGCTTCTTGTAGTCGATTGATTTTCGATAAAGATGGCTTTGCGGTTTGGTTCCGAAAAACGCCGCAAAGGTTGTTTGATTGGTCTCGCTAGTGGATCCAAGTTTAGGTGGTGCTCGGCAAGTTCCCTGGGTACTCCTGGCATGTCAGCTGGACACCATGCGAAGATTTTTCAGTTCTCATGGAGGAACTCGACGAGCGCGCTTTCCTATGCGATATCCATGTCGTTGGCGATAGATGTCGTCTTTTTTGGGTCTGTCGGGTGAATCTGCACCTCTTTTGAATTTTTCTCAGTACTGAAAGTTGATTCTTTATTTGGCCTTCCAACGTCTGGCAGTACGTCGTAATCAGTCATGCTTTTTGACGCCAAGTACTCAGCTTGCATCCCGAAAGTTTCTGACAACCGGTGGAAATCCTTGTCGCACTTATCGGCTAAGGCAAAGCTTCCTTTGACTGTGATTGGTCCCTTTGGTCCAGGCAGCCTCCACAACAAGTATGTATAGTGTGGCACTGCCATAAATCTAGCATATGCTGGTCGTCCCAACAGAGCGTGGTATTGCGACGGAAAATCCACGACTTCAAACTCGAGCCTCTCGATTCTATAATTTTCTCGGGTTCCAAACTGAACATCGAGATTGATCTTTCCCAATGGATAACTTGGTTTCTCCGGTGTGATGCCGTGGAACCTTGTGTCTGTTGGTTTCAAGTTTGCTAAGGATATGTTCATCTTCCTCAATGTATCTGCATACATAAGGTTTAAGCTGCTGCCGCCGTCTATGAACACTCGAGAGACATCAAATCCCGCGATAATCGCCGGGCAGAATAAGTGCTGATCGCCCTGGTCGAGGAACTTGCTGCGGATGATCTGCTATTGTGAAGCCGATATCTTGTCCCGACCAATTAAGGTACTCAATCGTTGGTGGAGGCATTTTCTCTGCCATAAACACCTGTCGTGAGATTACTTTCTGAGCTCTATTGGACGGCCTTCCCTTCTCGAATCATCGACACTGCTCCATTGGAGTTAGGATCAACATAAGGTGGTGGTGCGAGTGCTGCCGCTATTCCGAGCTGATGCCGATTGTCGTCTGTAATCGCGGGAGGAGGCGGCAAGTGAATCTCGCTTCGGGTTCTCGAGGATTTCTCTGTGCTGCCCGCGCATTAGCGTTCTCTCGCATACCGCAACATTGCTTGAAAATTTCGACAGTCCTTCGCAAGTGCCCCGACCGTCTTTTGCCGTTCTTGTCGAGGAAAAATGCATCCTGCACGGTCCGTTCATCATCTCTTCAGGGGACACGAAAGGTCTTGGGAACCTAGGCCCGCTATTTTGCCTGTTGCGTGAATCATCCCTGTTATCACCTCGCTGTTCACTGCTTCTCTGGTAATCATCTCTGTTGCCTCCTCCTGTATTTGTCCGAAAACCTGCCGAAATTTGTCCTGGAGCGTCGTAGTTCTGATACGTCCGAGGAAATCTTCGCCTCGGTTGATAGTTTCGACCACGGTCCTCCTCTGGCGACCTGTGTCGTTTGTTGTGGACAGCGTCTTCTCCATCTGCCCATTTATTTGCTATCTCCATTAACGCGGATACTGTCTTTGGATTGGTCCTTCCCAAATCCTCGACAAAGTCTCCACGCCTGACTCCTGCGACAAACGCATCTATTGCTCTCTCGTCAGATATGTTTTCTGCCGAGTTTTTGATGATATTCCACCTCTGGATGTACTTTCTCATTGGCTCATCTGGTTTTTGTCGACACGCTCTCAACTCCTCTAATGACGCGGGTTTTTTGCATGTGGATCTGAAGTTCTTGACGAACACGTCCTCGAAACTTTCCCAGCTGTCGATGGATCCTGGAGCGAGTTTCTTTATCCATGATCGTGCGGCACCACTCAGGTGCACCTGGATGCTTTGCATGGCTGTTGCCCTAGTTCCTCCTGTCAGCTTCACCGTCTCCAGATAGTCGACTAGCCAATCCTCTGGATCTTGAAGACCGTCGAACTTCTTGAAATTATCGGGTAACTTGAATCCTGAGGGGACTCGAGTTTTCCGGACTCTCCTCGTGAAGCATGGTAAGCCACACATATCTTCGTCATTAAGTTCTGGGGATTGCCGATGATCCCTTCTGCTCTGCCGCACTCTGTCGACTCTTGCTTGTGCTGCTGTGTCTCTTGCTCCACTTGGCCCTTCAGGTGCTGCCGCTGTTGCTGCTGCGGGTCGTGGACTATTTTGCCTTGCCGCTCCTTCGGGAGGCGTTGATACAAATGCTGTCCCCATAGCTCCAACTCCTGCTACCGCCATATTGTACAGTGTTTCCCTTGGATCACCTGGAGGTGGTTTAGACGCAAGGATAAAAGCATGTGTCGCCATATACCCAGCCTCTGGTGTCTTAGGGATGATGTTTCCTCTTGTATCTATCGACATGAAGGACATGTCGAGGTTTTGGACCAAGTGCTCTCTTTCTGCTTCGGGTATGTGTTGCAGTCTTGATCTTGCTCTGTTCCGCGCCTCCCGATGGCTATCACCCGTAGTTCTCGATTGTCGACTTAAATCTGCCCTTCTCCTGCTGGATGCAGAAGCTGCCTCCTTTCTCCTGTTCAACTCAGCTGTCTGTTTTTTCAATTCCCTGGCAGCTCGTGCGAGCCTATATTGATACGCTTGCAGTTCTTCTGGTGTGGCCGTGGTAGCCATTGGTTCTGTGCCGTTCATAGCTCTCGCGGCTCTGTCCCACGCTGCTTGTGAAAGTTGAACTCTATCTCGCGGCTCTGGCCCGACGTATTTGTTGCCCAGGCCTTGTCGCAGATTGGAGGGATCGACGTATGGATTTCCCAGACTATCGAAAGCCTCAGATGTTTCCTCTTGATCTTCAATGGCGTAAATCTGATGATACTTTGTACTCAGATCTACGTTGGGTTTGGTGACATCATCGTTGAGATTGATGAAGACCTTGCCCACTGTCAGAGATTTGTCGATGAAGTCGTAACTGTCGACATCGCTTGAGCCATCGCTTATATATGAGTCCGCAGATGACTCAAACGACATGTCGTTGAAGATCTTGGCGAGTTTCTCTCTTGCTCTGGTGCTGACGTAGCGTGTCGCCGAGGTTTCTTCTTCTCCTGACTCGGTTGACGATGCATAGCTTGAAAAATCGGAATCGACCACCGACGATCCCGACGAAATCGGAATCTCGACACGATACGATCCTTCCTTCTCGACGCGAAAGTGAAACCTTCCGAACGTCATCTCCATGGGCTCCGCCAGATACGCATATGCATCCAAACGGGAGGGTGGGTGAGGAACAAAATCGACAAGACCAGCAGCGATCTGTTTACCTCGATCCATTGTGTTGCTTGCGGTTGACGATGTCGAAGATTTTGAGCGTGCCATCGAGATCAGCTCCTTACGCCTCTAGGTTCCCACAGACGGCGCCAATTGACAAGGTATCAACTTGTCAATGCCTATGGATTGTAGGCTAGGGTTTAGTTGGAAGTAGAGGGTAAGTAGATCTCGAAGGTTTCAGCCGAAAAGTACTCGACGATTATGAAAACTAGGGTTTGTAGACAATGATTCGATTGATTCTTTGTCCCTCGACTCCCCCTTTATATAGGAGGTGGAGCCGAGGGATTCGTGCTATACAAGTTTACAGAGTCCGGGACGGTTTCTAACTCATCCCGCCAGATTACAAACAACACTTCCTATTACAACTCTATCTTTCCTTAGTAAATCTTGGGCTCCCGAATCTTCTTATTCTTCGGGTATTGGGCCTCCAGTAAACCCCGGGTACCATCTTCGGCAGGCCCATTTGGGATGCCTATGTCAGTGGGCCAATAAAACCCATGCCGGAATACTTTTGCTACCAGCGCCCTTGATGAGGCATGATGCCCACATTCTCCTTGGTGAATTTCCTCAAGCATTTCTTTCCCTTCCTCCGGTTCCACACATCTTTGAAGGACACCGGTAACGCTTCTCTTGTACACCTCACCATTGATGAATGTGTAAGCTTTGGACCTTCTTTGTACCCTCCTTGACTCATTTTCGTCAGCCGGCAAGGTGCCGTTGATCAGGAATTCCTTAATAGGTTTAACCCATGACGGTATCTCTCGAACCAAAAACACCGGTGCATCTATCTCCATGCTATCTACCAGCATCATTTCTTCCGGTATGGGTACAACAGTCCCCGAGCTTACCGGAGCAGTCCCCGAGTTTGCCGGTACAGTCCCCGGGTTTACCGGTACAGTCCTCGGGTTTCCTTCATCAATATCCATGGGTACTACATGTGATTCCGGTACGAAAATTGATTCCGATTCTGGACTTGGTTTGATCGATGGTACTCTCAAGTGAGCCAGAGCTATTCCGGGAGGGATTTCTTGCCTAGATGAGCCCAGCTTGGACAAAGCATCCGCGGCTTCATTTTCTGCGCGCGGCACATGGTGAAATTCACACCCTTCGAAGAATCCGGCAATCTTTTGCACGTGAAACCGGTATGAGGCCATGTTGGCATCTTTTGCATCCCAATCCCCGGAACACTGCTGTACCACAAGATCTGAATCTCCATAGCAAATGATCCGGTGTGCACCGATTTCTTTTGCGACCTTAAGCCCATGGATCAAAGCTTCATATTCAGGGACATTATTCGATGCCCTGAAATGTACTTGCAAAACATACCGGAGGTAGTCTCCTTTTGGCGAGGTAAGCACCACACCAGCACCTAGACCCTCTTTGAGTTTGGATCCATCAAAGTGCATTTTCCAGTACTCTATCCTCTGATCTGGCGGTTTGTATTGCATCTCCGCCCAATCAACGAGGAAATCAGCCAAAGCCTGTGACTTTATGGCATCTCTTCTTTCATATACCGGCACGTATGGTGATATCTGGATTGCCCATTTTGCAATCCGGCCGCTGGCGTCTTTGTTGCACATGATGTCGGAGATTGGTGCTTCACTCACCACCTTCATGGGGTGCTCCTCAAAGTAGTGCTTGAGTTTTGTGGCTGCCATGTACACGCCATAAGTCATTTTTTGGAAGTGAGGGTAGTTTTGTTTTGAGAGGGAGAGCACCTCGCTCAGGTAGTATACCGGCCTCTGGACGGTTTTTCCTTCCTCTTCTCTTTCAACCACAACCACTACACTCACAACCCGGTTTGTTGCTGCTATGTATAATAGCATAGGCTCTCTTTCTAAAGGTGAAGCCAGTATGGGTGCTGTGGCCAGCATTGCTTTTAGCTCTTTAAACGCTGCGTCTGCCTGAGGGGTCCAGACGAACGTGTCAGATTTTTTCATGAGAGCATATAGTGGCAGAGCTTTTTCTCCCAACCTGCTTACGAACCGGCTTAGCGATGCCAAGCTTCCGGTAAACTTTTGCACATCCTTTAGCTCTCGAGGGACAGTCATTCTTTCTATTGCCCGGATTTTTACCGGATTAACTTCTATGCCCCGGCTTGATACCAGGAAACCGAGCAACTTGCCGGCAGGGACACCAAAGGTGCATTTTGCCGGATTAAGTTTCATCCGGAACCGTCTTAGGTTATCGAACGTTTGCCGGATGTCATCGATTAAGGTGTTCTTTACCTTAGTTTTTATCACAATGTCGTCTACATAGACTTGCACATTCTTTCCGATTTGATCAAACAAGCATTTTTGCATACAGCGCTGGTACGTTGCACCAGCGTTGCGCAAACCAAAAGGCATAGTAACATAGCAATAAGCCCCGTGCGGGGTAATGAACGTAGTTTTTATTTGATCTTCCTTTTTCAAGGGAATTTGATGGAAACCGGAATACGCGTCCAGGAAGGACAACAACTCACACCCAGCAGTTGAATCAATCACTTGATCGATCCGTGGCAAAGGAAAAGGGTCTCTTGGGCAAGCCTTGTTTAGGTTGGTGTAGTCAATGCACATGCGCCACACCTTCGGAGCTTTTGCCTCCAGGTTCTCATCTTTCTTCTTTTCAACCATTACCGGATTGGCCAGCCACTCTGTGTGCGTGACCTCCACAATGAATCCGGCAACAAGCAGTTTGGTTACCTCTTCTCCTATGATTTTCCTTCTATCTTCAGCGAACCGGCGCAGTGGTTGCCGCACTGGCTTGGCATCTTTCCGGACGTTTAAAGAGTGCTTAGCCAGCTCCCTCGGAACACCCACCAAGTCATCAGTTGACCAGGCAAAGATATTCCGATTCTCACGGAGGAAGCTGACGAGCGCGCTTTCCTATGCTTGGTCGAGTCCGGCACCGATGCGAACGGTGCGCTCTGGGTAAGCCGGATCCAGCACAATGTCCTTTGTTTCATTTGTCGGCTTGAATGCCGGTGAGCCCAAGTTTCCACTCATTGCCGCTAAGCTCAACTGTGAGGACTGAGCCAGCGCGACCGCTGTTTGCATCCTCCTCTTTTCCTCCGCGATCACCAGCGATTCCGCTAGGTTTTTTCCGGCAGATGCAGTTTCCAGTGAGACTTTGTAGTTCCCCACCACAGTTAAGGGTCCACGAGGCGCCGGCATCTTCATCTTGAGGTAAGCCGTATGAGTTGTGGCCATGAAGGCTGCCAATGCCGGTCTCCCCAGCAATGCATGGTAGGGACTGTCTAGATCCACCACCTCAAACTCAACATTTTCAACCCGGCAATTATCACGTCCTCCAAATGCTACGTCCACCCGAACTTTTCCTATCGGGGCGCAGGACAAGCCCGGAACGATTCCTTGGAACGTTGTGCGCGTTGGCTGAAGCATGTTTTCTGTTATGCCCAGCGTATGCATGGTATGCTTGTACATGATGTTTATGCTGCTGCCATTGTCTATCAGCACCTTGCTGAATTTTACTCGAGTTTGAGGCCCTTTCATGATTGGGTCCACAACAAGAGCGTATCCACCCGGATTCGGCATGATCTTGGGGTGATCCTTAGATGACCAAGTAATTTCTTGATTGGACCACATCATGTATTTGGGAACCGCCGGCATCACGGCGTTTACCTCCATGGAGCGGCGATGCATACTTTGCCTGTCTGTTGGCTCAGTGACAAAAACAACACAGCACAGATGCGGGTCTTCGTAAACATTCCGGCCTAAAGGTGCCGGTGGAGGTGGTTGGTTATCGTTTTGCTCCACCCGGTTAACTTGCTGGTACTGCTGCCGGTTTGGCTGCACCGGTAAGGCGTTTGCCCCGGTAAGCGGCGGTGGTGGCGGTAGCTGTTGTTGCCGCGGCATGTCTTGCGGTGGTTGTGCATCTTTTACCGCTCCCTTTTGCATCAAGTACTTTGTCCAGGTACAATCCTTCGTCAGGTGGTTTGACGGGTGTGCCGGATTCGGTGTGTGCCACCGGCATGGTTGGTCCATGGCAGCTTCCATGGTGTATTTTGCGGGTTCTTGCCAGTTTCTTTTCTGGACCCAGGGTTTCTTTTCTACCCATTGTTTTTTAGGACCAGCCCACGGCTGTGATCCGGTTCTTTGCCTCTGGCTGCCGCTGGCCTCAGAGTTTTCCTGTACAGCAGCAACTTGCTGCGGACCGTACCTTCGATCCGGAAAATCTTCTCTTCTTTTGTTATTCCGGTTATCCCGGTGTTGCTCTTGACGTAGCTGTTCCGGCTCAGGTTGCACTGCTGGCTGCGTTGGGTCTCCCAACGCATAGCTATCCGCCACACGTATCATTTCTGCCAACGATGTCGGCATGTTTCGCTGCAGCTTTTGCCACAACGGTGAACCTCTTCTGCATCCACTGCTAAACCAAGCAATGGCCTGTGCCTCGATTACCCCTTCACAGGAGTTCCTTGTTGTGTTCCACCGGGCCAGATAATCCCGGTCTGTTTTGTTCGGGCGCTGTACGCACAGAGCGAGTTGCTGCGGCCTGTTTGGCCTCTGATAGGTGCTGCTGAAATTGCTCACAAAAGCCTCCTCAAAATCCAGCCAGCCATTTATGCTTCCTGCCGGCAAGTTGTTTAGCCAGATTCTTGCCGGTCCAACCAAAAATGACGGTATGATCCTTACGGCCCAACGCCGATTTCCTCCTCCTGCTACGGTTCCTCCACCGCCTGCGACGTATACCGCGGTCACGTAATCCGTGAGCCAATCTTCCGGCTTCGTAGTGCCATCATATGTTTTTGTGTCACGGGGCAACATAAAGTTGCGCACTGGTGGTTTTTCTTTCATGATCCTTGGGCCAAAGCACTTTGGGCCTGGAGGGCCTTCCTCCTCGATCATTTCTGACAAGTACACTCTATCCAGATGGTGCCTCGCATCCCGTTCCGGTAAGTATCTCTCACCCAAGCGTTCTCCCAATGCGTTCCGGTATGCTGCCGGTCTTGCAGAATCAGCTTCATCATAACATTCCGGTACCGCGGCCCTTGCCTGCCGGTACCTCGGGGGATCTATTTCCTCCTCATCATACGCTGCCCTTGCAGCTCGATAATTTTGCCCGGTTTCATATCTACCGGCATGATTGTTTCCGGCATAGCCTCCTTTGGCGTAGCCTCGTTCTGCCCCTTGGCTTTTTCTACCGGCATCATGTTGCCCGGCTTGTTGCTTTCCGGCAAGAACCGAATCGTACACAGTCATCTGCTGTGCGTTTGCTTCTTTTTCTCTTCTTCTGTCCGGATGGGGGGACGAAGCCTGCCCATGGGACTTGCTACCGGCATTTTTTGTTGAACGCGCGGATTTTGAGGCCGCGGCCTTGTTCAGCTTAGCCAGCTGCTCAGCGTTCTGCTGCTCAATAGTTTCCAGCAGCTCTCTAACACGCTCTTGCTGTTTTGCCAAAGCATCTCCGGAAAGCGACTCGCACAGCTCTACTGCAGCTTTAGCAGCTTTTATAGTTTTATCCGGGCTACTGTACTTAGGTTTTTCCACGATGCTAACAGATGCAGAGGTACTTTTGCCGGCATGAATCTCTTTGCGCAAATCCTGATCTAGGTTGCGAGCTTTTAGCCGGTTTTCCGGCATCCTAGCAGCATGCGCGCTAACAGAAGCAAAGCCATGGGCAGCGTTGTACTCACGTAGGGTAAGGTTCAGCTCGCGCTGCGCCCGGATGATGTCCTTGCCGCTCTCGAGCACCTTTTGGCGCTGCGCCTCCAGCTCCGCCTGAGCCGCTGCCGGATCGACGTTCTGCGCGATGGGGGTGGCGAGGACGTTCATCGCCGCTTGGAGCGGTGTTTCTGGTGGTGCGGATGATGCTCCCGCTGCGCCTGCGTCGCGCTCCAGCGGTGGCTTGGCCGCATGGGTCGAAACCGCACGACCAGCACCTTCATCCACAGCCTCTTTTCCTGCACCAACCACACCGGTCATCATTACCTCGACGCTGCCGGCGGCGCGACCAGCACAGAGCCATCTTGGCGGGTCCGGTGCCACCAGCACCGGCGAGAGGCGCTGGCGCACAGGGACGGTGCCGAAGTAGACGCGGTGGCTGCCAAACTCGATGACGCGGCCGTTCTTGGGGAAGACGCCGCCGTTGGCGAAGCAGCCCGCGTTGTCGTTGATGAAGTCCATGGTGTAGATGCGCTGCACGAGCGCGGACACCGTACGTTCGCCGGCGACCTCGAGGATGCCCGCACGAATGTGAACTCCTTCAAGCGCCACTTCCAGCCCCACGGTGGGCGCCAACTGTCGTCGTGGTGAACAGACAGATGCCATAGGATGGCTTAGATTGGGGCCGAATGGACGCTAGAGGATTCGGGGGAGGGTTTGTGATCAGGTGGGATGAACTTCCGGATGGTTTCCTCAAGAACTTGGCCAAGGCCAGAGGTTGAAGAAGAAAGACACAAGGAAGAACTCGCTCTAGATCACTAAGTTCATTGATTCTCACAAGTTACAGGTTTTTCTCTCCCTCTGTGTTCCGCGCCCGTGAAGGAGGGCTGCCCCCTCTCCTTATATAGGGGAGAGGGTGGCTTACAGTGCAAGAAACCCTAATGGCATCTTTGACTGGACAAGCTACTTTACAAGGCTACTTTACAAAGCTACTTTAATCATAGATGACACCGGGGTCTTCTTTAATCAGGGAGGCTGACGTCCTCCGGCTTCTTTCTTCGTCATCTTCTTCTTTATCGTCAGCCCTTCGTTTAAAGCTACTTTGCTTAGCTCATCTTTGTCTTCTAGCTCTGGAGAGGATCTTTGACCAGCCTTGCCGACAAGCTCTTCCTTCCGGTGGCCCGGTACCTTTTCTATCCGGTTCCGGTATCCCTCCTCTGAGGATACCGGCTTGGCCTGTACAGCCAAACGCCTATCTTAGACTCCGGCGTGAACATCTGACCGGTATCCTGATGGCTCAAACCATCCGGTTTGGCATGCCTTTGGCATACCGGGGGTCATCCCCCCAACCGGACAAGCTAGAACCCAAAGCGGAGAAATGCGTCTTCATAGGATACCCTAAGGAAACTATAGGGTACACTTTCTATCACAGATCCGAAGGCAAAATCTTTGTTGCTAAGAACGGAACCTTTCTTGAGAAAGAATTTCTCACTAAAGAAGTGACTGGAAGAAAAGTAGAACTTGATGAGATTGATGAATCTATACTCGTTGATCAGAGTAGCGCAAAGCACGAAGTTGTACCTGTACCGCCTACACCGGCAACAGAGGAAGCTAATGATAATGATCATGAAACTTCGAACGAGGAAACTACTGAACCTCGCAGATCGACAAGGGAACGTACCACTCCTGATTGGTATGATCCTTGTCTAAATGTCATGATTGTGGATAACAATGATGAGGACCCTGCGACATATGAAGAAGCGATGATGAGCCCAGATTCCAACAAATGGCAAGAAGCCATGAAATCCGAAATGGGATCCATGTATGATAACAAAGTATGGACTTTGGTAGACTTACCTGATAGCCGAAAGGCTGTCGAGAATAAATGGATCTTCAAGAGAAAAACAGATGCTGATGGTAATATTACTGTCTATAAAGCTCGACTTGTCGCAAAGGGTTTCCGACAAATTCAAGGAGTTGACTACGATGAGACATTCTCACCTGTAGCGAAGCTAAAATCTGTGAGGATTTTGTTAGCAATAGCTGCATTTTTCGATTATGAGATTTGACAGATGGATGTAAAAATGGCGTTCCTTAATGGAGACATTGAGGAAGAGTTGTATATGGTACAACCCAAAGGTTTTGTCGATCCTAAAAATGCTGACAAAGTATGCAAACTTCAGCGTTCAATCTATGGACTGAAGCAAGCATCGAGAAGTTGGAACCGACGCTTTGATAAGGTGATCAAAGACTTCGGGTTTATACAGTGTCATGGAGATGCCTGTGTTTACAAGAAAGTGAGTGGGAGCTCTGTAGCATTCCTGATATTATATGTAGATGACATATTATTGATCGGGAATGATATAGAACTATTAAGCAGTGTTAAAGGTTATTTGAATAATAGTTTTTCAATGAAAGACCTTGGTGAAGCATCGTATATATTAGGCATCAAGATTTATAGAGATAGATCAAGACGCCTAATAGGGCTATCACAGAGTACATATCTGGACAAGATTCTAAAGAAGTTTAGAATGGACGAAAGTAAGAAAGGGTTCTTACCTATGTTACCAGGCAAAGTCTTGAGTAAGACTCAAGGGCCGGCTACGGCAGAAGAAAGAGAAAGGATGAGTAAAATCCCCTATGCCTCGGCAGTAGGATCTATCATGTATGCCATGCTATGTACTAGACCGGATATAGCACATGCTGTTAGTTTGACTAGCAGATATCAAAGTGATCCAGGAATGGAACACTGGACAGCGGTCAAGAATATCCTGAAGTACTTGAAAAGAACTAAGGATATGTTTCTTTGTTATGGAGGTGACCAAGAGCTCGTTGTAAATGGTTACACCGATGCAAGTTGGAACACCGATCCCGATGACTCTAAGTCACAATGCAGGTACGTGTTTATATTGAATGGTGCTGCAGTAAGCTGGGCAAGCTCGAAACGGCGCACGGTGGCGAAGTCTTCAACAGAATCGTAGTACATAGCGGCTTCAGAGGCTTCATCAGAAGCGGTATGGATGAAGAGGTTCATTGTAGAGCTCGGTGTGGTTCCTAGTGCATTGGACCCATTAATCATTTACTGTGATAACATGGGTGCCATCGCCAATGCACAAGAGCCAAGGTCACACAAGAGGCTGAAGCATATCAAGATGCGTTACCACTCGATTCACGAGTACATCGAAGATGGAGAAGTAAAGATTTGCAAAGTACACACTGATCTGAATGTAGCAGATCCGTTGACTAAAGCTCTCCCTAGGGCAAAGCATGACCAACACCAGAATGCCATGGGTGTTAGGTATATTACAATGTAATCTAGATTATTGACTCTAGTGCAAGTGGGAGACTGAAGGAGATATGCCCTAGAGGCAATAATAAAGTGGTTATTATTTATATCTTTATGTTTATGATAAATGTTTATATATCATGCTATAATTGTATTAACCGAAACATTAGTACATGTGTGATATGTAGACAACAAGAAGTCCCTAGTATGCCTCTTAAACTAGCTTGTTGATTAATGGATGATTAGTTTCATAATCATGAACATTGGATGTTATTAATAACAAGGTTATGTCATTGTATGAATGATGTAATGGACACACCCAATTAAGCGTAGCATAAGATCTCGTCATTAAGTTATTTGCTATAAGCTTTCGATACATAGTTACCTAGTCCTTATGACCATGAGATCATGTAAATCACTTATACCGGAAAGGTACTTTGATTGCACCAAACACCACTGCGTAAATGGGTGGCTATAAAGGTGGGATTAAGTATCCAGAAAGTATGAGTTGAGGCATATGGATCAACAGTGGGATTTATCCATCCCGATGACGGATAGATATACTCTGGGCCCTCTCGGTGGAATGTCGTCTAATGTCTTGCAAGCATATGAATGAGTTCATAAGAGACCACATACCACGGTACGAGTAAAGAGTACTTGTCAGGAGACGAGGTTGAACAAGGTATAGAGTGATACCGAAGATCAAACCTCGGACAAGTAAAATATCGCGTGACAAAGGGAATTGGTATTGTATGTAAATGGTTCATTCGATCACTAAAGTCATCGTTGAATATGTGGGAGCCATTATGGATCTCCAGATCCCGCTATTGGTTATTGGTCGGAGTGAGTACTCAACCATGTCCGCATAGTTCACGAACCGTAGGGTGACACACTTAAAGTTGGATGTTGAAATGGTAGTACTTGAATATGGAATGGAGTTCGAATATTTGTTCGGAGTCCCGGATGAGATCCCGGACATCACGAGGAGTTCCGGAATGGTCCGGAGAATAAGATTCATATATAGGATGTCATTTTATGTGAATTAAAATGTCGCGGAAGGTTCTATGGAAGGTTCTAGAAGGTTCTAGAAAAGTCCGGAAGAAACCACCAAGGAAGGTGGAGTCCACATGGGACTCCACCTCCATGGCCGGCCAACCCTAGTGGGGGAGGAGTCCCAAGTGGACTCCCCCTTAGGGGGCCGGCCACCCCCCCCATATGGGAGGTGGAACTCCCACCTTTGGTGGGAGTCCTAGCTTGGCTAGGTTTCCCCCTCATATGGAAGGTTTTTGGTTCGGGTCTTATTCGAAGACTTGGAGACCAACTCTTGGGAATCCACCTATATAATGAGGGGCCAAGGGAGGGGGCCGGCCACCCCAAGACCACAAGCTGGCCGCCCCATTGAAGTGGCCGGCCACCCCCTCCCAAACCCTAGCCGCCCCCCTCTCCTCCATAACTCCCGCGTAGCTTTAGCGAAGCTCCGCCGGACTTCTCCACCGCCACCGACACCACGCCGTCGTGCTGTCGGATTCAAGAGGAGCTACTACTTCCGCTGCCCGCTGGAACAGGAGGTGGACGTCGTCTTCATCAACAACCGAACGTGTGACCGAGTACGGAGGTGCTGCCCGTTCGTGACGCCGGAACCGATCGTGATCAAGATCTTCTACGCGCTTTTGCAAGCGGCAAGTGAACGTCTACCGCAGCAACAAGAGCCTCCTCTTGTAGGCTTTGGAATCTCGTCAAGGGTGAGACTCGATACCCCCTCGTTGCTACCGTCTTCTAGATTGCATCTTGGCTTGGATTGCGTGTTTGCGGTAGGAAATTTTTTGTTTTCTATGCAACGTTATCCTACACCTTCTCCACGTCAGAGTCCATGTCCGGCCAGCCAATTGGATGAATACCTGTCGGACGTGTCGACGACGCGCGACGCAAGGGAGTTGCCCGACGGCAGAATATAGGCAGAGGGCACGACAGGCGGCAGAATATAGGCTGCTGGGTGGAGGAATGGCGGAGTTCAGGCAACCGGCCGGCGTATTGGCGAGGGGTGGTGCCGGCGGCGACAGAGCAACGAGAGGGGAGGGGGGATTTGCGTCGAGAAAAGTGGTGGGGTTCGTGTGTTCTCTCGCCGATAGAGCGGGCCCGTCCCCGCTTTTCTCTTGTCCGGAGTTCCCAAGCGCACCTCGGGGGACCGGGATGACCTGGGCTCTCCGGATGAATTAAAGGCCAAATTAGGGAGAAAACGAGGAGCCAGAGACGCGGCTGAACCGAATAACACCGTCCGGATGGAGGAAAAAAAGTCTGCTAGGGGTCTCGTCGGGGAGACGGCTGAAGATGCTCTAAAAATCAAATACCGTCATAGAGTTATATGTAGCAACGGATAGTACTACATGGTTTATGAAAAGTTGTCTCCATTGATTATTGCGGTGCGCCTTGTGCACGACGAGATTGAGGAGCGGCCCTTTGGCTTCATGGATGACCTGCGAGACCGTTTGTGAGTTTTTGTTGGGTTTCCCTTCCTACATCCTGGCTTCGTCCTCTTTCTTTCTCTGGCTTCCTTGATATCCTCATGTAAATAACTTGCTTTTCAATCTAATCGAATGACAGAGTAAGTCAGAGTAAGATTAGATTAGATTGCCAAGGATACTACTCTGCCAGTGGCGGAGCTTACCAAGGATATGGGGATAAAAGTATATTTGAAGTCAAAGTAGTATTCCAATTACTAGTCAAATAAATCATCCATTGCACTCATATTTTGGACATTCCATTACACTTTCTGATTCCTAATTTTAAAGTGTGTTGATGTCGACTATTATCTGTGACACTATTATCTATCATTGTGTATTTGTGGTTTCTCTTTTCGCTATTTTCAGGAATTTGAATTGAGAAAGAATGGACAAGATCTGTGGGAGATTGCTTCTAATTTTGAGGTAAACCCCTCTTGTGTCATGATGATATGCATTATCGGTTCTTTTCATGAAATGGATTCTTTCCTATGTAAACTGATATAGTTTGCGTTTTTGGGACAAATATGAATGTATGCATGCTCAATTTGATGTCCAAAATCTTCAAAACTTGCAAAACTGATCGCTGTGTAGCTAGTACATGTACTACCACCTCTTTGTTATTTTTCCCTGTTTTTTTCTGCTATTGGGCTCATGAGCCGGCTCGAGCTGAACACCGAGCCAGCGCCAAACTCAAGCCGAGCGTCTTTTACCAGCTCGTGACAAAAACGAGTCAGCCCGAGCCGAGCCAGTTTGGAACAAGCCAAAGTGTGGCTCCCACTGAGTCTAGCTCGAGCTGACTTGTATCCAGCCTTATCACCAACGATGTACAGGGCCACCAAATCAAAGTCATGGTGGCGTGCCGCTTCATCGTGAGCGCCAAGGAGAAGCACCTCGTGTGAAACTGCGATGGGTGCCGGCATGGAGAGGCGAAGAGGAGAGTCACGGAGGTCGCCAAGGGAAGCAAGCTCGAGAAATTCATGGAGGTCATGTATTTTCTCGTGAATCATGTCCCCACCGGTCATGTGTTAATTAGAACAGCGGAGAGAAGCTTGGTTGAAAATAACGTTCTATATACAGCAATATACTTCTATAATACTGTAGTATAACTATCGTTCTTTGACATTGGAAACATAGATGCTTTCATGTTTTCATATGCTCCTTCAGTACTACCCTGGTATACAGGTTTATACGTTCTCGTTATTCATTAACATTTTTTTAAAACATTTTTTTAAACGAATAATTATGCTAAAACACAAAATAATGTTTTGACAATGCACCACCATACAAAACTCCTGTTAAATTTTAAACTATGATGACAATGCACCATCATCAATGAATAAAAATGTTTTTACAAGGCAACCGTATCCTGACATTGCAGCACACTCGCACCGGAGAAATATAGCCCACTAATGCATGTAAGCTCCCAAGAATTTTTCTTCGTTTTGTTGAGGAGAGTTTATCAAAGCATCAAGATCGTTTTTTTTTTAGATTGAAAGCTGCGATTTCATTGCTCAGAACACAGATCCAGAACAAGTCTATTACAAATGCAATCAGGCGCAACACCACGCCAACGCCTATCTAGTTTATTGTCGCAGCCATTCTTCGCCATTCTATGCGCCGCATCATTTGCCGACCGTCGCACCGCTCGCACCGTTGATCTCGCAAAACTTCGCAGAAGGGACTTTATTTCCATCACCAACGGACCATTGAGTGATAGGTCCTGCCCTTCTTTGCTTAGTTTCGCCGCCACCACGGTACTGTCCGTCTCTAGAATAACCCGATCATGATGTTCGTCCCTCGCCAGTAAGATCCCTTGCTTGCACGCCAGTAGCTCGGCGCCTTCCGCATCGGCAACATGAGGGAAAAAACAACAAGCTCCAGCGATGAAGCCTCCGTCATGGTCGCGTATCACCGCGCCACCGCCACCCCAGTTCTCCGAATGCTTGAAAGCGCCGTCGATATTAATCTTTATCCAGCCCTTAGGCGGCGGGAACCAGTGTTCCGTCACCTTGGTTTTTACCACAGATCTGCCATGGATACTTACCCATTCCTCCACACCAGCGACAGATCTTAAAGCAATTCGATTCGGGTCCTCCATATTCCTAGACTCCCTGGCATCATTCCTCGCTAGCCATAGGTTGTAAACCAACATCAAAACCCATGCCGCCGACCTATCATCAGCCTTTCCAAGCCAGTCAAGCAACCACCCTTTGAGGGCAGCGTGGTTTACCAGCCTGCTAGGAGGTTTATCGATGTCAACACCAGTGGCTTCTTCCAGACAACGCCATGCACGAGCCGAGTGAGAACATTCCCAAAACCGATGGACTAAACTTTCCTCTTTGTCGCACACTAGACAGACAATGCCGTCTTTGATTCGCCTGCGTTTTAGTTCAAATCCAACAGCGAGACCATTCTCAATCAACCTCCAAAAATGAATCTTGACTTTACCAGGAACATTTAAATCCCACAAAGCTAGTCTTCCTTTGTGTTGTATACACGATCGGGAGGACTCCAACATTCCTGCCTTGGCTCTCTTCAGCTGATTCGCAAGGTGATACGCGGATTTTACCGAGAAAACACCCGTTTTTGTATGATTCCAAGCAAGGTAATGCTTTGAACCCACACTACCAACCCGAGTACACATGATGTCTCTGACATCGTGATCAAAGAATAGGGCTCGCAGCCTCTGTTCATCCCAGGCACCACCACCATCCACCAACAGATCCTTCACCAGAGGAGGACAATCTGGCACCTTGCACCCCAGTGGGTGGGTGTTGTACACTCTCCCTGGGGATCCATCTATCTTCCATCGTTTTGATACTAGACCCATCCCCAATCCTCCATATCAGCCCGGCTCGCAGCAAGCTTCTCCCATGAATAATGCTTTTCCATGTGAACGAAGCGCGTTTCGGGCACAATGCCGACAGAAAATCAGAATCCTTGTAGTATCTAGCTCTTAGCACCCGCGCACAGAGGGACTCCGGCTCTGACAACAGCCTCCACCCTTGCTTAGCCAGGAACGCCTGATTGAAAGCCTCAAAATCGCGAAAGCTCAGCCCTCCGCGATCCTTGCTACGGCACATCCGATCCCAGCTGATCCAATGTACTTTGCATTTTCCTTCCGCTTCCCCCCACCAGAAATTTGATGATACCATACTCAGCTTCTTGCATTGTCCTTTATTAAACTGAAAACAACTCATTGGGTAAGCTGGGACAGCCTGTAGTACAGATTTAACCAAGATACCTCTCGCTGCCTTTGACATGCCTTGACCCTTGAAACCCTTGACTTTCCCCCAAGATCGCTCCGTAATATTTATTTTTTTTGAACAAAGCTTCGTAATATATTTAAAGCAGCCCTCCTTAGACCTCCTGACCACCGTTGGCAACCCCAGATACCGTTCGGAGAGGGCCTCACATGAAATACCGATTCTAGACTTTAAGACATTCTTCATTGCTGCCTGACAGTCGGGTCCAAAGAAAATAGAGGACTTTTGCAGGTTAACTCTCTGTCCAGAACTCACTTCGTAATCATGCAGAATGTTCTTCAGGGCAGGCATGCTCCCTTCCGAAGCTTCCAAAAACACTATGTTGTCATCTGCGAACAGAAGATGGGTAATATGCGGCCCCTCCGAACCAAACTGAATGCCTCTTAACAGGTTACTGTCTTGAGCTTCCTTCAACAGGGCCGAGAACCCTTCGACACAAAAAAGGAAGAGGTAAGGGGAAATAGGGTCGCCCTGCTGGAGGCCACGCGAGGGTGTAAACAAGTCAGAGACACCACCATTCAGTTTCACCGAGAACCTGGCCGAAGACACACACCTCATCACCATCCGAACCCAAGTCTCTGAAAAGGCCAGCTTCAACATCACTTTCTCTAGAAAAATCCACTCAACCCTGTCATACGCTTTCATCATATCCAACTTCACCGCACAGAAAGGATTCTTCCTTTTCCTTGATCTAATCGCGTGAGTACACTCGTATGCAATCAATACATTATCAGTTATCAGTCTGCCTGGAACAAATGCACTCTGCTCCTCCGAGATGAGAATAGGGAGGATTTTCTTCAGCCGATTCGCAGCCACCTTCAAACAAATTTTATATAAGACATTACATAGACTGATCGGTCTAAATTGGGTGAGAGAATCTGGTGAGTTCACTTTCGGTATCAAGACCAGAACAGTGTCATTGAAATCAGAGGGGCAGTCCCCTCCGGCTAGGAATTCTCTCACAGCCGCGCACACCTCATTTTTCAGAACCGCCCAATGGCGTTGATAAAAAAGCGCCGGTAGACCATCTGGTCCAGGGGCTTTGGTTGCCCCCATCTGAAAGAGGGCTGCCTCTATTTCATCGTCTGAGATCTCCGCTTCCAAATCATCATTCATCTCCTTCGACACGAACGTCTTCAAGTTATCCAGGATACGGTCCAGCTGCGCCACACCCTCTGATCGGAACAGATTGCTATAGAAGACCCGTGCCCACTCCCTCATATCGTCGTCCGTAGAACAGCGGCTGCCATCATCACGCAGCAAAGATCGGATAGTGTTCTTTCGCTTCCTATGTGTCGCCCTATTGTGAAAATACTTCGTGTTACGATCACCTGCTTTCAGCCATTCTTGGCGGGAGCGTTGGCGATACATCACCTCCTCCCTCTCAAAGATCTCGTGCAACTCCTTCTCAATCTCCTTAACCTCCAGTGAGGAATTAGAGACTAATGACTCTGTTTTCGCTGCATCAAGCGCTTCTCTGAGTTTCTTAATCTGCAGCCGAACCGAACCAAAAACATTCAAGATCGTAACGAGGAATACTGAGCCTCTATCCAGGATACAAGTTTCCTAAAAAACATTCAAGATGCAACAACAAATGTAGAAGTTTGATTCTTCGCTTTAGACAAGCTTAGATAACAAAGTTTTATCTCTTAGTAAATCGAATATTTGCCGGAATCCATTTTCGACTCAACGCACATGTGGCCTATGACACGTCAAGTGTCAAGTCTGACAAAAATGTGAACATGGCTCAGTAGACGACTTGGCACCTTCATAGTAGGCCAAAGGAGCACCGTGCCATAAGTTGAAGCTGGACACCTCGCACACATTCACTTCGTCTGGTCTACACTTGTCTCTTAGGTGTTCACCACTAGGTTACCACGACCTTCATGACCAAGATATGTATCAGTTTAGCTTCCCTTTTTTGCGGAAAAAATATCACCGTTTAGCATAGATCATAGATGTTATGTGCCCGCAGGTGTAGAAACTGGGAGAGTTTTTATTCCACTGTAAAAAGAAGTAAGAAACAAAGGTAAATAATATATTCCTAGCCGTATTTGGTACCATAAAGCATGTTCCAAACACACGAGGTGGCAGAGAATATAACAGACACTTGAATTAGTTCATGGTTCATGACCAAATGCCTAAGAAGCTATTGACTTCCTAACGACGAAGAAAGCAATAAGTCAACCCCCTCACAGCAGTAAATCAGTGCGAATTTGCTCGCGCAGCCTTCTGGAGACCTAGATCATCCACATAGCACGGAATCATCGCTGCCGTGTCTGTGGGTACTGTACAGCTAAACCTAGTTCATAGAAATGCTAAACTTTTTCCTCCACAAGAACAAAGACGACTTGATTTTAGTCCGACAGCAGCCAGTCGAATTGTCAAGCCAACTTCATGGCCAATGGGGTTCACACCTTGGGGAGAGCCTGGTTAGATCTTCATTCGTTATCACCTGGTTCTGGAACGAAAAGTCAAAAATCAAATAATCTACAATGACTCATCATAATAAACATACAAAAGCCTTTCGTCGATGATTGCACCTGCTTGCGCCGCTGTTCCATTTTGACTGTTGTTTGGAACATCCTTCACCGTAGAAGATTCTTTGGGGTCAGAAGATAACTTTGATCCTTCTGCTGAGGTCGAAGCATCCAGCACCTTGTCTGCACCTGGTTTGCATTGCTGCTCGATCATAATCTGAAGGCACTTCCCTTGCTCCTCAATTCTCAGCTGCAAATTTCTTTGGACCTGCAGTTGGCGTAAGGATGGAACCAGAGTAAGGTCAAGGCGCACTTTTCCGTGGCTAAATTTAACTCACAAGTTGTAATCAGCAGGCTTACCACCTTACACATTAACTCTCAACTTAGTTGGGCACTTATAAAAATTATTTATGAAAAACTAAATATCAAATAGAAATCTGGAAGTTTCGCAAATTACAGTTCCATACAAATTGTGTGATTTCATATGAAGAATCAGTCTGTTCTCACAGGAGTTCGATCTCATGTTCAGAGCTGAATGCTACTCTATGCAATCATGGGAGTGGGCTGGTCAGAATCTCAATAACATTGGCACAGCTAAAGAAGACAGGTTCCAAACGAGTTACATAAATACAGCATAACCTTTATACCAAGACACACCAGAATAACAGGTCCGAGCATACAAACAAGAACAGTATGCTCTGATCTGTACATGTGGGTGGCAAGGTTCTAGAGCTTCTACAAGTCCCCCCGTCTGAAAATGCGCTCCCACCGGCGCACCTAAGTTACTGCCGGCAGCTAACCCACCACAAAACTTTGTCCGGCAGTCCCAACTCACTCCAGGCTCTCGAGGAGGCTATTGGGGGCGCCAACATGCATGCCACGTTGGATTCTCTCCCATTTGGCCCACATGTCAGTCAAATATCCAACAGCCCCACTACTTCACTCTCCTCCCCCCTCTCCTTTTCTCTCTCTCACATGCCTCTCTATTGGAGACACCAGTGTGGGCACTACACCAATATTTGCCACCCATGTGCTGCCAGCGCTCCCAAAACTAGTCTGCCTGCGATGTTGCCAGACAGATTTTTGGGAGGACCGGTGGAGATGCTCTAAAAAACTTGGAACATAAATTCAGCTCACCATTTTGTTATTTTAATGTGTACATGCACCAAAACTGACAACCTATCTATGGCTTTTATTCAGTTCCTGCATTCACAAGTGTGCAGACGAAGAGACTATCGAAAAGCTAACATTTGTAGTAAGGTTTAGCAAAAGGGAGTTGAAGCAAAATGTGATGAGGGAAGCTCACTGATAAAATTTGAAAACAAGAGAGCCCTATGAAAATTTAGAAAAAGATGGAAATCCATGAAAACATTGATAAATAGGCATAGAAAGCATGTATAACATCAATAAGGAACTGTGATATAAACTAGCCAACACCATCGAGCCATTAACTATTCTTGCTGATATAAATGACTTACCGAAAGTCATTTTGGTAACACTAACACATTTTTCTCCGAGCAGTTAAACAGCTCTCATTCCACTTAGTGCTTACACCATTTCCCGTGGATATGGACTTCCAATTTAGCTATTTTATTAGAATTAAAAATTGACGAACTGCTAGAGTTTCAATTTAGCTACTACCTCCGTTTCAAAGAATAAGGCGCACATGTATTCCAAGATGAACTTTGACCATAAAAATTGAGCAACAAAATCTTGGTTACATTATATGCAATTAGTATCGTTGGATTCGTATTGAAAATCAGTTTCTAATGATGCTAATTTTATATAAACAACCTTTATATATTTAACGTAAATCTTGGTCAAACAAAAAGCACGAAAAATGAGGCCACCTTATTCTTTAAAATGGAGGGAGTACTTTATTAGAACTGAAGACTGACAAACTGCTAGCACTTAATGCTTGCGCCATCTCCTGTGGTTAGCCCCTCGGAGTTCACCATCTTTTCGTGGGACCCAGCCAATATATAAAAGTAACGAAATATCTCTCACATGAATAGCCACTGTTCTGTCTAGTCCTTGCAGCACCTCCTCTCACAAAAAACCCCATCCCTACACCTTACCACCACTGCCGCTTCATTTGCCAACGGTGAAAGCGGTAGGTTCCTTCAAGCGGCGCATTGGTAAGAAAGTGGTAGAGGTAACAATATCAAAGGGGATGAAAACTTCAACAACTCCCATCAATGACTGGCAGAGCATCTGGAGGCTATTGGTGCAGATGTGCATGGCAGCCACAGGAGGAGGGTGGGGGAGAAAAGATCACAGCAGCATAGGTTCAGGAACAAAGTTGCCACACCAGCAGTGAGCGGCTCCAACGTTGCGCCACATTGATGCTAACAGTGCAGTTGGTAGAGGGGCTGGACAGGCGTACATGACTCCAAGCAGCAAGGCTGAGCTGAAAGGAGAGCCCTTTATACTGCCTTATCGCAAGGTTCAAAAAAGCGTTAAGCGTAATCGGTGCGGTGGCCTTCCGCTCAGCGCTTACGCGATTTATGCGTGCTTAAGCAGACTTAGTCAACGGAGTGACCAGAAACCAGGAGAAATCAGGAGTTGTAGGCCAAAGAACTAGCAGTACCTAGAAAAAATCCCAGCAGATTGATCCCAAATCAGGAGTTGTATCGCGGCGGAACTAGCCAAGCGCTCTGTTTCAGTCCCGCCGGCGCCGCCAGAAGCTTTAGCAGAGGAGGGGATGGGAGATGTGTTGGACTGGTCCCATATCAAGCTCTACCTCATAGCTTAAGCCTGCTACCAGGCCCAATTTCCCTCCCGTGCGCCCCATTTTACCGCGTGCAGTTCTCCGGCACTTGCACGCAAGCTCCCGCAGGAATTATTTCGGTCCACTTCGGCGGCAATTTTCTCCGTTGCAGCGCGCATAGTCGTGCTTAATTAATTAAGCGTTCCGCATAACCGTGCCTAGCGCATAGCTAACCGCTTAGGCCCTAAGCGATGCGGAGGGCCTACGGTTCGCGCATAAGCGTTCTTAAGCGTCCTCTTTTTTCCGCTTACTTGAACCTTGCCTTATCGTGCTGGACTCGATTCCTAGACATGATCTAACAAAAAACAACATCAAAGCCTTTTTCCCAAGCAAGTTGGCGTAGGCTAGATCTGAAACCCAGCAGAAAAAAAAGGAAGCAAAAAACAAGAACGAGATGGAAAAAGAGAGCCCTTTATAATGCCTTATTGTGCTGGACTTGATTCCTAGACATGATCTAGAGCTAGAAATTCTTGTTGGCGTTTTCCCTCCACTAGATACGAGATGCTCAAACTCCAAGGTTTCATCACCCGATGAGTTAACGAACTTAATAAAATACTTACTGCAATTTGCCCAGGAAAAACTCATCTACTCCCTACGGTTCAAAATAATTGCCTAAAAATGGATGTATCTAGGCATGTTTTAGTGTGTAGATACATCCATTTTTGGGCAATTATTTTGAACCGAAGAGAGTACTTATAATTAAGTCAGACATTATTTGTTGCCATTATGTATATGTACTCCAAAGAATCTGATAAGTTGCAGTTTATGAGATTAAACTGTAGCTAATATGGTAGTTATCCTTTTCTGAAAGCATTACTTTTGTTCTTATCAAAGAATATTGAATTGAGCAGCATGCAATAGAGTAGTTTCGCACTTGACACACAGATAACAAATCTCAAATTGGACACATCCAAATTTAGACAAGATCATGTTGCAGAGCGAAATATAATGATGGGGAAACACAATAACTGTGTTACTAGCACCTCTAAGTTATACCAACACATGTACATAAAGTTGTTTTAAAAAACATTTGTACTGTACAAAATGCCTAAATATTAACTCATTGCAACTCCATGCACATAAAGATCAAAGGACAAAAAATCAGACAGAGTTAGTACTATACTATATGGTTGCTTCCTTATTTTATGCCAAAGTGGAGCTAACTACAAGAATTTCAAATGTTGAAGTCCTAGAAATGCATATGCAATAAGATTGTAAAGCCTCCCCCAGCAGAAAATACACAAATTATAAAGGAGCAATTTGGTACTTGCCTCAAGCTGTTCATGGAGCCTCTTTTGAAGTTCTAACTGGAGACGTAATGCTTCAGTGAGATCAAAACTCCTGCAGGGATACACGAACTAATGCTCAGGCTCCAACAGAAACAACTACTCCCTCCGATCCATAATAAGTGTCGGGGCTTTTAGTTCAATTTTTTATCCATAATAAGTGTCGGGGCTTTTAGTTCAAATTTGGACAAAATTGAACGAAAGCCCCGACACTTACTATGGATCGGAGGGAGTACATAATTTGCAGGTGGCTATCAGATTAGCTAAAACTGTAAGCCGTTCCATATTTGCAATGAGAATTAAGCTAGGTATAGAGTTAATGAGGCAATTGGAACACATGAGGTTCGAAGGCCAAATCCATGTCACAGGAAGAAACGATGGATATGATACACTCATCCAAGAAAAAAACAAGAGAGCATGAACACCCGTTAATGAATCACCTATAAGATGCTTTCCGCACAGAATATAATGCTGTAAACTGGTGATGAACAGTGATGACCTAACAGGACTACTGCTCAACAAAATGTCATCCATGTTAGTACAAATTGTTTGCTCCTTTTCCTTGCAACCAACACCTTTTTCATTAGAGTTAGTTGCGATGATAATATGATGGTATACCGTTCTCAATTCAGACATTTATGTATTGGAAAATGCAGGAAACAATTCAGTTTGCTCATGGCATGTGACACCAGTATCGTCAAAATAGGTTAATTGGGTTTCACATAGGTTGCAAACTTACCCTTTGAGGTCTATAGATGGCAACTCCTCTTTTGAGGCATCTAACCTTTCTGATGAACCTGAAAATCTCAAATCGATGAACATGGTACAATGATTAAGAAACCGCTTTCAAGAAATCTACAGGGAAATGGAAAACGACATGCCTTCAGATAATTCTGGTCTATATCGGGCAGTTCTGTATTTCTGCAAAACAAGTCAACTCAAAATCAAATAGATAACTCTGGCTTGTCTCAATAATACTCAGCAATAGAGCTGACCAACAGACCTGAAGATGACTTTTTACATGATAAATGGTCAAATTATCTGCCTTCATTAGCTTCAGTACTCCCTTCGGAGTAGCTTCTGCAAGAATTATCAAACAAATGTCAAATGCGTACATTTGATAAATGGAGCAAAAAAGATCAACATCAAACAATACATACTTTCACTGCCGCCAAGTATATTGACAGCATCCACAAAGCGCTCATGAAGTTCAGGAGTCCACCTCATGCGTGTCTTGGAGGTATTGGAGCTGGCAGAGGGTGAGGGTGCAGCAACTACAGATGGTTCAACAGATTGAGATGGAACTATTTGTAGGCTGGCAGATTTGTGAACTGAAGTTGATGGTTGCACAGGCGGCCCAGCCTGTTTCCAAGCATAAGTAAGTCAACACTTAGTCTCATGATTATAATATCAAGTGTAAAAGTGAAGAAAAATGATGAAACTGTATACAGAAAACAAATGAGCTAAGCATGTCCCAAATTTTAACCACCCAAGATATAAGCTTAATTTTAAGCTCAGCTAAAATCTGCCAGTAGGAGCTAAGCATGTTCCAAATTTCAACCTGAAACAAAATTTGTGATATTGTACATTATACGAAGAATGGGCTCCAACGGCAAACCTAGCAAAATTAATTCTTCAGTTCACACACAACTAGCATGTTTTAAACCAATCCTAAGCTTGACATCTTATTGATTTTAGTGCAGCTGCATAGTTTGTAAGTTAAAGAGGAGCAGCTGCTACACCTCAAGTTAACCCGCCAAAATGGCAGAATGAACCAGCATACCTGCGGTTGAGCTTTAGCAGCACCTGTGGTGTCAGCAATGTCCTTCCAATCATCGTTCATTAATTCTGTCCACCATTCAGTTTGCTTGGCAAGCTCATCTGTAGATGCAATAGGACTGATGGCAGTCAAATTGTTTCCAGCAGGGACACCATCAGAGTATTCAAGCATGATGTGGTCAGGGCACCATGCTGGTCCAACATCCATTGGAAGATCAGTGTAGGCAGGTTCAAGGCCTTCGTGATGCGATCCATAAACCATTGCTGAAGAACTTCCATTACTTGGCGTTTGATGAGAAGTATAAGGATTGGCGCTGGTATATTGCTCAGGGTTCGAAACTGAAGAGAACCTTACAGCCTGGGGCGAACACAGAGGGCCAACAGACCCAGTACTGGGGTGAACCTGCCCACGCATACGGGCAACACTACTCTGATGAGGTGGGAGAGGGGTTCTTCTCAGTTCTCTCTCCATCAGAACATTCTGTGCATCCGGAAGCCTCGGGAAGTTCTCGTCCAGAGTGGCCGAAGGCAGGGGTGATGGCACAGTTACCGGGATTCCAGAAGTGTAGAACGGATTGGTGGTCATCCTCTCCATCTACAATCAGGCCCAAAGCCTTGGATTCGGAAATTCTCTCCTGTTCTAGGGCTGACGCACCTGCAGTAAGAGAACAAAATTGACCATCGATACGAAAAGAAGCAAATTTGAGCACGAAACAGATGGATAATCATTTCAAGGCCTCATGTGAACCGAAGTCTCAATCGAATCCTCCTAGCGAAGAAAAATTGCAGCTTTATATTAATCCGTCCCATCTTCACAAAAAAAAAATATTAATCCGTCCCAGGGGCGGATCTAGATGGTCCGCCAAAATTGGCGGAGGGCTCGTACCTCAGAAACCAAAGGCCGAAATTGCAGATGGGGTTGAAGACGGCATGGACGCGCTGAGGTTGAACCTGGAACGGCGACGGCGGCGACGCGCGGCGGAGGAGTGGTAGGGCACGGCCGCCGCAGCTGTAGATGCCCGGATTTGGGTAGGTGATGCCTCGGGAAAGGAAGACGAAAGGTACAGGACGGCGGAGGAGGAAACCGTGGAACTGGATTTGGGGATTTTTTTTTTCCCAGATGGGATTTTGGGGATTTTGACTCTGGATGGAGACGGAGGGCAGATTTTTTGATCAAAATGGAAGTACGTTGTAAAAGGGAAATTTTATAATTTGCCAATTTTTTTATGCTCTATTATTTGCCACATGTCAGTGACAATGATAGAGGTGTAAAGAAAAGTGTGACAAATTATAAAATGCTCTGCTGTAAAAGGAAATTAATTAAGTTGTAAAAGGAAAACAGACCACTAGGATACTGCAAAATGAGCCCGCATACCTCGGGGGTTTCTCTAACAAGCGAAAAAATTGAAGTTCTTAAAAAATCCGATCTTATCTACATGCGTACACTCGAAGTTATAAAACCATGTTATAAATATGTGGGTCAAATGCTTGTCTGCGAGTAGCATATGTAGTGAGTTTTGATGTAAACAGATGTATTTTGATAAAAAATAATTTGAAATACTCCCTCCAGCCACGAATTAGGTGTTGGAGGGCTAGTGTAGAACTTTTTTTTTTTACATTTTGACTCTTTGTATTTCGAAAACGTCACCATCAAATCTCCAATGGAATCTCGCAGCCTCGCTGGAGGACTCCCGTGCTCGCGGCCGCAGCCCCATGCCGACGGATTCCTGCACCCCTCGCAACCTCCCGCATGCGGATTCCCGCGGCCCTAGCAACCTCCTGCCTGCAGATTCCCGCGCCCCTCGCAGCCTCCAGTCGGCGGGCCTCCCGGTAGAGCTCGCAACCTCGCGCCGCAGGGTCAACGGCCTCCCACGTTCTGCCACCACTATTGGAGTTGCCTCTTGCCGCGCGCTGCTGGAACCCGCTGCCCGCCGCTGCTGGAGCTCCGCCATCGTCGCCACTGGAGCTCTAGGAGGACGGCCCGAAGCTATTGGAGTGGAGGCGGGCGGAGGTGTCGTGGGACTGGTTCAAGTCGGCGATCTTGCCTTCGTGGCTGCCGAAGACCAACATGTTGCTCGAGCGCACAATATGGTGGATCAGGGACGAGCGCACCTTCTCGTGCAGATGTTGGAGTACTTGGTTTCTTCGGTTTCTTTGAAAGTTCTAAATGTATGGGTTCAACTTCAGTTTCATTTGAATGTACGTGAATATTGTTGCCATTATTTCAAGCACATCTTATACTCCAGAGAAGCATACCTCTCCCATAAACAATTAAACAATCAACGTGTTGTATTGAGTACTCTCCTACATATATCAATGTTCGGAAGCTAGAGTGAAGAAATCTAGTATTCTCGTGAAGATATAGAATTGAAAGGCACCTTCCTTTCCTCACGAAGACAAAGACTTAACCAAGAAGATTGTCTTTTTTGTGTATTTTTTTTTTATATTTTTCGCTAATGTATGTATACAAATGAAGTATCAGATGTGCAATATAATTGAAATTTGGTAATGTATTTTTTTAGTGTTCAGTTGAGCATACACCTGCTTGTATCATGGTTCTGCAGCTACAACGTGCCCGCTCTGTCTAAAATCGTTTGCGATATTTTTGTAAAGCTGACGATTCCTGTAACTATATTGTCTCCGATTGTCACATACGGGAAAGCACAACATACCGTTTGTGCATGCCTCTAAATCGCACACGGTTTCTTTGAAGAACGTGTGCGACATGGTGACCCGTCGCACATGGTTTTAGGAACCGTATGATTTATTTTGGCATATCGTCCACCCTCGCGTAGCGACGGTTAGGTTTATCGTGTGCGATATCCCATTTTAGTCGTGTGCGACGGCCCGATCTATGCAAGTACGTGTTCAAACGTTTTGTTCCGAATTCAAACACTTCAACTTATGCTTAGACGAATTAGATCCAAAAAAGAATCCTCTAGGCTATTTCGACCGCGGCATTGGGCCTACTAAGCGATTACAAGTAAACGAGCCGTGAGCGTTCCGCGAAACAAAAAGAGGGGCGCAGAGTGAATCGCCCAATGGAGCTGGGTTTCCTAGAGCTTATTGTAGCCAGGCTAGAATAAGCCTGACGTGAGGCAAACTGAATTGCTAGGCTGCTGGAGTACCTTTCAATTCTAGCAAACGCGGATGAAGCTAGCAAGTGCAGCTAGCCGCGGCCGCAGCTGATTCTGCCATTAGCAATTGCGGCTCATGCGAACCTGCTCGTCTGCATCCTGGGCTATATAAACCGGTATGATCGGTGGAGTCCTGCTTAGTTTCGTCCCGTCCTAGGTATCCCAGCCAGGCGGCGGCGTGGCGCCCGGTGCGATTCTCTCTCGCCATACGTCGCCTCTTCTTGTAGGCTGCTCATATAACATGCTGCCAATAGATCTCATCATGGCCATGAAGCAAGTTCAGCGCCGCTCGCAAATCGAGCCCCGTAGTGAGCCGGCGAATCCAATAGCAGCTACGTCATTTGCTTCATCGGCGGCCAAGAGAAAGGCCTCTCCCTGTCAACAAGCAGATGATTACTCCCAAGGCACCAAGGTAGCACGATATTCGGGGTCAGATCTTCCCGAGGACATCTGGTGTAAAATACACGCCCTGCTACCGCTGCGAGATGCCGCGCGAGCTGCTCGTGTGTCTCGGGAATTCTTACGTTGCTGGAGATGCCGCCCCAACCTCACCTTCACCAAGAAAACACTGGGCCTGACGTGTGGAGGCGATAAAAAAGATCGGATTTTCACCAAGATAGTCGATCGGATTATGAGAAAATGTTCAGGCATTGGCCTGAAGACATTCACGCTCCACGACCATGGTTCTAGTACCAGTCGTCTCAACCGTTGGCTTGAGACGGCCGTTGCTCCAGGGCTCGAAGAACTTGTGCTTTCACTATCTCCGGTGCCCCAGTATCCGGCGCCCCAGGCAAAGTACAACTTCCCGTGCTCACTTTTGTCCAACGAAAGTGGGAACTCGATTAGGAATCTACACCTCGTCGGCTGTGCCTTCCATCCCATGGCTGGACTGGACTTGGTTGCTTGAGAAATTTGCATCTGCGTGATGTAAATATTACAGGAGATGAGTTGGGGTGCCTTCTTTCCAATTCTTTTGTCTTGGAGAAGCTGAATCTCGTACAATGCAATAAAATCATTTGCGTGAAGATACCATGCCTGCTAAACCAGCTCAACTGCTCAAGCACCTACAAGTGTTTGCATGCACATCACTGGAAGTGATAGAGAACAAAGCCCAGGTCAAAAAAATTAAAAATTCCAGGTCAAAAAAAGATAGAGAACAAAGGTCCAAATCTTTGCACAATTCATATTGATGGTGCTCTAATAGGAATTCCTTTGGGAGATTCATTGCAAGTGAAGAACCTCAATATATTGTGTTCCTTTGAGTCCAACCTTGTTCATTATGCTTGTGCCCAGCTTCCATGGATTATGCCAAATCTTGAAACTCTTGATATATATCCGGGTGGTGAGGATTTTCATACACCAATTCTGCCTACAAAATTTCTGCACCTCAAGCGATTGGAGATTTGTCTTTTTTTTTTGAATCGAACTACGGCGGGCTTACGCCAGCCTGAACACCTTTCATAAACCTCAAAATTTACAGTGGTCCATTACAAGTTTTTAGAGGACAAGAGAAGAGCTAGGATTTAGAGAAGCTCAGGGGGGATCATACGTGATACACCACGAATTTAGAATGCATCTAGAGTTTTCTTTTGGGCAGCGGTAGGCCCACAACCGAACATCTTGAACGCAGTTCTTCACAACGAGGGGAAGGCTTTCATCAACATTGTTGAAGACGAGGGCATTCCTTCGTTTCCAAATGTTCCAGAGAATAGCAAGAGTTGATGTGGCTTCTTCGAAGCTTCGGAAGAGGAGCTGCAACACGTCGCCGCCGAGGCATTGCTGAGATGAGTAGCGTCGGGGTGGAAGAAGCTCCAAACATCTTGCGCCCTAGGGCACCGAATCGCAAGTGATCGGTGTCTTCGTCGCCAGGCAGGAGGGGCAAGCGACAGAGGAGGCCACAGTGTGACGGAAGCGGCGCTCGTTGGTGGGAAGGCGTCGTCGTCGAGCGAGCCAGCAGAAGACCTTGCATTTCAGCGGCGCAGCAGTTCTCCAGACCATGTTTGCCTGATCATCCACCTGCAGATGCCTGAAAGAATTGGTGTAGAAATCTTTGTTTGTTAGTCCTTTGTTAGTGAGGCGTCCCACACGAGCGTCCAGGGTATCCGGGCGAAGCACTACAGAGCCAAGCTCGCTAGTGAGGGCAAGGAGGTCACCCGTTGTGCCATGAGAGATGCGAGGGCCAAGGTTGGAGTTTAGGCCGGTGTGGAGAACATGGAAGACAGAAGCATTAGGGCGAATAGAATGAGAGAAGAGGGCGGGGTAGCGTTCATGAAAGGGGACAGGACCAAGCCATAGATCAAGCCAGAAAGAGGTGGAATTCCCATCTCCGACGGACACTTTGGAGATGAGGCGAAAGGTAGATAACCCGGCAAGAATATCCTTCCAAATGGAGGTGTCCAGGGAGTGGCGGTCACCCATGTCGTGATTATCAGTCCACCCATAGGAGCGACGGAACCAAGCAACCCAGGGAGCATCGGAGGCAGAGTGCAGCTTAGAGAGAAATTTACCAAGGAGAGCGGAGTTTTGGGCCGGTAAGGAGATGACCCCCAACCCCCCTTGCTTTTTGGGAGCACAGACGTCGGTCCAGGCAACTTTGCATTGACCACCGTTGCACGTTTCTTCACCCGTCCAGAGAAAGGCACGTCTACGCTTATCAATGGCCTCGATAACCCCAGCGGGGAGGAGCCCCGCATTCATGGCGTGGGCAAGCATGGAGGTTAGGACAGAATTGACCAACAAAAGACACCCCCAATGGGAAGGGATCTGCCCCTCCAGCCGGAAAGGCGCATGTCACTTTTCAAGATAATGGGGGCAAAATTTGCCAACCGAAGCTTGTGAGTAGATAGCGGAAGGCCGAGATAGGTTTGGGGGAAGGAGGAGACAGCGCACCCGAAATTTTCGGCAGCTTGAGCGGCTTCAGCGGAGCTCATCTTGATTGGGACGAAAGTGCTCTTGTGGAAGTTGATGGCCAGACCAGTGGCCGCAGTGAAATCGTCCAAAATCCTTTTTAGATTGGTCACATGCTGCGTGATAGCCCTGATAATAATAAGGGTGTCATCAGCATATTGAAGGATTGGGCAGGGGAGATCATCCACCAGAGGGTGGAGGAGGAGCCCATCTCGGGAAGCTTGGAGGAGAAGCTGCTGGAGGACATCGGCAACAATGTTGAACAAGAAGGGGGAGAGGGGGTCCCCTTGTCTTGTATCTACACCAGGGGCATTTTCCCCAGTTTATGATTATTTATCTCTGGCTTATTTCCTGGACGCTTGTCCCGTCTTGGAAACCTTCACATTGGCTGTATTGCAGGATCGCATGAAGCATGATTCCATATCTGGAGATTGCTCGAATCTGAGACAGATGATAGAGCACCGTCATGTCAGTGTCAAGAATGTGAAGATCATTGGCTTTTGCTCTGCAAAGAGCATGGTTGAGTTGACTTGCCATATTCTTGATAATGCAACATCGCTCGAGCATCTTACGTTGTACACCATATATGACGGTGATGAAAGTATCGACATGTTTGCTGTCCATGAAGTTGGTGATTGCAACCGCATAGTAAGGCGCATGATCGTGGAAGCTGACAAAGCCCTTTTGGCTATCGAAAAATACATTCTAGGGAAAGTTCCCTCCAAAGTTAAGCTAAATATTAAGAAGCCCTGCAGCCGGTGCCATGTCGTTAAATGATGACAATTATCCAATGATTCACTATTTAATGTTAGATGGATTGTGCCTTTTTTCTCTCTAGTTATATCAATTGTCAGTTCTCATTTTTTTGCTTGTAAACCATTGTTCAGATTGTTTCTATAAAGTTGCTATATTCTTCTCTGACGTTGTTGCTGCTACAGTAAATTAATAATTTTATAATTGGTAACCACATTATAACAGAACCAAGGTACTCAGATGCATCCTCGTGTTTGATGACATTTCAAACTGTAGTACTGTAGATGCGTTTGTACTTTGTATGCTCATTGCTCAAGGTGACCAAAACAGATGCTACACAAAAACCTAATTATGACAAACCCGAATTCAGAGGCTTTTTTCAGTTCTTGATTTCTGTACCCTATGCTCTGATAATAAAAACAGCCAGCAAGAGGCCCCTCTCGATCTGAAGTGTTCACTGTCTACTATGCAGTGTCAAAGCAGAGCAACCAAATTGAAGTCTGCTGCAAGAATAGATGCTAGCACTGTCTTTTCCGGTAGATGTTTGGGCCTCCCTTAATTAGGCAAACTGTGGAAAGTACCTCTTCTCGGATCAGTTACGTGTAGTTTTTTCTTCTCCTGGAATTTCACTTTCGCTGATCTGTTACAGCACACTGTCGAGAAACTGAAGCCTAACTAGAACCTGAAGCTTTGCCCGCACGGCCGCACTGATATCGAAGCCACAAGCTTGATTAAACAGAACAACGTCAACCAATTAGCTTTGGAATGGCGCCCCCAGGTGTGATTGATCCATCGATCGAGACGGCGCCAACGTACGTCGTGACCAGTGCGGGCGGCGAGTCGCCGTCGGGCGTCGGTTGTTGAGCACCGGCGATGGGTTCCGTTTGTGACCGCGAGCGGGAAATCGACAAGGCAAACGGCCTAGAATACGAGGCCCGGCCCCTCGACGAGTATCTCTGGCGTAGAGTACAAGCGGCCCGTTGCCATCGGGGAGTCTCATCGGTCGTGTGGGCAGACCACACGGCGAGCGCCACGAACGCATCGGTACATCACCATATGATTTCCTCCGGGTTATTTGGATTTTTGCAGATCTCCTCGTGCATTGCATGCAGAAGCCACCGACAATGCTAGTTTTTCTGTCGAATAAAACTCCATCTGCTCACAGAAGTGAAAAAAACCCTTAAAACTGAAATTCCAATCACAGCTTTTTTTTACCTGCAAATCACAGCTCGAGAGACAATAAGTTACACGTTCTGGGTTGATACGAGTTCATAGTCTAATCTGAATTTGCTGCAAACTACAGTAAATTTAATTTTCTAGTCAAGCTACCAACCGTATTTAAATTTAGAATTTCGTAGCATGGTAGATACACGATATATCTATACAAGTAGATGCTCAAGGATTTTTTTTTGCATTTTTAAATGGGTGATTTTTGGATTAGCTTACTAGGAGAACCCAATCGACGAGTCTTCCACCACGAAATAAGTCCAAGTCAGCCCACAAGATTCGACTTGCTACCGATATGGCGGGGTGTGGGGCACTCGGTGCCAGCTTGGCATGGTCGATGCGGCCGATAATGATGGCAGGAGGGTGCAGCGGATGAGGCGCGGAGGAGGGAAATGAGAAACTTTCAGCAGGTCAACTGCCTCCGTGCGGATAGATGTTGCACCAAGCAGCCCGCTAATAGCTAGTTCGGGCGGGGAGTTTTTCCGACGTGTGTAAAGAAATTACGGTCGTGCATGTTCTGGATCTTATACGCGCCCATTTTTGAGAAAAACTAAAAATTGCCGGTTATTTTACAGTTTCGGTGCGTTTATGAGATCTACTATAGAGTTTTAGTACATCCGACTGCCCTTAGAGGCCGACAACCTCCTCGCAAAAAATCACATGAAGGTTCCTCCGGAGCATAGTGTTTTCCCTCCTGCTCTACCGAGCTTGCATTTCAGAAAATTTGGAACTATATGTCTGCATCCCGACCACCGACGCAATAAACATGATGCAAATGTTCGTGGGAGCTAATGTTCTGGGTTGAAGAAAACTTCATTTGCTTCAAGAAGTGAAAAAAAAAAATCTTCAAAAACTGCAATTCACAACTCGACATACAAAAATAATAAGTATGGGCTGATATTGCTAACAGGTTGAATTCCTAGTTTACTTCAAATTTGCAACCAATTACAGTGAATTTTTTAAAGTCTCGAGCTATCAAACAGATATAAATCTAGAATTCCATATCATGGTAGATACATATTATATCTAAGGAAGCATATGCTTATAGAATTTAACATCTTTAATATTGTTGATTTTTGGATTAGGGGTTCCAAAAAAACCAAAGATGGGGGCACCTAAGCTTTCTGACCACCGGTATGGTATGACAACCTCCTCCATACCCGCGCCATGAAGGGAGGGGGCTGCCGCTGGAGAAGCCAGGAGTGCCGCAGGGGAGTAGGAGGATCCCACCGAGAGCATCCCCACAGCCACGGCGAGTCCCACGCGGGGTGTTCCTCCTCCATACCCCTTCACCGGCTTATGCTCCCTCCGTATAATATCATAAGTGACTCAAGTTTTCTTTAGATATGAAAGTATTTATAACTAAAATACATCTGCGTACAACCGCACCTAGATAAAGTTAATTCGCTTATTTAGGAACGCAGGGAGTAAGAAAAACAAACTGGGTGAAACGAAGCACGTCGAACGCGTGCATGCGTCATGCATTGCCGAACTCCTATTATGAGACATCGACGAGGCCGTCTGAAAACGTGGGACCGATGAAACCATCTGGATCAGGAGACGGATGCCACCTTGCGACACGTTATTACCAACATCGATTTGTAAGCATCAAAAAGGTGACGCAAGTTCAAAAGTTCGCACGGGATCTGGTCGTCGCGTCACCAAGACATGTACTGTACTTATCATCTACTGTCCAATGACGTTGGTGTCTTGGCGCGCGACGCGGCGAGCCGTGACGTGGCGCCCCGGGCCTGCTCGGCTGCGCGTCAGCACGTGCAGTAAACCAGCCACCGCGCCACGCTTTCTCGATCGAGCTCCCTCGTGCTGGCCGGGCAGCATGTCAACCACGGCAAGCTACATACACGTCGTTCCTGGGCGTAGCTAGCGTGGCCGGAAACTTCAGTTTCATCCACGCCCACAATAAGCAAAGCTACGTACCTGCCTCACTGCAAAGTTGCTTCGGTCTCAAGCATCTGCTCGATAGCTCCCGTTGCGGGATTTGGACCGTGTCATCGTCGTTGTCTTCCTTGCGAAGTACGTGTATAGATTCTATAATCTACTGTCAGATTATTAGATGATTTCCGTGTGAGTTTAATTACCGAAAGCAACATTACAGATGCACAAGCATACTTAACCACACATTATTATCGATCAAGACACGATCGATCTGAACATGAAACAAGTAGCAGTGCAAGGTAGGAGAGAAAAATCACGTACATCGCGACCGGGAAGGTCGCACCAGCAGCAACACCACCACCATGGGAATTGTTGATGTCGCCCATGGTGTAGTCGGAGTCGTCGATGAAGCAGTCGAACCGGCGAAGAAGAGCACGAAGAGCAGCGAGCAGTCGCGCCGAGACGCTCCCCAAAAACTTTATCGCCCGTCTCCCGGTGCAGGATCTCAACGGACGGGGTTTCGGAGGCCCGCTCTCCCGGGCGGCTGTGCACGCAGTCGCCGGAATCGGGAAGACTAGAGAGTAGCACAGCAAAAGGAACTTCGTGAGAGAGACGGACTAGAGAGTTCTGAAAGATGTGTTCTCCAGATCTGATATGTCTCCTTGTATAGCCTGAGAGGAGAGCCGACCCGACCGCGTTGCCACGCGTAGGAAGCCAGGGACACGCGGCGTGCATGCACATGCAAGTCGACACGTATCCAACTCAGTTGGTGCACCAAGCAAAAATTTAGGTGTGTCTCGAACTTGAACTCTAGTCACGAAACGCGACGCGACGCGACGTGCCGAGGCGGGGCGGGCGGAGGAGGAGGATTGCGCGAGGGCTCCTTCTATTATCACTCACTTGGAAGGTCTAGAACAACAGCCCTTATATACCACTCCAACTCTCTCCCAACTAGCAATGTGAGACTAAACTTTGTCCCCCAAGGCTGTCTCAAGCTGCCAACGTGATGGGCCTTGAGATTTCAGAAATTGTAGATTACATGGGCTGCCTTATCGGGCAGCAGCCCATCTACATTCAACATCTACTTCCTATGTTCGAATAAAAGCATGTACAATGCAACATGCTTAGAAAAAAATGTTTATAGAAGTAAACCGGTTTTAATTAAGCACCGGTGTTTATTTATATTAGAGAGATGTCTAACTAGGCATCTCTTCTATACAAATAAGCATTGGTGCTTAAGAAAATATTTGGTTCGTTTTCGTATGCACCTATTTAAACACCTTGCATTGTAGATGGCTCAAGTGTTGCATATTTATATAGACGTGTACGTATTTGTACATATTTTAGTTTAGATACATGTAAATTAAGATACATGAAAAGGCGTTTAGAGAAATAAATCGGCTTTTGGTTAAGCACCGATGCTTAAAAAAATGTCTAATTTATTTCCGTGAGCACATGTCTAAACATCTTGCATTGTAGATGGCCTAGGTGTCGCATGTTTATGTAGATTCGTACGTGTCTGGACATATTTCAGTTTAGATACAAGTAAATTAATACTACTTGTTCTTCTTCTATCCTTTCTCCGTGTAATTTGTATCTTGCTAGAAAAAATTAAACAAGTTATTTTAGAACAGAGGAAATGCTTAATCCAAATGGAGGAAGTAGCGGTCTAGCAACCCGTCAAAAGAATTAAAACAGAAAAAGCAAGTGTACAAAGCCTCTAGAAAAGGCCTCCGTCCTGTTTCTTCGTCCGCACATTCTCGATCTGCTTTCCACAAGTTGATTTGGCGTACGTCCTTTCTCCTTTTGGTCCTCGTGAGATCACAGGCGAAACGATCACGGACTCATCTTCCGATTTGCTTCTTCGAACGAGGCGTCCACATCACACGTCACCCGTCCGTCCATCTTGCTCTTGCACTGTAGTTAGCCTGCACCAAATCCCGTAAATCCACGCCCTATTTAATTCGAATTCTGGTTCAACTTCTCGGATTATTAGGAAACTAATTTTGGAAGTTATGGAAATTAATAATAACTCTAGAAAATTCCGATTCAATGCGAGTTAGTATCTTATGAATCAAACTGTGTTTTCCATGTTTTCTAGCATTGTTTCCGTGTGAAGGAAAAATAATTTCTAGTCATGGGAAAATTGTATTTCCAGTGTTTTTAATTATGCCGAGCATATTTTCTTCATATGCATAACAAAGATGAGAAAGGCGCCGCACACACGTCTCATCGTGCGACTGTTGCGTCAATATTTTTGCGCGTATGCATCTAAGGAGCGTGCGCATGGACGACAAGACAAGTAAACCATATCCCCTCGTGGGCTTTCCTATCCACTCGTTCCCACATGTTGACTCTTGGTTGCCCATGGATCATTTGAAGATCGTGGTTGAGTTTCTTGTTCATTTGGAATGTTCGAGTCACCATTTTGTCCGCAAGAATGTGCATTGAACATCTATTTGAATTTCATCTTCACAACTAATAAACACTTTGGTCTCTCAACTTGCATGTATCCTTCAGGTTGTAATTTAAGAAGTCAACTTTGCACAAAGGATCAAGTATTATAGGTATGCAGATAGCCAAGTATGCGAGCTTCCAATGCTTCAAGAACTTCTTCTTAATTTGAAGCACCGTCGATTTGATTGTGCGCGGCATTCTCACTTGATGCTTCCTTTCCCGGCATCCATTTGATCCTCCAATGCATTTTCAAATATGCATTGCTTATAGGATATAGTGAACCAAAAACTACCGCTGCATCGTCCTAGAAAAGCCACTAGTAACTTGCAAATTTTCTCCGCAATTTCCCATTGAGAAGCTGATGGTGCACATATCAAAGGCTTATATGTATTCACTTGTTGTCTTGATCATTAAGCATGTTGAGTTGTGTGCTAACATCCAACGAGACCCGTCTCTCATAAGTTGTTCCAATCTGGGCAATGATTTTTTTCTTCAAAACTTTCCTTCCGCTGAGCCGAGCTACTCACAAGCTTGACGCTCTCCCTGGTTGCGTCAATGGCCCCAGAGCTGACCTTAAGACCGTCTTGCCCTATCAGATTTAGAACATGTGCCGCACAACAATGATGAAGTATGTCACGATTTACAGCTAGCATGCGCCACACAGATTTGATTTGACATGGCTGATCATCAATCAAATCATCAAATATCATCGATGAAGCTATTCGGTTATTTTTCCCTGTTTAAAAAAACATCGATATGTCAAAGTGCCAACCCGTGAGGCTCATCAGCGTCCGAAAATCCCACTTTGCTGCAAAAGTTATTACCAACCTTGGCTTGAAAATGTCGAAAATGTGATGCCAGTTCAAAAGTTTACCCGCGAGCGATTTTGTGTTTGCATGGCCCGCGATCGACGAGTCGTCTTCTAGAGACTAGATATATACTCCGATCTACTGTCCGATGACGTTTGTGCGTGCGTGGTAACGAAGCAAACCGATCATAAGATGATAACCGTGCGTGTTGGCTCGCGACGCGGCGTGCCGTGGCGACCTGCTGTTCCGCGTGCGGTAAACCCGCCATGCATCCGCCACGATCGCTTTCTGGAGCTCCTCGTGCCCATACATGCCAACCACGGCAAGCTACCATCTACCTACGTAAGCGTGGCTAGCTTGGCGGGAAACTTCCCCTTGATACACGACCGGAAGAAGCTACCTAAACTTGCTTTGGTCTGAAGCTAGCGTCCGCTCGCTCCCCGGCCCCTGTAAACTAAGACCGTACGTGCGCGTCGTTCAGGAAATCGGACTGTGTCGTCATCGACTCAATCGTTACCTTGCTCGCAAAGTACTTCCACCATCTCATGAAAAATATTTAAGATTTACCAAAGTTTAAATGTATTTAGATAATAAATAGTGTTAAGATATATACTAGTAGAATTTTGATAAATTCTCGATATGTTTCGTGTGAGATAGAAGGAGTACCAGGGATGCACACACCTTCGTGTGCATATCCCTCAGTAAAAGCCTCCTGCTCATTCGCACGTACGGTTTCGATCTGCGCTCCTCTCTCCACGAGTTTATTTGGCGTAGGTGTTTTCTCCTTCTGTCCTTTGTGAGATCACACGCGAACTGATCGCCGACTCATCTTCCGATTTGCTTTTTCGAACGAGGCGTCCACATCACACGTCACCCATCCGTAGATCTTGCACTGTATGCAGTATGCACACGTACGTACGCCTTGGACCTTGGTGTTTTTTTTCCTTGGAAGTAAACACCCTAGACTCAGAAAGGCGCTCCACGCGAAAGTAAATGTAAAGGATAAGCAGTCGCCCTTCCCAAACCATCCTTCAATCCGCCTTGGATTGAGCATTTGGAGACGTGTTTTATTCTGTTGCGCGTTTGGGGACATCGCTCCCAGCTGCGTCCCCCAAACTCGCCCCCAAAACTTAAAAATTAATTTCAATAGATAGAAGAAAACTCTTTACTAATATTTAAATCGGTGCAACATAAACAAATTACATATAAAAACTTCAAAAAAACATAATCAAATTACATATAAATTATTTTAAACTACTTCTTCTTTTTTGATGATGCTCCCGTCTCGTCGTCCTCATCACGGTGGCGCTTCCTGCTTGTCACTTCTTCCGAAGAGGCGGTGTCGGTCGACGCGTCGGAGGAACTTGTGTCCTCCTCATCGTCGCCGGTGCTCGCCGGCTGCGCCTTGGCCTTGGCCTTCGCTTTTGTGTCCACCTCCGCCTTCGCCTTCGCACGGGCCGCCGCCGCCGTCGCCTTCGCACGGGCCGCCGCCGCCGTCGCCTCCTCAGACCCTTCCTCCTCCGCCTCCTCCTCCACACACTACCACTCTTCCGTGCTGTCCATTGGCGGCGGAGAATCATCGCCGTTGTTGGGCGTCCGGACTCTATCCCACTAATGTCGCCATCCTGCAGGCTTGCCCTCGCTGGAGGTGTCAGATGGAAGGTCAGAGATGTAGCTCATCGTGAGGATAAGCTTGGATGAATGGCGGCCGGTTGAAGATCCGAAAGCGGCTACGTACGGTTCTTATTGAGCACGGATGAACGACGACGCATAAGTCGAAGAGAGCGGCGGTTGCTCTTCCGAGGAGTTCGCGCTCCATTCCGGCGGTTGGCGCGTCGGTCAACGCGGTTGCCAATGTGACGATTCCTCTTCCCGGCAACTGCACCGTCGCTACGTAGGCGGCGGTTGAGCGTCCGAGCCGCTGACGCATTGGGCCCACGCCTCCTCGCCTCTCATTTCGTTGTGTCCGGCGTGCCCGGAGCGTCCCCTGTGTAGCGGGGACGGGCTCGGGGCGCCGGACACCGTATTGGGTTGCGCTTGACAAAAAAAAGGCCTTTAGGGCACGCGGCTGGGAACGTTTCTTTGTTCGGCGTGCCCCAAATTACTTTGGGGACAGTTTGGGGGACGACTGGAGATGCTCTAAGTCCTGCGTAGATTGGTCGGATCAGTCTCTATTGCACCTTTGTATGTGTACTGTACAATTAATCACGAAGTTTACCGTCCGTCGTTGTTAAAAGATACTCCCTCCATTTCATAAAAGTCGTCTGAAATTTGTCAATATTTATATTTGGATATATTTACATACTAAATAGTGTCTAGCTACATTCAGATTTTGAGAGCATACGACTTTTTTTTATAGGAGAGAGTAATAATAACAAGGAAGGCCATCTTATTACCTCATCGTTGACAAAATAACGTGGTGGCACAAGGTGATCGTATTTCAGTATTCTAGAAAAAAGTGATAATATTTCATAGTATTACTATATGTTATTGAATACGGACAGGGATTTGGTGCACATGGGCACCAGTGCTCCCTCCACTTTCATCTTTTTGAAAAATTTCAAAATCTCACACTTTTATGTTTTCAAAAATTACGGCATTAAATTTGTGGATAGATATGTTCATGAGAAGTGTATGCAAAAAAGTCCCAGTAAAAAAATACTTCATGTATCTATATATCCATATATTTATCGTCGTAATTTTTTGAAACTTAGAAAAGTGAAATTTTAAAGTTTTTAAAAGTCTAAAAGGGAGGAGAGCACTGGTGCCCATGTGTCAAAGACACTTTCCGATTGAATACTCTTAATTAGTTCTATTTGTGTGTTGATCAGAAATTACTACCTCCATTCCAAAAGGTAAGAACAAGGTGTATATATTTTCTTCTAAAGTCAAACAACCCCGTAAAATTCAATCAAAATTATAAGGATATCTTCAGGGTGGCAACCCATTTGATCTAACCTAACACCCAGTCCTAGGATGGGGGGCGATTGCCCCTCCCCCAATGGCCCTAACTAAACAACAATATATCGTCAATTTCAAGATCCAATCTGCCGGCTCAGTTTTTCGGAGGTGCTCATAGGGATAGGGTGTGCGTGTATGCGTTCATAGAGGTGAGTGTATACGCGTGTATGTGAGCGCCTGCGTTTGTACTGTGTTTCTCAAAAAAAGATATCAAGTTTTTCAACCGTTTTGCTGCCCCCTCTAGGTTCTCATCCGATTTTTTTTTTACCTAGTGTCGTACAATCACCAATCTATACTTAGATAACTGCCTAACAGACTAATTAAACCTTGTTTGTTTGAATGTGGTAGCCAAAACGTGAATAAGTAAAACAAAATTTCCACAAAGCCACGAAAGTGGGTTTTGGGAGGAACGAGTATTACTCGTTTTTTCTAGAAAAAATGCGATTACACAAAACATGATTGCAACTAACTCTATCCTTCTGCTTTTTCCTCAAAAATCCCCTCAGATGTATGGAGTAAAATAAAATAAGAGGCAAAGAAAAAGAAAAAAAATGCTTACAGTTTAATACGAAGAGTGGTCCTTTGAGCACATGGGTCTCTTCCTCTTTATTTGCACACCAACAGCACCCAAACCACTTCCCAAGAGTACATACAGGCTTTGTCCTCGTTATCACAACTGTGATAACTATGCCGGCAACTATGTTCACGATTTTTTCTGCATGCTCAGAGTATCTTTAGTCGCGTCCCTCAAAAAACATCCGGCATAAACGATTTGGGGCATGTATAAGACCGCGCCGGACAAAAAGAGATCAAAAATCTGTACAAAAAAAAGACTCTTTCCAGCCGCGTCCCTCAAACAGCGTCCGGATGCATGCATTTTAATACAAGGGACCACCCCATGTGGAAAAAGTAGGTGAGAGAAAGTGCGGGGAAAGAGAATGTCATGTGGGGACTAGGGGCTGCATATATGCATGTGGACGCTGTTTTTGTGTCCGGCATCCCCGGTAGAGACTCTATCATACCGGGGACGCCGGACACAAAATGAGGCGCTATTTAGCTTTGGGGACGCGACTGGAACGCGATTTTCCTCATTTCTTGTCCGCCGTCCCTCAAACGCTATTTGGGGGACGCGACTGGAGATGCTCTCAGTCCCCTTTAGTTCCTCAAGATGTTTGGAAACTATCTTCATCTAGTTCTCGCAGTGTGTCGGGTTCTTCTGCGGAGGGTTAGGCTCGTCGGAGGAGGAAGGACCGGGGGGGGGGGGGGGGGAGCAGTATGAGGTCATATATTGAGGAAAATAGATCATTATAGAATGCTCATTTATTATGTGCGAATAGTAGTCTTGACCATAAAACAAACCCAGAGAAGGCACATGTACATCAAATGTGTCTTACATCCTCATGAGGTGCAGCGGGGTAGGGGAAGCTAGCTCCCCCCCCTGTAAGAGCAAGATCCATATCTCGTGTTTTGTGTGTTTGATAACAACACTCGAATGAATTTAACCGTGCGCAAAGATTGTCTTTGATAGATTTGCAAAGTGTACGGTGCCCTCGCTGAACACATTATGATCGGAAGACTGAAGCGTAATTCTTAGGTTTTCTGGTTTTGTGTGTGTGTCGCGAGGTAACATGGTAGGAGAGGAAAAGAGGAAAAAGCAGTTTCAGCCATAGCGGTACTACCGGTACCAGGAGCGCTAGTACCGCTACCCTACTGGTACCGCTCTGAGGTACCGCTCTGGAGGTTTCTCACGCGAATGTCTCACAGAACAAGTTACGGTACCTCTGCGGTACCTTGAGCGGTAGTACCAAGCGGTACTACCGCCTAAGGTACTGATACGTCTCCAACGTATCTATAATTTCTTATGTTCCATGCTACTTTTATGATGATACTCACATGTTTTATACACACTTTATGTCATATTTATGCATTTTCCGGCACTAACCTATTGACAAGATGCCGAAGAGCCAGTTGTTGTTTTCTGCTGTTTTTGGTTTCAGAAATCCTAGTAAGGAAATATTCTCGGAATTGGACGAAATCAACGCCCACGGTCTTATTTTTCCACGAAGCTTCCAGAAGACCGAAGGAGTTACGGAGTGGGGCCACGAGGTGGCGACACGCCAAGGCAGCGCGGCCTAGGGGGGCCCGCGCGGCCCTAGCGTGTGGGCCCCTCGTGACGCCCCCTGACCTGCCCTTCCGCCTACTTAAGACTTCGTCGCGAAAACCCCAGTACCGAGAGCCAGGATACGGAAAACCTTCCAGAGACGCCGCCACCGCCAATCCCATCTCGGGGGATTCAGGAGATCGCCTCCGGCACCCTGCCGGAGAGGGGAATCATCTCCCGGAGGACTCTTCATCGCCATGATCGCCTCCGGATCGATGTGTGAGTAGTTCACCCCTGGACTATGGGTCCATAGCAGTAGCTAGATGGTTGTCTTCTCCTCATTGTGCTATCATGTTAGATCTTGTGAGCTGCCTATCATGATCAAGATCATCTATTTGTAATGCTACATGTTGCGTTTGTTGGGATCCGATGAATATGGAATACTATGTTATGTTGATTATCAATCTATCATATATGTGTTGTTTATGATCTTGCATGCTATCCGTTGCTAGTAGAGGCTCTGGCCAAGTTGATACTTGTAACTCCAAGAGGGAGTAATTATGCTCGATAGTGGGTTCATGCCTCCATTAAATCTGGGACAGTGACAGAAAGTTCTAAGGTTGTGGATGTGCTGTTGCCACTAGGGATAAAACATCAATGCTTTGTCTAAGGATATTTGTGTTGATTACATTACGCACCATACTTCATGAAATTGTCTGTTGTTTGCAACTTAATACTGGAAGGGGTGCGGATGCTAACCCGAAGGTGGACTTTTTAGGCATAGATGCATGCTGGATAGCGGTCTATGTACTTTGTCGTAATGCCTAATTGAATTTCACACTACTCATCATGATATGTATGTGCATTGTTATGCCCTCTTTATTTGTCAATTGCCCAACTGTAATTTGTTCACCCAACATGCTTTTTCTTATCGGACAGACACCTCTAGTGAACTGTGGATCCGGTCCATTCTTTTACATCGAATACAATCTACTGCAATACTTATTCTTACTGTTCTTTGCAAACATCATCTTCCACACTATACATCTAATCCTTTGTTTACAGCAAGCCGGTGAGATTGACAACCTCACTGTTACGTTGGGGCAAAGTACTTTGATTGTGTTGTGCAGGTTCCACGTTGGCGCCGGAATCTCTGGTGTTGCACCGCACTACACTCCGTCACCAACAACCTTCAACGTGCTTCTTGACTCCTACTGGTTCGATAACCTCGGTTTCTTACTGAGGGAAAACTTGCTGCTGTACGCATCACACCTTCCTTTTGGGGTTCCCAACGGACGCGTGTTGTACGCGTATCAAGCTCTTTTTCTGGCGCCGTTGCCGGGGAGATCAAGACACGCTGCAAGGGAAGTCTCCCACTTCCAATCTCTTTACTTTGTTTTTGTCTTGCTTTACTTTATTTTATTTACTGCTTTGTTTGCTTTCTTATATCAAAATACAAAAAAATTAGTTACTTGCTTTACTTTATTTACTATCTTGTTTGCGTTCTCTATATTAAAAACACAAGAAAAATTAGTTACTTGCATTTACTTTACTTATTTCATCATGCTTTCCTCTAAGTTCACTCTGAAAGATATGCCGGTAGGGCAAGGGTCTATCATTGGAAGAGATAATATAGAAGAATTTTTCACCCATGTTAGTATGGATGAAAATTTTGAAGATATACCATTATTAAAAGTTGCTCCTACTTATGAAAGTGCTTCTGCCTGTTTAGTACACATGTTGGAAACTAGATTCGTTAATCTCAATTCCATAATGCAACATATGTTTCTTACACTTTCTGATATGGAGATGGGAGAAAAGAGCGATTTTGTTTTAAAAGTCCTTGTTAGAGAATTTGAAGATATAGCTAAAGAAGCTAGAAAAGTTTTTATTGAGCATAAGAGGCTTGGTTTGTTCACTGATTTTAAAAGAACACTTGAAAAGATGGACATGGATAGATTAAAGTACACTAATAATGTCAATGGTGAGGGGGAGATTAAAGCACCGATACCTTGCAAGCTCTTAGGAATGCATGAGGCTCTAGAAAGGAATTTTGATTGGCTTGTTCCTAAAAATTTGTTTGATGAGAATAGCAAGCCTAAAAGTAATGAAAAAGGAGCCTCTGAAACGTACATATGTAAGATACAATGCATTGTTGAGAAAACTCCAAACCCCGCTGTTGATGCTTCATCTCTTGATAATACTTGATTCACACTTTCTACGCCTAGCTGAAAGGCGTTAAAGAAAAGCGCTTATGGGAGACAACCCATTATTTTACTACAACACTTTTGTTTTATATTTGAGTCTTGGAAGTTGTTACTACTGTAGCAACCTCTCCTTATCTTTATTTTATTGCAATGTTGTGCCAATTAAAGTCTTTGATAGTAGAGTTGATACTAGATTTGGATTGCTGCGCAGAAACAGATTTCTTACTGTCACGAATTTGAGTTACCCCGTCTGTAGGTAACTCAGAAAAATATGCCAATTTACGTGCGTGATACCCAGATATGTACGCAACTTTCATTCAATTTGAGCATTTTCATCTGAGCAAGTTTAGTTCCCCAGAAAAATTCGTCATTACGTACTGTTCTGTTTTGACAGATTCTGCATTTTATTTCGCATTGCCTGTTTTGCTATGTTTGATGGATTTCTTTGTTCCATTAACTTTCAGTAGCTTTGTGCAATGTCCAGAAGTGTTAAAAATGATTGTGTCACCTCTGAACATGTGAATTTTTGATTATGCACTAACCCTCTAGTGAGTTTGTTTTGAGTTTGGTGTGGAGGAAGTTTTCAAGGATCAAGAGAGGAGGATGATACAATATGATCAAGGAGAGTGAAAGCTCTAAGCTTGGGGATGCTCCCGTGGTTCATCCCTGCATATTTCAAGAAGACTCAAGCATCTAAGCTTGGGGATTCCTTGGGCATCCCCTTCTTCATCGATAAATTATCAGGTCACCTCTAGTGAAACTATATTTTTATTCGGCCACATCTTATGTGCTTTACTTGGAGCATCTGTATGTTTTTATTTTTGTTTGTTTGAATAATATTGGATCCTAGCATTCATTATATGGGAGAGAGACACGCTCCGCTGTTGCATATGAACACATATGTTCTTAGCTTTATTCTTAATGTTCATGGCGAAGGTTGAAACTGCTTCGTTCATTGTTATATGGTTGGAAACAGAAAATGCTACATGTGGTAATTGGTATAATGTCTTGAATAATTTGATACTTGGCAATTGTTGTGCTCATATAGATCATGTTTAAGCTCTTGCATCATGTGCTTTGCACCTATTAATGAAGAAATACTGTAGAGCTTGTTGACATTTGGTTTGCATGATTGGTCTCTCTAGAGTCTAGATATTTTCTGGTGAGGGTTTGAACAACAAGGAAGACAGTGTAGAGTCTTATAATGCTTGCAATATGTTCTTATGTAAGTTTTGCTGTACCGGTTCATACTTGAGTTTGTTTCAAACAACCTTGCTAGCCTAAGCCTTGTATTGAGAAGGAATACTTCTCGTGCATCCAAAATCCTTGAGCCAAAAACTATGCCATTTGTGTCCACCATACCTACCTACTACATGGTATTTCTCTGCCATTCCAAAGTAAATTGCTTGAGTGCTACCTTTAAAATTCCATTCTTTGTCTTTGCAATATATAGCTCATGGGAAAAATAGCTTTAAAACTATTGTGGTATTGAATATGTACTTATGTATCTTATTTCTTAATAAGTTGCTTGTTGAGCGATAACCATGTTCATGGGGACGCCATCAACTATTACTCCTTTATTGAATATCATGTGAGTTGCTATGCATGTTCGTCTTGTCTGAAATAAGGGTGATTTATCATGATCAAATGGTTTGAGTATGCATATTGTTAGAGAAGAACATTGGGCCGCTAACTAAAGCCATGATTCATGGTGGAAGTTTCAGTTTGGACAACAATCATCAATCTCTTATGAGAATTTTATCTGTTGTTGAATGCTTATGCATTAAAGAGGAGTCCATTATCTGTTGTCTATGTTGTCCCGGTATGGATGTCTAAGTTGAGAATAATCAAAAGAGAGAAATCCAATGCGAACTTTCTCCTTAGACCTTTGTATAGGCGACATAGAGGTACCCCTTTGTGACACTTGGTTGAAACATTTGCTATGCAATGATAATCCATGTAAATCCAAGCTAATTAGGACAAGGTGCGGGCACTATTGGTAATCTATGCATGAGGCTTGCAACTTATAGGATATCTTATACATAACGCATATGCTTTATTACTACCGTTGACAAAATTGTTTCTTGTTTTCAAAATAAAAGCTCTAGCACAAATATAGCAATCCACGCTTCCCTCTGCGAAGGGACCATTCTTTTACTTTTATGTTGAGTCAGTTTACCTACTTCTTTTTATCTTAGAAGCAAACACTTGTGTCAACTTTGTGCATTGATTCTTACATACTTGCTTATTTGCATTCATCATATTACTTTGTGTTGACAATTATCCATGAGATATACATGTTGAAGTTGAAAGCAACCGCTGAAACTTATATCTTCCTTTGTGTTGCTTCAAAGCTTTCTACTAAGAATCTATTGCTTTATGAGTTAACTTCTATGCAAGACTTATTGATGCTTGTCTTGAAAGTACTATTCATGAAAAGTCTTTGCTATATGATTCAGTTGTTTAATCATTGTCTTACCATTGCTTCGAATCACTTCATTCATTACATATGCTTACAATAGTATTGATCAAGATTATGATAGAATGTCACTTAAGAAATTATCTTTGTTATCGTTTACCTACTCGAGGACGAGTAGGAACTAAGCTTGGGGATGCTGATACGTCTCCAACGTATCTATAATTTCTTATGTTCCATGCTACTTTTATGATGATACTCACATGTTTTATACACACTTTATGTCATATTTATGCATTTTCCGGCACAAACCTATTGACAAGATGCCGAAGAGCCAGTTGCTGTTTTCTGCTGTTTTTGGTTTCAGAAATCCTAGTAAGGAAATATTCTCGGAATTGGACGAAATCAACGCCCAGGGTCTTATTTTTCCACGAAGCTTCCAGAAGACCGAAGGAGTTACGGAGTGGGGCCACGAGGTGGCGACACGCCAAGGCGGCGTGGCCTAGGGGGGCCCGCACCGCCCTAGCATGTGGGCCCCTCGTGACGCCCCCTGACCTGCCCTTCCGCCTACTTAAAGCCTTCGTCGCGAAAACCCCAGTACCGAGAGCCACGATACGGAAAACCACCTTCCAGAGACGCCGCCGCCGCCAATCCCATCTCGGGGGATTCAGGAGATCGCCTTCGGCACCCTACCGGAGAGGGGAATCATCTCCCGGAGGACTCTTCATCGCCATGATCGCCTCCGGATCGATGTGTGAGTAGTTCACCCCTGGACTATGGGTCCATAGCAGTAGCTAGATGGTTGTCTTCTCCTCATTGTGCTATCATGTTAGATCTTGTGAGCTGCCTATCATGATCAAGATCATCTATTTGTAATGGTACATGTTGCGTTTGTTGGGATCCGATGAATATGGAATACTATGTTATGTTGATTATCAATCTATCATATATGTGTTGTTTATGATCTTGCATGCTCTCCGTTGCTAGTAGAGGCTCTGACCAAGTTGATACTTGTAACTCCAAGAGGGAGTAATTATGCTCGATAGTGGGTTCATGCCTCCATTAAATCTGGGACAGTGACAGAAAGTTCTAAGGTTGTGGATGTGATGTTGCCACTAGGGATAAAACATCAATGCTTTGTCTAACGATATTTGTGTTGATTACATTACGCACCATACTTAATGCAATTGTCTGTTGTTTGCAACTTAATACTGGAAGGGGTGCGGATGCTAACCCGAAGGTGGACTTTTTAGGCATAGATGCATGCTGGATAGCGGTCTATGTACTTTGTCGTAATGCCCAATTGAATTTCACACTACTCATCATGATATGTATGTGCATTGTTATGCCCTCTTTATTTGTCAATTGCCCAACTGTAATTTGTTCACCCAACATGCTATTTCTTATCGGAGAGACACCTCTAGTGAACTGTGGACCCCGGTCCATTCTTTTACATCGAATACAATCTACTGCAATACTTGTTCTTACTGTTCTTTGCAAACATCATCTTCCACACTATACATCTAATCCTTTGTTTACAGCAAGCCGGTGAGATTGACAACCTCACTATTACGTTGGGGCAAAGTACTTTGATTGTGTTGTGCAGGTTCCATGTTGGCGTCGGAATCCCTGGTGTTGCGCCGCACTACACGCCGGGAGTGTAGGAGTCAAGGAACACGTGAAGGTTGTTGGTGGCGGCGTGTAGTGCGGCGCAACACCAGGGATTCCGGCGCCAACGTGGAACCTGCACAACACAATCAAAATACTTTGCCCCAACTTAACAGTGAGGTTGTCAATCTCACCCGGCTTCTTGTCAGAATAAAGGATTAAATGTATGGTGTGGAAAATGATGTTTGTATGCGAAGAACAGTAGAGAACAATGTTTGCAGTAGATTGTATTCAGATGTAAAGAATTGGACCGGGGTCCACAGTTCACTAGTGGTGTCTCTCCAATAAGAAATAGCATGTTGGGTGAACAAATTACAGTTGGGCAATTGACAAATAGAGAGGGCATAACAATGCACATACATATCATGATGAGTAAAGTGAGATTCAATCGGGCAATACGACAAAGTACATAGACCGCTATCCAGCATGCATCTATGCCTAAAAAGTCCACCTTGGGGTTAGCATTCGCACCCCTTCCAGTATTAAGTTGCAAACAACAGACAATTGTATTAAGTATGGTCCGTAATGTAATCAACACAAATATCCTTAGACAAAGCATTGATGTTTTATCCCTAGTGGAAACAGCACATCCACAACCTTAGAACTTTCTGTCACTGTCCCAGATTTAATGGAGGCATGAACCCACTATCGAGCATAAATACTGCCTCTTGGAGTCACAAGTATCAACTTGGCCAGAGCCTCTACTAGCAACGGAGAGCATGCAAGATCATAAACAACACATAATGATAGATTGATAATCAACATAACATAGTATTCCATATTCATCGGATCCCAACAAACACAACATGTAGCATTACAAATAGATGATCTTGATCATGATAGGCAGCTCACAAGATCTAACATGATAGCACAAGAGGAGAAGACAACCATCTAGCTACTGCTATGGACCCATAGTCCAGAGGTGAACTACTCACACATCAATCCGGAGGCGATCATGGCGATGAAGAGTCCTCCGGGAGATGATTCCCCTCTCCGGCAGGGTGCCGGAGGCGATCTCCTGAATCCCCCGAGATGGGATAGGCGGCGGCGGCGCCTCAGTAAGGTTTTCCGTATCGTGGCTCTCGGTACTGGGGTTTTCGCGACGAAGGCTATAAGTAGGCGGAAGGGCAGCGTCGGGGGGCTGACGAGGGGCCCACCCCATAGGGCGGCGCGGGCCCCTCCTGGGCCGCACGGCCCTATGGTGGTGGCGCCTCGTGGCCCCACCTCGTCTCTCCTTCGGTCTTCTGGAAGCTTCGTGGAAAATAAGACCCTGGGCGTTGATTTCGTCCAATTCCGAGAATATTTCCTTTGTAGGATTTCTGAAACCAAAAACTGCAGAAAACAACAACTGGCTCTTCGGCATCTCGTCAATAGGTTAGTGCCGGAAAATGCATAATAATGACATAAAGTGTGTATAAAACATGTGAGTATCATCATAAAAGTAGCATGGAACATAAGAAATTATAGATACGTTAGAGACGTATCAGTCTTCACCACTCTCTATGATGGTGTCACCAAACCCGACAAAGTTCAAAATCAAAAATATCATCAGATCTATGCAATTGGAGAACCAAGTCGCCCACAAGAGGAGACATCAGAGAACTTCGACGATGCGGGAAATCCATAAGTCGATCCTGCAGATCTCACGCGAGGTTTGGGAACAAAATATATCGGACATGGAGCAAGAGATATGGTGCGATTTCCGCAGGAAGTATGGGATCGAGTCGCAAGAGCGATTGATGGTACAGAGCCGATGACCGTAACGGCGACACCTGAGGAGTCACAAGCGTATTGATGTCTACGGGTGCTTCTATTCTTGTAGATAGTGTTGGGCCTCCAAGAGCAGAGGTTTGTAGAACAGCAGCAAGTTTCCCTTAAGTGGATCACCCAAGGTTTATCGAACTCAGGGAGGAAGAGGTCAAAGATATCCCTCTCAAGCAACCCTGCAATCACGATACAAGAAATCTCTTGTGTCCCCAACACACCAAATACACTTGTCAGGTGTATAGGTGCACTAGTTCGGCGAAGAGATAGTGAGATGCAAGTAATATGGATGAGTATGAGTGGTAATAGCAATCTGAATAAAATATGGCAGCGAGTAAACATGCAACAAAACAGTAAACAAACGGAGATTCGATGCTTGGAAGCAAGGCCTAGGGATCCTGCTTTCACTAGTGGACACTCTCAACAATGATCACATAATAGGACTACTCTACACTCTGTTGTTGGATGACGAACACCACTAATTGTGTAGGATTACACGAACCCTCAATGCCGGAGTTAACAAGCTCCACAATATTCGATATTCATATTTAAATAACCTTAGATGTAAGATAGATCAACACAATTACACCGAGAACTAACATAGCATGCACACTGTCACCATCACACTATGAAGGAGGCATAGATCACATCAATACTATCATAGCAATAGTTAACTTCATAATCTACAAGAGATCACAATCATAATCCACGCCAAGTACTACACGATGCACACACTGTCACCATTACACCGTGGAGGAGGAACAGACTACTTTAATAACATCACTAGAGTAGCACATAGATGATATTCAACTAGATCACAAAGAGAGAGATGAACCACATAGCTACAGCGGAGCCCTCAGCCCCGGGGGTGAATTACTCCCTCCTCATCATGGAGACAGCGATGGCGGTGAAGATGGCGGTGGAGACGGCGGTGGAGATGACTCCGGGGGCAATTCCCCATCCCGGCGACGTGCCGGAACAGAGACTTCTGTCCCCCGAATTGGAGTTTCGCGATGGCGGCGGCTCTGGATGGTTTTCTCTGGTTTCGTCGAACTGGCTCGAGGTTTTAGGTCAGGGACGACTAAATAGGCGAAGAGGCGGAGTCGGAGGGGCCACAGGGGGCCCACACACTAGGGGGGCGCCCCCCCCCCTTGGCCGCGCCGCCCTGTGGGGTGGGGCCCCCCTGGCTCCCCTCTGGCCCTTCTTTGGCGCTCTGGAAGCTTCCGGGAATTCTAAGATCTTCGGTGTTGATTTCATCCGATTCCGAGAATATTTCCTTACTAGGATTTCTGAAACCAAAAACAGCAGAAAACAGCAACTGGCCCTTCGGCATCTCGTCAATAGGTTAATTCCGGAAAACGCATAAAAATGATATAAAGTGTGCATAAAACATGTAGATATCATCAATAATGTGGCATGGAACATAAGAAATTATCGATACGTCGGAGACGTATCAGCATCCCCAAGCTTAGTTTCTGCTCGTCCCGAGCAGGTAAACGATAACAAAGATAATTTCTGGAGTGACATGCCATCATAACCTCGATCATACTATTGTAAGCATATGTAATGAATGCAGCGATCAAAACAATGGTAATGACATGAGTAAACAAATGAATCATAAAGCAAAGACTTTTCATGAATAGTACTTCAAGACAAGCATCAATAAGTCTTGCATAAGAGTTAACTCATAAAGCAATAATTCAAAGTAAAGGTATTGAAGCAACACAAAGGAAGATGAAGTTTCAGCGGTTGCTTTCAACTTGTAACATGTATATCTCATGGATAGTTGTCAATGCAAAGTAATATAACAAGTGCAATATGCAAGTATGTAGGAATCAATGCACAGTTCACACAAGTGTTTGCTTCTTGAGGTGGAGAGAGATAGGTGAACTGACTCAACATAAAAATAAAAGAAAGGTCCTTCAAAGAGGAAAGCATCGATTGCTATATTTGTGCTAGAGCTTTGGTTTTGAAAACAAGAAACAATTTTGTCAACGGTAGTAATAAAGCATATGTGTTATGTAAATTATATCCTACAAGTTGCAAGCCTCATGCATAGTATACTAATAGTGCCCGCACCTTGTCCTAATTAGCTCGGATTACCTGGATTATCATCGCAATGCACATGTTTTAACCAAGTGTCACAAAGGGGTACCTCTATGCCGCCTGTACAAAGGTCTAAGGAGAAAGCTCGCATCGGATTTCTCGCTATTGATTATTCTCAACTTAGACATCCATACCGGGACAACATAGACAACAGATAATGGACTCCTCTTTTATGCATAAGCATGTAGCAACAATTAATTTTCTCATATGAGATTGAGGATATTTGTCCAAAACTGAAACTTCCACCATGGATCATGGCTTTAGTTAGCGGCCCAATGTTCTTCTCTAACATTATGCATGCTCTAACCATTTTAGTGGTAAATCTCCCTTACTTCAGACAAGACGAACATGCATAGCAACTCACATGATATTCAACAAAGAGTAGTTGATGGCGTCCCCAGGAACATGGTTATCGCACAACAAGCAACTTAATAAGAGATAAAGTGCATAAGTACATATTCAATACCACAATAGTTTTTAAGCTATTTGTCCCATGAGCTATATATTGTAAAGGTGAAGAATGGAAATTTTAAAGGTAGCACTCAAGCAATTTACTTTGGAATGGCGGAGAAATAACATGTAGTAGGTAGGTATGGTGGACACAAATGGCATAGTAGTTGGCTCAAGGATTTGGATGCATGAGAAGTATTCCCTCTTGATACAAGGCTTAGGCTAGCAAGGTTATTTGAAACAAACACAAGGATGAACCGGTGCAGTAAAACTCACATAAAAGACATATTGTAAACATTATAAGACTCTACACCGTCTCCCTTGTTGTTCAAACTCAATACTAGAAATTATCTAGACCTTAGAGAGACCAATTATGCTAACCAAATTTTAGCAAGCTCTATGTATTTCTTCATTAATAGGTGCAAAGTATATGATGCAAGAGCTTAAACATGAGCACAACAATTGCCAAGTATCACATTATCCAAGACATTTTACAAATTACTACATGTAGCATTTCCCGATTCCAACCATATAACAAATTAACGAAGCAGTTTCAACCTTCGCCATGAAAATTAAAGGCTAAGAACACATGTGTTCCTATGAACCAGCGGAGCGTGTCTCTCTCCCACACAAGCATTTATTCAAACAAAAACAAAAATAGAAACAAACAGATGCTCCAAGTAAAGTACATAAGATGTGACCGAATAAAAATATAGTTTCAAGAGAAGGAACCTGATAATGTTGTCGATGAAGAAGGGGATGCCTTGGGCATCCCCAAGCTTAGATGCTTGAGTCTTCTTGAAATATGCAGGGATGAACCACCGGGGCATCCCCAAGCTTAGACTTTTCACTCTTCTTGATCATAGTGTATCATCCTCCTCTCTTGACCCTTGAAAACTTCCTCCACACCAAACTCAAAACAACTCATTAGAGGGTTAGTGCATAATCAAAAACTCACATGTTCATAGGTGACACAATCATTCTTAACACTTCTGGACATTGCCTAAAGCTACTGGAAGTCAATGTAACAAAGAAATCCATCCCACATAGCAAAGGAGGCAATGCGAAATAAAAGGCAGAATCTGTCAAAACAGAACAGTCCGTAAAGACGAATTTTATTGAGGCACCAGACTTGCTCAAATGAAAATGCTCAAATTGAATGAAAGTTGCGTACATATCTGAGGATCACTCACGTAAATTGGCAGAATTTTCTGAGTTAGCTACAGAGAATTAGGCCCAGATTCGTGACAGCAAGAAATCTGTTTCTGCGCAGTAATCCAAATCTAGTATGAACCTTACTATCAAAGACTTTACTTGGCACAACAATGCAATAAAATTAAGATAAGGAGAGGTTGCTACAGTAGTAACAACTTCCAAGACACAAATATAAAACAAAATTACTGTAGTAAAATAAACACATGGGTTATCTCCCAAGAAGTTCTTTCTTTATAGCCATTAAGATGGGCTCAATAATTTCAATGATGCACTCGCAAGAAATAGTAGTGGAAGCAAAAGACAGCATCAAGAAGCAAATTCAAAACACATTTAAGTCTAACCCACTTCCTATGCAAAGGGATCTTGTACACAAATGAATTCATGACGAACAAAGTGACGAGCATAAGAGGATAAAACATGAGTAACTTCAAGATTCTCAACATAAAGAGGGAAAACTTAATTTTATTAAGATGCCTATAACCATGTTTCCCTCTCTCATAATAACTTTCAGTAGCATCATTGATGAAATCCACAATATACCCATCACTTAAAACATTCTTATCATGGTTCATATGCATAGAAGTATCATTAATTTTGGCATAAGAAGAGTTCTTCTCATTAATAGTAATTGGAGCAAGATTATTATCAAGAATTTGAACATGGTAAACAAGTTGCATATTAAGGGAATTGTTTTTGGTAATCCAATCATGACTATGAAAAGTTTCATAAGGATAGTTATAACCTATATCATAGCATTCTTTATAATAATCATCAAAGGTCGGAGGCACAGCGTCATCATAAGAAATAGAATAGTTATCTTTCACAGTCGGTTTATCTGTGACCATACCATCATTGTTATTAGAAGGAGATGTATCAAACACATAATGATCAGTAGCAAAAGGATTTTCAAACACCTATTCCCCAAGCTTAGAACTTTCTATATCATTATGGGAGGAAGCATGGATAGCACTGATACTATGGCAATTATTATCATCATCATTTTCAGAATTAGTTTCCCAGAGATTTGCAATATCAAAAGTAGTATGCTCATTCAAATCATGATCACTAATGTATGTAAAGGGCATAGGAAGATCATTGTATTCAGATTCATTATCATAATAATCATTAGGAGCAACATACTTACGGTTACCTAGCGTTATCTCATTCACGCGGGGATATGTCGTTACCTCTTTCTCTTTATTCTCCTTCTTCTTCTTCTTCTTCTTCTTCTTCTTCTTCTTCTTCTTCTTCTTCTTCGTTCCTTTCTTCTTCTTCTTCTTCTTCTTCTTCTTCTTCTCTTCCTTCTCCTCGTTCCCTTCTTTAGGAGGAAGAGGCTTGAAGGGTAGCTTATCCGCATAACCTGATTTACTTTCAGAAACAATAGAAGAAACTTGGGAGGATTCCTCCTTTTCATTAATTAGTTCAAAACACAAAGCGGTCCTATCATATTTTGGCAAGGTGTCATCTTCTAAAATATTTTGTATGTAAGTATTTGTATGGCTATTATCAATGCAATAAGAAAAACACCCATACAGGACATCATCAATATCAAGATCATTAATATCTAACAAAGAAATTTTCCTTGATAACTCTTCACACCACAAAAATAAAGTGAGTTCATCATGCTGATTAGGAGTAATTTCATCATCACAATACAACTTTGTAGCACTCATGGGGTTCAGATTATCATTGGAGGAGCATTGAAAACTAAAATGACCCACTCTATGGCAAAGTTCACAAATAAAAGGATAGAGGGCACACACTTTTTTACCAAGATCATCTAGAGCCCTAAACCACTTTCTAGTTTTTTCATTAATATGATGGATACAGTATTCATCTTTGATTTGATTAATTCCACAAGGTCTATGCATTCCACAAAAATTAACATGCTTATAGGAAATAGCATTCTTAGGAGTTTGAGCATGCTTATTGCAATTATTAACAACAATTTCATTCTTCATGCAAGCCTCTTTAAAAGGTTCATGATACTTATGAAAATTCTTCTTAGGCAATTCAAAATGAGAAGCAAAGGCTTTATAAAGATTTGCAGCAACTTGAGAGTCAAGACCATAAGTAGCACTCATATTTCAGAATTTATCAGTATCCATAAAAGCTTCAATGCATTCATAATCATAATTTATACCTGACTCTTTACCTTTGTTGTTCTCCCATTCTTCAGCGTTCTCCTCAATCCGATCAAGAAGATCCCACCTAGCTTCAACCTCATTGCTTGTGAAAGATCCCTCCGAACAGGCATCCAGATAGTCCTTGTGTTGTCCTGAAAGCCTCGCATAAAAATTGTTAACAATAACATTACGGGGGAGCTCATGAATGGGACATTCGAGCATTAGTGACTTCAATCTCCCCCACGCTTGAGAAATACTCTCTCCATCACGAGGATAAAAGTTATAAATATAATTCCTATCAATATGCACTTCATGAGGAGGATAAAATTTAGAGTAAAAGAGAGATACAATTTCCTCCCAACCAAGAGAATGACTATTCTTCAACAATTTATACCAATGCGCCGCTTTACCAGACAACGAAACAGAGAATAGCTTCTTCCTCACTTCATCCATAGAGATACCTGCACACTTGAATAACCCACATAATTCATGCAAAAACAGTAAATGATCTCCAGGATGGACAGTTCCATCCCCTTCATAGCGGTTATCCATAACACGTTCAATAACTTTCATGGGTATCTTGAAAGCAGTGCTTGCAGTTGGTGGATTTAAAATATCACAAGCATCATTAGAGTTATCGCATATGGGAGATAAAGCATTATCAGAACAAATTTTCTCCCCTAAAGATGGGAAGCTAAAAAGATCACAGAAACTAGCTTCCCCAAGCTTAGACTTATCCATAGCATTAGCAGTGATTGCGTTCATACCAATAACATTGCTACTAGCATGCAAATGAGGTTCCATAGGTTCTTTAATTTTCGCATCACACAATTCATGTCTTAACTTAGGAAATAAAATAAGAAGCTTATTGTTGTCCATTATGCCTAACTAGTGTAAACAAGAAACAAAAAGATGCAATTGCAGGATCTAAAGGAAATAGCTTCGAGCACACACACAATGGCGCCAGAAAAGTACTTAGTTACCTGGAACCGGAGTATGAGTGCCTTTTACCTTTCCTCCCCGGCAACGGCGCCAGAAAAGTGTTTGATGTCTACGGGTGCTTCTATTCTTGTAGACAGTGTTGGGCCTCCAAGAGCAGAGGTTTGTAGAACAGCAGCAAGTTTCCCTTAAGTGGATCACCCAAGGTTTATCGAACTCAGGGAGGAAGAGGTCAAAGATATCCCTCTCAAGCAACCCTGCAATCACGATACAAGAAGTCTCTTGTGTCCCCAACACACCAAATACACTTGTCAGGTGTATAGGTGCACTAGTTCGGCGAAGAGATAGTGAGATGCAAGTAATATGGATGAGTATGAGTGGTAATAGCAATCTGAATAAAATATGGCAGCGAGTAAACATGCAACAAAACAGTAAACAAACGGAGATTCGATGCTTGGAAGCAAGGCCTAGGGATCCTGCTTTCACTAGTGGACACTCTCAACAATGATCACATAATAGGACTACTCTACACTCTGTTGTTGGATGACGAACACCACTAATTGTGTAGGATTACACGAACCCTCAATGCCGGAGTTAACAAGCTCCACAATATTCGATATTCATATTTAAATAACCTTAGAGTGTAAGATAGATCAACACAATTACACCGAGAACTAACATAGCATGCACACTGTCACCATCACACTATGAAGGAGGCATAGATCACATCAATACTATCATAGCAATAGTTAACTTCATAATCTACAAGAGATCACAATCATAATCCATGCCAAGTACTACACGATGCACACACTGTCACCATTACACCGTGGAGGAGGAACAGACTACTTTAATAACATCACTAGAGTAGCACATAGATGATATTCAACTAGATCACAAAGAGAGAGAGAGATGAACCACATAGCTACAGCGGAGCCCTCAGCCCCCGGGGTGAATTACTCCCTCCTCATCATGGAGACAGCGATGGCGGTGAAGATGGCGGTGGAGACAGTGGTGGAGATGACTCCGGGGGCAATTCCCCGTCCCGGCGGCGTGCCGGAACAGAGACTTCTGTCCCCCGAATTGGAGTTTCGCGATGGCGGTGGCTCTGGATGGTTTTCTCTGGTTTCGTCGAACTGGCTCGAGGTTTTAGGTCAGGGACGACTAAATAGGCGAAGAGGCGGAGTCGGAGGGGCCACAGGGGGCCCACACACTAGGGGGCGCCCCCCTTGGCCGCGCCGCCCTGTGGGGTGGGGCCCCCCTGGCTCCCCTCTGACCCTTCTTCGGTGCTCTGGAAGCTTCCGGGAATTCTAAGATCTTCGGTGTTGATTTCGTCCGATTCCGAGAATATTTCCTTACTAGGATTTCTGAAACCAAAAACAGCAAAAAACAGCAACTGGCCCTTCGGCATCTCGTCAATAGGTTAGTTCCGGAAAACGCATAAAAACGATATAAAGTGTGCATAAAACATGTAGATATCAATAATGTGGCATGGAACATAAGAAATTATCGATACGTCGGAGACGTATCACGTATCAATACAGGCTTGGACGTATCAGGCGGGAGCTCGAGAAACAAAAAATCGAGTTGGACAGGAGGCAGGAAGCGGCTTCCGCGTCAAGCAGGAGAAGGGCGAATTTAAGTTGACAATCTGGCACTTCGGGAGATAGTCACAGAGCAGCTCGAAATAGAGCAAGATCGCGGTTGCAGGATATGCCTGAGGCAGATAGGGAGAATTTGGTTCAAAACCTTGACATGTCCTTTATGTCGATAGACACGAGGGGGAACATTATCCCTAAGACACTAGAAGCTGGGTACATGGCGACGCAGGCTTTCATCCTCGCATCTAAGCCACCTCCCGGAGATCCAAGAGAGGCATTGTACAATATGGCCATGGCAGGAGCTGGAGTCATGGGGACGGCGTTTTTAAATTCGCCTCCCATAGGATCAGCAAGACAAAACAGTCCACGACCTACGGCAGCAGCACGAGGTCCCGAGAGAACAAGCGGAGCAAGAGACACAACAACACAAGCACGAGTAGATAGAGCATGACAAAATAGAAGGGAACATCGGCATTCCCCAGAAATAGATGAAGAGGATATGTGTGGGCTACCATGCTTTACATAGAGGGTTCGGAAAACTCGAGTTCCGTCAGGGTTTAAGTTACCCGATAATTTCAAAAAATTCGATGGCCTACAAGATCCCGAGGATTGGCTAATTGATTATCTCGAGACGGTGAAGCTGATAGGAGGAACCAGAGCAACAGCCATGCAGAGCATGCAAGTACATCTGAGTGGGGCCGCGTGATCTTGGATAAAGAAGCTCCCTCCGGGATCCATCGACAGTTGGGATAGTTTTGAGGACGTGTTCGTCAAGAACTTCCGATCCACCTGCAAAAAACCCGCATCACTAGAAGAGTTGAGATCGTGTCGAAAAAATCATGATGAATCAATGAGAAAGTATATCCAACGGTGGAACATCATTAAAAACTCGGCAGAGAACATATCTGACGAGAGAGCAATAGATGCGTTCGTGGCAGGAATTCGGCGAGGAGATTTTGTCGAAGACTTGGGGAGAACCAACCCAAGGACAGTGTCGGCATTGATGGAGATAGCAAATAGATGGGCAGATGGAGAAGATGCTGTCCACAATAAATGACACAGGTCACCAGAGGAGGACCGTAGTCGAAATTTTCAAAATAGACGACGATTTCCTCGGCAATTCTCAAACTACGACGCTCCTGGCCAAATATCGGCTGGTTTTCGGGGAAGCGCAGGAGGAAACAATAGAGATGAATATCAAAGGAGTAACGAGCAGCGAGGCGACAATAGAGATGACTCCCGGAATAACAGGCAAAATAGTGGACCATGGTTTCAGAGACCTTTTGTATCTCCTGAGGATATGATGAACGGGCCATGTCAGATGCATTTCTATGTCGACAATAATGGGAAGAGGCAGTCAGGACATCTACAGAAGGACTGTCGAAATTTTCAAGCAATGTTGAGGTTTGCAGGGCAAGCCAATGCTCAAGCAACAAACAGAAACCCCCAGGGGCCTAGGAGTGAGATCCATCTGCCACCTCCTCCAGCAATTACAGACGAAAATCGGCACCAGCTAAGAATAGCGGCAGCACCACACCCACCTCCATATATCGACCCCAATTCCAACGGCGCGGTCTCGATGATTCAGAAAGCTAGGCCATCTAACAGGGCTCAGAAATTAATCTCGCGTCAAGTGTTCATGGCAGAGAAGATGCCTCCTCCAACGATCGAGTACTTAAACTGGTCGGGACAGAACATTGGTTTCACAATAGCGGATCACCCGCAGCAAGTTCCTCGACCAGGGCAGTCAACACTTATCTTACCAGCAGTAATCGCAGGATTCGACGTCTCCCGAGTATTTATAGATGGTGGCAGCAGTCTAAACCTTATGTACACAGATACACTAAGGAAGATGAACATATCCCTAGCAAATCTGAAACCAACTGATACACGTTTTCATGGTATCACACCAGAGAAGCCAAGTTATCCGTTGGGGAAAATTAATCTCGACGTTCAGTTTGGGACCCGAGAAAATTACAGGATAGAAAGGCTGGAGTTTGAAGTCGTGGATTTCCCGTCGCAGTATCACGCCCTGTTGGGACGACCAGCATACGCCAGGTTTATGGCGGTACCACACTACACGTACCTGTTATGGAGGCTACCAGGACCTAAGGGACCAATCACAGTCAAAGGAAGTTTCGCGTTAGCTGATAAGTGCGACAAGGATTTTCATCGACTGTCAGAAACTTTCGGGATGCAGGCAGAGTATATGGCGTCAAGGCTCACAACTGATTATGATGTGCTGCCAGATGTAGGAAGGCCTCTCAGGGAGCCAAGCTTTAACACTACAAAAGATTCCAAGGAGGTGCAGATTCACCCGACAGATCCAAAGAAAACGACGTCCATCGCAACAGACATGGACCTCGCATAGGAAAGCGCGCTCGTCGAGTTCCTCCGTGAGCACTGGAAAATCTTCACATGGTGTCCAGCTAACATGCCAGGAGTATCCAGGGAACTTGCCGAGCACCACTTAAACTTGGATCCAATAGCGAGACCAATTAAACAACCTTTGCGGCGTTTTTCGGAACCAAACCGCAAAGCTATGCTTTCAGAGATTGATCGACTCGGAGAAGTTGGTTTTATCAAAGAGTTACATACGGAAGCCACATGGGTAGCTAACCCAGTGCTGGTCCCGAAGAGAAACATGAAAATCCTTCGCATGTGTGTCGACTTTACGTGTCTCAATAAACATTGTCCAAAGGATCACTTTCCCCTCCCAAGGATCGATCAAATCATCGACTCCACGGCAGGATGTGAACGTCTTTCCTTCTTGGATGCATATTCTGGTTATAACCAGATCAGACTAAAAAAGAAGATGAAGTAAAGACAGCGTTCATAACACCTTATGGCGTGTTTTGCTACAGAACAATGCCTTTTGGTTTGAAAAACGCGGGAGCAACATATCAGCGGATGATGCAGAAGTGCTTGGCAACACAGATTGGGAAAAACGTACAAGTGTACATTGACGATGTCATCATAACATCAAAAAAGGGGACAACTTTGATCGAGGATCTAAAGGAAACTTTCGACAACCTTGACAAGTTCTGCCTCAAACTGAACCCGACGAAGTGTTCTTTCGGCATCCCTTCAGGGGAACTTCTCGGGTTCCTAGTCTCAGCAAAAGGGATTGAAGCCAATTCAGAGAAAATTTAAGCTATCATAACAATGAGGAAGCCAACAAAGTTGAAAGAAATACAATAGTTAACTAGGCGAGTCGCAGCTTTAAGCAGATTCGTCGCCAGGCTGGGAGAAAAGGCGTTACCGTTCTACGCTTTGATCAAACAAGGAGAGAAGTTCCAGTGGAACGAAGAGGCAGATAGAGCTTTCGAGGATCTCAAGCACACAATTTCGACACCACCAATCTTGGTGGTGCCTAAAGAGAAAGAACCCCTCCTGTTATACATTGCAGCCACACCTCAGGTGGTCAACACATCACTTGTCGTCGAAAGAGAAGAGGAAGGAAAACTCCATGGAGTGCAGAGGCCGGTATATTTCATCAGCGAAGTTTTATCACCTTCAAAACAGCGGTACCCGCAGTACCAGAAGCTAGCATATGGAGTGTTTACAACCGCAAGAAAATTGCGGCACTATTTTTCGGCACACCCGATAATAGTGGTCAATGAGGCGCCTTTATCCAATATACTAAACAATCCAGAAGCTACAGGTCGTGTCTCCCTTTGGGGGATAGAACTTTCCCCTCGGGACATCACGTATGAAAAAAGAAAAGCAATAAAGTCGCAAATTCTACCAGATTTCATCGCAGAGTGGATGGAGCTACAAAATACAGGACCCCCGGATTTATCAAGAACCTGGACTATGAACTTTGACGGGTCCAAGAGATTAGAGGGAGCTGGAGCAGGCGTGATACTAATATCACCTGAAGGCGACAAATTAAAGTATTTCTTACGGATGACGTTTCCAAACGCGTCTAACAATGAGGCGGAATACGAAGCTCTCATACATGGGATGAAGATGGCGAAGGCTTGTGGTGCAACTTGACTAAAAATATTTGGCGACTCACAATTGGTGGCTCAGCAAGTCATGAACAAATGTGATGCAGTCAATGATAGTATGGTAGCATACAAGGAAGTGTACAATGAGCTCGAGAAGTTGTTTGATGGATGCGAAGTAAATCACATCAGCAGGCTAAGCAACGATGAAGCCGATGTTCTCGCAAACATTGGGTCACAGTGTCTCGCGATTCCACCAGGCGTATTCTGGGAAGAGATAGCAGAGAGATCTACAAAGCCGAAGAAAGCAAAGAAGAAGGAGAAGGATGAAAAACCCTCGGGGGCTATAAAAGCGGCATTAGAAGAAGAAGAGGAACAGGACCTCATAATGATGGTACAAATTCAAGGGATGCAAGTATATATATCATACATCCTAAGGAAACAGATACCCGACGATCCAGTTGAAGCAAGGCGAGTTATTAGGCGATCCAAGGCCTTTACTGTGGTCAAAGGGGAGTTATACAAGCGAAGTATTTCGGGTGTGTTACAAAGGTGCGTCACACCCGAAGAAGGAAGGATAATTCTGAAGGACGTACACGAGGGAATATGTGGTCATCACGCAAGCAGTCGAGCTATCGCGGCCAAGGTTTTCAGAGCAGGATTTTATTGGTTGACAGCAATCGAGGATGCAAAGGAAATAGTTCGTACTTGCGATGCGTGCCAGAGGTTTGCCGCAAAACCTCACTCTCCGGCAGCAGAGTTGATGCCAATACCATTGTCCTGGCCCTTTGCTCAGTGGGGTCTCGATATGGTGGGAAAATTACACAAGGCTTCGCCAGGAGGATACGGGTATATGCTCATCGCTGTCGACAAATTCACCAAGTGGATAGAAGCAAAACCGATAAATTCACCAGACGGAGCGTCGGCAATCAAGTTTGTGAAAAGTATCGTCTTTCGGTTTGGAGTACCTCATAGCATTGTCACAGACAATGGTAGTAATTTCACATCCAAGGAATTCAAGGCATATTGTGCAGAGGTAGGCATCAAACTACACTTTGCGTCAGTTGCGCACCCGCAAACCAATGGTCAAGTCGAGAAAGCCAATGGCATTATCTGCAATGGTATCAAGAAGCGTTTTCTACAACCATTGGAAAAAGCTCGACACACCTGGCCTGAAGAGTTGCCCAGCGTGTTATGGAGTATTCGAACAACACCAAATACGGCGACACAGGAAACCCCGTTTTTTCTGGTCCATGGAGCTGAAGCAGTATTGCCGATAGAAATAGAGCATGATTCTCCAAGAGTTACAGAATACGACGAAGAGGCCTCAAGAAAAGCATTGGAGGTTGATGTCGATGCACTAGATAAAGCCCGAGACGAAGTGTTATCACGAGTCACTAAGTACCAGCAAGACCTGAAAAATTACCACAGTCGACATTTGCGCCCGAGATCCTTTCAGGTCGGTGACTTAGTCCTTCGGCTCACTCAAAAAAGTCATGAAAAACTCGAGTCGCCATGGCTTGGCCCTTACATCATCACAGAAGTAATCGAAGGAGGAGCATACAGGATAAAGGACAAGAAGACAGGGGTTGCTGAACCAAATCCTTGGAATGTAGCGCAACTCAGGTGGTTTTACGCTTAGAGTCAAAATATAGTCCTCCTTTGTAAAAATACAATGTACTGAAACGCCCGCGAGCTTTCAGACGCACTCTTTTCCTTTTCAGGGCACCGAGTGGGGCTGGAAAGGTTTTTAATGAGGCGGGCTCGCGGTGCTACAATATAGTAAAGATAGTGGAGACATAAATCTTTTTCTTCGATAGGCTCGGGGGCTTGCGCTCAGAAATTACAATATAGATATACATCGTCAAAAAAGCAATTCACAAAAAAAATCGCCTTGGTGCAAAGCACCTCGCAAATCAATGAAGATACAAAATAGTGATCGACAAAAACGCTCGGGGGCTCATATCCGCAAATATAGTATCTTCAATCAAAAATATTTTCCTTGGTTCAACCTCGCAAACACAATAAAGAAAATCGCCACTCGGGGGCTAGGAAAAAAAATATCTTTGTCTTACAACATATATACAGCAAGTTACAATCATGACTTTCGACAAGGAAGTTATGTACCGAAGAAATAAATCTAGTTGTGCCTTAATATATCGTCAATGGTGACTTTGCCTTCTTCGGCAGAGGCACCCAGAAAATCGGCATAGTGGCCGTCTGCAAAAAAGTCGGCATCCATCCGAAGAAGATCATCAATTATTTCTTAAGCCACTGGTGTGACTACCACATCAATTCTATCGACACCCATTTTTCGTCGCCTCAGCTTGGTATGGACTTTTTCAACCACCTTGGTCATGTCAAGTTTTGAGTGGCAGATCTGAAGCATGATGAGGGTAACTCTGGCACCAGCTACTAGTTGAGCTCTTACAAAAGCATGGATTTTGTGCGAGTCCTTGAACTTGTCCATCAGCTCCAGAAGGGTCCTAGGTTGAACATTACGAGGAAACATGGAGTTGTAGATCATGGACAACGTCTTGGTGCAGAAGTCGATGAATTCACGAACTTGGCATGAGCGGTCTTGAAATCTGACGATCTGTCGGGTGCGTTCAGGGGTAGCCCAAAAAAGGATACCATGATCAAGTGCCAAGTTAATAAGATAATTTGATCTGGTGTTAACTCGTTGATCTTCGGCATCAGCGTCTAAAAATGGACCTTTTTAGGCAACATCATACCAGTTAAAGGCAGGCAACAGGCAAAGAAAAAAGGGAAGGTTAAGTTTAAGGAAACATACCCTCCATTTCCAGGCTTGATTCAGTCATCAACTCAAACATGGAGTTTTCTCGGGAAGCAGCCTGCGTAGCTTCAGCAACTGCAACTGCAACTTCTTTGGCAGCTATAGCTTCTTGAGCTTGGTGTAGCGCAACTTTTTCCCTCTCAGATGACTTTCGAGACTGTTCCATTATCACGAGGGCCTGTTTTTTCATCGACTGCAGTTGTTGACGGAGTTCGTTCAAGTCCTCATTCTGTGCAGCATTCGAAGAACCCCCCACAAATTCATCAGTGAAGGATTTATTCGAGTAAGACGCAGCAGGCAAAGCAGTCGAAGAAGGCACCACGTTATAGTTGTCAAAAATCAACTGGAAAGAAATTTTTTGATATCAATAACTCGGAAACATAGCCTTTCATTAATAAGGATAGGTATTTACAAGGCTATTACAAAAGGTTCCTATTGAATTAGTGGGAAAGTTGTCGCTAAAACTACTTTGGCGATAGCATCAAAAGAGAAGTAAAAAAAAGAGGTAAAGTGGTCTACTTGACCTCCGGCTTCGATGAACTAGGAGCTGGAGTTGGATTGAATCCAAGGAAGGCAAGGATCTTCTTCGAGTTGGGTTTGGCAGCCCTAATCAAAGACTGCCACTTCTTCGTCTCCATCTCCTTTACATCGCCAACTTTAGCCCAGTCGACATTCTGTTGGCTGTCAGCAACCAAGGCTATGGTGCCTTCAACACCAATCTTCAGGCCCTCCTATCGAAGACTGGGTCCAAGATTTTCTTTGGATCTGAAGCACTTGGCGAGAGCAGTGAAAGTCTCGGGTTCTTCTTTCTTCACGAAGTAGAACGGAAAAAGCCGAGACATAACTATTTTAGCGTCGGTGAGGCCTTGGCGTGCTTCATCTCCATGAATCTCAAGCAGGGAGAGCGTGTCGAGAAGGCGATCACCTTCAGTATTCTCTAAATCGTAATCTTGTTGCGTTCTCCCTAATAAGGCAAAAATATAGTTCGTCAACAAACAAGGAAGAAGGTGCTGACCCGAAAAAATAGCAGAGATTTGAGTACTTACTGACAAAACGTCGATTCTGCGACTCCAAGCGAGCGATGATGTCCTCTTCACGAGCAGATTGTTGCGCGATGTTTTCGCTTAAAGACGCTTCCGCGTCTTGAAGTCTTTTTCGAAGATCTTCGACAGCGGCAGCATCAGCTTCAGCCTTCTTGCGGGCCTTTTCGCTTTGCTCCAGTTTAAGAGCAAGAGAATCAGCGCGTTTGTTGGCTTCCGCAAGATTTTCTGGCAAAATAATCGACAGCAATAAATGTCATGACAAAACATGATGGAGAGGTCATTAACCAGAAGAGGCAGCAAAATAGTACGTTTGACTTTTTTAGCATGGTCACGGTACCCGACGAATTGGGTACCGAGATGGTAAATTCCTTCATCAAAGGCTGCAAAAGAAAAAGAGAAAGAAACATCAATAAAGTAAAAAAGTTCGACAGCAAAAATCAAAAGAGAAGCGAAAAAACAAAGAAGAGTCGACCAGCATTGAAATATTCGGTACATAAACGAAGAAGTGAACAACTTACATCATCCAAAGAAGGAGTCGTGGAGCTACCAAGTAGCAAGGTAGGCTCTTTAGCCGGTTCGACCCTAGCCCTCTTTGGCGAAGGGGCACGGGGGCTTGCAGCTGGAGTTGTATGCTCGATGTTTTGCTGAGGAGGCGAGGTTTCATCTCCATCAGGCTGAGCTTCAGAGACAACTAAAGTACGCGACGTACTCGTTCGAGCAGTCGCGTCAATAGGCAGATCTTCATCCTCGTCGCCACTATAAGAAAAACGCGACAATATAAGAAACAACATAGACAAACTATCGAGAGCAAACAACAAAGAGTAGGAAGAACTTACGAGCTGACAAGGGCATCTTCGTAAGGATTGAAAGTTGTCCTTCCCTCAGTAGGAACAACTTCTTCAGCATGAGAGGCGCCGGCATTGGAGGTGCCAGAATCGGCAACTTCGTCCCTTTTTCTCTTGTTCCTTGGAGAAACAGCGGAGGGGAGAGAGTGTGTCGACACGGTAGCCTCAGATTCAACTTCTCTTTCAGAAGAAGCCGCGGATTTTTGAGAACCCGCGACTTCACTCTCAGGGCGAGAAGTACCCTGGTTGTCGTCAGTGACAACAGTCCATTCTTCGACTTCTCCACCTTCAGGAAGAGGAGGGAGAGAAGCTAGAATAGGGTGGTTCTGCAAAAACAAGGAGTGTCGACAAAAAGTTATGCAAAAGACACCAGCAAGATAGTAGTCGACAAAAATTTATGCAAAAAGACAAAATAGTAGTCGAGGAACAATTACCTCCGGAAGGGCGTTGGTGCCACTATATGGCCCAACACGGCAAGAGGACGGAATAGTATCCTTCTTGCTGAGCGACGAAATTCTTCGGATCAGTTTCTCCAAGTCCTTCACAGAAAGGTCTTTGGAGAGCCTGTCGACATCTTCTCACCAGCATACATCCAAAGGGGATTTTTGCGAGCTTGTAAAGGCTGCACTCTAATCCTAAGGAAGTAGGCTGAGATCTGTATACCCGACAATTCCTTGCCATGGGTATTCTGAAGCTCATGAATGCGAGTCATCAGCGCCTCTGTCGCCGACTTCTCTTATTCGGTGGCTTCAGCGTCCCAGGATCGACGGCGAAGAATCTTGGCCCCTCCATCGAAAGGAGCAATGTTGTACTCCACCGAGTCAGAGCTTTCTTCGTGTACATAGAGCCACCTTTTGCGCCACCCTTGGACGTTGTCGGGGAACTTGACGTCGAAATATTCGACATCAGAGCGAACGCAAATGACAACGCCGCCTATGTTGTAGGCGACGTTGTGGGAGCCATTGCGGCGGAGGCAGAAGATGCGCTTCCACAGAGCCCAATTAGGATGGACTCCGAGGAAGCATTCACAGAGGGTGATGAAAATCGAAATGTGGAGGATGGAATTGGGCGTAAGCTGATCCAGCTGTAGCCCGTAGACAAAGAGGAGACCACGGAGGAACTCGTGGATAGGGGGAGAAAGGCCGCGAATAAGGTGGTCAACAAAACTGACCCGATATTCGATTGGAGGCGATGGATAGCTTTCCTCCTTGGGGAAGCGCAGCGCGTTCTCCTTCTTCGTGAACCCGGGCTTCTTCAGCAGGTTCATGTCTTGATTGGAGATTTTGGATCTCTCCCACTCAAGATCTTCAGTTGCCATCTTCGACTCCGGAGTGCTGTGCCTAGTGAGCCGCGCGCGCGGTGGCATCAACAATGGCGTAGGAGAAAAGTGCGAGCGTGGTTGAGCTCAAGAACTGTGGGGCGCAATGGAGGATTTTGGCAGAGGAGAGCAGAGGAGTGGCGCAAGCGAAAGTGCGAAAGGAGGAAGACGATGACCTTAAGTAGAGGTGCGGTGAATCGACGCACCGTTGGATGGAGAAATTGCGAGATAGATGATATACACGTGGACAAGGGGTAACAACGTAATTTCACTATGAAGGAAAGGAACAGGTGCTACAGTGCGTGCGTCAGGAAAAGTGGAGGACGTGTGTCCCCCACTTGCACGATGTGTCAACTTGATAAGAAATTTGGGCCCGCAAGATAGAGAGAAAAGCAGTTCCCGCGTCTTCCCGATATAGTGATCGTGGTTATCGTCATCAATGATGTCACCTTGGCAAGAGAAAATCTTGGCTATGAAGCTTCATAAGAATGGCGGCAGCAGAAGATTATTGGTTATTTCGAGAGCCTTTGGTCAAATACAAGTTTTTGCCCAAATGCTCGGGGGCTACTTTAGAAAAAAGAAAAAGCGAAAGGTATGATAAAATAGAAATGGCGGGAGCCTATGATCAAATGCAAGCATTTGTTCATAGCCTCGGGGGCTACTCCCATCGGGAGCATGATACGTCTCAAACGTATCTATAATTTCTTATGTTCCATGCTACTTTTATGATGATACTCACATGTTTTATACACATTATATGTCATATTTATGCATTTTCCGGCACTAACCTATTAACGAGATGCCGAAGAGCCGATTCTTTGTTTTCTGCTGTTTTTGGTTTCAGAAATCCTAGTAAGGAAATATTCTCGGAATTGGACGAAATCAACGCCCAGGGGCCTATTTTGCCACGAAGCTTCCAGAAGACCGAAGAGAAGACGAAGTGGGGCCACGGGGCGCTGCCACACTAGGGCGGCGCGGCCTACAGGGGGCCCGCGCGGCCCTGGCGTGTGGGGCCCCCGTGACGCCCTTTGACCTGCCCTTCCGCCTACTTAAAGCCTCCGTCGCGAAACCCCCAGTACCGAGAGCCACGATACGGAAAACCTTCCAGAGACGCCGCCGCCGCCAATCCCATCTCGGGGGATTCAGGAGATCGCCTCCGGCACCCTGCCGGAGAGGGGAATCATCTCCCGGAGGACTCTACACCGCCATGGTCGCCTCCGGATTGATGAGTGAGTAGTTCACCCCTGGACTATGGGTCCATAGCAGTAGCTAGATGGTTGTCTTCTCCTCATTGTGCTTCATTATCGGATCTTGTGAGCTGCCTAACATGATCAAGATCATCTATCTGTAATGCTATATGTTGTGTTTGTTGGGATCCGATGGATAGAGAATACTATGTTATGTTGATTATCAATCTATTACCTATGTGTTGTTTATGATCTTGCATGCTCTCCGTTGTTAGTAGAGGCTCTGGCCAAGTTTTTGCTAGTAACTCCAAGAGGGAGTATTTATGCTCGATAGTGGGTTCATGCCTCCATTAAATCTGGGACAGTGACAGAAAGTTCTAAGGTTGTGGATGTGCTGTTGCCACTAGGGATAAAACATTGATGCTATGTCCGAGGATGTAGTTATTGATTACATTACGCACCATACTTAATGCAATTGTCTGTTGTTTGCAACTTAATACTGGAAGGGGTTCGGATGATAACCTGAAAGTGGACTTTTTAGGCATAGATGCATGCTGGATAGCGGTCTATGTACTTTGTCGTAATGCCCAATTGAATCTCACAATACTCATCATGTCATGTATGTGCATTGTCATGCCCTCTCTATTTGTCAATTGCCCAACTGTAATTTGTTCACCCAACATGCTATTTATCTTATGGGAGAGACACCTCTAGTGAACTGTGGACCCCGGTCCATTCTTTTAATCGAATACAATCTACTGCAATACTTGTTCTACTGTTCTCTGCAAACAATCATCATCCACACTATACATCTAATCCTTTGTTACAGCAAGCCGGTGAGATTGACAACCTCACTGTTTCGTTGGGACAAAGTACTTTGGTTGTGTTGTGCAGGTTCCACGTTGGCGCCGGAATCCCTGGTGTTGCGCCGCACTACACTCCATCACCAACAACCTTCAACGTGCTTCTTGGCTCCTACTGGTTCGATAAACCTTGGTTTCTTACTGAGGGAAAACTTGCTGCTGTACACATCATACCTTCCTCTTGGGGTTCCCAACGGACGAGTGCTTTACCGTCACAAGGAAGCTACTACGCCCACATCAACTGTGCGCAAGCAGCTCCTTTTCTGGCACCGTTGCCGGGGAGATCAAGCCACGCTGCAAGGGGAGTCTTCACAATCCAATCTCTTTACTTTGTTTTTGTCTTGCTTTATTTTATTTACTACTTTGTTTGCTGCACTAAATTAAAACACAAAAAAATTAGTTGCTAGTTTTACTTTACTTGCTATCTTGTTTGCTATATCAAAAACACAAAAAATTAGTTACTTGCATTTACTTTATCTAGTTTACTTTATTTACTGTTGCTAAAATGAATACTCATGAAAATACTAAGTTGTGTGACTTCACAACCACAAATAATAATGATTTCTTATGCACACCTATTGCTCCACCCGCTACTACAGCGGAATTCTTTGAAATTAAACCTGCTTTACTGAATCTTGTTATGTGAGAGCAATTTTCTGGTGTTAGTTCTGATGATGCCGCTGCCCATCTAAATAATTTTGTTGAACTTTGTGAAATGCAAAAGTATAAAGATGTAGATGGTGACATAATAAAATTAAAATTGTTCCCTTTCTCATTAAGAGGAAGAGCTAAAGATTGGTTGCTATCTCTGCCTAAGAATAGTATTGATTCATGGACTAAATGCAAGGATGCTTTTATTGGTAGATATTATCCCCCTGCTAAAATTATATCTTTGAGGAGTAGCATAATGAATTTTAAACAATTGGATACTGAGCATGTTGCATAAGCATGGGAAAGAATGAAATCTTTGGTTAAAAATTGCCCAACCCGTGGACTGACTACTTGGATGATCATCCAAACCTTTTATGCAGGACTGAATTTTTCTTCACGGAACCTATTGGATTCAGCTGCTGGAGGTACCTTTATGTCCATCACTCTTGGTGAAGCAACAAAGCTTCTTGATAATATGATGATTAATTACTCTGAATGGCACACGGAAAGAGCTCCACAAGGTAAGAAGGTAAATTCTGTCGAAGAAACCTCTTCCTTGAGTGATAAGATTGATGCTATTATGTCTATGCTTGTGAATGATAGGACAAATGTTGATCCTAATAATGTTCCATTAGCTTCATTGGTTGCTCAAGAAGAACATGTTGATGTAAACTACATTAAAAATAATAATTTCAACAACAATGCTTACCGGAACAATTCTAGTAACAACTATAGGCCATATCCTTATAATAATGGTAACGGTTATGGTAATTCTTATGGGAATTCTTACAACAATAATAGGAATACACCCCCTGGACTTGAAGCTATGCTTAAAGAATTTATTAGTACACAAACTGCTTTTAACAAATCTGTTGAAGAAAAGCTTGGGAAAATTGATATACTTGCTTCTAAAGTTGATAGTCTTGCTGCTGATGTTGATCTTTTGAAATTGAAAGTTATGCCTAATAGGGATAATGAAAATAAAATTGTTACTACAGCAAATGCCATCCAAGTTAGAATTAATGAGAATATAAGATTAATGGCTGAACTGCATGCTAGGTGGGAAAGAGAAGAAAATGAAAAACTAGCTAAAGAGAATAATGTAGCTAAAGTTTGGACTATTACTACCACTAGCAATGCTAATGCTACACATGTTGCTGCACCTCCTACTAATAATGGTAAAAGAATTGGTGTTAGCAATGTTTCCACTTCTAATGCAAAGCGCGAAAAGCTACCTGAAACTGCTAAAACTGCTGAAACTGCCTGTGATAAAACTGCTGAAATTTTTTCCAACATTGGGGACAATGATCCCATTGCTTTAGATCATAATGGTTTAGATTTTGATGATTGCCACATCTCTGAAGTTATAAAGTTCTTACAAAAACTTGCTAAGAGTCCTAATGCTAGTGCTATAAATTTGGCTTTCACGAAACATATTACAAATGCTCTCATAAAAGCTAGAGAAGAGAAACTAGAACGCGAAACTTCTATTCCTAGGAAGCTAGAGGATGGTTGGGAGCCCATCATTAAGATGAAGGTCAATGACTTTGATTGTAATGCTTTATGTGATCTTGGTGCAAGTATTTCCGTTATGCCTAAGAAAATCTATAATATGCTTGACTTGCCACCATTGAAAAATTGTTATTTAGATGTTAATCTTGCTAATAATTCTTCGAAGAAACCTTTGGGGAGAGTTGATAATGTTCGTATTATGGTTAACAATAACCTTTTCCCCGTTGATTTTGTTGTCTTGGATATTGAATGCAATGCATCTTGTCCCATTATATTGGGAAGACCTTTTCTTCGAACTGTTGGTGCTATCATTGATATGAAGGAAGGTAATATTAAATATCAATTTCCTCTCAAGAAAGGTATGGAACACTTCCCTAGAAAGAGAATGAAGTTACCTTTTGATTCTATTATTAGAACAAATTATGATGTTGACACTTCGTCTCTTGATAATACTTGATACACACTTTCTGCGCCTAGCTGAAAGGCGTTAAAGAAAAGCGCTTATGGGAGACAACCCATGTTTTTACTACAGTACTTTTGTTTTATATTTGAGTCTTGGAAGTTGTTTACTACTGTAGCAACCTCTCCTTATCTTAGTTTTATTGCATTGTTGTGCCAAGTAAAGTCTCTAATAGAAATATGATACTAGATTTGGATTACTGCGCAGAAACAGTTTTCTTTGCTGTCACGAATCTGGGTAAAATTCTCTGTAGGTAACTCAGAAAATTATGCCAATTTACGTGAGTGATCCTCAGATATGTACGCAACTTTCATTAGTTTTAAGTTTTCTCATCTGAGCAAGTCTGGTGCCTGTTAAAAATACGTCTTTACGAACTGTTCTGTTTTGACAGATTCTGCCTTTTATTTCGCATTGCCTGTTTTGCTATGCTTGATGGATTTTTCGATTCCATTGACTTTCAGTAGCTTTGTGCAATGTCCAGAAGTATAAATAATGATTGTGTCACCTCTGAATATGTGAATTTTGATTATGCACTAACCCTCTAATGAGTTTGTTTTGAGTTTGGTGTGGAGGAAGTTTTCAAGGATCAAGAGAGGAGGATGATATACACTATGATCAAGGAGAGTGAAAGCTCTAAGCTTGGGGATGCCCCGGTGGTTCACCCCTGCATATATCAAGAAGACTCAAGCGTCTAAGCTTGGGGATGCCCAAGGCATCCCCTTCTTCATCGACAACATTATCAGGTTCCTCTAGTGAAACTATATTTTTATTCCATCACATCTTATGTACTTTGCTTGGAGCGTCAGTTTGTTTTTGTTTTTGTTTTGTTTGAATAAAATGGATCCTAGCATTCATTGTGTGGGAGAGAGACATGCTCCGCTGTTGCATATGGACAAATATGTCCTTAGGCTTTACTCATAGTATTCATGGCGAAAGTTTCTTCTTCGTTAAATTGTTATATGGTTGGAATTGGAGAATGATATATGTGGCAATTGGTATAATATCTTGAATAATGTGATACTTGGCAATTGTTGTGCTCATATTTAAGCTCTTGCATCATATACTTTGCACCTATTAATGAAGAAATACATAGAGCATGCTAAAATCTGATTTGCATGTTTGGTTTCTCTAAGGTCTAGATAATTTCTAGTATTGAGTTTGAACAACAAGGAAGACGGTATAGAGTCTTATAATGTTTACAATATGTCTTTTATGTGAGTTTTGCTGCACCGCTTCATCCTTGTGTTTGTTTCAAATAACCTTGCTAGCCTAAACCTTGTATCGAGAGGGAATACTTCTCATGCATCCAAAATCCTTGAGCCAACCACTATGCCATTTGTGTCCACCATACCTACCTACTACATGGTATTTCTCCGCCATTCCAAAGTAAATTGCTTGAGTGTTACCTTTAAATTTCTATTCTTTATCTTTGCAATATATAGCTCATGGGACAAATAGCTTAAAAACTATTGTGGTATTGAATATGTACTTATGCACTTTATCTCTTATTAAGTTGCTTGTTGTGCGATAACCATGTTTCTGGGGACGCCATCAACTACTCTTTGTTGAATATCATGTGAGTTGCTATGCATGTTCGTCTTGTCTGAAGTAAGGGAGATTTACCACTCATTTAATGGTTAGAGCATGCATAATGTTAGAGAAGAACATTGGCCGCTAACTAAAGCCATGATCCATGGTGGAAGTTTCAGTTTTGGACATATATCCTCAATCTCATATGAGAACATTAATTGTTGCTACATGCTTATGCATTAAAGAGGAGTCCATTATCTATTGTCTATGTTTTCCCGGTATGGATGTCTAAGTTGAGAATAATCAAAAGCGAGAAATCCAATGCGAACTTTCTCCTTAGACCTTTGTACAGGCGGCATAGAGGTACCCCTTTGTGACACTTGGTTAAAACATGTGCATCACAATGATAATCCAGGTAATCCGAGCTAATTAGGACAAGGTGCGGGCACTATTAGTATACTATGCATGAGGCTTGCAACTTGTAGGATATAATTTACATAACTCATATGCTTTATTACTACCGTTGACAAAATTGTTTCTTGTTTTCAAAACCAAAGCTCTAGCACAAATATAGCAATCAATGCTTCCCACTGCGAAGGGCCTTTCTTTTACTTTTATGTTGAGTCAGTTCACCTATCTCTCTCCATCTCAAGAAGCAAACACTTGTGTGAACTGTGCATTGATTCCTACATACTTGCATATTGCACTTGTTATATTACTTTACATTGACAATATCCATGAGATATACATGTTACAAGTTGAAAGCAACCGCTGAAACTTCATCTTCCTTTGTGTTGCTTCAATACCTTTACTTTGAATTATTGCTTTATGAGTTAACTCTTATGCAAGACTTATTGATGCTTGTCTTGAAGTACTATTCATGAAAAGTCTTTGCTTTATGATTCAATTGTTTACTCATGTCATTTACCATTGTTTCAAATCGCTGCATTCGTTACATGTGCTTACAATAGTATTGATCAAGATTATGTTGGTAGCATTGTCACTAAGAAATTATCTTTGTTATCGTTTACCTACTCGGGACGAGTAGGAACTAAGCTTGGGGATGCTTGATACGTCTCAAACGTATCTATAATTTCTTATGTTCCATGCTACTTTTATGATGATACTCACATGTTTTATACACATTATATTTCATATTTATGCATTTTCCGGCACTAACCTATTAACGAGATGCCGAAGAGCCAGTTGCTGTTTTCTGCTGTTTTTGGTTTCAGAAATCCTAGTAAGGAAATATTCTCGGAATTGGACGAAATCAACGCCCAGGGGCCTATTTTGCCACGAAGCTTCCAGAAGACCGAAGAGAAGACGAAGTGGGGCCACGGGGCGCCGCCACACTAGGGCGGCGCGGCCTACAGGGGGCCCGCACGGCCCTGGCGTGTGGGGCCCCCGTGACGCCCTTTGACCTGCCCTTCCGCCTACTTAAAGCCTCCGTCGCGAAACCCCCAGTACCGAGAGCCACGATACGGAAAACCTTCCAGAGACGCCGCCGCCGCCAATCCCATCTCGGGGGATTCAGGAGATCGCCTCCGGCACCCTGCCGGAGAGGGGAATCATCTCCCGGAGGACTCTACACCGCCATGGTCGCCTCCGGATTGATGAGTGAGTAGTTCACCCCTGGACTATGGGTCCATAGCAGTAGCTAGATGGTTGTCTTCTCCTCATTGTGCTTCATTGTCGGATCTTGTGAGCTGCCTAACATGATCAAGATCATCTATCTGTAATGCTATATGTTGTGTTTGTTGGGATCCGAGGATAGAGAATACTATGTTATGTTGATTATCAATCTATTACCTATGTGTTGTTTATGATCTTGCATGCTCTCCGTTGTTAGTAGAGGCTCTGGCCAAGTTTTTGCTAGTAACTCCAAGAGGGAGTATTTATGCTCGATAGTGGGTTCATGCCTCCATTAAATGCAGGACGGTGATGTAAAGTTCTAAGGTTGTGGATGTCTTTGTTGCCACGAGGGATCAACCATTGCTGCTCTGTCCGTGGATGTAGTTATTGATTACATTACGCACCATACTTAATGCAATTGTCTGTTGTTTGCAACTTAATACTGGAAGGGGTTCGGATGATAACCTGAAAGTGGACTTTTTAGGCATAGATGCATGCTGGATAGCGGTCTATGTACTTTGTCGTAATGCCCAATTGAATCTCACAATACTCATCATGTCATGTATGTGCATTGTCATGCCCTCTCTATTTGTCAATTGCCCAACTGTAATTTGTTCACCCAACATGCTATTTATCTTATGGGAGAGACACCTCTAGTGAACTGTGGACCCCGGTCCATTCTTTTAATCGAATACAATCTACTGCAATACTTGTTCTACTGTTCTCTGCAAACAATCATCATCCACACTATACATCTAATCCTTTGTTACAGCAAGCCGGTGAGATTGACAACCTCACTGTTTCGTTGGGACAAAGTACTTTGGTTGTGTTGTGCAGGTTCCACGTTGGCGCCGGAATCCCTGGTGTTGCGCCGCACTACACTCCGTCACCAACAACCTTCAACGTGCTTCTTGGCTCCTACTGGTTCGATAAACCTTGGTTTCTTACTGAGGGAAAACTTGCTGCTGTACACATCATACCTTCCTCTTGGGGTTCCCAACGGACGAGTGCTTTACCGTCACAAGGAAGCTACTACGCCCACATCAACTGTGCGCAAGCAGAGCGCTAGTCGCGCACCCGATAAATATAAAAACCTCGAAGAGATTGACAATATAGCGGCATAAGATGTTGAGCCTACAACCAAGCACAAGTCCTTGGCTGTAGCCTCGGGGGCTACTCCCATCGGGAACGCTGTTCGCGTGCCCGATGAAATCATAAAAAAATATATAGTGAGCATATTTCGAGTTATGCAAATAACTCAAAACATACTCCCATCGGGAAGACAATATAAGTCATCCATTGACTCAATAAAATGTGTTATTCCAACAGCCGAAAAAGCACTCGACAATATATTCTCAGAGCGCCAAAGTTGCGAATAATCTCTGAATGCCGCAAAAGTTTGCGAAGGTAAGACCCCAGATCCGTTCTGAGCGGCGTGGCGCCGTCTCTGACGTCGGTTTGCTACTTTTTTCCGTATCAACAGATACGAAGATAAATCCTAACGGACGCGTTAGGTACCCGATAAAATATGACTGGGACTCGACAGAATGGTAAGACCTTAAGCGACACCTGTCGAAGTTTACACTAGTATCCCAAGATCATGTCCAGGGACGTGATCTTGAAGTAGGTTTTTGCGGATTGCCACTAGAGCAGTTAACTAGTACCTGATCCGTCAGATGAACTAGCCCCAACTACTATTATCCCTGTACAATATAGAATTGCGTATCCAAAGAGATGCGATAAATTTGACAGAGTTATTAAATAACTAAAGTTGGAGATTTTCCATGATTCTTCGATTCAAGCAAAATCTCGGGGGCTACTGACATAGGCATCCCCAATGGGCCTGCCGAAGATAGTACCCGAGGTTTACTGAAGGCCCACGACTCGATGAATATAAATATTCGGAAGCCCAAGTTAGTATTAAGGAAAGCTAGAGTTGTATTAGGAGATACTACTTGTAATCTTGCGGGACGGGTTGGAAACCCTCCCGGACTCTGTAACCTGTGTATTACGAATCCCTCGACTCCACCTCCTATATAAGGGGGAGTCGGGGGACAAAGATAGCAATCGATTCATTGTTTCACGCAACCCTAGTTTTCGTAATCGTCGAGTACTTTTCGGCTGAAACCTTCGAGATCTACTTGCCCTCTACTTCCGACTAAAACCCTAGTCTACAATCCGAAGGCATTGATAAGTTAATCCCTTGTCACCCGCAAGCCCGACCTTGCATTGAAGATGAAGGAGCATGGAGCTAGTGAGAGCGATGAGGATCCCATTGAGTGGGGTCCGGATGATCTCAAGGCCAACTATCATGAACACATGGCTCTTGCCGCCAAGATTTTTTGGAGTGGAAACAAGACACGAAGCTCAAGGCCAAGAAGATACTCACCTCATGATTCTACTAGACTCTCCTCCAAGAACCCAAGGGAGGAACAAAAGGGAAGATCTTGCTACAGTTGCGGCGACAAAAGTCACTTTGTTGCGGATTGTATCTATGAGAGAAGGGAAGACAACGGTGGAAGGCTCATTCGTAAGAGCAAGTTTAGATCCCTCTCTAAAGGTTTCTCCAAGTTCTCCTCCAACTCCGAAGACACCAAGATCTCCTCCACCAAGAAGCCTAGAGCCTTCATTATTCGTGAGGAGTACTCCGCTGACGAAGGTGATGAGCGTGAAGACAAAGGGAAAGAAGAGGGAGTGGCTGCCATCGCCATTTCCACTCCCTCTATCTCTCTCTTCGACTCTCCAAATGAGAACCTCATCACCAACACCCCTCGTTGCTTAGTGGCAAAGGTATTGTTGGAGGTAGAACCTCTTTCCGAACCTACATCTTCGTCAAATACTATATCTATTGTGAGTTTGGATGCTTCTCCCACTAACGTGCTAGGAGATGAAGACCATATGATGGAAAAGGAAAGGCTTGAGAAGGAGGCGGAATTAGAGCTTATCTCTCTCACTCAAGCTCATGAGGAAGAAGTGTGTATGCGTATGTCTCTTGAAGCTAGTGCTATTGTTTTTTAGGACTCCAACAATTCTCTCATCTCCCAACTCATCAAGGACCGAGATTATGCTCTTGGTTGGGCGGATGAGCTCAAGACGAAGAAGCGTTATCTTGAAGAAAGCCATGAATGGTTGCTTGAGGATGTTGCAACCCTTACCAAGGACTTCAAATCTTTGGAATGCAAGTTTGAACTCCTATCCGAGATGGGGAGGCATCCTCAAGAAGAAGTGTACAAGAAGAAAGAAGATGAAGGTCCCAATTCATGTTGTGACAAGCTCCTTGACAAAGTTTGCTTCTTGAGAAGACACAGTGTTGGATGAGTACTATCGCTTGAGTAAATAGAAGGTGCAATGTTGTGGCCATGAAGAGGAGATTGCCACTCTAAACAGACACAAGGCCAAGCTAGTTGAAGTGAATGATAGGCAAAATGAGTCCTTGATGGAGTTGATTCGTTTGAGCAAGGAAAATGTCACTTGTTGTAACCATGAGGATGAAATTGCATATCTAAAGAGAAGCAAGGACAAGCTTATGGTGATCAAGCTTATGCAAGATGAAGCTTTAAAAGAATACCAACTCTCAAGCAAGGACCACATTTGTTGTAATCATGAAGACGACATTGCCATCTTGGAAAGACACAAGCGTTTGCTCTTGAAAAGGAATTCTCTTCTTGAGGAAGCTCTATCGGAACAATTCTGGGTGAATAAGGAGAAAGAGGTTCAAGTGTTTGACATAACTCACCCTCACCCGGATCATGAAGATGAAGTCAATCGCTTGAAGTCCAAAATTGAAAGCCTCCAAATCCAAGCCCAATTCTTGGAAGGAGTCATTGAAGCTAGAGTTGAAACCCATGAGGACTCATGCAATGAAGGAGAAGTGGCAATCATGGCAAAGAAGAAGAAGAGAGGAAGAATGATCTATATAAAGAGGAACGTCATGATAGGGCCCATTGAAAAATGGGTTCGTATTTCCAAGTCGTGATCCATGAAGGACCTTGCTTTCGGTGGTGCTTATTGGGTGGTTGATTTTGAAGCCACAAGTCTTATGACCGGAAGCAAGGAATTCGTTGTCGTCATCAAGTCATTTATCTCTACCATTCTCATGACGACAACACAAGCAAGATTAAAGGTATTGGGGCCTTGACAAGGTGGTGATTATGTCTTACCTTGTCAAGACTCTTGTGTATGTTTCTCTTCATTCATTGCTTTACACGTTTGGGTCTTTGTACCTACTATAATGAACATGTGGTGGTTCTCTTGTGGAGCTAGTCTCTCCAAGAGGCCACGGTCTCGGACTAATAGAAAATTCTTCCATGTGTAGAGATCGTGTTTTGTAGGAATTGCATTGAAGAAAATGAACCATGATGAAGTTTGTCAAACAAGTTCAATGCAAGTTCTATACCATGATCCTTGCAAGAAGGAGCAACAATGGAATGGAGTTCAAGCTCAATATCTTGGATGTCTTCATTGGCAAAGAAGGAATCCGTCATATTCTCCTAGCCATATTCTTACCCTAACTTCATGGGGTTGCCGGAAGTGAGAGACAAACCTTAGTTGAAGACACTCAAACATGATGATGGAGTATTAGTCTATTGTGTGGTTTGTGGTATTGTGTGATGAGACTCTTTTGATGAAGATGATAGTTCTTTGGAGGGGGCGAAGTGCTTTTTGTGAGAACGGAGATGCAATTCCCCCGGTTACCATAGGAAGGATGGGTGTTGGCACTCGCCGATCTCAAAAGCTACCTTCTACGAGTGCCGGGGAAGGACGAAGTTCCACCTATGTGGAGCCATCTACACCACAAGGCCAAGCTTCTTCCGTTGGCCAACCAAGTGAAAGATCACATCTTCCACAACCTCAAGGGCATCAACAACAATGGGGGTCATGGCGAGGGCCTAAACCTTTTTGAAGATCAAAGGACCTCTCAAGAATCTATTCCTATGATCTATACTCGCTGGTGTGTGATACGTCTCCAACGTATCCATAATTTATGATGTTCCATGCTTGTTTTATGACAATACTTACATGTTTTGCTTGCACTTTATAATGTTTTTATGCGTTTTCCGGAACTAATCTATTAACAAGATGCCACAGTGCCAGTTCCTGTTTTCTGCTGTTTTTGGTTCCAGAAAGGCTGTTCAGGCAATATTCTCGGAATTGGACGAAATCAACGCCAAACATCCTATTTTTCCCGGAAGCATCCAGAACACCGAAGGAGAGTCGGAGGAGAGCCAGGGGGCCACCACACATGTGGGCGGCGCGGCCCCAGGCCTGGCCGCGCCTGCCTAGTGTGGGGCCACCCTGTCGCCCCTCCTGCGCCGCCTCTTCGCCTATTTAAGCCCTTTCGAGCTAAAAACGCGATACCAATTGACGAAACTCCAGAAAGACTCCAGGAGCGCCGCCACCATCGCGAAACTCCAATTCGGGGGACAGAAGTCTCTGTTCCGGCACCCTGCTAGGACGGGGAAGTGCCCCCAGAAGCCATCTCCATCGACGCCACCGCCTCCATCATGCTCCGTGAGTAGTTCCCCCATGGACTACGGGTTCTAGCAGTAGCTAGTTGGTACTCTCTATCCTATGTACTTCAATACAATGATCTCATGAGCTGCCTTACATGATTGAGATCCATCTGATGTAATCAGTGTTGTGTTTGTTGGGATCCGATGGATGATACATTATGATTAGTCTATCTATAAAGTTTGTGAAGTTATTGTTGCTGCAATCTTGTTGTGTTTAATGCTTGTCACTAGGGCCCGAGTGGCATGATCTTAGATTTGAGCTTTATAATTATTGCTTAGATTGTATCTACAAGTTGTATGCACATGTCACTGTCCGGAACCAAAGGCCCGAAGTGACATAAATCGGGACAACCGGAGGGGATGGCGGTGATGTGAGGATCACATGTTTTCACGGAGTGTTAATGCTTTGCTCCGGTGCTCTATTAAAAGGAGTACCTTAATATCCAGTAGATTCCCTTGAGGCCCGGCTGCCACCGGCTGGTAGGACAAAAGATGTTGTGCAAGTTTCTCATTGTGAGCACGTACGACTATATATGGAAAACATGCCTACATGATTAGTGAATTGATGTTCTTTCTTAATGCTTTATCAATCCTATCAATTGCCCAACTGTAATTTGTTCACCCAACACTTGTCACTTATTGGAGAGTTACCACTAGTGTAGATCGCTGGGAACCCCGGTCCATATCTCATCATCATATACTCGTTCTACATGTCATTGGAAGTAGTATCAACTATTCTCTGGTGCCATTGCCTACGTATTCTTTGTTACCGCTCTTTGTGTTACTATTACTATTGCTCTCATATTACTGCTGCTTTCACATCACCCCTGTAACTAGTGCTTTTCCAGGTGCAGCTGAATTGACAACTCAGTTGTTAAGGCTTATAAGTATTCTTTACCTCCCCTTGTGTCGAATCAATAAATTTGGGTTTTACTTCCCTCGAAGACTGCCGCGATCCCCTATACTTGTGGGTTATCAAGACTGTTTTCTGGCGCCGTTGCCGGGGAGGCATAGCTCTACTCATAAGTTCACCTGGGGAGTACACTCTACATCTCTCTCTGTTTTTATTTTGTTTTATTTTGTTTTGCTTAGTTTACTTTTGTTTAGTTTATTTGTGCTTAGTTTATTTCTGTCTAGTATTATTTTCCTTAGTTTACTTTTGCTTAGTTTCTTTTTGTTTTGTTTTACTTTTCTCATATACCCAAAAATCCATAAAAATTTGAAAAACCTAAAAATTAAAAATTGCTGTTATGGGAGAACCCACAACCTACTTGGAGCTCATAGAATATTATAATAATTATAGAGAATCAAGAACTGGTAAAGTAATGAGTGCTATGATAGAAAAATTGAATACAATTGCTAAAATTTTGTTTAAATGCCATGATATAAATTGTTGCTCTAAAGAGGATACTAAACATTTGAAATTTCAATGTGGCTTTAGTGAAGAAGTTTTAATTAAGAACTATAATTGGAATAGCTATATTCATCTTGGGTTTGAAGAGGTAGAACAATTTGTCTTATTCATGGGAGCCTCTGAGATAGAATCCTTCATGGTTAAGAATTATGAAACTTGTGTTGTTTGTAAGGACCTTAAAGATTATGTCTCTTCTATCCTTAATTTTTGCAATGAAAGTTACACTGATAATCCTTATATCATTGATTATAAAGAGAGACTCATTAATGCACAAGAATGCACTCACAATTTGCAGGAACCCGTGGAAGAAGAAATTGATGAACCTGAAAGCTCATTGGATGAAAAAGAGGAGGAAAATGATGAACCTGAAAGCTCATTGGATGAAAAAGAAGAGAAGAGCGACGAACAAAAGGAGGAAGAATGGATTAGCTACCCATGCCAACCTTCTAATGAGAGTAACTCTTTATCTCTTACACTATTTGATTGTCCTCCATGCTTACCAAAGGAGGTTGAATGTTATGTTCCTGTGGATTCTCTTGAAATATTTCCTATAAGTAAAACTTGTGAGAATAATTATGCTACTGTTATATATGATAATCCATGCTACTTTGATAAATCTTATGATAATGCTTTGTTTGTGCCTGATGTCGAAATGCATGGTACTAGAGAATTTTGCGTACCAAATGTTTATGATAAATCTCTAGATGATGGTCCTATGTTACTTGATAATATTAATTGTACTACTAATGAAAATGGGATTGGATAATTCTTGACTTTATCTATGAGTCCCATATCTTTTGAGATCGGTCAATCATCATGTTATATTGTTGATAAAAGTGGGTTTGAAAGTTTGGATCCCACTATTTTTGAGTTTGATAAAAATTATGTGTTTATGGATCATGAAAAGCATGCTGCATGTGATAGTTATATTGTTGAGTTTATTCATGAAGCTACTGAAAATTATTATGAGAGAGGAAAATATGGTTGTAGAAATTTGCATGGTACTAAAACACCTCTCTACATGCTTAAAATTTTGAAGTTACTCTTGTTTTATCTTCTTATGTTTGCCACTTTGTTCTTCATGAAGTTATTTGTGTACAAGATTCCTATGCATAGGAAGTGGGTTAGACTTAAATGTGTTTTGAATTTGCTTTTTGATGCTCTCTTTTGCTTCAACTCTTATTTCTTGCGAGTGCATCATTAAAACTGCTGAGCCCATCTTAATGGCTATAAAGAAAGCACTGCTTGGGAGATAACCCATGTGTTTATTTTTGCTACTGTTTGGTTGTGTTTGGAAGTTGTTACTACTGTAGCAACCTCTCCTTATCTTTATTTTATTGCATTGTTGTGCCAAGTGAAGCCTCTAATCGAAGGTTGATACTAGATTTGGATTTCTGCGCAGAAACAGATTTCTATCTGTCACGAATCTGGGCTGTTTTCTCTGTAGGTAACTCAGAAAAATATGCCAATTTACGTGCGTGTTGCACAGATATGTACGCAACTTTCATTAGTTTTAAGTTTTCTGATTTGAGCAACGGAAGTACCTCTTTAAAATTCGTCTTTACTGGCTGTTCTGTTTTGGCAGATTCTGTCTCTGTTTTTTGCATTGTCTCTTGTGGACTTTAAGCGAGGTTTTCTAGACGTGGAGAGCTGTAGCTAATGTTTTATTGAGTTCTTGCAATGTGTCACTACAGGACCAAGGTGGATTCAAGTTTTTTTTTGAGTACTAACCCCTCTAATGAAGTTTATGAGAACAAGGGTCAAGAGAGGAGGATGATATATGATCAAGAAGAGTGAAAAGCCTAAGCTTGGGGATGCCCCCGTGGTTCATCCCTGCATATTTCAAGAAGAGTCAAGCGTCTAAGCTTGGGGATGCCCAAGGCATCCCCTTCTTCATCAACTTATCAGGTCACTTCTATTGAAACTATATTTTTATTCGGTCACATCATATGTGCTTTACTTGGAGCGTCTGTGTGCTTTTATTTTTGTTTTTGTTTGAATAAGATCGGATCCTAGCAATCCTTGTTTGGGAGAGAGACACGCTCCGCTTTTTCATATGAATACTTGTTCTTCGTTTTACTTTTAATGTTCAATGATAAAAGTTGGAAGCTACAATACTTATGGTTATTTGGTTGGAAACAGAAAATGCCTCATAATGTCTTGGATAATTTGACACTTGGCAATTGTTTTGAGCTCTCAAGTAGATCATGATTAAGTTTTTTCATGTAGTTTAAACCTATTAAGTGGAGAACCACTGTAGAGCTTGTTAAAATTGGTTTGCATGATTGGTCTCTCTTAAGGTCTAGATATTTTCTGGTAAAAGTGTTTGAGCAACAAGGAAGACAGTGTAGAGTATTATAATGCTTGCAATATGTTCTTATGTAAGTTTTGCTGTACTGGTTCATACTTGTGTTTGCTTCAAATAGCCTTGCTAGCCTAAGCCTTGTATCGAGAGGGAATACTTCTCATGCATCCAAAACCTTGAGCCAAAACCTATGCCATTTGTGTCCACCATACCTACCTACTATGTGGTATTTCCTGCCATTCCAAGTAAATACTTCATGTGCTACCTTTAAACAATTCAAAATTTACTATCTCTTATTTGTGTCAATGTTTTATAGCTCATGAGGAAGTATGTGGTGTTTTATCTTTCAATCTTGTTGGGCAGCTTTCACCAATGGACTAGTGGCTTCATCCGCTTATCCAATAATTTTGCAAAAAGAGCTGGCGCGGGGTTCCCAGCCCCCAATTAATTAACTTCATTAATAATTCTCTTCACATGTTTTGCTCTGATTCATCAGTAAGCAACTTAATTTTTCAAATAGACACTCCTCCGTGGTATGAGATTGTTGGAAGGCACCCGAGGATTCGGTTAGCCATGGCTTGTGTAAGCAAAGGTTGGGAGGAGTGTCAACCATAAATAAAACTAAAGTACATGTGTAAACAAAAGAGAAGAGGGATGATCTACCTTGCTGGTAGAGATAACGTCCTTCATGGGAGCCGCTCTTTGAAAGTCTGTTTAGCAAGGGGGTTAGAGTGCCCACTACCATTCGTTGACAACAACAGACACCTCTCAAAACTTTACTTTTATGCTCTCTATATGATTTCAAAAACTTAAAAAGCTCTAGCACATGATTTAATCCCTACTTCCCTCTGCGAAGGGCCTTTCTTTTACTTTATGTTGAGTCAGTTTACCTACTTCCTTTCATCTTAGAAGCAAACACTTGTGTCAACTGTGCATTGATTCTTACATACTTGCTTATTTGCATTCATCATATTACTTTGTGTTGACAATATCCATGAGATACGCATGTTGAAAGTTGAAAGCAACCGCTGAAACTTATATCTTCCTTTGTGTTGCTTCGATGCTTTTACTTTGAATCTATTGCTTTATGAGTTAACTCTTGTGCAAGACTTTTGATGCTTGTCTTGAAAGTACTCTTCATGAAAAGTTTTGCTATATGTTATCTATTTGTTAGCAACTATAGATCATTGCCTTGAGTCACTTCATTCATTTCATATGCTTTGTAATAGTATGATCAAGGTTATGTAAGTAGCATGTCACTACAGAAATTATTCTTTTTATCGTTTGCCTACTCGAGGACGAGTAGGAACTAAGCTTGGGGATGCTGATACGTCTCCAACGTATCCATAATTTCTGATGTTCCATGCTTGTTTTATGACAATACTTACATGTTTTGCTTGCACTTTATAATGTTTTTATGCATTTTCCGGAACTAACCTATTAACAAGATGCCACAGTGCCAGTTCCTGTTTTCTGCTGTTTTTGGTTCCAGAAAGGCTGTTCAGGCAATATTCTCGGAATTGGACGAAATCAACGCCAAACATCCTATTTTTCCCGGAAGCATCCAGAACACCGAAGGAGAGTCGGAGGAGAGCCAGGGGCCACCACACATGTGGGCGGCGCGGCCCCAAGCCTGGCCGCGCCGGCCTAGTGTGGGGCCACCCTGTCGCCCCTCCTGCGCCGCCTCTTCGCCTATTTAAGCCCTTTCGACCTAAAAACGCGATACCAATTGACGAAACTCCAGAAAGACTCCAGGAGCGCCGCCACCATCGCGAAACTCCAATTCGGGGGACAGAAGTCTCTGTTCCGGCACCCTGCCGGGACGGGGAAGTGCCCCCGGAAGCCATCTCCATCGACGCCACCGCCTCCATCATGCTCCATGAGTAGTTCCCCCATGGACTACGGGTTCTAGCAGTAGCTAGTTGGTACTCTCTATCCTATGTACTTCAATACAATGATCTCATGAGCTGCCTTACATGATTGAGATCCATCTGATGTAATCGGTGTTGTGTTTGTTGGGATCCGATGGATGATACATTATGATTAGTCTATCTATAAAGTTTGTGAAGTTATTGTTGCTGCAATCTTGTTGTGTTTAATGCTTGTCACTAGGGCCCGAGTGGCATGATCTTAGATTTGAGCTTTATAATTATTGCTTAGATTGTATCTACAAGTTGTATACACATGTCACTGTCCGGAACTGATGTCTACGCCCCCTCCTTTTCCTGTAGAAAGTGTTGGGCCTCCAAGAGCAGAGGTTTGTAGAACAGCAGCAAGTTTTCCCTTAAGTGGATCACCCAAGGTTTATCGAACTCAGGGAGGAAGAGGTCAAAGATATCCCTCTCATGCAACCCTGCAACCACAAAGCAAGAAGTCTCTTGTGTCCCCAACACACCTAATAGGTGCACTAGTTCGGCGAAGAGATAGTGAAATACAGGTGGTATGAATATATATGAGCAGTAGCAACGGCACCAGAAAAGTGCTTTGCCCAGGACAGTAAACAAGCAGTAATAACGTAGCAATAGTAACACAGTAAAACAGTAAACAAGCAGCGATAGCAGTATTTAGGAACAAGGCCTAGGGATTACACTTTCACTAGTGGACACTCTCAACATTGATCGCATAATAAATAACTCTTTCTCATATGTGCTACATACACTCTTTTGTTGGATGATGAACACATTGCGTAGGATTACACGAACCCTCAATGCTGGAGTTAACAAGCTCCACAATTCAATGTTCATATTTAAATAACCTTAGAGCATAATAGATCATTGCAAAATAAACCAAGAACTAACATAGTGCACACACTGTCCACATTACACTATGAAGGAGGAATAGATCACATCAATACTATCATAATGATAATTAACTCCACAATCTACAAGAGATCATGATCATAGCCTACGACAAGAACCACATGGTGCACACACTAGTCACCTTTACACCATGCAGGAGGAATAGACTACTTTAATAACATCACATGAGTAGCACACAACTAGTAGCGATACAAAGCTCATCATATGGATCTCAATCATGTAAAGCAGCTCATGAGATCATTGTATTGAAGTACATAGGAGAGAGATTAACCACATAGCTACCGGTACAGCCCCGAGCCTCGATGGAGAACTACTCCCTCCTCATGGGAGCAGCAGCGGTGATGAAGATGGCGGTGGAGATCGCAGCGGTGTCGATGGAGAAACCTTCCGGGGGCACTTCCCCGTTCCGGCGGCGTGCCGGAACAGAGACTCCTGTCCCCCAGATCTTGGCTTCGCGATGGCGGCGGCCCTGGAAGGTTTCTGTGGGTTTCGTCGAACGTGGTAGGGTTTTCGCGACGGAGGCTTTAAATAGGCGGAAGGGCAGCCTCGGAGGGGGCCTGGGGCCACCACACCATAGGGCGGCGCGCCCCCCCTCTGGCCGTGCCAGGGTGTAGTGTGGGGCCCCCAGGGCTTCCCTCTGGCGGCTCTCGGGTGTTCTGGATGCTTCCGGGCAAAATAGGAACCTGGGCGTTGATTTCGTCCGATTCCGAGAATATTTCGTTACTAGGATTTCTGAAACCAAAGACAGCAGAAAACAGCAACTGGCACTTCGGCATCTTGTTAATAGGTTAGTTCCAGAAAATGCACGAATATGACATAAAATGTGCATATAACATGTAGATATCATCAATAATGTGGCATGGAACATAAGAAATTATCGATACGTCGGAGACGTATCAGGAACCAAAGGCCCCGAAGTGACAGAAATCGGGACAACCGGAGGGGATGGCGGTGATGTGAGGATCACATGTTTTCACGGAGTGTTAATGCTTTGCTCCGGTGCTCTATTAAAAGGAGTACCTTAATATCCAGTAGATTCCCTTGAGGCCCGGCTGCCACCGGCTGGTAGGACAAAAGATGTTGTGCAAGTTTCTCATTGCGAGCACGTACGACTATATATGGAAAACATGCCTACATGATTAGTGAATTGATGTTCTTTCTTAATGCTTTATCAATCCTATCAATTGCCCAACTGTAATTTGTTCACCCAACACTTGTCACTTATTGGAGAGTTACCACTAGTGTATATCGCTGGGAACTCCAGTCCATATCTCATCATCATATACTCGTTCTACATGTCATTGGAAGTAGTATCAACTATTCTCTGGTGCCATTGCCTCTGTGTTACTGTTACCGCTGTTGTGTTACTATTACTATTGCTCTCATATTACTGCTGCTTTCACATCACCCCTGTTACTAGTGCTTTTCCAGGTGCAGCTGAATTGACAACTCAGTTGTTAAGGCTTATAAGTATTCTTTACCTCCCCTTGTGTCGAATCAATAAATTTGGGTTTTACTTCCCTCGAAGACTGCCGCGATCCCCTATACTTGTGGGTTATCAGTGTGCAAAAGTTCAAGACTCTTTCATATCTCAAGCAAAGTACATCAAGACATACTCAAGGGAAGCTATGTAAGGGGTCAACAGTATGAAAACCCCGAAGTACCTCAAGTATCAACACTCCTTTGATGAGACCGACAAGGATATGATCTAATGCTCTACCGGTCAACGATAAGGTTTACTTCTCTCTCTTTGTGCGTTTCATCCGGACATTGCACTGAGAGTGGACATCATACCACTTTCGTGCTACATGTCTAGATGGAAAGCACGCGTGAACATAGGGGGAGTGCGGTTTAAACTTATTGAGCTATCCCTCCCCCCATAATGCAAAAAGAAACCCAAAACATTCTCTATTCGTCATCTAAGTGACTTATGAGCTTCATGTTGAGTTGTGGCCGTGAGTTCTAGATATATCTGCGCGACCTCACACCACCTTACTCTTACACGGTGGCTTCGGCCATCAACCTCCTCTTTGAGGATTTTTTCTTTTTGTTTCTTCTTGTTTTCCTTGATCTTTCTTTTGTTTTTGTTTTCCTTGTTTCTTGTTCTTTTTTTCTCCGTGTTCTTCGTGGGAGATTCACCCAAGCTTGGATTTTCATGCTTTGATTCTTGCAAGCTTGGTTGGGTAGTACTTTAAGAGTTCCGTCATCTAATCCTAAGCCAATATCTACCTCTTGAGCCATTTCAGTCTAAAAGCACAAGTCTACACCAAAATCTGAGTATCTTTGAACTTTGGAGGCCGGTACTACCGGATCTCAGGACGGTACTACCGCTCAGGGGCATTAATCTGACGAAATTCAGAAGTTGGCCCCAGAGCGGTACTACCGCCCAAGATACCGGGCTAGTACCGGTAAGCGGTACTACCGCTCCTACGAGCGGTACTACCGCTTGCATTTTTGACTTAAGGTACCGGGTGGAACGTTTCTTCCCCAAATCACCTCATACCTCCACCCACCTCAAGTCAGACGTGCCCCCAAGGTCAAGACCTCGAGGAGATCGGCCCCGATCTCCTTTTCCAGCCGCCCCCGGCCAAATCTCCTCCGTGGAGAAACTTCTCCATCCTCTTCTCTGCCATGTCCTCCGGTATGAACCCTAATCTCTCTCTCTAGGGTGTGTTGAACTCCCTAGATGCATAGGCTAGGGTTTGATGGAGATGTGTGGTGGAGAAACCCTCTTGGAAGCTCTACATGTATGGGGATACTAGCTAGCAACAATGTGTGACACTATGATCTTCTTTGCTATGTCCTCAATCTCGATCTAGATGTGCTGAGCTTGAGCGGTAGTACCGCTTGTTCACGAGCGGTACTACCGGTGCAAGCGGTACTACCGGGTCAGATTGCGGTACTACCGCTTTGACTAGTTTCACCAACATTGCTTGTTAGTGTCCTTCTTGATCGTAAATTCCATGGCTTGTGCACTTATCCCCTATTCCCTCCCAAACCTTTGTTGTTCACAGGATCATCTAGTCCCCAGGGTGGCGGCAAGGTCAAGCCTTCTTCTCGTCGTCATCGAGAGGAAGATGAGCAAGAAGAAATTGTGCCAGCAAGAACTACCAAACGTCAAAGGAAGGCAGCAGCGGCAGCTTGCAAAAGGACCGCCCAGGGTCCTCAAAAGTAGATGACCGATCTCAAGAAAGCCCAATTCTTGCAAGTACGAGGGGCCAATCCATATTTGTTGCCAAGGAATGCTCGTCAATGCCCCAATCCCTTCTTCTATCATGCCAACCAGGAGAGGATCTACAATGAAGTCTATGGGGCTAAGGAATTCAACTGTTGTCCCCAATACTCCATCAGCATGGACAAGCTCAACTCCAACCTCGAGTACTTTGGGGAAGCTCTTGAGATATTTGAAGAACAAGGGCTTTCTCCTCTGATGACCTTCTCTCACAACTACTCCAAGCAAGTGATATGCCAATTCTACGCCACAATTGTGTTTCTTGAGGATGAAGGAGGCTTCCACACCTTGAAGTGGATGACTAGGGAGCATGTGATGGAGGCCACGTGGGAGGAATTTGCTAGAGGCATTGGATATGAGCTTCCCGACTATGACACCAACATCTTCCAGATTCACCTCCAGCCCAAGCCAATGGCCAAGGAGAAGATGGCCAACCTCTACATCCCCGGAAGGATGTTGTGTGGAAGTGCTTACAACCTCCTTCCCGTTTACGACATCATGAACCGCATCTACCGCAGCACCATCAATCCCAAGCAGACCAACCATGATGAAGTGCATGGGTTCCTTGTGAACCTTCTTGTGCACACTGATGAGATGAGGGGCCGCGGCAAGCAACTGGACGTCATGGACTACGTTTGGCATGAGATGCGTGATTGTGCCTTTCTTCGCAAGCTTCCCCAATATGCGCCTTACATCATGAGGCTCATTTGTCTCAAGTGGGAGCAAGAGGGCCGTGGAGATCTTCTTGAGCAATGCCGTCCCAACATCACTATCCATAAGGAGAAGAGTCCTCTTGTCAAGAATCATGATCTTCCAAGGTTCGGCAAGGGGGCTCCCAAGGACAAGGAGGAAGAGGAAGCCGATAGTGATGACTCCGACTTCGTGCCCAACTCCGTCAAGACCAAGGGCCTCTTCGCAAAGCTCACCGCTCGCCTCAAGAATTCCTTTTGCTTCAAGAGGGACCTTGAAGATAGGATCTATCAAGCTCACCATGACAACAAGAAGATCAGCCAATGCCAATAGGCGATGATGAGGCACATGCAGCTTCCCGTCTCCGAGGGCTCCGAGGACAACATCACTCCCCCCGGTGAGTGGAAGTCCAAGCTTACTTGGTCAAGTTCCGAGTAATCCATCCCCGAGCACATTGTTCGTCCCTCACCACCCCCTCATGGCAAGGGCCATGTTCAAGATGAAGACGAATATGAAGAGGAGGAGGATGACGAGGAGGAGATTGACGAGGATGATGATGATGATGATGACGAGTGATCCCCTTGGGACGTTAGCATGCTTCTTCTCCCTTTTTGGTGTTTCGATGCCAAAGGGGGATAAGTTGATCTATTAGTACGGGTATTTGCATGGGGATGCCAAGGGCTTGGTGCTTCATTTTGGTTTTTCGGCCTTGGCATCAAATCTTATCCCTAGTTATTTGGAACTCTATTCGTATGTGTGCTTGCTACTCTATTTGTGGATCTCCCGATCCCCCGGTTTGTACTAAGAATTAAATATTCGTAGCCTATTGGTCCTCGCTATTTATCTCTTAATTGGCTACATCAATTCTATGGAGGCACTTATTGTGAGTTTGGGTTTTTCTCAAGGCAAAGGTATGAAAAATTCACCCAAAGCCTCTTATATGATATTATGTTGCCTCCATAGTGTGCTTGTGCTATATGTTCTTGTCATATATTCTTCTTAGCACTTGTGCATGGTTTGTAGAATCTAGGGGGAGTTTTTCTCTCTAGGATGTGTGCATTTGTATACAAATGCATATTCTAGATATGCACACATCGGGGGAGCTCCGTCTACTTTTGCAAATCAAGAACCTTATCATAATATCTTATGCTTTAGTGCAAATTCTTATGTTGTCATCAAACACCAAAAAGTGAGAGATTGTAAGAGCAAGATCCATATCCCGTGTTTTGTGTGTTTGATAACAACACTCGAATGAATTTAACCGTGCGCAAAGATTGTCTTTGATAGATTTGCGAAGTGTACGGTGCCCTCGCTGAACACATTATGATCGGAAGACTGAAGCGTAGTTCTTAGGTTTTCTGGTTTTGTGTGTGTGTCGCGAGGTAACATGTAGGAGAGGAAAAGAGGAAAAAGCAGTTTCAGCCATAGCAGTACTACCGGTACCAGGAGCGGTAGTACCGCTACCCTACTGGTACCGCTCTGAGGCACCGTTCTGGAGGATTCTCACGCGAATGTCTCACAGAACAAGTTATGGTACCTCTGCGGTACCTTGAGCGGTAGTACCGCCTAATGTACCGCTTAAGTACCGTAACTAGAGTTACGGCAGTACCGCTTCGGTACCGCTGCGGTACCGCTTGGGATCCAGTAAGGTTTGGAGCCCATTGCGGTACCTCGAGCGGTACCGCGAGCGGTAGTACCGCTTTGTGTCCACGTGGACAAGTTCTGTGGGGATTTCGAATCCAGAGCGGTAGTACCGCTTACCAAAGCGGTAGTACTGCTTAGGCAGAAACTGCACATAACGGTTGGATTTGAGGAGACCTATATAAAGGCCCCTTCTTCCTCAACTCATTTTTAGCTCTTCTCTCTCTCCTCCATTGTTGCTGAGCTCAAACTGAGTGGATCTCCCTACCTACCCAATCAATCTTGCTCATACTTTGAGGAGTGGTGGAGGAGACCCCGATCTATCGTTCTACCGAGAGAAATTTCACAAATTCGTGGTAGTCCTTAGTGGATCTTGGTGGTAGGGTTCCTATGGTGGAATCTTGGAAGAAGTGCACCTATGGAGGCTAGCTTGGTGTTGTGCTAGCCCCATAGGTTGTTGGGAGCCTTCTTGTGTAGTGGAGCTCGCCCCAACCTTGTGAAGGAATCACCGCCTCGACCGGTGCCATAGTGGAGAAGGGGGAGCACCTTCGTGGAGCTCTCTCGAGGAAGAAGGTGAGGCCTTCCTTCGTAGTGTGGCCACCTAGCCTCTTGTGTGAGGCTAGCACCTCCTCAACGCAGACGTACTCCCTTTTGTGGGAGGAACTGCGGGAAACAAACCTCGCCTCGTCTCCGCGCCCTCCGGTTGTCCCGCTCCTTACTCTTACTACCTTGTTTGGTTCCTTTACTTGTTGCACTTGTCTAGGATCATACTAGGATCACCTTGAGCATCAAAGCTATCACCTTTACTTCCGTTGCACTAAAAATTGAAAAAGGCTAAAACTTGACGTAGCGTTCATTCACCCCCCCCTCTTGTTCGCTATGATCCATTCACCCCCCCCCCCCCCCCGACACCCACCCACCTACCTAACGGCCCTAATTAAACAACATTTTATGTATTTGATTTGTGCACATCAATTTTTTTAGCCATTATCCGCCACAGGTGTTGGGATCAAGGTTTTGGCTCCCGACATATTTTTTTCCCGTTGGTGCTCGGGATTCCCGGTTCCCGCTGTAACCGAGAAATCCCGGCCGGTTCCCAAGCAAATTCAAAAACCAAAATTTGAATTCAAATTTTCAAATAAACGGTTATTTTGAGTCAGAACTGCATGTTTACAGAACATGGCTGCTAGCTAACTGGTCATTCTTTGTCCATTGCTTTATATACATACGCTAGGTCGACGGTTTGAACTTTGTCCCCCACAACTTTTGCATAATTACTTGAAATTTACAATAAATTTGACACAGACAGAGATAATAATCGTTAAAAATAGGGATTTCTATTTTCGTGCCCCTGGTTCGTTAGTTGTGCTTAGATTTCCCCAGCCGCTTAACTTTTCCTCAGTTTTCCCCTCCCTCTAGTTTGAAACCCCTCATAGACGCTCGGACGAGAGGGTTGCTGTCAGGTCAGAGGCCTTACCGTTACCGTTAATCTGACGGGTGGGGCTGCACAGAGGGCAGTTCCTCTCTGACCGTCTCGGGCTGACGGGTAGCCATCCATCTGTCGCTGACGCATGGGCCGTTTTATTTCCTGATTGTATACGTGGTGCTGCCAATGACAAATGGGGGCTCTATAGGGCTGCTGCAGCCAATGACCAATGGAGTCTTCTATTTTTCAGGAAAAGACATATATAACCGCTCTGTGGGCTGCCGCAGCCAATGACCAGTGGGGTCGTCTATTTTTCAGGAAAAGACATATATTGCCGCTCTGTGGGGCTGCCGCAGCCAATGACCATTGGGGTCGTCTAATTATTTAGAGAAAATCATATATTCCGGCTCAACGGGGCCTCCGCAGCCAATGACCATTGGGGTCGTCTATTTATTTAGAGAATATCATATAGAGCCGCTCTGTGGGGCCTCCGCAGCCAATGACCGCTGGGGTCATCTATTTATTTAGAGAATATCATATAGAGCCGCTCTGTGGGGCCGTCTTAGCCAATGGCAGCTGACTATTTTCGCAGCTTAATCTAAAGTGAATCTTATGCTAAACATGGTGCTTCCCGACGGTGACCTAGCAGTGGCGGCGAGCATAGCCGTTCTGACCATGCCGATATCGGCATCGCTTGGAGGCTGTGGTGCTCGAATCATGGTGGAAATTGCGATATAATTTTTTAAATGCATAATATATAGGAAAATAGCTAGATCTCTAAATCGATGCATATGAAGCTACATATATATTCTTGGTCATAATCCCCTTATCTAAAGGGGATGGATGCATGGCTTCACGCCGTCGTCGCTTTCATCGTCAGTATCTTCGTCATCCGAGTAGTAGTACTTCCTGCACATTGTTCCGTCGAACACCTTCACTGTGAGGACATCATCGCCTTCATATTTGAAGTGTACGAAGTAGCCGAAATCCACACTGTGCGCGATGGCGAAATTCTCCCAGCCCTTGTCGAGGTACATCCGGCCTTGGCCGTCAAATAGGACCTCCACGGTCCAGAGACGAGGACCACCGTCAGCTGCTCACAGATACACCTTAGCTGGGTCCTGGCCATCAAGATAGTCCGCAAACTTTTTTGGGAGTTCCTGCAAAGAGATCGAGCGCCGATCGTTTGAAATTAAAGGTTTGTTTAGAACATGCCCATAATTAATCACATGCATCATATATGTGGGCTTCTTGACCAAAGGGTCTTCATAGACGACGATGAAGAACTCCTCTATGATCAATGGCGGTGTTGACGGTGGTGGTGGCAATGATGATGATCCACCACCCCGGCCGCCCCTTCCCCTTCCCCTTTCGGTCCGCGTCCGAGACGTGGAAGCCATGGCAATGGATAAAGTGTATGTGAACGAAGAAGAGAGAGACAGAACCTATTGACACAAGGGATGGCCGTTGTGGGTGTTTATAAGGGAGAGATGACCGTTGTAGGGGTTTACACAATAAATTAAGGAGGAGGTGACCGTTGTGGCGGTTTACACAATAAATTAAGGAGGACATGGCCGTTGTGGGGGTAGTCATCTAGGTTTTGTGTTTAGTCAAACTTTTTAAACTTTGACCACATATATAGGAAAAAGTAGTAGCATTTATGACACTAATTTAGTATCCCGAGGTTCGTTTTGAAATGTAGTTTCAAATTATACCAAAATCTCATCATATATGTTGCTACTTTTTTATTTACGGTTGGTCAAAACTTAAAATATTTGACTTAGTACAAAAGTTAGAAGTACACTTATTTGTGGACGGAGGGAGTATATCTCAACAAAAAAGTAATGCGGACTATCTTGACGGAAATGGAACTTCGTGATATAGTTTATCATTTTACCGTGAAAAGTAATGCCTAAAAGAAATGGTAATTCGTGATAGTTTATCATTTTACCGTAATGGCTACAAGAAATCGGTGATTTTTCATCATTTTTTGCGTGGAAAGTAATGGCTACAAGAAATGGGTGATGGTGTATCATTTTTTGCGTGGAAAGTAATGGCTACAACAAATTGGTGATGGTGTATCATTTTTTGCGTGAAAAGTAATGGCTACAACAAATGGGTGATGGTGTATCATTTTTTGCGTGAAAAGTAATGGCTACAACAAATAGGTGATGGTGTATCATTTTTTGTATGAAAAGTACAAATCGGTGATGGTTTATCATTTTTTGCGTCAAAAATAATGCCTAAAAAAGTTTATAATTTAGCTCGTGAAAAATAATGCAGAAAATCAAACTTTAGCGTACTGGGTAACCGCCCTTTAGCATACATAGAGGGTGGAAGCTAACCGCCGACAGAGAGAGAGAGAGGGTGGTCGCCTCGACCAGAGAGAGATAGGGGTTATCCGATCCTGCTCGTTAAATCATACGATCAACGGTCGGCGGGCATGATCCGCGTGACATGGGCTTGACCAATCAGGGCAATGTTGGGCGTCTGTGAGAATTTGTGAAGGAAGAGGGCAAAACTGAGTAGTGTCAAGAAACCAAGGGCAAGTGAGTAGTAAACAGACTAAGGGATTCAAATATGAGATTTAAAAAATGAAAAATGCGTGTTTTGTACAATGAAACCCATCTTGGCCTACCTCAAACTATTTGCAATACAAATATACATGAGTGTGAAAATTATGGCCTCATTCAGACAAAGTATGTTTTGGGGAAAGCTGTTTTGGGTAGGGCTTATTGTGGAAAACCATGCACCTTCATAGCTACTAGGTGATTTGAGAAGTGGCAATTTGTGGTAAAACTTGATTTATCTATGATTTGAGAAGTGGCAATTTGTGGTGAAGACTTCATGAGTAAGTGCCACTCTTTTTCGGAATTTTTTGCACATTAAATAACTCATTTAACTAGTTAATCCCATTTGTTGAGTCTCTGTTGACCAGCCACTTGAGGGTAAAACTAAGTATATTGCACTAGCCAGTATTAGCACTCAAGGGGAAAACTGAGCACACAAAAAATGCTCGTATATGACTCGAGGGTATATCTGAGTATATCTAAATTTCCAGGGTTAGACTCGAGGACGCGTGTTGCGGTGCAGAAGTGGAAGACGTGCCATTGTTGACGCGTGTCGCGGTGCAAACGTGCACTAGTGGACGCGTAGGACGCGAGTCGCATTTAGGACGCGTAAGCTCCTCTCTACCTCCCTCTGCACACAGTACGTCTCATTATCTCTCACGCACGAAACCACGCCCCTCACGTCCCATCAACTTCTCCAAATTGAAGGAAAAACCCCAACCGCCGTACGAGCCCTGCCGACGATGGAGCAGAAGAATGCGCCGGCGGCCATCGCCCCCGAGCCCGTCGCCTCCGATCCCTTCGCCTCCGAGCCCGTCGCATCCGAGCCCGTCGCCACCGAGCCCGTCGCCTCCGAGCCCGTCGCCTCCGAGGGCGGCGCATCCAAGCGCGGCGCCTCCGTGAGCTGGGCCTCTCTCATGGCTGACGGACCACTTCACAAGATCGGCGAATGCTTACTGGCGAATGAGGAGTACGTGGACGCCTACTCTGCTATGAGGCAAGTCTGTAGAAATTGGCGCTCAAGTTTACCTGAGCCCGACGTGCACCTGCACGAATGGATCATGGTAGACCACGCCCTTCCACGCGCCGCTGAGTTCACCTTCCTCCAACTCGGCACATCCCGCTACGTCACCATAGATCTATCGGAAGTTCGTGCAAGGTTCAAATTCCTCCAAATTCCTCCATATCTATAGGGTTAATCTATTCTTATTTTCAATCTTTTTTTCGCGGGCAATTCTTATTTTCAATCTTAGTGCTGAATGTTATATTCATCAATATATTTTAGATACTACTTCGTTGGATTTTGCCGTGGCGTCATCGTGCTTGCCCAGAAGAACCCACCGCACAAGATACGGCTTCTAAACCCACTCACAAAGGCATCGAACACTATGTTTGAGGCGCAGATGCCATCTGTTTTTACGGATTCGATTCTTTGTAATCAAATCCCCGACTATGGTCTTCGTTTGCTCACATTACCCGAACGAAATTAGTTGGGTCGATGAGAGCACTTCAACTAAGGATATATATGAAGATTGGGGAGATGGAAGATTTTCGATCGAGAACCATGGTTTGCGTTGCATTACCCCGTTCAATGGTGAACTGTATGCAATAGCTGTGGACAATTTCGAGTCCGGAAGAATTGTGTGCACCAATGTACAGTTGCATCAGCGCGCGAGCACTGTCAAGATGGAGACACTAATTTCATTTGCACAACTTGGAAATGACAAGTTCTATCTTGTGAAGTCGGATGGTGATCTGCTGCTTTGTTGTTGGACAACATGCTTTTGGAGGACCAACCATTGGTGTACCGTGTGGACACTCAGAGCCGCTCTCTCCATCCGGTCAGTAACATTGGCAGTCATGCCTTCTTCTTGCATTATATCCGGTGTATCTCCGTCGACACCAGAGTGCACCCGACACTTCGACCTGGCTGCATCTACTACGCCGATTTGGGTTATATCAGAGAGTACATTCATGATGCAAAGGCCTGGGATGAGTGACCACGATATGTGGATAGAATGGGAAACTACGGTCTGAAAAATGAACACAGGCCATACCGTTTGGAGAATGTATTGGCCGCACACTGTAGACGAAAGGAGTTCAATGAATATTTCCTTGGGATAATGCACGAATGGGGCGACGAAGAAATATATGAGCAATGAGGAATCTTCTTGTTGGCCATACATTGCGTGCGTCTTGTATTTTTTCAGCTTAGTTTGTCGTGAACATTAACAACGTTATTGGCTGCTTTTAGCTGCTGTATGCAGTTTATGTATTATACTTAGTTTTCTGATTATGCTGCTGTGAATTTATCATATACTAGCTTCTAGATTTGCTGCCATATTGGGCAAAAAAAGGGCCAAATGGCATAAATAATTGAAGAAAAACAGAAATAGAAGCTTCTCTAGATTTGATACTAATTTGGTGAAAAAGACAGAGAGAGAAAGAGGGGAAAATATGCTCTTAAAAATGCCAATTTGGGCCGAGAGAGACAAAACCCAGCTCCTGCTCACGTGCAACCAAACGCTATCTCGTCCTGTCCCACGCGGTCCCTTTCTACCAGCCCCACGCGACGCAGGCCCACACGACGCGGTCCCACACGTCAGCATGGAACGGTCAACTAAACGGGAATCCTGCCGTCTGAGCTGCTTCTGCGGGTTTCAAATAAGGACTTGGGGAAAACTGAGAAAAACTAAGGAGCTGGGGAAAACTGAGCACAACTAAGGAACCGAGAGCACGAAAATAGAAATCCCTTAAAAAAAAGAAAAGCAGGTGGAAATCGAACCCTGAACCTAGCGTCGCGCACAATTGGATGGAACAACCAAGCCATGCATTAGGCTTGTGCAACTATGTCGACTACATGGTATTTATCTATTTTTGCACGTTTAAATTCAAAAAATAAAAAAAAAATCGGGATTTTTTGAACGGTTAGAGTGTTTACCGGGGTGCTCGGGAAACCCGGTTACCGGTCGGTAACCTGATTTCCCGACCGGTAACCAAAACCTTGTTGGGATGGCAAAGCAAACTCTCCAAGAACTCCTACATCCCCTTCCTACTCGGCTGCCCCTTCTTTAGGTTTTTTTTTATTTAAGTGGTTGTTCATATAGCCAACATTAGTGATGAGATTATAAGTGAGTTTTTTTGCATATTTTTTAGCAAAATTGGGTTTTATAATTTTTCGGTTAGTATTTAGCTTCTAATAAATCAGGTTTGGGTTTAGCAAATTGCAAAACCAATCATATTCTACCGTTTTTCTAATTTTTCACTACAAAAAAGCCTCCACCCCTAACCGGTGGCTTTTTTGGACGGCAATGTAGTTCCTTGCAAATAAAATTTTATCCGACATATACTACTTTCGCGACGACTTGGTGACAAAGTTGGGTGCCGACTGTGGTCGATGATGATCCATCCCTGACGATTTTTGCTCTTTCCATAGTAGATCAAAAAAAACTCATTTTTAGGCCATCAAATGGCACCATTTATTTGGGAAAAACATCGCGCATGGTCGCCCGGTGCATGGTAAATGAAAAAAAAAATCAGGTGTGCGTGCCAAACCAACCCAAATCGATACCCCCACGGACTGTGGGGGTGCGATAGCAGCGTCTTTGGTGTAGTTTTTTTTTTGTCGCGCCATCTGTTTCATCCAGGTTGACGTTCTCCAATCAAGCAGTCTATGTTGGTGGTTGATGGTTCTCCGATGTTAGCCTCTCAAATGTTTTTTTCTTAGATTATTTTTTACCCATAATTTTTGGCCACTTGACCGTTTCCTACTAATTGAGTGAGAAGTGAATGAGTTCACGCATACTTCCCCTGCTTCTACGCCACCACTCGCCTCACCATGCATCCTATTTCGTGAATAGAGTTCGAGTTAGAAACTTGTTTTGTGAAAGAATATGCACGGCGGTTCGGTTGGCGCCTCCCCTCCCAAAAGATGGGAGACAAAATAGATATAGACTTCTAGAGCGCGTTTGGTAGCCTGGGTCAATTTTCTGCATGACTGCGCCAGTGAGATGGGAGCCCTGCGTATTCAGAATGGCCATGGGCCAGAAAGCGCCACTCGTTTGGCAGCCTGTGCAGAATTTTTTGGCCCTGCAGAAACGAAGGGCTAAGTCTGTTTGGTTTTATACAAGCCCGGCTTAAGCCTCACCACTTATCTCCATGATGACCTTACCTCTCACCTCCTCACCTATCACAAAGCTTGACGCTGCTGTCACGAAGCCTGGCACCACGCCGGTGCGCGAGAATACCACCATGCCACTCTCGCCGACGATGGCTAAGGCGGCGTGCGAAAGACGGGGATGAATATGATGGGGCGAAGCTTTCGGTGTAGCACAACAAGAACGTCGCCACCATGACACCGCCACTTCTTACACACGGCTACCGCCATGGATTACTGCCTATCACATACCATAACCATCACCACCATGACACCGCCGGTCACGCCCGTCACAGGCATCACCACATCGACGAAAAACATCATGACACCGCCGTTCACGCTCGTCAGAAGCATTACAATGTTGCCGACGACGTCGTCGAACACCACCATGACACCGCCGGTCACGTCGGTCACGCCGTTCATTGGCATCACCACGTCACCGAACACGAAGACAAACACCACCATGGCACCGCAGTTCATGCCCGTCACAAGCATCACCATCTCGCTGAGAACGAAGTTGAATACCACCATAACAACGCCGGCCGCGCCGGTCATAAGCATCACCATGTCGCCGACCATGAAGACGAACATCACCATGTCGCCACCACCATGGATTATCACCTCTCACATATCATCACCGCGTCGTCGTCCATGAAAACGGCAAGCGAGAAGTTGAGCAAAAGTACTCCAAACCTTACTCACACATATGTATAGATTACATTATACTTGTGAATCATTTATCTATAAGTGTATATACAGCTAAACAAAACCTGTCAACATGAAAGTCATGCGAAATGGTGAGGTGAACCTACTCCTGAAAGGAAATCTCAAACGGTTGAGCGTGTGCGACGAATTTGAAAAAAATCACTTAAAACTTCATACATGAAATTGATGATTTACGACTCACGAAACATGAAACCGATTGTGGGAATTGATTCATATCATCGACACACATCTTTTTCATGTACAGCTTATTTCAATTCGGAGTGTGGTTGTGTTGATTTGAGAAGAGGGTATGTGGAGTACTGTAAGGGAGAGTGAGCGTAACCGAGTCCAGGTGCACAAGTTGCATCGATCGAGCGCAGGAGGAAAAAGAACGGGCCTGGCCATGGAGAAACTACCGATTCGGGCATTCCTCTTGATGCAGGCAAAACGCTGCTTTAAAAACCTTGCGATGCAACAATGCGGCGGCCCACAGGCAACCAAACGGCCCGTTCCACGTCTTAGCCCCATGCAAAAAAGGCTCCCGGAGGCTACCAAACGCGCCCTATGCTCTTTTCTCTCTCTGTTTGTTTGTATCACACATGGCCAGTTATTTTTGTTTCGGTGCTCTGCAGTCATCTCCATTTCGGGACTGCGTGCACATTCTTCCTAGAGCGTATGTAGGCCCAACCCCTTCATGTTGAGATCCTGTATCGGGAGACGGACGATAAGGTTGGGGGTGGGGGGATAGATGTGCTTAATCTGGTGCGTAAGCTTTACCGGCGCTTGTCGTTTTCGTCGATTAAACTCACTCCAAAATCGCATGCTAACCTAACAAACAACACACATGTTCCTCGTTCAACAATGAGGAATTAATCTGCCTTGCAAATGTAGCCCGGCCAAACATGTTGGAACATGTGTGCACAGTTCGTCTTGGTTGTTGTATTGTGAATTTGTGATCGAAATTCATTCTAAAGGGAGGCTAACTTCTGACGAGCGGAGCGAGGCCCCCCGCGGTACGGATCGATGCCACCGTCTATATATACCTCTTGTAAGCTACCGGCTAGGGTTGATCAGATTATAAGATATCCCACGACGTTTGTAAACACTCCCCGATATAGTGAAGTTTCGCTGGCGGGCGCCCGTGGTTTTTCCCCCTTCTGTGTTGGAAGGGGTTTTCCACGTTAAAATCTTGTGTCCCCTACGTGTGTTCCTTTATCGTTCTTCGTTATTTGCTTGTCGCGTTTGTAACAAGTGGTATCAGAGCCCAGGTTTCAACCTAGGGTTTGCGACATGTCTTCCTTGAAGTTCGATCTACCGCAGCTGGATTACACCGCGATATTTTCTCTTTGGCAAGTGAAGATGAGAGCGATCCTTACCCAATATTCTGATCTGTTTGAAGCTCTTGATGGTTTTGGCAAGAAAGATGCCAAGACCTGGACCGAAGATGAAAAGAGGAAAGACCGTAAGGCTTTTTCTTTAATTCAGCTTCATCTATTCAACAATATCTTGCAGGAAGTGCTAGCTGAGAAATCCGTAGCGGCGCTGTGGTTGAAACTGGAATCGATCTACATGTCCAAAGATCTAACCAGTAAGATGCATGTGAAGATGAAGTTGTTCTTGCACAAGCTGCAAGAAGGTGCGTCAGTGATGAACCACCTATCGATCTTTAGAGAGATCGTTTCTGTTTTGCTATCCATGGAGGTAAGTTATGAGGATGAGGATCTCGCTCTTATACTGTTAGTCTCATTGCCTAATTCTTTTGCGAATTTCCGAGACACCTTGTTATACAGTCGTGATGAACTAACCCTTGCCGAAGTTTATGAGGCCCTCCAGCAGAGGGAAAAGATGAAATCTATGGTGCAGACAGAGGGTTCGTCTTCTAAGGCAGAAGCACGGCAGGTCCGAGGCAAGACCGAGAACAGAAACAACTACAACATACATAATATCAAGACCGATAGAGGTCGCTCAAAGTCCAACGGACGAGATGGTAAGTTCTGCAAGTATTGTAAGAAAACTAACCATAATATTGATGATTGATGGAAGTTGCAGAACAAAGAGAAAAAAGGGTACTTACCAACCGAAAAACAAATCTGATGGTGATGGTAAGGCTGTTGTTGTTTCCATTGATAATTGTGATGGAGATTGCCTAGTTGTGTTTGCTGGTTGTGTTTCTGGTACTGATGAGTGGATCCTTGATTCTGCATGTTCATTTCATATTTGTTGTAACAAAGACTGGTTCAGTTCTTATGAGTTTGTGCAGAGTGGCAATTTTGTGCTTATGGGAGTGGGCATTGGCTCTGTTCAGATCAAGATGCATGATGGCATGACACGCACTCTGACAGATGTGAGACACATACCTGGCATGGCCAGAAATCCGATCTCTCTCAGTACCCTTGATGTTGATGGGTACAAACACTCTGGTTCTCGCGGAGTTCTGAAGGTATCAAAAGGTTCTCTCGTTCACATGATAGGTGATATAAATTCTTCAAAGTTATATGTTCTTAGAGGTAGCACTTTGTCTGGTATTGCTGCTGATGTTATTCCTGGTGAGCATGATAAAACTAATCTGTGGCATATACGTCTTGGACATATGAGTGAACATGGAATTACACAGGAGAGATCTGCTAGATGGCTGCAATTTGAGTAAGTTTGAGTTCTGTGAGCACTGCATTTTTGGTAAGCATAAAAGAGTTAAATTCAATGCTTCCGTTCATACCACCAAAGGGATTTTAGATTATGTGCATGCTGATGTGTGGGGACCTTCCTGCAAGACTTCTCTTGGTGGTGCAAATTACACGCTTACTATCATAGATGATTACTCCATAAAAGTATGGCCGTTCTTTCTGAAACATAGATCTAATGTATTTGATGCTTTTAGAAAGTGGAAAGTTATGGTAGAGAAGCAAACAGAAAAGAAAGTTAAATTGCTTCGTACTGACAATGGCATGGAATTTTGTTCTACTATCTTTAATGATTATTGCAGCGATGAAGGCATTGTTGGGCACCACACCATACCCTACACTCCTCAACAGAATGGTGTGGCGGAGAGGATGAACAGAACCATCATCTCCAAGGCTCGCTGCATGTTATCTATTGTTGGTATGCATAGACGTTTTTGGGCTGAAGCAGCCTCCACCGCATGTTACTTGATAAACAGGTCACCTTGCGTTCCGCTTGATAAGAAAACTCCTATTGAAGTATGGTCTAGTTCACTGGCTGATTATTCACAGTTGAAAGTTTTCGTTTGCACTGCTTACGCTCATGTTGATAATGAAAAGTTAGAGCCTAGAGCTGTTAAGTGCGTGTTTCTTGATTATGGTTCAGGAGTTAAGGCATACAGACTATGGAATCCTGAAACTAAGAAAGTTTCGCATAACAGGAATGTTGTGTTTAATGAGGCTATCATATTTCATAAGAGTTCATTTACAAATGTTTCTGATGCTACTGATTTTTCTGATGTTTCTGATGATGAGCCACAGAGGATTAGTGTGTAGGTGGAGCACGTGGAGGAGAAAGAAAATGAAATTGCTGAAAATGATAATACTGTTGTTCAGGACTCACCACATGTTTTGCAGCAAACAAATAGTTCCATTGTTGCTGATAGATCGAGGCGTAACAAAGATCCACGTCCTCGTTTAATTGAAGAATGTAATCTTGTTTATCATGCTTTGAGTTGTGCTGAACAGGTGGAGCATGATACTAAACCTACTACATATGCTGAGGCCGTTGCATCCGTTGACCGCGTGAAGTGGATTTCTGCTATGCAAGAGGAGATGCAATCACTTGACAAGAATGGAACATGGGATGTTGTGCCCTTGCCTAAACAAAAGAAGGCTATCCGATGTAAGTGGATATTTAAAAGAAATGAAGGTTTGTCTCCTAATGAGCCTCCGAAGTTTAAGGCAAGGTTAGTAGCAAAAGGTTTCAACCAAATTCCAGGTATTGATTACATGATGTTTTCTCCCCGGTTGTGAAGCATAAGTTCCATTCGTGCATTCTTTGGTATTGTGGCTATGCATGATCTTGAGCTTGAGCAGCTAGATGTAAAGACTGCTTTTCTGCATGGTGAGCTTGAGGAGGAGATATAGATGGACCAACCTGAAGGTTTTATTGTGCCCGGTAAGGAGGATCTTGTTTGCAAGTTGAAGAGGTCCCTTTATGGTCTGAAACAGTCTCCAAAACAATGGTATAAAAGGTTTAATTCATTTATGCTTGAACATGAGTTTAACTTTTGCTACTGATTTTTCTAATGTTTCTGATGATGAGCCACAGAGGATTAGCGTGCAGGTGGAGCACGTGGAGGAGAAAGAAAATGAAATTGCTGAAAATGATAATACTGTTGTTCAGCACTCACCACATGTTTCGCAACAAACAAATAGTTCCATTGTTGCTGATAGATCGAGGCGTAACAAAGATCCACGTCCTCGTTTAATTGAAGAATGTAATCTTGTTCATCATGCTTTGAGTTGTGCTGAACAGGTGGAGCATGATACTGAACCTGCTACATATGCTGAGGTCGTTGCATCCATTGACCGCGTGAAGTGGATTCCTGCTATGCAAGAGGAGATGCAATCACTTGACAAGAATGGAACATGGGGTGTTGTGCCCTTGCCTAAACAAAAGAAGGCTATCCGCTGTAAGTGGATATTTAAAAGAAAGGAAGGTTTGTCTCCTAATGAGCCTCCGAAGTTTAAGGAAAGGTTAGTAGCAAAAGGTTTCAGCCAAATTCCAGGTATTGATTACAATGATGTTTTCTCCCCGGTTGTGAAGCATAAGTTCCATTCGTGCATTCTTTGGTATTGTGGCTATGCATGATCTTGAGCTTGAGCAGCTAGATGTAAAGACTGCTTTTCTGCATGGTGAGCTTGAGGAGGAGATATTCATGGACCAGCATGAAGGTTTATTGTGCCCGATAAGGAGGATCTTGTTTGCAAGTTGAAGAGGTACCTTTATGATCTGAAACAGTCTCCAAAACAATGGTATAAAATGTTTAATTCATTTATGCTTGAACATGAGTTTAAGAGATCTCAGTATGATAGCTGTGTTTATATCAAGTTTGTTAATGGATCACCTATACACTTGTTGTTATATGTTGATGATATGTTGATTGCTGCCAAGAGCAAGAAAGAGTCGCTACTTTGAAAGCACAATTAAGTAGTGAATTTGAGATGAAGGATCTTGGTGCTGCTAAGAAAATACTAGGTATGAAAATTACAAGAGACACAAAATCTAGTGTGTTATTTCTTAGTCAGCAAAATTACATTCAGAAAGTTCTTCATCGTTTTAATATGCATGATGCAAAGTATGTTAGTACACCTATTGCTTCTCACTTCAAATTGTCACCATTGCAATGCCCTAGTACTGATGAAGATATTGAGTACATGTCACACGTTCCATATTCTAGTGCTGTTGGTTCTTTGATGTATGCCATGGTTTGTTCTCGCCCTGATTTATCATATGCTATGAGTTTGGTCAGTCGATACATGGCTGATCCTGATAAAGAACAATAGAAAGTTGTTCAGTGAATTTTCAGGTACCTTCGTGGCACATCCAAAGCTTGCTTGAAGTTTGACAAGACTGATGAGGGACTCACAGGCTATGGTGGATTCAGATTATGCTGCCGATTTGGATAAAATAAGGTCCCTCACACGTTATGTATTCACTGTTGGTGGATGTGCTGTGAGTTAGAATGCAACGTTACAACCTGTTGTTACCCAATCTACGACCGAAACAAAATATATGGCAATTGCTGAAGCTTGCAAAGAGTCTGTTTGGTTGAAAGGTTTGTATGCTGAGCTTTGTGGAGATGATTCTTGCATTAAGTTGTTTTCTGATAGTCAAAGTGTCATATACCTTAGTAAAGATCAAATGGTCCACGATCGGACAAAGCACATTGATATCAAGTACCATTATGTTTGCGACGTTGTTGCACAAGATAAACTGAAGGTATGCAAGATAAGTACTCATGATAATCCTGCTGGTATGATGACAAAACCTATTCATGTTTCCAAGTTTGAGCTTTTCTCGAGCTTGGTTGGTATAACTGTTTAGCCCAAGTGGTTATTGGCGCCAGCAAGTGTTTTCTTTGTTTGTTCAGGAGATTGTTGAAGTTCATGTTACAAGATGGAATTTGTCTCAAGGTGAAGTTTGTTGTATTGTGATCCAAATTCATTCTAAAGGGAGACTAACTTCTAACGAGCGGAGCGAGTCTCGTCGCCGGTAGGCTTGGGCCGAATGAATGGGGAGCTAGGGAGAGAGACTGAGGTCTCTTCCTCACACGCGCGCGAGGCAGGTGGGTCCCTCAAGTGGGGATCGATCAAAACGACGCAAATTCGGTTGACGTTGCTCAACGATCCGACGACCAGAAATCGATGGCTCGGAAAGACAAGGTGGCCACCAAGCACTTCTTAGCAATTGCGAAACAGAATTCCCACAAAGCCACCAAAGTGGGTTTTTGGAGAAACAAGTATTACTCATTTTTTTTCTACAACGCGATTGCACAAACATGATTGCAACTAACTCTGTCCTTTAGCTTTTTCCTCAACAAACCCCCTCAGATCTATGGAGTAAAATAAAATACGAGGTAAGAAAAAGGAAAATTAAACCTACAGTTCATGACAATCAATGGCCCTTTGACCACATGCGTCTCCTCCTTTTTGTTTGCACACCATCACCACCTAAACTACTTCTGAAGACCATAGAGGCTTCTCCGATAACGAATCCCGGCAACTATATTTACGATTTTTTCTGCATGCTCAGTCCCCTTTAGTTCCTCAAGTTGTTTGGAAACTATCTTTAGTTAGTTCTCGAAGTGTGTGAGGTTCTTCTGCAGAGGGTTGGGCTCATTCTGCATTTTACATTAACAAAACACTGTGCTTACCTGACTTATGTCCTCTAACGTAGAGGACACAAGTCAAGTTAGCTACAATTCTCTCACTTTCCTCCTTCATATTCAAATGATTAATCAAAATTTGATCTAAATTAACTTACAAAATATATGTGTGTGGTATCCATTCACAATAATTACTTACAATCAAAACTATCACTAATTTTTTTGAAATGTACACGGTTGTTACTACAATACACTAACTTTCATTCTGCGTTTTACACTAGCAAAGCACTGTGCTTATCTAACTTGTGTCCTCTACGTTAGAGGATCCCATCAGAGGTTTGATTTGGGGAGTATGAGGTCCTACATTGAGGAAAATAGATCATTAGAGACTGCTCATTTATTACGTGTGAATAGTAGTCTTGAACACAAGACAAAATCAGAGAAGACACATGACGTGAATTTTTGGCTATTAGGAGCGCGCGCCCCTCATATCTGAACCGCCCCGAGCCCTTTATGATCGGTATACAAAGTAGCATTTAAAAGTATTAAATCATTTCGTAAAGGGAAAAATGAAAGAATACGTGAGGAATACACTATAGTTTAAGAGGGCAAAAAATTCTAGAACAATTAATAGCATTTAAAGTTATTATGATCGTTGACTTTCTACCGCATGGCATTTAAGTGTCATTTAAACCCTGGAGAATATAAGAGAGCGGAACCTAATAAATCATTTTTAAATCTAGTAGTAAATCATTTTTTACGGATGAGAAAACTAGTCTGTGAAAGCAAAATATTAGATAACAATAGATAATATTTGGAAACCTTACCCACTATTTTGAATGATTAGGTATTATGGTCAAACTTTTACCACCAGATAACTACTTTGAATGATAGTGGGCCCCACATGGCATTTATCACAACATATACTTGAATATGGAATAAGAAAAAATATTTTAGTTGTACAATGACAAATATTTTTATTGGTGGTTCCTTACAATAATTATAATTTCCAAGCACATAAATTCAAAGTGTTCGCCCACAGCCTTATCACACACGTTCTTGGTGAAATGAAACTTGATTTTATTTCATGTTCTAGAAATTCATACCTACCATAGAATGAAAACTATTTTTCAAAATTTAGTAATCAAACTAAAAGTTAAAGTTTTTAGTGTGATATACATTAAATCTGGATTTCAAAATTGAGGGCTTTGATTTGGATTCAACCTTAAGTCAAAATGTAGCCCACGCTGCATTTAAATCTACAAACTACTTTTTTACTTATAGCTCATTAATTAACTCTGCTACATTTAATAATTATCATCAATATGCTTGGCCCACATGTACTGTTTGCGATATGAATACAAACTTAATTAGGTGTATAGCTGGTATTATACCTGGAGCCTGTACTAGTAACAAACGAGAAGGATGGTGGGATACAAGGGAGGGGAGGACCTATGTTTCCACTGCAATTCTCAGAAGACACATGCATATAAAATTTGTCTTACATCCTTCTTGTGTTGCGGGGTAGGGGCAGCTGCCCCCCCGGGTGATGGGATGTCAAACTCTCCAAGAACACCTTCATGCTCGGCTGCCCATCCTCTAGGATTTATTTAAGTGGTTGTTCAGATAGGCAGCATTAGTGATGAGATTATACACTAGTAGAAAAAAGGCATTTCATCCCAACCCATTAGTCCCCAAATATTTTGATCCGGGACTAATGGGGTCTTTAGTCCCGGTTCTGCTGATGACCCGAGACTAATGCTCCGGCCCGAGACTAAAGGGTACCCTTTAGTCTCGGTTGGTACCAACCGAGACTAAAGGGCTATGGTGGGCTGCGGCCGGCGCATGCCTCTTTAGTCTCCAACCGGGACTAAAGGTTTTTCTGGTTTTTACACCCCACGCACCCTTCACCCCCTGTGGATCGCCTTTTTAACTCTGTAAAATAGAAAAAAAAATGATAACAAATTTTAAAAATAAAATCTTTTGAGATTCTTGTATGTTACGCAACCTACTATTAGGGAAAATTAAGAAATTCGAATTTTCACCTTTTTTGCATAAAAGGTTTGAAAATGGTAAAACCGCATTAACTTTTGCATATGACATCGGGAAAAACGTATAATATATCAAAATCATCGTGGGAAAAAGTTACATCCGAATTCACCTGGGTTTACCCGGTTAGCCATATTTTAGATTCTCAAAATTCCAAATGAAAATACGAAAGTAGGAAGATTTTAGTTTTTGCTATAAATTACGGATTTTATATTTTTTAAATTTTTTAAAAATTAAAATTAATAATTGCATCCTGCATAAAGATTACTATTACTTATACCCAATTTTTAGATTTTCAAATTTTTAGGTTTTAGGTTTGGCAAATTTTTTTTTTTAATAATACAAATTAAAAAAGTTAATGTTTATTTATTTATTCAAGATTATTATTACATCACTAGTTTTGATTATTAAAAGAATTATTTGAAATTCAAACAATGTGACATCGACCAACATGTTAATAGGGTTGATATGATACTACCATCACATACATGCGCGCTAAGCACTTGGATGCGTGATCGAATGGAACTCGGAAGTTAAGCGTGCTAGTGCTAGAGTAGTGGGAGGATGGGTGACCGAGCGGGAAGTTTGACCACGAGTAAGTAATTTGACTAGAAATAAGTGTAGTTAGAGATAGAGACTAAACTATGCAAATAACTGAAATAATAGAAATTCCGAAAAAATAGAAAAAAAATGGAGTGAAAAAAATAAAAATTCGAAAATCCGGAGATATTTTCGCCCCGACGCGCGGAACCACGTGGATTGACCTAGCAACCGGGACTAAGGGGGGGGGGGGGGGGGCTTTAGTCTCGACCCTTTAGTCCTGGTTGCACAACCGGGACTAAAGCCCCTTATGACCCGAGACTAAAGGGCCTTTTTCTACTAGTGATACTAAGTGAGTTTTTAGCTGATTTTTTGCAAAAACGGCTTTTATAATATTTTGGTTAGTAATTACTTTCTAATTCATCTGGTTTGGGTTTAGAAAATTGTAAAACCAATCATATTCTACCGTTCTCCTAATTTTTAACTAAAAAAAAGCTCCCTCCCCTACCCGACGAGTTTTTTTGGACGGCGGAAGCTGTAGTTGCTTGCAATTTTTTTTGTCCGATATATAGTACTTTCACGATGACTTGGGTGACAAAGTTGGGTGCCGACTGTGGTCGATGATAATCCACCCCTTGCGATTTTTGCTCTTTCTGTGGTAGATAAAAAATATCAATTTTCAGGCCATCAAATAGCGCCACTTATTTGGGAAAACGTCGCGCATGGTCGCCCGATGCGTGGTAAATGACAATTTTTCGGGTGTGCGTGCCAAGCCAACCCACGGACTGTGGGGGCGCGATGGCAGCGTCTCTGATGTAGTTTTTTTTTTCCGGTCATGCCCTCTATTTCAACATGGTTGACATTCCCCATTTAAGTTGTTTATGTTGCTGGCACATGGATTTCCGGTTTCATTTACTGGATTATTTTTTACCCATGATTTCTAGCCACTTGACGTTTCCTGCTACTTGAGTGATAAGTGAAGGAGTTCACGCATACTCCCCCTCCTTGTACGTCGCCGCTTGTCTCACCATGCATCCTATTTCGTGAATCGAGTTCGAGTTAGAAACTCGTTCCGTGGAAAAACAGGCATGGTGGTTCGGTTGACACCTCCCCTCCAGAAGAAAAGAGATAGAACAAATATAGAATTATATGCTCTCTTTTATCTCTCTTTGTGTTTGTTTCTACCACGCGTGGCCAGTTACTTTTGTTTCGGTGCTCTGTAGGCATCTCCATTCCAGGAGGCAGTGTGTACAGCCGTCCTGGAGAGTACGTAGGTCTCCGAAACCTCGCATGTTGAGATCCTGTATGGGGAGATGGGCGATAAGGTTTCTGGAGAAGCGTATTGGCGCGATTTCTCCCCGGCTTACTGCTGTTCGAGATCTTCCTCGCCAGCTTACGAGTCAACGACTTAGACGACAACATCAACAAGGACGGCCATGGCGATGTTGCTAGCCGTGATATATGTGCGATAGATGTGTTTAGTCTGGTCTCTGGTGTGTAAGTAGGACTACATATATAGTTGACTTTACCGGCGCATGTCGTTTTCGTTGATTAAACTCGCTCCAGAAGCGTATGTATAATTAACCTAATAAACAATACCGATATTCAGGAATTAATCTGCCTCACAAGTGCAGCCCGGCGGGCCAAACACGTTGGGACATGTGTGTTGCAGCTCGTGTTGGTGCACGTACGCTGTCGTTGCGGTCGTGTTTCGTAACGAACATCACGGAACACGTACGGAACGGACATGAGTGTGCCTAGCTAGAACTAGAAGGATGTACGGCACTGCGGCAGTGACAAAGTCAACTCCTTGGAGTAAGTATATGTTGTACACTACTAGCTCCGTTTCAAGGAATAAGGCGCACACGTATTCCAAGACGAACTTTGACCATAAAAATTGGACAACAAAATCTTGATTATATTATATGTATATAGTATCGTTGGATTCGTATTTAAAAGCACTTTTTAATGATACTAATTTCATAGAAATAATCTTTATCTATTTAAAATAATTCTTGGTCAAATAAAAAGCTCGTAAATTGAGGGCGCCTTATTCCTTGAAACGGAGGTAGTAATACCATTTGGAATTTTTTGACTAGGCTTACCAGCAACGTACGCGACGCGGTACTTTGCCACGGGTTTCTGATCTAGCTGACCAGTTCAGTTCTAGGCTGGCTGCTAGATGAGGTCGGGGAGGCCAGGTCCGGTCGGGTCTGGTCAGGCCTGAATAACAATACAGTAATCGAGCGAGCCGAGTTAACTAGTGGCCGTACGTCCGTCGCTGCATCACACGGACGACCATTTCACCTCTACGTGCTAGAGGTCGCGGTCAGGTATACGTACGCGGTGTCGGAACTCGGAAGGCCAGAGGAGCACCTCGCTACGGAGCGTAGCGCGATGAATGAAGCCGAGCAACCACCGGGACCCCGACCAGCCAACCGACGATCGACGCTGTAGGTACACTCCTCGTCGGCGGCGTCGCCCAGCCGCACAGATACACACACAGTGTACCCAGCTAGGCCCAGCACCGTCTTGTACCGTATGCATGATGAGTCGCTAGCCAGCGCTCCACATTCTGAGGATCCATGGTGGTGCCCGGCGTAGCTGTACACATGCGCCTACAGCTCACAAATCGTGGACGAGCCCAGCCCCCAGCCGGGTCCATTCACTTACCTGCGTGCTAAATTCGTTGCGATTGTTCAGAGATTTGACATTTTCGGTAGAAGCCATGTTCCGATGCTCGCTCGGCAGATTGACTTTTGTGCTAGCCGGCCGTGTCGTCTTCCGGCCGAGAATCGGTCCGGTTAAATACGACGAGCCACGTACTAATTGAGATCATAGTTAACTGGGGAGCCAATGCCCTCGCTCTGACGACCAGCATAGGCTGAACTTGGGCATCGTTGAAAATTGACCTCAAATGATTAATAGCTGCACAAACATTGTATACCAATATGATTAGCTTTTGAGTACAAATACAATTGTCCTATATCGTAAAATATCATGACCGACACACAGGACTAGACTAATCGCAAATCAAAGTCCAATCTTGAGAACAGAAATAGGCTGCACCAAATCAGTGTACCACACACTGCATAATTGCAAGGGATATAATTTCCGATAGAAAAAGGGAATATATATGTAAATATCATGAAGATATTAATTACACTCAGCTTCTGCAATAACGCAGTAATCTATTGGCGCTAAGAAGAGCTAAAAATGAAAATATCCGCTACAATCATATATTTCTCGTAGCAGCAGTACAAACACCACCAAGATAACACATGAAATCCAAATTCTTGAAATGCGTCGCGTCCAAAAAGGAAATAGTATACACGTGTCACCGTTGTTGAAGTGTATAAGTAGATTGCCTAGCTCTTTCCATTAGTTCGGACTTTTGATTCAATTGGCTAGTGCATGAAACTTAACATGGTATCAGAGCCCAGGGTCTCGAGTTCGAGTCATGGCTTTCACAATTTATTCTAAAATTATCTCCTCTCCTCGCAGCCGCCGCCGCGCCCGGCCGCCGCCGCCTCTTTGCCTCTGACTCTACACGTGTTGACTTGTCTTCTCGTCTTCCCGTCACACGTGAGAGGGGGTGTTGAAGTGTATAAGTAGATTGCCTAGCTCTTTCCATTAGTTCGTACTTTTGGTTCAATTGGCTAGTGCATGAAGCTTAACAATCGTATCCCGATCATGGATCATAGGTTTTCACCCCGGAGAAACTCCACGGTCTCAAAACAATGCATTCAACAACGTCATTTCCAGGCACAACCAATTAAGGCCAGACCTTGTATTTTTCACCCGAAAAGGCCAAACTTTGAAATTCTCATGTGTTGTTGCCCCCCACTTACATACCGCTGCTAAGAGCCAAGAGAGTTCCTCATCGAGGCAAAGAGTCGAACCGCCATTACTAGTCCTCGGAACTCGGCTTCCTTCCATGACATTCTCCGTCACTGACTTCACCGTGGAACGTACAAGACATGTCTCAAGATGGCAGCAGGTAGCAGGGCTCCGCCCCGTTTCCTCCTGAAACCAAACGGTAGGAAAAGAAACATGGGCGCGCACGACTGAATCCCATATGATTCAGCAGTGTCCAGACATGCATGATGCACCCGGCCAATGGAGTTTGCCGGCAGGGCCTTTTTGGTACTGGACACTCCGGCAAGATCAAAGAGGGCAAGCATCAAGTAGGTCTTCATTTTGACGCGAGAGGAACCCTAGGACCGCCGCCTTTATTAGGTAGATCGGCAGGGGGCTCGTCTAGAGCTATGGCTCGTAGCCTCCACCCCAAGCGCAAAAGCCTATGGGAACGGCAACCAAGGAGCTGCCGCCACGATGCAGCCCCCAGGATCAACCTCCGCTACCGTGGCCCTCGGGAGTCCATTGGGGCGTTGTCGTCGATGGTGCTAGGGTTTCGCACCGATGCCACCCTTTGGGTGGGGGTGTCGGAGGGGACCTAGAGATGATTTGTAAAATAGGGAGCATAATTGCAAGCGATGGATGGAGAGACACTGTAACTACCACCAAAGCGCCTGCATAATATGAATACGCATAATTGAGCATGATATGATACTGGTGTGATTCGCAAGGCAGGAACGGATCCAGGCGAACACTCCCACCAACAACATCAATGATACGGAAAGGGCTCGGTGAGAAAGAAATCCCCCAATCATGAGCAAGGAAAAATAAACGTTTTAAAATGCGCCGGAGGAGGAGGAAACAAATAATCGAGCATGTGCGTCCGTCTCCCTCCCGCGTCGATCGATCTGGCCCGGCGCGTGAGGGCATCTTCAGTGGCGCGACGCAAATGGACGTTGAGCGATAGTTTGCGTTCGTCTTGACCGAAAATACGTCTGGCACCTTTCCAACGGCGAGACGTAAAGTGACCGGGCCGTCCGCAGAGACGCAAACCTGCTGCAAATACACGCGCGCAGTACAACGACGACGAAGACCGCGACGACCACGACGGCGACGCCTACGCCGCCTACGACGACGAGGACGAATACATCGAGGCGCCCGCGTACCATAACGAGGAGGTGAAGGACGACAGCGACGACTACGTCGCGGCCTTCTTCCACGAATGGCAGCAGGCCGTGGCGGAGGGCCGCAATTTCGAGTTTTTCGAAGAACATGACAGACGACGATATGGCGAAGCTCGACGTCCTCGTCTCCGAGAAGGACGCGCCTGTGCAGCCGCCGTTGCCCCGCTACGCCACCGGCGTCATGCCGTCGGGCCTATCGGAGGATGAAGCCCTTCGACGGGCGCTACAGGACTCGGCGGCACCACAACCGCCACCGTACAACCCCTGGGCTCCTCCTCCACAGCCGCAGCCCTGGGCGCCTCCTCCACCGCCGTCACAACCGTATCCCTGGGCGCCTCCACAGCCGCAGTCCTGGGCGCCTCCACCGCCGCCACAGACGCAGCCCTGGGCGCCTCCACCTCCAGCACCGCCGGCGGGCCCGGCGTATGCTCCCCCGGATGGCAACTGGCCGTGGGCGATACCGGAGCTCATCGTGCTCAACAATGACTCCGATGTAAACAGACGCGCGCGGACGCTAAAATGCATCGCGCCACCTGAGCGAGCCGGGGAAGAGTTCGGCGCGCCCATCCCAGGAGCGGTTGGTCGCAGTGCCCACTCCATCCTCCGTCCCCACGCCACGCCCGTCCACATCCAATCTTCCCGGCACCACCCTCCCCAGCCACTGCCACACGGGCCCCACGTGCGCGCACCCAGCGCTGGCCCGGATCCCCTGCGCCCGCGCGCGCTATTAAAAGCCAGCCCGCCACCCAGCCCAACGGCTCGCCGCTCCCTCCAACCGCTCCGACACACACACACAACGCAACGCATAGCCAGAGACAACCAAACCTACCGACACCCCGACGGAGGGCGCCATGGTGGTGCGGATGTCGCCGGCGCCGCGGCGCCGGGGCGTCACGGTGGGCCCGGCCAAGCTCGAGGGCCTGCCGGCGGCCTGGTCCGCGCGCGCCGTCGCCGCCGTCAAGGTCAAGTGGCCGGGCGCCGGCGGCGCCCTCTCGCAGATGCTCACGGGCCGGCGCGGCGGACGCGGGGTCACCGCCGTCGTGCCCGTCGCCGCCGACGGCGCCGTGCGCTGGGACGCCGCAGCGGACGCCAACCGGTTCCGGGTCGACGTCGTCGACACCGGCGCCACCCCGCGCGCAGGCGCCGGCGCTCCCGGCGCAGGTGGCGGCAGGCACGACCGCGGCGTCTTCTTCTCCATCCTATACGTGAGTGCTTGCTCTGCTTCTTGCTTGCCTGATGCACATGCCTCTCTCCTTCTTTTCTTTCAATCAAAAGCTACAAATCGATGATACCAATACCACAGTTTTCATCTCTGCTTCCTGTAAGGAGATTAATTAAGCTGGATCATGCTCTGTAATTAAACATGCTTAACCAGTGGCTCCAAATCAATTCTTTTTTCCGAGTGATAGCGTTGATGACCTATATTAACTCCATCGGGTCGGGGTAAGGAGTGGACAGAATTTCTTGTAAATTGCACGACTGCGACCGTCGTTTCCATCCTACTAGAACGATTCAGGTCAATGCATAGCTTTTGCCAAGTAGTAGCGGTCAGCAATTCACCATTTCTTTTTCGAAAGCGTTTGGGGAACACTACAAGTCAATGGCCGCCCGCGTTAAGCATGCCCGCCTCCGTAATTCATTAGTGCCCGGTTGAATAATCACCATTCACCTTTTTGGTGGTGCCGATTTTCGTCAAAAGGCGTAATGTACCGGGTGGGGAACGGGGCCACGTCACGTGAGGCCTTCCTATTGGCACGGCAAAGTTATGTTTTGACTTGGGGTTAAGCCTCGCCCTCGCCTCGTTTAGGTAGGTACCATAGCATCATCTCTCTCTATCTCATGAGGAGTCATGACATTTATCCATACATATGTTTTTAGGTAGCATAGCATGATCAACTATCTCATGAGGAGTCATGGCATTTATCTCTGACGGTACACGACATCGTTAAAGCGGCGATTCATTGGCGCGATGCGATCGCGTGCGTTTATTTGCGCAGAACCGCCAAACAAAGATGTTACTAGAATTTCGATTATTTGCACGCACACGGTAGCGTTAACGGCCTTGTCATCTAATAAACATAGATTATTTGCACGCATGGTTATTTGCAGATAAGCATACACGATAGCATCGCGTCAAAGAAAACACAACTTTAACGCTATCGTGTAGGGCAAACAATCACATTTCCAAGTAAATCGTGGCAAATGTACCCGCTATCGTGTACGTTGAAGCCGCGTTTCGTTAGTGATGCTTTATGTATCTTTCGGTGTTGATGTGTGTGGATGCTTGGGGGTTATGTTTTAGGTAGCATAGCATGATCTGTGCCATGAGGAGTCATGGCATTTATAGTTGATGGTTATGTTATAACAGTACACCACTCGCTATCGTGTACGTCAAAGCTGCATTTCGTTAGTGATGCTTTATGTGTTTTCCATTGTTCATGTGTTGAATTCTTGGGTGGTTTGTTTTAATGTATTGCCTTTTCTGATTTTTTTTTTATAGCAGTGATAATTAGTAAATCTTCCTTAGCTCAATGTGATAAGGGCATCTGAAGTTAACCTTCCTTATTAACTCCAATGCAACAGACCAGAACCCCAAAGTAGGAACCAAAGCATATTCTAGGTTCATCTCCAAAGCTAGAAACGTCTTTTTGAAGAAAAAGATTCATGAACAAGTAGATGAGTACAAGCTACTATAGCAGTAGTAGTAACTTGGGCAGGGAATTATTGTTCCTTGAGCGATCAGCCATTGCCATTTGAGTTCAATCATGAAACTTACAGAGGAATCAAGAGTACCAATCAAAGGCATCATCTTTTTTCCTTTCTTTAGGCCCCCATTTCTGTACTATCCCTGTGAATGCGTGGGCTTGTTGCCATTGAATTTGAAGGAGGTGGCAATGACAGGAATAGCTTGGTGATGCAGGGATTCCAAGATCGGGGGAGGGGCAACGACAGCCCTGTGAGGCTGGAGGAGATCGGGACAGCCATGATAAGCCTGGAGGAGTGCTGCTGGGAGATGCAGCTGCAGCAGCAGAAAGGTGGAGCAGCGCCTCAGCAGCAGCTGGTGGTTGTCCCCATCAGGGTGCGGAAGGACGGATGGGCAAGTGATGCCATACTTTATGTAAGCAAATACTATCATCATCCTCCTTTTTTACTTACACGTAGTACATCCTCTCCAACTGTCGGCCAATTGCACATTGCTAAGTGGGATTACTTTCGATTTCGGATCCTAGATACTGTACTATAATCGGTGTTTCCTTTAGTTGACAACTTATTACTCCTAAACGCACTCCGTGTCTGTAAATTAGTTTAGGTTTTGTTTTAGTAGTATACTATCGATAGGAGTTTTTACAGTATTAGTTTATGTTTCAGTATCATGCCAGTGTCCGACTAGGTCAGGAGTCCTAATCCTAAATGTACTCGGTGTTCTCTTCTGGCTTATATAACATTGATTGATGATGCATCAACCGATTCCTTTGTTTCTGAACGTGCTCTGAAACTGATTGAACAGGTTAACGTGGAGCTCGTGGACCTAAACACGCCGGCGGCCGAAATCGAAAGAAGCGCTTCCTTCAGTTGTAGGGATAAGCCGAGAGCGAGCCTGCCGCCGCCCGCGATGAGGGACATCTACAAGAGCTCGACGTACCATGAGGTCCTCGACCTCAAGCAGCTGCTGGACCTCGCCGACAAGCAAGGCAGGGTGGCGGTGTACAGGAACAAGCGCAACTCCGACAGCAGCAGCAGCGTGAGCAGCGTCGGCCTGAGCAGCAGCAGCAGCGCCGTCAGCCTGAGCAGCGGCAGCACGAGCACCAGCGGCGGCGCGAGCCCGGAACCCGGCTCCACGTCCAAGCGCCGATACCTGCCGTGGAGGAGACGGAGCAGGGAGTCGCTGTCCCAGGAGATCCCACTCAAGTGCTTGGTGAGCGATGACGGCGACGGGTGGGAGACGCGCGAGTTCACGAGCAGGGACGCGGAGGCGAGCCTCAGGACGCCGGTGTTCTTCGCGTCCATCGACCAGCGCGACGACAGCGCCGGCGGGGAGAGCGCGTGCACGGCGCTGGTGGCCGTGCTCGCGGCGGCGCTGCACGCCAACCACCCGGCGATGCCCACCCGGGCGGAGCTGGACGCGCTCATCAGGGACGGCTCGTCGGAGTGGAGGAGCCTCTGCGGCGACGAGGCGCACATGGCGCGGTTCCCCAACCGGCACTTCGACCTCGACACGGTCCTGGCCGCCAGGACCAGGCCCATCGCCGTGCGGCACGACAGGGCCTTCGTCGGCTTCTTCCAGCCGGAGAGCTTCGCGTCGCTCTCGGGCGCCATGTCCTTCGACGACATCTGGCGGGAGATCAGCACGGCCAGCCGCGGCCCGGGCCACGCCGACGTGTACATCGTCGGCTGGAACGACCACTTCTTCGTGCTCAAGGCCGAGAGCGACTGCTACTACGTCGTGGACACGCTCGGCGAGAGGCTCTTCGAGGGGTGCGACAAGGCCTACATGCTCAGGTTCGACGCCACCTCGGAGATGCGCTCCGTGCCGTCGTCGCCGTTGGAGCCGGAGGAGGTGACCGTCACCGGGAAGGAGTGCTGCGGGGAGTTCATCAAGAGGTTCTTGGCCGCCATCCCGCTGAGGGAGGAGCTGGAGATCGAGCAGAGGGGCTGCCTGGCCGCCGGCGCGCCGCACCAGCGCCTGCAGATAGAGTTCCACTTCACCGTCCTGGAATAAGGCACTTCAAGGGAGATGATCAGTGGATACTCATGTCTGCACTAACATAATCAATGTACATTTCTATACAGGATTGTGAGAGAAACAGGAATGTGAACATTATTATAGTACAAGTTACTGCATTTTTGGATGGATAGGAAGTGTAATAGTCACCGAGAATTACAGAATAATTTCTAGTGTAATAGGCACTAGGAGTTACAGAATATATACATAAGGAGTTCTTGTATTTTCTTATGTTTTTATTCAGTAGGAATAGTATACACCTCTTGATACAAGGTAGTCGGCATTCTGGCTTCTGTCCTTCTATACACATACACTGAGATGCAATTGTACAAAATAGGTGCGCTTACTTCATAGTACATGACTGGACATCGCAAAAATTCACTTGTTAACTCGGGATAGTGAGCTCAAAATTATGGCACACTACACAGGATAAGAGAAACATGATTGCAGCAGCATTATTACACGAGTTACTGCATCTTTTGGATAGGAAATGTAAGAGGCACAGAGAACTACAGAATATGTACATGTCTAGTATGTACGAACCAAGTTTCATCAAAATATTGTATAAGCTGTGATCTACACAAAAAAGACACGTGGATAAAAATTGTGTTTCCCCCCCCCCCCCCCCCCCCCTATTTTCAGATCAACAAATTTGTGATTTTTGTGTACCCAAAATACAATGTATTTTCTAGCGAAACTTGGCAGATATGTACATCACATTAGTATGTATGTATGTATCCACACACAGAACTCCAGATTTTTTTTTTTGACGTCTGAGGGCAGGGAGCTTCCACATTGCATTATAGAAGAGGGGAAATGGACTCCAAATATTTTGACAGCTCTAAATATCATTTTCCGTTTTTCCAAAATACCGGGCTCCATGGAGCCCAGGTGCCAAAATGACGCACTCACCTATGCAATTGTACAAAATATATATCAAATTCAGCTGTCTGAATTTTGTATTGAGAAGAAAAAAAACAGAGGCCTATTTAGAACAGGGGTGTTTCTATTGCCCCTGTGAGAAAGGAACCGTGCCATTCCGACTATATAGATAGATTACAAGGGAGCTGGACAGTTAGTCCAGAAACACATCTATGCTACGTTTTCTACTCAAAATGCTGCATATCCTAAGCTCATGTGGGCACAGCAGAGTATATCTTTACTCCAGATGCTCTGGTTTGCAGTCACAGGTCTTAATAAACCCACCCAGAGTCAGGGAGGGACGGCTGCAAAACCAGTGCCCTTTAAACCTAACAGCAGAGGGCGTGAGTGTCTTCCCCAGCTGCGACTCGACTTACATCAGCATGGCAGAGATTTCATTGCCAGATGTCGAGAGGCTGAGGCTGGAAGACGACGACTGGAGGGGAATGGAGATGTCGTGGAATGGGCCTTTACATTTGCTTTGGACGATAGTTGAGATGGGCCTAATATTTCTCTCTCTCTCCGTCTATTTTTTTCCTTACCTTTACGAGAGAGACAAGAATAGCAGGCAGGCAGAATGAATGAAGCAAAATGAGCATCCTCCCTCTTTCTTCGCTGATTCTGCATGCATCCCCAAACAAACAATCTCTTGTCCCAAACTCATCATCTTCCAAATCAACCAAGGAATGCAAGAATGAAGATGATATGCTGCTACAGGTAATCCATCAATCAATTCCTTCCTTCCTTCGATCCTTGTTCCTCCGTCCCTCTCTGTAATCAATCAATTAGTACATGCTGTTGTATGTAGCCTCGTCTCGATAGAGATCATCTCATTTCTTTCATTCAACATTGATTCGTCGCTATTGTTTGCAGCTGAGGTGAGCTTGCGGCCATGGATGACAGCGAGATGGAGACGCTGCTGCCCGGCTGCACCTTCTTCCACCGGCACCCTCTCCTCCTCTGCTTTCTCTTCTTCCTGGCTTTCCTCTACGCCTTCTTCTACCCACTCTTCGCCTTCCTCCTCGCATCCTCCCCAGTCCTTCTCCTCACCGCCTTCCTCCTCGGCGTCGTCCTCCTCCACAGTGTGCCCCAGGAACATGACCAGCACGTCTACAAGAAGATCAGCCGCAACCACCCAGCGCCATGCCACATCACAAGCACCGCCGCCGATGCTACCGGAGCCAGGCACAACAACCGCTCCCACCGTGGCTCTGCGGCTGACTCGCCGCCAACCAGCAGCGACTCCGACACCCAGCCCGCCATCATGTCCACCGCCACCTCTGTCGCCTCCTTCCCCGAGGACGACTCTGAGTCAGAGTCGGAGCCCGAGCACAGTGAACAACAAAAGCACCACAACCGGTCCGAGGAGGTGGTGCGTGCGGTGGCCTGGACGGCCGACGACGCCAAGAGCATCGAGAACATCGGATCTCTTGAGCTCGAGAGGAACGCAGCCGTCGAGAAGCTCATGTCCAGGCGCCTCGCCGCCCGCAGGCAGCCTCATCACCGCCGCCACCACAACATCGCGGGGGACATCGAGGACGACGCGTCCAGGCTCACCGTCCACGTCGTCAAGAGCAACCCTTTTGACCTCGACGAGCCCTACGGCGACGACGACTTCCCTGGCTCCGCGCCCTCCACGCTAGTCCACCCCTCGCGCAGCAACCCCTTCTTTGATGATGACGACGACAATGAACTCCTTCGTCCGCAACCACAGCAGCAGACATTGTCCTCGTTGCCCCCAGGGGCATCGGCCCAGAAGAAGAACCCCCTGCTGTTGAGACGGCACGAGAGCTTCACGGTGGGTGCGCCGTACGCCAGCGACTTCCGCCCGTCCCGCTTCAGGCCCTACTTCGTCACCGAGAAGATGCAGGGCCAGCCTGTCACTGTTCCTGAGGCCGGTGGCAAGATGAGCAGATCCTCGTCTTCGTCGTCATCTTCCTCCTCCTCCTTCTCTGCCTGTGCCAATGCCTATGCCGCTGTCTCCGCCAACAAAGAAGATGAAGAAGCAGCAGAACAGGAAGCTTTGGCAGAAGCAGAAGCAGCAGCACTCTTGGAGGCCAAGACAGATGATAATCATGAGCTTATTAGGCCTCGTGAGGTAGTGGCGGTGGACGTCGAGCTCATCAGTGACTCCTCCGATGATGACATCTCGCTGCCTGAGCAAATGAAGGTGCATCAGCAGCAGCAGCAGCAGCATCAGCAGCAGCAGCAGCAGCAGCAGCATCAGCATCAGCAGCAGCAGGTGGTGGTGTCAGACCAAGATGACGACGAGGGGGAGTCGTTTGAAGTCGAGAGCATCACAAAACAGGTAGCAGCAGCAGCAGAAGGCAAAGGCAAACAATTGGACACTGATCGTGGGTACGACTACAGCCCGTCAGCTGGTACAATGGAGAAGAAGCAGGACCAATTACCACCTTTGCCGCCAACTATGGCACAGACAAATAAGCTGGCGTCCATGCGGAGAGTATTCTCAGAAGATGAGGCAGATGAGCCGTGGGCACCACCAAGCAGACTGGAGGAGACGACGGCCACGGAGAAGGAGGCCAGGGAGCAAGACATGTTCCCACTTCCTCCTCTTCCTGAATCTGCTCCTGCTGCGGGTGCTGCTCCTCCTCTTGCTGCTGCCGCGAAGAAAGCTGCAGGGAAGTCGAACAAGTACAAGCCACCCTCCAAGAAGGCAGTCTTAGGATTCTTCCGGAAGTGACGACCATACAACCCTGCTGCTACTTCCTTTCCCTCTTTCTTCCTTCAGAAGTCTCTTCTCTTCTCCTCTGTTCTGTAGACAACACATGTCTGTATACTCTCTGGGGAACTCCATGTAAAGCATAGCAAAAGGATAACCAAGGAACAAAGCAATACCTTTTTACAGATTCTTGCCTTCCCTGGCTCTGCAGATTACATAGGAAGCAATTCCTTTCTTCATAATGTAACAAATTTTTATGCTTTAGCAATTCCTTTCCAATGCCAAGAAGCCTCCCCTATGTACTCAGATTCATTCTCTAACAACCAAGCAACCAAAAATGCCAAACACCCATAACCCTATAACATACCTCATCATTCTCTACCTCACATCTTTCTGCATTCAAACACTCAACACCATGAATTCTGCCCTCATGCTTGTCTCCTACCACTCTCCCTCTTTCAACCTAAAACAGCGCCCACCATCCCGGCACCAGCAGATAAGCGCCAACTGGGGAACGAGGCAACAATGTTCGCCAAAGCCCATACGAGCAATACTAGGGTCAAATGCAACCGGGGGACTTAGCAATGCTTACCGTGGAGGTAATGCATTACCGTCTTCACCCCTGACAGATGTGATTCAGGAGTTCTACTCCTCCATCAATGACAAGGACATGACACGGCTCAAGAAGCTGCTTGCCCCTGATTGTGTCGTCGAGCACACTTCATATTATAAACCACTGGATGTCAAGGTTTTACTCGCACCTCATTTTCTCATTCCGCTCCAATGTCTCATGGTTCAGTCCTCTGCATATTTGACCTCAAGCTATTAATTTAAAATCAAGTTCCCATACTTAAGAGTTCACAAAAAAAAAACTTTGCTGCATGCAGAATACCCATACCTACTTCACAAGGCTTATGGCGGCTATGAGGAAGAATGTCAAATTTGCTATTGATGAGGTTTGCCAAGGAGTAGAACCCACTGTTGCAGTAATGTGGCACCTTGGTAAGATCCTGCAGTTAGGAATTCGAATTATATAAGTGGCAGGCATTCTGGTACATGACAATGATATCAACTTGTTGCAGAGTGGAACGGTAAGATCATCCCATTTACCAAAGGCAGCAGTTTCTACATGTGTTCAGCAAAAGGAGAATCGCTTCTTATTAGGTATCCAAGATTGATACCCACCCGTGACAGCATATATTCTCTAGTTTCTACTATAATACCATGTTGCTTCCATCCATGTCAGGAAAGATCTTGGAACTATAATGTTATGGTGGTTCTATTTCTTATGGTCTTTATTTGGAAACAAGGGTTTGGCCTCTAGATAATTTTCTTTTAGAGGTGAAATTTCCCCTGACCTGAAATGCAAATGCTTTTACCCATACTGCAGGAAAGTTCATATATTCAACGAGTCACCTCTGAAACCAGGAAAGCTGGCATTGGTAGGCATACTAATGAGCTTGTTTTTCTGCTGCATCCAACTATGTTAGTCTGATACTGTGATTACCATGCCTCTAGCAGTCTAGCTAATTGACTTCCATGAAATATTCCGATTCTTACAGGAAATACTTCTATTCGTTGCCAAATTGTTCGACACACTTCCAAAAGAAGCTGAAGGTACATGCTTCATGAATTCAACTTTTAGCATAAACTAGTATTACTTGAAATCCAGCTAAGAATGTAAGTACACATGCAGCATTTCTACAGAATCCAGAAGCACTAGTTCAGCCCATTGTGAAGCTCTACAAATTCTGTGTGGAGCCTTTTGTCGTCTACCTTCTTGCATATTATATCCACTTCTGGTCATTCATGGCACAAGGATTGACTATGGTGCTCGGCATTTTGTATAACATACTCAAGCGGTTCGTGTGAGGAATTAATAACACAGAAAATTCCATATTCAGGAGAATAGCAATTCCCAAAGATATGTTGTGTGGTGGTAATAAATTACCGGTAACATCACGAGTAGAAGGATCAGCAAAGAGCAGCCTCAGAACCTTCCACATGATGTTGGTTTGTTTCCCGAGACTGAGGCATATCCTAGAATTGGTCCTGTGAAACAGAAATGAACATCATTCCACTGTTAAAAGAAAATGGCTGTTAACTCAGGGACATGTGTAACTACAGGATATTGCTATATTCTACTATTTTCTTGACAGAATTAAATAAAACTGTCCCCTAGAAATTCTGCCTAGTATTAATGTGTATAATCTGATGTACCATATTATATTCAATGCCTATTCATGTAGTGTAGGTCTTTGTTCAAGAGGGAAGGTTACCCCACAATCTGTAGACTATAGTAAGTGGTACAGTCAGCGCTCTGCAGGAGAGTTCAAACACTTCCAAGCCTCATGTCATATTCAGCTTAACCCTGCAGCGGTGTAAAACTATTTATTTACGTATGTAGGCATGTAGCATTAGACATTCTATTTGAAGCTTGAAATTGACTCCATTTTCCAGATTGTTTTTCCTTTTGCATGAGTATCCAGCTGAAGAGTGCTTCAATTCAATTCAATGCAAGACAAGACCATTATCGCTTAGGGTTTAGACCAAGCATTTTGCCTGTCTTAGCACACAACGGTTACCAGAACTCAAATCAGTGACAGCGTATGACAGGGATGGTGTATTCCTTCACTAACTGGTTAAGTGAATACCATCATACCATACTCACTCTAAAAGAGCTTGGTTTAAAAGGGGGTGGAACACAATCTATTTCATCCAATGCCTCATATGTGGTTTCCGTGCAGTGAAATTTCCATAAATCCTTGAGGAAAAAAATCACCACTGAACAACAGCAAATCCTGCATTACTCTTCTCATCATCTCATGCTCGATGTTGAGATGTCGAAAGAAATAGCTGCACCACTCTTCATCTTGTGTGCATGTACACGGCACTCATGTTTCCAAGGAGCACCACAGATGGCTGAAAGCATATTCTGCAATACTGTGTCTGATGGATATAACTCTAGTGCCTTCTTTGCAACGTTTTCGCCAACAACCAGATCGTTATGGAGCTCGCAAAATGCCAACAGACACTTGTACATCGACAAGTCAGGCTGTATAGGCATGGTCTCAATGGTGCATGCCGCCTCTGTAAGACGACCCGCTCGTCCTAACATATCCAGAAAGAGTGTGTAGTGGCTCCTTTGTGGGGAAACACCAAACTGTTTCCTCATAGAGTTAAAATGTTTGATCCCAATGTCAATCAAGCCACCCTGAGTGCAGGCGTAGAGAACAACAGAGAAAGTGATGTCATCAGGCTGAGCCCCACCCAGTGTCATGTCTTCGAAGACCGACAATGCTTCATAATAAGATCCATTGGATGACAGCCCTGATATTAATGCATTCCAGGACACAACACTCGGCTCCCTAATTGACTGGAACACACTTTTAGCATCCTGCAGACACTTGTGCTTGCTGTACATGTTGATAAGGCTGTTAGAAACCGAGACTTGACTGCTCAACCCCAATTTCAGCGAGCAGCAGTGCAACTGCATCCCAGGCTCTATGGATGGCAGGGCCGCAGCAGCAGAGAGAAAGCAGGCGAGACTAAAACCGTCCATCTGGACCTCCTCCTGAAACATGTGGACTATCATCTCAAGGGCCCTGTTTGGAAGGCCGGCCTGATTCAGCCCCTTGGCTAGACTTGTGTATGTGAAGCTGTCCCTTACAAATGCCATTGTTGTTGCCACTGCCCATGCTTCATCCATTCTTGCAAACCTGGAGTAAAGATCAACCAGCGAGTTCCCAACAGCCACATCCAAAGACTCGAAGCTGGTCTTGAGCACATAAGCATGGATTTTCGCAGCATGTAGGAAAGACTGCGAGGAGCTGCAGCCCTTGAGAAGGGTGGAGACGGTGAATGAGTTGGGTTGCACCCCACTAGCCCGCATCTCGGCGAATGCTGCAAACGCGTCCTCGTCTCTGCCATGGCGTGCAAGTCCAGAGATGAAGGCGGTCCAGGACACCACATTCGGCCTGTCAGAAGCATTGAACGCATGGACCAAGTCGAGTAACCGGGCGGATGACTTGCTGTAGAAGTCGACGAGCGCATTGCAGACAGAGACGTCGTGCTCCAGAGCAAACTTGAATACTCGGGCATGGAGCTGCCGTCCAGCTTGGAAACCCTCCTGAGGATGGCCGGAGGAAGAGCAGGCGGTGATGATCCCCGCGAAGGTGAATGCATTGGGCGGCACCGCGGCGAGCTCCATGTGATGAAACATCCGCAGAGCGGCCTGAAGGTCTCCCGTCCGCGAGTAGCCGGCAATCATGGCTGTCCAGAGCACGACGTCGGTTTCGGGCGTGGAGCGGAGCACGGCGTGGGCATGGCCCATGAAGCCGCAGCAGGAGTACATGTGGACAAGCGCGGTCTTGAGGACCAGGTTAAGGTCCGCCCCCCAACGAAGGAGCTGCGCGTGGAGCTGCCTCCCATGGCGGCACAGCCGCCGGGAGGCACAGAGAGCCAGCAGGATGGCAAAGGTGCGCTCGGTGGGCGGCGCGGCGTCAGCGAGCATGCGAGGGTAGAGCGCGAGGGCCTGGGCCCACTCCCCGGCGCGGAGGAAGGCCGACATCATGGCGGTGTAGGAGACGGCGTCCCTGCGGGTCATTTCGCCGAACAGCTTGGCGGCGGCCGGGTGGTCCGACCGCGCCGAGGAGTAGAAGGCGAGCAGGGAGCAGGCGAGGACGGGGTTGGAGGCGGCGAGGCCGCGGCGGCATGCCTGCGCGTGTATCTGGTAGGCCAGGCGGTCGTCGCGGCAGCGGAGGAGCGCGGAGTAGGCGAGCTCGTCGGCGGCCGCGGCCGGGTGAGCGGCGAGGACTCGCCGGAAGACGGTGAGCGCGGCGGCGTGGCGTCCAGAGCGCGCGTGGTCGGCCACGGCCGCCGCCCACGAAGCCGCCGCACGGCGTTGGGTGACTTGGCGTGGTAATGGCGCGAGGAGGCGGCGGTGGCGCGACAGGCGGCATGCCGGCATTCCTTTGTTTTCGCTGCCGCTCAACTGGATGGAAGTTCTTTCTGTCAAATATGTGCTGAATTCATTCACTTTTTTTGAATCTATTCTTCGAGATATATGCTGAAGACTTCATGTGTCACTGACATGTGGTGGTCATAGGGCAAATATGCAATAAAAAATTGTAAAGTGTGGCAAATGTGCAAATATTTCGTTCAAATTTTTGTTTAATTCATTCTTCCGAATAGACTGAAGATGTTGAGACAATCTGATACATTCACATGTCTGAAGAAGCTCAGATATGCTTTACTTCAGAGTAGGATTAGTTGGGTGGTGATTGTGAAGCCTGTCGATAGGGTAAAGTCGTCGGTGAAGAGAAAAATCAAAGACAGGCTACAAGTAGTCTATTTTAATTGACGCCGGAGTATGCCTACTATGTTGAATGTAAGTGGGTTACGGTTCAGTAAGGCACCCCATGTAGCTTACAATCTCTGAAATCTTAAGACCCATCACGTCAGTGGCGGAGCTTAAAAGAAAAAGTTGGACGGGCCAACTAAAGGATAGCGCAAAAAGAAATATTGACAAGCAATTTTTGGAGAAAATAGAGTGAAACATCCGACACGGCGAGTTGTGGCTCTTGAATGCATATGCTTGTTTTAAACACATTTTGAAATGAAATTTCAAAAATCATGAAAAATATTGGCGCGTATATCTCTATGTTATAGGTGCACACAGTCGTCGCAGGACCAACAAATATAGTTTTTTCAAATATTTTTTTTTCGTGAAACTTTCTGTGAGCACATAGAATGTGGAGCTGGACCCGCAAATATTTGTTTGGAATTTTTTAACAATTTAAAATGTGTTCTTTTAGTAAATGCAGAGTAAATTTCCAGAAATTTTAATTTCTCCATCAAATGACTAAATAGGAATTTGAAAGAAGAAAAAAAATCATTCCAGTCAAGATAAATGATCTCCTAAATTGACTAACCGCTAGCTTTTTTATATAGAATTGATTAACAAAGCTAGCTACGTAGCTTAGATAGGAACGACAATAATTTTATTGAAGAAGAATGAACAAGCAGTGAAAGAAACGTCTTCTGAGTACCTAGGAGCTCTCGGTGGATGCTCGCCAATGAGTTTGCCGGCGTGCTTGCTCGTTAACTACTTTAGTTTGCTACTGCCAATGGGTTGGGCTACCGATTATGCTTAGCTGTAAATACTTTTGCAGAAAAGCTGGGCGGGCCACGGCCCGGTTCGGCCCCTGAGTAGCTCCGCCAGTGCCACGTTGGCAGTTTGGAGACAGCTTTTGGGATAAAGTTTAGACCCACGTTACTAGTTGAGAGAGAGTTAGAGTGGTATATAATGGTTGCTTTTCTAGTCCTTCCAAGTGAGTGAGAATAGAAGGAGCCCTCGCGCACTCCTTCTCTGCCCCGCCTCGTCACGCACGTCGTGTTTCATGACTCGAGTTCGAGTTCGAGACACCTTTCAGGAAGCCTACACACACAGAAGTCTCTAGTCTGTCTCTCTCACGAAAAAGTTCATTTTACTGCGCTGCTCTCTAGTCCTCCCCATCCCGGCAGCTGCGTGCACAGCCGTCCGGGAGAGCGGGCCTCCGAAACCCCGTCTGTCGAGATCCTGCACCGGGAGGCGCGCGATAAGGTTTTTGGGGAGCGTCTCGGCGCGACTGCTCGCTGATGTTCGTGTTCTTCTTCACCGGTTTGACTGCTTCTTCGACAAATCCGACTACACCATGGGCGACATCAACGACGGCCATGGTAGTGGTGCTGCTGGTGCAACCTTCCCAGCCGCGATGTACGTGATTTTCCTCTCATACCTTGCACTGCTACTTGTTCCATGTTCAGATCTGATGCATGTGCTTAGTCTGATGTGTGTGGTTAAGTATGCTAGTGCATCTGTAATATTGTTTTCGGTAATTAAACTCACTTGGAAATTGCCTAATAATCTAACAATCCAAAAACCTTATATGCTTAGGAAATTGTTTACGGGTTCTCATTTCAAGAGATGGCAGACTAAGACCCTTTTGTGGCTCACTGTTATGGTCGTGCACCGGGTTGCTGATGGTACTCCCAGAGGTTCGCTTACTCCTGATGAGGATAAAGCGTTCGGGGAGGCCACCGTACTCTTTGTGGGTGTCGTCCTTGAAAGGACGAGATGTCGCCTAGAGGGGGGTGAATAGGCGTTTAAAAAACTCTTGCGGATTTGGCTTGTAAGAATGCGGAATTAAACTAACGTTTAGTTTACAAGCACAACTCCTAAATATGCTAGGCTCAACTAAGTGCAACAATAACAACTAGAGCTAAGCAAGATAGGCACAAGATATATGAAGCACAAGTGATAGCAAGATATATGTACTTCAAGCATGATGGCTATCACAAGGAAAGTAAGGTCAGGTATAGAAATAACCGAGGCACGCGGAGACGAGGATGTATTCCCGTGTTCCCTTCCTTTCCAAGAAGGTACGTCATGTTTGGAGGAGTGGAGGTCCCACGCAGGATTCCCCAATGCCACGAAGGCTCACCCTATTCTACGAGCCACACTCACGAAGGATAATGACTCTTTCCTTATGGTTAGTTTTTCCTCCACTCCGGAGATGGTAAGCTCCACAACTACTTCACAAGCTCCACGAAGGAGAAGCCCGGGCCTCTTCACAATCTTCCTTGAAGAGATCACCGGAGCACCAACCGCCAAGGCAACTAGGAGGTCTCCCTCCAAGAGTAACAAGCTCACGGTCTCTTACTCGAACTAATCGTGGTGAAGAGCTCAACACTATGCAATGATGCAAAGTAAGAACACTAGAGGTATTCTCTTTCACACTCAAATTCCACCAAAGCAACAAATGCTAGGATGAGATTAGAGAGGAAGAACAAAGAGGAAATCAGCAAATGACTCCAATATCTAGATCTAAAGAGTTCCCCTCACTTAGAGAAGAGATGGATTGGTGGGGATTGTAGATCTAGATCTCCTCTCTTAGATCCCTCAAGAATGAGCAAGAATCATGGGGGGAATCAAGAGATAGGGCAAGTTCTTCAAAATCAACAATGGAGGAGAGAGAGTGGAAGAACTTATCCAGCCCAAGGTGGAAGAAGGCCTATTTATAGTCTAGGGAGAAATATAACCGTTGGGTGAGTTTCAGCTATAACCGTTGGGTGAGTTTCAGCTCAGCACACTCAAGGAGGCCGGTCAACCGGGCCTAGGGCCGGGTCGTCCGGTCCAGGTGCCGGTCAGACCGGGGCACAGGCCAGACCCGGCCGGTTCAAACCGGGCCTGTAACCGGGCCATCACCGGGACACTTATGTGTCTTACAGTACATGGCCCCGGTTGGCACCAGTCCACGGGCCGGTTTGAACCGGGCCATCCGGTGGGACGATCGGTCACGCCGGGCGAGAAACCGGGCCAGCAGGAAAAACATGTTATACAAAAATTGTGATAACTTTTGTGTTCGGACCCCGATTGACATGAAACCAATTTTGTTGGAAAGATAACGACGAATAGAACCCCAACAAAAACAAATATGGAGACTCCTCGCAGGATATTTTTAGATGTTTTTGGAGAGGGTGTCTCCCACCGTCAAGAAACGGTGAAGACGTCCAAACTCGAAAACGCAATAGAAGATGCATGCGGATTCCGTTTTCGATGAACTTGGGCTTGTTGTAAAGCTAGCAACAAGCTCAAGAACCTCTCATAGAGAAACACCAAGAAGCAATATGGATATGCAAAGTATGCAAAGGATTGAGCTCCCTAAGACGATGTGATCAAGTTACCCAACCGAAAGCCCCTCTTGACAGTGCGGCTATCTATCCTATAATCCGGTCTCCCATCAACCACCTTGAGACCGGTAAAAGGAAAACCTATCAAGGCCATACCTTTGCCTTGCGCATCCCGCTTGATCTTGATGATAACTCTTCAAGCTCCACTCAAGCCGAAATGCATCACTTGATCATTTTTGCTTCGTGAAGACTCACAAATGCTCCCCCATACAGCATGATGGGAAAGCTCCATTGATGCACATCTTCACATGTCCATTATCACCAAAGGGACGACAAGCTTTAAGCATATGATCCTCTTGAGATGCTCAACTTGAACTTGCCCAACTCAACCTTGATGACGATCACCACTTGATGTCATCCTCTCATGGGCTATATGAGATCTCACTTTTGATGCATGCCCATGGAAAGATACCTAACCCACATAGACAACACAAGGGAACATATATGATGGGTTAATTCATAAAGCATAATTGACAAGGCTTACCATACCACATGACTTCGCGTGGCACATTTTTCATGCTTCATGTGTTGACCAAACTTGACTCTATTCTTCACTTCTTGTATTGGTCAACCTTGTATCTTCTCATGCTCTACCATACTATCTTGAGGTGTATAAAGAATTCTTCATTTGGTTGCATGCTCTAAATCTTAGTCAACCATAGCTCAACTCATGAGACTATCATGACACCGACTTAGAGCCATATCTTGAATTCTTCACTTGGAATTAAGCACTCAAGATCTTGATCATTCATTGCTTATCACATAAGCTAGAGCATGGCTAATATTGAGTTCCACATAAGAACTCCATCTTCATTTCTTCTGCTTGATCATATCACATATATATCTTCAAATCGATGATCCTGATGCCAATACACATGGTATATCTTTATCTTCATGGCATCCATACTTGAATCCAACACATGGAATACAAGTAGTACCTATGGAATATTCCTTCATATAAACTCAATGAAAACATTAGTCCATAGGGGTTGTTACTTAATTACCAAAACCACACATAGGGGCAATATACCCTTACAGTCCTAAGTATGCTTGGAGGCAAATTGGTTGATGCTTATCTACACATTCGAAATGGGAAGGAACTGTGGGATGCACTGGACGCTAAGTTCGGTACAGCCGATGCCGGAGGTGAACTGTATACTATGGACCAGTTCAATGACTACAGAATGGTTGAGAACCAATCTGTAGTGGAACAGGCTCACGAGATACAGATCATGGCAAAGGAACTTGAGCTCCTCAAGTGTGTGCTACCGGACAAGATTGTCGCATGATGCATTGTCGCTAAGATTTCCCCTTCATGGAGGAACTTTTCCACTTCTCTGAAACATCAGAGGCTGTTGAGAATATCATTGGTTCTCTGGATGTTGAGGAGAAGGCGAGGGCAAAAGACAAACACACTGGAGGAACTGAGGGACGTTCTGCTGCCAATATGGGCAGAAAAATGCCCACAAGTCCAAGGGAAAGAACAAGAGAGTCTCCCAGCCTACCAACTTCAAGAAGAAGGGAAAAACGGAGAAAAAAGATCCTTGCTGGGTGTGTGGCGAGATGGGTCATTGGGCTCATCGTTGTCCACAACGTAAAGGAAAGAAAGGTCAGACTGGACAGAACTCAAATTCTGTCAACATGGTCATTGGCAACACAGAGAAAGGAACTACAGGGTACGGTAATTGACGCGGGACTGCGGGAGTATGCCTACCATACACTGCATATGCCCTCCCACCACATCGATATTTTCCGACCCGAGGAAGTAAGAGAATCTCCACCGGCGCCCCCGATAGCGCCCTCGATAGCATTTTGGAGGCCGGCATCGAAAATGGGCTCACACCAACGAGCGTCGGCATTTTTTTGAGCCCAATAGAAGCACCGACAACCCTGTGCCGGCCCCTTCGAGAAGGGCGCGAATCGGGCGCGCCGGCGCCTCGCGAGACGAATTTTTTTTGGCGTGGGAGCCGCCTATCAGTGACGCCAGGGTGCCGCGCGGGAGATCTCCCGCCACGACGCCGCGCGGGAAACTCTCCGGCCACGACGCCGCGAGGTTTCCCGCCTCGCATAGTGAAAAAATCTAAACCCCCAATATTCAATGCGTGGAGGAGGCGGCGCTAGAGGCGGCCGTAGAAGTCATGGAGGAGGACCCGCAGCTCGCAGAGTACGAGGCGTGGGAGGAGGTGGCGCTAGTGGCGACCGTAGAAGCATTTGCCACGGACGAGCGACAAATGCTGGAGGCGGGGCGGCGTCACCGGGAGGCGGAGCAGCAGCACGCCGACAACAGGGGTGGGAGCAGCTTGCGCTGCGGCGGGAGATGCGGGAGGAGCAGCAGTGTCAGGATGAAATCTACGAGCGGCGATGCTTGGCGGAGATGCAGCTGCTACGGAGGCAGGAGGTGGAGCAGCAACTGCGTCAGGAGGCGGCAGCCGCGGATAGAGCGGCCTACTTGACGTTCGTGGCGGTGAGAGCATCGAAGAGAGCAGCGGACGATCGTCCACCTCCATGGAGCCGGGTGGCCAGTAGGTAGTAGGCTAGAGATGAAGCAGGTTTCGCATATCATCCTAGATTGAGGAGTGAATAATGTTTTACTCGGATTTGCGTAAAATATGAATGATATGAAAATGAAACTATAAGAAAATGTTTAGTTTGTCTTAAAAGAAATCCTATCGGCGCAGCCTATTTGGGGACGCTGGTGTGGGAACAACACCCCAAATAGAGGATGCAGTGCCAACGCCCCCCATACGTCTCTGCCGACGTTCCTACCCGTGTCTATTTGGGGGCACAGGTGGAGATGCTCTAAACAGCAGTGGGAGCAATAGATTGATGGTTCTACGCAGGTAAGGTCAGGATTCGCCGATAGGAGTAGTCAGCATTCTTGGCTTCTATCCTTCAATACATACACCGAGATGAGATTGTACAAAATAGACAAATCGTAGACAGACATTGCCATTATAACTACTAGAATCATATCAAATTCAGCCGTCTGAATTTGTATTGACAAGAACAAAACAGAGGCCTTTTCTGAACATGTGTACTTTTATTGCCCCTGTGAGAAATGAACTGCACCACTCCAAGCAGGCGCTGAAGAGTTTATTCTTGCAATACTATTATATACACAGAATACAAGGGGGCTGGACAATCAATCCAGGAACTTATCTATGCTACGTTTTCTACTCCAAATGCTGCATAACTAAAGCTCATGTGGGCACAGCGGAGTTCATCTTTACTCCAGATGCCCGGCTTTCCTGAGTAAGAGAGGGACACAGCTGCAAAACCAGTGCCTCCTGAATCTACAGCAGAGGGCGTGAGTGTCTTCCGCAGCTGGGACTACTTACATCAGCATAGCAGAGCTGCCATTGCCAGACGTTGTTGGCACAAGTGCTAGTATCTGGTTTTTGACGACGGAGATACAGCTCTCGATCTCGCTGTAGATTGCGAGGTTCTCTGGACAGCTCGGGCGCAGCATCGAGAAAGCGTGCTCCAAGACACCTGCTATTTTCGCAGGCGGATGCCGGTATTCGCTAAGGTCCTGCATGTTTTGGACAAGGAAGATGAAGTGAGATAAAAAACAATACTACTAACCATAGACTACCGTAGATGGGATTCTGTGGACATTTTACCTTGATTGCAAGGACGGTAGCAACACAGTTCAGTATCAGGCTGGATGGAAGTTGGCCATCACCAAGAGCAGCTTCAGATTCCAGGCAATGCGATGCTTGATTTGATGTACATCTTCCTTCTTCCCGAGATTCAGCCTATGCAACAAAACATCAGCAGCATAATGAGTTGAAATACAATGATACCTTTGATTGCACAGAAGTTGAGAGTTGCCATTTGGACTTCAGCATACCTGCATGGCTTCACCAACCATCTGCTTGGCTTGTGAAAGTGAGTTTTGGACAAATGCATTAACAAAAGAATCCAGCTCAGTATCGCGAGCACTCATGTTGTTTGCACGACCTCTAGGTTGTGAACTGGCATCCGCGAACTGGAGTGGTGACACTGTATATCTACCAGAGGTACTCTTGTTGGGTAGCATTTCACAATCTACAGCAGATTCAGCCTGTGGATAAATAAATAAATAGATTAATTAGAATTAGCTCCAAGATACCACAACCACAAGCAATTGAATTTTGCAGAACACTCAATGACCGGGCACAGTATTTCATGAACCTGCATAAGCACTGTTATATTCAACCTGACTATTATTTATGCTCCTTAGAAAAACATTGGAAGGAATAAAACCTTACCTCTGACGTTACATGTGGACTACTGGACGGCTCAGATCGAGAAACACCATTTATGATATGGCCACAGCTCTCTTTTGTAGTAAGCTCCGGAATGTGCTCAATATCCACTTTCCGATGTGCATTATTTGAGAGGGAGTTCCTCTTCTTGAGATGATCAGGCAGGTTATCCAGCCAGTTTATAGGCATACAATCAGTGTCCTGAAAAAAAAAACAGTTCAGTTGTGCACTTCTAGATATAAATATATATCATTTAGTCACAAAGAAACCAAAGCTGCAAATGCATACCTTCACTATATCAACACCTAGATCAGGCCTATCAAACTGCACCTTGTAACAATCCCGCTCCATAAGTAGGACTTTACCGTCACAAAGTTCTCTGCTACTTGGGTGACGAACAATGACATTCTGGCCAACTGAAAAAGGCCGAGCTAGGTCTGCTGGTAGAGAATCCCGCAAACCATCACTTAGTTCAGAATAGTATTTCCTAACATTTTCTCGATAATCCTCAAGTTTTTCCTTTTCTACTGCCAGAAAGTGGTCAGAAAAGCGGCGGGGCTTGCCAAGAGAACTGCAGGTAAAAGATTATTCAGTGTATGCAAATAGACAAAGCATGTACAAACAGGGACAAAGAACAAATGCTACAAATTCCAGGGTTTGCAAGTTACTACCTTCGGATTGTGCTCCACTCAGATCGAGTGAGCCTTGACAGATGGCTCAATTTTGCAAAATTTAAGTAGTTCACAAATTCATTATTCATAAACCATGGATAATCAACTGCACTGTAGAACCACTCGTATGTACACCATCTACGAAGTGATTCAGATGACAAGCAATGCAGCAATTTGGTTGCCTGAAAATAGGGAAGAGTCACAACTTAGGAGATAAGTATCACATGGTAGTATCTGAATCTGCAGTATTTGATTAACTATGACTGTACCTGTAAATTATCTGCACCTTCATTGCAAAACACATGCTTTGTTCTGCATGGTATTTTGGATTTTCTTTTGCTTTTCCTTGACATATTTATTTGAGAGTCAATTTCCATCGGTGCATCAGAGGATACTTCAGCAGAAATATTTGCAGTTGATTCAGGTAAATCTGTTGCCCCTTTTTCAAAGTCAGGATTCAAGGAGGGCCGCTCGGTGGTATCAACCTGACGTGCCTCTGGTATAACTGAAGAATTGCCAGAATTGCTTTGTTCTTCAGCCAGCACCTGTGGAAAAAATATGACAAAAAGGGAATTGTCATCAGATTAACTGGAGTAATACTGGAAAACACATCAGTTTTGACAGTTTTTTAGGTGCACTTTGAAGAAGTAAACATAAGTTAGTGGGCATCTATTGATAACAATGGATGTCTAATTGAGAAGAAACAAAGGAATGCCTTCCCATGAATGCCAACCAAGCCTATAATTTTATGAACATAATGTGACCCAACATAATATGAACAACTACTAGAAGCTGCCATGGAAAACTAGAAAACAAACATTAATGACCCGAATAAAGTTTGTGTTCTATGTGAGCCCAAAAGGGACCTTGTAGAACTTGGATTCAGACAACATAGTTCACTATTCACAATATCTTACCTCTCCATCTAATAACTTATTTCTTCTTTTCTTCTTTGCAGTGGAAGCACTGGATTCACTAGCTTGCTTCCTTTGTTTAGATTGATCAACTGGGGGAAGCACTTCCTCCTGTCTATGAGATGATGCAGAAGTTCTCTTTCCAAGTGCACCTAGGTCATTAGATGAAAAAGGGGAAGCATCAGCCACACATAACATTCCTGAGATAACATATAATGTAACAGGACAAATTAGGAGAAATATGGCTAACCTGAAGGAATATTAATCTCAGGCTGCGGCATTTTACTGGGCACAGTCACCAGACTCTCCAATACATCTAATACCATCATCTCATCTGCAAAAATAAACAGGAAACAGAATATTACAATACTGATAATGATTAGTACTAAGCATTACTGATGAGGGTTAATCACATATGCCAAGGAAGCTCCACTGAACAGAAATTCAGTAGCAGCACAAACAATGATGAATAGTTAATCAAACATTATGGACATGTTTTTCATCTAGACTGCATTTCCTTGGCCACCTCATGGCTCTGTGATTATTTGGACAATAATTTTCTAATGAGCTACATACATACTCCCTCCATCCATAAAAGGATGTCTCAACTTTGTCTAAATTTGCATGTATCTACACACTAAAATATGTCTAGATACATGCATATTTTATAAAGTTGAGATATTTTTTTATGGGCAGAGGGAGTAATTTCTAATTCCAGAAAGAGGCCGTCTGTTTGCTGCCAATGACAAGGGGAAGCAACCAATTGGTTCAAAAAATACCTGGAGAAAATAACTGACTAAGTCTCTGATAATCATCTAAATTATTCCCTTCTTCAGCCACCATCGTGGTTCCAAGCTCAACTTTACTGGTCTGGGCTTCGTCCATGCTTTCCTGAATTCTTCTCTTTTTCAAATGTTGTTGGGTCTGAGATATCTCCGTGTCTCCAGTTCTTCTGATTTCCAAGGAAGTCTGACCCTCAGCAACCTTATTTGCTTCAGTGATTCCTGAGCTTCCATCAGGAGAGCATTCATCCATTGCAATGACGGTGCCATCATCATTTATGTCTTCCTTAGTATTTTTTGAAGAACTGATAATGTTTTTAATTTGTGGTGTGCTGTTGTAGGTAGCATTTATGTCTGAAGGAGCTATAACTGGTACACGAGGGGTACGTTTCTCAACAGGATGACGTCTGATGCATCTGACAAGTTCTGAAAAGAACAACAAGAAATTATCAAAACTACATTTAAGGGGAAATAGAAAGAGATGGCATATTTGCGTTGCAATTCTTGCCTCCATAGTATAGTTCCTTGAAAGAAGATGTAAACCCAGCAACACTCATTTCCTCATATGTAAAGGCATCATGAGGGTGGAGTGCTGCATTTTCTTTATGTTGCGCAGCTTCTCCACGTCTCCGTCGCTTCCCAGATGATCTAACTATCTGATCAGTTTCTTTATGACTTGGGGATTCCTGCCATTGGGGAATTTGATGATAGTGAAATTCAGAACTAGATTAAATTCCTTAGAAAGTTTTATCATTGCATGGCTTTAACACGTATATTCATGTACTGTATTTCCTTCCCTAAACAAATGTTTGCTGGATAATCACCCATTTGTAGAAAATCATACTTCAGAGCTTATGAAATGCAAACAACAATTTAATGAATGCAATGTCACTATCCAAATTACTTCCTCAGTTCCATATTAACTGTCGCAGATTTGTCCAGATACACGAATCTAGACAAATCTGCGACAGTTAATATGGAACGGATGTAGTAGTACTTAAGGACAGTAATAACAATCATCACTTTAAAACTTGCACTAATCCTATACTCATCACCTTTCTATACTTAGGGCCCTCCTACAGTATCATATGGTACTGATAGATAGGCAACACTATAACTGAACTGTGAAGGAGCAGAAATGGTAAAACCATTCACATGTTACTGAACCGACCCAAAAAGAGAAAAAATACAGAGATTTAACAATTCCAGAAACCCAAGTAAACAGCAGCTCAAACGTTCAACAAAAAGAAAAACATCAAAATCTTACCAGAACATTGTGATGACCAGTAACCAATGCAATAAATCCCATGGCAGTACCGTCACGCTCCGGAAGAGACAAGAAAGTCTACAACAATAAATGTCAGTCTACAAGTATTTTAAGGCTCGCTTAAGAAAATTAAGTCATGCCAAATACTGTGAAACATTACTGCAGGCTGAACTACACTAGCAATAATTTATGAATTTCCGTTGGAACATGAACCTAAAGGTAAATATTAATGTCCTGTTCTATGTGAGTGAATTACCATCTTTGCTTTACCAAACAGAGAAAATGGTAGAAGATGCAAGACTGTAGACTTTGCAGCTAGGACATAATAGCATTAGAAACAATTACTCACCCGATGTGCACTGTAAAGAGCTTCTACCATGTCAGTCGATTTGCTACCAATTACTGCACTGACCTACAAAGAGTCAACAAACAGCTTTATCACCATGCTTCAAAAGGTACCTAGGAGAGAAGACAACCAGAGACAAATGTAAAAAATGAGAACCGAACCTTTTTCCAATTTTTCCCATGTCGGCGGTAGGCTTCATAAAAGAGCATCAGCTCATCCTTGCTCCATTGGGGACCCAAGTCTGACATCTTCCTCTTCTGAGAAATCAAAACCTTTTAGTGCAAGAGCAAAGAGCATGTAAATCATCTTAAGAAAGGGGAAATGTGGTGCACTGGTGCTACAACTACTGGTCACTGTCTAGAATCAATCTATCATCAAGTCTTGCTATATCTTACTTTAAGTTTCATCTTGCTTGAACTAGTTGGATCCTCATGATACTGTCGATCCTCGTGTTTTTTTATTGTGATCCTGGGGATTGTCCGAGAACCTTTTGCTGGACCCATTTGAAAAGCCCTTGACTTGAGACCGCTGCAAGCCAGAAAAGCATGCTCAGTATGCAGTAGTCATTAACCCATATGTGCTTAATAGTTAAATACCAACAAGAGTTACACAGAGAACCAAAACAACAATGCTACCTAGTTCTAAAATCTCCTCCCACCTTCAAATGTTTTTTTTAAATCTCTCAACGAAAGAAACAAAATTATACATGTTCGCAAACCAAGATACAAAACCACCCCATTCGGTAATCCATTTTGTAATCACTAGTCAGATTTGAAGTTATCATCTTGTGGGACGAGAAGAAACCGGAAAAAGAGCCCAGCCAAGTCACCGAGACCTACCTAAGACCAAACATGAAGAGGGTTTCATTCCTAAAATCTAGACTCCACGAAACTCTAGTAAGGGATTCACACAAACTTCCAATCACCTCGCCGCCATGGTACAGTCCAAATTTACCGAAACGTTCTTAGAAATCTACCCAGATGCTGAAACATCAGGAACGACAAAGGACCCAAAACTCAGAGAAGACCAAAGCCGCCTAGGCATATCAATCCAATAGAAGTATTTTCCCCAGCGAATTGTCCATAAAAAAACAGAATTTTGATGGCCCATAACCAAAATCCTCTCTTTGGCTGGCCAAAGCAATGTACGCCGCATCAAGTTGAGTCGTCCACCAAATTGGATAAGATCCGCCAGTAGGTAACAGAAGCAATCCACGAGCGAAGCGAAAGTAGCTGAAAACAACATACTAATCGGAGAGGGGAGGATAGATTTCTGACAAAATCTAAACGCAAATCGTAACAGTAGATTCCAGAGACGCGGCCGCCCGAGGAAGCAATCTCATCGGAGATCGGAACGAGTGAGAATCACAGCTGAAATCCCCACGGAACACCCAGTAAACGAAACGAACGCCCATAAATCTCAGGATTCCAATCGCGCAAGGAATAATTCGCGACCGAATCATCCTCCCTAGGAACTGGTCTCCGAGCGACGGAGCAAACCTCGAGAGAGAAGAAACCATCTAGCAGAAGATTCAACACACAGGACGCAGATTCCCCATCGCATCTTCTCTGAGAGAAGCAACGTGTTAACCCGAACCAAAAACCCCCCGCAAGGTGCCCCACCAAAACGAACGGAGCTGGGGAAATCTGCCTAGGACGAAGCGAGAAACTGCTCCGACCAACCTAGCGACCGCCAGAAGCAGCCGCAAACCGCGCGCAGAACAAGCCCAAAACCCACCGCGGAAATCCCCACGGCCTCCCTCCGGCCGCACCCGCCGACCGAAACCCATCTCATCCGAGATTACGCGAAATTCCACCAACGGGTTCGCAGGAGGAGCTCACCTGGCTCGGATCTGGGCCGAATCGCGCTCCCAGAGCACCGCGCGCGCAGCTCGTCGGCTCGCGCGGCGACGACGCCGACCAGCGCCGGGATGGCGCGGGCGGACCTGGCCCTCTCTCTCTCCCTCCCTCTGCCGCGCGGCGTCCGCCGGGAGGAGAGCCGCGCGGGCTCCTGCGGCGGTGGCGGATCGGAGGAGCCGACGGCGAGAGGTGGTGGCGGTCGGTTGTGTTGCCTTGCCTTGGGCGGCTTGGCGGGCGCTGGATACAAGTAGGGAGAGGAGAGCAGCGAGGGCGGGTGGGAGGGCGCGCCTGCGAGGTGGGTGGACTTCCGGGGGCCTGGATGTAAGTTTGCCCGTTTGAAAATTAGGGTCGGGGATGGAAGTATTCGGTTTCGAGAACGCTGGTGCGACGTGGGCCGTGGGCTTTCGAAGTTCAGATGCTGCGTGGGCTTTGGATTCTGGCTGTTTTGCGGAAACGCCCCCGTCAAAGGTAGATATAGCAGTTTCAGGTGTGTAGTAGTTTGCTAACTGAACAGTGGGGCCCAGAGTCTTACCACCATCTCCACCGTCCGCCGCCAATCCTCACCGCCGCCACCATGGCCGCGGCCGGCGCCTTCTGCCCGCTCACCGGCGCCCTGCTCCGCCGCCGCATCCCGCTCCACCACCACCGCCGCCGCCTCCTCGCCATCACAGCCACCGCCCCAGAAGCCCCCGCTCCCACCCCATCCCACCCGCCGCGCGCCAAGGGCTACTTCCCGAAGAAGAACGAGGTGCTGGAGCTCACCTGCGAGGCGCTGGCCTTCAAGGGCAAGGGCGTCTGCAGGGTGGACGGCTCCACCTTCGTCCTCCTATGCGACGGCGCGCTCCCGGGGGAGCGCCTCCTCGCGCGCGTGCGCCGCCTCCGCCGCGGCGCCTTCGCCGAGGCCGCCAAGCTGAAAACGCTCGCGCCCCACCGCGACGCCGTCGTGGCCCCCTGCCCGCTCGCCGCCGACTGCGGCGGGTGCAAGAGCCAGTCCCTCGCCTACGCCGCGCAGATCCGCCACAAGCACGTCCAGGTCCGCGACCTGCTGGTCAATTTCGGGAAATTTGACCCCACGACCTTGGAGGGCACGGATCCCGGTGCCGTCCTGAAGCCCATCGTGCCCTGCGATGAGATTTTTCGGTACAGGAACAAGGTGACGCTACTGGGTGTTGGGGTTTAGGAGGGGTTTGGTTTGGGGTCAGGAATGTGACCGACACCGTTTTGCTTTCGTGTTTTGCAGATGGAATTCTCGTTTGGGACCAAGAGGTGGATGAAGAGGGAGTGGAAGGAGGAGAAACCGGAGGTGGCCAAGGAGGAAGAGTTGGAGACTGATGGTTATTCGCTTGGGCTGCATGCACCTGGGTTCTTCGACAAGGTGCTTCATGTCGAGACGTGTTTGCTGCACAGTGAGCCGGCAGATAAGGTAATGGACTGGTTGATGATGATGTAGTGGACTCGCTTCATAAAATGAGATTTTTGGATTCAGTGTGTCAGTATAACTTTGTAGTATTGAAGTTCTAGGTTGGTTGGCATGGGGTATTAGAGGTATATATAGGGTCCAAGTTGTCTGCTTGATAGCATTGCTAGGATGGTTTTGCTTATATTATGATCATCATTGTTTACCAGAAGTATAGAACTGTGTGTGCCATATGTCGGTGTGGAGTTAATAAGTCTGATCCATTTCTGGGTTCATCGTGTTGACTGGTGGTGGTGGAGGCTTCTTTTGTTTGCCTGCTCACCTTTTAATATGACTATGTTATTGTACTATCATTCAGTTTGTGAGCACACAGCCAATTGGTTCTTAGTGTTTTTTTATTACAGGCGATGGAATGTTGAATTGATTAGTTGCTAATTTCCATAGGTTCTTGCAGTTGTTCAAGAAAGTTGGACGGATCCGGCTCTTGGCCTCACGCCTTATGATGTCTACAAGCATGTTGGGTTTCTCAAGCATCTTATGATAAGAACTGGAAGGTATGGTGGTCCATCTAATTGTGTTCTTCCCTTGTTCCAACAGTAATGCAGCTGATGCTGTATCTCGCTTGTCATGGACTGGAATGCACATTTTGATTCGTAGTATGATAATGTGATATCATATCGTCCGTTTACTGCATGTGAATTATATGCACAGTATATAATTCTAGACATGTTAATATTATTAGTTTATTACTAGTACAGCATAACTTAGGAATGGAACTGATGCCATGGATTCAGATAAACCAGTGTAACATAATATTAAACTGGTAAACGGTGCTTTTACTTTTTGTGTATTTGCCCTCATTAGTTCATTAACCATTGTATCGATATCTAAAAAGGCACTATCTACAAATAAGTATGGTTGATAAAGCTGGGACAACGTACAAGTCATGTTGTTTCCCACCAAACAAAGGAGCCATTCAACCTTTTGTTACCTTTTGAGCAAACTTTTTGTATGATTGCCACTTTTAAAGATTCCATTTTGTTTGTATTTCTTTTCCAGAAACGTCGGCACTGGAGCTCCAGAAGTGATGGTCAATTTTGTGACATCATGTTATACACCTGAGCTACTGATGCCTCTTGTTGATAGAATCACAAAAATACCTGAAGTGGTACATAATTGGATCTATTTGGCTAATCATATATCCAGTAGAGCACTTTTATGTGGTAACTATCTTGGCTATCCCATATTGATATTGTCCTGCTAATGTAGGTTAGTGTTGTAAATAATGTCAACACATCTGTTGGAAATACATCTGTGGGTGAACAAGAATATACCTTGTATGGGAAACCGACCATTACAGAGATGTTGAGAGGACTTACATTCCAGATATCTGCCAACTCCTTTTTCCAGACTAATACAAAACAGGTTTGTTCATGTTATATAAATGATGAATCAATGCATTATTTTCCAGTCACCATTATATAAATGATGTGCTTCTTAAGTTTTTATGTTGTTTATTTTTCAATAGAAGCATGCACATAGCTTTAAGAAATAACATTTACGAGGAGTCTGCATATTTACCAAGCTCTACAAAATAGTAAATGCTAGTAAATGGCAGAAATATGATTTTTGAAATGAAGTCCTTTTCTAGTGGTGTAAATAATGGCAGAAATATGATTTTTGAAATGAAGTCCTTTTCTAGTGGTGTAATAGCTGGGTGTTTAGTACTTGCGACTAATTCCTGAACGACTGCGTATGAAAGTAGTGTGATTTCCTTGCAGGCTGATGTTCTTTATAAGCTCATTGAAGATTCTGCTCACCTTAAAGGAGATGGCTCTGAGATTGTTCTTGACTTATTTTGTGGAACTGGAACCATTGGCCTGACCCTTGCTAGAAGGTGGGTTTTCTTGTAGCGGTAGCTATTGTGAGAGAGCAACTGTACCAGTGAGGGGAACTTCTATACCTGGTTAATATAAAACTAGAGTTACTAAACATTCTTCTTTTGCCCAGGGCAAAGCATGTTTATGGATATGAAGTTGTCCCTGAAGCCATTGCGGATGCTCAAAAGAATGCTAAGTTGAATGGTATCAGTAATGCTACATTTGTCCAGGGAGACCTCAACAAAATCAACGAAACATTTGGGAAGGAATTTCCGAAGCCTGACATAATCATATCAGGTTTGTCTTGCTTAGTACTCCCTTGAACGAAAACCATGACAAGAATTGTGGAACGGAGGGAGCAGATGGCTATTTGCCATTACTCTTCATCACCTAAATTCACTCATCTCCTGATGCATCTAGATTTTAAAAAACAAACATTGTTTCTGAATTTTGTCTTAAAAGTATCCACTAGCTGCTTACATCACCTTTATATATAGAGCTTTTCTTTGGTGTTAAGACCTAATTTGGTGTCAATGAATTCTTCAGATCCTAATCGACCAGGGATGCATATGAAGTTAATCAAGTGGTTGCTAGAAGTTAAAGCCCCTCGAATAGTGTATGTCTCGTGTAATCCAGCTACGTGTGCACGCGATTTGGACTACCTGTGTCATGGCGTGGTATTCTCTGTCCTACTGTTGGTAGCTTTGTAGTATTTCAGGTCTGTTGCAATGCTAAGCTGCCTTTTCATTGAATTTACCTGCAGGAGGAGAAAGGTTTGACCGGATGCTACGAGCTGAAGCGTGTAATACCTGTAGATATGTTTCCCCACACTCCTCATATTGAGTGCGTGTGCTTACTGGAGCTGTGCTGATTTTCACTTTTGTTCAGCTAGAGCCACAAGATGGTTTTTGTTTGCTTCCTGGGCTTGCCTAGTGTTTCCCTGATAATGGTTTCTTCTGCTCTTCTAAGTTATAACCATCTTCTTGCTCATGATTCAGAGATTGTTATATTGTGAAACGGGATTTTTTTTTTATGTAGAGCATAGTGAGGTATTTGATCTAACATTTTCATATTGTTTTATCTGGTCTACCTGCATGCATAGCTGAGGAACATATTTCCTTCTATGTGATATTTCATCCTGGCCTATCATGTACTCCCTCTGATCGCGAGATCGGAGGGAGTATTGGTCTGTTACTGAGGCCATTTGGAAGTTTACCAGACGTGTTGAATGTATTCTTCAGATAACATATCTCAAACAGAAGACCCAGAGGCCAGAGTGACCCACTACGTGACTTCCCCTGCTAATTGTGGCTGAACCTTTACGCTCGCATCCTAAATAAGACTCTGGGGAAATTTTGACCATTATTGAGTTCATGTGTATTGTTGCGGTCGATATTTTCTGTAAACAATATACATTGGATGCATGTGTCTAATCTCCCGTTGGTGTTACGAATTTAAATTTGCTTAACTTGGCTCCAGTGGTTCGTGTTTTTTTAACTGAAATTTGGCGTGGGTTTTGCAGAAGTCTCAGTATATAACTGAAAATACAGAAAGGAAAGTTAGGTGATCTTTTTAAAAATATATCTTGGCTTTGGGCCTTGGTCCAGAAATAGGAAAAATGGGCCAGGCCGTTGTCCCGAGGCTATGCCAATTCGCTGGCAAAATATCGTCTACAAAACAAAATCACACTATATAAGATAGCGGTCAAGGTGATGGCTAACAGATTGAAAGTGGTGTTACCAGATATAATCGCAGAGGAACAGTCGGCGTTTGTGCCTGGGAGGATGATTACGGACAATATTATATCCGCGTACGAATGTCTGCATTTTATGAAGCGGAATAAGGCGAAGAAGAATCGGTTTTGTGCGCTCAAACTGGACATGCGCAAGGCGTACGACATGCTGGAATGGAATTACCTGGAGGCCGTCATGATCAAGATGGGTTTCCATCGGCTTTGGGTTCGGATGGTGATGCGACTAGTAACAACGGTCTCTTTCCAAGTCCTTTTCAATGGAGGGAAGTTACAGCCGTTTACTCCCTCGCGAGGGGTGCGACAGGGGGATCCTATCTCCCCATATCTGTTCATGTTGGCAGCAGAGGGCCTTTCGTGCCTTTTAAAACACCACAGTTTATCATCGGAGCTACACGGACTAAAGGTGGCGCCAACCGCTCCGGCGGTCAGCCACCTCCTTTTTGCGGATGACAGCCTGTTACTTTTCAAAGCGGATACGGAGAGTGCGGGGAAGATCCAATACATTCTTGATCGGTATTATATGGCGTTAGGTCAGAGGATAAATCGGGACAAATCTGCTATCTTCTTTAGCAAAGGATGTCCGAGCGTGATGAAGGAAGCTGTGAAAACTGTTTTGGGAGTTCAGAATGAGACACTCCAGGACGTGGGGCTTTCAAGAGGGAGAGCTTTCAAATATATCAAAGATAGAATCTGGAATAAAATCCAGGGGTGGATGGAGCGACTCCTATCGGCGGGAGGGAAATACATACTAATAAAGTCGGTGGCCCAGGCTGTGCCGATTTTCTCTATGGCATGTTTCCTTCTGCCTAAAGGGTTGTGTGATCATATAAATGGCCTCATTCGGAAATTCCGGTGGGGGAGTCGCGAGGGTGAGAGAAAGCCTTGCTGGGTTTCCTGGAGAGAGATGTGCAAACCAAAAAGCTTGGGAGGCCTAGGGTTTAAGGACATGGAGCTGTTTAACTTGGCCCTCCTTGCGCGCCAGGGGTGGCGCATGCTGCAGAATCCGGCGGCATTGAGCACAAGGATTTTGAAGACATGATGCAAGCTGAGATAGGCTCCTCGCCTTCTCAGGTTTGGCGTGGAATTCATGAAGGTATACAAGTCCTTAAGCAAGGGTTGGTGAGAAGGATTGGTCGGGGGGGAGCACACGGACCCGTGCAATGACAATTGGTTACCGAGGGATGGGATGCTTCGGCCCATGGCGTGCCTGGCCAGGAATCCGCCTCATGCAGTGGCTGATCTTATCGACTCGAGTTCTGCAACTTGGAACGAGGAGAAACTCAGGGAATGTTTTTTTACCAATGGATGTTGACGTGATCAAGGAGATTCCTTTGCCCAGCAGGAGACACGACGACTTCTGGGCTTGGCATTACGAGCGGAAGGGTGTTTTCTCCGTGCGTTCGGCATACCGCATGTTGGTCGACACGCGGGAGAGGCGCGAGGCGTGGCTGGATAGCAGGGCCACAAGCTCGAACGAGGCAGGAATAGCGAAGGAATGGAGCTCGCTTTGGAAGACCCAAGTTCCGTCAAAGATTAGGGTCTTTCTTTGGAGGCTAGCCAAGCAGTCTTTGCTGTCGAATGAGTTGAGACATAGACGGGGTATGGCAGACGACGACCGCTGCCAGTTGTGCGGCGCCTGTGATTCTTGGCGGCACGCGCTACTGGACTGCTCTATGTCCCGGTGTGTGTGGGCATTGTTAGATGAAGAAGTAACGGAACATGTCAGCCGGTCGGACGATGGCGATGCAAGGGCATGGGTCGCAGGTTTGATCCAAACATTGAAGCATGATGATCTTACGAAGGTGCTGGTGACGCTATGGGCTATATGGCACGCAAGAAGAAAGGCGATACACGAGCAGATTTTTCAGAGCCCTCTTTCGGTTCACCTGTTCGTGGAGAGTTTTGTATCGGACCTGAAAAAGTGCGAGGATCTGAGGAAGAAAAAGCCAGCTACCGCCCCGGAGCAGCGGACACCGGGATGGATCCCGCCACCAAGGGGGATGATCAAAATCAATGTTGACGCTGCGGTGGGCAAGAATGGCGGTCGAGGCACGGTGGCGGCAATAGCCAGGACGGAGAATGGAGTGTTTATGGGGGCATCGACGCTCGTGCTCCCCGGAAAATCCAGCGCTGAGATTCTGGAGGCTGTGGCTTGCAGGGAGGCTTGCGCCCTGGCAAAGGACATACACGTCAGGAGGATTATGGTGGCAACGGACTGCATGAATGTTGTCACTAGTTTGGCCGAGGGAACTCTCGGCAGTTATGCTCACATTGTGAGAGAAATTAGGGAGTCTAAGGGCGACTTTGATGCTCTTGAGTTCCGCCACGAAGCTAGGATTTCGAATAAAGAAGCACACTGTTTAGCTAGGAGTGCAGTTTATGATGCACCAGGCCGCTGGGTGTGGCTAGTTAGGCCGCCAGAGGGATTCCTTGTATCGATTACCTCTGATTAATAAAGGCCGTTTCCCCCGCTCAAAAAAAAAAAAAAAAAAAAAAAAATCACACGAAGCTGAAGCTGCTTTGACGTTTCCAGCTTCTACCATTCAGTAGGAGCCAGCACGACGGAAGCTACCTCAGAGGTTCAGACATGTCAGAGGCCGGCGATCCCCTCGACCCCCTCCCGGCGGCGATCCTCGCCGACGTCCTCGGCCGCGTCGCCGACACCGGGGACCTCGCGGCTTGCCGCCTCGCCTCGCGCGCGCTCCTCGCCGCCTCCTACCACTGCCCGCGGGTGAGCCTCAGCGCGGCCGCCCGCGCACGCCGCCGCCGCCGCGAGGGCGTGGTTGGGGACGGGGGAGCCGCCTTCCGCTCGGCCGCCGCGAACTTCGCCGCGCTCATCGGGCCGTACCTTCGCTCCCTCGCGCTCGACGCGTCCGAGGGGCATGGTTTCCCCGACGACGCGATGTGGGTGGAGGAAGGGGAGTTCGACGAGGGCGACGACCTGCACCTCACCACCGGGGAGTCCGTGGCGTCGTGGGCGGCAACTGCCGCTGGTCCCGCCCTCCGGGAGGTGGACATCGCCGACTTCTGGCCGCAGTCGTGCTGGCGGAAGGCGGAGGCGCTTCCCGTCATCTCCCGCCTATGTCAGTCTCTTTCTCTCTCCAAAACTGAGAGTACATTTCATTTCGGGTCAGAATTGAACTTTGAGCTAATCTTGCTGTCAAATTATACGCCGCGTTGCTCTAAAAACTGGACCTCGAGCTGAATTTGTGTTTCGCCATTGAGGGTTTGTAAAGAAGATAAGAAATCTGCTTGGGGAACATGTTGGAGAATGGCTTGTTTACTGAATTTGTTTCACCAAATAAACTCTGTTTCGTGCTGAAGTGCATAGCTAGTTTTTCTGGGTAGCAACAGCAGGGCTATTAAAAACAAGAGAATGTATTCACGTCTCTGTAGCAGCCCAATTTGAATGCAAACGTGATATTTGCCCATTTCATTAACCCGATGAACAAACACAAGCCAGCTGAATATGCTTTGGTTCACCAGCGGTATTGGTTTGGAATCTCAGTAACTAAGCAAATACAGCTGTTTCAGTATTTAGTAGATGATGATGTGTTCAGATGTACAGTATATACCTTCTGCACAGTTAAGCCACATCCGCGGTACCCGTTTTTGTACTTTATTATATTCTACATATTTAACCGTTTAACTTGGTAACACTTCTTGCATCTCACACTAAATTTTCTCATGCAGGTCATAATCTCGTTAAACTGAAGCTGAAAAATGCATGGCTATCTGTTGCTCGGCTCAAGATAATGCCAACTCTGACTCATCTGGCACTTGAGTTCATTAGATTAGATGACGAGGACCTCAGCGCACTGAATAGATGTTTCCCTTGCCTTGAGACTCTCAACCTTATTGGAGTCGGAGGGCTTAAGGACCCGAAAATTGACCTTCCCCAACTGAAGACTTGCTGCTGGGAGGTATCAAATATTCCGCGGTCTCTAGCTATCCACGCGCCTAAATTGGTTTATCTCGATTTAAAGTGTGTTCACCCGGAAATCCTCATCTTAGACATTCCATCAGTGTCTACTTTGAAACTCACCATTCATAAGCTTGGCCCAACTGTCCAAGCTGATGGCCTTGTGAGTTTGACAAATCTTCGGATCGAGTCGCTTGATCTAGATTCCCTCCTGCAGCTGTTTACAAGCAGTCGAAATATCAGGACACTAGATCTTGAGCTACCAGTTTCTGCAGGTCCTACTCTCCAAGAGGTGGATGTCGCCGACTTCTCGCCGCCGCCACGCTGGCTGAAGGCGGAGGCTCTCCCTGTCATCTCCCACTTCTGTTAGTATCTCTCTTTCTCACATTGATAGTAAATTTCAGCTACATTTGAACTTTGAGCTAAATTGACTATTGTATATGTTGAATCATGCGCTAAAAACTGAAATTGAAGCTAAATTTGCGTTTGAACAATGAGTGTTTTCTAGAGTAATAAAGAAGTTGAGTTAGAATTGATTTGTGTAACAATAAGAGACTCTAATAATAAACTGAGTTTCAGGCTGAAGTTCTTAGCTATTTTTGCTGGTAGAGAAAATGGGACCACTGGAAACAGGATAATTTATGCTTGTATAGTGCGCATGTAAGCACATATTAGAAATAATTTTCAAACGGTTTAGGAATAAGGAAATTTGATGATATCACACCCTGTTCTGCAATATGCAGGGGACCAGTTAAGCATGTTCTCATGGATTTGAGTCGTGGTAGCTGTTGGTTTTCAGTTATGGATATTGTTTGATTCTAATGTGACACTGAAGTAGATAGCATCGACAAAATTAGAACCTATTCACATCTCTTCGCAGTTTCAACCAATAAGTGCAAATTGACCTTTCTAACTCAAACGAACAGTCGAACACACAGAAGTTTAACTTGTTCGTTTCATAATGGTCTGAGAAACCCACAAGCTAAGCAAATGTGCTTAGTTCAACATCTAGTGAATGATGATATATGTGCCACTTGCACAGTTCAGGACTTTAGGACCACATCTGCCTTAATCAACTTTGTACTCTGTTTTATTATACTGTACATATTTTACTGTCTATATCTCAGATTAAGTTGTGTCCGTGCAGGTCATAATCTTTTAAAATTGAGGCTGAAAAATGCACGGCTATCTGTTGATGGGCTCAAGATAATGCCAAATCTGACTCATCTAGCACTTGAGTTCATTTTATTAGATGACGAGAACCTCGGTACATTGAACAAGTGTTTCCCTTGCCTTCTTACTCTCAATCTTGTTGGAGTTGGGGGCCTCAAGAACCCCAAGATTCACCTTTCTCAACTGAAGACTTGCCACTGGGAAGTATCGAATGTTCCAGAGTCTTTAGCTATCCATGCCCCCAACTTGGTTTACCTTGAGTTAAAGTGTGTTCGACCAGAAATCCTCATTTTAGATACTCCCTCTCTCACAGTTTATAAGGCACGCGCGTACCCCTAGGTCGCAAATTTGATCAAGTTAGCATTAGTTATATGTTATAAAAATTATATCATTGGAAAGTTCAGATGTTCTATTTTCTAATGATATAATTTTTATATTATATAATTTAAATTATATAGGTTAAATTGGTGACCTAGGGGTACGCGCGCGCCTAATAAACTGTGAAGGAGGGAGTACTCCATCTGTTTCTACTTTGAAACTCACCATAGATAAACTTGGTCCAACTGTCCAAGTTGATGGCTTTGCTAGTTTGACAAATCTTCGGATAGAATCACCGAATCTAAATTCACTCTTGAAAGTGTTCGTAAACAATAGAGAAATCACGACACTAGAACTTGAGCTACCTTCTTCTAAAAACGGCTTTGCACTATACGAAGCGGTGAATCCAGAGCTGTTCTCAAGAACCACTGAAGTCAAGTTGTCGCCAAGGTTTTCATATGAACTGATGAGGCACATCGTGTTCTCGATGACCGCTTATGACTGCAGAAGCTGTTTGAAGAAACTTCTTGTCCATATGCCTCCATCGATCCTTACTGCTTGTCCATTTGTACCCTTGCTTAACAACTGTGCACCATCGTGCGAGGTGACTGTTCTTTTCCATGCCGATTCCAGCTGTAATGCTCGTCAAGCTGCAGCATCAGTTTGGCCACTGGGGTTTCCAGATATCACATGGCAATGCGGTACTTGGCAGTAAGTAATCCTGCATAGATGCTTCGTTTGAACAATATCAAGAATCACAGAACTAGCATCTTGGGAGATCCGTTGTGAATTTGAACTTGAATTGGAACACTTGTTAACGCAGCAGCGTCTGAATAGTGTTTTCAGCTGGTTGGTTTTGCCATGGCAAATTTTTAATGGCCTGGTGTATGCTTTTGTGTAGGGCATGTAAGCATGTTTTGCCGTAGTATTGTGCGCATATGTTCCAAGAAAAGGAACTAGTCTACATGTCTGCCTTACGAGATTATGTACTTGTCTGTTGTATATTACCTATTGTACTCTATAATTTTCTGCGTGCTAGCATTTGGAACAGAAATAAAATGATCCGTCAGGCATCTGGCCGTATGTACTTGCAATTTTACATGTTGTATAATACCTGTATGTTAGCGTCGAATGATCAGCAAGCATGATTTGTCCTAAGAACAACTCCAAGGGATATCCATTGTCGAGGACACATGTCCATTAGTCTTTGTCCACCCTATTTGTCGACTTTGTCCATTTCTCTCACTTCTTCTCCTACAGCATACAAGATGATACATATGATTTCCAATAATAATATTAGCACACAGATTAATTCAACAAAAACTGGAACTTTCAAACATCACAATCCAAGCTATAATTCAAATTCAAATTTCAGAATCCTTAAAAAAAATTGTACACCGGAACACATGGAAATGAATGATAAGGGAGGGACCCACTTGATCCTCCTTAGTTGATGCCCGATCTTTCACAGCGAGAACCTGGGGTAGAGAATCCTCCCAACAACACGATGAACGCAGCCTGGAGAAGAGGGAACGAATCCAGCAAGCAACGGATCGATGAACGATACGCCTCAAACCAAGAGCTAGACAATCCTTGATGAACACAAGAACCTTCGCAGCGGATATAATAGATAACGGCAGCGCCGTACCCCCGGAGGGATGATACACGTGATCTCACGCTATAGGGAAACCCTAAAATTTAGACTAACTTGTTCTATCCTAAACCCTAGCCACCCCACCTCCTTATATGAGGGGAAGGTGGCCGGCCAGCCTTGCTAGGCTGGGGCGCCCCACTTGATGGGCTGACCTGGTTTGGCTTGGAGAGGCCCAAAGCCAAACACAACACTAATTTAACCCTAGTTGGCCCACCACATGACCTGGCTACATTATTTCCTAACATAGAATGAATGACACAACCCTGGACTTAATTATTACATGGCGTAGGTCATCCTAGCGTGTCACTCCTGAATCCTCGATGGCGTACCACCTAGGTTGGTGGAGTCCTGAAATTGGGCTCCACATAGACCTCCGTGCCCATATCAATGAAGCTACAAGTTTCATGGATATATCAACTTGTGCTTAACTAGATAATCCTAGAGTTGGTGATGAACACCCCTATCATGAATTTGCCGATGCACCTCGAGATAATCTTCAAGGTTGGCCTCTACATGTTCTGGTTCCACTAGAGGCCTGGTAACACAAAAATGCAGTGGATTGTTATAACACCTATCAATATGGAAGTAAAAGATCCTTCCAAGATTTGGGTGTGCTCCGGGAACCCCTGCTCCGATTATGACATGGATATTTTCTACGCGGTGACCACGATTACCCTTGGGAATGGGAAGAAGACACCTTTTTGGCAAGCCCCTTGGCTTCATGGGAAGAAGACACCTTTATATTCCCTCCGTTTAAATTAAGTGTCAAAAATTTATTTAAATACGAAAGGTATCTACACATTTAAATACATCATGGTATATATTTGTATAATCATATCTAGACAAATTTGCAATACTACCTCTGATTTAAAATAGTTGCTAAAATATGGGTGTATTTGACATGTGTTAGTATGTATTTCTAGACAATAACTTACTCTCTCCAATCCATATTACTCGATGCTATCTACAACTAAAATGTATCCAGATACATATATTAGCATTAAGGAAGCCGGCGACGGTGTCGCCGGTGGAGGGTTGGAGTGGCCATCCCGGGATGGTCGCCGATGTGGGGGTCCGACCTGAATAAATGCGACAGTCCTAGGGTCACTCTTGCGTGAAGAGGAGGACCTATCAGAGGCCTGGACTCGTGATCTAGCCGGGGGTTTGAGTTCCGGAAGGCTCCGCCGGCGAATGTGACAGTGCTTTGCCTGGAGTTTGCTGGATCGGAGGTATTCGGGCGTGCGCACCCATGCTTTTATTCCGACCGATTGGTTCTGGAGGGAGCGGCGCGAAGCTCTTTTTCTGTGTTGACATCAAGTGACTATGGATCCATGATGAAAGTTGGAAGAAGAGAAGTTCATGAAGGCCGGAGGGGCGGATTAGCTAAGGGAGGTTCAAGTCTCCGCGTTGTTGAGGGACTTGCTTGGTGTTTCGGGCTTCACAACAGCGATATGAAAGTGGGGCGACACCACAAGTGAAGTTCAGAGTCCTACCTTTCAGGGTGAAACCCAAGGTCTGGCCTTAACTGGTTGTGCCTGGCAATGACCTTGTTGGATGCATTGTTTTGAGAGCGGAGACTATCTTCAGGGTGAAACCTAAGATCGTTGATCGGGCGACGACGGTGTTAGAACATTGTTTCCTTCTTGGAGGCATCGATTTTTGGAGAGTCTGTATTTCAAGTGTTGTCTTGGCGGTGGATGTATTGCTGTTGTTAGGCCCGAGATACTGTAGCGAGACTTTGTTTCTTAGTTTTTTTTTCTGTTTTTTGGCTATGTGCATCCGTAGTGCCATTAGGGTGGTGCGTTGTTGCAGAGGCTGAGTTCAATTGGTATCTTTTTGATATTAATATATTGCCTTTATTGAAAAAAAAAGTAATATGAATCCTAGAACGGAAGGTAGTAACAAAAAAAAAAACCTTTCCGCTTTTTGTTGACTTGTCAAGCATCGAACATTACCGCTCAAAAAAAAAGTGTTAAACATGGTAAAGTGCATAATATCCGAATACCCTCCCTGGCAATCAACCGCCCTCGCGGTCGCTTTGGCGCGGCAGCGCTCCCTCAAAAAAGCGCGACCAATTCCCTTTTTTTGGCAAAATACACGCTTTCCAGTTTTGGAAATCCCATTCCATCTTCTCCGCTTCCTCCCCTCCTGAATCCAGATTAAATACCGTAGATCTTCGCTCCTCGCGGTGGTCGAGAAGACAATTAACCTTCGCTGTCGGCAGGGGGCTGCGAGGTCGATTTGAATTGCCGGGGGAAAAATGGTGGTGAGAGATTGCCGGGAATGGGCGCGCGGCGGCGGAGGCTGGTTGATTCGCCGTAGACAGCCGCGTCCGCGGAGCATGCGGCGGTGGGGACAGGAATCCGGGGTGGGGGTGGTCGCAGTTTATGCCGCGGTGGCGCGCCGGAGTTGGCTCTCGTTGACGGCGCCGCTCGCGTGTTGGTGCCCTTGGCGGGTCGCTGGAGCTAAGATGGTCGGATAATCGAGCTGTTGCGTCGCCAGCGGTGGGGAACGAGTATAGCGTGGAAGGCGGCCGGGTTGCAGCGCCGCTACGAGCGCCGGCGTGCGTGGGATCTTCGTGCGGTGGAGAGTACGAGAGGTGGACGAGAGGATTAGATAGGGTTCGGTAGAGTGGGCTATGGGCCTAGCTGGTCTTTTTTCTCCAGTTGGGCCGTACGGACTTTCTCTTTTCTTTTCCTACATTTTCCTTTATTTTTTTCGAAGAAAAAATCATTTTTGTCAATTCCCTTTTTTCAGTTCCCTTTACTTTTTATATTTTCAATTTTTTGATGTTACTTTTGTATAAAATTCATGTTATTTTGGACTAACTTTTTCAATTCCCTTTTTCGGGCCAATGGTTTTCTAGAGGGGAAAATAACGGGTGGGGAAACCACTTGCAACTCAAATGAACTATCACTTGCAACTCAAATAAATATTACCTTTTGCTCAATTACTTTTTGGTTCGATAACTTTGTTATCACCAGATTTTGGCCAAATCAGGAGATGGGCCGTAAGGGAGATGGGCTTGGAAGGTTACACGTGGAAGATCTCTGAAGCGGCCTTGCACGAAGAGTTTGGGCTAGATTGCCCGTGTATCTGTAATATAGTAGATCGCATCTTAGATTAGAAGATAGAGTTTGACCCGTGCACGGTTAGGTGCACGCCTAAATTAGAAAGTCCCCTGGACTATAAATATGTATCTAGGGTTTATGAAATAAACAACAACCAACGTTCACCACAAATCAATCTCGGCGCATCGCCAACTCCTTCGTCTCGAGGGTTTCTTCCGGTAAGCATCATGCTGCCTAGATCGCATCTTGCGATCTAGGCAGCACAAGCTTATTTCGTTGTTCATGCGTTGCTCGTACTGAAGCCTTTTTGATGGCGAGCAACGTAGTTATCTTAGATGTATTAGGGTTAGCATTGTTCTTCGTATCATATGCTGTCGTAGTGCAACCCTTATACATCTAGCCGCCCTTACACCTATCTTAGGTGTAGGGGCGGCACCCCGCTTGATCATTATTTAGTAGATCCGGTCCGTTACGGTTGCTCCTTGTTCTTCAAGGATTAGTTTAATATCTGCAATAGTTAGGCCTTACAAAGGGTTGGAGGATCCAGCGACGCGTAGGGTGTAGTTTGCTAGCCCTAGACAGGATGTTCCGGGGATCAACCTCGTGTTGGTTTTTAGGCCTTGTCTAGGATCGGCTTACGATCACCGTACGTGACCGCGAGGCCCAATCGTGAGTAGGATGATCCGATTATGCGGTGAAAACCCTAAATCGTCGTAGATCGTTTTAGCTTTATCTTGATCAAGCAGGACCACCATATATTCGTACACCTCGTGCGAATCATGGGTGGATCGGCTCTTTGAGCCGATTCACAGGATAACCTGAGAGCCGATCGAGGCTCGTATTTAATGTTTACGTGTATGCCATGCAGAAACTAAGCGAGGCATCTCCATCACCTTCCCGACCAGGTATAGGTCAGGTGGCACGCCCTTGCACCAAAGATCGGACGTGCGTGCCGGAGGCTTTGCGGGCCGTCGCTCGGAGGGACCAGGGCCAGCCGCAGCCCTAAGTTGTTCCCGGCTCTACCGTGTTGCCCGTCGCTGCTCGCCGGTGGGTTTCGACCGCAACACATTCTCGCACGCCCGGTGGGACCATCTTCTACATCAACCACATCGCCATCTACATCCGAGATGGCGGACGGCACCCCGCTCACGTACGAGGATCCGACCGACGAGCTCAAGAAGAAGTACGACGAGGTCAAAGCTATCCTCGAGGCCGACCTCATCGGCTCTTTTCACGTAACCCGTTCACATGGCATCGTGGAAAGGGTTCTCGCCCGACGGTGCGCTCGATGGAATAGACCCGTCCGCCCCGTCGAAGAACGCACCGTGTCCCCGCGTCCGAGATCAACTACATGGTGGCTCACTCGCCGCACCGCCACTCGAGAACTCCGGTGAACACTTTGGAGCGTGTCACTCTTCGGGTGATCCAGAGATCATGAGGCACCGCATTCTCCGTCAGACCAGCTCTCGGGACACATCAAGGAGAGATGCCACTCCAGTCCCGTCCACCACCGCCATTTGCGTTGGCGGCACCGTAGGTGCCGAATTCACCGGCATTCGTCGTCTACAAGATCGGTGGTGACCCTAGTGATCGCGCTCTTGCATGAGGCGCCTAAGGAGATCCCTCACGGGTACATGTGCACATACGTGCCGCATCGCGGTAGCTGGACGCTCACAAACCAGGCCGCGACAAAGAGGACTTCGAAAAGCAGGAGGAACGTCGCCGACGGATCTTGGAGAAGCGTACGTGGCTAGCTAAGTATGCCACTCCGACGAACCTCCAGAGCTCAGCTCCTGCAGCTTGGCTCGTAGCTGGAAAAGCAAGCATGGCTGGCTAAGTACGCCACCCCGGCGAATCTTCAGAGTTCGACTCCTGCAGCCAGCACCGCAGATCAAATCAGTACCATACTGAGAGACCAGTTCGGCATGGTGCCGAAAAGGAGGACAATCGGCTATTCCAAGCCGTATCCCGACGAGTACGAGTTGGTCCTGCTACCACCCAAATATCGGCTCCCTGATTTCTCCAAATTCAGTGGATCAGATGGTTCCAGCTCCATCGAGCATGTGAGCCGATATTTGGCACAGCTAGAAACGGCCTCAGCGTCGGATCCACTACGCGTGAGGTTCTTCGCACAGTCCCTCACGGGATCGGCTTTCGGGTGGTACACTTCGTTGCCACCGGACTCGATCCGGACTTGGAAGCAGTTGGAAGAACAGCCCACATGCGTATCACTCGAGAGGCTTCCGAGTCCGGCCTTGCCGATCCGGCACAAATACGTCGAAGCGTGGAGAAACCGTGGCGTAATACATCCAGCGCTTCAGAAATCTAAGGAACCGATGTTATTCGGCTCGTAATCGAAAAGGAAGCGCCGAGTTGGCGGTGGTGGGCCTTGCATCGCCACTCAAGGACATGGCCTCCCAAGCGTACTACCCTTCACCGGCGCACATGGTTCGAAACCGTCGGCATATGAACAGCGCCACCCGGACTTGTACCAGACAAATTCAAGCGTGCGTAGTCCCGGTCGAGGCGTATGAAGACAAAGGTTCCGCGGGAGATCAAGAGGTAGCAAGGCTGAATGGACTCGGGGGCAACCCCGTGTCCCGCAAATGGGTTAAGCCACCAGTGTCCGCCCGTAGGGTTTGATTTTGACGTGACTAAATCTGAGCAAATCTTCGACCTCTTACTCAAGGAGAAGCAGCTGAAGATACCCGAAGGCCTCAAAATCCCCACTCACAGGAGCTGAACGGAAAGCCATACTGCAAATGGCATAACTCGGTCTCCCATGCCACCAACGACTGCAGGGTGTGGCGTCAGCAGATCCAAATGGCGATAGAACAAGGACGTCTGATTTTTAACCAGTACGCCATGAAGGTCTGATACGTCTCCGACGTATCGATAATTTCTTATGTTCCATGCCACATTATTGATGTTATCTACATGTTTTATGCACACTTTATGTCATATTCGTGCATTTTCTGGAACTAACCTATTAACAAGATGCCGAAGTGCCGATTCTTGTCAAGTTGCTTTTTGGTTTCAGAAATCCTAGTAAGGAAATATTCTCGGAATTGGACGAAATCAAAGCCCAGGGGCCTATTTTCTCACGAAGCTTCCGTAAGTCCGAAGGAGAGACGAAGAGGGGCCACGGAGGGGCCACACCCTAGGCGGCGCGGCCCCCCCTTGGCCGCGCGGCCCCGTGGTGTGGGGCCCCGTGCCGCCTCTTGACCTGCCCTTCCGCCTATAAAAAGTCTCCGTGACGAAAACCCCAGTACCGAGAACCACGATACGGAAAACCTTCCAGAGACGCCGCCGCCGCCGATCCCATCTCGGGGGATCCAGGAGATTGCCTCCGGCACCCTGATGGCGTGTATTTCACACGTTCGTTGGGCAACCCCAAGAGGAAGGTATGATGCGCACAGCAGCAAGTTTTCCCTCAGAAAGAAACCAAGGTTTATCGAACCAGGAGGAGCCAAGAAGCACGTTGAAGGTTGATGGCGGCGGGATGTAGTGCGGCGCAACACCAGGGATTCCGGCGCCAACGTGGAACCTGCACAACACAACCAAAGTACTTTGCCCCAACGAAACAGTGAGGTTGTCAATCTCACCGGCTTGCTGTAACAAAGAGTTAACCGTATTGTGTGGAAGATGATTGTTTGCAGAAAACAAGAAACAAGTATTGCAAGAGATTGTATTTCAGTAAAGAGAATTGGACCGGGGTCCACAGTTCACTAGAGGTGTCTCTCCCATAAGACGAACAGCATGTTGGGTGAACAAATTACAGTTGGGCAATTGACAAATAAAGAGAGCATGACAATGCACATACATATCATGATGAGTATAGTGAGATTTAATTGGGCATTACGACAAAGTACATAGACCGCCATCCAACTGCATCTATGCCTAAAAAGTCCACCTTCAGGTTATCATCCGAACCCCCTCCAGTATTAAGTTGCAAAGCAACAGACAATTGCATTAAGTATGGTGCGTAATGTAATCAACAACTACATCCTTAGACATAGCATCAATGTTTTATCCCTAGTGGCAACAAGACAACACAACCTTAGAACTTTCTCACACTTTGTCCTGTGTTAATGCGAGCATGAACCCACTATCGAGCATAAGTACCCCCTCTTGGAGTTACAAGCATCTACTTGGCCAGAGCATCTACTAGTAATGGAGAGCATGCAAGATCATAAACAACACATAAGCATAACTTTGATAATCAACATAACAAGTATTCTCTATTCATCGGATCCCAACAAACGCAACATATATAATTACATATAGATGAAATTGATCATGTTATGCAGCTCACAAGATCCGACAATGATAGCACAATGGGGAGAAGTCAACCATCTAGCTTCTGCTATGGACCCATAGTCCAGGGCTAGACTACTCACACATCACACCGTAGGCGACCATGGCTGCGTAGAGTCCTCCGGGAGATGATTCCCCTCTCGGCAGGGTGCCGGAGGCGATCTCCGGATCCCCCGAGATGGGATCGGCGGCGGCGTCTCTCGGAAGGTTTTCCGTATCGTGGTTCTCGGTCATCGGGGTTTCGTCACGGAGACTTTTTATAGGCGAAAGGGCAGGTCAAGAGGCGGCACGGGGCCCCACACCACAGGCCGCGCGCCAAGGGGGCCGCGCCGCCCTAGGGTGTGGCCCTCCGTGGCCCCTCTTCGTCTCTCCTTCGGACTTCGGAAGCTTCGTGAGAAAATAGGCCCCCGGGCTTTGATTTCGTCCAATTCCGAGAATATTTCCTTACTAGGATTTCTGAAACCAAAAACAGCAGAAAACAGAATCGGCACTTCGGCATCTTGTTAATAGGTTAGTTCCAGAAAATGCACGAATATGACATAAAGTGTGCATAAAACATGTAGATAACATCAATAATGTGGCATGGAACATAAGAAATTATCGATACGTCGGAGACGTATCAGCATCCCCAAGCTTAGTTCTGCTCGTCCCGAGCAGGTAAAACGATAACACACATAATTTCTGGAGTGACATGCCATCATAATCTTGATCATACTATTTGTAAAGCATATGTAGTGAATGCAGCGATCAAAACAATGTATATGACATGAGTAAACAAGTGAATCATATAGCAAAGACTTTTCATGAATAGCACTTCAAGACAAGCATCAATAAGTCTTGCATAAGAGTTAACTCATAAAGCAATAATTCAAAGTAGAGATATTGAAGCAACACAAAAGAAGATTAAGTTTCAGCGGTTGCTTTCAACTTGTAACATGTATATCTCATGGATATTGTCAACATAGAGTAATATAATAAGTGCAATAAGCAAGTATGTAGGAATCAATGCACAGTTCACACAAGTGTTTGCTTCTTGAGGTGGAGAGAAATAGGTGAACTGACTCAACATTGAAAGTAAAAGAATGGTCCTCATAGAGGAAAAGCATCGATTGCTATATTTGTGCTAGAGCTTTGATTTTGAAAACATGAAACAATTTTGTCAACGGTAGTAATAAAGCATATGCATCATGTAAATTATATCTTATAAGTTGCAAGCCTCATGCATAGTGTACTAATAGTGCCCGCACCTTGTCCTAATTAGCTTGGACTACCTGGATTATCACCGCAATACATATGCTTTAACCAAGTATCACAAAGGGGTACCTCTATGCCGCCTGTACAAAGGTCTAAGGAGAAAGCTCGCATTTGGATTTCTCGCTTTTGATTATTCTCAACTTAGACATCCATACCGGGACAACACAGACAACAGATAATGGACTCCTCTTTTAATGCTTTAAGCATTCAACAACAATTAATTCTTTTCTCATTAGAGATTTGAGGATTGTTGTCCAAAACTGAAACTTCCACCATGGAGCATGGCTTCGGTTAGCGGCCCAATGTTCTTCTCTCACAATATGCATGCTCAAACCATTCAACTCAGTGTAGATCGCCCTTACTTCAGACAAGACGAACATGCATAGCAACTCACATAAAATTCAACAATGAGTTGATGGCGTTCCCCAGTAAACATGGTTATCGCACAACAAGCAACTTAATAAGAGATAAAGTGCATAATTACATATTCAATACCACAATAGTTTTTAAGCTATTTGTCCCATGAGCTATATATTGCAAAGGTGAATGATGGAATTTTAAAGGTAGCACTCAAGCAATTTACTTTGGAATGGCGGAAAATACCATGTAGTATAGGTAGGTATGGTGGACACAAATGGCATAGTGGTTGGCTCAAGTATTTTGGATGCATGAGAAGTATTCCCTCTCGATACAAGGTTTAGGCTAGCAAGGCTTATTTGAAACAAACACAAGGATGAACCGGTGCAGCAAAACTCACATAAAAGACATATTGAAAACATTATAAGACTCTACACCATCTTCCTTGTTGTTCAAACTCAATACTAGAAATTATCTAGACCTTAGAGAAACCAAATATGCAAACCAAATTTTAGCATGCTCTATGTATTTCTTCATTAATGGGTGCAAAGCATATGATGCAAGAGCTTAATCATGAGCACAACAATTGCCAAGTATCACATTACCCAAAACATTTATAGCAATTACTACATGTATCATTTTCCAATTCCAACCATATAACAATTTAACGAAGGAGAAACTTCGCCATGAATACTATGAGTAGAAACCAAGGACATACTTGTCCATATGCTACAGCGGAGCGTGTCTCTCTCCCATAAAGTGAATGCTAGGATCCATTTTATTCAAACAAAACAAAAACAAAAACAAACCGACGCTCCAAGAAAAAGCACATAAGATGTGATGGAATAAAAATATAGTTTCAGGGGAGGAACCTGATAATGTTGTCGATGAAGAAGGGGATGCCTTGGGCATCCCCAAGCTTAGACGCTTGAGTCTTCTTGATATATGCAGGGGTGAACCACCGGGTGCATCCCCAAGCTTAGAGCTTTCACTCTCCTTGATCATGTTGCATCATACTCCTCTCTTGATCCTTGAAAACTTCCTCCACACCAAACTCGAAACAACTCATTAGAGGGTTAGTGCACATTATAAATTGACATATTCAGAGGTGACACAATCATTCTTAACACTTCTGGACATTGCATAATTCTACTGGACATTAATGGATCAAAGAAATTCATCCAACACAGCAAAAGAGGCAATGCGAAATAAAAGGCAGAATCTGTCAAAACAGAACAGTTCGTATTGACGAATTTTAAAATGGCACCAGACTTGCTCAAATGAAAATGCTCAAATTGAATGAAAGTTGCATACATATCTGAGGATCATGCACGTAAATTGGCTTAATTTTCTGAGCTACCTACAGGGAGGTGGACCCAGATTCGTGACAGCAAAGAAATCTGGAACTGTGCAGTAATCCAAATCTAGTACTTACTTTTCTATCAACGGCTTAACTTGGCACAACAAAACACAAAACTAAGATAAGGAGAGGTTGCTACAGTAGTAAACAACTTCCAAGACACAAAATAAAAACAAAGTACTGTAGGTAAAAACATGGGTTGTCTCCCATAAGCGCTTTTCTTTAACGCCTTTCAGCTAGGCGCAGAAAGTGTGTATCAAGTATTATCGAGAGATGAAGTGTCAACATCATAATTTGTTCTCATAATAGAATCAAAAGGTACCTTCATTCTCTTTCTAGGGAAGTGTTCCATACCTTTCTTGAGAGGAAATTGATATTTTATATTACCTTCCTTCATATCAATGATAGCACCAACAGTTCGAAGAAAAGGTCTTCCCAATATAATGGGACAAGATGCATTGCATTCAATATCCAAGACAACAAAATCAACGGGAACAAGATTATTGTTAACGGTAATGCGAATATTATCAACTTTACCCAAAGGTTTCTTTGTAGAATGATCAGCAAGATTAACATCCAAATAACAATTTTTCAGCGGTGGCAAGTCAAGCATATTATAAATTTTCTTAGGCATAACAGAAATACTTGCACCAAGATCACATAAAGCATTACAATCAAAATCTTTAACCTTCATCTTAATGATGGGCTCCCAACCATCCTCTAGCTTTTTAGGAATAGAGCCTTCACGCTCTAGTTTCTCTTCTCTAGCTTTAATGAGAGCATTTGTAATATGATGTGTAAAGGCCAAATTTATAGCACTAGCATTAGGACTTTTAGCAAGTTTTTGCAAGAACTTTATAACTTCAGAGATGTGGCAATCATCAAAATTCAAACCATTATAATCTAAAGCAATGGGATCATCATCCCCAATGTTGGAAAAAATTTCAGCAGCTTTATCACAGTGCAGCTTTCAGCAGCTTTAGCAGTTTGTGCAGTTTTTCGCGCTTTGCATTCGAAGTGGAAACATTGCTAACACCAATTCTTTTATTAGTATGAGTAGGAGGTGCAGCAACATGTGTAGCATTAGCATTACTAGTGGTGGTAATAGTCCAAACTTTAGCTACATTCTTCTCTTTAGCTAGTTTTTCATTTTCTTCTCTATCCCACCTAGCACGCAGTTCAGCCATTAATCTTATATTCTCATTAATTCTAACTTGAATGGCATTTGCTGTAGTAGTAATTTTATTATGATGATTCTCATTAGGCAAAACTTTTGATTTCAAAAGATCAACATCAGCAACAAGACTATCAACTTTAGAAGCAAGTATATCAATTTTCCCAAGCTTTTCTTCAACAGATTTGTTAAAAGCAGTTTGTGTACTAATAAATTCTTTAAGCATGGCTTCAAGTCCAGGGGGTGAACTCCTATTATTGTTGTAAGAATTCCCATAAGAATTACCATAGCCGTTGCCATTATTATAAGGATATGGCCTATAGTTGTTACTAGAATTGTTCCGGTAAGCATTGTTGTTGAAATTATTATTTTTAATGAAGTTTACATCAACATGTTCTTCTTGTGCAACCAATGAAGCTAATGGAACATTATTAGGATCAATATTAGTCCTATCATTCACAAGCATAGACATAATAGCATCAATCTTATCACTCAAGGAAGAGGTTTCTTCATTAATGTACCTTCTTACCTTGTGGAGCTCTTTCCGTGTGCCATTCAGAGTAGTTGATCATCATATTATCAAGAAGCTTTGTTGCTTCACCAAGAGTGATGGACATAAAGGTACCTCCAGCAGCTGAATCCAATAAATTCCGTGAAGAAAAATTTAGTCCTGCATAGAAGGTTTGGATGATCATCCAAGTAGTCAGTCCATGGGTTGGGCAATTTTTAACCAGAGATTTCATTCTTTCCCAAGCTTGAGCAACATGTTCAGTATCTAATTGTTTAAAATTCATTATGCTACTCCTCAAAGATATAATTTTAGCAGGGGGATAATATCTACCAATAAAAGCATCCTTGCATTTAGTCCATGAATCAATACTATTCTTAGGCGTAGATAGCAACCAATCAATAGCTCTTCCTCTTAATGAGAAAGGGAACAATTTTAGTTTAATACTATCACCATCTACATCTTTATATTTTTGCATTTCACATAGTTCAACAAAATTATTAAGATGGGCAGCAGCATCATCAGAACTAACACCGAGAAAATTGATCTTTCATGACAAGATTCAAGAAAGCAGGTTTAATTTCAAAGAATTCTGCTGTAGTAGCAGGTGGAGCAATAGGTGTGCATAAGAAATCATTATTATTTGTGGTTGTGAAGTCACACAACTTAGTATTTTCAGCGTTGGCCATTTTAGCAACAGTAAATAAAGCAAACTAGATAAAGTAAATGCAAGTAAACTAATTTTTTTGTGTTTTCGATATAGCAAACAAGATAGCAAATAAAGTAAAACTAGCAACTAATTTTTTTGTATTTTGATTTAGTGTAGCAAACAAAGTAGTAAATAAAACTAAGCAAGACAAAAACAAAGTAAAAAGATTGAGAAGTGGAGACTCCCCTTGCAGCGTGTCTTGATCTCCCAGAAGCAACGGCGCTTAAAAATATGCTTGATGGCGTGTATTTCACACGTTCGTTGGGCAACCCCAAGAGGAAGGTATGATGCGCACAGCAGCAAGTTTTCCCTCGTAAAGAAACCAAGGTTTATCGAACCAGGAGGAGCCAAGAAGCACGTTGAAGGTTGATGGCGGCGGGATGTAGTGCGGCGCAACACCAGGGATTCCGGCGCCAACGTGGAACCTGCACAACACAACCAAAGTACTTTGCCCCAACGAAATAGTGAGGTTGTCAATCTCACCGGCTTTCTGTAACAAAGAGTTAACCGTATTGTGTGGAAGATGATTGTTTGCAGAAAACAGTAAAACAAGTATTGCAGTAGATTGTATTTCAGTAAAGAGAATTGGACCGGGGTCCACAGTTCACTAGAGGTGTCTCTCCCATAAGACGAACAGCATGTTGGGTGAACAAATTACAGTTGGGCAATTGACAAATAAAGAGAGCATGACAATGCACATACATATCATGATGAGTATAGTGAGATTTAATTGGGCATTACGACAAAGTACATAGACCGCCATCCAACCGCATCTATGCCTAAAAAGTCCACCTTCAAAGTTATCATCCGAACCCCCTCCAAGTATTAAGTTGCAAAGCAAATGCACAATTGCATTAAGTATGGTGCGTAATGTAATCAACAATTACATCCTTAGACATAGCATCAATGTTTTATCCCTAGTGGCAACAGCACAACACAACCTTAGAACTTTCTCACCGTCCCTGTGTTAATGCAGGCATGAACCCACTATCGAGCATAAGTACCCCCTCTTGGAGTTACAAGCATCTACTTGGCCAGAGCATCTACTAGTAACGGAGAGCATGCAAGATCATAAACAACACATAAGCATAACTTTGATAATCAACATAACAAGTATTCTCTATTCATCGGATCCCAACAAACGCAACATATAGAATTACGTATAGATGATCTTGATCATGTTAGGCAGCTCACAAGAGCCGACAATGATAGCACAATGGGGAGAAGACAACCATCTAGCTACTGCTATGGACCCATAGTCCAGGGGTAGACTACTCACACATCACACCGGAGGCGACCATGGCGGCGTAGAGTCCTCCGGAGATGATTCCCCTCTCCGGCAGGTGCCGGAGGCGATCTCCCGGATCCCCCGAGATGGGATCGGCGGCGGCGGCGTCTCGAAAGGTTTTCCGTATCGTGGTTCTCGATCGGGGGTTTCGTCACGGAGACTTTTTATAGGCGAAAGGGCAGGTCAAGAGGCGGCACGGGGGCCCCACACCACAGGGCCGCGCGGCCAAGGGGGGGGCCGTGCCGCCCTAGGGTGTGGCCCCTCCGTGGCCCCTCTTCGTCTCTCCTTCGGACTTCTGGAAGCTTCGTGAGAAAATAGGCCCCTGGGCTTTGATTTCGTCCAATTCCGAGAATATTTCCTTACTAGGATTTCTGAAACCAAAAACAGCAGAAAACAAAGAATCGGCACTTCGGCATCTTGTTAATAGGTTAGTTCCAGAAAATGCACGAATATGACATAAAGTGTGCATAAAACATGTAGATAACATCAATAATGTGGCATGGAACATAAGAAATTATCGATACGTCGGAGACGTATCACACCCTGCCGGAGAGGGGAATCATCTCCCGGAGGACTCTACGCCGCCATGGTCGCCTCCGGTGTGATGTGTGAGTAGTCTACCCCTGGACTATGGGTCTATAGCAGTAGCTAGATGGTTGTCTTCTCCCCATTGTGCTATCATTGTCGGATCTTGTGAGCTGCCTAACATGATCAAGATCATCTATCTGTAATTCTATATGTTGCGTTTGTTGGGATCCGATGAATAGAGAATACTTGTTATGTTGATTATCAAAGTTATGCTTATGTGTTGTTTATGATCTTGCATGCTCTCCGTTACTAGTAGATGCTCTGGCCAAGTAGATGCTTGTAACTCCAAGAGGGAGTACTTATGCTCGATAGTGGGTTCATGCCTGCATTAACACCTGGGACAAAGGATGTAAAGTTCTAAGGTTGTGTTGTGCTGTTGCCACTAGGGATAAAACATTAGTGCTATGTTCAAGGATGTAGTCACTAGTTACATTACGCACCATACTTAATGCAATTGTCTGTTGCTTTGCAACTTAATACTGGAGGGGGTTCGGATGATAACCTGAAGGTGGACTTTTTAGGCATAGATGCAGTTGGATGGCGGTCTATGTACTTTGTCGTAATGCCCAATTAAATCTCACTATACTCATCATGATATGTATGTGCATTGTCATGCTCTCTTTATTTGTCAATTGCCCAACTGTAATTTGTTCACCCAACATGCTGTTCGTCTTATGGGAGAGACACCTCTAGTGAACTGTGGACCCCGGTCCAATTCTCTTTACTGAAATACAATCTACTGCAATACTTGTTTTACTGTTTTCTGCAAACAATCATCTTCCACACAATACGGTTAACTCTTTGTTACAGCAAGCCGGTGAGATTGACAACCTCACTGTTTCGTTGGGGCAAAGTACTTTGGTTGTGTTGTGCAGGTTCCACGTTGGCGCCGGAATCCCTGGTGTTGCGCCGCACTACATCCCGCCGCCATCAACCTTCAACGTGCTTCTTGGCTCCTCCTGGTTCGATAAACCTTGGTTTCTTTCTGAGGGAAAACTTGCTGCTGTGCGCATCATACCTTCCTCTTGGGGTTGCCCAACAAACGTGTGAAATACACGCCATCAAGCTCTTTTTCTGGCGCCGTTGCCGGGGAGATCAAGACACGCTGCAAGGGGAGTCTCCACTTCTCAATCTCTTTACTTTGTTTTTGTCTTGCTTAGTTTTATTTACTACTTTGTTTGCTGCACTAAATCAAAATACAAAAAAAATTAGTTGCTAGTTTTACTTTACTTGCTATCTTGTTTGCTATATCGAAAACACAAAAAAATTAGTTTACTTGCATTTACTTTATCTAGTTTGCTTTATTTACTATTGCTAAAATGGCCAACGCTGAAAATACTAAGTTGTGTGACTTCACAACCACAAATAATAATGATTTCTTATGCACACCTATTGCTCCACCTGCTACTACAGCAGAATTCTTTGAAATTAAACCTGCTTTATCGAATCTTGTTATGCGAGAGCAATTTTCTGGTGTTAGTTCTGATGATGCTGCTGCCCATCTTAATAATTTTGTTGAACTATGTGAAATGCAAAAATATAAAGATGTAGATGGTGATATTATTAAACTAAAATTGTTCCCTTTCTCATTAAGAGGAAGAGCTAAAGATTGGTTGCTATCTCTGCCTAAGAATAGTATTGATTCATGGACTAAATGCAAGGATGCTTTTATTGGTAGATATTATCCCCCTGCTAAAATTATATCCTTGAGGAGTAGCATAATGAATTTTAAACAATTAGATACTGAACATGTTGCTCAAGCTTGGGAAAGAATGAAATCTTTGGTTAAAAATTGCCCAACCCATGGACTGACTACTTGGATGATCATCCAAACCTTCTATGCAGGACTAAATTTTTCTTCACGGAATTTATTGGATTCAGCTGCTGGAGGTACCTTTATGTCCATCACTCTTGGTGAAGCAACAAAGCTTCTTGATAATATGATGATCAATTACTCTGAATGGCACACGGAAAGAGCTCCACAAGGTAAGAAGGTAAATTCTGTCGAAGAAACCTCTTCCTTGAGTGATAAGATTGATGCTATTATGTCTATGCTTGTGAATGATAGGACTAATATTGATCCTAATAATGTTCCATTAGCTTCATTGGTTGCACAAGAAGAACATGTTGATGTAAACTTCATTAAAAATGGTAATTTCAACAACAATGCTTACCGGAACAATTCTAGTAACAACTATAGGCCATATCCTTATAATAATGGCAACGGCTATGGTAATTCTTATGGGAATTCTTACAACAATAATAGGAATTCACCCCCTGGACTTGAAGCCATGCTTAAAGAATTTATTAGTACACAAACTGCTTTTAACAAATCTGTTGAAGAAAAGCTTGGGAAAATTGATATACTTGCTTCTAAAGTCGATAGTCTTGTTGCTGATGTTGATCTTTTGAAATCAAAAGTTTTGCCTAATGAGAGTCATCATAATAAAATTACTACTACAGCAAATGCCATTCAAGTTAGAATTAATGAGAATATAAGATTAATGGCTGAATCAAGTGCTAGGTGGGATAGAGAAGAAAATGAAAAACTAGCTAAAGAGAAGAATATAGCTAAAGTTTGGACTATTACCACCACTAGTAATGCTAATGCTACACATGTTGCTGCACCTCCTACTCATACTAATAAAAGAATTGGTGTTAGCAATGTTTCCACTTCGAATGCAAAGCGAAAAACTGCCCGAAACCGCTAAAATCGCCGAAACCGCTCGTGATAAAGCTGCTGAAATTTTTTCCAACATTGGGGATGATGATCCCATTGCTTTAGATTATAATGGTTTGAATTTTGATGATTGCCACATCTCTGAAGTTATAAAGTTCTTGCAAAAACTTGCTAAAAGTCCTAATGCTAGTGCTATAAATTTGGCTTTCACGCATCATATTACAAATGCTCTCATAGAAGCTAGAGAAGAGAAACTAGAGCGTGAAGCCTCTATTCCTAAAAAGCTAGAGGATGGTTGGGAGCCCATCATTAAGATGAAGGTTAAAGATTTTGATTGTAATGCTTTATGTGATCTTGGTGCAAGTATTTCTGTTATGCCTAAGAAAATCTATAATATGCTTGACTTGCCACCGCTGAAAAATTGTTATTTGGATGTTAATCTTGCTGATCATTCTACAAAGAAACCTTTGGGCAAAGTTGATAATGTTCGCATTACCGTTAACAATAACCTGGTTCCCGTTGATTTTGTTGTCTTGGATATTGAATGCAATGCATCTTGTCCCATTATATTGGGAAGACCTTTTCTTCGAACTGTTGGTGCTATCATTGATATGAAGGAAGGTAATATAAAATATCAATTTCCTCTCAAGAAAGGTATGGAACACTTCCCTAGAAAGAGAATGAAGTACCCTTTTGATTCTATTATGAGAACAAATTATGATGTTGACACTTCATCTCTTGATAATACTTGATACACACTTTCTGCGCCTAGCTGAAAGGCGTTAAAGAAAAGCGCTTATGGGAGACAACCCATGTTTTTACCTACAGTATTTTGTTTTTATTTTGTGTCTTGGAAGTTGTTTACTACTGTAGCAACCTCTTCTTATCTTAGTTTTGTGTTTTGATGTGCCAAGTTAAGCCGTTGATAGAAAAGTAAGTACTAGATTTGGATTACTGCACAGTTCCAGATTTCTTTGCTGTCACGAATCTGGGTCCACCTCCCTGTAGGTAGCTCAGAAAATTAAGCCAATTTATGTGCATGATCCTCAGATATGTACGCAACTTTCATTCAATTTGAGCATTTTCATTTGAGCAAGTCTGGAGCCATTTTAAAATTCGTCAATAAGAACTGTTCTGTTTTGACAGATTCTGCCTTTTATTTCGCATTGCCTCTTTTGCTATGTTGGATGAATTTCTTTGATCCACTAATGTCCAGTAGCATTATACAATGTCCAGAAGTGTTAATAATGATTGTGTCACCTCTGAATATGTCAATTTATATTGTGCACTAACCCTCTAATGAGTTGTTTCGAGTTTGGTGTGGAGGAAGTTTTCAAGGATCAAGAGAGGAGTATGATGCAACATGATCAAGGAGAGTGAAAGCTCTAAGCTTGGGGATGCCCCGGTGGTTCACCCCTGCATATATCAAGAAGACTCAAGCGTCTAAGCTTGGGGATGCCCAAGGCATCCCCTTCTTCATCGACAACATTATCAGGTTCCTCCCCTGAAACTATATTTTTATTCCATCACATCTTATGTGCTTTTTCTTGGAGCGTCGGTTTGTTTTTGTTTTTGTTTTGTTTGAATAAAATGGATCCTAGCATTCACTTTATGGGAGAGAGACACGCTCCGCTGTAGCATATGGACAAGTATGTCCTTGGTTTCTACTCATAGTATTCATGGCGAAGTTTCTCCTTCGTTAAATTGTTATATGGTTGGAATTGGAAAATGATACATGTAGTAATTGCTATAAATGTCTTGGGTAATGTGATACTTGGCAATTGTTGTGCTCATGATTAAGCTCTTGCATCATATGCTTTGCACCCATTAATGAAAAAATACATAGAGCATGCTAAAATTTGGTTTGCATATTTGGTTTCTCTAAGGTCTAGATAATTTCTAGTATTGAGCTTGAACAACAAGGAAGACGGTGTAGAGTCTTATAATGTTTTCAATATGTCTTTTATGTGAGTTTTGCTGCACCGGTTCATCCTTGTGTTTGTTTCAAATAAGCCTTGCTAGCCTAAACCATGTATCGAGAGGGAATACTTCTCATGCATCCAAAATACTTGAGCCAACCACTATGCCATTTGTGTCCACCATACCTACCTATACTACATGGTATTTTCCGCCATTCCAAAGTAAATTGCTTGAGTGCTACCTTTAAAATTCCATCATTCACCTTTGCAATATATAGCTCATGGGACAAATAGCTTAAAAACTATTGTGGTATTGAATATGTAATTATGCACTTTATCTCTTATTAAGTTGCTTGTTGTGCGATAACCATGTTTACTGGGGACGCCATCAACTATTCATTGTTGAATTTCATGTGAGTTGCTATGCATGTCCGTCTTGTCTGAAGTAAGAGAGATCTACCACCATATGGTTAAGCATGCATATGTTAGAGAAGAACATTGGGCCGCTAACTAAAGCCATGCTCCATGGTGGAAGTTTCAGTTTTGGACAACAATCCTCAAATCTCAAATGAGAAAATTATTAATTGTTGTTATATGCTTATGCATAAAAGAGGAGTCCATTATCTGTTGTCTATGTTGTCCCGGTATGGATGTCTAAGTTGAAGAATAATCAATAGCGAGAAATCCAATGCGAGCTTTCTCCTTAGACCTTTGTACAAAGCGGCATAGAGGTACCCCTTTGTGACACTTGGTAAAAACAATGCATTGTGATGACCCGGTAGTCCAAGCTAATTAGGACAAGGTGCGGGCACTATTAGTACACTATGCATGAGGCTTGCAACTTATAAGATATAATTTACATGATGCATATGCTTTATTACTACCGTTGACAAAATTGTTTCATGTTTTCAAAATCAAAGCTCTAGCACAAATATAGCAATCGATGCTTTTCCTCTATGGAGGACCATTCTTTTACTTTCAATGTTGAGTCAGTTCACCTATTTCTCTCCACCTCAAGAAGCAAACACTTGTGTGAACTGTGCATTGATTCCTACATATTTGCTTATTGCACTTATTATATTACTCTATGTTGACAATATCCATGAGATATACATGTTACAAGTTGAAAGCAACCGCTGAAACTTAATCTTCTTTTGTGTTGCTTCAATGCCTTTACTTTGAATTATTGCTTTATGAGTTAACTCTTATGCAAGACTTATTGATGCTTGTCTTGAAGTGCTATTCATGAAAAGTCTTTGCTTTATGATTCACTTGTTTACTCATGTCATATACATTGTTTTGATCGCTGCATTCACTACATATGCTTTACAAATAGTATGATCAAGATTATGATGGCATGTCACTCCAGAAATTATCTCGTGTTATCGTTTTACCCGCCGGGACGAGCGTAACTAAGCTTGGGGATGCTGATACGTCTCCGACGTATCGATAATTTCTTATGTTCCATGCCACATTATTGATGTTATCTACATGTTTTATGCACACTTTATGTCATATTCGTGCATTTTCTCGGAACTAACCTATTAACAAGATGCCGAAGTGCCGCTTGTTTTCTCAGCTGTTTTTGGTTTCGTAAATCCTAGTAAGGAAATATTCTCGGAATTGGACGAAATCAAAGCCCAGGGGCCTATTTTCTCACGAAGCTTCCAGAAGTCCGAAGGAGAGACGAAGAGGGGCCACGGAGGGGCCACACCCTAGGGCGGCGCGGCCCCCCCCCTTGGCCGCGCGGCCCTGTGGTGTGGGGCCCCCGTGCCGCCTCTTGACCTGCCCTTCCGCCTATAAAAAGTCTCCGTGACGAAACCCCGATCGAGAACCACGATACGGAAAACCTTCCGCAGACGCCGCCGCCGCCGATCCCATCTCGGGGGATCCAGGAGATTGCCTCCGCACCCTGCCGGGAGAGGGGAATCATCTCCGGAGGACTCTACGCCGCCATGGTCGCCTCCGGTGTGATGTGTGAGTAGTCTACCCTGGACTATGGGTCCATAGCAGTAGCTAGATGGTTGTCTTCTCCCCATTGTGCTATCATTGTCGGATCTTGTGAGCTGCCTAACATGATCAAGATCATCTATCTATAATTCTATATGTTGCGTTTGTTGGGATCCGATGAATAGAGAATACTTGTTATGTTGATTATCAAAGTTATGCTTATGTGTTGTTTATGATCTTGCATGCTCTCCGTTACTAGTAGATGCTCTGGCCAAGTAGATGCTTGTAACTCCAAGAGGGAGTACTTATGCTCGATAGTGGGTTCATGCCTGCATTAACACCGGGACAAAGGATGAAAGTTCTAAGGTTGTGTTGTGCTGTTGCCACTAGGGATAAAACATTAGTGCTATGTTCAAGGATGTAGTCACTAGTTACATTACGCACCATACTTAATGCAATTGTCTGTTGCTTTGCAACTTAATACTGGAGGGGGTTCGGATGATAACCTGAAGGTGGACTTTTTAGGCATAGATGCAGTTGGATGGCGGTCTATGTACTTTGTCGTAATGCCCAATTAAATCTCACTATACTCATCATGATATGTATGTGCATTGTCATGCTCTCTTTATTTGTCAATTGCCCAACTGTAATTTGTTCACCCAACATGCTGTTCGTCTTATGGGAGAGACACCTCTAGTGAACTGTGGACCCCGGTCCAATTCTCTTTACTGAAATACAATCTACTGCAATACTTGTTTTACTGTTTTCTGCAAACAATCATCTTCCACACAATATGGTTAACTCTTTGTTACAGCAAGCCGGTGAGATTGACAACCTCACTGTTTCGTTGGGGCAAAGTACTTTGGTTGTGTTGTGCAGGTTCCACGTTGGCGCCGGAATCCCTGGTGTTGCGCCGCACTACATCCCGCCGCCATCAACCTTCAACGTGCTTCTTGGCTCCTCCTGGTTCGATAAACCTTGGTTTCTTTCTGAGGGAAAACTTGCTGCTGTGCGCATCATACCTTCCTCTTGGGGTTGCCCAACGAACGTGTGAAATACACGCCATCAAGGTCGACACCCACCCCTTCCCCGCCGTTAACATGGTGGAGTGCACTTACCCTGAAGGTTGCCAGCCAGGATCCTCGTTCAGCATTAACATGGTAGGACCTGGGCACCACTCTGGCAAGGATGGAGACGAGGGCAGCTGCTCTCGTAGCAAGGACACGGAGGAGGCCGCTCCACGCGATCGGCTCCGTCACGATGGCAAACGCTACGTCACAGAGGGAGAAGTAAGGAATGTGAGATATCAGCGACCTCTCTCTGATCACCCCCTCAACAAGTATGTGAGTCAGTATGACCAACGCCGACGACCCAGCGATGATGATGAAAGAGATCGTCTGGCTAGAGAAGCCAGAAGACATCGTCGGCATGACCGCGATGAGGAGGAGTACGAGCGCCGTGCCAAGGAAGAATCGAGGGAGCAAGACAATGAAGATAGGCACTGGGACTGTCCCTTCTTCAGATACTGCTGGGATTCAGGAATGAGCCGATTGCCTACAGTCGGCAATTGCCCAGAATGTAACCAGAAGAAGAAGGAGGCAGCCAACGTGTCCGTGTTCCAACGCCTAGGGCCTCTCCCGCCTCAGAACAAGCACGCTGAGTCCCCTCGAGTAGAAGATCTCGAGGATTTGGAAGACAATGAAGAAGAAGAAGACAGGTACCACCGGCCAAGGTGGTGCCCTGATGGACTCAGCCGTTCCCAAAAGCGTAGGGTTCAGCGATTGCGCGGCTTGGAGGAAGCCGAAAGGTTATACCTGCACACGCTAAGGAAGGCGCGGCCTGATCTGGCCGCGAAAATTTAGCGAACCCTGGACGAAGAGGGTCGACCACAAAAAATGGTGTGGCGCCCCAAGCAAAGGAAAGCCGATGATGAGACATCGGCTGGCACAAACATGGTGCTCATCCTTCCAACAGAGTTTAGTGCTCCAGGATTAAACGATGCACTCGATTTGGATGACGGCGAGCGCATCGACGTGACAAAGGATGGGGTTAGGCTGGTCTTATCCACTGGCCTGACCGTGTAGCAAGAACGGACCGATGGGCAAACGTGGCGAGGCCGATCCTTGGGATCGGCCCCAAAGATCTATGAAGGAACATTACAAAACCTTCATTGAGTGCTTCGATCAACATGGAGGCCGATTCCAGCGATCGGCCAAAATTATCTTCACCACATGTTCTGCTTGTGTTCAACATCGATCTGCTGGGCAGCGGTTTTACGTCGGCTGATGAGTTAGGAAAAATCAACATTGGTCCTACCAGAGCCGACGTGCAAATTCATATGCCTTGGTTAACTACAGAGCCGATATCTGCAGTTCCCTGACAGATTCGGCTCGGGGGGCATCTAATCAGATGAACAGGCGCAGATGAACATGTGTGCAGTGAAACATTGGGGGCCGATAGAAAAAATCGGCCAGTAAAAAAAATATATATACTCATAGTGGGTTTACAGCCGATGCACAGACATCGACTTTAGAATAGAAAGCTGATGCATGGCCATCGACTCAAGAGGTACAGCTGGTATAAGCAGAAGCCCGATGGAGCAGTTGTTGAGTTACAAGGAGAGGCTCTACTGGATAAATTCCTTCTCAAGACCTCCAACTCTTGCTGCAAGTCTTCAAGTTCAGCAGTGCCAGTGTAAGCATGCAGATCAGGTTAAGGGTGAGTCCAACAAAGGGAGCATACCTATCCTAGGAGCATGAGCGCAGCTGATGACGAATCAAGCGGCTATGGCGTTTTGCCTGGCGTGGACCAAGGTGGCGGCTTGGTCGATGTCACTTTCAGAGGTTGTTACATCCAGAGTCTTGGAGGGCATCAGAAATTCAAAACATCCTCACTGGAAGTTGCATCAGTCTGCCAAAGAGGATGAGCCGATCTGATCAGCAAGGCGCAAAGGATTGAACTAGGAGGAGTCAGAGATATTTGAGGCTTCTTAGTTCAAGGAACGGATTTCCACGTTTTGATGGGAGCTGAAGAGGCTCGGGGGGCAGCTCGCCCTGAAATATCTTTGATCTGGAAAGCCGATTTTGTTGGCATCGGCTGGTTCTGCATTATAACTTGGAGGCCGATGGTGACACATTTGGCTGATTCATTACTGTTCTCGCCTTGGATGAGGCTCGGGGGGCAACTCGCCCGAAAGATTCTTTGCTCTGGGGAGCCGATTTTGTTGAAATCGGCTGGCTCTACATCGCAACTGTTCTGAAGAGTGATGCTTTTGTTACAGAGTTATCAGTTTCAGCATCCAAGCTGATTCAGCAACAGTTCCAGGGCTCTCTTAAAGACGCCTGCTCGAGACCAAATCGCCGGCCTGCTGCGATCGGCTGTACCAAGTGCTATCATCATCAGCGGAGCTGGCTAACTTGGAGGGATGACTGAATTGGCCTGTCTCGCAGATTTTCGTGAAAGACCGATGCGTTGCCATCAGTCATTGAGCATTGATTAGGCTAACAGTCGACAAAGTCAGATGAGAAAAAAATCGGCAAAATCAAAGGAAGTTTTTCATTGATAATAAGATTTCTTACAAAGAGAAGCCGATTGTTCAACGAAAAGGAACAGATTACTACTGCTAATCCTATGCTAGTAGGTCCCTACTCTAAGGGCTGTTGCTGTCTTCGCCATCGCTGGGGTAGCTGCCGTCGTTGCTGCTGTCGACGAGTTCCTCGTTGCTGCTACTGTAACCTTCAGCGGAGGCTTCTTCCTCGTCATCATCATCGTCCTCATCTGACCAAGCCCAGCCACGGATGCGCTTTGGCGGCGGTTCGTCGGAGGAGGTGTCGTCCTCCTGTTCCTTCTTCGTGTCGGAGGAGATGTCTTCATCTTCGTCATCCTCTTTTTCTTCTTTGGTGATGGAGGTGAATTTACCCCGGAACGGAGGGTCGTCGTCGTCGCTCTCCACCTCCAGTGCTCCGTCAATCAGGAATCGGAGGTCATCCTCCCCGTCAGTCAGGGGCATGGCCCCATCTGACCAGACGAGGTCCTCGGGTAGGCCCTCTGGCACGAAATCGAAGTCCCACTCCCGCTCGTCCCAATGTTTGGGAGCGCGCCTGTTGTACGCCTCTATCTGGTTGTGCCCTGGGATCGACTCGCTTGAGGAAGAGGATTGGAGAGAAACGGAAGAGGAGGAAGAGGACGACATGGCTATGAAAGGAGAGGGTTTTTTGGCTGACGGCTAATTTGGAGCAGGGGGATGAAGAGGTGAACTGTTCGATGCTGTAAATAAAAGGGGATAGAATAGAGATTTATTGCTCGAGCAGTTTCCGAGGAGGTGGAGCCAAAATTGTCAGATCGTGCAGAGAAGTTGAGAAGGCAAGTCATCATGATAAAGAATACTGCAACGGTTCTGATCTGCCATGACATGACCCTTCGAAGAAAAAAACAGAGTGGTTTTGAAATTATCATTACCAAAACCAGGGGGGCATGTGTTATCACCAGATTTTGGCCAAATCAGGAGATGGGCCGTAAGGGAGATGGGCTTGGAAGGTTACACGTGGAAGATCTCTGAAGCGGCCTTGCACGAAGAGTTTGGGCTAGATTGCCCGTGTATCTGTAATATAGTAGATCGCATCTTAGATTAGAAGATAGAGTTTGACCCGTGCACGGTTAGGTGCACGCCTAAATTAGAAAGTCCCCTGGATTATAAATATGTATCTAGGGTTTATGAAATAAACAACAACCAACGTTCACCACAAATCAATCTCGGCGCATCGCCAACTCCTTCGTCTCGAGGGTTTCTTCCGGTAAGCATCATGCTGCCTAGATCGCATCTTACGATCTAGGCAGCACAAGCTTATTTCGTTGTTCATGCGTTGCTCGTACTGAAGCCTTTTTGATGGCGAGCAACGTAGTTATCTTAGATGTATTAGGGTTAACATTGTTCTTCGTATCATATGCTGTCGTAGTGCAACCCTTATACATCTAGCCGCCCTTACACCTATCTTAGGTGTAGGGGCGGCACCCCGCTTGATCATTATTTAGTAGGTCCGATCCGTTACGGTTGCTCCTTGTTCTTCAAGGATTAGTTTAATATCTGCAATAGTTAGGCCTTACAAAGGGTTGGAGGATCCAGCGACGCGTAGGGTGTAGTTTGCTAGCCCTAGACAGGATGTTCCGGGGATCAACCTCGTGTTGGTTTTTAGGCCTTGTCTAGGATCGGCTTACGATCACCGTACGTGACCGCGAGGCCCAATCGTGAATAGGATGATCCGATTATGCGGTGAAAACCCTAAATCGTCGTAGATCGTTTTAGCTTTATCTTGATCAAGCAGGACCACCGTATATTCGTACACCTCGTGCGAATCATGGGTGGATCGGCTCTTTGAGCCGATTCACAGGATAACCTGAGAGCCGATCGAGGCTCGTATTTAATGTTTACGTGTATGCCATGCAGGAAACTAAGCGAGGCATCTCCATCACCTTCCTGACCAGGTATAGGTCAGGTGGCACGCCCTTGCACCAGCATCGGACGTGCGTGCCAGAGGCTTTGCGGGCCGTCGCTCGGAGGGACCAGGGCCAGCCGCAGCCCTAAGTTGTTCCCGGCTCTACTGTGTTGTCCGTCGCTGCTTGCCGGTGGGTTTCTGACCGCAACAAACTTTTCATATTTTACCATTGATAAATAATGGGCAAAGCGACTGATAAATTGTGAGCTAAAAATATTTCCATAATATTCCAAATTAAATTAGTTTTTCGGGTCGATAACTTTTCACATTTACCGTTGATAAATAACGGGCAGAGGGGTTGATGAATTGTGAGCTAAAATGTTTCTCAAATATTACAAATAAAAGTAACTTTATGGGTTGATAACTTTTGATATTGGCCATTGCTAAATAACAAAAGGGGTTGATAAATTATGAGCTAAAAATGTTCCTAAAAGTATTCTAAACAAAATTAGCCTTTCGGGTCGATAAGTTTTCACATTTACCCGTTGATAAATAATGGGCAGAGCATTGATAAATTGTGAGCTAAAAATATTCCCATAATTTTTTAAACTAAATTAGTATTTCGGGTTGATAACTCTTCACATTTTCCGTTGATAAATAACGGGAGAAGGGGTTGATAAATTTGGGGAACTAAAAATGTTCCAAAGATATTCTAAATATAATTAACTTTTACGAGTCGATAATTGTTCATATTACCGTCGATAAATACGAATAGGGGGGTTGATAAATTGTGAGCAAAAAATGTCCCTAAAATATTCTAAATAATATAAGATTTATCAGGTCTATAAATTTTCGCATTACCATTGATAAATATTAGGTGGAGGGGTTGATACATTGTGAGATAAAAATGTTCCCATAATATTTTAAATTAAATTTGTATTTCGGGTTGATAGCTCTTCACATTTACCGTTGATAAATAACGGGACAGAGCGGTTGATAAATTTGGGAGCTAAAAATATCCTAAAGATATTCGAAATAAAATTAGCTTTTATGGGTTGATAACTCTTCATATTTACCGTCGATAAATAAACAACATAGGGGTTGATAAATTACGAGCAAAAAATGATCCAAAGTATTCTAAATAATATAAGGTTTTTTGGGTCCATAACTTTTTCGCATTACCATTGATAAATATCATGTGGAGGGGTTGATAAATTGTGAGCTAAAATATTGTTAAAATATTTTAAATTAAATTAGAAAAGATTCACTCCAACATAATTAATTTTCGTCTAATACTGCATGTTTTACATCCGGTTCATTTGCTACGTTTTTTAGTTTTGAGCAAGTTCATTATTTTACTGTTGCTACGCTGTTAAATGCAGTACAAAATATGTCCATCTCCTCCTATGGCGCGAAGTTCTTGGTGGCCAGCTGGTCAGCTGGGTCGCCGGGCGGCGCGCGCACCCACGAGGTGGTTGGTTCGATTCTCGCTTGCTCCGCTTTCTATTTCCAACAGGAAGTTGGCGCGAACTTTCCGAAATTGGAAAAAAAGCGGGCTTTCGAACTTTCCGAAATTGGAAAATCGTGGGCTGTCCGAAATCGACCGCGCGCGTTGAATGCGGCGGTCGACCGCTAGCTAGGCTCGCCCCATAATATCTGTGTCTCCCATCTCCAACCCCTTCATCGGAACTCTCTCCGACTCACCACTCCTGAACTTCCGACGCCGGATCTACCTACAGCTATCGCCGTGCCGTCTTGCGACACTGTCGACGCCTCAGTCCCGGCACACCATCTAGATCCGCACTGTGGTTCTGTTTCTGGAATCTCCTTCAACTTTTCTTAGAAAAGCAGGGAGGAGAAGCACCTCCATGAACTGGCCCCTTCTCCCGACGGTGAGTTGGTAAAACGCATTCACCGATTCGCATTCGCAGCCGCGATCTTTTTTTTCATCATTCTTTCGTTTTTTTTGATGAGTTCATTCTTTCGATTTTGACTGCGAGTCCAACACCCGATGCACTTTCCTCTGCTATTTACCATCTCGAGGCAGCACCTTTTGGCATGCTGCAAGTTTACATCAGAATTAGGTCAGGGATACATATGTCCATGGCATGGAACCTCTCCTGTTAAGCTAACCTAAGAGCATCTCCAGCCACGTCTCCCAAAGGGATTTGGGGCGCGCCGGACCAAAAATACGTTTCAGCCGCGTCTGCCAAAGCCCATTTTTGTCCGGCGCGGCCCGATACGGTATCCGACGCCCCGAGCCCGTCCCGGTCCCACAGGGGACGCACCGGGGACGCCGGACACAACAAAAAGCGAGGTGGGGAGTGGCGGGGCTGACTCGTCAGCGGTTAAATGAAAAATCGTCTTCCACTCCCGCCAAATCCTGCCCCTCCTGCCATATCGCGCCTATCCCGCCGCGCATTTCTGGCCTCCCCCGCTGCCAATTCATTTCTCCTTTCCCCGCCGCCGATTCATTTCTCCTTTCCCTCGCCGATTCGTTTCTCCCTCCCGCCGTCCACCCGCCGCCGCTACCTTCTCCCCATTCCATGACGCCGCCGGTAGCCCCCAAGAAGATGGCCAAGAAGCCGCCGGGCAATGCGACGAAAGGGGCGAAAGCGCCGTTCGCGAAGCCGCGGAAGGCGCCGGCCCCGAAGAAGAGGCCTAAAGGATTGTCCGATGATCAGTGACATAAAGACTGTCTGCGCCGGAAGATGTCGACGGCGGAGCGGAAAGGGAGGCCGTGATGACGACGACGAGGCGGGGCCATCATCGAAGAAGAAGACGAAGTAGTTTAAAATAATTTATATGTAATTTAATTATGTTTTTTTGAAGTTTTATATGTAATTTTAAGTTGAACCGATTTGAATATTATAGTAAAGAGTTTTCTTCTATCTATTTAAATTATTTTTAATGTTTGGGGGCGGCGTTTGGAGGACGTGGCTGGGGAGCGACGTCCCCTAAACGCGGCACGAACAAAACACATCCCCAAAACGCTCGATCCGACGCCCTTTGGGGGACGGTTTGGGGGACGCGGCTGGAGATGCTCTAATAAGCTGATATGTAGAAGGCCTTGAGGGTTCGGTTATGTGCCCATGTATTCAGCATGGTTGTAGTCGCTGCTACCGTTAGAACAAGTTGCCTCTCCTAACTTAGCAGCTAGTAGATTACTAATTTATTCCGTTCCAACTTATTGATGAAGAATGTATCTATAGTTTGTCTTCGTGCTTTCTATTTGGTCGTCACCACTGCTGCTGGTTTGTAATTTTGGTCTTCTAAGGCACAACGACCTGCATATAGATGCATGTTGTGTAAATAATATTTACAGTTTTGTAAAACTAGGAAGCTTCACTTTGTCACCGTACCGGTATCGGATACTGGATACTGCCCGATATGTATCTAGTACGTATCTACCGATTTTCGAATTAAAAAAAAGGAAAATGAATACCGATATGTGAGGGATACCGAAGGATACTGGAGGAGGGATACCGGAAACGCTTCGATCGATGAAGGCTGGAAAGGCCAAACGCCCGCGCTCCCTAGAAAGGCCAAACGCCCGCACACAGGCACAGCCCATCTTAAGTAGGTACCCTGCACGCGCAGCCGCCTCTTAGCTTCTTTGGTCCTTGCCGGCGATGCTTCATCTCCTTCTCGCTGGTCGCCGCCCTCATTGACGAAGTCACAAGGTGACAGGTGAGTCTTCTTCCTCCATCTCCTAGTCCCCTACGACCTAATGTCTGGACCTCCTGCTCCATGGCTGCAGCCTGCTGTTCTACCAACCGGCAAAAGTCATAGATTGATCTCTGATTATCTTCCTTCCTCTCTGATTATCTTCCTTCCTTATTTAGATGCGCTCATTTTGTGAACCGATTTAGCGGATTTGTGATCTTTTGGACCATGTTACCATCCCTTTATCCTATGTGAAATGTTTAATTTTTATTTTTTAAAATTATTCCCCGTATCTCCTTTTTTGGAAAAATATCGTATCGCGGTATCCCCGTATCACGTTTGAGATACATATCGCCGTATCTGTGCTTCATAGTTGTAAAATTGTTGCTAACTACACCTTCCATCCTCAGCAAGCCTGTAAGCATGGTATTTCCTTAGTTCTATGGTTTCTAGTTAACTCTTACATTTTCGTATGCCCATTAGCACTAGCTTCCTTACCATCGTTTTGAGATTATTATGCAGAAATTTTCATTGGTTAAGTAACTTATGTATTATCTCTCATTACAAGGATATCACTCTATGCAATTTAAGCAAGTGAAATTGCCACAGGTTACATAGGGTCTTTTGTTCCTTTTAAGCACATTTTTAGATCTTTATGCTTTGATTTATGTAGTTTGTGTGTTATTCGTTAGTTGCATATCCTTGGTTCAACTGATAAATGTGATTTTAGTTGTATGTAATCATTTTGCTACCGCTATTACATTTGATTTTTTTCCTGTTAAAATATCGCGTGGATTGCAAGTATTTCCACATCCTATCATCAACTTATTTTATGTTTGTAACTCTAAGCTGGCACGGACATAGAGACCCCAAAACATGCATGTGGAGCTTTAGTTGTAATGTTATCTGTACTTGCCCTACTAATCTTATTTTACCTTATTTTACAGCTTCCAGCTGCACTTGATTTTTTCGTCTGATTTCCCTTTTTATAATATTTTTCTGCATGGTTTAGTTCCGAAATATATAATCTACTCCATATAGTGAAGATTCCATGAGAGGCCACTGGAGCTGATGCCGCTTTGCAGAATTATGCTGAACATGCCGTTCGAACTTTTACCTCTGCTGCAAAGTCTATGAGGTTCATCCACCCCCAAGCTGAAACTCCCAGTTCTTCCTCTAATGTTAGTGCACATTTACCCCCTCCCCCTCCCCCTCTTTTATGTTCAGAATGTTTTCATTGAGCATCCTTTAATACTCGTAGTTTCCTGTTTTTTGTCAATCAGTTTTGTAGGGTTCACGAGTTCAATCTTTTTAGTTATTCTTACATGTTTCTTTGTTATACTTCTTATAGTCCTTTTCTTCTTCTTTTAACCAGGTGCATTCTATTATCAATTCTGTCGTGGAAAAGCATAGCGCTATCTGGGCTGAAGAATTTAGCTCATTTGTTTCTTCAGTGAATTTAATTCACCAGAAACGTGTCTTCTTAATGGCAGACGACATATCTGACACTATTTCGTCCCTCATGGGCAACCACCAGACCAATGTGGATGCTTCATCGAGTCAATTTCAAGGTCCACTACATCCTGGTGGTGTTACCCCTGCATATCAAGTTCCACATCGTGGAGTTCTCAAAGAAAAGAAAGCTTTACAGCCTGATCAAGCCTCCTTAGATCTAGTCCTAGATCAGCAGAATCCTCCTATTGCATCTGAAGGTCAAGTTCCAGAGGTTGGTCTAAATTCGGAGGATGCTCAAGAAAGTCAAGTCAATGAGAATGTTAGCACTGAATGTTTAGTTATTCTTACATGTTTCTTTGTTATACTTCTTATAGTCCTTTTCTTCTTCTTTTAACCAGGTGCATTCTATTATCAATTCTGTCGTGGAAAAGCATAGCGCTATCTGGGCTGAAGAATTTAGCTCATTTGTTTCTTCAGTGAATTTAATTCACCAGAAACGTGTCTTCTTAATGGCAGACGACATATCTGACACTATTTCGTCCCTCATGGGCAACCACCAGACCAATGTGGATGCTTCATCGAGTCAATTTCAAGGTCCACTACATCCTGGTGGTGTTACCCCTGCATATCAAGTTCCACATCGTGGAGTTCTCAAAGAAAAGAAAGCTTCACAGCCTGATCAAGCCTCCTTAGATCTAGTCCTAGATCAGCATAATCCTCCTATTGCATCTGAAGGTCAAGTTCCAGAGGTTGGTCTAAATTCGGAGGATGCTCAAGAAAGTCAAGTCAATGAGAATGTTAGCACTGAATGTTTAGTCAGCCGGGTCGGACAGCAGCATACCCAGCGGAAGCACCAATGGCGACAAGAAACCACGGCAGGAACAAACCACTTAACACTGGAAACCCGGACCACGAACGAACAGCGACACCCCCAAGATGGTATTGTTCATGTCTCTCCTGACCCTACTGAAGACCAATCTCCCAACTTCTCAAGAGGCATATGTTCTATTGTCGGTGATGATCCTTCTCCCAGAGAGAATACTGCTACTCCAACACCTGCTGATGCTGATCTCATTGGTGGATTACGCAAAAGAAACAGTTCGACGACCCCGCTTTGCAGGCCTTCATCCAACCCCATCCTGAAACGTCGACGGTCCTCCATTGAAGATATATCCATGGTCCACATTTCAGAGGCTGGGGCCCCTCTCAACAACCTCCCACCACTGATCCTCGCCAATATCCTTGGCCGTGTCGCCGACATCAGAGACATCGCAGCGTGCCGCCTTGCCTCACGAGCACTCCTCGCAGCTGCTTACCAGTGCCCCCACATCCGTCTTGACGCTGCTACCCGCACACAATGCCTTCAGGAAGACAGGGGTGGGGACAAGGGCACCGCTTTCTGGACACTCGCGGGAAACGTCGCATTGCACCTCGGGTCGCACCTCCGCTCCCTTGTGGTTAACGCGTCCAACGAGCAGGGTAGCGTAGATGATGCGATGTGGGTAGAGGAGGGGAATTTCGACGAGGCCGATGATCTGCATGTCACTAGTTTAAAGTCCGTGCTCGCATGGGCTTCAACTCCCGCGGGACCTACCCTCCAGGAGGTGGAGATTGCAGACTTCTGGAGACAGTCGTGCTGGCGGAAGGTGGAGGCACTCCCTGTCATCTCCCACCTCTGTCAGTCTCTCTCTCTCTCTCTCTCTCTATGTTTTGTATTCCTGTTAGTACTTATGTTCTCCATGTTGAAAAAGTTGTTTCATTTCATTTCATGTATTATCCTGCTAGAGTTAGCTTGTAATTTAGGATTGTCAGAACACGTTGTTTGGCTGAAGTTATGTACTTGTTCATAATCTTACTCTTTCATGATTGAATTATAATCTAAATTTGTGTTTCCTTAATCAGGAATTAAAAAGACAGGCGAAGTGATAATGAAAACAGAGAACAATGTCGAGAATTTATTTTTATAACTTATCTATCTGTTCTGAATAAACTCAATTTTGTGCTGAATTCTGACAGGTACCTTTGTTGGGTACTTGGTAGCAACAATAATGCAATTCGGGTGCTCGATTTATGTTTGTTGCCCATTGATTTGGGGTTTGAAGCCTCTTGGATATCAGTTTTACATTTTGTCTTTTATAGAAGGTCTTGTACATTTTGCTCTGCCTGAAACTTGAAGGTTGATATTTAGGTAGATTACACTTGCTTAAGATTTGGCTTATTCTCGTCCTGGCAGGCGGCGGCAGCAGACTTAAAATTGAAAAGAGCTCTCTGAACTGAATAAATAAAACTCGACTAACCATGTATTTAGCCCCGGTGCATTTTTTTAAGTAGATGAAACATGAGCAACCGCCCTGTGGAGGTGGGAGCCTCAAAAGCAGGTGGCGGAGCGTGTGCGCATATCACCTTGCTCCAGCTAGCCACATGGTTAGACTGTCGGTCTCTTTAAAAGAGCTTTTCTGACCATTTCATTAACTCCATGAATGAGAAGGCAGCAGTAGTTTGGGTCATAGTGCTATATATCAGATGAAAACTTGAGCTTACATAAATGTGGAACCTCACTAAGTAAATGCTCTTGTTTCAACTTAGTATAATAATTGGTGCTATTATCAGTTTTATCTTTATTCAGATATACACCTGTAGTTTATGGTCTATTTGATTCCAGATATTTAACAGGTTAACTTAACCCTGTTTATGATGATCTCATATTAAAAAAACCTATGCAGGTCATAATCTTCTCAAATTGGGGCTGAAAAATGCATGGCTGTCGGTTGATGGGCTCAAGATAATGCCTAATCTGACCCAGCTGACGCTTGAGTGCATTAGAATCGAGGACGAGAACCTCAGCAAGTTGAATGAATGCTTCCCATGCCTCCAGATTCTCAATCTTGTTAGAGTCGGAAAGCTCAAAGACCCCAAGATATGTCTTTCTCAACTAAAGACTCTCCGCTGGGAGGTATCAAGAAATGTTCGACATTCTTTAGCTATCCATGCGCCTAACTTGGTTTATCTCGAGTTAAAATGTTTTCGACCAGAAATCCTCATTTTAGATGCTCCTTCCCTGTCTACTCTGAAGCTGACTATTGATAAACTTAGTCCAACCACCCAAGCTGATGGCCTAGTGAGTTTGAAAAATGTTTGGATCGAGTCCCTGGATCTAGATTCCCTATTGCAGCTGTTTACAAATGGTCGAGATATCAAGAGTCTAGATCTTGAGCTACCATATTCTGCAGACTGCAGAGACCTTTATGATGCTGTGGAGCCAGACTATCTTGTTAAACTGTTTGCCAGGATCAATGAAGTCAAGTTGTCCCCGAGATTTTCATGTGAACTGATGAGACTCCTAGTGGTGTGTTCGGATAACTTGTTTCCAAGCTGTTTGGAGAAACTTCTGGTTCATCTACCAGCATCAGACACTGCTGATTGCCCATTTGTACCATTGCTTCGGAACAGCGCACCGTTCTGCAAGGTGACTGTTCTTCTCCATGCTGATACCAGCAACGCTGCTCGCCAAGCTGCAGCATCAGATTGGCCACTAAGGTTTCCGGAGATGACATGGCAATGGGGTACCTGGCAGTAATCCTGCATTTACACTTCATTTGAAGACTGTCCAGAATCAGAGTCAGCAGTACCTGCGACACTTTTGTCAATGTAGCAGCGTCTTCAACTATGTCTGAAGCTGATTGGTTTTCTATTTGGCACATTGTTGATGGCCTGATGTATCCTCATGTATAGGGCATGTTTTGCCGTAGCACTGTGCACAAATGTTTGAAGAATAAAACTATACATGACATCAACTATCTATGGTTATCTTACTAGGTTATGTACATGTATGCTGTATGCAGTATGGTGCAGAAATGACAGGGTGAGTAAGCATGCTTTGTCCTAACAAAACCATACATGTTTGCACTTTGCATTCCCTGTTAACATTACACTGCATCTCTGTACATCCCAACCCTGTCTGCATCCTTAGTCCTTCTCCTAGAACACGGGCAGAGCATGATCTGCTTCTCTTGAAATGATCCCTAATCAGCATCTACTGTTCCCTTCGCAACCCCTACGGTTTGAAAGATCAGCTCTGTTTCGGTATCTTTTTCCCTCCAAAATCTAGCTCTGGATCAGAGGCAGCAGCTGCACCGGCATAAGCTCGGGCAGGAGCAGCAGTTCCACCGCCATTGAAAGCAGCAGCAGCAGGTGGACCATGAGCACTTGAGCAGGCTAACAAGCAGCGGCCACAGCACTCCTCGTACCAGCACCAACCCGTCTTCCTCTTCCGCCGTTCCTCTATGATGACTTTAGCCAGACGCTTATCTGCGTTGGGGACTTTCAGATTCCTTCGCAAGTTCCCGATTCACAGCCTGTCTATGACTCCAAGGTGGCGGTCACTCCTCTGCTGTTCGTCAATGGGCCTGTGGCTGACCTGGTGGCTCAGGTAGCGGTAGAGGTCGCGGCTAGGTTGACCACCACAAATAAGAACAAGAAACTCAGGGAAGCGGACATGGCCTTGAAGGCCTCACAGAAAGGGACTGACACCATGAAATGGCTTCCATTCATGTCCAGCTTCGTCTTGGAGAATATGTGCAACTTGATCAAGACCGGAGTGAGAACTGACAAAGGATTCAAGGAAGTCCATCTGACTGCCGTGGCGAATGGCCTGTTTGAACATTGTGGTGTCTCCGCGTGCTCCACTCAGGTGTACAATCACCTGAGGAAGTGGATGTAGAGGTGGCTCACCATTACTAGGCTCCGTGATCTAAGCGGGGCTCAGTGGTGCGAGGATACTAAATGCATCATCCTTGAGGGTGAGCACTACTGCGGGCACGTCGCGGTGAGCACGCTCAGTCCACCTCACTAACTCTTTTGATCAGCCATGAGCAGAACTAACATCATTGTCTTCGTATCGTAGGATCACCCAAAGGACGCGGAGTTCCTGAATGTGCCCATTGCCAACTACGATGAGATGCATACCATCTTCTCTTTCGGCCTCGCCACCGGAAATTACGCCAAGGATCTAGTGAGCCCCTGGGCTCGGCCGCAACAAATCCTTCACCTGAGGATGCTGAAACCCAGGAGTCCAACACGATCAACCTCGATGGGCCGCGTCTGAGAAGGTGACCGCCGACAAGAGGAAGAGAGGCGCCTTCATCGACGACGAGCTGGTGGCCTTCACCAACATGATTGTTGGTGTGAAGGACGTCGCACAAGCCAGCAGGGACAACAAGCCCATAGATATGCACTCTGACCTATACAATGCGGTCATGGACATGCTTGACTTCACCGAGGATGATCTCATGGCCGCCCTGAGCCACCTCGTCGACCACAAGGCCCAGGCTTGTAGCTTTGTGGGTATGATCGAGCCACACCGCATCCGCTGGCTAAGGAACTACCTTGCCAAGTACCACTGCAAGGTGTAGTGGTGCCCTTGAGGGGGTGGTTTAGGGGATGCATGCATGGAGGTGATGAATTGGATGATGATGCTAATGATGTACATTTTGGCAGTAGCCAGGGTTGAAAACATTTGATGGCTCCCTTTTGTAACTATGATGAGGTGGTATATACTAACCCCTCAGGTGATGCTGAACTTGCGGTGTTAGGATGACACCCACTTTTGTTGTGGTGGTAGGATGACACCATAGTAGTGTAGGATGAACTTGTGATCCACTTTTGGAATGATCATGTATGCCCCTGTTAGATTATCATTTGTTGTCAACACTTGTGTGGTTCTATTGCTCTGTTATGAATTGGTTCATTGTTGTGATCGATTACCTCATGGAGGGTCTTTCAAGACCAGGTCAATGGCTACACCAACAACAGCTACCGAGGGTATGAAACATTGGAGAAGACACAACAAGAGTACCTCATCTTCCTGGAAGAGGAGTTCCTGGAAGATCAGACCATCGACGAGGCAGTGCCATTAGCACAACTACCGTCGGAGGAAGTGCATGCTCTACAAGGAGCACCACCGATGGTACGTACCAATCGGGTCAAAGATTACATCATCGCCTTCCTCATCGTGATGATCGTCAGGATCCTGTTCTTCTGAATGGTGTCTCATCGTATGTAACATGCTATGGCATGGTAATCTCACCCTATTTGAATTGTGGTAAAATATGGAACTGTGATTTAAGCAACCAAACAGCTGATTCATGGTGCAACTTAGGCTGGAAACGAGCAACCAAACGATGAGACCCGGCTTCCCTCTCCGTCGCAGAAAAGGCCACCCTGGATATCAAATGACCCGCGTTTCATGTCACATGGCCCGTTCTCAACGCGTAGGAAGGCTCATCTCGCTGGCGCAGTGGTGCAGGAATCCCGTGCAGACTACCAAAAGCGCCCTAAATGCCTAAATTATAGGATATCGGATAAAGATGGTACCAATGGGTCGGCATTTAGAGGGAATATTTCCTCTTACGGCATGGTTCCATCCAATACACGCTACAACCAAACATGGGTAAAATAGGGGTGGTCCAATCCCATCCTTTGTTTGTTCAGCAACCAAACGCAGCCTAAAGTAAACTCCCGAATGAAAATTCCAATGAGTTTGGATTTGGAATCCCGCTACCTCGCCAGCCCGAATCTGTGGTAAACTGGGGGCCTAGTCTCCGAACGCAGGGATGCCAAGGGGCAGGAAAAGAGGAGAGACGCCGCCTGTGCGAGATGCCGCCGCCGCCGCCGCCTCAGCTTCCACGGTTCTGCCGACCACCACGAGGTAAGAAAGCGACGCCTACCGCCCATCGCTCACCGCCCACCGCCCCACTTTTCCGAGTTCCTAGCTTCCCCCGTCCCTGCCGGATCTCGCGCCCTGATCCCCTGTCCCTGCCGGCTCTCTCGCAAGCAAGATGCCGCCTTTCTCTTCTCCCAGCTCCCCACTGCCACTGCCACTGCCTCAGCCATACCCCAGTTCCATCGAAACAATGATCTAGAAACTGAAAGAGACACCGTTGTACTGAAGGGCATTTTTGTGATCTATTAAGTCACACTTGCTATCTGATTGCTAGGGTATATATTTACAATACTCACAAAACGGGGCCTAAGCAATCTAAGCAAGTGCAGTTTCGACATGTTACATAGGTTTTTTTTAATTCTTTTAAAGCACATTTTAGATCTTTATGCATATATTTATGTAGTAGTTTGTGTGTCTTGTTAATTGCATATCCTTGGTTACGACTGATAAATGTGATTTGTAGTTCAATGTAATCGTTTTGCTACAGCTACTACATTTGATTTTTTTTCCTTTTCTTTTTAAATGTGTGGATTGCCAGTATTTGACATCCTGCCGTCAAGTTATTTTATGTTTGTAACTCAAGCTGGCAGGGACAGACATACCCCAAAACATGCATGTGGAGTTTTAGCTGTGAAGATTTCTCTACTTACCCTGCTAATCTTGTTTTATAATCTTCTTTTACGCCTTCCTCCTTCAATTGTGTTATCGACTGATTTCCTTTTTTATAATATTTTTCTGCAAAGTTTAGTTCCGAAATATACCCTCTACACCATATGGTGAAGATGCCATCAGAGGCCACTGGAGCTGATGCCTCTGCGCAGAATTGTGTTGAACGTGCTATTGGAAGGGTTACATCTGGTGCAAATTCTATGGAGCCAAATTTGTCCAGCCCCCAAGCTGAAACCTCCAGCTCTTCCTCTCAAGCTAGTGTAAATTTACTCCCACTCCCTCTTTTATATTTGCAACATTTTCACTGAGCATCCTTTAATGCTTGCTATTCCAAGCTTTTTTTCAATCGGTTTTTTAAGGTTCATGAGTTAATTTTTTTTAGTTATTTTTACATGTTTTTGTTACAGTTCTCATAGTCCTTCTCTATTTTTTAAACAGGTGCATTCTATTATCAGTTCTGTCGTGGAAAAACATAGTGCTATCTGGGCTGAACAATTTAGCTCATTTGTTTCTTCAGTGAAATCAATTCACCAGAAACGTGTCTCCTTGATGGCAGATGACATTTCTGACACTATTTTATCCCTCATACGCAATCGTCATACAGATGTGGATGCTTCTTCGAGTCAATTTCGAGATCAGCTACATCCCATTGTTACCTCTGAGTATCAAGTTCCACATCCTGGAGTTCTCAAAAAAAAGAGAAGACGGCCTAAAAAAAGAAAAGTTCCACTTCCCGATCAAGCTTCCGTAGATCTAGTCCTCGATCAGCAGAATCGTCCTATTGCATTTGAAGGTCAAGTTCCAGCGGCTGGTTTAAATTCAAAGGATGCTCAAGAAAGTCAAGTCAGTGAGAATGTTGGCACTGAGTGTGTAGTTCTCAAAAAAAAGAGAAGACGGTCTAAAAAAAGAAAAGTTCCACTTCCCGATCAAGCTTCCGTAGATCTAGTCCTCGATCAGCAGAATCCTCCTATTGCATTTGAAGGTCAAGTTCCAGCGGCTGGTTTAAATTCAAAGGATGCTCAAGAAAGTCAAGTCAGTGAGAATGTTGGCACTGAGTGTGTAGTTCTCAAAAAAAAGAGAAGACGGTCTAAAAAGAAAAGTTCCACTTCCCGATCAAGCTTCCGTAGATCTAGTCCTCGATCAGCAGAATCCTCCTATTGCATTTGAAGGTCAAGTTCCAGCGGCTGGTTTAAATTCAAAGGATGCTCAAGAAAGTCAAGTCAGTGAGAATGTTGGCACTGAGTGTGTAGTCAGCCACACCGGACAGCAGCAAACCCTGACAACAAATGAAGAGCCACACCCCCAAGATGATATTGTACATGTCTCTCCTGATCCTATTCAAGACCAGTCTCCCAACTTCTCAAGAAGCATATGTGCTATTGTCAGTGATGATCCTTCTCACAGAGAGAATATTGTTACTCCAACACCTGCTGATTCTGTTGTCAGTGATGATCCTTCTCAAAGAGAGAATATTGCTACTCCAACACCTGTTGCTGTCATTGGTGGATTATGCAAAAGAAACAGTTCAACGACCCCGCTTTGCAGTCCTTCATCCAACCCCATCCTTAAACGTCGACGGTCCTACGCCGATGATATCTCCATGGTTTCCATGTCAGAGCCCGACGCCCCGCACCTCCCACCGCTGATCCTTGCCAATATCCTCAGCCGTGTCACCGACATCAGAGACATCGCAGCATGCATCCTTGCCTCGCGTGCGCTCTTCGTCGCAGCCAAGCAGTGCCCCCGCATCCGTCTCGACGCAGCCACTCGCACACGGCGCCTTCGGGAAGACAGGGGTGGGGTCAAGGGTACATCGTTCTGCACACTCGCTGGAAACGTCGCAGCTTTACTCGGGTCGCACCTCCGGTCCCTTGCAGTTAACGCGTCCGAGGGGCAGAGTTGTGTAGATGATGCGATGTGGGTAGAGGAGGGCGAGTCTGATGAGGCGGATGATCTGCACGTCACCAGTTTAAAGTCTGTGATTGCGTGGGCTGCGACGGCTGCAGGACCTACCCTCCAAGAGGTGGAGATCATTGACTTCTGGAGACAGTCGTGTTGGCGGAAGGCGGAGGCACTCCCTGTCATCTCCCACCTCTGTCAGTCTCTCTCTCTTTCTAAGTTTTCTATTCTTGGCAATATTTATGTTCTCCATGTTGAAAAAGTTGTTTCATTTCATGTAATATATTATCCTGCTAGAGTTAGCTTATTTGTAGGATTGTTGGAACAAGTTGTTTGGCTGGAGTTATGTTCCTTGTTCATAAGCTTACTCATTCATGGCCGAATTATAATCTGTAACGCTCTGAAAAACTGTGCCTTAACCTATGTTGCTCTAGAAACTGATCTTTTAGCTAAATTTGTGTTTTCTCGATCAGGAATTAAAAAGACAAAAGGTAAACTGATTGAGAAAACAGAGAACAATTTTGAGAATTTGTTCTTATAACTTATTTAGATGTTTAATAAACTCAGTTTTGTGCTGAAGTCTGACAGCTGGCAGTGGCAGGGACCTTTGCTTGGTACTTGGTAGCACTAATAATGTCATCGGGGGTTCGGTTTATGTTAAAAGTTTGTTGCCAATTGATTTGATGTTTGGGGTCTCCTGGATGTCAGTTGTAGATTTTGCCTTTGTTAGAAGATCTTGTAGATTTTGGTTTGTCTGAAACTTGAAGAATGATTTTTAGGTAGATTATAATGCTTAAGATCTGGCTTACTCTCGTCCTGTCCTGGAAGGCGGCAGCAGCGCACTTTGAATTGAAAAGAGCTTTCTGAAATAAATTAATAAATAAATCTCGATAAACCAGGGATTTGGCCCCGGTCATCCAAAAAAGGGGGGATTTGGCCCTGGTTGTATTTTGTTTAAGGAGAGGAAACATGAGCAACCACCCTGTGGAGGTCGAGCCTCAAACCCAGGTGGCGGAGCCTGTGAGCATATCACCTTGCTCCAGCTAGCTACATGACCAGACGGTCGGTCTCTTGAAAAGAGCTTTTCTAACAATTTCATTAACTCCATGAATGAAGACACATCAGTAGAACATGGGTCGTAGTGCTATATCTCAGATGAAACTCAAGCTTACATACATGTGGAACCTCACTAAGTAAATGCTCTTGTTTCAACATATAATAAATGGTGCTGTTATCAGTTTTATCACTATTCAGACATACACCTGCATCTGCTATACTGAGTTCATGGCCTATTTGATTCAAGATATTTAACCAGTTAACTTTACCCTGTTTGTGATGATCCCATATTAAAATATTTCTATGCAGGTCATAATCTTCTCAAATTAGTGCTGAAAAATGCATGGCTGTCTGTTGATGGGCTCAAGATAATGCCTAATCTGACCCATCTGACGCTTGAGTGCATTAGAATTGAGGACGAGAACCTCAGCAAGTTGAATGAATGCTTTCCCTCCCTCCAGATTCTCAATCTTATTAGAGTTGGAAGTCTCAAAAAACCCAAGATTTGCCTTTCTCAACTAAAGACTTTCCGCTGGGAGGTATCAACAAATGAACCAACTTCTTTAGCTATCTATGCGCCGAACTTGGTTTATATTGAGTTAAAGTGTGTTCGACCAGAAAACCTCATTTTAGAAACTCCCTCCCTGTCTACTCTGAAGCTGACCATTGATAAACTTTGTCCAACCGTCCAAGTTGATGGCCTAGTGAGTTTGAAGAGTCTTCGGATCGAGTCACTGGATCTAGATTCCCTCTTGCAGCGGTTTACAAGTGATCGAGATATCAGGAGTCTAGATCTTGAGCTACCAGATTCTGCAGACTACTCAGACCTATATGGTGCGGTGGAGCTAGACTATCTTGTTCAACTGTTTGCCGGGATCAATGAAGTCAAGTTGTCACCAAGATTTTCATGTGAACTGATGAGGCTCCTAGTGGTGTGTGCGGATTATGAGTTTCCAAGCTGCTTGGAGAAACTTTTTGTTCATCTACCAGAATCATTCATTTCTGATTGTCCGTTTGTACCATTGCTTAGGAACAGCGCATCATTCTGCAAGGTGACTGTTCTTTTCCATGCTGATACCAGCGATGCTGTTTGCCAAGCTGCAGCATCACTTTGGCCGCTAAGTTTTCCGAAGATGACGTGGCAATGGGGTACTTGGCAGTAATCCTGCATCTATGCTTCATTTGAAGACTGTCAATAATCTAGCAGTACCTTTGATACCTTTGTTAATGTAGCAGCATCTGAACAGTGTCTGAACCTGGTTGGTTTGCTCATGGCACATTGTTGATGGCGTGATGTATGTCTATGATAATATGCATATGGCTTGTTTCTTCGTAGCACTGTGCACATGCTTCAAGATAAGGAAGTACTATGGTTGTCTTACTAGATTATGTACTTTTGTGTTGACAACTTAACATGCTGCATATTACCTGGTCTATAATTTCAGCATGCTTTGTCCTAACAAAACCATGCATGTTTGCACTTTAAATTCCATGTCAACATTGTACACAGCATCTCTGCATCTCTGTCTGTACATCCCAACCCTGTCTGCATCCTTAATCCTTCTCCTAGAACACGGGCAGAGCGTGATCTGCTTCTCTTGAAATGATCCCTAATCAGCATCTACTGTTCCCTTCATAACGCCTACGGTTCGAAAGATCAGCTCTGTTTCGGTATCTGTCCCCGCCAAATTCTAGCGGTGGATCAGAGGCACCAGCTTAACCGGCATAAGCTCGGGCGGCAACAAGAGCAGGAGCAGCAGTTCCACCGCCACTGAAAGCAGCAGTAGCAGGTGGACATGTATGCTATGGTGCAGAAATGACATGGTGAGTAAGCATGCTTTGTCCTAACAAAACCACACATGTTTGCACTTTGTGTTCCCTGTTAACATTACACTGCATCTCTGTACATCCCAACCCCGTCTGCATGCTTAATCCTCCTAGAACACGGGCAGAGATGGGATCTGCCTGTCTTGAAATGCTCACTAATCATCATCTGCTGTTCACTTCACAACACCTACTTTTGAAAGTTAAGATCTATGTTCGGTATCCTTTTCCCTCCAAAATCTAGCTCTGGATCAGAGGCACCAGCTGCACCGGCATAAGCTCGGGCAGGAGCAGGAGCAGGAGCAGCAGTTCCACCGCCATTGAAAGCAGCAGCAGCAGGTGGACCATGAGCAGATGAGCCAGCAGCGGCCACAGCACTCCTCGTACCAGCACCAACTCGTCTTCCTCCTCCGCCGTTCCTCCTCCGTCGTCATCTCCTCGAACTGCGACTTTCGTTCAGAGGGTGTCGGCGGCGACCGCTCGTGTTCCTTCTGCAGCTGCTGGTAGCCGCCCATGCTCTCCTTCTTCCCCGCCGACGGCTCAGCGAGTCTGCGGATAAGAAAACACAAAGGGTTTTGCAGGTCAGTAATGGACAGTATCAAGCACGACCGAGCGTGGTAAAGAATCGTGCCTGCAACGGGGCGTACGTACATTGGGAAGGCGAAGGAGAAATTGCTGGAGCTGCCTAATGAGCCGCTCTCGTGGCGCCGGAACGCCATGGCCGCCTTGCTGGCCGCTGCGCTCCCGTCGCTGGCGTCCGACACCGCGCTGCCCGGCACGGTGCCGCCTCCATGCTCCGACACCTCGGCGAGCGGCGGTAGCTTCCCGTTCGGCTCGGCGCCGGCGGCCATGGCCTCGTCGTAGAAGTAGTCGAAGTGGGACCTGCTGGGGGCGTAGAAGTCGTCCGACTGGCTCTGGCTGGCGCCGTGGATGCTGAACAGCGACTCGTTGGACGCGATGCTCCACTCCTGCTGCGACGCCGACGTCTTGGGCTGGAAGATGGACGCCGGGATCCTGTCCGGGTTGAAACCCTCCATCTCCGCCATCGTCTGGGATTCCGGCGCCACCGACACCGTGCCGCCGTCGGACGACGACGGGTCGTCATCAACGGTCTTGGGTGGTGACGGCTCTGGCCACGACGCCCAGTCGCCGGGTAGTTTTGCGTCAGTGCCGGCGCCTGCATCGGCATGATCGCCGTCGTCGTTTTGCGCTTCCACCACCAACGGGGTGCTCATCTCGGCCGCTTCGACATGGAAAACGCACCCGGCCAAGGGGACGCGCGACGAAGAGGATGACGAAGAAGAGGACGATGATGACTTCCTGTCGGGATTGACAGGGGCCTCCTCCTCCGGCGATGACATTTCTCGAGAAGGCTCAGGCAGCTCTGGTGACATCACCTTGCCCGGAGAGGGTGGCGACGCCGGCGAGCCGGGCGATTGGGGCTCCATGAGCACGTCCTACCGTGCCATGACGAATTTGTTAGTTAAGTTCTCGATCGGCCTAAGATCAAAACAAACCAAATGTACAACAAAAATTGGATACCTGGAGGAGAAGGGGAGCCCCAATTCGTGATGCACCTAGTCGGATTTAGCAGTTTCGGCTAAAGAGGGCACTGCCGTCCTGCTCCAATTCGAGATGCTGCCTAAGCTATTTTTGGTTTCACTCGTGACACTGCAAGAGGAAGCGCTAGGAGCCCGGGAAGCCACACAATTAGGAGCACAAAACCACACCAAATCAAGGCATAAAATTGTGTTTGGCGCGTGCGTGCATGCCGAATAGCAAGAGTAGCATACTAGCGATTCAGGGCTCGTCTACAAATTTCTCGCTCGGTTGACTTCATGAGACTACAAATTTCCAGTCAAAGAACTTTTCTTCATGAACTCTCGCCAAAAAGACCAGATAAACATTAAACAGGAGCTGCTGCTCCGCAGGTCGAATCAGGCATCTTGTGGTTAACCAGGCTGAAAAAATTCAAACGGGCCAATAGGTACCTTTAGTCCCACTTTTGGTTTCTCTTCGAATGAAGGCCTCGTTTTCTAAATAGTACAAACCCCCGATCGATGCTAAATACTATGTATAGTTATTCATAGTTGAGTCGTCTTATACAATACAAATATCTAAATCTAAATCACCTAAAATACCTTGTTCTATGTACTATTCTTCTTTGCATGTTGTTTTTCTTTAAATTTTCAAGGTAGGATCTGAATCTCATTAACACTCAATTGGCTAATTGGTTATGGAGTGATGGGGAGGGGAATAGGAAAGTCCACCTAGGTAACTCCCCTTCTATTTGTATGAGGAAAGAATTAGGTGGTCTTGGTATTTCTAATCTCAAAGATCTTAACATCTGTTTGTCAGGATCCTAGATGGAAAGGTATACTCAAGGTGAACATAGTCTTTGGAAAAAGATGATTGATGCTAAATATGAAACAAGAAAACCCAACATCTTTGTGCTTTCATAACACACACCCCTGGCCCCTCTGTCTTCGGGAAGGGTGTGATGTGGGCTATTGAGGCTGCTAAATTTGGTTATAGATAGAATTTAGGAAATGGAAAATCAGTTAAGTTCTTGGAGAATATTTGGTTTGGAAGCATCCCACTCTCCACACAATTCTGGAATATTCATTTTGTGGATCCCAACTTAGATGTACCTTTAGGAGAACTTTCTCTCGATCATCAGTGGCAGGAGCTTTTAGAGATTGCTATAAATATTTCATTTACTAGGCATGAAGATCAATTGATTTGGATGTACGTATGAAGCTAGTGGGGTTTATTCTTCTAAATCAATGTATGTGCTAGTTAATAATAGGGCGTGTGGCATGTCTATCTACCTGCTGTGTGGAACTTAAATACCACCTGGGGTTCATATATTTCTTTGTCTCTCTTTCCACAATAAAGTAATGACTAGGGATGATAGGGATAATGTGAGGGAAAGGGTGAAGGAGATATGCCCTAGAGGCAATAATAAAGTGGTTATTATTTATATTTTTATGTTTATGATAAATGTTTATATATCATGCTAGAATTGTATTAACCGAAACATTAGTACATGTGTGATATGTAGACAAACAAGAAGTCCCTAGTATGCCTCTTAAACTAGCTTGTTGATTAATGGATGATTAGTTTCATAATCATGAACATTGGATGTTATTAATAACAAGGTTATATCATTATATGAATGATGTAATGGACACACCCAATTAAGCGTAGCATAAGATCTCGTCATTAAGTTATTTGCTATAAGCTTTCGATACATAGTTACCTAGTCCTTATGACCATGAGATCATGTAAATCACTTATACCGGAAAGGTACTTTGATTACACCAAACACCACTGCGTAAATGGGTGGCTATAAAGGTGGGGTTAAGTATCCGGAAAGTATGAGTTGAGGCATATGGATCAACAGTGGGATTTGTCCATCCCGATGACGGATAGATATACTCTGGGCCCTCTCGGTGGAATGTCGTCTAATGTCTTGCAAGCATATGAATGAGTTCATAAGAGACCACATACCACGGTATTTAGTAAAGAGTACTTGTCAGGAGACGAGGTTGAACAAGGTATAGAGTGATACCAAAGATCAAACCTCGGACAAGTAAAATATCGCGAGACAAAGGGAATTGGTATTATATGTAAATGGTTCATTCGATCACTAAAGTCATCGTTGAATATGTGGGAGCCATTATGGATCTCCAGATCCCGCTATTGGTTATTGGTCGGAGTGAGTACTCAACCATGTCCGCATAGTTCACGAACCGTAGGGTGACACACTTAAAGTTGGATGTTGAAATGGTAGTACTTGAATATGGAATGGAGTTCGAATATTTGTTCGGAGTCCCGGATGAGATCCCGGACATCACGAGGAGTTCCGGAATGGTCCGGAGAATAAGATTCATATATAGGATGTCATTTTATGTGAATTAAAATGTCACGGAAGGTTCTATGGAAGGTTCTAGAAGGTTCTAGAAAAGTCCGGAAGAAACCACCAAGGAAGGTGGAGTCCACATGGGACTCCACCTCCATGGCCGGCCAAGCCTAAGTGGGGAGGAGTCCCAAGTGGACTCCCCCTTAGGGGGCCGGCCAACCCCCCCACATGGGAGGTGGAACTCCCACCTTTGGTGGGAGTCCTAGTTGGGCTAGGTTTCCCCTCTTATGGAAGGTTTTTGGTTCGGGTCTTATTCGAAGATTTGGACACCAACACTTGGGGATCCACCTATATAATGAGGGGCCAAGGGAGGGGGCCGGCCACCCCAAGACCACAAGCTGGCCGCCCCCCTTGAAGTGGCCGGCCACCCCCTCCCAAACCCTAGCCGCCCCCCTCTCCTCCATATAGCCCGCGTAGCTTAGCGAAGCTCCGCCGGATTTCTCCACCGCCACCGACACCACGCCGTCGTGCTGTCGGATTCAAGAGGAGCTACTACTTCCGCTGCCCGCTGGAACGGGAGGTGGACGTCGTCTTCATCAACAACCGAACGTGTGACCGAGTACGGAGGTGCTGCCCGTTCGTGGCGCCGGAACCGATCGTGATCAAGATCTTCTACGCGCTTTTGCAAGCGGCAAGTGATCGTCTACCGCAGCAACAAGAGCCTCATCTTGTAGGCTTTGGAATCTCTTCAAGGGTGAGACTCGATACCCCCTCGTTGCTACCGTCTTCTAGATTGCATCTTGGCTTGGATTGCGTGTTCGCCGTAGGAAAAATTTTGTTTTCTATGCAACGTTATCCTACAGTGGTATCAGAGCCGTGTCTATGCATAGATGGTTGCACGAGTAGAACACAATGGTTTGTGGGCGTTGATGCTCTTGTTATCTTTAGTTTGAGTACTTTGCATCTTTATGGCATAGTGGGATGAAGCGGCTCGGACTAACTTTACATGACCGCGTTCATGAGACTTGTTCCTCGTTCGACATGCAACTTGTATTGCATAAGAGGCTTTGCGGGTGTCTGTCTCTCCTACTATAGTAAAGATTCAATTTACTCTTCTATTGAAAACATTAGTATCAACGTTGTGGTTCATGTTCATAGGTAGATTAGATCTCTCTCGAAAACCCTAAACCACGTAAAATATGCAAACCAAATTAGAGACGTCTAACTTGTTTTTGCAGGGTTTGGTGATGTGATATGGCCATAATGTGATGATGAATATGTATGAGATGATCATTATTGTATTGTGGCAACCGGCAGGAGCCTTATGGTTGTCTTTAAATTTCATGTTGAGTAGTATTTCAAAGTAGTTGTAATAGTTGCTACATGGAGGACAATCATGAAGACGGCATCATTGACCTTGACGCTACGCCGACGATGATGGAGATCATGCCCGAAGATGATGGAGATCATGTCCGTGCTTTGGAGATGAAGATCAAAGACGCAAAGACAAAAGGGCCATATCATATCACATATGAACTGCATGTGATGTTAATCCTTTTATGCATCTTATTTTGCTTAGATCGCGACGGTAGCATTATAAGATGATCCCTCACTAAAATCTCAAGATAATAAAGTGTTCATCCTTAGTAGCACCGTTACCAAGTCTTGTCGTTTCGAAGCACCTCGTGATGATCGGGTGTGATAGATTCAATAAGTACATACAACGGGTGCAAGACAGTTTTGCACATGCGGATACTAAGGTGGCCTTGACGAGCCTAGCATGTACAGACATGGTCTCGGAACACGTGATACCGAAAGGTAGAGCATGAATCATATGGTGGATATGATGAACACTTTGAGTGTTCGCCATTGAAGTCACACCTTTTCTCGTGATGATCGGGTTTAGGTGCGGTGGATTTGGTTCGTGTGATCACTATAACAATGCGAGGGATATTGTTTTGAGTGGGAGTTCACCTAGATTTTTAATTATGTTGAATTAAAATTTGAACTCAATTTGTCATAAACTTAGTCTAAACTATTGCAAATATATGTTGTAGAGATGGCGTCCCCAATCAATTTTAATCAGTTCCTAGAGAAAGAGAAACTTAAGAGCAACGGTAGCAACTTCACCGACTGGTTCCGTCATGTGAGGATCTTCCTCTCTGGCGGAAATCTGCAATTTGTGCTTGATGCACCGCTAGGTGACCCTCCTGCAGAAGATGAAACCGATGAAGTAAAAGCTGTTTACGCGACTCGGAAAACTCGGCACTCTCAAGTTCAGTGTGCCATCCTGTGCAGTCTGGAATCCGATCTTCAAAAACATTTTGAGCACCACGATCCTCATGAGTTGATGAATGAGCTGAAAGCTATATTCGAGACTCATGCGGCCGTGGAATGCTATGAAGCATCGAAACATTTCTTCAGCTGCATGATGGAAGAAGGCAGCTCCGTTAGTGAGCACATGCTCGCCATGACCGGGCATGCGAAGAAACTCAGTGACTTGGGAATAGTGATTCCTAACAGATCGGGATTAATCGTGTCCTTCAATCACTGCCACCAAGTTACAAGAACTTTGTGATGAACTACAATATGCAGAACATGAACAAGGAGTTACCTGAACTTTTTGGCATGCTAAAAGCTGCTGAGATTGAGATCAAGAAAGAGCACCAAGTGTTGATGGTCAACAAGACCACCAGTTTCAAGAAACAGGGCAAGTCTAAGGGAAAATTCAAGAAGGGTGGCAAGAAAGCTGCCACGCCTCCTATGAAACCTAAGAACGGCCCTAAGCCTGATGCTGAGTGCTATTATCGCAAGGAGAAGGGACACCGGAAGCGTAATTGCTCCAAGTATCCGGCTGATCTGAAGAGCGGCCTTGTCAAGAAGAAGAAAGAAGGTATATCTCGATATACATGTTATAGATGTTCATTTCATCGGTTCTCGTTCTAGTACACGGGTATTTGATACTGGTTCGGTTGCTCATATTTGTAACTCAAACAGAACTAAAGAATAAACGACAACTGCTGAAAGATGAAGTGACGATGCGCGTTGGAAACGGATCCAAGGTCAATGTGATCGCAGTCGGCACACTTCCTCTACATCTACCTTCGGGATTAGTTTTAAGCCTAAATAATTGCTATTATGTACCTGCGTTGAGCATGAACATTATATCTGGATCTTGTTTAATGCAAGACGGTTAATCATTCAAGTCTGAGAATAATGGTTGTTCTATATTTATGAATAATATCTTTTATGGTCGAGCACCACAAAAGAATGGCTTATTTCTGTTAGATCTCGATAGTAGTGATACGCATATACATAACATTGATGCTAAGCGAATTAAATTGAATGATAATTCTACTTATATGTGGCACTGTCGTCTTGGTCATATTGGAGTGAAACGCATGAAGAAACTCCATACTGATGGATTACTTGAATCGCTTGACTTTGAGTCACTTGATAGATGCGAAGCATGTCTAATGGGTAAAATGACAAAGACTCCATTTTCTGGTATGATGGAGTGAGCTACTGACTTATTGGAAATCATACATACCGATGTATGTGGACCAATGAGCGTAGCATCGCGAGGTGGTTATCGTTATGTTCTAACCTTCACAGATGATCTGAGTAGATATGGGTATATCTATTTCATGAAACATAAATCCGAAACTTTCGAGAAGTTTAAGGAATTTCAAAGTGAAGTAGAAAATCAACGTAACAAGAAGATTAAATTTCTACGATCTGATCGTGGAGGTGAATATCTGAGTTATGAGTTTGGCATGCATTTAAAGAAATGCGGAATACTTTCACAATTGACACCGCCGGGAACACCTCAACGTAACGGTGTGTCCGAACGTCGTAATCGAACTCTCTTAGATATGGTTCGTAGTATGATGTCTCTTACTGATTTGCCATTATCATTTTGGAGTTATGCATTAGAGATAGCCGCATTCACTTTAAATAGAGCACCATCAAAATCCGTAGAAACGACACCGTATGAATTATGGTTTAATAAGAAACCTAAGCTGTCGTTCCTGAAAGTTTGGGGTTGCGAAGCCTATGTAAAGAAGTTACAACCGGACAAGCTAGAACCCAAAGCGGAGAAATGCGTCTTCATAGGATACCCTAAGGAAACTATAGGGTACACTTTCTATCACAGATCCGAAGGCAAAATCTTTGTTGCTAAGAACGGAACCTTTCTTGAGAAAGAATTTCTCACTAAAGAAGTGACTGGAAGAAAAGTAGAACTCGATGAGATTGATGAATCTATACTCGTTGATCAGAGTAGCGCAGTACCGGAAGTTGTACCTGTACCGCCTACACCGGCAACAGAGGAAGCTAATGATAATGATCATGAAACTTCGAACGAGGAAACTACTAAACCTCGCAGATCGACAAGGGAACGTGCCACTCCAGATTGGTATGATCCTTGTCTAAATGTCATGATTGTGGATAACAATGATGAGGACCCTGCGACGTATGAAGAAGCGATGATGAGCCCAGATTCCAACAAATGGCAAGAAGCCATGAAATCCGAAATGGGATCCATGTATGATAACAAAGTATGGACTTTGGTAGACTTACGTGATAGCCGAAAGGCTGTCGAAAATAAATGGATCTTCAAGAGAAAAACAGATGCTGATGGTAATATTACTGTCTATAAAGCTCGACTTGTCGCAAAGGGTTTCCGACAAATTCAAGGAGTTGACTACGATGAGACATTCTCACCTGTAGCGAAGCTAAAATCTGTGAGGATTTTGTTAGCAATAGCTGCATTTTTCGATTATGAGATTTGGCAGATGGATGTCAAAACGGCGTTCCTTAATGGAGACATTGAGGAAGAGTTGTATATGGTACAACCCAAAGGTTTTGTTGATCCTAAAAATGCTGACAAAGTATGCAAACTTCAGCGTTCAATCTATGGACTGAAGCAAGCATCAAGAAGTTGGAACCGACGCTTTGATAAGGTGATCAAAGACTTCGGGTTTATACAGTGTCATGGAGAGGCACGTATTTACAAGAAAGTGAGTGGGAGCTCGTAGCATTCCCGATATTATATGTAGATGACATATTATTGATCGGGAATGATATAGAACTATTAAGCAGTGTTAAAGGTTATTTGAATAATAGTTTTTCAATGAAAGACCTTGGTGAAGCATCATATATATTAGGCATCAAGATTTATAGAGATAGATCAAGACGTCTAATAGGGCTATCACAGAGTACATATCTGGACAAGATTCTAAAGAAGTTTAGAATGGACGAAAGTAAGAAAGGGTTCTTACCTATGTTACTGTGCAAGGTATTGAGTAAGACTCAAGGACCGGCTACGACGAGGAAGAAAGAGAAAGGATGAGTAATATCCCCTATGCCTCGGCGATAGGATCTATCATGTATGCCATGCTATGTACTAGACCGGATATAGCACATGTCGTTAGTTTGACTAGCAGATATCAAAGTGATCCAGGAATGGAACACTGGACATCGGTCAAGAATATCCTGAAGTACTTGAAAAGAACTAAGGATATGTTTCTTTGTTATGGAGGTGACCAAGAGCTCGTTGTAAACGGTTACACCGATGCAAGTTGGAACACTGATCCTGATGACTCTAAGTCACAATCTGGGTACGTGTTTATATTGAATGGTGCTGCGATGAAGGCTGGGCAAGCTCGAAGCAGTGCACGGTGGCGAAGTCTTCAACAGAATCAGAGTACATAGCGGCTTCAGAGGCTTCATCAGAAGCGGTATGGATGAAGAGGTTCATTGTAGAGCTCGGTGTGGTTCCTAGTGCATTGGACCCATTAATCATTTACTGTGATAACATGGGTGCCATCGCCAATGCACAAGAGCCAAGGTCACACAAGAGGCTGAAGCATATCAAGCTGCGTTACCACTCGATTCGCGAGTACATCGAAGATGGAAAAGTAAAGATTTGCAAAGTACACACTGATCTGAATGTAGCAGATCCGTTGACTAAAGCTCTCCCTAGGGCAAAGCATGACCAACACCAGAATGCCATGGGTGTTAGGTATATTACAATGTAATCTAGATTATTGACTCTAGTGCAAGTGGGAGACTGAAGGAGATATGCCCTAGAGGCAATAATAAAGTGGTTATTATTTATATCTTTATGTTTATGATAAATGTTTATATATCATGCTAGAATTGTATTAACCGAAACATTAGTACATGTGTGATATGTAGACAAACAAGAAGTCCCTAGTATGCCTCTTAAACTAGCTTGTTGATTAATGGATGATTAGTTTCATAATCATGAACATTGGATGTTATTAATAACAAGGTTATATCATTATATGAATGATGTAATGGACACACCCAATTAAGCGTAGCATAAGATCTCGTCATTAAGTTATTTGCTATAAGCTTTCGATACATAGTTACCTAGTCCTTATGACCATGAGATCATGTAAATCACTTATACCGGAAAGGTACTTTGATTACACCAAACACCACTGCGTAAATGGGTGGCTATAAAGGTGGGGTTAAGTATCCGGAAAGTATGAGTTGAGGCATATGGATCAACAGTGGGATTTGTCCATCCCGATGACGGATAGATATACTCTGGGCCCTCTCGGTGGAATGTCGTCTAATGTCTTGCAAGCATATGAATGAGTTCATAAGAGACCACATACCACGGTACGAGTAAAGAGTACTTGTCAGGAGACGAGGTTGAACAAGGTATAGAGTGATACCAAAGATCAAACCTCGGACAAGTAAAATATCGCGAGACAAAGGGAATTGGTATTATATGTAAATGGTTCATTCGATCACTAAAGTCATCGTTGAATATGTGGGAGCCATTATGGATCTCCGTATCCCGCTATTGGTTATTGGTCGGAGTGAGTACGCAACCATGTCCGCATAGTTCACGAACCGTAGGGTGACACACTTAAAGTTGGATGTTGAAATGGTAGTACTTGAATATGGAATGGAGTTCGAATATTTGTTCAGAGTCCCGGATGAGATCCGGACATCACGAGGAGTTAGGAATGGTCCGGAGAATAAGATTCATATATAGGATGTCATTTTATGTGAATTAAAATGTCACGGAAGGTTCTATGGAAGGTTCTAGAAGGTTCTAGAAAAGTCCGGAAGAAACCACCAAGGAAGGTGGAGTCCACATGGGACTCCACCTCCATGGCCGGCCAAGCCTAAGTGGGGAGGAGTCCCAAGTGGACTCCCCCTTAGGGGGCCGGCCAACCCCCCCACATGGGAGGTGGAACTCCCACCTTTGGTGGGAGTCCTAGTTGGGCTAGGTTTCCCCTCTTATGGAAGGTTTTTGGTTCGGGTCTTATTCGAAGACTTGGACACCAACACTTGGGGATCCACCTATATAATGAGGGGCCAAGGGAGGGGGCCGGCCACCCCAAGACCACAAGCTGGCCGCCCCCCTTGAAGTGGCCGGCCACCCCCTCCCAAACCCTAGCCGCCCCCCTCTCCTCCATATAGCCCGCGTAGCTTAGCGAAGCTCCGCCGGATTTCTCCACCGCCACCGACACCACGCCGTCGTGCTGTCGGATTCAAGAGGAGCTGCTACTTCCGCTGCCCGCTGGAACGGGAGGTGGACGTCGTCTTCATCAACAACCGAACGTGTGACCGAGTACGGAGGTGCTGCCCGTTCGTGGCGCCGGAACCGATCGTGATCAAGATCTTCTACGCGCTTTTGCAAGCGGCAAGTGATCGTCTACCGCAGCAACAAGAGCCTCATCTTGTAGGCTTTGGAATCTCTTCAAGGGTGAGACTCGATACCCCCTCGTTGCTACCGTCTTCTAGATTGCATCTTGGCTTGGATTGCGTGTTCGCCGTAGGAAATTTTTTGTTTTCTATGCAACGTTATCCTACAAAGGGGAATCCCCAAACCTCTAGAGTGCAGCCATTGTAAGAAAATAGAAACCGTTAAACATATGTTATTTGAGTGTATTGTCTCTAACTTGTTTTGGGCTAATGTATTCTGAGGTTTTTAACATTTGGAACAACGGGAACAATATTGTGCTTAATGTGAATATGAAATATGTTTGGCATTTTATCTTGTCTTATCTGACGAATTGGAAGGACCCCTTGAAATACCAGGAGTGGCACCTAGTGGACCTGTTCACAGCACATCTGATCAGAAAACTCAATCACCCATTGGAGTAGATGTCGGATTGCCTGCGTCTTACCTTCAAAAACATCCTGAAGATGCTGAAGTAATCCATGTGGTGACGCGTGACGAAAACAAAGGTCCAAGTGCCTGCCGTCAATGGGCTCCCATTTGATATAGTTACACTGATGCTTGTTTCTCTGAAACTCAGATGTCGTTTGTGTCCTCAACAAACTCGTGTTTGGTCGGTCTGAGGTGTTTATGTTATTTTTATCTTGGCCAATGCCAGTTGGTTTAGTTTTGTGTTGCAACTGGTCATGGGCTTTGTTTCTTTTCCTTCAACTTTTTTAGTTTGCTAGCCCTTGAGGCTTGAACCTTTGTGACAATTTGGTTTCGTTTCAATGAAATGGAGACATGAGGGATCCCTATTATTCTATAAAAGACCATCAAGGAAGAAGCGACAACGGGCACGTTCACCATCGCAAGCCGAGACCAGAAAGAGCACCCCAACACGACACCCACAAATCAATCACACTACAACCAGCTAATAGCGAACACAAGCTCCTGACGCAGTGCATCCAAGGAGATCATGATTCCAAGGCCCCAGCAAGCCAAACCAGTGTTCTCATCAGATGACAATGGTGTAGAGGACATGGAACCTCAACAACGCCAAATATTGCCAAACTTTCTAGACTACCGCCCGGCTTTGCTCGAGCCGCAATACCTCCTATCTCGGCCTCAGGCAGCCCAAGATGCACATGGAAAATCACACAAAACTATGTCCGCCATGCTGGCATCAAGGGCCACCGCTTAGTGTAAAGTCAACCCGCCTCTGGTGAGACGGGTCGACCGAGCTGTCAACCTCACCAAACTAGCTACAAAAGATTGACACCCAAGCCATGCAGACGACATACCTGCCCCATGAAGATGTTGCACACCATGGTTTCCGAGGCCCACGCCTTGACTCGCAAACATCAACTACTCGGGACCGCTAACCCAACATACACCAACCTTAGCAGTGTCTTGAGGATGACGCTTCAATCCACGTAGGGTTGGAGGACATGTACACTGCCAACATGTTATCACAGAAGACAATGGTTGCCTTGGGAAGAGAACAACCAAGCTTACCAAGCTTATAAAGCAGTACTTTCCCGGGCCATATATAGTCGACAATGACGCTGGAAACTATGTAATACTCTGCCTCTACACTCGAGCGTGAGACTGTGGCCTGCCGTTTGGAGGACAACATGTGCGTTGCCAAGATAGACACAACAGCACGAGGTGGAACATCGTGTGTCTAGGCAGCCCACCCAATCGGTGTCCAAGTACGTGCCAATGTCAAGGTAGGGGGGAATCAGAAGGAGTAAGTCGAAGAAAGTGGTGCCACGGACATACCATAGTAGACGCTTGATGATGGCAAGGTGGAAATCACAAGGATCATGCATGTGCAAGCAAACTTGTTGCACGACATACGTCAATTCAAGTCGTGTCATGGTTTAGCATTGCAGCGCGCCGGTGAGGTTGCAGTACTCAGAAGGAACAACCACCGGGGAGAAAGCGTCTGCAAAAACAACGGGAAACAAGTCCAGTGGTGTAGAGGCGAACTTGCACTTCACCATGCCGACGCCGTTGCATGATCTCCTCATCGTAATTGAGCTGGGCCGAGGAAGAGACCACCACGGGATAAGGAAATGGTGATGGCGCGGAGAAGCGCTGGAACCATGCGTGCGATGCTTGCTTCAAGGTGTAGAGGGATTTAGAGAGCTTGCAGACATAATCCTTGTGGTGCTCGTCGATAAAGCCCGCCGACTGATACTAAGGCTGGTGCCAACGCGGGCGGGAGCTGGGGCGGTACCGCCCGCTGGGAGGCGAGAGCGGGGCGATAGGGGGGCGAGACGGCAGCGCGGGGCGGTGGATCCACCGCCCGGCGGTAGCGCCCGCTACCGCCCGGCTGCCGCTCGCGCTAGCGCCGAGAGGAGGGCGAGAGGGGGGCGAGAGCGGGAGCGGCGCGCTGGCGGGTGGGGGCGGTAGCGGGGGCGAGAGCGGGTGGCGCGATCTGATTCGTCCACGTCAGCTAGCCGTTGGGTGATGTGGAGGAGAGAGAAGTGAGAGCTGGGACTATAGCTCATGCACTGGCACCGTGGGGTGAGAGTGGGGTGAGAGTGAGGGTAAAAGCTGACGTGGCGAGGCTATAACCTATGATGCATTGGCACCAGCCTAAGGAACTTGCTCATCGAGACCCAATGGAGAAAGGCATCTTTCACGTGAAGGTGAGCATAGTGCGGGTCGTCACCGGTTTGACAACCGGCGAGAAGGTTTCCCCAAAGTTAACACTCGGTAGTTGGGCAAAACCGCGAATGACCCACCACACCTTGTATTGCTCGATAGATGATTTGCCCTTGTTTTGTGCCTCAAAACCCATTTTCACTGACCGCTAGTACGAGGCAGCCAGGGGACGAACGCTTATGTGGGTTCAAGACATGAGGGCGTCAAATTCCTCTTAGCGTGACGGCGCCCAGTTGGGATCCTGGAGGGCATCACGAAGGGAGGAGGGAATCATGGTAGATGGAGGTGGCCGCAATGTTGTGGTGGCATCGATGAAGGGGACGAGAGGAAGGTTTGGATCTAGAAGTCGCATGCCAAGTCAGAGCCTGAGATAGGTAGAGATACATAGGCGATGAAACAACTGATACGTTTAGTGACATGGGAGGCAGCTATATAGCATATAAACAACGCATATTTTTAGCTATATGACGTACAAATAACATATATTTTGTCTAACAAACATACGCGAGAATAGGCTGAAGAGAATGGGTCGAAACTATCCTAGCTAGTTACTGTTATAGGACATTAACAAACTGAAGTCTTCTTCAACGCGCCAACACAAACGGACCAATGGAGCGAGAGGGGTACGGGCAAGTGCGCAAATTACTTAGCTAATGCTGGCAGGTCGGCGGCTAGCCTTCTGTGCCGACATTAATAGCGCATATGTGATCGTTCTATAGCCAAGAGGTTGCACTCGCACGCACCACTGCTCACACATCCAATGACATTGCCGTTTCCCAGCCTGCTTGTTGCACAAAGCACTAGAAGTCCGATTCTCCTCCCCCACGAACGTCATTGACAATGCCCGCCAAGTAGCAGTAGCATTCATTCAGGGGTTCATGGTGGCCAGCATCGTCAACCTCTAGTCGGACGATGAATCATAGGAGCTTCCATCGACTCTGGCATTCTACGATGCGATGAAGCCTCCGACGAGCCTTCGGATCTTACTAGTTATTTCTATATGTAATGAATGATGCAATCCTTCCCTTCGCGCCATGAACTTTAAAATGTTCTTCGCCACGAATGATGCGATACATATTCAAGTTTTTATTGCAAAACATCTTTCCTCTTGCTAGGGCAAGGTTAGGGGAGAGCAACATGCATCCGACCATCGGACTAGCCCGGTCCAAACAAACAAAATTGTCTGAACCGTTATTTTGGTGTCCGTGGACCAATCGAAACAAACCAAAACCAATATCTTTTGTGCCTAAAATGGGTCAGATATGTTTTGCGTCCGAAATGGTTGGGGCTGCTGGACATCCCTAACACCATTGCTAGTTAGTATTCCATTCATGGTATCTTCTGGAAATATAGACTTGTATCTGATGCCTGAAAACATTTCTAGCACAGAAGAGGGGAGAAGGGACAAAATAAGCAATACAACCAGGCAACAGATACTGTACAAGGTGCCGTTAGATGATGAACCGCACCGCAAACAACGTGAGTCAATCCAGTGCGAACCAAAGGGAAAGTCATGGACAGATAAAAAAGGAGAATACAGACATTCAACTACTACTGAAACAATGTTTCCATTCGACATAGTAAGCTAGCATCGATCCACCAGTTGTACGCTTGGCATCATCTGCAGATCACGTATGAAATGCAGCCACAAGAACACAGATTAACATGAGTATCGTCACCAACATCCTCAGATCACTCTCATAGTCCCTTTCTGAACCTCACTAACAAAATACTCGCTAACTCCTGATTAATTGTTGAAATCACTTCGAACGCTCTCAAAAAGATAGGTATATTGGATGGACTGATGCAGTAAGCTAGGCTAACAAGCTACCGTCAACTGAACATGCACCTAAAACAGAGAAAATGCTAGACTGATTAGAGCCGACTGGTCGGCACCGGCGATCGATCTTGGCGACGGGAGGAGCCGGATGGGTCCTAGATGGACAGGTCCGGCCACCCCATGCCCCAGAAGCCCTCCGGCACGGCCTGCGACACCACCGGCGGCTGCTGCGGCAGACCAGGAGCGTGACCATGAGCCGGCCCCGCGCTGCCGCCGCCGCCGCCGCCGAACAGGAAGCCGGTGGCGAAGTGGGCGTGGGTGAGCATGGGGGCGGGCGGCGCCATGAGGGAGCTAAAGCTGCCGCCGAGGTCGAGGAGGCGGCGGTCGGGGTCCATGGCGGCGAGGGTGGACACGAAGGACAGCTCGTACGGCAGCTGCGACGTTGGCGGCGGCGCGGTGACCGAGAGCGGGAGCAGCGGCAGCGGCGTCGGCGCGGAGACGGAGGAGAGCTGGGAGACGACGGACGCGACCTGGGCGGCGGCGGCCGCCGCCGCCGCGGCGTGGGAGTTGGAGGGGCGGTTCTTGCGGCGGGAGACGGCGCCGCCGGAGGGGGTGGCCTTGCGCGTGCCGCCGCCGACGGGGACGTTGCGGAGCGCGCCGCCGCGGGTCCAGTAGCGGCGGCAGCCCTTGCAGAAGTGGCGCGGCTGGGCGAGGTTGTAGTTGTTGTAGTAGCAGAACTTGGTGTCGGTGGAGTCGCAGCGCGGGCACGGGTACTGCGCCGCCCGCTCCGCCTCGCCGACCCTCCTCCCCGCCGCGCCGCTGCCAACGGACGCTGGGAGGCAGCAACGCCGACGCGAGAGAGATCGGCGAGGGCGGCCATTAGCATGCCGTGAGATACGATGTGGGCCGGCCTTGCTGACCCATCGGGTCACTCGGTCCTGGCCCTACTGACCCAAATTTTATTCGAGGCTGACCTGCGCGACCCTGACATTTTGGGTCGGGTCAGCGACCCGGCCCGTTTCCATCCTAAACCCAATTACTAGAAGAAGTGGAATGTAAAGAATCCTGCCTGCTGATTGCAATTTAGTACTAGTAGTACTAAATTTAGTACTAGTAGTACTACTCCCTCAGTCCCGGTTCACAGCGCGTGAATTTCGCACCGGCCAAGGTAGCATTTGATTGGACGCTAAAAATCTTCTCAGCACTTGCCTCTCTCCAATCAGATGTCCTCACTAATTAATAGGAATGCTAATAGACTTGCATGCACCGCATGCCCACATGAAAAATCATTGGGTTTTCCACCCTGCGTGCATGCATTGGTTGTTTCCACCAGCTTAAAAAAGAGAAAGAGAAAGGAGAGAGTAATTAGAGGGAGGTACTACTTCTAATTAAATGCATGGAGGCCTTAGTGGAATGGTGTTATGGGACAAATGTTTTTTCATATTAGGCCCTGTGAACCGAGACGGAGGGAGTAATAGATGTCAAAAGTTTATCTAAATTTGAATGTATCTAGACAAGATTTAGTATATAATAGATACATCCGAATTTAAATAAATCTTTAGCATCTATTTATTTAGTATAAAGAAGTGAACAAATATTTTTGAAGTTAACACTGAATTTGATTTTCTACAAATATCATCATCCTATGCATGCCTCTGTGTACGTGAGCGTCAAACGGATGGATGGATCGCTGGACTCCAAATCTGCAATTAGCGAAGCGGACACCTTCCGAATAAATGGCGAAATGGAAGAAGGCCCACCAACTGGGATGGAAAGGAAGAAAAAAAGGAGGAGCAGTGGACGAGTCAGCACGCTGAGAGAAAAAAAAAAGGTAAGGAGCGACCGAAAGTCCACGCGTACACGTGACTTTCCGCCAACCGACGTACCTGGCGAACGACGCGACCCTCCCACGGTCCACGCCGCGACTTGCTACACGCCCGCTGCGAGGTAGGTTTGGATCGATCGTTTAATTGCGAGGAGACGAACGGAACGGGCTGCGGACGACGAGGAGCGGCCCTATGTTCCGCTGTTGGTGGAGGGAATCGGCGGAGGGGAGCGGAGAGGCATATGCCTTTGTTGAAAACAAAAACGAATCGAGGAATCCGTCTCTACCATGGTGTCCCACGCGCTGAAGGACCGATCCGGCTCCGGCGGGCCGAGCGTCGCCTTCGCGTGCGGCGTGTGGAACGACCGGACGCGCCCTCTGAAGCCGGCGTACCGCGAGGCCGTCGTCGGCACGTACATGGCGGAGGGGCGCGCGGCCGACTTCCACGAGAACGCGGGGGAGGCTGCGGAGCAGATCAACGCCTGGGTCGCGGAGGTCACGAGGAGCCTCATCGACAACATCGTCTCCGCCAAGTCCTTTGACACCGACACTCACGCCGTGCTCGCCAACGCCATATACTTCAGAGGGAGGTGGGACCTGCCGTTCTACGAGCGGAGCACGACGGACAGGCCGTTCCACCTGCTCGACGGCGCCACGGTCGACGCGCCCTTCATGTACAACTCGGACCGCCACTTCATCGCCGTGTACGACGGGTTCAAGGTGCTCAAGCTGCAGTACAAGATGCAGCAACAACAAAGAGACCCTTGGTCGTCGACGGCCAGCTTGAAGAAAGACCCGCAGTACTCCATGTGCATCTTCCTACCGGACGCGTACGACGGCTTGCGCACCCTCCTCGACGAGATAACGTCCCGGCCAGGGTTCGTGCACGACCACCTGCCGTCTAGCAAGGTCAAGGTTTGCCATTTCGGGGTTCCCAAGTTCAAGCTTGAGTTCCTCAGCAACGTCACCCAAATTCTCAAAGACTTGGGACTTGTGCTGCCGTTCTGCATGGGTGCCGACCTGTCCGACATGATGGAGGCCGACCGCAGCGGTTTGCCCTTGGTGGTGCAAGACGTCTTCCACAAGGCTGTTGTTGAGGTCAACGAGGAAGGCACCGTAGCTGCGGCAGTCACCATCATGCGGATCGCTCCTGGATGTGCGCCCGGGATGATGGGGGAGCCGACGGTGGATTTTGTCGCCGACCATCCGTTTGCGTATTTCATTGTCGAAGAGACTTCGGGGGCGATCCTCTTTGCAGGGCATGTCGTGGATCCTACCGATGGCAAAGCCCCTGTGCGGACAGGACAGCCTGTTGCGGCCACGGCTAGAGGATTCGAGTTGCCGCTCATGATCAGACATCCTCTGACGAGGAATGCTAGCTCCACTGGCCTGGGAACCCTCGCTGCCGGGCTCGCGAACCGCCTCGCCGAGGAGAGGACAGACAAGAACATGATAGGCTAATATGAACAAAACTATGTGACAAGCTAATCCCCCAAGAACACCAAGCAAGTTCCTCAACATCGCTAAGACTTGGACCTTCTTTAGCTAATCCCCCAATCCCGCCTTCATGATATTCTCTGCTTCTGACTTCACCATAGACCAAAAGTCACTTGATGTCAACTTAGAGCAGAGTTTCACGCCGCTCCCTCCGAAACCCGCTGCCACCCTTCCGCCCCGCCGAGTTCCGCCACACCACCGCGTCCCCCGCCATGATCCAAGTGATGTTGCCGAAGGCCACCACCAGCAGACCACACGTCCACCGTCGGCGCCCCTGAAAGACCCCGCCTCCGCGCGAAGTGGAGTCCATGGGTGCACCACCACCGCGTCCCCCGCCATGAGCCAAGTGATGTAGCCGAAGGCCACCAGCAGCAGACCCAACGTCCACCGTCGCCGCCCCTGAAAGACCCCGCCTCCGCGCGAAGTGGAGTCCATGGGCGCACCACCACCGCCCCTGCCTTTAGCACCCTGTAGGGAGGGGTCGGGTGGGGAGAGAGGCGGCGGCTGGGTGCGGGTGGGGACAAAATTGCATATCATGTTCTTGTCTGTCCTCTCCTCGGCGAGGCGGTTCGCGAGTCCGGCAGCGAGGGTTCCCAGGCCAGTGGAGCTAGCATTCCTCGTCAGAGGATGTCTGATCATGAGCGGCAACTCGAATCCTCTAGCCGTGGCCGCAACAGGCTGTCCTGTCCGCACAGGGGCTTTGCCATCGGTAGGATCCACGACATGCCCTGCAAAGAGGATCGCCCCCGAAGTCTCTTCGACAATGAAATACGCAAACGGATGGTCGGCGACAAAATCCACCGTCGGCTCCCCCATCATCCCGGGCGCACATCCAGGAGCGATCCGCATGATGGTGACTGCCGCAGCTACGGTGCCTTCCTCGTTGACCTCAACAACAGCCTTGTGGAAGACGTCTTGCACCACCAAGGGCAAACCGCTGCGGTCGGCCTCCATCATGTCGGACAGGTCGGCACCCATGCAGAACGGCAGCACAAGTCCCAAGTCTTTGAGAATTTGGGTGACGTTGCTGAGGAACTCAAGCTTGAACTTGGGAACCCCGAAATGGCAAACCTTGACCTTGCTAGACGGCAGGTGGTCGTGCACGAACCCTGGCCGGGACGTTATCTCGTCGAGGAGGGTGCGCAAGCCGTCGTACGCGTCCGGTAGGAAGATGCACATGGAGTACTGCGGGTCTTTCTTCAAGCTGGCCGTCGACGACCAAGGGTCTCTTTGTTGTTGCTGCATCTTGTACTGCAGCTTGAGCACCTTGAACCCGTCGTACACGGCGATGAAGTGGCGGTCCGAGTTGTACATGAAGGGCGCGTCGACCGTGGCGCCGTCGAGCAGGTGGAACGGCCTGTCCGTCGTGCTCCGCTCGTAGAACGGCAGGTCCCACCTCCTCACGAAGTATATGGCGTTGGCGAGCACGGCGTGAGTGTCGGTGTCAAAGGACTTGGCGGAGACGATGTTGTCGATGAGGCTCCTCGTGACCTCCGCGACCCAGGCGTTGATCTGCTCCGCAGCCTCCCCCGCGTTCTCGTGGAAGTCGGCCGCGCGCCCCTCCGCCATGTACGTGCCGACGACGGCCTCGCGGTACGCCGGCTTCAGAGGGCGCGTCCGGTCGTTCCACACGCCGCACGCGAAGGCGACGCTCGGCCCGCCGGAGCCGGATCGGTCCTTCAGCGCGTGGGACACCATGGTAGAGACGGATTCCTCGATTCGTTTTTGTTTTCAACAAAGGCATATGCCTCTCCGCTCCCCTCCGCCGATTCCCTCCACCAACAGCGGAACATAGGGCCGCTCCTCGTCGTCCGCAGCCCGTTCCGTTCGTCTCCTCGCAATTAAACGATCGATCCAAACCTACCTCGCAGCGGGCGTGTAGCAAGTCGCGGCGTGGACCGTGGGAGGGTCGCGTCGTTCGCCAGGTACGTCGGTTGGCGGAAAGTCACGTGTACGCGTGGACTTTCGGTCGCTCCTTACCTTTTTTTTTTCTCTCAGCGTGCTGACTCGTCCACTGCTCCTCCTTTTTTTCTTCCTTTCCATCCCAGTTGGTGGGCCTTCTTCCATTTCGCCATTTATTCGGAAGGTGTCCGCTTCGCTAATTGCAGATTTGGAGTCCAGCGATCCATCCATCCGTTTGACGCTCACGTACACAGAGGCATGCATAGGATGATGATATTTGTAGAAAATCAAATTCAGTGTTAACTTCAAAAATATTTGTTCACTTCTTTATACTAAATAAATAGATGCTAAAGATTTATTTAAATTCGGATGTATCTATTATATACTAAATCTTGTCTAGATACATTCAAATTTAGATAAACTTTTGACATCTATTACTCCCTCCGTCTCGGTTCACAGGGCCTAATATGAAAAAACATTTGTCCCATAACACCATTCCACTAAGGCCTCCATGCATTTAATTAGAAGTAGTACCTCCCTCTAATTACTCTCTCCTTTCTCTTTCTCTTTTTTAAGCTGGTGGAAACAACCAATGCATGCACGCAGGGTGGAAAACCCAATGATTTTTCATGTGGGCATGCGGTGCATGCAAGTCTATTAGCATTCCTATTAATTAGTGAGGACATCTGATTGGAGAGAGGCAAGTGCTGAGAAGATTTTTAGCGTCCAATCAAATGCTACCTTGGTCACGGTGCAAATTCATGTGAGCCCTGTGAACCGGGACTGAGGGAGTAGTACTACTAGTACTAAATTTAGTACTACTAGTACTAAATTGCAATCAGCAGGCAGGATTCTTTACATTCCACTTCTTCTAGTAATTGGGTTTAGGATGGAAACGGGCCGGGTCGCTGACCCGACCCAAAATGTCAGGGTCGCGCAGGTCAGCCTCGAATAAAATTTGGGTCAGTAGGGCCAGGACCGAGTGACCCGATGGGTCAGCAAGGCCGGCCCACATCGTATCTCACGGCATGCTAATGGCCGCCCTCGCCGATCTCTCTCGCGTCGGCGTTGCTGCTAACACATAGTTTGAACCATGGTCGACACAAATTTTTTTTTTAAAAAAATAGAAGCAAGTTGTGTTGATTTCCGTATGTTCGCTGCCAAGAAAGAACATTCGAGGGCACACCCAATCACCCAAACTAGAAAATCCAGCGGGAGGAGACGGTGCCATTGTTGGTTCTACCGAGGAAGAACATCCAGAAACCTCGACTACTGGCTTCGTCTGGCCCGTAGCCAGATTCGCGTGGCGTCGCCATTAACGTGGTTGGCGGAGGTGGGCGGCCGCTCGGCAGCCGAGACAACGCCATTAACGTGGCGCAGAGTGCCAAAGCGACGCAGCGGCGCAGTCGCTGGCGCGTTTGAGAAGACGCATCGACGCAGGGTCGCTGCCAGGTGGGCCCGACGAAACGTCCGCCAGACGCGAGCGGACGTTTCCGGACGTCCGCAGAGACGCATCCGAGACGCATATTTGGGTCAGGTTTGCGTCTCCGCGGACGGCCCGATCATTTTGCGTCGCCCCGATGGAGGTGGTGTCAGACGCATTTTCGGTCACGGCGGACGAAAACGGTCGCTCAGCGTCCGATTGCGTCGCGCCGCTGGAGATGCCCTCAAAACATTTCTAGCACAGAAGAGGGGAGAAGGGACAAAATAAGCAATACAACCAGGCAACAGATACTGTACAAGGTGCCGTTAGATGATGAACCGCACCGCAAACAACGTCAGTCAATCCAGTGCGAACCAAAGGGAAAGTCATGGACAGATAAAAAGGAGAATACAGACATTCAACTACTACTGAAACAATGTTTCCATTCGACATAGTAAGCTAGCATCGATCCACCAGTTGTACGCTTGGCATCATCTGCAGATCACGTATGAAATGCAGCCACAAGAACACACAGATTAACGTGAGTATCGTCACCACCATCCTCAGATCACTCTCATAGTCCCTTCCTGAACCTCACTAACAAAATACTCGCTAACTCCTGATTAATTGTTGAAATCACTTCGAACGCTCTCAAAAAGATAGGCATATTGGATGGACTGATGCAGTAAGCTAGGCTAACAAGCTACCGTCAACTGAACATGCACCTAAAACAGAGAAAATGCTAGACTGATTAGAGCCGACTGGTCGGCACCGGCGATCGATCTTGGCGACGGGAGGAGCCGGATGGGTCCTAGATGGAGAGGTCCGGCCACCCCATGCCCCAGAAGCCCTCCGGCACGGCCTGCGACACCACCGGCGGCTGCTGCGGCAGACCAGGAGCGTGAGCATGAATGGGGCCCGCGCTGCCACCACCGCCGCCGCCGAACAGGAAGCCGGTGGCGAAGTGGGCGTGGGTGAGCATGGGGGCGGGCGGCGCCATGAGGGAGCTGAAGCTGCCGCCGAGGTCGAGGAGGCGGCGGTCGGGGTCCATGGCCGCGAGGGTGGACACGAAGGACAGCTCTGGGTAAGGCAGCTGCGACGGCGGCGGCGGCGGCGCCGCGGTGACCGAGAGCGGAAGCAGCGGCAGAGGCATCGGCGCGGAGACGGAGGAGAGCTGGGAGACGACGGACGCGACCTGAGCGGCGGCGGCCGCGGCCGCGGCGGCGTGGGAGTTGGAGGGGCGGTTCTTGCGGCGGGAGAGGGCGGCGCCGGAGGGGGCGGCCTTGCGCGTGCCGCCGCCGACGGGGACGTTGCGGAGCGCGCCGCCGCGGGTCCAGTAGCGGCGGCAGCCCTTGCAGAAGTGGCGCGGCTGGGCGAGGTTGTAGTTGTTGTAGTAGCAGAACTTGGTGTCGGTGGAGTCGCACCGCGGGCACGGGTACTGCGCCGCCCGCTCCGCCTCGCCGACCCTCCTCCCCGCCGCGCCGCTGCCAACGGACGCTGGGGCCGGGGACGGCGCCGGCGCCGGTGGAGACATGAGCCTCACGTCCTCCTCCGACACCTGATCCATGACGGTGATGTGGACCATGGCTAGCTACCTCCTCACCACCCGCGCGCTAGTGTTTAGCTAGAGAGGTTGAGCTACCGGACACTTGCTGGTTTGCAAGAATGCGCCGCCGGGCGGGATGGCAATATGTAGCGGGCGGAGGCTGGGTGTGGGCGGGAAGAAGACAAAGGAGAAGGAGGGGGTGGCGGTCTTGGCGTGCATGCAGAGTGCAGTACCAGGACATGCACAGGACGCAGCATCTCGCAGGTCTGAGCGGATTGGCAGGACAGGCCGCAGCATCTCCAGTTGCAGTTTGAATAGGGGTTTGAGACTTCTATTCCCGGGAAGCGGACAAGCACGCAGCGGCGGCAGAAGGATGTGCTTGCCCATGGCCGGACCGTTCCGCCGACCGGCCACTGCCCACTGCCCAGTGGTGGTGCTACAGTACTGTGAGTTCGCATTGGCTGGCTAGCCCTCGAAACCTCCAGTCAAAGCTGGGGCTGGGTTGCTGCGCTGCATGCAGCTGGGCTAGGCGCATCCTGCTCAACGTTGAGCACTGACGAGTGACGACATCTTCCCTGCGCTGTTTGATTCCCTCCTTTCTCTCTGTAAAAATAACCCTTTCCGCGGGTTACATGTGATCTTACGGGCGAGTATCATCTCTTTTTGCTGGTATTGCCGAATGCCCTCTTTTCGATCTGTTCGTATCTGGTGATGAGAGATGAACGGCGGAGTATATATGGCAATGGCCATGGACGACTACCTAGTGGTGATCACGGCTCAAGCAGCGAACAACAAGAACACTTTTTAAACATAGTGCATTTTATGCCAGAGTTTCAAAAAGAGTTACTACCTCCGTACCGGTTTACAGTGTAATTACGCATTTCGAGAAAAACGCTTGACTACAAATTTGGTTAAAAAAAAATAATATATGGCAAAGAAATTATACCAATGGATTTATATTCAAATAAAGTTTTCAATATTATAATTTTTTTTTGGTATAGAGGAAGCATTATTTATCGATTTTCACCCGACCAACTACCAACATGGCATTATGCCTAGCTAGGCCACCGAAAAAAGGCTACCAAATGGCTAGGCTAGTTGTCTCTCATCATACTACTTGCATGCAGCGCTAAGACAGAGATTGTGTTTGGTTCCTTCCAATTTTTTTGTTTGCGTATGTGGAGATTTGATTCATGGAGCCATCATATATTAGGTCAAGTCTAAAGTTATGTTGTGCATTCAGTTTGGTGGTTACCATCTATTTTAGACATCGTTTCTGCACTTTGATTAGCAAGCCGTGTTTTGGTAACCATTTCTCACTGTTGATGACCTTTTGGCACATCTTTGAACTAACATGCAGCCTAGGAAAACAAGTAGGCAACATATTAAACTGACATGCGACCGCAAATTGACGCCGTTTAGCCAAAACTATTAGCAAACAGCAGTTCATAAGAATGTTTACTAGCTACTACTACTAGAAAATAGCAGTTCACCACGGTATTACCTAGGTACTAACAAATAGCAAGTGTATGCACAAATAGGTGTAGTTCATAAAACATGACAGACATCACGATCTTCTTCTTCTTCTTGTTTTCTTTTTTCTCCTCTTCAGATCATGTTCTGGCCTCTGTCCCTCCACATCTCGTTAGACAACTACTGTCTCTTATTCTTCTAGGCCTGACTATCATTGGACGTGTCACCATAGCCAACATCAATATCGTTAGGCGCCATGCCATTGTAATGCAGAAATAACTCATTAAGGCCCACCATACGAAATCCAGTTGTGCAGGATGCAAACTGCAAAAAAAAGCTTTACTAGGGTGGAGAAATGATGATATTAGTTCCGATCAACGATCTTAAATACATTCTTCAGAGTAGCGAATGTCCTATCGATCACGACTCTAAGCCTAGAGTATATGAGATTTAAAAGGTCTTTCTCGTCGGAGGTGTGCTTTGTAGAGAATTCATCGAGGTGGTAACTTGTTGACCTGAAGGGTGGAAAAATCAACATCCGCAAGCACATTTTGGCTAGTATAGTGCTTTCCCCTTTTATGCACGAAACTGGCTACTGGGAACTCATGTTGTGCGTTCAGTTTGGTGGTTACCATCTATTTTAGACATAGTTTCTGCACTTTGATTAGCAAGCCGTGTTTTGGTAACCATTTCTCACTGTTGATGACCTTTTGGCACATCTTTGAACTAACATGCAGCCTAGGAAAACAAGTAGGCAACATATTAAACTGACATGCGACCGCAAATTGACGCCGTTTAGCCAAAACTATTAGCAAACATCAGTTCATAAGAATGTTTACTAGCTACTACTACTAGAAAATAGCAGTTCACCACGGTATTACCTAGGTACTAACAAATAGCAAGTGTATGCACAAATAGGTGTAGTTCATAGAACATGACAGACATCACGATCTTCTTCTTCTTCTTTTCTTTTTTTCCTCTCCAGATCATGTTCTGGCCTCTGTCCCTCCACATCTCGTTAGACAACTACTGTCTCTTATTCTTCTAGGCCTGACTATCATTGGACGTGTCACCATAGCCAACATCTATATCGTTAGGCGCCATGCCATTGTAATGCAGAAATAACTCATTAAGGCCTACCATACGAAATCTAGTTGTGAAGGATGCAAACTGCAAAAAAAAGCTTTAATAGGGTGGAGAAAAGATGATATTAGTTCCGATCAACGATCTTAAATACATTCTTCAGAGTAGCGAATGTCCTATCGATCACGACTCTAAGCCTAGAGTATATGAGATTTAAAAGGTCTTTCTCGTCGGAGGTGTGCTTTGTAGAGAATCCATCGAGGTGGTAACTTGTTGACCTGAAGGGTGGAAAAATCAACATCCGCAAGCACATTTTGGCTAGTATAGTGCTTTCCCCTTTTATGCATGAAACTGGCTACTGGGAACTCTACCAGTCATATGAGTATCATCAATTTCCCCAATACAATCTAAATGAAATGAACAAATTGTTAGGTATCAGTGCAATACAATCATTTCATGAACTACAAGCTAGAATTTCTTACCTTAAAATATGGAAAATATTGGTAGCATTCTCTCATTTTCGATGGAATATAAGCAGATGGAAGTGATACGTCTCAAACGTATCTATAATTTTTGATGCTCCATGCTTGTTTGACACCAATTCATATATTTTGTTTACACTTCATTGCACTTTTACATGATTTCCGGCACTAACCTATTAACAAGATACCACAGTGCCAGTTCTCTGTTTTCTGTTGTTTTTGTATTTAAGAAAAGTTGTACAGAAAATATTCTCGGAATTGGACGAAACAAAAACCGAAGTCAATATTTTACCGAAACGAAGACGAAGTCCAGAGGGGGTCGAAGAGGCCTTCAGTAAACCCCGGGTACCTTCTTCGGCGGACCCATTAGGGATGCCTATGTCACGAATAGCATACATACTTGTCTAAAGTATTGGAAAACAGTCTCATTTGATCTCCGCCAAGTGTTGCGAATCACTTGAAATTTGTGGTTATGTCAAAATAATATGAAGGAACATTGTTACTTGCTCTTTGACACAAACGTGGAAAGTATCTTGAAGCAACCCCTAACTCTTAGGCCCAGTTCTTTTGAGCTTCGTCTTGTGCATAAGCCACTGTGGCTGGAGCTGTCCATAGAAACAGTTGTGAGATTAAGCTTTTGAGAAACTATAGTCCAATTCTTTTTAGCTTCTCCTATCTTAGCTTATTGTCTGAGCTTTAGGATGGAGTCTATAATACCCTTGGGATGAATTTGTTTTATGACAAAAGAGAGACACAGATTCAACAGACCATCGGTGATTGAGAAGTTGGGAGATGGCCGGATTGGATGCGAGATGGCCGAACGAAGCCCTGCCGTTCGACGTCCATAGCAGAGGGAGTCCCAGCCATCAAACTCAAACTTCGGTCGATGGGGAAACAGGCGGCGGGGGGCGCGGCCTGAGATGGGGCGGCAGGTGGCGGGGGACGAGAGGCGAACATGCGGCTGGCGGCGGAAGCGTCGGGGGCAGCGTCGGGGCATGGGAGGCGGGCGGGCGGCCAGGGCATCGGGGGCGGCTGCAGGTCGCGTTCCTTTTTCGATCGTGAGAAGAACACGTACGATTGGAGTCTCTCTCTGCAAGTCACGAGGGGAAAACGTTTCGGTCAACTAAAACTTCGCGGTGGCATTTGAACGTAAATAAGGAAAATGATAGGGGCAAGACCATATACCATTTCGGTGGAGTGTGGGAAGCTGCGGGAAGCTGGGGTACCCCAGCTTTTCCCCACTACACACAAATGGCCAAAGCCGGCTGCCCCCACCAGGCCACCACGGTTTAAAATCCAATTCTTTTGGGCTTAGGCTGCCCCTCACCGTTAAGCCATCTGGAAGCTCCAAAAGAACTGGGCCTTAATGTGTCCACTAGGTGGTTAAAAGGAGATCTTTTCAACATAAGCATATTGATAATCTTTACATTGTTATTGTTATAAATGTACTTTAGATTTTCCATCCTTTCTCTATCGCATTCGAACATGGGCGCGTACGTGATCGAGAGCATGTAGTTGCGACGAACCACTCTCTTGTGGATTAAAAGCACCCATGTCTGATTGATAGTCCAAGGGGAGATGGATGAATGAAAAACTTTGTTGATTTGTCTTAATCAAATCGATGTTGTATAAGTAACTGGCGTAACCTGCCTTAAGCTCCATCTAACTAGCTAATGAGCTAATAATGGGAAGGGGTTCTAGGTGTGCCTACTACCATGTATGAAGGCGGTGCAGACCTACCAAAGTTGTAGACAACGGGGGAAATAGGTATTAGACATGAATAGAGAAAGTCGTTGCTGCAGATGTTCAATCCCGCTACTGCCGGTGACGGGGAAGAGAGGGCGATGAAATCGGTGCTGAAGATCTACGATTAAAGAGCAGCCGGTGCCGTAGATCTAAATCGTCGCTGTCACCTTCGCCGGCCGAAAGGACAAGTGAGGCTGGATTTGTTCTCTGCTGATGGTGGTGATCGAATAAGTGAGCGATGAGGCTATTTTTGCGCCAAACCACACAGCCATGCTATTTCTGCCAATGAAGATGCTCGATTCAGCCGTTCCTGGCGAGGAAACGTGCGAGCCTATATTGCAGCAGGCAGCAACCAACCAAACGTAGTTTTTTCGGCTCGCAGGAAACGGGTTTGCCAGCGACCAAAACCTAGCAGCGTATGAGAATTTTACAGCCGGATAACCGGGGAACGTCGCAGTGGTTCATCGGTCTTCACAACGATTATCGACCGAGTGATGTATCCGGTTCCCGTTGATGACACCGACATGACCGAGGAGTGGACAAACATGATATGGTTTGCTGACCAAGGAATCGCTCAATTTCGTGGTGTGCGACTGACATGACCGATTTGATGAAAAGGCTGCACCCTAGTCAATACTAGCTAGCGTTGCTAGACAGCTCGAGCTGGCCTCTTCGGTCCAACTGTTCTGAATAGACATCGGTACATCGCTTCCAAGTTGAAAAGAAAACACTTGCACACCGATCTTTGTGCAATTCTTGTATAGTACTACCCATGCAAAAGGTCTGTTCTTCTTTTGAACAGCTCTGCGTCAACATGCTGTTCTTAGATTAGAAGGTAAAGGTCGTATATTAAAAAAAAAAAACTATCCAAAGCCTGCACTTTTTTATTGGCTGCATACGTAAGACCACAAATGGTAAGTAACTAGTATGATATGCATAAAAGAGAAAGATTTTGCATTGTTAAGAATAAAATTATTGTACACCTTTCACATGGCACAACCCATAAGTCAATCCAAAAAAGATTAGTGGTATTCTTCTGGTTGAAATATTTAAAGCCATTTAAACTATGTGCCACACAAACTTCGCGAAAGGACATGTAATAAATAGGTGATGTATTGTTTCGTCTTGATCACAAAACCCTTTTTTTATCGTTATGCCGGTTTCGTTATGCCCAAATTATCCATTTTGCCTATGTGAGGAGCACTTTTAGATATAGGAACCACATAAAATCTTAATTCTAATGTGTAGCTTTATTTTTGCAAATATATCTACAAAGGAAAATAGTACGATCATTTATATAATCTAGATACATTAATTTAAATTAGAAGGATCTTGATGTTTTGAGCTTCCACACAAACAAATAAGGTCGCACACCTTAAGTTGATTATTCATAAGTCGGTGAACCTAATGTAGCCATGCTGCTCACTTGTTTCTGCTAAGAGTCCGTGACATAACATTTGCTACTGAAGCTTTTTTTCTTTGAGTAGTATTATACAACGACGTATATTGGTGCGATAAAAGAGTATCCTCCATCCAAGTATCCTCCCAAAACAACATGCTCTCACCATTCCCAGTTTTAAAAGAACCTCTACTAAACTGTCTTCTTTTACTTTCATAAGCCCCTTCGAAAGGGTGAATCAGTTGAGTTCAATTTCACTAGATTTTTTATGCAAGTTATTTGTGTGTATTAGCTCATGCAACAGGGATCCTTCTCTTAGAATCTTATATATCCACTTGCATAGTAAATATTTATTTTTATGCTCTAAAACCACTAACCCTAACCCTTCCTGGTCTTTTGTCCTATAAATATTATTCCATGCCGTAAGCCTACATATTTTCTATGCATTAGTGGAGAAGAGGCCTTTGGTCCCAAGCAAATGTCCCAGTGCAGAACCAAACCGGGACCAATGGGTACCATCTATTGTATTGAGTTCCATTCATATATTGATCTCCTTTTTTAAATATAGATGATACGCCTGCGGGACACTCTCATAACGGAGGATCAAATACGAGCAATTCAGGAGGAAATCGCGGGATTCTTTGTTACCGAGGTCATTACCCCAGGTGGAGAGCACTATGCGAAGGTCACGACGAGATATTGAGCAACTTCGTAGAAGCTAATAGATTTAGTAAAGAGATCCGACTAGCTTTATATTGTAAATATGCATGCATTACGTGTACTGTTGACGATGTCTATATATATTCACGACGACTTTTTGTGGTTTCTTGAATGATATGTATGCATTGCTGAAACTCTGCCGCGGCAGAGAAACGCCCTGTTTTTCTGCCGCGGCAGAGAAACGGTGGTACAGCCTAAACCTGTGCCGCGTCAGAGAAATAGCAATTATCTGCCGCGACAGAGAACCCCAGGCCCGGTTCGTACAACGAACCGGGACCAAAGGCCATCCACCCTGAGCTCCCTGACCGCACCACGTGGCGAGGCCTTTAGGCCCGGTGCAACTTTAAACCGGGACTAAAGGGGGACCATTTAGTCCCGCCTAATTGGTCCCGGTTTGGGAACCGGGACTGAAGGACCAAATGGACCGGGCCTATAGCCCCGTTTTCCACTAGTGATGTACATCACTTTGCCAAAAGAATCTTGACCTACCTAAGACACCTTTTTCTTACCTATTTGGGTACTTCAAAGAAAGTAAGCATAAACGTTTGGAGGCTAGTGAGAACAAGGTTAATTAGCACTTCCTGCATTTCAAATAAAGTGAGACATTTTTAAATTTAAAATAAGCAAACTTGTACATTAAAACACGTCTACATACATATCTAGATCAAATCTGAAGCATGAGTTAATTTTGGAAATGATGCAGTATTGACCAGGGCAGAGCTAGCGTCTAATCGATACTAAACACCAACGAAATTTAGCTAATCCACTTTGGAAATAGAAAAAAATGTTCTTAACTATATGCAATGACACCGATTTAAATATAGAGTACTGACACCAACGATTCATTTTCCTGGCTTCACCATGGTATTTACCAATCCCCATAAGATAGTAACTAGTACTGTGCCCGCGCTCCGCTGCAGAACAAAAATAATTTGAACTTAAAATTATAAATGATGAATTTGCAATAAGCTTTCATGTTACCGTACCTTACAATAATAATATGCAATATCAACACAACTTTTTTCATATATTATGTTGTTTTGTTTAAAATATGAATTTTGGTTAGACATGAGAAATTGGGAATGACACCAATATATGCAATGACACCGATTTAAATATAGAGTACTGACACCAACGATTCGTTTTCCTGGCTTCACCATGGTATTTACCGATCCCCATAAGATAGTAATTAACTTGCTTAGACATTCAGCTTTCTATCGAAGCGGTCTTCGACTAGCTTCAATTACCTATTCTTAAGTGTGCGGTAGCGAATAGAGATTACTAAATATCTAAATGTGAGCGACCCTGATTTCCGGTAAAATAAATTTCTATACTCTTCTTCAACGTATCGTGCACAAACGAAATATTTCGCTTAAAAATATTAATACAACCCTTGCTACACGGAACAGTAACCAGATGTTTCATGTTTGTGGTAGTCACATGGATTGGCAGTTTAATCGGTGCAGTAGAGCACAGAGTACAGTACTACTACTGGTGCAAATAGCCACTGAGACCAGGATGCCATCCGGGACCCCGAATCAAAGAGAGGCGTGTCGCATCAGCAGGCCGGCAATGCAGGGGCAACCCAGCCACAGCCCACCAGATGCCTGACAGCGTAGGGGCCCTAGGCGGCCGTAGCCCCTACGCGTCCTCTGCGTTTGATCGCGGCAGCGTGTGTCAGCCGGGAGAGCAAGAGTTTGTTTGGAATGGCAATGGCAATGGCAACGGGCCGGGCGCTGCATGCCATCGCTTGTCTCCTTGCGTGCAACTGCAGTGTGGTGGTACTGGCCGCGCTATCTCCCTGTGGCTGCCTGCCACCGCCGCAGGAGGCCAAGCCGGGACCAGAAGCAGCCAGGACGAACGGCCTCTCGTCCGGCCGTCCTGCGGCGGCGCAGTTGGTGCTATGGCTACCTCTCGTCAGCTGGAACCGTACCTCCCCTCACCGTGAGCACCCTCGGTTTGAAAACATAGAGCATCTCCACCGGGAGTGGCCGGTCAGAGCTATCTTCACCCTAGCAAAAACATAGAATCTAATAAGATTAGATCCTATATGACGCGTTCATATGAATCAAACAGTTAGTGCAGAAAATTTTCGTATAGGATCTAAGCCCTACACAAGTCCTATAAATGAAAGGGCCATAAAACTTTGTTCGCAGCGGCGTCGCACGTTATATTTGCAGGCGGCAACATCACACTTGGTTGGTTAGGCCATCTCTAACGGCCTGATATAAGTAATACTCCCTCCGTTACTAGATATATAGGCCATATAGTTTCTTGCATGAAAATTAAAGAACGCACATTTCAAAAACAAATTACCATGTTTGGCTAGGTTTAACCCTAGGTAATTAATGTGAGCTAGTAAAGAACTTTGCATAAGATAAGAAACCTAATCAAATCCCTAAAAATATTATCCATACAAGCGGGGCAACGCAATAGACCTGATATTCTGGATTTCTTCGCAAAAAGCTATATGGCATATATATAGGAACGAAGGGAGTATAAGATTTGGTTAGATTGGGTTGGGCTGTGGACACACATGGCTATCTGGCAACCCTTGTCCCTTTGGATTGGGGCCATACCCTGGAACGCAACGCAAACATTTGATAACTTATATTTGATATATATAAATAGAAATAATTCCCGGTCGGGTCATGGATACTGTCAACACCCGGATTTTTAAGTCCGAATGCCTATTATGTCATACATCGCAATCCCAGGAATATTGTTGTTGCGAGGCATAATAGTTAAGTATCACAGTCATCATTCATTACAAACCATAAGTCTTACAAATTGGAATCACATGATCCATATTACACGAATAGTTGATCTATTGATCAACGAACAAACACAAGTTCATAGTTCAACATAGCGGAAGCGTAAGATACAAGGACTCTCTAGTCCACAGGCCAACGCTTGACGTCGGAAGGCGCTTAGTTGTCGTAGGCGTCCTGCTGGTCATCTCCTTGGTCATCTTCATACTCTGGCCATTTGAATAGCCAGGGACAAAGCCGTGAGTACGATGAGTACTCGCAAACTACTACTAATGTAAGTGCTAGACATTCTAGTATGGTTTGCTAAGCTCTAGTTTATTTGCATAAAGCTAGTTTTAGTTCACAAAGTTTTGAGAAAAAGCTTATCCAAGAGCTAACTAACTCAAGTGGGAACATTAGTGTCATTCCCACCATTCAAGTGGTGATTTCAATTCAATTCACCACAAGTCATTTCACCATCATCATTCAACATCATTTTCAAAGATATGACATTGGAAACTGTATGGCCTTTCCAACCGTCCGTAACCGTGGACGCGGCTATTCGAATAGGTTTACACTCTGCAGAGGTTGCACACTTGTGCCACAACATTTGATTTCATCCGTCGGGATTTCCCCGAATCATCGTAACACAGTACGCGGATCATCAACCATAACCTTTCACTTACGAATCCTAGTATGAGCACCTCTCCCCATGAGCTTGGCCTCCCAGTGAAGACCAACTGTCAACCAGGAACTGCACAGGGCTTGGGCCGGATATTCACCTCATTTCGCATCATATCATATCATTTCTTTTGTGGTAGAGGCAGCTTTCGGCATAACCCCGATGACGCTTGTTTAGAGGGAACCCATACTAAGACGCATAAACTTCCAGTTAAGCCCTACCCATAATCAGGTATTGTGGGGGTACTTAATAATTGGAAAGGTATCGCATTCAAACCAATACCATTGTTTTATCAAAAATCACCATCTTCTCTTGTTCACATTCACCTTCATAAATCATTCAATGGAATGCATCATCATTCCAAGGTTTCAAAAATCATTTCAAATTCACATTGTTCCCATCTAGAGTAGTCAAGTTTTAATTCATTAGCACTAGCTCTAATTCATGAGGGGGTGCTACCTTGCTTTGCTTGGAAGAGACTAACTCACTACTCTAGTATCCAACTTGTACTTTGACCAAAGTTAACTATAAAAGGAACTCATTTAGAAAACAAGTAAAAACTTGTAATGTAACAACTTGGGATAGGCTCATGTAAGATAAGATAAGAATCATGGTGCCTTGCCCCAAGGGGCTTTGCACTTTGTAAGAATAATAGCTTGCCTTGGTAGTTCTCAAACTGTTCCTCCTCCTCCTCTGGGTAGCAACCTTCTTCTTCGGCGTACTCTCCGGTGCTACCGTCTAAATTTGAATACGAGTATAATTACTCACTAATTCAATGGCTATTCCATACATCACATATAACACACAAACTACTCTATGCACACAATTAAATTAACTAGGGTGCATGGGTTGTGGGGTTTAAATAGAATTCACTTCTTTGTATTTTATATGTAAATGATAGTTTCCATAGGGTTCTTGAGAAAGAATTTCCTCTCATTGAAATCTTCTTAAGATTTAATTTCTCAAACAATCATGTATGAACTCATATTGACCTAAGTCAAATGTTCATCATCATCATTTGTGAAAATGATTTAAATGAGGTAGATCACCTCATACTATTTGAATAACACTACATTTGATTTAAATCTCAAGTAATTCATATAAGAGAGTTTGGGACCATGGGTCCAAACATCCCATGAATTCATGTGAGACAAGTTTAAGTGAAGTGTAAGACTCCACATAATTTACTTTAATAGTTTTGGACAATATCAACTAGTTAAACTAGCCATAATATCCATTCATTAAACTATGGCATGATCATACAAAGTGACCACACCATTTTATTGCATAAACAATTAGTGTAAGTCAAATGTGAGCTATTAGAGTTGGAATTAACTTAATATCTATTTTGGTTGATTTTTAAGAATTATTTGAATAGGGAAAAGTCCCTGTCTTGTTATTTTTATCACATTAATTCTACAAAGAATCTGGTCATGGGACCAGTGGCATGTTGTAGAGAATTTCAATAGCTTTCCAACAACATAAAATTCACTAAATTTGGTTTAGCCAATTTGGAATCATTTAAATTCAAAGTTTGTGCTGTAAGGAAATTGTTTGGGACTTATTTGAATCTATTTTGAATTAAAAGGCCGGCGGGAAAGCTAGGTGGGCTCAAAGATTCAAAAACGGCCCAAGGCCAGCCCAGCCACGGTCCAGTGCCGCGCGGGCTGCCTGACAGCGGGGGCCACCCGTCAGTGGGCGTTTAAACCCGAAACGGTATGGGCGAAGCTGGGGCGTTGGATTAGATCGCGGATCTACGGCCGTGGTTCATCGTCGTCTCCGACGAGAACCCGACGATGCGGCGGCGGCAGTAGGGGGTCGGCGGGCTTACGGCGGCTCCAGCAAGGTATGGCAGTATGCTCGGGGAAGGTGTAGTCGACGGCAAAGCTCCTTGTACCAGCGGCGGCTCCTGGAACGGCTCCAATCGACGGCGAGCTTCCGCGGCGTCTGGCGGCAGTGAGGTAGAAATTGGGCGGCGTCAGTGGCTAATGTCGACGGTGGAGTGGTTCTGGCGGTCGAGTGAGAAGAGGGGAAGGTGATGGTGTGCTCAGATCGACGAGGAGAGGTCTCCTTTTATAGGCGAGCAAGGGTGCTGCGGGGCAGTGGCAAGGTCGACCATGGCGCGGCTGCTCCGGTGGTCTATCGAGCTAGGCGAGGGCGTGGCGCTGTTCTGCGGTTCCTGGCGAGTCGTTTGGCGGCGACAGCTAGGGTAGGGGGTGGCTGGTTTGGTCGCCTCGCTTCCGCGTCTGTCGCGCCCGCGGCGGACCAGGGTTGGCTTCTCCGGCGACGGCGGGTGCGGGTCGTGGTCGAGGGCATGTCCAACGGCGTCGCGGTGTCACGGTGATACTCAACGTGCTCGCAGGGGGTCCAGGCAAGGCACAGGGTGGCGAGGCGGCGCGTGTCGAGCGGCGTCTGCGGGTGTCCACGCGCGACGTCATCGGCATGGCGTGGCCACCACTGGGCGCGCGCGTTCCGGCGACTGTCGAGCTCCTCCTCGACCGTGGCTTGCTCGAGGTGCTCCAGTAGGGTGAGGTGGCGAGCAACGGCATGGTGGCCAGGTTGGGGAAGGAAGGGAGAGAGGTGGAGGTGGTCGGGTTGGTGACATGGCCGGCATGGCCATGTCCTAGCCTTGCTCCTCCTCCCCCTAGGTTTGCTATGTTGCCCTGATGGTTTAAGGGGACCAGGGGACAATGTAGAATAGCTTTGGGTTAGATTAGGTGAGGTAGATCACTATTTGCAATAGTTGCAAATAGTGCCCGAATTTGGAATTTGCCAAATTGTCCAAATTTGAAATAATTCAAATGGTGAATGTGTTTGAAAAGTGAGTGTTGATATTAGTTGTAAATGACCAGAGAGGTTTTGAGGTGGTGGTGGAAAAATTAGAATTCAAAAGTTGGCCAAAATGGCTAAGTGTAGATTGTTCCATATGTTAAAAAGTTGGGACTTTGGATGAGCCTTGCTCATGATCCAAGATGAATTTGGCATGATGATCTTCACCAAAGTTGTTCACCTTGATGTTGACTTGGAAATGGTGCAAAGATTTAGCAAGAGTTGGTTTGGGAAAATTGAATGGCAAGGGCTCAAAGTGGTGATCAGACTAGAATTGTCAAAATTGACCATTATCATATGTGAGTGGGATTTGTGTTTGAAATCCATTTGAAATGTGAATCTTTGATTCCAAAAGTTGTAGTAAGTGTTTAATAACATTACTCAACTAATGGTGAAGACCAAATAGGTCTAGGGTCAAAATTTATAAAAATGCCATAGGGCATATGTGAGGGTTTTTAGGGTTTTGCATTTTATGGAATTTCTTCCTCTTTGATTTATTTGGGTTGGTGATCTTCATATGATCACTCTAGGGTTTTAGAGCATATCAAATACAAGTAAAAGCAATCATCATGGCATATCACTCAAATGCACAAGTCCTATGCATGGTACTATATGCCAATAGAAAAGTTTTTGTTGGTTTGAAATTTTGCTTTCTGGATTTCTCTAACTTTCTTTTTATTGAAATTTGGGGTGTTACAAACCCTTCCCCCTTACAAAAGATCTCGTCCCGAGATCGAAAAGAAAGTTAGGTACTAAAGAGATCTGGGTACTCCTTCTTCATGAAGTCTTCGCGTTCCCATGTGGCTTCATCCTCGGTATGATTGCTCCATTGGATTTTCAGAAACTGGATGCTTCAGGTGCGGGTGGTTCGGTAAGCTTCTTCCAGGATGCGAATCGGCACTTCGCGGTAAGTCAGATCCTTGTTGATATCCACCGATCCGTGATCGATGTTCTTGAACACTTCGGTCTTCTCCGGGACTTCAAGGCATTTCCGGAGAAGTGAGATGTGAAACACGTCGTGCACAACCGACATTTCTTCAGGCAACTCCAGTTGATAAGATACTTCACCTCGGCAGCTGAGGACTTTGAAAGGTCCGACATAGCGGGGTGCAAGCTTTACTTTCAGTTGGAACCTTTGCGTTCCTTTCAAGGGGGATACTTTGAGATAGACGAAGTCTCCGATCTCAAAGGTCATCTCCCGACGTCTCTTGTCGGCGTAGCTCTTCTGTCTGGATTGCGCCATTTTGAGGTACTCGCGGATCTTGTGGACTTTCTCTTCGGCTTCACGAAGAACGTCTGGGCCGAAGACTTGGCTCTCTCCGACTTCTGACCAGTTCAGGGGGGTACGGCACTTCCTTCCGTACAAGGCTTCAAAGGGGGCCATCTGTAGGCTGGCTTGATAGCTATTGTTGTCAGAGAATTCTGCGTAAGGTAGGCAGTCTTCCCACTTGGATCCGTATTCCAGTACGCATGCTCTAAGCATGTCTTCCAGTATCCGGTTTACTCTCTCAGTCTGTCCGTCGGTCTGAGGGTGATAGACGGTGCTGAAATTTAGGCGAGTGCCTAGTCCTTCATGCACTTTCTGCCAGAACCTTGAGGTGAACTGTGATCCTCTATCTGATACTATCGATTTGGGGGTTCCGTGCAGAGCGACTATTCTGGAGATGTAAAGTTCAGCTAACTTGGGGCCTTGATAGGTGGTTTTGACGGCGATGAAATGGGCGACTTTGGTCAATCTATCGACAACTACCCATATTGAATCATTGCCTTTGCTAGATTTGGGCAGTCCGGTGATAAATTCCATTCCTACGGAGTCCCATTTCCATTCCGGAATCTGGAGGGGTTGTAACAGTCCGGCGGGTCGTTGATGTTCTGCCTTGACTCTCTGACAGATGTCACACTTAGCGATATAGCTACCGATCTCTCTCTTCATTCCGTGCCACCAAAATTGTTCTTTCAGGTCCTGGTACATCTTGGTACCTCCGGGGTGGATTGAATAAAGGGTGTCATGGGCTTCTTGCAGGATGACTTGTTTCAAGTCAGAGTCCGATGGTACGCAGAGACGTTCTTTGTACCGAAGAACTCCGGCTTCGTCTATGGTGAATCCGGGGGCTTTTCCTGCGGCTATCTGTTTCTTGATTCCGTCAATGCTAGCGTTGTCCTTCTGGGCTTCCTTGATCTGACCAACCAAGGTGGGTTGCAGTTCTATTTTGGCTAGGAATCCTTCACTAACAAGTTCGAGTCTGAACTGTTCAAACTCTTGGTGCAAGCTGGGCTGTTCGGTTGCGAGCATGGAGTTCAGCTGGCACGACAGTCGACTCAAAGCATCCGCTACCACATTGGCCTTGCCGGGGTGGTAGTGAATCTCCATGTCGTAATCCTTGATCAATTCGATCCATCGGTGTTGTCTCATGTTCAGCTCCTTCTGGGTGAATATGTATTTGAGGCTTTTGTGGTCGGAGTAGATCTCGCATCGATTACCCATGAGGTAATGACGCCAAACTTTCAAGGCTAAGACCACGGCTGCAAGCTCGAGGTCGTGGGTTGGGTAGTTCTGTTCATGTTGCTTGAGTTGCCTTGAAAGGTAGGATACAACCTTTCCTTCTTGCATAAGCACGCATCCAAGTCCAGTCTTGGAGGCGTCGCAATATACGTCAAAGGGCTTTGCGATATCTGGCATGATCAGGATTGGGGCTGTTGTCAGTCTACTCTTGAGCTGTTGAAAGCTCTCTTCGCATTTGTCGGTCCACTCAAACTTTCTGTCCTTTTTCAGCAGTTGGGTCATTGGTCGAGCGATGCTCGAAAAACCTTCTACAAATCTGCGGTAATATCCGGCTAATCCAAGAAAAGCGCGGACCTCGGTTTGTGTGGTTGGGGCTTGCCATTCCATAACAGTTTTGATTTTGGCGGGATCTACGGCAATTCCTCCTGCAGACAAGATGTGTCCGAGGAATCCAACTTCTTCCAGCCAAAACTCACACTTGCTAAACTTGGCATACAACTTGTGCTGTCTAAGGGTTTCTAGGACAATCTCCAAATGCTGTTCATGTTCCTCTTCGGACTTGGAGTAGACGAGGATGTCGTCGATGAATACAACGACAAACTTGTCCAAAAAGTTCATGAAGATCTTATTCATGAGATTCATGAAATAAGCGGGGGCATTGGTCAGTCCAAACGACATGACGTTGTACTCATACAACCCATATCTGGTGGTAAAGGCAGTTTTTGGAATGTCGGTGGCTCGGATCTTCAGTTGGTGGTATCCAGTTCTAAGATCAATCTTGGAGAAAACTCTGGATCCGGTGAGTTGGTCAAACAAGTCTTCTATCTTGGGTAGGGGGTATTTGTTTTTGATGGTGACATCGTTAAGCTTACGATAGTCCGTGCATAAACGATTTGCACCATCTTTCTTGTCGACAAACAAGACGGGGGATCTCCAGGGGGATGCACTCGGTCTAATCAAACCTTTGGCTAACATGTCATCTATTTGCTTCTTCAGTTCCACCAGCTCCGCTGCGTTCATGCTGTAGGCTCTCTGGGCTATGGGTCCCGTTCCGGGGATTAACTCGATGATAAATTCGATATCCCGATCCGGGGGCATACCGGGTAGATCATCCAGAAACACATCAGGGTAGCGACAAACGACCCTGATTTGATCCAGAGTTGGCTTGGATACACTTTGGTTGCAGGTAAATTTTCTGGGTAGTTTTTCAGAGATGTGCTCAACTACGATACCGGTGCTGCTAGTCATGGTTATGGCTTTCTTGGCGCAGTCTATCAATCCGTTGTGTTTGGACATCCAGTCCATTCCTAGGACAACTTCCAAACCTTTGGTTCCGAGTATGATTAGATTTGCAAAGAAATCTACATCATGGATTTTGATTGGCACATTTTTGCAAAATTTTCTAGCTTTGGTGGTTGATCCGGGGATTTGGACTATCATAACATGCTTCAAACTGAGGGGTTGAATTTTACTTGTTGATGCAAAGTCTTCGGTGACAAAGGAATGAGATGCTCCGGAATCAAACAACACTCTGGAAGGGATGTGGTTGACAGAAAACATACCCAGTACAACATCTGGTGCTTCCTGGGCTTCTTCGGCGTTCATGTGGTAGAGGCGGCCGTTGCGGTTGTTGGGGTTGTTGGGGGCGAACTTCTTGCCGGTGGAGACACGGCGTTGCTGCTGAGCAGGTGCAACGGTGTTGCCAGCGAGCTTGGCAAGACGCTTGGGACACTCGTTGGAGTAGTGCCCCACTACACAACACTCATAACAAGTGATAGTGGTCTTGTCCTGCTTGTTCGCAACGGGAACGGCATTGCTTCCGGTTCTGGGAGCGGTGTTGGTGTTGGTGTTATTGTTGTTAGGGGCTCGGGGTGGAGCGCGGTTGTAGTTGTTGTTGTTGTAGTTGTTGTTGTAGCCTCCTGGCTTGGAGTTTCCTCCACTCCGGTTCTGATAACCGGGGCGAGAGTTCTGCATCTGTGGCTTGTTGTTTCTCGGAGTGAAACCTCCGCTTGAGCTAGGGCGAAACTTTTGGGGGTGGCTTGATCCACTTTGATTCGCCATGCGGCGCTTGCGGTTCTCATTGGCTTGGTTTAACTTGCCCTCCATCTGGATGGCGGAGTCAACAAGGGCTTCGAGGTCGGCGAAGGGGATGTTGACGAGGACAGTCTGCATCTCATCATGCAGTCCGTTCAGGAATCTCTCCATCCTCTTCTCAACGGTGTCGGTCTCATCAGGGGCATACCTCGACAAAGTGAGAAACTTGTCGCGGTATTCAACCACCGTCATGCGACCTTGTTTCAGCTCACGGAATTCATCCCTCATCTTCTTGATAAGACCCGGGGGTACATGGTACTTGCTGAACTTGAGTTTGAAATCCTCCCAAGTCATGAATTGACCTCCGTTCATGGCACGGGTGCTTGTCCACCAAGCGCGGGCTGGTCCAGCGAGATAGTGAGTGGCGAACAAAACCTTCTCGTTGGCTTCTACTCCGGCTACCTCCAGATTGTTCTCCATAGTCTGGAGCCAATCGTCGGCGTCGAGGGGCTCCTCGGTCTTGCTAAACACCGGAGGGGTTGGTGTTTTGGAAGTTCTTGAGCTTGGATCCGGGGTGGTCATGATTTCCATGGCCTTGGTTGGCGATGTTCTGCAAGGCGGTGAGGTTGGCTTGGCGTTCGGCTCTTTCGGTTTCCCGGTCTGCAAGCATGGTTTGCAGCAGTTGCAGCATCGCGTCGTTGGTGCGATTTGGAGGGGCCATCTGAAGATGTAAAAGATTATGAGATGAGAGGGAACATTCTATGGTTCATTTTGGTTAAGTTTGAAAACAATTTGAAAATTTGTAATCTTTTCATGACAAACATAACATTCATTCATTCATGCAACACATAGTACAAACTACACACATACTCCAATGGTTTTAAGAACCATTCTCATGCTACGATACAAAGGACGGGATACAACTCACACCTACTATAAGTGGAACTAGTGCAACTACTCCTCATCATCGACATCGATCGGGACGTAGTCGTCGGGTCCTGCCTCCAGGAACTCGTAGTCCTCCTCTTCGGTGTTCTCGTCCTCCTCAAAGTCGTTGTCGTCGCTCAGGAAGGCGTCTCCTCCCTGAATGTCGATGCCTCCATCGTCATCCTCCAGCTGACGAATCTGATCCTCCTGGGCCTTGACAGTGGCCTCAAGTGACGCGATCCGGGCGCGAAGGCGACGAATCGTAGCGTCCTTCTTGGCACGCTGCTGGCGAAGGCTCTTGCGGTCGTTGTTGAGTAGCTTGATCGCCTCACCCTGCTCGGTGATGTGAGCATGGGTCTGGTTCGCGTAAGCGCGAGTGGCGTCGAGGTCCCTCTGAGTCTGGTAGAGCATGAAGTCCAGGTGCTCAGCGTGGTGCCTCAACTCCGGGTGTGGCTGCAGCTCCATGGGCACTCCCGCGGCATCACGCCTCACAAGGTGGGCGTAGCGAGAGGCGAGGATGCGCACCACGTTCTATCCACAGAGGCGTGCAAGTGCCTCCTGTAGGCCACGTGCGAGTCCGTCGAGCCAGTTGCTCTCGCGGAAGGAGAAGAGGATCCTCTCCGAGGTGGGAGGCTCCATCTTGCCCCTCAAGTCGGCAGTGATCACCCACTGCAACTCTCCTCCGGGCGTGTCGTCCAGCTGAACCCCGTGAAACTCGGGGTGTGGGCGCCCAAGGAAGTCAAAGACGGCGTTGAGGTCGTGCTCAAAGATCAAGCTTCCTCCGTTCCCAAGCTGGTAAAACTTGGTGTTGATGGGTTCATTCGGTTCCATCTGAAAGAGAATTGGATGAGTGAGTTAGAGAGTGCAAAGTGTGGCAAAATTTTAAGTTGATTCAAATAAGATAGAACATGATTCATCAAAATTTTGGCAAAGTCTCAAAGACAAGAGTGTAGTAAATTTTCACAAATAATTTCTTTCATTTGATTTCAAAGTTAAGGTTTTCATAACGCCCATTCTAACTAAGGTCTTCTAAGGTCAAACAATGGCTCTGATACCAACTTGTCAACACCCGGATTTTTAAGTCCGAATGCCTATTATGTCATACATCGCAATCCCAGGAATATTGTTGTTGCGAGGCATAATAGTTAAGTATCACAGTCATCATTCATTACAAACCATAAGTCTTACAAATTGGAATTACATGATCCATATTACACGAATAGTTGATCTATTGATCAACGAACAAACACAAGTTCATAGTTCAACATAGCGGAAGCGTAAGATACAAGGACTCTCTAGTCCACAGGCCAACGCTTGACGTCGGAAGGCGCTTAGTTGTCGTAGGCGTCCTGCTGGTCATCTCCTTGGTCATCTTCATACTCTGGCCATTTGAATAGCCAGGGACAAAGCCGTGAGTACGATGAGTACTCGCAAACTACTACTAATGTAAGTGCTAGACATTCTAGTATGGTTTGCTAAGCTCTAGTTTATTTGCATAAAGCTAGTTTTAGTTCACAAAGTTTTGAGAAAAAGCTTATCCAAGAGCTAACTAACTCAAGTGGGAACATTAGTGTCATTCCCACCATTCAAGTGGTGATTTCAATTCAATTCACCACAAGTCATTTCACCATCATCATTCAACATCATTTTCAAAGATATGACATTGGAAACTGTATGGCCTTTCCAACCGTCCGTAACCGTGGACGCGGCTATTCGAATAGGTTTACACTCTGCAGAGGTTGCACACTTGTGCCACAACATTTGATTTCATCCGTCGGGATTTCCCCGAATCATCGTAACACAGTACGCGGATCATCAACCATAACCTTTCACTTACGAATCCTAGTATGAGCACCTCTCCCCATGAGCTTGGCCTCCCAGTGAAGACCAACTGTCAACCTGGGAACTGCACAGGGCTTGGGCCGGACATTCACCTCATTTCGCATCATATCATATCATTTCTTTTGTGGTAGAGGCAGCTTTCGGCATAACCCCGATGACGCTTGTTTAGAGGGAACCCATACTAAGACGCATAAACTTCCAGTTAAGCCCTACCCATAATCAGGTATTGTGGGGGTACTTAATAATTGGAAAGGTATCGCATTCAAACCAACACCATTGTTTTATCAAAAATCACCATCTTCTCTTGTTCACATTCACCTTCATAAATCATTCAATGGAATGCATCATCATTCCAAGGTTTCAAAAATCATTTCAAATTCACATTGTTCCCATCTAGAGTAGTCAAGTTTTAATTCATTAGCACTAGCTCTAATTCATGAGGGGGTGCTACCTTGCTTTGCTTGGAAGAGACTAACTCACTACTCTAGTATCCAACTTGTACTTTGACCAAAGTTAACTATAAAAAGAACTCATTTAGAAAACAAGTAAAAACTTGTAATGTAACAACTTGGGATAGGCTCATGTAAGATAAGATAAGAATCATGGTGCCTTGCCCCAAGGGGCTTTGCACTTTGCAAGAATAATAGCTTGCCTTGGTAGTTCTCAAACTGTTCCTCCTCCTCCTCTGGGTAGCAACCTTCTTCTTCGGCGTACTCTCCGGTGCTACCGTCTAAATTTGAATACGAGTATAATTACTCACTAATTCAATGGCTATTCCATACATCACATATAACACACAAACTACTCTATGCACACAATTAAATTAACTAGGGTGCATGGGTTGTGGGGTTTAAATAGAATTCACTTCTTTGTATTTTATATGTAAATGATAGTTTCCATAGGGTTCTTGAGAAAGAATTTCCTCTCATTGAAATCTTCTTAAGATTTAATTTCTCAAACAATCATGTATGAACTCATATTGACCTAAGTCAAATGTTCATCATCATCATTTATGAAAATGATTTAAATGAGGTAGATCACCTCATACTATTTGAATAACACTACATTTGATTTAAATCTCAAGTAATTCATATAAGAGAGTTTGGGACCAGGGGTCCAAACATCCCATGAATTCATGTGAGACAAGTTTAAGTGAAGTGTAAGACTCCACATAATTTACTTCAACAGTTTTGGACAATATCAACTAGTTAAACTAGCCATAATATCCGTTCATTAAACTATGGCATGATCATACAAAGTGACCACAACATTTATTGCATAAACAATTAGTGTAAGTCAAATGTGAGCTATTAGAGTTGGAATTAACTTAATATCTATTTTGGTTGATTTTTAAGAATTATTTGAATAGGGAAAGTCCCTGTCTTGTTATTTTTATCACATTAATTCTACAAAGAATCTGGTCATGGGACCAGTGGCATGTTGTAGAGAATTTCAATAGCTTTCCAACAACATAAAATTCACTAAATTTCGTTTAGCCAATTTGGAATTATTTAAATTCAAAGTTTGTGCTGTAAGGAAATTGTTTGGGAATTATTTGAATCTATTTTGAATTAAAAGGCCGGCGGGAAAGCTAGGTGGGCTCAAAGATTCAAAAACGGCCCAAGGCCAGCCCAGCCACGGTCCAGTGCCGCGCGGGCTGCCTGACAGCGGGGGCCACCTGTCAGTGGGCGTTTAAACCCGAAACGGTATGGGCGAAGCTGGGGCGTTGGATTAGATCGCGGATCTACGGCCGTGGTTCATCGTCGTCTCCGACGAGAACCCGACGATGCGGCGGCGGCAGTAGGGGGTCGGCGGGCTTACGGCGGCTCCAGCAAGGTATGGCAGTATGCTCGGGGAAGGTGTAGTCTACGGCGAAGCTCCTTGTACCAGCGGCGGCTCCTGGAACGGCTCCAATCGACGGCGAGCTTCCGCGGCGTCTGGCGGCAGTGAGGTAGAAATTGGGCGGCGTCAGTGGCTAATGTCGACGGTGGAGTGGTTCTGGCGGTCGAGTGAGAAGAGGGGAAGGTGATGGTGTGCTCAGATCGACGAGGAGAGGTCTCCTTTTATAGGCGAGCAAGGGTGCTGCGGGGCAGTGGCAAGGTCGACCATGGCGCGACTGCTCCGGTGGTTTATCGAGCTAGGCGAGGGCGTGGCGCTGTTCTGCGGTTCCTGGCGAGTCGTTTGGCGGCGACAGCTAGGGTAGGGGGTGGCTGGTTTGGTCGCCTCGCTTCCGCGTCTGTCGCGCCCGCGGCGGACCAGGGTTGGCTTCTCCGGCGACGGCGGGTGCGGGTCGTGGTCGAGGGCGTGTCCAACGGCGTCGCGGTGTCACGGTGATACTCAACGTGCTCGCAGGGGGTCCAGGCAAGGCATAGGGTGGCGAGGCGGCGCGTGTCCAGCGGCGTCTGCGGGTGTCCACGCGCGACGTCGTCGGCATGGCGTGGCCACCACTGGGCGCGCGCGTTCCGGCGACTGTCGAGCTCCTCCTCGACCGTGGCTTGCTCGAGGTGCTCCAGTAGGGTGAGGTGGCGAGCAACGGCATGGTGGCCAGGTTGGGGAAGGAAGGGAGAGAGGTGGAGGTGGTCGGGTTGGTGACATGGCCGGCATGGCCATGTCCTAGCCTTGATCCTCCTCTCCCTAGGTTTGCTATGTTTCCCTGATGGTTTAAGGGGACCAGGGGACAATGTAGAATAGCTTTGGGTTAGATTAGGTGAGGTAGATCACTATTTGCAATAGTTGCAAATAGTGCCCGAATTTGGAATTTGCCAAATTGTCCAAATTTGAAATAATTCAAATGGTGAATGTGTTTGAAAAGTGAGTGTTGATATTAGTTGTAAATGACCAGAGAGGTTTTGAGGTGGTGGTGGAAAAATTAGAATTCAAAAGTTGGCCAAAATGGCTAAGTGTAGATTGTTCCATATGTTAAAAAGTTGGGACTTTGGATGAGCCTTGCTCATGATCCAAGATGAATTTGGCATGATGATCTTCACCAAAGTTGTTCACCTTGATGTTGACTTGGAAATGGTGCAAAGAGTTAGCAAGAGTTGGTTTGGGAAAATTGAATGGCAAGGGCTCAAAGTGGTGATCAGACTAGAATTGTCAAAATTGACCATTATCATATGTGAGTGGGATTTGTGTTTGAAATCCATTTGAAATGTGAATCTTTGATTCCAAAAGTTGTAGTAAGTGTTTAATAACATTACTCAACTAATGGTGAAGACCAAATAGGTCTAGGGTCAAAATTTATAAAAATGCCATAGGGCATATGTGAGGGTTTTTAGGGTTTTGCATTTTATGGAATTTCTTCCTCTTTGATTTATTTGGGTTGGTGATCTTCATATGATCACTCTAGGGTTTTAGAGCATATCAAATACAAGTAAAAGCAATCATCATGGCATATCACTCAAATGCACAAGTCCTATGCATGGTACTATATGCCAATAGAAAAGTTTTTGTTGGTTTGAAATTTTGCTTTCCGTATTTCTCTAACTTTCTTTTTATTGAAATTTGCGGTGTTACAGATACAAAGATAAAATGAAATAAGAAAAACCCTAGCTATTAGGGTTGTGCCATTGTCGCTTAGTCCTCCTTGTTAAGGTCGATGAAGAACGATGGGCCCCATGGCCATCTCACAAGAGGAGGTCCCGCACACGTCTGATTGTGAGATAGGGCGGCGACGGACTCCAGCAGCTGGACGACAAGGCCATGCCACATGGGGAGCTCATCGAGCCCGCTCTAGGCGATGGCCATCTAAAGCAAATTTATTTGATTTCACCACAAGAAACCAAAGTATTTTCAAAAAGAGGTTTTTTTTGAAGCTATACAGTGAGTTTCCTTACTGTGTATATTTTTTATTGATTTTTGGTATAAGAAACAGAGCTAAAAGTACAGAGTGCTGGAGGAGAGCACTAAAAGAAAGCAAAGTCTAAGCTAAGTTAAACTACACTATGCTACTAGGGATTTACAAGAAATTCGTTACCCAGGCATTAAGGCCAACATAAGATTTCCTCTTGGCTTTATGGATCAGAAGCGCCATCTCCTCCTTGAACTTATATTTGCAGCGGTAGAGACTTGAAGTGATTCCTTTGAATATAAAGTCATTTCGAATCGTCCATATTGACCAAGATATCAACATGATATCTCCATGAAGAACGGCTGCTGTATTCTCACTTTTAAGCTCTGAATCACCTCATGGAACACTGGATATCCATTGGAAAGAGTTGGGGTCCAACTAGGGCATAAGTATTGCCAACAATGAACTGCAAAAGGACATGTGAAGACCAAGTGGTCTCTTGTTTCTAAAGCCGAACCACCACACATAACACAAGTGTAATCTGGCAGATAGAACCTTTTTCTCTGTAACATGGCCCTGGTGTTCAATCTATTATGAAAGAGCAGCCAAAAAATACTTTATGCTTCTCCTAGCAGCAACTTTTCCAAAGCCAAGAAATGATAGGTAGCATAGGCCCCTGGTTCATCAGATCCTTATACATTGATGAGACTGTATATCCTGGAGCAGCAGCAGTTACTGACCATTTATCCTTGTCCAATGAAATTTGTGTTTCTTGTATGAGGGTAAGAAACTGGTGGTATTCCTCCATAGCTTGAGTAGACAAAGGTAAATGAAAGAGAGATGGAATCTCCTCGGTAAGAAGCACCTTCTTGACAGAAATTGAGATATCTCTGGCAAAAGTAAATAGGTAAGGCCATTTGGTAGATAAGACTTCAATACTCCATAAATCTGTCCAAAAAAGTACAGTCTCCCCATTGTCCAGTGTACATGATGCTTTTGCCTTGTAAAGATCAAGGTTTTTCAGACAGTCTCTCCACCAGAAGGAAATATCTCTATGTCTAAGGGGGGGTAGGGCATGCTGATAGTAAGACTCCCATACAAAATGCATCCAAGGAATATTGTCTTTGTTGTAAAACTTATGGATATGCTTCATTAAAAGACAATTATTCTGAACTGACATACTGAGGACTCCCAAACCTCCTTGATCTTTGGGACGACAAACCATGTCCCATGAGGCTAAAGGAGGAGTCTTGTTGTTAAGGTCCTTATTCCTCCAGAGGCAGTGCCTTCTGTATTTATCACATTCATCCAGAACCCATTGATACATTTTAAGTGTACTCATAGAAAAAATTGGCAGGGAAGAAAGTACTGAATTAACCAGTCTTAACTTGATTCCATAATTAAAGTACATAGCACAAGAGGGTAATCTTCTCTGTACACACTGTATTAGTGGCATAAAGTATTCCTTTGGTGGCTTGGAGATACTAAGAGGCAATCCAAGATATAAGAAAGGAAGGTTTCCAAGCTGGCAATTGAGAGCAGAGGTGTATAAGCTCACTCTATCCTCAAGAATATTAATGGGTACCAGATTGGATTTCTCATAATTTACTCTTAGACTAGTAGCCTCCCAAAATTTCTGAAGCAAACCCTTTAAGAATAAAAGTTGAGGGACATCTGCTTGCATTATAACAAGGGTATCATCTGCATATTGCATGGTATCAGAGCGAAGAGGTCTCAAGTTCAAGACTCTGTTCACTCAAAAAGAGGTTTGAGTGGATGCTAGACTTCCTATTAAATCTAATGTAAATGGTTGTTTAGGAAAAGTTCTTATGGAAACCAATCAAACAATTATTGTACAGAAATTTCTTATATAATTTCATTCTAGGAGTTTCATATGAAAGTTCTTTAAATCAAACGCGCTCTGAACATTTTAGGGACATGTGCGATTCCCATTTGGCAGGAGGTGTTTCGCTCCCAGTTTGAAAAGGCCACAGGTTTGGCGGTGCCCTTTCTGGCTTTCTTTGCCCCACAGTCCACGCGAGCGGCCTGCAAATCAAAACTGGGCTTTGGGCCAGAAAGAGGCCGAAAATTTGATAGCAGACGGGCTGAACACAAGCATATAGTTCAAGACTCAAGAGCTACACGATGGGCTTTCTATATATCCATCGCTAGCTCGTGTGGTGCTCAATCAGCATGGATGAGCGGCAGCACATGCCTCCATGGCACCACAAGAGATTAACGTCAACGCCACGGAGCGTGCGCTTGAGCCAGGCGAGAACTTCAACTTGGCAGCCATACCCACCGTAGTTCAGTGGGAGGTCGTTGGTCTCGGAGGCTGCCGCCGTCGCTCGAGACACTCAGTTTACAATAAGCTCTTTTGCGTGTAGTTGTGTGTTGGTGGTAGTTGTATTTGGACTTGCTGATAAGTTTTGCTACACTCGTTGCTTGTATCGAGCGGTAGTTTTCTTATATTCAAACCTCTGCCTTCTGTAAAAATATAATACATCACGTCTTTGCTCTCGAAAAAAAATACACACGGCCTCATTCCTTTCAGCTTGGAAGCTCCCTTGCTGAAAAGGCATAGTTTGTCTTGTTTCTCATAGATGCACATGCACAGGTGTTGACGAGTTTGTGGCCATGTAAGCTCATACGAAGAGGTGGACTGATGTAGTGCTGCAACTGATAGATTTAACTAATACTCGTATCTTCTTCTTCTTCTTCTTCTTATCAACTGAAATATAAAAAGCGATGATTGCTAGCTAGCGGACTCCAAAACCAGACGGACCCCAAAATCGCGTGGAATCATTCGGGTGTTTGGTCGCTGCCTGTGATCGTGCAGCAGTCGTATATGCCTGTTGGACTGGGAAGAGATGTGCTCTCTGTCAGTCTGTAAGCAGTGTGTACCTAAGAATGTGGACGAACAAGTCGCCAGCTAGTATATTCTGCTTCACACATGCATCCTTGTATATCGATTGGTTAAGATCAGGATCTGCTTGGCAGGCTAGCTAGCTATTTGTAGATTGTTTGTTGCGGATTGGCCTATCATAACAGCTAGACGATACCACTTCGAGTTTAGCTGACAAAAAAGGTATAAGTACGTGTCGCCAAATGTCGCAGTGAGCGAGTCGGTGACTACTCGGTGTTAATGTTTTACAGCTCAAACTCTGACTATGAGTGACATGGGGATGATTGTATGTGTTTGCTTAAGCTTATGTTTATACCCTATAGGGTAACCAATTTGGTGCCGGCGGCTAACCAACAATCTCCCATATCTTGTAAAGAAATAAAATAGGTAGTTGATGAGATTGTAATCCAGGGAGACTTTGATTAGGTTTGATCCTGCGAAAAGTTGGGATCTAGGAGCCAATCAGAGCCTCACCTAATGGATGTCATGCTTGATTTGATTCTTCTTCTATGGCAGGAACGGTTCCTGCGCGCGGGGGCTAACTGTAGAGATCTCCAGAGATGATGTATGTTGTCTGGTACTAGCGAAATCCACGTCTCGAGTTACAAAAAACAAACAATGGCGCTGAAAGAGAGATTTGCAAGGATTAAGAAACAAGATTTCTTTTTTTTCATAAAATAAGCTAAGTTCGGAATAAGTGATAATACAGTAGAAAACATGTGGTGCTTTTCTTCCTGCTCGTTCAATATATGCTAACTCTGACCTTCAGGGTGTAATATCAGATGATGCCTGTTTTTATTAATTAAAAATAAAAAATTCAAGATTTAGTGTATACACTTATTATCATTGACATCAACCATTGCCTGACAACACACGAGCGCAAGAGGTTCTCCAAAAAAAAAAAAGCATTCATGAAGGTAATGGGCAGTGGCGGATGCAGGAAAAAGTTGGAGGGTGGGCACACCTTACTTTATTTTTTTGCTCCTCCAATTATGATAAACCTTTGCTAAATGAGTAATATATATGGCCATGTCAATCTCCTACATTACATATGTACTGTATATAAAATGTGCAAGATTGCAACACAAATCGTTTTTTTTTCTCGATAAAGAGAATATATTAAAAAACATAAAAAGTTTTTTTTTTTACTAATGGCACACAAATGTTGCCTGGCCGGATCCGGCCAAAGACTAGTTTATGAGTTTTCACCCTAAAGAGCTGAACTCAGTTAATCCATGCAAAACCTTCAACAATGCAACGATGTTGAAACCCCTCCATTGTCAGGTATATGACCGACCAAAGTTAGAGCAAGTTTTTTTTTTATACCTCGGAGCTCTAGTCCCTGTACTAAAGTAGCACCGCCAAAACTCAACCACGATGTACCATCAACACCACTTTCATTCATTATATGCTCATACTCCTCTATACGCCGTGTCCTAAACCACTCGACAACGTATATGCATAAACCTCATGCACTAAAGTCGTGGAACATGACATCTATTAATATCTTCAGCCCGAATGTTGGGATTTGGAACCAATGCTCACATGCACAGTTCTGACCTGACAATGCCACATGACCAATTGTGTCCATATGAGTTTGTTGGCGGGCGATGACAATAAGAACATCCACTATTGAAACCCAGGTAAGGTTCCCTTCGGTAGATACATGTCGTTCTTACTGTCGCCACACGTACTTGAGAAAATGGGATCCCATTCAAAAGAAAACCTTCCGTTGTCTAGCTACGCACCTCCATGGGACCAATGTAAAAAATGAAATTGAACCCAATGTTGTATGAGCCTCTCGTGATAAATATAGAACCGAAGGTATTTAATAATTGCAAATGAGAGTTATACTATTTTTTGTGTGAGGGCACCAGAATTACTCATGAAGTCTAGCTAATACTACCCATAATAGAGATATCATAAGCAGCATTCTAACAAGAGAATGCAGTATAGAGCTGTTATCATAGTATCATATGTATGATACCGCCCATTGTGACTAGCCTAATACACAAGACTATAATATTTTAAACACCATGAATTAAACCAACAAGACAATAATGCATAACGAGAAATTCCATATCTCATCGGAACTTTCACATTTGCACCAATAATTCGTTGCGAACTAGTTACAATTGTTTATCATCGCTCTCAAAAGTGCCCATTTGTGGCTATTATCTGGTTTTGACTTTTTGTAAGGGAGTGTGCAGACTTTGGGAAAGTCTGCCCCATTTTCTGTTGCTACCAAGGCGTGATGCGGTTGTTGCTGACGACCTGACGATAGATTAGCCACAAATCTTATCACTTGTTCGCGAACGTTCTTTTCAACGATCAACGCGCGAAAACTAAAATTATGTCATTTCACCAAAACCGTTGACAGAAGTTCCGTGGTTTTCCGTTTCTTCCGCATAGCTGATTGGGGAAACAGAAAGCCAGCCCGTTTCTCCATCCTGGTGTCATTTGCAGCGGTGTTTGCACGGCTTGTTTGTTGCTCATGGGTTGTCAAACTCGAGTAGTATTTTTTGGGGACTAAAAGTGCCATTAAAAGTAGAGATCAGAACTGAAGTTTCCAGATACTAATAGTACTATTCTTAGTGAAAGCTAGCAAGCTATGTGCTCACAAATCAAAAAGGCAATACAAAATTACACTCCTTTCATTCCATAAAAGTTAAATAGCATAGAGATACATTCAAGTTTTGACAAATCTCAAATAACTTTGGTGGGACGGAGAGATAATATATCACGATGGCGGATGGTGCCGCAACTCCCGATCGGTCGATATGATTCATCCAGCAACCCTTTTCTAGGCATCACATTTCATAGTCCTTTCGTGGATCATGAGTTGCATAATCAAATGGCGCCTCTGTAACCACTAACCAGTGATCAGCGGCAGCCGGGGCCGTTGTTTATGGACGCGCTGAGATATCAGGCTAAGCAGCCTTGAACCTCCGCGAACAGCTGTGTACGGGCCAGCTAAGACAAAGGGTGTGTTTGGTAGGTCGGTTCTACCCAGAAAATCTCCTCCCAACCGAGAATTTTGGGCCATCCGGTGTTTGTTAGGTCGGATCGGGCGAACTGGGCAGTGCCCACCTCGCACGAAAAAGGGCTCTCAGCCCTGCCCGGTAGAGAAGCTCAAATCGAGTTTCGCAGGTGGGCAGGGCTGACCTCGCCCGGAAAATCCCGCACCCGCCTCGCTCCTGGACGGAAACCAACAAGGGTCACAGCCCGACGCCCTCATTTCCCCCCGCTGAACGCTCTCCATCGACCAGGAGAGGAACGAGCTCGACCCCTGCGCGCTGCCTCCCCGGCCTGCCTCCCCGGCGCCGCCTCCACGACGCCGGCCCGCTCGCCTGAGCGCTGCCTCGCCGGCCTACGCGCCGCCTCGCCGGCCTCCCCAACTCCGGCTGCGCGCCGCCTCGCCGGCCTCCCCAACTCTGTCTGCGCGCCGCCTCCCCAACTCCGGCTGCGCGCCGCCTCCCCAACTCCGGCTGCGCGCTGCCTCGCCGCCCGCACCGCCTCCACGACGCCGGCTGCGCGCCGCCTCCACCAGGGCACGACGCCTCCACACCGGGCCTCGCCGCGCCGCCAGGAAGACCAGGACACGTCACCGCGAAGCCCCGCCTCGACCAGGGCACGCCGCCGGGAAGAGCAGGTCGACACGCCGGCAGGACGCGCCGCATCCACCAGGGCACGCCGCCTCCACGTCCCGCCTCGCCGCGCCGCTAGGAAGGCCTGCGTCGACGCGCCGGCTCAACGCGCCACCAGGCGCAGCTACGGCCAACCTCCCCAATACGGTTGTGTTGATGAAAAGGACCCGATTGCTTTTTAATTTTTTTGCTTAAGGACCTTTCTGTAAAATTTTGGACCCAGCACATCTCACCCTATACAAGCCCTACCAAACAATATCTGAACTCAGCTTCTCTCAAGTGATACAGCCTACCAAACAAACAACAAAATCTTAGTTGGGCTTGTATGAGGTCACCATGTATGAGGGGAGATAGTTATTCTGAGTTGGCACAGGCTACCAAACACACCCAAAGTCGCCGCGTACGTCGTCACGGGGTCGAGTAGTTGTTGATCAGCCATGTTTGTTTAACTAATCGCAGCAAATTAGGGGTCAAACTCGTCACTGAGCTCTCTGCCTAATTTAATCGCTAAGGTCAGATGCAGAAAGTCTTGGTGGCCAGGCAGCTCAGTTTGGAGCCGGCAAATATTCCCCTGAATATTTAGTTGGGGGCGAAACCACCGGCAACTTCAATCCCCCGCGGTCATGGGGACAGTTGTACGCCGCAGCGTCCACACAGCGGCCTGGCTAGCTTCCTCGAGTCTCCAGCAAATCTCAAGCTTGTTACAAATAGACAAGAGAGAGAGAGAGATGTCAGAGCCGTTGATGAGATAGTGCAAGGATGCTGGTAAATCCACTTTGGCTCCTAGGCTGTTATCTAAAAATTTATATTTTAAAATGTTCAGAAATTTTGAAAAAAAAAATCTGGATGTACATCATAACATAATATGTTCAGACACTAAGTTTCGCAAAGAAATGCCATCTTTCATGAGCTGTCTAAGAAATAGATTTTTTGGTGATCCAAAATATCTTTTCACGAGATATGTTTTTATCTTTTTTCCACAAACTTTTGTGATTGAATATAGAATGTCCTGATGTACACAAGGATTTTTTCAAAACATTTTGGCATTTTAGCATAAACTTAAATTGCATTTTTAATAGGTGCATTAAGCCTATGTATTACCGTGTTTGGTTGTCCGCATTGCATGAGAAGAAGTGAAAGCTCCATGTTTGGTACTTGCTTGGAAAGTGTTTGATACTTGCTTGGAAAGGTTTGGCTCACCTATTCCTAGCATGTTGACCTTGCTTCATATTTTTGTGGACAACACCATGTTTGCAAATAACTCAAAACCACTTAGCCTACAAGCATTGGTACAGAACACTCGCAACACGGGAGTTGTGCGGGATGGCGAGACGAAGGTATGGCACAATGGAATTTGGAAAGATTGAACATATGCTACTGATTTCGCATGATCGATCTTGATGAACTTCAAACAAAAACACACACAAAAAGTGAAAGAAATTTCAATTGTTCATGAAAACGGAATCATAATTAGGTAGATGCATATTTTTTTTAAAAAATACGTAGAATATGCAAATGTGTATTTGAACTTTTTAAACTTATTTTCACCTTTTGTGTCATTTTCGATATAAAATGTGCAATTTGGCGTTTTGCATGTTTTGTAAAAGAAATATACACTCTGCAATTGTTATGTTTACAATTAGGTTGTAGAAATACAGAGTTCCTCACTTTCCACATTTGTTACTCTAAGATTGCACATATTTGTTCTTGTGCAATTTTTGTATCTAGAAATTAATACCAAAGTAAGCATACTTTTTTTTTTTTTTTTTTTTTTTGAGAAACACAGTACAAACGCAGACGCTCACATACACGCGTATACACTCACCCCTATGAACGCACACACGCACACCCTACCCCTATGAGCACCTCCGGAAGACCGAGCCGGCGGATTGGATCTTGAAATTGACGAAGTCACCACAGGCGCCTCGCTGTCGACGGGAACGTCGCCTCCCACTGAATGAATATTCCGCCTTTATGAGACACACAGATGTCAAACCTGGGGTTTGAACTCTGGTGGGCTGGGGGTACAACCACCCTCCTAACCACCCAACCTCAGGTTGGTTCTCAAAGTAAGCATACTTTTTAGTTCTATTTGGCTTCATAAGTATGTAAAAGGCATTTTGATTTGATTAATTATTCTTAGTTGACGCTAGACATTGAGGTGGTACGTGTGAACAATATAGGGGTGTAAAAAAATATACACTCTAGGCTTATTAGGATACATGACTATTGAAGCATGTGTTGGTGTTATCCTAACACTTGTGTTTGTGTTATAGCATCCATATGAACCTGGTTATGTTATGTTTATTCATTCTATCGTATTAAATTATTTTTTATGTGAGTTTTGGAAACTCGTATTATCAATTATTTTTTATTGTATGGTTTGCCGACCTACACATATCGGATTAATTTTGTTTCCGTTCCAAATCCGCTCCATTTTCGTTCCAAATACATGGTTTCATATATCTGTATTTGAATCCGCAACCGGTTATTATCAGATCCGCTTATGACCCGTTGAGAAAATATGATATACGACATGGTAAAAGCAAGACAAAACCAACCCTATCCGACCTGTTTGCACCTCTAGAACGGTAGGAAGGTAAAAGAGCAACTGATTGTGCTGTACCAATTTTTCAGGCTACTGTTGTACACTTATGTCAAATACGGAGTACTTCTCATGCATAAGTCGGCCGGATGCAAAGTGTCTTAACACAACAATAACCTCCCCTTTCTTATTTTAGAGAAGAACAAAAAGAATGTAAGGCTAACCACTCCACCATCCACCACAACTTTGACATTTTCACTGACGTTTGTCGTTGTCCACGACGGCGCTAGGGGCCGGGGCGAGGTGGTTCTTCTGGAGCGAAGATGTTGGTCCAGAGGTGGTGGATATGCTGTTCTTCTCCGACTTTGTCGATGGGAGGCAGCGTATCTTGGTCCAAGACAGCACGGGAACGTCCCCCGGTCGACGTGCCACAGCGACATGTGCCTCGTAGGCTTGTTCATCGACTCACAAAGCCTCGTTGGCGATGGTGCTTTTTTGCATCTTGCAACGTTGGAGGCTCGGCATCTCTTCTTGCGTTCGTCTTGGCGGCGTTGGAATTGGACGGTGGCCACTGGCTACGGTGGTTGCAGGAAACCCTAGGAATCATTTTGTATTTCTCGATCTTTTAGGGTTTTATCTGCAAATTCAGGGTAATCATTTTATTTCGGTTTGTCTTTTAGTTTCCACATTTGTTGCTTCATGTATGTAATTTGGTTTTCGATTAATGAAATATGTGGTCGCTCTAAAAAAAACATTGACATTGTCCGCGATTTCACACAGGAATATAACTATATATATCCTGAAATTTGCCTATATATACCCCAAGGGCAGAGGAAGCAGGATCAGATCACCATACATGCTCTGCCTTGCAAACGGCACCTAATTGTTTTGGTGTAATTTCGGGTTAAAAATGTGCAGTATGGTGGTTTCACATTTGTAAGGCCAAAATTGCAGTTTTTTTTGTTCTTGTGCAATTTTAGATTTAGAAATGAAGCCTGAATGAAACATATTTTTTGGTACATTTGGGTTTTGAAGTGTATTTTAGACAACTAGTTATTTTTTAATTAGCAATAACACATAGGGCAGGCAGGTGTGTGAACGGGAGAGAAGGAGAAGGAAGATTGCTTGTACTTACTGTAGCAATTCTCCAGGCCACTGATGGAAAATTGCTGCTCATACATAGCTCGCCAGATTAAAGTCCCGCCCCACTTAGCTAAGAGTCTTAAGACAATTTGAATTTTCCCTTTCTTATTTTAGATATTTTTTGTTTTGTTTTGTTTTGAAGCTAAGGGTAGCCTACCATCCATCACAACTTTGACATTTTCAGCGGTTTCACACAGGTATATATATCCTGAATTCCTGATATTTGCCTATATATACCCCAAGGACAGAGCAAGCAGGATCAGATCACCATACCTGCTCTGCCTTGCAAACACATTCACATCCTTTAGCTCTCTCCTTGCCATTGCACTGCATTGCAGTCTTCTTCCTTCAACCTCGAAAGAGTCCTGTTCCATTTCTTGCGGAAGGGTCGAGGCCATCATGGTTGGCAAGTTATTGCCCGCTGCTTCGCCTGCCCTGTCGCACGTAGCGACCTCCGGCTCCCACGGCGAGGACTCCCCCTACTTCGCCGGGTGGAGAGCCTACGACGACGACCCCTACGATGCCGTCTCCAACCCAAGCGGCGTCATCCAGATGGGCCTCGCGGAGAACCAGGTCTCCTTCGACCTCCTGGAGGGGTTCCTGAGGGAGCACCCTGAGGCGGCCGGGTGGGGCGGCGCCGCTGCCGGCTCCGGCGTGGCCAGCTTCAGGGACAACGCTCTGTTCCAGGACTACCACGGCCTCAAAACCTTCAGAAAGGTACGCTGCAGAATACACGCGCTTACGCAAGAGAGTGTGCTCTGCTTTCGTTTGTTTTCCTTGCTTGTGTCGAACGCCGTGGACTGACCGTTTTGCTTGCAGGCGATGGCCAGCTTCATGGAGAAGATAAGGGGCGGCAAGGCGAGGTTTGACCCTGACCGCATCGTGCTCACCGCCGGCGCGACGGCCGCCAACGAGCTGCTCACGTTTATCCTCGCCAACCCCGGAGACGCGCTGCTGATCCCCACTCCGTACTACCCAGGGTAAGCAACCACGCATCCATCAAGCACACACCTACACTCTCTATACTGTTCCATTGGCCGTGCACTTGTCCTGACATGCATGGCGCCGTGCAGGTTTGATCGGGACTTGCGTTGGAGGACTGGCGTGAACATCGTGCCGGTGCACTGCCACAGCGCCAACGGGTTCCAGGTCACGGTCGCCGCGCTCGAGGCTGCGTACGAGGAGGCCGCCGCGGCGGGGATGCGCGCCGCCGGCGTCCTGCTCACGAACCCGTCCAACCCACTCGGCACGACCATGAAGAGGTCCGTGCTGGAGGACGTGCTCGACTTCGTGGTGCGCAAGAACATCCACCTCATCTCCGACGAGATCTACTCCGGCTCGGTGTTCGCCGCGCCGGACCTCGTCAGCGTGGCCGAGCTCGTCGAGTCGCGGCCTGACGTCGCCGAGCGCGTGCACATCGTGTACAGCCTCTCCAAGGACCTGGGGCTCCCTGGGTTCCGCGTCGGCGTGGTGTACTCGTACAACGACGCCGTGGTCACCACCGCGCGGCGCATGTCCAGCTTCACGCTCGTGTCGTCGCAGACGCAGAAGACGCTCGCCGCCATGCTCTCCGACGACGCGTTCGCCGAGGAGTACATCCGCACCAACCGCGAGCGCCTCAGGATGCGGCACGACCACATGGTTGCCGGGCTGGCACGCGCCGGCGTGCCGTGCCTGCAGGGAAATGCTGGGCTGTTCGTGTGGATGGACATGCGGCGGCTGCTTCTCGGCGGGGGCGGCGAGGCGACCGTCGCCGACGAGCTGAGGCTGTGGGACCTGATGCTTCACGAGGTGAAGCTCAACATCTCGCCGGGGTCGTCGTGCCATTGCTCGGAGCCCGGGTGGTTCAGGGTGTGCTTCGCCAACATGAGCTTGGACACGCTGGATGTTGCACTGGCCAGGATGGGCCGCTTCATGGACAGGTGGAACAAGGCGACAACACAGCAATAGACCAATTCTTCAAAACGAAAACAAAAAAACAGCATTAGGCAAGTAAAAGTATTTTTTGTGGCAAATCCATTGCCATTGCAGTCAATTGAGGTAGTTCTCAATCGAGCTTGATGACATCAATTTTGTAACGGGATTTTTCTCTCCATTGGAGAAATGATAATATATTGGCCCTTGTTTTAAATCGTACTATAAAGAGTGGTTAGTTCTTGGAATAGGTCTACTTTACTCTCTTAAACTATTGCCTTGGTTCACTTAACCGCTGAAAAACAAACTGGGCTTAGTGAACCTCCTATATATATTGTATACGGAAGACTTTAACACTTCACCAGCTCTAGAAAAGCAATTTCGATCATAAAAAATCTCAAAAATATGAAAAAATAAACATGTTGGTTATGTAGTAAAATATTTTTTGCTTGCATACAAATATAAGTGTAGCATCAAAAGTAACATGTTTAATCATATTTGTAGATAGGTGGAAATTAATTACGTTTTGTAATAAAACATTAAAGGTATATATGTTTCTTTTTGGACTTTTTCATGTTCTATGGAAGTCCATAAGCACTGTTTTGCTTCTATCTTTCTGAAAACAAGTTGGGGCTAGAGTGCTCGAGGATTATGGTAGAAGTGAATATGCGCTAAACCATATGTTCAGGAATGGAAATTTGCATGTGGGTTGTGGTTTTGCGTGTTTGGGTATTAAGTGCTACTATATGTTCTTATCCATGATACTTCATTTACCAATATGATGATTTTTTCTTATTTTGCTTAATCAAGTTTTTTTTGTTTTTTCTAGACCCAAAAAATAATAAAATTAGGTACTTTAAGAAATCTTGATCCGACTTCAAAAAAATAAACAAACCAAAAAATTGTAATTCAACCAAAAAAATTCATTTTTCCTGCATTCCATGTCCTTTACAACTACAATATAGCTGGTTATTCCTATATTTCATAGTTCCACCTCATTTGTACATTTATAATTTGAGCAACCTAATTGTTTGGCCAAAGTAGACCAAAATATACTATTTCTGAACCCCACCAAAGTAAGCAATTTCTTGCTAGGTTAGGATTTTTTTAACTGAATCGCAATTTCCATAGATATTTCTAAAGATATAAACTAGTATAATTAGAGGATCATATCGTGAGCCTTGCAAAATCGGTATTTGCATATCCAAATAAAGTTGGGACTAGAGTGTTTGAGGATAATTGTACAAGTGAATATGCTATAAACCATATGTTTATGAATGAAAGTCTGCATGTGGGTTATGGTTTTGTATGTATGGGCATGTACTTCATTTATCTATATGATGAAAAAATAATTTCTTTTTATTTTGGTTCAACACTATAGACTGAACTGTAATGATCGTAGTACCCAATTTTTTTGTTCTTTTGGATCAAAAATTAATAAATATAGTCACTTTAAGATACTATGTTCCTACTTTGGAAGAATTGCTAAACGAAAATATTGGAATTCAAATAAAATCTGTCATTAGTTATGCAAGCGGGAGCCATACCCATGGCCTCTCTAATGCAGTCCATGCCCTTTAGAACGACGATGTAGCTGATAATTTCTATATTTCATAGTTCCTCCTTTTTTGTACATTTATAATTTGAGAAACTTTGAGCAACAAAATTATTTGGCCAAAGTAGACCTAACCAACTTGTTTTCAGACCCCACCAAAGTAACCAATTTATTTTCTAGGTTTAGATTTTTCGGACTGAATCCCAACCCCAATAGACATTTCTAAAGATATACTACTACTATAAGTTGACAATCCTATCACGAGTCTTGCAAAATTGGCATTTGCATATCAAAATAAAGGATGCCATTTGGGGCATCAATCAATATCGGAATATGATTAAACAGTACCCCTTTGTTCATGAATACAAGGCCATATCCTTTTTCGTGCCAAACTTTGACTAATGATTTAATTAACCAAATATAAGTTATATGTCATCTAAAAATATATCATTGAAAATTTTCATTGAAATGTTTATTCGGTGATATATTTTTAAATTGCATGCAACTAACATTGCTTGAGCAATATATTAATCAAAGTTTGCCTAAAAAATAAAGTGGTCTTGTATTCTAGAACGGATGGAGTAGTAGCTTTTAAGTGGAGCTAGTGAGCCATGAATCCCATGATGTACCGCCTCCAGTTGCTTGCAATTGGGATCTACTTTGCTTGTGAGTGGATGATTTCTCTTCCAATCGCCCTAAGTACTCCCTCTATCCTAAAATATAAGACCAACACACATTTCAAGGTAAATCTTCAACTAGTAATTTGACTACCAAAATATAATTTATATGTCAACAAAACTGTACCATTGAATTCATATTTGAAAGATGTTTCCAACAATACATTTTTAATGTCATATAATTTATATTTTGTTGGCCAAATTATTCGTTAAAGCTTTTTCTCGAACTATGGAGTGTGACCTTACATAAAAAAGGATGGAGTAGTAGCTCTCAACAACGCATTTTTGATGTCATATAACTTATATTTTATTAGTCAAATTATTGATCAAAGTTTCGTCTCGATCGAACTACGAAGTGACCTTACATACAAAAACGGATGGAGTAGAAGCTGCCAACAACACATTTTTGATGTCATATAACTTATATTTTGTTAGTCAAATTATTGATTAAACTTTCGTCTCAATCGAACTACGAAGTGACATTACATACACAAACGGTAATACACAGCTAGTGCGAGAAAACGTTGGTAAATGGTAATACACACCTAGGAGAGAAGCCAACAAACATAAACTGCCTGATGAGTCGAGAGACGTACGTACGTAACGTACACTTTCGATGATTGGTATCTGTCAAGACAGGCTCTCCTTCGCCAGGCTGGAGCAATGCTCGACACATCGACAGGTGCAAGACAAGAAGGAGACGGGAACCGAGAGATCCCCTGGATCGTCCAAGGCAGCACACGTCGGAACGCAGGCAGGCAGCAATATTCTTGTGTTCCGGCATCTCTGCGCGCCAGGTTGGCCATGACACATGAACACGCAGCTTACCAACTAGCTGCACCGCGTCACTCGACAGTGTGCTTTGCTTAATACCACTACTAGGTAACAGCTCATTAGGGACAGGGAAGCTCCGGGATCCCAGGGTTTGTCTGTCAAGTGTTGCATGATCTAGCCAAGCAGGTCTGATTACATCAAGTGATACTGTTGGACAATGGACTAGCAAAGTACGGTATGCAAGAATGTCCATCCGTCCTCTTGTCCTAAGCAAACAAAAGATGTGTGTCAGGTCGATTTTTTAAAAACAAACCTCTTTGTTTTTAAAAAGAACAAATCTCTTTGTTTAGCTTTCCAAAGATAATTAAGGAGTCTTAAAAAGAACAAATCTCTTTGTTTAGCTTTCCAAAGAAGTTGTATTTTTTTAGATTATTACCGATCGATCAAGATTCTTTTGGAAAAAGATAGTGAGGAAAAGAAGTATCGACCGGCTAGGTGGAGTGTGGTTTTGTATTGTTAAAGATATACTCATTTCGTATATTCCTACAACCAAGGGAGGATCGAAAGAATTTTGTTACCGGGTGAACCGAATGGAGACAGTTGCTCGGAATTTATACAGCCAATGCAGCTGGCGTTTTAATCATAGAATAACATGGTAATGCAATGTCATATCATGTTTTATAGTCTCTTTAGATGGTTGATACATGTATCGACCCTGTGTGATCCATGAAGTAATCTTCTGTAAAACTTGGATATTTTATTAAGGCAATAAAAAGTTGCATGCATCAACAGATGCAGAAGCTGGGGCTATATCTCCATTTCGGAAAAAAGGTGGAGTGTTGTTTGTCGTCCAAAAAACCAGGGCGGGGCTAGGTATCCAAGACCCTAAGGTCAAAAATATTGGCTTGCCAGGTAAATGGCGTCTTAAGCTCCTTACCGAGGATGGTATTTGGCAAACCCTCCTAAGAAAATATTTTGGCTCGAAAGCTCTTTCCCAAGTATAATGGAAGCATGTGGATTCACATTTTTGGGCTTGTCTAATGGCCATGAAGAAATATTTTTTCTGCTTTGGATCATTTTCTATTAAGGATGAGTTGAAATTTTGTTTTTAGGAGGATAAGTGGTTGTGCAATGCTACTCTCTGGGAACAATACCCTGCCTCGTACAGTATTTTTTTATCACACATGCGATACAATTGCCACGGTCCTTGGAGTATTTTAAACCGAATGTGGCGTTGAGAAGTGATTTATTTGGCCCCATGCTAACATCTCTTGGAATGCCTTGCGTCAGCGGCTGGCTCAAGTTCGATTGTCACATGGGTCATGATGAATTTCGTTGGAACTTACAGTAGAATGGAAAATTCTCCATCAATTCCATGCACAAAGCTTTAGTCTTGCCTAGCGTACTAGTCGATGACATTATGAAGATTGGAGGATGAAGATACCATGAAAAATAAAATATTTGCTTGGTATATTTGTCAAGGTGTCATCCTTACCAAAGACAACCTTGTTAGGCATAATTGGCATGGAAGCACAAAGTATGGATTTTTCATCAGCATGAGACAATCAAACACAATTATTTTCCAATGAAAATTTAACTATTCTATATGGTTAGTCTTCCAAGTAGATTCGAACTTGTCTCCACCTCAAAGTATTGCCAATGTTTATTTTTGGAAATTAGATACATGGGATCAATAACAGTTCAGAATTCTTCTTAGGGCGGGAGTGCTTGAGGTTTTTTGGTTGCTAGGGCTATGTAGAAATGACATGATATTTAAACATAAAAACTGTTCTCTTATGCAGGTTATCTACTGATGCGCTAGTACGCTCCGTTTATGGTCGTCTCTACAAAATGTGTAGCATCGAAACATGTTTATAGAGGTCTCTACATGGTTGAAGGACATGGCGATGGATACTTTCGCCCAACATGGATAACAATATAATCTCAGATATGCCCTCCATCTCACCTTAGGCGTTTAACAAATTATCATCATTGATATGTATTTTGCTTTTTTTTTGTTTTTTTTTACTTTCCATGCATAGGTCGGGTCTAATTCTTAAACCTGTAAAGGCCCTTTACCGAAAAAGTCCATTAATTAAGAAGAAGACATGGACACGAAATGAAAAAGCGGGTTCAACAAAAGGAACTGTTTTCCCAATATTAAACGCTCAATCTTTTTGCACCCACGGCAATTCAAATATTTGCTTCTTTGTTTATTGAGGCTAGGAGGGGGCGTCCCTAGCTGGCGCTCGCGCGCCAGATTCTTAATGCGCGATCGGTTTCCGACAGTCTAATTAGGAAAAACCGTGTTTCCCTGTCTGACAGGTAGCTTTCACATAGTGCATGTCTCTCCTTTCATGTAATTAATGTTAATAATCAATGCATGCAAGTTAGCATGACAATAAGTAGAAGGCATGCATGGGATGGACCACCTTTTCTTCTCTCTCCCCGCGTCCCTGCATTCCTAATTAGCATGGCTAATCACCGCATGCAAATTTAGGGTCACCTGTAGAATATATATAGCATAAACCATTGTTTAAAATGATTTATCTTTCAAATGAACGCTTCGATTTAAGATTCGTTTTCACCAATAAATCTGTCTCGATGAGATCTTCAAAACTAGCACCAATATTAATATGTTTCGACAAACTTTTTTTCTGGCTAAAAATTATCAACCCTCTCTATTTGAATAATCAACCCCTCCGTACTTCAGTGATCAACGGTAAATGTATAAAATTATCAACCTGGTGCAGGCTATTTAGGGAAAGTTCTGCAATCATGCATAAATAGATGAATCTGCTGATGTCAGCGGAATCTTTTCCAAATTTGAAAATTCAAAACGTTTTAACTTTCAAACGATAACTCCAAATTAAGATCCGCTTTCACCAAAAAATCCGTCTCGACGAGATCTTCAAAACTAGCACCCATGTTGATATGTTTTGAGAAACTTTTTTTCGGGCTAAAAGTTATCAACCCTCTCTATCTGAATAATCAACCCCTCCGTACTTGAGTGATCAACGCTAAATATATAAAATTATCAACCTGGTGTAGCCTATTGAGAAAAAGTTCTGCATGCATGCACAAATAGACGAATATGCTGATGTCAGCGGAATCTTTTCCAAATTTGTAAATTCAAAACGTTTTAACTTTCAAACGACAACTCCAAATTAAGATTCGCTTTCACCAATAAATCCGTCTCGACGAGATCTTCAAAACTAGCACCCATGTTGATATGTTTCGAGAAACTTTTTTTCGGGCTAAAAGTTATCAACCCTCTCTATCTGAATAATCAACCCTTTTGTACTTGAGTGATCAACGGTAAATATATAAAATTATCAACCTGGTGTAGGCTATTGAGGGAAAGTTTTACATGCATGCACAAATAGACGAATATGCTGATGTCAGCGGAATCTTTTCCAAATTTGTAAATTCAAAACGTTTTAACTTTCAAACGACAACTTCATATTAAGATTCTCTTTCACCAATAAATCCGTCTCGCCGAGATCTTCAAAACTAGCACCCATGTTGATATGTTTCGAGAAACTTTTTTTCGGGCTAAAAGTTATCAACCCTCTCTATCTGAATAATCAACGCCTCCGTACTTGAGTGATCAACGGTGAATATATAAAATTATCAACCCCAAAGTTAATTTTATTTGAAACAGTTTAGCGATTTTTTTTAATTTAGAAGCTATCAACTCGGTGTCCTTTTATTTATCAACAGTAAATATAAATAACTACCAACCCTAAAAATCTAATTTTATTTTGAATATTTTGGCGACTCTTTTTAATTACAAGTTATCAACCCGATGCCCCGTTATTTATCAACGGTAATTATAAATAACTACCAACCATAAAAAGTATTTCATTTAGAATATTTTAGTGAACATTTTATTTATTTTACAAGCTATCAACCTGGTGCCTTGTTATTTATCAACGGTAAATATAAATAAATAATAACCCTAAAACATATTTCATTTAGAAATATTTAGCGAGTCTCTTTTAATTTACAAGCTATCAACCCGGTGACCCGCTATTTATCAATGATAAATATAAATAAATATCAACCCTAAAAATTTAATTTAATTTAAAATATGTAGGGACTCTTTTTTGTTTACAAGTTATCAACCCGATGCCCCGTTATTTATCAACGGTAAATTTAATTTAGAATATTTTAGCAACTTTTGTTAGCTTACAACTTAAACAATAGTACTTAATTTGAGTAGCAAGTGGTAGTTCATTTGAGTTGCAAGTGGATCTCCCCACCCGTTATTTCCCCCCTTAAAAACCACTAGCCCGAAAAAGGGAATTATAAAAATTAATCGAAAAAACATGAATTACCGTACGAAATAACAACACAAAGAGAATTGCAGAAAAAGAGAATTGTCAAAAGGGAATTGCAAATAAAGAGAATTGAGAGTCCGTCTCGTGCTGAAAAAAAAACGTGCATGCATGCAGAAACTTGTGAGAGCCAGTGCTGAAAAGTTGGCTCATTAAATGCAAACCCATGAGATAGTTTATGCATGCATGTAGTGTGAACGCTTTTGGTTGTATGCAACATGCAAGTGTGAACATGAGCTGTTAGTGTGAACACACATATGCATGTGTACGTAATTAAACACATGAGCTGTTAGTGTGAACACCCATACGAGACAAAAAAGGGAATTGACTCGCGCTTCCGCGCGAGCGTTCCGCGCCGACCGAAACTGATCGCTTGAGCGATCGATGCCAAGGAGGGAATTCGGCTAGGAGGATACCTGGCAGAGCGGATTTGTTGTACTCTCTCTGTCCTATAAAAAGTTGCTCAACTTTTTTTAGATTTAGATGTGTTTATAATAAAAAAATATATCTATATACCTCCGTATACAAATAAGGTTGAGCAGCTTTTTTATACGCAGAGGAAGTAGAAAACTCTTTTCGTTCCAACCCGTTCCAAATCGTCTAACTAACAAATATAATGAGCGAGGCCAAATCCTTTCGGTTTGGCACGGCGACAATAGACATGCCCGTCCACCTCAGAACGATCATGGTTCATGGCGCTTAATTAGACGAGGTTGGGTTCGGCATGCACGGGCGCACGGCTGGCAGAAGCGTCAGCACGGCATGATTGGCCCACTATATATGTACGCACAGCTGCATGAGCACGCTGGTCTGTTCCTTCTGCTGCCGTGGAAACGGACGAGCGAGTGTACACACTTTGCTGTTATGGAGCGGCAGACTGTGCTTGCGCAGGAAGGAATATATCCGACCCATGGTTGAGGTGATGAGCACATAGGCATTGTCATTCAGTCATCCATGCAGTATAGGTATGACATGCTCTAAATATATTTGTCGTAGATTTAATAAATCTAGATGGATTTTAGCCTGTATTTTTCCTAATTCTACGACAAGTGTTAAGGGCTGTAGGAGTTCTTTTTTTTTTTTTTTTTTTTGCACCAGATGGCTCATTGGTAAGGATGGCAATGGAGCGGGTTTGGACGGATATAGGAAAACCAAATCCATGCCCAAATCCATCATCCTTGCTCTGCCCCGTCCACGAAAGTATCCATGGGTATGGATGTCGCCCCAAATCCAAATCCGATGGATACCCGGATATCCGTGGATATCCATGCCCATAAAATTTGAGTATCATTTCAGCATTATTTCACGTGCATTTCATCAATAATAAGCTAACATGAATATTTTGGCAGCATTTCGACATTATTTTAGTAGCATTGCAGCCATAATTATATCGACAATTCATAGGAATATCAAAGCAACAATATATCAATCACATAGTACTTATAATATGTTAAATCTCACACAATCACACCATACAATAGATGTCTCATTTCAATCTCACGGAACATATAGACCATGCTTTGTTATTACAAGCCAGGGTAATTAGTATTTAGCGATAGGAAGGAGAATCACAGGAGATGGCTCGATTAGTCCAGTATGGCAAGCAATCGCGAGGAGGCGGAGCAATCAACGAAGAGGCACAGTCAATGCGGCCGCGGTTCCATGATTATTTACAGTATAAAATAATTAAGGCTTAAATTAAGGGTTTTGTGATTTGGGCCTAAAAAGGGCAGCCAATCCTAGATAAAATCGCATGTGTCACTGACATGTGGGTCCCACATGTTAGTTGGATATCCATCGAATATCCACGGAGCAAAAGATCTGTCCGTGCCCGCTCCATGAATTATCGGATATCCGTCTCATGAAATCCGTGGACACAATCAACCTTCTATACCCGTGCCCGGCGGGTCGAATATCCGTGGATACCCGGATCCGTGGATAAAATTGCCATCGTGACTCATTGGTTTGTTTGCAGAAGGTAAACGACTGCCAACCTTAGGTCGCTGCTGGCTACTGCCGTCTAGGGTGGTTGGGCTCCATGGAGGAAGAGGTTGGACAATGGGTGAAGCTCGAAGCTAATGAAAAGTAAGGGTGACCTGAAAAATCTATCTTCGATGTTGAGATGGATGCCTGGTTCGATGTTGTTCTTACGGTATCAAGGTTGCTGTAAATAGAAAAGAGTGAAGCGACCGCAGAAAGTGTTGTTATCAAGTTTCAGTAAGTTTGTTTCTTGTAGTATATATATAGTTCCTGTTTGGACTAGATGGTGGTGTGATTTTGGGAGACTGGGAAACAAAAGTAAAACTACGCATTCATCGGTTTCATTTAATGAAATCGGGGGCTAGGGCCTCTCAATTCAAAAAGATATTAGTCATTCTGGATTGTGCAAATCGATTGGACCGATTCGAAAATGTCTTTTGTGAAAGAAGGCACAAGATTTGCCATTTTTATTGAAAAAGAAGAAGTTTTTAGAAGTTTTACAATCCCCATCTTGGCGAAAGCCAAGACCAAATATTGAAAGACTGCTCTCGTGGCATTACATTATTTAAAGCTTTTGCACCGTCAAGGCACCACAAAAGCTACCTCCTCTTTTATTTTCGAAACTAGCATGTTAACGGTCATGGATTTGTTCCCGAAACCCCTGAGCGTTTCTCTCCTTCCAAATTTTCCAAGAGACAAGAATTGCGAGCAAAGCCATGGCCTTCCTTGTATCGGCTCTTGTGAATCACCTCGGTCCACCAAATCTTCACGGTGTGAATACCATGCCAATTTATCGGGTTAATATTTAGGCCTAGCATTGTGTTCAAATTGGACCAAACCCGACGTGAGAAACCGCCCTTGAAAAGTAAGCGAGGGGCCGTCTCTTGTTGTTGATTGCATAGCTTGCAAAACCCACAATTTTGTCATCCTCTTCGAGCAAGCCTATCCGCCGTCCAAATTCGTTTTTGAAGAATCAACTAAGAGAAGAGCTTACACTTAGGAGGAGTCCAAGGTTTCCAAACCAATAGAGGCATTGTGGACGAGGTGAGAGCCACACATTGCATCTTGTATGCCCTTTTTTGCGAGTAGCAACCATCATTTGTGAGCTTACAAGTAGAACCACGAGTTTGAGGGTCCAAGTGCACGTAGGCAAGCTTCTCCCATAGCTTGTAAAATTGTGCAATGCGGTCGAAGGAGAGTAGTTAGCTAGGTTTCGTGTGTGTGGAGGGTGTTAATGGCGTGATCGATCAATCATGCAGCCTGATAACAGTAAGATGAAATTGCTGAGAATGCACTAGCAGAAGTACCAGGGAATGTAACCATAATGATGTTGGGAGTAGTTTGTTAACTAGGCACCCATGTTGATTAGGTACATGCCGGGCAGGGCATACACATAATTGGCCAAAGCACCGTAAAGCGTCAGCACCGGCATGATTGACCCATGTATGTGTGAACAGTTGGTCGGGAACGCTTCTTGTCTGTTCGGCAATTGCCACTTATGATCAAGCTAGCCGTACATATGTGCCACGCTCCATCTGCAATGTGGTAATGCTTGAGATCGAATATGTTCTTGTCTCGCAAGGAACGCTTTCCAGATTGCAATGAAGAATCGGGCTTCAAATTTTCAGGTTTATGCGGCGCCAATATGAAGAATCTTGGCGTCACATACGGCTTAAAATGCGCCGTACCTAATCGACATATCAGTGCAAAGCTTGAGCCTGGGATCGATGGTGCGCTATATTAGCACAGTGACCGTTCTGCGTCTCAAGTTGCTGATATTTTACAGGCAGGAGGTCGCATGATCGATTAATCCATATACATGCATCAAGTTGCAAGTATTTTATGGAAGCATCGAACGCACGATCGGTCTTCTCTGAATGCCATGCAACTGCTACAGGTTATGGGCAATTAAATTAGTAAGATCATTGCATTATTGCATATCGATCTGCTTGGGTGGGGAGGACTTCGATGATGAGACCTCGCATGTACGTAAGTACGTCGTCCTATGTACGTGGGAGAACAACAGACGACACATCTGAGGCAATTTGCCAATAGAAAACTGGTTTACTAGAATGATTAAGGGGTTGTCATATATATGATGCATGCAGCTGAGCTGACACTGATGAATTTGTCGTGGCGGCAACTGTAGCATCTTTGCACACTTTGTCAAAGGGTCGACGTTGGCATGCACTGATATGCAAGCTAGCTACCTCGTTTAGCGGAATGTTGAACTGTTAGAGATAGCTACGCATAAATTTGTAAACCCAAATTAACGGTTCTTTACTTGTTGTAGATAGCTACGCTTACTTTTGTAAAAACCGATGAACCGAGTGTCCCTGATGAACTAGGTACGTCTCGTGTGTTAATTAATTCCATCCATCTCCTAAGGGCGCCACTAGGACATAGTAAATGATTCATTCTCGACCTAGGAAGCAGTCAAAGCATGCCACGGCAAATAATTAAGATCTTCGATGTATCGATGTATCATATTACAGCTCCGTATGTCTAGGACTAATGAATCCTAGATAAACATGAATGGCGTCATCCTCACTCTATTGAAAGATCGACAGCGGCAGGTTTTGGCGGTAGATGCGTTGACACGGGCAAGGAATGTTAGCCTAAACTCTGCACACACTTTTAGTCTTTACTTATTCCTGTAATAAGACACGATCTCATTGCTTGAGCGTGTCCAGTTCTTAGCAACGGCACTAGCACTAGGCTGTGACCGGTTCTTCAGTTAAGTAGTTAGCTAGTTTTCAGTTAGTGGCAGGCGCACGCCGAGGTCGTGGGATGGCGCGACAGAATCGGATCGTGAGCTAGTTAGTTGCCCTGTAATCTCCTTATAAGCTGAATAACAGAACCAGAAAAGTCGCACGTTTACACGCGACACCAAAATTCTCTCCGTCTCTCTCTGTGTTCGTCTGTTTTGCAGTGCAAAGTTCAGATTATCAGAGTTCGACAACTACATTTGGTATCAGAGCGACCGGGTTAGATGTCGACCTCCGCCGATCGCACGGCGGCAGCTGCGGAGAAGGCCAAGGGGACGCAGGTTGCGGGCGCAGGCAGTGTCGGATCACAGCCACCGCGTCGCACCTCCGTGTCCCCGCTCGCGCGGCGTGGTCGAAGCCTGGTACGTGGCGGCGGCAACGAGGTCGTCGTCAGGGAGATCGTGCGGGAGACCAGCGGCGGCGGTGGGGGCAGCGTCACGTTCCCCACCCTCACCAAGACCAACTACCAGGAGTGGCGGATCCTGATGCGGATCGCGCTCCAAGGCGCCGGCCTCTGGGAGGCCGTCTACACCGGTGAAGCGACGGAGCGCCAGGAGCGACAAGCTCTGGGAGCGATCCTCCGCTCCGTCCCGCTGGAGATGGTGCCATCACTCGCAGCCAAGGACGACGCCAAGGTTGCATGGGACACGCTGGCGCTGATGCGCGTCGGCGACGTCCGTGTGCGGGAGGCACGGCGTCAGAAGCTTCGAAAGGACTTCGACGCGATGGCTTTCAGGAAAGGTGAGAACGTCGAGGAATTCTCCCTGCGTCTCTCTAACCTCCTCTACGAGCTGCAGTCCCTCGGGGATCACACGACGGAGATGGACGCGGTTCAGAAACTGCTCCGAGTCGTGCCGAAGGAGTATGGGCAGATGGCTTGCTCCATCGAGACTCTTCTCGATCTGAGCACGCTGTCCATCGAGGAACTCAGCGGGAGGCTGTCTGCGTCCGAGGGACGTGGCGTCACGGAGCCAGAGACGGGCGGGCGCCTCCTGCTCACTGAAGAGGAGTGGGCGGCTCGCCAACAGCAGCGCGGGCAAGGGTCATCGTCAGGCTCCAAGGGCAGCCCCAGACCAAAGACGTCTGGGGGCGGCAGCGGCGAAAAGGGCGGCGATGGTACCGGCGGCGGTGGAAATCGCGCGCCACGACGCACCGGCAACTGCCGCTATTGCGGCAAGCCCGGGCACTGGGCAAAAGAATGCCGAAAGGCAAAGCGCGACCGCGAGAAGGAGCAGGCGAACCTCATCCAAGCCAATGAGGACGAGGGCCCTGCAATGCTCATGGCCGTGGTCACCGAGTCCGAGCGCAACACTGCCGTCGTGCCCCAGGACGTGTTCCTCAATGAAGAGAAGGTGATCCCTGTCCCCTCGCCGGACGGGGTCTGGTACTTCGACACGGGCGCCAGCAGCCACATGACGGGCGTGCGACAGATGTTCTCGTCCCTCGACGAGGCTGTTCATGGCACCGTCAGGTTCGGCGATGGTTCCCTCGTGAAGATAGAAGCCAAGGGCTCCATCGTCTTCCGCGCACAGAGCGGGCAGCAACGCGTCCTTGCAGAGGTATACTACATCCCATGCTTGCGCAGCAACATAATCTCTGTTGGGCAGCTGGACGAGAACGGCTGCAAAGTCGACATTGGCGACGGCGTGATGAGCATCCACGAGCCGACGCGTGGGCTCCTGGCTCGCGTCAGGAGGACTCGCAACAGGCTGTACACCGGCATCCTCAGCATCGACACGCCGGTGTGCCTGCTCGCCAAGTCCAACGACGTCACGTGGCGGTGGCACGCGAGGTTTGGCCACCTCCATTTCCGAGCGCTCCATACCCTAGCTCGCAAGAACATGGTGCGAGGCATGCCGGAGGTCGATCGCGTGGACGATCTCTGCGACGGCTGCGCACTCGGAAAGCAGCATAGGGCGCCGTTCCCGCGCGCATCGACGTATCGTGCGGAACGTGGACTCGACCTGGTGCACACCGACCTGTGTGGGCCGATCACCCCGGCCACCGTAGGAGGAAGCAACTACTTCCTGTTGGTGGTTGATGACTACAGCAGATACATGTGGGTCGAGATGATCAAGAGCAAGGCCGACGCGTTCATGTTCTTCAAGAAGATCAAGGTCGTGGCCGAGGCTGACGCGCAGTGCAACCTACGCTCGATCCGTACAGACCGTGGAGGGGAGTTCAACTCCGGCCAGTTCAAGGTGTACTGCGAGGACTTCGGCATCAAGCACTACACCACTGCGCCATACTCACCGCAGCAAAATGGCGTGGTGGAGCGAAGGAACCAGACCGTCGTCGAGATGGCGAGGTGCCTTCTGAAGAGCATGAGCATGCCCTCGGAGTTCTGGGGTGAGGCGGTGAAAACCGCCGTATACATCCTGAACAGAGCTCCGACGCGGAGCCTCGACGGGGTCACGCCGTATGAAGCCTGGCACGGATGCAAGCCGAATGTGCATCACCTGCGCACCTTCGGGTGCGTTGCCCACGTGGTCGGGCCTGGAGTTAGCAAGCTGTCTGACCGCTCAGCTCCGATGGTCTTCATCGGGTATGAAGAAGGAACAAAGGGGTACCGCGTCTACGATCCAGCATCGAAGAAACTCCAGGTAACGCGTGATGTTTTGTTTGAAGAAAACCGAAGCTGGAACTGGACAGGTGCTCAAGACACCTCATCGGCAACTTTCACAGTGGTGTACATCAACGAAGATGGAAATGAGGAGGTGGACACAGGCTATGCCACTCCTCGATCGCCAACGCCTTCGTCGCCAATGCTGGCCGGCAGCACTGACGCTGCTGGTAGTGCACCTGCTGCGTCACCTGAGCCCATGCACACGCCGGCAGCGACACCAGCGATTCGCTGGGCAACCCCACCCTCGAGTGACGAGGGACGGGACGTGGACTCCGGGCCGATCCGGTACAAGCATCTCTCATGCGTATACGACGCAACAGAGGACGACGCCACGACGGAGCCACCCGACGAGGAGCTGTGCATGCTCACGGCGGAAGAACCACAAGACATCTCCGCGGCGATCGCCGACGCTGCATGGCGGAAGGCCATGGACGAGGAGATGGCCTCCATCGTCGAGAACGACACCTGGGAGCTTGCGACGCTCCCAGCAGGCCACAAAGCCATTGGCTTGAGGTGGGTGTACAAGGTCAAGCGCGACGCGACAGGCACCATCGTCAAGCATAAAGCTCGCCTCGTCGCCAAGGGATATGCACAGCGACAGGGGGTGGACTTTGCGGAAGTCTTCGCTCCGGTGGCCAGGATGGAGACGGTGTGCCTCCTCCTCGCTCTAGCAGCTCACTCGGGCTGGGAGGTGCACCACATGGACGTCAAGTCCGCTTTCCTCAACGGGGAACTGGACGAGGAGGTGTACGTCCGACAGCCGCCGGGCTACGGCGTCGACGGCAAGGAGGAAGCAGTACTAAAGCTGCGGAAGGCCCTCTACTGCCTCCGACAGGCTCCACGGGCCTGGTACGCGAAGCTGGACGCATCGCTCACCTCGCTAGGTTTCATCCGCAGCCCACTGGAGCATGCTGTGTATCGACGTGGCAACGATCGCTCATACCTCCTGGTGGGTGTGTACGTTGATGATCTTATCATCACCGGTACAGACGTGGCGGCGATCGCTGAGTTCAAGCAACAGATGCAGCGTATGTTCAAGATGGGCGATCTGGGTCTTTTGACTTACTACCTGGGGATCGAGGTGGTGCAATCGAAGGGCGCAATCACCTTGTGTCAGAGGAGCTATGCCGCCAAGATACTTGAAGTTGCGGGGCTGAGCAAGTGCAACAGCTCTCACACACCCATGGAGTGCCGCCTGAAGCTGAGGAAGGATGACGGCGCTGAACTGTTCGATGCCACTCTCTATCGAAGTGTGATCGGCAGTCTGCGCTACCTGGTGAACTCCCGCCCAGATATTGCTCATGCAGTGGGATACGCCAGCAGGTACATGGAAAAGCCAAGCCTGAACCATTGGAGTGCGGTGAAGCAAATCCTCAGATATATCCAGGGCACATTGTCTTACGGATGCTGCTACAGGAAGGGAAGTGGTACAGCGGAGTTGGTCGGCTTCAGTGACAGCGACCACGCTGGTGATCTGGATGATAGGAAGAGCACCAGCGGAATAGTTTTCTTCCTCAGCAGGAATCTCATCACCTGGTGCTCACAGAAGCAGAAGACCGTGGCTCAATCTTCCTGTGAGGCTGAGTACATCGCCGCAGCTGTAGCGGCGACCCAGGGGATGTGGCTCTGTCGGCTGCTCGGGAACATGACTGGAAAACCTCCAGTAAAGTTCAGTCTAATGATGGACAACGAAGCAGCAATTGCTCTCTGTCGAAACCCAGTTCACCATGTGTTGGCGTCCGAAACCCACCGGCGAGCAACGACGGGCAACACGAAGAGCCGGGAGGCTCCCAGAACTGCGGCTGGCCCTGGTCCCTCCGAGCGACGGCCAGCAAAGCTCCTGGTACGCACGTCCCGATGCTGGTGCAAGGGTGTGCCACCTGACCTATACCTGGTCAGGAAGGTGATGATCTGCTTCGCTTAGTTTCCTGCATGGCATACACGTAAACATTAAATACGAGCCTCGATCGGCTCTCAGGTTGTCCTGTGAATCGGCTCAAGGAGCCGATCCACCCATGGTTCGTATGAGGTCTACGATCACATGGTGGTCCTGCTTGATCAATATAAAGCTAAAACGACCTACCACGATTTAGGGTTTTCACCGCATAATCGGAACATCCTACACGTGATTGAGCCTGGCAGCCACGTAAGATGATAATAAACCGGCCCTAGATAAGGCCTAAAAACCAACATAGAGTTGATCCCCGGAACATCTTATCTAGGGCCAGCAAACTACACCCTACGTGCTACTGGATCCTTCAACCCGTTTGCAAGGCCTAACTATGCAGATATTAAACTAATCCTTGAAGAACAAGGAGCAATCATAACGGATCGGATCTACTAAACAAAGATCAAGCAAGGTGCCGCCCTTACACCTAAGATAGGTGTAAAGGCGGCTAGACGTCTAAGGGTTGCATGGATAAAAGCATATGGCACGGTGAAGCAATGCTAACCCTAACACATCTATGATAACTACGTTGCTCGCCATCAACAAGGCTTCAGCACGAGCACCGCATGAACAACGAATAAACGTGTACTGCCTAGATCGCAAGATGCGATCTAGGCAGTATGATGCTTACCCGGAAGAAACCCTCGAAACAAGGGGTTGGCGATGCGCCTAGATTGGTTTGTGATGAACGTGATTGTTGTTTATCTCAATAACCCTAGATACATATTTATAGTCCGTAGACTTTCTAACGTGGGAATAATCCCAACCGTGTACGAGCCAAATTCTAACTAACCGACACGTATCCTACTATATTTACAGATACACGGGCAAACTAGCCCAAACTTCGTGTACAAGGCCGATTCACATATATCTTCCATGTATATTCTTCAAGTCCATCTTTAATCACGGCCCACCTCTGATCCGGTCAAATTCTGGTGATAACACATGCCCCCCTGGTTTTGGAATTGATAATTCCAAAAACACTCTGCTTTTTCTTCGTCGGGTCATGTCGTGGCAGAGCAGAACCGTCGCAGTATCCTTCATCATGATGCCTTGCCTTCTCAACTTCTCTACAAGATTTGATAGTTTTAGCATCACTTCCTCGGAAACTGTAATGACATTAAATTTCCACCATGCTCCCCTTATTTAACTATGCCGAACAATTCGCCTCTTCATCCCCTTGCTCTGTTCTAGCCATCGGCACCAAAAAACCCTCTTTCCCTGTAGCAATGTCTTCCTCTTCCTCCGTCTCATCAGGCCTCTCTTTCCAATCTTCTTCCTCGAGTGAGCCGATGTCAGAGCAAGAGTGGGACTTCGACTTCGTGCCAGATGGCCCACCCGAGGCCCTCGTCGGGTCAGATGGTGACTTGCCCCTGACCGATGGGGAGGACGACCTCCAGTTCCTCATTGAAGGGGAGCTGGAGAGCGAGAGCGAGGACGACATCCACTCCTGGGCGAACCCCACCTCCTTCGACGAGGGGGAGGAAGAAGAAGAAGAGGAGGAAAATGAGGAAGAGGAGGAAGACGACTCCTCCTCCTCCGCTTGGGCGGACAGCGAAGACGATGATGATGACGAGGAGGAAGAGGCTCCGGCCGAGGGCTGGGGCAGCAGCGACGAGGAACTCTCCGGAAGCAGCGCCGGCGGCAGCTACGATGCCGACGACGAGGCCAGCGAGGATTAGTAGTGTAGGACTAGTAGTTCCTGAGCAATCGGCTCTTCTTTTGTTCCTCCTTTCTTGAGCGATCGGCTCTTCATTGTAAAAATCCCCTTTTATTAATGAAGAAGTGTTCCCAATCAATTTTTTGCCGATAGTCAAAGTCAAACAATCCCCAAAAGAGCCGATGGCATCGCATCGGCCTCTACCATAAAATGCGAGTAAGGCCAACCCAGTTGCCCTTTCAAACGGTAACCTGTGACTTCCGTCTGAGAAAGCAAACTCAGATCCCCAAATCGCCGCCCGAGCAGATCCAACTCACGGCCACACGAATCTCAGATCTCAACCGCGCCATTCCAACTCCACAGCGCATCCAATGGCGGAATCATCCAACGCCAACGCCATGGTCTCCGGTCTGAAGGTAATCCTTAACCGCCCCTCGCCATCCGAGTAAATGTTAGGATTAACAGCAATCACCTGAATTAATGCCTTATTTCGTTATTAATTTAGGTTTCAGACATCCTGCTGCCGAATCCTTCTCTTCCAAATTCTATGTGTCTTGCCTCCCGTTCTTCTGAGAGTCCCGCTCACTTAATCTCATGCGAGGCTAACAGAATCCCCTTCGTGAACCAGAACTTAGATCTGTCTTCCTGGGCCGACTGCCTGTGAGCCTGGCCTAATCCTCCTGAGGGTTGGGTGGCATGGTACAATAGAGTGTCAAAAACCCATTATGCCACCTGGGAAACTATAGGGATAGCCGATGCCTTGTCATTATCATTGTCTCCTCTTGAAAAGAATGAAAATATTCTGAAAACCATCGGCTACTTCTGGTCTGATGCACTGAACTGCTTCATGTTTGGCCACGGCCCTATGACACCAACTCTGCTGGACGTGGCCATGATCACAGGCCTAGACATTGCATCCCCAAGCCCCTCTGCTTTTAAGCTGCCAAAGGTCCCTTTCACCCTTTCCTCCAAAAAAGAGTGTACCAGCTGGGGTGCCTACCTAAAACGTTATATGAAAACCAAAGGCCCTGTGACAGAGAGAGAACACACAGCCTTCCTGAACTTCTGGTTGGAGCACTTCATATTCTGTGGCCCATCACTCGCCCCAACCAAGAATTACCTCTCCCTAGCCTATGAACTTGCCAAAGGCACTCAGCTTGGCATCGGCAAACTGCTTCTTTGGGAAGTCTATCGATCTCTCCAACTGATGTCTGTTAAACTGTTCTCCCAAAAGACAGTTAAGACAGGAGGTCCTTGGTGGTTTATTCAGTTATGGGCTCAGTTGTACTTCCAACACCAGATCCCAAACTTTCCATCTTTGGCCACCCGCACCTTCCCAGATGCTAGTGGGAAGGAGATCCGATGCACTAGCTACGGCCAAGCGTTGTATAGCCTCCCAGGCAGTAGGCTGATCCCTAAGGAAGCATTAGAGTGGTTCAGGACTTTCTTCCAAGGCTTGGATAATCCTCTGTTCTTTCCTTATACTGAATCTGAAAACTTTGAGAACCCAGTTTCCTTCAGGTTGGACAGCTTTGCCGATGACCCCAGCACTCGGCATTTGTACTCTATCATGATCCATCCTTGCTTTCTTCCCATTGGCATGAGCACTTCAAACAGGATCATCAAGCCTGGTTATGAATCTTACCAGCCGGTGGTAGTAGCCCGGCAGCTTGGCCTTGGACAAGTGTCTCCACACTTCTTTCTCCACCACCTGACAGAAAGCAGAGCTGAACTGCCTGACATCCTTACTAGCCAGAGGTGCTATTCCTTCTTTGATGCTCTGGCCATCCCAATTCCTCACAACCTCCGTTTCACCACCACTACCGATGGTTTTGAGACTTGGTGGTCCATGTGGAAGACCCACGCCTTCAGAAGAGCTCTAGGACCGCTGCTGAAGCAACTTGATGCTGAATACGACGTTCCTGCAGACCAGGTACCATTACTTATAAATTTCTTGCAATGGCTTACGATGAGGTAACCTGGCTCTATTTATTTGCAGCAGCAAGATGGCCCAGAACCCATGCAAGCCGATGGCTCCCCCTTCAAATTTCTTCCACCAGCCCCGGTGGTTCTCTTCTGCCAAAGCTCGCCACCCCTGAAGAAGGTTATAATGCAGAGCCAGCCGATTTCACCGAAATCGGCTCCCAAGAGTAAAGCATCCTCGGGACCAGTTGCCCCCCGAGCCTCAATCCAGGCGAGGAAAGCAGTGAGGAAAGTGGCGGCCAGGAAGACTTTGAAGCGCCAAGCCCCTACTCCTGCTCAAGAAAGCCTGCACGTAAGTTGATCTATGCCTTGACTAACTTCATTTGTCCTCCTAGGCTTTTGCAACATGCTTGTATTTTCTTTACAGACCTCCACCGAGGAGAACCCCAGCGAGGAAGCACAGTCCAGTCGAAGGGACTCGACCTCAGGTGATTCTGGAAGAACCACCACACAGAGCCAGACGGACTCGCCAGCGTCGGCTTCCAAGAAAAGGTCAACTCCCGAACCTGCTGCCTTTCAAGCTTCGATCAGAATAGGGTCACGCGTGAAGCGTCGATGCGTCAAGAGGGCTCGCAAAGACCCACGAGCTTCTCCATCAAGCCAGGAGGTTTCAAATGTAATTACTCCCCTGGTTTATATTTCATGCTATCCCATTGCCACTCGGATCGGCTAATCACTTCCTTTTGTAGACCAATGATACCTCTAGCGGAGATGTCGAAGAGGTACTGATGCCATCTGCCACGCTAGACCTAGCAACTTCAACGAGCACGGCTGATAAGGTGGCCAACCTAACCAAGCCCACGGAAAAGCCGATCACCATGACATCGGCTGCCCCTCCCACCTTGGGAGAGGTATACTCCATTTTCTTGGCTCTACCCTTTTCTTTTGTTGTATACTAATGCCATTCTTGTTCGTATGTCAGGGTTGTGATCTCTCAAGCTTGCTGACGTTCGACCCTGAATCCATCGAACCAGCTACTTCCAAGGCAGGTGAAGAGCCAAGTCCTAGCACGGCCCATGGTCCACTCGAGCGTCTCAAGGCTTTGCTCTCCTCCTCGGTTGAGACCCTGGTTGAAAACCCCGAGGAAGTAAAGGGCATTCTCGAAGATATCCAGCCCCATCTCCTCGTGACACTGCAGGTGAAACTTTGGCCAGCTGTGACTCTGTCGGTCTTCAAGTCAAGGGTGCAGTCGGCTCGTCAAAGAATTAACCTTCGCCACGCCCAGCTACCGTTGAGAGCCGATATTGCAGACAAGTGTCAACGGCTCAACGAGAAAAAGGCTGCCTTGGACGCCAAAACCGACACCTCTGCCAACAGTGCCAAACTCGACACCCTGCGTAAGGAATTGGAGAATACGTCTCCGACGTATCGATAATTTCTTATGTTCCATGCCACATTATTGATGTTATCTACATGTTTTATGCACACTTTATGTCATATTCGTGCATTTTCTGGAACTAACCTATTAACAAGATGCCGAAGTGCCAGTTCCTGTTTTCTGCTGTTTTTGGTTTCAGAAATCCTAGTAACGAAATATTCTCGGAATCGGACGAAATCAACGCCGAAGATCTTAGAATCCCCGGAAGCATCCAGAACACACGAGAAGGACCAGAGGGGGGGCACTGGGCCCCCAGACCATAGGCCGGCGCGGCCCAGGCCCTGGCCGCGCCGCCATATGGTGTGGGCACCCCTTCAGCCCTCCTGCGCCGCCTCTTCGCCTATTTAAAGCCTCTGTCGCGAAAACCCTGATACGTTCGACGAAACCCACAGAAACCTTCCAGAGCCGCCGCCATTGCGAAGCCAAGATCTGGGGGACAGGAGTCTCTATTCCGGCACGCCGCCGGAACGGGGAAGTGCCCCCGGAAGGCTTCTCCATCGACACCGCTACCATCTCCACCGCCATCTTCATCACCGCTGCTGCTCCCATGAGGAGGGAGTAGTTCTCCATTGAGGCTCGGGGCTGTACCGGTAGCTATGTGGTTCATCTCTCTCCTATGTACTTCAATACAATAATCTCATGAGCTGCCTTACATGATTGAGATTCATATGATGATGCTTGTAATCTAGATGTCATTATGCTAGTCAAGTGAGTTTTACTTATGTGATCTCCGGAGACTCCTTGTCCCACGTGTGTAAAGGTGACAGTGTGTGCACCGTGTGGGTCTCTTAGGCTATATTTCACAGAATACTTATTCACTGATGAATGGCATAGTGAGGTGCTTATTTATATCTCTTTATGATTGCAATGTATTTGTATCACAATTTATCTATGTGCTACTCTAGCAATGTTATTAAAGTAGTTTTATTCCTCCAGCACGATGTAATGGTGACAGTGTGTGCATCCGTGTTAGTACTTGGTTTATGCTATGATCATGATCTCTTGTAGATTATGAAGTTAACTATTGCTATGATAGTATTGATGTGATCTATTCCTCCTACATATGCATGAAGGTGACAGTGTGCATGCTATGTTAGTACTTGGTTTAGTCTTTTGATCTATCTTACACTATAAGGTTACTAAAATATGAACATTAATTGTGGAGCTTGTTAACTCCGGCATTGAGGGTTCGTGTAATCCTACGCAATGTGTTCATCATCCAACAAGAGTGTAGAGTATGCATTTATCTATTCTATTATGTGATCAATGTTGAGAGTGTCCACTAGTGAAAGTCTAATCCCTAGGCCTTGTTCCTAAATACTGCTATCGTTGCTTGTTTACTGTTTTACTGTGTTACTACTGCTGCAATACTACCACCATCAACTACACGCCAAAGAAGCTATTTTTACGGCACCGTTGCTACTGCTCATATATATTCATACCACCTGTATTTCACTATCTCTTCGCCGAACTAGTGCACCTATTAGGTGTGTTGGGGACACAAGAGACTTCTTGCTTTGTGGTTGCAGGGTTGCATGAGAGGGATATCTTTGACCTCTTCCTCCCTGAGTTCGATAAACCTTGGGTGATCCACTTAAGGGAAAACTTGCTGCTGTTCTACAAACCTCTGCTCTTGGAGGCCTAACACTGTCTACAGGAAAAGGAGGGGGAAGTAGACATCAAGCTATTTTCTGGGCCCTAGCCGGGGAGGAAAGGTAAAAGGTACTCACACTCCGGATCTCGGCTACTAAGCTATTTTCTGGCGCCAGAAAATAGCTTGATAGGGAAAACTTGTAATCAACCTTCGACATAGAAAACTTCAATGCTTTTGACGGACTTTTCCTGTAGACAGTCTCGCTATGTTACCTTTCCTCCCCGGCATAATGGAACAAAGAAATCCACCCAACACAGCGAGATGGCGCCGTTGCCGGGGAGGAAAGGCAAAAGGTACTCACACTCCGGACCTCCATCGACATAGAAAACTTCAATGCTTTTGACTGTCACCTTTACCCTCGAAGTAGACATCAAGCTATTTTCTGGCGCCGTTGCCTAGGGAACAGCGAGACGTGGTCCCTGGAGTCTTTCTCATTAAGAAAATAGCTTGATGTCTACTTCCCCCTCCTTTTCCTGTAGACAGTGTTGGGCCTCCAAGAGCAGAGGTTTGTAGAACAGCAGCAAGTTTTCCCTTAAGTGGATCACCCAAGGTTTATCGAACTCAGGGAGGAAGAGGTCAAAGATATCCCTCTCATGCAACCCTGCAACCACAAAGCAAGAAGTCTCTTGTGTCCCCAACACACCAAATAGGTGCACTAGTTCAGCGAAGAGATAGTGAAATACAGGTGGTATGAATATATATGAGCAGTAGCAACGGTGCCAGAAAATAGCTTGCTGGCGTTTAGTTGATGGTGGTAGTATTGCAGCAGTAGTAACACAGTAAAACAGTAAACAAGCAGCGATAGCAGTATTTAGGAACAAGGCCTAGGGATTACACTTTCACTAGTGGACACTCTCAACATTGATCACATAACAGAATAGATAAATGCATACTCTACACTCTTGTTGGATGATGAACACATTGCGTAGGATTACACGAACCCTCAATGCCGGAGTTAACAAGCTCCACAATTAATGTTCATATTTTAGTAACCTTATAGTGTAAGATAGATCAAAAGACTAAACCAAGTACTAACATAGCATGCACACTGTCACCTTCATGCATATGTAGGAGGAATAGATCACATCAATACTATCATAGCAATAATTAACTTCATAATCTACAAGAGATCATAATCATAGCATAAACCAAGTACTAACACGGATGCACACACTGTCACCATTACATCGTGCAGGAGGAATAAAACTACTTTAATAACATTGCTAGAGTAGCACATAGATAAATTGTGATACAAATACATTGCAATCATAAAGAGATATAAATAAGCACCCCACTATGCCATTCATCAGTGAATAAGTATTCTGTGAAATATAGCCTAAGAGACCCACACGGTGCACACACTGTCACCTTTACACACGTGGGACAAGGAGTCTCCGGAGATCACATAAGTAAAACTCACTTGACTAGCATAATGACATCTAGATTACAAGCATCATCATATGAATCTCAATCATGTAAGGCAGCTCATGAGATTATTGTATTGAAGTACATAGGAGAGAGATGAACCACATAGCTACCGGTACAGCCCCGAGCCTCGATGGAGAACTACTCCCTCCTCACGGGAGCAGCAGCGGTGATGAAGATGGCGGTGGAGATGGCAGCGGTGTCGATGGAGAAGCCTTCCGGGGGCACTTCCCCGCTCCGGCGGCGTGCCGGAACAGAGACTCCTGTCCCCCAGATCTTGGCTTCGCGATGGCGGTGGCTCTGGAAGGTTTCTGTGGTTTTCGTCGAACGTATCAGGGTTTTCGATCCAGGGGCTTTATATAGGCGAAGAGGCGGCGCCAGAGGGTCGAAGGGGCGACGACACCATAGGGCGGCCAGGGCCTGGGCCGCGCCAGCCTATGGTCTGGGGGCCCAGTGCCCCCCCTCTGGTCCTTCCCGGGTGTTCTGGATGCTTCCGGTGAAAATAGGAACTTGGGCGTTGATTTCGTCCGATTCCGAGAATATTTCGTTACTAGGATTTCTGAAACCAAAAACAGCAGAAAACAGGAACTGGCACTTCGGCATCTTGTTAATAGGTTAGTTCCAGAAAATGCACGAATATGACATAAAGTGTGCATAAAACATGTAGATAACATCAATAATGTGGCATGGAACATAAGAAATTATCGATACGTCGGAGACGTACCAGCATCCCCAAGCTTAGTTCTGCTCGTCCCGAGTAGGTAAAACGATAACAAAGATAATTTCTGGAGTGACATGCCATCATAACCTTGATCATACTATTTGTAAAGCATATGTAGTGAATGCAGCGATCAAAACTATGTATATGACATGAGTAAACAAGTGAATCATAAAGCAAAGACTTTTCATGAATAGTACTTCAAGACAAGCATCAATAAGTCTTGCATAAGAATTAACTCATAAAGCAATAATTCAAAGTAAAGGCATTGAAGCAACACAAAGGAAGATTAAGTTTCAGCGGTTGCTTTCAACTTGTAACATGTATATCTCATGGATATTGTCAACATAGAGTAATGCAATATGCAAATATGTAGGAATCAATGCACAGTTCACACAAGTGTTTGCTTCTTGAGGTGGAGAGAAATAGGTGAACTGACTCAACAATGAAAGTAAAAGAATGGTCCTCCATAGAGGAAAATCATCGATTGCTATATTTGTGCTAGAGCTTTGATTTTGAAAACATGAAACAATTTTGTCAACGGTAGTAATAAAGCATATGTATCATGTAAATTATATCTTACAAGTTGCAAGCCTCATGCATAGTGTACTAATAGTGCCCGCACCTTGTCCTAATTAGCTTGGACTACCGGATCATCACAATGCACATGTTTTAACCAAGTGTCACAAAGGGGTACCTCTATGCACTTTGTACAAAGGTCTAAGGAGAAAGCTCGCATTGGATTTCTCGCTATTGATTATTCTTCAACTTAGACATCCATACCGGGACAACATAGACAACAGATAATGGACTCCTCTTTTATGCATAAGCATGTAACAACAATTAATAATTTTTCTCATTTGAGATTGAGGATATATGTCCAAAACTGAAACTTCCACCATGGATCATGGCTTTAGTTAGTGGCCCAATGTTCTTCTCTAACAATATGCATGCTTAACCATAAGGTGGTAGATCTCTCTTACTTCAGACAAGACGGACATGCATAGCAACTCACATGAAATTCAACAAAGAGTAGTTGATGGCGTCCCCAGTGAACATGGTTATCGCACAACAAGCAACTTAATAAGAGATAAAGTGCATAATTACATATTCAATACCACAATAGTTTTTAAGCTATTTGTCCCATGAGCTATATATTGTAAGGCGAATGATGGAATTTTAAAGGTAGCACTCAAGCAATTTACTTTGGAATGGCGGAAAATACCATGTAGTAGGTAGGTATGGTGGACACAAATGGCATAGTGGTTGGCTCAAGTATTTTGGATGCATGAGAAGTATTCCCTCTCGATACAAGGTTTAGGCTAGCAAGGCTTATTTGAAACAAACACAAGGATGAACCGGTGCAGCAAAACTCACATAAAAGACATATTGAAAACATTATAAGACTCTACACCGTCTTTCTTGTTGTTCAAACTCAATACTAGAAATTATCTAGACCTTAGAGAAACCAAATATGCAAACCAAATTTTAGCATGCTCTATGTATTTCTTCATTAATGGGTGCAAAGTATATGATGCAAGAGCTTAAACATGAGCACAACAATTGCCAAGTATCACATTACCCAAGACATTATAGCAAATTACTACATGTATCATTTTCCAATTCCAACCATATAACAATTTAACGAAGGAGAAACTTCGCCATGAATACTATGAGTAGAAACTAAGGACATACTTGTCCATATGCTACAGCGGAGCGTGTCTCTCTCCCACACAAGCATGATGTAATCCAATTTATTCAAACACAAACAAAAATAAAAGCATACAGACGCTCCAAGAAAAGCACATAAGATGTGACCGAATAAAAATATAGTTTCAAGAGAAGGAACCTGATAATTTGTCGATGAAGAAGGGGATGCCTTGGGCATCCCCAAGCTTAGACGCTTGAGTCTTCTTGATATATGCAGGGGTGAACCACCGGGGCATCCCCAAGCTTAGAGCTTTCACTCTTCTTGATCATAGTATATCATCCTCCTCTCTTGACCCTTGAAAACTTCCTTCACACCAAACTTCTCATAAACTTCATTAGAGGGGTTAGTACATAATCAAAAACTCACATGTTCAGAGGTGACACAATCATTCTTAACACTTCTGGACATTGCTCAAAGCTACTGGAAGGTAATGGAACAAAGAAATCCACCCAACACAGCGAAAGAAGCAATGCGAAATAAAAGGCAGAATCTGTCAAAACAGAACAGTCCGTAAAGACGAATTTTTAATAAATACTTACGTTGCTCAGATCAGAAAACTCAAAACTAATGAAAGTTGCGTACATATCTGAGGAATACGCACGTAAATTGGCATATTTTTCTGATTTTTCTACAGAGAAAACAGCCCAGATTCGTGAAAGATAGAAATCTGTTTCTGCGCAGAAATCCAAATCTAGTATCAACCTTCGATTAGAGGCTTCACTTGGCACAACAAAACACAAAACTAAGATAAGGAGAGGTTGCTACAGTAGTAAACAACTTCCAAGACACAAATATAAAACAAAGTACTGTAGCAAAATAACACATGGGTTATCTCCCAAGAAGTTCTTTCTTTATAGCCATTAAGATGGGCTCAGCAGTTTTAATGATGCACTCGCAAGAAATAATATTTGAAGCAAAAGAGAGCATCAAGAGGCAAATTGAAAACACATTTAAGCCTAACATGCTTCCTATGCAAAGGAATCTTGTAAATAAACAAGTTCATGAAGAGCAAAGTAACAAGCATAGGAAGATAGAACAAGTGTAGCTTCAAAAATTTCAGCACATAGAGAGGTGTTTTAGTAACATGAAAATTTTTACAACCATATTTTCCTCTCTCATAATAACTTTCAGTAGCAACATGAGCAAACTCAACAATATAACTATCACATAAAGCATTCTTATTCTGAGTCTCATGCATAAAATTATTACTCTCCACATAGGCATGATCAATTTTATTAGTTGTAGTGGGAGCAAATTTAACAAAGTAGCTATCATCAAATATAGGAGGCATATTGTAATCATAATCAAATTTATCCTCCATAACAGGTGGTAACAAAAGACTACTATCATTATAATCATCATAAATAGGAGGCAAGGTATCATCAAAGAAAATTTTCTCCTCAATGCTTGGGGGACTAAAAAGATCATGAAAACCAGCTTCCCCAAGCTTAGAACTTTCTATATCATTATCAACAATGGTGTTCAAAGCGTTCATACTAATATTACTACCAGCATGCAAATAAGATTCCATAGGTTTTTTAATTTTCGCATCAAACAATCCATGTTTTAAATCAGGAAATAGAAATAGAAGCTCATTCTTGTCCATTATGCCAAACTAGTGTAAACAAGAAACAAAAAGATGCAATTGCAGGATCTAAAGGAAATAGCTTTGAGTACTTACAACGGCGGAAAATAGCTTAGTAGCCGAGATCCGTAGTGTGAGTACCTTTTACCTTTCCTCCCCGGCAACGGCGCCAGAAAATAGCTTGATGTCTACTTCCCCCTCCTTTTCCTGTAGACAGTGTTGGGCCTCCAAGAGCAGAGGTTTGTAGAACAGCAGCAAGTTTTCCCTTAAGTGGATCACCCAAGGTTTATCGAACTCAGGGAGGAAGAGGTCAAAGATATCCCTCTCATGCAACCCTGCAACCACAAAGCAAGAAGTCTCTTGTGTCCCCAACACACCAAATAGGTGCACTAGTTCAGCGAAGAGATAGTGAAATACAGGTGGTATGAATATATATGAGCAGTAGCAACGGTGCCAGAAAATAGCTTGCTGGCGTTTAGTTGATGGTGGTAGTATTGCAGCAGTAGTAACACAGTAAAACAGTAAACAAGCAGCGATAGCAGTATTTAGGAACAAGGCCTAGGGATTACACTTTCACTAGTGGACACTCTCAACATTGATCACATAACAGAATAGATAAATGCATACTCTACACTCTTGTTGGATGATGAACACATTGCGTAGGATTACACGAACCCTCAATGCCGGAGTTAACAAGCTCCACAATTAATGTTCATATTTTAGTAACCTTATAGTGTAAGATAGATCAAAAGACTAAACCAAGTACTAACATAGCATGCACACTGTCACCTTCATGCATATGTAGGAGGAATAGATCACATCAATACTATCATAGCAATAATTAACTTCATAATCTACAAGAGATCATAATCATAGCATAAACCAAGTACTAACACGGATGCACACACTGTCACCATTACATCGTGCAGGAGGAATAAAACTACTTTAATAACATTGCTAGAGTAGCACATAGATAAATTGTGATACAAATACATTGCAATCATAAAGAGATATAAATAAGCACCTCACTATGCCATTCATCAGTGAATAAGTATTCTGTGAAATATAGCCTAAGAGACCCACACGGTGCACACACTGTCACCTTTACACACGTGGGACAAGGAGTCTCCGGAGATCACATAAGTAAAACTCACTTGACTAGCATAATGACATCTAGATTACAAGCATCATCATATGAATCTCAATCATGTAAGGCAGCTCATGAGATTATTGTATTGAAGTACATAGGAGAGAGATGAACCACATAGCTACCGGTACAGCCCCGAGCCTCGATGGAGAACTACTCCCTCCTCATGGGAGCAGCAGCGGTGATGAAGATGGCGGTGGAGATGGCAGCGGGGTCGATGGAGAAGCCTTCCGGGGGCACTTCCCCGCTCCGGCGGCGTGCCGGAACAGAGACTCCTGTCCCCCAGATCTTGGCTTCGCGATGGCGGCGGCTCTGGAAGGTTTCTGTGGTTTTCGTCGAACGTATTAGGGTTTTCGATCCAGGGGCTTTATATAGGCGAAGAGGCGGCGCCAGAGGGTCGAAGGAGCGACGACACCATAGGGCGGCGCGGCCAGGACCTGGGCCGCGCCGGCCTATGGTCTGGGGGCCCAGTGCCCCCCCTCTGGTCCTTCCCGGGTGTTCTGGATGCTTCCGGTGAAAATAGGAACTTGGGCGTTGATTTCGTCCGATTCCGAGAATATTTCGTTACTAGGATTTCTGAAACCAAAAACAGCAGAAAACAAGAACTGGCACTTCGGCATCTTGTTAATAGGTTAGTTCCAGAAAATGCACGAATATGACATAAAGTGTGCATAAAAAATGTAGATAACATCAATAATGTGGCATGGAACATAAGAAATTATCGATACACTCTCCGACGTATCGATAATTTCTTATGTTCCATGCCACATTATTGATGTTATCTACATGTTTTATGCACACTTTATGTCATATTCGTGCATTTTCTGGAACTAACCTATTAACAAGATGCCGAAGTGCCGCCTCGTTTTCTGCTGTTTTTGGTTTCAGAAATCCTAGTAACGAAATATTCTCGGAATCGGACGAAACCCATAGAAACCTTCCAGAGCCGCCGCCATCGCGAAGCCAAGATCTGGGGGACAGGATTCTCTGTTCCGGCACGCCGCCGGAGCGGGGAAGTGCCCCCGGAAGGCTTCTCCATCGACACCGCTGCCATCTCCATCGCCATCTTCATCACCGCTGCTGCTCCCATGAGGAGGGAGTAGTTCTCCATCGAGGCTCGGGGCTGTACCGGTAGCTATGTGGTTCATCTCTCTCATATGTGCTTCAATACAATAATCTCATGAGCTGCTTTACATGATTGAGATTCATATGATGATGCTTGTAATCTAGATGTCATTATGCTAGTCAAGTGAGTTTTACTTATGTGATCTCCGGAGACTCCTTGTCCCACGTGTGTAAAGGTGACAGTGTGTGCACCGTGTGGGTCTCTTAGGCTATATTTCACAGAATACTTATTCACTGATGAATGGCATAGTGAGGTGCTTATTTATATCTCTTTATGATTGCAATGTGTTTGTATCACAATTTATCTATGTGCTACTCTAGCAATGTTATTAAAGTAGTTCTATTCCTCCTGCACGATGTAATGGTGACAGTGTGTGCATCCGTGTTAGTACTTGGTTTATGCTATGATCATGATCTCTTGTAGATTATGAAGTTAACTATTGCTATGATAGTATTGATGTGATCTATTCCTCCTACATATGCATGAAGGTGACAGTGTGCATGCTATGTTAGTACTTGGTTTAGTCTTTTGATCTATCTTACACTATAAGGTTACTAAAATATGAACATTAATTGTGGAGCTTGTTAACTCCGGCATTGAGGGTTCGTGTAATCCTACGCAATGTGTTCATCATCCAACAAAAGTGTAGAGTATGCATTTATCTATTCTGTTATGTGATTAATGTTGAGAGTGTCCACTAGTGAAAGTGTAATCCCTAGGCCTTGTTCCTAAATATCGCTATCGCTACTTGTTTCTTTGTTTTACTGCGTTAGCATTACTGCTGCAATACTACCACCATCAACTACACGCCAAAAGCTATTTTCCCGTTGCTACTGCTCATATATATTTATACCACCTGTATTTCACTATCTCTTCGCCGAACTAGTGCACCTATTAGGTGTGTTTGGGACACAAGAGACTTCTTGCTTTGTGGTTGCAGGGTTGCATGAGAGGGATATCTTTGACCTCTTCCTCCCTGAGTTCGATAAACCTTGGGTGATCCACTTAAGGGAAAACTTGCTGCTGTTCTACAAACCTCTGCTCTTGGAGGCCCAACACTGTCTACAGGAAAAGGAGGGGGAAGTAGACATCAAGCTATTTTCTAGTATCAACACTGTCTACAGGAAAAGGAAAGGTAAAAGGTACTGCTTGTATTGAAGTAGAAAATAGCTTGATGTCTACTTCCCCCTCCGTTTCCAGTAGACAGTGTTGGGCCTCCAAGAGCAGAGGTTTGTAGAACAGCAGCAAGTTTTCCCTTAAGTGGATCACCCAAGGTTTATCGAACTCAGGGAGGAAGAGGTCAAAGATATCCCTCTCATGCAACCCTGCAACCACAAAGCAAGAAGTCTCTTGTGTCCCCAACACACCTAATAGGTGCACTAGTTCGGCGAAGAGATAGTGAAATACAGGTGGTATGAATATATATGAGCAGTAGCAACGGTGCCAGAAAATAGCTTGCTGGCGTGTAGATGATGGTGGTAGTATTGCAGCAGTAGTAACGCAGTAAAACAGTAAACAAGCAGCGATAGCAGTATTTAGGAACAAGGCCTAGGGATTAGACTTTCACTAGTGGACACTCTCAACATTGATCACATAACAGAATAGATAAATGCATACTCTACACTCTTGTTGGATGATGAACACATTGCGTAGGATTACACGAACCCTCAATGCCGGAGTTAACAAGCTCCACAATTCAATGTTCATATTTAAGTAACCTTAGAGTGTAAGATAGATCAAAAGACTAAACCAAGTACTAGCATAGCATGCACACTGTCACCTTCATGCTTATGTAGGAGGAATAGATCACATCAATACTATCATAGCAATAGTTAACTTCGCAATCTACAAGAGATCATGATCATAGCATAAACCAAGTACTAACACGGATGTACACACTGTCACCATTACACCGTGCAGGAGGAATAGACTACTTTAATAACATTGCTAGAGTAGCACATAGATAAATTGTGATACAAATACATTGCAATCATAAAGGGATATAAATAAGCACCTCACTATGCCATTCATCAGTGAATAAGTATTCTGTGAAATATAGCCTAAGAGACCCACACGGTGCACACACTGTCACCTTTACACACGTGGGACAAGGAGTCTCCGGAGATCACATAAGTAAAATTCACTTGACTAGCATAACGACATCTAGATTACAAGCATCATCATATGAATCTCAATCATGTAAGGCAGCTCATGAGATTATTGTATTGAAGTACATAGCAGAGAGATGAACCACATAGCTACCGGTACAGCCCCGAGCCTCGATGGAGAACTACTCCCTCCTCATGGGAGCAGCAGCGGTGATGAAGATGGCGGTGGAGATGGCAGCGGTGTCGATGGAGAAGCCTTCCGGGGGCACTTCCCCGTTCTGGCGGCGTGCCGGAACAGAGACTCCTGTCCCCCAGATCTTGGCCTCGCGATGGCGGCGGCTCTGGAAGGTTTCTGTGGGTTTCGTCGTACGTATCAGGGTTTTCGCGACGGAGGCTTTAAATAGGCGAAGAGGCGGTGCAGGAGGGTCGAAGGGGTGCCCACACCATATGGCGGCGCGGCCAGGGCCTGGGCCGCGCCGGCCTATGGTCTGGGGGCCCAGTGCCCCCCCTCTGGTCCTTCCCGGGTGTTCTGGATGCTTCCGGTGAAAATAGGAACTTGGGCGTTGATTTTGTCCGATTCCGAGAATATTTCGTTACTAGGATTTCTGAAACCAAAAACAGCAGAAAACAGGAACTGGCACTTCGGCATCTTGTTAATAGGTTAGTTCCAGAAAATGCACGAATATGACATAAAGTGTGCATAAAACATGTAGATAACATCAATAATGTGGCATGGAACATAAGAAATTATCGATACGTCGGAGACGTATCAGCATCCCCAAGCTTAGTTCTGCTCGTCCCGAGCAGGTAAAACGATAACAAAGATAATTTCTGGAGTGACATGCCATCATACCCTTGATCATACTATTTGTAAAGCATATGTAGTGAATGCAGCGATCAAAACAATGTATATGACATGAGTAAACAAGTGAATCATATAGCAAAGACTTTTCATGAATAGTACTTCAAGACAAGCATCAATAAGTCTTGCATAAGAGTTAACTCATAAAGCAATAAATCAAAGTAAAGGCATTGAAGCAACACAAAGGAAGATTAAGTTTCAGCGGTTGCTTTCAACTTGTAACATGTATATCTCATGGATATTGTCAACATAGAGTAATATAATAAGTGCAATATGCAAGTATGTAGGAATCAATGCACAGTTCACACAAGTGTTTGCTTCTTGAGGTGGAGAGAAATAGGTAAACTGACTCAACAATGAAAGTAAAAGAATGGTCCTCAATAGAGGAAAAGCATCGATTGCTATATTTGTGCTAGAGCTTCTATTTTGAAAACATAAAGAGAGCATAAAAATAAAGTTTTGAGAGGTGTATGTTGTTGTCAACGAATGGTAGCGGGTACTCTAACCCCCTTGCCAGACAAACCTTCAAAGAGCGGCTCCCATTTTATTTTATTTTTTGGGTGGCACTCCTTCCAACCTTTCTTTCACGAACCATGGCTAACCGAATCCTCGGGTGCCTGCCAACAATCTCATACCATGAAGGAGTGCCTTTTTATTTTAGTTTTATTATGATGACACTCCTCCCAACCTTTGCTTACACAAGCCATGGCTAACCGAATCCTTCGGGTGCCATCCAACAATCACATACCATGGAGGAGTGTCTATTTTTGTTAATTAATTTGGGACTGGGAATCCCATTGCCAGCTCTTTTTGCAAAATTATTGGATAAGCGGATGAAGCCACTAGTCCATTGGTGAAAGTTGCCCAACAAGATTGAAAGATAAACACCACATACTTCCTCATGAGCTATAAAACATTGACACAAATCAGAGGTGATAAATTTTGAATTGTTTAAAGGTAGCACTCAAGCAATTTACTTTGGAATGGCGGAGAAATACCATGTAGTAGGTAGGTATGGTGGACACAAATGGCATAGTGTTGTTTGGCTCAAGGATTTGGATGCATGAGAAGTATTCCCTCTCGATACAAGGTTTAGGCTAGCAAGGCTTATTTAAAACAAACACAAGGATGAACCGGTGCAGCAAAACTCACATAAAAGACATATTGAAAACATTATACGACTCTACACCGTCTTCCTTGTTGTTCAAACTCAATACTAGATATTATCTAGACCTTAGAGAAACCAAATATGCAAACCAAATTTTAGCATGCTCTATGTATTTCTTCATTAATGGGTGCAAAGCATATGATGCAAGAGCTTAAACATGAGCACAACAATTGCCAAGTATCACATTACCCAAGACATTTATAGCAATTACTACATGTATCATTTTCCAATTCCAACCATATAACAATTTAACGAAGAAGAAACTTCGCCATGAATATTAAAAGCTGAGAACACATGTGTTCATATGCAACAGCGGAGCGTGTCTCTCTCCCACACAAGCATGATGTAATCCAATTTATTCAAACACAAACAAAAATAAAAGCATACAGACGCTCCAAGTAAAGCACATAAGATGTGACCGAATAAAAATATAGTTTCAAGAGAAGGAACCTGATAATTTGTCGATGAAGAAGGGGATGCCTTGGGCATCCCCAAGCTTAGACGCTTGAGTCTTCTTGATATATGCAGGGGTGAACCACCGGGGCATCCCCAAGCTTAGAGCTTTCACTCTTCTTGATCATAGTATATCATCCTCCTCTCTTGACCCTTGAAAACTTCCTTCACACCAAACTTCTCATAAACTTCATTAGAGGGGTTAGTACATAATCAAAAACTCACATGTTCAGAGGTGACACAATCATTCTTAACACTTCTGGACATTGCTCAAACCTACTGGAAGGTAATGGAACAAAGAAATCCACCCAACACAGCGAAAGAAGCAATGCGAAATAAAAGGCAGAATCTGTCAAAACAGAACAGTCCGTAAAGACGAATTTTTAATAAATACTTCCGTTGCTCAGATCGGAAAACTCAAAACTAATGAAAGTTGCGTACATATCTGAAGAACACGCACGTAAATTGGCATATTTTTCTGATTTTTCTACAGAGAAAATAGCCCAGATTCGTTACAGATAGAAATCTGTTTCTGCGCAGAAATCCAAATCTAGTATCAACCTTCGATTAGAGGCTTCACTTGGCACAACAAAACACAAAACTAAGATAAGGAGAGGTTGCTACAGTAGTAAACAACTTCCAAGACACAAATATAAAACAAAGTACTGTAGCAAAATAACACATGGGTTATCTCCCAAGAAGTTCTTTTCTTTATAGCCATTAAGATGGGCTCAGCAGTTTTAATGATGCACTCGCAAGAAATAGTATTTGAAGCAAAAGAGAGCATCAAGAGGCAAATACAAAACACATTTAAGTCTAACATGCTTCCTATGCATAGGAATCTTGTAAATAAACAAGTTCATGAAGAGCAAAGTAACAAGCATAGGAAGATAAAACAAGTGTAGCTTCAAAAATTTCAGCACATAGAGAGGTATCTTAGTAACATGAAAATTTCTACAACCATATTTTCCTCTTTCATAATAAATTTCAGTAGCATCATGAGCAAACTCAACAATATAACTATCACATAAAGCATTCTTATCATGAGTCTCATGCATAAAATAATTACTCTCCACATAAGCATAATCAGTTTTATTAGTTGTAGTGGGAGCAAATTCAACAAAGTAGCTATCATTATTATTATTCTCATCAAGTGTAGGAGGCATAGTATAATCATAATTAAATTTACTCTCCATAGTAGGCGGCACCAAAAGACCACTATCATTATAATCATCATAAATAGGAGGCAAAGTATCATCAAAGAAAATTTTCTCCTCAATGCTTGGGGGACTAAAAAGATCAGGAAAACTAGCTTCCCCAAGCTTAGAACTTTCTATATCATTATCAACAATGGTGTTCAAAGCGTTCATACTAATATTACTACCAGCATGCAAATAAGATTCCATAGGTTTTTTAATTTTCGCATCAAACAATCCATGTTTTAAATCAGGAAATAGCATAAGAAGCTCATTCTTGTCCATTATGCCAAACTAGTGTAAACAAGAAACAAAAAGATGCAATTGCAGGATCTAAAGGAAATAGCTTTGAGTACTTACAACGGCGGAAAATAGCTTGGTAGCCGAGGTCCGGAGTGTGAGTACCTTTTACCTTTCCTCCCCGGCAACGGCGCCATCTCGCTGTGTTGGGTGGATTTCTTTGTTCCATTATGCTCATGAGGGAACGGCTATTTTGACTGTCACCGGGGCAAAGAGGGTCAATGAAGATGGCGCCGCCTTTTCCGTCAAAAGCATTGAAGCTTGATGTACATCACAAAATAGCAAGATAGTCTTCGAGGGTAGCATTGAAGTTTGGTGTGAAGGAAGTTTTCAAGGGTCAAGAGAGGAGGATGATATACTATGATCAAGAAGAGTGAAAGCTCTAAGCTTGGGGATGCCCCGGTGGTTCACCCCTACATATATCAAGAAGACTCAAGCGTCTAAGCTTGGGGATGCCCAAGGCATCCCCTTCTTCATCGACAAATTATCAGGTTCCTTCTCTTGAAACTATATTTTTATTCAGTCACATCTTATGTGCTTTACTTGGAGCGTCTGTTTGTTTGTTTCTATTTTTGTTTGTGTTTGAATAAATTGGATTACATCATGCTAGTGTGGGAGAGAGACACGCTCCGCTGTTGCATATGAACACATGTGTTCTTAGCTTTTAGTATTCATGGCGAAGCTTCTTCTTCGTTAAATTGTTATATGGTTGGAATTGGAAAATGATACATGTAGTAATTGCTATTAGTGTCTTGGGTAATGTGATACTTGGCAATTGTTGTGCTCATGTTTAAGCTCTTGCATCATATGCTTTGCACCCATTAATGAAGAAATACATAGAGCATGCTAAAATTTGGTTTGCATAATTGGTCTCTCTAAGGTCTAGATAATTTCTAGTATTGAGTTTGAACAACAAGGAAGACGGTGTAGAGTCTTATAATGTTTACAATATGTCTTTTATGTGAGTTTTGCTGCACCGGTTCATCCTTGTGTTTGTTTCAAATAACCTTGCTAGCCTAAACCTTGTATCGAGAGGGAATACTTCTCATGCATCCAAAATACTTGAGCCAACCACTATGCCATTTGTGTCCACCATACCTACCTACTACATGGTATTTCTCCGCCATTCCAAAGTAAATTGCTTGAGTCCTACCTTTAAACAATTCAAAATTTATCACCTCTGATTTGTGTCAATGTTTTATAGCTCATGAGGAAGTATGTGGTGTTTATCTTTCAATCTTGTTGGGCAACTTTCACCAATGGACTAGTGGCTTCATCCGCTTATCCAATAATTTTGCAAAAAGAGCTGGCAATGGGATTCCCAGTCCCAAATTAATTAACAAAAATAGACACTCCTCCATGGTATGTGATTGTTGGACGGCACCCGAAGGATTCGGTTAGCCATGGCTTGTGTAAGCAAAGGTTGGGAGGAGTGTCATCATAATAAAACTAAAATAAAAAGGCACTCCTTCATGGTATGAGATTGTTGGCAGGCACCCGAGGATTCGGATAGCCATGGTTTGTGAAAGAAAGGATGGAAGGAGTGCCACCCAAAACAAAATAAAATGGGAGCCGCTCTTTGAAGGTTTGTCTGGCAAGGGGGTTAGAGTACCCGCTACCATTCGTTGACAACAACATACACCTCTCAAAACTTTATTTTTATGCTCTCTTTATGTTTTCAAAATCAAAGCTCTTGCACAAATATAGCAATCGATGCTTTCCTCTTTGGAGGACCATTCTTTTACTTTCATTGTTGAGTCAGTTCACCTATTTTTCTCCATCTCAAGAAGCAAACACTTGTGTGAACTGTGCATTGATTCCTACATATTTGCATATTGCACTTATTATATTACTCTATGTTGACAATTATCCATGAGATATACATGTTACAAGTTGAAAGCAACCGCTGAAACTTAATCTTCCTTTGTGTTGCTTCAATGCCTTTACTTTGAATTATTGCTTTATGAGTTAAGTCTTATGCAAGACTAATTGATGCTTGTCTTGAAGTGCTATTCATGAAAAGTCTTTGCTTTATGATTCACTTGTTTACTCATGTCATATACATTATTTTGATCGCTGCATTCACTACATATGCTTTACAAATAGTATGATCAAGGTTATGATGGCATGTCACTCCAGAAATTATCTTTGTTATCGTTTTACCTGCTCGGGACGAGCAGAACTAAGCTTGGGGATGCTGATACGTCTCCGACGTATCGATAATTTCTTGTGTTCCATGCCACATTATTGATGATATCTACATGTTTTATGCACACTTTATGTCATATTCGTGCATTTTCTGGAACTAACCTATTAACAAGATGCCGAAGTGCCAGTTCCTGTTTTCTGCTGTTTTTGGTTTCAGAAATCCTAGTAACGAAATATTCTCGGAATCGGACGAAATCAACGCCCAAGTTCCTATTTTCACCGGAAGCATCCAGAACACCCTGGAAGGACCAGAGGGGGGGGGCACTGGGCCCCCAGACCATAGGCCGGCGCGGCCCAGGCCCTGGCCGCGCCGCCCTATGGTGTCGTCGCCCCTTCGACCCTCCTGCGCCGCCTCTTCTCCTATTTAAAGCCCCTGGATCGAAAACCCTGATACGATTGACGAAACCCACAGAAACCTTCCAGAGCCGCCGCCATCGCGAAGCCAAGATCTGGGGGATAGGAGTCTCTGTTCCGGCACGCCGCCGGAACGGGGAAGTGCCCCCGGAAGGCTTCTCCATCGACACCAACGCCATCTCCATCACCGCTGCTGTCTCCCATGAGGAGGGAGTACTTCTCCATCGAGGCTCGGGGCTGTACCGGTAGCTATGTGGTTCATCTCTCTCCTATGTACTTCAATACAATAATCTCATGAGCTGCCTTACATGATTGAGATTCATATGATGATGCTTGTAATCTAGATGTCATTATGCTAGTCAAGTGAGTTTTACTTATGTGATCTCCGGAGACTCCTTGTCCCACGTGTGTAAAGGTGACAGTGTGTGCACCGTGTGGGTCTCTTAGGCTATATTTCACAGAATACTTATTCACTGTTGAATGGCATAGTGAGGTGCTTATTTATATCTCTTTATGATTGCAATGTGTTTGTATCACAATTTATCCATGTGCTACTCTAGCAATGTTATTAAAGTAGTCTATTCCTCCTGCACGATGTAATGGTGACAGTGTGTGCATCCGTGTTAGTACTTGGTTTATGCTATGATCATGATCTCTTGTAGATTGCGAAGTTAACTATTGCTATGATAGTATTGATGTGATCTATTCCTCCTACATATGCGTGAAGGTGACAGTGTGCATGCTATGTTAGTACTTGGTTTAGTCTTTTGATCTATCTTACACTATAAGGTTACTAAAATATGAACATTAATTGTGGAGCTTGTTAACTCCGGCATTGAGGGTTCGTGTAATCCTACGCAATGTGTTCATCATCCAACAAAAGTGTAGAGTATGCATTTATCTATTCTGTTATGTGATCAATGTTGAGAGTGTCCACTAGTGAAAGTCTAATCCCTAGGCCTTGTTCCTAAATACTGCTGCGTTACTACTGCTTGTTTGCTGTTTCACTGTGTTACTACTGCTGCAATACTACCACCATCAACTACACGCCAGCAAGCTATTTTCTGGCACCGTTGCTACTGCTCATACTTATTCATACCACCTGTATTTCACTATCTCTTCGCCGAACTAGTGCACCTATTAGGTGTGTTGGGGACACAAGAGACTTCTTGCTTTGTGGTTGCAGGGTTGCATGAGAGGGATATCTTTGACCTCTTCCTCCCTGAGTTCGATAAACCTTGGGTGATCCACTTAAGGGAAAACTTGCTGCTGTTCTACAAACCTCTGCTCTTGGAGGCCCAACACTGTCTACAGGAAAAGGAGGGAAAAGTAGACATCAAGCTATTTTCTGGCGCCGTTGCCGGGGAGGAAAGGTAAAAGGTACTCACACTCCGGATCTCGGCTACTAAGCTATTTTCTGGCGTCGTAAGTACTCAAAGCTATTTCCTTTAGATCCTGCAATTGCATCTTTTTGTTTCTTGTTTACACTAGTTTGGCATAATGGACAAGAATGAGCTTCTATTTCTATTTCCTGATTTAAAACATGGATTGTTTGATGCGAAAATTAAAAAACCTATGGAATCTTATTTGCATGCTGGTAGTAATATTAGTATGAACGCTTTGAACACCATTGTTGATAATAATATAGAAAGTTCTAAGCTTGGGGAAGCTGGTTTTCATGATCTTTTTAGTCCCCCAAGCATTGAGGAGAAAATTTTCTTTGATGATACTTTGCCTCCTATTTATGATGATTATAATGATAGTGGTCTTTTGGTGCCACCTACTATGGAGAGTAAATTTTGTTGTGATTATACTATGCCTCTTACACTTGATGAGAATAATAATGATAGCTACTTTGTTGAATTTGCTCCCACTACTACTAATAAAATTGATTATGCTTATGTGGAGAGTAATAATTTTATGCATGAGACTCATGATAAGAATGTTTCATTTGATAGTTATATTGTTGAGTTTGCTCATGATGCTACTGAAAGTTATTATGAGAGAGGAAAATATGGTTGTAGAAATTTTCATGTTACTAAAACACCTCTCTATGTGCTGAAATTTTTGAAGCTATACTTGTTTTATCTTCCTATGCTTGTTACTTTGCTCTTCATGAACTTGTTTATTTACAAGATTCCTATGCATAGGAAGCATGTTAGACTTAAATGTGTTTTGAATTTGCCTCTTGATGCTCTCTTTTGCTTCAAATACTATTTCTTGCGAGTGCATCATTAAAACTGCTGAGCCCATCTTAATGGCTATAAAGAAAGAACTTCTTGGGAGATAACCCATGTGTTATTTTGCTACAGTAATTTGTTTTTATTTTGTGTCTTGGAAGTTGTTTACTACTGTAGCAACCTCTCCTTATCTAAGTTTTGTGTTTGGTTGTGCCAAGTGAAGCCTCTAATCGAAGGTTGATACTAGATTTGGATTTCTGCGCAGAAACAGATTTCTATCTGTCACGAATCTGGGCTGTTTTCTCTGTAGAAAAATCATAAAAATATTCCAATTTACGTGCATGTTCCTCAGATATGTACGCAACTTTCATTAGTTTTGAGTTTTCTGATCTGAGCAACGGAAGTATTTATTAAAAATTCGTCTTTACAGACTGTTCTGTTTTGACAGATTCTGCCTTTTATTTCGCATTGCTTCTTTCGCTGTGTTGGGTGGATTTCTTTGTTCCATTACCTTTCAGTAGCTTTGAGCAATGTCCAGAAGTGTTAAGAATGATTGTGTCACCTCTGAACATGTGAGTTTTTGATTATGTACTATCCCCTCTAATGAAGTTTATGAGAAGTTTGGTGTGAAGGAAGTTTTCAAGGGTCAAGAGAGGAGGATGATATACTATGATCAAGAAGAGTGAAAGCTCTAAGCTTGGGGATGCCCCGGTGGTTCACCCCTGCATATATCAAGAAGACTCAAGCGTCTAAGCTTGGGGATGCCCAAGGCATCCCCTTCTTCATCGACAAAATTATCAGGTTCCTTCTCTTGAAACTATATTTTTATTCGGCCACATCTTATGTGCTTTACTTGGAGCGTCTGTATGCTTTTATTTTTGTTTGTGTTTGAATAAATTGGATTACATCATGCTTGTGTGGGAGAGAGACACGCTCCGCTGTTGCATATGAACACATGTGTTCTTAGCTTTTAGTATTCATGGCGAAGTTTCTTCTTCGTTAAATTGTTATATGGTTGGAATTGGAAAATGATACATGTAGTAATTGCTATTAATGTCTTGGGTAATGTGATACTTGGCAATTGTTGTGCTCATGTTTAAGCTCTTGCATCATATGCTTTGCACCCATTAATGAAGAAATACATAGAGCATGCTAAAATTTGGTTTGCATAATTGGTCTCTCTAAGGTCTAGATAATTTCTAGTATTGAGTTTGAACAACAAGGAAGACGGTGTAGAGTCTTATAATGTTTTCAATATGTCTTTTATGTGAGTTTTGCTACACCGGTTCATCCTTGTGTTTGTTTCAAATAAGCCTTGCTAGCCTAAACCTTGTATCGAGAGGGAATACTTCTCATGCATCCAAAATACTTGAGCCAACCACTATGCCATTTGTGTCCACCATACCTACCTACTACATGGTATTTTCCGCCATTCCAAAGTAAATTGCTTGAGTGCTACCTTTAAAATTCCATCATTCACCTATGCAATATATAGCTCATGGGACAAATAGCTTAAAAACTATTGTGGTATTGAATATGTAATTATGCACTTTATCTCTTATTAAGTTGCTTGTTGTGCGATAACCATGTTCACTGGGGACGCCATCAACTACTCTTTGTTGAATTTCATGTGAGTTGCTATGCATGTCCGTCTTGTCTGAAGTAAGAGCGATCTACCACCTTATGGTTAAGCATGCATATTGTTAGAGAAGAACATTGGGCCGCTAACTAAAGCCATGATCCATGGTGGAAGTTTCAGTTTTGGACATATATCCTCAATCTCAAATGAGAGAATTATTAATTGTTGTTGCATGCTTATGCATAAAAGAGGAGTCCATTATCTGTTGTCTATGTTGTCCCGGTATGGATGTCTAAGTTGAAGAATAATCAATAGCGAGAAATCCAATGCGAGCTTTCTCCTTAGACCTTTGTACAGGCGGCATAGAGGTACCCCTTTGTGAAACTTGGTAAAAACATGTGCATTGTGATGATCCGGTAGTCCAAGCTAATTAGGACAAGGTGCGGGCATTATTAGTATACTATGCATGAGGCTTGCAACTTGTAAGATATAATTTACATGATACATATGCTTTATTACTACCGTTGACAAAATTGTTTCATGTTTTCAAAATCAAAGCTCTAGCACAAATATAGCAATCGATGCTTTTCCTCTATGGAGGACCATTCTTTTACTTTCAATGTTGAGTCAGTTCACCTATTTCTCTCCACCTCAAGAAGCAAACACTTGTGTGAACTGTGCATTGATTCCTACATACTTGCTTATTGCACTTATTATATTACTCTATGTTGACAATATCCATGAGATATACATGTTACAAGTTGAAAGCAACCGCTGAAACTTAATCTTCCTTTGTGTTGCTTCAATGCTTTTACTATGAATTATTGCTTTATGAGTTAACTCTTATGCAAGACTTATTGATACTTGTCTTGAAGTGCTATTCATGAAAAGTCTTTGCTTTATGATTCACTTGTTTACTCATGTCATATACATTGTTTTGATCGCTGCATTCACTACATATGCTTTACAAATAGTATGATCAAGGTTATGATGGCATGTCACTCCAGAAATTATCTGTGTTATCGTTTTACCTGCTCGGGACGAGCAGAACTAAGCTTGGGGATGCTGATACGTCTCCGACGTATCGATAATTTCTTATGTTCCATGCCACATTATTGATGTTATCTACATGTTTTATGCACACTTTATGTCATATTCGTGCATTTTCTGGAACTAACCTATTAACAAGATGCCGAAGTGCCAGTTCCTGTTTTCTGCTGTTTTTGGTTTCAGAAATCCTAGTAACGAAATATTCTCGGAATCGGACGAAATCAACGCCCAAGTTCCTATTTTCATCGGAAGCATCCAAAACACCCGGGAAGGACCAGAGGGAAGCCCTGGGGGCCCCACACCACACCCCGGCAACGGCGCCAGAAAATAGCTTGATGTCTACTTCCCCCTCCTTTTCCTGTAGATAGTGTGGGCCCCCCAGAAGCCCTCCTGCGCCGCCTCTTCGCCTATTTAAAGCCCCTGGATCGAAAACCCTGATACGTTCGACGAAAACCACAGAAACCTTCCAGAGCCGCCGCCATCGCGAAGCCAAGATCTGGGGGACAGGAGTCTCTGTTCCGGCACGCCGCCGGAACGGGGAAGTGCCCCCGGAAGGCTTCTCCATCGACACCGCTGCCATCTCCACCGCCATCTTCATCACCGCTGCTGCTCCCATGAGGAGGGAGTAGTTCTCCATCGAGGCTCGGGGCTGTACCGGTAGCTATGTGGTTCATCTCTCTCCTATGTACTTCAATACAATAATCTCATGAGCTGCCTTACATGATTGAGATTCATATGATGATGCTTGTAATCTAGATGTCATTATGCTAGTCAAGTGAGTTTTACTTATGTGATCTCCGGAGACTCCTTGTCCCACGTGTGTAAAGGTGACAGTGTGTGCACCGTGTGGGTCTCTTAGGCTATATTTCACAGAATACTTATTCACTGTTGAATGGCATAGTGAGGTGCTTATTTATATCTCTTTATGATTGCAATGTGTTTGTATCACAATTTATCTATGTGCTACTCTAGCAATGTTATTAAAGTAGTTCTATTCCTCCTACACGATGTAGTGGTGACAGTGTGTGCATCCGTGTTAGTACTTGGTTTATGCTATGATCATGATCTCTTGTAGATTGCGAAGTTAACTATTGCTATGATAGTATTGATGTGATCTATTCCTCCTACATATGCATGAAGGTGACAGTGTGCATGCTATGTTAGTACTTGGTTTAGTCTTTTGATCTATCTTACACTATAAGGTTACTAAAATATGAACATTAATTGTGGAGGTTGTTAACTCCGGCATTGAGGGTTCGTGTAATCCTACGCAATGTGTTCATCATCCAACAAAAGTGTAGAGTATGCATTTATCTATTCTGTTATGTGATCAATGTTGAGAGTGTCCACTAGTGAAAGTGTAATCCCTAGGCCTTGTTCTTAAATACTGCTATCGCTACTTGTTTACTACTGCTGCGTTACTACTTTGCGCATCGTCGCTTGTTTCTTGTTTACTGTGTTACTACTGCTGCAATACTACCACCATCAACTACACGCCAGCAAGCTATTTTCTGGCACTGTTGCTACTGCTCATATATATTCATACCTCCTGTATTTCACCATCTCTTCGCCGAACTAGTGCACCTATTAGGTGTGTTGGGGACACAAGAGACTTCTTGCTTTGTGGTTGCAGGGTTGCATGAGAGGGATATCTTTGACCTCTTCCTCCCCGAGTTCGATAAACCTTGGGTGATCCACTTAAGGGAAAACTTGCCGCTGTTCTACAAACCTCTGCTCTTGGAGGCCCAACACTGTCTACAGGAAAAGGAGGGGGAAGTAGACATCAAGCTATTTTCTATGATCAAGAAGAGTGAAAGCTCTAAGCTATTTTCTAGTAACAAAGAAATCCACCCAACACAGCCAGAAAACTATGGCCTCCTGTGTTGATTTAGAAAACAGTCTTGATAACCCACAAGTATAGGGGATCGCGATAGTCTTCGAGGGTAGTATAACCCAAATTTATTGATTCGACACAAGGGGAGGTAAAGAATACTTATAAGCCTTAACAACTGAGTTGTCAATTCAGCTGCACCTGGAAAAGCACTAGCAACAGGGGTGATGTGGAAGTAGCAGTAATATGAGAGCAGTAGTAACAGTAACACAGCAGCAGTAATAGCAATATGAGAGCAATGGCACCAGAAGATAGTTGATACTACTTCCAATGACATGTAGAACAAGTATATGATGATGAAAGATGGACCGGGGTTCCCAGCGATCTACACTAGTGGTAACTCTCCAATAAGTGACAAGTGTTGGGTGAACAAATTACAGTTGGGCAATTGATAGGATTGATAAAGCATTAAGAAAGAACATCAATTCATTAATCATGTAGGCATGTTTTTCGTATATAGTCGTACGTGCTCGCAATGAGAAACTTGCACAACATCTTTTGTCCTACCAGCCGGTGGCAGCCGGGCCTCAAGGGAAACTACTGGATATTAAGGTACTCCTTTTAATAGAGTACCGGAGCAAAGCATTAACACACCGTGAAAACATGTGATCCTCACATCACTACCATCCCCTCCGGTTGTCCCGATTTCTGTCACTTCGGGGCCATTGGTTCCGGACAGTGACATGTGCATACAACTTGTAGATACAATCTAAGCAACAATATAGAGCTCAAATCTAAGATCATGCCACTCGGGCCCTAGTGACAAGCATTAAGAATAACAAGATTGCAGCAACAATAACTTCACAAACTTTATAGATAGACTAATCATAATGTATCATCCATCGGATCCCAACAAACACAACACCGATTACATCAGATGAATCTCAATCATGTAAGGCAGCTCATGAGACCATTGTATTGAAGTACATGGAGGAGAGTATACCGACATAGCTACTGCTAGAACCCGTAGTCCATGGGGGAACTACTCACGGAGCATGGCGGAGGCGATGGCGTTGATGGAGATGGCTTCCGGGGGCACTTCCCCGTTCCGGCAGGGTGCCGGAACAGAGTTCTGTCCCCCGAATTGGAGTTTCGCGACGGTGGCGGCGCCCCTGGAGTCTTTCTGGAGTTTCGTCAATTGGTACAGTGTTTTTAGGTCGAAAGGGCTTTTATAGGCGAAGAGGCGGCGCAGGGGGGCACCTGGGGGCGCCACACCCTAGGCCGGCGCGGCCAGGGCCTGGCCCGCGCCGCCATGTGGTGTGGTGGCCCCCTGGCCCCTCTCCGACTCTTCTTCGGTGTTCTGGAGCCTTCCGGAGAAAATAGGAGGTTTGGCATTGATTTCGTCCAATTCCGAGAATATTGCCCGAACAGCCTTTCTGGAACCAAAAACAGCAGAAAACAGGAACTGGCACTGTGGCATCTTGTTAATAGGTTAGTTCCGAAAAACGCATAAAAACATTATAAAGTGCAAGCAAAACATGTAAGTATTGTCATAAAACAAGCATGGAACGACATAAATTATGGATACGTCGGGGACGTATCAGCATCCCCAAGCTTAGTTCCTGCTCGTCCCGAGCAGGTAAACGATAAAAAGAATAATTTCTGTAGTGACATGCTACTTACATAACCTTGATCATACTATTACAAAGCATATGAAATGAATGAAGTGACTCAAGGCAATGATCTATAGTTGCTAACAAATAGATAACATATAGCAAAACTTTTTATGAATAGTACTTTCAAGACAAGCATCAAAAGATTGCACAAGAGTTAACTCATAAAGCAATAAATTCAAAGTAAAAGCATCGAAGCAACACAAGGAGGATTTAAGTTTCAGCGGTTGCTTTCAACTTGTAACATGTATATCTCATGGACATTGTCAACATAAAGTAATATGATGAATGCAAATATGCAAGTATGTAAGAATCAATGCACAGTTGACACAAGTGTTTGCTTGTAAGGTGGAAGGCAGTAGGTAACTGACTCAACATAAAAGTAAAAGAATGGTCCTTCAAAGAGGAAAGCATCGATTGCTATATTTGTGCTAGAGCTTTGATTTTGAAAACATATAGAGAGCATAAAAAGTAAAATTTTGAGAGGTGTTTGTTGTTGTCAACGAATGGTAATGGGTACACTAACTACCTCGCCAACCGGATTCTCAAGAGCGGCTCCCATGAATTATTGCATATTTATTTGGCACTCCTTCCAACCTTTCTTTCACAAACCATGGCTAACCGAATCCTTCGGGTGCCTGCCAACAATCACATACCATGAAGGAGTGCCTTTTTATTTTATTTTTATTATGATGACACTCCTCCCAACCTTTGCTTACACAAGCCATGGCTAACCGAATCCTTCGGGTGCCGTCCAACAATCACATACCATGGAGGAGTGTCTATTTAGTTTAATTAATTTGGGACTGGGAATCCCATTGCCAGCTCTTTTTGCAAAATTATTGGATAAGCGGATGTGCCACTAGTCCATGTGAGAGTCTGTCAAAAGTAAATGACAAGGTTGAAAGCTAAACACCACATACTTCCTCATGAGCTATGTCGTCGTGGTGAACAGACAGATGCCATGGGATGGCTTAGATTGGGGCCGAATGGACGCAAGAGGATTCGGGGGAGGGTTTGTGATCAGGTGGGATGAACTTCTGGATGGTTTCCTCAAGAACTTGGCCAAGGCCAGAGGTTGAAGAAGAAAGACACAAGGAAGAACTCACTCTAGATCACCATGTTCATTGATTCACACAAGTTACAGGTTTTTCTCTCTCTGTGTTCCGCGCGCCTGAAGAAGGGCTGCCCCCTCTCCTTATATAGGGGAGAGGGTGGCTTACAGTGCAAGAAACCCTAATGGCATCTTTGACTAGACAAACTACTTTACCAAGCTACTGTACAAAGCTACTTTAATCATAGATGACACCGGGGTCTTCTTTAATCAGGGAGGCTGACGTCCTCCGGCTTCTTTCTCCGTCATATTCTTCTTTATCGTCAGCCCTTCGTTTAAAGCTACTTTGCTTAGCTCATCCTTGTCTTCTAGCTCTGGAGAGGATCTTTGACCAGCCTTGCCGACAAGCCCTTCCTTCCGGTGGCCCGGTACCTTTTCTATCTGGTTCCAGTATCCCTCCTATGAGGATACCGGCATAGCCTGTTCAGCCAAACGCCTATCTTAGACTCCGGCATGAACATCTAACCGGTATCCTGATGGCTCAAACCATCCGGTTTGGCATGCCTTTGGCATACCGGGGGTCATCCCCCCAACATTAGTCCCCGAAGCTGGTATAGTCTGGCGGATCCTATCCAACAGACTATGCCAGGTTTTTACGTCTTTGGATACCGGTTTAATCCATCCGGCGTCAGGCTCGGATCCGGCATCTTTGCCCGGATCTTCCTTATCTTTCTTTGTAAGTCATCCTCCGGTATCTTGTCTTCCGGTACCTTAACCATTAAACATCTCCTCGGCGAAGTCGAGAATATCTCGGGCCCCGCGCCTGACAGAGACATGCGCACTGTGACTGATGCGCCAGTGTCAGTTGTCATTTCGCTTCGACTCCCGCACGCCCATTTAATGCACCGCTGCGGATCCCACTAGCCGTTTTGGATCTCCTGTGTGCCTCCGTGTGGCCTCCTATTTTTTCACGTGTATCTCTCTGACACGTGGCGGCCCATGGTGCGAACCTCCGCGGGCCGCGAGGCGAACCGCCATGGCCCAGCGGTTTTCAGCCCACTTCCCTTCTTCTTTATAAGCGCAACCGCCGCTCCTTCTTCCTCTTCTCGCATTCTCCAGTTCCTCGCGCATAGTACTCCTTGCCTCTGCGCCTTCGCCGTTCTCCGTCCGCTGCCGCTCGCTCGAGCCCCGTCGCCCGGCGAACTCACGCCGCAGTTCCGCCGGACCTCGTCGTGCGGAAACCTTCTGCAGCGCGGTCACCGCGTCCGCTGCATTCGTGCTTCCTCAAGAACTTCCTCACCTCGCCATCGACGGACTTCCTCGCCGGCCGCAGGCTCACCGTTTCTCCGGCGAACCTCTTCCTCCGCGACTCCACCGCCTCAGGTTAGGCCCGATGCGCCTTTACCCCTTTTCTTCTTGCGTTTCAGATCTTGGGGGCGGTAGAGTATTTATCCCTTCTTTATTTTGCTTTTCCTCTTACTCGTAGATCTTCGCGCGAGGGTCTGTTTGGGGAAATCTGTTTGTCGATAGATTCCCGTGTCGCCTAGATCCATATGTCCAGCGAAGGGTCTCTCCCCGCTGCTACCTCTAGTAACCAAGGTAGTAGCACTTCCGATGGGCTAACCGAAGATCTCGCCCGGATGGATCTGGCATCTAGCCGGAAACAAGAGGCCGGCACATCTAGCCGGGCCTCCGGAAAGGATAAGACACGCGGAGCCTGGAGGGGTTCCGACGTGACTCAGTTTGAGATTGACTGGCTCTACCGGTCTAGGAGGATTCCGGAAGGAGTCATCTGCCGGCTTCCAGGTGACGAGATCGAACCGGTGCTCGAACCCGGTGAGGTCGTTGTTTTCCTTGCTCATTTTGAGCGTGGCTTCGGCCTTCCTGCCTCTGATTTCTTTCGCCAATTCCTTAACTTCTATCGTCTCCAACCTCACCACCTTCCCGGCAACGCCGTCTTTTATCTTTCTTGTTTTGTGGCCTTCATGGAGGGCTACATTGGCATCCGTCCCGCTCGCGAGACGTTTGCCCGCTTTTTCTCCCTCCGGATCAATTCGGTCCAGGGCAAGGACATTCCCAAGCCCAAACCCCCCGTTCAATGCGGGTCTTGCATCATCGGCTCCCGCCAAGGGAGCCCCTTTTTTAAGTTCAACGGCCTCGAGTCTTGCCGGTTGTGGCAGACGACGTTCTTCTATGTGAAGAACGAGGGCGACGTCGACCTCATCAACTTGCCGGCGTTCAACCCGGCGCCGCCCGCCAAGACCAACTGGCAGTACAACCCCGGTACGGATCACACTGAGACGAACCGGGTGGTGCGCTTCATGCTGAAGTTGATGAAGGACACCAACATCTGCTCTGACGATATCATCCGCGCCTTCATCTGCCGCCGGGTGCTTCCCCTTCAGCAGCGCGCTCACAAGATTAGTGAGATGTACGGCCCCGGTGATCCCACCAATATCACCGGCCTGGCCTTAAGCAAAGAGGATGTGGTCCTAAAAGCTAGCCAAATCTGCCAAACGGACATGCCGGATGACTGGGAGTGGGGCCTTTGCCCTCTCAGCGCCAGAAATCCTCCGTCCAAAGAAGTAAGAAAATATGCGGCTCGGGTCGTATTACCGGTAACTTTTGTACTTGCGTCTAATCTCCCTTTTTTCCTTTGTTTTCAGGCTAAGGCCCGCTTCCCCCGGATTGACTCAGACCGACGAGGCCCTTGCCGGAAGAGGCCTCTGGACAAGTACGATCCGGATCTCGTTATTCATTGGCTGGATCTGAGGATGGGCCGGACTCCATCTTCTCGCCTCGGCAAGTCTCCGCCGGAACCAGCTGGTTCGTCTGATGACTTGACCTTGCTTGAGGTAGCCTTTCTGTTCGTTTTCTTATATTCTTTTTGTTACTTCCATTCTGTAGACATTCCCTCAGCCAGCAACAACCCACAGGTCCATGAGCATGAGCCCCCCTGCAGGCCGAGGTTGGGGACGAGTTCCTGGATAAACTCATGGCCGAAGGCCAGAAGAGTGATCCTCCAGCTGCTGGCGCCGGCCCCAGCCATGCTCCCCCTGCCAAACGCCCTCGGACTGAAGTCATTGGAGGGAAGCAGGTTAGCACCAAGCGCTACAAGCAGAAGCGGATGCCGGTTTCTTCCGGGTAAGTTTTTATTTCTTTTTATGCTTTCTTTGTTTCCACCGAGTTCTTTTCCGGTTGCTTTTTTTCCAATTCGCTCTCTTTTTCCTTTCTCTCAGCCCTGCGCTTGAGCTTGGTTCTGCCGGCTCCGTGAGGACCTCAACTCCTCCTCCTCACTCAAGTCCGGTACCATCTGGTGCCGGCAACACCTCTGCCTCCCCTTCGGGAGGCACTACAAGTTCGGGGTGCGCGGCCCCAACACCTCCTGATCACCGCGCGGAGGAGGACTTCACCTCCCCTCCAGAAGCTCAAGATACCGGCGCCAGCAACATCGGCGCCGGCCAGACAGATGCCGGGCAGGCGGAACCTTTGGTTCCTCCTCCCCCGAAGAAAAAGAAGAAGCAGTCAAGCTCTTCCCCTACCGCGCCGGATACTTCCGCGCCGGTATCCTCTCCTCCTCCTGAGGCCACGCCGACACCGCCGCCAAGCCAAGGACCTTCCGTGGCCAAGCAAGTGGCGCCGTCAGAGACCCCCAAGATTACCAAATTCCTCAAGCCCGGGGCTTCCCGTGGCAAGGCTGTGGAGGGCGACGGCTCGGGCGGCTCGCGGGACGTGGTGCTGCACGTCGGTCCCGCTGCTGGCGCTGTACAAGACAAGCCTACCGGCCTCCTGGGCCGGATTGTTGAGCTGAAGCGCGCGGGCAAAGACCTGGGGCACCTTCTTCCCTACGCCCAGAAGTGGAATGAGGCGGATATCTCCGCATCTACCCGCGGCCTGGGGAAGGATCGCCTTCCGGCACCAGACCCTGCTGGGCCTCGGTCCACTGAAGAACACTTCACGCGGCTTAAACGCGCCGTGAAAGAGTTTGACAGTGCATGGTACGATGCTACCAACAATGTGGTGGTAAGTTCTGCTAAACCTCTTGTATTTTTGTTGATGCCGGTTTCTTTTCTTTCCGGATCTTGTCTATCCTCCCAGTCCCCGAGTTTCGTGTTGAGAGCGTAGCTCTTAGCGCGAAACTTTAACTAGAAACGCGCGAAACCGGCACAGCCAGTCCCCGAGTTTCGGGTTAAAATCTCTTGTTTCTTTCTTTCTCACAACCATCTTCCTTTGAACAGAGCACTGCTGACGCCCGGAAGCAACTCTTTGAGGAGCTTCTGTGGGAGCATCGGGACCTTGCCGAGGCCCACAGCCACTGCCAAGGTTTGTTTTGTTTGTTTTCCCTCCGGCATCTTTTCACCGGAATGTTTCCTTCTTTGATACTTAAGCATTCTTTTGTTTAACAGTTGTCCCGGAAGCTACCATCGAGGCCCTGAAGGCCCAGGTTACCAAGCTTCAAGGTACCATCCTTTCTTTTTCTGCTAACCCGTTCCTTTTTTCATTTCATCTATTGTTGCTTGCTAAAACCTTTCTTTTTGGTACTTAGGCGAGAAGGAGCAGCTTCTCAAGGAGCATAACGAAGCACTGGACGCCCAGAAGACCACCTTGAGGGAGCTGAAGGAACAGGCTATGCAAGCCGCGCTCCAGCACGATCAAGCTCTGAAGGACGCCCGGGTTGCAGCCGAGGCCAGGTTGGCGGAGGTCGTGGAGGATTCCACGAACTCCAACACCGTACTGACGGCAGAGCTGGAGGAGGAGAGGAAATCGCGGAAAGCAGCGGAGCGCCTCATTGACACCATGACCACTGATCACCGGGAATACGATCGGTTGGTTATGAAGATAGACGCGCTGGCTCTCCGTAAGTTCCTGCCTTGCCCCTTCTTTCGCTTATAAGCTTTCTCCTTTTGAAAATGTATTTTTGTTCCTTGCTTTTCCGACATACTTTTTTCCGGTATCTTGTGCTTATGCTTTTTCCTTCCTCCTGTAGAGCATTTCCCGGAATCCCAGGTCTATGTCGTGAAGAAGGTGAGGGAAGATCGGGTGGCGCGGGAATTTCCCAATCTGGACGCGCACTGGGATGGGTACGACTATCTTGTCGCCCTCTCCGCGCGAGTTCAACACATGCGCTCCGTCGACCGGCTCCTTGCTGACCTACCGGCTGCCGCCATCCAAGTGTTCAAGGTGCTGTGGCCTGAAGAGGAGCTGCCGGGGAACATCACGCTTACTGCCAACCGGCTCAAGGATGCCGGGCACCGGATTCGCGAGTGGCAATGCTCCGCGGCTCGTGCCGGAGCTGACAAGGCGCTGCGCTCCGCATGCTCCTGGTACCCTGATCTGAACCTGGATGCCCTTCAAGGTGTACGTGCAGATGCTCCCACGGACACGGATCCTGCGCTCGCCGCGAAGCGGCGGGACCGGGCATACTGGCTTGCTGAGTATGCCGAGGTCCGCACCTTCATCCCTCCCCCTCCTGGTGTCAAGGACTACCTCAGCGATGAGGAAGAAGAAGACGAGGGAGATGAAGATGAGGCTGCCAAGGACGTGCCGCCGGAAGCTCCCGAGGCCGGGGCTGCTCCCCCTGAAGACGCTGAGGCCGGTGCCGCTCCACCTGATGCCCCTGCTGCCTGATGATCCTCTATGCAATGTTTGCCTGTGATATGTTCGTTTGTCCTGGTTGTCTCAAAACAATGCCCATTAAATTCTACCCCGGTATGCCGGGGTTTATGATGTAAGACCTTAAATTTGCTTTTGGTTACCGTACAACATTTTATGCCGGTAAGTTATACCGGTAGCTAATTATCTTAAGTTTGCTTTAGCACATTTGCTTTTGGTTCTGCTTTTATCCTGCACTGCAAAGATTTCCCAATTGTTTCCGCATCCAATTTGATGCATACTTGGTTCTTTTGCCTTGGCTCTGCCTGCCTTCTCTGGGCGTTCTTTGGCGTATGAGCACAAGGTTCTTTCACCAAACAAGCATCTTCTTGAACTTAGAAATAACTTTGAAATTTTGCAAAAAACCGGTTTAACCGGGGTTAGTTAAATTTTCCGGATTGTTCTTTCCTGCTCTCCCTCTTCGCAGTTCATGTGCTTATCTCCTACCGGTTTATCTTGCTTGCCATGAAGCCGGTTTGCGGACAGCAGCAGAGTCGAAGACTCCGGTAGGATTTAGCACACTACTAAACCGGAAAGAAAAAACATTCAATAAGCAACCGGTGAACTGAAAAAAAATAAACAAGTTACATGCAACCTTATTGGGGTAGTCCCCGAGATTCATTCAAGGTTCCGGCATCTTTTATTCATAGCATATAAGGTACAAAAAGGAACTTCTTACACCACCACTTCAAGAGTAGAAAGGACGCAACAGAGCTACGTTCCATGGACGTTTGCTCTCCTCTCCGGACCTGTCCGCCTTTCCTTTCTTCCACTCCTGCGCATCGATCAAGTAGTATGCATCATTGTGAAGCACCTTGCTTACAATGAAGGGACCTTCCCATGGTGGCAAAAGCTTATGCCGGCCTTCAGTGCGCTGCACTAGGCGAAGCACAAGATCTCCTTCCCGGAAAACTCTCGGGTTCACCTTCCGGTTATGATAGCGTCTGAGGTTCTGCTGGTAAATGGCTGTTCTTGCCAAAGCCAGCTCTCTTGCCTCTTCTAGCAAGTCCACATCATTTTCTCTGGCCTCTTTGACCTCTTGCTCAGTATAGAGCTGTACTCTTGGTGAATCATGAATAATATCGGTCGGTATGACTGCTTCTGCTCCATAAACCATGAAGAACGGAGTGTATCCGGTAGACCGGTTTGGAGTTGTTCTTATACTCCACAGTACTGATGGTAGTTCATCGAGCCAACATCCCGGTGACTTTTCCACTGCATCAATGAGTCTAGGCTTGATACCGGAAAGCACCAAAGCATTCATTCTTTCCACCTGGCCATTGCCTTGTGGGTGTGCCACTGAGCACAAATCCAACCGGATGTTGTTGTCCTCACAGAACCTTTTGAACTCACCTTGAGCAAAGTTGGTTCCATTATCAGTGATGATGCTGTGCGGGTATCCATACCGCAAAATGACATCTTTTAGGAATTTCACTGCTGTATGCCCATCACACCTTGCGATAGGTTTTACTTCTAGCCATTTGGTGAACTTATCCACCATGACCAAGATATGGGTCATGCTGCTTCTTGCAGTTTTGAATGGGCCAACCATGTCAAGGCACCAAACGGCGAATGGCCATGTTAACGGTATTGTCTTTAAACCGGATGCTGGGGTATGATTTTGCTTGGCGTACCTCTGGCAGCCGTTGCATTTTCTTACCAAATCCTCAGCGTTCTCCAAAGCAGTGGGCCAATAAAACCCATGCCGGAATACTTTTGCTACTAGCGCCCTTGATGAAGCATGGTGCCCACATTCTCCTTGGTGAATTTCCTCAAGCATTTCTTTCCCTTCTTCCGGTTCCACACATCTTTGAAGGACACCGGTAATGCTTCTCTTGTACACCTCATCGTTGATGAATGTGTAAGCTTTGGACCTTCTTTGTATCCTCCTTGACTCATTTTCGTCAGCCGGCAAGGTGCCGTTGATCAGGAATTCCTTAATAGGTTTAACCCATGACGGTATCTGTCGAACCAGAAATACTGGTGCATCTATCTCCATGCTATCTACCAGCATCATTTCTTCCGGTATGGGTACAATAGTCCCCGAGCTTGCCGGAGCAGTCCCCGAGCTTGCCGGTACAGTCCCCGGGTTTCCTTCATCAATATCCATGGGTACAACATGTGATTCCGGTACAAAAATTGATTCCGATTCCGGGCTTGGTTTGATCGATGGTACTCTTAAGTGAGCCAAAGCTATTCTGGGAGGAATTTCTTGCCTGGATGAGCCCAGCTTGGACAAAGCGTCCGCGGCTTCATTTTCTGCGCGCGGTACGTGGTGAAATTCACAGCCTTCGAAGAATCCGGCAATCTTCTGCACGTGAAACCGGTACGAGGCCATGTTGGCATCTTTTGCATCCCAATCTCCGGAACACTGCTGTATCACAAGATCTGAATCTCCATAGCAAATGATCCGGTGTGCACCGATTTCTTTTGCGACCTTAAGCCCATGGATCAAAGCTTCATATTCAGCAACATTATTCGATGCCCTGAAATGTACTTGCAAAACATACCGGAGGTGATCTCCTTTTGGTGAGGTGAGTACCACACCGGCACCTAGACCCTCTTTGAGCTTGGATCCATCAAAGTGCATTTTCCAGTATTCTATCCTTTGATCTGGCGGTTTATATTGCATGTCCGCCCAATCAACTAGGAAGTCAGCCAACGCCTGTGACTTTATGGCATCTCTTCTTTCATATACCGGCACGTATGGTGATATATGGATTGCCCATTTTGCAATCCGGCCGCTGGCGTCTTTGTTGCACATGATGTCGGAGATTGGTGCTTCACTTACCACCTTCATGGGGTGCTCCTCAAAGTAGTGCTTGAGTTTTGTGGCGGCCATGTACACGCCATAGGTCATTTTTTGGAAGTGAGGATAGTTTTGTTTTGAGAGGGAGAGCACCTCGCTCAGGTAATATACCGGCCTCTGGACGGTTTTTCCTTCCTCTTCTCTTTCAACTACAACCACTACACTCACAACCCGGTTTGTTGCTGCTATGTATAACAGCATAGGCTCTCTCTCTAGAGGTGAAGCCAGTATAGGTGCTGTGGCGAGCATTGTTTTTAGCTCCTTAAACGCTGCGTCTGCCTGAGGGGTCCAGACGAACGTATCAGATTTTTTCATCAGAGCATAGAGTGGTAGAGCTTTTTCTCCCAACCTGCTTACAAACCGGCTTAGCGATGCCAAGCTTCCGGTAAACTTTTGCACATCTTTTAACTCTCGAGGGATAGCCATTCTTTCTATTGCCCGGATTTTTACCGGATTGACTTCTATGCCCCGGCTTGATACCAGGAAACCGAGCAGCTTGCCGGCAGGGACACCGAAGGTGCATTTTGCCAGATTAAGTTTCATCCGGAACCATCTTAGGTTATCGAATGTTTGCCGGATGTCATCGATTAGGGTGTTCTTTACCTTAGTTTTTATCACAATGTCATCCACATAGACTTGCACATTCTTTTCGATTTGATCAAACAAGCATTTTTGCATACAGCGCTGGTACGTTGCACCAGCGTTGCGCAAACCAAAAGGCATAGTAACATAGCAGTAAGCCCCGTGCGGGGTAATGAAGGCAGTTTTTATTTGATCTTCCTTTTTCAAGGGAATTTGGTGGAAACCGGAATAGGCATCCAGGAAGGACAACAACTCACACCCAGCAGTTGAATCAATCACTTGATCGATCCGTGGTAAAGGAAAAGGGTCTCTTGGGCAAGCCTTGTTTAGGTTGGTGTAGTCGATGCACATGCGCCACACCTTCGGAGCCTTTGCCTCCAAGTTCTCATCTTTTTTCTTTTCAACCATTACCGGATTGGCCAGCCACTCTGTGTGCGTGACCTCCACAATGAATCCGGCAACAAGCAGTTTGGTTACCTCTTCTCCTATGATTTTTCTTCTATCTTCAGCGAACCGGCGCAAGGGTTGTCGCACCGGCTTGGCATCTTTCCGGACATTCAAGGAGTGCTCAGCCAGCTCCCTCGGAACACCTACCAAATCATCAGTTGACCAGGCAAAGATATTCCGATTCTCACGGAGGAAGCTGACGAGCGCGCTTTCCTATGCTTGATCAAGCCCGGCACCGATACGAACGGTGCGCTCTGGGTAAGCCGGATCCAGCACGATGTCCTTTGTTTCATTTGTTGGCTTGAATGCTGGTGAGCCCATGTTTTCACTCATTGCCGCTAAGCTCAATTGTGAGGACTGAGCCAGCGCAACAGCTGTTTGCATTCTTTTCTTTTCCTCCGCGATCACCAGCGATTCTGCTAGGTTCGATCCGGCAGATGCAGTTTCCAGTGAGACCCTATAGTTTCCCACCACAGTCAATGGTCCACGAGGTGCCGGCATCTTCATCTTGAGGTAAGCCGTATGAGTGGTAGCCATGAAAGCTGCCAACGCCGGTCTCCCCAGCAATGCATGGTAGGGACTGTCTAGATCCACCACCTCAAACTCAACATTTTCAACCCGGCAATTGTCACGTCCTCCAAATGCCACGTCCACCCGAACTTTTCCTATCGGGGCACAGGACAAGCCAGGGACGATCCCGTGGAACGTTGTGCGCGTTGGCTGAAGCATGTTTTCTGTTATGCCCAACGTACGCATGGTGTGCTTGTACATGATGTTTATGCTGCTGCCGTTATCTATCAGCACCTTGCTGAACTTAACTCGAGTTTGCGGCCCCTTCATGATTGGGTCCACAACAAGAGCATATCCACCCGGATTTGGCATGATCTTAGGGTGATCCTTGAATGACCAGGTAATTTCCTGATTGGACCACAGCATGTACTTGGGGACTGCCGGCATCACTGCATTGACCTCCATGGAGCGGCGGTGTACACTTTGCCTGTCTGTTGGCTCAGTGACAAAGACAACACAGCACATATCCGGACCCTCGTAAACATTCCGGCCTAAAGGTGCCGGTGGAGGTGGTTGATCATCTTGCTCCACCCGGTTAACTTGCTGGTACTGCTGCCGGTTTGGCTGCACCGGTAAGGCGTTTGCCCCGGTAAGTGGCGGTGGTGGCGGTAGCTGTTGCTGCCACGGCATATCTTGTGGTGGCTGTGCATCTTTTACCGTTCCCTTCTGCATCAAGTACTTGGTCCAGGTACAATCCTTCGTCAGATGGTTTGACAGGTGTGCCGGATTCGGCGTGTGCCACCGGCAAGGTTGATCCATGGCAGCTTCCATGGTGTATTTTGCGGGTTCTTGCCAGTTTCTTTTCTGGACCCAAGGTTTCTTTTCCACCCATTGTTTCTTAGGACCCGCCCACGGCTGCGATCCGGTTCTTTGCCTCTGACTGCCGCTGGCCTCAGAGTTTTCCTGCACAGCAGCAACTTGCTGCGGACCGTACCTTCGATCCGGAAAATCTTCCCTTCTTTTGTTATTCCGGTTATCCCGGTGTTGCTCGTGGCGCAGCTGTTCCGGCTCAGGTTGCACTGCCGGCTGCGTTGGGTCTCCCAATGCATAGCTATCCGCCACACGTATCATCTCTGCCAACGTTGTCGGCATGTTCCGCTGCAGCTTTTGCCACAACGGTGAACCTCTTCTGCACCCACTGCTAAACCAAGCAATGGCCTGTGCCTCGATTACCCCTTCACAGGAGTTCCTTGTAGTGTTCCACCGGGCCAGATAATCCCGGTCTGTTTCGTTCGGGCGCTGTACGCACAGAGCAAGTTGTTGCGGCCTGTTTGGCCTATGATAGGTACTGCTGAAATTGCTCACAAAAGCCTCCTCAAAATCCAGCCAGCCATTTATGCTTCCTGCCGGCAAGTTTTTTAGCCAGATTCTTGCCGGTCCAACCAAAAACGATGGTATGATCCTCACGGCCCAACGCCGGTTTCCTCCTCCTGCTACAGTTCCTCCACCGCCTGCGACGTATACCGCGGTCACGTAATCCGCGAGCCAGTCTTCCGGCTTCGTGGTGCCATCGTATGTTTTTGTGTCACGGGGCAACATAAAGTTGCGAACTGGTGGTTTTTCTTTCATGATCCTTGGGCCAAAGCACTTTGGACCTGGAGGACCTTCCTCCACGATCATTTCTGACAAGTACACTCTATCCAGACGGTGCCTCGCATCCCGTTCCGGTAAGTATCTCTCTCCCAGGTGTTCTCCCAATGGGTTCCGGTATGCTGCCGGTCTCGCGGAATCATCTTCATCGTAACATTCCGGTACCGCGGCCCTTGCCTGCCGGTACCTCGGGGGATCTATTTCCTCCTCATCGTACGCTGCCCTTGCAGGTCGATAATTTTGCCCGGTCTCATATCTACCGGCATGATTGTTTCCGGCATAGCCGCCTCTGGCGTAGCCTTGTTCTGCCCCTTGGCTCTTTCTACCGGCATCGTGTTGCCCGGCTTGTTGCTTTCCGGCAAGAACCGGATCGTACACAGTCATCTGCTGTGCGTTCATCTCTTTTTCTCTTCTTCTATCCGGATGGGGAGACGATGCCTGCCCATGGGACTTGCTTCCGGCATTCTTTGTTGAACGCGCGGATTTTGAGGCCGCGGCCTTGTTCAGCTTAGCCAGCTGCTCAGCGTTCTGCTGCTCAATAGTTTCTAGCAGCTCTCTAACACGCTCTTGTTGTTTTGCCAAAGCATCTCCGGAAAGCGACTCGCATAGCTCTACAGCAGCTTTAGCAGCTTTTATAGTTTTATCCGGGCTACTGTACTTAGGTTTCTCCACGATGCTTACAGATGCAGAGGCACTCTTGCCGGTAAGAATCTCTTTGCGCAAATCTTGATCTAGGTTGCGAGCTTTTAGCCGGTTTTCCGGCATCCTAGCAGCATGTGCGCTAACAGAAGCAAAGCCATGGGCAGCGTTATACTCACGTAGGGTTAGGTTCAGTTCTCGCTGCGCCCGGAGGATGTCCTTGCCGCTCTCGAGCACCTTCTGGCGCTGCGCCTCCAGCTCCGCCTGAGCAGCTGTCGGATCGACGTTCTGCGCGATGGGGGTGGCGAGGACGTTCATCGCCGCTTGGAGCGGTGTCTCCGGTGGCGCGGATGATGCTCCCGCTGCGCCTGCGTCGCGCTCCAGCGGTGGCTTGGCCGCACGGGTCGAAACCGCGCGACCAGCACCTTCACCCACAGCTTCTTTCCCTGCACCAGCCACACCGGTCATCATTACCTCGACGCTGCCGGCGGCGCGGCCAGCACAGAGCCATCTTGGCGGGTCCGGTGCCACCAGCACCGGCGAGAGGCGCTGGCGCACAGGGACGGTGCCGAAGTAGACGCGGTGGCTGCCAAACTCGATGATGCGGCCGTTCTTGGGGAAGACGCCGCCGTTGGCGAAGCAGCCCGCGTTGTCGTTGATGAAGTCCATGGCGTAGATGCGCTGCACCAACGCGGACACCGTACGCTCGCCGGAGATCTCGAGGACGCCCGCCCGAATGTGAACTCCATCAAGCGCCACTTCATGCCCCACGGTGGGCGCCAACTGTCGTCGTGGTGAACAGACAGATGCCATGGGATGGCTTAGATTGGGGCCGAATGGACGCAAGAGGATTCGGGGGAGGGTTTGTGATCAGGTGGGATGAACTTCCGGATGGTTTCCTCAAGAACTTGGCCAAGGCCAGAGGTTGAAGAAGAAAGACACAAGGAAGAACTCACTCTAGATCACCATGTTCATTGATTCACACAAGTTACAGGTTTTTCTCTCTCTGTGTTCCGCGCGCCTGAAGAAGGGCTGCCCCCTCTCCTTATATAGGGGAGAGGGTGGCTTACAGTGCAAGAAACCCTAATGGCATCTTTGACTAGACAAACTACTTTACCAAGCTACTGTACAAAGCTACTTTAATCATAGATGACACCGGGGTCTTCTTTAATCAGGGAGGCTGACGTCCTCCGGCTTCTTTCTCCGTCATCTTCTTCTTTATCGTCAGCCCTTCGTTTAAAGCTACTTTGCTTAGCTCATCCTTGTCTTCTAGCTCTGGAGAGGATCTTTGACCAGCCTTGCCGACAAGCCCTTCCTTCCGGTGGCCCGGTACCTTTTCTATCCGGTTCCGGTATCCCTCCTATGAGGATACCGGCATAGCCTGTTCAGCCAAACGCCTATCTTAGACTCCGGCATGAACATCTAACCGGTATCCTGATGGCTCAAACCATCCGGTTTGGCATGCCTTTGGCATACCGGGGGTCATCCCCCCAACAAGCTATAAAACATTGACACAAATCAGAGGTGATAAATTTTGAATTGTTTAAAGGTAGCACTCAAGCAATTTACTTTGGAATGGCAGGAAATACCACATAGTAGGTAGGTATGGTGGACACAATTGGCATAGTGGTTGGCTCAAGGATTTTGGATGCATGAGAAGTATTCCCTCTCGATACAAGGCTTAGGCTAGCAAGGCTATTTGAAGCAAACACAAGTATGAACCGGTACAGCAAAACTTACATAAGAACATATCGCAAGCATTATAATACTCTACACTGTCTTCCTTGTTGCTCAAACACTTTTACCAGAAAATATCCAGACCTTAAGAGAGATCAATTATGCAAACCAATTTTAACAAGCTTTACGGTAGTTCTCCACTAATAGGTTTAAACTACATGCAAAAACTTATGATCTACTTGAGAGCTCAAAACAATTGCCAAGTGTCAAATTATCCACAACATATGAGGCATTTTCTTTTCCCAACCAAATAACCAATAAGTATTGTAGCTTCCAACTTTTATCATTGAACATTAAAAGTAAAACGAAGAACAAGTGTTCATATGAAAAAGCGGAGCGTGTCTCTCTCCCAAATAAGGATTGCTAGGATCCGAATTTATTCAAACAAACAAAAATAAAATCACACAGACGCTCCAAGTAAAGCACATATGATGTGACCGAATAAAAATATAGTTTCAGGGGAGGAACCTGATAAGTTGATGAAGAAGGGGATGCCTTGGGCATCCCCAAGCTTAGACGCTTGAGTCTTCTTGAAATATGCAGGGATGAACCACGGGGGCATCCCCAAGCTTAGACTTTTCACTCTTCTTGATCATATATCATCCTCCTCTCTTGACCCTTGAAAACTTCCTTCACAACAAACTTCTCATAAACTTCATTAGAGGGGTTAGTACTCAAAAAATTTGAATCCACCTTGGTCCTGTAGTGGCACATTGCAAGAACTCAATAAAACATTAGCTACGGCTCTCTACGTCTAGAAAACCTCGCTTAAAGTCCACAAGAGACAATGCAAAAAACAGAGACAGAATCTGCCAAAACAGAACAGCCAGTAAAGACGAATTTAAATAAAAAACTTCCGTTGCTCAAATCAGAAAACTCAAAACTAATGAAAGTTGCGTACATATCTGAGGAACACGCACGTAAATTGGCATATTTTTCTGATTTTTCTACAGGGAAAACAGCCCAGATTCGTGACAGATAGAAATCTGTTTCTGCGCAGAAATCCAAATCTAGTATCAACCTTCGATTAGAGGCTTCACTTGGCACAAAAAAACACAAAACTAAGATAAGGAGAGGTTGCTACAGTAGTAAAAAACTTCCAAGACACAAATATAAAACAAAGTACTGTAGCAAAATAACACATGGGTTATCTCCCAAGAAGTTGCTTTCTTTATAGCCATTAAGATGGGCTCAGCAGTTTTAATGATGCACTCGCAAGAAATAGTATTTGAAGCAAAAGAGAGCATCAAGAGGCAAATTCAAAACACATTTAAGCCTAACATGCTTCCTATGCAAAGGAATCTTGTACATAAACAAGTTCATGAAAAGCAAAGTAACCAGCATAGGAAGATAGAACAAGTGTAACTTCAACATTTTAAGCATATAGAGAGGTGTATTAGTGCCATGCAAATTTCTACAACCATATTTTCCTCTCTCATAATAATTTTCAGTAGCTTCATGAACAAACTCAACAATATAGCTATCACATGCAGCAAACTTTTCATGATCCATAGACATATAATTTTTATCAAGTTCAAAAATAGTGGGATTAAAACTTTCAAACACACTTTTATCAATAATATAACAAGGCAGTTGATCAATCTCAAGAGATATGGGACTCATAGAATAAGTCAAGAACTCTCCAATCCCATTTTCATTAGTAGTACAATTAATATTATCAAGTAACATAGGACCATCATCTAGAGCTTTATCATAAATATTTGCTAAGCAAAATTCTTTAGTACCATGCATTTCGACATCAGGCACAAACAAAGCATTATCATAAGATTTATCAAAGTAGCATGGATTATCATAAATAACAGTAGCATAATTATTCTCACAAGTATTACTCATAGGTACTATTTCAAGAGAATCCACAGGAACATAACATTCAACCTCTTTCGGTAAGCATGGAGGACAATCAAATAGTGTAAGAGATGAAGAGTTACTCTCATTAGAAGGTTGGCATGGGTAGCTAATCCATTCTTCCCCCTTTTGTTCATCGCTCTCCTCTTCTTTTTCATCCAATGAGCTTTCAGGTTCATCAATTTCCTCCTCTTTTTCATCCAATGAGCTTTCAGGTTCATCAATTTCTTTTTCCACCGGTTCCTGCAAATTGTGAGTGCATTCTTGTGCATTAATGAGTCTCTCTTTATAGTCAATGATATAAGGATTATCACCGAAGCATTCTATGCAACAATTAAGGATAGATGAGACATAATCTTTAAAGTCCTTACAAACAACACAAGTTTCATAATTCTCAACCATGAAGGATTCGATCTCAGAGGCTCCCATAAACACGACAAATTGTTCTACCTCTTCGAACCCATAATGAATATAGCAATTCCGATTATAGTTCTTAATTAAAAATTCCTCGCTAAAGCCACATTGAAATTTAAGATGTTTAGTATCCTGTTGAGAGCAACAGTTTATATCATGGCGTTTAAGCAAGATTTTAGCAATTGTATTCACTTTTTCTATCATAGCACTCATTACTTCACCAGCTCTTGATTTCCTATAATTATTATAACATTCTATGAGCTCCAAGTAAGTTGTAGGTTCTCCCATAACGGCAGTTTTTAATTTTTTGGGTTTTCAAATTTTTATGGATTTTTGGGTATATGAGACAAATAAACCAAGACAAAAATAAACTAAGCAAAAGTAAACTACGCAAAATAATACTAGACAGAAATAAACTAAGCACAAATAAACTAGACAAAAGTAAACTAAGCAAAACAAAATAAAATAAAGCAGAGAGAGAGGTAGATTGTACTCCCCAGGTGAACTTATGAGTAGAGCTATGCCTCCCCGGCAACGGCGCCAGAAAACAGTCTTGATAACCCACAAGTATAGGGGATCGCGATAGTCTTCGAGGGTAGTATAACCCAAATTTATTGATTCGACACAAGGGGAGGTAAAGAATACTTATAAGCCTTAACAACTGAGTTGTCAATTCAGCTGCACCTGGAAAAGCACTAGCAACAGGGGTGATGTGAAAGTAGCAGTAATATGAGAGCAGTAGTAACAAAGAACACGGCAGTAATAGCAATATGAGAGCAATGGCACCAGAAGATAGTTGATACTACTTCCAATGACATGTAGAACAAGTATATGATGATGAAAGATGGACCGGGGTTCCCAGCGATCTACACTAGTGGTAACTCTCCAATAAGTGACAAGTGTTGGGTGAACAAATTACAGTTGGGCAATTGATAGGATTGATAAAGCATTAAGAAAGAACATCAATTCATTAATCATGTAGGCATGTTTTCCGTATATAGTCGTACGTGCTCGCAATGAGAAACTTGCACAACATCTTTTGTCCTACCAGCCGGTGGCAGCCGGGCCTCAAGGGAAACTACTGGATATTAAGGTACTCCTTTTAATAGAGTACCGGAGCAAAGCATTAACACATCGTGAAAACATGTGATCCTCACATCACTACCATCCCCTCCGGTTGTCCCGATTTCTGTCACTTCGGGGCCATTGGTTCCGGACAGTGACATGTGCATACAACTTGTAGATACAATCTAAGCAACAATATAGAGCTCAAATCTAAGATCATGTCACTCGGGCCCTAGTGACAAGCATTAAGAATAACAAGATTGCAGCAACAATAACTTCACAAACTTTATAGATAGACTAATCATAATGTATCATCCATCGGATCCCAACAAACACAACACCGATTACATCAGATGAATCTCAATCATGTAAGGCAGCTCATGAGACCATTGTATTGAAGTACATGGAGGAGAGTATACCGACATAGCTACTGCTAGAACCCGTAGTCCATGGGGGAACTACTCACGGAGCATGGCGGAGGCGATGGCGTTGATGGAGATGGCTTCCGGGGGCACTTCCCCGTTCCGGCAGGGTGCCGGAACAGAGTTCTGTCCCCCGAATTGGAGTTTCGCGACGGTGGGGGCCCCTGGAGTCTTTCTGGTGTTTCGTCAATTGGTACGGTGTTTTTAGGTCGAAAGGGCTTTTATAGGCGAAGAGGCGGCGCAGGGGGGCACCTGGGGGCGCCACACCCTAGGCTGGCGCGGCCAGGGCCTGGCCCGCGCCGCCATGTGGTGTGGTGGCCCCCTGGCCCCTCTCCGACTCTTCTTCGGTGTTCTGGAGCCTTCCGGAGAAAATAGGAGGTTTGGCATTGATTTCGTCCAATTCCGAGAATATTGCCCGAACAGTCTTTCTGGAACCAAAAACAGCAGAAAATAGGAACTGGCACTGTGGCATCTTGTTAATAGGTTAGTTCCGGAAAACGCATAAAAACATTATAAAGTGCAAGCAAAACATGTAAGTATTGTCATAAAACAAGCATGGAACGACAGAAATTATGGATACGTCGGGGACGTATCAGAAAAATATGCCAATTTACGTGCGTGTTCCTCAGATATTTACGCAACTTTCATTAGTTTTGAGTTTTCTGATTTGAGCAACGGAAGTATTTATTAGAAATTCGTCTTTACGGACTGTTCTGTTTTGACAGATTCTACCTTTTATTTCGCATTGCTTCTTTCGCTGTGTTGGGTGGATTTCTTTGTTCCATTCCCTTCCAGTAGCTTTGAGCAATGTCCAGAAGTGTTAAGAATGATTGTGTCACCTCTGAACATGTGAGTTTTTGATTATGTACTAACCCCTCTAATGAAGTTTATGAGAAGTTTGGTGTGAAGGAAGTTTTCAAGGGTCAAGAGAGGAGGATGATATACTATGATCAAGAAGAGTGAAAGCTCTAAGCTTGGGGATGCCCCGGTGGTTCACCCCTGCATATATCAAGAAGACTCAAGCGTCTAAGCTTGGGGATTCCCAAGGCATCCCCTTCTTCATCGACAAATTATCAGGTTCCTTCTCTTGAAACTATATTTTTATTCGGTCACATCTTATGTGCTTTACTTGGAGCGTCTGTATGCTTTTATTTTTGTTTGTGTTTGAATAAATTGGATTACATCATGCTTGTGTGGGAGAGAGACACGCTCCGCTGTTGCATATGAACACATGTGTTCTTAGCTTTTAGTATTCATGGCGAAGTTTCTTCTTCGTTAAATTGTTATATGGTTGGAATTGGAAAATGATACATGTAGTAAATTGCTATAAATGTCTTGGGTAATGTGATACTTGGCAATTGTTGTGCTCATGTTTAAGCTCTTGCATCATATGCTTTGCACCCATTAATGAAGAAATACATAGAGCATGCTAAAATTTGGTTTGCATATTTGGTCTCTCTAAGGTCTAGATAATTTCTAGTATTGAGTTTGAACAACAAGGAAGACGGTGTAGAGTCTTATAATGTTTACAATATGTCTTTTATGTGAGTTTTGCTGCACCGGTTCATCCTTGTGTTTGTTTCAAATAACCTTGCTAGCCTAAACCTTGTATCGAGAGGGAATACTTCTCATGCATCCAAAATACTTGAGCCAACCACTATGCCATTTGTGTCCACCATACCTACCTACTACATGGTATTTCTCTGCCATTCCAAAGTAAATTGCTTGAGTGCTACCTTTAAACAATTCAAAATTTATCACCTCTGATTTGTGTCAATGTTTTATAGCTCATGAGGAAGTATGTGGTGTTTATCTTTCAATCTTGTTGGGCAACTTTCACCAATGGACTAGTGGCTTCATCCGCTTATCCAATAATTTTGCAAAAAGAGCTGGCAATGGGATTCCCAGTCCCAAATTAATTAACAAAAATAGACACTCCTCCATGGTATGTGATTGTTGGACGGCACCCGAAGGATTCGGTTAGCCATGGCTTGTGTAAGCAAAGGTTGGGAGGAGTGTCATCATAATAAAACTAAAATAAAAGGGCACTCCTTCAGGGTATGAGATTGTTGGCAGGCACCCGAGGATTCGGTTAGCCATGGTTTGTGAAAGAAAGGTTGGAAGGAGTGCCACCCAAAATAAAATAAAATGGGAGCCGCTCTTTGAAGGTTTGTCTGGCAAGGGGGTTAGAGTACCCGCTACCATTCGTTGACAACAACATACACCTCTCAAAAATTTATTTTTATGCTCTCTTTATGTTTTCAAAATCAAAGCTCTAGCACAAATATAGCAATCGATGCTTTTCCTCTATGGAGGACCATTCTTTTACTTTCATTGTTGAGTCAGTTCACCTATTTCTCTCCACCTCAAGAAGCAAACACTTGTGTGAACTATGCATTGATTCTTATATACTTGCATATTGCACTTGTTATATTGCTTTGCATTGACGACTATCCATGAGATATACATGTTACAAGTTGAAAGCAACCGCTGAAACTTAATCTTCCTTTGTGTTGCTTCAATGCTTCTACTTTGAATTATTGCTTTATGAGTTAACTCTTATGCAAGACTTATTGATGCTTGTCTTGAAGTACTATTCATGAAAAGTCTTTGCTTTATGATTCACTTGTTTACTCATGTCATATACATTGTTTTGATCGCTGCATTCACTACATATGCTTTACAAATAGTATGATCAAGGTTATGATGGCATGTCACTCCAGAAATTATCTTTGTTATCGTTTTACCTGCTCGGGACGAGCAGAACTAAGCTTGGGGATGCTGATACGTCTCCGACGTATCGATAATTTCTTATGTTCCATGCCACATTATTGATGATTCCTACATGTTATATGCACACTTTATGTCATATTCGTGCATTTTCTGGAACTAACCTATTAACAAGATGCCGAAGTGCCAGTTCCTGTTTTCTGCTGTTTTTGGTTTCAGAAATCCTAGTAACGAAATATTCTCGGAATCGGACGAAATCAACGCCCAAGTTCCTATTTTCACCGGAAGCATCCAGAACACCCGGGAAGGACCAGAGGGGGGGCACTGGGCCCCCAGACCCTAGGCCGGCGCGGCCCAGGCCCTGGCCGCGCCGCCCTATGGTGTCGTCGCCCCTTCGACCCTCCTGCGCCGCCTCTTCGCCTATATAAAGCCCCTGGATCGAAAACCCTGATAAGTTCGACGAAAACCACAGAAACCTTCCAGAGCCGCCGCCATCGCGAGGCCAAGATCTGGGGGACAGGAGTCTCTGTTCCGGCACCCTGCCGGAGCGGGGAAGTGCCCCCGGAAGGCTTCTCCATCGACACCGCTGCCATCTCCACCGTCATCTTCATCACCGCTGCTGCTCCCATGAGGAGGGAGTAGTTCTCCATCGAGGCTCGGGGCTGTACCGATAGCTATGTGGTTCATCTCTCTCCTATGTACTTCAATACAATAATCTCATGAGCTGCCTTACATGATTGAGATTCATATGATGATGCTTGTAATCTAGATGTCATTATGCTAGTCAAGTGAGTTTTACTTATGTGATCTCCGGAGACTCCTTGTCCCACGTGTGTAAAGGTGACAGTGTGTGCACCGTGTGGGTCTCTTAGGCTATATTTCACAGAATACTTATTCACTGATGAATGGCATAGTGAGGTGCTTATTTATATCTCTTTATGATTGCAATGTATTTGTATCACAATTTATCTATGTGCTACTCTAGCAATGTTATTAAAGTAGTTCTATTCCTCCTGCACGATGTAATGGTGACAGTGTGTGCATCCGTGTTAGTACTTGGTTTATGCTATGATCATGATCTCTTGTAGATTGCGAAGTTAACTATTGCTATGATAGTATTGATGTGATCTATTCCTCCTACATATGCATGAAGGTGACAGTGTGCATGCTATGTTAGTACTTGGTTTAGTCTTTTGATCTATCTTACACTATAAGGTTACTAAAACATGAACATTAATTGTGGAGCTTGTTAACTCCGGCATTGAGGGTTCGTGTAATCCTACGCAATGTGTTCATCATCCAACAAAAGTGTAGAGTATGCATTTATCTATTCTGTTGTGTGATCAATGTTGAGAGTGTCCACTAGTGAAAGTGTAATCCCTAGGCCTTGTTCCTAAATACTGCTGCGTTACTACTGCTTGTTTACTGTTTCACTGCGTTACTACTGCTGCAATACTACCACCATCAACTACACGCCAACAAGCTATTTTCTGGCACCGTTACTACTACTCATACTTATTCATACCACCTGTATTTCACTATCTCTTCGCCGAACTAGTGCACCTATTAGGTGTGTTGGGGACACAAGAGACTTCTTGCTTTGTGGTTGCAGGGTTGCATGAGAGGGATATCTTTGACCTCTTCCTCCCTGAGTTCGATAAACCTTGGGTGATCCACTTAAGGGAAAACTTGCTGCTGTTCTACAAACCTCTGCTCTTGGAGGCCCAACACTGTCTACAGGAAAAGGAGGGGGAAGTAGACATGAGGGTCAGGGTGACCAAGCAGCTTATCCAAGACAAGGAAGCTCTCATTGCTCGCTCTCAAGAGGAAGCAAAAGGCCTCACAGCAGATCTGAAGACCGATCTGGCTGAAATTCGTGCCCTGAGCAGTCAGCTGGTGACGGGCAAAGACGAGGACGACGAGGCTGAGATCGCCGAGGTGGATCGTATTCGTGCTGACGCCCTTCATGCCCTCAACTCGTTTCTTCAGTAGGGCCTCTCTGTGTAAACTGATAAATGCTTTGCTGAACTTGTACCTCTAGAGTCGATGGCTGTGCATCGGCTTTTTATTCTGAAGTCGATGTCTTTGCATCGGCTGTACTTGTATGCTGTTGTCTTCGCATATTTCCTCAAGTCGATGTCTGTGCATCGGCTATGACTTGCATGTAAATTTTTTTTTACTGGCCGATTTTTCTATCGGCCCCTCACATTTCACTGCCCATGTATCGCACATGTTCCTCTGATTAGGTGCCCCTCGAGCCGAATCTGTCAGGTTACTGCAGATATCGGCTCTGCAGTCATCCAAAGAACTATACCTGAACATCGGCTCTGTAGACATGACCAATGCCGATTTCTTCGAGCCCACAAGCCGATGCAAACCCATACCCTAGCTTTCCGTCACCTGTTAGATCGACGCTGAACACAGGAAAAACGTATGGCGATGATAATAATATGGGCCGATCGCTGGAATCGGCCCCCATTTTGATTGCATTGCTCAATGGAGGTTTACATCTTGGTCTTGCTTTACTATGACTACGTGACATGCTTGAGATAAGATTATCACTTTTTATTTTTTGGGGCCGATCACAAGGATCGGCCTTGCCACGTACGTCCATAGCTTTTGCTCTTCTTACACGGTCAGGCCGGTGGATAAGACCAGCCTCACCCCGTTTTTTGTCACGTCGATGCGCTCGCAGTCGTCCAAAGTGATGCCTGAGAGTGGCTCTTGGCCTGCCGTCTCCCAAACGTTCATGCCAGCCGTTGAGATCTCGACTGAGTCATCTGCGTGGACGACCTCGATTTCGTCTCCATCCCACTGTATCAAGCATTGGTGCATCGTGGATGGAATGCAGCAGTTGGCGTGGATCCAATCTCTCCCTAGCAGGACAGCATAGGTGCTCTTGCTATCGACGATGAAGAATGTCGTAGGGATGGTTTTCCTCCCTACGGTCAGATCCACGTTCAGAACACCTTGTACTTCAGATGCTTGGCCGTTGAAATCGCTCAGTGTAACGTTGGTCTTGATCAGATCCGAGCTAGAGCGTCCCAACCGACGTAGCATGGAGTATGGCATGATGTTGACTGCCACTCCGGTGTCCACCAGCATCTTGTTGACAGGCTGCCCATTGATGTAACCTCGTAAGTACAGGGCCTTCAGGTGTCTGTAGCTTCTTTCTCGTGGCTTCTCGAAGATAACTGGCCGTGGGCAGCAGTCAAGTTGTGCCACAGGTGCTTCGTCTAATCCTGGAGCACAAAACTCCGCTGGAAGGATGAACACCATGTTTATACCAGCCGATGTCTCATCATCGGCTCTCTTTTGCTTGGGGCGCCACTCTTTCTTTTGTGGTCGACCCTCTTCGTCCAGGGTTCGCTGAATTTTCGCGGCTAGATCAGGCCGCGCCTTCCTTAACGTGTGCAGTTATAACCTTTCGGCTTCCTCCAAGCCACGTAGTCGCTGAACCCTACGCTTTTGGGAACGGCTGAGTCCATCAGGGCACCACCTTGGCCGGTGGTACTTATCTTCTTCTTCTTCATCGTCATCTTCTAACTCCTCGAGATCTTCCACCCGTGAGGACTCAGCTTGCTTGTTCCAAGATGGAAGAGGCCCCAGACGCTTGAACACTGACACGTCTCCTGTGCTCTTATTCTTCTGTCTACATTCTGGGCAGTTGCCGATTGTAGGCAATCGGCTCATTTCTGAATCCCAGCAGTGTTTGAAGAAGGGACAGTCCCAGTGCTTGTCCACGTCGTCTTGCTCTCTTGACTTGTCCTTGGCATGGCGCTCATATCTTTCCTCATCTCGATCGTGCCGACGATGTCTCCTGGCGTCCCTGCTAGCCAGATGATCTCTTTCGTCACCGTCGTCGTATCGTCGGCGTTGGTCGTACTGACTCACATATTTGTTGAGGAGATGATCAGAGAGAGGTCGTTGATATCGCACATTCTTCACCTCTCCCTCTGTGATGTAGCGCTTGCCATCGTGTCGGAGCCGATCGCGCGGAACGGCTTCCTCCTTGTCCTTGCTACGAGAGCGGCTGCCCTCGTCTCTGTCCTTACCAGAGTGGTGCCCAGGCCCTACCATGTTAATGCTGAACGAGAAACCTGGCTGGCACCTCCCAGGGTAAGTGCACTCCACCATGTTAACAGCGGGGAAGGGGTGCATGTCGACTTTCATGGCGTACTGGCTAAAGATTAGACGCCCTTGCTCTATCGCCATTTGGATCTGCTGACGCCACACCCTGCAGTCGTTGGTGGTATGGGTGAACGTGTTATGCCATTTGCAGTATGGCTTTCCGTTCAACTCCTGTGCCGTGGGGATTTTGAGGCCTTCGGGTAACTTTAGCTGCTTCTCCTTGAGCAAGAGGTCGAAAATTTGCTCAGCTTTGGTCACGTCAAAGTCGAACCCTCTTGGAGGACCTTGTGGCTTAACCCACTTGCAGGACACGGGGCTTGCCCCCCCGAGTCCATTCAGCCACTGCTACCTCTCGATCTCCCGCAGAGCCTTCATCTTCATCTGCCTCAACCAGGACTACCGCACGCTTGAACTTATCCTGGTACAACTCTGGGTGGCGCTGTTAATATAATGATAGTTTCTGAATCATATGCGCCAGTGAAGGGTAATCTGCTTGAGAAGCCATATCCTTGATCGGCGATGCGAGACCCACCACTGCCAACTCGACTGCTTCTTTTTCAGTCAAACGAGCCGAATAGCATCGGTTCCTGATGGCCCTGAAGCGCTGGATGTATTCTGACACTGTTTCTCCGCGCTTCTGCCGTACTTGTGCTAGATCGGCAATGCCAGCCTCGGAAGCCTCTGAGTGATACTGCATGTGGAACTGCTCTTCCATCTGCTTCCAAGTCCGGATTGAATCTGGTGGCAGTGAGGTGTACCACCCGAAAGCCGATCCTGTGAGGGACTGTGCGAAGAACCTCACGCGTAGTGCATCTGCCGCTGAGATCGTGCCCAGCTGTGCCAAATATCGGCTCACATGCTCGATTGAACTGGAGCCATCTGACCCACTAAACTTGGAGAATTCAGGGAGCCGATATTTGGGTGGTCGTGGGATCAAATCGTACTCATTGGGGTATGGCTTGGAATAGCCGATTGCCCTCCTTTTCGGCACCATGCCGAACTGGTCTCTCAGGATAGTACTGATCTGATCCGCGGTGCTAGCTGTAGGAGGCGAACTCTGAAGATTCGCTGGAGTGGCGTACTTAGCTAGCCACGCTTGCTTCTCAAGATCTGAGCTAGCTGCAGGATTCGAGCTTTGGAGATTTGTTGGAGTGGCATACTTAGTTAGCCACGTCTGCTTCTCAAGATCAGATCCAGAAGCCCCTCCTGCTGTTCCAGAAACCCCTGCTGTTGCAGTCTGGTTCGTGAGTGCCCAGTTACTGCAGTCTGGCACGTATGTGCACGTGTATCCGTGAGGGATCTCCTTAGGCGCCTCATTCAAGAACTGGTAATCACTAGGATCACCACCGATCTTGTGGACAACGAATGCCGGTGAACTCGGCACCTCTGGTGCTGCCAGTGCGAACGGCAGCGGTGGTCGGGTCTGGAGTGGTATCTCTCCTTGGTGAGTCCCTAGAGCAGGTCCTGTCGGAGAGTATTGGTGTCTCATGATTTCCTGGATCATCCGCAGCGCGACACGCTCCAAAGCGTTCACCAGGCTCTCAGAATGGCGGTGTAGCGAATGAGCTACCATGTGATTGACCTCCTGACGCAGGGACCTGGTGCGTTCTTCTGAAGGGGTTGACAGGTCTACTCCGTCGAGCGCGCCTTCAGGCGAGAACCCTTTCCACCTGATGTCGTGTGAGCGGGTCCTCTGGAAAGAGCCGATGAGGTCGGCTTCGAGGATAGCTTTGACCTCGTCATACTTCTTCTTGAGCTCCTCAGTCAGATCCTCGTACGTGACCGGAGTACCTTCCGCCATCTCAGATGTAGATGGCGATGCAGTTGATGCCGTTGATGTCGAAGACTGTCCCACCGGGCGTGCCAGAATGTGTTGGCGTCCGAAACCCACCGGCGAGCAACGACGGGCAACACGAAGAGCCGGGAGGCTCCCAGAACTGCGGCTGGCCCTGGTCCCTCCGAGCGACGGCCCGCAAAGCTCCTGGTACGCACGTCCCGATGCTGGTGCAAGGGCGTGCCACCTGACCTATACCTGGTCAGGAAGGTGATGATCTGCTTCGCTTAGTTTCCTGCATGGCATACACGTAAACATTAAATACGAGCCTCGATCGGCTCTCAGGTTGTCCTGTGAATCGGCTCAAGGAGCCGATCCACCCATGGTTCGTATGAGGTCTACGATCACATGGTGGTCCTGCTTGATCAATATAAAGCTAAAACGACCTACCACGATTTAGGGTTTTCACCGCATAATCGGAACATCCTACACGTGATTGAGCCTGGCAGCCACGTAAGATGATAATAAACCGGCCCTAGATAAGGCCTAAAAACCAACATAGAGTTGATCCCCGGAACATCTTATCTAGGGCCAGCAAACTACACCCTACGTGCTACTGGATCCTTCAACCCGTTTGCAAGGCCTAACTATGCAGATATTAAACTAATCCTTGAAGAACAAGGAGCAATCATAACGGATCGGATCTACTAAACAAAGATCAAGCAAGGTGCCGCCCTTACACCTAAGATAGGTGTAAAGGCGGCTAGACGTCTAAGGGTTGCATGGATAAAAGCATATGGCACGGTGAAGCAATGCTAACCCTAACACATCTATGATAACTACGTTGCTCGCCATCAACAAGGCTTCAGCACGAGCACCGCATGAACAACGAATAAACGTGTACTGCCTAGATCGCAAGATGCGATCTAGGCAGTATGATGCTTACCCGGAAGAAACCCTCGAAACAAGGGGTTGGCGATGCGCCTAGATTGGTTTGTGATGAACGTGATTGTTGTTTATCTCAATAACCCTAGATACATATTTATAGTCCGTAGACTTTCTAACGTGGGAATAATCCCAACCGTGTACGAGCCAAATTCTAACTAACCGACACGTATCCTACTATATTTACAGATACACGGGCAAACTAGCCCAAACTTCGTGTACAAGGCCGATTCATATATATCTTCCGTGTATATTCTTCAAGTCCATCTTTAATCACGGCCCACCTCTGATCCGGTCAAATTCTGGTGATAACACATGCCCCCCTGGTTTTGGAATTGATAATTCCAAAAACACTCTGCTTTTTTTTCGTCGGGTCATGTCGTGGCAGAGCAGAACCGTCGCAGTATCCTTCATCATGATGCCTTGCCTTCTCAACTTCTCTGCAAGATTTGATAGCTTTAGCATCACTTCCTCGGAAACTGTAATGACATTAAATTTCCACCATGCTCCCCTTATTTAACTGTGCCGAACTATTCGCATCTTCATCCCCTTGCTCTGTTCTAGCCATCGGCACCAAAAAACCCTCTTTCCCTGTAGCAATATCTTCCTCTTCCTCCGTCTCATCAGGCCTCTCTTTCCAATCTTCTTCCTCGAGTGAGCCGATGTCAGAGCAAGAGTGGGACTTCGACTTCGTGCCAGATGGCCCACCCGAGGCCCTCATCGGGTCAGATGGTGACTTGCCCCTGACCGATGGGGAGGACGACCTCCAGTTCCTCATCGAAGGGGAGCTGGAGAGCGAGAGCGAGGACGACATCCACTCCTGGGCGAACCCCACCTCCTTCGACGAGGGGGAGGAAGAAGAAGAAGAGGAGGAAAATGAGGAAGAGGAGGAAGACGACTCCTCCTCCTCCGCTGGGTATCCGCCGGCGAAGCGCTTCCGTGCTTGGGCGGACAGCGAAGACGATGATGATGACGAGGAGGAAGAGGCTCCGGCCGAGGGCTGGGGCAGCAGCGACGAGGAACTCTCCGGAAGCAGCGCCGGCGACAGCTACGATGCCAACGACGAGGCCAGCGAGAATTAGTAGTGTAGGACTAGTAGTTCCTGAGCAATCGGCTCTTCTTTTGTTCCTCCTTTCTTGAGCGATCGGCTCTTCATTGTAAAAATCCCCTTTTATTAATGAAGAAGTGTTCCCAATCAATTTTTTGCCGATAGTCAAAGTCAAACAATCCCCAAAAGAGCCGATGGCATCGCATCGGCCTCTACCATAAAACGCGAGTAAGGCCAACCCAGTTGCCCTTTCAAACGGTAACCTGCGACTTCCGTCTGAGAAAGCAAACTCAGATCGGAGTTGAGAACCAGCTAGCGCTTACCATCTATGCAAGTCAACCATCAGATAAACTGAAGTGTCGACCTCAGTTGTAGCTGTGTACAACACAGGGTATACTCCTCCGGAGGATATTCATGACTGTGTCTTAGCTTCAGTCGCTCAGTCCGCAAGTAAATTATTAGTGCCAATCCTGAATCGAATTGTCTATATTATTTAGCTAGGTCAGATGATGATACACTCCAGCTAGCTAGCTGAAACTGCTTTTGGTGACGATGGCATGCATTCCGCGGGCTCTTGATCTCGCTATCCTGAGTTGGTTTTAGTTTTTCGTCGGCACATCAGCTGTCGGAGATGTTGAAAAAAAAATGAAGCCAAACAATGAGTTTCCTTGCTGCATTTTTTATTTAATTATAAAAGAGTGTTATGTATAGACACCAAAGATTTGCGCCCAGGCTTTAAAATTAGCTATGAAATTATGCAAAGCTTACACCCAGGCTTTAAGCCCCATATAAGATTTGCGCTTGGCCTTGTGAACTAGAAGAGCCAGTTCAACTTTGAATTTTCGCCTGCATTGATATAAGCTTGGAGAGTGACACTATTGGACACTATTGAAGATAAAATCATTCCGAGTTGTCCACATAGACCAGGGGAAAAGTATTATGCGCTCCATGCAGAAACGCTTCTGTATTTGCATCTCGAGACTCTGAATAATGTCCTGAACATAAGTGTGCGCTATATCATGTGGCGGAATCCAACCAGAACACAGATACTTCCAACAGCAAACCAGAAATGGGCAAGTAAAGAATAGATTTTTTTTGATAAAGGTGCTTTATTACTTTGAAAAGCAATTACACCCAACCTCTGCATAACCAGGATGCACACTGCCGTTTATATGTTTCAAGTTAAAGGTTGAATAAAACAAAACTAGGTGAAATACATATCGAAGCGATGAAACATAAGACGTCTAAGGTGTGGGTGGGGCTTCAATCCGTAGACTATGCTGCCACACATGTAGGGAAAAAGTATCCCTCGCCGCAGCCTCCAACCGTGTATAGACCTCCGTAAATAGGTCTCGGTTCTCAACTTGCTGAAGAGGTAACCACAAAAGAGAATACCTGTACATCTGTAGATAACCTGCAAAATGGAGCAATTTTTATCGTTAAAAATCTTGTCATTTCTACTTAGCCAAAACAACCAGATAACTGCTAGCACCCCCATCCTAAGAAGCAACTTGAACCTTAAATCGATACCATGAAGCCAATTGCCAAAGACATTGGCCACACTAGTCGAAGGATACATGCTAGATGCTACTTGAATGACTGACCATATAGATCTCGCAAATTGGCACTGGAAGAAAAGGTGTTTAATAGTTTCGTCATGTTGAAAGAAAATACACTGGGTACTTCCATGCCAGTTTCGCTTAACAAGATTGTCTTTGGTGAGGATAACTCCTCGACGAAGATACCATCCAATTTTTTTTTATTTTTAATGGTATTTTCATCCTCCAAATTTTATTATTATTATCAACTGGTATGTCAGAATGAATGATCGCATTGTACAGTGATTTTACCGAGAAAGTGCCATCTACATGAAGATTTCACCTAAATTCGTCCGATTCGGTCGATAGTTGTATATCCTCTAGACGGTGGATTAGGGAATTTCATGCCAACAACCTTTGCCCAAGCAAGATCCATCTGAACGTCACATTCGGAGGCGAGGTAGCCATTACCGTGGAAATGGTATCACTTTTGCGACGCACAATACTATACAAGGCAGGATACTGTTCACTTAAGGGTGCATTGTCTAACCAAATGTCTTCCCAAAATTGTATATGTGCTCCATTCTTAACCGAAAAAGTACCATGGAGGAAAAATACATTGTTTGCCCCATGAGACCAGCCCAGAAGTGCGAATCCCCTGGTTTCCAAACCACTTGGGTACCTCTTCGAGCAGATATACTTTCTCCTAAGAATAGTTTGCCAAATCCCGTCCTCGGTAAGAAGTTTAAACAACCATTTACCTAGCAGGGCTGAATTCTTTACTTCCAGGTCATGAACTCCAAGCCCTCCTTGATCTTTCGGACTACAAACTATGCTCCATTTAACCAGTCGATATTTCTTTTTTCTTGTTGTTCCCTTGCCAAAAGAATCTGGATTGATAGTAATCGAGTTTATACAGAATTCCTTTTGGTACTAGGAAGAAGGATAACATGTACAGTACCATATTTGTCAGTACCGAATTAATGAGTACCAATCTTCCTACCAGGGACAACAATTTACCCTTCCAACTACTAAGAGCATCTCCAGCAGGCGCGCTATATCGCGGCGCGCTAAACCTCCGATTATGCGCGATGTAAACCGATGCCGCGCGCCGGAGCAATTTCTCCCCCACTGGGTGCGCCATTTTGCAGCGCGCGTTGGCGCGGTAAAATGTCACCTCCGCCGGACGCGCCATTTTGCAGCGCGCGGGCGCGGCGCAAACAACAAACACCCACAAGTATGCATCCAACAAGATCAAACAATATATAAAAATTCACAAATAAATTGTACCATCCAAATACAATACATTGTTGACAACAATACTTCACACCAAATACAACACGTCCAACATACAACACTACAACATGGTTTTCAGACAATACAACACATAGTTTACAAACAAATACAACAAATATGCAACTATTGTTGTCCATTCCAATTCCACCATTCTTCCATGAGATCTTTTTGAAGCTCATCATGTGTGTCGTTGCACCGAATGGCATGGTATGAGGCAATGAATCGGGCAATCCTATGTACGGATCTCCTCACTTGCACGGGAACCCCCATCAAGTCGTAGTGGGTATGATCCACATCTTTGCCGCGATCATCCTTTATAATCATGTTGTGCATGATTACACACGCGGTCATGATATACCAAAGGCATTCTTGATCCCAAAATCTAGTCGGTCCTCTAACAATGGCAAATTGGGCTTGCAAAATCCCAAATGCTCTCTCTACATCTTTCCTAGCCGCCGCTTGTGCATTGTGGAATTGGGTTTGCTTCTTACCTCTTGGTTGAATAATTGGCTTCACAAAAGTTTGCCACCTTGGATATATGCCGTCGGCGAAGAAGTAGCCATAGTTGTACTTGTGGCCATTTGCTTCAAACTCCACCAATGGACCTTCCCGCATTGCAAGTCTTGTCATTAGTGGTGACCGTTGAAGAACATTGATGTCATTGCAAGATCCGGGCATTCCAAAGAAAGCATGCCATATCCAAGTCTCTTGGTCGGCCACCGCTTCAAGTACTATGGTGGCATCCTTCTTGTAGCCTTTGAATTGTCCATGCCATGCCGCTGGACAATTTTTCCAACTCCAATGCATGCAATCAATGGAACCAAGCATACCTGGAAACCCCCGGTTGGCGTTGATCTCCAAAAGTCTTGCCGTGTCTTGAGCATTGGGGGCTCTCAAGTATGTGGAGCCAAAGACATTAACAATTGCAACGACAAAGCGCTTCACACACAAGATAGAAGTGCTCTCTCCCATGGCCAAATGATCATCAATAAGATCCGCCGGTGACATAGGCATCCCAAATGGGCCTGCCGAAGATAGTACCCGGGGTTTACTGAAGGCCCACTACCCGAAGAATAAGAAGATTTGGAAGCCCAAGATATTATTAAGGAAAGTTAGAGTTGTAATAGAAAGTCTTATTTGTAATCTTGCGGGATGAGTTAGAAACCTTCCCGGACTCTGTAACTTGTACGGCACGAATCCCTCGACTCCGCCTCCTATATAAGGGGGAGTCGAGGGATGCAGAAATCATCGAATCATTGTTTACAAACCCTAGTTTTCATAATCGTCGAGTACTTTTCGGCTGAAACCTTCGAGATCTACTTGCCCTCTACTTCCAACTAAACCCTAGCCTACAATCCATAGGCATTGACAAGTTAATACCTTGCCAATTGGCGCCGTATGTGGGAACTAGAGGCGTAAGGATCTGATCTCGATGGCACGTTCAAGATCTTCGACATCATCAACCGCAAGCAACGCAATGGATCGAGGTAAACAGATCGCTGCTGGTCCTGTCGATTTTGTTCCTCACCCACCCTCCCGTTTGGATGCATATGCGTATCTGGCGGAGCCTATGGAGATGATGTTCGGAAGGTTTCGCTTTCACGTCGAGAAAGAAGGATCGTATCGTGTCGAAATTCCGATTTCGTCGGGATCGTCGGCGGTTGATACGTCTCCGACGTATCGATAATTTCTTATGTTCCATGCCACATTATTGATGTTATCTACATGTTTTATGCACACTTTATGTCATATTCGTGCATTTTCTGGAACTAACCTATTAACAAGATGCCGAAGTGCCGATTCTTGTTTCTAACTGTTTTTGGCTTCAGATATCCTAGTAACGAAATATTCTCGGAATTGGACGAAATCAACGCCCAGGGTCCTATTTTGCCACGAAGCTTCCAGAAGTCCGAAGAGGAGACGAAGTGGGGCCACGAGGTGGCCACACCCTAGGGCGGCGCGGCCCCCCTTGGCCGCGCGGCCCTGTGGTGTGGGGCCCTCGTGCCACCTCCTGACCTGCCCTTCCGCCTACTTAAAGCCTCCGTTGCGAAACCCCCAGTACCGAGAGCCACGATACGGAAAACCTTCCAGAGACGCCGCCGCCGCCGATCCCATCTCGGGGGATCCAGGAGATCGCCTCCGGCACCCTGCCGGAGAGGGGAATCATCTCCCGGAGGACTCTACGCCGCCATGGTCGCCTCCGGAGTGATGTGTGAGTAGTCTACCCCTGGACTATGGGTCCATAGCAGTAGCTAGATGGTTGTCTTCTCCCCATTGTGCTTCATTGTCGGATCTTGTGAGCTGCCTAACATGATCAAGATCATCTATCTGTAATTCTATATGTTGCGTTTGTTGGGATTCGATGAATAGAGAATACTTGTTATGTTGATTATCAAAGTTATGTCTATGTGTTGTTTATGATCTTGCATGCTCTCCGTTACTAGTAGATGCTCTGGCCAAGTAGATGCTTGTAACTCCAAGAGGGAGTATTTATGCTCGATAGTGGGTTCATGCCTCCATTGATATCTGGGACGATGTGAGAAAGTTCTAAGGTTGTGGATGTCTGTTGCCACTAGGGATAAAACATTAGTGCTATGTTCAAGGATGTAGTTACTAGTTACATTACGCGCAATACTTAATGCAATTGTCTGTTGTTAGCAACTTAATACTGGAGGGGGTTCGGATGATAACCTGAAGGTGGACTTTTTAGGCATAGATGCATGCTGGATGGCGGTCTATGTACTTTGTCGTAATGCCCAATTAAATCTCACTATATTCACCATAATATGTATGTGCATGGTCATGCCCTCTTTATTTGTCAATTGCCCAACTGTAATTTGTTCACCCAACATGCTGTTTATCTTATGGGAGAGACACCTCTAGTGAACTGTGGACCCCGGTCCAATTCTCTATACTGAAATACAATCTACTGCAATACTTGTTCTACTGTTTTCTGCAAACAATCATCTTCCACACAATACGGTTAATCCTTTGTTACAGCAAGCCGGTGAGATTGACAACCTCACTGTTTCGTTGGGGCAAAGTACTTTGGTTGTGTTGTGCAGGTTCCACGTTGGCGCCGGAATCTCTGGTGTTGCGCCGCACTACATCCCGCCGTCATCAACCTTCAACGTGCTTCTTGACTCCTACTGGTTCGATTAAACCTTGGTTTCTTACTGAGGGAAACTTGCCGCTGTGCGCATCACACCTTCCTCTTGGGGTTCCCAACGGACGTGTCAACCACACGCATCAGCGGTCGATTCCGATTTTTCAAGCTATACATCGTCAACTGAATCAGGAGAATAAGAAACTTCGTCGACACGCTACGTCAGCACCAGGGCAAGAGAGAAACTCGCCAAGATCTTCAGCGACATGTCGTTTGAGTCATCTGCGGACTCATATATAAGCGATGGCTCAAGCAGTGTCGACAGTTACGACTTCATCGACAAATCTATTACAGTGGGCAAGGTCTTCATCAATCTCAACGATGGTGTCACCAAACCCAACATAGATCTGAATACAAAATATCATCAGATTTATGCCATTGAAGAGCCAAATAATGATCAAGAGGAAACATCAGAGGCTTTCAACGATCTGGGAAATCCATACGTCGATCCCTCCGATCTGCGACGAGGCCTGGGCAATAAGTACGTCGGGCCACAGCCGCGACACAGAGTTCAACTCCCACAAGCAGCGTGGGATAGAGCCGCGAGAGCTATGGACGGCTCAGAACCAATGGCCACCACAGCCACGCCAGAGGAATTGCAAGCATATCAATATAGGCTCGCACGAGCTGCAAGAGAATTGGAAAAACAGACAGCTGAGTTAAACAGAAGAAAGGAGGCAGCTTCTGCATCCAGCAGGAGAAGGGCATATTTGAGTCGACAATCTAGAACTTTGGGTGATAGCCACAGGGAGGCTCGGAACAGAGCAAGATCGAGGTTACAACACATACCCGAAGCAGAAAGAGAGCACTTGGTCCAAAACCTCGACATGTCCTTTATGTCGATAGATACAAGAGGAAACATCATCCCTAAGACACCAGAGGCTGGGTATATGGCGACACATGCTTTTATCCTCGCATCTAAACCACCTCTAGGAGATCCAAGGGAAACACTATACAATATGGCGATAGCAGGAGTTGGAGCTATGGGGACAGCGTTTGTATCAACGCCTCCCGAAGGAGCAGCAAGGCAAAATAGTCCACGACCTGCAGCAGCAGCAGCGGCAGCCCCTGAAGGACCAAGTGGAGCAAGAGACACGGCAGCACAAGCAAGGGTCGACAGAGCGCGGCAAAGCAGAAGGGAACGTCGGCAATCCCCAGAGCTTAACGACGAGGATATGTGTGGCTTGCCGTGCTTCACGAGGAGAGTCCGAAAAACTCGAGTCCCTTCAGGATTCAAGTTACCTGACAACTTCAAGAAATTCGACGGCCTTCAAGATCCAGAGGACTGGCTAGTTGATTATCTCGAGACGGTGAAGCTCACAGGAGGAACCAGGGCAACAGCTATGCAAAGCATCCAGGTGCATTTGAGTGGAGCCGCACGATCTTGGATAAAGAAACTTCCTCCAGGATCTATCGACAGCTGGGAAAGCTTCGAGGATGTGTTCGTCAAGAACTTCCGGTCCACATGCAAAAAACCTGTGTCGTTAGAGGAGTTGAGAGCATGTCGACAAAAGCCAGACGAGCCAATGAGAAAATATATCCAAAGGTGGAACATCATCAAAAACTCGGCAGAAAATATATCTGACGAAAGAGCGATAGATGCATTTGTCGCAGGAATCAGGCGTGGAGATTTCGTCGAGGACTTGGGAAGGACCATCCCAAAGACAGTATCCGCGTTAATGGAAATAGCAAACAGATGGGCAGATGGAGAAGATGCTGTCCACAACAAATGGCACAGGTCGCCAGAGGAGGACCGTGGTCGAAATTATCAACCGAGGCGACGATTTCCTCGGCAGTACCCGAACTATGACGCTCCAGGACAAATTTCGGCAGGTTTTCGGGCAAACACAGGAGGAAACAACAGAGATGATTATCAGAGAAGCAATGAGCAGCGAGGCGATAATAGGGACGATTCTCGAAATAACAGGCAAAATAGCGGGCCTAGGTTCCCGAGGCCTTTCGTGTCTCCTGAAGAGATGATGAATGGGCCGTGTCAGATGCATTTTTTCCTCGACAGCAACAGAAAAAGACAGTCAGGACATCTGCAGAAAGATTGTCGCAATTTCCAAGCAATGTTAAGGTGGGCAGAGCACGCTAACGCTCGGGCAGCACAGAGAAATCCTCGAGAACCCAGGAGCGAGATTCACTTACCACCTCCCCCCGCGATTACAGACGACAATCGACATCAGCTCAGAATAGCGGCAGCACCTCCACCACCACCTTATGTTGATCCTAACTCCAACAGAGCGGTGTCGATGATTCAGAAGGGAAGGCCATCCAATAGAGCTCAGAAAGTAATCTCACGACAGGTGTTTATGGCAGAAAAAATGCCTCCACCAACAGTCGAGTGTCTTAATTGGTCAGGGCAAGATATTGGCTTCACCATAGCAGATCATCCGCAGCAAGTTCCTCGACCAGGGCAGTCAGCACTTATTTTACCAGCAGTTATTGCGGGATTTGATGTCTCTCGAGTGTTCATAGACAGCGGCAGCAGCTTAAACCTTATGTATGCAGATACATTGAGGAAGATGAACATATCCCTAGCGAACTTGAAGCCAACAGACACAAGGTTCCACGGTATCACACCGGAAACCAAGTTATCCATTGGGGAAGATCAATCTCGACGTTCAGTTTGGAACTCGAGAGAATTATAGAATCGAGAGGTTGGAATTTGAAGTCGTGGATTTTCCGTCGCAATACCACGCTCTGTTGGGACGACCAGCATATGCTAGATTTATGGTGGTGCCACATTATACATACCTGTTGTGGAGGATGCCTGGACCAAAGGGACCAATCACAGTCAAAGGAAGCTTCGCCTTAGCCGATAAGTGCGATAAGGATTTTCATCGGATATCAGAAACTTTCGGGATGCAAGCTGAGTATCTGGCGTCAAGGAGTATGACTGACTACGACGTGCTGCCAGACGTTGGAAGGCCAAACAAAGAATCAACTTTCAACACCGAGAAAAATTCTAAGGAGGTGCAGATTCACCCGACAGACCCGAAAAAGACGACGTCCATCGCAAACGACATGGACCTCGCATAGGAAAGCGCGCTCATCGAGTTCCTCCGTGAGAACTAGAAAATCTTCGCATGGTGTCCAGCCGACATGCCAGGAGTACCCAGGGAACTTGCCGAGCACCACCTAAATTTGGATCCATTAGCGAGACCAATCAAACAACCCTTGCGGAGTTTTTCGGAACCAAACCGCAAGGCCATGCTGTCAGAAATCGATCGACTACGAGAAGCTGGTTTTATCAAAGAGATATTTACAGAAGCCACATGGGTAGCAAATCCTGTGTTGGTGCCGAAGAAAAACACTAAGGTCCTTCGCATGTGCGTCGACTTTACGTGTCTCAATAAACATTGTCCAAAGGATCACTTTCCCCTCCCGAGGATCGATCAAATTATCGACTCCACGGCTGGATGTGAACGTCTTTCCTTTCTGGACGCATATTCTGGTTACAACCAGATCAGATTGAAAGAAGAAGATGAAGTAAAGACAGCGTTCATTACACCGTACGGCGTGTTTTGCTACAGAACAATGCCCTTTGGTCTAAAAAAACGCGGGAGCAACATATCAGAGGATGATGCAGAAGTGTTTGGCGACACAGATTGGGAAAAACGTGCAAGTATACATCGACGATGTCATCATAACGTCAAAAAAGGGGGCAACGCTGATCGAGGATCTCAAGGAAACCTTTGACAACCTTGACAAATTCTGCCTCAAGCTGAACCCGACGAAGTGTTCTTTTGGCGTCCCAGCAGGAGAACTTCTGGGGTTTCTAGTTTCAGCAAGAGGGATTGAAGCAAATCCCGACAAAATACAAGCTATCGTAACAATGAGGAAGCCAACAAAGTTGAAAGAAATACAGCAGCTAACTGGGCGAGTCGCAGCTTTGAGCAGATTCGTCGCCAGGCTGGGAGAAAAAGCGTTACCATTTTACGCTCTGATAAAGCAAGGAGATAAATTCCAGTGGAACAAAGAGGCCGACAGAGCTTTCGAGGATTTGAAGCGCACAATCTCGACACCACCAATTTTGGTGGCGCCGAAGGAAAAGGAACCTCTCCTGCTGTATATTGCAGCCACGCCTCAAGTGGTTAGCACGGTGCTAGTTGTTGAAAGAGAAGAAGAAGGAAAACTCCATGGAGTACAAAGGCCAATATATTTCATCAGTGAAGTTTTATCGCCTTCCAAACAGCGGTACCCGCAGTACCAGAAACTAGCATATGGAGTAATTGCAACGACAAGGAAGTTGCGCCACTATTTTTCGGCACACCCGATAATAGTAGTCAACGAAGCACCTCTTTCAAATATACTGAACAACCCAGAAGCTACAGGGCGTGTCTCCCTTTGGGGAATAGAACTTTCCCCTCGGGACATCACGTATGAAAAAATAAAGGCAATCAAGTCGCAAGTTCTGCCAGATTTCATTGCAGAGTGGATGGAGCTACAAAACACGGGACCCCCAGATTTGTCGAGAACCTGGACCATGAACTTCGATGGGTCCAAGAGAGTAGAAGGAGCTGGCGCAGGAGTAGTACTTATATCACCTGAAGGCGACAAGTTGAAATACGTCCTTCGGATGACGTTCCCTAACGCATCCAACAATGAAGCAGAATATGAAGCCCTCATACACGGGATGAAGATGGCGAAAGCATGCGGTGCAACTCGACTAAAAATCTTTGGCGACTCACAATTGGTGGCTCAGCAAGTTATGAACCAATGTGACGCAGTCAATGATAGCATGATGGCATACAAGGAGATGTACAATGAGCTCGAGATGCTGTTTGATGGATGCGAGGTAAATCACATCAGTAGATTGAGCAATGATGAAGCCGACGTTCTCGCAAACATCGGGTCGCAGTGCCTCCCAATCCCGCCAGGAGCATTTTGGGAAGAAATAGCGGAAAGATCCACGAAGCCAAAAAAGGTGCAGAAAAAAGCAAAAGAAGAGAAAACTTCGACGCCCCTCAAAGAAACTACGGAGGATGAAGAGGACCAAGAGCCTGTGATGATGGTACAAATTCCTTGGATGCAAGCATATATATCATACATCCTCAGGAAAGAAATACCCGATGATCCAGTTGAGGCAAGGCGAGTTATTCGACGATCCAAAGCTTTCACAGTGATCAAAGGAGAATTATACAAGCGAAGTATTTCAGGCGTCCTACAAAGGTGTGTCACACCCAAAGAAGGAAGAATAATTCTGAAGGATGTACACGAAGGAATATGTGGCCACCACGCAAGTAGTCGAGCTATTGCAGCCAAGGTTTTTCGGGCAGGATTCTATTGGTTGACAGCAATCGAGGATGCCAAGGAAATAGTAAGAACTTGCGATGCGTGTCAAAGGTTTGCCGCAAAACCTCACTCTCCAGCGGCAGAATTAACACCAATACCATTGTCGTGGCCCTTTGCCCAATGGGGACTTGATATGGTGGGCAAGTTGCACAAAGCTTCGCCTGGAGGGTATGAGTATTTGCTGGTCGCTGTCGATAAATTCACCAAGTGGGTAGAAGCGAAGCCAATAAATTCACCAGATGCAGCGTCGGCAATAAAGTTTGTGAAAGGCCTCGTTTTTTCGGTTTGGGATGCCTCATAGCATTGTTACAGATAACGGTTCAAACTTCACATCCAAGGAATTCAAGGAATACTGCGCAGAAGTAGGCATTAAATTGCACTTTGCGTCAGTTGGGCACCCGCAAACTAACGGACAAGTCGAGAAAGCCAATGGTATCATCTGCAACGGCCTCAAAAAGCGCCTGCTAGGACCGCTTGAAAAAGCTCGACATACTTGGCCAGAGGAATTGCCAAGTGTTTTGTGGAGCATCCGAACAACACCAAATACGGCGACACAAGAAACTCCGTTTTTTCTCGTCCACGGAGCCGAAGCAGTACTACCAATTGAAATAGAGCATGATTCTCCAAGGGTAACAGAGTATGACGAAGAAACATCACAAAAAGCTCGGGAGGATGATATGGACGCACTCGACGAAGCTCGCGATGAAGTACTTTCACGAGTCACCAAATACCAGCAAGACCTCAAAAACTACCACAGTCGACGGTTAAGACCAAGATCTTTTCAAGTCGGGGATTTGGTCTTGCGGTTAAATCAAAAAAGTACTGAGAAGCTCGAATCACCATGGTTGGGGCCTTACGTTGTCACGGAAGTCATCGACGGAGGCGCATACAGGATCAAGGACAAGAAGACAGGGGCTCCCGAGAAAAACCCCTGGAACGTAGCACAGCTCAGGCGGTTCTACGCCTAGAGTCGAAATATAGTCCTTCTCTGTAAAAATACAATGTACTGAAACGCCCGCGAGTTTTCAGACGCACTATTTTCCTTTTCGGGGCACCGAGTGGGGCCGGAAAGGTTTTTAATGAGGCGGGCTCGCGGTGCTGCAATATAATAAAGATAGTGGAGATATACTTCTTATTCTTCGACACGCTCGGGGGCTCAACGCCTTCAAAGTCTCAAAATATGTACAATATAGACAAACTAAACTTACCGAAATATTTCGCCTTGGTACACTAATACCTCGCCAAATATAAACATCGGAAGACAACAATTATGAATATAGGGTACTCGTCAAAATCTTACTGCTTTGGTCCAAGAACCTCGCAAACAAAAATATAGAACTTCGACACCACGACACTCGGGGGTTTCTAACCCATCAATGAAAAAACAAAGATATCTTATTATGACAGGAGGGAAAACCTTCAAGATAGCAAAACAGTATAAACTCCAGCCAAAAGCTCGGGGGCTCAGGGATCAAAAATAGAAAAAATACAGAGCTAACAGCTTTACAATATAGATTGTGTTTACAAATACACAAAGATGTATCAATGATGGAAATACAGTAAGAAGAGGAAAAAGTTTTCAAGGGAAACCCAGCACATGATCTATGGTTATTCGCTCAGTAGAAGGACGAGTACTATGCTCAGCATAGCTTCCCTTCACGAAGAACTCAGAATCCATCCGAAGAAGTTCATCCATCATATCTTCGGCAACAGGAGTCACCAAATCGTCAATCTTACCCATATTTCTCTTTTTCTTTGCCATCTTCGCCAGGCAAGTAGGAACAATTTGATCTATGGGCAATTTTGGATGGCAAATTTTTATCATCATCATGGCAAATCTTGCGCCAGCAGAAAGTTGAGCCCGCACAAAGCCATGGATTCGAGGAGCATCTCAAAATTTTTCCATTAAAGCTGGAAGGGTCTCTGGCATTTTGTTCCGAGGGAACATGGTTCAATAAACTAAGAACAAAGTCTTTGTACAGAAGTCAAGGAAGTCACGGACCTGAGCCGCGCGATCTTGAAATCAGACGATTTGGCGGGTGCGCTCAGGAGTAACCCAAAAGTTAGATCCATGTTGCGCAGCCAGTCTCAGCAAAACAGTGGTTCGAGCTTCAACACGTTGGTCTTCGGCAGCAGTATCCAGAAACGAGCCTGGCACAGCGAACAAAATATCAAGGAACAAATAGCGAAGAACAACATCCAACACGGTTACGAGCAGGAAACATACCTGTCATGTCCAAACTGGCATCAGTCATTAACTGAAGCATATAATTCTCGCGAGAAGAAGTTTCAGCAGCTTCAGCAACAGCAGCATCCTTCGCAGCGATGGCCTCTTTTGCCTGTTGAAGAGCAATTTTCTCTCTCTCGGACGCTTGTCGAGATTTTTCCATCATCGCAAGAGTTTGTTTCTTCATGGATTGAAGTTGTTGTCGAAGTTCTTGCAAATCTTCCGACAAATGTTTGCTTGAAGAACCTTCGAGGGGGTTATCATCGATTAGCATTTTCTTCGAGAAGGAAGAAGCAGGTGAAGCATCGGCAGAGCAAGGATTGGTCGAATAGTTGTCAAATATTAACTGGAAAAGAAAGCGCCAGGATCAATGATAGTGCCAGAGGGATTTTCATTAATTTCTAGAAATATTTACATAGACATTACAAAAGAAGTTTCTCCAAAAGGACTACCAGGATAATTGTCGCCACAGCTAAATTGGCGACAAGGGCAAAAGAGACAGAGAAAGCAAAAAACAAAGAGGCATGCAACTAGACCTCCGGCCTTGATGAGCTAGGAGTTGAAGATGGTTTGATCCCGAGATAGGCCAGGATTTTCTTCGTGTTGGGCTTGGCTGCCTTAATCAACGACCTCCATCTTGATTGCTCTATCTGATCGGTGTCGCCAACCTTCATCCAATCAACAGTTTGTTGGCTGTCAGCAACCAAGGCAACAGTGCTCTCGACAGCAATCTTCATGTTCTCCTGGCGCATTTTCAGTCCAAGGTCCTCTGATGAATTGAAGCTCTGGGCAAGGGCAAGGAAAGTCTTGGGCTCCTCTTTCTTCGGGAAGAAGTAGGGGAACAGCTTCGACAGTCCTGCGTCAGCATTCACCACGCCTTCACGAATTTCGGATCCATGAAACTCCAGATAAGAAAGTGCGTCAAGGAGAGGATCATTGTCGGGATTCTCCAGATCAAACTCTTGGTTTGTTTGGCCTGCCACAGGAAATAAACGTTGGTCAAAAGCAAGAAAAAGCAGGTCCTATAAAAAAAATAGAAGGGATCGATAAAATTACCTTTGAAGCGCCGACTTTGCGAATTCAGGCGCTTGAGGATTCCCTTTTCACGAGCAGCTTGTGCGGCTTTATGCTCATTTAATGCAGCTTCAGCATCCTCAAGTCTTTTTTGCAGCTCCTCGACACTAGCAGCTTTTGCCTTGGCTTCATTAGCCTCTGCTTTGGCTTCGCTAGCAACAAGTTTGGCTTTCTTGCGGGCCGCTTCACTTTGCTCTAGTTTTTGAGCAAGAGTGTCGACAAGCTTGTTGGCCTCTGCAAGTTTCTCTGTCAAAATAGAAAAGAAAAGTCAAAATTGCGACAAAAAACAGGAGCAAGGAGTCAGAAAAAACGATAGCAAAAAAGTTATTACCTTCAGTTCTGCTGGCATATTCACGATACCCAATGAATTGGGATCCAATGCGAACAAGATCTTTGATCATGGGCTGTCAAGGAAGAACAGAGAAAGAAAATATCGGTACGAGAAAAATTGGAAGGCACAAAAAGAAGTAAACAGAGGAAATATAGATACTAGCAGGAAAGTCAAAAACTTACATCATCTAAAAGCGAATGCGAAGAGCTACCCAATTGAGGGGCAGGCTCGATGATCGTTTCAACCCTTGTCCTTTTTGGTGAAGGAGCAAGGGGGCTTGAAGGAGGAGTGGTGGTGACGACGTTTTGTTGAGGAGGCGAGGATTCTTCTCCATCAACTAGCGTATCCGAAACAAGTAAAGTACGTGACGCGCTCGTTCGGGGAGTGATGGCGTGTAACTCACACGTTCGTTGGGAACCCCAAGAGGAAGGTATGATGCGCACAGCAGCAAGTTTTCCCTCAGAAAGAAACCAAGGTTTATCGAACCAGGAGGAGCCAATAAGCACGTTGAAGGTTGATGGCGGCGGGATGTAGTGCGGCGCAACACCAGGGATTCCGGCGCCAACGTGGAACCTGCACAACACAACCAAAGTACTTTTGCCCCAACGAAACAGTGAGGTTGTCAATCTCACCGGCTTGCTGTAACAAAGGATTAACCGTATTGTGTGGAAGATGATTGTTTGCGAGAAAACGATAGAACGTATTGCGATAGATTGTATTTCAGTATAGAGAATTGGACCGGGGTCCACAGTTCACTAGAGGTGTCTCTCCCATAAGATAAACAGCATGTTGGGTGAACAAATTACAGTTGGGCAATTGACAAATAAAGAGGGCATGACCATGCACATACATATTATGATGAGTATAGTGAGATTTAATTGGGCATTACGACAAAGTACATAGACCGCCATCCAGCATGCATCTATGCCTAAAAAGTCCACCTTCAGGTTATCATCCGAACCCCCTCCAGTATTAAGTTGCTAACAACAGACAATTGCATTAAGTATTGCGCGTAATGTAATCAGTAACTACATCCTTGAACATAGCACCAATGTTTTATCCCTAGTGGCAACAGCACATCCACAACCTTAGAACTTTACTGTCCTTTGTCCCAGATATCAATGGAGGCATGAACCCACTATCGAGCATAAATACTCCCTCTTGGAGTTACAAGCATCTACTTGGCCAGAGCATCTACTAGTAACGGAGAGCATGCAAGATCATAAACAACACATAGACATAACTTTGATAATCAACATAACAAGTATTCTCTATTCATCGGATCCCAACAAACGCAACATATAGAATTACAGATAGATGATCTTGATCATGTTAGGCAGCTCACAAGATCCGACAATGAAGCACAATGGGGAGAAGACAACCATCTAGCTACTGCTATGGACCCATAGTCCAGGGGTAGACTACTCACACATCACTCCGGAGGCGACCATGGCGGTGTAGAGTCCTCCGGGAGATGAATCCCCTCTCCGGCAGGGTGCCGAAGGCGATCTCCTGGATCCCCCGAGATGGGATCGGCGGCGGCGGCGTCTCTGGAAGGTTTTCCGTATCGTGGCTCTCGGTACTGGGGGTTTCGCGACGGAGGCTTTAAGTAGGCGGAAGGGCAGGTCAGGAGGCGGCAGGAGGGGCCCACACCACAGGCCGGCGCGGCCAGGGGCCAGGCCGCGCCGCCCTAGGGTGTCGCCACCTCGTGGCCCCACTTCGTCTCCTCTTCGGTCTTCTGGAAGCTTCGTGGCAAAATAGGACCCTGGGCGTTGATTTCGTCCAATTCCGAGAATATTTCGTTACTAGGATTTACGAAACCAAAAACAGCAAGAAAACAAAGCGGCACTTCGGCATCTTGTTAATAGGTTAGTTCCAGAAAATGCACGAATATGACATAAAGTGTGCATAAAACATGTAGATAACATCAATAATGTGGCATGGAACATAAGAAATTATCGATACGTCGGAGACGTATCAGGGAGCCACGTCACGAGTTGGTACTTCTTCCTCGTCATCACTGCGATTAAAAATCGACAGCATAAAAATCAAGACAAGACAAAAATTTCGAGTACAGAAATAAGGAGAAATAAAAATGACTTACGAACTGACGAGGGATTCAAGATAAGGATCATAAGCTGCCTTCTGACGTGAAGGATCAACTTCTTCGGCTTTGGAAGTGCCGGAATCTTCGACGTCATTCCTCTTCCTTTTGCCTTTTGGAGAAACAGCGGGAGGAGGAGATAGTGCCGAAGCAGTGCCTTCGGAAGATCCCGCAGATTTTTGAGAATCCACGGGTTCATTCACAAAAGACGGAGCTTCTTGATTGTCATCAGTGACAATGGCCCTTTCTTCGACTTCTCCACCTTCAGGAAGAGGAGGAAGCGAGACAAGGTCTGGATGATTCTGTGCAAAATAAAACAGGGAGCGATATCAGAAATAAAGTTACAAAAAAGATAGCAAAGCAACAACAAGACAATAGACAAAGATTACCTCGGGAAGTGGATTGGCGGCGCTGAATGGCGTCACACGACAAGAAGAAGGGACAGCATCTTTTTTGCTGAGAGAGGAAATTTTTCGGACAAGTCTTTCTAAATCCTTGACTTCCAAATTCACCGACAGCCGATCTACGTCCTTGTCGCCGGCATATTTCCAGAGAGGATGTTTGCGAGCCTGAAGCGGCTGCACCCTAGTCCTAAGAAAGTATGCAGTGATATGGATACCCAATAACTCTTTGCCGCGAGTATTTTGCAACTCGTGGATACGAGCCATCAAGGTTTCTGTCGACGACCTTTCTTCTTCGGTGGCCTCCGCGTCCCATGAGCGGCGGCGAAAGATTTTCTCGGCGCCATCAAAAGGAGGGATGTTATCCTCCGCACATCCATGGTTCTCCTCCTGAATGTACAAACACTTCTTGCGCCATCCTTGAACTGAGTCAGGAAGCTTGACGTCGAAGTAGTCGACTGTGGGCCGAACAGAAAATACAACGCCGCCTATATTATAGGCGACATTGGGCGAGCCATTACGGCGGCAGAAGAAAATGCGCTTCCATAGCGCCCAGTTAGGCTGGACGCCAAGGAAGGCCTCGCACAAAGTGATGAAAATGGAGATGTGGAGGATTGAATTTGGCGTGAGGTGGTGGAGTTGCAAACCATAGACAAAGAGCAGTCCGCGGAGAAAAGGATGAATAGGGGCGGAAAGACCGCGGATGAGGTGGTCGACAAAACTTACCCGGTACCCCATTGGAGGGGTTGGGTAGCTCTCCTCACTGGGGAAGCACAATGCCTTGGGTTTCTTGCTGATCCCCAGCTTCTTCAGCATGTTGACGTCTTGAGTGGAAATTTTGGATCTTTCCCACTCCGCCGCTGATGCGTGTGGTTGGCACGTCCGTTGGGAACCCCAAGAGGAAGGTGTGATGCGCACAGCGGCAAGTTTCCCTCAGTAAGAAACCAAGGTTTAATCGGACCAGTAGGAGTCAAAAAGCACGTTGAAGGTTGATGGCGGCGAGATGTAGTGCGGCGCAACACCGAGATTCGGCGCCAACGTGGAACCTGCACAACACAACCAAAGTACTTTGCCCCAACGAAACAGTGAGGTTGTCAATCTCACCGGCTTGCTGTAACAAAGAGTTAACCGTATTGTGTGGAAGATGATTGTTTGCGAAAAACGATAGAACAAGTATTGCAAAGAGATTGTATTTGATAAAGAGAATTGGACCGGGGTCCACAGTTCACTAGAGGTGTCTCTCCCATAAGATAAACAGCATGTTGGGTGAACAAATTACAGTTGGGCAATTGACAAATAAAGAGAGCATGACCATGCACATACATATCATGATGAGTATAGTGAGATTTAATTGGGCATTACGACAAAGTACATAGACCGCCATCCAACTGCATCTATGCCTAAAAAGTCCACCTTCAGGTTATCATCCGAACCCCCTCCAGTATTAAGTTGCAAAGCAACAGACAATTGCATTAAGTATGGTGCGTAATGTAATCAACAACTACATCCTTAGACATAGCATCAATGTTTTATCCCTAGTGGCAACAAGACAACACAACCTTAGAACTTTCTGTCACTTGTCCCAGTGTCAATGCGAGCATGAACCCACTATCGAGCATAAGTACTCCCTCTTGGAGTTACAAGCATCTACTTGGCCAGAGCATCTACTAGTAACGGAAAGCATGCAAGATCATAAATAACACGTAGATATAACTTTGATAATCAACATAACAAGTATTCTCTATTCATCGGATCCCAACAAACGCAACATATAGAATTACGAGATAGATGATCTTGATCATGTTAGGTAGCTCACAAGATCCGACAATGATAGCACAATGGGGAGAAGACAACCATCTAGCTACTGCTATGGACCCATAGTCCAGGGGGTAGACTACTCACACATCACTCCGGAGGCGACCATGGCGGCGTAGAGTCCTCCAGGAGATGATTCCCCTCTCCGGCAGGGTGCCGGAGGCGATCTCCTGGATCCCCCGAGATGGGATCGGCGTTGGCGGCGTCTCTGGAAGGTTTTCCGTATCGTGGCTCTCGGTACTGGGGTTTCGTCACGGAGGCTTGAAGGCGGCGGACGGGCAAGTCAGGAGGCGGCACCGGGGGCCCAAACCCACGGCCGGCGCGGCCAGGGGTGGGGCCGCGCCACCCTAGGGTTTGGCCACCCTGAGGCCCCACTGCGTTTCGTCTTCGGACTTACGGGAGCTTCGTGGAAAAATAGGCCCCGGGCTTTGATTTCGTCCAATTCCGAGAATATTTCCTTACTAGGATTTCTGAAACCAAAAACAGCTTGAAAACAAAGCTGGCACTTCGGCATCTTGTTAATAGGTTAGTTCCGAGAAAATGCACGAATATGACATAAAGTGTGCATAAAACATGTAGATAACATCAATAATGTGGCATGGAACATAAGAAATTATCGATACGTCGGAGACGTATCAGCATCCCCAAGCTTAGTTACGCTCGTCCCGAGCGGGTAAAGCGATAACACGGATAATTTCTGGAGTGACATGCCATCATAATCTTGATCATACTATTTGTAAAGCATATGTAGTGAATGCAGCGATCAAAACAATGTATATGACATGAGTAAACAAGTGAATCATAAAGCAAAGACTTTTCATGAATAGCACTTCAAGACAAGCATCAATAAGTCTCGCATAAGAGTTAACTCATAAAGCAATAATTCAAAGTAAAGGTACTGAAGCAACACAAAAGAAGATTAAGTTTCAGCGGTTGCTTTCAACTTGTAACATGTATATCTCATGGATATTGTCAACATAGAGTAATATAATAGGTGCAATAAGCAAGTATGTAGGAATCAATGCACAGTTCACACAAGTGTTTGCTTCTTGAGGTGCAGAGAAATAGGTGAACTGACTCAACATTGAAAGTAAAAGAATGGTCCTCCATAGAGGAAAAGCATTGATTGCTATATTTGTGCTAGAGCTTTGATTTTGAAAACATGAAACAATTTTGTCAACGGTAGTAATAAAGCATATGCATCATGTAAATTATATCTTATAAGTTGCAAGCCTCATGCATAGTGTACTAATAGTGCCAGCACATTGTCCTAAATAGCTTGGACTACGGATTATCACCGCAATACATATGCTTTAACCAAGTATCACAAAGGGGTACCTCTATGCCGCCTGTACAAAGGTCTAAGGAGAAAGCTCGCATTTGGATTTCTCGCTTTTGATTATTCTCAACTTAGACATCCATACCGGGACAAAATAGACAACAGATAATGGACTCCTCTTTTAATGCTTAAGCATTCAACAACAATTAATTCTTTTCTCATTAGAGATTTGAGGATGTTTGTCCAAAACTGAAACTTCCACCATGGATCATGGCTTTAGTTAGCGGCCCAATGTTCTTCTCTAACAATATGCATGCTCAAACCATTCAACTCAGTGTAGATCGCCCTTACTTCAGACAAGACGAACATGCATAGCAACTCACATGAAATTCAACAATGAAAAGTTGATGGTGTCCCCAGTAAACATGGTTATCGCACAACAAGCAACTTAATAAGAGATAAAGTGCATAATTACATATTCAATACCACAATAGTTTTTAAGCTATTTGTCCCATGAGCTATATATTGCAAAGGTGAATGATGGATTTTTAAAGGTAGCACTCAAGCAATTTACTTTGGAATGGCGGAAAATACCATGTAGTAGGTAGGTATGGTGGACACAAATGGCATAGTGGTTGGCTCAAGTATTTTGGATGCATGAGAAGTATTCCCTCTCGATACAAGGTTTAGGCTAGCAAGGCTTATTTGAAACAAACACAAGGATGAACCGGTACAGCAAAACTCACATAAAAGACATATTGAAAACATTATAAGACTCTACACCGTCTTCCTTGTGGTTCAAACTCAATACTAGAAATTATCTAGACCTTAGAGAAACCAAATATGCAAACCAAATTTTAGCATGCTCTATGTATTTCTTCATTAATGGGTGCAAAGCATATGATGCAAGAGCTTAATCATGAGCACAACAATTGCCAAGTATCACATTACCCAAGACATTTATAGCAATTACTACATGTATCATTTTCCAATTCCAACCATATAACAATTTAACGAAGGAGAAACTTCGCCATGAATACTATGAGTAGAAACCAAGGACATACTTGTCCATATGCTACAGCGGAGCGTGTCTCTCTCCCATAAAGTGAATGCTAGGATCCATTTTATTCAAACAAAACAAAAAACAAAAACAAACCGACGCTCCAAGAAAAAGCACATAAGATGTGATGGAATAAAAATATAGTTTCAGGGGAGGACCCTGATAATGTTGTCGATGAAGAAGGGGATGCCTTGGGCATCCCCAAGCTTAGAAGCTTGAGTCTTCTTAATATATGCAGGGGTGAACCACCGGGGCATCCCCAAGCTTAGAGCTTTCACTCTCCTTGATCATGTTGCATCATACTCCTCTCTTGATCCTTGAAAACTTCCTCCACACCAAACTCGAAACAACTCATTAGAGGGTTAGTGCACAATAAAAATTAACATATTCAGAGGTGACACAATCATTCTTAACACTTCTGGACATTGCATAATGCTACTGGACATTAGTGGATCAAAGAAATTCATCCAACATAGCAAAAGAGGCAATGCGAAATAAAAGACAGAATCTGTCAAAACAGAACAGTTCGTATTGACGAATTTTAAAATGACACCAGACTTGCTCAGATGAAAATGCTCAAATTGAATGAAAGTTGCGTACATATCTGAGGATCATGCACGTAAATTGGCTTAATTTTCTGAGCTACCTACAGGGAGGTGGACCCAGATTCGTGACAGCAAAGAAATCTGGAACTGCGCAGTAATCCAAATCTAGTACTTACTTTTCTATCAACGGCTTATCTTGGCACAACAAAACACAAAACTAAGATAAGGAGAGGTTGCTACAGTAGTAAACAACTTCCAAGACACAAAATAAAAACAAAGTACTGTAGGTAAAAACATGGGTTGTCTCCCATAAGCGCTTTTCTTTAACGCCTTTCAGCTAGGCGCAGAAAGTGTGTATCAAGTATTATCAAGAGATGAAGTGTCAACATCATAATTTGTTCTCATAATAGAATCAAAAGGTACCTTCATTCTATTTCTAGGGAAGTGTTCCATACCTTTCTTGAGAGGAAATTGGTATTTTATATTACCTTCCTTCATATCAATAATAGCACCAACAGTTCGAAGAAAAGGTCTTCCCAATATAATGGGACAAGATGCATTGCATTCAATATCCAAGACAACAAAATCAACGGGAACAAGATTATTGTTAACGGTAATGCGAACATTATCAACTTTACCCAAAGGTTTCTTTGTAGAATGATCAGCAAGATTAACATCCAAATAACAATTTTTCAGCGGTGGCAAGTCAAGCATATTATAAATTTTCTTAGGCATAACAGAAATACTTGCACCAAGATCACATAAAGCATTACAATCAAAATCTTTAACCTTCATCTTAATGATGGGCTCCCAACCATCCTCTAGCTTTTTAGGAATAGAGGCTTCACGCTCTAGTTTCTCTTCTCTAGCTTTTATGAGAGCATTTGTAATATGATGCGTGAAAACCAAATTTATAGCACTAGCATTAGGACTTTTAGCAAGTTTTTGCAAGAACTTTATAACTTCAGAGATGTGGCAATCATCAAAATTCAAACCATTATAATCTAAAGCAATGGGATCATCATTCCCAATGTTGGAAAAAATTTCAGCGACTTTATCACGAGCGTTTAAAGAGTTTTAGCAGTTTCAGGCAGTTTTTCGCGCTTTGCATTAGAAGTGGAAACATTGCTAACACCAATTCTTTTATTATTATTAGTAGGCGGTGCAGCAACATGTGTAGCATTAGCATTACAAGTGGTGGTAATAGTCCAAACTTTAGCTACATTCTTCTCTTTAGCTAGTTTTTCATTTTCTTCTCTATCCCACCTATGCACGTTAGCTCAGCCATTAATCTTATATTCTCATTAATTCTAACTTGAATGGCATTTGCTGTAGTAACAATTTTATTATGATGATTTTCATTAGGCAAAACTTTTGATTTCAAAAGATCAACATCAATGACAAGACTATCGACTTTAGAAGCAAGTATATCAATTTTCCCAAGCTTTTTCTTCAACAGATTTGTTAAAAGCAGTTTGTGTACTAATAAATTCTTTAAGCATGGCTTCAAGTCCAGGGGGTGAACTCCTATTATTGTTGTAAGAATTCCCATAAGAATTAGCATAGCCGTTGCCATTATTATAAGGATATGGCCTATAGTTGTTACTAGAATTGTTCCGGTAAGCATTGTTGTTGAAATTATTATTTTTAATGAAGTTTACATCAACATGTTCTTCTTGTGCAACCAATGAAGCTAATGGAACATTATTAGGATCAATGTTAGTCCTATCATTCACAAGCATAGACATAATAGCATCAATCTTATCATTCAAGGAAGAGGTTTCTTCGACAGAATTTACCTTCTTACCTTGTGGAGCTCTTTCCGTGTGCCATTCAGAGTAGTTGATCATCATATTATCAAGAAGCTTTGTTGCTTCACCAAGAGTGATGGACATAAAGGTACCTCCAGCAGCTGAATCCAATAAATTCCGTGAAGAAAAATTTAGTCCTGCATAGAAGGTTTGGATGATCATCCAAGTAGTCAGTCCATGGGTTGGGAAATTTTTAACCAGAGATTTCATTCTTTCCCAAGCTTGAGCAACATGTTCAGTATCTAATTGTTTAAAATTCATTATGCTACTCCTCAAAGATATAATTTTAGCAGGGGGATAATATCTACCAATAAAAGCATCCTTGCATTTAGTCCATGAATCAATACTATTCTTAGGCAGAGATAGCAACCAATCTTTAGCTCTTCCTCTTAATGAGAAAGGGAACAATTTTAGTTTAATAATATCACCATCTACATCTTTATATTTTTGCATTTCACATAGTTCAACAAAATTATTAAGATGGGCAGCAGCATCATCAGAACTAACACCAGAAAATTGCTCTCGCATAACAAGATTCGATAAAGCAGGTTTAATTTCAAAGAATTCTGCTGTAGTAGCAGGTGGAGCAATAGGTGTGCATAAGAAATCATTATTATTTGTGGTTGTGAAGTCACACAACTTAGTATTTTCAGTGTTGGCCATTTTAGCAACAGTAAATAAAACAAACTAGATAAAGTAAATGCAAGTAAACTAATTTTTTTGTATTTTTGATATAGCAAACAAGATAGCAAATAAAGTAAAACTAGCAACTAATTTTTTTGTATTTTGATTTAGTGCAGCAAACAAAGTAGTAAATAAAACTAAGCAAGACAAAAACAAAGTAAAGAGATTGAGAAGTGGAGACTCCCCTTGCAAGCGTGTCTTGATCTCCCGACAACGGCGCCAGAAATTTGCTTGATGCGTGTGGTTGGCACGTCCGTTGGGAACCCCAAGAGGAAGGTGTGATGCGCACAACGGCAAGTTTCCTCAGTAAGAAACCAAGGTTTAATCGGACCGATAGGAGTCAAGAAGCACGTTGAAGGTTGATGGCGGCGAGATGTAGTGCGGCGCAACACCGTGGATTCCGGCGCCAACGTGGAACCTGCACAACACAACCAAAGTACTTTGCCCCAACGAAACAGGTGAGGTTGTCAATCTCACCGGCTTGCTGTAACAAAGAGTTAACCGTATTGTGTGGAAGATGATTGTTTGCAGAAACGATAGAACAAGTATTGCAAGATGATTGTATTTCGGTAAAGAGAATTGGACCGGGGTCCACAGTTCACTAGAGGTGTCTCTCCCATAAGATAAACAAGATGTTGGGTGAACAAATTACGGTTGGGCAATTGACAAATAAAGAGAGCATGACCATGCACATACATATCATGATGAGTATAGTGAGATTTAATTGGGCATTACGACAAAGTACATAGACCGCCATCCAACCGCATCTATGCCTAAAAAGTCCACCTTCGGGTTATCATCCGAACCCCTCCAGTATTAAGTTGCAAAGCAACAGACAATTGCATTAAGTATGGTGCGTAATGTAATCAACAACTACATCCTTAGACATAGCATCAATGTTTTATCCCTAGTGGCAACAAGCACAACACAACCTTAGAACTTTCTGTCCTTTGTCCCAGGTGTCAATGCGAGCATGAACCCACTATCGAGCATAAGTACTCCCTCTTGGAGTTACAAGCATCTACTTGGCCGAAAGCATCTACTAGTAACGGAAAGCATGCAAGATCATAAATAACACGTAGATATAACTTTGATAATCAACATAACAAGTATTCTCTATTCATCGGATCCCAACAAACGCAACATATAAAAATACTGATAGATGATCTTGATCATGTTAGGCAGCTCACAAGATCCGACAATGATAGCACAATGGGGAGAAGACAACCATCTAGCTACTGCTATGGACCCATAGTCCAGGGGTAGACTACTCACACATCACTCCGGAGGCGACCATGGCGGCGTAGAGTCCTCCGGGAGATGATTCCCCTCTCCGGCAGGGTGCCGGAGGCGATCTCCTGGATCCCCCGAGATGGGATCGGCGTTGGCGGCGTCTCTGGAAGGTTTTCCGTATCGTGGCTCTCGGTACTGGGGGTTTCGTCACGGAGGCTTTAAGTAGGCGGAAGGGCAAGTCGGGGAGGCGGCACGGGGGCCCAAACCACAAAGGCCGGCGCGGCCGAGGGGGTGGGGCCGCGCCGCCCTAGGGTTTGGCCACCACGTGGCCCTCTTCGTTTCATCTTCGGACTTCTGGAAGCTTCGTGGAAAAATAGGCCCCGGGCTTTGATTTCGTCCAATTCCGAGAATATTTCCTTACTAGGATTTCTCAAACCAAAAACAGCAGAAACGACAATCGGCACTTCGGCATCTTGTTAATAGGTTAGTTCCAGAAAATGCACGAATATGACATAAAGTGTGCATAAGACATGCAGATAACATCAATAATGTGGCATGGAACATAAGAAATTATCGATACGTCGGAGACGTATCAGCCGCTCCAAGATCCACGGCGGCCATGGAGGATTCCGGCGTCCTGTGCCTTGTCAATCGACGCGGTGGCATCAACAATGGCGCAGGGTTTGCAGCTTGGAAGCGAGGAGCTTAGAAGATTGTGGATCGCAGGAGGAAATTTGCAGATGAGAAAAGGAGGACGGCGCGAGCGGAAGTGCTCAAGGAGGAAGACGATGATCTTATATAAGGGTGCGGCGAAACGACGAACTGTTGGATAAGGAATATGTGTGACAGATGATAGCCATGTGGCAACAAGGGTAAAAAAGTAACTTAACGTTGGGGAAGTTACGGTGCGTGTGCTAGAAAAAGCGGAGGACGTGTGTCCCCCACCTGCACGACGTGTCAAGAAAGTGGATCAATTGGGCCCGCATGGCAGCGAGAACAGACTTGTCGCAAAATTCTGACTAGCAATCGTGGCTATCGTCAGCAATAACATCACCTTGGCAAAAGGACAAATTCGACTACACAGCTTCATAAAAGGCGACATGGAAAAATAATGCTGAGCCTTTGATCAAATACAAGTTTTTGATCAAATGCTCGGGGGCTACTTTGGAAAAAAGAAAAAAGATCCGGAAAGACAAAATAGAAATGACATGAGTCTATGATCAAATACAAAATATTTGCTCATAGCCTCGGGGGCTACTCCCATCGGGAGCGCTGTTCGCGCACCCGAGGAATTATAAAACTTCGAGAGATAAAAAGAAAGTATGGCGGCATAAGGCGTGGAGCCTACAACCAAGTACAAGTCCTTGGCTGTAGCCTCGGGGGCTACTCCCATCGGGAACGCTGCTCGCGTGCCCGATGAAATCATAAAAAAAAGAGAGAAGACGAGAAAAGAATGAAAGAGCAAAAAGAAAGATAGTAGAGCAAAAGAGTATATTTCGAGTTATAAATAACTCTGCATATACTCCCATCGGGAGAGCAATATAAGTCATCTTTGACTCGATAAAATGTGCCATTCCAGCAGCCGAAAGAGCACTCGACAATATATTCTCAGAACGCCAAAGTTGCGATCAATTTCTGAATGCCGCAAATTTGCGAAGGTAAGACCCCAGATCCGTTCTGCTGGGCGTGGCATCGCCGAAGACTGCGCTCTGCTACTTTTATCCGTATCAACAGATACGAAGAAAAATCCTAACGGACGCGTTAGGTACCCGATAAATTTTACTGGGACTCGACAGAATGGTAAGACCTTAAGCGGCACCTGTCGAAGTTTACACCAGTATCCCGAGGTCATGTCCAGGGACGTGATCTTGAAGTAGGTTTTTGCGGATTGCCACGAGAGCAGTTAACTAGTACCTGATCCGTCAGATGAACTAGCCCCAACTACCATTATCCCTGTACAATATAGAAGTTTATAAGAAGAAATATAGAGGAGTTGAAGTTGTCGAATAAAAATAAACAGTGGAAATTTTCCTTAACTCTGCGATTCAAGCAAAATCTCGGGGGCTACTGACATAGGCATCCCAAATGGGCCTGCCGAAGATAGTACCCGGGGTTTACTGAAGGCCCACTACCCGAAGAATAAGAAGATTCGGAAGCCCAAGATATTATTAAGGAAAGTTAGAGTTGTAATAGAAAGTCTTATTTGTAATCTTGCGGGATGAGTTAGAAACCTTCCCGGACTCTGTAACTTGTACGGCACGAATCCCTCGACTCCGCCTCCTATATAAGGGGGAGTCGAGGGACGCAGAAATCATCGAATCATTGTTTACAAACCCTAGTTTTCATAATCGTCGAGTACTTTTCGGCTGAAACCTTCGAGATCTACTTGCCCTCTACTTCCAACTAAACCCTAGCCTACAATCCATAGGCATTGACAAGTTAATACCTTGTCAGCCGGTATACCATATCCCAACATACGCAAGGCGGCGGTCACCTTTTGATATGTGCTATGACCAAGTTCTCCGGCGGCATTCCTCCTTTGCTCAAAGAAGCGATCATATTTGGTGACCTCCGTTGCAATGTGCTTGAACAAGTTGAGACTCATCCGGAAACGCCGCCGAAAATAGCTTTCGGGGAAAATCGGATTCTCATTGAAATACGACCGCATCAACTTCTCATGCCCTTCAATCCTTTCTCTCCACAACTTCTGTCTACCGAACACCGATCCACCAAATTTTGGCCTCTTAACAGCGCGGTATGCTAATAGTATAGATATGTTCTCCTCTTCTTCTTGGTCGAACTCGTCATCCGATGAATCATATGATGAACTCTACAAACATATGTATAAAATTACTTCACTATGAACTATTGTAGATAATTGGCGACAATGGAGGCCGGCCGGCCGGCGGAGGTTCATACCTTGCGAGCAAATGGACGAGCACCATGGGCGCGCCATGTTGCTAGCAAGCTCGAGGACGACGAGGACGACATGGCGATGCCTGCGCGGAGGAGAACGCGACGGCGGCGCGCCGCGGAGAAGGAGCGCCGAGCACAATTTGTCGCTGGCGGCGGCGCGAGCGGCACAGGGCGGCGGAGCGCCCGCTGCTGGCAGGAGGAGGTGCGGGCGACGCGGATCTACGGCGCGGCGGCGCGTAGAAGCGGCGGCGGCCGCGGAATCGACCGGTGGCGGCTGGATTTTGCGCCGGCGGTAGGTGGGGAAATGAGGGCGCGGGGGGGGGGGGGAGGAATTTTCTAGCCGTTGGATTTTTTGCGCTTGGACGAGCATTGCCGCGCGCTGTAGCCGACGCGCCAGATATGCCGCTCCCTTTTGTGCAAAACGCTGCGCGCCCTAAAATTTTTACAGCGCCGCGCCGTTTACCGCGCCTGCTGGAGCGCCGCATTTCCTCCCGCGCGCGCTATATCGGACGTTTTTATACCGCGCGGCCTATATAGCGCGTCTGTTGGAGATGCTCTAAGTCGTTTTTGTAACCTTTTTTCCACTATTTTCCATTCAGCGATTATGAGTCTCCGATAATGAATTGGAATACCCAAATAACGAATAGGAAACTAGCCTTGCACGTAACCAAACAACTCTGCATATAGAGTCGTATCATTTTAGGCATCACCGAAACAAAACAATTTACTTTTATGAAAATTGATTTTGAACCCAATAACTACTCGAATGCCGCCAAAACTAATTTCAGATTGCGAGCTTTTTTGAGATCGTGATCCATAAATAAAATTGTATCATTGGCATATTGGAGGATAGATAAACCACCATCGACCAGATGTGGGATCACACATTCAATCTGACCTTCAGACTTGGTCTGATCTATCAGGATAGCCAGCATATCCGCTACAATGTTAAACAACATTGGTGACAACGGATCCCCTTGGCGTAACCCTTTTCGTGTCTGAAAATAGTGTCCGGTATCATCATTAACCCGGATTGCCACAATCTCCATACACAAAATCATTGATCGGAGCACGCCACTCAGGAGAAAAACCTTTCATCCTGAGAGTCTGCTGTAGGAAAGACCACTTGACCTTATCATACGCCTTTTCAAAATTAAATTTAAAAAAAAACATGCAATTTATTAGTATGCATCTCATGTACCATCTCATGCAAAACCGCCACTCCATCCAGGATATTTCTTCCTGGCATGAAAGCGGTTTGTGATGGATGAACAACATGATCCTCAACCGTATTAAGTCTAATGGTGGACACTTCCGTGAAAATCTTGAAACTTAGGTTTAAAAGGCAAATAGGTCTATATTGTTGAATCCTTCCTGCCTCATTAACTTTCGGTAATAAAATTACTTCAACAAAATTTGGAAGAAATAATTCTAGTTGTCCCATGTGCAGAGCACTGAACAAATCTAGAAGGTCCGATTTAATAGTATCCCAAAAGGTTTGATAGAACTCAACTGGAAAACCATCTGGACCCGGTAAATTGTTCCATTCCATTTGGAAAATTGCCTTCTGAACCTCTTTCTCTGAATAAGGTGCAGTCAGAAGGACATTTTCTTCCATAGATACTTGGGGTATGTCATCCGTTAATTCCTCGTTTAAAGAAAATGCACTTTCCTCCGGAGGAACAAACAGACCTTTGATACGCGTTGTTGCGGTCAAAACCCACCGGCGGGCAGCGACGGGCAACACAGTAGAGCCGGGAACAACTTAGGGCTGCGGCTGGCCCTGGTCCCTCCGAGCGACGGCCCGCAAAGCCTCTGGTACACACGTCCGATGCTGGTGCAAGGGCGTGCCACCTGACCTATACCTGGTCAGGAAGGTGATGGAGATGCCTCGCTTAGTTTCCTGCATGGCATACACGTAAACATTAAATACGAGCCTCGATCGGCTCTCAGGTTATCCTGTGAATCGGCTCAAGGAGCCGATCCACCCATGATTCGTACGAGGTGCACGAATATATGGTGCTCCTGCTTGATCAAGATAAAGCTAAAACGATCTACGACGATTTAGGGTTTTCACCGCATAATCGGATCATCCTACTCACGATTGGGCCTCGCGGTCACGTACGGTGATCGTAAGCCGGTCCTAGACAAGGCCTAAAAACCAACACAAGGTTGATCCTCGGAACATCCTGTCTAGGGCTAGCAAACGACACCCTACGCGTCGCTGGATCCTCCAACCCTTTGTAAGGCCTAACTATTGCAGATATTAAACTAATCCTTGAAGAACAAGGAGCAACCGTAATGGATCGGATCTACTAAACAAAGATCAAGCGGGGTGCCGCCCCTACACCTAAGATAGGTGTAAGGGCGGCTAGATGTATAAGGGTTGCACTACGACAGCATATGATACGAAGAACAATGCTAACCCTAACACATCTAAGATAACTACGTTGCTTGCCATCAAAAAGGCTTCAGTATGAGCAACGCATGAACAACAAAGAAGCTTGTGCTGCCTAGATCGCAAGATGCGATCTAGGCAGCATGATGCTTACCGGTAGAAACCCTCGAGACGAAGGAGTTGGCGATGCGCCGAGATTGATTTGTGGTGAACGTTGGTTGTTGTCTATTCCATAAACCCTAGATACATATTTATAGTCCAGGGGACTTTCTAATTTAGGCGTGCACCTAACCGTGCACGGGTAAAACTCTATCTCTTAATCTAAGATGCGATCTACTATATTATAGATACACGGGCATGCTAGCCCAAACGTTGTGCATAAGGCCGATTCATGTATATTCTTCCATGTATAATCTTTAAGCCCATCTTGATCGCGGCCCACCTCTGACTCGGTCAGAATCTGGTGATAACACATGCCCCCCTGGTTTTGGAATTGATAATTCCAAAATCACTCTGTTTTTCTTCGTCGGGTCATGTCGTGGTAGAGCAGAACCGTCGCAGCACCCTTCATCATGATGCCCTGCCTTCTCAACTATTCCGCGTGATCTGACCGTTGTCTTTGGGCACCGCCTCCTCGGAAACTGCTGTGGCATTGAATCTCTACTATATCCCCTTTATTTAACTGCTCTGAGCAGTTTGCCACTTCATCCCTTTGCTCTGTTCCGGCCATCGGCACCCAAAAAACCCTCAATCTCCCATAGCCATGTCCTCCTCTTCTTCCTCCTCCGCCTCGTCGGTCTTCTCCGACTCTTCCTCATCTCGCGAGCCGACGCCGGAGTGGGGCTCGTTGGCGGCGCACGACATTCTCGCCCCAACATCGTGGGACAAGGAGGAACACGATTCCTTCGTTTGGTCCGAGGATGACAAATCCTTGACCGACGGAGAGGGCGACCTTCAATTCCTCGTCGACGGGGAAGAGGAGGCAGAGAGCGAGGACGACCGCTTCTCCTGGGACGATTTCACCTCCTCCGAGGAAGAAGCGGAGGAGGACGACGACGACTCCCTCGAAGGTTACCCACTAGCGAAGCGCCTCCGCACCTGGTGGGACGACAACAGCGATGACGACGATGAGGAAGATGAGGCTCCCGTAGAAGGTTACGGGAGTTCCGATGAGGAGCCTATCAGTAGCTGCGCCGGCGGCAGCGACGACGAGGGCAGCAACGGCCCTTAGATTAGGGACTAGTAGTAGTAGTCGGCTTTTGTCCTCTTCTTTTCTGAGCAATCGGCTCTTTCTTTGTAAGAAATCCCTCTATTAATGAAGAAAATGTTCGCTTCCTTGTTAACTTTGCCGATCGTAGAACGAAGTCGTCATATAGGGAGCCGATAGCAGGACGTCGGCTCGCAGTACAAACGCGATCTGAGGCCAAGCCGTCGCCCAAACACGCGGTCCAGCAGGTCTAACTCTCGTCCAAACCACGTCCAAACTATCAGATTGAACATCGGCTGTGACCGCACACTGCTGTCTCCACATGTTTTCTCAAGTCGATGTCTGCGCATCGGCTGTGATTTTTTTTTTTACTGGCCGATTTAAAATCGGCCTCCATACCTTACTGCCCATCATCCCACATGCTTGGGAAATACTTCTTGAGGTGTTGACCATTGACGGCTACTGGGAACTTCTCGCCGTCCAACTCTTCCAGCATGTATGCATTACCCTTCAAGGCCTGGACGACTTTGTACGGACCGTGCCAATTAGGAGACCATTTGCCATATGCCTTGTCCCTGGTTCCTAACGGCAACACAGCTTCCCATACTAGATCACCAACTTGAAACTCCTTCGGTCTAACCTTCTTATTGTAGGCACGAGCTACCCTGGCTTTGTTCTCCTTAATCTTCTCCAACGACCAAAGCCTAAGTTCTGTTGCGTCCTCAATAGTGTCACTCATCAAAGCTGCATATTCTTTAGCTGTCAGATCATTCTGAAACGTGACACGTCTTGATCCAGCCGTAATTTCCCAAGGTAATACGGCTTCCTGTCCATAGACAAGCTGGTACGACGAAGTCTTTATAGCTCCATGGCACGACATGCGGTAGGCCCACAAAGCTTCTGATAACTTTTCATGCCAATCCCTAGGGTTCTCGTCAATTTTTCTCTTGATCAGCTTGATCAAGCTCTGATTGGACGCTTCAGCTTGCCCATTGGCTTGAGCATAGTATGGAGATGATCGGATTAGTTTAATCCCCATGTCATCACAGAACTTTCTGAATTCTTTAGAAACAAAGACCGAACCTCCATCGGTCGTGATAGTTTGGGGAATCCCGAACCTATGAATGACGTGTTCTTTCACAAACTTGATCACATCTTCTGATTTCACCTTCTTCATAGGGATGGCTTCCACCCACTTGGTGAAGTAATCTGTGATAACCAAAATCCATTCATGTTTTTTACTCGACGCCGGATGGATTTTGCCGATCATATCCATGCCCCACCCTCGAAACGGCCAAGGCTTGATGATAGGGTTCATCGCGATCTTTGGTACCATCTGAATCTTCCCGAACATCTGGCACGCTTGGCACCCCTTGTAGTAATTGAAGCAATCTTCAAGCATGGTGGGCCAATAAAACCCTGATCGCCTGATTAGCCACTTCATCTTATGAGCCGACTGATGAGTTCCACAGGCGCCTTCATGCACCTCGTGTAAGAGCCGATTAGACTCAGTTGGTCCCAGGCACTTGAGTAGTAACCCTTCCAACGTCCTGTAGAACATGTCGTCTCCTATGAGGACATACTTCATGGCTTTGTATCTTATCCGTTTAGGTGCCCCCCGAGCCGAATCTTTTAAGTAATTGAAGATTTCGGCTCTCCAATCATCCTGTTCCGGAGCGTACAGAACTTCCGACCCGTCGGATATATCTATATAGCCCTTTGACGCCATTTGTGCTTGAGATTGTTGGCCTCGGTGTTTTGGGATCTTGGGACCCAATTAAAGTTGATGTACCGAAACTGTGTCATCAACTCACGGCATTCCATCCAATATGGGAAAAGCGATTCACTCTCGCACTTATATTCATCCGTGAGCTGGTTAATCACCAACTTGGAGTCTCCAAAAAGCTCTACTGCTTCTGCCCCGGCTTCCAGTAGCAACTCCATCCCCTTACGTACTGCCTCATATTCTGCCACATTGTTGGTGCAAGGGGTAGATAATTGACATAGGCATCCCAAATGGGCCTGCCGAATATAGTACCCGGGGTTTACTGAAGGCCCACTACCCGAAGAATAAGAAGATTCGAGAGCCCAAGATGTATTTAAGGAAAAGATAAGAATTGTAATAGGAAGTGTTATTTGTAATCTGGCGGGATGAGTTAGAAACCGTCCCGGACTCTGTAAACTTGTATAGCACGAATCCCTCGGCTCCACCTCCTATATAAAGGGGGAGTCGAGGGACGACGAATCAATCGAATCATTGTCTGCGAACCCTAGTTTTCATAATCGTCGAGTACTTTTCAGCTGAAACCTTCGAGATCTACTTACCCTCTACTTCCAACTAAACCCTAGCCTACAATACATAGGCATTGACAAGTTGATACCTTGTCAATTGGCACCGTCCGTGGGGACTAGAGGCGTAAGGAGCTGATCTCGATGGCACGCTCAAGATCTTCGACATCGTCAACCGCAAGCAACACAATGGATCGAGGTAAACAGATCGCTGCTGGTCTTGTCGATTTTGTTCCTCACCCACCCTCCCGTTTGGATGCATATGCGTATCTGGCGGAGCCCATGGAGATGACGTTCGGAAGGTTTCACTTTCGCGTCGAGAAGGAAGGATCGTATCGTGTCGAGATTCCGATTTCGTCGGGATCGTCGGTGGTCGATTCCGATTTTTCAAACTATGCATCGTCAACCGAGTCAGGAGAAGAAGAAACCTCGGCGACACGCTACGTCAGCACCAGAGCAAGAGAGAAACTCGCCAAGATCTTCAACGACATGTCGTTTGAGTCATCTGCGGACTCATATATAAGCGATGGCTCAAGCGATGTCGACAGTTACGACTTCATCGACAAATCTCTCACAGTGGGCAAGGTCTTCATCAATCTCAACGATGATGTCACCAAACCCAACGTAGATCTGAGTACAAAGTATCATCAGATTTACGCCATTGAAGATCAAGAGGAAACATCTGAGGCTTTCGACAGTCTGGGAAATCCATACGTCGATCCCTCCAATCTGCGACAAGGCCTGGGCAACAAATACGTCGGGCCAGAGCCGCGAGATAGAGTTCAACTTTCACAAGCAGCGTGGGACAGAGCCGCGAGAGCTATGAACGGCACAGAACCAATGGCTACCACAGCCACACCAGAAGAACTGCAAGCATATCAATATAGGCTCGCAAGAGCTGCCAGGGAATTGGAAAAACAGACAGCTGAGTTGAACAGGAGAAAGGAGGCAGCTTCTGCATCCAGCAGGAGAAGGGCAGATCTAAGTCGACAATCTAGAACTACGGGTGATAGCCATCGGGAGGCGCGGAACAGAGCAAGATCAAGGCTGCAACACATACCCGAAGCAGAAAGAGAGCATTTGGTCCAAAACCTCGACATGTCCTTTATGTCGATAGATACAAGAGGAAACATCATCCCTAAGACACCAGAGGCTGGGTATATGGCGACACATGCTTTTATCCTTGCATCTAAACCACCTCCAGGTGATCCAAGGGAAACACTGTACAATATGGCGGTAGCAGGAGTTGGAGCTATGGGGACAACATTTGTATCAACGCCTCCCGAAGGAGCGGCAAGGCAAAATAGTCCACGACCCGCAGCAGCAACAGCGGCAGCACCTGAAGGGCCAAGTGGAGCAAGAGACACAGCAGCACAAGCAAGAGTCGACAGAGCGCGTCAGAGCAGAAGGGATCATCGGCAATCTCCGGAACTGAACGATGAAGATATGTGTGGCTTGCCATGCTTTACGAGGAGAGTCCGAAAAACTCGAGTCCCCTCAGGATTCGAGTTACCCGATAATTTCAAGAAGTTCGACGGTCTTCAAGATCCAGAGGATTGGCTAGTCGACTATCTGGAGACGGTGAAGCTCACAGGAGGAACCAGGGCAACAGCCATGCAAAGCATACAGGTGCACTTGAGTGGAGCCGCACGATCTTGGATAAAGAAACTCGCTCCAGGGTCCATCGACAGCTGGGAAAGTTTCGAGGATGTGTTCGTCAAGAACTTCCGATCCACGTGCAAAAAACCCGCGTCGTTAGAGGAGTTGAGAGCGTGTCGACAAAAGCCAGATGAGCCAATGAGAAAGTACATCCAGAGGTGGAATATCATCAAAAACTCGGCAGAAAATATATCTGACGAGAGAGCAATAGACGCGTTTGTCGCAGGAGTCAGGCGTGGAGATTTTGTCGAGGACTTAGGAAGGACCAATCCAAAGACAGTATCCGCGTTAATGGAGATAGCAAATAAATGGGCAGATGGAGAAGACGCTGTCCACAACAAACGACACAGGTCGCCAGAGGAGGACCGCGGTCGAAACTATCAACCGAGGCGAAGATTTCCTTGGACGTACCAGAACTACGACGCCCCAGGACAAATTTCGGCAGGTTTTCGGACAAATACAGGAGGAAGCAACAGAGATGATTACCAGAGAAGCAGTGAACAGCGAGGTGATAACAGGGATGATTCACGCAACAGGCAAAATAGCGGGCCTAGGTTCCCAAGACCTTTCGTGTCCCCTGAAGAGATGATGAACGGACCGTGCCAGATGCACTTTTTCCTCGACAGTAACGGCAAAAGGCAGTCAGGGCACTTGCAGAAGGACTGTCGAAATTTTCAAGCAATGTTGCGGTATGCAGAGAACGCTAATGCGCGGGCAGCACAGAGAAATCCTCGAGAACCTAGAAGCGAGATTCACTTACCGCCTCCTCCCGCGATTACAGACGACAATAGGCATCAGCTCAGAATAGCGGCAGCACCTGCACCACCACCTTATGTTGATCCTAACTCCAATGGAGCAGTGTCGATGATTCAGAAGGGAAGGCCGTCCAATAGAGCTCAGAAAGTAATCTCACGACAGGTGTTTATGGCAGAGAAAATGCCTCCACCAACGATTGAGTACCTTAATTGGTCGGGACAAGATATCGGCTTCACAATAGCAGATCATCCGCAGCAAGTTCCTCGACCAGGGCGATCGGCACTTATTCTCGCGTGAGTTATCGCGGGATTTGATGTCTCTCGAGTGTTCATAGACGGCGGCAGCAGCTTAAACCTTATGTATGCAGATACATTGAGGAAGATGAACATATCCTTAGCAAACTTGAAACCAACAGACACAAGGTTCCACGGCATCACACCGGAGAAACCAAGTTATCCATTGGGAAAGATCAATCTCGACGTTCAGTTTGGGACCCGAGAAAATTATAGAATCGAGAGGCTCGAGTTCGAAGTCGTGGATTTTCCGTCGCAATATCACGCTCTGTTGGGACGACCAGCATATGCTAGATTTATGGCGGTACCACACTATACATACCTGTTGTGGAGGATGCCTGGACCAAAGGGACCAATCACAGTCAAAGGAAGCTTTGCCTTAGCCGATAAGTGCGACAAGGATTTCCACCGGTTGTCAGAAACTTTCGGGATGCAAGCTGAGTACTTGGCGTCAAAAAGCATGACTGATTACGACATACTGCCAGACGTTGGAAGGCCAAACAAAGAATCAACTTTCAGTACCGAGAAAAATTCAAAAGAGGTGCAGATTCACCCGACAGACCCAAAAAAGACGACATCTATCGCAAACGACATGGATATCGCATAGGAAAGCGCGCTCATCGAGTTCCTCCGTGAGCACTGGAAAATCTTCGCATGGTGTCCAGCTGACATGCCAGGAGTACCCAGGGAACTTGCCGAGCACCACCTAAACTTGGATCCACTAGCGAGACCAATCAAACAACCTTTGCGGCGTTGTTCGGAACCAAACCGCAAAGCCATCTTTCGAAATCAATCGACTACAAGAAGCTGGTTTTATCAAAGAGATATTCACAGAAGCCACATGGGTAGCAAATCCTGTGCTGGTGCCGAAGAAAAACACTAAGGTCCTTCGCATGTGCGTCGACTTTACGTGTCTCAATAAACATTGTCCAAAGGATCACTTTCCCCTCCCGAGGATCGATCAAATTATCGACTCCACGGCTGGATGTGAACGTCTTTCCTTCCTGGATGCATACTCTGGTTATAACCAGATCAGATTGAAAGAAGAAGATGAAGTAAAAACTGCGTTTATTACACCTTACGGCGTGTTTTGCTACAGAACAATGCCCTTTGGTCTAAAAAATGCGGGAGCAACATATCAGAGGATGATGCAGAAGTGTTTGGCGACACAGATTGGGAAGAACGTGCAAGTATACATTGATGATGTCGTCATAACATCAAAAAAGGGGGCAACGCTGATCGAGGATCTCAAGGAAACCTTCGACAACCTTGATAAGTTCTGCCTCAAACTAAACCCGACGAAGTGTTCTTTCGGCGTCCCAGCAGGAGAACTTCTAGGATTCCTAGTCTCAGCAAGAGGGATTGAAGCAAATCCCGATAAAATACAAGCTATCGTGACAATGAGGAAGCCAACAAAGTTGAAAGAAATACAACAGCTAACTGGGCGAGTCGCAGCTTTGAGCAGATTCGTCGCGAGGTTGGGAGAAAAAGCGCTGCCGTTCTACGCTTTGATAAAACAAGGAGATAAATTTCAGTGGAACGAAGAAGCCGACAGAGCTTTCGAGGATTTGAAGCGCACAATTTCGACACCACCAATTTTGGTGGCGCCAAAAGAAAGGGAACCTCTCCTGCTGTATATCGCAGCCACGCCCCAAGTGGTGAGCACGGTGCTAGTTGTCGAAAGGGAAGAAGAAGGAAAACTCCACGGCGTGCAGAGGCCAGTATACTTCGTTAGCGAAGTTTTATCGCCCTCAAAACAAAGGTATCCTCAGTACCAAAAGATAGCATATGGAGTGTTCACGACAGCACGAAAATTGCGCCACTATTTTTCGGCACACCCGATCATAGTGGTCAATGAAGCTCCTTTGTCAAATATATTGAACAACCCAGAAGCTACGGGTCGTGTCTCCCTTTGGGGAATAGAACTTTCCCCTCGGGACATCACGTATGAAAAAAGAAAAGCAATCAAGTCGCAAGTTCTGCCGGACTTCATCGCAGAGTGGATGGAGTTGCAAAACACAGGACCCCCAGACTTATCGAGAACCTGGACCATGAACTTTGATGGGTCCAAGAGACTAGAAGGGGCTGGCGCAGGAGTAGTACTCATATCACCTGAAGGCGACAAGTTGAAGTACATCCTTCGGATGACGTTCCCTAACGCATCTAACAATGAAGCAGAATATGAGGCTCTCATACACGGGATGAAGATGGCGAAAGCCTGCGGTGCAACTCGACTAAAAATCTTTGGCGACTCTCAGCTGGTGGCACAGCAAGTTATGAACCAATGTGACGCAGTCAATGATAGCATGATGGCATACAAGGAGGTGTACAACGAGCTCGAGAAGTTGTTCGATGGATGCGAAGTAAACCATATTAGCAGATTGAGCAACGACGAAGCCGATGTTCTTGCAAACATCGGGTCGCAATGCCTTGCAGTCCCGCCAGGTGTATTCTGGGAAGAGATAACAGAGAGATCCACTAAGTCGACAAAATCAAAAAAGAAGGAGAAGAAACCCTCGGGGGCTACCAAGGAAAAGCAAGAGGACGAAGAAGAAGATCAGGACCTGGTCATGGTGATACAGATACCGTGGATGCAGCCGTACATATCATACATCCTCAGGAAAGAAATACCCGACGATCCAGTTGAGGCAAGGCGAGTAATTCGACGCTCCAAAGCTTTCACGGTGGTCAAGGGAGAATTGTATAAGCGAAGTATTTCAGGCGTCTTGCAAAGGTGCGTCACACCCGAAGAAGGAAGAATAATTCTGAAGGATGTACACGAAGGAATATGTGGCCACCACGCAAGTAGTCGAGCTATCGCAGCCAAGGTTTTTCGGGCAGGATTCTACTGGTTGACAGCAATCGAGGACGCCAAGGACATAGTAAGAACTTGCGACGCATGTCAAAGGTTTGCCGCAAAACCTCACTCTCCAGCAGCAGAGCTAGCACCAATACCATTGTCATGGCCCTTTGCTCAATGGGGACTTGATATGGTGGGTAAGTTACACAAATCCTGGCCAGGAGGAAAGGAGTACATGCTAGTAGCTGTCGATAAGTTTACAAAGTGGATAGAAGCGAAGCCGATAAATTCACCAGATGGAGCATCCGCAGTAAAATTCGTAAAAGGCCTCGTCTTCAGATTTGGAGTGCCCCACAGCATCGTCACAGACAACGGCAGTAACTTCACATCCCATGAATTCAAAGATTATTGCGAAGAGGTGGGTATCAAGCTGAACTTTGCGTCAGTTGCACATCCTCAAACCAATGGGCAAGTCGAGAAAGCCAATGGTATCATCTGCAATGGCATCAAGAAGCGCTTGTTAGGACCACTGGAAAAAGCTCGACATACCTGGCCAGAAGAACTACCAAGCGTGTTGTGGAGCATCCGAACAACACCAAACACAGCAACGCAGGAAACTCCGTTTTTTCTGGTTCATGGAGCAGAGGCAGTACTACCAATCGAGATAGAGCACAACTCTCCACGTGTCGCTGAATATGATGAAGAAACGTCGAGAAGAGCGCTACAAGACGACGTCGACGCACTTGATGAAGCTCGAGATGAAGTATTATCTCGGGTAACCAAATATCAACAGGACTTGAAGAATTACCACAGTCGACGTTTGCGGCCAAGATCTTTTCAGGTGGGAGACCTAGTTCTTCGGCTCACTCAAAAAAGTCATGAAAAACTCGAGTCACCATGGCTTGGCCCTTACATTGTCACGGAAGTAATCGGCGGAGGAGCATACAGGATAAAGGACAAGAAGACAGGGGTGGAGGAGCCAAACCCCTGGAACGTGGCGCAACTTAGGCGGTTCTACGCCTAGAGTCGAAATATAGTCCTTGTAAAACTTCAATGTACTGAAACGCCCGCGAGTTTTCAGACGCACTCTTTTCCTTTTTCGGGGCACCGAGTGGGGCCGGAGAAGGTTTTTAATGAGGCGGGCTCGCGGTGCTGCAATATAATAAAGATAGTGACAATATAACTTTTCTTCTTTATCGACATGACCAAAGTCTTTGCTCCGACGAATTTCAATATAGTTCATCGACAAAAGAAAAACCTTGCCTTGGTATTCAAATACCTCGTGAGTCAATAAAAATACAAAATAGTACTCAATAAAAAGCTCGGGGGCTCATATTCGCCTTAAATATATAAATGCCTTGGTTCAAAACCTCGCAAATATACAAATATAGTAAAGAGTCACCGAAACACTCGGGGGCTAGACAAACAGAGAAATATAATGATTGGTTTACAATATAGTCATGGATTACAAAGAAGAAATATCTACAAGAAGAAAATAACTAGTCTTGATTCAATATGTCATCAAGAGTAACTCTGTTTTCCTCAGGAGCAGCACCAAGAAAATCGGCATAATGGCCATCGGCAAAAAAGTCGGCATCCATCCGAAGAAGGTCCTCAATCATTTCTTCGGCTATAGGCGTAACCTTCGTGTTAATCCTGTCAACACCAACTCTCCGACGTTTTACCTTTTGGTGAACCTTCTCGACAACCTGGGTAAGGTCAAGCTTCGAGTGGCAGATCTGGAGCATGATAAGAGCAAATCTGGCGCCAGCTACTAGTTGAGCTTTGACAAAATCATGGATACTGCGAGCATCCTTGAACCTTTCCATCAATTCAGGAAGAGTTTTTGGTTGGACATTCCGAGGAAACATGGAGTTGTAAACCATGGACAAGGTCTTGGTACAGAAGTCAAGGAAATCGCGAGTTTGAGAGGCGCGATCTTGAAATCTGACAATTTGGCGGGTCCTCTCTGGGGTAGCCCAAAACAAAGAACCATGGTCCAGGGAAAGATTAACAAGGAGGCTTGTCCTAGCATTTACCCTCTCTTCCTCGGCAGCAGCATCAGTAAAGGCACCTATCAAAACAAAGAAGTGGAAACCTTTAAGAAACAATAGCATGAAGATGAAAGATATCAGCGGATGAAACAGGCATACCCGACATATCTGCACTGGCTTCATTCATTAATTCGAGCATGAAATTTTCTCGAGTAGTCGCCTTTTCAGCCTCGGAAGCAGCAATTTCCTTAGCAGCCACGGCCTCGTGAGCTTGCTGAAGAGCAATTTTTTCGGCTTCAGATGACTTACGAGATTGCTCCATCATCACAAGTGTTTGCTTCTTCGCATACTGAAGTTGCTGCCGAAGTTCATCCAGTTCTTGCGACAAGGTATCATCGACAGGAGCAGTATCAGCAAAAGCTCCCCTCGCGCGAGAAGAAGAAGGCGAAACATTGGAAGGAGCGGAAGATGGAGTATAGTTATCAAATATCAACTGAAATTTAAACAAGACAACATCAAACAACAAGCAAAGATAGAGTTTTTCATTAATCTTTTGGAATAATTACAAGGGCATTACAGTGGAGCTAAGAAAATACGTGTCGCCAAATGACTACTTTGGCGACAAAAGCAAAAGAAACAGAAAGAAAAACAGAGGCATGCAACTAGACCTCCGGCCTTGACGAGCTAGGAGTCGACGATGGCTTAATCCCGAGATAGGCCAAGATCTTCTTTGTGTTGGGCTTGGCCGCCTTAATCAGCGACTTCCACCTTGACTGCTCTATTTGCTCGGTGTCGCCAACTTTCATCCAGTCAATGGTCTGTCGACTGTCAGCAACCAATGCGACAGTGTTCTCAACGGCAACCTTCATATTTTCTTGGCGCATCTTCAGTTCAAGGTCTTCCGGTGTATTGAACATCTTGGCAAGGTTGAGGAAAGTCGCAGGCTCCTCTTTCTTCGGGAAGAAGTAGGGGAACAATGCCGACAATACTGCGCTAGCATTCGACACACCTTCACGAATCTCGGACCCATGAAGCTCCAGATAGGAAAGTGCGTCAAGGACAGGGTCATTGACAGGATTCGTTAGATCAAAATCCTGGTTTGTTTGGGCTGTCAAGGAAACAAAGCATTAGTGAAAAGACAAGAAACAACGATTTTCATAAAAATAGAAGGGATCAGCAAACTTACTGAAAGTGCGGCGACTCTGAGTTTTCAGGCGCTTGAGGATTCCTTCTTCACGAGAAGCTTGCGCAGCTTTGTGCTCATCTAAGGCAGCTGTAGCATCCTCAAGTTTTTTCTGCAGTTCCTCGACATCAGCAGCTTTCGCCTTGGCTTCATCAGCTTCGGCCTTGGCTTTGCTAGCAGCAAGGTCGGCTTTCTTGCGAGCCGCCTCACTTTGCTCAAGTTTTCGAGCAAGTGCGTCGGCGCGTTCGTTGGCCTCTGCAAGTTTCTCTGTCGAGATATGGAAAAGAGAGAGAAGAAAGATCAAAACTCGCGACAAGCAACAGGAGTAAAAAATCAAGGAAAAACAGCAAGTATAAAAGTCGTTACCTTCGGCTTTATTAGCATATTCACGGTACCCAATAAATTGGGAACCGATGCGGAGAAGATCCTTGATCATAGGCTGTTCAACGTGAACACAGCAAGAGAAACATCGGCATGAAAAAGAGAAAAGGTGTGGAAAAACAAAATAAGGAAAATATAGATGTCGACAAGCTTACATCATCTAGGAGCAGAGTCGACGAACTGCCCAACTGAGGAGCAGGTTCAACAATCTTTTCAACCCTTGTCCTTTTTGGTGAAGGAGCAAGGGGGCTTGATGGTGGAGTAGTGGTGACGACGTTTTGTTGAGGAGGCGACGTTTCTTCTCCTTCAACTAGCGTGTCTGAGGCAAGTACAGTACGTGACGTGCTTGTCCGAGGAGCCACGTCAGTAACTGGTACTTCTTCTTCCTCATCACTGTCGATCAAAAAATCGGCAGCATAAAAAGCAAGACAAAACAAATATTTCGAGTACAAAAAGAGGGAGAAATAAAGATGACTTACGAGCTGACGAGGGATTCAACATAAGGATCATAAGCTGCCTTCGGATGAGAAGGAACAACTTCTTCAGCCTTAGAGGTGCCAGAATCCTCGGCATCAGTCCTTTTCCTTTTGTTCCTTGGAGAAACAGCAGGAGGAAGGGATTGCGTCGACTCACTGGCTTCAGACTCAACTTCTTTTTCATGAGAAGCCGCAGATTTGTGAGAACCCGCGACTTCACTTTCAGGAATAGAAGAACCTTGAGTATCTTCGGCAACGATGGCCTGTTCTTCGACTTCTCCACCCTCAGGAAGAGGAGGAAGGGAAGTCATAGTAGGATGGTTCTGTAAAAAAATATAGTGACCAAAGGAAAATTAAAGAGATGACAATACAATGAGATGCAGAGAAAGTGCGGAACAAGATAAAAACTCGGGAAGACAAAATACCTCGGGGAGTGGATTGGTGGAGCTGTACGGTTCCACGCGACTTGGGGAAGGAATTGGGTCTTTGCCCGTGAGAGAAAGTCTTCGAATCAACTTCTCGAAGTCTTTGGTGGAAAGATCACCGGAGATTCTGTTGGCGTCATTTTTACCAGAGTACGTCCAGAGGGGATTTTTGCGAGCCTGAAGAGGCTGCACTCTAATCCTAAGGAAGTAGGCAGTGATTTGAACACCAGACAGCTCTTTGCCTCGAGTGTTTTGAAGCTGACGAATGCGAGACATCAGTGCCTCTGTCGCCTTTTTCTCTTCCTCAGAAGCTTCGGCATCCCAGGAGCGGCGGCGCTGAATTCTGGCACTTCCGTCGAAGGGAATTATGTTGTGCTCAATGGAGTTGGCGCTTTCTTCGTGAATGTAGAGCCACTTTTTGCGCCATCCTTGGACAGAATCAGGAAACTTGACGTCGAAATAGTCGACATCAGTACGAACACAGATAACAACGCCACCTATGTTATAAGTGACGTTGTGGGAGCCATTGCGACGGAGGCAGAAAATGCGTTTCCACAGAGCCCAATTGGGAGGGATTCCGAGGAAACATTCGCAAAGCGTGATGAAAATAGAAATGTGAAGGATGGAATTGGGGGTCAACTGGTGCAGTTGAATCCCATAAACGAAAAGAAGGCTGCGGAGGAAATCGTGGATTGGGGTCGAAAGGCCGCGGATTAGATGATCAACAAAACTAACCCGGTACTCCATTGGAGGATTGGGGTAGCTTTCTTCGCTAGGAAAGCGGATGGCGTCCTCCTTCTTCATGAGGCCAAGCCTCTTCAGCATGTTGGTGTCTTGGTTGGAGATTTTGGATCTCTCCCACTCAAGATCCTCGGCGGCCATCTTGGATTCCGGAGTCTTTGTGGCGAGTCAGACGCGCGCGCGGTGGCATCAACGGCAATGGGCAGAGCAATGTATGTGCGTGCGGAAGATCGGAGAGAGTTGGGCGCAGGGGAAGTTTTGCGAAGAGGAACAGGTGAGCGGCGCAAGCGAGGGGATGAACGGAGGTTGAAGAAAGGTTTATATAAGAATCGGGTGAAGCAGTGTGCCGTTGGATGAAGAAATCGTGTGGTGAGAATGGATCTTCTAGATACAAGGGCAAAAAGGTATTTTTACTGAGATAGGCGTTACCGTACGTGCGCCAGAAAAAGCGGAGGACGTGTGTCTCCCACTTGCACGACGTGTCAACGTGGTAGAAGCAATGGACCCACAGGGCAGAAAAATCACGACTATTTGAGAAGGATGCAGTAAATTTGATTAAGGGAGGCATGTCGACAAGAAAAATAAAAGAAGAGTGGCGACAGAAAAAATTATTCAATACTTCGGGAGCCTTTGATCAAATACAAGTTTTTGCCCAAATGCTCGGGGGCTACTTCGGAAAAAAGTAAAATTTCGAGTATGACAATATAGAAATTGCGGGAGCCTACAACCAAGCACAAGTCCTTGGCTGTAGCCTCGGGGGCTACTCCCATCGGGAGCGCTGTTCGCGCACCCGAGAGATAAAAAAAGAAGAAGAAAAAGATCATATGGGGAAGTAATGAAAATATAGCGACAAGGTGGACTAAAATGTTGAGCCTACAACCAAGCACAAGTTCTTGATTGTAGCCTCGGGGGCTACTCCCATCGGGAACGCTGTTCGCGTGCCCGATGAAATTAACAAAGGAAAAATAGAAAAGCAAGAGAGTATATTTCGAGTTATCATTAACTCGACATATACTCCCATCGGGAGAGCAATATAAGTCATATTTGACTCGGTAAAATGTGCCATTCCAACAGCCGGAAAAGCACTCGACAATATATTCTCAGAACGCCGAAGTTGCGATCAATTTCTGAATGCCGCAAATTTGCGAAGGTAAGACCCCAGATCCGTTCTGCTGGGCGTGGCATCGCCAAAGACTGCGCTCTGCTGCCTTTATCCGTATCAACAGATACGAAGAAAAATCCTAACGGACGCGTTAGGTACCCGATAAATTTGACTGGGACTCAACAGAATGGTAAGACCTTAAGCGGCACCTGTCGAAGTTTACACCAGTATCCCGAGATCATGTCCAGGGACGTGATTTTGAAGTAGGTTTTTGCGGATTGCCACTAGAGCAGTTAACTAGTACCTGATCCGTCAGATGAACTAGCCCCAACTACCATTATCCCTGTACAATATAGAATTTTATGTGAAGAAATATAAAAAAGTTAAAGTTCTCGAATAAAAATAAACAGTGGAGATTTTCCCTGATTCTACGATTCAAGCAAAATCTCGGGGGCTACTGACATAGGCATCCCAAATGGGCCTGCCGAATATAGTACCCGGGGTTTACTGAAGGCCCACTACCCGAAGAATAAGAAGATTCGAGAGCCCAAGATGTATTTAAGGAAAAGATAAGAATTGTAATAGGAAGTGTTATTTGTAATCTGGCGGGATGAGTTAGAAACCGTCCCGGACTCTGTAAACTTGTATAGCACGAATCCCTCGGCTCCACCTCCTATATAAAGGGGGAGTCGAGGGACGACGAATCAATCGAATCATTGTCTGCGAACCCTAGTTTTCATAATCGTCGAGTACTTTTCGGCTGAAACCTTCGAGATCTACTTACCCTCTACTTCCAACTAAACCCTAGCCTACAATACATAGGCATTGACAAGTTGATACCTTGTCAATAATCTGATGGAGAAGGAGTATTCTGCCCCCCGAGGCGACACGAGCAGAATGCCGATGCCACAACCATCGTCACAAGCCGATCCATCGAAGAACATAGCCCATGCACGTATAGATAGTGCTGCTATATTGGTACTGATCCGTTCAGCTATAAGATCGGCCAACGCTTGTCCCCTGACTGCTTTCGCAGGCTGATACCGGAGATCGAACTCTGACAACGCAAACATCCACTTACCAAGTCGGCCTTTCAAAACAGGGGCCGACAACATGTGCTTGACAACATCTGACTTGCATATGACGATGATCTCTGTCGTCAAAAGGATGTGATGAAGCTTGGTGCAGGTAAAGAACAGGTAGAGGCAAAGTTTCTCGACCTCAGGATATCTTGTCTCCGCGTCCAACATCCTTCTGCTGAGGTAGAAAACGATCTTTTCAACGCCCTCGTAGAGTTGCACCACTACCGAAGCGATGGACGTGTCAGCTACTGACAAGTAGATGTAGAACGGCCTGTCTTGCTGGGGCGGAACTAGCACAGGCGGCGTCGTCAGATACCGCTTAATCTCATCAAATGCATGCTGCTGTTCTGCCCCCCAGTGAAACTCGTCATCAGATTTAGTTTTTACCAGCGCCATGAACGGCTCGATTCGTCCTGACAGATTAGAGATGAATCGTCGGACAAAATTGATCTTGCCGATGAGACGTTGGAGCTCCTTCTTCGTGGTGGGCGGCTGCATGGTGCGCACCGCCTCTTGACTTTTCAGGCCGATCTCAATTCCCCGTTCATGAACCAGAAAACCTAGGAACTGACCAGCCGTCACAACAAAAGCACACTTCTTCGGATTCATTCTCAGTCCGAACTTCCGAGTTCGGTCTAGGACGCGCCGTAAATCATCCAAGTGTCCCTCCATGGAGACAGATTTGACTACCACGTCGTCGATATAGATTTCCACCAACTTACCGACCAGATCATGAAATATATAATTCATGGCTCGTTGGTACGTTGCACCAGCATTCTTCAACCCAAAGGTCATGACTACATATTCAAACAAGCCTACTGCCCCTGGTACTCTGAATGCGGTCTTGTGTATATCTTCCGGAGCCATGAAGATTTGGTTATAGCCGGCGTTGCCATCCATGAAGCTCAACACCTTGTGGCCAGCAGCTGCATTTATCAATGTTTCTGCCACAGGCATCGGATACTCGTCCTTTGGAGTGGCTCTGTTGAGATCTCGGAAATCGATGGCCACACGCCATCGGCCGTCCTTCTTCTCTACAGGAACGATACTGGAGATCCACTCAGCGTACCTACATGGCCTGATGAACCCAGCGGCCAACATCTTCTCGATCTCTTTCTTGACTTCTTCCAGAATTTCGGCCCTCATATGACGTGCTCGTTGTTGGAACGGCCGAAATCCTTTCTTAAGGGGGAGCCGATGTTCAATGATGCTCCTGTCCAACCCAGGCATCTCTGTGTAATCCCATGCAAAGCAATCTGGGTATTCTTTTAACAGAGCTATCATCTGACCCCTGAGCTGTGGATCTAACTTCTTACTGATAAAAGTCGGTCGCGGCTTATCCCCAGGACCGATGTCGACTTCCTCTAGCTCATCAGCCGATGTAAACCCATACCCTAGCTTTCCGTCACCTGTGAGGTCGACGCCACATACTGGGAGAGCAGGTGGTACGGATAATACGGGCCGATCGCTAGAATCGGCCTTCATCTTGATCATCACCAGGATCTTTTGGCAGTGTCGGGGCCGATCGCGTGGAGCAGCCTCCTCCTTATCTTCGCTATGAGAGTAGCTGCCCTCGTCTCTACCCTTATCAGGGCGGTGCCCCAGTTCTACCATATTGATGTTGAACGAGTATCTTGGCTGGCACCTCCCAGGGCAAGTGTCCTCAACCCTGTCAACGGCGCATGCCGGTGAATTCGGCACTTCTGGTGCCGCCAATGCGAATGACAATGGTGGACGGGACTGGAGTGGCGCTTCTCCTTGGTAGGTCCCGAGAGCTGGTCCTGACGGAGAGCACTGTTGCCTCATGATTTCCTGTATCATCCGAAAAGCGACACGCTCCAAAGTATTCACCAGGCTCTCAGAATGGCGACGCAGCGAGTGAGTCACCATGTAGCCAATCTCCTGACGCAGGGACCTGGTGCGTTCTTCTGACGGGACGGACAGGTCCACTCCATCGAGCGCGCCTTCAGGTGAGAACCCTTTCCACCTGATGCCATGGGAACGGGTTCTGTGAAAAGAGCCGATGAAGTCGGCTTTGAGGATTGCTTTGACCTCGTCATACTTCTTCTTGAGCTCGTCGGTCAGATCCTCATACGTGACTGGGGTGCCGTCCGCCATCTCAGATGTAGATGGCGATGCGGTTGATGACGAAGCTTGTCCCACCGGGCGTGCCAGAATGTGTTGCGGTCAAAACCCACCGGCGGGCAGCGACGGGCAACACAGTAGAGCCGAGAACAACTTAGGGCTGCGGCTGGCCCTAGTCCCTCCGAGCGACGGCCCGCAAAGCCTCTGGTACACACGTCCGATGCTGGTGCAAGGGCGTGCCACCTGACCTATACCTGGTCGGGAAGGTGATGGAGATGCCTCGCTTAGTTTCCTGCATGGCATACACGTAAACATTAAATACGAGCCTCGATCGGCTCTCAGGTTATCCTGTTAATCGGCTCAAGGAGCCGATCCACCCATGATTCGTACGAGGTGCACGAATATATGGTGGTCCTGCTTGATCAAGATAAAGCTAAAACGATCTATGACGATTTAGGGTTTTCACCGCATAATCGGATCATCCTACTCACGATTGGGCCTCGCGGTCACGTACAGTGATCGTAAGCCGGTCCTAGACAAGGCCTAAAAACCAACACAAGGTTGATCCTCGGAACATCCTGTCTAGGGCTAGCAAACGACACCCTACGCGTCGCTGGATCCTCCAACCCTTTGTAAGGCCTAACTATTGCAGATATTAAACTAATCCTTGAAGAACAAGGAGCAACCGTAACGGATCGGATCTACTAAACAAAGATCAAGCGGGGTGCCGCCCCTACACCTAAGATAGGTGTAAGGGCGGCTAGATGTATAAGGGTTGCACTACGACAGCATATGATACGAAGAACAATGCTAACCCTAACACATCTAAGATAACTATGTTGCTCGCCATCAAAAAGGCTTCAGTACGAGCAACGCATGAACAACAAAGAAGCTTGTGCTGCCTAGATCGCAAGATGCGATCTAGGCAGCATGATGCTTACCGGTAGAAACCCTCGAGACGAAGGAGTTGGCGATGCGCCGAGATTGATTTGTGGTGAACGTTGGTTGTTGTCTATTCCATAAACCCTAGATACATATTTATAGTCCAGGGGACTTTCTAATTTAGGCGTGCACCTAACCGTGCACGGGTAAAACTCTATCTCTTAATCTAAGATGCGATCTACTATATTACAGATACACGGGCACGCTAGCCCAAACGTTGCGCATAAGGCCGATTCATGTATATTCTTCCATGTATAATCTTTAAGCCCATCTTGATCGCGGCCCACCTCTGACTCGGTCAGAATCTGGTGATAACACGCGTACAGCACGCGTCCGTTGGGAACCCCAAGAGGAAGGTGTGATGCGTACAGCGACAAGTTTTCCCTCAGTAAGAAACCAAGGTTTATCGAACCAGTAGGAGCCAAGAAGCACGTTGAAGGTTGATGGCGGCGAGATGTAGTGCGGCGCAACACCAGGGATTCCGGCGCCAACGTGGAACCTGCACAACACAACCAAAGTACTTTGCCCCAACAAAATAGTGAGGTTGTCAATCTCACCGGCTTGCTGTAACAAAGGATTAGATGTATAGTGTGGATGATGATTGTTTGCAGAAAACAGTAGAACAAGTATTGCAGTAGATTGTATTCGATGTAAAAGAATGGACCGGGGTCCACAGTTCACTAGAGGTGTCTCTCCCATAAGATAAATAGCATGTTGGGTGAACAAATTACAGTTGGGAAATTGACAAATAGAGAGGGCATGACAATGCACATACATGATATGATGAGTATAGTGAGATTTAATTGGGCATTACGACAAAGTACATAGACCGCTATCCAGCATGCATCTATGCCTAAAAAGTCCACCTTCAGGTTATCATCCGAACCCCTTCCAGTATTAAGTTGCAAACAACAGACAATTGCATTAAGTATGGTGCGTAATGTAATCAATAGCTACATCCTCGGACATAGCATCAATATTTTATCCCTAGTGGCAACAGCACATCCACAACCTTAGAACTTTCTGTCACCGTCCCAGATTTAATGGAGGCATGAACCCACTATCGAGCATAAATACTCCCTCTTGGAGTTAAGAGTAAAAACTTGGCCAGAGCCTCTAATAATAACGGAGAGCATGCAAGATCATAAACAACACATAGATAATAGATTGATAATCAACATAACATAGTATTCTCTATCCATCGGATCCCAACAAACACAACATATAGCATTACAGATAGATGATCTTGATCATGTTAGGCAGCTCACAAGACCCGACAATGAAGCATAATGAGGAGAAGACAACCATCTAGCTACTGCTATGGACCCATAGTCCAGGGGTGAACTACTGACTCATCACTCCGGAGGCGACCATGGCGGTGAAGAGTCCTCCGGGAGATGATTCCCCTCTCCGGCAGGGTGCCGGAGGCGATCTCCTGAATCCCCCGAGATGGGATTGGCGGCGGCGGTGTCTCTGGAAGGTTTTCCGTATCATGGCTCTCGGTACTGGGGGTTTGGCGACGAAGGCTATAAGTAGGCGGAAGGGCAGGTCAGGAGGCGTCACGGGGGCCCGACACGCTAGGGCCGCGCGGGCCCCCCTGGGCCACGCCGCCCTAGTGTGGCGGCGCCCCGTGGCCCTACTTCGTCTCTCCCTCGGTCTTCTGGAAGCTTCGTGGCAAAATAGGCCCCTGGGCGTTGATTTCGTCCAATTCCGAGAATATTTCCTTACTAGGATTTCTGAAACCAAAAACAGCAGAAAACAGCAACTGGCTCTTCGGCATCTCGTTAATAGGTTAGTGCCGGAAAATTCATAAATATGACATAAAGTATGCATAAAACATGTAGATATCATCAATAATGTGGCATGGAACATAAGAAATTATCGATACGTCGGAGACGTATCAACCTTTATAATAATTCGTAATGTAGGATTTGAGTTGCTCATGGCCTTCAATCAGCCCCTCATCTTGTATCAGAGAGTGAATACGTTTTTTCGATGTATATCCCATTGGCCAAGTCATGGAAATATCGCGTATTTGAGTCTCCTTCCAATATGAATTGGGCTTTGGAACGCTGATACCATTTAAGTTCCTCTTCGCGAACAAGACTCGCTATCTGTACATTGGACTGATTCTTGAGTTCAATCTCTTGCGGAGATAGCGGTCTTACCTCCGCTAAAGCCTCTAGCTCATCAATCGCATCTGATAAGCGACCCTTCTCTTTTTTAAGAATACCAGCCATATGGGCAGTCCAACCAGAGAGATGTTTGCGCATTGCCCGCATCTTATTATTCCATCTCAAAATTGGAGTGCTACCCGAGACCGGTTTCGCCCAAACCGTCATAACCATTTCATGGAACCCCTCTCGATGTAGCCAGCCAAGTTCAAACTTGAACGGTCGTTTACAAACAAGTCGGGGATTCCCAGTAGTTAGGAGGATAGGAGCATGGTCAGACAATTTTTCGATAAGTTCTAGTGCACGTACTGACACCATAGGGTATTTATCTTCCCAATCGGTATCCATCAACACGCGATCTAATTTTTCGTACGTGGTTTCAGGCAAGCTGTTGGCCCAAGTAAACTATTGACGAACATAAACACCTCTCTTAAGTCTAAGCTATCAATGACAGCATTAAACAAGAAAGGCCAATGTCCATCGAAATGGCATTTGCTTTTGTCATGATGAAATCTGAGAAAATTAAAATCCCCTCCTATCAAAATCGGATGGGGGTTATCTTTTGCTAGATTTACTAACTCTCGTAAAAAGTCAGCCTTAAAAGCGTCTTGGACGGCACCATACATAGCGACCAGACTCCAAATGAAACCATCAACTTTATTCTGAATGTCGAGTTTAATATGATACTCTCCATCAGAACTAGCTAAGACAGTCATGGTGTCTATGCGGATGCCAAGTAATATGCCCCCGACCTACCACGAGGCGGGCGAGAAAACCACTGAAAGTTTATCCCGCCTGATAATCGGTCGAGAAAACTCTGTGAGAAATTCTGCCCACCCGTCTCCGATATAGCAATGAAATCTAAATCAAAATCTCTAGAACAAGCGGGAATGTGAGAATGCTTAGCCAAGTCACCAAGACCTCTGCTATTCTGAAACATGCCATTCATCGTGAAACTTTTTTAGATTTGTTACCCTTGCCATATTTACGAGATTTCTTTTCAGCCGAAGATCGAGAACCACGTGCAGATGCCTTTAGATCATACAATGAACTAAGTTCTGAGTGTTCCAAATCAACTTCTATAATATTCCCAACTATAGCTAAGAGAAAATGGCCATCTAGGATGTCATCATCTTCATCATCGTCTTGTATGGGAGTTTCAAGCCCAGTGGAAACTTTAGGAACAACCGCTAAACGGTCATTCTCCATCTGTCTCAACACATTAGCCGAAACCAAAATCTCATCTGACCGACTACCCATCGAAAAACCTAGACTACTCAAATTCGAAGAAATGCGAGAATCTGAAAAAGATGTAAACGAATTGATTGGTTGTTTAATATCTGCAGTATCGAGGTTCTTCTCCGCCTTATGCCGTATGGCTCTCTGCATCACGTCCTCATCTATGGCCCCTTCCCCATCTTCAGCAAGTGCATACCTCCCACTCCTCCTCACCGTCGGCTGAACAACAGGTGGAGGACAAGTGGAAGGAGGCTGCTGCAAGGTGGAGACCGGTGAGGGAGAGCTCAAGCGTGGTGAAGACGTTGTCGAGGCGGGCGTAGAGACCTCCGATGCAGGGATAGTTGGCGGTGTAGCCCCCTGTAACGAACTCGGCCACGGCGAAGAAACTCCCCAAGGCGAGGAGGGCGTCGACGTCGGCCTGCTGAAGCCTCCGTCCGCCCCATGTGAGGCGGTGAAGCTCCCCGGCCCAGCGTGACCCTCCGCCTGTGGAGGCGGTACCGCCGGGGCCGGTTGCCCTGCCTCCAGCTCCTCGCATCTCCGGGGCCCAGCGTGACCCTCCTCCTGTGGAGGAGGCACGGCCGGGGCCGGCTTCCCTGCCTCCAGCTCCTCGCAGCGCCGGGGCTGTAGTGGCTCCAGTACCGTAGACGCCTTCGCCGGCAGCTGTAGCCCCAACCCCTGCACCTCCCTGGACATCGACGGTGGTGGTGTCGACGCCGCCGGCTGCGCCACCATCATAGGCGGCATGTCAAGACCCTGCACCAACTCCGTCTATGTTGATGTATAAGACGGAGTTAGTACAACCTGCGGCATACTCAGCGGCGAGGAGAACGAAGTGGCCCAAGAAATAGGGCGAGTACGTCCTTGCATAAAGGTCCGAACCCGAGACGGTGAAGAAGCCCTCAAGGAAGCTGGGGGAGATGCGATTAGGTGAGGCGACTCAGACCTAGCCCGAGTCACATTCTCCCGTCCTCTGTCTGTCATCGGCGAATGGTTAAACGGGGTCAACGCCACCTGAGTAACCGGCGCCGCTGCGGCTCCAGAAGGGTGCGTAGGAGGGTGACCATCAACATCCATGTTAGCTGCCTCCGGTGCAACATCCGCCGCAGAATCATCAAATTTCTCCTCCTCAAAACCGTGGGAAGCATCATCATCACCATCGTCCTTCCAGAAAAAAGGACGGAACCGAGCGTCTGGCTTATACCCAACCGCTAGATGATCTCTAGTCTCAAGGGTAGATTCATTACACATTATGCATGCGTAGTCAGTTATAAACAAGTCCTTCCTCTGCATTAGATCTTTAGTATTCAATCTATTATTCCTGGAAGCAACGTTATCAAAGCCATGAAATAGCAGGGATGACAAGATCTTGTTGCATCAAAGATTTATAGAGAGAAGAGGCCTTGTAAGTTGTAACACTTCAGCAGGAGCAACTTCTCTTGTGATAACTGTGTGGCATGAATGAGGTGCACAAATTGATGATATTCACTATTCAGTCATAGCTTGAACTAACATAGGCAAGCGGAAGAGAGATGCAACATCAGCTGTAAATTGATGACAATTTTGGGTTTGTCTGCGGAACACAAATAATTTGTGCGCCAGAGTTCACATAAAATTTAGGTGAAGGTTTGTCATTCTATTGACATGGATCTCTAAAACAGTTAAATATGTAACTACCTACTCCTATTTGATCGACGGAGCTGAATATTAGCTGGTGCAGCATCTACAATTCAGTATCCCAAACCTAATAGGCTAATACTGTCCTTACAAAAAAAAAAGATCCATTCAGGTATTGTACCTTTCTGAACACCTCCCCTCGGCTACTCATTGGCCCAGAAACGAGCTAAGGCTGAAATTCAAAAATAAGCGAGGAATTAATAAGGCCGGAAATGAAGATCTGGAAACAGCATAAGAGCTTCTGTTCCAGTGAGCGCGTACACGTAAGGCAGATGCAGCGATATTTTAGTGTTCCTCAAACACTGTAACACATCACACACTTTACGAGTAGACATTTATCCCTTTAATGCAAGTACTTAACGCTCATTAAGGGATATGAAGATCTTTGGATCCCAAGTTTTGTCTGTCAAGTGTAAATCGATCTAGCCAGGCAACCCGATTACACTAAAGGGGATACTGTTGGGGAACACAGTAGCAGAGTATGAACAGGTAATACAAAGCCCGGAATGTCGAGGTTCCAGATGTTATGTTTTTAAACATCAGGCCTTAGCCCAGCTTTAAATTAATAAAGCCATTAATGGAAGATACAAGATGCTGGCAGTTCAGCACACAAAGCAAGAAAATACATCAAGAAACACCGCCTGAGACGAAGCCTTCATCCATCCTCGCGCTCATAGCCTTGAAGAAGAAGTCGTGGAGTAGACACGCCTGAGAAAGGCCCTGTCTTTGTCAAATCTCGGCAACACCATAGTGGCAATGAACTCCGCCTCTACCTCCGAAGAAGGCCCCTGCCTCCCCGCCTTGGATCGAAATGCGTCGAACCATCGGAAGGTAGAACAACTCACCCTAGAGCACGCAGGAAGAACTGACCAAAAGGGGCTGCGGGAGAAGAACATCGAGCAGGATCAAAAATGAACACGAGCTGTCCACGCACATGTTCATCCTCAGCACCGAACACTCGTCAAGAAGCAAGCTTTAGGGCGAAGCCGTCAAAAAAAGACACGGCCAAGATAATGGCACCAGAACCACCGATGTAGGTCGCAGCCGACAATGGTAGAACGCCGCCACCACTGAACGCCGCCACCAGGTGCCCACGAACCGCCGTTCACCTTCCACCGTCCCAAGACGACGCCTCCATGGAGGACACGACGTCAGAACGCCGCCGCCGCCCAATCCAAGGGATTTAGGTTTTCACCCGGGAGGAGGGAGGAAGGGGATAGGGTTGGACCTCAGCATCACCTCCAAGGAGTGCGCCCGGAGCGCCCTTGACGCCGTGGCCGTCTCCGCCGGCCAAAGGTTTCCCCCGGCCAATGCCCCAGCCCCGCACACCGCGACTACACACCAGATCCGGCTAGGCCAGATCGGTAGGCATCTGGATCAAAACAGCACAGGCACGGGCCACCGTCTTCAAATCTGACCGAAGGCCGACGGGGCAGCCACCGCACCCTCTCCTCGCCGCCCTGCAGCCAAGAAGAGGAACCACCAGCATCAGTGCGCACCTCCTGCCGCCGGAATGGCTCCGCCCTCCCCAAGCGAGGCAGCCGCACCAGATGTCCGAGCTCTCCGCGAGGACCGCGAAGCAGCGAGATCCGGCCGCCACCTTCCTTGGCGGCCGCGAGCGGTTTTCCAGCCGTCCACCTCCGGCGACGGCGAGGAGGAGGGAGGGAGAGGGGGGGCTAAGAGGTCTAGGGTTTGGGGTCCTCCGGTGTCGCCCCAAGCGAGAGTGACATGGGAGGAAGATGTTGTGTTAAGACCGCACTGCTTAGTTATATAGTACATATGCGGTGCAGAAAATACATAATTTTTGGCTTACATGCACGAGTGCCGCGCCGTGCCTAATCCATATGTTGAAATATTGGGTCCACTTTTAGTGGCCCACATTAGATTTCAGATTTCCCTATAAATCTCAAAGCCCACATTGTGGCAGCCCATGTGAGTTTGAGCCCAAGTGGGTGGCAGCTCACTAGGGAGTGGCAAGAGGTGGGAAGTTTAGTCCCACATGGAAAGTTGGGAGCAAGTTAGACCACCTTATAAGGTGGGTTGTTCCACCACTAGTAAGTGAGTAAGAATAGGAGTGGTTCACGCGTGCTCCTCCTCCTCGCTCGCTCGTCTCAATTCGACACGTCACGACGCGCGCCGTGCTCGTGGTGAGTGGATTGAGCCTCGAGCCGAGACTTTCCTTACTTTTTGCAGCTCAGGAAGAGTTCTAGACGGACACGTCGCAGTTAGTCGGTTCAGGTTGCTCCCCGACCGTGTGCTATCTGTAACTGACTCAAAACGTTCGTGCGACGTGGGCGTGGCCCACGTTGCCTAGGGTTTCCTGAGCCTATATAATCTCCTGCCCGGCTACCGCAGAAACACATCTAATACACGAGCTAGGGTTTTGCCACCTATCTCTGCTTGCGCCGCCATCGTAGCCTACTCCATCCCGCGCGCCGACGTGCATCGACGAACGGGAGAGCAGGTCTCCGGAACCGCTCGTCCTTGCGATCATGTACGGGAGAGGGCGAATTAGGTTTTTGGGAAGTGCTTTGCGCGACTGCTCAAGCTCTTCATCACAGGTCGCCTTCCGTCCAAGTCGAGCGGTGCTACCTACCGTCGTCTTCAACACCGTCTACTTCGACCCGTCGTCAACAACATTGTCATCAACAACACGTTACTGCTGCGACATCATCTGCTACACCTTCACTGCCACCTCCACCAGATCGGTACGTGCAACATATCTCGATCTGTTTAGCGATGGATGCTTTACCGTTTGCGCTGCTGCTACTCATGTTGATTAATGCATCTAGTATGTTCGAGTTTCACATGTTAGTAGTTGATGTTATCATGTTTTATATTTTGTAATTAATCATGGAAATTGTGCCTAATTATCCACCAATCCAAAAACCTAATTGTAGGCAATTTCCTGAGTTAACTATGGCTGGTTTTGCTGATGCACTAAGGCCGGATAAGTTTACCGGTGTGCACTTTAAGAGGTGATAGATTAAGGCCACACTCTGGCTTACTCATCTGAAAGTATTCCAAGTTAGTAATGGCTTACCTGAAGGAACTATATCTGAACAATATCAGAATAAGTTCAAGGAAGACAATACTCTCTTCGTTGGATGCGTTCTGAGTATTCTTGCTGATTGTCTATGTGATGTGTACATGCACATAGTAGACAGTAAAGAGCTCTGGGATGCACTTATTGCTAAATTCGGTGCAACCGATGTAGGCAGTGAACTGTACATCATGGAGAGCTTCCATAACATTAGGATGGTGAATAACCGTTCTGTAGTCGAACAAGCTCATGAGATACAGTGCATTGCGAAAGATCTTGAACTCCTTAAGTGTGCCTTACCTGACAAGTTTGTGGTTAGATGCATCATCGCTAAGTTGCCCCCTTCATGGAGGAACTTTGCCACAACTCTCAAACACAAGAGACAGGAGATATCAGATGAAAATCTGATATCGTCTCTTGATGTTGAGGAGAAAGCTCGGGCTAAGGATACTACTGAGAAAGGAGAGAGTGAGTCTAGCGCCAACATGGTGCAGAAGAAACTCTACAACAAGAATAAAGGGAATAATGAGCCCTCCTTCAATAATCCTATGGATACTACAACCTTCAAGAAGAAGAAGATGACAAACAAAGCAGATCTGAGCTGCTTTACCTGTGGAGAGACTGGCCACTTTTCTAATGACTGTCCAGAGAGGGCAGACCGTAAGAAAAAGACGAGGCAAGTCAACACGGTGATCGCTAGCAATGCTGATGGGTACGGTAATCTCTTTACTGTTCTTTCGGTATTTCAATTTCCATGTTGGTGGATTGATACAAGTGCTAATGTTCATGTGTGTGCTAACATCTCCATGCATGTTCATTTCTTACCAGGTCGCTCGGGATTCTTCCATCTTGATGGGGAATGGGTCACATGCTTCTGTTCATGGTGTTGGCACGGTAGATCTGAAGTTCACTTCTGGGAAGATCGTGCATCTGAGGAACGTGCAGCATGTCCCTACTATGAACAAGAATCTCGTTAGCGGCTCCCTTCTGTGCAGAGATGGGTTTAAGGTTGTTTTAGAGTCGAATAAAGTAGTTGTTTCCAAGTTTGGACAATTTATTGGTGAAGGCTATGAGTGTGGAGGCTTGTTCCGCTTTTCGCTTTCTGATTTCAGTAATAAGACTGTGAACCATATTTGTGGCAATGTTAGTGATGATACCAGTGTTTGGCATTCTCGTTTATATATGTCACATTAATTTTGGTTTATATCCAGTTTGAGTTTAATTCCGAATTTCACCATTGCCAAAGGTTCTAAGTGCCATAGTTATGTGCAATCAAAGCAACCTCGGAAGCCTCACAAGGCGGCCGAGGAGAGAAACTTGGCACCTCTAGAACTCATACATTCTGATCTATGCGAGATGAATGGTGTGTTGACAAAAGGTGAAAAGAGATATTTCATGACATTGATTGATGATGCGACTAGATTCTGCTATGTTTATTTGTTGCGAACTAAAGATGAAGCTTCAGACTACTTTAAAATTTATAAGGCCGAAGTTGAAAATCAACTAGAGAGAAAGATCAAGCGTCTTAGGTCGGTTCATGGTGGTGAATATTTTCCTAAGATCTTTGATGAATTATGTGAGGAACATGCCATTATTCATGAGAGGACGCCTCCCTATTCGCCCCATTCAAACGGGGTTGCCGAGAGGAAAAACCGCACGCTGATTGACTTGTTGAATTCCATGTTAGCCACTGCTGGTTTATCAAAGGCATGGTGGGGAAGGCTTTGTTGACTTCATGTCATGTCCTGAATAGAGTTCCTAACAAGAATAAAGATAAAACCCCTTACGAGGAGTGGGCTGGGAGAAAACCATCACTTTCGTAGTTGCGCACATGGGGATGTTTGGCGAAAGTCAATATTCCAATTACTAAGAAGCGCAAACTCGGACCAAAGACAGCGGATTGTATCTTTCTAGGTTATGCTCCATGAAGTGTAGGATATAGATTTTTAGTAGTTCAATCTGAGGTACTAGATATGCATGTTGATACTATTATGGAATCTCGTGATGCAACATTTTTTGAGAATATGTTTCCTATGAAAGATATGCATAGTATTGCTAGAATTTCTACTGAGATAATTCCTGAATCTAGTACATCTAATGAGTATTTTGAACACTCACATGAGAATGTTACTGAGAAGGATGACAATGAAGCTCCTAAACGGAGCAAGAGACGGAGGATTGAAAAATCTTTTGGTGATGATTTTATTGTGTACCTTGTGGATGATACTCCCACGTCCATTGCAGAAGCATATGCATCTCCAGATGCAGATGACTGGAAAGAAATTGTCCATAATGAGATGGACTCGATTCTTTCTAATGGAACTTGGGAGCTATCAGAACGACCCCATGGATGCAAGCATGTGGGCTGCAAATGGGTGTTCAAGAAGAAGCTAAGACCTGATGGTACTATTGAGAAGTACGAGGCGCGGCTTGTAGCTAAAGGCTACACACAGAGAGAAGGTGAAGATTACTTCGACACCTATTCACCTGTCGCTAGACTTACCACCATTCGAGTACTATTGTCCATGGCTGCCTCCTATGGTCTTATCGTTCATCAAATGGACGTAAAGACAACTTTTCTTAATGGAGAGTTGGAAGAGGAAATGTATACGGATCAGCCTGATGGATTTGTAGTAAAAGGTGAAAAAAGAAAGATGTGCAAGTTGCTAAAATCTTTATATGGCCGGAAACAAGCACCTAAGCAATGACATGAGAAGTTTGACAGAACTTTAACTTCTGTAGGCTTTGTTGTCAATGAGGCTGACAAGTGCGTTTACTATCGCCATGATGGGGGCGAAGGTATTATACTGTGTTTGTATGTAGATGATATTCTGATATTTGGTACGAACATGAAAGTAATACACGAGGTCAAGTCTTTCTTGTCAAAGTTCTTTGATATGAAAGACCTGGGAGAAGCTGATGTGATTCTAAACATCAAGCTTATTAAGAACGAGAGTGGGATTACTCTAACGCAATCCCATTATGTTGCGAACATCTTGAGCCAGTTCGGCTATATTGATAGCAAGTCTTCTCCAACACCTTATGATTCCAGTGTGACATTGTGCAAGAACCGGAGGATTGTCGTAGATCAATTGAGATATTCTCAGATCGTTGGCTCACTCATGTACTTAGCGAGCGCGACTAGACCTGACATCTCTTTTGTTGTTAGCAAGTTGAGTAGGTTCATGTCAAACCCGGGTACTGATCATTGGCATGCACTTGATAGGGTCATGCGCTACCTATGTGGTACAATGAGTTATGGGATTCACTATTCAGGACACCCAGCTGTGCTTGAAGGATATAGTGATTCAAATTGGATCTCTGATGTAGCTGATCTCTACGCCACTAGCGGGTATGTATTTACCTTTGGAGGTGGCGCAGTGTCATGGAGATCTTGCAAGCAAACCATATTGACGAGGTCAACTATGGAAGCTGAACTTACTGCTTTGGACACAACCACTGTTGAATCAGAATGGTTGCGTGAGCTCTTGATGGACTTGCCTGTGGTTGAAAAAACAGTACCGGTAATCCTTTTGAATTGTGACAATCAAACTGTAATTGTCAAAGTGAACAATTCTAAGGATAACGCGAAGTCATCAAGACACGTCAAGAGACGTTTGAAGTCTGTCAGGAAATTGCGAAACTCCGGAGTAATAACTGTTACATATATTCAAACAGACAAAACCTGGCAAATCCCTTTACAAGGGACTATCATGTAATGTGATAGAAAGTGCATCGAGGGAGATGGGTTTGAGACCCGTTGATGTTACACATTCTATGACGCTCATTCCGTGATGATACAGTGAAAAAATGTCAGGGAATAGTCAAAATTTCAGAAACTGTGATGTTTTTTGACTGAAACGTCATGGAATGAGCGTCATAGAATGTCACATATGTTGTAGTAACCCAACCTTTGTGATCGGATATCCCGTGAATTAGGACCCGGGTAGAACAAACTAGTGGTTTAATTGAGAAGAGTATTATGTAACCCTCTCTATGTAAGATGCACAACTCTTAATTGATGTAAGGCAGGTTGGCAACAAGCCTTAATGTGTTTATGTTGGCTATTTTAGCAAAGATGTTATCCTACAGAGCATTCTTGAAATAACACACCTATATGAGTTCGATTGTTAAACGTCTCAATATATGAGATTTGGGTGATCTCTAATAAACTCATGAAGAGACCACGAAGTATGACGCATATGCTTCACCCGCGGGGTAGGCTACTGGCAGCCATGTACTGGTTATGACTTTGAGTAAAATCCTGTTCACGCAAAACTTACAATTCAAGACTTAGTCCATTGTTCAAGTGTGAATGGATGTAGCTTAAGGTTGTAGGCTGAAGTTCAACTTAACAGTTCCCCCCTGAAACACCGGTATATAAATAAGCAGCGAGTATTGGTAAATCTCTAATTGGGCATTTGAGATCTGGTGGGGGATTGTTGAAATATTAGATCCACTTTTAATATCCTGGTAGTTAGAAGCTAATCCCGTCCGATCCCGGGAAAAGCTCTAGCGTCGACTCAAAAGTTTTCGCCGAGCCCTCGCTTTTTCCGCACAGGCTGATTCTACTCTGTGTTCTCCATTTATTTTGTTATTTTTTAATTCACCCAAGCGTTCGCTTTTCGTGCCCGCATTGGAGACTTCGGGCGCTAATGATTATTGCCCGACTAACCACCACCTGAAGCGTCTAACTAAGCGCTCAGCGTTGTACATGCCCTAAGGTGGGTTGTTCCACCACTAGTAAGTGAGTAAGAATAGGAGTGGTTCACGCGCGCTCCTCCTCCTCCTCGCTCGTCTCGACACGACACGACACGTCACGTCACGTCACGACGTCGTGGTGAGTGGATTGAGCCTCGAGCCGAGATTTTCCTTACTTTTTGCAGCTCATGAAAACAAACAGAGTTCTAGACGGACGCGTCGCAGTTAGTCGGAACGGGACAGCAGGTCTCCGGAACCGCTCGTTCTTGCGATCCTGTACGGGAGAGGGCGAATTAGATTTTTGGGAAGCGCTCTGCGCGACTGCTCAAGCTCTTCATCACGGATCGCCTTCCGTCCAAATCGGACGGTGCTGCCTACCGTCGTCTTCAACGTCGTCTACTTCGACCCGTCGTCCCTGTCGTCAATAACGTTGTCATCAATAACGTTACTGATGCGACATCATCTGCTACACCTTCACCGCCACCTCCACCAGATCGGTACGTGCAACATATATCGATCTGTTTAGCGATTGATGCTTTACCGTTTGCGCTGCTGCTACTCATGTTGATTGATGCATCTAGTATGTTCGAGTTTCACATGTTAGTAGTTGTTGTTATCATATTTTATATTCTGAAATTAATCATGGAAATTTTGCCTAATTATCTAACACCATAGCTAGTGCTGATAATGAGCTTTTGAGTGTGCGTTGATCGTCATCAAATTGTCGATATTTTACATGGATCGGACTTCGTATGGTCGATTGATCATCAAGTTGGTGATATTCTGTAGAGGGAGAATGCGGCCGCATGATCTTCCCTTCCCTTATTGATGTCATGCTGTGCAAGTGGCCAAGTGCTAGAGCCAGGCTATCACAATCAACGCACTATTATACATCGATCTCCCTGTGATTGGGAAATTCTGACTGCTTGTACGTCCTCGTCGTACGTGGGCGAACAACAGACGACACATCTGAGGAGACTTGCAAGTTGCCACTAGAAAAATGGTTTGCTTCTCGCAGAAAAAGAAAGGGAAATAGTTTACTAGAATGATTGAAATGTATGCATATATACTAGGAGTAGTAGGCATGCAGCTGACTGATTGGCATGCCATATCGATCTTCAGAGTTCACAGCTGGGTACTGATGTGACAAATCTCGAGTGGACCTTCTGATTTTATTTTGTTTCGAAGCGATGGACCTTCAGATTGTTCCATATGGATCGATGACGGCAACTGTAGCACTGCTATACATATACCTACCTAAATCTTGACACGCTTTGTCAAGAAGGTCGACGTTGGCATGCTTTGTTATGCAAGCCACCTCAATTAGCCGTTATTTACTTGTTAGAGATAGCTACGCATATATACTTGTTAGGTAATCCATTCCTTACTTCGGAAGCAGTCAAAAAATGTCACGACAGATAGTTGAAATCTTCATGTATGATGGTATCTTCTGAACGGATCTCTTAATTGCCCTGTAAGCATGCTCACAGCTCCGTATGTTTCGGACTAATGAATGATCGATAAGCATGAATGGCGTCATCCTCACTCAACTGAAAGATACAGTGGGCAGATCTTTGGCGGGAGATGCATTGACACGGGCAAGGAATTCAGCCCAGCTCAGATTATTTAAGTAAAGTTGAAAACCAGCTAGCTCTTACCATCCTTGCAAGTCAACGATCAGATAAGCCAAAGTGTCGACCTCAGCTGTAGCTGTTTACAATACATTGTATTCCCGACCGTGTCGTAGCTTCGCTCGCTCAATCTAAAGTAAGAGCATCTCCAGCCCCATTCTCCAAAGCGTCCCCCAAAAAGATTTAGAACGCGTCGGATGAAAAAAACGTTCTCAGCCGCGGCCTCGAAGTTTTTTTTGTCCGGCGCGATCTAATACGGTGTCCGGCGTTTCAAGTCCGTCCCCGCTACATAGGGGACGCTCCAGACACGCTGGACACAACGTAATGCGAGGCGAAGAGACGCTAGCCCGACGCGTCAGCGGCTCGGAAGCCTAAAATCCCGTCGTCTGCCTTTGGTCAAGCGACGTTAATGGCGTCCCGGATTTGCCAGACGATGCAGGGACGCGTCTCGTCGTTTATGGCCGCATGGCCATCCACGCCGATGTTTATTGCGACCAACGCCCCGTTGCCGCTTTGCCTGCCGCCGCTGTACACTAAGAGCTCCCCTGAGGTTCTTGTTCATCCCAATCTCTCGCCGCTCCCAAATCTTATCCTCACCGCTCAAACCTCTAGCCAATGTCATCGTCCTCCCGCAAGATTGCCGTGACAAATGGCTTCGGCTGTGGCAGCCTCACCGTGGCGGAGGCGTGGGCGTTGTACCGCGCGGGATATCCCGTCCCGCCGGATATGCGCCTGCCAAGTAGCGCCGGGTGGAGGATGGCCGTCAACGGCATAGGCGTCCCGCCGCCGCTGTCGCCGGGCACGGATCCCTGGAGGGACGTGATCAGGGCCCAACGGTCTGGCCTCACCGGCGTCACCGCCAACGAGCGGGCTGATCCGACCTGGGCGGCCACCGGCAACGACGCCTGGTGGGTCACCTACTTCCAGGCGCAGTACAACATTGAGAGGAACAACAACGCTGGCCTCGTCGGCCGGCGGAACACCTGGAACAGGGAGGGGCGCGTCTTCTTCTGGGGCGTTCCGGGGTGCACCCTGGAGAACATCGTCGACGGCATCCACAACGGAGCTCCAAGGTTGGAGACGCCATCGTCACCGCCACCATCTCCCACAGTGCGCTGGCAGCCGAGGAGGACGTACTCGTCCTCCTCCAACTCTTCCTCATCAGGGCCGACGCGATCAACGCCGTCCTCGTCGCACCGCGCCGCGCCCTACACCGTCTCCATGCGCGAGGTGAAGGAGGAGAAGCCAGAGTTCGCGACGCCGCCAGTCAATCCATGGCGCGGCGGTAGCGGCAGCCGGCAGCAGCAAAGGCGCGGCGGTGGCACCCTCCTCATCCTAAAGCCGAAGGTGAAGGAGGAGCAGGACGACGAGGTCGTAGCCGGGAAGGCGGCGCTGCAGGCGGAGTACGAGTGGCAGCATCGTCTCATCGTGAGCAGGGACGACCTCAAGGACTGCCTAGGGCTGCACGCGGCATTCGCGGCGTCGCTGAACGACAAGGATGCCTGGAGGGGCGACCTCAACGCGGCGATCGCCATATCCATCCGCGAGGCTGGACCAAGCGGCGCGGTGAAGGACGAGCCCGTCGACGAGCCGGACGAGCGCGGCAAACAGGAGGTCGTCACCGACGACATGTATAACTTCCATCAGTACTACGACGCCTCCGGCCGCCGCAAGTACTACTAGATGGTTTAGTTTAAATTTCATCAAATTTCGTTCGAACCTATGTAATATATAGCAAGTTTGAATGGATTTGCCTATGTTTTAAATATCTGAAATTCTGTTTGGAGACGTGGTCGGGGAGTGACGTCCCCTAAATGTGGCACGAACGAAATATGTCCTCCAACGTTCGATCCAACATCATTTGGGGACGCTTTGAGGGGTGCGATGCTTTAAATTATTACCACTAATCCTGGGGTTGTCTATATTATTCAGCTAAGTCAGAAGATGGTATAGTCCAGCTAGTTAACTGAAACCTGCTTTTGGTGACAATGGCATGCATTCCGTGGGCTCTCGTCCTCGCTATCCAGTTTTTGGTTTTGGTTTTTTGTCGTCATTTGAGCTGTCTGTGATGATGATATCATTGTATTTTGTCTTCCTAACACAGAATATTTGCGCGTCGAAGTCCAGATAGTTTTTTTGAAGATTTGCGTCATGATACGTGGCTTTCTAAATCTAGATTATGTACTTTTTAGTGAATGATCTGATTGTATTCATAAAGTAGACATAGTACATCAGATCTAACAGATAGAAGCACAATCATATATGAATAAGAAAATATCCCTCATAAACTAAAATTTACATGGAATATCTACAGAGTCATTGTCCCCAGCCCAATCTTTTACATCTTGACATTTCTCCAGAGCTCCCATGAAAAGTTCGCATTTGATCAAAACTGGCACAAGCACCGGTATAACCTCAATTTTTATTTGAATAACAAGCACCGGTATTGATATGCAGTAATTGATGATTACATTGAGCCTATTGGATTGTTTATATAGTAGAGAAGACTTGGAAGGCAAGAAGCCTAGTAGAGATAGATCTAGGTTACAATCATAAACTACATAATATAACTAAACGTAATATACTCTAACCCCCCCCCCCCCCCCCCCCGCGCAGTGTCAACATCGGACGCCACAATGTTGAGACTGGAGCGTATGTCGACGAAGGACGTATGATGGAGTCTTTGGTAAAAATATCTGCAAATTTTGCACTTGTTGGAACATGCAGAACACGAACTTCTCCAAGAGCAACCTTTTCTCGAACAAACTGAATGTCGATCTCGATGTGCTTGGTACGGCGATGCTGCACATGATTAGAGGCCATATAGACAGCTGCAATATTGTCGCAGTAGACAATAGTGGCGTGCTCGATGGAGCGCTGGAGTTCCACAAGTAGTTGGCGAATCCAAACTGCTTCGGCAACAACATGTGCAACCGTCATGTAGTCCGCTTCAGCCGAAGACCGAGATACCGTAACCTGCCTTTTTGATGACCAAGAAACAAGATTATCACCCAAATAAACACAAAAGCCGGATGAGGATCGTCGAGTGTCTGGACATCCTACCCAGTCTGCATCAGAATAAACTATCAAGCTTGTTGGGGAAGATGGGTTAAGTAATAGGTCATGATCAAGAGTTCCTTTTAAGTAGCGAAGAATTTTTTTGACATGAGAAAGATGAGGTAAACGAGGATCATGCATATAGAGACATGATTGCTGAACAGAATAAGAGATGTCGGGTCGAGTGAGAGTAGCATATTGTAAAACACCAGTGAGACTACGATATAAGGTTGGATCTGGAACAAGATCACCGTCAGCCGTGAGTTTAGTGCCAACATCAACCGATGTACAATAGGGTTGACAGTCAATCATGCTAGCTCGATTTAAGAGATCAATAATATATTGTTGTTGAGAAAGAAAAATAGTAGAAGATGTTCTAGTGGCAGTGACACCAAGAAAATGATGAAGTAATCCTAAATCAGTCATAGAAAATTCTTTGTTAAGAAGAGTGATGATATGTTTAAGAAAAGAATCAGAGGAAGCTGTAATAATAATATCATCTACGTATAAAAGAAGATATATCGTGTGAGAGGAAGATTGGAAGATAAAGAGAGATGTGTCAGATTTAGAAGGGATAAAACCAATAGTTTGAATGAATGTAGCAAATCGTTGAAACCAGCCACGAGGAGCTTGTTTAAGACCATAGAGCAATTTCTTGAGAAGACAGACAAGATTTGGATTAGAGGAATCTTCAAATCCAGATGGTTGTTGACAATAAACGGTGTCATTGAGAGTACCATTAAGAAAGGCATTTTTAACATCACAAGTTGGTGAATAGGCAAAGACGAAGAAACTGCAAGACTGAGGATGATGCGAATAGTGCTTGGCTTGACAACAGGGGAGAAGGTTTCATCAAAATCACTTCCTTGTTGTTGAGAAAAACACCCAAATCAGAATAATCGGGGTGAGATAGAAAGAGAGATTGAAAGGGAGAATAAATAGGACTTGTTTTAGTTGGTCGTATGTTTAAAAGATATGTGGTTGTCCGTAGAGCCTCTGCCCAAAAACATGGTGGAAGAGATGATTGGATTAGTAGGGTGCGTAAGATGTTGTTGATAGAACGAAGAGAACGTTCAACCTTGCCGTTTTGAGGAGATGTGTATGGGCAGGAAAAACGAAAGAGGATGCCTTGGGAGAGAAAGAAATTTCGATGTTGGTTATTATCAAATTAGTTTCCATTGTCACATTGGATGAAACGAATTGGGAGACTAAAGTGAGTTAGAACATATTGCCTAAAATTAATGAAAAGTTTGTGAACATCAGATTTGGCACGAAGAGGGAATGTCCAAACATAGTGAGAGTAATCATCTAAAATAACAAGATAATATTTGAACCCTGAAACACTTGGGATGGGAGAGGTCCATAAATCACAATGTAATGATTCAAACGGAAAAGTACTAGATGTAGTTGATATGCCAAAAGGTAATCTAATACGTTTGCCGCATTGACAGGCATTACAAATAGAGGGGTCATAAGAAGAACTAGAACTAGAGATGCTAAAATCTTGCATCATGTATGACACGGTAGTTTTATTGGGGTGACCGAGACGACGATGCCATAGGTCGACGGAGACAATCATGGCTTGAGGTTTGGAGGTGGGTGCGCCATGGAGAGGATAGAGATCGCCCGAACTATTGTAACGAATGAGGATCACCCCCATTTTCAGATCATTCACAGATAAACCAAAGGGATCAAATTCTATGGAAACATTATTGTCAATGGTGAATTAACGAACAAAAATCAGATTTTTAATTAATGATGGAGCAACTAAAATATTTTGAAGGATAAAATTTGGTAGATTTTTAAAATTTGTGTTTGGATTGATGATATAAGAGTGACCGGTGCATGAGATTGGAATAGAGGATCCATCGCCAATGGTGATGGTAGAATAGGGAGATGAGGAACAAGCTAACAGAAAATCCATGTTTGAAGACATATGCGAGGAAGCACCAGAATCAAAAATCCAATCCACACCTTCATCGTTGTTGAGTGTGAAATTGTTCATGGCAGCGAGGAAGGCGGCTCGGTCCCAGCTTGGTGGAGCGATTGACGGAGCGGGAGATGTAGACATGTACTGAAGAGCTGGAGGAGCTTGGTACATGTGGGGCAGCGATGTCGGCGGAGCCATGTATTGCTACGGCGATAGCATGTAAGTCGGTGAAGCCTGGGCGGTGTAGACCTGCTGTGGAGGACGAGGTGCGAGAGGCTCGGGTGCGCCGATGGAGGGGCGGAGGCTGGGACTCCAGTGCCCGGTGTAAGCCGATGGGGCGCCGTACGGAGAGGGGGGCGACCAGGGCATCGGCCAGGCCTGAACGAGACCCGTCCATGCGTCATGCTGCGGCGGCCAAGGGGCCATGGCGGAGGGCGGTAGCGGAGCTAGTGATGTCGGCGCGGGTGGAGCTGGTGCAGGAGTAGGTGGCCGCGGCGGAGGAGTCGGCGCTGGAGCGGGTGGCCGATATACTGGATTTTTCCGCGGTAGTTGGGGCTCGGACGCCATCCAGGAGGGGCCATCGGTGGTGTAGCAGGGGTAGGCAGTAGGGGCGGGCGAAGCGCCGTGTGAAACACCTGCGGATGACGCGTGGCCTTGCGAGCTTGATTTTGGGCTTCGAGTTGCAAAATAGATCGCACTTCGGCGAAAGTTGGGTAAGGTTTCAGCAGCGGGATGAAGGCGACTTGCTTCTTAAATTGATCGCCGAGACCAACGAGAAGGGCGTTGATGAGGGTACGGTCGTATGCGTGATCACTGAGTTCCCGGAGTTCGTCACCAATGGCCTTGATGCGTTGGCAGAAGACGGTGACGGGGGAGTCGCATTGAGTGCTAGTGCGGAGCTCGATCTGAAGAGCGTTGACGCGCGAGTCGGAGTTGTCCTGAAAGAGTTGCTGAAGAGCGGCCCATAGTTGGGCAGCCGTGGCGTCGTCGGTGGAGACCAGGTTGAAGAGCTCGGTGGAGATCCTGGTGTAGATCCATTGAATGACGGTGAGGTCATCCTTGACCCAGCGTGGATCGGCGGGCCGTGGTGTCGAGGCGAGGTTGATGTGATCGCGGAGGCCGCAGCAACCGAGATGAACATGGAAAAGGTGGCGCCAATGGTAAAAGTTATGCTTGGAGAGATCGAGAACGATCGAGACGAATGGATAGACGTCGGCGATCGTGTCGGCTAAGGTAAGTTGTGGGAGCTGTGAATTTTGTTAATGATTTTGTGAAGAGTAGAGGTAGAGGAAGGAGATAGATCGGTGTCGGCGGTGGCGCGCGCCTCGGCTGTGGTCCCGAGTGGATGCATCAGCGGCGGCAGCTGAGTGGGCGGAGCCATCTAGGTGCGGAAAACCTAGGCGTCTGATACCATGATAGATTGCGGAATATGATTGTATTGATATGCAGTAATTAATGATTAGATTGGGTCTTTTGGGCTGTTTATATAGTAGAGAAACTTGAAAAGCAAGAAGCCTAGTAGAGATAAATCTACGTTACAATCATAAACTACCTAATATAACTAAACCTAATATACTCTAACATTGAGTAATACACCACTAAGTGAACCCAAGTTCCTTGCAAGTGAGACTATGAAACCACTGATCTGACAACAAACTTCATAGCACCAACATTGTGCATACAAGTAATCCACTCTCCTATCCCCACAAATGTAAAGGTAGCAACAAGAGGTACTTCACAAGCACATAAACGGGATTAGTGGGGGACAGTAGCTCTAATCCGGCCCATGATCCTACAAATGAAATAACCGGGCTTTGTTCGTGGGATGGGAGGTGGACTTGGCGGTAAGCACATCCCACTTACGTCGTTAAAGATGATATTCTAGTGTCTCGATGCAGAGGGTGGGACGCGGTCTTCATTTCGCAAAATAAAAAGATCCAGATGATTGAGAGCAAGGTAAAGGGTAAAACCAAACTCCCACGTTTGTACGATCTTTCTAGCCCGACGTGCGTTTTGAAATAGAGTTCTGTGTATGCATATTAGTTTGCTAGTGCGTTCCAGTTTCATGTCCGTGTTCGATTTCGGCTCGGCGTTTGCAGCACTGAAGTTCAAATCTCAGTTCACACGTAACCTTTTTATGTTTTTGTTTTGAGATGAGCACGTACCCGACTCGAGCTCAGGTTTCCGTGAGGCGTGGGCCTTTTTAATTACTTTGCGGGTCGGGCGTAGGCCTGCATTCTCCGAAAACAAGAGATGGGTGAACATGTCTGTCTCGGCCTGCTAATGAAGTGGCCCGGTACAAAGAGATGGACGTTACTTGGACCGTCGAAGACCAACGCGATTTCATGCCAACGCGATTTCATGCCAGAAAATGCTTTAGCAAACCATCATGTAAGCTAGGTCCCCTCAAAAAACAAAATGTAAGCTAGATTAAAAAGAAAAACACGCAATAGCAGAAACACACGCTTTCGACCGATGGTTTACGAAAATTGTATCTCGTGCAAAAGCAGAAACACGCGGAGCTACGACGCGTCGGCCAGGCGGTGGGCTTGTAGAGCATGCAGCTAGCGTGGGGCTCATGTTTAACACGCCGACTGCCTGCGTGCACAGCGCACGGTCGGCTTCCGCGCGCGTGGCCTTGTCCTGTCGCCTGTCGGTGCATCGGTCTGCGACCAATTAGCGTGCTGTTCGTCTGACACAGCCAGGCAAGATCAAATCCTTGGGCCAGACTAGCTTGATCCAACTACAGTCCGCACAAAGTTTTTTTTTGTTTTTTCACGTGCAGTCCGCACGAAGTCTACGATGCCTATACTCGAGAAACCTGGAAGCTCAAAAAGATGGAGGCCGAGCCAAAGACTTGTCTGGCTCGATTCCTGGTTCACTGGCGCGGTGACGTAATCACATATGCGCGTTAAGAACGAGCCACAGATCGAAATTGGTCTGTTGTTTGGTAGGTCGAGCTGCATTGGTTGGGCCAAAAAGACCATTCTGTTTGTTTGCCTCCAGCCAACCTAAAATCTCGATGGAAATGAGATTAGGCCTATTTGGTACCATCCAAATATGTTTAAGGTTACCTCTTCTCTACAACGCCTTGTCATGCTCTCGCCTCCCATCACACATAAATCATAGTTCATGATAGTTGCAAACTTACGAAGCATAACAGTTCACGAAATGAGCCCTAACTAATACGAATGGTAGTATATAACACGATGCTCCCTAACTACTATGAATTGCAGTTTATCATAACGGGGTCGTTCAACATACGAGGATCGAAAAGAGGTTCGAGAAACAGGGGATCATAGGGGGTTCTTCTTCTTCACTTCTTCTCAGATGGTGGTGTTGCCTCTGGCTTCCCATATTGCGTCTGCCCACTCTTGTCTCTTCACCTACGTCCACGCCATGGCCAGTCTCTGCTTCATCAAAAGCGACAACCTCTTCGAAGAGCTCATCCTCGCCCCAACCTAGGATCCAGTTGCGAAGAATGCAGCAAGCAAGGACCAGCTTTACTTGATTGTCAAACGTGTGGAACTTTTTCTGGTCAAGTACCTTGAACCTGTTCTTCAATGCAGCAAAGGCCCCCTCAATGGGGACTCTAAGGCTTGAGTGTCTCAGATTGAACAACTCTCTCGCATTCAGAAGTCGGTGCTTCGCAGAGAACTCGTTGAGGTGGTATCTTGTTTTTCTGAAGGGAGGTAGAATTCCAGGTCGGCATGCATATCCAGCATCTCCAAGGTAGAACTTACCCTCAGGGATTTGCTACCCATCAGGCCTTGACAAGCTATCAGCCAGGATGCTCGCATCATGAGCTGAACACTCCCACCCAGTAAGCACGTAGGTGAACCTCATATTGAAATCCATAGCGGCTAGCACGTTCTCGCTGGTGTAGTGCTTTCTCTCGTGGAATGCTGCAGACATTGATCTCGGTACCTTCGCAGTGACATGAGTACCATCAATTGCCCCAATGCAATCATGTAAAAAATTAGCACACATTCATGTTTCTGACAGTACCACACATCTGATAGGTAGAAGGAACATGATTTTGTACTCACCCTGAAATAGGGGAACCACCTGTAGCTGTTCTTGATCTTGGGTGGTTTGATCAGTGATGCTGGCTTGATAATTTCACCTCTGAGCTCCCCAATTGCGTACAACACCTGCTGGAAGTACCGAGAGATAGTCTACGTGGATCGCCTGAATGTGCTATGGATGACTCTGAACCTCTGGTTATGACCCATGCCATGAAAAAACATTGTGACTTGTTCTTCGACAGAGGTGTGGATGCTATCAGTCAACAGTCCTCTACCCCTGAACGTTTTCACAAGTGCATAGAAAGGGGCTCTTCTCATCCGTAGCATCTGGATAGCCTCTACGTCGTTGCAGTTGTAGATGTGGTTTAGTTTCGCAATCCTCTCCTGATCTTGTTGTACCATAGGACTGTAAGTCACACGAGGAAAACATCATGCCTAACTGCTCTCTTGTGCACCATCAGGATCTAGGCTTGGATCCAAATGATGAGTGATGCAGCGTGATGCACAAGCTGGAGCTGATCGCTCTACTCAAACAAGATCTATGCATTACGAACGGTCTTATCGAACTTGTTCTATCAATATGAATCTAACACTACAGTACAGCAGTGGAGTTTCCCCTTATCTCCGTCATGGAGGACGAAGGACAAGGCCGAAATCCGCCACAGATGTGCGCAGGCTCCGCCGCGGCAGGAGAAGAGGACTCTGGTCCAGCGCCTGAGACCGAAGGGAGATGCGTGGTGCCAGATCTGGGTCACCGCCGCCGGTGCGAAGTTTGGGGGAAGGAAAAAATTGGGAGACGGCTAATGGAGAGGGTAACCGAAGTGGGAGGTTACCCCTACCTTTGCCACACAACGCCGCTCGGATTTCGGCTTCTCCCACCATGCCGAGGCGGAGCTCCCGCGCGAACGTCGTTGTCGATTTTCGTCTCGCCAGGGCCTGACCCTGGAGAAACTGTCAAACTGGGCGTTCCTCCGGGGCATGTCCCAGGGCTGCTTTAAGACCCGTGCTATGCAAGAACGCGACTGAACCAGGGAACCAAACGGCCGAGAAATGTTGGGCCGAGCCAAGGGACACCCAGGCTACCAACGCGCCCTTGATGAGTCCCCAAAGGACAATGTCTACGCTCTATTGGTGGGGCGTGATGACCCAACAAAAAGGGTTTCCCTCTATCGCTCTCCTCGCTTCTTGGGAGATTTGAAACGAGAGGGACACTAGGGTGTTTAGGAGAAGCACACTTCGCCGACAGTTCTTCTAGATATAATTAAGAATGAGGCTAATTTGTGATCCCTTATGGGCGCGAAATGTTTGAGTTCTTTGATATCGGGAGAGTAGACTTTTTATTTATTGTTGCACTCGTTGCGCTTCTTTCTTGTAAACTCTACCTTAATTAATGAAATTGGGCAAAGTTTTTGCCCTTCTTTCACAAAAAAAAAAAACCCTGGAACGACTGCCTCTCGGTCGTACAAGCGCACTGAAGTAGCATGATATGGGAAGATATAGTCATGTTCTTCAGGACGTTCGGACAGAGTCGCAGGTGTCTAACAAAGAGCCTCATGACTTGATCGTGCGGCAAGCACGATATTAGCAATCTACAAACCTTGATGCTATGATGAAAAAGCATGCATGTAATAAATAAAAAGATCCTCATGACTTGGCTCGTCACTACAGGAATGGCGCGATACGCCGACGGCCAAAAGTCGGGGCCCTCGGCGTATGGCCTGGCCTGGCCAGCCTCCTCATCCGACCCTCGACGTAGCGCGGCCGTCGGCGTAGCGAGGTCTACGCCGAGGGCAGCCCTCGGCATATCTTTGGCCCTAGGCGTAGACAGGGCTACGCCGACGACCACCCTCGGCGTAGCCATTTTTCAAATTTGTCTAATTTTGTAAAAATCATAACTAATTCATATGATGTCAGAAAAATGCGTATGAGGTATCAAAATGTTCAGAAAAACATCATCTATCCGTTTATGTAAAAATAATGCATATTTGAATCATGTACAATACCATGTTAATATAGAAACAATTTAATCACTTTCTTATATGTCCTCATGTTCCTGTTTTAGCCAGATGGCAATTTAAACGAAGTCAAAAAATCTCGCGGAGCCGCATGGCATCATTTTATGTGTCCTAGTAACCACTCCAAAAGATGGAATTGGGATACGCCAATTATTTTGGAAAACCCTTCACAAACAGGGCTATCACGTCCGGAATTCTATGGCTTTTACGGCAAATGAGTAGGGAACGGCCTGTGACAGCACATAGTTTGTCGGAACGAGGCCATATTTGGCACGTGCATGGTCCCTGGGATGGGAAGCAAGGCCCCGGGAGCGGATTTCCAATCCGACCCATGGGTGATGGTTTTTTCATTTTCGGGGTGCCAAAACGGTTTTTTTGTGAAGCATCTACATGAGACGCATTTTAGTATTACGTGAGACCTCCGCGTAGTGGTAGGTTACCGCCTCCGCACCATATATCACATGCCATATGTACGCCCTAGCTATCTGGGAATCCATGCGGCTTCCTGCGGTGTCTCGCCGAATCCGCTGGAAAGTGACAGAATTTGAACTAGGGATACACTTTCCGTCGCTCAATAAATTCCGGGAAAAATGTTTTTAGGTCTATGACATATCACTTTATCTGCGATTTTTTTTCCGTTTAGCGCGATGGTAAACGGGGGCACCAGCGCGCCCGGTACTACCATACCGCATCTTCGTGAGGGGCCGTTTTGGCCAATTGGCAATTTAAACGAAGTCAGAAAATCCCGCCGAGCCGCATGGCGTCATTTTATGTGTCCTACTAACCACTCCAAAAGTCGGAATTAGGATACGGCAATTATTTTGGAAAACCCTTCACAAACAGGGCTATCACGTCCGGAGTTCTATGACTTTTAGGGCAAATGAGTAGGAAACGGCCCGTGACACCACATAGTTTGTCGGAACGAGGCCATATTTGGCACGTGCGTGGTCCCTGAGTTGGGAAGCAAGGCCACGGGAGCGGATTTCCAATCCGACCCATGGGTGATGGTTTTTTCATTTTCGGGGTGCCAAAACGGGTTTTTTTTTGAAGCAGCTACATGGGACGCATTTTAGTATTACGCGAGACCTCCGCGTAGTGGTAGGAAACCGCCTCCGCACCATATATCACATGCCATATGTATGCGCTAGCTATCTGCGAATCCCTGCGGTTTCCTGCGATGTCCCGCCGAATCCGCTGGAAAGTGACCGGATTTGAACTAGGGCTACACTTTCCGTCGCTCAATAAATTCCGGGAAAAATGTTTTTAGGTCTATAACATATCAGTTTATGTGCGATTTTTTTTCCGTTTAGCGCGATGGTAAACGGGTGCACCAGCGCGCCCGGTACGGCCTTACCGCATCTCCGTGGGGGCCCGTTTTGGCCAAATGGCAATTTAAACGAAGTCAGAAAATCCCGCGGAGCCGCATGGCATCATTTTATGTGTCCTAATAACCACTCCAAAAGTCGGAATTAGGATACGATAATTATTTTGGAAAACCCTTCACAAAAAGGGCTATCACGTCCGGAGTTCTATGGCTTTTAGGGCAAATGAGTAGGAAACGGCCCGTGACACCGCATAGTTTGTCCGGACAAGGCCATATTTGGCACGTGCGTGGTCCCTAGGATGGGAAGCAAGGCCCCGGGAGCGGATTTCCAATCCGACCCATGGGCGATGGTTTTTTCATTTTCGAGGTGCTAAAACGGTTTTTTTTTCTGAAGCAGCTACATAGGGCGCATTTTAGTATTGCGCGAGATCTTAGCGTAGTGGTAGGACACCGTCTTCGCACCATATATCACATGCCATATGTACGCGCTAGCTATCTGGGAATCCCTGCGGCTTCCTGCGGTGTCCCGCCGAATCCGCTGGAAACTGACCGAATTTGAACTAGGGTTACACTTTCCGTCGCTCAATAAATTCCGCAAAAAATATTTTTAGGTCTATAACACATCAGTTTATGTGCTATTTTTTGTCCGTTTAGTGTGTTGGCGAACGGTGCACCAGCCCGCCCGATACGGCCATTTCGCAACTCCCGAGGGGGCCGTTTTGGCCACATGGAAAATTGGGCGTCATATTTGGATTTCTCTAATTTTTAGGTTCAAATGATGATATGGATGTTACATTTAGATTCCTCTCATTTTTCTGATCGATTTAGACATATTATTTGTGGAATTTCGATTTCCAATTTAAAGATATTAATTGTTCTATATTAAATAGAAAAAAGACCAAAAAATAAAATCATTTTATTGTTATTTGAATTTAATATTATTAATTATTGTTACTTATATATTAATAATTGTTTACTTAAGTAATTGTTTGGAATTCAAAAATAATGAGTTGTGACATCACGGTCCATGGGTTAATAGGGTTGATAGGCTATTATTATCAGCAAGGTGTCAATTCTTTAAGGGAAGCTCATCCGAATGGAACTAAGAAGTTAAGCGTGTTGAGGTTGGAGTAGTGTGAGGATGGGTGACCGACTGGGAAGTTTAACCATGATTGTAATTTGACCTAAGATTAAGTGTACTTAGAGTTAAAAGTGTATGGGTGAAAGATAAACAAGTTAAAAAAGGAAACAAAAATAAAAAAAGTGGTGTAAAAATATTAAAATTTTAAAAAATTTAAAACTCTATGCCGAGGGCTTTGCCGTCGGCATATAAGTTTTTTTTATTTTTTTCGAATTTTATTTTTTTAACTTTTTTTGGAAAAAAGAAAATTCAAATTTGTAAAATTTGTGTGCTGACGGTTTTGCCGTCGGCGTAGCGTGCTACGCCGAGGGTCGGGCTACGCCGACAGCAATATTGTCTATGCCGAGGGACCTAAACGTCGACGCCATACGCCGAGGGCTGCCGTCGACGCAGCCTACGCCGAGGGCTAGGCGTGGCTACGCCGAGGGCAGCTGGCCGTCGGCGTATGCGTCTATTCCTGTAGTGCGTTTAGCATCTGTATCGACGATAGGTCGATGTATCTTCCTTGTAAACCAGCCTGGAGGCGTTTGTAATCACCAACTTTGTGATGAGCTAATAAAAGAGCCGGATGTTTCTAAAAAAAAGTCTAAAATACCGAATGATGAGCTGCTATTAATATCAAGTTACTTCACTCTCTTCGTGTTGTGTTAGGCTGGTCATAGTGGGGAGTAACTTAGACGAGTAACATATGTCATGTTACTAGTTTAGTTTGCTACCTTCATAGTGGGTAGTACTCCCTCCGTCTCAGTTCGCAAGGCAAAGTTCCAAAAAATATTTATCCCAAACTGCCTCACCTCCTAGGCACATTTGCATTTAATGTGGGAGTAAAACTGATTCATTATTGCATGCAAAAGACTCCTCCTTTCGTATCCCACCGTGTAAAATGAGACTCATTAGTACTTTGCATGCACCATGTGTAGTTAAAGGGTAGAAAATAAAGTTCTTTTTAATTTCCCAATTAATTGCAGCGCCGATGTTAATGTTTTTACGTGGAAATTTAGAGCCAATGAGAATTCACCTTGGACCAAGATATTTGAAAATTTTGCCTTGCGAACTAGGACGGAGGGAGTAACTTATATGTGGTGCCATGCATTGTGTCATTTATTATGTTGTAGACTCATCTTGCATTGGAGTGTGTGATGTTATGATAACATATCTAGTTACCACATCACTCTCTTTCTTCATTTATTGGTATGACATGTCAAAAAAATGCCTTGAGATGTGTGATATTACTAGTAGCTATGTTACTCCCACTATGAGCAGTCTTACTCGTGGGCGTCTCGACTCTCTACACGTATACGAAGTCGAGATCTCGGCTTCTCTAAGATACTACATGATACTATCTCTATAGTGGGTAGTGCCATGGAGTAATATTATAGTCATGCTATATTTATTGTTTTTAGAATGTCAATGTAAATTTATGTACAAAATTTATTTAGCATTAACTTTTCTCGTTGTTTGCGCTATGATATGGTATCTACTTATGTTAATCTAATTTCCTCTCTTCTCCTTAATTAGCTGTCATATCAGCATTTTTGTGGAACCAATGTGCATGATACTAGCTATGATATCAGCAATTTAGCTAGCCTAAGATATGACATATGTTACTAGTCTAAGTTACTTTGTACTATGAGCAGCCTCGTAGTGGGGGTAACATAAGTGGTAACATCACACATCTCAAGGCATTTTGATAACATATCATGACAATAAAAGAAGAAAGAGAGTGAGGTGATCTAGCAATGTTACCATAACATCACACATCACAAAGCAATATGACTGTACAACATAATTAATGACACATTATATAAAACCACATCTAAGTTACTACCCACTATGAAGATAGTAGTAACTTAGACTAGTAACATGACATATGTTACTAAACTAAGTAACTCTCCACTATGAGCAGCCTAATCCGTGAGCAAAACGTTGGCACTACGAAACTAAACTAGTGCATTGGATTGGATTCCCAAAGATGATTATGCATGTGACAAAGATACGAAATCTTGAAATTTTCTCTTCGATCTCTCCGGCCATCTCCAAGCAATCATGGAAAGCTTGCTTGGTCGCTACCTACACACGGTTGCAACAACGCTCGGTAGTTTGCAGCGAATGGCTAGCCTGATCTATGCATAAAATACAGCGTGTCACGTTACGCACTTGCGACACAATTTAATTTGCACGAGACACCACGAAATCTTATGTACAGGGCTCGTTAATTAATTTACATATTTCAGTGTATGGAAAATATTAATTTTCTATCGGACTTGGTTTTTTCTGGCAAGACGATTATCATAAAACAAGTACAAACTAACAAAATGGAACATCATTTGTAGACCTAAAAACAAAGGCTGTTTAGGTGCCAATGTCTTAGATAAAAGAAAAATTCTTACTCGGTAATTGGTTGTGTAAACTTTTGAACGGGGATGGTGTGTTGCAATAGATGCTGCATAATAAATACCTAAGAAATAAGACATAGTCACAAGCATGCCTGGCCATGGGCAGCCCGGCCCGAGACCCGGTCTGAAGCCCGGCCCGAAAAACTTAGGCCTGGGCCTAGAAAAGTTGGCCCAATGGTTGGGCTGGGCCGGGCCTAGGTATCCCAAAAATGCATTTAACACTATGACCTGGCCCGCGGCCCAATGGCCCGACGGGCTTCATGGGTTTTTTGTCTGGCCAGGCTTGGGCCTGATTTTTTGTTGTCGGGCTTTCCTCGGCCCGGCCCGAGGCACGGCCCTGCATAGCACATGGCCATGTATGATTTTTTGTTGTCGGAAGAAAAGAATTTCATGAAGGCCGGATGGGAGGACTAGCTAAGGGAGGTTCAAGTCTCCGCGCTGTTGAGGGACTTGCTTGGTGCTCTTTGCTTCACAATAGCGGTATGAAAGTGGGGGCGATAACACAGGTGAAGTTCAGAGTCCTACCTTTCAGGGTGAAAACCCAAGGTCTGGCCTTAACTGGTTGTGCCTGGCAATGACCTTGTTGGAGACATTGTTTTGAGAGCGGGGACTATCTTCAGGGTGAAAACCTAAGATCTTTGATCGGGCGAGGACGATGTTAGAGCACTGTTTCCTTCTTGGAGGCGTCGTTTTTGGAGAGTCTATATTTCAGGTGTTGTCTTGGCGGTGGATGTATTGTTGTTGTTAGGCTCGAGATACTGTAGTGGGACTTTTGTTTCTTAGTTTTCTTTTCCTTTTTTTGGCTGTGTGCATCCGTAGTGCCATTAGGATGGTGCGTTGTTGCAGAGGCTGGGTGTAACTGGTATCTTTTGATATTAATATATTCCCTTTATCGAAAAGGTATACACAAGTGACAGCTAAGCCTACTGACTCGCAATTCTTCAAGGGCTTAATGCGAGTTACTACTAAAGATTTCTTTAGTCGAGGATCTTTCCAGATTGGAAATGGGTAGGGGGCGCTTTTTGGGCAGACACTTGGCTTGGTGTTCAAGCTTTGGTCAGCCGGTATCCATCATTGTATAGCATTGTCTGACGAAAAATTGTTTTAGTCAAGGATATTTTCTCCATTGTTCCTCTACATATAGAATTTAGAAGAGGCTTAACTGGGAATATATATGATACGTGGCTGCTTTTAGTTCAAATACTAATGTCAATTACCAAATGACATAGATTTCTATGGAGGATCGCCACGTAGGTTCCTTTAGTGTTTAATCTATGTATGCCGATTTCACGAAGAAAAAAGTCCAAAACAAACCTTGAATTTGTAGCTGAAAGATAAATGGAACCCCTGTAACATCCCAAATTTCAATAAAAAGAAAGTTAGAAAATTCCAGAGAGCAAAATTTCAAACCAACAAAAACTTTTTAAATTGCATATAGTGCAATGCATAGGACTTGTGCATTTGAGTGATATGCCATGATGAGTGTTATTATTTGTTTGTGCTATACTATAAAACCCTAATGTGATCATATGAAGATCACCAACCAAATAAATCAAAGAGGAAGAAAATCCAATAAATGAAAAAACCCTAAAAACCCTCACATATGCTCTATGGCATTATTATAAATTTTGACCTTGGAGCCATTTGGTCTTCACCATTAGTTGAATAATGTTACTAAACACTTATTACAACTTTTGGAATCAAAGAATCACAATTCAAATAATTTCCAAACACAAATCTTGCTCACATATGATAATGGTCAAAATTGACAATTATAGTCTGATCACTACTTTGAGCCATTGCAATTCAATTTTCTCAAACCAAATCTTGCTAACTCTTTGCACCATTTCAAAGTCAACATCAAGGTGAACACTTTTTGTAAAGATCACCATACCAAAATCTTTCTTGATCATTAGCTATGCTCATCCAAAGTTTCAACTTTTTAACATAATCAACAATCTCCCACTTATCAAATTTTGCAAAACTTTGAGTTAAACTTTGCCACCACCACCTCTCACCATCTCTGGTCAAATACAACTTATCTAAACACACACAATTCAAATTTAGCAACCATTTGAATTACACCAAATTTGGATAAATTTTGCAAATAGCATCTATGGCACTATTTGCCACTATTTGAAATAGTGATTCTACCCCATCTAATCTACCCCAACCTACACCATTTGGTCCCCTGGTCCCCTCTAACACTAAGTGCTGCATAGCAAGCCTAAGGAGAAGAGGAGGGCAGCTAGGGCATGGCCATGCCGGCCATGTCGCCACCCCGACTACCCTCCCCTCTCCTCCTTCACTCTCTGCCCTGCCCACCTTGTCCAACATCGCCACCTCACTCTACTGGACCACCTAGCACCGGACATGGTCGAGGAGAAGCTCGACAGCCGCCGGAACGCATGCGCCCAGCACGGCGATGCCATGCCGATGACGTCGCGCGTGGACACGCTCGCAGACGTCACTGGCCACGCGCCGCGCCACCACCTCGCTCTCGCCCTGGCCCCGCTGACTAGCCGTTGAGCATCACCACGCCACCACGACGCCGCCAGACATGGCCACGACCAGACCCTGGACCGCCGCCGCCGTAGACGGAGAAGAAGATCCCGCCACTGCCGCGACATGCCTGGAAGCAATGCGACCCAACCAAGCCCTGCCCGACCAAGCTGTCGCCGCCAATGGCATCGCCAGGAACCGTAGAACACTGCCGCACCCTCGCCTAGCTCTCTAGCTCGCCGTAGAAGCCGCGCCATTGTCGACCACCACCCTGTCCCGCAGCACCCTCGAGCTGCTATAAAAGGAGACCTCCCCTGGACGATCCAAGCACACCATCTCACTCCCCACCTCTCACTGCTTCTCAACCACCACTCCACCCATCGAATCCTCGCCAGAGCAAGCTCAATCGGGAGATCGCCGCCGTGGAAGCTCTGCAGCAATCGCCGGCGAACCAGACCACCTCGAGCTCCGCCACTGCTACCAGCCGCTTCGCCGTCGTCCACAACTTCACCGAGCACACTGCCCACCCTAGCTGGAGCCACGGTGATCTCTCCGACCCCCTACCGCCGCCGCCAGAGCGTCGGGTTCTCGTCGGAGACGACTATGAACCACGGTCGTCCGATCTAATTCTAATCCTACGCCCCACACTGATTCATACCGTTTCGGGTTTAAATACTCGCTGACGGGTGGCCCCCGCTGTCAGGCAGCCCGCGCGTCTCTGGACCGTGGCTGGGCTGGCCTTGGGCCGTTTTTAAACCTTTCAGCCCAGTTAGTTTTCCCGCCGGCCTGTGTAATTCAAATTCGATTTAAACATTTCCAAACAAATTCAATACTGCCCAAACTTTGAAATTCAATAGATTCAAATTGGCTCAACCAAATTTAATGAACTTTATATTGTTGGAAAGCTAAGGAAAATATCTACACAATGCCACTGGTCCCATGACCAGATTCATTGTAGAACTAATGTGATAAAAAGAAGAAGGCAGGGACTTTTTCATATTCAAATAATTATTAAAAATCAATCAAAACAGATATTAAGTTGATTCCAACTCTAATAGCTCAAATTTGACTTACACTAATTGATTATGCAATAAAATGGTGTGGTCACTTTGCATGATCATGCCCTAGTTTAAGTAATGGATAATATGGCTAGTTTAACTAGTTGATATTGTCCAAAACTATTAAGTAATTCATATGAAGTCTTAAACTTCATTTAAATCTTGTCTCACATGAATTCATGGGATGTTTGGACCCCTGGCCCAAACTCTCTTATATGGATTTCTTAGAGATTTAAATCATATGTAGTAATATTAAATGATATGAGGTGATCTACCTCATTTAAATCATTTTCTCAAATGATGATGATGAACATTTGACTTAGGTCAATATAAGTTCATGTATGATGGTTTGAGAAATTAAATCTTAAGAAGATTTCAATGAGAGGAAATTATTTCTCAAGAACCCTATGGAAACTATCATTTACATATTAAATGCAAAGAAGTAAATTCTCCTCAAACAACACAACCCATGCACTTTAATTAGATTAATTTGCGTGCATAGAATAGTTTGTGTGTTTATATGTGATACATGGAATAGCCATTGAATTAGTGAGTAATTATACTCGTATTCAAATTTAGACGCTAGCACCGGAGAGTACACCGAAGAAGAAGGTTGCTACCAAGAGGAGGAGGAGGAACAGTTTGAGAACTACCAAGGCAAGCTAATATTCTTGCAAAGTGCAAAGCCCCTTGGGGCAAGGCACCATGAATCTTACCTTTTCTTACATAAGCCTATCCCAAGTTTATACCTTACAAGTTTTCTACTTGTTTTCTCAAGAAGTTACTTTTATAGTTAACTTTGGTCAAAATAAGGAAGTTTACTAGAGTAGTAAAGTTAGCCTCCATCAAGCAAAGCAAGGTAGCACCCCTCATGAATTAGAGCTAGTGCTAATGAACTAAAACTTGACTACTCTAGATGGGAACAATGTGAATTGAAATGAATTTGAAACCTTGGAATGATGAAGCATTCCATTGAAGGATTTTTGAAGGTGAATATGACCAAGAGAAGATGGTGATTTTTGATAAACATGATGTTGGTTTGAATGCGATACCTTTCCAATTATTAAGTACCCCCACAATACCTGATTATGGGTAGGGCTTAACTGGAAGTTTATGCATCTTAGTATGGGTTCCCTCTGAACACACGTCATAGGGGTTACGCTTGAGGCTGTCTCCGTTGTTGAGAAATGATGTGAAATTGAGGTGAATTGTACGGCCAAGCCCTGTGCAGTTCCCAGGTTGACAGTTGGTCTTCACTGGGAGGCCAAGCTCATGGGGAGAGGTGCTCATACTAGGATTTGTAAGTGAAAGGTTATGGTTGATGATCCGCGTACTGTGTTACGATGATTCGGGGTAATCCCGACGGATGAAATCAAATGTTGTGGCACAAGTGTGCAACCTCTGCAGAGTGTAAACCTATTCGAATAGCCGCGTCCACGGTTACGGACGGTTGGAAAGGCCATACAGTTTCCGATGTCATATCTTTGAAAATGATGGTGAAAGATGATGGTGAAATGACTTGTGGTGAATTGAATTGAAATCACCACTTGAATGGTGGCAATGACACTAATGTTCCCACTTGAGTTAGTTAGCACTTGAATAAGCTTTTCTCCAATACTTGTGAACTAAAATTGGCTTTATGAAAATAAACTAGAGCTTAGCAAACCATACTAGAAATGTCTAGCACTTACATTAGTATTAGTTTGCGAGTACTTAAAGTACTCACGGCTTTGTCCCTGGCTATTCAAATGGCCAGAGTATGAAGATGAACAAGGAGATGACCAGCAGGACGCCTACGACAACTAGGAGTCTTCCGACGTCAAGCGTTGGCCCGTGGACTAGAGAGTCCTTGTATCTTACGCTTCCGCTATGAACTATGAATTTGTGTTTGTTCGTTGATCGATAGATCAACTATTCGTGTAATATGGATCATGTGATTCCAATTTGTAAGACCTTATGGTTTGTAATGAATGATGACTGTGATACTTAACTATTATGCCTCGCAACAACAATATTCCTGGGATTGCGATGTATGACATAATAGGCATCCGGACTTAAAAATCCGGGTGTTGACAAGTTGGTATCAGAGCCATTGTTTGACTTTAGAAGACCTTAGTTAGAATGGGCGTTCTGGAAAACTTAACTTTGAAATCAAATGAAAGAAAGTATTTGTGAAAATTTACTTACACTCTTGTCTTTGAGACTTTGCCAAAATTTGATGAATCGTGTTCTATCTTATTTGAATCAACTTAAAATTTTGCCACACTTTGCCCTCTCTAACTTACTTATCCAATTCCCTTTCAGATGGAGCCGAATGAACCCATCAACACCAAGTTTTATCAGCTTGGGAATGGAGGGAGCTTGATCTTCGAGCACGACCTCAACGCCGTCTCTGACTTCCTTGGGCGCCCACACCCCAAGTTCCACGGGGTTCAGCTGGACGACACGCCCGGAGGAGAGTTGAAGTGGGTGATCACTGCCGACTTGAGGGGCAAGATGGAGCCTCCCACCTCGGAGAGGATCCTCTTCTCTTTCCGCGAGAGCAACTGGCTCGACGGACTCGCACGTGGCCTTCAGGAGGCACTTGCGCGCCTCTGTGGACAGAATGTGGTGCGCCTCCTTGCGTCGCGCTATGCCCACCTTGTGAGGCGTGATGCTGCGGGAGTGCCCATGGAGCTGCAGCCGCACCCGGAGTTGAGGCACCATGCTGAGCACCTGGACTTCATGCTCTATCAAACTCAGAGGGACCTCGACGCCACTCGCGCTTACGCGAACCAGACCCATGCTCACATCACCGAGCAGGGCGAGGCGATCAAGCTACTCAACAACGACCGCAAGAGCCTTCGTCAGCAGCGTACCAAGAAGGACGCTACGATTCGGCGCCTTCGCGCCAAGATAGCATCACTCGAGGCCACTGTCAAGGCCCAGGAGGATCAGATTCGTGAGCTGGAGGATGACAACGGAGGCATCGACATTCAGGGAGGAGGAGCCTTCCTGAGCGATGACGACGACTTTGAGGAGGACGAGAACACCGAGGAGGAGGACTACGAGTTCCTGGAGGCAGGACCCGACGACTACGTCCCGATCGATGTCGAGGATGAGGAGTAGTTGCACTAGTTCACTTATGTAGGTGTGAGTTGTATCCCGTCCCTTGTATCGTAGCATGAGAATGGTTCTTAAAACCATTTGAGTATGTGTGTTAGTTTGTACTATGTGTTGAATGAATGAATGAATGTTATGTTTGTCATGAAAAGATTACAAGTTTTCAAATATTTTCAAACTTAACCAAAATGAACCATAGAATGTTCCCTCTTATCTCATGATCTTCTATATCTTCAGATGGCCCCTCCCAATCGCACCAACGACGCGATGTTGCAACTGCTGCAGACCATGCTTGCCGACAGGGAAACAGAAAGAGCCGAGCGCCAAGCCAACCTCATCGCCTTGCAGAACATTGCCAACCAAGGCCATGGAAATCATGACCACCCTGGATCTAAGCTCAAGAACTTCCAGAACACCAATCCCCCGGTGTTTAGCAAGACCGAGGAACCCCTCGACACCGACGATTGGCTCCAGACTATGGAGAACAATCTGGAGGTAGCCGGAGTGGAAGCCAACGAGAAAGTCTTGTTTGCCACCCACTATCTCGCTGGACCAGCCCGCGCTTGGTGGACAAGCACCCGTGCCATGAACGGAGGTCAGTTCATGACTTGGGAGGATTTCAAGCTAAAGTTCAGCAAGTACCATGTACCCCCGGGTCTTATCAAAAAGATGAGGGATGAGTTCCGTGAACTGAAACAAGGTCGGATGACGGTGGTTGAATACCGCGACAAGTTTCTCACACTGTCGAGGTATGCCCCTGATGAGACCGACACCGTTGAGAAGAGGAAGGAGAGATTCCTGAACGGACTGCATGATGAGATGCAGACTGTCCTTGTCAACATCCCCTTCGCCGACCTCGAAGCCCTTGTCGACTCCGCCATCCAGATGAAGGGCAAACTGAACCAAGCCAACGAGAACCGCAAACGCCGCAAGGCGAATCAAAGTGGATCAAGCCACCCCCAAAAGTATCGCCCTAGCTCAAGCGGAGGTTTCATTCCGAGAAACAATAAGCCACCGATGCAGAACTCGCGCCCCGGTTATCAGAACCGGAGTGGAGGAAACTCCAAGCCAGGAGGCTACAACAACAACAACTACAACAACAACAACTACAACCGCGCTCCGCCCCGAGCCCCCAACAACAACAACAACAACACCAACACCGCTCCCAGAACCGGGAGCAACGCCGTCCCCGTTGCGAACAAGCAGGACAAGACCACCATCACTTGCTATGAGTGTGGTGTAGTGGGGCACTACTCCAACGAGTGCCCCAAGCGTCTTGCCAAGCTCGCCGGCAACACCGCTGCACCTGCTCAGCAGCAACGCCGTGTCTCCACCGGCAAGAAGTTCGCCCCCAACAACCCCAATAACCGCAACGGCCGCCTCTACCACATGAACGCCGAAGAAGCCCAGGAAGCACCAGATGTTGTACTGGGTATGTTTTCTGTCAACCACATCCCTGCCAGAGTGTTGTTTGATTCCGGAGCATCTCATTCTTTTGTCACCGAAGACTTTGCATCAACAAGTAAAATTCAACCCCTCAGTTTGAAACATGTTATGATAGTTCAAATCCCCGGATCAACCACCAAAGCTAGAAAATTTTGCAAAAATGTACCAATCAAAATCCATGATGTAGATTTCTATGCCAATCTAATCATTCTGGGAACCAAAGGTTTGGAAGTCGTCCTAGGAATGGACTGGATGTCAAAACACAATGGATTGATAGACTGTGCCAAGAAAGCCATAACCATGACTAGCAGCACCGGTATCGTAGTAGAGCACGTCTCTGAAAAACTACCCCGAAAATTCACCTGCAACCAAAGTGTATCCAAGCCAACTCTGGATCAAATCAGGGTCGTTTGTCGCTACCCTGATGTGTTTCCGGATGATCTACCCGGTATGCCCCCGGATCGGGATATCGAGTTTATCATCGAGTTAATCCCCGGAACTGGACCCATAGCCCAGAGAGCCTACAGCATGAACGCAACCGAGCTTGTGGAGCTGAAGAAGCAAATAGATGATATGTTGGCCAAAGGTCTGATTCGACCGAGTGCATCCCCCTGGAGATCCCCCGTCTTGTTTGTGGACAAGAAGGATGGTGCAAATCGTTTATGTACGGACTATCGTAAGCTTAACGATGTCACCATCAAGAACAAATTCCCCCTACCCAAGATAGAAGACTTGTTTGATCAACTCACCGGAGCCAAAGTTTTCTCCAAGATCGACCTTAGAACTGGATACCATCAGCTGAAGATCCGAGCCACCGACATTCCAAAAACTGCCTTTACCACCCGATATGGGTTGTATGAGTACAACGTCATGTCATTTGGACTGACCAATGCCCCCGCTTATTTCATGAATCTCATGAATAAGATCTTCATGAACTTTTTGGACAAGTTTGTCGTTGTCTTCATCGATGACATTCTCGTCTACTCCAAGTCCGAAGAGGAACATGAACAGCATTTGGAGACTGTCCTAGAAACCCTTAGACAGCATAAGTTGTATGCCAAGTTTAGCAAGTGTGAGTTTTGGTTGGAAGAAGTTGGATTCCTGGGACACATCTTGTCTGCAGGAGGAATTGCCGTAGATCCCGCCAAAATCAAAACTGTTATGGAATGGCAAGCCCAACCACCCAAACCGAGGTCCGCGCTTTTCTTGGATTAGCCGGATATTACCGCAGATTTGTAGAAGGTTTTTCGAGCATCGCTCGACCAATGACCCAACTGCTGAAGAAGGACAGGAAGTTTGAGTGGACCGACAAATGTGAAGAGAGCTTTCAACAGCTCAAGAGTAGATTGACAACCGCCCCAATCCTGATCATGCCCGATATCGCAAAGCCCTTTGACGTATATTGCGACGCCTCCATGACTGGTCTTGGATGTGTGCTTATGCAAGAAGGCAAGGTTGTATCCTACCTTTCAAGACAACTCAAGCAACATGAATAGAACTACCCAACCCATGACCTCGAGCTTGCAGCCGTGGTCAAAGCCTTGAAAGTTTGGCGTCATTACCTCATGGGTAATCGATGCGAGATCTACTCCGACCACAAAAGCCTCAAATACATATTCACCCAGAAAGAACTAAACATGAGACAACGCCGATGGATCGAATTGATCAAGGATTACGACATGGAGATTCACTACCACCCCGGCAAGGCCAATGTGGTAGCGGATGCTTTGAGTCGACTGCCGTGCCAGTTGAACTCCATGCTCGCAACTGAACAGCCCAGCTTGCATCAAGAGTTTGAACAGTTTAGACTTGAACTTGTTAGCGAAGGATTCCTAGCCAGCATAGAACTGCAACCCACCTTGGTTAGCCAGATCAAGGAAGCCCAGAAGGACAACGCTAGCATTGACGGAATCAAGAAGCAGATAGCCGCAGGAAAAGCCCCCGGGTTCACCGTAGATGAAGCCGGAGTTCTTTGGTACAAAGAACGTCTTTGCGTACCATCGGACTCAGACTTGAAACAAGTCATCCTGCAAGAAGCCCATGACACCCTTTATTCAATCCACCCCGGAGGTACCAAGATGTACCAAGACCTGAAAGAACAATTCTGGTGGCATGGAATGAAGAGAGAGATCGGCAGCTACATCGCCAAGTGTGACATCTGTCAAAGAGTCAAGGCAGAACATCAACGACCCGCCGGACTGTTACAACCCCTCCAGATTCCGGAATGGAAATGGGACTCCGTAGGAATGGACTTTATCACCGGACTGCCCAAATCCAGCAAGGGCAATGATTCCATATGGGTAGTTGTCGATAGATTGACCAAAGTCGCCCATTTCATCGCCGTCAAAACCACTTACCAAGGCCCAAAGTTAGCTGAACTATACATCTCCAGAATAGTCGCCCTACACGGAACCCCCAAATCGATAGTGTCAGACAGAGGATCACAGTTCACCTCAAGATTCTGGCAGAAAGTGCATGAAGGACTAGGCACCCGTCTGAATTTCAGCACCGCCTATCATCCCCAGACCGACGGACAAACTGAGAGAGTCAACCAGATACTGGAGGACATGATGAGAGCATGCGTACTGGAATACGGATCCAAGTGGGAAGACTGCTTACCTTACGCAGAATTCTCTTACAACAACAGCTACCAAGCTAGCCTACAGATGGCCCCTTTTGAAGCCTTGTACGGAAGGAAATGCCGTACCCCCCTGAACTGGTCGGAAGTCGGAGAGAGCCAAGTTTTTGGCCCAGATGTTCTTCGTGAAGCCGAAGAGAAAGTACACAAGATTCGCGAGTACCTCAAGACTGCGCAATCAAGACAGAAGAGCTACGCCGACAAGAGACGTCGGGAGATGACCTTCGAGATCGGAGACTTCGTCTATCTCAAGGTATCCCCCTTGAAAGGAATGCAAAGGTTTCAACTGAAAGGAAAGCTCGCACCCCGATATGTCAGACCTTTCAAAGTCCTCAGTTGCCGAGGCGAAGTATCTTATCAACTGGAGCTACCTGAAGAGATGTCAGCTGTGCACGACGTGTTTCATATCTCACTCCTCCGGAAGTGCCTTGAAGTCCCGGAGAAGACCGAAGTGTTCAAGAACATCGATCACCGATCGGTGGATATCAACAAGGATCTGACCTACCGCGAAGTGCCGATTCGCATCCTAGAAGAAGCTTACCGCACCACCCGCACCCGAAGCATCAAGTTTCTGAAGATACAATGGAGCAATCATACCGAGGATGAAGCCACATGGGAACGCGAAGACTTCATGAAGAAGGAGTACCCAGATCTCTTTAGTACCTAACTTTCTTTTCGATCTCGGGACGAGATCTTTTGTAAGGGGGAAGGGTTTGTAACATCCCAAATTTCAATAAAAAGAAAGTTAGAAAATTCCAGAGAGCAAAATTTCAAACCAACAAAAACTTTTTAAATTGCATATAGTGCCATGCATAGGACTTGTGCATTTGAGTGATATGCCATGATGAGTGTTATTATTTGTTTGTGCTATACTCTAAAACCCGAATGTGATCATATGAAGATCACCAACCAAATAAATCAAAGAGGAAGAAAATCCAATAAATGAAAAAACCCTAAAAACCCTCACATATGCTCTATGGCATTTTTATAAATTTTGACCTTGGACCCATTTGGTCTTCACCATTAGTTGAATAATGTTACTAAACACTTATTACAACTTTTGGAATCAAAGAATCACAATTCAAATAATTTCCAAACACAAATCTTGCTCACATATGATAATGGTCAAAATTGACAATTATAGTCTGATCACTACTTTGAGCCATTGCAATTCAATTTTATCAAACCAAATCTTGCTAACTCTTTGCACCATTTCAAAGTCAACATCAAGGTGAACACTTTTTGTAAAGATCACCATACCAAAATCTTTCTTGATCATTAGCTATGCTCATCCAAAGTTTCAACTTTTTAACATAATCAACAATCTCCCACTTATCAAATTTTGCAAAACTTTGAGTTAAACTTTGCCACCACCACCTCTCACCATCTCTGGTCAAATACAACTTATCTAAACACACATAATTCAAATTTAGCAACCATTTGAATTACACCAAATTTGGACAAATTTTGCAAATAGCATCTATGGCACTATTTGCCACTATTTGAAATAGTGATTCTACCCCATCTAATCTACCCCAACCTACACCATTTGGTCCCCTGGTCCCCTCTAACACTAAGTGCTGCATAGCAAGCCTAAGGAGAAGAGGAGGGCAGCTAGGGCATGGCCATGCCGGCCATGTCGCCACCCCGACTACCCTCCCCTCTCCTCCTTCACTCTCTGCCCTGCCCACCTTGTCCAACGTCGCCACCTCACTCTACTGGACCACCTAGCACCGGCCATGGTGGAGGAGAAGCTCGACAGCCACCGGAACGCACGTGCCCAGCACGGCGACGCCATGCCGATGACGTCGCACGTGGACACGCTCGCAGACGTCACTGGCCACGCGCCGCGCCACCACCTCGCTCTCGCCCTGGCCCCGCTGACTAGCCGTTGAGCATCACCACGCCACGCCACCACGACGCCGCCAGACATGGCCACGACCAGACCCTGGACCGCCACCGCCGTAGACGGAGAAGAAGATCCCGCCACTGCCGCGACATGCTTGGAAGCAATGCGACCCAACCAAGCCCTGCCCGACCAAGCTGTCACCGCCAATAGCATCGCCAGGAACCGTAGAACACTGCCGCACCCTCGCCTAGCTCTCTAGCTCGCCGGAGAAGCCGCGCCATGGTCGACCACCACCCTGTCCCGCAGCACCCTCGAGCTGCTATAAATGGAGACCTCCCCTGGACGATCCAAGCACACCATCTCACTTCCCACCTCTCGCTGCTTCTCAACCACCACTCCACCCATCGAATCCTCGCCGGAGCAAGCTCAATTGGGAGATCACCGCCGCGGAAGCTCTGCAGCAATCGCCGGCGAACCAGACCACCTCGAGCTCCGCCACTGCTACCAGCCGTCGTCCACAACTTCACCGAGCACACTGCCCACCCTAGCTGGAGCCACGGTGAGCTCTCCGACCCCCTACCGCCGCCGCCAGAGCGTCGGGTTCTCGTCGGAGACGACGATGAACCACGGCCGTCCGATCTAATTCTAATCCTACGCCCCACACTGATTCATACCGTTTCGGGTTTAAATACTCGCTGATGGGTGGCCCCCGCTGTCAGGCAGCCCGCGCGTCTCTGGACCGTGGCTGGGCTGGCCTTGGGCCGTTTTTAAACCTTTCAGCCCAGTTAGTTTTCCCGCCGGCCTGTGTAATTCAAATTCGATTTAAACATTTCCAAACAAATTCAATACTGCCCAAACTTTGAAATTCAATAGATTCAAATTGGCTCAACCAAATTTAATGAACTTTATATTGTTGGAAAGCTAAGGAAAATATCTACACAATGCCACTGGTCCCATGACCAGATTCATTGTAGAACTAATGTGATAAAAAGAAGAAGGCAGGGACTTTTTCATATTCAAATAATTATTAAAAATCAATCAAAACAGATATTAAGTTGATTCCAACTCTAATAGCTCAAATTTGACTTACACTAATTGATTATGCAATAAAATGGTGTGGTCACTTTGCATGATCATGCCCTAGTTTAAGTAATGGATAATATGGCTAGTTTAACTAGTTGATATTGTCCAAAACTATTAAGTAATTCATATGAAGTCTTAAACTTCATTTAAATCTTGTCTCACATGAATTCATGGGATGTTTGGACCCCTGGCCCAAACTCTCTTATATGGATTTCTTAGAGATTTAAATCATATGTAGTAATATTAAATGATATGAGGTGATCTACCTCATTTAAATCATTTTCTCAAATGATGATGATGAACATTTGACTTAGGTCAATATAAGTTCATGTATGATGGTTTGAGAAATTAAATCTTAAGAAGATTTCAATGAGAGGAAATTATTTCTCAAGAACCCTATGGAAACTATCATTTACATATTAAATGCAAAGAAGTAAATTCTCCTCAAACAACACAACCCATGCACTTTAATTAGATTAATTTGCGTGCATAGAATAGTTTGTGTGTTTATATGTGATACATGGAATAGCCATTGAATTAGTGAGTAATTATACTCGTATTCAAATTTAGACGCTAGCACCGGAGAGTACACCGAAGAAGAAGGTTGCTACCAAGAGGAGGAGGAGGAACAGTTTGAGAACTACCAAGGCAAGCTAATATTCTTGCAAAGTGCAAAGCCCCTTGGGGCAAGGCACCATGAATCTTACCTTTTCTTACATAAGCCTATCCCAAGTTTATACCTTACAAGTTTTCTACTTGTTTTCTCAAGAAGTTACTTTTATAGTTAACTTTGGTCAAAATAAGGAAGTTTACTAGAGTAGTAAAGTTAGCCTCCATCAAGCAAAGCAAGGTAGCACCCCTCATGAATTAGAGCTAGTGCTAATGAACTAAAACTTGACTACTCTAGATGGGAACAATGTGAATTGAAATGAATTTGAAACCTTGGAATGATGAAGCATTCCATTGAAGGATTTTTGAAGGTGAATATGACCAAGAGAAGATGGTGATTTTTGATAAACATGATGTTGGTTTGAATGCGATACCTTTCCAATTATTAAGTACCCCCACAATACCTGATTATGGGTAGGGCTTAACTGGAAGTTTATGCATCTTAGTATGGGTTCCCTCTGAACACACGTCATAGGGGTTACGCTTGAGGCTGTCTCCGTTGTTGAGAAATGATGTGAAATTGAGGTGAATTGTACGGCCAAGCCCTGTGCAGTTCCTGTGCTGACAAGCTTGGTCTTCACCGGGAGGCCAAGCTCATGGGGAGAGGTGCTCATACTAGGATTTGTAAGTGAAAGGTTATGGTTGATGATCCGCGTGCGTGTTACGATGATTCGGGGTAATCCCGACGGATGAAATCAAATGTTGTGGCACAAGTGTGCAACCTCTGCAGAGTGTAAACCTATTCGAATAGCCGCGTCCACGGTTACGGACGGTTGGAAAGGCCATACAGTTTCCGATGTCATATCTTTGAAAATGATGGTGAAAGATGATGGTGAAATGACTTGTGGTGAATTGAATTGAAATCACCACTTGAATGGTGGGAATGACACTAATGTTCCCACTTGAGTTAGTTAGCACTTGAATAAGCTTTTCTCCAATACTTGTGAACTAAAATTGGCTTTATGCAAATAAACTAGAGCTTAGCAAACCATACTAGAAATGTCTAGCACTTACATTAGTATTAGTTTGCGAGTACTTAAAGTACTCACGGCTTTGTCCCTGGCTATTCAAATGGCCAGAGTATGAAGATGAACAAGGAGATGACCAGCAGGACGCCTACGACAACTAGGAGTCTTCCGACGTCAAGCGTTGGCCTGTGGACTAGAGAGTCCTTGTATCTTACGCTTCCGCTATGAACTATGAATTTGTGTTTGTTCGTTGATCGATAGATCAACTATTCGTGTAATATGGATCATGTGATTCCAATTTGTAAGACCTTATGGTTTGTAATGAATGATGACTGTGATACTTAACTATTATGCCTCGCAACAACAATATTCCTGGGATTGCGATGTATGACATAATAGGCATCCGGACTTAAAAATCCGGGTGTTGACAACCCCGAACTATGAATACCGGAAATTGGCACTCCGAACTTTGCAATCCTGGTCTATTTTAAACCTTGGCTTCATTACAGCTGGGATTTACTGACGTGGCAGGTCACACCCTAAAATTTGCGGACGTGGCAAGGCAAAACCAGGGATCTTTTCTTTCCCTTTTTCTTTTGAGCATCGTCTTTTCTTTTCCCTCGCAGTCTCGCGTGGAAGCGCTCGTGCCGGAAGAGCCCATGGATATGACCACGTCCGAGGATTGTCGGCGACTTAGTGGATGCCCTCGTCGGACGATTCGCTGGGAGGGGATGATACGTCTCCAACGTATCGATAATTTCTTATGTTCCATGCTACTTTATTGATGATATACACATGTTTTATACATACTTTATGTCATATTTATGCATTTTCCGGCACTAACCTATTAACAAGATGCCAAAGAGCCAGTTGCTGTTTTCTGCTGTTTTTGGTTTCAGAAATCCTAGTAAGGAAATATTCTCGGAATTGGACGAAATCAACGCCCAGGGAATTATTTTTCCGCGAAGCTTCCAGAAGTCCAAAAGGGAAACGAAGTGGGGCGACGAGGCAACGCCATAGCAGGGCGGCGTGGCTAGGGCTTGGGCCGTGCGGCCCTGGCATGTGGGCCCCTCGCGTCGCCCCCTGACCTACCCTTCCGCCTACATATAGCCTTCATCGCGAATATCCCAGTACCGAGAGCCACGATACGAAAAACCTTCCAGAGACGCCACCGCCGCCAATCCCATCTCGGGGGATTTAGGAGATCGCCTCCGGCACCCTGCCGGAGAGGGGAATCATCTCCCGGAGGACTCTTCACCGCCATGGTCGCCTCCGGGGTGATGTGTGAGTAGTTCACCCCTGGACTATGGGTCCGTAGCAGTAGCTAGATGGTTGTCTTCTCCCCATTGTGTTATCATTGTTGGATCTTGTGAGCTGCCTAACATGATCAAGATCATCTATTTGTAATGCTACATGTTGCGTTTGTTGGGATCCGATGAATATGGAATACTATGTTATGTTGATTATCAATCTATCATCTATGTATTGTTTATGATCTTGCATGCTCTCCGTTATTAGTAGAGGCTCTGGCCAAGTCGTTACTTGTAACTCCAAGAGGGAGTATTTATACTCGATAATGGGTTCATGCCTCCATTAAATCTGGGACAGTGACAAAAAGTTCTAAGGTTGTGGATGTGCTGTTGCCACTAGGGATAAAACATCAATGCTATGTCTAAGGATATTTGTGTTGATTATATTACGCACCATACTTAATGCAATTGTCTGTTGTTTGCAACTTAATACTGGAAGGGGTGCGGACGCTAACCCGAAGGTGGACTTTTTAGACATAGATGCATGCTGGATAGCGGTCTATGTACTTTGTCGTAATGCCCAATTGAATTTCACACTACTCATCATAACATGTATGTGCATTGTCATGCCATCTTTATTTGTCAATTTCCCAACTTTAATTTGTTCACCCAACATGCTATTTCTTATTGGAGAGACACCACTAGTGAACTGTGGACCCCGGTCCATTCTTTACATCGAATACAATCTACTGCAATACTCGTTCTTACTGTTCTCTGCAAACATCATCATCCACACTATACATCTAATCCTTTGTTACAGCAAGCCGGTGAGATTGACAACCTCACTGTCACGTTGGGGCAAATTATTTTGGTTGTGTTGTGCAGGTTCCACGTTGGCGCCGGAATCCCTGGTGTTGCGCCGCACTACACTCCGCCACCATCAACCTTCAACGTGCTTCTTGGCTCCTACTGCTTCGATAAACCTTGGTTTCTTACTGAGGGAAACTTGCCGCTGTACGCATCACACCTTCCTGTTGGGGTTCCCAACGGACGCGTGATGTACGCGTATCAAGGCTAAATTTCTGGCGCCGTTGCCGGGGAGATCAAGACACGCTGCAAGGGGAGTCTCCACTACCAATCTCTTTACTTTTTTTGTCTTGCTTTATTTTATTTACTACTTTGTTTGCTGCACTATATCAAAAATACAAAAAAATAGTTACTTGTCTTTACTTTATTTACTATCTTGTTTGCGTTCCCTATATTAAAAACACAAAAAAATTAGTTGCTTGCATTTACTTTATCTAGTTTGCTTTATTTACTATTGCTAAACTGGGTACTCCTGAAAATACTAAGTTGTGTGACTTCAAATAGCACAAATAATAATGATTACTTATGCATACCTATTGCTCCACCTGCTACTACAGCAGAATTCTTTGAAATTAAACCTGCTTTACTGAATCTTGAATCTTGTTATGAGAGAGAAATTTTCTGGTGTTAGTTCTGATGATGCTGCTGCCCATCTTAATAATTTTGTTGAACTATGTGAAATGCAAAAGTATAAGGATGTAGATGGTGACATTATAAAATTAAAATTGTTTCCTTTCTCATTAAGAGGAAGAGCTAAAGATTGGTTGCTATCTCTGCCTAAGAATAGTATTGATTCATGGACTAAATGTAAGGATACTTTCATTGGTAGATATTATCCTCCTACTAAAATTATATCTTTGAGAAGTAGCATAATGAATTTTAAGCAATCGGATAATGAGCATGTTTCCCAAGCATGGGAAAGAATGAAATCTTTGGTCAAGAATTGCCCAACCCATGGACTGACTACTTGGATGATCATCCAAACCTTTTATGCAGGACTGAATTTTTCTTCGCGGAACCTATTGGATTCAGCTGCTGGAGGTACTTTTATGTCCATCACTCTAGGCGCCGCAACAAAGCTTCTTGATAATATGATGATTAATTACTCTGAATGGCACACGGAAAGAGCTCCACAAGGTAAGAAGGTAAATTCTGTTGAAGAAACCTCCTCCTTGAGTGATAAGATTGATGCTATTATGTCTATGCTTGTGAATGGTAGGACTAATGTTGATCCTAATAATGTTCCTTTAGCTTCATTGGTTTCCCAAGAAGAACATGTTGATGTGAACTTCATTAAAAATAATAATTTCAACAACAATGCTTATAGGAATAATGCTGGTAACAACTATAGGCCATATCCTTCTAATAATGGTAATGGTTATGGTAATTATTATGGGAATTCTTACAACAATAATAGGAATGTGCCCCCTGGTCTTGAAGCCATGCTTAAATAATTTATTAGTACACAAACTGCTTTTAACAAATCTGTTGAAGAAAAGCTTGGCAAAATTGATATACTTGCTTCTAAAGTTGATAGTCTTGCTGCTGATGTTGATCTTTTGAAATCGAATGTTATGCCTAATGAAGATAAAGATATTAAGTCATTTGCTACAGCAAACGCCATCCAAGTTAGAATTAATGAGAATATTAGATTGATGGCCGAATTGCGTGCTAGGTGGGAAAAAGAAGAAAATGCTAAAGATAATGTAGCTAAAGTTTGGACTATTACCACCACTAGTAACGCTAATGCTTCACATGTTGCTACACCTCCTACTATCAATGGTAAAATAATTGGTGTTGGCAATGCTTCTACTCCTAATGCAAAGCTTGCAAAACTGCCTGAAACTGCTAAAACTGCTTGTGATAAAACTGCTGAATTTTTTTCTAATGTTGGGGACATTGATCCCATTGCTTTAGATCATAATGGTTTAGATTTTGATGATTGTCACATCTCTGAAGTTATAAAGTTCTTACAAAAACTTGCTAAAAGTCCTAATGCTAGTGCTATAAATTTGGCCTTTACGAAACATATTACAAATGCTCTCATAAAAGCTAGAGAAGAGAAACTAAATTGTGAAACTTCTATTCCTAGGAAGTAAGAGGATGGTTGGGAGCCCATCATTAAGATGAAGGTCAATGATTTTGATTGTAATGCTTTACGTGATCTTGGTGCAAGTATTTCCGTTATGCCTAGGAAAATCTATAATATGCTTGATTTGCCACCATTGAAAAATTGTTATTTGGATGTTAATCTTGCTGATAACTCTACAAAGAAACCTTTGGGGAGGATTGATAATGTTCGCATTATGGTTAACAATAACCTTGTCCCCGTTGATTTTGTTGTCTTGGATATTGAATGCAATGCATCTTGTCCCATTATATTGGGAAGACCTTTTCTTCGAACTGTTGGTGCTATTATTGATATGAAGGAAGGTAATATCAAATATCAATTTCCACTCAAGAAAGGTATGGAACACTTCCCTAAAAAGAGAATGAAGTTACCTTTTGATTCTATTATTAGAACAAATTATGATGTTGATGCTTCGTCTCTTGATGTTACTTGATTCACACTTTCTGCGCCTAGCTGAAAGGCGTTAAAGAAAAGAGCTTATGGGAGACAACCCATGATTTTACTTCTTCATTTTTGTTTTATATTTGAGTCTTGGAAGTTGTTACTACTGTAGCAACATCTCCTTATCTTTATTTTGTTGCATTATTGTGCCAAGTAAAGTCTTTGATAGTAAGGGTCATACTAGATTTGGATTACTGCGCAGAAACAGATTTCTTGCTGTCACGAATTTGAGTAGTATTCTCTGTAGGTAACTCAGAAAAATCTGGAAATTTACGTGAGTAATCCTCAGATATGTACGCAACTTTCATTCAATTTGAGAATTTTCATTTGAGCAAGTCTGGTGCACCAAAAAAATTCGTCTTTACGGACTGTTCTGTTTTGACAGATTCTGCCTTTTATTTCGCATTGCCTGTATTGCTATGTTTGATGGATTTCTTTATTCCATTAACTTTCAGTAGCTTTGTGCAATGTCCATAAGTGTTAAGAATGATTATGTCACCTCTGAACATGTGAATTTTGATTATGCACTAACCCTCTAATGAGTTGTTTTGAGTTTGGTGTGGAGGAAGTTTTCAAGGATCAAGAGAGGAGGATGATACGATATGATCAAGGAGAGTGAAAGCTCTAAGCTTGGGGATGCCCCCGTGGTTCATCCCTGCATATTTCAAGAAGACTCAAGCATCTAAGGCATCCCCTTCTTCATCGACAACATTATCAGGTTCCTCTAGTGAAACTATATTTTTATTCCATCACATCTTATGTGCTTTACTTGGAGCGTCTGTATGTTTTTTTTGTTTGAATAAAATTGGATCCTAGCATTCATTGTGTGGGAGAGAGACACGCTCCGCTGTTGCATATGAACAAATATGTTCTTAGCTTTATTCTTAATGTTCATGGCGAAGGTTTAAACTGCTTCGTTAATTGTTATATGGTTGGAAACAGAAAATGCTACATGTGGTAATTGGTATAATGTCTTGAATAATTTGATACTTGGCAATTGTTTTGCTCATATGGATCATGCTTAAGCTCTTGCATCATATACTTTGCACCTATTAGTGAAGAAATACATAGAGCTTGCTAAAATTTGGTTTGCATGATTGGTCTCTCTAAGGTCTAGATATTTTCTAGTAAGGGTTTGAACAACAAGGAAGACATTGTAGAGTCTTATAATGCTTGCAATATGTTCTTATGTGAGTTTTGCTGTACTGGTTCATACTTGTGTTTGCTTCAAACAACCTTGCTAGCCTAAGCCTTGTATTGAGAGGGATTACTTCTCATGCATCCAAATCCTTGAGCCAAAAACTATGCCACTTGTGTCCACCATACCTACCTACTACATGGTATTTCTCTGCCATTCCAAAGTAAATTGCTTGAGTGCTATCTTTAAACACTTCAAAAGTTATTACCTCTTATTTGTGTCAATGTTTTATAGCTCATGAGGAAGTATGTGGTGTTTATCTTTCAATCTTGTTGGGCAACTTTCACCAATGGACTAGTGGCTTCATCCGCTTATCCAATAATTTTGCAAAAAGAGCTGGCAATGGGGTTCCCAGCCCCAAATTAATTAACTTTCATAATTTTATAAATAGACACTCCTCCATGGTATGTGATTGTTGGACGGCACCCGAGGATTTGGTTAGCCATGGCTTGAGAAAGCAAAGGTGGGGAGGAGTGTCATCTAAATAAAACTTAAAAAGGAACTCCCTCATGGTATGAGATTGTTGGCAGGCACCCGAGGATTCGGTTAGCCATGGTTTGTGAAAGCAAAGGTTGGAAGGAGTGCCACCCAAAAATAAAAATCTTTCATGGGAGCCGCTCTTTGAAAGTCTGTCTGGCAAGGGGGTTAGAGTGCCCACTACCATTCGTTGACAATAACAAACACCTCTCAAAACTTTACTTTTATGCTCTCTTTGTGTTTTCAAAATAAAAGCTCTAGCACAAATATAGCAATCCATGCTTCCCTCTGCGAAGGGCCTTTCTTTTACTTTTATGTTGAGTCAGTTTACCTACTTCGTTCTATCTTAGAAGCAAACACTTGTTTTAACTGTGCATTGATTCTTACATGCTTGCATATTTGCATTCATCATATTACTTTGCATTGACAATTATCCATGAGATATACATGTTACAAGTTGAAAGCGACCGCTGAAACTTAATCTTCCTTTGTGTTGCTTCAATGCCTTTACCTTGAATTTACTGCTTTATGAGTTAACTCTTATGCAAGACTTATTGATGCTTGTCTTGAAAGTACTATTCATGAAACGTCCTTGCTATATGATTTTACCATTGCTTCGAATTGCTGCATTCATCTCATGTGCTTTACAATAGTATTGATCAAGATTATGATAGCATGTCACTTCAGAAATTATCTTTGTTATCGTTTACCTACTCAGGGACAGTAGGAACTAAGCTTGGGGATGCTGATACGTCTCCAACGCATCGATAATTTCTTATGTTCCATGCTACTTTATTGATGATATACACATGTTTTATGCATACTTTATGTCATATTTATGCATTTTCCGGCACTAACCTATTAACAAGATGCCGAAGAGCCAGTTGTTGTTTTCTGCTGTTTTTGGTTTCAGAAATCCTAGTAAGGAAATATTCTCGGAATTGGACGAAATCAACGCTCAGGGTCTTATTTTTCCACGAAGCTTCCAGAAGTCCGAAAGGGAAACGAAGTGGGGCGACGAGGCGACACCACAGCAGGGCGGCGCGGCCAGGGCTTGGGTCGCGCGGCCCTGGCGTGTGGGCCCCTCGCGTCGCCCCCTGACCTACCCTTCCGCCTACATATAGCTTTCGTCGCGAATATCCCAGTACCGAGAGCCACGATACGAAAAACCTTCCAGAGACGCTGACACGCGTACAACACGCGACCGTTGGGAGCCCCAAGTGGAAGGTGTGATGCGTACAGCAGTAAGTTTCCCTTAGTTAGAAACCAAGGTTTATCGAACCAGTAGGAGTCAAGAAGCACGTTGAAGGTTGATGGCGGCGAGATGTAGTGCGGCGCAACACCAGGGATTCCGGCGCCAACGTGGAACCTGCACAACACAACCAAAGTACTTTGCCCCAACGAAACAGTGAGGTTGTCAATCTCACAGGCTTGCTGTAACAAAGGATTAGATGTATAGTGTGGATGATGATTGTTTGCAGAAAACAGTAGAACAAGTATTGGCAAAGAGATTGTATTCGATGTAAAAGAATGGACCGGGGTCCACAGTTCACTAGAGGTGTCTCTCCCATAAGATAAATAGCATGTTGGGTGAACAAATTACAGTTGGGCAATTGACAAATAAAGAGGGCATGACCATGCACATACATGATATGATGAGTATAGTGAGATTTAATTGGGCATTACGACAAAGTACATAGACCGCTATCCAGCATGCATCTATGCCTAAAAAGTCCACCTTCAGGTTTTCATCCGAACCCCTTCCAGTATTAAGTTGCAAACAACAGACAATTGCATTAAGTATGGTGCGTAATGTAATCAATAACTACATCCTTGGACATAGCATCGATGTTTTATCCCTAGTGGCAACAGCACATCCACAACCTTAGAACTTTCTGTCACTGTACCAGATTTAATGGAGGCATGAACCCACTATCGAGCATAAATACTCCCTCTCGGAGTTACTAGCAAAAACTTGGCCAGAGCCCCTACTAATAACGGAGAGCATGCAAGATCATAAACAACACATAGATAATAGATTGATAATCAACATAACATTGTATTCTCTATCCATCGGATCCCAACAAACACAACATATAGCATTACAGATAGATGATCTTGATCATGTTAGGCAGCTCACAAGACCCGACAATGAAGCACAATTAGGAGAAGACGACCATCTAGCTACTGCTATGGACCCATAGTCCAGGGGTGAACTACTCACCCATCACTCCGGAGGCGACCATGGCGGTGAAGAGTCCTCCGGGAGATGATTCCCCTCGCCGGCAGGGTGCCGGAGGCGATCTCCTGAATCCCCCGAGATGGGATTGGCGGCAGCGGCATCTCTGGAAGGTTTTTCGTATCGTGGCTCTCGGTACTGGGGGTTTTGCGATAAAGGCTATAAGTAGGCGGAGGAGCAGGTCAGGAGGCGTCACGGGGGCCCCACACGCTAGGGCTGCGCGGGCCCCACTTGGGCCGCGCCGCCCTAGTGTGGCGGCGCCCCGTGGCCCCACTTCGTCTCTCCCTCGGACTTCTGGAAGCTTTGTGGCAAAATAGGCCCCTGGGCGTTGATTTCGTCCAATTCCGAGAATATTGCCTTACTGGGATTTCTGAAACCAAAAACAGCAGAAAACAGCAACTGGCTCTTCGGCATCTTGTTAATAGGTTAGTGCCGGAAAATGCATAAATATGACATAAAGTATGCATAAAACATGTAGATATCATCAATAATGTGGCATGGAACATAAGAAATTATCGATACGTCGGAGACGTATCAGCATCCCCAAGCTTAGTTCCTGCTCGTCCCGAGTAGGTAAACGATAACAAAGATAATTTCTGGAGTGACATGCCATCATAACCTTGATCATACTATTGTAAGCACATGTAATGAATGCAGCGATCAAAAACAATGGTAAATGACATGACTAAACAAATGAATCATATAGCAAAGACTTTTCATGAATAGTACTTTCAAGACAAGCATCAATAAGTCTTGCATAAGAGTTAACTCATAAAGCAATAATTCAAAGTAAAGGCATTGAAGCAACACAAAGGAAGATTAAGTTTCAGCGGTTGCTTTCAACTTGTAACATGTATATCTCATGGATATTGTCAATGTAAAGTAATATAACAAGTGCAATATGCAAGTATGTAGGAATCAATGCACAGTTCACACAAGTGTTTGCTTCTTGAGGTGGAGAGAGATAGGTGAACTGACTCAACATAAAAAGTAAAAGAAAGGCCCTTCGCAGAGGGAAGCATTGATTGCTATATTTGTACTAGAGCATTGGTTTTGAAAACAAGAAACATTTTTTGTCAACGGTAGTAATAAAGCATATGTGTGATGTAAATTATATCCTACAAGTTGCAAGCCTCATGCATAGTATACTAATAGTGCCCGTACCTTGTCCTAATTAGCTCGGATTATCTGGATTATCATCGCAATACATATGTTTTAACCAAGTGTCACAAAGGGGTACCTCTATGCCGCCTGTACAAAGGTCTAAGGAGAAAGCTCGCATTGGATTTCTCGCTTTTTATTATTCTCAACTTAGACATCCATACCGGGACAACATAGACAACAGATAATGGACTCCTCTTTTATGCATAAGCATTCAACAACAGTTAATTTTCTCATATGAGATTGAGGATATTTGTCCAAAACTGAAACTTCCACCATGGATCATGGCTTTAGTTAGCGGCCCAATGTTCTTCTCTAACATTATGCATGCTCTAACCATTCTAGTGGTAAATCTCCCTTACTTCAAACAAGACGGACATGCATAGCAACTCACATGATATTCAACAAAGAGTAGTTGATGGCGTCCCCAGGAACATGGTTATCGCACAACAAGCAACTTAATAAGAGATAAAGTGCATAAGTACATATTCAATACCACAATAGTTGTTTAGGCTATTTGTCCCATGAGCTATATATTGCAAAGGTAGAGGATAGAAATTTTAAAGGTAGCACTCAAGCAATTTACTTTGGAATGGCAGAGAAATACCATGTAGTAGGTAGGTATGGTGGACACAAATGGCATAGTGGTTGGCTCAAGGATTTTGGATGCATGAGAAGTATTCCCTCTCGATACAAGGTTTAGGCTTGCAAGGTTATTTGAAACAAACACAAGTATGAAGCGGCGCAGTAAAACTCACATAAAAGACATATTGTAAACATTATAAGACTCTACACCGTCTTCCTTCTTGTTCAAACACTTTACTAGAAATTATCTAGACCTTACAGAGACCAATTATGCAAACCAAATTTTAGCAAGCTCTATGTATTTCTTCATTAATAGGTTCAAAGTATATGATGCAAGAGCTTAAACATGAGCACAATAATTGCCAAGTATCACATTATCCAAGACATTTTACCAATTACTACATGTAGCATTTCCCGTTTCCAACCATATAACAATTTAACGAAGAAGATTCAACCTTCGCCATGAACACTATGAGTAAAGCCTAAGGACATATTTGTCCATATGCAACAGCGGAGCGTGTCTCTCTCCCACACAATGAATGCTAGGATCCATTTTATTCAAACAAAAACAAAAACAAAAACAAACTGACGCTCCAAGCAAAGTGCATAAGATGTGATGGAATAAAAATATAGTTTCACTAGAGGAACCTGATAATGTTGTCGATGAAGAAGGGGATGCCTTGGGCATCCCCAAGCTTAGACGCTTGAGTCTTCTTGAAATATGCAGGGGTGAACCACCGGGGCATCCCCAAGCTTAGAGCTTTCACTCTCCTTGATCATGTTGTATCATCTCCTCTCTTGATCCTTGAAAACTTCCTCCACACCAAACTCAAAACAACTCATTAGAGGGTTAGTGCACAATTAAAATTTACATGTTCAGAGGTGACATAATCATTCTTAACACTTCTGGACATTGCACAAAGCTACTGAAAGTTAATGGAATAGAATAATCCATCAATCATAGCAAAACAGGCAATGCGAAATAAAAGGCAGAATCTGTCAAAACAGAACAGTTCGTAAAGACGAATTTCTAAGAGGCACCAGACTTGCTCAAATGAAAATGCTCAAATTGAATGAAAGTTGCGTACATATCTGGGGATCACTCACGTAAATTGGCATAATTTTCTGAGTTACCTACAGAGATTTAGGCCCAGATTCGTGACAGCAAAGAAATCTGTTTCTACGCAGTAATCCAAATCTAGAACCTTACTATCAACGACTTTACTTGGCACAACAATGCAACAAAATAAGATAAGGAGAGGTTGCTACAGTAGTAACAACTTCCAAGACTCAAATATATAATAAAGGTGCAGTAGTAAAAACATGGGTTGTCTCCCATAAGCGCTTTTCTTTAACGCCTTTCAGCTAGGCGCAGAAAGTGTGTATCAAGTATTATCAAAAGATGGTACATCAACATTACCTTGGGCTTTACACTTACCTTTCTTGTTCTTTTTCTTACTCTTTGATTTAGGGAATACATGTCTACCCCCCGGTGTAGAGGTGAATTTTAGGGTGCCTTCTCCCACATCTATGACTGCTCCCAATAGCTTCAGCAGGGATCTTCCGAATGTGATTTGTCCTATTCCTACACATTCAATAACAAGATAATCAATGGATATTGTTCTTCCAAGAATGGTTGTATGCACACCCGCGGCTATTCCCTTAGGAATTATAACAGAGTTATCAATAAGAGTTATTCCTTCTCCCCCTTCAACGAGTCCCCAAAGTGTCAAAGATTCATAAATACTCTTAGGCATAAGGCAAAATTCAGACATAATATCACAATTGGCATGGAAAGTTTGATCACCGATAACAACTTTAATAGTAGGATCCCATAATGAAGGTTCAGAGTTCACTAAAACTTGATCAAGACGGTTACGAACATAGCTATAATTTTCGTGCAAGCGAGATGCACTTGTCTCAAGAGTGTTTAATCTATTATAAATGCTAATAAGGGCTGAATCAAAGTTATTACTAGCTGAATCATGTGATGCAACCAATTTCTTTATGGCATTAAAAGCTTGATCCCCATTGCAATGAAGGAAATCTCCTCCCACTACAGCATCCAAGACATATCTATAGCGAATCATAAGCCCAAAATAAAAGTTACTAAGGAGCAAACTTAGAGTCATTTGAGGTTCAGCTTTACGATAAGAATCAAAAATTCTGGACCAAGCATCTTTAAAACTCACCTCATCCCCTTGTTTAAAAGTGAAGACTAATTCCTCAGGTGAAGAAGTAACAGGTGCAGAACTAGACATGGTAACAAAAGTAAAATGCAAGTAACTAATTTTTTGTGTTTTTAATATGGAGAATGCAAACAAGACAGTAAATAAAGTAAAGCTAGCAACTAATTTTTTTTGTGTTTTGATATAATGCAGCAAACAAAGTAGTAAATAAAATAAAGCAAGACAAAAACAAAGTAAAGAGATTGGAAGTGGAGACTCCCCTTGCAGCGTGTCTTGATCTCCCCGGCAACGGCGCCAGAAATTTAGCTTGACATGCGTACAGCACGCGACCGTTGGGAACCCCAAGTGGAAGGTGTGATGTGTACAGCAGTAAGTTTCCCTCAGTTAGAAACCAAGGTTTATCGAACCAGTAGGAGTGTAACATCCCAAGTTTCAATAAAAGGAACAAGAGAGAGAGAATTCAAGAATCCAAATTTTTGGAGCCAACAAAAACTTTTTCTCATCATATAGGACTATGCATATTAGCTCACCTTATGAATTTATTTGAGTGTGCTTTTGCCATGATGCTTGTTTGTGTGTTACTCTCATTCTAAAACCCTAGCAATGATCACTTGATCACCCATAGCCAAATAAAAATAAAATAGAAAAGGAATTCTAAAAATCCCCTTCACCCTCACATAAGGCCTATGCCATTTTTACCAATCTTTGATCTAGGCCAATTTGGTTTGCACCATCACTTGTAAATGGTTACTAAACACTTATTAACACCTTTGAAATCAAGCCAACTCAATTCAAAACAAATTTGAATCAAAATGGAGCTCACATGTGATTATGGTCATATGTGCCATTTTTACCCTGATGCCCACTTTGAGCCCCTGGATTTTCACTTTTCACTTCTACACTTGGTCAAACCTTTTCACCTCATCCAAGACAACATCAAGCACTTCAACTTTGCCCAAAGCCACCACCCCAAATTCATCACCAATTTCATATGAGAAGCAAGCAAAGTTGGAACAAATTCACATATGCAAGATCATATGCCAAATGTGATTTTTCATCTCATTTCCATTTTGACCACCACCACCACCAAAATGCTCCATTTAATATATGATTGCAACCCACCAAAAAGATTTGCAAAATTCAAAAATTATTTTCTTTCGGGCATTTGATCGAACACTTGGCAGGCAGGGTATCAAATGATGCCCATGCTGGAAAATGGAGAGGACTTGGTCCAACCTGAGCCACCACAGCAACCCCTGGACCCTCCTCTCACTTCACAACATCAGTGTCACCATTTACATTGACCATTGTTTGATCAAATCATCAAGAACTTGCCATGCCGTGGCATGGCATGCCTCTCCCATGCCATCGTCGTCTCTGGTCACCACAGGCCTGCCTCACCGTGTCAATTCTCTTCCTCTCACTCACCTGACACTGGCCAGCCCTTGACTCGACGAAGCCATGCCTCGGAGACGCCAGAACACGCGCACCCAGTGGCGCCCAGAACGCGTCCATGCCGCGCCAGAGCGCGCATGGCGCCAACCCTGGACACGCCAGGGCGTGACGACGCCCACGGCCTCGCATCACCTCGACCCTTCCTCTCAGCGCCAGTCGACGCACAACGACTCACTGAAGCGCCTGGACACGTCCACTAGCCCGCGGGAACGTCAGCCGTGACGACCACGACGACGCCTGTCCGCCATGGCCCGAGCACTCCCATCAAGCGCGCCAGCGCCACAGAGCCTCTGCGGAGCCACGATCACGCTCGTCACCCTCGCCAGTGCACCAGCAACACGCCGCGCCCATCCCTTGCCCCTTGGCGCCCTTGGAACGACGACGCCGTCGATGACTGCCGCTCCGTCCCACGGCCACCCTTCACTGCTATAAAAGGGGCGCTCTTCTTCTCAAATTGGACACACCATTCGCTTCTCCTCCTCACACCACCCCTCCTCGACCTCTCCATTCACTCGATTCACCACCACACCGCCCCAATCGCTAGCTCGTCGCCGCCGCCCGTACACGGAGCCCGCCGGCGAAGGAGGCCACCCCTGGAGGCGAGACTCACTGAGCTGCTTCCTCTACCTCGCCAACGTCCTCGCCACGCTTCGCCGACCCTCGCCGCGCCGCCGGTGAGCCGTTGACCCCCTGCCGTCGCCACCAGTACTCGCCCTTCTCGCCGGAGACGACGACGTCTGTCGTTCGTCCGGTCCCTTTCTAATCCAACCGCTCACATCTCCCCGTACCGCTTCGGGCGTTAAGTCCCACTGATGCGTGGCCCCCACGCTGTCAGGCGGCCAGCTGCGCTGGACGCAATACTGGGCCGGCCCATTTCTCTTTTTCTCTGCAGCCCAGTTATTTCCCGCGCGAGCCCACGGTTTGAATTCAAAAATTGAAAATAGAAAAATACCCTAATCTGATGCAAACTTTGATATTCAATAGGGACAAATCTACTGGGCCAAATTTTACAAACTTTATATTTTTGGAAACCTTAGGAAATTATCTACACAATGCCACTGGATAGAACTCAAGATCTATTGTAGAATTAAAATGACAAAATAAACAAGGCAGAGACTTTTCTGCCTTATAATAATTCTTAAAAATCAACCATAAATGCTTTTCAGTTAATTCCACCTCCAATAATTCACTTTTCACTTATACTAATTGTTTCTACAAAAATATGCCATGCCTATTTTGAATGATCATGGCTTAGTTAATTTAAATTGCTTTATGGCTATTTCTAGTCAAAGATATTGTCCAAAACTATTAAGAAATCTTATGAGAGAGTTTCTCTCATTTAAATCTTGTCACCACCAATTCCAAATGAAGTAGAGACTCTGGTCATTTAGGTCTCATAGGAATTGTTGGTGATATTAAATCTTTGATATGCTAGAATTAAATTGTATGAGGTGCTCACCTCATTTAAATCATTTTCTCCAAATGATAAGTGTGAAGAGGTTGACTTGGGTCAACCTAGGTCACATATTATGCATAAGAGAAATTAAATCTTAATAAGATAATGAGAGGAAATTATTTCTCTGAATAATTCAAAGTAACATTTAAGATTAGTATGAGAGGAAATTATTTTTCTTAAATATTAAGAAAAACACATCCACCAACATAATAGTAATATGTGATGCTAGTTAAGTGTGTGAACCATGTTTGTGCCTAGTTTAGTAAATTAGTTTGGTGTGATGATTGTGTACTCCGTATTCGTATTTTTAGACGCTAGTACCGAGGAGTACCAGGAGGAGGAGGAGGTCTACTTCCAAGAAGAAGAAGACCACTTTGACCAGTTTCCCAACCAAGGCAAGATAATACTCTTGCAAAGTGCAAAGCTCACCATGAGCAAGGCATTACCCCATTTTACTTTATGCTTATGATCCTATTTTCCCAGTTTTACTTTACAAGCTTTACTTACCTTTGTTTTATCAAAGTACTTTTGATTTATGATTTTACCTGGTTAGTTTTGGGTTAGTACAAGAGTATCAAACTTAGCCTAGAAGCAAAGCAAATACTTAGCACCCCTCATACATAGTTGCTAGTGCTAAATATTAAAAATGACTACTCTAGATGGGAACAGGTGTTGATGAAATAATGATGGTGAAAACCTTGGAATGATGAGTCATTTCCATAGAAAGATTTTGAAGGTGAATATGACACTGAAGTTGACTTGGTGTTTTTGGTTAAAAACTGATGATTGAGTTGGATGTGATACCTTACCAATTTTAAGTACCCCCACAATACCTGATTATGGGTAGGGCTTAGCTGGAAATTTATGTGTCTTAGTATGGGTTCCCTCTGAACACACATCATAGGGGTTATGCTTGAGGCTGCCTCCGTTGGTGAGAAATGATGTGAATTGATGGTGAATTGTACGGCCAAGCCCTGTGCAGTTCCGGGTTAACAGCTTGGTTTTCACCGGGAGGCCAAGCTCATGGGGAGAGGTGCCTATACTAGGGTGTGTAAGTGAAAGGTTAACGGTTGATGATCCGCGTACTGAGTTACGATTATTCGGGGTTTTATCCCTGACGGATGTAATCAAATGTTGTGGCACAAGTGTGCGACCTCTGCAGAGTGTAGAACTATTCGAATAGCCGCGTCCGCGGATATGGACAATTGGAAAGGCCATTCTGTTTTCCGTCATCAGAATTTATATCTATGTGACTGGTGTTTTGAACTTGAACTTGAAAGGTGACTTGGATTTTGAATCACAACTGAGTTATGGGGATGACACTAATGTTCCCACTTGAGTTAGCTAGCACTTGAGGAGTTGTTTACAAAAATGTTTATCCAATAAAATTGGCTTTATGCAAATAAACTTAGAGCTTAGAACACTCTCTATAGTAATGTTAGTACTTACTTTAGTATTAGATTGCGAGTACTTAAAGTACTCACGGCTTTGTCCCTGGCTATTCAAATGGCCAGAATATGAAGCCGAGCAGCAGTACGAGGATGACGATCAGCAGGACGTCTACCACAACTAGGAGCTTCTAACGTCAAGCGTTGGCCTGTGGACTAGAGAGTCCTTGTATCTTACGCTTCCGCTATGAACTTGTGTTTGTTCGTTGATCATTAGATCAACTATTCGTGTAATATGGATCATGTGATTCCAATTTGTAAGACATTATGGTTTGTAATGAATGATGACTGTGATACTTAACTATTATGCCTCGCAACAACAATTTCCTGGGATTGCGATGTATGACATAATAGGCATCCGGACTTTAAAAATCCGGGTGTTGACAAGTTGGTATCAGAGCCATTGTTTGACCTTAGGAGACCCTAGTTAGAAATGGACGTTCTGAAAATTTAGTTTCAAAAAGGAATGAAGTATTTCAAAAAATTTAAGTCTTTGTCTTCTCCTTGAGTTCTTTGGAAAAACAAGAAGTCATGCTCTTCCTTAGAAATATAACTAAAATTTTGCCACACTTGTTCACTTCTCTAACTTAATCCTTTACTTCACTTTCAGATGGAGCCCGTGAACACGAAGTTTTACCAGCTTGGGAATGGGGGAAGCTTGATCTTCAAGCATGACCTCAACGCCCTGTCCGACCACCTTGGTCGCCCGCACCCGGAGTTCCACGGAGCCCAGATCGCGAACCAGCCAGGAGGCGAACTGCAGTGGATCATCACTGCGGATTTGAGGGGCAAGATGGAGCCTCCCACTTCTGAGAGGATCCTCTTCTCCTTCATGGAGAGCAACTGGCTGGACGGACTTGCTCGCGCCCTTCAGGAGGGACTCGCACGCTTGTGCGGGATGAGCGGGGAGGCACTCAAGCACCCTCGCTTTTCTCACCTCGCGAGGCGTAACTCTGCTGGAGAGCCCATGGACATGTCATCCCACCCGGAGCTGAAGCACCATGTGGAGCATCTCGACTTCATGCTGTACCACACGCAGCAGGATCTCGACCACTCCCGTGAGTACGCCAACCAGACTCACGCCCGCATCCTCGAGCAAGGAGACGCCATCAAGATGCTTGCCAACGACCGCAGGACCCTCCGCCAGCAGCGGGCGAAGAGGGATGCCACCATCACTCGCCTCCGCGCGAAGATAGCAGCACTCGAGGCCACTGTCAAGGCCCAGGAGGAGCAGATGAAGAAGATGGAGGAAGATGGAGAAGACATTCAGGGAGGAAGCAACTACCTGAGTGACGACAACGACTTCGAGGAGGATGAGAACACTGAGGGGGAAGACTACGACTTCCTGGACGACGAAGATGATGACCACACCCCCATCGATGTTGATGAAGATGAGGAGTAGTTCACTTATGCACTATCGTAGGTGTGAGTTGTATCCCGCCCCATGTATCGTAGCTTGGAGAAGAAGGGTTCTTAAAACCCTTAGTGTGTAAGCTTGTAATGTGTGTTGTTTGCTATGAATGAATGTATGTTTGTGTCATCATGAAAAGACTTCAAGTTTTAAGCTTTTGAACTTAAAAACGAAACAAGCCATAGAAAATTTCCCTCTTATCTCATGATCAGTCTCAATGCTCAGATGGCCCCTCCAACTCGCAACGCGAATCAAGACGCTATAATGCAGATGTTGCAAGTTATGCTGGAAGATAGAGAAGCAGAAAAGGCTGAACGGCAAGCCAACCTAGCAGCACTTCAACAGCTTGCCAACAACAATCAAGGCCACCATGATCATCCAGGATCCAAGCTCAAGAACTTCCAGAATACCAACCCGCCAGTTTTCAGCAAGACTGAGGAACCACTTGATGCAGATGATTGGCTCCAAACGATGGAGAACAACCTAGAAGTAGCTGGAGTGGAAGAGAATGAGAAAGTGCTATTTGCCACGCACTACTTAGCAGGACCAGCAAGAGCTTGGTGGACAAGCACCCGTGCCATGAACGCGGGACAGTTTATCACTTGGACTGATTTCAAGCTCAAATTCAGCAAGTACCATGTGCCCCCGGGTCTGATAAAGAAGATGAGAGATGAGTTCCGTGAACTGAAGCAAGGCCGGATGTCCGTGGTGGAATACCGCGACAAGTTTCTCACACTGTCAAGGTATGCCCCGGATGAGACCGACACTACTGAGAAGAGGAAGGAAAGGTTCCTGAATGGACTGCATGATGAGATGCAGACTGTGTTGATCAACATCCCCTTTGCCGACCTCGAAGCCCTTGTTGACTCCGCCATCCAAATGGAAGGCAAACTGCACCAAGCCAGCGAGAACCGCAAGCGCCGCATGATGAATCAGAGTGGGCCTAGCAATGCCCCAAGGTATCGCCCCAACTCAGGCGGAGGCTTCAGGACCAACAAGCCCAATGCACAGATGTCACGTCCGGTTTATCAGAACCGGAGTGGAGGAAACCCCAGGCCAGGAGGCCACTACAACAACAACACCAACAACAACTACAACCGCGCTCCGCCGAGAGCCCCCAATAACAACAACAGCAACAACAACACCAACACCGCACCAAGGACCGGGAGCAATGCAATCCCCGTCGCGAACAAGCAGGACAAGACCACCATCACTTGCTATGAGTGTGGTGTAGTGGGGCATTACTCCAATGAGTGTCCCAAGAGGCTCGCCAAGCTCGCAGGCAACCCCGCACCCCCAGCTCAGCAGCAACGCCGTGTCTCCACCGGCAAGAAGTTCGCCCCCAACAACCCGAACAACCGCGGAGGTCGCCTCTACCACATGAATGCTGAGGAAGCCTAGGAAGCACCTGACGTGGTGCTGGGTATGTTAACTCAATACCAGCAAGAGTGTTGTTTGACTCTAGAGCATCGCATTCGTTCGTTACAGAAGATTTTGTGTGCATTAGTAAGATTCAACCAATCAGCTTGAAACATGTCATGGTAGTTCAAATACCTGGATCAACAACTAAAGCTAGAAAATTTTGCAAAGATGTACCCATCAGAATCCATGAAATAGACTTTTATGCAAACTTGATTGTTCTGGGAACAAAAGGATTGGAAGTAGTCCGGGGTATGGATTGGATGGCGAAACATCATGGATTGATAGACTGCGCCAAGAAGGCCATCACCATGACAAGTAGCACCGGAATAATAATAGAACACTTATCTGAAAAACTACCCAGAAAATTTACCTGCAACCAAAGTGTAGCCAAGCCAACTCTGGATCAAATCAGGGTCATCTGTCGATACCCTGATGTGTTTCCGGATGATCTACCCGGTATGCCCCCGGACCGGGATATCGAGTTTATCATCGAGTTAATCCCGGGAACAGGACCCATAGCCCAGAGAGCCTATAGCATGAACCCCGCAGAGTTAATGGAACTGAAGAAGCAACTGGATGATATGCTGTACAAAGGTCTGATTCGACCAAGTGCGTCGCCTTGGAGATCACCAGTTTTGTTTGTGGATAAAAAGGACGGTGCCACTCGTTTGGTTACGGATTATCGTAAGCTTAACGATGTCACCATCAAGAACAAATATCCCTTGCCAAAGATAGAAGACCTGTTTGACCAGCTAACCGGTGCCCAAGTATTCTCAAAGATTGATCTGAGGATAGGTTACCATCAACTGAAGATCCGAGCAACAGATATTCCAAAGACTGCCTTTACCACCAGATACGGACTGTATGAGTACAATGTCATGTCCTTTGGACTGACCAATGCCCCCGCTTACTTCATGAATCTCATGAATAAGATCTTTATGGAATTCCTGGATAAGTTTGTCGTTGTCTTCATTGACGACATCCTTATCTACTCCAAATCAGAAGAAGAACATGAGCAACATTTGGAAGTGGTTCTAGAAACCCTTAGGCAGCATCAGTTGTACGCCAAGTTTAGCAAATGTGAGTTTTGGTTGAAAGAAGTAGGATTCCTGGGACACATCTTGTCTGCAGGAGGAATTGCGGTAGATCCCGCAAAAATCAAAACCGTTGAGGAATGGAAAGCCCCAACCACCCAGACGGAAGTCCGAGCATTTCTGGGATTAGCGGGATATTACCGCCGATTCGTTGAAGGATTTTCAAGCATCGCAAGACCAATGACTCAACTGCTGAAGAAGGACCGGAAATTTGACTGGAATGACAAATGTGAAGAAAGCTTTCAGCTACTCAAGCTCAGATTAACCACAGCCCCAATATTGATCATGCCCGATGTCACCAAACCATTTGATGTCTATTGTGATGCATCCAAGACTGGTCTTGGATGTGTGTTGATGCAAGAAGGAAAAGTGATATCCTACCTATCAAGGCAACTGAAGCAACATGAACAGAACTATCCAACTCATGACTTGGAATTAGCAGCCGTAGTGTTAGCCCTGAAGGTTTGGCGTCATTACCTCATGGGTAATCGATGCGAGATATATTCAGATCACAAGAGCCTGAAGTACATTTTCACCCAGAAGGAGCTGAACATGAGACAGCGCAGATGGATAGAATTAATCAAAGATTACGACATGGAGATTCACTACCACCCCGGCAAGGCCAATGTGGTAGCAGATGCCTTGAGCAGACTGCCGTGTCAGTTGAACTCCATGATCGCAATAAAGCAACCAAGCCTGTACCAAGAGTTTGAACAATTCAGACTAGAGCTAGTGAGCGAAGGATTCCTCGCCAGCATTGAGCTCCAACCCACTTTGATGAGCCAGATAAAGGAAGCCCAGAAAGGAAATGCCAGCATTGACGGAATAAAGAGTCAGATAGCTGCAGGAAAGGCACCAGGATTTACCGTAGATGAAGAAGGAGTTCTTTGGTACAACGAACGCCTGTGTGTACCGTCAGATTCAGGGTTGAAGCAAGTCATTCTGAAGGAAGCTCATGATACACTGTATTCCATTCATCCCGGAGGAACCAAGATGTACCAAGACCTGAAGGAACAATTCTGGTGGCACGGAATGAAGCGAGAGATAGGAAGCTACATCGCCAAGTGTGATATCTGTCAGCGAGTCAAAGCAGAACATCAACGACCCGCAGGACTGTTGCAACCCTTACAGATTCCGGAGTGGAAATGGGATTCTGTCGGTATGGACTTTATCACAGGATTGCCCAAATCTAGCCGAGGAAATGACTCCATTTGGGTAGTCATTGATAGGTTGACCAAGGTTGCACATTTCATCCCTGTCAAGACCACATACCAAGGCCCAAAGCTTGCAGAGTTATACATCTCCAGAATAGTCAGCCTGCACGGAACCCCGAAGTCAATTGTGTCAGATAGAGGATCACAATTCACCTCAAGATTCTGGCAGAAAGTGCATGAAGGACTAGGAACCCGTCTGAATTTCAGCACCGCTTATCACCCGCAGACTGACGGACAGACCGAGAGAGTCAACCAGATCCTAGAAGATATGTTAAGAGCCTGTGTGCTAGAGTACGGATCCAAATGGGAAGACTGCTTACCATATGCAGAATTCTCCTACAACAATAGCTATCAAGCCAGCTTACAGATGGCCCCCTTTGAAGCCCTGTACGGAAGGAAATGCCGTACCCCTCTGAACTGGTCGGAAGTCGGAGATAGTCAAGTCTTCGGCCCCGATGTTCTCCGCGAAGCCGAAGAGAAGGTGCACAAGATCCGCGAGTACCTCAAGACCGCCCAGTCAAGACAGAAGAGCTACGCCGACAAGAGACGCCGAGAGATGACGTTCGAGATCGGAGACTTTGTGTATCTCAAAGTCTCACCCCTCAAAGGAATGCAGAGATTCCAACTCAAAGGAAAGCTCGCCCCCAGATATGTCGGACCATTCAAGATTCTGAGTCGCCGAGGAGAAGTCTCATATCAGTTGGAACTGCCGGAAGAAATGTCCGCCGTACACAATGTGTTTCACATCTCACTACTTCGGAAGTGCCTAGAAGTGCCGGAAAAGACCGAAGTATTTAAGAACATCGACCACAGAGCCATTGATATCAACAAGGATCTAACCTACCGCGAAGTGCCTATTCGCATCCTTGAAGAAGCATTCAGGACCACCCGCACCAGGAGTATCAAGTTCCTGAAAATACAATGGAGTAATCACACCGAAGAAGAAGCAACTTGGGAACGCGAGGAGGACATGAAGAAGGAATACCCAGATCTCTTTAGTACCTAGTTTTCTCTAGATCTCGGGACGAGATCTTTTGTAAGGGGGAAGGGTTTGTAACATCCCAAGTTTCAATAAAAGGAACAAGAGAGAGAGAGAATTCAAGAATCCAAATTTTTGGAGCCAACAAAAACTTTTTCTCATCATATAGGACTATGCATATTAGCTCACCTTATGAATTTATTTGAGTGTGCTTTTGCCATGATGCTTGTTTGTGTGTTACTCTCATTCTAAAACCCTAGCAATGATCACTTGATCACCCATAGCCAAATAAAAATAAAATAGAAAAGGAATTCTAAAAATCCCCTTCACCCTCACATAAGGCCTATGCCATTTTTACCAATCTTTGATCTAGGCCAATTTGGTTTGCACCATCACTTGTAAATGGTTACTAAACACTTATTAACACCTTTGAAATCAAGCCAACTCAATTCAAAACAAATTTGAATCAAAATGGAGCTCACATGTGATTATGGTCATATGTGCCATTTTTACCCTGATGCCCACTTTGAGCCCCTGGATTTTCACTTTTCACTTCTACACTTGGTCAAACCTTTTCACCTCATCCAAGACAACATCAAGCACTTCAACTTTGCCCAAAGCCACCACCCCAAATTCATCACCAATTTCATATGAGAAGCAAGCAAAGTTGGAACAAATTCACATATGCAAGATCATATGCCAAATGTGATTTTTCATCTCATTTCCATTTTGACCACCACCACCACCAAAATGCTCCATTTAATATATGATTGCAACCCACCAAAAAGATTTGCAAAATTCAAAAATTATTTTCTTTCGGGCATTTGATCGAACACTTGGCAGGCAGGGTATCAAATGATGCCCATGCTGGAAAATGGAGAGGACTTGGTCCAACCTGAGCCACCACAGCAACCCCTGGACCCTCCTCTCACTTCACAACATCAGTGTCACCATTTACATTGACCATTGTTTGATCAAATCATCAAGAACTTGCCATGCCGTGGCATGGCATGCCTCTCCCATGCCATCGTCGTCTCTGGTCACCACAGGCCTGCCTCACCGTGTCAATTCTCTTCCTCTCACTCACCTGACACTGCCCAGCCCTTGACTCGACGAAGCCATGCCTCGGAGACGCCAGAACACGCGCGCCCAGTGGCGCCCAGAACGCGTCCATGCCGCGCCAGAGCGCGCATGGCGCCAACCCTGGACACGCCAGGGCGTGACGACGCCCACGGCCTCGCATCACCTCGACCCTTCCTCTCAGCGCCAGTCGACGCACAACGACTCACTGAAGCACCTGGACACGTCCACTAGCCCGCGGGAACGTCAGCCGTGATGACCACGACGACGCCTGTCCGCCATGGCCCGAGCACTCCCATCAAGCGCGCCAGCGCCACAGAGCCTCTGCGGAGCCACGATCACGCTCGTCACCCTCGCCAGTGCACCAGCAACACGCCGCGCCCATCCCTTGCCCCTTGGCGCCCTTGGAACGACGACGCCGTCGATGACTGCCGCTCCGCCCCACGGCCACCCTTCACTGCTATAAAAAGGGGCGCTCTTCTTCTCAAATTGGACACACCATTCGCTTCTCCTCCTCACACCACCCCTCCTCGACCTCTCCATTCACTCGATTCACCACCACACCGCCCCAATCGCTAGATCGTCGCCGCCGCCCGTACACGGAGCCCGCCGGCGAAGGAGGCCACCCCTGGAGGCGAGACTGCTACAGGCTGCTTCCTCTACCTCGCCAACGTCCTCGCCACGCTTCGCCGACCCTCGCCGCGCCGCCGGTGAGCCGTCGACCCCCTGCCGTCGCCTCCAGTACTCGCCCTTCTCGCCGGAGACGACGACGTCTGTCGTTCGTCCGATCCCTTTCTAATCCAACCGCTCACATCTCCCCGTACCGCTTCGGGCGTTAAGTCCCACTGACGCGTGGCCCCCACGCTGTCAGGCAGCCCGCTGCGCTGGACGCAGTACTGGGCCAGCCCATTTCTCTTTTTCTCTGCAGCCCAGTTATTTCCCGCGCGAGCCCACGGTTTGAATTCAAAAATTGAAAATAGAAAAATACCCTAATCTGATGCAAACTTTGATATTCAATAGGGACAAATCTACTGGGCCAAATTTTACAAACTTTATATTTTTGGAAACCTTAGGAAATTATCTACACAATGCCACTGGATAGAACTCAAGATCTATTGTAGAATTAAAATGACAAAATAAACAAGGCAGAGACTTTTCTGCCTTATAATAATTCTTAAAAATCAACCATAAATGCTTTTCAGTTAATTCCACCTCCAATAATTCACTTTTCACTTATACTAATTGTTTCTACAAAAATATGCCTTGCCTATTTTGAATGATCATGGCTTAGTTAATTTAAATTGCTTTATGGCTATTTCTAGTCAAAGATATTGTCCAAAACTATTAAGAAATCTTATGAGAGAGTTTCTCTCATTTAAATCTTGTCACCACCAATTCCAAATGAAGTAGAGACTCTGGTCATTTAGGTCTCATAGGAATTGTTGGTGATATTAAATCTTTGATATGCTAGAATTAAATTGTATGAGGTGCTCACCTCATTTAAATCATTTTCTCCAAATGATAAGTGTGAAGAGGTTGACTTGGGTCAACCTAGGTCACATATTATGCATAAGAGAAATTAAATCTTAATAAGATAATGAGAGGAAATTATTTCTCTGAATAATTCAAAGTAACATTTAAGATTAGTATGAGAGGAAATTATTTTTCTTAAATATTAAGAAAAACACATCCACCAACATAATAGTAATATGTGATGCTAGTTAAGTGTGTGAACCATGTTTGTGCCTAGTTTAGTAAATTAGTTTGGTGTGATGATTGTGTACTCCGTATTCGTATTTTTAGACGCTAGTACCGAGGAGTACCAGGAGGAGGAGGAGGTCTACTTCCAAGAAGAAGAAGACCACTTTGACCAGTTTCCCAACCAAGGCAAGATAATACTCTTGCAAAGTGCAAAGCTCACCATGAGCAAGGCATTACCCCATTTTACTTTATGCTTATGATCCTATTTTCCCAGTTTTACTTTACAAGCTTTACTTACCTTTGTTTTATCAAAGTACTTTTGATTTATGATTTTACCTGGTTAGTTTTGGTTTAGTACAAGAGTATCAAACTTAGCCTAGAAGCAAAGCAAATACTTAGCACCCCTCATACATAGTTGCTAGTGCTAAATATTAAAAATGACTACTCTAGATGGGAACAGGTGTTGATGAAATAATGATGGTGAAAACCTTGGAATGATGAGTCATTTCCATAGAAAGATTTTGAAGGTGAATATGACACTGAAGTTGACTTGGTGTTTTTGGTTAAAAACTGATGATTGAGTTGGATGCGATACCTTACCAATTTTAAGTACCCCCACAATACCTGATTATGGGTAGGGCTTAGCTGGAAATTTATGTGTCTTAGTATGGGTTCCCTCTGAACACACATCATAGGGGTTATGCTTGAGGCTACCTCCGTTGGTGAGAAATGATGTGAATTGATGGTGAATTGTACGGCCAAGCCCTGTGCAGTTCCCGGGTTAACAGTTGGTTTTCACCGGGAGGCCAAGCTCATGGGGAGAGGTGCCTATACTAGGGTGTGTAAGTGAAAGGTTAACGGTTGATGATCCGCGTACTGAGTTACGATTATTCGGGGTTTTATCCCTGACGGATGTAATCAAATGTTGTGGCACAAGTGTGCGACCTCTGCAGAGTGTAGAACTATTCGAATAGCCGTGTCCGCGGATATGGACAATTGGAAAGGCCATTCTGTTTTCCGTCATCAGAATTTATATCTATGTGACTGGTGTTTTGAACTTGAACTTGAAAGGTGACTTGGATTTTGAATCACAACTGAGTTATGGGGATGACACTAATGTTCCCACTTGAGTTAGCTAGCACTTGAGGAGTTGTTTACAAAAATGTTTATCCAATAAAATTGGCTTTATGCAAATAAACTTAGAGCTTAGAACACTCTCTATAGTAATGTTAGTACTTACTTTAGTATTAGATTGCGAGTACTTAAATTACTCACGGCTTTGTCCCTGGCTATTCAAATGGCCAGAATATGAAGCCGAGCAGCAGTACGAGGATGACGATCAGCAGGACGTCTACCACAACTAGGAGCTTCTAACGTCAAGCGTTGGCCTGTGGACTAGAGAGTCCTTGTATCTTACGCTTCCGCTATGAACTTGTGTTTGTTCGTTGATCATTAGATCAACTATTCGTGTAATATGGATCATGTGATTCCAATTTGTAAGACATTATGGTTTGTAATGAATGATGACTGTGATACTTAACTATTATGCCTCGCAACAACAATTTCCTGGGATTGCGATGTATGACATAATAGGCATCCGGACTTTAAAAATCCTGGTGTTGACAAGGAGTCAAGAAGCACGTTGAAGGTTGATGGCGGCGAGATGTAGTGCGGCGCAACACCAGGGATTCCGGCGCCAACATGGAACCTGCACAACACAACCAAAGTACTTTGCCCCAACGAAGCAGTGAGGTTGTCAATCTCACCGGCTTGCTGTAACAAAGGATTAGATGTATAGTATGGATGATGATTGTTTGCAGAAAACAGTAGAACAAGTATTGCAGTAGATTGTATTCGATGTAAAAGAATGGACCGGGGTCCACAGTTCACTAGAGGTGTCTCTCCCATAAGATAAATAGCATGTTGGGTGAACAAATTACAGTTGGGCAATTGACAAATAAAGAGGGCATGACCATGCACATACATGATATGATGAGTATTGTGAGATTTAATTGGGCATTACGACAAAGTACATAGACCGCTATCCAGCATGCATCTATGCCTAAAAAGTCCACCTTTAGGTTATCATCCGAACCCCTTCCAGTATTAAGTTGCAAACAACAGACAATTGCATTAAGTATGGTGCGTAATGTAATCAATAACTACATCCTCGGACATAGCATCGATGTTTTATCCCTAGTGGCAACAGCACATCCACAACCTTAGAACTTTCTGTCACTGTCCCAGATTTAATGGAGGCATGAACCCACTATTGAGCATAAATACTCGCTCTTGTAGTTACTAGCAAAAACTTGGCCAGAGCCCCTACTAATAACGGAGAGCATGCAAGATCATAAACAACACATAGATAATAGATTGATAATCAACATAACATAGTATTCTCTATCCATTGGATCCCAACAAACACAACATATAGCATTACAGATAGATGATCTTGATCATGTTAGGCAGCTCACAAGACCCGACAATGAAGCACAACTAGGACAAGACGACCGTCTAGCTACTGCTATGGACCCATAGTCCAGGGGTGAACTACTGACTCATCACTCCGGAGGCGACCATGGCAGTGAAGAGTCCTCCGGGAGATGATTCTTCTCTCCGGCAGGGTGCCGGAGGCGATCTCCTGAATCCCCCGAGATGGGATTGGCGGCGGCGGCGTCTCTGGAAGGTTTTCCGTATCGTGGCTCTCGGTACTGGGGGTTTCGCGACGAAGGCTATAAGTAGGCGGAGGAGCAGGTCAGGAGGCGTCACGGGGGCCCCACACGCTAGGGCCGCGCGGGCCCCCCTTGGGCCGTGCCGCCCTAGTGTGGCGGCGCCCCGTGGCCCCACTTCGTCTCTCCCTCGGACTTCTGGAAGCTTCGTGGCAAAATAGGCCCCTGGGCGTTGATTTCGTCCAATTCCGAGAATATTTCCTTACTACGATTTCTGAAACCAAAAACAGCAGAAAACAGCAACTGGCTCTTCAGCATCTCGTTAATAGGTTAGTGCCGGAAAATGCATAAATATGACATAAAGTATGCATAAAACATGTAGATATCATCAATAATGTGGCATGGAACATAAGAAATTATCGATACGTCGGAGACGTATCAGCCGCCGCTGCCAATCCCATCTCGGGGGATTCAGGAGATCGCCTCCGGCACCCTGCCGGAGAGGGGAATCATTTCCCGGAGGACTCTTCACCGCCATGGTCGCCTCCGGAGTGATGTGTGAGTAGTTCACCCCTGGACTATGGGTCCATAGCAGTAGCTAGATGGTTGTCTTCTCCTCATTGTGCTATCATTGTTGGATCTTGTGAGCTGCCTAACATGATTAAGATCATCTATTTGTAATGCTACATGTTGCGTTTGTTGGGATCCGATGAATATGGAATACTATGTTATGTTGATTATCAATCTATCATCTATGTGTTGTTTATGATCTTGCATGCTCTCCGTTATTAGTAGAGGCTCTGGCCAAGTCATTACTTGTAACTCCAAGAGGGAGTATTTATGCTCGATAGTGGGTTCATGCCTCCATTAAATCTGGGACAGTTACAGAAAGTTCTAAGGTTGTGGATGTGCTGTTGCCACTAGGGAAAACATCAATGCTATGTCTAAGGATATTTGTGTTGATTACATTACGCACCATACTTAATGCAATTGTCTGTTGTTTGCAACTTAATACTGAAAGGGGTGCGGACGCTAACCCGAAGGTGGACTTTTTAGGCATAGATGCATGCTGGATAGCGGTCTATGGCCCCGTTTGTTTGAGCTTTCACTTCAGCTTTTAGAGCTTTTGGGTGCAAAATCAGGTAGTTGAAACAAACAGCAATAATTTGACAATCGCTTCTACGAAGCGCTGCGAGCAAATGAACGTGAGGCGCCGAAGCTGGACGAGAGGTGCTTCCCGAGCTTCCCCTGCTTCCCGAGCGCCGTTGGTCGAAAATACCCGTACCTCTTCACCAAAATTACGGAAGAACTGCCCTTCCGTATAAACAGGCCGGAGCCTTTGCAAATTCGGCCAGCCCGACAGCCCCAGGGCGTTTTTCCCTTCTCCTCCCGTTCCCCGGACAGAGCAGCGATAGGGTTAGGGTTCCCCGCCGCCGCCTCCGTCCCCGGCCGCCGCCGCCGTCCCCGGCCGTCATCGTCCCCGGCCGCCGCCGCCTCCGTCCGGCCTCGCGCTGTTGCCGTCCGCTGCCGGCGACAATAGGTCGAGGCGCTGCCGTCCCCGTCGTCCTCAAGCCAGCGCCGGCGTCGTCCTTAACAAGCTCGCGCCGCCCCCCGTCCTCAAGCCAGCGCCGGCATCGTCCTCCCCGAGCTCGGGTCACCGCCAGAGCTGTTCCCCGCCACCTGTCCCTTCCAAAGGAATCGGGTCGGTACGAACGGAATCTCACCATCTTCATTCTCTCAGGCCGGCCGTCGCCGTCGAACTTGAGCGCGTCGTCGGGGGATCTCGGCCCCGTCGGCAGCCGGACACAGGCGCCGCCGCCTCGCCGTCCCTCGTCTGCCCCTGTTCCCGTGTGCTCCGGCCCCGCTGGAAGAGAGGAGCTCGTTCTCCTCGTCCCTGTTGAGCAGCGCACCTCCTCGTCCCGATTCAGCCTGCCCGCAGGTCGATCTTGTCTCCGTCGGCCGCCGGATCTTGAGCTGCCGGCGCCTCACCGTTTCTCGTCCGACGATTCAGCGACATGCTGCTCGGCCCGCCAGGTGCTCTTCATCGTCAGCCACCTCCGTCTCCCTACTACACCAACCCCCTCGCCCTCTCTCTATAAAAATCGTCAGAGAGCTGATGTACCTAGCTCTAGGAAGAAAGTTGTGGAAGTTTCGAACTGAAAAATGTTGTATTATACTGTGTTTTGTCCCGTTAAGCAGGCATCTTTTCTTGTAAGATTAAACTGCATCTGATTGGTTGTAAATAAATGCTAAACTGCAACTGCTCTTCAGAAATAAAGTTATTTCTTCCAATCAGGTCTTGTGTATTTTCTAGTGTATTGTGGTTGTCAAGTAAATGTATAGTTCCATTGATGGGCATGAAAATATATTGCTATAGCATCTGTAAATATATTGCTATAGCACTCAGGGACATTCCAGACATTTTACTACTAAAACCTACAGCAGCAGCCATGAAAAGTGTTGCAACCAAACATCAAATCTCTACTTTCAACAGTTGCTTCTCACAGCTGTTTTTTCACAGCTCAACAGCTACAGCTGCTTTTCAAAAGCTGCAGCCCAAACAAACAGACCCTATGTACTTTGTCGTAATGCCCAATTGAATTTCACACTACTCATCATAACATGTATGTGCATTGTCATGCCATCTTTATTTGTCAATTGCCCAACTGTAATTTGTTCACCCAACATGCTATTTCTTATTGGAGAGACACCACTAGTGAACTATGGACCCCGGTCCATTCTTTACATCGAATACAATCTACTGCAATACTCGTTCTTATTGTTCTCTGCAAACATCATCATCCACACTATACATCTAATCCTTTGTTACAGCAAGCCGATGAGATTGATAACCTCACTGTCACGTTGGAGCAAAGTATTTTGGTTGTGTTGTGCAGGTTCCACGTTGGCGCCGGAATCCCTGGTGTTGTGTCGCACTACACTCCGCCACCATCAACCTTCAACGTGCTTCTTGGCTCCTACTGGTTCGATAAACCTTGGTTTCTTACTGAGGGAAACTTGCCGTTGTACGCATCACATTTTCCTCTTGGGGTTCCCAACGGACGCGTGTTGTACGCGTATCAGGGGAGCAGGGCTTCACTGGGAGGCTAGAAAAGCTCGCTTCTGAAGCCCATGCTCCGCCGTTGTTGCCACTCCGGCGAGCAATTGCCGTAGGAGGAAGCAATGTCGTCGCGAGCCAACGAACTGAGCGTCATCTTCAAGTCGAGGTCAACCTCAGATACGACTACCTCGAGCTCGGAAAGCCCTGGAGCGACCGGACCGCGCGTCGCCGGCGTCTTCAACTTCGGCGTATCCGACATCAGGAAGCTCCACTGCCAAAACTTACCTGCCTCCTCGTCGTTGCGTACCACCTCTGCTCATATTTGACGGCTAGAACAACTCGGTAATTAAGTCTGTAGCTCAGCTCATTCATTTGCACTAACAATTATCCTCATTATATTCTTTGTGTACGCTATACATTTAATTATGCAGAATGAAGAAGCTCGAATACAAAAGAGGCAAGCTCCTACCGCTGGGGTTCATAGACCCAAACACAGTTCATGAAGTTATGGTTCGAGACTTCGCCAAGGACACAGTGGACAACATCGTAATGTTTTTAGAGAAGCAAGCAGACAAAGAGGATATATTCTTTCCCTACAACTTCAAGTGAGTGTTATATATAACATACATTATGCTTGTGCACCTTCCACTTTATTCTCGTAATCATTGAGCTATGCTTGTGCAGATTCCACTTTATTCTCCTAATCATTGATCTTCACAAAGGAGTCGTAAAAGTCATGGACTCGAAACGTAAAGAATATGCGGAATGGGCGGATATGGCTGCCATCCTCCAGAGGTAGTTTCAATCAATTTCGTATTGGCATCTTCATCTGTTCTAATTCGACGATATCATCAACTAATCAATTACTCATTTACTCATTATTTTTTGCCGGGCAGGGCTTGGAAACAGTTCATCAATATTGTTCCGGGTAAATGGAAACTGGAGCTTACATTTCAAGATTACCCTATAAGTAGTACTATATATATAGCTATGTCCGTGAAACTCTATATATGATATTTACTTTCAATACGATGATTGATTATTAGTTTGATCGAACTATTTTTTCGTAAAGTGTATGAGGCAGGAACCCGGGAATAACTTATGTGGATACTACGTCTGCACCTTCATTCGTGACATGGTCTGTCCCAAGGGTGGGGATGCCCGTATACACCACACTCGTGTACGATAACAAATTTTCACAATTAATCTTAATTAGTACCATCTATTGTATTGAGTTCCATTCATATATTGATCTCCTTTTTTAAATATAGATGATACGCCTGCGGGACACTCTCATAACGGAGGATCAAATACGAGCAATTCAAGAGGAAATCGCGGGATTCTTTATTACCGAGACCATTACCCCAGGTGGAGAGCACTATCGGCAGCTCGTGACGATTGAGGATCTTCGTAGAAGCTAATAGATTTAGTAAAGAGATCCGACTAGCTTTATATTGTAAATATGCATGCATTACGTGTACTGTTGACGATGTCTATATATATTCACGACGATTTTTTGTGGTTTCTTGAATGATATATATGCATTGCTGAAACTCTGCCGCGGCAGAGAAACGCCGTACGCCTAAACTCGTGCCGCCAGAGAGAACTCTGTGCCCAGCTTCGTAACACGAACCGGGACTAAAGGCCATCCACCGCGAGCTCCCTGGCCGCACCACGTGTCGAGGCGCTTTAGGCCCGGTGCAACTTTGAACTGGACTAAAGCGACCCTTTAATCCCCGCTTAATTGGTCCTTGCCATCGGATCAAGGCCCAAATGGACCGGGCCTATAGCCCCGTTTTCCACTAGTGCCAGGAGCGGGTCGAGCGTCCACCGCCGGTCAGAGTCGGGCGCCTCGACTCCCCGACGCGCCGCCACCGTGGTAGGAAGACGCCTCCCCGCGCGCTCTTCCGGGCCGGCGCGAGATGGCCTCCTGCCGCCCCTAGTGGCCCTAATCCCGGTCCGTTGCTCGCCCCATTAGCAGCTAAGGTACCCCGCCCGGGTGCCATCCACGCAGCGGCAGCCCAACCAAGAAAGCTACGGGAAGAAGGAAAAGGAGAACGATTGGATTTTTTTAATGAACATGACATGTGGGTCCCTATTGTTTGTGAGGGTAGCCCCTAATCCTTGTTGGGATACTCACTTTCCTGGTGTGCCAAACAACTCTAAGGTCTGAAACAGACCGGGATTGCAAAGTTCGGAGTGTCAATTCCCGGGATTCATACTTCAGGGTTCAATTTTTCTTTCACCTACAAATTCAGGGTTTATTTTGGACTTTTTCCTTTCACGAATGGTCATATAGTTTTCCTAATAAAGTACATTTAAAAGATGAAGGTGCCACTAATGATTAAGATCTATATGTGGGTTCTGCATCAAAAAATGATACTTGCACAACATAACCTTTTCTTCAAACATTCTAGGTGGTGGGGGGCTCCCCACTAAATATACTGCTTCAGAAGATCATTACAAGATCAGGATCTTGTCCACCCAGTCGGGTTGATATTGGTAAGTATACATAAGCTTATTACATTACGAACAAAAAGGATGCAGACAAACACTTAAACATTGGTATGGACCCTACAAGCATGTCGAGCAACACCAACAAACAACATACAACACAGAGAAGTGCCACTAGATGCAATCGAAAGGTCAAAATAGCAATATCCAGTCCACTTGCACACAGCTTGGTTTGCACAACACGACATAAAATGATTTGGGCGTATACACTTAGGAAGAACCATGGGTCGTAATTAAAACAGGCCTACACTTCACAGCTCATTAATTTCAACGGAAATATACACTACATGGTTGTATGTAAGGAGGTTATCGCGTGGCACACGTGATATAAGCAATCTCAAACAACCAAAAAAAAAACAAGATCGATCTTCTGCATAATTCGAAGTTCCATGAATTCCCTTCCGGGTTGCGAAATTAAAGATGTTTTTCTGGATTTTCAACGATTCAGTAATCTAACTTCTTAGTATAGAAATATAGAAAAGAGTTAGCTTGGTTTTATCAATATTTGTTTAGATTTATCAATATTTGCTTATATATATGCTCTAAATTTAGATTATATTGAGTCTTGATTCATACATATGAACCTGCTCATCAAAAAACAAAACTCCATTCGACAGCTTGAGAAACTAGAATGAAAAGAACCCTATACATTTGTCCGATATACTCCCTCCGTCTATAAATGGGTGTTGAAGATTATTTTGGATGTATCTAGACACTCTTCACTATATAGGTACATCTAATTTTACACAAAGTTACGACATTCTTTTATTGATAGAAGTAGCTAGTATCATATTTCCTCGTTCAAAGATAACATTAGAGATAAAATTGTACTACTACGGTACTACCTAGCTAGTTAGTTTTACTTCTAATGCATTCGCACGACTTAATAATGACTATACTAGTTTTCTTAGCTTCCGTTGGTTGTTCTCTTTCCTATCTTGGGCTAAAAGCCAACAATGGTCAGAACATCGTCAGATCCTGGATGTCGTGGTCAACAAGTTTCGAATCGATCTGTGTCGACGCTGAGAAACAATATATTTCACGCTCGCCTTATCTGCCACCGAGTATACGTAGATCTGTCGCGACTCGAGAGGCACGCCCGGCCACAAGCAGCAACTCAGCAGAGACGGCGGGCACATGCATGACGATGGTGGTGGACAGGCGGTACTGCGCGCCGTATGAGACGGCGTTCACGATGGCCAGGCCGAGGTTCAGGTCTACCACCGTCAGGGACGCCGGCGGCGCGGATGTGATGCAGGTGAAGCACACCATGTTCAGCTACCTCGAACAGTCCGTCCTCCACGACACCGCGTCGCGCCGGCCGGTTCTCAACGTGCAGCAGTCGCCTCTGAAGGACACGAGCGGCACGAGGTGGGAGGCGTTCAGGGGCGAGAGCACGGACCGGAGGGAGCACCTGCTCTTCCGCGCGGTGATGGCGTCGCCGTCTCTCCGGTTCAGCGCGACCAAGGTGCACGTGTTCCTCGCCGGCAACCGCCGGGAGCAGGCGCCTGACTTCGTCGTCGGCGGAAGCTTCTTCGGCGGCGAATGCACTGTCTCCCGCGGTAACTCCCCCGTCGCCATTGCTATGATCAGCCGTGATAGCGGCGACGAGTGGGACGCAGGTAGAGGAAAGTACACATATACCGCTGAAATCAATCGAGGCGTAGACCACGCGTTCATCCTGGCGCTCATCGTGATTCTCGACAAGATGCATAACTATTCACCCCCAAGTAGGGCGTCGGAAGGTACACGGAGGTGCGACCGCTGCCGGAGCAGCTGCAGCTAACCACAAAATAGCAGGTAGTGTTTGCGTTGTTTTACTCGTGGGCTGATTCATCTTAGCACGTGTATGAACTGGTAAATTAACAATGAGCAAAACATTGATACTCTACTAGAAAATTAACTAGTGTATTGGATTGGGTTCCTAATGATGATCATGCATGTGAAGAAGATACGAAATCTTAAGATTGTCTCCTCTCCGTGTCCTTTGCATGTGCCAGGCAATCATGAAAAGGTCGCAATAGCTAGGTACCTACAGCTGCTACACACGGTTGCAACGCTCGGTAGTTTGCAACGAATGGCTCGTCCTTAAGGTCATCTCCCTGTAAAGACAGGAAAAAAAAAAACAGCCGCCTGCCAAGGGTTTCCATGCTACCGCCCTCCTCCGCCCGTAGATCATGGCCTCCTCCTTCTCCGCTTGGTCGGCGAGTGACAGGGAAAGGGAGGCCTTGATATGCCGGTGGGAATTGTAGCTAATCTCGTCTTGGAGCATTAGGTATGTCTCTATGACTCTATTTGTACATCGTTTCGGCCATGTCGGTGGTAGTAGCGCCCCCTTCGTCTTCTCCGCCATTGGAAGTGCATGTGTTGTTTGATACTTTGACCCAACATTGAGGTTTGATGGATGGTAAGTCTTTGTTGTCCGTCGCTTCGACCCTTCCGGGTGTGGTGGCGGCGGTGGTCACTAAAGTCACCCCTCCCCTTCGGTGGATATCGTTTAGTTGTAATCGACCCAATGTTGTCTTCTTCTTCGGGCAGTCGATCCTTCGGGATAGCCGATGAAGATTGGTGACTTCATCGTTACATGTGCGGTTGTTCCGACGGAAATATGGGCAATATTATTCTCCTATGCGCATTTCATTACTCCCCCCCCCCCCCCCCCCCTTCATCCCTGACCCCCCTCCCATTGTCCCAATGTGACACCCTCCTTTTCTCTGATTTAACTTTGCCCACGTTTTTTACCAATAGAAACATGGGTCATGTGCTATAAACAAATATACGATCATAAAATTATTTTTATATAAATTCAATGATGTAACTTATGTGACATATAATAAATATTTTCGTTGGTCAAACTGACGGTCAAACTAACACTTCGAAAAGCTTGTGTGTCACCTATAAATAGGGATGGAGGGAGTAATATATAGCTCCAACTCATTGGCGAAAAAAGAAGAAAAAATGGCTCTCCCCCTCCACGTGTATCCAACAAATACATATAGGGAATAATTAGTTCCTCGCAAGCCCGTTTCTCGCTTCCATGGAGAAGAAAATCATGCATTTGGTAGCTCACGAGAAAAAAAATTCCATGCATCGCACAAAGTTTAAAGCACCCTAGAGCCTATATGAGGAGAGACGCTCGATTAGATCGTGCCTAACGAGCCAAGCTCGTGCGAGGGGAGGACGGCAGGAGCTCGCGCGCATCCGAGAAATACGAAGGGAGAAAATTGGTCATCTCCCGCCGATACTCGGGACCTATTTACACCTCTCCACCTCACCGCCTAAAGTCGCGCCACCATTTCCCCCATTCTAGCTCTCCTTCAAGCCTTTCGCTGGCGACCATGTAAGGTTGGTTTCTCCTAAGGCTGGTGGAGCTCCGCCTCGGCAGGTCATCTTCTTCTGCCTCGCTAACATGTCATCATCTTCCTCCACCACATCTGAGTTCAAGAAGATTGTTAGGATGCAACAAGTAGCTTGCTTACCATTGTTTTTTTCCTTTATGGTTCTTTGATTTGGGTTGTAGGACGCGAGCTCACATGATCTATCGGCGAACTCTATGATGCCAGCGGTACCGCTCCGGTACATCCCGGTGGCCGATAGGTGCTGCCAATTAGGAAGAGGAACATCCTAGTATGCCATGCTTCTCTATCCATCTTCGAGCTAAATAGGGTGTGTGCGTTCATAAAAAACAGGGTGCCAACGTACATGGGATTCAGGATGGTCCACTTTAAAGCTATTTGCAATGTTTGTTCTCAATTTCTGTAGCCGTGAAGTTGGACACGATCGACCAGATCTACAACCATGTAAGGCACTGTAGAACAAGGTGGATTCATGCCATGAGGGTCAAAATTCTTGAGGATGTGTGTTGGGTGGAGAAGACAACAACTATCGTGATGGGCAAGGATGCCTACTTTACCCAAATTGAGGTAGCATTAATGCACCAACAACTAACCTCCATCTTGCTTGTAGACTTACCCAAAGGACATTGATGATTTGATCAACAAGCCCATAGGGAACTATGCTCACGTGAGATTATCTACACCGGGCGTGTTTCAGCAGCCCCAATCTCTCCCTCTGTGATCCACTGTGCTCTCAGCCACCTCATGAATCACAATGCACTTGCCAACATGCATCTTGCGCTGACTCCTGTAGATAGGATGGCTTGGTTTACTGCCTTTCTGGGGAAGTATTACCTCTGAGGTGTCCGAGCATTGTGTGCTTGTTGTCGTGTTTGTTCTGGTGTTGATGATGAACATCACATCCATGATGTATATTTTGGGAACTGATACCAAGTCTGTATATTTTGCGAGGTGGTATTTATAAAACCCTGAACTTGTGCTACATCACGACCAGTTGTTCGTGAACTCGTGGTGCAACACCGATGATCCACTGCTAGAACTTTGACCCTTTGCTAGAATTATGTTAGCATGGCTGATTATGTGATATATAGTTGTCGTCGTCTCATTTGATATTGTGTCGACCACCTTGTGAGCATTGTTTGTTTTGGTAAGCTCACCAAAAATTCTACGAGATTACCGTATCCAGGAAACATGATGTAACCAAACGCCAGTCAATTTGATGAAACGTGATTTCCAGGCAACCAAACAATGAGGATTTGGCTTCACAAATGATGCTCGGTGTGGTAGAAATTATTAGCAACCAAACACCAAACAAATTACATAACATAGAGTAGAGATTACATTTCCGCACACAGCTTCCACTAAACCAAATTGCCTAGATGCAGGAAACCCCCAGTCAGACCATACAGTGTGCGACTTTTTTTTTTTTGAACCAATAATTATATATATAAACCTCCAGCAAGCCGCCTCATTAAAAACCTTCCAGTCCCCGTAGGTACCCTGGTAAGGAAAAGAGTGCGTAAGAAACTTGCTGGATCCAGAGTTACACGGTTACATCGTTTATAATGCTACTCAGAAGAAAGCTAGGGGGCTCATCGTCCCAGGTACAAGAAGTTTTGCTATCAAACCCAAATCTAGCAATCTCATGAGCTACCACGTTTGTATTCCTCGGGCAGTGTTTGAAAGAGACATCTCCAATTGAGGCCGCCAAGTCGATACAGTCAGCAAAAATAGCTGTTTCTTCACTCCACCATCTATCGCCGTTATTGCATGCATCAACTGTCTCAGTAGAGTCAGATTCTGCTCGAATATGATGAAAACCGAGTTTATCCGCAAGAGCAAGACCCTCCTTCATAGCTACTGCCTCAGCCATAGATGAAGTCCTCACATGCGAGATGAAAGTAGTGGCCGCAGCAATAAACCTGCCCTTGTAGTCACGAAGGACCGCACCAGTGGCACCAGTACAACTGTCAGCAAAGAAAGTAGCATCAACATTCAGTTTTATGAATCGAGGCTCAGGTGGTAGCCATTTGCCTTGGTCCCCGCTTTGTGGTTTCGAGACCTTCGCAAAATTTGCCGCCATAGAGAGAATTGACAGTTTGCAATTATTAACCGAGGGGACATCTTCACCATGAGTTCGTCTCCTCCTCATCCACCACAGGTACCAACATGAAATACCAATTACCTCTTTTAGGCCAACATCAAGATTATGATAGGGGGTCTCTTGATTAGTGAGGAGGAATTCAAGAACCGCAGAACCAGACAAATCAGTTTGAATGCCTTCTTGAATCACCTGTGATAGTCCTAACAATGCCCAAAGGTCCATTGCAACCGGGCATGTGAACAGGAGGTGGAGCACATCCTCCGGCCCAGAATTGCAAATCGGGCAGCCCCCCTCTGTCCCAACATGGCGATTCGCCAGAACGCATTTCAGAGGAAGAATACCATGAAGAGCACGCCAAAGAAAGATTTTTGATTTACTTGGAATTTTCATCTTCCAGAGAGTCTTCCAGACTGGATTACGTGCCGACCCACCAGGAAGAGCAAGTAGCGCAGCTGATGGACCAAATTGATGCTTCCATTGCAGATAATATCCAGACCGAACAGTATATATTCCATGCTTTGTATCTCCCCATGCAATGAAGTCTTCAAAGCCCTGGTTATTGATTGGAATTTGCATAATACGCTGCTTATCAACAGGTAGAAATAAATCATCAAGTAGCCTCTCATCCCATCTACCAGTAATCGGGCATATGAGTTCGTTCACCTTTGTATAAACCGATCCTCCTCGGGCTGTGAGAATTTTCTTTGAAGGGCTACTTGGAATCCAGGGATCGCTCCAAATATTAATCTTCTCCCCATTACCAACCCGCCAGATGTAGCCCCTCTTAAAAGTGGCAATACCAGCCACTATGCTTTGCCAAGTGAATGAGGACCCTCCCTTCGGGCCAGCCTTAAGGATGTCCCCACTAGGATAATATTTGGCTCTCAGAACACGTGCACATAGGGATTCTGGGTCTTTCAACAATCTCCAGACTTGTTTAGCAAGCATAGCCAAATTAAAAGAATGGAAGTCCCTAAATCCCATTCCTCCTTCATTTTTGGGGTAACATAGTTTCCACCAAGCATACCAGTGCATCTTATTACTATTCTCATCGTCGCCCCACCAGAATTTTGAGATAGCATCCATCATACTCTTGCATACATTCTTTGGGATCAAAAACACAGACATTGCATAAACTGATATGGCTTGGGCGACAGCTTTTAATAGAATCTCCTTACCCCCCATAGATAAGAGTTTCTCCTTCCAACCATTGATCCTCTGAATAATTCTTTCAACAAAGTGGGCAAAATTATCGCTTCGATCGGCCCCTACAATAGCAGGCAGGCCTAGGTACTTATCTGATAAGGCCTCAGTATCAATATGCAGCATCTCACACATCTCTGCTCTCACCAGCACATTTGTATTGGGGGAGAAAAATATACTTGACTTTGCAAGACTCACCATCTGTCCAGAGTTAGCGCAGTACTCATCCAACACTCGTTGTAAGGAAGTTGCATTGTTCATATCAGCTTTCATGAGAATTAGGGAATCATCAGCAAAAAGGAGATGTGAGACTGATGGTGCATTTCTGCACACCCTTACCCCATCGATACCACCAACTTCTTCTTCATGCAACAAGAGACTGGACAAACCCTCCGCACATAACAAAAACAAATAGGGAGATAGGGGATCCCCCTGCCGGAGCCCCCTAGTAGGGATAAAACAGTCAGTTTCTTCAGAATTAAATCTAACTTTATATCTTACCGACTTCACACATGCCATCATCATGGAGATCCATCGTTCTTCAAAACCTAGCCTCCTCATCATATTCTCCAAAAAAACCCATTCCACACGGTCATAAGCTTTATGCATGTCTAATTTGACAGCACAATATCCATTGCTTCCTGCTCTTTTATTTTTTATAGAGTGGATACTCTCATAGGCAACCAGGACATTATCAGTAATAAGGCGCCCAGGAACAAAGGCACTCTGCATAGGTGAAATAACCTCAGGTAAAATTCCTTTCAAGCGAAGTGCAAGCATCTTCGATATTATTTTGTATATCACATTGCATAAACTTATTGGCCTAAATTGAGTAACCAGCTCTGGATCATCATTCTTTGGTATAAGCACAACAGTTGTGTCATTCCATCCTTCCGGGATTACCCCTGTATTCAATGCCTGTAGTACCTCCTGGGAAATTTCAGCTCCACAGATGTCCCAAAACTTTTTATAAAAAATCGCATGGATTCCATCAGGCCCTGGAGCCTTAAAGTCGCCAATACTGAATACTGCCTTCTTAACATCATCAATAGTGAAAGGAGCAAGCAGTTTTTCATTCATGGCCTGATCCACACGAGGTATAACTTTCTCCAGTAAGGCCGGATTTATTTCCTGGACTTCAGAGGTAAAAAGGTTAGCAAAATAATGAAGAATTAGAGGCTTCAGAGCATTTGTACCTTCCACCCAATTATTATTATCATCCTTGAGCTTCTTAATCAGATTCTTCTTTCTTCGAGCAGAAGCGAAATTATGAAAGAAGGAGGTGTTTCTGTCACCATGCTGAATCCAATTAGCCCGAGACCGCTGAGCCCAATAGATTTCCTCCTGTTCCATTAATATTTCAATCAGATTTGCCATTTCTTTTGCTTTTGCATCATTCTCATCAGACAAGTCCCCATTCATCGCATCTTGCAAGTCGCGTTGAGCTTTTCTCAAACGTTTTTTTGGAGCCATACAGTGTGCGACTTACTGACGTTACACGCTAGAAATATATAGTACTCCAGTTCAATTTACACCACACGGCAGGAAATCCGTTGGGAGCGGACACGCGGAAAGAGCCATGGGCCGTAAGTAAAATGGGCCTCAACTGAGCTGATTAATTTCAACGGAATTGGGGAATTTTGAAGCCCTGACCCCTGTCTCTCCCCTCAAATCCAAGCAGGCTGTACTCTGCACAGATCGACCCCAGGCTTCACTCGGTGAGCTACGTTTCTCCATCCCTCCTAGGTACAAGCTCGAGCGTCGTATCCATGGAACATCGAGTTACTCGACCCAACGCCGTAGCCCTGAAGATTAAATCGGAGTCCTACGCAGCAGCATTCAAGAGGGCCGTGGCCCGGCGATCGCCGGAGTAGGTGGCGCAGACGCCTTAACTGAGGTTGCTCCGTTCGTACCTCTTCTGGCCGAGAATGGACAGGCAATCCACTGCTCGATTCCCGTTCGCCACCATCGATTCGCCCGGCTCCTGCGTGCTGACGCGAACTCCAACCGATCGACGTACGCACCAATGGGGATTCAACGTACCAACGGGGCATGAAGCCATGGGCACCGCCACCGGGGGCCATGCATCGGCCATGTCGACGTACCAATTATTTGCTTAGCTATAGGCTATAGCGACCTGGCCCTGTACGTGCTTGCCCTACATGGCTTAGCATGTCGGTGAAGTCCTCGATCGGCAGAGCAGTGGCACGCGTACACGCTGCAGTTGAGCTCACCGACAGCAGCTGGCTTCAGAGATTTGTAAAAGGAGATCGGTCAAAATCAGCCCGGCCTTTTTGTTCTGTTGGATTTCATCATCCCAAAGCTCTGTTTTTTCTTTACAAAAAATATTGTTTGTTGCCGCCTCCGGCTTGTTTAATTTATACATGCATGCTGATTTCTGTTAGTTGCTTGTCTGTAAGTGCCTCCGCGGCGCCGGCTTGTTTTTAAATTAGTCTGAGGATGGGTTCAGCTCAGGCGTTTTAAATTAGCTTTAGGATTTTGTTCTGATTACGGAAAAGGCTACTAAAAAACTGGAAGACGGCCTTTACTCGTCTTGGCCACTAAGTTGGATGCATCTGCATTCTGTATGTGCCGGTCAAGCAACAGTTTGCTTTTTAAAAATGCAACAGCTTGCTTTTTAAAAATGCAACAGCTTGCTTAATTGATTGACTGTAGTTCTAGCGACTAGCGACAAACTGACGAAGTCTTGTCAACTGATAAAAAGCTAGAGGCGCGGGCGATGAACAGATTATGCGGAAACCAATAAGAGAGTAATGTCAAATGCTAGATATATGCACGAGCTTATTCAAATGAAACTGGTGTTCATACTTTATGAAAAACAGCTATTAGGTCCTGAGCTCCTAAGATCCTATAAAAAAACTACATTAGATCTAAAAATATATACGAGCACGTATACATGACCAATTAAAGTTCCATCCAAAAATATATATAACATCGGTCATGCACACCAAAAAATAAAGACAAATGTGGCTTGGCAGACGGGTTAACAAACTTCGGCGATCCATGTAGGCACCCCGATGTGTCGTCGTACATGGCACGTACGAAAGCATATAGGCATTGGGTGCATGATCGACATTGTCAACACTAGTAGGTGTGGCCTTGTTGCCTCGTCGACTGCCGGGGGGGGGGGGGGGGGGGGGGGGGGGGGGTGTGATTTCGGCTTCGTGCAACAATAGTGCTCTCCTAGTTCCGAATCTTGAGCTATCGAGGGGTGGGGTGGGTGGGGGGAGGCGGGAGCACAAGCTGATTTCTAGTTCGTGGTGCACTAGTGTAGTACTGCTCTCCGAGTTCTGAGTCTTGAGCTCTCGAGGGGTAGGGGGAGGGAGGAGGAGGAATTCTAGGTACGATCTTCATTGGTTGCACGTGGTAACATTGTCTGTGCATGTAGTTCCCTTGTTGAAGGCATAACAACAAGATTATTTAGACTTCTCTTCATGGTGAAATCCACAATCCCTCCTTGGTAGTTAGATCAAGCGATGACAACACTCAAGCCTTATACCGTTCTTGTTTTAGGAGAGTTTTTCTCGTAGTCTGGTATTGGCAACATTTATGATGTATGTTTAGGTTTCTGATGTATACGATTGACCGCTCTGGCACGACATTTTTTTTTCAAATAATTTTGTTATGTACATTCTCAATGTCTCGTCTAGCTCTTCACCTCATGCTATTGTAGAGGCTAGATGTTGATACCATCTTCACCTCAAGCCAAACCAATTCTCCATTATGGAAGGGAATTATGGGGGTTAAGGACGACTTCTTTCAATGAGGATCTTTTTTTGTGGGAGATGGCATGGGAACTCGTTTCTGGGAAGACACTTCGCTGGGAGACTCACCATTATCATCTCAATATCTGAACCTATATAATATCGTTAGACATAAAGAAATCTTAGTTGGGGACATCTTAATAAATACACCGTTGAATATAGGACTTACACGTGTTATGTCTGATGATAAATGAGATACCTAGATAAGCCGGTCTGGAGGTTAATGAGAGTTACTCTGACGAATGAACCAGATAGTTTTAAGTGGCGTCTGACTAAAACAGTATTTTCTCAGTTAAGTCTATGTATGCTGATTATTTGAATGGGCATGCGGTCTTTCTTAAAAAAATACTTGTGGAGAATTAAGGTATGTACCGCTGAAAATAAGGATTTTTATGTGGTTTCTGTATCGAAAAGTGCTTCTTACTAAATATAACCTTGCAAAAAGACGATAAAATGGGTGTGCTAAGTGTGTGTACCGTGAGTCTGAGGAAATAATCAACCACTTGTTTATAAATTGCCCATTTTGCTCATCTAGTTTGCAGACTTTGGAGAGTTGTTCACTTCACTTATATTTGGAAATTGTCTTAACAAGATTGATAAGAAAAAAGCTCAAATTTGTGTTGGAGTTCGTGCTTTGGTTTGAGCAATATGGAATTATCGAAATGATGTTGTGTTTAACAGAATGGCAAAACCAAATTTCTTGCAGGTTATACACAAGGCGGCTTCATCAATCCACATGTGGTCTTACCTTCTTCCTGCGAGGGCCTATAGATATTTGCTGCAATCGGCTGATTGAAGTCGTACGAGCTATCTTTAGTCAGGGTAGCTGGCAGCAATCTAGACGCATACAAGATGCATAGAGCAATCATATGTTCTTCTTCTTTGTTTAGGTGTTTGATTTTTGCTGCTACTTTGAGTGATCCATGAGATGTAAAACTAATAGTACTGAACATTGAAATAATATAAAGGTTGTTTACATCACTGCGATGCAGAGGCTAGGGCGATGCTCTCATTTTGAAAAAAAAAATAGATTCGGTTTTGTTAATTCCAAATCCATAACACCAAGCAAGTTCCTCAACCGCACACAACCGCGAAGCCGACCGGAGGAGGAGAAACCGATCTGTAGAGGAGGATGAACTAGAGGCGGCTAGGGTTGAGGCCGTGGCTGCGCATGTGTGAGGGAGTACTTACATTAGTCATGCATGAACCATAATCATTACCACGCGTGCCTTCTTTTTTGTGAGGAGAATAAGTACACTCTTGGATGCCAATTATTTGCCCATGATAATAGTGCAATTAGAGTAATGAATTGTGCATTTTTTGCATGCATATATGAGTACGACCAACAGTACGTCGTCCAGGACGGCCCCGCTGACGCAGTGAGTCAAACAGGAAAGTGAAGTTTTTGGATCGGACGGGAGCCAATCAAGCCGGCTATTGCTCGATCCGATTGATTTCGCTGTCACGGCCAAATTTGCACGGCTTAACTTGTCGCAATGGTTTGGCAGCATAGGCCGAACATCTGAAGAAACACGTAGGCGCGCGGCTGGTGCAAGAACACGAAGGAAATAATCAATGCGACGGTAACTAAAAACTTGGTTCCAGATCTGGTTTTTTTTTCTGAAATGCGATCCAATGTGGACAAGCAACTATTGATGATTAATTTTTGATTCCTCGGCCCGTTTGCCGACGAACAGCACATATGAACAGATTTGCCGCCTGATCACGTCGTACGAACACGTAAACATCTGGACCCCGTGCAGACTGCAGAGGCTAACCATAATGACGCCGGCCAAACAACGTCTAGCTGGCTCTCGAAATATAGTACAGCAGGGACTTCATTTTCGCCTGAAAGTATAGTACAGCTAGCAGCTACAGGTCAACTTCCACCATCGATCGAGGATCGATTGAGAACTGGTACTAACCACGACTCCACATCCACACAGTCTACATCAGTGGTTAGATCTCAGAGACTTTGACCATGGATCGTACTCGTGCGTGCGAGTATTTCCTACGAGTATTTGTATTCCCACTACCGGTTCCTGAATCTACAGATCTCCGTTAACGAACAAATGGAAAAATTCTATAATCCAGAGTTCCTCCCACGATCGATCGAAAGAGCAGATTTATTTCTTTTCTTTTAGATCGAGCAGATTAGTTATAAATTAGGAAAAGTAGCACAACTTCATGCAGCATTAAGGCGGAGATTACGCATCGATATGCTTTTGGCATATACCCCTGCATGCGGGGCCAGTTTAGTGAATTTTGGGACATAGTTTAACACACCGACGAAAATTTGATGGAGACTTGGGAGCGATTGATGATCGCTGGGCGCCGCGTGTTTCCGGGGAACCATCGTTTTCTAGGGTACGTGACCATGACCGTGCGCTTTTCCGCACGTTCTCCTCGCGCCGTCGCGCTTGCTTGCTTGTTTTTCGTTTTTTCTGTCAGGTCAAACTCTGCTGAACAGCTCAAGTGCTGATTAAGATCGTCGGCCTCCAGATCGACTCCGCAAAGTCATTTTTTTTTTTTTGAACGGATAAAGGCCCCGAAGGACCTGGAATCTGCATTACTTCGGCGGTGGGTGTACAACTACAGAGAGGACCTCACGAACTAAGGAAAATGCAGCAAAGTCCTGAAATATTACAAAGCACACCCTAAAAAAGATTGCGAGAAAGCAATCAAGTCCTTGTAGCACGCCAACGATGAACAGCCTGCCGACGCCAACACTCCTGCTCACACCGGGGACGAAACCACTTGGTTGAGCAAGAGCTTGAAGATCCGCGTCGAGACTATAGATGATCCTCTGGAGGAGGAAGAACATACTCGAGCAGCAACCGCTGTCGAGAGCAGCGGGGCCAGCCTTCTGACCGAATGTAGCGACGTCCAGTCGAAGCCGTCGCTGAGAAACCGCTGCAGGGAGTGCAGATTCCAGGAACTCCCCAGTCCATCGCCGAGACGCGGTAGTCTGGAGGCCGTCTCCTTTCTCTTCCTCGCCGCCACGGCCGGCCAAGAGAAAAGGGACAGCAGCAAGACTACCATGAAGGAGATGGTAGCACTTATTGAGGGGATCCGCCTCCAAAACGATCTCCACTGTCTTCCTCCACGGAAGCACACCGGAGTTGCCTGTAGACGACCGGCCGGCGCCGCGCCGACGCGCCGAAACGGAAGAAAATCCCCTGCAGCTACTAGATCTGACGACCGCCATGCTACTTCTCTTCCTCCCCTCGCCTCCATGGCCGGCCAGAAGAAGAGAAAGCAACACCACCGCTCCACAGATAAAGCAACAGCAGCAGCACACAAGCTTGGCTTTATTTGTGGAGATCCCAGCCATAGAGCTGCTCCCCGCTCGCTCCAACCACTGGAGGTCAACGAAGAGGCAGCTCCCGTACTGGATGCGCCAGGTTTGGCCAAGAAAAACCGACGCCCTACTCCAATCTACCAGCATACCGCCAATACTAGACCTATTATACACCAAAGCATGCCCGGCGCCTCCCCTCAGCCAACTCCAACCGGCAGGAAGCGGCCTTGGTTCGACCCGGATTTCTCGAGAGAGCTCTCAAGCTACTGTAGATAGGAGAGAGAAAGAAAGGGATAGAATGAGCCCCCCGCGAGCTTCCCGCAAAGTCATTTTCTTTTCTTCGTCCTCACAGCAAGCAGATTCCTACCGCTGGAATCGATATTAGGGCTTGCTGTTTCACGTGGACCCAATTTATGGTTGGCTTAATGCACGCTACTAATTAGACTTCGCTGTGCCCCATACGATCTGTGACGATGATTGTGCCGTGTGCCACAGTGTGTGTGAGATCTTCTTCCACATGGATGCAGGATGCATGCAGTGTATATATCCAGACGTGTCCCCGGCTGTGAGGAAAGGCATATTATTCGGAGATGCGATGGTTCTGATTTAGCTTGAGATAACCTTTATTCGCTTGCCTTGTTATTGGAAAAAGGTAGAACCGAGCAAAGGAAGCTAGGAATCTCACTTTGCTTTGCTTTGGGTGTGCAAAAGATTGGAACAGAAGAAGAGTGGATAAACGTTTTCATGTTGGATAGTCAACAGGAGATAGACGAAAATGTTTGTTGTTACTTGCGGGCATTTTAAAGTGGTCAAAATCATTAAAGAATGTTTTTAAAATAGTGACTTTACTTCTAATACTAACATGACTCATTTCGCCTGGTCTAGAGAGAGGAGACTATCAGAAGCGATCTAGGTTTTCTCATCCACCTGGCCAGCGACGCCGGTGGTACGTCCCGCCTCTAGTGCCCCGGCACCTTTTCGTCGAGTGGGCTTTCGGTCTTTTGTTACGTAGTTCGAGTTTCTTCTTCGGGTTGGTGAGGCAGTAGCAACATCCTGGAAGCAGAACAAGTTCCTCTCCGCTCTATCCTTGCTACGGTGGTGCGCCTAACGCTAGCGGAGGACGAGTGAAGATTTGTGTCCGGTGGATCTCATAGGATCCAGTCCGTTTTCCGTGTTCGTTGGTGTGCTTAAAACTCTGCCTCTCCTGATCTACGGTTCTCATAATTGTCGATGGTTGATGTTGTGTGTTGGTTCTTTGTTTTGGTGAATGACGACTGTCCGCATGTATACTACAACAAGCTATATTTCGATAGACTTTGCCCGGTGCTGGTAATGGAGAGGCAAGGACGATGGTGCACCTTCGCCTCGCTGCAATGCTTGTAATCATCGCTCGGTGGGTTGGTTGTATTATTTTTTACTTTAGTTTCTTTTTACTGATGTTGATAATTATTAATAGATTCGCGTCTTTTTCATAAAAAAAAACACACCTTATTGCGGTCACCAAGGCTGGATGTTATCATAAAACATTTTAAGTAGGAGTACTTTAAAAGTATTCACCATACCACACCTCTCTAAAATGACCGCGGGTGAATATAACCATAAATACAGTACAAGCGAGAATAATATTCACTAGAAAAGCTAACGCTGGAGTAGTTTTTATTTCTTGGCAAGAAAATAATAATATATGTTCGTATCTTGGTTTGTCAACGATGCTCTTTCTGGTAAAAGTAAAGCTTAGTCTAACCATTTACTCTTACACATCTTGCCCATTAAATTCTGTCACGTGACACGAGTCATAGAGCAAAGCATGGGACGGGAGTGCATTACTACCAGTCCCCACTGACACGAGGCCCCACGCCGCATGGCTAGGCAGAGGAAGCCCATGACGCGTCGACAGGAGGCCCGATCCCAGATGTTCCACGTCATCCTCTTCATAAATGGAAACGGGTCATGTCCAGCTCATCCGATCGGCTGGGCGTCTCCACTCACCGGATTTTGGCTGAGGATGCACCACAAAACCGTGTGTGCTAGAAGAACCCACGGTCCAGTTCTTTTCTATAACAACTTAGAAATGACATGTGGGTCATACCTTATGCCGTTTGGAGCAACCATAAAACTAGGTGATTTTGTGTTTGGTTGAATTTTAACCTGAAAAAAAATGCGCAAGCTAGATCAACCCTGTGAAAGAGTCGTGGTACAGTCTAAAAAACTGCATATCCAAAACGATTTGGGAAGTTCAGCAAGCACTCTCAATTGCTTGCAATTTTTTGAACCACCCTCGTCTTTTTACAGCTTAAATTGAATGTCCTTTGTTTCTTCTATTTTTTCCACGGCAAAATAATGTTAAATTGTTGTGTATCAATTTGTTCATCCAATCTAAAATAGAGGTTGTATTGTTATTCTTGAAGGCATTGCCTCATAAGAAGTGTGATTAAGTCATGTGTTTTTTAGGAAAACACTTAGAATCAACTGGCTAATCCTATCGACAAGTTCCGTTCCCTCTAACTGTTACCCCCCCCCCCCCTTCCCGCGTTTGGTTCTCCACACCTCCACCTTTACCTTTTTACTGCTCCTTTATTTCTTCTTCTTCGTCCCTTCCTAGCAGGTCTCTTTCGCCCCTATAATTTCTTCTCTTCCACCGCTAATTCTCCTCCCTCCCTCGGCTTAAAGATGATTTGAAGATACACAAGCTCATCTCCATGGGTTCATCATGGAAGAGTTTGAATCATAGCATGAGTCGGGATTTAGGAACTAGGAGAAGACCGTGATGGAGGGGAACAAGCTCAAGGTCATCGGTTATGGCGTCGACGGGACCCGACAAGATAGAGTCGCGCATATGAGCCTGATCACGCGAAGTCGGTGCTTCAACACATTGTTAGTTTTCGCACATTTTTTGATGTTGCATCTATGTCTTAAAAATGCAGAAAACTCATGTATATTTTGTTGTGGACACACAAGCCAGATTATGTGACCATTGTGGGGCGTTAGTTGCATGCTTGTTTTAGAAATGCAGCAAACTCAATGTTACAATTTTTTTTGTGAGGTGCTTCAAACCGTTCATCTTCGAGTTGTATGCGTCTTATGATTTTTCTGAAGGATTTTGATGTGATCCATGGGTATTTGCTCTGACCACTGGATGTTTGATGAATACTCACATTTCTTTTGATGTGTCGCTGATTTTGAAATCTTGCAAACAAAATTGTATAGTTTTGACCCACAACGTGAAAAATATGCCATGACGATGTTGCAATAATACATTTTTTAGTTGTGTGGTTGGGTATGTTGCAAAGGTCAGATGATCAAGATTTCTCATTTGTGATTATCTAGCGATGGGGGAGGGTCGGTTTCTCCACCAGATCATCTCGCTGACGCCTAGTACTCGCCTTATTTTCATGACATGCCAATAAGATTATGCCTATACCTATCACTTCATTTAATGTGTAACAAAGCAGGGTTCTTTGCATTTTTATGCAGAAGCCATGATATGTACTTATTCACTTTGAGGAAAAACTATACATTGTATATCTAAGACATAGTAGGTAAATTGATATTTTTTATTAAAACACCAAAAACGTAGATACTAATATGATGCACCCTCATTTATTTGGCAACCAAAATAGAAGAAAATTTTAAGAGTTCTACCTAAAGGGTCATACAAATGATAAATCAGAATAATGCTACGTATTGTTGCGGTCAGAAACCCACCGGCGAGCAACGACGGGCCACACAGGAGAGCCGGGAGCAACTTAGGGCTGCGGCTGGCCCTGGCCCCTCCGAGCGACGGCCCGCAAAGACTCCGGCACGCACGTCCGATGCTGATGCAAGGGCGTGCCACCTGACCTATACCTGGTCAGGAAGGTGATGGAGATGCCTCGCTTAGTTTTCTGCATGGCATACACGTAAACATTAAATACGAGCCTCGATCGGCTCTTAGGTTGTCCTGTGAATCGGCTCAAGGAGCCGATCCACCCATGATTCGTACGAGGTGCACGAATATATGGGGGTCCTGCTTGATCAAGATAAAGCTAAAACGATCTACGACGATTTAGGGTTTTCACCGCATAATCGGAACGTCCTACTCACGATTGGGCCTCGCGGCCACGCACGGTGATCGTAAGCCGATCCTAGACAAGGCCTAAAAACCAACACGAGGTTGATCCTCGGAACATCCTGTCTAGGGCTAGCAAACTACACCCTACTTGCCGCTGGATCCTCCAACCCTTTGTAAGGCCTAACTATTGCAGATATTAAACTAATCCTTGAAGAACAAGGAGCAACCGTAACGGATCGGATCTACTAAATAATAATCAAGCGGGGTGCCGCCCCTACACCTAAGATAGGTGTAAGGGCGGCTAGATGTATGAGGGTTGCACTACGACAGCATGTGATACGAAGAACAATGCTAACCCTAACACATCTAAGATAACTACGTTGCTCGCCATCAAAAAGGCTTCAGTACGAGCAACGCATGGTAACGAATAAACTTGTAGTGCCTAGATCGCAAGATGCGATCTAGGCAGCATGATGCTTACCCGGAAGAAACCCTCGAGACGAAGGAGTTGACGATGCGCCTAGATTGATTTGTGGTGAACGATGGTTGTTGTTTATTTCATAAACCCTAGATACATATTTATAGTCCGTAGACTTTCTAACGTGGGAATAATCCCAACCGTGCACGAGACAAACTCTAACTAACCGACACGTATCCTAATATATTACAGATACACGGGCAAACTAGCCCAAACTTTGCATAACAGGCCGATTCACGTATCTCTTCTATGTATATTCTTCAAGTCCATCTTGATCGCGGCCCACCTCTGACTCGGTCAAATTCTGGTGATAACACATGCCCCCTGGTTTTGGAATTGATAATTCCAAAATCACTCTGCTTCTCTTCGTCGGGTCATGTCGTGGCAGAGCAGAACCATCGCAGCACACTTCATCATGACGCCCTGCCCTCTCAATTGCTCCGCGTGATTCGGCCGTTGTTTTCTTTTCTTCTTTTCTTTGGGCACCGCCTCCTCGGAAACTGCTGTGGCATTGAATTTCTACTATACCCCCTTTATATAACTGCCCTGAACAGTTCGCCACTTCATCCTCTTGCTCTGTTCTGTCCATCGGCACCCAAAAATCCTCCATCTCCCGTAGCCATGTCTTCTTCTTCTTCTTCCTCCTCCGCCTCGTCGGACCTCTCTTCCCAGTCCTTCTCTTCTCCGTCCTCCTCCACTTCGTCAGTCTTCTTCGACTCTTCCTCGTCTCGCGAGCCGACGCCGGAGTGGGGCTCACTAGCGGCGCACGACATTCTCGCCGCATCGGAGTGGGACAAGGAGGAACATGATTCCTCCATCATGTCCGAGGATGACAAATCCTTGACCGACGGAGAGGACGACCTTCAGTTCCTCGTCGAGGGGGAGGAGGAGGCGGAGAGCGAGGATGACTGCTTCTCCTGGGACGGTTTCACCTCCTCCGAAGAAGAGGCGGAGGAGGACGACGACGACGACTCCCTCGAAGGCTACCCACCGGCGAAGCGCCTCCGCGCCTGGTGGGACGATGACAGCGATGACGACGAGGAGGAAGATGAGGCTCCCGTAGAAGGTTACGGGAGCTCCGATGAGGAGCCTATCAGCAGCTGCGCCGGTGGCAGCGACGACAACGACGAGGGCAGCGACGGCCCCTAAATCAGGGACTAGTAGTAGTAGTCGGCTTTTGTTCTTCTTTCCCTGAGCAATCGACTCCTTCTTTGTAAGAAATATCGCTATTAATGAAGAAAATATTCCTCAATTAATTTTGCTTCCTTGTCAATTTCACCGATCGTCGAACGAAGTCACTGTACAAAGAGCCGATGGCAGGGCATCGGCTTGCACTGTAAACGCGATTTGAGGGCATCGCCTATTCACGCGGACCAACAGGTCTAACTCACATCCAAACCATCCTCCAACCTTGGTCTGAACCGATTCCGTTAACCTGCTTGAGCTTATTCCTCTAGAGTCGATAGCAATGTATCGGCTTTATTATTCTGAAGTCGATGCCCGTGCATCGGCTGTACTTGTCTCCGTATGTTTGCTCAAGTCGATGTCTGCGCATCGGCTGTGATTTTTTTTTACTGGCCGATTTAAAATCGGCCTCCATACCTTACTGCCCATCATCCCACATGCTTGGGAAATACTTCTTGAGGTGTTGACCATTGACGGCTACTGGGAACTTAACGCCGTCCAACTGTTCTAGCATGTATGCATTACCCTTCAAGGCCTGGACGACTTTGTACGGACCGTGCCAATTAGGAGACCATTTGCCATATGCCTTGTCCCTAGTTCCTAACGGCAACACAGCTTCCCATACTAGATCACCAGTTTGAAACTCCTTTGGTCTAACCTTCTTATTGTAGGCACGAGCTACCCTGGCTTTGTTCTCTTTAATCTTCTCCAACGACCAAAGCCTAAGTTCTGTTGCGTCCTCAATAGTGTCACTCATCAAAGCTGCATACTCTTCAGCTGTTAGATCATTCTGAAACGTGACACGTCTTGATCCAGCCGTAATTTCCCAAGGTAATACGGCTTCCTGTCCATAGACGAGCTGGTACGGCGAAGTTTTTATAGCTCCATGGCACGACATGCGGTAGGCCCACAAAGCTTCCGATAACTTTTCATGCCAATCCCTAGGGTTCTCATCAATTTTTCTCTTGATCAGCTTGATCAGGCTCTGATTGGACGCTTCAGCTTGCCCATTGGCTTGAGCATAGTATGGAGATGATCGGATCAGCTTAATCCCCATGTCATCGCAGAACTTCCTGAATTCTTTAGAAATAAAGACCGAACCTCCATCGGTCGTGATAGTTTGGGGAATCCCGAACCTATGAATGACGTGTTCTTTCACAAACTTGATCACATCTTCTGATTTCACCTTCTTCATAGGGACGGCCTCCACCCACTTGGTGAAGTAATCTGTGATGACCAAAATCCATTCATGTTTTTTACTCGACGCCGGATGGATTTTGCCGATCATATCCATGCCCCACCCTCGGAACGGCCAAGGCTTGATGATAGGGTTCATTGCTGATGCGGGTACCATCTGAATCTTCCCGAACATCTGGCACGCTTGGCACCCCTTGTAGTATTTGAAGCAATCTTCGAGCATGGTGGGCCAATAAAATCCTGATCGCCTAATTAGCCACTTCATCTTATGAGCCGACTGATGAGTTCCACAGGCGCCTTCATGCACCTCATGTAAGAGCCGATTAGACTCAGTTGGTCCCAGGCACTTGAGTAGTAACCCTTCCAACGTTCTGTAGAACATGTCGTCTCCTATGAGGACATACTTCATGGCTCTGTATCTTACCCGTTTAGGTGCCATTTCGGCTCTCCAATCATCCTGTTCCAGGAACTGCACCTGAACTTCTGACCCGTCAGATATGTCTATATAGCCTGACGCCATTTGTGCGAGATTGTTGGCCTCGGTGTTTTGGGATCTTGGGACCCAATTAAAGTTGATGTACCGAAACTGTGTCATCAACTCACGGCATTCCATCCAATATGGGAAAAACGATTCACTCTCGCACTTATATTCATCCGTGAGCTGGTTAATCACCAGCTTGGAGTCTCCAAAAAGCTCTACTGCTTCTGCCCCGGCTTCCAGTACCAACTCCATTCCCTTACGTACTGCCTCATATTCTGCGACGTTGTTGGTGCAAGGGGTAGATAGTCTGATGGAAAAGGAGTACGCTGCCCCCCGAGGCGACACGAGCAGAATGCCGATGCCACAACCATCGTCGCAAGCCGATCCATCGAAGAACATAGCCCATGCACGAATAGATAGTGCTGCTATATTGGTACTGATCCGTTCAGCTATAAGATCGGCCAACGCTTGCCCCTTGACTGCTTTCGCAGGCTGATACCGAAGATCGAACTCTGACAACGCAAACATCCACTTACCAAGTCGGCCTTTCAAAACAGGGGCCGACAGCATGTGCTTGACAACGTCTGACTTGCATATGACGATGATCTCTGCCGTCAAAAGGATGTGATGAAGCTTGGTGCAGGTGAAGAACAAGCAGAGGCAAAGCTTCTCGACCTTAGGATACCTTGTCTCTGCGTCCAACATCCTTCTGCTGAGGTAGAAAACGACCTTTTCAACACCCTCGTAGAGTTGCACCACCACCGAAGCGATGGACGTGTCAGCTACTGACAAGTAGATGTAGAACGGCCTGTCTTGTTGGGGCGGGACTAGCACAGACGGCGTCGTCAGATACCGCTTAATCTCATCAAACGCCTGCTGCTGTTCTGCCCCCCAGTGAAACTCGTCGTCAGATTTAGTTTTCACTAGTGCCATGAATGGCTCGATTCGTCCGGACAGATTAGAGATGAATCGTCGGACAAAATTGATCTTGCCGATGAGACGTTGGAGTTCCTTCTTCGTGGTGGGCGGCTGCATGGTACGCACCGCCTCTTGACTTTTCAGGCCGATCTCAATTCCCCGTTCATGAACCAGAAAACCTAGGAACTGACCAGCCGTTACACCAAAAGCACACTTCTTCGGATTCATTCTCAGTCCGAACTTCCGAGTTCGGTCTAGGATGCGCCGTAAATCATCCAAGTGTCCCTCCATGGAGACAGATTTGACTACCACGTCGTCGATGTAGATTTCTACCAGCTTGCCGATCAGATCGTGAAATATATAATTCATGGCTCGTTGGTACGTTGCACCAGCATTCTTCAACCCAAAGGTCATGACTACATATTCAAACAAGCCTACTGCCCCTGGTACTCTGAATGCGGTCTTGTGTATATCTTCTGGAGCCATGAAGATTTCGTTATAGCCGGCATTGCCATCCATGAAGCTCAACACCTTGTGGCCAGCAGCTGCATTGATCAATGTTTCTGCCACAGGCATCGAATATTCATCTTTTGGAGTGGCTCTGTTGAGATCTCGGAAATCGATGGCCACACGCCACCGGCCGTCCTTCTTCTCTACAGGAACGATACTGGAGATCCACTCAGCATACCTGCATGGCCTGATGAACCCGGCGGCCAACATCTTCTCGATCTCTTTCTTGACTTCTTCCAGAATTTCGGCCCTCATCTGACGTGCTCGTTGTTGGAACGGCCGAAATCCTTTCTTAAGGGGGAGCCGATGTTCAATGATGCTCCTGTCTAACCCAGGCATCTCTGTGTAATCCCATGCAAAGCAATCTGGGTATTCTTTCAATAGAGCTATCATCTGACCCCTGAGCTGTGGATCTAACTTCCTGCTGATAAAAGTTGGTCGCGGCTTATCCCCAGGACCGATGTCGACTTTCTCTAGCTCATCAGCCGATGTAAACCCATACCCTAGCTTTCCGTCACCTGTGAGGTCGACGCCACATACTGGGAGAGCAGGTGGTACGGAAAATACGGGCCGATCGCTAGAATCGCCCTTCACCTTGATCATCACCAGGATCTTTTGGCAGTATCGGGGCCGATCGCGTGGAACAACTTCCTCCTTATCTTCGCTATGAGAGCAGCTGCCCTCGTCTCTACCCTTACCAGGGCGGTGCCCAAGTTCTACCATGTTGATGTTGAACGAGTATCTTGGCTGGCACCTCCCAGGGTACATGTCTTCCGCCATGTCAACGGCGTATGCCGGTGAATTCGGCACTTCTGGTGCTGCCACTGCGAATGGCAACGGTGGACGGGACTGGAGTGGCACCTCTCCTTGGTAGGTCCCGAGAGCTGGTCCTGACGGAGAGTACTGATGCCTCATGATTTCCTGGATCATCCGAAAAGCGACACGCTCCAAAGTATTCACCAGGCTCTCAGAATGGCGATGCAGCGAGTGAGCCACCATGTAGCTAATCTCCTGACGCAGGGACCTGGTGCGTTCTTCTGACGGGACGGACAGGTCCACTCCATCGAGCGCGCCTTCAGGTGAGAATCCTTTCCACCTGATGCCATGCGAACGGGTTCTGTGAAAAGAGCCGATGAGGTCGGCTTCGAGGATCGCCTTGACCTCGTCATACTTCTTCTTGAGCTCCTCGGTCAGATCCTCGTACGTGACTGGGGTGCCGTCCGCCATCTCGGATGTAGATGGCGATGTGGTTGATGTAGAAGATGGTCCCACCGGGCGTGCCAGAATGTGTTGCGGTCAGAAACCCACCGGCGAGCAACGACGGGCAACACAGGAGAGCCGGGAGCAACTTAGGGCTGCGGCTGGCCCTGGTCCCTCCGAGCGACGGCCCGCAAAGACTCCGGCACGCACGTCCGATGCTGATGCAAGGGCGTGCCACCTGACCTATACCTGGTCAGGAAGGTGATGGAGATGCCTCGCTTAGTTTTCTGCATGGCATACACGTAAACATTAAATACGAGCCTCGATCGGCTCTCGGGTTGTCTGTGAATCGGCTCAAGGAGCCGATCCACCCATGATTAAATGCGAGGTGCACGAATATATGGGGGTCCTGCTTGATCAAGATAAAGCTAAAACGATCTACGACGATTTAGGGTTTTCACTGCATAATCGGAACGTCCTACTCACGATTGGGCCTCGCGGCCACGCACGGTGATCGTAAGCCGATCCTAGACAAGGCCTAAAAACCAACACGAGGTTGATCCTCGGAACATCCTGTCTAGGGCTAGCAAACTACACCCTACGCGCCGCTGGATCCTCCAACCCTTTGTAAGGCCTAACTATTGCAGATATTAAACTAATCCTTGAAGAACAAGGAGCAACCGTAACGGATCGGATCTACTAAATAATAATCAAGCGGGGTGCCGCCCCTACACCTAAGATAGGTGTAAGGGCGGCTAGATGTATGAGGGTTGCACTACGACAGCATGTGATACGAAGAACAATGCTAACCCTAACACATCTAAGATAACTACATTGCTCGCCATCAAAAAGGCTTCAGTACGAGCAACGCATGGTAACGAATAAACTTGTACTGCCTAGATCGCAAGATGCGATCTAGGCAGCATGATGCTTACCCGGAAGAAACCCTCGAGACGAAGGAGTTGGCGATGCGCCTAGATTGATTTGTGGTGAACGATGGTTGTTGTTTATTTCATAAACCCTAGATACATATTTATAGTCCGTAGACTTTCTAACGTGGGAATAATCCCAACCGTGCACGAGACAAACTCTAACTAACCGACACGTATCCTAATATATTACAGATACACGGGCAAACTAGCCCAAACTTTGCATAACAGGCCGATTCACGTATCTCTTCTATGTATATTCTTCAAGTCCATCTTGATCGCGGCCCACCTCTGACTCGGTCAAATTCTGGTGATAACACGTATACATATCATAATTGCATTGCAAAATTCACATGTGTATGTAGGTGAATATGCATAATGCCCTAAATGTACATGCACAAACCCTTAGTCATTAATTCAACATAATAATACCTGATCATAAATGATGGGTGTTCATGCAACTTTACTCGTCTGAGTGCAAAAAATGTATTTTCATAATTATATACAAGAATAATAGAAAATAGGATTGATGGGTGACTCACCGAGATCACTTCACAAGGGAATAAGACACAAGGTTTCTATCATAATATGCACATAACCAAATCAGTCCATGGGTGAATAAAATAAACTACATAAATTTTATCATCTGACTTATGCATCCACCCGAAAGTTTGTGTAAAGCTTTGTTACCATGACCTCTAAAGTGTTAGATCGTACGTTTGTCTTTTCTACTCCCCCTTTTACTCGCACCCCTCCTCCTTCTTGTTGTAGTTTGGATTGCGGTGGTGGTGGGCCTCGTCTCCCAAAGTTGTAGGGCCCTTGGTAGCATCTTCGTGCATGAGAGTCGACAATCTAGGACAATGACTGTCGTTGCCTATTCGACGGTACTTCGGAGGAGGGATCCTCACGAGGGGAAGAAGAAGTAGGGGTCATCGGGCGGAGAGTCCTCGGAACGGTGGTACGCGATTTACCCAGCTTCGGAACACCTGCACGATGACAGGGCCTACTGTTGCTTGTCTGGTATTATTTGGACGCTTTCGCGTTGTTCCAATGAGTTGTGGTTGTGCCTCTAGGGCTCCCGGGATCCGGCTTATAAAGGCGCCAGGATATAGGGTTTAAACAGAGAGTCCTAGCCGAAATACAAGTTGCCTAACTACGAAATATTACATTGTTGTGCATGTCAAGGATCCGCCTTTCCTTATACGCCGTACTGGATCCGGCTACCCCTGATGGACCAGGCCAGATCCGACTTCCAGAGTAGGTCGGTGGATCTGGCTCCTTGTTCCTGGGCTGGACTTCCTCCATCTTGATCAACAACAACTGGGCCGCCTGAGGGGCCATATGCCACCATCACCATCTATGGGCCCCCCGGGCTTGCCGGATCTAGCCACCGTCGATGGTACACCCATGAAGTATACCCACAATAATGACTTCGAAGCTCATGGTGACCTCTTCTTGATATCCAAGGTGGCATGCATGAAATTTAGGCGGTGTGGGCGGTGCAACCTCTAGCATGTACGACACTTGTATATCTCCGCGGGTCTTGCTACCGCCTAGATATGGTAGGTGTCGTGGGTTGTGCTATCGCCTAGATATGGCAGGTGTCGCAAGAGTCGTGACCTACATATAACGCTCGGTGGTGCCGCTTTGGATGGGTGGAAGCTTTCCAAGTCGACAATACTGCTAGGTGTCGTGGAGGTTGGGGTTTGTTGTGCCCTTGTCCCTAGCGGGGAGGTGGAGCACTCACATACCCACTTTGCGATGTCTCGACTCCTTTTGTAGGTATCAATGTGGTGCTTCTTCGCCTCCCTCATCAAATTTAGTCGCAAACTCTCTCGGTGGGCGCGCGTCGCCTTGGAGGTGAAAGTCCTATGTCAGGTAGAGGTGGCTTATGATGCATTGCTCTTTCGGTGTCGGCTAAGCGGTTGTGAGAACTCGGGATGGCACACAAACTCTAGGAAGGCGTGCAGGAAGGATGGACACCTCCCAAAACTGCCATTTGTGTTTTATAGTGCCTGTTGTGGTCGCTTGTGTGACAGAGTTGTTAGTTTAGATATTGTGTGGACGATATTATGTGGACTAGTGTTCGATGAGTTTGTATTGTAGAGGTTTGGAAGCCGGAGTGGTGCTCTAAAAACTATGATCATGGATGTATGGGTCTCCTCTGGCCGCTTCAGCGGAAGAGACGATGACTCGAATGTCGCACAATGTTGAACATTTCACGTGTGCCGCAGATATATTGGTTCTTGGCCCATTTTTTTTCTTAATAACTAGTCAATTCTCCTTTGGTAGAAAAAAACGTGTTGGATTTTAGGTCTCGAAACTAATACTACGAAATAAAGGAAAACAAATTCCGTGTTACCGGAGCAAGTGAGTCATCATCAATTTATAAACAACAGAAAATTTGAGAGCACACTTTCCACCAGAAATACAAGGAAAGAAAATAGTTCAGAAGACATTCCATTGACCAATTCGAGCTAAACCACGTAGTGCAAATACACAACGCGTCCCACGAGGGCGAAAATGGCGTGGCTATAGCAGGCCACCCATGATTGCCCACGCTTGGGCAGAGCAAAGCAAATAGCTAGGGCCACATGCAAGTCAAACGCACACCCCACAACGTCAAATGACATGTGGGCCCCACCAAAACGAGGCTTCCTTACCAACGTGTGGATCTAAAAACTAGTCTCCAGCTTCCTCCATTCTAGTCACCCCTCCGGTAAGCTCACCGCCGTCGGTGCCGAGTTTATTTCTGGGCAGCGACCCTCTCGCGTATATATTTACAGCCAATACAAGCCAAGAGGGAATGCAAGGGAGAGAGAGAGAGAGGCCGCCCAGAGCCAGGAAGAAGCAGGAGGCGAGGAGGAAGAGGTTGGTGCCCGTGGAGAAGCTTCTAGAAGCCGCCAGCCATGGGTGACTCGAGCGGGTCGGTGTCCATCGACGTGGAGCGGATCTACTTCGGCGGCAAGGTCCGTGCTCACATTCCGGTTCTTGGTTGATTTCCTTCCCCCTGTTTGGGGCGGCCGCATTCCTTCCGGGAGGCATGATTTGTGCTGGGCGAGCTTCGTGGGGTTTCTGCTTGCTCTTTTTTGTTTTGGTTTGGTAGGGGTTGTTGGGTAGAGAAGCTTGTTCTTGCTAATTTATGCCCCTTTATGATTCCCTTCCCCCTGTTCCTAATTAGTTCCTAATTGGTGACGCTATTCTAGCATGTTTCCTTTTTTGGGGGAAACTGCAAATATTATGGATTACAAACATTAGTTGCTGCGCGGCTTGTTATTGCAATTCGTAGTCATGTTGCGGTTGCAATGCTGGTCAAGAGTAGGAAAACAATAAGAAATCATGATTAGAATCATGTATTTTCATTGTTGATGATGGTCGTATGCAAACCCCTGTTTTACGATTAGTAGCATATGAAGCAATGTCGTCAGGAAGCGTGTTCATGTTATTTCCGTCTGTTAAGCAAACAAACGATGTCGGCTTCATCAAGGAAGTTGTATTTCTGGTCAATTGGGGGAACATGACCATCTTCTAAATTAGAATAGTTTGTTTTTACCCATTGCTAAATATATGTTATTCCGCAGTGTTACTAAATTTGTCCTTGCACCACGTGATTTCTCAGGAGCATCCTGTGAGGACGAGATACGGCTCTGTATCTGTTTCTGTGTACGGAGACGAAGACAAGCCGGCTCTCATAACATACCCGGATGTAGCTCTAAATTGTAAGAGACGTCATTTTCTGTAGGGTTGGTACTATGAATTTTGCTGTAACAAGGGTAGCTCATGTGTTGTCTTCCTGTTTGGTAGACATGTCTTGCTTCCAAGGATTGTTCTTCTGCCCAGAGGCTGCGTCACTGTTGCTTCACAATTTCTGTATTTACCATATCACTCCTCAAGGCCATGAGGTCAGTCATGATGCTTCTTTGATTCCTTATTTCACATGATCATATCTGCTATTTGTCCTCGTATATTTCCTCTGATTCTGACATGTTTGTCTTTCACGGCATGTGCTTGTCTTACAGTTGGGAGCAGCTCCAATTCCATCAGACGTACCTGAGCTATCTGTTGATAAGCTCGCGGATCAGGTCGCGGATGTTCTTGATTTCTTCGGGTACTGCATCTCATAATTAGCCTATTTGTTTTCATGTTCTGTTGGTGCCTAAACCAGTCATCTGATGTTATTCTTACATTGCACTTGCAGTTTAGGGTCTGTGATGTGTCTTGGTGTCACCGCTGGTGCCTACGTGCTTACCCTCTTTGCGGTAAGTGTTTACATGATTAGGTCTTGAAAGCATGGCCTTCAATTTTTGCTAACAATTCTTGTATATATTTTCCTAGACAAAGTACCGGGAAAGGGTTCTTGGCCTGATGTTGGTTTCACCTCTATGCAAAGCCCCATCTTGGAGTGAGTGGTTGTACAATAAGGTAATGACCTGCACTTCAGCTTCAGTAATGATTATATTGCTTTCCTTGTTTCTTTGTGCAGTACTGGAAGTTCAGTGCATTTTGTAATAACCAAAAAATTCTCATGTTCAGGTATTGTTAAACCTGCTCTATTATTGTGGGACCAGTGGGCTGGTGAATGAATGCCTGCTTCAGCGGTATTTTAGCTCGGTACGTGGTCCTTCATTAGCTTCTTTTGTTTACACATTTGTATCTATTTAAGTTTCACTCAACGTCTCTCCGTGCTCTGTTCAGGAAGTTCGAGGGAGTGGACAGGAGCCTGAATCAGAGATTGTGCAAGCGTGTCGAAGTGTTAGTCCTTTGTCTCCTTTCCAGCTTTTTATTTCAATGCGAGTGACAGTGATATCTACTGTTTGAGCATATGACTGAAGCCACGATTGCCTTTTTGTGCAGTTGCTTGATCAGAGGCAGGGAGTTAATGTATGTCGATTCCTTAAAGCAATAAACGAGTAAGTGAACAATATATTAGCTACTGGCCATTAGCTATGACATTCACAGAAATGGACTTGAATTAACTCAGTTGGACCACTCTATCTATCAGGAGGCATGACTTGACTGAAGCACTGAAGAAACTTCAGTGCAGGACACTGATTTTTGTTGGAGAGAACTCGCAATTCCATGCGGACGCTGTCCACATGACCACGAAATTAGACCGGAGATATTGTGCTCTAGTTGAGGTATTGCACAGTTTTTTTTTGCTATTAATGCTATTAGTTGATCCATACCCATGGTAAGGCAGGTTCTAAGAGTATTTTGTGGGGGCAAATCGCAGGTTCAGGCATGCGGCTCGCTTGTCACTGAGGAGCAGCCACACGCAATGCTGATACCAATGGAATACTTCTTGATGGGATACGGCCTCTACAGACCTTCCCCGCTCGACAGCAGCCCTCGGAGCACTCTAAACCCATTCTGCATATCGCCGGAGCTCCTGTCACCCGAGAGCATGGGGGTGAAGCTGAAGCCCATCAAGACTCGGACCTCCCTCAATGTTTAACATAGGGGGGAAGATCTTGCATGGCCTAGCTCACAAAAGCAAAGAGTGTTTGAGCTAGAGCATGGTCATTTTCACAGAAGTTTTGATGCATTCCAGCACCCGGCACGTGATGCTTAGATCAACACGCTAGCGTCAGTTTTCGCTGTAGATTGCTGTAAGCCTGTAATCTACGTTTCTCGAATAGGCCCTATAATCTACGTCTCTGGGATAGGCAAGGGGGAGAGAGACTAGGGTAAGGTTAGAAGGGAGGAATACGTACGTTTTTTTTTTGTTCATATGCTTTGTTTTAGTCCACATGTGTATATGTCGCCACATCACATTTCACACAGAAAAGGTATATATATAATATATATGGTAAAGCAGGACCCTGTTATGGAGTCTCAGACGTTGGCTTTGCTGGAAAGTTTAGCATGACTGGCTGTGATCTGCCCTGCTGGTGCGCCGTCGTCTGACGGGCTGTTGCTGTGTGCGTCATGGAGTGGGTGATCGACCGGTGGCTGGTTGATTGAAATATGGGTGAGTGGTGGTTCTACCATCGATGGTTCAGAGCCTATCCCTGTTGTTATGGTTCCTCGTCACTTTCCGCTGTACCAGCATGGATGGAACACATAAAATGCGAAGCATCGGCATTGTGGAGTTACATACTGAAGTGAGGTAAAAGTTGTTGTAATCTTGATGAATCTATAGACTGTTTCCCTCCCAAATGACAGGCGCGCACTAGCACAAACGTGAGCGCCGCGTCGGATGACGAAGTGGGGAGCCAAACTGCAGGTGCCCCCCCTACGGTATGACAAGATTAGCAAATGATTTTGCCGGCCGGGTCAGGTGGTTCTCGTCTTCTCGAGGACGAGGAGAGCCCAGGCAAGTGGCCGGCAACGAAGTACTCTGTATTTTAAGGAGCGGACACCGGAGTCTCGCACCTCGCCGGATTTGATTTGTTTGGCTTCTGTTGTATCAGTCCATCGAATTAACATTGTTTTTTTTCCAAAACCTTTTTGGCTAGGCTTATTTTAGGGCAACTATTTTTGTTTGTTTGCCTAGCAGATCCTGAGTCCTGACGCAGCAGAAATGAGAGCTGAGCTATGGCCTAGAGCCGAGCGGGCCGCTTCAGCAGCCCAGCGTAACTTTGAAGGACATTCGGCCCGGTTGGGATGTCCAAGATGAGACGATCCATCCATCTTGGACTCCAATAGACCAATTCTCTAACTTTTGAAAGTCTGGTCACGTGTCGCATTTTGGTGCCAGAGCATTTTTCTAATAAATGGTCTTTCTGCTTGCCACTTGCTACAAGGAAAAGCAACTAAAAAAAAGAAAAAGTAACGTGGGAATGAAAGATGGGAGAGAAGAACACGGGGTTGTGTTGTCTCGATTTTTCTCTTATTTTTCTTGGGATTCGTTTTTCTAAATGAAATGCTTTGAGAACCGTAGGTCCAAATTGCGAATCGTTTTCACATTTGAGATCCTCGAAGATCTTTAAAACTACATCATATGTTGATATGTCTCGTGAACTACACTTCCAAAACTACCACAGTTGTACTTGTGTGTACTTGGTGTTCAAGTATCCGTAGCGCTGCAGGAACATCGAGAGAACCTATAGGTTTTAGGTTGATTTTTTGTCCTTCATGTTACGAGGGCGAGTCTTTTCTTAGCCGCATTAGAAATAAGAGTACAAATGCATTAACTTTTATCATCACACCAATAATTAAGGATAGTTATTTAACATTTAGTAAAATTTGTTTTTCTAAGAGAAATATAGAAAATAGTTTTATCTTATTTGTTTAGAGATCATTTCTTATATAAAGTAAGATTTTTATTTATTTATCTCTCCTTCAACTAAGAAAAACAATTGTGCAACTTTAAAGCAAGGCTGACGTCTCATTACACGTACATGCCCTAGAGTAAAATGAAATTTCTCCATGAAGTATATAGTACAAAAGTATTTGTATATGACATACAAGTATAATAAAAGGAATCTACTATAACACAACCCGCTGATCGCGCATCCTCTCACATGTTTCTGGCACAATTCTAGGCACTCTGACATATTCACATTAAGATTATGATTGAGAAGATCATTAAACATCCCTCTGACATTATATACAAAACTATGAATTTCTTGTAGAGTTGTAGCTATGGAGCATCAAATCCAAGGTGTGCGACAAGGAGGTCTCAGTTGGACGGCAAGAGAGCTACGGGTGCTATACGCTTCCCTGGTACCAAGTAATCCAAGCTCGAGACAACAAATACCTAAGCTACCTTTAGTTTGGCATGTTTTCGGTTTGTTTTAGGGGAGGATGATCCCATTTATCGTGTTGCTCAAGTAGGTGTGCTCATTCAGACTTGGAACCTTTTGCTAAGCTCTATTCCGCAGAATGTAAAGCTATCGTTGTGAACTTTGAGACTTTATTAATTTAAAGTTGGGCATATAATGGTTTTAAATGCCTTTTATCTAAAAACAAATTGCTACATGTGTGCATTATTTTTGTTGTTTAAGCATGGATAAAATACTACAAATATTTCTTTGTGTATGATAGGGTGATTTTGCTCCAATGTGACATACGAATCCTGAAATGGTGGATGAGTTAGGTACAAAAAAAATGGTTGATGCATACTTTTTTTTGTTGCATATTGCGACACAATTGTTATATTTTGGTAAAAATAAATAGGGAACTTTTATGTACTGCAATTTTTTGCTACATGGACATGCTTGAAATGTTGCAAAAGTTTTTGGCTACACGTAGCAAGTTTTTAGAGTCACAACTAAATGTTGCAAAATGATGCCGCATTTTGTAAAAATGCTACATACATAGAAAATTGCTAAGAGTGAAACTTTTTTTTTGTTACGATGGGTTTTCCATAATAAAATTACAACTACTACCCAAAGCATAAATGTATTATAAAATAGATTACAAATACAATTTTTCGAGACCATGGTCCCTGGGTAGGCATATTAGGCCTGGGGATATCATTTATACATTTTAAAATCATGTAATTTGTATATACTAGTGGACAAAGTTTTGTATCAAAAACCATGCAAGAAAACGTGTCTTATATTTAAGGACAGAAGGAGTAATATTTATAATCATCCAGTATATAATTGCAGCCAAAATATATTTCTCAAACAGTTTAGATGTTGCTCTCGCATGGTAGTTCTGTATAAAATCAGTCGACGTTGATGACCTTTACAGACATCAAATTATGAAAGTGCTGCACACAATTATGAACAGAAAAATGTGTGTATGCAATGTAAATATGGACGGGGGAGTATCGAGAGTCAATTGTCCCTATGTTCGTAGAACGATAGCATGGTGTAGACTGTCTGCAGGACGGCTAGGGTGAGAAGGACGACGGCGGCCAAGAGGGAGATGGTCGTCCAGGGGTTCTGGAAGTATTTGTCGACGAGGTTGATCCACCAACCGTTGAGTACTCTGCGGCAATTGTTCCTGTAGTAGCCGGTCACTTCACAATGCACGGCTTCGAACGCGCTGCCGGGCTCGATCACGGTGTCCCTCGAGATGCTGTTGAACAGTTTGGCCACCGCGGCGTCGCTGCCGATTGCGTCCTGGATGATCCCTTTGGACTTCAGCAGCGCCACGTCATTAGCCTTGTCAATGAGGTTGTCCAGGAAGGCCACGAACGCCGTCACGCCGTGACCGGCGCCGACATGCAACCGCTCGAACGCCATCATGTTGAGGAGCATGTACTCAGTGGAGTCGTCCACGCACACCTGCGGCAGGCTCAGCACGCCGTGCACGAAGCTGATATCGTCGAGGTAGTTCGTGTTGCTTTTTTTGAAATGGATCCCAGCCTCGTAGAGCTCCCTAGCCGACCCGATCACGTCACTTTCCTGTGCGTCTTCATGGCTCCGGTTGCGGTAGGTGACATGGTACGGTCCAAAGACCATGCTCCTGCGCAGGACGTCGAGGGGGTGGAGCCACAGGCCTCCTTCGGTCGGCCGCATCGGAGAAGACTGGGCCAGGAACCTAAGCACCATCGAGTTGATGAAGGCGTCGCTCTGGCCATCATACATACCATATTAAGCAAGCATCTCACGATGGTTGTTCAAGAAAGAGAAACTGTATATTCCAATGGAGTCCGTACGTTGGGGTTAGATTGTTAAAAACACATCAAGTAAGATACCGGTCCGGTAACCGGAAAAATACGACATTTTGAACAACAGTGTATAAGATAGTCTCTATCTTATATGCACTGAATGTTGCTAAGAGAAGACAAAAAAACATGTTACGCAAATGGATTCTCTTGCCTTGGGAACAACATATGCAACTAAAAAAAGAATAAGAGAAAAGTCCCTCTTTGATGACTTGGGTGTCTTGAAACTGGCTTGAGAGTTTGTCTTTGGACACTCAACTCCGTAGAAATTAGTGGTTGACTTGATAGGACTTCTGAAGAGAGATGTTCGATGTGTAGCGGTAAATGAGCAAGCCAAAGTTTATTTTGTTTAAACCAAGGTGAGATGTTACTTTATGTGTATCTTGCACACCGGCGCACTCTATCGGAATATAACAACTCCACTAGCCTATAAAAGATCTAACGAAGATAAATCTCAGATTTTGACTATGAGTTAGTTAACGTTTGTAATATCAATGTTATGATGGGTAATATTTTGGCTCTCTTCTGCATTGCAAACAAAGTTGGGTGATCCTCTGACTAATATGAGATATCATCAGACCAAAAAGGACTAATATGAAATAACATGAGACCAAAAAGGACGAACACCTTGGTTATGGTCATGATTATCCCTTCCTAGTCTACTCAGTATAGTTATAAAACATACACCACCTTTTGGCATGGTCTCATTTACTTAAGGGTCGATGTTCCGAAGGGCAAATGAAAAGAAAGAAGTGGTAGAGGGTCTTGCGTTAACTATGTGGTAGGTACTCTAGTGATATGCTTATTTTGACATGCTAATATGAACCACCTAAGAGACCCTCGGCAAGCAAAGTATTTTCTAGAAGAAAGTATAGTATTTGTTACTCATCTAACCGTTCTTGTTAATGAAAACTTTGCCAGGCATAACAAAGCTATAATGACATAACATCCAGAATCACAAGTTTTCTCTCTAGTTAGATTTTATGAGGATTTTATTACTTTTCCTTATCTTGAGGTGTGTGAAGGTGTTATGGACATTTATGAACAAAGCATGGTGAAAGGAGCCAAGAGGAGATAAAATCACCATGACTTAGACATATGAAGAGTGGAAAAGTGATATTTTTCCATCATCATATAATGAAGATCCACGAACATAGTATTGTCACCCTCGTCATAGGAATCCAATGAGCCGAAGAACACCCCAACGGGAGTTCATATGAGGAGATGACATCAAAAACACGGAAGGCATCTGATCATGTATCGGGCAATGGTACGCCTGGAATGGCCGTACCCTCCACCGTACTAATCTTTGTTGGGTCCAAAATGTCAAACCGGTCCATGTTTGTTAAGGGGGTATATGAATATTCGATGCGGAGGTCCCCAAAAATGCTGAACTGACATGTGGATGTCTATTTAAGGAGGGGAACCTAGCGACCTCCATCGTCTTCTTCACACGCATACATGGCAGAGCCCTGCCACTGTGCCGCCTCCGCCACAATATCTCAGCACCATCATAGATCTATCATGGAGCATTCCGCCCCGACCCACATGGCAAGAAGAACGGCGTCGACGACATCAACTACAACTTCCTCCAGTACTATGACCGCAGCGGCCGCCGCAGGCGCTGCTAGATTCACTTGAGGTTTAAGTTTGAATGGGTTTCACTCAAATATTTGTAGCATATAACAAATTTGAATGAAATCTTTTCTTTCAGTTCAAATTTAATTTTCAAACTTTTTGTTTGGATGACACGACTGCGAACAGACGTACCCCAAAAACGACACCACATGGTAGCACCGCCAAATGTTCAATCCGACGTTTTGTCGGGCATGCTCTAATGATGTCTAATGTTGAGAACGGGCTCATTGTCGACATTTTGTAACGACGAAGAAATGAGGTCACCAGCATGATGGTCAAGGAGGAACCAAAAAATAAGCACGGGGTTTCACCCGATTTCCTGAACGGGCTCGACGAAGTTATCATGTACTGTTAGCATATGATGCAAGATGTGAAGAAAAGCTGATTAGTAGTAGCACAAGGAACATTAGCGGCACAGGAGTTGTGATGTGGAGCGTCTACGTAAGAGGTCAGGGTTGTACATGCCAGCAAGTGTCTTTAGTTCACTTTATGTATGACGTGGATAGAAATTACATAAGGCTAAACTAGGGGCGAGAGGTAGGCTATAGCCGGCTGTAAAAATAAGCGAACCATCAGTTTCCTTCGAAGCTGTTGGATACACTTAAGTGAGAACATCTCACATATTTGCTCACGTAGCAAAAGAGTTTGATCTGTAGCAATTTTTCATTGTGTGTAAAGTTTATTTGCAATATTTTTCATATAGTTTACCAAAGTTCCAAATTATGCTGCAATTTTTTTTGCCAATGCTGCAAAAAAAATTCAGAATGTAATATTTTTCTCTGCAATTTATCATTCTGCAACATTTCTCTGCAAATACGTCCAACATTTTTCCTAACGTACTTATCTAGAATTACGCAACCACGTGTACAACATTGGTGCAATTTTCTGCAGCATCCGTAGCAAAAGATCGTTGTAGCACATTACCCATACTTATACATACATGTAGCACATCGCAACGAGGTACTATGTAACATCGGAAAAAATCACCGAAACTTGACCTTGCCCACAACCATGGAGGTACTGCCATGGTCGGTTCGAGCTTGTCGGATGCAGAAGGACCGTCACAACGAGATTGGGTGACCACAAGAGCAGTCCACTCACGGACTTTATCTTCCTAGCTAGTGGCATGGGATGGCGGGCTCTGCCACACCGTCCAAGGTTCTAACACCCTGACCACCCTAGGGTCGGGCATGTTACCCATGGCAGCTCTCTATGATATATAAACTAGCACACAGACGAGCACTAGTCTTTTCTGCTTACTTTGTCCTCAGTCATGCACACCCTTGATCAACTTCCCGGCCGGTCATCCATCCTCAAATCTCTACAGGCGCTTAATCTCGAAATTATTTAGTGCGTTTATTATTAAAATTCTTTGAAGATGAGCTTTCGGAAAAGAAGTTGCAACTTGTTAATATGAGCATCCTACTAATTCTATTGATCTCGGGCTAGGATTTCACACTCATCCCCCCTTAGGAAGTCAATGTCTTCTTCGATCAACCCAAGCCAGGAACTTCCCCTCTTGGCACACGCATGTGCATCCTGTGTCGGCACATATGCCACGATAGGCCACATGTCTGCGCCCTTGGCCCGCACACCCCCATGTTACCGTGACGGCCTGTCTGATACCAAATCTAACACCCCATCCACTTCTCGGGCATGGCCTGTTATCCCTAGCAGCTCTCTACGATCTCTTCACTGGCCCCACAGACCAACACTAGTCTTTTATACGCACTGTGTCCTTGCTTGTGCACACCTGAGATCAACCTCCATAGTCGGTCACCCATCCTTAATAAATCATTCCAAGCCAATCACGTAGAACCTTAGAGTTCTTTGGATATGAACTTCGGAAAAATACAACTTGTTAGTATGAGTATCTAATGCATGTAAAATGCACGCATGAACTTTGTAGTTTGTTGACACACATTTCTACATATTTGTAACATATATGATGTTATATCAATATTTTATATTTATATTTGGGATTTATCAATGATCCCCTTTATTTTTATATAACCCTGCAGGACAGGAAAACCCTTTTTTGTGTATTATTAGCTTTTAGGGACCTAAACGAAGTCAAACAGAGCTAGGATTCAGGGATGTCAATATTTCGTCATGAGAAGAACCTGGAGCACATGGACCTTACGCGAAGGGCTAGGAGGGACAAAAGAGCCTAGGTGGTGCACCCAGTCGGTGGGGGTGGGCGCGCCACCCATGCTCTTTCCCTCCTCGGCTGTTCGATTCGCTTGATACTTTCGCCCACATAATCTGTCTGGCCTAAATACCTCTATATAAAGGAGCCCCGAGGCTTCCTCGAGGAGAGCACCACAGAAACACTAAAACACCAAAACAGAGTAAGAACCAACGAAGATTGGAGGGGGAAACTCCGCCATAGCTGCCGACGGAGCGGTCTCTACCTTCTCCAACGTCTCCACCATCATCACCATGATGAAGAGGGAGCAGTCCACATCTGGACTATGGGTTTGTGGCAGTAGGTTGATCTATTTATGTCTTGTACTTCGTAGATCCAGTACCATATAAGATGGCCAACCTGATTATGGCCATATATGTAATTTCTATGTGGTGGATCTTTATTCTGTAATTTGATATATGATATTGGAACCTATTATGTGTAAGATGTATTGCTAGAGATGCATATCATGTACCCCGTTCTTAAGTACTTGTTCTGATCCAACTTGTATGCAAGAACATGTGTGGGGAGAAGTGTGCATTATATGGAGTAGCATGGTGGTAGTGATTGAATAGTGACAATAAATTCAAGATCTACTATGGCATTTACCTTTCGTTTGCTGCCTCATTATGGATAAAGTGAATTCATGTGCTATATTATCTTGTGACAACTTGATAATCTTGTTTGGTCAAGGTAGCATATTTGTGATTCAAACATTATGTCAAATTACTTAATCCTATACTATGTTGATTCTTAATTCAAGATTGCTTAGAGTTTTCCCTTTCTTGAGGATTATAGGAGTGATGTGTTGCAACATTTCTATGTTAGGATGTGATGTTCATATGAATTCTTATTAAACACATGTTGAAGTTCCACCAATATTAAGTCTTTGATGAATTGTTTGTGTCCACTACAACCCGCAATGAGAGTAGACAAATGAACCCATGAACCTTAGTCCATTTTAAACCATTAGAAATACCTTTCGAACACAACTGTCACACTTTACATTTTTAGCCATTTATTATTTCAAAAATACAAAATACTTTCTTCACTTGCAAACACACAAAACCCAAAAACAACCATCTTTCATTGCCTTTACCTTGCTTTCCTAGTTTACTTGCTTTACTTTACTTTATTTATATTTATATTTCATATTACTAATACGAAACCTTGTGCTTGAAACCACATGGTGCAGTTGGGGACACAATACAAAAAAATTCTTTGCAGGTTGCTAGATGAGGGGAAGAAGGAACACCCCCTTACCAATTCTTCGAGAGTTCGATATAAACCCTTGAGTCACCCTTGTTAGGAAAAGAAGCTTGCTACAACACTCTGCACTTGGAGTCCCAATGAGTTGGTACACAAGAAGTTGTTCCCATCAGTATCCTATCAATCCTATTAATCCCGAGACAGGATGTCACAATGGCAAGGGCTGGGAGCATGGGATATCGGCGGTGGCTAGGTGCAATGCCACAGGAAGACACTCAACCCTAGCTAGGACGTGCGGTGGCGGTGCTCAGCTCTGGAACGCAGTGGCACTCATCCTAGGGATGCACAATGGTGAATTTGTGTGTGGAACGATCAGCGGAAGGCGCCTGGAGGAGCAACATCGGCGTGGGAGTTGTGATGTGGAAAACCGGTCGGTGGTTCTACGCTAGAGATGTGATGTGGAGAACCGGCTGACGGATGGGATGTTGCACTAGAAGAAGAAGCAAGATTCCTCGCCTGTTTAGCCGCTGCGCTGATCCCTTCATCTCGGTCCATGGAACATGTGTGGTGTGCATGCCCTAGGAGAACGGCTCATACGCTTTAGGAGGCAATTTGGTCTCCCCGAGGCCGTGGTCTGCAGGGAAATACATGGCTTGCCCACTGAGGACAATAACGACTCTATCTCTTGGTCTCCCGAGGCCTCTAGGGGCCTATTCTGCTCGGTCGGTGTACCTTGTTTATCGCAATGGTCGGATGTCACTTTCTTCTTCATGGAGGTGTGGCGCACCACGGTCCCGCAAAAATTAAGGTTTTCATTTGGCATCTTTTCAGGGGGAAACTTCCATCAAGCATTCAGGTGGCCAACCGCCACGGCACAGTGAATGCACTTTGCACACTTTGTGGGGAACCAGAGGATTGCAATCATATTTGCTTCACATGTCACATGGAGAGTTTCATGTGAGCAAAAGTTAGGGAACTTTTGCAATGTGAGTGGAGTCCAGCAGGGGTTGGCGACTCACTGGCAATTGCGCATGACTTTTGTGGCCTCCTTCGTAGATTAGTGTGGTCTACCTTTGCAGCCCTATGATGGACCCTTTGAAATATTCACAATAAACTAACTATTGAAGGAAAGATAATTAATTAGGCTGGTGCTTTTTCCCAAATGTTGATCCATATGTAGTGTTGGATGGTACTGGCCAGACAGAGAGACCGGGCGATGTTGGTCGCGGTTAGGAGGTTGCACGCGCGTATGAAATATTGAGTCCTATTTTTATATTCGACCCGCTTCACGGCTTGCCGTTTACTTTCTCTATGCCTGCTCTTATGGACTTGTGAAGTTGTACTTGTTAGTGATGTATAGACCCCTTTACTGTATACTCCTAATGTATGAGGGGCTTTCCTGCATATTGTAACACACGTACATGTATTGGCCTTTGCCCCCCGTGAATACTAGTTGTCCATTTACAACATGGTATCAGAGCTCATGGTTTAACTCTTTGCACGCTACAACTCCGTGCTCGATCCGCGCCGCCGATGATCTTTCCAGCCGCTGCTGCTCCACTTTCTTCTTCTTCTCCCGTTCTTGTCGGGATTTAGCCATTTTCATCGATTCGGAGCTCGTCTTGGAGCTCAAAACCGGCTCCACTGCCTCCAGCCGGCCAAGCTCCGACCGCTGCTGCCTCTGGCCAGCCCCGCCCCAGCCGCTGCTGCCTTCGGCTGGCCCCGCCCTGGCCTCCTCCGATCGGCTGCGTTCCGGCCACTGCTGGCCCCGCCCCGGCCTCCTCCGGATGGCCCCGTTTTGGCCACAGCCGGGCCTCCTCCGGCCGGCCCCGTTCCGGCCTCCTCTGGCCTCTTGCTGGCCACGGGACGTGCTGCCTGTGCGTCTCCACGCAAGCCTGGTTCTGGCCAGATCCAGATCTGAGGTTTGACCAAAAAAAAGGATGGCATCCTTCGCATCTGGCTATGTCAGTATTCCTCGGTGCCCCGTGATCTTTGATGGTACCAACTATGGGGAGTTTGCTGCCTTTATGCGCATCCACATGCGCGGTCTTCGACTGTGGGGTGTTCTTACCGGCGAGGTCCCTTGTCCGCCGCATCCCACTGCTCCTGTACCTCCTACACCACCGCCAGTGCCACATGGCCTTGCTAATGATGCTCCTCAGGTTGCTCAGGAGGCAGCTAGGTCTGCCGAGCTTGCTGTTGATGAGGCATACGAGCAACAGGTACTTGCTTACTCGGAGGCTCTTGGTTCTTATCGGGATAGTCTAGCGGCTTTTACTCAGTGGTGTGATGAGGATGCCAGGGCTGCTGCTGTTCTTTTACTCTGCTTGGGACACCTTCTGTTCTTGTTGCTCGGTCTCCGGCTGCCACTGCACCGCCGCTTCTACCAACACCAGCGCCTATTGCTACAGGAGGAGCTCGCCCTTATCGCGGTGGAGGCCGCCCTCGTCCTCCTCGGTTCTGCACTCACTGCCGGAGGTCTGGTCACCTTGAGTATGACTGCTATCAGAAGCAGCGGGGTGTGCCTCCTCGTGCTCCACCTTCAGTGCCCGTCACCACCGGCTTCACTAAGCAGGATATAGCGAGGCTTCAGCGTCTCCTTGCCTCCTCTGGCTCTGCTGTGACGGGTACTGCTGCCTCTGTGGCTGCTTCCTCTACACAGTCAGGTACATCCTCGTGGGTTCTGGATTCTGGAGCTTCTTTTCACATGTCTCTTGATTCTTCCTCTCTTTCTTCTCTCCGACCTCTTCCTCTTCCTATCCGTGTTCTTACTGCCGATGGTACTTCTCTTCCTGTTGCTAGTCGTGGCATTCTTTCTACTCCCTCCTTTTCTGTTTCTGATGTTTCTCATGTTCCCCGTCTTACCATGAACTTTTTTTCCCGCTGCTCAACTCACTGATTCTGGTTGTTGGGTCATTCTTGATGTTGATTCTTGTTCTGTTCAGGACACTCACACTCCGGCACTGGTTGGGGCTGGCCCTCGGTGCCGTGATTCCCAGGGACTTTGGGAGCTTGACTGGCTTCATGTTCCTTCTTCTACCACTTCACCGACTGCACCACGTGTGCTTGCTGCTTCCGCTACCGCCTCCTTTCAGTAGTGGCATCATCGTCTTGGTCATCTTTGCGGTTCTCGCTTGTCGTATTTACTTCGTCGAGGTCTTCTGGGGCCTGTCTCAGGAGATGTCTCGCTTCAGGGTTGTCAGTGTTGTAGGTTTGGTAAACAGAATTAGTTACCTTATCCTACCAGTGAGACTGTATCTCAATGTCCTTTTGATTTGGTCAATTCTGATGTCTGGGGTCCGGCTCCCTTTGCTTCAAAGGGGGGCCAACGTTACTATGTTATTTTTATCGATGACTTGTCTCGCCACACTTGGAGCTACTTTATGACTTCTCGCATCGAGGTTCTCTCGATCTATAAGCGTTTTGCTGCCATGGTCCATACTCAGTTTTCCACGCATATTCGTGTGTTTCGGGCTGACTCGGCTGGCGAGTATATCTCTCAGCTGTTGCGTGGTTTTCTTGCTGAGCAGGGCACTCTTGCTCAGTTCTTCTGCCCTGGCGCCCATGCCCAAAATGGCGTGGCTGAGCGCAAGCATCGCCACATGCCTGAGACGGCTCGTGCGATGATGATCGCCACCTCTCTTCCTCCTCACTTCTGGGCTGAGGTTGTATCTATTTCCACCTATCTCATCAACATTCGGCCCTCCACAACCCTGCAGGGTAGTATTCCTCTTGAGCGTCTTACTGGCCGTGCTCCTGATTATTCGACCCTTCGTCTTTTTGGTTGCGTTTTCTATGTTCTTCTTGCTCCATGTGAACGCACCAAGCTGACTGCTCAATCTGTTGAGTGTGTCTTTCTTGGCTATAGTCCTGAGCACAAGGGATATAAATGTTGGGATCCTATTGGTTGTCGCATGCGCATATCTCGGGATGTCACTTTTGATGAGTCCCGTCCCTTCTACCCGCGTCCCTCCTCCTCTTCCTTCTCAGTGGATGATATCTATTTTCTCATGTTCCCTGACTCACCTCCTCCTGTGCCTCAGGTCCCTGCTCCGTTGAGTCTCTCACCACCTTCTCCTCCTTCTTCACCCACCAGACCCCCATTCCTCCCTCACCACCTTCCCCACCCTCCACACCTTCATTTCCCATGTCACCTTCCTCGCTTACGGCGGTCGCTCCCTACCCTTTTCGCTACTCTCGTCGTCCACGTGAGGATGATGATGGTTCTGCTGCCATGCCCTCCACCTCTAGTGCGATGCCCTCTCCATCCGAGCAGCCTCATCATCTTCGTGCTCGTCCTTGTCCTCCTCCCGATCGTTATCGGTCTCTCTGCTGTCCTTGAGCCAACCACTTATCGGGATGTTGTTGCTCATCCCGAATGGCAGCTAGCGATGGCTGAGGAGATTGCTGCTCTTGAGCGTACTGGCACCTGGGATGTTATCACTCCTCCTCCCTCTGTTCGTCCCATCACCTGCAATTGGGTCTACAAGATCAAGACTCGCTCCGATGGTTCTCTTGAGCGCTACAAGGCTCGTCTTGTGGCTCGCGGCTTTCAGCAGGAGCATGGCCGTGACTACGACGAGACCTTTGCTCTAGTGGTTCACATGACAACTATTCGTACCCTTCATGTTATTGCTTCTGTTCGTCACTGGTCTGTCTCTCAGCTTGATGTGCAGAATGCTTTTCTTAACGGTGAGGTACGTGAGGAGGTATACATGCAGCCACCTCCTGGGTACTCTATTCCCGACGGCATGGTCTGTCGTCTTCGGCACTCTCTCTATGGCCTTAAAAAAGCCCCTCGTGCCTGGTTTCAGCGTTTTGTCTCTATGGTGACCTCTGCTGGCTTCGTCCCCAGTGCACATGACCCTGCGCTCTTTGTCCACACATCTTCTCGTGGTCGGACTCTCCTTCTTCTTTATGTCGATGACATGATCATAGGTGACGACCCTGAGTACATTGCCTTTGTCAAGTCCCGTCTTCGTGACCAGTTTCTCATGACTGATCTTGATCCTCTTCCCTACTTTCTTGGGCTTGAGTTTTCCTCTACCTCCGATCGCTTTTATATCTCCTAGGAGAAGTATACTCAGGACCTTCTTACTTGTGCCGCTCTTGGTGATGAGCGCACCGTTGAGACTCCTATGGAGCTCAATGTCCGTCTTCGTGCCACTGATGGTGATCCTCTTCCGGACCCGACTCGCTATCATCACTTGGTTGGGAGCCTTGTCTATCTTGCTATCACCCGTCCTGATATCTCCTACCCGGTCCACATTCTGAGTCAGTTCATGTCTGCTCCCACTAGTGTCCACTATAGTCATCTCTTTCGTGTCCTTCGCTATCTTCGTGGAACTATCTCCCGTCGTCTTTTCTTTCCTCGCTCCAGCTCTTTACAGCTTCAGACCTACTCAGATGCTACCTAGGCTAGTGATCCCTCGGATCGCAAGTCTGTTTCTGCCTACTATATATTTCTTGGTGGTTCTCTTATTGCTTGGAAGACCATGAAGCATGTTGCAGTCTCTCGTTCGAATGTCGATGCTGAGTTGCGAGCGATGACTCTCTTGACGGCAGAGGTGACTTGGTTACGTTGGTTACTTGATGACTTTGGCGTTTCTGCTGATGCTCCGACTCCTCTCTTATCGGACAGTACTGGTGCCATCAACATTGCGCGTGATCCGGTGAAGCACGAGCTCACCAAACACATTGGTGTTGATGGCTTCTACGTCCGTCATGCTGTGCAGGATCAGGTTATGGCTCTTCAGTATGTGCCTTCCGAGCTACAGCTTGCGGACTTCTTCACGAAGACCCAGACTAGAGTATAGCATGGGTTCTTTCTCTCCAAACTCAGTGTTGTTAATCCACCACGAGTTTGAGGGGTGGTGTTAGTGATGTATAGACCCCTTTACCGTATACTCCTAGTGTATGAGGGGCTTTCCTGCATATTGTAACACATGTGCATGTACTGGCCTTTGGCCCCCTGTGAATACTAGTTGATCATTCACAACAGTACTCGTTGGATCATAATCCGTGAGGTATTTAGATTTTGTGTGTATTTATTTGTATCAGACTTTGTATTGGCTATCGTTGTGGCTTTATTTATGGGGCATCGACTGAGATTTAATAAATCTCAGTCGCTGATGTAAGTTCTTTATTAATACACCGTGTTGTTTGGTGTATGAAGAGAGAGAAAAAGTTTTTTTTTCTCGCATGTCTTACTAGATTTTTTTATGCAACCATCTATGATACTAGAAAAATCTTATTTCAACCGAGGTGTGACTCGAAAAGGATCAGTTGTAACTTACATGTAACTGAAAAATCTTTGGTTGCAATATAGGTATAACTGGAAAAATCTTAGTTGTGATCCACGTGAAACATGCAACTGAAAAAAATCTATGTTACACCCCCACGTGTAAATGAAAAAATCTCAGTCGCAACTGACATGCAAGCAAGTGAGAACATCTGAGTTGCAACCCAGATGCAACTAGAAAAAATTAAGTTTGCTCCAATTTCTCACTGACGCTACCATAGCATTCTAGACAACGGGACTGACTCGTCGCTCCCTCTCTCGTCGCTCCTGTGGGCGACGGGGAGGGAACCCTAGCCACCCCTACCTCAGGCCTCTCGCCTCGTCCCCTTCCTCCTCGCCGCCGCCGAACGGTGTCGCCGGGCAAAGCCCGGGCGCTGGCGGCGGCGAGGCCCTTTTCCCCCTCGCGTGGAGACGGCGGCGCGGGCTGTGGTGGCCGGCGAGGGGGGCGTGCTAGCGAGGGCGCCGCGGCGCCGTCGGCGCTCCGACGGCGTGGTGGCTTCGCGGTTCTCTCGGGCGTTCCCGTGGAGGCATCCGCGGCAGCTCTGGAGCGGCGGCGGCGTCTGATATTGGGCGGCGCGGGCTCTGCACCATCAACTGGCGGCGCGGGTCAGCCTGGCAGTGGTGTGGCGGAGCGGGTCGTGCTGGCTAGGGGCGGCGGCGGCCATGGCGGCGCGGCGTGGAGCAGGACGTCACGGGTCCGATCTGGGCCTGGCGGGCTTTCACGTTTGGGGCAACTCTGGGTCTGCAGGGAGTGCGGCCAGAGGCCATTCGGGGCCAGGCGGGTCTTCGGGTGGCAGCTTCCTCGTGCCTCGCTTGGCGCACTGCCCCAGTTTGTTCATTGACGCCCTTGATCACACCGCTTGGCTTGCTGTAGGTGGCCGTTGGTTGATGGTTACGAGTCTGGATGTCGGGGCGGCGGCCCTGGAAACTGCGCGTCTGGCTCTCCGGCGAACGGCGCTGTGGTGGTGGTGGCTTCTCTCCTGGGTCGTGAGGACGGCATGGAGTGAGCGGCGGGGGTTCCTGATGTTGGTGGTGCTTCGGCAATGGCGACTCCCAGATCGTGTCATGGAGGCTTGGTTTGTTGACGACCGGATGATCGTGGTTCCTTGGCATGGTGGAGCGTGATTTCGGGCGAAAGCCCAGCGCTTTGGCGCCAACGGTGACGACGCCTGCGGGTGTCGTGTCCCTCTTGGGGGTACCGTTGTGGTCACCTCCCCATGCCAGAGCTCCGGGTGAAAACCCTTGACCATTTGGTCTCGACGGCGGCGGCGCCTAGCGTCGTCACCCTCTTGGGGGCGTCGTCGTGGAGCTCAGTTGTCTCTCGGTCGTTCCGCGTCTTCATCGGCAGGCATGCTCGGATCCTCTCTCGATGCTCTCCAATCCTGGCGTGGGTGGACTCGACGGCATCCTATCTTTTACACGTGGCATTGTTGTCTTCGCCTCGGTACTGGTTGTGTGTTGGCAGGATCGGCGCTCCACGGTCCGGAGCGGGAGGGCAGGCGGCTCTTCCCGGCTACAACTTGGTGGGTGTGAGACGACGTTGTCCGGTGGTTTCACAAGGAGGCGGGGTTTCACCTTCTGTTGGTTGTATCTTGGAGGGTGTGGCGACTTCTTGTTCTTATTTCCTATTTTTGATCTGCTTTGTAAGAGGTTCCCCTCACTACTTTGTATCGGTTTGGCCGTGTGCGGCTTTATTTATAAAGCGGGGCGAAAGGCTATTTCGAGGAGGAAAAAACTAAGTTTGCGAACTACATGCAACCGTGAAAATAAATCTCATTTGGAATGTGTAACTTGCTAGACAAGCACAAATAAAATGTAACGTAATATTTTTCAGTAGTTGCAATCCCTGTGTGGATTTATTTGCAAAGGGACAACAATTGAGCATAAAAAAAAACCCCCCAAAAAGGCCACATGCTACAAAGGCCAAGAAGCAAAGAAAGCAGCCCGGCAACAACCCACGAAAAAAAGCAAGACCAAAAATTGGCACGCAGCGTGCATGCCCGTGGAACCACGGCAGCTAGATTGCACAAATCTAAATACAACTAATCTAATGATTGAGACATATTAAAATTCAGACGTCTAATTTCTAGCAAAGTCGTTTATTTATAAAACCGATCCAAGATGCCATTTATGTAAAAACAAAAAACGAAGGAGGGGAAAGAAGACTCGCGTAACAGAACAAGAACGAACGGAAACGGCTGTTGCTAGACTGGACTGGGCTCGCGTAAAACAGCCAGTATCATCTCCAGCCTTGTGTCCGCGCTTGACGCTGGTGTTGTAGGGTGCCCTAATAAAATCCGGTGGTGATAACGTGCTAGAGGAGTTCGTATCCATAGTTAGAATTGTCAAACAGAACATTGTACGTAGGAGGAATCGGTGAAAAACGTTTCGGCCCTCCGCGTCGCTCCCCGCGGGCGACGAGAGGGCGACTAACCCTAGCGCCCGAGCTCCTCTCCGCCCCTCCCCGCCGCCGCCGTCGATGCAGGCCACCAGGCAAAGCCCGCGCGGTGCCGGCGGCGGCGGAGCTTCCCTTCCCCGCGCACGTGTAGGGGAGACGCGGGGTCTCCTCAGCAGGTGGCGGTTCTCCCAGGTCGGTGGGCTTCCGGCGGCGGCGCCTCCTTCCAGGTGGCGCGACGGCGGGTGGCGACGAGGTGGTGGGGTGGCCCCTTGGTCGCGGGACGGCGCAGCGACTCGGGGCAGCACTCGCTTGGCCCAGATCTGGGCCCTTCGGGCCCCATCTGGGTCCGGGCGGGCCGGCTCCCTGCCCGGCGGCGCTCTTCTGGGCGGACGGAGGTGCGACTGGAGTTGGGGGCGGCGAGGTCAGCGACGCGTACGCTGCAGCGTGCTGACGGAACTTCACGAGCCCGCTCGGGCTCGGCCGGGCCAGGTGGGCCTGGTTTGTTATGTCGACGCGTCCGGCCGGCGTCTGCAGGTGGTGGTGGAGGTGGTTCCCTCCGACGTGGCTGCTGAGGTGCTGCCTGCCGCTTCCGGTTGGCCCTTCTTGTCCGTGCTGACCTCGCTTCGTTGGCCACGGTGAGACGGCGGTGGTGCATGCAAGGCCGTGGTGGCGCGTGCTGGTGGGCGGCGAGTGCTGGTGGGCGGCGAGTGCGGTGGAGCGCGATGGAGCGTCTGAGGCGGGGTTGCGAGGGTCGGGAGAAATCCCTGTCGGCTTTGCCGACACCCTTCCTTCTTGAAGGGCGTTGGGTGATGCTCTACTCCCATGTCCTTGCGCGTACCGAGGAAACCCTAGGACCACTCCGGGCAGCAGCGGCGTCGTCGTCGTATCCCTTCTTGAAGGTGCTGCTTGATACGCGGGGCTCCAGAGTGCTAGGTGTGTGGTGGAAATTCTCTTGTGGGCGCAGCATTTGCGAGACACTCCCGTTTCCGTCGATCCGACCCTTTCGACATTAGTTTCTCTTTTCTTTCTTTTGTGTTTTCTTTTGGGCATGCTTGTGCTGTTTGCCCCAGCAATGGCTACTTTGTTGTATCGGTGTGTGCTATATTAATATAGCGGGGCGAAAGACTATTTCGAGGAGTTAGAATTGTCAAATCTAATTAGATCTTAACAGTTCTTTAACTCCATGCAAGCATCACCTTTGCCATATAGCTTTGATATATGTTACTACTACTCTCTCTCTATCTGACTATAAGACGCTATACCACACTGTTTTAGTAATCTAAAACGTCTTACATTCTTGTACGGAAGGAGTACTATATAAATATATAATAAACTCGTAAAAAAATAGACGATGCCTTTACTTACCGAAGAATTTACACCCTCAACGGTAGTGATCCTCTGAAGCACGAGAAGCGGCAACTGGTTCTCGATCATGAGCATGTCTCTCCGGATTTTGGGGACAGTATAGAGCAGTCCATGCCGGCTGAAGATGGGATCATTGGGAGCGTAGTCTCCTACTACTTGATTCCCGGCGTCCGTCCTCATCACCTCGAGCAGGAAGCACCCGTCGACGACCATCAACTCCAAGAAGCGGTTGCGGTCCCTCCACTCGACGCCGAGATCCATGTACGAGCACTTCAGATGCTCCGCCACCTCCGCTACGGCCGCGACCAACTCTTTTGCCCTTATGCCGGCTCGACGTAGGACGTGCCGGACTGCCCGGCGCTTGTGCTCCTCCATAGAGAGCAGGTCGGGGTCACCGTGGTGGAAGGGACCCAGGGAAACCACCTGTGGTGTGTACGCTTTGCTTTTGATGTCCTTGACGCACGCCGGAACCCGGTAGATGCAGCGCGCCATCCACCGCGCCTGCTCGGTCTCCGCCAACGGCTTGTCAAGCCTATCCTCCATATCCAGGTACCATGCATCATCCTCCACGCTGCCGCCTTTCATTTTGAGATTTTCGCTTAACTCTCTTCTCTTCCTGCATAAATGAACCACGGGGGGTGATGGATGTGATGAATAAATACAGACAGCGATGAAAGAGAGCTGGCGAGTGGGAAGGTATATGTGCCATTTTGCTTTCAATTCTAAGAAGCAACGAATCCCCAGGCCGGAAAGGAAGATTTTCGCTTAACTCTCTTCTCTTCCTGCATACATGAACCATGGATGGTGATCGATGTGATGAATAATACAGACAGCGATGAAAGAGAACTGGCGAGTGGGAAGGTATATGTGCCATTTTGCTTTCAGTTCTAAGAAGCAACAAATCTCCAGGCCGGAAAGGAAGATGTAGTGGGTGGCACCTGTCGCTTGATAAGCATAAGCTGGCGATTTTTTAAAAATAATACATTTTTTCGATCTATTTTACAAATAATACACGTTTTCAAAATTTTACGAATATGTGACTCGGTCGGTCAACTGGAATATGTGACTCGGTCGGTCGGCCAGTCGACCGACTAAGTCACAGATTCGTAAATTTTGAAAACGCGTAGTAGTTGTAAAATTATTGAAATAAAACATATTACTCCCTCCGTCCCGAAAAGAGCTGTACATGCTCTATTCATTTTACAAATTACAAATAAACCGACATGTATTCTACCCGTTACAAATTTAGCTAGTTTCAAGATCCAAAATTCTGGCAACGATATCACCGTGCTCGTGTCCCAATCCTCCTCAGCAGCTCTATATGATCCTCCGCAGCTCGCCGCTGCTCAGCACCTCATTGTGCACCTCGACAGGCAGCTCACCGTGCTCCTCCTGTGCTCACCGGAGTCTACCACAATTGCTAGAGCTGGGTCAAATGGTAGCACTCCAATTTTCAATATTTGGCTGGTTACCTTCTTCCATGTTTCTTCATTGAAAAGATCACGCTGGAGAAATAAAACACAAACTACTCATTAGTCATTGAGCATGTTTCTTCATTGAAAAGATCACGCTGGAGAAATAAAACACAAACTACTCATTAGTCATTGAGATGCATCAAGGCAACAGCTAGCAAACTAGAATCTGAAAACTCAAAGTGCAAAAAACACATTAACAGATTGGGAGTGTTAAGTTAAAGAGTTCAGAGAAAACAATCAAGTTCATATATAGAACATGTAATCAGTGCGAAGTATATCCAGGGACTAAATTAAACTGCTCTAGACAAGTTGGTATACGATTTCTTAAGTATGCAAAAGGTGTATCTGTCTTGGTGAAAGTGGTACCTTAGCTATTTGTATTATTGCGCCACATAAAAAATGCAGTACCCGCGTGCAGTTTAAATTCAGAAATTGGCATGGTTTGTCACGGCAGGAGGAACTCCGGACATGGGAAACAAACAGGGTGAATCTAGTTTAGTTGGGAGTATCTTATTCTTACTGGCTGATAGAAGGACGATGCAGCAGCGGCAGTTTCAGCGGCTGTCAGAAAGAGCAGCCTGGCCAACATCCTGCAATAGCATTACCATGGCAATGGTGAGCGGTGAGGATTCTAAATCATGAAAAATCCAATTGTAGTGTTGTTGTGTAAGATGCAACTTAGGACAACAAAACAAGTGGCGAAGTAGACAATTCAGAGGCTTAAATGGGCACAAGATGATATATAGACAGGAAAGATGAACCCATAGAACAGTAACTATGAACCACAGCTCATAATTAACACAACCAATACAATCTATCCAAGGGACAATCTACAATATGGAATCTACCAACCACATCTTGCTTGCAAATATTAAGAAATGGCAGTCAAAAGAAGCAAAAGATGCAATGTTTAACGAAACATGATCTCTGCAATGTTTACTTGATTATATTCTCTGTTTTCATGTTTGTTCTAACAAGATGCAATGTTTAACGAAACATGATCTCTGCATGTTGATTTTTTCACACCCTCCGAAGATTTTTCATTTCAAAGAATATATAACTACCACAAAAGAGCAAAAATATGAGAATCGAATCCAGACGCAAAATATATAAACGTGATGTACATTGATGTGCCCTTCAAAATTCAGATAACTTCAAGGAAAAAAACACAGTCCACAACGCGTCATCAGAACTTGATTCAGCAAGGGAGCCTAGTAGAACTCAATCGTGGAATTGCAGTCCTACAAAATGCAACAATAAGCATATTCAGTACAGATGAGAACAGAGACAAAGGCGAGCCATCAAACAACAAAAAAACACCGTGATGCAATCAAGACATAGGATTTTATATGGTTCAGTGAAGTGCTTATCGCTTTGTACGCAATCATCGTTGGTCAGCATAGATCCTTACTTTCCAATTCAGACGAAAAATAAAAGCCTGAATACCAGATAAATTTAGCTAGTACTACTGTACCTACACTTTCCAATTCTATACCGCAGGGCCAGCATCACATCTCCTCATTTCGATTTCATTACTCACATGGAACAAACAAATCGCCATTGAACATCCAGTATATTACCATAGCAGTTTGTAGCCGAGTAATAGAGGAACAGCAAGGAGCTCACCATAGCAATTTGTACCCGAGGCCGAACGCAGTGCACCGTACTGCCGCGACCTGGGGCAACATCCGGAGGAGCACCAGCATCATCACCGCATCGAGGAGCACCAGCATCGGTAAGCGAGGCGCAGGAGGCCGGCGGGCGGACGAGCTCCAGAGCCCGAGGACGGCGGCGCCGGTGAGGGCCTCACTGCAATTTGTTTCCCTTTCATAGTTTCAACCCTATTTGGCGCAGTAGAGAGAGAGGGCGGAAATCAGTTCACCCGTCACGGGCGAGGCGTTCTGAGGGCATCTCCGACCCGCTGACCGTCCGTTTTGAGCTGTTTGGATAGCCGCGTGGACACACGAACAGCTGCCCGCGTCCGCGTGTCCGTTTGAGTCGTACGCTGCGTCTGTCGCGTGGACGCATCGCATATTTGAAGAAAAACAAAAAAAAGTTTAAATGTAAATTTAAAGTAAATTTCATTAAGCATATGCCATATTTTGGGCAAATTTGCCTCCCTTTCCTGCCAGGCGAGGCGCCTGGCCTGCTGGCGCCTCCCCTCCTCCGCGCGGCACCTGACCTCCTAGCGCCGCTGCTCCTCGCGGCGGAGCCTGGCCTCCTCGTGCCGCCGCGTCTTGTTGGGGGGATGGCCCCCGGTAGGCCAAGACTATGGCGAACTCGCCATGTTTGGGCAAGGCTAAACCGGGTCACAGAGTGATCCGGTATCTTTTAAGTTCGGTTTACCAAAGGTGGTGCAAACCGGTATCTCCAGAGGGGTATACCGGAGTGCAGGTTCTAAGAGGCTATGCGGCTAAGTCAGAAGATACCGGAATAAGGTACCGGTGTACCGGAACCAAGGGTCACTGTAGCCTGTCGGCACTCTAGTTAAAGATTCCCTCGGGAGCAAGAGGACAAGGATGAGCGAAGCAAATTAGGTTTAACGAAGCCCTGAGCCAAAGCAAGATGACGCCACTAAAGATACCGGCGGAGGTCACGGCTCCTTGATTAAAGTCATAACCGGTGCCAGTAGAGCTAAAGTAGCTTTGTAAAGTAGTTTGTCTAGTCAAAGATGTCATTAGGGTTTCTTCCCTTGTAAGCCACCCTCTCCTCTATATAAGGAGAGGGAGTACACCCCTGCGCGGGACGGATGACAACCTTGCAGTAGAGAAGTAGAGCTTGTACTGTTCTTCTTCAACCTCTGGCCAAGGCCAAGTTCATCAATAAAGATACCGGTATTCCACCCGAAATCCATCCTTGTGTAACCAAAACCCTCCCCCGAATCCTCTAGCGTACATTCGGCCCCAACTTAAGCCATCCCATGGCATCTGTCTTTTCACCACGACAACAGTTGGCGCCCACCGTGGGGCCAGCAGCTGTGCTTGCTGGAGTTCATATTCGGGCGGGCATCCTCACCGTCTCCGGCGAGCGCGTGGTTTCCGGCCTCGTCTATCGCCTCGGCTCGCTGGACTTCATCAACGACAACGCGGGCTGCTTCTCCAACAGCAGTCGCTACCCGCAGAACGGCCGCATCCTCGAGTGCGGCAGCCACCGCATCTACCTCGGCACCGTCAAGGAGCGCCAGTACCCCTCGCCGGTGCTGGTGGCACCGGACCCGCCAAGATCTTCATCAACTCGCGGGCTGCGCTCCGGCCACGCCGCCGGTAGCATGGAAGTGCTGGTGGCTGGCGCTGCTGACGCCAGCAAAGAGGCGGCGGCGGAAGGCGCTGGGCAAGCGAAATCCGCGCGCACGACCGAGCGCGACCAAGTTGTTGCAGGTACATCTACAACACCACTGGAGACTCCTCTCCAAGCGGCCATGAGCGTGTTGGCCACGCCCATCGCGCAGAACATCGACCCCGCCGCGGTTCAAGCTGAACTGGAGGCGCAGCGGAAGAAGCTGCTCTCCGGAGGTGCGGACATCATCAAGGCACAGCGCGAGCTGAACCTAACCCTACGTGAGTATAACGCTGCCCATGGCTTTGCTTCCGTTAGTGCTCAGCCTGCTAGAGTAGCGGAAAACCAGGTTAGAGGTCGCAACTTAGATCAGGACTTGCGCCGGGAGGTTTTTTCCGGAAAGAGTTCGTCGGTATCTTTGAGCATCATAGAAAAACCTAAGTACAACAGTCCGGATAAAATGATAAAAGCTGCTAGGGCTGCGGTAGAGATGTGTGAATCGCTTTCCGGTGATGCTTTAGCAAAACAACAAGATCGAGTAAGAGAATTGCTTGATCAGATCAAGGCACAAAATGCTGAGCTGGCTAAGATTAACAAAGCAGCTGCAGCGTCGAAATCGGTGCGCTCCGCAAAAAATGACGGAAGCAAATCGCATGGGCAGGCATCGTCCCCCCATCCGGATAGAAGAAGAGAAAAAGAAGTGAATGCGCAGCAAATGACTGTGTATGATCCGGTTCTTGCCGGAAAACAACAAGCCGGGCAATATGAGACCGGTAGAAAAAGCCAAGGGGCAGGACGTGGCTATGGAGGAAATGGCTATGCCGGAACGATACGTCTCAAACGTATCTATAATTTCTTATGTTCCATGCTAGTTTTATGACAATACTCACATGTTTTATATACACTTTACATCATTTCGATTCATTTTCCGGTACTAACCTATTAACAAGATGCCGAAGCGCCAGTTCTTGTTTTCTGTTGTTTTTGGTTTCAGAAATCCTACACAGGAAATATTCTTGGAATTGGACGAAACAAAAGCCCACGGTCTTATTTTCCACGGAGCCTTCCAGAAGTCCGAAGAGGAGACGAAGAGGGGCGACGAGGTGGCCACACCATAGGGGGGCGCAGCCCCACCCCTGGCCGCGCCGCCTTATGGGGTGGGCCCCTCGAGCGTCCCCCGACTCTGCCCCTTCGCCTATATAATCCTTCCGTCGCGAAAACCCTAGTACTGAGAGCCACGATACGAGAAAAGTTCCAGAGACGCCGCCGCCGTCAACCTCATCTCGGGGGGTTCTGAAGATCGCCTCTGGCACCCTGCCGGAGAGGGGAATCATCACCGGAGGGCTCTACATCACCATGCCCGCCTCCGGACTGATGCGTGAGTAGTTCATCCTTGGACTATGGGTCCATAGCAGTAGCTAGATGGTTGTCTTCTCCTCTTGTGCTATCATGTTTAGATCTTGTGAGCTGCCTATCATGATCAAGATCATCTATTTGTAATGCTACATGTTGTGTTTGTTGGGATCCGATGAATATGGAATACTATGTCAAGTTGATTATCGATCTATCATATATGTGTTGTTTATGATCTTGCATGCTCTCCGTTGCTAGTAGCGGCTCTGGCCAAGTTGATACTTGTGACTCCAAGAGGGAGTATTTATGCTCGATAGTGGGTTCATGCCTCCATTGAATCTGGGACAGTGACAGAAAGTTCTAAGGTTGTGGATGTGCTGTTGCCACTAGGGATAAAACATCAATGCTTTGTCTAAGGATATTTGTATTGTTTACATTACGCACAGTACTTAATGCAATTGTCTGTTGTTTGCAACTTAATACTGGAAGGGGTGCGGATGCTAACCCGAAGGTGGACTTTTTAGGCATAGATGCATGCTGGATAGCGGTCTATGTTCTTTGTCGTAATGCCCTAAGTAAAACTCATAGTAGTCATCATGATATGTATGTGCATTGTTATGCCATCTCTATTTGTCAATTGCCCAACTGTAATTTGTTCACCCAACATGTTATTTATCTTATTGGAGAGACACCACTAGTGAACTGTGGACCCCGGTCCATTCTTTTACATTTGAAATACAACCTACTGCAATCATTGTTCTCTGTTGTTCTTTGCAAACAAACATCATTCTCCACACCATACGTTTAATCATTTATTTACAGCAAGCCGGTGAGATTGACAACTTCACTGTTAAGTTGGGGCAAAGTAGTTTGATTGTGTTGTGCAGGTTCCACGTTGGCGCCGGAATCCTTGGTGTTGCGCCGCACTACACTCCTTCACCAACAACCTTCACGTGGCCTTCATCTCCTACTGGTTCGATAACCTTGGTTTCTGTTATCACCAGAATTTGACCGAGTCAGAGGTGGGCCGCGATCAAGATGGATTTGAAGAATATACATGGAAGAAATACGTGAATCGGCCTTTTATACCAATTTGGGCTAAATTGCCCGTGTATCTGTAATATATTAGATCGCATCTTAGTTTAGAAATTAGAGTTTTGCCCGTGCACGGTTTGGTGCACGCCCACATTAGAAAGTCCCCTGGACTATAAATATGTATCTAGGGTTTATGGAATAAACAACAACCAACGTTCAACACAAACAAATCTCGGCGCATCGCCAACTCCTTCGTCTCGAGGGTTTCTCCGGTAAGCACCATGCTGCCTAGATCGCATCTTTCGATCTAGGCAGCAGAAGCCTATCACGTTGTTCATGCGTTGCTCGTGCTGAAGCCTTTTTGATGGCGAGCAACGTAGTTATCTTAGATATGTTAGGGTTAGCATTGTTCTTCGTATCATATGCTATCGTAGTGCGACCCTTGTATGTCTAGCCGCCCTTACACCTATCTTAGGTGTAGGGGCGGCACCCCGCTTGATCATTATCTAGTAGATCCGATCCGTTACGGTTGCTCCTTGATTCTTCAAGGATTAGTTTAATATCCGCAATAGTTAGGCCTTACAAAGGGTTGGAGGATCCAGCAGCGTGTAGGGTGTAGTTTGCTAGCCCTAGACAGGACGTTCTGAGGATCAACCTCGTGTTGGTTTTTAGGCCCTGTCTAGGATCGGCTTACGATCACCGTACACGAGCGCGAGGCCCAATCGTGAGTAGGATGATCCGATTATGCGGTGAAAACCCTAAATCGTCGTAGATTGTATTAGCTTTATCTTGATCAAGCAGGACCACCATATATTCGGACACCTTGTACGAATCATGGGTGGATCGGCTCTTTGAGCCGATTCACAGGATAACCTGAGAGCCGATCGAGGCTCGTATTTAATGTTTACGTGTGTGCCCTGCAGGAAACTAAGCGAGGCATCATCCACACCTTCCTGACCAGGTATAGGTCAGGTGGCACGCCCTTGCGACAGCATCGGGTGTGTGACCAGAAGGCTTTGCGGGCCGTCGCTCTGAGGGACTGGGGCCAGCCGCAGCCCTAGTTGTTCCCGGCTCTACGGTGTTGCCAGTCGTTGCTCGACGGTGGGTTTCTGACCGCAACACATTCTGGCACGCCCGGTGGGACAATCTTCGACATCCACCGCATCGCCATCTACATCCGAGATGGTGGAAAGCACTCCGGTCAAGTATGAGGACCTGACTGACGAGCTCAAGAGGAAGCATGACGAGATCAAGGCAGTCCTCGAAGCCGAACTCATCGGCTCTTTCCACAGAACCCGCTCCCATGGCGTCAGGTGGAAGGGGTTCTCACCTGAAGGCGCACTCGATGGAGTAGACCTTTCCGCTCCGTCAGAAGAACGCACCAGGTCGCTGCGTCAGGAGATCAACTACATGGTGGCTCATTCGCTGCACCGCCACTCTGAGAGCCTGGTGAACACTTTAGAGCGTGTCGCTCTGCGCGTGATCCAGGAAATCATGAGCCATCGGTATTCTCCGTCGGGACCAGCTCTGGGGACTTACAAGGGAGAGATGCCACTCCAGTCCCATCCACCGCTGCCGTTCGCATGGGCAGCACCAGAAGTGCCGAACTCATCGGCATACGTCGTCTACAAAATTGGTGGTGATCCTAGTGACTACCAATTCCTACCTGAGGCGCCCAAGGAGATCCCGCACGGATACGCGTGCGCATACATACCAGACGGCAGCACCTGGGCACTCTCGAACCAGGCTGCGACAGCAGGGGCCTCTGGAACAGCAGGAGGAACGTCGGGGGCAGATCTTGAGGAGCAAACGTGGCTAGCTAAGTACGCCACTCCGACGAACCTCCAGAGCCCAGCTCCTGCAGTTGGCTCAGAACTGGAAAAGCAAGCATGGCTGGCCAAGTATGCCACCCCGGCGAATCTTCAGGGTCCATCGCCTTCGGCCATCACCGCGGATGAGATTTGTACGATCCTAAAAGACCAGTTCGGCATGGTGCCGAAAAGGAGGACAATCGGCTATACCAAGCCGTACCCCAACGAGTACGAATTGATTCCGCTACCTCCCAAATATCGGCTCCCTGACTTTACAAAGTTTAGTGGATCGGATGGTTCCAGCTCCATCGAGCATGTGAGCCAATATTTGGCACAGCTGGGCACTATCTCAGCGTCAGACGAGCTGCGTGTGAGGTTCTTCGCACAGTCCCTCACAGGATCGGCTTTCGGGTGGTACACATTGCTGCCACCGAACTCAGTCCGGACTTGGAAGCAGTTGGAAGAGCAGTTCCACCTTCAGTATCACTCAGAAGCTTCCGAGGCTGGTATTGCCGATCTTGCACAAGTACGACAGAAGCGCGGGGAAACCGTGGCAGAATACATCCAGCGCTTCAGGACCATTAGGAACCGATGCTTTTCGGTTCACGTAAGTGAAAAAGAAGCAGTCGAGTTGGCGGTGGTGGGTCTCTCATCATCGATCAAGGACGTGGCCTCCCAAGCAGATTACCCCTCATTGGCGCACATGGTGCAGAAGCTGTCAGCATATGAACAGCGCCACCCAGATGTTTACCAGGATAAATTCAAGCGTGCGGTAGCCCTGGTTGAGGCAGACGAGGATGAAGGTGCTGCGGGAGATCGAGAGGTAGCAGTGGCTGAATGGACTCGAGCGGCGGGCCCCGTGTCCTGCAAATGGGTGAAGCCACAAGGCCCTCCAAGGGGGTTCGACTTTGACGTGACCAAAACTGAGCAGATTTTTGATCTCTTACTCACGGAGAAGCATATAAAGGTACCCGAAGGCCACAAGATCCCCACGGTGCAGGAGCTGAATGGAAAGCCATACTGCAAGTGGCATAACACGTTCACCCACACCACTAACGACTGCAGGGTGTGGCGGCAGCAGATCCAAATGGCGATAGAAAGTGGGCGGTTAATTTTTAACCAGTACGCCATGAAGGTCGACACACACCCTTTCCCCGCCATTAACATGGTGGAGTATGCTTACCATGGAGGGTGCCAGCCAGATCTCTCGTGCAATATCAACATGGCAGGGCTTCGGCACCACTCTGGTAAGGACGGAGATGAGGGCAGCTGCTCCCATAGCAAAGACACAGAGGAAGCCGCTCCACGTGATCGGCTCCGCCAAGATGGCAAGCGCTACGTCACAGAGGGAGAAGTGAAGAACATAAGATATCAGCGACCTCTCTCTGATCACCTCCTCAACAAGTATGTGAGTCAGTATGACCAACGCCGACGATCCAGCGATGATGATGAAAGAGATCGTCTGGCTAGAGCAGCCAGAAGACATCGTCGGCACGATCGCGATGAGGAGGAGCACGAGCGCCGTGCCAAGGAAAAGTCAGGGGAGCGAGACGACGAGGACAGGCACTGGGACTGTCCCTTCTTCAGACACTGCTGGGATTCAGGAATGAGCCGATTGCCCACAATCGGCAATTGCCCAGAATGCAACCAGAAGAAGAAGGAGGCAGCCAACGTGTCTGTGTTCAAGCGCCTAGGGCCTCTCCCACCACAAAGCAAACGCGCTGAGTCCCCTCGGTTGGAAGATCTCGAGGATGCAGAAGACGAGGGAGAAGAAGAAGACAGGTACCACCGGCCAAGGTGGTGCCCTAATGGACTCAGCCGTTCCCAAAAGCGCAGGGTTCAGCGATTGCGCGGCCTGGAGGAAGCCGAAAGGTTATACTTGCATACGCTAAGGAAGGCACGACCTGATCTGGCTGCGAAAGTTCAGCGAACCCTGGATGAAGAGGGTCGTCCACGGAAAATGGAGTGGCGCCTCAAGCAAAGGAAAGCCGATGATGAGACATCGGCTGGCACAAACATGGTGCTCGTCCTTCCGACGATGCTTAGTGCTCCACGATTACACGATGCACTCAAGGTGGACGACAGCAAGCGCACCAACATGATAAAGTCAGAGATTGGGCTGGTCGTATCCACTGGCCTAACCGTGTAGCTGGAGCAAAACAATGAGCAAGTATGGCGAGGCTGATCCTTGTGATCGGCCCCAAAAAGTTTATGGAGGAAAAACCTTCATCGAACAAGCAACGTGGAGGCCGATTCCAGCAATCGGCCAAAATTATCCTCACCATCCGTCCTGCCTTGGTTCAACGCCAATCTAATAGGCGATGGATTTACGTCGGCTGATGAGCTGGAGGAAGTGCACAATGGTCCTAACAGAGCCGACGTTCACATAGAGTGCCTTGGCTAATCATAGAGCCGATTTCAGCAGTTACCTGGCAGAATCGGCTCGGGGGGCACCTACATGGATACAACACGAGGATATGAAGAGAAAGTATCTTCCCAATGCCCAGCAGCTCAAGATATCTTTCGATGATGGGTATTGAAGTATGGGGGCCGATACATAAATCGGCCGGTAAAAAATTCAAAATTTTTTAAGCACAGCCGATGCATAGCCATCGACTCAAGAGGTTCTTGCAAGTACTCGAGTCTGCAATATCAGCTAGGGTAAGTTTGGGGGATTACGACCCTGACCAATGCCAAGAGCAGCTTGGACGTGCAGATCAGGTTAAGGGTGGGTTACATCAAATCCGCCAAAGGAAAGAAGCCGATCTGACCAGCAAGGCGCAAGAAGCGGACTGAAGAAACTCGGGGGTAACTCACCCCGAAGGTCCTCTCCTCTGGAGAGCCGATTTAGCTCAAATCGGCTGGCTCTGCATGAGAGCTCCCTCAGACACAATCAAGCCCGGGTCCATTCAGCTAATTTGCGTATCCTCGTCTCTGTTTCGCCTTGGCTGAGACTCGGGGGGCAACAGGCCTGGTAGATGCTCTATTGAGGAGCCGATTGGGGTACCATCGGCTGATCTTTCGTCGCAGACTTCTTCACAAGATGATGAGTGTTTAAAGGAGACCATTAGGTTTGGTTGGAAGAATTCAAGGGCTTCCCTGAAGATTTTTCATTATCCACCAGATTTCGAAATCATCAGTTGAAGAATGGAAGGGTGAATTTTAAAGGACCGATGCGTTGCTATCGGCTCATTACGCATTGGCAAAGGGGACAAATCGGCTAAAATAAGCTCAAAGGAAATCGGCAAAATCAGATTGGGGAAGGTTCTTCATTGATAGATTTCTTACATAAAGAGCTGATTGCTCTCAAAAGGAAGTACTAGGGGATACATTGCCCCATCTACTGCTACTGGTCCTATACTAGATGTCCTATCTACGGGCCGTCGCTGCCCTCATCGTCGCCGTCGTCGCCGCTGTTGGCGCTGCTCCCGGCGGGCTCGTCGTCGCTCCAATGGCCGCCGACCGGGCCCTCATTGTCCTCGTCCTCTTTGTCAGCGTCGTCGTCGTCACTGTCGAAGTCGCTGAGGTTCCCCGGCCAAGGGCAGAACCGCTTGGCCGGAGGCTCGTCGGAGGAGGTGTCGTCCTCCTCCTCCTCCTCTTCTTCCTCCTCCTCCTCCTCCTCCTCAGGAGAGGTGAAGTCACAGGAGAAGCGATCGTCGTCGCTCTCCTCCTCCGTTTTCCCGTCGGCGAGGAAGCGGAGGTCGCTTTCCCCGTCGGTCAGGGACTTGTCGTCCTCCGACCAGATGGAGAAGTCATGGCTAGACTCCTCCCCGGCCCCAATGGCGCGGCGGGTGTTGGCTGCGTGGACCTCCGCCGGGTTCGGCTCTGGCGTCGGCTCGCGAGACGAAGAGGACTGGCTGGAAAGATCCGATGAAGCAGAGGAGGAAGAGGACATGGTGGCGCAGGAGGGCTTTCGGAGTGCTAATGCGAAGAAGATGCGGGAATAAACTGTGCGGAGCGGTTAAATAAAAGGGGATATAGTGGAAATTCAATGCCACAGCAGTTTCCGAGGAAGTGGTGCCTAAAAGAAAGAAAAAACTGCCAGGTCACATGGAGAAGTTGAGAAGGCAAAGGGTTGGAGGATCCAGCGGCGTGTAGGGTGTAGTTTGCTAGCCCTAGACAGGACGTTCCGAGGATCAACCTCGTGTTGGTTTTTAGGCCCTGTCTAGGATCGGCTTACGATCACCGTACGCGAGCGCGAGGCCCAATCGTGAGTAGGATGATCCGATTATGCGGTGAAAACCCTAAATCGTCGTAGATTGTATTAGCTTTATCTTGATCAAGCAGGACCACCATATATTCGGACACCTTGTACGAATCATGGGTGGATCGGCTCTTTGAGCCGATTCACAGGATAACCTGAGAGCCGATCGAGGCTCGTATTTAATGTTTACGTGTGTGCCCTGCAGGAAACTAAGCGAGGCATCATCCACACCTTCCTGACCAGGTATAGGTCAGGTGGCACGCCCTTGCGATAGCATCGGGTGTGTGACCAGAAGGCTTTGCGGGCCGTCGCTCTGAGGGACTGGGGCCAGCCGCAGCCCTAGTTGTTCCCGGCTCTACGGTGTTGCCAGTCGTTGCTCGACGGTGGGTTTCTGACCGCAACAGTTTCTTACTGAGGGAAAACTTGCTGCTGAACGCATCACACCTTCCTCTTGGGGTTCCCAACGGACGTGTGCTTCACGCGTCATCAAGCTATTTTTCTGGCACCGTTGCCGGAGAACTGAAGAAAAAAGTTACACCACAGAGATTGCTAACTCCCACGGCAACAGCTATTTTTCTAGCGCCGTTGCCGGGGAGATCAAGATACGCTGCAAGGGGAGTCTCTCACACCCAATCTCTTTACTTTGTTTATTGTCTTGCTTTATTTTATTTGTTGTCTTGTTTGCTTTCTTTATATCAAAAACACACAAAAATTAGTTACTTGTTTTACTTTATTTAATTCGGTTTGCTTTATTACTGTTAAAATGAATACTCCTGAGAACACTAAGTTGTGTGATTTCACTAGCACCAATAATAATGATTTCATATGCACTCCTATTGCTCCACGTGCCACTACAGCAGAATTTTATGAAATTAAACCTGCTTTATTAAATCTTGTTATGAGAGAGCAATTTTCTGGTGTTAGTATTGATGATGTTGCTGCCCATCTTAATAATTTTGTTGAACTTTGTGAAATGCAAAAGTATAAGGATGTAGATGGGGATATTATAAAACTGAAATTGTTTCCTTTCTCCTTAAGAGGAAGAGCTAAAGATTGGTTGCTATATTTGCCTAAGAATAGTATTAATTCATGGACTAAATGTAAAGATGCTTTCATTGGAAGATATTATCCTCCTGCTAAAATTATATCTTTGAGAAGTAGCATTATGAATTTTAAGCAATTGGATAATGAACATGTTGCCCAAACATGGGAAAGAATGAAATCTTTGGTAAAGAATTGCCCCACCCATGGACTAACTACTTGGATGATCATCAAAACCTTTTATGCAGGATTAAATTTTTCTTCAAGGAACCTATTGGATTTAGCTGCTGGAGGTACTTTTATGTCCATCACTTTGGGTGCTGCATGTAACATCCCAAGTTTTCAATAACAAGAACAAGAGAGAGATTTCAAGAATCCAAAAATCAGAACCAACAAAAACTTTTTCTCATCATATAGGACTATGCATATAGCTCACCTTGGTAATTTATTTGAGTGTGCTTTTGCCATGATGCTTGCTTATGTGTTCTCTATCACTCTAAAACCCTAGCAATGATCTCTTGAGCATCCAAAGTCAATTAAAAAGAAAATAGGAAAGATTGTCTAAAAATCAATTTCACACACATATGGACTATGCCATTTTTTTTTACAAATCTTTAATCTAGACCCATTTGGTTTGCACCATTAGTTGTAAATGGATGCTAAACACTTATTAACACTTTTGGAATCAATCAAACTCAATTCAAATCAAATTTGAATCAAATTTGTGCTCACATATGATTATGGTCATGTGAGACTTTTTCAGCATGATACCCACTTTGAGCCCCTGGTTTTCAACTTTCTCTTTCTACACTTGACCAACTCTTTGCACCTCTTCCAAGATCTCATCAAGGACTACAACTTTGCTCAAGGGACCCACCTCTAACTCTGTCTCAAATTCAAATGGCAAGCAAGCAAAGTCAGGACTTTGAAACATATGTAAGATCTTGTGCAAAATGTGATTTTGCATCTCAACACCATTTTGACCACCACCACCTCCATTCTACTTCTCTTATTATATGATTACACTCCACCAAAAATATTTTCAAATTTCGAAATTTATTTTCTTGCGGGCATTACAACAAACACCTTGCAGGCAGGATCAAATTTGAAGCCCATACTGATTATTACCATGGACCAAGTCCAACCCTGGCCACCTCTGCTGCTCTGGAACCTCACCACATCTCTCAGTACCAGTACCAGCCCCTGCAACACTGGACCTTGGTCACCATGACCAAAACAAGCCCATGCCCGTGCTCACCATGCACCACCATGCCACCCCCTCTCTCTGGTCACTTCCAGCAAGCCTCACCATGTCAATTACTCTCCTCTCACTCACTTGATCACGACCAGACACTGCCCCGTCAAATTTTTTTACCGCAACGGCTAGAAACCATCGCGCCCAGACGCGGCCAGGCATGCCCATGCACACGCCAGTGCGCGCACGGCGAGCGCCCTGGACGCGCCAGAACGTGACGAGTGCCGACGCACCTCGCTACCACTCACCTGCTCCGCTCGCCAGTAGACGCACCAGGACACCAGGAGACCCGCAGACACCGTCGTTTGACCCCAGGCACGCCGTGGCCATCGTCATCGTCGACGCGACGCGCCACGGGCCTGCAAGCTCTCGTCAACCTCACCATCGCCTCAGACCCTCGTCTTCACCGCCATCACGCGCGTCAGCTTCGCCAGGACGCCAGCAATCGTACGCGCCCATCCCTTGCCTCTTCGCTGCCCTGGAACGACGACGACGACGGCGACCCTAGCTCTGCCCCACAGTCACCTCCCGCTCCTATAAAAGGAGGGCTTCTCCCACCGAATTGAGCACACCAATCTCTTCCTCTCATCCCCACAGCACTCCTCGACCTCTCAATTGAATCAATTAGCCACCCTACTGTCCCAATTGCAAGCTCGCCGCCGCCGCCAGTACACGGAGTTCGCCGGAGTAGGAGGCCACCCCAGGACACGCCGCTGCTACCAGGGAGATCCTCGTCCTCGACAACGACGCGGCGCACCACTCCGATGCTCGCCGGAGCTCCGACGAGCTCGCCGACCCCCTACCGCCGCCGCCAGTAAGTCCATCGCTCGTCGTCGACGACGACGCTTCTCGACCGTGCGATCGCGTTCTAATCGCACGGCTCTCCTCTCCCCGTACCGCTTCGGGCGTTACAGCCCACAGACAGGTGGCCCCCGCCTTGTCAGCTGGCCCGCTGCGAAGTTGGGCCGGCCCATTTCTCTCCTGCACTGCCTAGCCCGTTAATTCTCCCGCCAGCCCACGTTTTGAATTCAATTAGGAAAAATGGAGAAATATCCAATCTGATGTCAACTTTGAATTTCAATAGGGACAAATCTACTAGGCCAAATTTTACAAACTTGATATTGTTGGAAAGCTTAGAGTTTTATCTACACAAGGCCACTGGTTTCAACCCTAGATCTGTTATAGAATTAAAGTGAGAAAATAAACAAGGCAGGGACTTTTCTGCCCTAGATTAATTCTTAAAAATCAACCAAAAATGCTTTTGAGTTGATTCCAACTCCTATAATTCAAATTTCACTTATACTAATTGTTTCTGCAAAAATATGCCATGCTTACTTTGAATGATCATGGCCTAGTTTAATTAAAGGACTTTATGGCTATTTCTAGTCAAAGATATTGTCCAAAACTATTAATAAATCTTATGGGAGTGTTTCTCTCATTTAAATCTTGTCATGAACAATTCAAAATGAGGTAGAGACTCTGGTCCTTTAGGTCTCATATGAATTGTTGATGATATTAAATCTTTAACATGTTAGGATTAAATGGTATGAGGTGCTCACCTCATTTAAATCATTTTCTTAAATGGTAAGTGTGAAGAGGTTGACTCTAGTCAACCTAGGTCACATATTATTCATAAGAGAAATTAAATCTTAATAAGATAATGAGAGGAAATTATTTCTCTAAGTAATTGAAAATAACACCTAAGTTAGTATGAGAGGAAATTATTTTTCTTAAATAATAAGAAAAACCCATCCACCAACTTAATAGTAATGTGTGATGCTAGTTTAAGTGTGTGAACCATGTTTGTGCTTAGTTTAATTAAATAAGTTTGGTGTGATGATTGTGTACCCCGTATTCGTATTTTAGACGCTAGTACCGAGGAGTACTAGGAGGAGGAGGAGGTCTACTTCCAAGGAGAAGAAGACCACTTTGACCAATTCCCCAACCAAGGCAAGATAATACTCTTGCAAAGTGCAAAGCTCACCATGAGCAAGGCATTACCCATTTACTTTATGTTCATGATCCTACTTCCCAGTTCTACTTTACCAGCTTTATTTACTTTTGTTTCATCAAAGTACCTTTTGATTCATGATTCACTTGGTTAGTATTGGATTAGTACAAGAGTATCAAACTTAGCCTAGAAGCAAAGCAAGTTACTTAGCACCCCTCATACATAGATGCTAGTGCTCAGCTAAAAATGACTACTCTAGATGGGAACATGTGTTTATGAAATGATGATGGTGAAAACCTTGGAATGATGAGTCATTTCCATTGAAAGATATTGAAGGTGAATATGACATGATTTTGACTTGGTGATTTTGGCTAAAAACTGATGATTGAGTTGGATGCGATACCCTTCCAATTTTGAGTACCCCCACAATACCTGATTATGGGTAAGGCTTAGCTGGAAATTTATGTGTCTTAGTATGGGTTCCCTCTGAACACACATCATAGGGGTTATGCTTGAGGCTGCCTCCGTTGTTGAGAAATGATGTGAATTGAGGTGAATTGTACGGCCAAGCCCTGTGCAGTTCCCGGGTTAACAGTTGGTTTTCACCGGGAGGCCAAGCTCATGGGGAGAGGTGCCTATACTAGGGTGTGTAAGTGAAAGGTTAACGGTTGATGATCCGCGTACTGAGTTACGATTATTCGGGGTTTATCCCTGACGGATGTAATCAAATGTTGTGGCACAAGTGTGCAACCTCTGCAGAGTGTAAACCTATTCGAATAGCCGCGTCCGCGGTCATGGACAGTTGGAAAGGCCATACTGTTTCCGTCATCAGAATTTATATCTTTTCAAACTTGAACGGTGACTTTGATTTTTAAATCACAACTGAGTTGTGGGAATGACACTAATGTTCCCACTTGAGTTAGTTAGCTCATGAGGAGTTGTTTACTAAAATGTTTCTAAACTAAAATTGGCTTTATGCAAATAACCCTACAGCTTAGAACACTTTCAATAGCCAGTTTAGTACTTACATTAGTATTAGATTGCGAGTACTTAAAGTACTCACGGCTTTGTCCCTGGCTATTCAAATGGCCAGACTATGAAGTCGAGCAGCAGTACGAGGATGACAACCAGCAGGACGTCTACCACAACTAGGAGCTTCTAACGTCAAGCGTTGGCCTGTGGACTAGAGAGTCCTTGTATCTTACGCTTCCGCTATGAACTCGTGTTTGTTCATTGATCAATAGATCAACTATTCGTGTAGTATGGATCATGTGATTCCAAGTTGTAAGACATTATGGTTTGTAATGAATAATGACTGTGATACTTAACTATTATGCCTCGCAACAACAATATTCCTGGGATTGCGATGTATGACATAATAGGCATTCGGACTTAAAAATCCGGGTGTTGACAAGTTGGTATCAGAGCCATTGTTTGACCTTAGGAGACCCTAGTTAGAAATGGACGTTCTGAAAATTTAGTTTCAAAAATGAATGAAGTATTTCTGAAAATTTAAGTCTTTGTCTTCTCTTTAAGTTCTTTGGAAAATAAGAAGTCATGTTCTTCCTTAGAAATATACCTAAAATTTTGCCACACTTGTTCACTTCTCTAACTTAATCCTTCACTTCACTTTCAGATGGAGCCCGTGAACACGAAGTTTTACCAGCTCGGGAATGGGGGAAGCTTGATCTTCGAGCACGACCTCAACGCCCTGTCCGACCACCTTGGTCGCCCGCACCCGGAGTTCCACGGAGCCCAGATCTCTGACCAGCCAGGAGGCGAACTGCAGTGGATCATCACTGCGGACTTGAGGGGCAAGATGGAGCCTCCCACTTCTGAGAGGATCCTCTTCTCCTTCATGGAGAGCAACTGGCTGGACGGACTTGCCCGCGCCCTTCAGGAGGGACTCGCACGCTTGTGCGGGATGAGCGGGGAGGCACTCAAGCACCCTCGCTTTTCTCACCTCGCGAGGCGTAACTCTGCTGGAGAGCCCATGGACATGTCGTCCCACCCGGAGCTGAAGCACCATGTGGAGCATCTCGACTTCATGCTGTACCACACTCAGCAGGATCTCGACCACTCCCGTGAGTACGCCAACCAGACTCACGCCCGCATCATCGAGCAAGGCGACGCCATCAAGATGCTCACCAATGACCGCAGGACCCTCCGCCAGCAGCGGACGAAGAGGGATGCCACCATCACTCGCCTCCGCGCAAAGATAGCAGCACTCGAGGCCACTGTCAAGGCCCAGGAGGAGCAGATGAAGAAGATGGAGGAAGCTGGAGAAGACATTCAGGGAGGAAGCGACTACCTGAGTGACGACAACGACTTCGAGGAGGATGAGAACACAGAGGGGGAAGACTACGATTTCCTGGACGACGGAGATGATGACCTCACCCCCATCGATGTTGATGAGGATGAGGAGTAGTTCATTTGTGCACTATCGTAGGTGTGAGTTTTATCCCGCCCCATGTATCGTAGATTGGAGAAGAAGGGTTCTTAAAACCCTTAGTGTGTTAGCATGTAATGTGTGTTGTTTGTTATGAATGAATGTATGTTTGTGTCATCATAAAAAGACTTCAAGTTTTAAGCTTTTGAACTTAAACACAAAACAAGCCATAGAAAATTTCCCTCTTATCTCATGATCTATCTCAATGCTCAGATGGCCCCTCCAACTCGCAACGCGAATCAAGACGCGATGATGCAGATGTTGCAAGTTATGCTGGAAGATAGAGAAGCAGAAAGAGCTGAAAGACAAGCCAACATTGCAGCACTCCAACAGCTTGCCAACAACAATCAAGGCCATCATGATCACCCAGGATCAAAGCTCAAGAACTTCCAGAATACCAACCCGCCAGTTTTCAGCAAGACTGAGGAACCCCTGGATGCAGATGATTGGCTCCAAACGATGGAGAACAATTTAGAAGTAGCTGGAGTTGAAGAAAATGAGAAAGTGCTGTTTGCCACACACTACTTAGCAGGACCCGCAAGAGCTTGGTGGACAAGCACCCGTGCCATGAACGCGGGACAGTTCATGACTTGGGCAGATTTCAAGCTCAAATTCAGCAAGTACCATGTGCCCCCGGGTCTGATAAAGAAGATGAGAGATGAATTCCGTGAACTGAAGCAAGGCCGGATGTCCGTGGTGGAATATCGCGACAAGTTCCTAACTTTGTCAAGGTACGCCCCGGATGAGACTGATACTACTGAGAAGAGGAAGGAAAGGTTTCTGAACGGACTGCATGATGAGATGCAGACGGTGTTGATCAACATCCCCTTCACCGACCTCGAAGCCCTTGTTGATTCCGCCATCCAAATGGAGGGGAAACTGCACCAAGCCAGCGAGAACCGCAAGCGCCGCATGATGAACCAGAGTGGGCCTAGCAATGCCCCAAGGTATCGCCCCAACTCAGGCGGAGGCTTCAGGACCAACAAGCCCAATGCACAGATGTCACGTCCGGTCTATCAGAACCGGAGTGGAGGAAACCCCAGGCCAGGAGGCCACCACAATAACAACAACAACAACTACAACACCAACAACAACTTCAACCGCGCTCCGCCGAGAGCCCTCAACAACAACACCAACAACACCAACACCGCACTAAGGACTGGGAGCAACGCCATCCCCGTTGCAACCAAGGACAAGTCCACCATCACCTGCTATGAATGTGGAGTTGTGGGACACTACTCCAATGAGTGCCCCAAAAGGCTGGCCAAGCTCGCCGGCAACACCGCTGCACCTGCTCAGCAGCAACGCCGTGTCTCCACCGGCAAGAAGTTCGCCCCCAACAACCCGAACAACCGTGGAGGATGCCTCTACCACATGAACGTCGAGAAAGCCCAGGAAGCACCAGACGTGGTGCTGGGTATGTTCTCTGTTAACTCAATACCAGCAAGAGTGTTGTTTGATTCAGGAGCATCGCATTCTTTTGTCACAGAAGATTTTGTGTGCAATAGTAAGATTCAACCAATCAGCTTGAAACATGTCATGATAGTTCAAATACCTGGATCAACAACTAAAGCTAGAAAATTTTGCAAAGCTGTACCCATCAGAATTCATGAAATAGACTTTTATGCAAACTTGATTGTTCTGGGAACAAAAGGATTGGAAGTAGTACTAGGTATGGATTGGATGGCGAAACATCATGGATTGATAGACTGCGCCAAGAAGGCCATCACCATGACTAGTAGCACAGGAATAATAATAGAACATGTGTCTGAAAGACTACCCAGAAATTTCACCTGCAACCAAAGTGTAGCCAAGCCAACTCTGGATCAAATCAGGGTCGTCTGTCGATACCCTGATGTGTTTCCGGATGATCTACCCGGTATGCCCCCAGATCGGGATATCGAGTTCATCATCGAGTTAATCCCTGGAACAGGACCTATAGCCCAGAGAGCCTACATCATGAACCCCGCAGAACTAGTGGAACTGAAGAAGCAACTAGATGATATGCTGTAGAAAGGTCTGATTCGACCCAGTGCGTCACCTTGGAGATCACCAGTTTTGTTTGTGGATAAGAAAGACGGTGCCACTCGTTTGGTTACGGATTATCGTAAGCTTAACGATGTCACCGTCAAGAACAAATACCCCTTGCCAAAGATAGAAGACCTGTTTGACCAGCTGACCGGTGCCCAAGTATTCTCGAAGATTGATCTGAGGACAGGTTACCATCAACTGAAGATCCGTGCAACAGATATTCCAAAGACTGCTTTTACCACCAGATATGGACTGTACGAGTACAATGGTCAGTCCTTGCCCCTGCTTACTTCATGAATCTCATGAATAAGATCTTTATGGACTTTCTGGATAAGTTTGTCGTTGTCTTCATCGACGACATCCTTATCTACTCCAAATCAGAAGAAGAACATGAGCAACATTTGGAAGTGGTTCTAGAAACCCTTAGGCAGCATCAGTTGTACGCCAAGTTTAGCAAATGCGAGTTTTGGTTGAAGGAAGTAGGATTCCTGGGACACATCTTGTCTGCAGGAGGAATTGCCGTAGATCCCGCAAAAATCAAAACCGTTGAGGAATGGAAAGCCCCAACCACCCAGACTGAACTCCGGGCATTTCTGGGATTAGCGGGATATTACCGCAGATTCGTTGAAGGATTTTCCAGCATCGCAAGACCAATGACTCAACTGCTGAAGAAGGACAAGAAGTTTGATAGGAATGACAAATGTGAAGAAAGCTTTCAACAACTCAAGCTCAGATTAACCACAGCCCCAATACTGATCATGCCCGATGTCACCAAGCCGTTCGATGTCTATTGTGATGCATCCAAGATTGGTCTGGGATGTGTGTTGATGCAAGAAGGCAAGGTGATATCATACCTATCAAGGCAGCTGAAGCAACATGAACAGAACTATCCAACTCATGACTTGGAGTTAGCAGCCGTAGTTTTAGCCCTGAAGGTTTGGCGTCATTACCTCATGGGTAATCGATGCGAGATATACTCAGATCACAAGAGCTTGAAGTACATTTTCACCCAGAAGGAGCTGAACATGAGACAGCACAGATGGATTGAATTAATCAAGGATTACGACATGGAAATTCACTACCACCCCGGCAAGGCCAATGTGGTAGCGGATGCCTTGAGCAGACTGCCGTGTTAGTTGAACTCCATGATCGCAACAGAGCAGCCCAGCTTGTATCAAGAATTTGACCAGTTCAGACTAGAGCTAGTTAGCGAAGGATTCTTAGCCAGCATTGAACTTCAACCCACCTTGATGAGTCAGATAAAAGAAGTCCAGAAGGGAAATGCCAGCATTGACGGAATAAAGAGTCAGATAGCGGCAGGAAAGGCACCAGGATTCACCATAGATGAAGAAGAAGTTCTTTGGTACAACGGACGCCTGTGTGTACCGTCAGATTCAGAGTTGAAGCTAGTCATTCTGAAGGAAGCTCACGATACACTGTATTCCATTCACCCTGGAGGAACCAAGATGTACCAAGACCTGAAAGAGCAATTCTGGTGGCGCGGAATGAAGCGAGAGATAGGAAGCTACATCGCCAAGTGTGATATATGTCAACGAGTCAAGGCAGAACATCAACGACCCGCAGGATTGTTGCAACCCTTACAGATTCCTGAGTGGAAATGGGACTCTGTCGGTATGGATTTTATCACAGGATTGCCCAAATCTAGCAAAGGAAATGACTCCATTTGGGTAGTTATTGATAGATTGACCAAGGTTGCACATTTCATCCCTGTCAAGACCACATACCAAGGCCCCAAGCTAGCTGAGTTATACATCTCCAGAATAGTCAGCCTGCACGGAACCCCGAAGTCAATTGTGTCAGATAGAGGATCGCAATTCACCTCAAGATTCTGGCAGAAGGTGCATGAAGGACTAGGAACCCGTCTGAATTTCAGCACAGCCTATCACCCGCAGACTGACGGACAGACCGAGAGAGTCAACCAGATACTGGAAGATATGTTGAGAGCCCGTGTGCTAGAGTATGGATCCAAATGGGAAGACTGCTTACCTTATGCAGAATTCTCCTACAACAACAGTTATCAAGCCAGCTTACAGATGGCCCCCTTTGAAGCCCTGTACGGAAGGAAATGCCGTACCCCTCTGAACTGGTCAGAAGTCGGAGATAGTCAAGTCTTCGGCCCCGACATTCTCCGCGAATCCGAAGAGAAGGTGCACAAGATCCGCGAGTACCTCAAGACCGCCCAATCAAGACAGAAGAGCTACGCCGACAAGAGACGCCGAGAGATGACATTCGAGATCGGAGATTTTGTGTATCTCAAAGTCTCACCCCTCAAAGGAATGCAGAGATTCCAACTCAAAGGAAAGCTCGCCCCCAGATATGTCGGACCCTTCAAAGTTCTGAGTCGCCGAGGAGAAGTTTCATATCAGCTGGAACTACCGGAAGAAATGTCCGCGGTGCACAATGTGTTTCACATCTCACTGCTTCGGAAGTGCCTAGAAGTACCAGAGAAGACCGAAGTATTCAAGAACATCGACCACAGAGCCATTGATATTAACCAGGATCTAACCTACCGTGAAGTGCCTATTCGCATCTTTGAAGAAGCTTTCAGGACCACCCGCACCAGGAGTATCAAGTTCCTGAAAGTACAATGGAGTAATCACACCGAAGAAGAAGCCACTTGGGAACGCGAGGAGGATATGAAGAAGGAATACCCAGATCTCTTTAGTACCTAGTTTTCTTTAGATCTCGGTATGAGATCTTTTGTAAGGGGGAAGGGTTTGTAACATCCCAAGTTTTCAATAACAAGAACAAGAGAGAGATTTCAAGAATCCAAAAATCAGAACCAACAAAAACTTTTTCTCATCATATAGGACTATGCATATAGCTCACCTTGGTAATTTATTTGAGTGTGCTTTTGCCATGATGCTTGCTTATGTGTTCTCTCTCACTCTAAAACCCTAGCAATGATCTCTTGAGCATCCAAAGTCAATTAAAAAGAAAATAGGAAAGATTGTCTAAAAATCAATTTCACACACATATGGACTATGCCATTTTTTCTACAAATCTTTAATCTAGACCCATTTGGTTTGCACCATTAGTTGTAAATGGATTCTAAACACTTATTAACACTTTTGGAATCAATCAAACTCAATTCAAATCAAATTTGAATCAAATTTGTGCTCACATATGATTATGGTCATGTGAGACTTTTTCAGCATGATACCCACTTTGAGCCCCTGGTTTTCAACTTTCTCTTTCTACACTTGACCAAATCTTTGCACCTCTTCCAAGATCTCATCAAGGACTACAACTTTGCTCAAGGGACCCACCTCTAACTCTGTCTCAAATTCAAATGGCAAGCAAGCAAAGTCAGGACTTTGAAACATATGTAAGATCTTGTGCAAAATGTGATTTTGCATCTCAACACCATTTTGACCACCACCACCTCCATTCTACTTCTATTATTATATGATTACAATCCACCAAAAATATTTTCAAATTTCTAAATTTATTTTCTTGCGGGCATTACAACAAACACCTTGCAGGCAGGATCAAATTTGAAGCCCATACTGATTTTTACCATGGACCAAGTCCAACCCTGGCCACCTCTGCTGCTCTGGAACCTCACCACATCTCTCAGCACCAGTACCAGCCCCTGCAACACTAGACCTTGGTCACCATGACCAAAACAAGCCCATGCCCGTGCTCACCATGCACCACCATGCCACCCCCTCTCTCTGGTCACTTCCAGCAAGCCTCACAATGTCAATCACTCTCCTCTCACTCACTTGATCACGACTAGACACTGCCCCGTCAAATTTTTTTACCGCAACGGCTAGAAACCATCGCGCCCAGACGCGCCCAGGCATGCCCATGCACGCGCCAGTGCGCGCACAGCGAGCGCCCTGGACGCGCCAGAACGTGACGAGTGCCGACGCACCTCGCCACCACTCACCTTCTCCGCTCGCCAGTAGACGCGCCAGGACACCAGGAGACCCGCAGACACCGTCGTTTGACCCCAGGCACGCCGTGGCCATCGTCATCATCGACGCGACGCGCCACGGGCCTGCAAGCTCTCGTCAACCTCACCATCGCCTCAGAACCTCGTCTTCACCGCCATCACGCGCGTCAGCTTCGCCAGGACGCCAGCAATCGTACGCGCCCATCCCTTGCCTCTTCGCCGCCCTGGAACGACGACGACGACGGCGACCCTAGCTCCGCCCCACAGTCACCTCCCGCTCCTATAAAAGGAGGGCTTCTCCCACCGAATTGAGCACACCAATCTCTTCCTCTCATCCCCACAGCATTCCTCGACCTCTCAATTCAATCAATTAGCCACCCTACTATCCCAATTGCAAGCTCGCCGCCGCCGCCAGTACACGGAGTTCGCCGGAGCAGGAGGCCACCCCAGGACACGCCGCTGCTACCAGGGAGATCCTCGTCCTCGACAACGACGCGGCGCACCACTCCGACGCTCGCCGGAGCTCCGACGAGCTCGCCGACCCCCTACCGCCGCCGCCAGTAAGTCCATCGCTCGTCGTCGACGACGACGCTTCTCGACCGTGCGATCGCGTTCTAATCGCACGGCTCTCCTCTCCCCGTACCGCTTCGGGCGTTACAGCCCACAGACAGGTGGCCCCCGCCTTGTCAGCTGGCCCGCTGCGAAGTTGGGCCAGCCCATTTCTCTCCTGCACTGCCTAGCCCGTTAATTCTCCCGCCAGCCCACGTTTTGAATTCAATTAGGAAAAATGGAGAAATATCCAATCTGATGTCAACTTTGAATTTCAATAGGGACAAATCTACTGGGCCAAATTTTACAAACTTGATATTGTTGGAAAGCTTAGAGTTTTATCTACACAAGACCACTGGTTTGAACCCTAGATCTGTTATAGAATTAAAGTGAGAAAATAAACAAGGCAGGGACTTTTCTGCCCTAGATTAATTCTTAAAAATCAACCAAAAATGCTTTTGAGTTGATTCCAACTCCTATAATTCACATTTCACTTATACTAATTGTTTCTGCAAAAATATGCCATGCTTACTTTGAATGATCATGGCCTAGTTTAATTAAAGGACTTTATGGCTATTTCTAGTCAAAGATATTGTCCAAAACTATTAATAAATCTTATGGGAGTGTTTCTCTCATTTAAATCTTGTCATGAACAATTCAAAATGAGGTAGAGACTCTGGTCCTTTAGGTCTCATATGAATTGTTGATGATATTAAATCTTTAACATGTTAGGATTAAATGGTATGAGGTGCTCACCTCATTTAAATCATTTTCTTAAATGGTAAGTGTGAAGAGGTTGACTCTAGTCAACCTAGGTCACATATTATTCATAAGAGAAATTAAATCTTAATAAGATAATGAGAGGAAATTATTTCTCTAAGTAATTGAAAATAACACCTAAGTTAGTATGAGAGGAAATTATTTTTCTTAAATAATAAGAAAAACCCATCCACCAACTTAATAGTAATGTGTGATGCTAGTTTAAGTGTGTGAACCATGTTTGTGCTTAGTTTAATTAAATAAGTTTGGTGTGATGATTGTGTACCCCGTATTCGTATTTTAGACGCTAGTACCGAGGAGTACCAGGAGGAGGAGGAGGTCTACTTCCGAGGAGAAGAAGACCACTTTGACCAATTCCCCAACCAAGGCAAGATAATACTCTTGCAAAGTGCAAAGCTCACCATGAGCAAGGCATTACCCATTTACTTTATGTTCATGATCCTACTTCCGAGTTTTACTTTACCAACTTTATTTACTTTTGTTTCATCAAAGTACCTTTTGATTCATGATTCACTTGGTTAGTATTGGATTAGTACAAGAGTATCAAACTTAGCCTAGAAGCAAAGCAAGTTACTTAGCACCCCTCATACATAGATGCTAGTGCTCAGTTAAAAATGACTACTCTAGATGGGAACATGTGTTTATGAAATGATGATGGTGAAAACCTTGGAATGATGAGTCATTTCCATTGAAAGATTTTGAAGGTGAATATGACATGATTTTGACTTGGTGATTTTGGCTAAAAACTGATGATTGAGTTGGATGCGATACCCTTCCAATTTTGAGTACCCCCACAATACCTGATTATGGGTAAGGCTTAGCTGGATATTTATGTGTCTTAGTATGGGTTCCCTCTGAACACACATCATAGGGGTTATGCTTGAGGCTGCCTCCGTTGTTGAGAAATGATGTGAATTGAGGTGAATTGTACGGCCAAGCCCTGTGCAGTTCCCGGGTTAACAGTTGGTTTTCACCGGGAGGCCAAGCTCATGGGGAGAGGTGCCTATACTAGGGTGTGTAAGTGAAAGGTTAACGGTTGATGATCCGCGTACTGAGTTACAATTATTCGGGGTTTATCCCTGACGGATGTAATCAAATGTTGTGGCACAAGTGTGCAACCTCTGCAGAGTGTAAACCTATTCGAATAGCCGCGTCCGCGGTCATGGACAGTTGGAAAGGCCATACTGTTTCCGTCATCAGAATTTATATCTTTTCGAACTTGAACGGTGACTTTGATTTTTAAATCACAACTGAGTTGTGGGAATGACACTAATGTTCCCACTTGAGTTAGTTAGCACATGAGGAGTTGTTTACTTAAATGTTTCTAAACTAAAATTGGCTTTATGCAAATAAACCTACAGCTTAGAACACTTTCAATAGCCATGTTAGTACTTACATTAGTATTAGATTGCGAGTACTTAAAGTACTCACGGCTTTGTCCCTGGCTATTCAAATGGCCAGACTATGAAGTCGAGCAGCAGTACGAGGATGACGACCAGCAGGACGTCTACCACAACTAGGAGCTTCTAACGTCAAGCGTTGGCCTGTGGACTAGAGAGTCCTTGTATCTTACGCTTCCGCTATGAACTCGTGTTTGTTCGTTGATCAATAGATCAACTATTCATGTAATATGGATCATGTGATTCCAAGTTGTAAGACATTATGGTTTGTAATGAGTAATGACTGTGATACTTAACTATTATGCCTCGCAACAACAATATTCCTGGGATTGCGATGTATGACATAATAGGCATTCGGACTTAAAAATCCGGGTGTTGACACTGCAACAAAGCTTCTTGACGATATGATGATCAACTACTCTGAATGGCACACTGAAAGGACTCCTCAAGGTAAGAAGGTAAATGTTGTTGAAGAAACCTCCTCCTTGAGTGATAAGATTGATGTTATTATGTCTATGCTTGTTAATGGTAGATCTAATGTTGATCCTAATAATGTTCCTTTAGCTTCATTGGTTGCTCAAGAAGAGCATGTTGATGTGAACTTCATTAAAAGTAATAATTTTAACAACAACGCTTATAGGATTAATTTTGGTAACAACAACTATAGGCCATATCCTTCTAATAATGGTAATGGTTATGGTAATTCTTATGGTAATTCTTACAACAATAGTATGAGTGTACACTCTGGTCTTGAAGTCATGCTTAAAGAATTTATTAGTACACAAACTGCTTTTAACAAATCTGTTGAAGAAAAGCTTGGTAAATTGATGTTCTTGCTTCTAAGGTTGATAGTCTTGTTGCTGATGTTGATCTTTTAAAACTGAAAGTTATGCCTAATGAAACTAAAGATATTAAGTCATTTGCTACAGCAAACGCTATACAAGTTCGAATTAATGACAATATTAGAATGATGGCTGAATTGCATGCTAGTTGGGAAAGAGAAAAAAACTTGCTAAAGAGAATAATGTAGCTAAAGTTTGGACTATTACCACCACTAGTAATGTTAATGCTTCACATGTTGCTAAACCTCCTACTGTCAATGGTAAAATAATTGGTGTTGAAAATGTTTCTACTTCTAATAGAAAGCATGTAAAATTGCCTGAAACTGCTAAAACTGTTTGTGATAAAAGTGCTGAAATTTTTCAGAATATTGGGGACAATGATCCCATTGCTTTAGATCATAATGGTTTTGATTTTGATAATTGTCATATCTCTGAAGTTATTAAGTTCTTGCAAAAACTTGCTAGAAGTCCTAATTCTAGTGCTATAAACTTGGCCTTTACAAAACATATTACAAATGCTCTCATTAAAGCTAGAGAAGAGGAATTAAAACTTGAAGCTTCTATTCCTAGGAAGTTAGAAGATGGTTGGGAGCCCATCATTAAAATGAAGGTCAATGATTTTGATTGTAATGCTTTATGTTATCTTGGTGCAAGTATTTCTGTTATGCCTAAGAAACTCGATGATATGCTTGACTTGCCACCTTTGAAATATTGTTATTTGGATGTTAATCTTGCTGATAATTCTATAAAGAAACCTTTGGGGAGGATTGACAATGTTCACATTACGGTTAACAATAACCTTATCCCCGTTGATTTTGTTTTCTTGGATATTGAATGCAATGCATCTTGTCCTATTATTTTGGGAAGACCCTTTCTTCGAACTGTTGGTGCTATTATTGATATGAAAGAAGGAAATATTAAATATCAATTCCCTCTTAAGAAAGGTATGGAACACTTCCCTAGAAATATAATGAAGTTGCCTTTTTATTCTATTATTAGAACAAAATATGATGTTGATGCTTCTTCTCTTGATGTTACTTGATTTACACTTTCTGCGCCTAGTTGAAAGGCGTTAAAGAAAAAGCGCTTATGGGAGACAACCCATTATTTTATTTCTGCAATTTTTGTTTTATATTTGAGTCAAGGTTCTTGTTACTACTGTAGCAATACCTTTGTATCTTTACTTTATTGCATTGTTGTGCCAAGTATAGTCTTTGATAGTAAAGTTGATACTAGATTTGGATTTCTGCGCAGAAACAGATTTTTAGCTGTCACGAATTTGAGTTGATCTCTCTGTAGGATACTCTACAAATTCTGCAAAAATTCATGAGTAATCCTTAGATATGTACGTAACTTTAATTCAATTTGAGCTTCTTCATCTGAGCATGTTAAGTGCCTCGAAAAAATTCGTCTTTACGGACTGTTCTTTTTTGATAGATTCTGCCTTTTATTTCACATTGCCTCTTTTACTGTGTTGAGTGGATTTCTTTGCTCCATTAAATTTCAGTAGCCTTGGGTAATTTCTAGAAGTGTTGGAAATGATTGTGTCCTCTCTGAACATGTGAATTTTTGATTATGCACTAACCCTCTAATGAGATTGTTTTGAGTTTGGTGTGAAGGAAGTTTTCAAGGATCAAGAGAGGAGGATGATATAATATGATCGAGAAGAGTGAAAAGTCTAAGCTTGGGGATGCCCCCGTGGTTCATCCCTGCATATTTCAAGAAGACTCAAGCATCTAAGCTTGGGGATGCCCAAGGGATCCCCTTCTTCATTAACAACTTATCAGGTCACCTCTAGTGAAACTATATTTTTATTCTGTCACATCTTATGGGCTTTACTTGGAGTGTCCGTGTGTTTTTATTTTTGTTTGTGTTTGAATAAATTCAGATCCTAGCATTCCTTGTGTGGGAGAGAGACACGCTCCGCCTTTTCATATTGAACACTGGTGTTCTTAGTTTTACTTTTAATGTTCATGGCGAAAGTTGAAAGTCGGTTCATTTATTGCTATTTGGTTGGAAACAGAAAATGCTTCATGTGGTAATTGGTATATTATCTTGAATAATTTGATACTTGGCAATTGTTTTGAGCTCTCAAGTAGATCATGTTTAAGCTCTTGCATCATGTGGTTTAAACCTATTAGTGGAGAACTACCGTAGAGCTTGTTGAAATTTGGTTTGCATGATTGGTCTCTCTAAAGTCTAGATATTTTATGGTAAAAGTGTTTGAACAACAAGGAAGACAGTGTAGAGTCTTATAATGCTTGCAATATGTTCTTATATAAGTTTTGCTGTACCGGTTCATACTTGTGTTTGCTTCAAACAACCTTGCTAGCCAAAGCCTTGTGCTGAGAGGGAATGCTTCTCGTGCATCCAAAACCTTGAGCCAAAACTTATGCCATTTGTGTCCACCATAACTACCTACTATGTGGTATTTTTCTGCCATTCCAAAGTAAATTGCTTGCGTGCTACCTTTAAAAAAATTCATTCCTTGTCTTTGCAATACATAGCTCATGGGAAAGTAGCCTAAAAACTATTGTGGTAAAGAATATGTCTCTTATGTATCTTATTTCTTTTAAGTTGCTTGTTGAGCGGTAACCATGTTATCTGGGGACGCCATCAACCTATTACACCTTTTTTGAATATCATGTGAGTTGCTATGCATGTTCGTCTTGTCTTAAGTAAGGGATATTTTCCATGAGTTAAATGGTTTGAGTATGCATATTGTTAGAGAAGAACATTGGGCCGCTAACCAAAGCCATGTATCAAGGTGGAAGTTTCAGCTTGGACATTAATCCTCAATCTCTTATGAGAATATTATCTGTTGTTGAATGCTTAAAGCATTAAAGAGGAGTCCATTATCTGTTTTCTATGTTGTCCCGGTATGGATGTCCTCAAGTTGAGATCTATCAAAATTGAGAGATCAAATGCGATCTATCTCCTTGGACCTTTGTACAGGTGGCATAGAGGTACCCCTTTGTGACACTTGGTTGAAACATATGTAATGCAATGATAATCCATGGAAATCCAAGCTAACTAGGACAAGGTGCGGGCACTATTAGTATTCGATGCATGAGGCTTGCAACTTATAGGAGGTTTTATGCATAACACATATGAATTATTACTACCGTTGACAAAATTGTTTCCATGTTTTCAAAATAAAAAGCTCTAGCACATGAGTAATCCCTGCTTCCCTCTGCGCAGGGCTGGCCCTGGGGAGGGTCTAGTGGGGCGGTCGCCCCGGGCCTAGAAAAATTAGGGGCCCAAATTTTTGATATAGCCTTACTATCAATTGCAGGAAAAAACAATTAACATTTAAGATTTTTAGATGGACTTGGATCTATACTTTTGGGCCTTTTATTTTCCTTTTAGTTTTCGATCCGGCCGGCCGGCCAGGAATCCCACTCAGCGCACGTACGAATGTACGAGCCATACGATGATACCAAAGGTCGCCTCGATACCATACGAAACAGAAACGCCGCTCTATCGCCTCGCCCAAGTGGTTTCCTGCTCTCCCGATCGTTGCAATCAGCATCCATGTGCATTGATTCTACGATTCAACAAATAGAAAGTATGTGCACTCACTTTGAGACATATAGAAATAAAGGATTTGATGTTGCTTTGAAGACTGCCGAGGATATTGCATCTGGGCTGGGTGTAGAGCAATCATTCGGTGTAAACCGTCATGCTTCGAGGAAAAAGCAATTTGATGAAACTGAATGCGAGGAAGCAATCTTTCAAGCTGAGGAGGATTTTAAAGTTAACTATTTTTTTATTATGGTCGATATGGCGACCACATCTTTAAAGCGCAGATTTTAAGAACTCCAGTCATTCAAAAGTATATTTGGATTTTTAATGAGTTCCAAATCCTTGAAGGCATTGGATGGTCCTCAACTGCAAGAACAATGCATTAAATTTGCAAAAACTTTTACTCAGTCGGGTAAATCTGGTAAACCTGATACATGTGATGTTGAGTTGAATGCACTTATTTCCGAGTTAAGTGTTACAAAGTTCACTTTGCCAGATACAACAATGTCTGCTATGGAGATTTTTGAGTTTGTTAGATAAGCGGATTGTTATCCTAATATTTCTATCGCTTATTGGCTCTTATTTACTATGTGACTGTTGCATCAGCTAAAAGAAGCTTTTTAAAGTTGAAATTATTGAAGAACTATTTGACATCTGTAATGTCTCAGGAGAGGTTAAATGGTTGGCAACTCTATGCATAGAGAAGAAGTTAGTGGACGAGATTGATATTGATTCCATTGTCATTGACTTCGCTTCTAGGAATTGGCGCAGAAAATTTTAAGGTATCATGTAAACATAGATATTTTTATATGAATATTGCAATTGGGTGTACTTAAAGTATTTATTTTTCATCATCTCATACATGTGGAAAAAAATATAGTAAGAGGGGCCCAAAATTTTAGTTTCGCCCCGAGCCTTCGAAATCTCAGGACCGGCCCTGCCTCTGCGAAGGGCCTTTCTTTTACTTTATGTTGAGTCAGTTTACCTACTTCTTTCCATCTTAGAAGCAAACACTTGTGTCAACTGTGTGCATTGATTCTTACATACTTGCTTATTTGCACTCATCATATTGCTTTGTATTGACAACTATCCATGAGATATACATGTTGAAAGTTGAAAGCAACTGCTGAAACTTAAATCTTCCTTTGTGTTGCTTCAAAACCTTCTATTAAGAATCTATTGCTTTATGAGTTAACTCTTATGCAAGACTTATTGATGCTTGTCTTGAAAGTACTATTCATGAAAAGTCTTTGCTATATGATTCAGTTGTTTAGTCATTATCTTTACCATTGCTTTGAATCACTTCATTCATCTCATATGCTTTACAATAGTATTGATCAAGATTATGATAGTAGCATGTCACTTCAGAAATTATCCTTGTTATCGTTTACCTACTCGAGGGCGAGTAGGAACTAAGCTTGGGGATGATTGATACGTCTCAAACGTATCTATAATTTCTTATGTTCCATGCTAGTTTTATGACAATACTCACATGTTTTATATACACTTTACATCATTTCGATGCATTTTCCGGTACTAACCTATTAACAAGATGTCGAAGCGCCAGTTCATGTTTTCTGCTGTTTTTTGTTTCAGAAATCCTACACAGGAAATATTCTCGGAATTGGACGAAACAAAAGCCCACGGTCTTATTTTCCACGGAGCCTTCCAGAAGTCCGAAGAGGAGACGAAGAGGGGCGACGAGGCGGCCACACCATAGGGGGCGCAGCCCCACCCCTGGCCGCGCCGCCTTATGGGGTGGGCCCCTCGAGCGTCCCCCGACTCTGCCCCTTCGCCTATATAATCCTTTCGTCGCGAAAACCCTAGTACCGAGAGCCAAGATACGAGAAAAGTTCCAGAGACGCCGCCGCCGTCAACCTCATCTCGGGGGGTTCTGAAGATCGCCACCGGCACCCTGCCGGAGAGGGGAATTGATACGTCTCAAACGTATCTATAATTTCTTATGTTCCATGCTAGTTTTATGACAATACTCACATGTTTTATATACACTTTACATCATTTTGATGCATTTTCCGGCACTAACCTATTAACAAGATGCCGAAGCGCCAGTTCCTGTTTTCTGCTGTTTTTGGTTTCAGAAATCTTACACAGGAAATATTCTCGGAATTGGACGAAACAAAAGCCCACGGTCTGATTTTGCACAGAGCTTTCCAGAACACCGAAGGAGAGATGGAGAGGGGCCAAGGGGGCCCCACACCACCTGGCGGCGCGGCAAAGGGGGGGCGCGCCGCCCTAGGGGGTGGGCCCCTCGGGACCCCTCCGACTCTGCCCCTTCGCTTATTTATTCTCTCCGTCGTGAAAACCCTAGTACCGAGAGCCACGATACGAGAAAAGTTCTAGAGACGCCGTCGCTGCCAATCCCATCTCGGGGGATTCAGGAGATCGCCTCCGGCACCCTGCCGGATAGGGGAATCATCACCGGAGGGCTCTACATCATCATGCCCGCCTCCAGATTGATGTGTGAGTAGTTCATCCTTGGACTATGGGTCCATAGCAGTAGCTAGATGGTTGTCTTCTCCTCTTGTGCTATCATGTTTAGATCTTGTGAGCTGCCTATCATGATCAAGATCGTCTATTTGTAATGCTACATGTTGTGTTTGTTGGGATCCGATGAATATGGAATACTATGTCAAGTTGATTATTGATCTATCATATATGTGTTGTTTATGATCTTGCATGCTCTTGATGCGCGTGAGACACACGTCCGTTGGGAACCCCAAGAGGAAGGTTTGTATGCGTACAGCAGCAAGTTTTCCCTCACTAAGAAACCAAGGTTATCGAACCAGTAGGAGTCAAGGAGCACGTGAAGGTTGTTGGTGGCGGAGTGTAGTGCGGCGCAACACCAGGGATTCCGGCGCCAACGTGGAACCTGCACAACACAATCAAAGTACTTTGCCCCAACGTAACAGTGAGGTTGTCAATCTCACCGGCTTGCTGTAAACAAAGGATTAGATGTATAGTGTAGATGATGATGATTGTTTGCAAAGAACAGTAAAGAACAATTGCAGTAGATTGTATTTCAGATGTAAAGAATTGGACCGGGGTCCACAGTTCACTAGTGGTGTCTCTCCCATAAGATAAACAGATGTTGGATGAACAAATTACAGTTGGGCAATTGACAAATAAAGAAGGCATAACAATGCACATACATATATCATGATGAGTACTATGAGATTTAATCAGGGCATTACGACAAAGTACATAGACCGCTATCCAGCATGCATCTACGCCTAAAAAGTCCACCTTCAGGTTATCATCCGAACCCCTTCCAGTATTAAGTTGTAAACAACAGACAATTGCATTAAGTATGGTGCGTAATGTAATCAACACAAATATCCTTAGACAAAGCATCGATGTTTTATCCCTAGTGGCAACAGCACATCCACAACCTTAGAACTTTACATCCGTCCCCAGATTTAATGGAGGCATGAACCCACTATCGAGCATAAATACTCCCTCTTGGAGTCACAAGTATCAACTTGGCCAGAGCCTCTACTAGAAACGGAGAGCATGCAAGAACATAAACAACATATATGATAGATTGATAATCAACTTGACATAGTATTCAATATTCATCGGATCCCAACAAACACAACATGTAGCATTACAAATAGATGATCTTGATCATGATAGGCAGCTCACAAGATCTAACATGATAGCACAATGAGGAGAAGACAACCATCTAGCTACTGCTATGGACCCATAGTCCAGGGGTGGACTACTCACACATCGATCCGGAGGCGATCATGGCGATAAAGAGACCTCCGGGAGATGATTCCCCTCTCCGGCAGGGTGCCGGAGGCGATCTCCTGAATCTCCCGAGATGGGATTGGCGGCGGCGGCGTCTCTGGAAGGTTTTCCGTATCGTGGCTCTCGGTACTGGGGGTTTCGCGACGAAGGATTTAAGTAGGCGGAAGGGCAGGTCAGGGGGCGTCACGGGGGACCCACACGCTAGGGCCGCGCGGCCAGGTCCTGGGCCGCGCCGCCCTACTGTGGCGACGCCCCGTGGCCCCACTTCGTATCTCCTCCGGTCTTCTGGAAGCTTCATGGAAAAATAGGCCCCTGGGCGTTGATTTCGTCCAATTCCGAGAATATTTCCTTTGTAGGATTTCTGAAACCAAAAACAGCAGAAAACAACAACTGGCTCTTCGACATCTCGTCAATAGGTTAGTGCCGGAAAATGCATAATAATGACATATAATGTGTATAAAACATGTGAGTATCATCATAAAAGTAGCATGGAACATAAGAAATTATAGATACGTTTGGGACGTATCAAGCATCCCCAAGCTTAGTTCCTACTCGCCCTCGAGTAGGTAAACGATAACAAAGATAATTTCTGAAGTGACATGCTATCATAATCTTGATCAATACTATTGTAAAGGATATGAGATGAATGCAGCGATTCGAAGCAATGATGAAGATAGTGAGTAAACAAATGAATCATATAGCAAAGACTTTTCATGAATAATACTTTCAAGACAAGCATCAATAAGACTTGCATAAGAGTTACTCATAAAGCAATAAATTCAAAGTAAAGGCATTGAAGCAACACAAAGGAAGATATAAGTTTCAGCGGTTGATTTCAACTTCAACATATATATCTCATGGATAATTGTCAACACAAAGTAATATAACAAGTGCAATAGGTAAACAAGTAAGAATCAATGCACACAGTTGATACAAGTGTTTGCTTCTGGGATAGAAAGAATAGGTAAACTGACTCACCAATAAAGTAGAAGATAGGCCCTTCACAGAGGGAAGCATGTATTACTATATTTGTGCTAGAGCTTTTCATTTTGAAAACAAGAAGCAATTTTGTCAACAGTAGTAATAAAGCATATGTGTTATGTATAAGATATCTTATAAGTTGCAAGCCTCATGCATAGTATACCAATAGTGCTCGCACCTTGTCCTAATTAGCTTGGATTAACATGGATTATCATTGCATAGCATATGTTTCAACCAAGTGTCACAAAGGGGTACCTCTATGCCGCATGTACAAAGGTCTAAGGAGAAAGTTCGCATTGGATTTCTCGCTTTTGATTATTCTCAACTTAGACATCCATACCGGGACAACATAGACAACAGATAATGGACTCCTCTTTAATGCATAAGCATTCAACAACAGTTAATATTCTCATAAGAGATTGAGGATTGATTGTCCAAACTGAAACTTCCACCATGAATCATGGCTTTAGTTAGCGGCCCAGTGTTCTTCTCTAACAATATGCATACTCAAACCATTTGATCATGAAAATCTCCCTTACTTCAGACAAGACGAACATGCATAGCAACTCACATGATATTCAACAAAGGTAAAAGTTGATGGCGTCCCCAGAAACATGGTTACCGCTCAACAAGCAACTTATTAAGAAATAAGACACATAAGTACATATTCTTCACCACAATAGTTTTTAAGGCTATTTTTCCCATGAGCTATATATTGCAAAGACAAAGAATAGAATTTTAAAGGTAGCACTCAAGTAATGTACTTTGGAATGGCAGAGAAATACCATGTAGTAGGTAGGTATGGTGGACACAAATGGCATGGTTATTGGCTCAAGGATTTGGATGCACGAGAATAATTCCTCTCAATACAAGGCTAGGCTAGCAAGGTTGTTTGAAGCAAACTCAAGTATAAAAGGTGCAGCAAAGCTCACATATGAACATATTGTAAGTATTATAAGACTTTACATTGTCTCCTTGTTGTTCAAACACCTTAACCAGAAAATATCTAGACTCTAGAGATCAATCATGCAAACCAAATTCTAACAAGCTCTATGTAGTTATTCATTAATGGGTACAAGGTACATGATGCAAGAGCTTAAACATGATCTATATGAGCACAACAATTGCCAAGTATCACATTATTCAAGACATTATACCATTTACCACATGCGGCATTTTCCGTTTCCAACCATATAACAATGAATGAAATAGTTCAACCTTCGCAATGAACATTAGAGATAAAGCTAAGAACACATGTGTTCATACGAAACAACGGAGCATGTCTCTCTCCAACACAAGTAATGCTAGGATCCGAATTTATTCAAACAAAAACAAAAACAAAAACAAACAGACGCTCCAAGAAAGCACATAAGATGTGACGGAATAAAAATATAGTTTCACTAGAGGTGACCTGATAAGTTGTCGATGAAGAAGGGATGCCTTGGGAATCCCCAAGCTTGGATGCTTGAGTCTTCTTAAAATATGCAGGGATGAACCACGGGGGCATCCCCAAGCTTTGACTTTTCACTCTTCTTGATCATATTGTATCATCCTCCTCTCTTGACCCTTGAAAACTTCCTCCACACCAAACTCAAAACAATCTCATTAGAGGGTCAGTGCATAATTCATATATTCAGAGGTGACATAATCATTCTTAACACTTCTGGACATTGCACAAAGCTACTGAAAGTTAATGGAACAAAGAAATCCATCAAACATAGCAAAACAGGCAATGCGAAATAAAAGGCAGAATCTGTCAAAACAGAACAGTCGGTAAAGACGAATTTTTTTGAGGCACCAGAATTGCTCAGATGAAAATGCCCAAATTGAATGAAAGTTGCGTACATATCTGTGGATCACGCACGTAAATTGGCAGATTTTTATAAATTTTCTACAGCAGGGGCGGCTCAATTTCGTGACAGCAAGAAATCTGTTCCTGCGCAGCAATCGAAATCTAGTATTGACTTTACTATCAAAGACTTTACTTGGTACAACAATGCAATAAAATAAAGATAAGGAGAGGTTGCTACAGTAATAACAACTTCCAAGACTCAAATATAAAATAAAAGTGCAGAAGTAAAATAATGGGTTGTCTCCCATAAGCGCTTTTCTTTAACACCTTTCAGCTAGGCGCAAAAAGTGTGAATCAAGTATTATCAAGAGATGAAGCATCAACATCAATAGGTATCTTAGATGTTACATCATCCAGAGTGGTGCTAAGGGCTTTGTCAATTTTAGGCCTATAATAGTTTTTCGGCTTAGGCACTTTAGAGGCATACATGAATTTTTGCTCCTTACCCACATAGGCTTTCTCCTTAAACTTAAGAGAAGAAAAAGTTGAACCCAAGGTTCCCATAGCTTCTTCAAGTTCACTAATCCTATGGGTTCGATTATCATGAGTAGCACAGGTTTCTAAAATGGCAATTCTCTCATTAATTCCACCTAGAGATTTATCAAGTTTATCAGTGCTATTAAGTAATATTCCCAATTTAGTCTCAATACTTGGAAGATCTTTCTCTATGGCTTCCAACTTTCTCATAACATCTTCAAGAGAGATTTCAATTTTAGCTTCATTAACAGGTGGTATTCCAACTAGACTCTCAATAATGCAACTAGCTTCTAAAGCAGGAGTGCCTAGGAAATTACCTCCCGCAAGAGTATCAAAAACATACCTATTCCAACTAGAGATACCAACATAAAAGTTCCTAAGTAGTATAATAGTGGAGTGTTTCTTAATGCACCTATGATGAGCATCGCTAATTCTATACCAAGCATCTTTAGAACTTTCTCCCCCTTGTTGCTTAAAGGAACGAACTTCAACTTCCGGATTACTCATTTTTAGTGATAGTAAATAAAGCAAACTGAATAAAGTAAATGCAAGTAACTAATTTTTTTGTGTTTTCGATATGGAGAACAAGACAGTAAATAAAGTAAAACTAGCAACTAATTTTTTTTTGTGTTTTTGATATAAGAGCAAACAAAGCAGTAAATAAAATAAAACAAAGCAAGACAAAAACAAAGTAAAGAGATTGGATGTGGGAGACTCCCATTGCAGCGTGTCTTGATCTCCCCGGCAACGGCGCCAGAAAATATGCTTGATGCGCGTGAGACACACGTCCATTGGGAACCCCAAGAGGAAAGTGTGATGCGTACAGCAGCAAGTTTTCCCTCAGTAAGAAAACAAGGTTATCGAAGCAGTAGGAGTCAAGGAGCATGTGAAGGTTGTTGGTGGCGGAGTGTAGTGCGGCGCAACACCAGGGATTCCAGCGTCAACGTGGAACCTGCACAACACAATCAAAGTACTTTGCCCCAACGTAACAGTGAGGTTGTCAATCTCACCGGCTTGCTGTAAACAAAGGATTAGATGTATAGTGTGGATGATGATGATTGTTTGCAAAGAACAGTAAAGAACAATTGCAGTAGATTGTATTTCAGATGTAAAGAATTGGACCGGGGTCCACAGTTCACTAGTGGTGTCTCTCCCATAAGATAAACAGATGTTGGGTGAACAAATTACAGTTGGGCAATTGACAAATAAATAAGGCATAACAATGCACATACATATATCATGATGAGTACTATGAGATTTAATCAGGGCATTACGACAAAGTACATAGACCGCTATCCAGCATGCATCTATGCCTAAAAAGTCCACCTTCAGGTTATCATCCGAACCCCTTACAGTATTAAGTTGCAAACAATAGACAATTGCATTAAGTATGGTGTGTAATGTAATCAACACAAATATCCTTAGACAAAGCATCGATGTTTTATCCCTAGTGGCAACAGCACATCCACAACCTTAGAACTTTTACATCGTCCCAGATTTAATGGAGGCATGAACCCACTATCGAGCATAAATACTCCCTCTTGGAGTCACAAGTATCAACTTGGCCAGAGCCTCTACTAGCAACGGAGAGCATGCAAGAACATAAACAACATATATGATAGATTGATAATCAACTTGACATAGTATTCAATATTCATCCGATCCCAACAAACACAACATGTAGCATTACAAATAGATGATCTTGATCATGATAGGCAGCTCACAAGATCTAACATGATAGCACAATGAGGAGAAGACAACCATCTAGCTACTGCTATGGACCCATAGTCCAGGGGAGGACTACTCACACATCGATCCGGAGGCGATCATGGCGATGAAGAGACCTCCGGGAGATGATTCCCCTCTCCGGTAGGGTGCCGGAGACGATCTCCTGAATCCCCCAAGATGGGATTGGCGGCGGTGGCGTCTCTGGAAGGTTTTCCGTATCGTGGCTCTCGGTATTGGGGGTTTCGCGACGAAGGCTTTAAGTAGGCAGAAGGGCAGGTCAGGGGGCGTCACGGGGGACCCACACGCTAGGGCCGTGCGGCCAGGTCCTGGGCCGCGCCGCCCTACTGTGGCGACGCCTCGTGGCCCCACTTCGTATCTCCTCTGGTCTTCTGGAAGCTTCGTGGAAAAATAGGCCCCTGGGCGTTGATTTCGTCCAATTCCGAGAATATTTCCTTTGTAGGATTTCTGAAACCAAAAACAGCAGAAAACAGCAACTGGCTCTTCGGCATCTCGTCAATAGGTTAGTGCCGGAAAATGCATAATAATGACATATAATGTGTATAAAACATGTGAGTATCATCATAAAAGTAGCATGGAACATAAGAAATTATACATACGTTTGGGACGTATCAGCTCTCCATTGCTAGTAGAGGCTCTGGCCAAGTTGATACTTGTGACTCCAAGAGGGAGTATTTATGCTCGATAGTGGGTTCATGCCTCCATTGAATCTGGGACAGTGAGAGAAAGTTCTAAGGTTATGGATGTGATGTTGCCACTAGGGATAAAACATCAATGCTTTGTCTAAGGATATTTGTGTTGATTACATTACGCACAGTACTTAATGCAATTGTCTGTTGTTTGCAACTTAATACTGGAAGGGGTGCGGATGCTAACCCGAAGGTGGACTTTTTAGGCATAGATGCATGCTGGATAGCGGTCTATGTTCTTTGTTGTAATGCCCTAAGTAAATCTCATATTAGTCATCATGATATGTATGTGCATTGTTATGCCCTCTCTATTTGTCAATTGCCCAACTGTAATTTGTTCACCCAACATGCTATTTATCTTATTGGAGAGACACCGCTAGTGAACTGTGGACCCCGGTCCATTCTTTTACATCTGAAATACAATCTACTGCAATCATTGTTCTCTGTTGTTCTTTGCAAACAAACATCATTCTCCATACCATACGTTTAATCCTTTGTTTACAGCAAGCCGGTGAGATTGACAACCTCACTGTTAAGTTGGGGCAAAGTATTTTGATTGTGTTGTGCAGGTTCCACGTTGGCGTCGGAATCCCTGGTGTTGCGCCGCACTACACTCCTTCACCAACAACCTTCACGTGGCCTTCATCTCCTACTAGTTCGATAACCTTGGTTTCTTACTGAGGGAAAACTTGCTGCTGTACGCATCACACCTTCCTCTTGGGGTTCCCAATGGACATGTGCTTCACGCGTCATCATGGAAACGCTTATGCCGGTAAAGGTGAAACCGGGCAAAATTATCGAGTGGCAAGAGCATCTTATGCTAAGGAGGAAATGCCTCCACCAAGGTACCGACATGCAAGAGCCACGGTACCGGAACATGACGATGAAGCTGATTCTGGAATAGAAAGGGTCGGAGTTTACCGGAACCCGTTGGGAGAACGTGTTGGTGAAAGATGCCTGCCAGACCAGGATGCGAGGCACAGGCTGGACAGAGTGCATCTTTCTGAGATAATCGAAGCCGAGGGTCCTCCGGGTCCAAAATGCTTTGGCCCGCGGATCATGAGAGAAGAACCACCGGTTCGCAACTTCCAGTTGCCCCGTGACACAAAAACATACGATGGCACCACTAAGCCGGAAGATTGGCTTGCGGACTATGTGACCGCAGTTTACGTCGCTGGTGGCGGAGGAACCGCTACAGGTGGAGGAAACCGGCGTTGGGCCGTGAGAATCATACCGTCCTTTCTGGTAGGACCGGCACGCATTTGGCTTAACAATTTGCCAAAGGGAAGCATAAATGGTTGGCTCGATTTAAAGGAAGCTTTCGTGAGCAACTTCAGCAGCACGTATCGGACGCCAAACAGGCCGCAGCAGCTCGCTCTGTGCCAGCAGCGCTCCAATGAAACAGACCGGGACTATCTAACCTGGTGGAACTCAACAAGGAACTCCTGTGAAGGGGTGATAGAAGCACAAGCCATTGCTTGGTTCTGCAATGGGTGCAGGAGAGGTTCACCGCTGTGGCAAAAGCTGCAGAGAAACGTGCCAACCACTTTGGCTGAAATGATTCGAGTGGCGGATAGCTACGCATTGGGAGATCCGATGCAACCGGCAGTACAAGCTGAGCCGGCGCAAACGAGCCAACCGCGCCAGGATCAATACCGGAACAACCACCACAACAAAAGAAGGGAAGATTTTCCGGGTCGGAGGTACGAAATGCAGCAAGTGGTCGCAGTGCAGGATAATTCCAGCGCTGGCGGAAGCCAAAGGCAGAAAACCGGATCGCAGCCGTGGGCGGGTCCAAAGAAACAATGGGTTGAAAAGAAACCATGGCAAAATGAGGAAAAATATACCATGGAATCCGCTATGGATCAGCCGTGCCGCTGGCACACATCAAATCCGGCGAGACCGGCAAACCATTTTACAAAAGATTGTTCCTGGACCAAGAGGTTGATGGACAGAGGCATGATGAAAGATGCCAGGGACCAAGGTTCCGGAAGGTTACCACCACCGCCGCCGCTTACCGGAGCAAATGCGCTACCGGTACAAGCTCAGTCGAACTGGCCTCAGCAGCAGGAAGTAAATCAGGTGGCACAAGGTGTTAACTAAGGCCCACCACCGGCACCTTTAGGCCGGAACGTGTACCGAGATCCAGATTTGTGTTGTGTTGTGTTGTGTTCGTAACAGAGCCGAGAGACCGGCAAAGTATGCATCGCCGTTCCATGGAAGTGAACGCGGTGATACCGGCAGTACCAAAATACATGTGGTGGTCAGATCAGGAACTGGCCTGGACGTTCAAAGATCATCCAAAAGTGATGCCTAATCCGGGCGGATATGCCTTGGTGGTAGACCCACTCATGCACGGGCCAGTGTCGCGAGTCCGGCTCAGCAAGGTGCTGATAGACAATGGGAGTAGCATAAACATCATGTATCGGCACACCATGCAAATGCTGGGCATAACACCAAACATGCTGGAGCCAACACACACCACCTTTCATGGAATCGTTCCGGGGCTGTCCTGTTCGCCGATGGGCAAGGTACGGGTGAATCTGCTGTTTGGAGGGCGTGACAATTGCCGCGTTGAAAATATCCTGTTTGAGGTGGTTGACTTGGACAACCCCTACCATGCGCTGCTTGGGAGAGCGGCACTAACAAAGTTCATGGCCTCGACTCACACGGCGTATCTCAAGATGAAGATGTCGGCACCAAAGGGACCCTTAACGGTGGTGGGAAACTACAAAGTGTCGCTCGAAACCGTGTCCGCCGGATCGAATCTGGCAGAATCGCTGGTGATAGCGGAGGAAAGGAAAAGAATGCAAACCGCTGTTGCGCTGGCGCAATCCTCTCAGCTCAACCTAGCGGAAATGAGTGGTAACTTGGGCACACCAGCTTTCAAGCCAACCAAGGAGACAAAGGACATCGTGCTGGACCCGGCCTATCCAGAGCGCACCGTTCGCATCAGTGCTAGCCTGAATGAAGCATAGGAAAGCGCGCTCGTCAACTTCCTCCGTGAGAATCGGAACATTTTCGCTTGGTCTACTGATGACTTGGTGGGTGTGCTGAGGGAGTTGGCTGAGCACTCTTTGAACGTCCGGAAAGATGCGAAGCCGGTGAGACAACCTTTGCACCGGTTTGCTGAAGATAGGAGAAAGATCATTGGAGAAGAGGTAACAAAGTTGCTAGTTTCCGGTTTCATCGTGGAAGTGTTGCACACTGAGTGGCTGGCCAATCCGGTGCTGGTCGAGAAGAAAAAAGAAGAGGACCCCAAAGCTCCAAAGGTGTGGCGCATGTGCATCGACTACACCAACTTGAACAAGGCTTGCCCTAAAGATCCATTCCCGCTACCCCGGATTGATCAAGTGATCGATTCCACCGCTGGTTGTGAACTGTTGTCTTTTCTGGATGCTGATGACGCGTAAAGCACACGCCCGTTGGGAACCCCAAGAGGAAGATGTGATGCGTACAGCAGCAAGTTTTCCCTCAGAAAGAAACCAAGGTTTATCGAACCAGTAGGAGCCAAGAAGCACGTTGAAGGTTGATGGTGGCGGAGTGTAGTGCGGCGCAACACCAGGGATTCCGGCGCCAACGTGGAACCTGCACAACACAATCACAGAACTTTGCCCCAACGTAACAGCGAGGTTGTCAATCTCACCGGCTTGCTGTAAACAAAGGATTAGATGTATAGTGTGGATGATGATGGTTGTTTGCGAAAAACAGTAAAGAACAATTGCAGCAGATTGTATTTCAGATGTAAAGAATAGGACCGGGGTCCACAGTTCACTAGCGGTGTCTCTCCCATAAGATAGCAGATGTTGGGTGAACAAATTACAGTTGGGCAATTGACAAATAAAGAAGGCATAACAATGCACATACATATATCATGATGAGTGATACGTCTCCAACGTATCGATAATTTCTTATGTTCCATGCCACATTATTGATGATATCTACATGTTTTATGCACACTTTATGTCATATTCGTGCATTTTCTGGAACTAACCTATTAACAAGATGCCGAAGAGCCGATTCTTTGTTTTTCTGCTGTTTTTGGTTTCAGAAATCCTAGTAACGAAATATTCTCGGAATTGGACGAAATCAACGCCCAGGGTCCTATTTTGCCACGAAGCTTCCAGAAGACCGAAGGAGAGTCGAAGTGGGGCCACGAGGTGGCGACACACCAGGGCGGCGTGGCCCAGGCCCTGGCCGCGCCGGCCTGTGGTGTGGGCCCCTCGTGCCGCCTCTTTACCTGCCCTTCCGCCTACAAATAGCCTCCGTCGCGAAACCCCCAGGACCGAGAGCCACGATACGGAAAACCTTACTGAGACGCCGCCGCCAATCCCATCTCGGGGGATTCTGGAGATCTCCTCCGGCACCCTGCCGGAGAGGGGATTCATCTCCCGGAGGACTCTTCACCGCCATGGTCGCCTCCGGAGTGATGAGTGAGTAGTTCACCCCTGGACTATGGGTTCATAGCAGTAGCTAGATGGTTGTCTTCTCCTCATTGTGTTTCATTGTTGGATCTTGTGAGCTGCCTAACATGATCAAGATCATCTATCTGTAATGCTATATGTTGTGTTTGTCGGGATCCGATGGATAGAGAATACTATGTTATGTTAATTATCAAGTTATTACCTATGTGTTGTTTAAGATCTTGCATGCTCTCCGTTATTAGTAGAGGCTCTGGCCAAGTTTTCGCTATTAACTCCAAGAGGGAGTATTTATGCTCGATAGTGGGTTCATGTCTCCGTGAATCTGGGGGAGTGACAGAAACCCCTAAGGTTATGGATGTGCTGTTGCCACTAGGGATAAAACATTGATGCTATGTCCGAGGATGTAGTTATTGATTACATTACGCACCATACTTAATGCAATTGTCTGTTGTTTTGCAACTTAATACTGGAAGGGGTTCGGACGATAACCTGAAGGTGGACTTTTTAGGCATAGATGCATGCTGGATAGCGGTCTATGTACTTTGTCGTAATGCCCAATTAAATCTCACTATATTTATCATGACATGTATGTGCATTGTTATGCCCTCTCTATTTTTCAATTGCCCGACTGTAATTTGTTCACCCATCATGCTTTTATCTTATGGAGAGACACCTCTAGTGAACTGTGGACCCCGGTCCATTCTTTTATACTGAAATACAAATCTGCTGCAATACCTGTTCTTTACTGTGTTCTTGCAAACAATCATCTTCCACACAATACAGTTAATCCTTTGTTACAGCAAGCCGGTGAGATTGACAACCTCACTGTTTCGTTGGGGCAAAGTACTTTGGTTGTGTTGTGCAGGTTCCACGTTGGCGCCGGAATCTCTGGTGTTGCGCCGCACTACATCCCGCCGCCATCAACCTTCAACGTGCTTCTTGACTCCTACTGGTTCGATTAAACCTTGGTTTCTTACTGAGGGAAACTTGCCGCTGTGCGCATCACACCTTCCTCTTGGGGTTCCCAATGGACGTGTCAACTACACGCATCAAGCAAATTTCTGGCGCCGTTGCCGGGGAGATCAAGACACGCTGCAAGGGGAGTCTCCACTTCCCAATCTCTTTACTTTGTTTTTGTCTTGCTTTATTTTATTTACTACTTTGTTTGCTGCATTATATCAAAACACAAAAAAATTAGTTGCTAGCTTTACTTTATTTGCTATCTTGTTCGTTATATCAAAAACACAAAAAAAATTAGTTACTTGCATTTATTTTATCTAGTTTGCTTTATTTACTACTGCTAAAATGAGTAATCCTGAAGTTGAAGTTCGTTCATTTAAGCAACAAGGGGGAGAATGTTTAAAAGATGCTTGGTATAAAATTAGTGATGCCCATAATAGGTGCACTAAGAAACACTCCACCACTATCCTACTCAGGAATTTTTATGTTGGTATCTCTAGCTGGAATAGATATGTTCTTGATTGTCTCGCGGGGGGTAACTTCCTAGGCGCTCCCGCTTTAGAAGCTAGTTGCATTATTGAGAGTTTATTTGGAACACCACCTGTTAATGAAACTAAAATTGAAACCTCTCTTGAGGATGTTATGAAAAAATTGGAAACCATAGAGAAAAATTTTCCGAGTGTTGAAACTAAGTTGGAGATGTTACTTGATAAAACTGATGAACTTGATAAATCCTTAGGAGGAATTGATGAAAGAATTAGTGTCCTGGGAACTTGTGTTGACCATGATGATCAAATCAATAGGATTGGTGAACTTGAAAAAGCTATGGGAACCTTGGGTTCAACCTTTTCATCTATAAATTTTAGAGAAAAAGCTTATGTGGGTAAGGAGCAAAAGTTCATGTATGCCTCTAAAGTGCCTAAACCAAAGAAATATTATTATAGGCCTAAAATTGATAAAGCCCTTAATACCACTACAGATGGGGGAGCTTATGATATCAATGCTCCATCTCTCGATAATACTTGATATACACTTTCTGCGCCTAGCTGAAAGGCGTTAAAGAAAAGCGCTTATGGGAGACAACCCATGTTTTTACTACAGTATTTTTGTTTTATATTTGAGTCTTGGAAGTTGTTTACTACTGTAGCAACCTCTCCTTATCTTAGTTTTATGTTTTGTTGTGCCAAGTAAAGTCTTTGATAGTAAAGTGAATACTAGATTTGGATTACTGCGCAGAAACAGATTTCTTTGCTGTCACGAATCTGGGTCTAATTCTCTGTAGGTAACTCAGAAAATTATACCAATTTACGTGAGTGATCCTCAGATATGTACGCAACTTTCATTCAATTTGGGAATTTTCATTTGAGCAAGTCTGGTGCCTTAATAAAATCCATCTTTACGGACTGTTCTGTTTTGACAGATTCTGCCTTTTATTTCGCATTGCCTCTTTTGCTATGTTGGATGAATTTCTTTGATCCATTAATGTCCAGTAGCTTTATGCAATGTCCAGAAGTGTTAAGAATGATTGTGTCACCTCTGAACATGTTAATTTTTATTGTGCACTAACCCTCTAATGAGTTGTTTCGAGTTTGGTGTGGAGGAAGTTTTCAAGGATCAAGAGAGGAGTATGATACAATATGATCAAGGAGAGTGAAAGCTCTAAGCTTGGGGATGCCCCGGTGGTTCACCCCTGCATATTCTAAGAAGACTCAAGCGTCTAAGCTTGGGGATGCCCAAGGCATCCCCTTCTTCATCGACAACATTATCAGGTTCCTCCCCTGAAACTATATTTTTATTCCGTCACATCTTATGTGCTTTGCTTGGAGCGTCGGTTTGTTTTTGTTTTTGTTTTGTTTGAATAAAATGGATCCTAGCATTCGCTGTATGGGAGAGAGACACGCTCCGCTGTAGCATATGGACAAGTATGTCCTTAGGCTTTACTCATAGTATTCATGGCGAAGTTTCTTCTTCGTTAAATTGTTATATGGTTGGAATTGGAAAATGCTACATGTAGTAATTCTAAAATGTCTTGGATAATTTGATACTTGGCAATTGTTGTGCTCATGTTTAAGCTCTTGCATCATATACTTTGCACCCATTAATGAAGAAACACTTAGAGCTTGCTAATTTTGTTTGCATATTTGGTCTCTCTAAAGTCTAGATAATTTCTAGTATTGAGTTTTGAACAACAAGGAAGACGGTGTAGAGTCTTATAATGTTTACAATATGTCTTTTATGTGAGTTTTGCTGCACCGTTCATCCTTGTGTTTGTTTCAAATAACCTTGCTAGCCTAAACCTTGTATCGAGAGGGAATACTTCTCATGCATCCAAAATCCTTGAGCCAACCACTATGCCATTTGTGTCCACCATACCTACCTACTACATGGTATTTCTCCGCCATTCCAAAGTAAATTGCTTGAGTGCTACCTTTAAAATTCCATCATTCACCTTTGCAATATATATCTCATGGGACAAATAGCTTAAAAACTATTGTGGTATTGAATATGTACTTATGCACTTTATCTCTTATTAAGTTGCTTGTTGTGCGATAACCATGTTTCTGGGGACGCCATCAACTATTCTTTGTTGAATATCATGTGAGTTGCTATGCATGTCCGTCTTGTCTGAAGTAAGAGAGATCTACCACCTTAATGGTTGGAGCATGCATATTGTTAGAGAAGAACATTGGGCCGCTAACTAAAGCCATGATTCATGGTGGAAGTTTCAGTTTTGGACATATATCCTCAATCTCATATGAGAATAATAATTGTTGCCACATGCTTATGCATTAAAGAGGAGTCCATTATCTGTTGTCCATGTTGTCCCGGTATGGATGTCTAAGTTGAGAATAATCAAAAGCGAGAAATCCAAAATGCGAGCTTTCTCCTTAGACCTTTGTACAGGCGGCATGGAGGTACCCCATTGTGACACTTGGTTAAAACATGTGTATTGCGATGATCCGGTAGTCCAAGCTAATTAGGACAAGGTGCGGGCACTATTAGTATACTATGCATGAGGCTTGCAACTTGTAAGATATAATTTACATAACTCATATGCTTTATTACTACCGTTGACAAAATTGTTTCATGTTTTCAAAATAAAAGCTCTAGCACAAATATAGCAATCGATGCTTTCCTCTTTGAAGGACCATTCCTTTTACTTTTATGTTGAGTCAGTTCACCTATTTCTCTCCACCTCAAGAAGCAAACACTTGTGTGAACTATGCATTGATTCCTACATACTTGCATATTGCACTTGTTATATTACTCTATGTTGACAATTATCCATGAGATACACATGTTATAAGTTGAAAGCAACCGCTGAAACTTAATCTTCCTTTGTGTTGCTTCAATACCTTTACTTTGATTTATTGCTTTATGAGTTAACTCTTATGCAAGAATTATTGATGCTTGTCTTGAAGTACTATTCATGAAAAGTCTTTGCTTTATGATTCACTTGTTTACTCATGTCATTACCATTGTTTTGATCGCTGCATTCATTACATATGTTTACAAATAGTATGATCAAGGTTATGATGGCATGTCACTTCAGAAATTATCTTTGTTATCGTTTTACCTGCTCGGGACGAGCAGAACTAAGCTTGGGGATGCTGATACGTCTCCAACGTATCGATAATTTCTTATGTTCCATGCCACATTATTGATGATATCTACATGTTTTATGCACACTTTATGTCATATTCGTGCATTTTCTGGAACTAACCTATTAACAAGATGCCGAAGAGCCGATTCTTGTTTCTGCTGTTTTTGGTTTCAGAAATCCTAGTAACGAAATATTCTCGGAATTGGACGAAATCAACGCCCAGGGTCCTATTTTGCCATGAAGCTTCCAGAAGACCGAAGGAGAGTCGAAGTGGGGCCACGAGGTGGCGACACACCAGGGCGGCGCGGCCCAGGCCCTGGCCGCGCCGGCCTGTGGTGTGGGCCCCTCGTGCCGCCTCTTTACCTGCCCTTCCGCCTACAAATAGCCTCCATCGCGAAACCCCCAGGACCGAGAGCCACGATACGGAAAACCTTACTGAGACGCCGCCGCCACCAATCCCATCTCGGGGGATTCTGGAGATCTCCTCCGGCACCCTGCCGGAGAGGGGATTCATCTCCCGGAGGACTCTTCACCGCCATGGTCGCCTCCGGAGTGATGAGTGAGTAGTTCACCCCTGGACTATGGGTCCATAGCAGTAGCTAGATGGTTGTCTTCTCCTCATTGTGTTTCATTGTTGGATCTTGTGAGCTGCCTAACATGATCAAGATCATCTATCTGTAATGCTATATGTTGTGTTTGTCGGGATCCGATGGATAGAGAATACTATGTTATGTTAATTATCAAGTTATTACCTATGTGTTGTTTAAGATCTTGCATGATCTCCGTTATTAGTAGAGGCTCTGGCCAAGTTTTCGCTATTAACTCCAAGAGGGAGTATTTATGCTCGATAGTGGGTTCATGTCTCCGTGAATCTGGGGGAGTGACAGAAACCCCTAAGGTTATGGATGTGCTGTTGCCACTAGGGATAAAACATTGATGCTATGTCCGAGGATGTAGTTATTGATTACATTACGCACCATACTTAATGCAATTGTCTGTTGTTTTGCAACTTAATACTGGAAGGGGTTCGGACGATAACCTGAAGGTGGACTTTTTAGGCATAGATGCATGCTGGATAGCGGTCTATGTACTTTGTCGTAATGCCCAATTAAATCTCACTATATTTATCATAACATGTATGTGCATTGTTATGCCCTCTCTATTTGTCAATTGCCCGACTGTAATTTGTTCACCCAACATGCTTTTATCTTATGGGAGAGACACCTTGATGTCTACGGGAGCTTCTATTCTTGTAGACAGTGTTGGGCCTCCAAGAGCAGAGGTTTGTAGAACAGCAGCAAGTTTCCCTTAAGTGGATCACCCAAGGTTTATCGAACTCAGGGAGGAAGAGGTCAAAGATATCCCTCTCATGCAACCCTGCAACCACAAAGCAAGAAGTCTCTTGTGTCCCCAACACACCTAATAGGTGCACTAGTTCGGCGAAGAGATAGTGAAATACAGGTGGTATGAATGAATATGAGCAGTAGTAATGGCGTGTAGTTGATGGTGGTAATATGGTAGCAGTAGTAACGCAGTAAAACAGTAAACAAGCAGCGATAGCAGTATTTAGGAACAAGGCCTAGGGAATAGACTTTCGCTAGTGGACACTCTCAACTTTGATCACATAACAGAATAGATAAATGCATACTCTACACTCTTGTTGGATGATGAACACATTGCGTAGGATTACACGAACCCTCAATGCCGGAATTAACAAGCTCCACAATTCAATGTTCATATTTAAATAACCTTAGAGTGCAAGAAAGATCAACACGACTAAACCAAGTACTAACACAGCATGCACACTGTCACCTTCACACTATGTAGGAGGAATAGATCACATCAATACTATCATAGCAATAGTTAACTTCACAATCTACAAGAGATCATGATCATAGCATACGCCAAGTACTAACACGGATGCACACACTGTCACCATTACACCGTGCAGGAGGAATAAAACTACTTTAATAACATTGCTAGAGTAGCACATAGATAAATTGTGATACAAAACACATTGCAATCATAAAGAGATATAAATAAGCACTTCACTACGCCATTCATAACAGTGAGTAAGTATTCTGTGAAATATAGCCTAAGAGACCCACACGGTGCACACACTGTCACCTTTACACACGTGGGACAAGGAGTCTCCGGAGATCACATAAGTAAAACTCACTTGACTAGCATAGTGACATCTAGATTACAAGTATCATCATATGAATCTCAATCATGTAAGGCAGCTCATGAGATTATTGTATTGAAGTACATAGGAGAGAGATGAACCACATAGCTACCGGTACAGCCCCGAGCCTCGATGGAGAACTACTCCCTCCTCATGGGAGCAGCAGTGGTGATGAAGATGGCGGTGGAGATGGCAGCGGTGTCGATGGAGAAGCCTTCCGGGGGCACTTCCCCGCTCCGGCAGGGTGCCGGAACAGAGACTCCTGTCCCCCAGATCTTGGCTTCGCGATGGCGGCGGCTCTGGAAGGTTTCTGTGGGTTTCGTCCTTTTGCATAGGGTTTTCGCGACGGAGGCTTTAAATAGGCGGAAGGGCAGCCTCGGAGGGGCGACGAGGCGGTGGCACCATAAGGCGGCGCGGCCAGGGCCTGGGCCACGCCGGCCTATGGTCTGGGGGCCCAGTGCCCCCTCTCTGGCGGTTCTCGGGTGTTCTGGAAGCTTCGTGGAAAAATAGGAACCTGGGTCTTGATTTCGTCCGATTCCGAGAATATTTCCTTACTAGGATTTCTGGAACCAAAAACAGCAGAAAACAGGAACTGGCCCTTCGGCATCTCGTCAATAGGTTAGTTCCAGAAAACGCATAAATATGACATATAATGTGTACAAAACATGTAGATATCATCAATAATGTGGCATGGAACATAAGAAATTATCGATACGTCGGAGACGTATCAGCATCCCCAAGCTTAGTTCTGCTCGTCCCGAGCAGGTAAAACGATAACAAAGATAATTTCTGGAGTGACATGCCATCATAAACTTGATCATATTGTAAACATATGTAATGAATGCAGCGATCAAAACAATGGTAATGACATGAGTAAACAACTGAATCATAAAGCAAAGACTTTTCATGAATAGTACTTAAAGACAAGCATCAATAAGTCTTGCATAAGAGTTAACTCATAAAGCAATAAATCAAAGTAAAGGCATTGAAGCAACACAAAGGAAGATTAAGTTTCAGCGGTTGCTTTCAACTTGTAACATGTATATCTCATGGATAATTGTCAACATAGAGTAATATAACAAGTACAATATGCAAGTATGTAGGAATCAATGCACAGTTCACACAAGTGTTTGCTTCTTGAGGTGGAGAGAGATAGGTGAACTGACTCAACATAAAGGTAAAGAGAATGGTCCTTCAAAGAGGAAAGCATCGATTGCTATATTTGTGCTAGAGCTTTTATTTTGAAAACATGAAACAATTTTGTCAACGGTAGTAATAAAGCATATGAGTTATGTAAATTATATCCTACAAGTTGCAAGCCTCATGCATAGTATACTAATAGTGCCCGCACCTTGTCCTAATTAGCTTGGACTACCGGATCTTTGCAATGCACATGTTTTAACCAAGTGTCACAATGGGGTACCTCCATGCCGCCTGTACAAAGGTCTAAGGAGAAAGCTCGCATTTTGGATTTCTCGCTTTTGATTATTCTCAACTTAGACATCCATATTGGGACAACATGGACAACAGATAATGGACTCCTCTTTAATGCATAAGCATGTGACAACAATTATTATTCTCATATGAGATTGAGGATATATGTCCAAAACTGAAACTTCCACCATGAATCATGGCTTTAGTTAGCGGCCCAATGTTCTTCTCTAACAATATGCATGCTCCAACCATTAAGGTGGTAGATCTCTCTTACTTCAGACAAGACGGACATGCATAGCAACTCACATGATATTCAACAAGGAATAGTTGATGGCGTCCCCAGAAACATGGTTATCGCACAACAAGCAACTTAATAAGAGATAAAGTGCATAATTACATATTCAATACCACAATAGTTTTTAAGCTATTTGTCCCATGAGCTATATATTGCAAAGGTGAATGATGGAATTTTAAAGGTAGCACTCAAGCAATTTACTTTGGAATGGCGGAGAAATACCATGTAGTAGGTAGGTATGGTGGACACAAATGGCATAGTGGTTGGCTCAAGGATTTTGGATGCATGAGAAGTATTCCCTCTCGATACAAGGTTTAGGCTAGCAAGGTTATTTGAAACAAACACAAGGATGAACGGTGCAGCAAAACTCACATAAAAGACATATTGTAAACATTATAAGACTCTACACCGTCTTCCTTGTTGTTCAAAACTCAATACTAGATATTATCTAGACTCTAGAGAAACCAAATATGCAAACCAAATTAGCAAGCTCTAAGTGTTTCTTCATTAATGGGTGCAAAGTATATGATGCAAGAGCTTAAACATGAACACAACAATTGCCAAGTATCACATTATCCAAGACATTTTATCAATTACTACATGTACCATTTTCCGTTTCCAACCATATAAAAATGAACGAAGCAATTTTAACCTTCGCCATGAACACTAAAAGATAAAGCGAAGAACACATGTGTTCATATGAACCAGCGGAGCGTGTCTCTCTCCCACACAAGCATTTATTCAAACAAAAACAAAAACAAAAACAAACCGACGCTCCAAGTAAAGTACATAAGATGTGACCGAATAAAAATATAGTTTCAAGAGAAGGAACCTGATAATTTATCGATGAAGAAGGGGATGCCTTGGGCATCCCCAAGCTTAGATGCTTGAGTCTTCTTGAAATATGCAGGGATGAACCACGGGTGCATCCCCAAGCTTAGACTCTTCACTCTTCTTGATCATAGTATATCATCCTCCTCTCTTGACCCTTGAAAACTTCCTCCACACCAAACTCGAAACAAACTCATTAGAGGGTTAGTGCATAATTAAAAACTCACATGTTCAGAGGTGACACAATCATTCTTAACACTTCTGGACATTGCTCAAAGCTACTGGAAGTCAATGGAACAAAGAAATCCATCCCACATAGCAAAAGAAGCAATGCGAAATAAAAGGCAGAATCTGTCAAAACAGAACAGTCCGTAAAGACGAATTTTAAAAGGGCACTAGACTTGCTCAAATGAAAATGCCCAAATTGAATGAAAGTTGCGCTCATATCTGAGGATCACTCACGTAAATTGGCATAATTTTCTGAGTTACCTACAGAGAATTAGACCCAGATTCATGACAGCAAAGAAATCTGTAACTGCGCAGTAATCCAAATCTAGTATTCACTTTACTATCAAAGACTTTACTTGGCACAACAAAACACAAAACTAAGATAAGGAGAGGTTGCTACAGTAGTAAACAACTTCCAAGATACAAATATAAAACAAAGTACTGTAGCAAAATAACACATGGGTTATCTCCCAAGAAGTTCTTTCTTTATAGCCGTTAAGATGGGCTCAGCAGTTTTAATGATGCTCACATGAAAAATAGAGTATGAAGCAAAAGAGAGCATCAAGAAGCAAATTCAAAACAAATTTAAGTCTAACATGCTTCCTATGCATAGGAATCTTGTAAATAAACAAGTTCATGAAGAGCAAAGTAACAAGCATAGGAAGATAGAAAAAGTGTAGCTTCAAAAATTTCAGCACATAGAGAGGCATTTTAGTAACATGAAAATTTCTACAACCATATTTTCCTCTCTCATAATAACTTTCAGTAGCAACACGAGAAAACTCAACAATATAACTATCACATAAAGCATTCTTATCATGAGTCTCATGCATAAAATAATTACTCTCCACATAAGCATAATCAATTTTATTAGTAATAGTGGGAGCAAATTCAACAAAGTAGCTATCATTATTATTCTCATCAAGTGTAGGAGGCATAGTATAATCACAACAAAATTTACTCTCCATAGTAGATTGTACTCACCGATGTTCATTCGATCATGAGAGTGGATTCGGTGAACAGGGGGGTACGTGAGCACCCCCTAGACACCGTTGGATTTGCTTTTAGATTCGCACCTCGCCAGTAGATGCTCACGGCGACTAAACGGCCGTGAAATCTACTTTTCTCCTCCATGCCTCTGAGCTGCATGTGCAGCCCACCAGGCTGAGCGAGCACGCGCGCTGATTTTCCACGGCACTAAACGCGAAGTGATAGAAAGGAAGAAAAAATAACGTGCAGCTAGTAGCTAGCACATGCATATGCATGGCAGACTGTGCTAGCAGCTTTGGAACGGCGTGCCAAACCGAAAGCGAGTCGTCAAGCCATGCCATGGCAGTAGTATAAACAGCCACGACCGCGCGCACAGGCCGCCAGAAACCCAAACCACCTCCACAACACATGGAGAACTACGAGCGGCTCGAAAAGCTCGGCGAGGGCGCCGCCGGCGTCGTCTACAAGGCTCGGGACCGCCGCACCGGCGCCATCGTCGCCATGAAGCGCCTCCGCCCCGCCGGCCGCGACTACGGCCAGCTCTCGGAGGACCTCGGCCGTTGTCGATCTGCATGTATTAACCCACGCGAGTACGTGGTCATCAGGCCCTGGTATTTGCACCAATGAAGCGATGGAAGAATAGCTAAGCAGCATGGCATGACCTTACCACAATCATTCTTGTGTAGTCACGTGAAGGCATAATAATTGGAAGCACACCGATCAGCAAACAACATCTCAACTTTATTTTATTTGCATGCAGTGCACGGACCAAAACAGCAATCAACGAGCTTTGCATGGCTGGTTTGGAAGCAATGATGCGTTTTTCTGCATTGCATGGATCCCTGTCGAAGATTCCCTTTTCAGGCAAAGCCACTCACATGCAGATGCATGGGCTAACTTTTTAATTCAGAATGATGACACTTCCTCACGGTCAAAGAAACGGTGTTAGACACGCGTCGATCACTCTATGCGTGCACACCTACACACCTGCTCACCGATGTTCATTCGATCATTATAATCATCATAAATAGGAGGCAAAGTATCATCAAAGAAAATTTTCTCCTCAATGCTTGGGGGACTAAAAAGATCATGAAAACCAGCTTCCCCAAGCTTAGAACTTTCTATATCTTTATCAACAATGGTGTTCAAAGCGTTCATACTAATATTACTACCAGCATGAAAATAAGATTCCATAGGTTTTTTAATTTTCGCATCAAACAATCCATGTTTTAAATCAGGAAATAGAATAAGAAGCTCATTGTTGTCCATTATGCCAAACTAGTGTAAACAAGAAACAAAAAGATGCAATTGCAGGATCTAAAGGAAATAGCTTCGAGCACAAACACAATGGCGCCAGAAAAGTACTTTACCTGGGACCGGAGTATGAGTGCCTTTTTACCTTTCCTCCCCGGCAACGGCGCCAGAAAAGTGCTTGATGTCTACGGGAGCTTCTATTCTTGTAGACAGTGTTGGGCCTCCAAGAGCAGAGGTTTGTAGAACAGCAGCAAGTTTCCCTTAAGTGGATCACCCAAGGTTTATCGAACTCAGGGAGGAAGAGGTCAAAGATATTCCTCTCATGCAACCCTGCAACCACAAAGCAAGAAGTCTCTTGTGTCCCCAACACACCTAATAGGTGCACTAGTTCGGCGAAGAGATAGTGAAATACAGGTGGTATGAATGAATATGAGCAGTAGTAATGGCGTGTAGTTGATGGTGGTAATATGGTAGCAGTAGTAACGCAGCAGTAGTAACGCAGTAAAACAGTAAACAAGCAGCGATAGCAGTATTTAGGAACAAGGCCTAGGGAATAGACTTTCGCTAGTGGACACTCTCAACTTTGATCACATAACAGAATAGATAAATGCATACTCTACACTCTTGTTGGATGATGAACACATTGCGTAGGATTACACGAACCCTCAATGCCGGAGTTAACAAGCTCCACAATTCAGTGTTCATATTTAAATAACCTTAGAGTGCAAGAAAGATCAACACGACTAAACCAAGTACTAACACAGCATGCACACTGTCACCTTCACACTATGTAGGAGGAATAGATCACATCAATACTATCATAGCAATAGTTAACTTCACAATCTACAAGAGATCATGATCATAGCATACGCCAAGTACTAACACGGATGCACACACTGTCACCATTACACCGTGCAGGAGGAATAAAACTACTTTAATAACATTGCTAGAGTAGCACATAGATAAATTGTGATACAAAACACATTGCAATCATAAAGAGATATAAATAAGCACTTCACTACGCCATTCATAACAGTGAGTAAGTATTCTGTGAAATATAGCCTAAGAGACCCACACGGTGCACACACTGTCACCTTTACACACGTGGGACAAGGAGTCTCCGGAGATCACATAAGTAAAACTCACTTGACTAGCATAGTGACATCTAGATTACAAGTATCATCATATGAATCTCAATCATGTAAGGCAGCTCATGAGATTATTGTATTGAAGTACATAGGAGAGAGATGAACCACATAGCTACCGGTACAGCCCCGAGCCTCGATGGAGAACTACTCCCTCCTCATGGGAGCAGCAGTGGTGATGAAGATGGCGGTGGAGATGGCAGCGGTGTCGATGGAGAAGCCTTCCGGGGGCACTTCCCCGCTCCGGCAGGGTGCCAGAACAGAGACTCCTGTCCCCCAGATCTTGGCTTCGCGATGGCGGCGGCTCTGGAAGGTTTCTGTGGGTTTCGTCCTTTTGCATAGGGTTTTCGCGACTGAGGCTTTAAATAGGCGGAAGGGCAGCCTCGGAGGGGCGACGAGGCGGTGGCACCATAAGGCGGCGCGGCCAGGGCCTGGGCCGCACCGGCCTATGGTCTGGGGGCCCAGTGCCCCCTCTCTGGCGGTTCTCGGGTGTTCTGGAAGCTTCGTGGAAAAATAGGAACCTGGGTCTTGATTTCGTCCGATTCCGAGAATATTTCCTTACTAGGATTTCTGGAACCAAAAACAGCAGAAAACAGGAACTGGCCCTTCGGCATCTCGTCAATAGGTTAGTTCCGGAAAACGCATAAATATGACATATAATGTGTACAAAACATGTAGATATCATCAATAATGTGGCATGGAACATAAGAAATTATCGATACGTCGGAGACGTATCACACCTCTAGTGAACTGTGGACCCCGGTCCATTCTTTTATACTGAAATACAAATCTGCTGCAATACTTGTTCTTTACTGTGTTCTTGCAAACAATCATCTTCCACACAATACAGTTAATCCTTTGTTACAGCAAGCCGGTGAGATTGACAACCTCACTGTTTCGTTGGGGCAAAGTACTTTGGTTGTGTTGTGCAGGTTCCACGTTGGCGCCGGAATCTCTGGTGTTGCGCCGCACTACATCCCGCCGCCATCAACCTTCAACGTGCTTCTTGACTCCTACTGGTTCGATTAAACCTTGGTTTCTTACTGAGGAAAACTTGCCGCTGTGCGCATCACACCTTCCTCTTGGGGTTCCCAACGGACGTGTCAACTACACGCATCAATGAGTACTATGAGATTTAATCAGGGCATTACGACAAAGTACATAGACCGCTATCCAGCATGCATCTATGCCTAAAAAGTCCACCTTCAGGTTATCATCCGAACCCCCTCCAGTATTAAGTTGTAAACAACAGACAATTGCATTAAGTATGGTGCGTAATGTAATCAACACAAATATCCTTAGATAAAGCATCGATGTTTTATCCCTAGTGGCAACAGCACATCCACAACCTTAGAACTTTCTCACATCGTCCTGCATTTAATGGAGGCATGAACCTACTATCGAGCATAAATACTCCCTCTTGGAGTCACAAGTATCAACTTGGCCAGAGCCTCTACTAGCAACGGAGAGCATGCAAGAACATAAATAACATATATGATAGATTGATAATCAACTTGACATAGTATTCAATATTCATCGGATCCCAACAAACACAACATGAAGGATTACAAATAGATGATCTTGATCATGATAGGCAGCTCACAAGATCTAACATGATAGCACAATGGGGAGAAGACGACCATCTAGCTACTGCTATGGACCCATAGTCCAGGGGTGAACTACTCACACATCGATCCGGAGGCGATCATGGCGATGAAGAGACCTCCGGGAGATGATTCCCCTCTCCGGCAGGGTGCCGGAGGCGATCTCCTGAATCCCCCGAGATGGGATTGGCGGCAGCGGCGTCTCTGGAAGGTTTCCGTATCGTGGCTCTCGGTACTGGGGGTTTCGCGACGGAGGCTTTAAGTAGGCAGAAGGGCAAGTCAGGGGGCCACACGAGGGTCCCACACAACAGGCCGGCGCGGCCAAGGGCCAGGCCGCGCCACCCTAGTGTGGCATCGCCTCGTGGCCCCACTTCGTAAGTCCTCCGATCTTCTGGAAGCTTCGTGGAAAAATAGGCCCCTGGGCGTTGATTTCGTCCAATTCCGAGAATATTTCCTTACTAGGATTTCTGAAACCAAAAACAGCAGAAACAAAGAATCGGCTCTTCGGCATATCGTCAATAGGTTAGTGCCGGAAAATGCATAATAATGACATATAATGTGTATAAAACATGTGAGTATCATCATAAAAGTAGCATGGAACATAAGAAATTATAGATACGTTTGGGACGTATCAGATGCTTATTCCGGTTTCCAAATTCCCCTGAAAAAGAAAGATCAAATAAAGACTGTGTTCATTACCCCGCATGGGGCTTATTGCTATGTCACTATGCCTTTTGGTTTGCGCAACGCTGGTGCAACGTACCAGCGCTGTATGCAAAAATGCCTGCATGATCAAATCGATAAAAATGTGCAAGTCTATGTGGATGATGCCGTGATAAAAATGAAGGTAAAAGATACCTTAATCGATGACTTGCAATAAACGTTTGACAATCTGCGTCGGTTCCGAATGAAACTTAATCCGACAAAATGTACCTTTGGCGTTCTCGACGGAAAGTTACTTGGTTTCTTAGTGTCAAGCCGGGGCATTGAGGTGAATCCGGTAAAAATCCGGGCCATCGAAAGAATGACAATACCGCAAGATCTCAAGGATGTGCAAAAATTTACCGGAAGCTTGGCGTCGCTAAGCCGGTTTATAAACAGGTTGGGAGAAAAGGCTTTGCCACTCTACGCCTTAATGAGAAAATCCGATACTTTCGTCTGGACCCCTCAAGCAGACGCTGCGTTCAGAGAGATGAAAACGATGCTAGCCACAGCACCGGTATTGGCTTCACCTTTGGAAAGGGAGCCCATGTTGCTTTACATAGCTGTGACAAACCGGGTTGTGAGCGTGGTGGTTGTAGTAGAAAGAGAAGAGGAAGGAAAAACCGTGCAGAGGCCGGTATACTACCTGAGCGAGGTGCTCTCCCTCTCAAAACAAAACTACCCGCACTTCCAGAAAATGACTTATGGCGTGTTCATGGCCGCTACAAAGCTCAAATACTATTTTGAGGAGCACCCAGTGAAGGTGGTGAGCGAGGCACCCATTTCGGACATCATGTGCAACAAAGATGCTAGCGGCAGGATTACCAAATGGGCGATTCAGCTGTCACCCTACGTACCGGCATATGAAAGGAGAGATGCCATAAAGTCACAGGCCTTGGCAGATTTCCTGGTCGATTGGGCGGAGATGCAGTACAAACCGCCGGAGCAAAAAATAGAGTACTGGAAGATGCACTTTGATGGATCCAAGCTCAAGGAGGGTCTAGGTGTCGGTGTGGTTCTCACCTCACCAAAGGGAGATCACCTCCGGTATGTTCTACAAGTACACTTCAGGGCATCGAACAATGTCGCTGAATATGAGGCTCTAGTTCATGGGCTCAAAGTTGCAAAAGAAATCAGCGTACACCGGATCATTTGCTACGACGATTCATATCTTGTGGTACAACAGTGTTCCGGAGATTGGGATGCAAAAGATGCCAACATGGCCTCGTACCGATTTCATGTGCAAAACATTGCCGGATTCTTCGAGGGGTGCGAATTCCACCATGTGCCACGGGCAGAAAATGAAGCCGCGGATACGCTCTCCAAGTTGGGCTCGTCCAGGCAAGAAATTCCCCCCTGGAATAGCCTTGGCTCACCTAAGGGCTTCATCAATCAAACCAAGTCCGGAGTCCGAATCAATTTTTGTACCGGAGTCACACATTGTGCCAATGGACATTGACGAAGGAAACCCGGGGACTGCTTCCGCTAACCTGGGGACTTCCGGATCTAAACCGGAGGAAACCATGGTCGTGGATTACATGGACGTGGATGTGCCAGTTTTTCTGGTTCGAGAAGCACCAACTTGGGTTAAACCTATTAAGGAATACCTGATCAATGGTGGCTTACCAGCGGATGAGGTGGAGTCGAGAAGGATTCAGAGAAGGTCCAAGGCCTATACCATCATCAATGGAGAAATGTACAAGAGAAGCGTCACCGGTGTCCTTCAAAGATGTGTGGAACCGGAGGAAGGAAAAGAAATGCTCGTAGAAATTCACCAAGGGGAGTGCGGGCACCATGCTTCGTCCAGAGCGTTGGCAGAAAAAGTGTTCCGGCATGGGTTCTACTGGCCTACTGCTTTACAAGATGCCGAGGACTTGGTCCGGAAATGCAACGGGTGCCAGCAGTACGCCAAGCAAAATCATACCCCAGCATCCGGTTTAAAGACAATACCAATAACTTGGCCATTCGCTGTTTGGTGCCTAGACATGGTTGGCCCATTCAAAACCGCAAGGGGAAGCATGACCCACATCCTAATGATGGTGGATAAATTTACCAAGTGGCTGGAAGTTAAGCCAATTGCAAAGTGCGATGGGCACACTGCGGTGAAGTTCTTGAAAGATGTAATTTTGCGGTATGGATACCCGCACAGTATCATAACTGACAATGGGTCGAACTTTGCTCAAGGGGAATTTAAGACATTCTGTGAGGACAACAATATCCGGTTGGATTTGTTTTCAGTGGCACACCCACAAGGCAATGGCCAAGTGGAAAGAATCAACGCACTTGTGCTTTCCGGTATCAAACCGAGGCTCATCGAACCGCTTGAAAAAACGCCAGGATGTTGGCCCTATGAATTACCATCTGTGCTGTGGAGTATAAGAACTACACCAAACCGGTCTACCAGATACACACCCTTCTTCATGGTGTATGGGGCAGAAGCGGTCATACCAACCGACATTATCCATGACTCACCACGGGTTCAACTCTATACCGAAGAAGAGGTAAAGGAGGCCCGAGAAAACGATGTGGACTTGCTCGAGGAACAAAGAGAGCTGGATCTGGCAAGATCAGCCATATACTAGCAAAACCTCAGACGCTATCACAGCCGGAAGGTTAATCCGAGAGTGTCCCGAGAAGGGGACCTGGTGTTACGCCTGGTGCAGCGCACTGAGGGGCGCCACAAGCTCTCACCTCCGTGGGAAGGACGATTCATTGTGAGCAAGGCTCTGCACAATGATGCCTATTACTTGATCGACGCACAGGAATCAAAGAAGGGAAAGGCGGACAGGTCAGGAGAGGAGACCAAGCGCTCATGGAACATACTTTGCTGCGCCCTTTCTATTCATGAAGATGTTGTGTAAGAAGTTCCTTTTTGTACCTTATTTGCTATGAATAAAAGATATCGGCATCACGAAAGAATCTCGGGGACTGCCTCTACCAGAATTGCATGCAATGTGTTTATTTTTTCTGTTCACTGGTTTGATTGTTGGACAATTTCTTTTCCGGTTTAGTAACGTGCTAAACCTGAAGGAGTCTTCGACTCTGCTGCTGTCCGAAACCCGGCTTCATGGCAAGCAAGATAAACCGGAAGGTTTTTAGCACGTGAAAAATGAGAAGGAACCAAAAACAAACAATCCGAAGAAAAGTTTAACTAACCCCGGATGTACTGGTTTTTTGTGAAAATTTCGAGTTATTTCTAAGTTCAAGAAAATGCTTGCTTGGCAAAAGAACTTTGAGTCTCATACGCCAAAACACCCAAAAGAGGTAGGCGGTGACAAGGTATTAACTTGTCAATGCCTACGGATTGTAGACTAGGGTTTAATTGGATGTAGAGGGCAAGTAGATCTCGAAGGTTTCAGCCGAAAAGTACTCGACGAATATGAAAACTAGGGTTTGAGAAACAATGATTTGATGATTTCTTTGTTCCTCGACTCCCCCTTATATAGGAGGCGGAGCCGAGGGATTCGTATTGTACAAGTTACAGAGTCCGAGAAGGTTTCTAACTCCTCCCGCAAGATTACAAATAATACTTCCTATTACAACTCTAGCTTTCCTTAACAATATCTTGGGCTTCCGAGTCTTCTTATTCTTCGGGTAGTGGGCTTTCAGTAAACCCCGGGTACTATCTTCGGCAGGCCCATTGAGGATGCCTATGTCAGTAGCCCCCGAGATTTTACTTGAATCGTAGAGTCAGGGAAAATCTCCACTGTTTATTTTTACTCGACAATTTAAAACTTTTCTATATTTATTCACATACATTTCTATATTGTGCAGGGATAATGGTAATTGGGGCTAGTTCATCTGACGGATCAGGTACTAGTTAACTGCTCTAGTGGCAATCCGCAAAAACCTACTTCAAAATCACGTCCCTGGACATGATCTCGGGATACTGGTGTAAACTTCGACAGGCGCCGCTTAAGGTCTTACCATTCTGTCGAGTCCCAGTCATATTTATCGGGTACCTAACGCGTCCGTTAGGATTTTTCTTCGTATCTGTTGATACGGATAAAAGTAGCAAACCGACGTCAGAGACGGCGCCACGCCTCACAGAACGGATCTGGGGTCTTACCTTCGCAAAGTTTTGCGGCATTCAGAAATTGATCGCAACTTTGGCGTTCTGAGAATATATTGTCGAGTGCTTATTCGGCTATTGGAATGGCACATTTTATTGAGTCAAAGATGACTTATATTGCTCTCCCGATGGGAGTATATGCAGAGTTATTTATAACTCGAAATATACTCTTTTGTTCTTCTATCTTTCTTCTTTTCATTCTTTCTTTCTTTTTTATAATTTCATCGGGCACGCGAACAGCGTTCCCGATGGGAGTAGCCCCCGAGGCTACGGCCAGGAACTTGTGCTTGGTTGTAGGCTCTACGCCTTATGCCGCTATATTTTCTTTCTCTCCCAAAGTTTTATAATTTCTCGGGTGCGCGAACAGCGCTCCCGATGGGAGTAGCCCCCGAGGCTATGAACAAATATTCGTATTTGATCATAAACTCAAGCCATCTCTATTTTGTTTCTCCTGATCTTTTCATTTTTTCAAAGTAGCCCCCGAGCATTTGATCAAAAACTTGTATTTGATCAAAGGCTCTCTAATACTTTTTGCATGTCGCCTTTTTATGCCGCTGTTGAGTCGAATTTTTCTCTCTGACAAGGTGACGTTATTGCTGATGATAACCACGATTGTAAATCCAAAAATCGCGAGAAATTTTCTCCCACTGCCTTGCGGGCCCAAATTATCCATTATCTTGACACGTCGTGTAGGTGGGGGACACACGTCCTCCGCTTTTCCTGGCGCACGTACCGTAACTTCTCCAGTGTTAAAATACTTTTTTACCCTTGTTTCTGCGTGGTTATCATCTGCCGCACCCCTTTTCCATCCAACGGTCCACCGCTTCGCCTCACCTTTATATAAGATCTCCTTCTTCCTCCTCGAGCACTTCCGCTCGCGCCGTTCTCCTACTCTCCTCTTCAAAACCTGCTCCTGCGCCCCTCAATTCCCTAAGCTCATCTTCTCCAAGTTGCATTCCTGCGCCATTGTTGATGCCACCGCGTCGGTTAACTAGGCACCATACGCCTGAATCATCGATGGCCGCCGCAGATCTGGGAAGCGCGGAGTGGGAAAGGTCCAAAATTTCCACCCAGGACATCAATCTTTTGAAGAAGCTGGGGATTAACAAGAAACCCAAGGCCCTGTGCTTCCCTAGTGAAGAAAGCTACCCAACCCCTCCAATGGGGTATCGGGTAAGTTTCATCGACCATCTCATGCGCGGTCTTTCCGCCCTATTCATCCTTTCCTCCGTGGATTGCTTTTTGTTTATGGTCTTCAACTTCACCACCTCAAGCCCAACTCTATCCTCCATATCTCCATTTTCATCACCCTCTGTGAGGCCTTCCTTGGCGTCCAGCCTAATTGGGCGCTATGGAAGCGCATTTTCTTTTGTCGCCGCAATGGCTCTCCCAATGTCGCTTATAATATAGGCGGCATTGTTATTTCTGTTCGCCCCACGGTCGATTACTTCGACGTAAAACTCCCTGACTCAGTTCAAGGGTGGCGCAAGAAGTGGTTGTACATCCAGGAGGAGAACCATGGATGTGCTGAAGACAACATCCCTCCTTTCGATGGTGCCGAGAAAATCCTTCGCCGCCGCTCCTGGGATGCAGATGCTACCGAGGAAGAAAAAGCTTCGACAGAGGCCCTAATGACTTACATCCATGAGTTGCAAAATACTCGCGGCAAAGAGTTGTCAGGTATCCAAATTACAGCGTATTTTCTTAGGACCAGAGTGCAGCCTCTTCAGGCTCGCAAAAACCCTCTCTGGAAGTATGCTCGCGACGAAGACGCAGATCGGTTGTCAGTGGATTTGGAGGTCAAGGATTTAGAAAAGCTTGTCCGAAAAATTTCTTCTCTCAGCAAAAAAGATTCTGTCCCTTCTTCTTGTCGTGTAAAACCATACAGCGCCAGCAATGCGCTTCCCAAGGTAAACTTTGTCGACTGACTTGTTATTGCCTTGCTATTTTTTTTAACTCCTCTTTTTTTTTGTTGACATCTTCCCCTGTTTTTATATAGAACCATCCAAATCTTATCTCGCTTCCTCCCCTTCCTGAGGGTGGAGAAGTCGATGAAAGGGCCGTTGTCACTGACGACAACCAAGATGCTCCCTCTTTTGTGAATGAACCCGCAGATTCTCGAAAATCTACGGGATCTGTTGAAAAAGAGGCTGCTTCTGAAGGAACTGCATCAGCACAATCTCCTCCTCCCGCTGTTTCTCCAAAGAACAAAAGGAAAAGGAGTGATGTCGAAGATTCCGGCACCTCCAAAGCCGAAGAAGCTGTTCCTTCACATCAGAAGGCAGCTTATGATCCATACCTTGAGGCCCTCATCAGTTCGTAAGTCACCTTTCTTTCTTTTATTTTTGTACTCGAAGATTTTTCGCTATCTTGCTTTTTATACTGCCAACATTTGATCGCAGTGATGATGAGGAAGAAGTACCAGCTTTTGATGTGGCTGCTCGAACGAGTACGTCACATACTCTAGTTGTTTCGGAGGCGCCAGTTGAAGGAGAGGAATCCTCGCCTCCTCAACAAAACGTCGGCGCTTCTACTCCTCCTTCAAGCCCCCTTGTCCCTTCACCGAAAAGGGCAAGGGTTGAAACAATCCCGGAGCCTGCTCTTCAATTGAGTAATTCCTCTAACCCTCTCTATCCTGTAGTTTTCTCGGGTCCCAAACTGAACGTCGAGATTGATCTTCCCCAGTGGGTAACTTGGCTTCTCTGGTGTGATGCCGTGGAAACGTGTGTCGGTTGGTTTCAAATTTGCGAGGGAAATATTCATCTTCCTTAGCGTATCTGCGTACATAAGGTTTAAGCTGCTGCCGCCATCTATAAACACACGAGACACGTCAAATCCTGCGATGACTGTTGGCATCCACCACCTGCTCGACCCGGAGCTTGCTGACAGCGGCCTCGGCGCGCACCTGCGAGTCTGGAAAGAACCCTTGACGGAAGTTTGAGACAGCAAGTATAAGAACTAACTGGAAAGAACAAACCGAAAGGGAAGAAGAAACTTATCGGTAAAAGCTCAAAGCTTATAAGCAAAGGAGCAGTGAAATTACGGACAGCCTTGGCGTCGGTATCTTTGATCATCTCCTCCAGGTTGGCCAGGTACTCCTGAACCGACGCGAGGTGCTCCTTTCCGTCCTGCAGCTGCTTGTGCGCCTCCTCCAGCTCGCGGCAAAGCTCCTCTTCAGTTTCGGCAAGATGCTTCCGGGTCTCTTCGACCTGGGCAGTGCCGGCACTAATGGCTGCCTTCAGAGCCTTGGCGTGCTCAGACCCAGCTTGGATCAATTGATCCTTCAGCTTGGCGGTCTCCTCTCGCTGGGCCTGCAGCTCGCGCTGGTGCTTGACAGCGAGATCGTCTTGGGAAGCTACAATCCGGAAAGTATAGACTTAGCAAAAAATATTACGAGCGAAAAATAAACCGGTCAGCATGGCTTACCCTTGAGTGCGGTGACTTGGGCGGCGAGGTCCTCTTGGGAGGCTTCCGGCAGCGTGGCTGCACAAAAGTTGTTTGTTAAGATCTTGACACAAGCAAATACCGGTATAAAAGAAGTCGGTGGTTCGGGCAAACCTTGGCACTGGCTGTGCTCAAGCTTGAGCAAGGAGAACGCCTCGCTGAGGCCGTGGTGCTCCCACAGTAGCTCTTCAAAGATCTGCTTGCGGTTGTCCAGCACGCTCTGCGGAGAGAAAGATAGTGTAAGCTATGCTGGTTTTTGCAGTTTCGCGCTAAGTACTTCGTGCTTAACCCGAAACTCGGGGACTAGCTATGCCGGTTTTTTTCAGTTTCGCGCTAAGTATTTCGTGCTTAACCCGAAACTCGAGGACTAGCTATGCCGGTTTCTTGAGAAGAATTTGTAAGTTTTCTAAGGAAGTTTCGCGCTAAGTACTGCGCACTTAACCCAAAACTCAGGGACTGAGGATATACCTATGGGTTTTCAAAGATAAAAGGTTCCAGTATGAAAGAAAAATGCAGAATCCAGAAAGAAATCTTACCACCATGTTGTCACTGGCATCGTGCCAGGCGTTGTCAAACTCCTTCACCGCGGCTTTGAGCCGGCTGAAGTGCTGCACCGTTGATCGCTGGCCACGAGGGTCGACATTCGGCTTGCCATCCTTCTCGACGCCAAGTGTGGCGGTGGAGAGGTCCGCAAGATTCCAGCGCTCCACTAGCTGCTGGAGCGCGCCCACGGACGCGCCATCGCGTGTCAGCTCGACGACCCTCCCAAGTTGGGCTGAGGCCTTCTCGCCGGCAACGACGGCAGCGCGCCCGGTATGAAGTGTCAGGCTCTGGGCCTGGGGCTGCGCTTGGGAGCTGGCCGCGGGCGTGGTCGCGGCCTTGACCGCTGCATTCAGCTGTTCCGCGGTCACCATCGTGCCGGATGAGGGGCTCTGGCGCGGCGAGGCGGGAGCCTTGCCAGAAGCTGCTGTGCGGCTGGCAGGAGGAGGCATAGCTACAGAGGTTTTGGAGGGGGAGGTCGTAGCCTTCTTCTTCTTTTCCTGGACGGGCGGAACCAAAGGTTCCGACCTCCCGGCTTCTTCTGAACCGGCGCCCATGTGGCTGGTGTCGGTGTCTTGCTGGTCTGGAGGGGAGGTGAGCTTCTCCTCTGCGCGGTGATGAGGCGATTAGGGGGCCGCGCACCCCGAACTTCTGGTTCCTCCCCGAAGGGAGGATGGAGATTTACCGGCACTAGAAGGTACCAGACTTTGAGGAGGAGGAGGAGAGTTTCTCCTGGCTTCAGCGGAGGTCTCCGGCCTCATTCCGGGTGCGCTCCGGGTAAGCTCCAGGGTAGGACTGAAAAGGAAAAGCGAAGTTAATATCAAAGGAGAGAAGATACCATATTCTAATCCAAAAGTGAGTAAAGATGGTTACCCGGAAGAGCTCGGGATCCTGTTATTGGGTTTCCGCCCGAGAGGCCCGAGGGCGGATTTCTTCACCCGCTTGGCAGGGGAGAGCCGCTGGCGCCGGCATCGGCCACCGGTTTCGGAGCCTTCCGGACGCGCGAGGCCCCGGCCTGAGCCTGAGCCTTGTCGATCCATTCAGGCCCCACATCAGCGGAGATGGGGGTGACGCGCTCCAGAACCTGAGGGTTCCGGTCAGCTGAATCTGATTTCACGGAGAGAAATTTCATGAGTCCAGGAAAGCGGATTAAGTACCTTAAGGACGAGAAGGTCATCATCGCTGCTAGAGCCATTGTCCACGTTAGAGGCAGAGGAGTTACTGGGGCGCCAGGTGTGGGTCCGGCCCATCTTGTGCTTGTTCCCCACCACGTAAGCATCCGGGTCCTCCAAGTCCAAGGGGCGCTTGCAGCAAGGAGCTCGAACCTCCGCAGCGATGCGCGGAAAGCGCTCGAGGGCCTGAAAGAAAGAAAAGGCAAGTTAGTATAGATCAAAAGTTACCGGAAACACCAACCGGATTCCCAAGCTCTTACGGCAGCAGAAGGAGGGTTGTTGAAGCTGAGGGGGTGAAGGCCCCAGGACCAATCTGTCGGCATCTCGGTCTGGCAAATCTGTTTGGCCTTAAGGACCACGTCGGATTTGCTCAAACCAAAGCTAGTGATCCTGGTTGGATCGCCGCTGCCGCTCATTTGGCTCATCTTGTGAACCCGGCGTTGGAGAGGGAGAACCCGGCGTGAGATGAATGCGCGGATGATATCATCGGAACAGATGTCGGTATCTTTGTTAAGCTGTTCCATAAACCGGACAATCCGGTTGGTTTCGACATGCGTGTTCCCGGGATTATTCCTCCAGTTGGCCCGCGAAGACGTTCCGGGAAGATAAGCCGGCAGGTTGATAAAATCAGCAGCGCCCTTATTCTTCACATAAAAGGTCTGTTGCCATGCCCGGCATGACTCCAAACCGGAAAACTTGTAGAAGGGGATCCCCTGGCTTGCGGTAACGATGCAAGCACCGCATTGAACCGGAGGTTTGGGCTTGGGGAGATTTTTGTCTTGGATCGAGTTGATCCGAAGACTGAAGAAGCGAGCAAAAGCTTCGATGGTGGGGAGAAGGCCGACGTAGGCCTCCATGAAAGAAACGAAACAAGAAAGGTAGAAAATGGCGTTGCCGGGAAGGTGGTGAGGTTGGAGTTCGTAAAAATCTAGAAATTGGCGGAAGAATTTCGACGCCGGTAAGCCAAAGCCGCGCTCAAAATGAGCGGCAAAGACTACGTACTCCCCGACCTCGGGCGCGGGCTCCAGCTCGTTGCCAGGAATCCGGCAGGACACATGTGCCGGTATCCTACGGGAGCGGTACAACCAATCAATCTCCGGTTGCTTCATGTCGGAGCCCTTCCAGGCTCCGCTGGTGTACGCGGCCAGGTTCACGCCGGAACCTTGGCCGGAACTGCTAGCCTCCTGGCCTCTTCCGGTATCAGCTTCTGGTGCGGAGGAGGTGGCATCCATCTGGGCTAGATCTGCGTCAAGCCCGTAAGATTCTGAGGGTCCGGATTGTTCTTCCCCCAAGGAGATCTCAGGGGAATTTCTAAGTTGGGCTCCGCCGGAAAAGACCCCACCGGTTTCCTCGGAAGACATTTTCAGATTAAGTGTTGAAGTGGCTACAAACGATTTTCTCGCAAACTACTTTGCCCCGAAGATCTACGAAGGGAAGAAAAACGAAAAGAAATGGGAATAAATATCCTAATGCGCCAGATAAGAATAGCAAGGGCAGAAGAATGTGAGATCTGCGGGCCTAACCTGAGGGCGGCGGAGACCTTGAAGTTCGACGGAGCCGACGAGCCGTCGGAGCTCGGAGAGAAGGCGGTCGATGGCGGCGAACGGAGAGGAGGAAGGAGATGCCGTGGTGATTCTCTGGGCCGAAGAAGGAGAACACCTCGGTGGATCTTGACAAGGACCGACGGGCGAGCTCAGCGGTGCTTTCTCGCGAGGGGTCGCCGGAGAGCTTGGGCACAAATGGCGACGGAGAGCGTCAGCGAGAGGAGCTCGAGCGGCGAAGTGCGCTGGAAGCAATGGAAATGAATTGAAGAGCTTGGGGGCGATGGGGAACCGCCGCACCCTTAAATAGGGAAGAGATTCATGGGTCGGAAACCGCTAGGCCTGTGGCGCTTCGCCTCGTGGGCCGCCATGTGACACGGCGATGCACGCGCCACAGGAGGAGGCCACATGCAGGACCATAAGGATCGCGAGTGGAGCATTGATTGCGCGCAGAAGCCGAAGGATGTGACGCCTGACACTGGCTCATCAGGCACAGTGCGCATGTCTCTGACAGGCACAAGTTTCAGGATATTCTCGATCTCGTCGAGGTGAGCTTTAAAGACAAAGAAGCCGGCAAAGAGAAGCCAGAGATGTTCTTTGAAGATAGTTTGGGAGTGTAAGTTCGGCAAGAAGCCGAGTGTGTTCAACTAGAAACCGGAAGGATTAATCCGGTACGTTTCGAGGAGGAACCTGGCATGGCTTGTCGGAAAGATTCCACCAAGCTATACCAGCTTCGGGGACTAATGTTGGGGGATGGCCCCCGGTAGGCCAAGACTATGGCAAACTCGCCATGTTTGGGCAAGGCTAAACCGGGTCACAGAGTGATTCGGTATCTTTTAAGTTCGGTTTACCAAAGGTGGTGCAAACCGGTATCGCCAGAGGGGTATACCGGAGTGCAGGTTCTAAGAGGCTATGCGGCTAAGTCAGAAGATACCGGAATAAGGTACCGGTGTACCGGAACCAAGGGTCACTGTAGCCTATCGGCACTCTAGTCAAAGATTCCCTCGGGAGCAAGAGGACAAGGATGAGCGAAACAAATCAGCTTTAAACGAAGCCCTGAGCCAAAGCAAGATGACGCCACTAAAGATACCGGAGGAGGTCACGGCTCCTTGATTAAAGTCATAACTGGTGCCAATAGAGCTAAAGTAGCTTTGTAAAGTAGTTTGTCTAGTCAAAGATGTCATTAGGGTTTCTTCCCTTGTAAGCCACCCTCTCCTCTATATAAGGAGAGGGAGTACACCCCTACGCGGGACGGATGACAACCTTGCAGTAGAGAAGTAGAGCTTGTACTGTTCTTCTTCAACCTCTCGCCAAGGCCAAGTTCATCAATAAAGATACCGGTATTCCACCCGAAATCCATCCTTGTGAAAAACCCTCCCCCGAATCCTCTAGCGCACATTCGATCCCAACTTAAGCCATCCCATGGCATCTGTCTGTTCACCACGACGACATCGCTTCCTCCTCCCGGCGGGCATGGTCATACAAGGCCCAGGCCTCCTCCTCCATCACGGAGGTGCTAATGGCCGCTTGGAGTTGCGGCCACTTCGCTTCCTCCTCCGCCGCCGAGATGATGAGGGCGGCGCGGAGGTCGGGGTCCTCTTCCGAGGTCTCCGGCTTGGGCAGCAGCGGCAGCGACGCCGATTCCGCCAATGCTACGCCGCCGCGGGGGCCTCTCCGATGTGGAGGCCGCCACAGTTTCCTTCGGCGGCCCGCATCGCCGGCGGCTGCTGGCTTCCCCGTCGTTGGCTCCGGGAGCGAACCATCGCTTCTAGGCCATGGCGGCGGTTGCGCTCGGTGAGTGGGCCGTGGAGTGGGGAGTGGACTGGAGGGACAGATCCCTCCAGTCCACATTTAACAAGCCTCCCCGGTCACCGACAGGTGGGCCCAAGGGAGACGAGCAGGCCAACAGCCAGACGCGACCGGACGCCGCGTGCAATCCGCGCCCACGCAAACCTGGCCCAGATTTGGTCCGGGTTTGCGTCGTTTTGGACGCCGCGGCCATCCGAATTTGCGGTGCTTCGCCGCGTTGGGCCGCGTATTTGTCCGGCTGGACCCATCCGGACGCGCGGGATGGGTCGCCATGTTTGAGATGCCCTGATGCTCCCGTCGAAAGAGAAAGAATTAGATTTTTTTTGAGCTTGGAGAAAGAATTAGATGTGTTGCACGTTAGCTATTGGGTTGGATGAAAAATTATCTACTCTTGGGCTTGGCCAGAATGAGTGCCACGCCTAATTAGAGCATCTCTAACAGAGCCCGTAAATCCCACCGGAACCGAACTTTTCCGGCGGATTTACAGGTTCGGGCCAAAACTGGTGCCGATCAGTGACCGAAAAACTGGGCCGGCCCGAATACGGAGTTCGGGGGCCCGAGAAACTCACCGCACGGCCCCTATTAAAAGGGTTCGCGGAGGGGAGTTCGATTCGGAAACCCTACTCCCCTCCCGCCGCCGCAAAAACCCTCCGCTCCGACGAGCAATTTCGGGCCCTTGGACGCTGGTCCGCCGCTACGGCCACCACCCCGCCGTCCGAAATGACGCGTGTAAGACGCGTGGGTAGGGGCGGTGGCCGATCGGGGGGCGGAAGGTCAAGTCGCCGTCCGCCGGGCAGAGTCTGAGAGCGCCAGGCAGTCGCGCTCCGACGCCGCATGGAAGCGTGCCGACCGCAAGTGGGCGGAGCTAATGCCACGCCGCCTTCAAGCTCGCGCGGAGGCGGCTACGGCTGCGGCTGCGTATGCGGAGGGGGAAGCGGAGGCGCCTCCCGTTGCCGGCGCGTGCAGCCCGCCGCTGCCACCGTTGCCCCCGCACGGCGACGATGATGACGATGGACCGCCTCTCCTCTGCGGGAGCACCTCCGGCACGGCGGCCATCAAGGTGGCGGCGCTCGTCGTCGCCTAGCAACCGCCGGCGACCAAAAACCCTCCGCCGACGCCCCAGTGACATTATAGTCTCCGGTACCTAAATTTCTAGGCTAATTAGGTCCGTAGTACGTAATGCAGGTCCAATGCGGATGTATTTTGGCACTATTATTGTAAATTATGAACGATTATAAGCTTGATCAGATGAAATCAACTCCAATCACGAAAAACGATTTCCGCGATGTTTGATTTTCGCGAGTTCAGTTTCTGTTTCACGAGTTCGATTTGGTTTCTGTTCTGCGCCGTGCCTAAATGCACTCTCATTTCGTTTTTCAGGAGACTGAACTCAGTTTATTCGGTTTCGGTGCTCTTAAAAGAAATTTGTAGTTTTGGACCAAGTTTGGCCTCCATGACCCTCGAAATTTGTAGTTTTGGACCCAGTTTGGCCTCCATGACCCTCCGCCAGTGCTTGCGGGTATGACCTAGTCCATGATTCTGCCTGCTCACCCCAACAAATGGGTCCGAGCTGTCATTACGATGAGCAATTCAATCTCAATTGACGTTTTCTGCAATTAAATCTTTGTCCTGCCGTTGTGCTTGGTGGATGAAGTCAGCTCGGCTATCTGTTTCGGAAGTTCAGTACCCAGTGCTGGACTGCTGAGAAACATTTCCTGTCTATTGCAGCAGATTTTGCTTGCCATCCGCGTTCTCACTGCGAAATGTCGCCGCTCAAGCAAGCTATGAAGAAACATTCGTGTTTTATCTGACGGCCATTCAGGTCTACACTTCTGATTTAAATAGATTCGTTCGTCTTTCGTATGGTGGCATCAGACAACAAAATAATACAGGTCAAATCTGCGGTAATAGATGTTGCCGCTTAGAATATTAACACTGTCAGATTCATTATATGTAACCAGGGACTGAGACTATACTACAGAATAGATCTGTTTCCGCAGAGAAACGCTCGACAAAAGTACGAAACAAAAAAAAAGTAAACAGAGATGATAAAATCATGGATTGTTTGTGTGGCGAGTTACTAATGAAGCACCTCCACTGGTAAAGAAGGCGCTATCAGCGAAACTCCCAGACATCGCTGTCGGCCTCCCATGAATCAGAAGAACAGCTAAGCGAGTTAATCCGGGATTATGGAGGCCATGGACGAACATCATCATCAAAATACTAAAAACCAAAGAATAGCAGAGATTGAAAATGTTCAAGAACCAATCCGACACCCAGCAACAGAAGATGGAGGGTGAGACACGGTGGAGGCTCTAGATCGGTCTACGCCCGCAACGGAACCAGCACGGCACGAGATTGAATCCGCCCGGTTCTCTCGAAGGCGATGATGCACATCACAGTATTGCGAAACAAAATCGAAAGGAGAAAAACGAAAGTAAAAACGAGAACGAGGAGAAGAAGCAAGCGGCGCCGCTAAAACGTCAGAACACAGCAAGAACGATGCACAAGGGGATCTAGGTTTAGGTTTCCTCCATTGCGGCGGCGAGAGCGAGGGGCGATGGGAGAACTGGCACCGCGACTGGCTCATATAAAGGGGAGAAGGCAGGCCGTCGCTGCGCCGTGGCCCTGCTTCGCGAGGAGGGCACTTAAACGGGCCGCAGTCTGAGCCCTAGCTAGCCCAGAGGGCTGGTTGCCAGCTTATTGTCTTAACGTGGGCTGCCGTAAGGACGAAGTGCCGCTTTCTTCCTCGGCATCGTTATCGGGCTTAAGGGCATTGAACTCACAGGACAGGTGGGGTGACTTGTCGCGCGCAGCCCACATCTTCCCTCTGCTTGTGTCTTTATTATTTTTTAACAAGGCAAAAAGTCACCCTCAAAAACAACAAAAACAAGGCAAAAAGTTTGTTATTTTATTGAATCAGGAGGAGTTTTTAGAAGTTTTACAACCCAAGACTTGACAAAAAGATCAAGGCCAACATCTTGTCCAGCATTCCAATACACAAACTACAAGCCTACTCTCGTGGTAAAAAACTACACCGCCCTGTAGCTTTGGCGAGGCTCCACCTCCTCTTTGATCTTCTCCATAAGTTACATGTACTAACGGATTTGTTTCAGAAATCCTGACTATTTATTTCCTTCCAAATCTTTCAAGAGACTAGCATCGCAATCGACGCCGCAACTTTCCTTGATTGCCCTCTTTTGTGGATCACCTTAACTCGCCATTCTTTGACTGTGTTAATGGTATGCCAACCCCTCGGGTCGATGCCATAGAGGCCAAGCCATTCCTTCAAGGAGAAACAAACCTTGACAATGAACCAGCACTAGAATAGAAGATGAGCGGCCCACTCTTGTTGTTGGTTACAAAGCTTGCAAAACCGACAATTTTTGAATTCCTCTTTAATCTAGCTTATCTACCGTCCAAACTATTAGATAATCAACCAAGAAAAAGTCTTGCACTTGAGAGGTTCGCATGGTTTCCAAACCAAGGCATCAGATAGCTTCTAAGTTCTTTTGTACGCCGATCTTGCCAAGTAGGAACCATCATTGGTTAGCTTTCACATGATGCTATCCGAGGTGTCCTCATTCAATTGTGCATTGACAAGCAACTCCCAAAGCTTGTAGAACCGGAAGATGTGATCAACGGAGAGTACATTTTGGGTGTTGATTTAGGAAATCCAAAAATCATCTTCCAAAGCTTTGCGAAAAGCGTGCATTTTTTTCTTCTATGAGAGCCCAAAGATTAGTGGAGCAATGTCTTTAGGTCGCATACCCTCAAGCAAGCTTGAGTCTCCGCTGCATCCAACATTCGGGCCTCAGCTCACTGATTTCAAAAAGTTAGGTCAGGTCCAGAGACTGTTGAACCCGGGCCTCAGCTCACCGATTTTTTCCAAGGATATTCTCCACGGGGTGTTGTTCCTGTTCTATCTGAATGTGTAGACTTTCTTGACAGGCACAGTTTGTTTTATGACAGCCACCCGTTGTGTACTTCTGTACGTATGGGTTGAATACCTCGACCGGCCGACCGGTACAAGGTACTCCCGTCTAAAGTCTGAACATTGCCATTATTTTCTCAATCCAACACCAACCTGCTGCATTCTCACAGAATGACGAGACTTGTATCCGCCGGCTCAGAAAAAGACGGGCGATGATCTACAGATGTACGTGTCAAATTCTGAAAGCAGTGTCAGCGCGCGATGCAAATCCACTTGATCTGAATATCTGACGCCGTTCTTGTCATGTAAAACATTTGGTCGACGGGCAAGAAACGTGTGACGACCTGAACTGTTGTTCCTGGCAGCTGGAGCGTCGCATTCCAAGAGAACAGGTGTTCAGATTGTATATCACTGGTGAAGCGACATTGATTTTGACGCAGACCGAATGTAGATCATGATCATTGACCTCTCATGATATAGTACCCAGAGTTTTCTCCGCAAAAAAAAATAACTGAAAGAGCCTAAGAGGCATCTGAAAATGAATATGCGTGTCTCCTTTTCTTATGTTCTGTTTGGCTATCCAAACTGATGTTACTGCCATTGAAAGTCCAACGGATTGGATTCTTCTTCGTAGCACAGAAAAGAAGAGAAGAGAAATGGGATTCTTGAGTGCAAGTACTACTCGCACTTCTTTTTTGCAGGAATACAGGTACTACTACCTGAAGTGGGAGAACCAATAGATGCAGGATTATGCTGTTGGATACCTGTCTGGACTGTACTAGCTTTTGGTTCCTTCGCGTCTAACTTAGCGTGAACAATACTGTCTCACACCCCATCCTCTACGGATTTAGACGTTGCTCCTACCTTTGTTACCCACAGGAGGCAGATAAACTGAAGATAGATGGCATAGGTGTGTCCTGTCCATGAACTTTATTGCTTGCGGAATATCCATGTCCACTTTTGTTGGAATGATTGATTGTCAAGCCCAGTTTCTTAAGAACAAAGATGATGGACATGTAGGATAAACAGATAAACTAGGTCCCAATTTAAAAACAAAAGTTTAAAGCAGAAAAAAACACAAATAAAAAACATCAAAACTATTCTAGAAAATTATAATTTGACAAAACTTCACATATAATTTAAAAGAATTGAAGAAAAACCATGGTGAATGTTCTTAATTATTTGTATGCTCACTAAAGTTCAGCATTTCTTTTTGTAGAATGCTTCAACTTTTATATATATTTTTCATAATTTCCTATATGTTAGACAACATCCATTTTAAACAGTGAACTATGGTGCCAAGTCTGATTTGAACCCTGCGCCATGAACAGTTCATATTAAATATTAAACTATCTAAAACAATTTAACATTGACCCTAGTCCATTTTTATACAGTGGTTTATGTTTTTGGTGATTTATAATGTGAAAAACCATATATAAATGGCAATGCTAAGAATTCATAATGTGCCAAATTTCATGTGAAACATCAAAATTCTGAAATATCAAAATGTAAAACCAACCTAAATAATTGGATAATATTTTCATATTTACAATGGGAATTTCATGTTGTGAATACGAATACAAACAAAAAAGGGGGAAATGACATAGGAGGTTTTTTCCATCACAATTAATCCTACTAGATGATTTCCCGCGCCTTGCTGCGGGAACGTAACAATGTATGCATGAAATACCTTTAATGTATGCCAATCAATAATTACACAACTGATAGAAAAGATTAAATTGGAAAATAATGTAATAACTTCACGAACCAGCAAATTGGCAAGCACCTGCATGGCAGAAGCAACATCAGTATACCCGAACGGCAGGTTCGGGTAGCTACCTGTAAACTAAACAAAAAAAAAAGCAACATCAGTATGTAATGATGCAATCTAGGATATCAAAATTTAATGTTGAGCAACATCGAGGTGAATAGGTATGCATCAGACACGGATGAGTTGCATAAATGAGTGTGGATAAAAGTAACAGACTACCTGATCACACACACCGAAGAAAAGGATAAAAAATAGATGTGCAAATGTACAGCTTGACCACGAGCTTGGAGTGCACCATGGACACTACTGGACATGCCAGCCGGGAAGCAGATACCTTTTGCAGCCCAGCAGTGTGCTACCGGCCCTAATACTAACGATAGAAGTGCCACCGATGATGTTTTTTACCACCAGCACGATTGGCCTTGTAATGGGCCGTCCCCAAGCCAATACATGAGTAGTAAACCACCGGACGCGAGGATTCATAGCACAATGACCATGACAGTGGAAGCTGTCGATCAAAGCGGAGCCCAGACAAACTCGGCTCTCTTGCTTGATCCATAGCACAATGACCACGGCAGCGGACGCCGTTCTTGTCATGTAAAACATTTGGTCGACGGGCAAGAAATGTGTGACGACCTGAACTGTTGTTCCTGGCAGCTGGAGCGTCGCATTCCAAGAGAACAGGTGTTCAGATTGTATATCACTGGTGAAGCGACATTGATTTTGACGCAGACCGAATGTAGATCATGATCATTGACCTCTCATGATATAGTACCCAGAGTTTTCTCCGCAAAAAAATAACTGAAAGAGCCTAAGAGGCATCTGAAAATGAATATGCGTGTCTCCTTTTCTTATGTTCTGTTTGGCTATCCAAACTGATGTTACTGCCATTGAAAGTCCAACGGATTGGATTCTTCTTCGTAGCACAGAAAAGAAGAGAAGAGAAATGGGATTCTTGAGTGCAAGTACTACTCGCACTTCTTTTTTGCAGGAATACAGGTACTACTACCTGAAGTGGGAGAACCAATAGATGCAGGATTATGCTGTTGGATACCTGTCTGCACTGTACTAGCTTTTGGTTCCTTCGCGTCTAACTTAGCGTGAACAATACTGTCTCACACCCCATCCTCTTCGGATTTAGACGTTGCTCCTACCTTTGTTACCCACAGGAGGCAGATAAACTGAAGATAGATGGCATAGGTGTGTCCTGTCCATGAACTTTATTGCTTGCGGAATATCCATGTCCACTTTTGTTGGAATGATTGATTGTCAAGCCCAGTTTCTTAAGAACAAAGATGATGGACATGTAGGATAAACAGATAAACTAGGTCCCAATTTAAAAACAAAAGTTTAAAGCAGAAAAAAACACAAATAAAAAACATCAAAACTATTCTAGAAAATTATAATTTGACAAAACTTCACATATAATTTAAAAGAATTGAAGAAAAACCATGGTGAATGTTCTTAATTATTTGTGTGCTCACTAAAGTTCAGCATTTCTTTTTGTAGAATGCTTCAACTTTTATATATATTTTTCATAATTTCCTATATGTTAGACAACATCCATTTTAAACAGTGAACTATGGTGCCAAGTCTGATTTGAACCCTGCGCCATGAACAGTTCATATTAAATATTAAACTATCTAAAACAATTTAACATTGACCCTAGTCCATTTTTATACAGTGGTTTATGTTTTTGGTGATTTATAATGTGAAAAACCATATATAAATGGCAATGCTAAGAATTCATAATGTGCCAAATTTCATGTGAAACATCAAAATTCTGAAATATCAAAATGTAAAACCAACCTAAATAATTGGATAATATTTTCATATTTACAATGGGAATTTCATGTTGTGAATACGAATACAAACAAAAAAGGGGGAAATGACATAGGAGGTTTTTTCCATCACAATTAATCCTACTAGATGATTTCCCGCACCTTGCTGCGGGAACGTAACAATGTATGCATGAAATACCTTTAATGTATGCCAATCAATAATTACACAACTGATAGAAAAGATTAAATTGGAAAATAATGTAATAACTTCACGAACCAGCAAATTGGCAAGCACCTGCATGGCAGAAGCAACATCAGTATACCCGAACGGCAGGTTCGGGTAGCTACCTGTAAACTAAACAAAAAAAAAGCAACATCAGTATGTAATGATGCAATCTAGGATATCAAAATTTAATGTTGAGCAACATCGAGGTGAATAGGTATGCATCAGACACGGATGAGTTGCATAAATGAGTGTGGATAAAAGTAACAGACTACCTGATCACACACACCGAAGAAAAGGATAAAAAATAGATGTGCAAATGTACAGCTTGACCACGAGCTTGGAGTGCACCATGGACACTACTGGACATGCCAGCCGGGAAGCAGATACCTTTTGCAGCCCAGCAGTGTGCTACCGGCCCTAATACTAACGATAGAAGTGCCACCGATGATGTTTTTTACCACCAGCACGATTGGCCTTGTAATGCGCCGTCCCCAAGCCAATACATGAGTAGTAAACCACCGGACGCGAGGATTCATAGCACAATGACCATGACAGTGGAAGCTGTCGATCAAAGCGGAGCCCAGACAAACTCGGCTCTCTTGCTTGATCCATAGCACAATGACCACGGCAGCGGAAGCTGTCGGTCAAATCGGAGCCCGGAAAAACTCTGCTCTCTTGGTTGAGAAGACGGGAGGACCATGGGAATGGAAGGCGAGGGCAGATTCTGTCGCTAGTCAAAAAAGAGAGCAGCTTCTATATACTCCGTATAACAATCTCATCGGTTCTCCTGGGAAGATGAAAGGAAGAAAATTCATCAATGCGTGTATCGAAATGGAAATGAATAAATGAGCGGTAATTCAGAAGTTGGAGCAGCACTGCCGTGAGAAGATGTGACGCCGTGAAGGAAATAGCTACAGAGAAAATTGGATACAAAACGCGTTGACTCTTCGGAAACAAATCTGGTGGGCTTCACTGGATGACGTGGCATAC